>NC_133931.1:151138308-153638308 GCF_031877795.1 Strix aluco | reverse complement strand
CAAGTTAATTCTCCTGTTTGTTTCTCAGTGCTTTGCCTAACTAGACAGAGCAGTCAGGACCAGTTACTGACACAGTTAATGTTTCTTACTGTACATTTGTATAGGGCCTAGCACAGCATAGCCCTAGTTGTAAAAAGCCTCAGTATCGGAGATGTGTGTTGTAAGCTGTGCGAAACACACTGGATGCTGAAAATCGTCAGAAAAAGCAGAATCAAACTATGTTCGCCCACCAGATTTCTTGATCAAGCAACAGAATCTGGGTGGCCTAAATTTGAATGTAGGGACTCATTTGGTGAGATGTCATTGCTGTAGGCTAGCTAGTAGGTAGCACTTGCTATACTGTGCTGCTAAGTTTTTGCGTCAGGATGGGAATGAGGGCTTACTTCATCTCTTCTGTTTTTCTGGGTATGAGGAAGTGTGCTATGGATTCTTGGACAGATCTTGGTTCTGCTTCTCTTTACTGTCTCAGGTATCTGAGTAGCAGCAGAAATGCCCAGTGTGCCATGGGCATGGAGTCTGCTGGCAGACCTTGGGAGGGAACCCAGCCCTCTGTGCTTGGTCCAGAGTGCAGCAGGATGTCACCCCTCACATGAGAAAGGGGCTGAGCCTGGCAGCTGTAACAGCACTGGCCAAGGAGCCTGGCCATGAGCACAGGGCTTTTGCTTGGGCCACTGCAGCAGTAGCTCCAGTGGGGCAGCCCATTTAGGCTGCCTCATTGTTCACCAAGCCTCTTGCTTGGGATTTAGGTAGAACTTAAGCTGTTAGCCCCCAGCCCAGGTTGCACACTCCCCTTTTTTTAAGGGAGAGACTGTTACTGTGCACATGGCTCTTGCTGAGGAAAACCAGCTCACATCTAACACCCTCCCCTCACCCCTTAAATCTAGTCAGCTGAAACAGCCAAAATACAAATGCTGCTTAAGCTGCTTTTACAACCTAGTGATCCATCATTTGAGCAGGCTAAGGCTCCAAGGCAGTTGCCAAACAATGGCTGATCTGTTGGGGAGCACAGAACGTCCTCACATGCCATAAGCAGAAGCTCTTGGCCAGTAGTCTCAGTGTTTTCTCCTTCTGCCTGCCCCAGAAGCTGCTTAGCTTTGGGGGACTGGAGGAGTCAGGAGCAGCTCTGCCTAGCTGCTCTGCACCTGCTTCCTTGCCTTCCCTGCCTGGGACCAGTTTGGGGAGTTTTAATCTCTCTTTCTGATAATTCCCTTTTCCCCCTTTTCTTCCCCCTTTTCTTCCCCCTTTTCTTCCCCCTTTTCTTCCCCCTTTTCTTCCCCCTTTTCTTCCCCCTTTTCTTCCCCCTTTTCTTCCCCCTTTTCTTCCCCCTTTTCTTCCCCCTTTTCTCCCCCCTTTTCCCCCCCCTTTTCCCCCCCCTTTTCTTCCCCCTTTTCTTCCCCCTTTTCTTCCCCCTTTTCTCCCCCCTTTTCTCCCCCCTTTTCTCCCCCCTTTTCTCCCCCCTTTTCTCCCCCCTTTTCCCCCCCCTTTTCCCCCCCCTTTTCCCCCCCCTTTTCCCCCCCCTTTTCCCCCCCCTTTTCCCCCCCCTTTTCCCCCCCCTTTTCCCCCCCCTTTTCCCCCCCCTTTTCCCCCCCCTTTTCCCCCCCCTTTTCCCCCCCCTTTCCCCCCCCTTTTCCCCCCCTTTTCCCCCCCCTTTTCCCCCCCCTTTTCCCCCCCCTTTTCCCCCCCCTTTTCCCCCCCCTTTTCCCCCCCCTTTTCCCCCCCCTTTTCCCCCCCCTTTTCCCCCCCCTTTTCCCCCCCCTTTTCCCCCCCCTTTTCCCCCCCCTTTTCCCCCCCCCTTTCCCCCCCCCTTTCCCCCCCCCTTTCCCCCCCCCTTTCCCCCCCCCTTTCCCCCCCCCTTTCCCCCCCCCTTTTCCCCCCCTTTTCCCCCCCCTTTTCTTCCCCCCCCTTTTCTTCCCCCCCCTTTTCTTCCCCCCCCTTTTCTTCCCCCCCCTTTTCTTCCCCCCCCTTTTCTTCCCCCCCCTTTTCTTCCCCCCCCTTTTCTTCCCCCCCCTTTTCTTCCCCCCCCTTTTCTTCCCCCCCCTTTTCTTCCCCCCCCTTTTCTTCCCCCCCCTTTTCTTCCCCCCCCTTTTCTTCCCCCCCCTTTTCTTCCCCCCCCTTTTCTTCCCCCCCCTTTTCTTCCCCCCCCTTTTCTTCCCCCCCCTTTTCTTCCCCCCCCTTTTCTTCCCCCCCCTTTTCTTCCCCCCCCTTTTCTTCCCCCCCCTTTTCTTCCCCCCCCTTTTCCCCCCCTTTTCTTCCCCCCCCTTTTCTTCCCCCCCCTTTTCTTCCCCCCCCTTTTCTTCCCCCCCCTTTTCTTCCCCCCCCTTTTCTTCCCCCCCCTTTTCTTCCCCCCCCTTTTCTTCCCCCCCCTTTTCTTCCCCCCCTTTTCTTCCCCCCCCTTTTCTTCCCCCCCCTTTTCTTCCCCCCCCTTTTCTTCCCCCCCCTTTTCTTCCCCCCCCTTTTTTCTTCCCCCCCCTTTTTTTCCCCCCCTTTTTTTCCCCCCCTTTTTTTCCCCCCCCTTTTTTTCCCCCCCCTTCTTTTCCCCCCCCTTCTTTTCCCCCCCCTTCTTTTCCCCCCCCTTCTTTTTCCCCCCCTTCTTTTCCCCCCCCTTCTTTTCCCCCCCCTTTCTTCTTCCCCCCCCTTCTTTTCCCCCCCTTCTTTTCCCCCCTTTCTTTTCCCCCCTTCCCCCTTTCTTGAAGGAAAGAATGGAGTTCAGCTTTGAAGTTTGAGCTACAGCTGTGCTTGTATACCTAGGGCTGAGAAAACAAGGCAGAAACAGTAATTGAGGATGTATCATGGCCTAATAAAACTTGTTCAAACATGGGAAATTACTATAAGTTTTTAAAGACAATAGAATGTGCATTATTTAATAACAGTATGAATACTGGTTGGGATAGTAGGCAGTTTCAGACAGGCCTTTCTGGACTCATTGGAGTGTGACACAGCTTTTTGAATCAGAAAATCAATAATTAACATGTATTCAAAAAAGTGATTAAGCTTCAATTTCAAAACTTTGATCTGTTTAACATCTTTGGCGACATGGACAGTGAGATTGAGCACACTCTCAGCAAGTTTTCCAGTGACACCAAGCTGTGTGGTGCCATTGACACGCTGAAGGGAAGGGATGTGCCATCCAGAGGGACCTGGACAGGCTTGAGAGGTGGGACGTGCAAACCTCATGAAGTTCAACAAGGCCAGTTGCAAAGTCCTGCACGTGGGTTGGGGCAACCCTAAGCACAAATACAGGCCGGGCAATGACTGGATTGAGAGCAGCCATGCAGAGAAGGACTTGGTTGATGAGAAGCTCAATGTGACCCGGCAATGTGCGCTTGCAGCCCAGAAAGCCAGCTGTATCCTGGGCTGCACCAAGAGAAGTGTGGCCAGCAGGTTGTGGTGGGGGATCCTCCCTTTCTACTCTGCTCTCGTGAGACCCCACCTGCAGTGCTGTGTGCAGCTCTGGGCCCCCCAACATAAGAAGGACATGGACCCGTTGGAGCGAGTCCAGAGGAGGCCCATGAAGATGATCAGGGGGCTGGAGCCACCTCCCTTATGAGGACAGGCTGAGAGAGTTGGGGGTGTTCAGCCTGGAGAAGAGAAGGCTCCGGGGAGACCTTATAGCAGCCTTCCAGTACTTAAAGGGGGCTACAGGAAAGACGGGGAGGGACTCTTTATCAGGGAGTATAGTGACAGGACAAGGGGTAACAGTTTTAAACTGAAAGAGGGTAGATTTAGATTAGATATAAGGAAGAAATTCTTCACTGTGAGGGTGGTGAGACCCTGGAACAGGTTGCCCAAAGAAGCTGTGGCTGCCCCCTCCCTGGCAGTGTTCAAGGCCAGGTTGGACGGGGCTTTGAGCAACCTGGTCTAGTGGAAGGTGTCCCTGCCCATGGCAGGGGGGGTTGGAACTAGATGATCTTTAAGGTCCCTTCCAACCCAAACCATTCTGTGATTCTCTGATTTTTTGACTGTTGCTCCCTAAATGGCAAAGGTTTATGGTGGTTAACTGTAGTGGAGAGGGGCAATGGGATAACTAAACAAATACTGTAAAGAATGTGCAACACTTTTTATGATTAAAGACTCTAATTCTGTTCTCTCAGGTAAATATTTCAGATGTGTGATTTTCATTGGGTTTTTTGATTACCCAAGAGAATGGAATTGTAGTTAAGCAATATTAAAAAATGCATATTATGTACCTAATAGGCCAGCACTGTTGAATATATGTAATTACATTTCCATAGCTTTTTTTTTTTCCTGAGTTCAGGATGTTAATAACTTCTGAATAGTTAAGTATTTTGGATATTTTCTGTTGAAGGAAGCAGAAGATTTGTTAATGGCAAATGGAGAAATCAAACTGCAGTCCTAGAAGAGTCTTTGGCTTCCTTTTTTACAACTGAATTAATTCTTTTGTTATCTAGGACCTGTACATTACCTTGTCTCAGTTTCCTGTTTCTGGGGTGGTCAGCACTGGTAGATATTTTGGGAATATTCAAAGGGAGATCTCCCAGGCTGAGCAGATGTTCCATTAATTTAGAAAAACAATCTAAGATGTATCACATACAGAAATTTGGACCTAGTCATCTGGAAAAGTCCATATGACATCACTTATGTATTTTATTTGGTGCTTACATTGACTGTATGCAATTGCTACATCCTCCAAGTCAGCTCTCTTTCCACAGTTATTAAAAGAATGGCAACATAGAGCTAAGTTTTCATTGGAGACGATGTTGTTTAAACACAACAAAACAGCTGAGGTCTGATCATAGTCTCATCATAATCTAAACTACATGAGAACATATTATTGAACACAATGGAAACTCCCATTTCCCCTGCCAAAGTAAAACTTCTGAAACATGCAACATCCCAAATTCAAATTATCGTGTTTGCCTTAAGATAAGATTTGCATGATGTTCAACACACTTTCAGTAATATTTAAATGGACTAATGACAGTGATAATGCTTCGTAGTTTTTGTGGTGTATAAGGGTAGTATCTAATGTGGTAATCAGTATGCTAACTCTGTGATCTTTTTTCTGCTATACTGGTTAGCAAAGGTAAGCAGGTTAATGTTGCATGCTTGAAAAGTTCAGTTATTCATGATGCAAGGCATGGAAGATCTCCATGAAAAATCAAAGCTACTTGATATGTAGGTACCAGTGAATGGTGTTCCATGTTGAACTGTTGAGCATTCCTCCCAGTTTATGTGCACATACGTAATGTGTTCAAAAGGATGAAAACCTTGAAGGATTCGGTGATAAAGCAAAACACAGCAACAGTACTTTACTTTGATAGCACAGAGCTCTACTACTAAGAAAGTCAATGCAGAATCAGCCTTTCAATATTAATAGAATGTGATGAAGCAAAATGCATATAAACTACCACTAAACACAACAAAAGATTGGGAAAATTAAAATGTTACTGTCTATACTGTGTATATATTAGGGAATTTTGCCACCTTGCTTTTGATCCAAATAGTTAGGTTGTCTACTTTATGATTGATCCCATCAGTATACGTGTTTGTTGTTAAAGTAATTTTAGGTTCTGTCTTGCCTCTGATGTAGTTTTTTATCTCAGTGAGATATGGTTGGGTGGGGTGTCTCCTGCCTTACTCAATAAAGACAGTCTGTGTCACTGTAGCCTTGGAGAATCTGAGCAACTTCTAATGTTTATTCCCTTAATGGCCAAGGTGCTGTAGGAAAGTGCTCCTGTCCCCATTTCATAGATGGACCCTAAGGTTAAGAAAGGTGATGTGATGGAAGCCCAAATGTATTCAGGAAGGACTTTCTGAAGATGACTGGGTGACCTCTTCAGCACTGAAAAAATATAACAGCTGTTGTGCAAGCGAGGGTCTCTTGTGCATATCTGGAAAGAATAGGCATCAGAAAAGCTGGCTTAGACACCCTATGGGAGCAAGGCTCAATATCCTGCACTGAGGTATCTCAGGCTTGACACTGTTGTAGGTATCACCTTGAACACTGTCCCAGTTGGGCCCCTTTTCCAATTTTTGTCCATTCTAGGTATTTAAACTGATTGCTGTCCTACTTGATACTGGAAAAAAATGCATGTCACAATAAAAGATGATTTAATGCACTTCCAAGTCTCTAAGCAACATTCTAGTATATGAATTTAAGGGGATTGTCAGGAAAGCCTTGCATTTTGTTATCATGTCAGATAAATTTCCACACTTATATGTTTTCATAAATGTAGCAAGATATTTTTTGGAGTCACTGACTGATTATATAAATAGAATCGTTTTAATGGTCCTTCAAATAAGCAATAGCTAAGGGTTTATTTCTGTAACAGAGTTGTATTCCTTGTCCAGATGCTGTTGATTCTTTACTAATGTGTATGGAAGTGACAAGCTCTGTTTGTGTTTGTCAGCCCCCAATAACCAGAGAACAAGGGTTAGAGTGTATTTTTATTAAAAGAGGATACCCTTAATAAAAGTACATTTTTTCAGAAAAAATGATGCTTGTGTATGCTTGTGAGATTTAATAAAAGAACACTGTGAAACTAAGTCTGGGAGATGATTAATGCCAGCCCTAAAGTTTATTTCTATATGTTAAAAGTAAAGCATAGCATTTCTTGAAAATACATTATGTCTTGGGGGGGTGGAGACTATCCACAAAGTGGTTTTTGATAATAAAATGAGACTTCATTTTTTGTCAAAGTAATTTGAAATGAAAGAATTTTGAAGCTCATTAGAAGAGCTTTATGTATTTGAATCTGAGAGATTCTGTTTATTCCTTTATGACAACAACATCCATAGATACAGAGTTCATGGAGCTGTATATTTGTCTCATAATGGCATGACCAGATCTGTCGCATTGTGCTGTGAGGTCATTCAGAAAATGACTGCAAGTTTAAGAGTTCCAATAGCAATGTGTAATTTTAAAAGTAATTTGTATACTGGTATATCTGAATATTATGAGTAATCTATGCACTTGTGAGTGATTTGCTACAGCTTACACTGTTTTAAAGACAATGAAAAATGTCTGCATGCTTATCAAATGAGGGCATGCTGGCTTTTTTTTTTTTAACTGACACTCTTACTGTGATTATTTAATATATACTGTATTTTCAGTAGTGGTGTGGATCCTAGATATATATATTCTTGAGCTGAGATATGTATTTCTGAGACATGAAAAATAATACAGGGTTGTTCTAAAGCTAAAAATCACCAACAAAAATCCCCACAATAAGTTCCAATCTCTACTATTATTTAAGCACCTGTTTCACCCTGTTTCTAAGACATGGTATTTATTTTGTTGTATTAAAAATCAATTTTTCTTTTGTTGGGGGGTGAATGTATGTAGAAATCCATGCAGTGGAAAAAAATGTAGTTAATTACTGTTCTATCTGCCTCTGTTGGCAGAACAGTTAGTGCCCACAGGGTATCTACAGACAAAGTAGAACTATATATACTGTATAATCTTATTCAGTCTTGCTGTGAAACAAGTGACTGTTGACTGGATCTTGTGTTTTTATCTCAGTTTATTTACTGGCAGGCGATATCAAAAGACGCACTTGATGTAGCTGGCCTGAAATGTTGAACACCATGAACAATGCAATTCTGAAGTAAAAGATAAATTTGAATCTTTTTGTAACTTGCATTGAGGTTTTTGTCACTTTAGGTTTCTGATAAGATTTGGTTTTGCCCCAAGCTTTTTTCTGTATTCGGAATGGCTAGAATTCTATATGTACTGTGTGTGCTTTGAACATACCATACCAGTGTATGTTACAGATACACTTGGTTTCTTTCATCAGTTTTGGGTGAAAGCAGAAAAAGAGTATCTTGAAATAAGCGAGATTATTTTTCAGAATAAAATTTAAATGAATCTGTTGCAGACTACTATATTTGTTTCCTGTTTTCACTTCAAAAGGGCCAAATTTCATATAGGCATTTGTTTCTGGAAGATTTAATAGAAGTAAACTCCCCTGTATTGCAAAACTAGAAAACTGAATGTTGGTAAAACCAACTAGTTGTCCTATATATATGCACAGATTAAATACTTAGTTTCCCTTGACTCAGAAGTGAAGATAAATGGGAAGTGGAGAAAATAATAATTTCTCTGTAATCTTTCAACACTCTTGGTTTACTTTGTAACTAGAACTCAATGAAATATTTGAAGTGGGTTCCAGCCAGTTTGAATCAGAATGAAAATGCATGCAAAATTTCCATAAATTTAAGCTACCACGTCTTGTTCTTAATTAGTCCTTTCAGGTTCTAGAACTCCCCAGGGAAATCTTAGTTTATCCTGCTGAGTATTTGTAAAATTAATTAAGCCTTTATGATTTGACCTTCTTTGTTGAAATTCAGTTAACTGAAGCTGTCATGAGTAATTATAGATGTAGATACGTAAGAATCAAAGGAAAAGCATTTAATCTTTGCCACTTTATTGTTGAATGTTTTACCTCTATCAAAAGCAAAAGATACTTGTTTTTGATTTATGTTATGTAGTTTGCTGTATGATAAAAATTCAGGCAGCATTATGACTGTTAAAGCAAGTTTTATTCAAACTCTGGAGACCAGAGAGAATAAGGGGAAGCATGAATTTCAAAGAATCAGAGACAGGCTTTCTTCATCCACCCAAATATTAAAGCCTAATTCCATGTCGGTGTGATACAAGAAGTCCTGCCAAAGTTGTGCTCTTTGTTGCCATGTCAGACCAGAATGAAAATAAGAATCCTTGTTGGGATATTTTGGTGCAAAGTAAGAGTAACCTGAACTCAGTCAGCTAGCTGAGGAAATGTCTTCTAAAATAAAGTGTAAATAAATTGCAACTTCCTATTATAGATATTCTCTATTTCTGATACTATGCCACTCTGTATTTTAAATATTTTTAATAACAATTTTCAATTCACTTTTTGCCAGAACTGTGTGAGTGAGAAGGTGTCACTTCAGTCTATGCACATCCTAACTTACTGCAAAGCTCTTTATTTTTGTATTAAATTATGATTTGTGCGGTACTGTAATTGTACTTCTACTCTCAGAATCGTCTATGTTCTAAGCACCTTAGGTGAAAATTATGCCTTTGTTTATTCATTTACTCATAAATCCCTGCTCAGGACAGAGCAAAAGATGACCCCTCCCCTAAAGATATTTTGAGATGTTGGATGAACATAGTAACATAATGTGGCTGCATCTTCATTGCTGGTTTTAATTCATTAAGATACTACGGCCTTTCCTGAAAAATCTGATCAATTTGAATGAGTAGGAACTCAAGGCTTTAGAGACATCTTGAGCTATTATTTGTGACTACTTAAGACTGAAGGTAGCTGTGAGGACTCTGTCACTGTAAGATGGATACTACATCACTGACTTAAATTGTAGTGTTTCAGCATTACCTGTTTTCACCTGACATTCATTTCTGCAGCAGATTTCAATGCCTTGTGGGTGGTCTTACCCATTTTGTTAGCCCTAAACTGCTTTCTATTTAGAGAAAAGCTTTTGCATGTACCTTCTCTTTTAGGTAGAGCATTCTGTGAACTCTTCTCTTACACATCGGTGTCTTGTGGTTTCAGCTTGGATGAAACTGCTTCAGAATAATCCTATTTGTGTGATCTACTCAGGGAATGTTTTCATTCTGTGCTCAAAAGATGATCGAATGAGTGAGTCAGCGGGGTGCATAGTACAAAATGCAAAGCAATATCCTTAGAGTACATAAAACAGGACAAAGGCTAATTTCATAGTTGGTGTAGTAGAATAGCAGAAGTAATGAAGTCTAGTATGGAAAGATTTGTTGGATTTCAAAACACTTTATGTAGCTCTTCATTTTGTAAAAAGTATGACAGTAAGTTTCAGTATACCATCTCATGTCCATGCCTGTCTTCCTTTGTAAAGATTAAACTTGTTAAGCTAGTGGATGTTGTGTATAATGTATGCTTGAGTCAGAGAGGTTAAACTGTCCTGATTCCAACCTCATTAAAATGTTTAACATGTGCTACTAGCCTTTGGATGGACAATAAGTAGACTCAAACTACTGTGCATTTCCCTTTCCATTGTGGACTTTACCAAGTGGGGTGGGGGAGAAAGAGAGGGTCGCATGTGGTAAGGTTTATGTGTTATGGACCTGATGGTAACAGAGAGAGCAGGTAGTTCCCCAGTCAAACTTAATTCACTAGATCTCATAAGGCGTATCATACAAGCTGCTACTTTACAGTTTCTTAAATATAAAATTTGTTTTGGCTGACACTTAGTAAGGTGTGAAAGTCAGTTGCATGAACTCCTCGGAAAAGGATGAATGATCCCTAACCATCACATGAAAAGAAGGAAGGTCAAGGTGTATTGAATTAGAAAACATGAGCATGTGTGGTCTTCCCATGTCCTCTTACATTCTCCCCACTTAAACATTTCTGATGTACTGTGAAAAATGCATGAGCTGTCCTTCAGTAGGTGTACAGCTCCTATAGGTGTTAGCTTGAATGCTTATTGAGCAGCAGCTTTGTAATACAAAGAAACCTCACTTTGACAGGTGAAATAAATATAGTATGCACCAAAGAATGAGTCTGAAATACTCTATAGGTATTATACTTCAAAAATCCTGCAAGCTAACACATTCACATTGATAACGTACTGCATAGACTGGATAAGTAGCAAGATTCTTGGAATAAGAGGGGTAAAACAGCTGGTGATAAGATATGAATTAATGGGTTTAAATTGAAGCAAAGGTACACGTTGGGAAGCACCCTTAAACATTAAGGGTAGTAAGATTTTGCAGTGCTTACCCACAAAGACTGCCAGATCTTCATTTCTAAAAGTGTTTAACAATAAGAAAATATTCACTAGCAGCTATATAAACGTAAGTGATTCTGCCTTGGGAGGAGGTATGAACTAAATGATCTCGTGTAGACCCTTCCCTGCCCAATTTACCATAATTCTTCCTGTATAACCTCAGGTGACTGGCCACCTGACATGCACATGCTCAAAAAGTAGAAATTTCTCTGTCCCAGCATGTCAATGTGAAGCACCAAGACGAACATCTCAGCTGCCTCGAGCTATGCTTCTGTTGCTCAAAGTACTTTAGTCACCTGCTCTTCAGTAGGACAAAAGGCAGGAGGTAGGACACTGAAGGTAACTATGAAAATTAGTATTAAAAAATTGTTTGAAATTTCATATTTTGATTTTTTGAGTAAAATCAATCTTAATTAAAAAAATGAAGAAAAATATGGGTGAATACAAGGTGCCCAGATATTGTATGGTCATGTTACTTGGGAAAAAACAGTACCAAATTTTGACCATAGTGACATACATTTTATAATTAATGACCTTTTGTCTGTCAGGCACAAAAGCTTAGAGGTTAGTTTAATGAAATACAAAGATCTATGAACACTTAAGGAAACATTTCATTTAGTCTCTTTTTGTTTCGCATTATCTTTTCATTCTTAATGCATCTGCAGCAACCAAGGTTGCAAGTAATTGCAGCCAAGGCTCTAGGTAGTAAAATGTCTTGATATTGAAAATTAGCCAGATGATGTTTTATGGTATCCAGTACCAAAGGAATGGCAATGTTTTTTCATCTAACCACTGTGAGAAACAGAACCATGCCCTGATCTTTTCAACCTATGAAGTACAAGCAGTATTTTACTGTATTCTGAAACACACTGATAAGATGTAAATTATGATTGTGTCACGATATGTTACAACTTCATAATATCAGTGTTCATTGGGCATGGAGATTGTTAGCAGTCTGTGGACTGGCTTTTCCCAGGCAGTTAATCCATAGAGTCCAGGCCAAGAACTAATGATGGTTGTTGTCAACTGGCTGTTTTATACAAGTTTTCAGCAGTGCTTACCCACTGAGTATCTCCACTGTATCACAATACAGACTTTTTTGAAAGTTCAAAATTGTTCTGGTATTTAAAGTATTCTCTATTTTACATAAAAAAATAAAAATATTCTCTGATGTCTCAAATCCCCATTGTGCCGGTGTATTGGTCTAAGTGAATTTAATTTCTTCAATACATTCTAAAGTATCTCCATTGCATATGTAACGAATTAGGGAGAGAGGAGTAGTGCTTCTTCTGAATCAGGAGTGATTTTTATATTGAGGAAACCTAGAGAAACTCACCCTTATGCTCTAATGGACCTTATCGTGACATTTTGTTAGCCTGTACTCTGACCCTTCTCAGGATGCACGTCTAGATGCAACCAGAGTGGTCCTCCCATGTGTAGGTGTTTTTGTTCTTGGGGTTTTTGTTTGTTTAAAAAAACAAAAGCATGACTTTGATTTCTGCCATGAACTTTTTTATCCCCTCTGGAATTTAATAAACTCAGGATTTTTAGGTGATAAGACATATGGAGCCCTTAAGGCTTGGCATCTGCATGGCTACTGTTAGTTTTTTCAGTACAACAGAGCTTTCATCGTTTCTTTTCATAATAAAGATGCCAATAACGAGCAAAGCTATTTTATGTACATTGTGTATGCATTCTTTCTTCCCCCACCGTTTTTTGTCTTATGATATACTTTTGCATTTTTTGAGACTGTTAGAATTATGCAGTTAATCATATTACAATATATGAGAATAAAAGTCTAATAGATGTAAATACTAAATCTGTTTCAGAATATGATAGCTTGTTCTTTCTGATAAAAATTATATTAAAATCTCTCGTAGAACACCAAGCTGAATTCAGTGTTAAGGCACCTTTACTGAGCTGCTTTATTGTACTGAGCAAAAGAAGACATTAAAGAAAACAGAGGAAAGAATACTTTTTTTTTAGCATGTTGTGTGAGTCAGGATGTATGTTTTGCTGACTTTTAGACACACTGTTTGCCAGGATTTTACAGCATTTCATATTTTATCCATCTAAAGAAACACAAGATTTACCTAGTTTATCCATAAGAAAGAACAAAATGAGGATTGACCCAGTGTATTCAAACTGAGAGACATGCAAAGCATAAGATTACAAACACTAGTTTTAATTGGAATGGATACTTTTATTACAATGATGCTAAAGCTTTGCCTAGGATTGTGTTTATCAGAGGGTTCAAAGGGCTATAAGAGACAGGTTTTGTGAACTTCCCTGCTGGACACTGACACAGCATGCTTATGGGTCTTGAGTGTTTGTTTTCTGGCTGTACTTTTCTAAAGGAGGATAGTCCATTTGTTTATTCTGCTGCAGCAGAGGTGGTAGCTAATAGATTCATGGGACACATTAAGAAAACTTGATCACACATGCAGTGACTTGGAGATCTTCTCTGTAAAAGTCTCAGTCCAAATAGCAAATGTCCAAATCCTGTTCTGCTTCCTTAGAGCTGTTAAATTGATTTTCTTTTTTCTGCTGAATTTGCTGAGCTTTTGTCTTGCAGTAGTCAGTGACACAAATATTAAGTGACATATGTGAATGAATAGCTGTAACTTTTCTGTCTCATTGGACATGGAAATCAAAACAAGATGGAGCAGGAAAATTGCATCTTTGCAGTCACATCAGCTCAGGTAGTGTCCAATGTTAGAGCTAATTCAGGTATCACTGTTTGCAAAGTAGCAGAAATTGCATGGAAGTTCGTGTCAGTGCACCAAAGCATCTATTGGCATTGCTTTGTGGGAGGGTCTGTGCTGCCCTGTGTGCATGGATGGCACTGTCTACACTGTTAAAGTCAGCTTGAACTCCTCTCAGTGTAGCGTTGATGAACGTGAAGCAAGGTGTGCAGCCTCCACCTACCAATATACTCAGTTCTTGTCCCAGTGTGCTTGAGAGAGGCTAGATAATAGCAGGCAAGGGGAGTGCTGTCGTGACAAGGCATAACTTAAGGTAGGACAGTCCTTGTGGACACCTGAGTTGAAGCCAAACCTCAGCCAGTCATGTTTTCACTGTTGGGAAAGGGGGTAAGTTGTAACTTCCTTGGAATAGACACATTCCCACATGCAATCTTAATAATTAAGGACAAAGATGTTATACCAGGTATTTAATATAAATTCCACTTCATAGAAAAGGTTTTCATATTTATTGACTAGGTCTGTATTTATGAAAAATAACAGTCTTAAACTTGCAGCTTCTGGTTTTGAAAGTTTGGGCATCAGTGTGTTGCCAGTAACTGCACTTACCCATCTGTCTAGCTTACCTTGTGAAGGGTGAGAAGGTATCACTGCTTCTTCCTGATGGAGTTAGGTTGTGTTGTGTTAGTTTATGCATCCTTCTGAGCTGTGCTGCTATTGAAGTACACCCCACTGTTACTCAGCCAAAGCTTGTAGTGCCATCTACTTGATACAGTGACAGATCCTAAATTCAGGAGCTAAAGCAGACTCTAGTCAGAGTGAGACATAGAAAGATTGCTAGGAGAAGGATCTTGGCATATTCATTGCAGGTTTGCGTTCTGGGCTGTAAGCCTTGCGTTTGATGGCTTCAAATTCGGCAGATGACTTTTTATAGAAGCAGTGAATATCAGGGTGAAGTAATGTGATTCATGATCCAACCTGAGGCTTTGGGGGAAGACGGCAGGACTGTTTGAAAGAAGCTGTGTGCTGCTACTGTGACTTTTGCTCTGCACAACTCTCTCCTGTAACATCATTACTTCAGTGTCACCCAGTGAAAGCAAATTAAGCTCAGTTATCCTCAGATTCCCAGCACAACCCTTCCCTTTAGTAGGTGTGTTATTATCAGTTGATACGACTCCTTAGGCCAGTTGGCCATGTGAGCAAAAGTTACTCTTGGCAAAGTTAACTTCAGTGTAATTTATTTGAATCAGCCTAGTCTTAAGTTATTTAAAAAAAAAACCCCAAAACTCAAAAACCAAACAAAAAACCCACAAAAACTTCCCAAATATTTTTCTTTACTGCACAAAGGATATTTTTTTCCATCTTAAGTCATAATAATAATTTCAAACATCTGGTAGTATGTTTGATACTAGAAATCTAGTAGTATCATCCCACCCTTGGGTGGTAGCTGGTGGTGAATGCTGCCAGGACACTGCAACAGAGCAGTCTCATGATGTTTCCCAAATAGCTGGCCAAACAAGTTGTGCTCTGCTTTTTTCACAAGGTAGTTAGTAGCTCTGTTTTTAAAAAGGTGCTTAAAGCCTTCTGATTAGAGTAGGAGTTATGGGTAGTCTATACTTGTTTAATTTGGACCATAAGAAATCTGACTGTCCTACAGAGCATAGAAGTAGTATCTGTGTTAATTTTGTATATGTTAAGTTACTGGTTAATTAAAATAGGACAATTTGTTTTTAAAACATTAAGTTAAACTTATTCCCTACTTAGAGATCCTTTGAGGAACTTGTGAGTTACAAACCGTAGTTTGGGGCACAATTTCAAAGATCAGAAGTTGTATTTTTCTGAGTACCATATCACTGTAGTATTTGAATATTTTTCTGATACTTGAAAGGAAAAGGACTACAGTCTTTCCTTCTCCATTTATAATTAATTTGCTTATAAGGAGAGTTTCACTCAGAAAAGCTGTGTAAAAGTCTGACCAATGCATGAAAACAGCTGAGCTACTGTGAGACTGTAGGAACAGATCAAGTGAATCTTACCCCTTAATTTGGTAGGGGTTGGTACAGTGTTGTTCCTCATGTCACGTGGAAGATCCAAGCTCAAGCAGGCTGTCTTCCTGTTTTCTGGATACACTCAAGAAGCTTGCATGTTCAAAATTCAGAAAAAATCGACAACAGATTGTGTCAAGCTTTGATTTGGCTTACATAGGTAGTACTTTAGTGCTTTTCAGTCAGATATGTTTTTCTCACTGGGAGACAGACACTGGCAGTGAGAGGCAGCTATTCTTGCAAAGCATCAAGAAAGCAGGACCTTCTGGAGAGTGTCTTTCCCTTCTAGGGCTCTGTGTCAGGAGCTGAGCGGGAGGGTCGGTGTCTCAGTGGGTTTCTTATGCTTTTTCTGGCTTGGGCTGAGGACCTACAGTTGCCTAAAGGAGATCTGAAGAACTTCAGAGTGGGATATTACATGACTGGTTCTTTTCTTCTTTTTGCTTTGATATTCAGGTTTTTCAGACATAGCCCTTCCTTAGAAAGGGGAAAGGTGGGAGGGGATTGTAAGCAACTTGTAGTACTTGCTGCAGCCTGGAAATGTAGATTTGGGAAATGCTTTCCTGGCTTCTGGGACAGTAGGTGGAGCTGTTTATTATGCACTTGAAACCTGCTCCTTCAAAAATGAAAAATTCAAAAATGTGGTTGAGAAACAGGCTTCATTTGCACTGATGGAGTGCCGTGTTCTAGCATCCTTAAGATACCATTTCCTTAAAAATACATCAGTTTAGAAAGATGTGAGTAAACTGGTTTTGTAAAAACACTACAGCTTCTTGGATACTGCTCTATCTGTCCAGTCTTTATTCTGGCATTCATGTAATTTTCCATACTGATCAAATGGAGCAGTTCTGTCCTGCTGTGCTGCATGTGACTCTTCCAGTCTTCTGCCTTCTTTTTGTAAGATTACACAGACATTTGCAATTAAAACATCTGTATTTCTAATATGATTCATTTTGTTATCATAGAAGAATTTTATATTCAATATGTCACAGTGGTAGGGTTGTTAATTTACCTTTTTTTGTTTGGTTTACCATTACAAATGAATTTTTAGACAGAGTCCTACTGAGGAAGATATGGAAACCAACATTCTTCTCAGTACTTCTGTTTTGCAAAAGTGATGGAAGTTCATATTTCCTGCACAGAACAGAGATCCAAGTAAAAACAAAACTACTTTTAGGCTGGCTTGCCAAGTGTTCCTTGGCATACAGGGGCTCTGTTTGATTGTCATGAGATGGAAGAGCTTAAGCTCTGGAAGGATAGACCTGTTTGTATTTTAACCTTGCTTTTCAGTTCTTTGTCTGAATGAAGACCAGGTATCTAGATCCAAGGAGATAATCCTGTTACGGAGGGTGGTCTGAGAGTTTTCTTTGAGAACTTGCCCTTGCAAGGGCCCCTGGCTCCTTCCCTATTTGAGCTACTGTGTGCACTGTAGGCCTGTTGGAGGTTTTCTGGGAGAGCTTTCTCAATCCCTTCTGGTGGTGAAATCTCTTACAGAATTACAGTAAATCTGCCCAAAATGTCACGGATTGGCTTAATGGAAACTGATACTGTAACTGAATTTACATTAAATACTTTGACAATTAAATTAAACATTTATATTGCCTACTTGCCAGCTCAAAAAGCAGAATAAATGTTACTGAATTAAGTTGTAGCATACTTAGTAGTAATATATATTCTTGCTGATTTCTTTTGCTAATGAAAGCCAATAAACTGGTAATTGCAGTATCTTTTGCCAATCTGTGCTTAATGATAACCGTTGATATAAATGAACTTCTTTCATATAACAGCCTTCTTTCCAGTGTTGGCAGGTGAGAAAATTCATAAAGTAAGCATATAATTTAATTTTCTGCAGCAGGTAATGTAGCAGAACTTTATGGTACACGATCAAGAGCACAAACAAAGTATTACTTGTAGTCTTTATTTTCTTGTTGTTGTACAGGACCTCAGTTAATAAGGTTTATTGGTGAAATAATCAGGTTTACGGGAGAAATAATAAACAGTAAACAGCAGTACGTCATTTGCAGAACCCCTGGATATTTAGTTAGTTGTATACTCAGCAGAAATTGGAAATTAGAGGGATCTACTTTTACAGTACTGTATAACTGAAGGCTGAAGTCAGGAATCATAGAATGGTTTGGGTTGGAAGGGACCTTAAAGATCATCTAGTTCCAACCCCCCCTGCCATGGGCAGGGACACCTTCCACTAGACCAGGTTGCTCAAAGCCCCGTCCAACCTGGTCTTGAACACTGCCAGGGAGGGGGCAGCCACAGCTTCTTTGGGCAACCTGTTCCAGGGTCTCACCACCCTCACAGAAAAAAACTTCTTCCTTACATCTAATCTAAATCAACTCTCTTTCAGTTTAAATCTGTTACCATTTGTCCTATCACTACATGCCTTTATAAAAAAGTCCCTCTCTGGCTTTCTTGTAGGCCCTCTTTGAATGTGAAGCTTAAAAAAAAAATAGCAGCAGCAGCTCAGCATCTCATTTTAAACAATCTGAAATTGCCTAATGACTTCTAAAGTGAATTCCTCAGTAATAAAAAAATAGCAGTGCATCATTCATTATTGCTATTATTCATCTTACCATCAGTTCTGGAAGACTTCAGGATGTTCTGTAAATACAGGGTCATATTTTCTTCCAGTCATTTGAAAGCTCCTCTGTAAGTCAGTGATAGCAGATTGATTACTTCTGAAATACTTTTGGCATTTTATTGGAGTGTAATTATTTTCATATAAGAAGAATTTCCTGCAGGCATATCCCCTTTGATTTTGAAAATCTGAGCAAAACATTTGGCCACAGCTTCAGTAGTTTATACTTTTACAAGGAAAACAAATCAAGGTACTTTATGAAGTAAGCTTTGGAAAACATGGTTAGAACCAAACCAATTCAGTCATGTTTGCTGAATTTGCAGAAGAGCTGAAACGATGCTTTGGAGGTGTAAACTATCCCATTTGTATCAATTTAGATGGCTATAAGGATGCTGTTAGTGTTAACTGGTTTTTTGGTCATCAGAATGTGTAGGGAAGGAGAGGAAGTAGCCCATTACTGGGATTTGAAATGAAAGAAGTTTCCTTGTGGAATGCCTAGTGATTCAATTTTGATCACTTCCTTTAGTTTTCTGTAACATGGGTGACTGAACTTGCCAGTGAATTAAAACATCTAAAGCACTCCTTAAAGATGGATCTATACCCAGAGTAATTAATAAAACCAGAGATATCAGATGGAGGAAGCTTTCTGGAGAGTCTTTGAGTGTGCTATCTAAAGAGAAGGATGGAAAAGGAACGCTCCAGGAATATAGTCAGTTAATGACTGCAAATAAATTTTTTGTATTAGCTCTTTTTTTTGAAGAGTTTAGGAGAGTTTTCTCATCAATCTCTCCCTGTCTGAGGGCCTGCCTTAATTGGAAGTGTCAAAAGTAAGTTTTAGACTAAATCGGTAAAAAGAAGAGAAACTAGTCTCCAGAACCAGATGGCAATTTCTCACAGGTTCCACAGGAACTCAAAAATGAAATCGTTGATCTGTGATATGAAAACTGTCTCTTAAATTGTTCTTGGTACCAGGAAAATGGACGGATTTGATATGTGATGCTGGTTTCTAAAAGGGGATGCAGGAACAGGGAAACTGCACACCAGAAGGCTGACTTCTATACTGAATGAATGACAAGGTTGATAAAAAAACCAGTCAAACTCCCACCAGGAATATTGGGGAGGAATCAACATAATTTTGGAGAGCACAGTCACTCCTTGCAAATCAAGCAGAGGGCCTTGAAGGAGCCAAGAAACATGTGAATTAGTGTGATCACGTTGGTGTACTACACTTGGATTTAAAAGGTTTTCAATGAGTTCACTCAGTGGAGGCTCTTGAGGAAATGAAGCTGTAGAGCAATAAGAGGGAATGTATTTCATGGATTAAATACGGATTTTTAAAAATGAGGGTAGGGAGAATAATAGGACTAAATGATCATTTTCTTTAGTATGAGATTGTTAATGGATTTCCTTTTAAAAACTGTGTTATTACTGTTCTGGAAAATTAATAAATAATGAAATCATCAAGTTTGCTGAGAAAAGTTACACAGAAACTTCTGACCCTTAGTGACAAGGAGGCAAAGCAGCATGTGAGATTGTTCATAAGTTCATTTTTTTTGATACACATACATGTATGCATTTGTACAAACACACCAATGCTACCAGATTTAATATATACCCTAAAATACACATATGCAGCCGTGAGGTCTGTTGAGAAAAGATCTTGACATCAGTATTGAACAAATTCTTTTTGCAAACACAAACTCAGTAGTTGGTGGTGATCAAAATACAAGTAGAACATTTAAGATTTAGTGTGAAAGGAATAAAAAAACCTAAATTTATAATATGTCAGCATCTTGGGTGGCATGGGCAGTTCTGGCCTTTACCCAAGAGACTGCTAGAATTCAAAAGACACAAGGGCAACAAGTACAATTAGAAATGCAGAACAGCTTTTGACGGGGAAATGCTTCTCAAACAGAATCACAGAATCATTGAGGTTGGAAAAGACCCTTGGGATCATCGAGTCCAACCATCAGCCCTACTCTACAAAGTTCTCCCCTACACCATATCCCCCAACATCTCATCCAAATGACCCTTAAACACATCCAGGGATGGTGACTCCACCCCTCCCTGGGCAGTCTATTCCACTGTCCGACCTCTCTTTCTGTGAAAAATTTTTCCCTAACGTTCAGTCTGAACCTCCCCAGTTGGAGTTTAAAGCCATTCCCTCTTGTTCTGTCGCCAATTACCTGTGAGAAGAGACCAGCACCAACCTCTCTACAATGTCCTTTCAGGTAGTTGTAGAGAGTGGTGAGGTCTCCCCTCAGCCTTCTCCTCCTCAAACTGAACAGTCCCAGCTCCTTCAATCACTCCTCACAGGATTTATTCTCCAGGCCCTTCACCAGCTTCATTGCCCTCCTCTGCACTCGCTCCAGCACCTCGATATCTCTCTCGTATTGAGGTGCCCAAAACTGGACACAATACTCCAGGTGTGGCCTCACCAGTGCAGAGTACAGGGGGACTATCACCTCCCTACTTCTGCTGGTCACACTATTTCTAATACAAGCCAGGATGCTGTTGGCTTTCTTGGCCACCTGGGCACACTGCTGGCTCATGTTCAGCTGCTTGTCAATTAGAACCCCCAGATCCTTCTCTTCCACACAGCTCTCCAGCCACACTTCCCCAAGCCTGTAGCCATGCGTGGGGTTGTTGTGGCCCAAGTGCAGGACCTGGCACTTGGCCTTGCTGAAGCCCATCCTGTTAACGTTGGCCCACCGATCCAATCTATCCAAGTCTCTCTGTAGAGCCTCCCTATCTTCACGCAGATCGACACTCCCGCTTAACTTGGTGTCATCTGTGACAAACTGTTGATTGCAACCTGAAAAGTTGTGGGACAGTTTGAAGGAGTTGCAGTGTTTCAGGCTGGCCTGAAAACAGCACGCAGCCTTTCTGCTGCCAGCAGTAAAGAGCATTCTTTGTGGCTGGGAGTGAAGATGCTGCCCTCTTTTTCTGCAGTGCTTGAAAACTCTTAAGCAGGGAAGGACAACAGTGACACCTGTTTGTATCAAATGCTTGGAAATGTCCTGAGCTGAAAAGATGGATCTGTGACATCAGTCAGAAATTTTCTAAACACTTTAAGGAGAATACTAATTCAGCAGTGTGAATTAAGCTAGCTGTGCTACAAGTGTCCTGATCTTTGTGTTTGGTTTGAACTGTCTTTTTCAGAAATACCTCTAAATCATTTGACCTGTTTGGTATAGTCATGTGAATTCTGCCTCACAGAGGGATTTCAGGATTTTTCATTGTAATTTGGGAAACATAGTGCAGTAAACAACGTGTGCTGCCTTGATGTTACTCCACTGTTTCTATGCTGAATTCATGCTGCTAACTCCTGCCTAAGGGTGCTAATGTCCTATTAGCTCATGGTTAGGCAAGGGCTGGTTGATTATTTAAACCTCTTTAAGCATAAAAAAGATTTTTGTCACTCTCCATCATTTGGATATCTAATTAAACGTGAAGCTAATGAAACTATTCTGGTTTCTGTTGCTTGGAAAAGCTCTTTCCATCATGTTTTACCTTGATAATTAACTCATGATTCAGTTGCTACACCTTTACTACACCTCTTTACGAGCATGAAACAGGACTGGCTTTTAGGGCATGTAGTCTGTTACCAAAGCAAGTAACTTTCCAAACTCCAGCTCTCATGAAATACCTCCTTCCCCCATCCCTCTTCCTGCTCCTCTCTCTAGGCTTTAGCTCCAGGATAAATGCTAACTCCACTCAATGACAATTTAGAAACCAACTAGTATCTTTTATTGCTTTCCCTTCTACCTATGAAGCAAGGGTCACATAACACCATTGAGCTTTCCACTGGGTGGGACCCTGTGGTTTCCAGCCTGGACTTTTACTACACCGTTAGCAAGATTCTTCTGATTGCACACAACATTTGAGTGGTTTTATGAAATAAGTTCATTTGCTTTGTAGCCTCAATGTGGTTCAGTGCAGGCTAGAGCAGCAGTGTCTTGCAGATACAACCAAGGCCCCTCTGGCTGCCTTCAGTGCTCCAAAACACACTGTAGGGTCCGTGCTGGGCTGTAATTTAGCAGCTTTGAGCTATGGCAAGAATTGGCCCTAAACATGTGTGAGGTGAACCTGCTTTGCTATGCCAATGAAAACGCAACATAGTCATTTTGAAGTGTTGTCTGAAATGATATGCCATATAGTGCATTAGCCTTATTGATTAAGTCTAGAAATTTATTATACATATCTTTGCCAGACTGCTTATGAGTTGTATGCAACTTTCATCCCCTACATTGTACTAGAAAAAGGTGCACATCTATGTGATAAGTTATCCAATCGATATTGGTGAAGTAGCATGAAAATCATCTGTGGTAAGTGCTATACAAATCTGAGATACTTGTTTTCTTTGGCATGGTAGAGAGCTTTGCTTGTGGTTTTTTCTGTTTTTCAGTTGCTGTCCCAGTAGTGTACACTGCAGCTGGATGGCCGTTTGGAAATGCTTTTTTTGTCCCTTAATATTGGGAAGTAATGTTTCCAGCAAGGCTATTACTAATTTTTTTTCATCAAGGCTGAGGTTGAGATGATTCAAATCTACATGTTGCTAAGTTGTGCTTGAACTATTTTGCTTCCAAAGCTGTGCTTAATGTCTGTATTGCTATAGTTTAAGAGATGATTGTCTTCTGTTTCTTCTCCTTAACATTTAGAGGGAGCCTGCTCCACTGAGTATTAAAATCATATTTTGATCCAATAATCAGAGACCTTTTTTTCTAAGAAGAAAATGTGTTTTGTGGTCTTAATTTTAAGAAAATCAACAGCATACCTATCAGCCTTAAGGCCCTTGTAAATGTTTTGGTAAGGAGAATGCAATCTTCATAGAAAATGTGTGCCTTAAGCAGTTACATTTTGGTATGAGCTTTTGCATCTCAGGCTCAGCCTTAACTGTTAGACTTTTGGATCCAGCTGGAGCCTTTCACTGACTTCAGCAAGGTTATGCGAAAATCTAAAATTCTTTTTGCTGTGCACCTACTTGAAAAATTGGGACCCAGTTTCATAGAATCATAGAATCATTGAGGTTGGAAAAGACCCTTGGGGTCATCGAGTCCAACCATCGGCCCTACTCTACAAAGTTCTCCCCTACACCATATCCCCCAGCATCTCATCTAAACGACCCAGTTTGTGATGCATGTCATTGTTACACTGGGGAAGGTAATTTCAGCCATTCCTGAAGACTATTAAAGCACTTTTATCCTGCTTCTGTATTCAAATGTTGATAGCTATTTTTGCTTATTAAAAGTTGAAAGGGTTCTTGATTGGATCCTAAATAGAAGCTTATGTAAGTAGAAAATTATTTATTTAGGATTACACAGAGCCACAAAATGAAGCTTCAGTAGTTTAAGTTTTAAAAATAGTTTTGATGGCAACGTTATCTCTTATAGAAGTTAAATGTGCATGAGAAAAGTTTATCTCTGATTTCTGAGGGAGATAAAATTTTCTTAGGTATGTCTGAATAATTTGAACAAAAGAACATGTGATGATGTTGTTCATGGTGATGATGTTGTTCATGGTTCAGAAGATAATCTCACCATCATTTCCAGCAAAACACTTTTGATTTTGTGGGAAATCAAAAAACTGATTTTCTACAGGCTTCAGTGTTTCATGTATATTTTTTTTTTGTTTAAAGAGTATTTGAATGCTGTTGTTTTGTTAATGTAATAAAAAAATGTTTTTAGCTACTTGTTATGTTAGCCATTAATAAAATAAGAAATTATAATAGATTTGGAATCATCTTACCTTACATTTAAATTAAAGAATGTTTTCAAATTTGTAATGCTATTATCTCTAGCAACAAAGAATAAATTAAAAGGCATCCATTATGTCTATCTCATATAGCACTTTTCACTTGTAGGTGTGATGGTGTCCTACAAAGGAGTTGGGTAAATGCTGTCATCTCCATTTAGCAAATGAAGAAAGAACAAAACCGTTGCACTGGATGATTGTATTATTAAGGAAATGCAGAATTGTGTTCCAATTTCAATTAATCCATTAGTGTTTGTTAAAGTATTTAAAAAACAGAAGGCATAACATTTATAGTTTAAATCAAACTCCAGGTGCCAGAGTAAGTTTCTGGTCTTAACCCATTTTACTATTTGCTCTGCCTAGCTCCTTAGGATTAATTTTATTTTGATTTCCAAAAGCTTCTGAAAAAAAAAATTAATAAAAAAAGATGAACAAAAGGTCATGATGTTATCAGGAGGTAAGAAATAAAGAATTGTTATAGATTAGAAACTGCAGCTGAATTTCAAGAGCAGGAACAAACGGTGAATTTTCAGCTTTAGCTAGAGGCATGTGGGACTTCATATTAAAGGCCTTGTTTTCTTTAGCTTATTAAATGATGATTTGGAAATAAATAGCAAGATGTTCAGAAGCAACAGAAGGATTTAGATTAAGTGAAGTCAAAGGCACCTGCAAGGATGTAGGTAAAGGTTTTATTTCAAGCTCTGACTGGATTGGGATTTTTTTCTTTTTTTTCTTTTTCTCTTTTTTTCTTCTTTTTGCCCCTTTGACAGTTCTGGGCAGTGCTACCTGGATAGAGGAACCTAGATGGGTGTGTGGTACTGAGTTTGAAAACTTGTGGGAAATAGTTGGGTATGAAGATGCCTCAGCAAAAACTGTACCTGTGCAAAGTACTGGAGGATGCAAGAATTATGATGGAAGATAATGCTGATGGTCTCGTAATTCCACTGTGTAAATTGAAGGTGCCTAAAATGCTTCTGATCATGAAAGGAGCTAATAGATAATTATGGAAGCTTTCATTAGCAGCTTTCTTGTTAAACATAAGAGTTTGCCTTACAGAAGAGACAAGAGAGGACACAAGGAAAATGCAGAAGATATTATGTGGTGTAGAATTAAGTGCTCTTGCAGTTCCTTTTGATAGCAAATGTACCATCATCAAATTTACAGTAAATAAATCCAATTATTTTTGCATGGTTAGGCTAGGGAATTAATTTTCCAGATAATACTGTGGTTCAGATTTAACAGGATTTTTGAACAAACAGACAAGCAAGAAAATTCCACACTACAACTCCTCAATACAATAGTGACTTTCACTCTTTGAAGAGTAAGTCTATTTCTACAGACAGGAGCAAGGAGTGAAGTTACAAATAAACTTTCTTCATTACAGTAACTCCTGCCCGTCTGGTCAGACATTTAACCCAAGTGTTACATGGACCATAGTCCATCTTGGAATTTACTTTCCAAGGCTGAAGTCCATTGTATTCCAACTGTTATTCACTAAATTGAAATATGGAGGAGGGAGCAGAGAGAAGGATAAAAAAAAAAAAAAGAAAAAAAGGAAGCAATGAAAAGAATAACCAGGGGAGGTACCCTGATCAGACTGAGGGAGAACAAAGGTATGTGTAAGCTTCAAACTCTGTTGCAGGCAGCCCAGGATACAGCCTTGACAAACTATTGTAATGCTGATAGAAGGTTTTGATTATGTGAGTTTCAAAAGAAAAAGATGGGTGAAGTTTAATTCGGAGATTGGGTTTTTAAGCAAAGGCTGAATGAAGAAGCTGTTGAGGTAAATTGCTAGCTGTTTTGTAAACAGTTTGCTAAAAATAAGTTAGAAAAGTTCAGTTTTAAGAAGTTTGAAAGTCTTCCAAGCTCAATACATGTGAAAATCCTAATTCTGTGAGTCATTTAGACAACCAGAGGAAGGGAGAAAATGATAACATTACTGAATAACAGCAGCAAGAGCACAATTTACAGTAAGTAGTCTATACGTCACCTGTTTTAGACAAATGGGTTTGGGCTGGCATGGAAAAGGTATGGTTTATTGCAGAAGCATATTGATTTATTTTTTTTATATACAATGCCTTGCTATGCTAGGGGATCTGACGTCTTTGCAATATGATGATGAATTCTTTGGTCTCTGACAGACAATTAACAATACCAGGTGCTCTAGAGTCAATAGAAAGCAATCCACTCAATGCTCTAATACTCAGAAGACTGGAAAGCCTTATGGGAGGCAGATGATTTTTAATTAACTTACATCAAGAATTTTGCTGGAAAAGATCATTGGAAATCTAAAAAAAAAAAAAAAAAAAAAAAGAAATTAACAATTTTGGGAATCAAAAATTAGTTTATGTTCTTTAAAAAAAAAAAGCAAGCTAGAATTTTGCTGCTACTTAATGAAGTAAAATGTGGAATAATTGTTAAAAATCAGGTTTAAAATTCATATGGGTGAAAAATGTAACAGAGACAGTATGTGTTGAGCTGTATTTGAGTGAATAAATATTTTGCAACGGGGAAATTTATTTCCAGAGGGCAATACTGTAATAACACCTTCATGGTTCCTTTTCTGTTAGCAACACCTGGAAATGAGAAATGAAATGGGAATTATTGCTGCGTAGTTTGGCCTAATGTAAGGTGAGGTAAACGTTACTGGGCACACATCTCTGAAGCAATATTGATGCTCTCAGAAATGTATCAGTTGCCATGACTTCCTTTCTGGATGCACCAGCACAAAGCGCCACATGAGAACAGTTGTGTGTGTAGTCATTGCTTGCATCCATTATGGGATGGATTGCTGCATTAGCAGAAGGTAGAGAAACAGGAGAGGGAAACAGGGAAGAGGAGTAATGGCAAGTAACCATAATATGGAGAAATAACAGTTAAAACAGTGTCTCCCTTCGACTTCCACTTGCTTGTGTGAGTGGAGAGACAGCAGGAGGCTGCATTTGGGAAGGCACAGCATCCCCTTGATCTCTCAGAAGAATATTTTTGAGACCAGTAATGTATCGCTGTGAAATTTTCCTCGCATCAGATCTGGTGGAAGGACCATTCTTCTGAGTGACAACACATTACTCCTGCCTCTCCTTGCTAAAGCAAGGTTCTGTAATGCAAAGTAATAGAGGAGTAAAAGGTTAATTAGTCAAATATCTGGTTTTAAAGGCAGATTTGAATCTTTGCTGTGATTTGGTCCTCTTGCTGAAACAAAGAAGGAAGCTTGGTTTGGGCATTTGCATTTGTACTGTTACAATTAGTAGTAGAGTAGGGGTTTTTTGGGGGGGGGGAGGAAGGTGAGCGGTGAAGTTGTGTCTTTTAGCAGTGTTATGGCATATATACTGTTAGCTGATGACCTGCAAACATGCAGGGCGATGAAGGAAAGTAAAAGAAGACACAAAGCAGTTCTTAATCGAGTAGAAATTGTTGGCGCTCTGGGAATAGCATCCTGAGTAAAATGTTGAATCCTAAATAGTGTCTTTTAATGTGAACACATGTCCAAGGATATCCCCCTGTGGTGAAGGGTAATTTTTTCACTGACTTGAAGAGAATTTAGATAGCTTGAGCTTCTGATTGTTACCCTCAAAGATACACTTTCAATGGCTTGATAAAACAGCACATTCCAGGATAATTGGCACTGAGATGCCAGAGACATCTTAGAAATACCCAGCCTGCTAATTAAAATAAAAGCCATTACTCTTACCATCTTTTGTTCCTTCTGTGTACCAGATTCTGTTATGTTTGCCATATCTAATGTACTGTGTAATATTAAGGTACTGGAGTAGGTGAATCTTGGGCTGACAGCACTCATACTAGGTCACCTGCTTTCACACCGAAGTGTTATGGGTTATGCTAAATGTCTTGAATTATGCTCTTGTATCAGTGAAGGGCAAACCCCACATCAATCTTAGATGTGGGAATCAGGGCCATAATTTAATTTAGATGACATTTATTGAGGGGTTGGTGGTTTTTTTTCGGTAGGATAAACCAGAAAGACAAAATCTGAGTCACTTGTGCTTTATTGAACAGATCATAAGACCTCATTAGATGAAATACTTACACACTCTCAGGGGTTTGGTTTGGATTTTGATTGTTATAATTGGATACACACAAATGTAACAGCCATATGATGCATATTTTAAAATGTTTATCCAATTTACATAACTTACTGCTTTTCTTACCGCATCTGTATTTCTCTGATCTTTTACAAACTTCCCTTTATGTTCTTCTGATTAAATAATAAGTCTGGGGATTTCTACCCTGGCGTAAATAAATATTTTATTGTTAGGGATTTTGAAGAAGTTGAAGTCATTGGGGACTTTTGAAAAGATTCTGAAGAAACTTCTCAGCTACACAGAGTAGAGGCAGTTTAAAGAAAATTGTTTACTTCAGCACAGCACTTCCTTTTACTTGGATATTTGTAGTATTCTTTTAAGATAGAAAAAAAGTGCAGATATTCTGGGTAAAATATAGTGTGTTGAATATAACCTATTTTAATGGGGTGTGACAAAAGCTGATATTTTACTGATTAACAATAGAGGGTAAAAAGTTCTGCCTGAGCTATGCTTTTGGATCTCAAATTTGAGGTATGAAGAGAGAGAGAGAAAGAAATTTAAGGGACTTGATTTTCCAGAAATGCTAAGCTATCACTAAAAACCAAGCTCCTTTAAAGCACCTGTCATTCTACGTCCCATAACTGAGGAGCCAGAAATCTGATCTTAATCATCCAGATCAAGTTATATGCAATACATAAAAGGTATGATTTAATATTCCTGTGTATCTGTTCAGGTGTAAGTATTCCCCTCTGCACATAGATATGGTAATAAGTTTGTAACAAGAATTTGGATAAGAATGGCTTATTTTAATATTAATGAAGAAAATAACGCTCCAGTAAGAGTTGAGCATTTTTATTTTATTTGATAAGCTTTTTTTTTTAGACTTACCCAGACTGAAAACATTCAGAACGTAATTTTTAAAAACTTGTCCTGAACAGAGAGTGCAGAAGACCAAGCCCAGTGGTGAGATTGGGTTTTTTGTTGCTTTGCTTTACTTAGTTGTGCTCTGGGTTTAACTGTCCATGGTGCAGCCAACAAATCTGTGAAACTGCTGCTTGCTTTTACAGTATCACTATAATTATTTATTTATTTTTATTTTAACTTGGTCTGTTTATTTTCTAGCTACTGGGTATAACTGATGGCTATCTGTCCCATGTGAGCCTTCAGATTCATGCAGGAATGGTAATGGTGAGATCAATGAGTCATCATCCTTTTCTTTTCTTTTGAAGTGTCCCTGCTTAATCTGAGACAGCAGAGTTTGCTTCCTGTTTGTTTACAAGGCTGTTCCAAGGCACTCGGCTGCCCTAGGATACATCTGCATCATCTATCACATCCTTCCTGGAGTTGTATGCAGCTTGCAAAGCATTTGTTTGTCATCAAGATCATTGGTTTTCTCAGGAGAGGGCCCACAAGGTAGTGTTTGACAATGGCAATAACCTGGTGATGTATTGCAGAGGCAAAGCCAAAATAGGTACATAAGCCCACTGACATTGGAGATTTTGATTTCTTAGCGTCTTTGGCACATGCATGATGCAGATCATAGATCTGTACTTTTGAGCCAGGCTACTCTAGGTGAAGGACCATGCTTTATCTCACAGCTCTGGTCTCTGTAGTTTGTTTCCTTGACATATCTTACAAGCTCAAAAACTTCCCTCCACAAATGCATGTTCTTTTTTGGTATAATGTCTCACTACTTGCTGTGTTCAAGAATCTCTAACTTGGGGATCTGTCTTACTTTTCAACTAGCTGACTTGGGTGCTGATAGTAAAGGGTTGCAGCATCATGGTGCTCAACTTGGAACAAGTCAGCCAACTGTGTTTCTGGGTCCTCAGGGCTAATTTCACAGGCAGTGCCTAATTTCTTGTATGTCGGGTCAGGTTGCCCCAAGTCATCATGGTTTATGTCTACGTGCAAGACAGATACAGCAGTGACTGTAATCTAATTGTGTCCTAACTAGGGGCTTGACAAAACCGTGCTTTGTTCAGCTGCTTCTCTGTTATACAGCATTATGTAAAGTAGAGCTCCCTGTAGCCTCAGGTCTTTCAGTCTCTCTGGCCTTTGGTGTGTGTAATTGTAGTAGAGAT
Source organism: Strix aluco (assembly GCF_031877795.1). NCBI lineage: Eukaryota > Metazoa > Chordata > Aves > Strigiformes > Strigidae > Strix > Strix aluco. Next base: position 153,608,368 of record NC_133931.1, on the reverse strand, counting down.
ACCAGATTGTTTAGACTCAGGTTCATGTTTCAAGGGCAAGTTAAGCTCATTTCTCATTTTCAGCAACTGTTATTGATTAGGGTCAGAATTTCTGGTGATTCTGGATATGAAAATTTATGGAGAGATGATTTTACTGGCTTTAGAGGAAGAATATGCCCATATTTAACCCTTTTTTTATTTCTTAATTCCTACTGACCTCACACCCCTGTTAAAAATCTAGTATTGGTCTCTTATTTTAACTCCAGTAAGCTCAGCAGTGTATCTCAGAGTTTGCTGTCCAAATGCTACTCTAGAACTAGTAAGATCAGGATTCACTGATGAAAGCTAGGCCTGTGAATTTCTATGAAGCCTTTCTAGCAGTTATCTGGCTTCCTTGGTCTCTCAGCAGATAAACAAGACTGAGGAACGTGAATAATGATCTCTGTTTATTTTTGAAGGCATTCTGTGACCTTTGTGGATATTTTCAGTTGGCAGAAGATACCTTCTCCAATATCAATGAAATAGAAGACAAAAAGAAATTGAGAACTCTGAAAAAAATCTGCATACAGGTGGGAGAGTGGAAAGCTTGGTAGAGTGACTACTTCAGTGTGTAACTTCCTCACATAAGTTTTTTTAGTTGCTGGAGTTGATGACACAATCAACACGGTGTCTGGTCTTTGTAACTTCCCATGTGAGAACACAAACCTTGAGGTCTGAGCTGGTATTTCTGCAGTTAGATAGATTCATCTTCTTAAGTGAGCTGGAAAGCTTTAACCATATGTGTAGAGTGGTTTAAGTACTTCTTGGACACAGACTCTGTGGTGGCACTGTTCAGAAAATGAACTGAACTGCAATCAAGGGAATCTTTGTAACTTCGGTATTTCCTGCAAAGGGGAAACATTTCAGATGAAACAACTTTCTCCATCATTGATTGTGTGTTTTACAGCCTGTGTATGCTTTACCCGTATAGCAGAAGGAGAAATGCTTTGCTTTAATTGCTTGCTGATTTCAAAATCCATGGCTGCTCTTAAAGCAACGTCTGTTTTTTGAAGTAAAGCTTAGCTTTATAAACTATTGATTGTACTCTGAGCTTTTGTTTCCTCTGTTTTGTAGTTACATAGATATAACCGGTGTATGGAATTCCTCTAAAGCTTTTTGATTTTTTTGCTGAAGGGGAGAGTCCTTGATTATAAGTATTGGGGTATTCAGTTTGTGGTTTAGAGCTCTCAAATGTTATATATCATTAGCCTTTCGCTTTAGGCAAGAATTTGTGCAATTGTTTTTCTCAGTAAAAATAATTGGCTGTCAATCAAGATTTTGTTTCCTGTAAGTGCTAAAATACTTTCTTTTTTTATGTCTGACTTACACATACTGCCATAGTAACTGAAATTTGCACCCTTGGCCTAGAATGATGTTCTGAAAGATGTCTAGGAGTGTAGTACAGAATTGTGTAAAAAATGGTATAGCCCTCTATGTAAAGAAAACCGTCTTGCTATCTCAGTGTTTGCCTGTATTTTTCTTACTCTTGACTGAATATAAGTGACTGCTGATTTGCCAACAACTAACTCTTGATTGCATGCTTCTCTCACCCCTGCTTGTGGGGATAACTACTTGACTTTTGGTTCTTGTGGCCTACCTTTGACCCTCTATGTCATGTTTTGTGAATGTACTTTTGATTTGCACCTTTTCCAGGATGTTTGTGCTATAGCCAGAAAATACATAAAATTGTAAAAGCTGTGAAAAGTGTAGCACTATAGAAGTGAACAAACAAAAAATGAACCATGACTGCTTTGCTATCTGTGGAAGGAGAGGAATAGTAAGAAAATTTGAAGTGCTTATAGGGCTGGAGGGAAGAATACTTTCTCCGTTTTGATGCTGTAAGGGAGCATCAATACAACATCCTTGTATGCATCCAACTTGGAACCGAAGTGCAAGTCCCTGTACTCCAACAACCCTCTTGTTTGTGGCATCCGTGTCATGAAAGGAATCTGTATTGTGTCACTGGGTGTTGCGCTACCTGCCATAACTATCACTTTCTAAAAAAAAGAGGCTTCCTTTCTCCCCCTGTATTTAACCTGTGATTGTGCAGGAAAATGTGCTTTGCTAAGCTTTGACCCTCCTGCACCCAAATCACAGACAGAGACACATTTCAAGCAGAAAGCACCTCCACAATAAGGGAATATTTATGGAAAACATAGCTGTGCCTTTTCCCTATTCTAAGCAGTAAAATCTTGATTAAATACACATTTTTAGGATTGTTTTGAAGGAGATATCCACTCACATTTCTTTTACTATCTCAGCATCAAGCTGGTAGCTCCTTAGTCTTTTCACATACTTGGAACTAAATGTATAAAACTAAACTGAACAATTAATTTATTAACAAGAATTATTTATTTTGTCAGCACTAGAAGTTTTTAGTCATTAAATTACTACCAGTTATATTGTTATGGTTCCCATTGGAGGAGCTTCCTCCACTTGAAGTTTAATTAATTTAATTAAATGCATTTCATTATTTGTTGTAAATCAACAGATATTTCAGTTGCAGAGATATTCCCTTGTGACCACTTAGTTACGTGAGTTTTGTAGTCCTCCACTTCCATGTGCCAATACTTGTATATTCTGATTATTTTGAAAGATTAGTGTTTCAGATTCTCTCTTTTTTCTTTCTTTTTTTCCTTGAGAATAAATGTTTGGTTTTCAGTATAAAATGTTACTTTTAAACCAGCAATTCTGCTTTTGATGTATTTAAATCACTGACAGTCACATCAGAAGCAGATTTGATCTGTAATTCAGGTGTTGGTACATCAGTGCAACTCTACAGAGAGGGGTTTAGGAGAGGACTATCTGCGGGCAGTCCTCTACCCCACAGACTGTCAGTCCAGCAGCTGAGCCCAAAAGGTAAGTCCAAGCTACGTTTACCTTTGAGGAAAGTGGCTTGGTAGAGCTTTGATTTCATTTGGAAGCATGGTAAAGGAAGAAGGATTTGACTGAAGCACAGATATCTGCAAGGCAGCAGAAAAGTCTGAGAAAATTACTGTTTTTCCCTGAAGGAATCCCTAGGTTACTCTGTACTCATTTTCTACTACTGAATAAAAGCTGACACTCTGACCATCTTCTGGTAGCATTTCAGGCTGCAGCCACAAAGGTGTAGCTTTTGGCTCCTTCTTCCATTGCCCTTCCCATCTTACAGTACCACAGCGTTGATGGAATTCAGAGTAAGATGGACATGAACCAGTGGAGAGTTAGATCCATTATGTACAAAGGTATTTCAAACTAACTGGTGCAAATTTGGATCCTATTAGTAGTGCTTTATAAAGCTAAATTTTAAGTATACCAATCCATAATATGTCTTGAAATGAAGTGGGTGTATGATGCATTGAACTTCTAATGCTATTTCAAGGAAAATTTTCAAAAGCTCCTGCATGTTTTATGCCCTGCTGAATTCTTTTAAAAGAAAAATAATTCCTAATCAGAAACTACTTCTTGCTTCTTATATATCTTTGTAAATCATCATTGTGCCTCTCTGTTAACTGTCAGCCAGATAGATGTAGAATCATACAAAACTTTGCATGTGAGCCATGGCTGCATACATTGCAGGTATCGGAATGGTTTTCCAAACTCAGTAGACAAGGCTGTTACAGACCTGTTAATGAAAAATGACTTGCTCCAGGTACCTGTGTTGAGAGACACCTCTGGTTGTGTATGACTGCATTTATGTTAGCATTTCAGTTCAGAGCAGTAGTACAGTTTTGGAGCAAGCTTACTCATCTTCATGTATCATGCCATAGTTTGTCACAGTCTGGGTTTGGTGTGCACAAGCTAGATTCCTTCCTGAAAAAACTAAGCCGATGTCTCTGAGCCAACGAATTGCGCATTGAGACAGGTTCAAACTGTGTGCAGTGTGGAAATATTTGGTGTGGGGAATCAGACTTTCTTCCCTGAAGCAAAGCTGCTGAACCACGTACTGTGGAGGTGTAGGCCTTCAGCACTGTCTAGTTCAGTCTACTGATCTGCTCTTGGTGTGCTGAATTATCTGTGAATTCAGACATAGCCAGAGGGTCTGCACAAAGTACATGAACCAAGTCTGGGGTCTGACTGTGCCATAAGCTCCCCACGAGGGACATCTCTTCCATCTGCTGCTTTTGAAGAGAGAAAAGGCATGAGGGAGAGAACAGAAGAAAGGCATCAGATATCCGAATGGCATGATCCACAGAAGAACTGAATAATAGTATTTGCAACTATAGGAAAAAGTCAGAACAAAACTTGACATTTTAAAAATTCAAAACACATAATTTTAAAAATGGCGAAGAACATTGAAGAACCATTCTGCCCTTTCCAAATATTCACCACCTAATCATCTTTCTGAATTCTAGTTGTTGAATTAGGTGAACTTCCATTTTTCAAAAGCTTCTGGGTTATTTCAATTGTTTTACCATTCACCAAAAACATCCTAGTGAAGTACATTTGCTGTATTTATTTGATTGATAGACACCTAATTGGGAAGAAGCAGAGAGCACACATGGACTGAGAGGAGGAATGAAAAAGGCAGGTTTCTGATGTTCCCCTGCATCCTTTCTCTACTCTGGGAAAGTTCACTGTATATATATAGCCTTCTGTGTCCTGAGTGAAGCATACAAGGGCTGAGGAAGAATTACTGGGATAGGTAGAGCTGTAGGAGCATCTGCACAAGAGGACTTTATCCTACAGTTCCGTAATATCCCACTAGTCTGGTAACCTAGCTGTGTTTCCTCTTCTACAGCTGAATTGCCTTTTCAAGGACAGTCCTTAGTACTGTGTTTCCATGGGGATGGGGTATGGAGAGTACTAGGTGGGTGAAATTCCCAGCCTTCATTTGCAAGGGATGTTAATAATGCAGTTTATCTATATGTGTATGCATGCATGCTCACACATATATGCAGAGTAAAGCTAAAGAGCTGCACTTGTGGTCATAGCTACAAAATAAAGACCATAATTTTCTAAATAAATTCCACATTATTAGCTTTTTATATTTTTTGTGGTTGCTTACTGATTTCCTTTCATTCCATTGCTGTATATTCCTTTGTATGTTAACATATCAGTATGTTACTAAATTTGCAGAAACATTCCCATAATAAAAAGCTTCTGGATTAAGTTAAGAACATTAACTGTGAGATATCAGAAGTAATTTAACAGTGTTAAGTGAAGGTTGTGTCTTTGTTAAATACTGGTGTTACTTTAGCAATAGCACATGCCAATACCTTTTAAAGGGCTACCTTATGTATGTGTATTTGAATGGGGAGGTGGAGGTGCTGTCGATATTTGCCTGTCCCTTTGCAGAGATTTGTCTGGTTTATAATAAGGGATATGATACTGCTTCTAGAAGGTGTTAATATTGTTGATGTGAAATGCACCAGGGTAACACATCATGTTAAATATGAAGTGCATTCTGTGAAAACAGATTCTTTTGTCTGCCAAAATACTTTCTTGTGTGCAATAGAGATATGTGGTAATTTTAAGCTTATAAGTCTTTGTCTTAAAACAAGCAAACAAAACCTACATGGATATTGCAAACAGTTTCTATACTTAAGAAAATCATTGTTTATAGGGTTAAACTTACTAAAAGTATTGAGCTGCTATTTCTTGACACATGATGATTGTTCGGATTTGTAGAGCTTGCAGTTTTTAAGCTACTTGAATTGCAGAGTCTGTGTGGCATATCTAAGTACAGTATTTACTATGTGTTAGGAACATGGACAGCATGGAGAGCTGGACTAGGGAAATGGACTTCAGGAGCTATGTGCGTGCAGACCTGTTGAAAATACAGACAAGGAATTCAGTCTGAGACCAAGTTAGTGGGAACCTCTTGCTCTGAGGTGGCTTCTTGGTTTTTGGGTGTTTTTTTTTTTTTTTTTTGTCACCTTAGGCAGTATAAAAGTGGTGTGCTTCCTAACATTGCATAACAGTTTCACCTGTAACAACCCCCTGTTACCAGGATGGCCTCGAGCATTTGGTAATGCCTTCTGCTTTCTTCTTGCATCACATTAGGGCTCCTGTGGTTGTTGCAGGAAATGCTGAAATGCTCAGTCGCTGTTAGTGTGGGAGGACACGGCGCAGATTTGTCTGCATCACATTCCCCGTGCTTGTGGAGGACATGGCTTTCCCAGTGTTCCCATCCTACCTGGATTCTGAAGTTGCAGCCACTCTCCTGGGAAGGCAGTGGTCAGGACAGACAAATTTCAAAGCCAACCTTATCAGGCAGAAGGCCCTCATGTATGAAGCATTGCTTATCTGTCTGCAAAGTGGGATAAATGTCTTTGTGCTGGTTTTTCTGACAACACGTGCACAGTCCTCTGACACTGTGACTTGTGAGGCTGTAAAACGTGCTTCCCTAGTGAGCTCTGCTGTTTATTCTGCTGCTTGCTCTTGTTTATTCTGCTGCGTGTTCTGTGGGGAAGGGTCAAGTAACAACTGATTCTAGTGCAAATCTTTGTAAGTCTGTGTTACTGGAAGTCCAGTGAGGAAGAGGGAACAATGACTCATAGTGAATACTTCAGAGATTTTCAGAGCCAATGTCCTGCTGTATACTAGCCAGGCTATGAACTGTGTTTTATAAGGTCAAGCCAATGGCACTGTGAAACGAGCACTGGGAAAAGAAGTGTTTAATGTAGTAGGAGTGTTTCTATTCTTAAAAGAATTTTTTTCAAGTTGATATGGACATAAAATTGGATTCCTAAGAAAGGTAGACTCACAGATGGCACCAGAGATGCAAAGAATGTATTGCACATAAGTATGATGGAAGTGTATGTACATTTAAAAAATATGCTTTTCGTCTTTTGAATTGAACAATACTTTATTCTTATGAATGCTTCTCTGTATCATTCTTCAGGTACAACCAAAAGGGATAAAAAAGGTCATTAACTTCAGATGACTTTGTACTGAAAGTCAGGACATGATAGGTGAAACATGAAATTCTCCAATGAGAGACTCCTGGGGAGAGGAACAGAGTGTGTCAAATGGGAGAGGGGAGTGCAGGTAAATGCCACAAGTGTACCAGCATTTGATGAATACTTTGCTTTCCTCTACTGATCATGAATACACAAGGAAATACTCAGAGAAAGTCGGTCAATATGGCTAAGAATTCAGTTTTCATCCCTTTAAAATTAAATGCACCCAATAATTAATTCTCTTTAAACTATTTTTTTTTTTTTCCGCTTGGTACAACAAGGAGAAGAAGGAAGAATTAAGAATTATGTGACAAAATACACTATTCAGAGCTTCAAAGTGGTAAATAGAGACTGACTGATACGGAAATAACATATTAGAGACTTAGAACTACGCTTTGGCTGCTTAATATGTAGGACTGACCTACATGAAGGTAGATGGTAGGGAATAGAAAGCTGTTAGGCTGTGGATCTTATCAGGTCAAATAAGCTATTTGTGGTAATGCTGGTTATCAATGCTGTTGGTTCAGTGCAATTCTATAGACTTCTTGATATTTCTGGAAATTTTTTGCAAAGGACATTGAAAGATAAAACTCTCTATAATTAGCTAAAAAAGAGGCAAGAAACATTGACATATTAGTTATAGAAAGATATCATACAGGCAGTGAGAAATACGCTTTAGGGAGAGCAAAATTATATTTATTGAGAAGAAATGAGATATAGGGGAATGTAGCAAATGTTTATATAACTATAAATCACTATCAAATGTGGGAAGGAAAAAATCAGGGAAGGCATATAAGAAAGGTGGTAAAACCGTAATGATGTTTTGCGAGGTTGTTAGGATGTTTGATAGGGTAGTACAACATAAAGTATTACATGTTCTAAGAGGAAGGTGTCACAAAATGATAATGTAAATAATAATTGAAGCTTACCATTTTGTAGTCACATTGCGGGGTGAAATTATAAAGTGGATGAAAACTGTCTGGACACGTAGGTCCAGTGGTAATGGTCAGTGGTTCAGTATGAATGTAATAGTGTCGTGGTTTGAGCCCAGAGGGAAACTGAGCACCATGCAGCCAATCACTCCCCCCTTCCCCCTCAGGAATGGAAAGGAGAAAATAAAGCAAAAGGCTAGGAATTGAGATAAGGACAGAGAGGGATGATTCATCCATTATGGTCACGGACAAAAGACAGAATCATTAGGGGAAGAAAACATAAATTTAATTCAGACACTAACAACAACAACACTTAGCAGACAGAGTAGGACAGTGAAAAACATTACCACATCTTAAAAACACCTTCCCCCCACCTTCTTCCTGGGCTCAGCTTTGTTCCTGGTATCTCTACCTCCTCTCTCCCAGCAGCATGGGGCAGGGTGGGCAGGGAATGGGGGGTGTGGTCAGTCCTGCCACTTCTTCCTCCTCAAGGCGGGGACTCCTCACATTCTTCCCCGGATTCAGCATGGTGTCCCTCTCACGGGAGACAGTCCTCCACAAATTTTCTCTGAAGCGAGTCCTCTCCACGGGATGCATTCTTCCCAAGATGCTCCAGTGTGGATCACCCCTGTGTGTTGCAATCCTCCCAGCGCCAAACTACAGCAGCAGGGGCTTCTTCCTACAGAGTCCCATCCTTCCTCAGGTGCAGTCACCTGCTCTGGTGTGGGGTCCTCCACAGGCTGCAGGTTGTCATCTGCTCCACCGAGGACCTCCATGGGTGGCAGGGGGGGCAGCCCTGCCATCTCACCATGGCCTGCAAGGGAGTCTCTGCTCCGGCACACTTTCCCCCCTTCTTCTTCCTTACTTCCACTGACCTCAGTGTTTGCACAGGTGTTCCTCTCACAACAACTCCACTACTCCAACTCCTCCTCCCAAGTTCCCCTTCTTAAATACGTTACTGCAGAGGCACAGCCACCATCGCTAATTGGCTCAGCCTTGGTGCAAAGGTGGGTCCGACTTGGAGCCAGGGGAGCTTTGAGAAGTTTCTCACAGGGAGCCACCACTATAGCCCCCTCCCCCCCTACTAAAAACCCCCACCATACATGCAAACCCAGCACAAATAATGAGAAAGGAAGAAAACTTTTTAGCTTATCATCACTTGCAGTTGATGTCCAACATGGCCCTTCTCAATGGATCAGTTAAACCCAGGATTTACCCAGAGGGTCCTGCACCTACATCAGAAGTGCTTGTCCCTAGTACTGGTGAAGTATTTAGCCTCAGAACAGCCTACCTGGCTGCAGAGCAGTCTCTAACTGACATAGGAGGGCAGATGAGAAAGAAGAGTGAGGAAAAAAGGTATCTTAAAACCCGGATTTATTTTCATGTGTTGCATGTGGCAGTATTAGAATGGGAGGGCAAAGGAGTCTGTACTTGCAGCACTACTTCTTGGAAGAGATAATTTCAACTTTTACATGGAGATTTCTGATGTCCCCAGAGCTCCCCAGAATATCTGCTCGGTAATTCAAGACCTGCTTCTCCCTTGCTGCTCCACTTGCCCGCAGAAGATTTGAAAGCCTATCAGTTAAATGCAGTACACAGTCTGTGCTCCTGTGATATCCAACATGACAAAAGAAAATGGGGTTAAATACAATGTCTCTTGACAATTTATGGGTTTACAAAGTGAGAAGAAGGAATTTAAAATAATACCAGTATATTGTTTATTTCATTTATCTACGCTCTGTATCATCAGTTCCAACTGATGATAGACACTGATTGACAGTACTTGTGCCAGCAAGAGAAAAGGAAACTTCCCTTAAGAGCCACTAGCACAGTGTCTATAGAGTAATGCAGCAGCAATCATTCATTTTGTGAAACGGCTTCACCTGAGCGTGAAATTGTTAACAGATTAGGATAGAGCCTGGTATGACAAGCAAGGTAGTGGTCTGGGGCAAGCGAACCACAACTTACCTTGGTGCTGACTGAATCTGGTCTCTCTCTAATAAACACAGTGTCTGATACGCATTTTTTAGACAAAGGTAAGCATTGAGTAGGTTGGCATTTTTCTGGTTCTATCAGCAGTTTAACTAGTTCAACTGTGATTATCACAAAGCTTCCACAGGTTGGCCTTCACAACATTTATCTTATGATATTTAATAAGAAATATGAAGGTGTCAATGCAATTCTTTTTGCATCATCAGAAGTGTTTGCAAATGTATTAGAAAATCAAAACCCAACAACAGTGTTTCCATTGTGCTGGATTTCTTATTTTTTTTAGAAAGAGATAGTTCCCAGAATCTGTGATACTTTTTTATGCCAGTAACTAGTTGGGTTTTTTTATAGTGCTGTCTCAGGTTGTAGAAAGATAACTGTATTTTGTAAAGGTAGCATATACATCTGTCTTTTAGTGCTAATTTATTCAGTTTCAAGGAACATCAGTTGAGGCAGATGGGGTATGTCAGTAGGCTAATAGGGAGTCCATTTAGTCTCCACATTGTTGTTGCAAAGGCTTGTTTAAAAAATACAGAAATAGGGGTTTATTCTTATACCTCACTTAACTAAGCATAAAAGTAAGTTATCCTAAGCTCCTAAATACTTTGCTATCCTATGAGACCTCTGATGGCACTGAAGTTGCATGCCAGTCAGCTCACCTTTCATGTGTCTGCTTCTGTTACTGTTTCCTTGACAGGGTTCATACTGTTTTGGTAGCCATGTTGTGTGCTGTGGACGTAGTGTTCGGTCTGAATGCACAGTAGTTACCGAATCCTTAGCATTGATTTTTCAGGGCAACAGGATGTCATTTTAGGCCTTTTGAGTTAAGCGACAAGAGGGCAAGACTTTGACAAAAGCTGTAAAGAATTTAATGGGACAAGATCATCAGTTAGTATATATGCAGCACCATCAGTGTTTGCTTCTGCTCTTGAAAAAAGAAGGAAAGAAAAATAAAAAAGTGAGATTTGGTAGGAATAACTACTAATTTTATAGAAATGAAAAGCTGAAGAGAAAAAACCCTTAAGAGTTGATAGGTCTTAGATAAAAGAATGCAACTGCAGTCGGAGTAATTGGACTGTGCAATATTCATCTTCCTGATTTTTGATACAGGTGACTTACTCATAACTATTTAGGAGCCTCTTAGTGCTTGAATGCTGAGGTGTCCCATCCCCCTGTCTCCCCCCAAAGACTTCGTGTTTTGTTTTGGGTTGGTTCTGATGTTACTTTTTCTTTCCCATTTATGGTGCACTTCCTGCTGTCTAATCCTCCCTGAAAGTCAACTACTGCTGCTGGATCGATATCTCTCTGCACAGATTAAAGTGATACGTGTTCCTCAAAGGCTCCCCAACTGCAAGTGGTGTGTTTGCATGTGTACTAGCATGGCTTTTAGACAGCACCAGCAATGTGTAGAATACTAATAGATGCACTAAGTGTTAAATATAGCACGAGGCACAAGTGTGCCTGTGTTGATAGGAGCTTAGAAAACAGCATATCATTTTAAGATAATGAATTAACTTGACATTTGCTGCAAAGGGATATAATACTATCCTGTGCTCCACTTTTTTAAAAGAGAGCAAGTAGAGTTTCACCAGAGACAATTTAGCAAAGACTTAAGAGAAACAAAAGGTGTGTGTGGTGATGGTGTAGCACTGCCTGGGACTAGAGTTGTGTTAGATGCCCATCCTGATGGTGAAGAATAAACTGCCTGAGTAGAAGAGGCAGCTAAAAGAAATGAGCACTGAACCCTTAGAGAGTAAATAATGATGGAGGTATATGACTGCTGGGAGAATTTGGTTCTTACTGTATATAGCAGGGGAAAAGGATATATGACTCTGTCAGCATATAGCTTCATCACTATTGCACTGTGCCACACTTTGTGGCATAGAGAGCATGGAAAGGATAAAATGCTGAGCAGCTCTCCTTGGCAGTTCTGACTAGTTAACTCCTGGGCAGGGATCGGAGAGGGGCTGTAAACCTTCCAGTGAGTGTTTTCCCTAAGTTTAGCAGCATTGCACTAAGCTGGTTGGTCTGCTTCTGAGGGTTGGGGGGATCAGGAGAAAGAGAGAGGAAGAAAGGGCAGAGGTGGGAATCACTTCTAGCAATCACAATCTGAGAACTTGAACATCAAATTGAAAACGTGAATGGGAGAAAAATTTCTGTCACAGTCACCCTGTGACTCCTCATTGTGCTAGTAGCTAAGGAGTAAGAGACTGTCAGGTTCTGCAGAGATTAAAGGAGCTTTACCCCCACTCCAGAGTCTGGTGCGTATCTGGCAGGTCTAAGAAGAGCGGAGACAGGGATACTGTGTACACTTTAGCCTCTAAATAGGAAAAGCCCTTTGTCCTCCAACATTGTAGCTTAGAGGGCATTGGTGGAACTTCGTATTTTCAGCTGATCTTTGTATCCCAAGGAAACTCCCATACCAACAGACCAGTCTTGGACTGACTGTGGGAGTGGAAAAACACAAGCTGGGGCTGATAAAAATGGCTTCTCTGAAAGGCTGGAAGCAGGCACATCATAACTTGTTCACCTGCTCCCCAGACTATGTAGAAACCCAGATCTCGTGCTCAGCGACATGTCCCAGGAGCTTGCATGTGTAGGTGAGTATGAAGGGTGCCTGGGCAGAAGAGTGCCTGAAGTTCTGGTGGGAACTCTGGCGGGAAGAAATGTTTTAAGGCTCTTAACAGTGGTCAAACTAAGATTAAAGTCAGTTTTAAGATTAAATTGGTGATCTTCATGGACCGCTCTGAATCTAGTTTGAGAGGTGAGATAATGCAAATGCAGAGACCAGTTACACTGCTGAGCAGAACACTGCTCCCCTAAGAAAAGCCTGCTGTCTGCTGCCTGCTCACTAGTCTTTGAAGGACAAAAGGCTCCAATGCCAAGTGAATAAAAGGTAGCTTATTTTATGAAATAGATGTAATTTGAATTAAGAGGACAGGAAACAGAAGCGCTCATATGTAGTACTGAAGGAGAAAGTTTCTAATGGTCTTTGATAAGTTGTGGTCAAAGCGCTGCTTCTCTGTTCAGCAGGAGTCAGTGATATGAAGGAAATGGGATTTTTTTGTAACTTCTAGGAACGTTGTCCCTTTGTTTTCCTCTGTTCCTGTGCAGGCAGCTAGAATAGATTTAACCTCTACTCTTTACTGGGGAAGATAAAAGGTGGTCAAACAGTAGGAAAAATTGTATTTGTCCATCACCCAGGAAAGCCACAGTGTAATTGGGAACCACACCAGCTGGACTTTGCCTTTAAACTGGCAGGTGCCAGTCTGAAATGGAGACTGGTGTGAGGTGAGAGTAAGCTGGCTACAACCTGATAGTTGGAGACGTTCCCTCAGAGAAAAGCAGAGGACCTGGGTTTCAGGGAGCCTGGCAGACAGACTTGCTTATACAGACTCTGTCTTGGAGGTTGGCATGCTGCATTGTAGCTGCTGACTAATACGTGTTTTATCCTTTCCAGAGGACTGTCTCTCCTGCTGCCAGTGGTAGTGGTCCCATTGCTTTCCCATAAATGCCTCTCTGTGAGGCTACTTTCACAGAATTGAAGAATCTTCCCAAAACTGGACTCTTGAACAAAACCCACTGGACACACCCTCACCTCATCTGCCACCTCCCAGAGGAGTGTGCTAACTGCTGGTGATGTACTGCTGTCTGTGGAAGGCCTAAATGTTTCCTAAGGCAAGCCTAAAGCAAGGTGTCCTGGCCTCATGAGAGCCTTGGCTGCTTTGGTTATGCATGTGTCTTGCTCCAGTGAATATTTGTGAATAACTTTATGGTAATCTTACCATAAAGGCCATTCAACCTAATGTCTAAGTTGGTGGTAGTAAGGATGTTAAGTCTCCTTCAAATAGAGCAGAGACCTAAATTAATCTTTCACATCCCAGGCAAACGTTTCAACTGCTGATCTGTTGGAGAAAAAAAGGCATGGTATCTCTGCTACCTAAACCACTGGGTGAGTCAAGCCAACTGTCAGGTTTCCACCAGCAACTCTTCTCCTTGTTATATGGAAAATAGGTGTAATTTCTTAGTTTTATGTTACAATATAGCTGACCATGGCCTTCAGTCCTGCTGTTTTATGAATTCTCTTACACTGCCACCCCCAATGGAGAGGCTTTGAGTTTGACCATCCTAGCCTTATACATGTAGCAATGCCTTTTTTTAACCTGTTTCTCAAGCACATCATAGGCTTCTTTCCAGCTTTTTTTAAACCTCACAGTATTATCTTACTATGGCAAGTTGCCAACATGTATATAACTGTGACTTTACAGTTTGAGGTTATAGCTTCACCTGCCCCCAGCCCTTGTGTATGTAATCACAGTAATGCCTCTTGGGGGAGGAAGCATACAGGGCTGTCTAGGATTTGTTTCACTGATTAAAATGTAGAATAATTACAGCCATTGAGCTTTGTGAATACCAGACTGTATCTTAGAGAAACAAGCATCCTTATCACACTGCCAGTTAAAAAAAAAAAAAAAAAGTGCTAACTTTTATAACAGAAGATTTGGAAAAAAAGCAGAAAGGCTTTTCTCAAACAAGCTCATATTTCTGGATTCGGGAGGTGCAATTATATACAATAACCAATAGTTTTAAAGAAATTTATCAGGGGAGAAGGCATTGTTCAAAAAAAAACCATTGAAGAATTATGTTTGAACCTGCCAAGCCTGTTTTTGAAGCTGAGGCCATAGCAGTTGCACAGGGAAAATGCCTCAGTCCTGTTAAATCCCACAAGAACAGGCCTGTCCAGAGCACAAACAGATCATTCAGTATTACAGTCCTGCACCGAGTACATCTTAGCCTACTTGCTAATAAGTAGGAACTCAATTAGCTGTATACTGTACAAGTGGCTTGAAACAGAACTTTATATAGATAAGGCTGTCAGGTCTTGTGGTAAAAAAAAGTTTGAGGGTCATTTGCTGTGAATATTAGTTGTAAATATGTTGCTTACAATAATACAGCAGTGGATAGAACTATATGGTCACTAAATGAAAGATGCTATAAAGCTGTTTTGTATGTATTTATATTTATCTATATATTTAGATCAGACAAGTTTATTGTTGCCATCATGACTTTTACTGTTATTGCTATTGTACAGCAGTTAAACCGAAGCATGTAAAAAGCTGGTGACTTTGGACAAATCACTGTGTAGATCAGTGGCAGTGAAAAGCAAGGAAAACAATCCTGTAGCTTCAGTTTGCCAGGTGTTGTCCTACATTTAGAAGTCTGAAGCAATGTTATTTGTAGAAACAAAAGAAGCAACAGAGCAGAATATTGTACTTCTCACAAATTCAGTAAAAATCCTCTTAGACACCAAAAAGAAATAAACCATGACAATGAAAGCTATTTAAATTAAAAAAAAAAAAAAAAGGGCAGCAAAACTGTAACGGGTGAAGAGGGGAAGACAACTGTTCACCCTCAGAATATGATAGCAAAGCCTACATGCAAAGCAGCATACTAGAAAGTATTCCTAACCTGACTTTGTGTAGGATTACGTGCCAGGAGTCTATCACCCAAAACATAGGCTGAAATTAATTACATATTTATTATGCAAACTGTTGCAGATTAATTCATACAATCCTCTGGAAAAATCTAAATATGCATCTGTATATTTTGGAACTTATAGTTCAATAAAATGTTCTTTGACAGAATTAGTCTTGGTGACAGATGTGTTGGGTATCTATTGCGTATTCTTTGCTGGTTTTGTATTTATAGGCAATCGGTGAAATGCAGCCACTCAAAAAAGAAAATTAAATCCAATATTAGATTCATTCAAACAGCAGGAGTTCTCTTCTCTGCAGATCATTATTACTATGTTATACATAACTGTAATAGCTGAGTGTTGTCAGTTGTGACTTCAATGATGTGAATAAATTCTGTCATTTGTGGTTCCCACTCTTCCATCCTTTCCCCAAAAGGGAAATTTTCTGTGCAGTCTTTTTTTGCTGCTTCTTTTATTTGCACACATATTATATATATACACCTATAAATACATTACGTTCCCTCCTTGGGGAATTAATGCTGGGGGAAGTAAGCGCACATGAGTGCATGCACATTCTTCCTCTTTTCTCTGTCCTATCCTCCTCATCTGTGTTTTGTTGAGGGAAACAGTGTTGCAGAGGGAGGAAGGGGGAATGTTTGCAATGTCTGTGTGGTTTGACCTGCCCCTTAGAAACTAAGTCATCTCCTGCAGAGGTGGCTGTCATCCTTTTGGAAGCAAGTTTCACTGCATGAGAGGGTCAGTGTTGTTAACTGCTCTCCTTTCCTTAGTCCATTGTTACAGTCTTCTTGCACCAAGCTGTTTGAACGTCCTGAAGGTACAGGCTGAGACTTTCAAACTCGGGATGCCTCAAACTCCGACTTGTACCTCCTGAATTCCCGTGCTACAAACTTTCTCAGTGTATTGAGATTGGAGCTCACGTTAATCATCCTGCTCACAGTAATGATCCAGCTGAAGTCATGTGCAAGTGAAGTTTTCTCAGTACTGCTGGGAGTAAACCAGAGCCTACTTTCCCCTTTGACTATGTAATTGTCCTCAAACCAGGCAGATTGAGTTGCCTACCAGTGTTGTGCAGCACTTTGCCTTCATATGAAACCCATATTTTACTTCCAAGGAAAGAGTGTGGAGAGTAGCCTTTTGGCCTCAACTAACAAGTCCTGTTGACAGTTGCTTTTGCCATTTGACTCCTGATAGAAACTAGAATAGCCTTTGGCAGATAGTGCATGAGGGCCTTAATTTGTTACAGCCGTCAGAGGGATGTGCATTGCTTTCTTTTCTGTTCTGCCTGGTTTCCTGTGGAAATGAGGCTTTTTCTGTCATTCGCTCTCTTTGCCAGCCTGTCCAACCCTATCCTATTGACTTTTTGAATCCGTTGGCCAATTTTAGTCCTATTTAACAGTGAGGCAGATGCCTTAATGATATTAAGGTTCTACCACTGTAATGAATGTTGGCAGCCAGATAGAGGAGAGAGATGTAATTAATGCCTGTACTGATGAAAAGGCTTCAGTGTATGCTCAGCTTTTTCTAGGTATCAGGCTTTATTAGCTCTGTTGTGAACAAAACTGCCTGTTTTTATATTGTGCGAGCATTATTGCAGTGCCGTATTGTATAGCAGTATTGTAGTGCTTTGCCTCTGTGGTTTATCTTTCTATCATGCATAAGTGCCCTAATGAAGGTTCAAAATGTCATTGAACATGCCGATGTTGAGTGTGCAGGCTGATACTACCAGTGCTACTAATTCTAGGAGATAATAGAGCTGCATGAGGACAAAAATCCCTTTATTCACTGCTCCTCCTGACCTTGATTCCTTAGCTGTTCTCATCTTACGGAGGGGCCGGCATCAGCTGCCTGGGGTGTCCAGCCTGAAGCAAAGATTGTAGTGTCTTGGACTGCTGACAAAATCATAAAGATTGTTTACTTGAAACACCAAAGAGTATTCACTTGGGTTTGAGCAGCTGGTCTAAGGTAGCCAAACCTTTGTACAGGGGACAAACAGCAGAAACATACATTGTTTTGAAGTTTTAAATTTATAAAAATTATGTATCAGGAATACGGTTAAATATGATGTATGTGCAAGTTCAAAAATTCTGTGCTTTAGATCACTGCCTTAATTGCCTTTTAGGCTTGAAGTTTAGAATTGACCTGTCAGACTTTGATAAAATAGGCTGTTTTAATTTTGAGTTATGAATCTGAGGCAGAAGTGGCAAATACGATGATGTATAGCCCAGTAATGCGAGTCTTTTTAACATTCCAGGCTTGTCTCATAATGATGTGTATAGATGGTCTTGGTTGAGTTCCGGAATAAATATGCAAGAACTGTGTTCTTTTTTTCCTGTAGCAAGATACTTAAGCATTAATTTAAGTCTATGTCAGCATGTCATGACTCTCCTCCTGCAACTTGGTCTACCTCTTGTGGTACCTTTAAATTTTGTTTAGACTTTTGTGTTACTCTAGTTTTGTAAGTGGTTCTCATCAGCAACTGGAAATAGTAAGCTAACCACCACTAATTCAGAGAAATGGAAGGAATGAATATATGTACATGCACTCTGTTCTATAAGCTTTCATTTAACATGTTTTTCAGGAACCCTGATTTTTTTTTTCTCTTAATGTATATCCTAGTTGTACCTACCAGAAACTGTGTGATGAGTTTGAAGACTTGTCTATTTACACAACTGTTCCTTCTGGATAGTTTTATTACTCTTATCGTGGAATATATTGCCTAGTTTGTAAAATATCAAAAGCACTGTAAAACAGGAGATAGAAAATTACTGAATCCCACACCCACACAATTTATTTTATTTTTTTAATAAATGAGCTTTTCTGCTGGAATATAGAAATTTTTTTACACTTTCGCAAACAGTTGGCAGTTGCCTTAATATTGGTTCAAACTAGTAAAGCACCCAAATCTCTCTGAAATTAAGTATGTGATTAACCTTCCTTGACAAATTGGAGCTATTATGAATAATATGACCCCATAGGTCAGAACAAAGCAAACTTAGCACTTTTGTTGTCAAAACTGTTGATTGGTAGGATTTTTTATTACTGTGCACCAAGCCTTTTGACTTTCATAGGCTGATTTTTTTGATTTGTAAAGTGTTTTGAAAGAGCCCTGAATTCTCAAATGACGCTATGGCTTTGCACAGCTGGAGTATCTGGAGCAGTGGCCTGGCTCTCCTGAGGGTTGTCTCGCTGCAGCTGAGTGGAGGGAGATTGTTTGCCCTGGCTCGTGACTCAGAGCATTTAAATGGATCAGCCATGAGTGACTCCAGGGAATATAGGAGGTTTTGCTTCCCAATTCTGGATTTAGAATATACATTTCTGACATTTATTTCACACCTGCAACAGTTATTTGAAGAGTGTAACATGAAGATGTGGAAAGAGGAGAAAGGGAAAAGGGATATTTCCCATTGAAATTTTGTTTATATTTTTGTTCTTTTGCTTTTCATTCCAGTGAAATGAAGCAGAAGTTGGATGAAGAGGGTAACAAGTGCAGCATCCTTTCCAAGCAGCAGAAGTTCAATGAGCACTGCTGTATTCGCTGCTGTTCCCCTTTCACATTTCTTATCAACAGCAAACGACAGTGCCAAGACTGCAAGTACAACATCTGTAAGAGCTGCAGTTCTTATCAGAAGAAGGAGAAGGCTTGGATTTGCAGCGTCTGCCAGCAAGCAAGGTAAAGGTCTATTATTCAGCAACCTGTGTAAAGCAGCTGTGGCCTGACCTGAGCTTTTCCTTGTATTTGTCAGGAGTTAACACTGGCGGGATAGGACATGAAATACCTGTTTATGTAGGGAGTGATTGGTTCCTGAGGTGTGACATGCCTGTTTTTTGTGGAGATTAATTTGTTCTGAGAGTGTTGGGTTACCTGTCACGTTTTCCAGGCTTGCTTAGCTGGACTGATGAATCAGCAAGCAGTAATTGGACTTAACTAGAGTAGGGCTGGGATCTCCTGAAATGCCTGGATTACTAATAGAACCTGAGCACAGATGGTGGTAAGGCAGTTAATCATTTTGCAGCAAATCCCACTGATGAGTGGGGAGTGGAAGGAAGAATATTGGTGATAGATCATCCAGCTGTGACTGTGTTTTGGAGTGCTTTTCTAAATGCCAGCTTATTGGGGGGGATGTTTTGGGCTTACTTTGGCAAATAACCAGAGAAGATAGTGGTGCAACCTGTTATAATTCTTAACATCTGTTAAGAATATGCTGCCAGGCTTCTATTTGCAGAGGGTATCAGGGATTTACTATCTCACTCTTTTGAGGCTATCAGAACCACATTTAAATGTAACACCAGAAAAACAAAGCAAATTCAAGCAAACACAGAGCAGCAGCAAAGGGGCCATTCCTTGGATGGTGACTGTGATAGTCCTTATTGTCTGCATTGCAGGCCAGGTTCCAAAAGCAGCCAAATTTTGAACATTGATGACTAAAGCAGCTGAGCAAATGTGACAAAGATGGCTGTTTATTCATCTTTCCCTTTAGTGGAGAACACAGGATGAAAACAAGAGCCAAGTCCCTTTCCAATGCTGTACGATATTCCTGTGCTCACCAAAGACTCATTGCTCCCACGTGTTTCCCATCAACACCCATATGAAATTTAAGCTTTCACATAGTATTTGTGAATGAAGTGTGCGCCCTTTGACACAGGACCTTAAAATCATAGGGATCCTAGATAGATGATGCTGTGTTTCCAAATGCCAGCCTTTGAACCTGAAGGAAGTTGTATTTTCCAGGGCACCTGCTCCTTCTCTGTCTTTTACCTTCCAAAACACACCCCCTTTGCCCTAGTGAGGAGGCAGAACAACAACAGGAGTATCTTTTCCAGCAACACAGAGAGCTGTGGAGCTAGTGCTTGTTTCTACTGTAGTCACTCGACAGTTTCATATTACACCTCTTTCTTCCACTTCTCCTGAGTTCACCCATATGGGCAGCAGAACAGGCAGCAGGTTTGTGGATGCTGATGAACTGCACTTAAAATAGTTTTTGCTGACTCCACAAAAAAGTCTCAGAATAATTTAATTTCAGAACAAAAACCTGTAGCTGTGTTACAAAAATGCTATTTCTGACCCTTGAAGTCAGTGCTTTTCTCACAATCCTGTGCAACCCTCAGAGTCACCTGTAACTCAGTTATAAACATTTTCTTTATTTATGAGACCTGAGACACAGTTTGAGTTATTTTTCAGTGAATAAATTAACTGACACGGCTGCTAATCATTTTGTGATCTGGTTTATTCAGTGGACTGTGTGACTTACAAATCCCTGTAGGGGAAGCAGGGGTTGGCGTTCCTCAGGGGCTGCTGAAGTGTTTTGGTTTGGTGGGGGACTTCTTCTGGTTTTAGAGGGGGGGGGGGGGGGGTGGCGTGGTTTCTGTTTTTAACTACCAGTCAGTATTTCTTCCAGGTAAAAACATGGGGAAACACCAGAGTGAGTTCCTGTCACTTTCCCAGTGACTTATCTCTCAGACAGAGCATGGGCTGTGCTCTCCTGCCCCTCCCCAGCTCCTCTTCTCATGTTTTTTATTTTTCCCAGTAATAAGATAGCACAACTAGTGGAGGTGGTTCTTGGTTTATCTGCTGCTTGTCTGCACATCCTACTGCACAATAGATATGAGCTAGAAATATCTCAGAGGACTGCATTTTCACGTTGTTACCCCCCCACCCCACCCCCACCCCCCCCCGCCATGTTTTTGCTTAAGTCTAAAAGAGTTAATGTTGTAATTCTCTGCTGTGCAGAAAGAGCTTAGACAAACTGGAAAACTACAAATATATGTAGTTCAGACTTCCTATAATGATCCATTTGTGCTCTTCAGCTCTGCTCTACAGCAGTGCTCAAATTATCCTGAGTTTTATTTCTGGTATGTATTTAGATGTCAACCAGTTCTCTGATGTCAGAAGCAGTTCCTTGCTGTATGAAAGGCTATAAAGCATTCTCAGCATAAATTGTGTTTGTAAAGATGGCTCACCTTATACATTAGAGCTTGAGTCTCTAATTAGGTGAATTATCTGGCAGATATGTTTTGTCTATCTGCACATGTGAAAATTCTGAAAAGATCCTGTATGATGTGGGAATCAGAACCAATGATTTGGGAATGGTCCAAATTTTTTTGGAGAGCAATACATTGTATAAACATCCCTTGAGTTCAGATTTAAAACCCTTCTGGGAGTTGTACCTTTTTCTTTAGACTATCTTATTTCTGATTATCTTCCTCCAAAAAAGTGACATCACATTTTGCAGGTTGTAAATAGTCTCCTGGTAGGTCCCTGCACCAAGGTGATCTAAAGAAAATCTGACCTGTTGAGTTAGTCTTTCAAGGCATGGCTCTAGTGGAGATACCTGTTCTGTGGAAGCTGGTTTTCATCTTCCAAGGCAGAGATCTACATTAACGTTTAGCAGAGAGCAAATATGCAGGTCAGCATTTGCAACATAGAACATCTGTAGACAATTGGGCCAAAAAGTTAGTCTCTGCTT
The DNA here is from genome assembly GCF_031877795.1 of Strix aluco. Taxonomy (NCBI): domain Eukaryota; kingdom Metazoa; phylum Chordata; class Aves; order Strigiformes; family Strigidae; genus Strix; species Strix aluco. The sequence continues at coordinate 153,586,584 of NC_133931.1, read as the reverse complement.
CTTCCAAACTCATCAATAAAGCCAAAGAAAATGTTGGTGTTTGAACTCCTTTAAAGCACATCTCCTGTTACAATGCATCTTTTAAAAGTTAGAAGACTCAGCTCAGTATAGAATCTCAGTGCTCAGAAATGTCTTTACAGCAATGTCTTTATAGATCTTTTGAGGAACTGGAGAACCTTCCTTCAATTTCCTAATTTTCCAGATTTAGCACACATTCTCCTAATGCATTTTGGTTTAGATTTATCTCTAGATGCCATTATTAACATTCTAGGGGGGGTTTTCTCTCATATATGTATGTTCTTAGTTTTTAAGTATGTTATGATAAAATTTTGTGTTATTAATTTCAAGTTTCCAATCTGTGTATAGTGCATTTCTGGTTCTTACAAAGCTTTATACAATGTCTCCTTGTTCGACACCCATCAGACAATGCGTTTGGGCAGCTTGCTGAGGTCTGTACCTCTTAAGTCCTTTTGACTAAGTAGGCTCCAGCCACAGTTTCTTTGCCCTCTAGATTAACACTTTTGGTGTCAGACACAGGGGCTCCCTGCTCTTCTTAGAAATAGGGCATGCTTTCTATTTGTCTGAGACCACTTTTCTTTTCCAATCCTTGAGGAGCCATATCCCGGAACACCCTGCTATTGATACTCTGCTTTCCGGTTTACCACTTGTACTAAAAAAAAAATTAGTGTAAGCCATTAAAATGCATATTTTTGCAGGTTTTCTAAACCAATCACATTTTACTTCTGGACTGTAGGAAGGGTATATAAAGTCCCATCCAAAATAAGGAACACAAACATCTGGCTGTCCACCTCAGCTTTTCATGACTATCGTGCATGAATCCCCCTGTGTTCCTGGTTCCCTTCTTCTGGTCTCACCATCTGCATATCAAAAGATTTCTGTCTCTGTTGTGAGTGGGAGCATGGACACAGAATCCTTTCATGCCTTCACATCCATCTGCTGTGTGATTCTCTCACTTGTTCTCAAAACCCTTGCTCAGATGATGAGAGTTCATTGCCTAGTGGCCTCTTGCTTAGCTCCCTTGAGCCAGACTGTGAGTAAGGGTGCATCACCTGGTCTGCAGGAAGCAATTATTCTGCTTCATACGAGCTGCTTTCTTGATGGTTCTTTGCGAATGACAGTTACTAACAGACAGAGACACAGGCACTTCTCCTTTTCTCCTTAATGATGTAAACTAATGAAAAAAAACAGCAGTGCTGTGTACACTCAGACTTCATGCAGTCAAATTAGTGTTCTGAGTGGCTCAAAATGGGTCCCAAGAATTGTCACACTTGTTCTTTGCAGCACGGATTTATTTGAATGTTTAAGAGGACTGCTATTCTTCTTGGTTTTCATACTCTCAATTTGACTGCTGCTTTAAAAAAACGAAAGCAAGAGAATATCTTCATAGACTCTTAATCCAGAGTTATTTTTGAATGTTCTTTACATTTTCTTTTGAGTTTATTGTGATGCCCAGTTGAAGGGTGGGGTTCTAACTAGACTCTTAATAATTTGCATCAGTTGCAACTATAATTGTCTTACTGGAACTTGAAAATTAATTAGAATTAGATTAATTAGATATGCATTAAGATTTTCTTTTAATGTACATTACAGTGAGACTTGAGGAAAAATTATTAAGGTCTAGTCTACCTGCAGTGCCCAGTACATTTGTCTCTGACTAGCATGGATTGGGATTAACACTAATGTAAAAATGGAACAGTGCCTCTGATAACAGGAAAATTGCAACAGAAAATAAAAATCTAGGCTCAGTGGGCAGACAGAACACCCATCAAATAGTCTGAAGTTTTGCCAGCCCCAGGAACAGTCCAAAATAAAATCTTTATATTTTGGATGGTTTTCTTTGGAGGGCACATTCACTGCTATGTGCTTTAATGTCAGCAGAACAGAGCGTAGTTATGTGGAAGCATGGTAAAGTTGATGGTAGATGTGATTTTAGCCTGCCAAAGGATACATCTCTTCTGCTTAGCTGAGCAAGTTTTAGTGTAAAACTTTTCACAGTCTCTACAGGGGAAAAAAAACTCACCCAAAATTTCACAAAACCTTGGGATGGTACTTGAGAAAAAGAAGTACTCCTAGTTAGTAACTGAGCCTTGTATTTGTTTGTTGATGTATTCAGCTGTAACAAAGCAGTTGGTTTCGGGACTTAGTTGTGGAAAGCTAATGAAGATATAATGGTGCTTAGCCATCTTGTTTTGCTTTCAAGCAGGCTAAACCATCTGGTAAAAGGAAGCTGAAATATCCTTTAGGTAGTCTGCCGCAGCTTGGAGCTTTGAGTATACTTTTGTGAGAGTTGCGTATGTCTGCTGTTGAGGTCCTTGTCTGACATTAGAGAGAACTTGTACAGAATTTGGAAGCTGTGACTGTGTCATGTAAATGCTAGGAAATGTGTTTTTCCTTCTGAGATAGAATTGTATAGGAATATTTACTTGCTGTGTGGTATAGCAGAAAAGATAGTTTTAGCTCTGCCCTGTGCATGTTGTCTTCACTGGACCCATATGGGTCTTGTACTGCTTTTTAAAAAGTCCCCTGAATGATTGTACTTAAGGGATTTACTGATTTTAGGTAAATAGCAGTGAAAATTATTTTCTTCAGCTGTATGTACTTGCAGAAGATGCAATTCCTTCCAAAAATGCCTTCTGATCTATTCCTATTTTCTTCCTCCTCCTTCTCCCACTATCTCTCTGGTTTGTATCCTGTCTCTGATCTGCTTCTCCTTACCATGCTTTAGCATCACAGTGGATCACAGGCACCATATCCTTTTGCTTACAGTACCCACGAAGAGCAAGGGCAATAGCTTGGATTTTGCACAAGAGCCAGGAACAGTCTTTGGTTTATTCAGTTGTTCCCTAGCTGGAGGAGGAGAGAGAAATGTGCAAACTGGTTGCTTTGGCAGGTTGATCTCTGCTGGGTTTTTGCTATGCTGATCTGTCTTAATTATTTCTGAAGTATGCACTGTGAAGAATTTCAATTCTGCTAGACAGAATAAAGCTGTACTTGCATAACATACAGCAGACTGCAATGCTGCACTCAGCTTTAAGTATCTAAAAATGGAATTGAAGAGAAGAGTAGGAAAGAGAGGTCTATTAAAACGGCTAAATACAAATGCTAATTAGACAATCTTTTCTAGCTTTAAGTAGCCTCAGAAGTGAGCATGTGGCTAAGTGCCTGGAGGACTAACCTGTGTTTTAGGAGTTCTGGATTCCAGTTTTAGCTGCCCACCTGATTGTCAAATGACCTTGGAGAAGTTTCCATGTCTCAGGTTTCCCCTGAATGGATTTAATGATGCTGAGCTTTTGGAGGTCAGTGGTTAAAAAGTTAAATGCTATGACTGTAAAGTGCTAAGTATTATTAATGTACTGTTATTATAGAAGTTTTGCTGCAGTCAGCATGCTTAAAACCTTTGCTTTGTGTGTTGCAGTAGCACAGAAAAGTAAGCACTTGGATTCTTGTAGGGAATGAATGAGGACAGAATATCACAGCTTTATTTTCAATGTTGATATGTAAATGCTTGCCTCTGTTTGGCCCCACCTACCTTTGGCAAGTCATAGTAAGAGAAGTTATCAAACATTTTCCCTAGTAGGAATAAATATTATGTAAATAGTGTGCAAAAATACTGGGACTGCTGAACTGGGAGGAGGGGAATATGAAAGAATATAACACAGTTTTTCCACATAAGCAGCATACCAATTATTGATTGGACTTACTTAGTATTTCAGTTTTGCAAAAGCTGAGGGACCTTCAGTGAAGGTGACGAATTGAAAGCTAATAAATATACAGGATTCTTCAAGTGTGGGCACTAAGTGGCAAGTGAGAACATCACCCCTTACAGTAGCTGAGATAGGAAATCTTAAGTATCAAGCAGAGTTTAGGGGAGAATTTCTCTTGCATCAATTCTTTAACTGGGTCTTCATATGCTCTGCACCCTGTCACTGACTACTGTTGCAGGAGCAGACTTGGAGGGCTGTGGACCATCACAGCCCCTGTGTTGGGTTGGTGGCAGTCAGGGTTTGTGGTGGTTGAACAAGGGAGAACAAGAGATGGCAACACCTAATTAGAGGGCTCAGATTTACGAATACGTGAAGTAGTAAAGGATTGCAAGCCAAGATTTTCCTCCAAGAATCAGGAAAAGAAAAGTTCTGTCATGTCAAAAACCAGCCTGTGATTCTGACTCGTGGGTGGTTGACTTCAGTAATGCTTGTACCTCTCTTCATTTTTCAGTATAATGTCAAATTTATGCATCCCTTATTAATACAGCAATTCTGCCTAAAGCAAGTCCACTCCAACTAATTCTTGGTATCAGTAGTATTACCATTCTTATATTTAAAATGTATCAGATGTTTAATCTGCTTTTTTCCTGGAGAAGAAAGTGATTCTTTCTGTCTTGTCAATGATTTGACATTTTCACATGCTTGCAAGTTGATCATTCCTGTGTGTTGTGATGGAGTTCTCTTAGTTGACAGAGGGGATGAGGTTTGCCTTTCTGACAACACCTCTCCTATAGAAGACTTGTAAGTAAACTGAGGCAACCATTAGAACTGACGATTATAATAAATTCAACATGTCCAGGCAGTTTTGGAATCTAATAAACCCCTCTGATTATCCCATGCTTGATCCTCTTTTTCTCCCCAGCTGGTGCTGCTGCCTGCTTTTGGGTGACCCTTAGGGTGTTTCTCTGATCCCCTGCAGAAGGTCACAGTCTAGCTCTTTTTGCTTTTCTGAGAAGTGAGAGCATTTTGGCTCTGTTCTTTGTTAACATTAACAGAAATGCAAGACTGTGCTTCAGAGCAGGAGCTTTTCAGTCAGGTTGAACTGTAACATTCAGGAGGAGACGTTTTCTGCCCAGGCATTTCAGACCCCACTGTGTCTGCCTCCCAAGCTCATTCGGCAGCATTGAACTATCTGCTGGCCTTGGAGCATGCTGGGATGTTCCTCAGCTCCAGCGAGCATCAGCCTTTCCTTATCCTCTTCATGACCACTCTATGTTTACTTGCCCGACAGAGGTTGATTTCTGATTCATGTTTTTTCCCCCTCTGGGTTGGGTTTCTAAAATCCTCTTAGCATAATGTTGTTTGAAAAACGTTTTTCAAAACAGGTTAATCTGAAAAAGCTGTTAAATTTTTTATTTTAAACAACATTGAATTAGTACCTGTGAAAGTCCCCTTGGAAAAGTGAAATTTAAAAACTACTGATTTTTATTTTGAATAGAAAAAACTTGTGTAAGCAGGGTTTTTCACATCATCTCATCTAGATCAGATGTTTGATTTTGGGGTCAAGTCAGAGTATCTTTGTATATCATTTCATTAGAATTTCTTTTTCTAGTCTCTACTAATGACAATTATGTGAAGTTATTTTTTTAACAGGGAAAATCACATTTCACTTGTTAAGTCTTACTGTGCCGTATTACTTTTTTCCCATCATAAAATGCATGTAATAAAGCAAAAAGTCATGCTGTGGCTAACACTCTTAACGTAGCCTTTAAACAGAGCAGAATGCACTTTCATGTAGACATGCTATTGAATATTTTTTAATTATTAATAATGAAAGATTGCTAATTGGCCTGATACATGTTTGTTTCAGCATTTGCTGAGTCTTCAGGTTTTCTCCTGCTGTATTTGTGGAACTGTCAAGCTTTGAAGTACAAAAATCAGTCACTTCCTCCAGCCAACGCTGATGTTGCCACCTTCAAGAGTGAAGTCAGCTTCTGGCCTGTACTTTGCTAGTCCTGAAGGGACATGCTATGTGCATGCTCTTTGTTTTTTCTGATTGGGAAATGTGACCTTAAAGTTTCTGGATTTACTATGTTTGGTGGGGCCCGCTGTGACTTTGAGGAACTGGGCATCAAGAAGGGAGGTCTATGTTGTGAAGGAGGAGTCTTCTTCCACCTAAGCATCACATATGTTTAGCTCCCATATGCTTCTCACAAGGAGAGAAGACTATTTATATCTGTATTGTATGTCCCTCTGTTTCTGTCATTATAAGTTGTATATAAGGACTATTTCCGCAGTCCACAGATAATTCAGATTTTTTTGCCAAATTGTATTATTTTTATCCCACTTTCTATGGATCAGAGGCCCTCTGGGCCTCTTTAGTGCTTTTTTCCTCCGGTTATGTGTGGGTACCGTTAGAGCATTATAAATGCTGTGGTTAGCACTAAATTTTTTTCTTGGTGGTAAAATTGGAAATCCTCCAAACTTGTAGCCACTAGCTGTGAATGGCAATAACAAATGTGTCTTTCCTGTAGCTAATGCACTCTGCAATCAGGAATAGTACCCTCTTAAAAGGTTCTTGTGTTAACAAAGAAGTTAAAGTGAGAATTTAATCTGTCATTTTTGAAGAGCTTAATCACGTCAATAGTAAGTCCCTCTATGCTCTTATTCTTCAGACCCACCTCTCACATGAAATAAATAGTGAAGCACTTACTGCTTAGTATCTTCAATAAGAATCTATGAGATCATACATTTAGATATTTCATCAGGCAGTAACTCATACTGCTTCTGTGACTTGGGGGAAAAGGAAGGTGGAAAAAGCAATTGCCCTGTCTTTCTGCCAAAGACAAAGTTTTCTAAATTTGTTTGCAGAGTTAAGTATGTGGCTTTCTTGTACTTTTTTGTAGTAACATACCTTTTCTGCACCTAGGTTTTTGTGAAGTTTTACTCCAGATAAGCACTGCTGGAGCCTTGCTAGAGAGTTAATTACTCTTCTTACATCTTCCATCCCCCCCAGCTTTCAAAATGTGACCCTACGCTTGTGGATGATGAAATAAGTGGTAATGCCTGCCAGAGTTACCTGTACTGGAAGTATGTTTCATGGGTTTTCCTGTCCTACATCACACCTGAGTCTTTTACTATAGCTGTCCAGGCAAATGTCTTGTTCATTTTAGCTCGGGAGCTAATAGACAATTCTTGTATTTATTTTGTATCCACAAGTAAAATCATGTTAACGTAGGGGGAAAACCATCTGTGACCTAAAGCTGGTTTTGAGTTTCATCTCCATTCATTTCTTGCAGAAACAGCTTCAGAAATGAAGATCGAATTTTGACATAGTGCCTAAATACAAGCTGTCTAAAACCAGAACACTTTTGGTTGCAGAAGTTGTGAACCGGTTGAAAGTTCTGTTTGATCATAGCAAAAGAAAGCTGCCTGTTCATTTTAAGATTACTATTAGATTTACAGTGTGCTTGGGAATTACTTTGATAAAATGTTTTCATCAGAAAGCTGCTGTAGTAAAAATGGAAATTCTTTACAAGTACGTACTTACTTTGACTGGAAAACGATGAGGACCAACATTGGAAATCTGAAAAGGAACCTGTGAGATATCACAATTCAGTTGCCTGAAACATGGGAGCTGAAGTTGAAACCTTTCCTCAGAATCATACCAAATATGTCTTTTGTTCTCTCCATAGCCCCCCAATATATTTAAAACTCGTATATGTTTCTCGGAATGAGCATGGTATGGTTTTACAGTTTGACTTCTGTCTCTTGATTATTGGATGCCAATAGGGAGTTGCTAATGATTTTCTGAAGCGGTTTTGTTAGTCCTGTGGTTCAGGAGCTGTTCTGTGACCATGGTCTTGCATCTTCAGCTGAACACTTTTGCTTTGGGAAGCATCTTTGTAAGGTAATAAGGTGGCCTTTGTTTCTGGATCTGTAATACTGCCTGCCCTGATCATTTTGATTTGAAATTTAATGTGCTGTGAAGCTTGTTATAATTCAGCAAGTGATGTTTCTTGGCAATATGTGCAAGTCAGATGTCCATGCTGGTTCTTTCAGGCTTCATCTCTTTCTGTCCATTGGTGTGAATACGGAGGGGTGCTTCTCGGGGCCCCATCTTGAGAGAGGCTTCCTTCTCTTTTCATGAAGCTCCCAAGAGATAATTAGTGGTGAATGAAAGAGTTTGTTCATTTAATTAATAAATACTATTTTCCATCATCTGTCACACTCTGAGGTTGTATGTGAGGTTAATAGGGTAATGAAGACATCATGGTTTGCATTGTCTTCAATTTGCTGCTGACAGATTTGCTTTGTATTCATGTTTTTTCCTGGCTGGTCAGTGTAGTGGCTTGTAGAATAGTGCCTGGATTATGGAAACCTGAATGCTTGTGTGATAGAGGAAATCCATGTTAAAGGGTGGTGGTCACAGTTGTAATTTTGTCTCACTGATGTGTTTGCAGGGCTTTGTAACCTAGGCAACTTCTTGTGTTCTCTGTATCTCAGGTAGTTGCAATTATCAAAAGCACTTCAATCTCTGGCAAGATAAGAAATGAATTAATATCTGTTAGAGGCAAGGAAGAAATTCATGATGACTTGTCCCAGTCCTGCAAACTCACCGGTAGCCAGGCCTCTGTGCATACTTCTGATCAAAAATGCTTTTGGAAATTGTCCTGAGGGAGGAAAAAAAGGCTGTAGAGTGTTGTACTGTGAAGAAGTGGCCACTGTGAACTACATTTTGAATGCCTGAATCTCCAGTGCTTTGGAAATCCTGAGCCATTTGTATTTTGGGGGAAGTAATTATGTTACATGTTTTAAAAAAACACATTGCAACTGCTGTCTGTCAGCCTTAGGCTCCGTGACCTATGTCAAAATTCCTTGTGTTTCGTTTCTAGGATCAAATGGCTATTGGATATAAGGGAATTTGAGGTTAATATTTTAGAATGTGTCTGTATCAATGTTGCCCCCTGAAACTGTTTCTGTGAGTATAGAAACTAGACCACTCACACAGAAAACATACGTAACAACTGTCTATGTTACTCCTAAACATGGTGTGTAATAGTGGTTATTTTTCTCATCAGGGAAATTATAATTAGAGATTGATTATTCCTGGGAAACACCAGCTTTCAAAGCAGACTTACATAGAGTTGTAGTAGAGAGGGTTGGTTTTGAGACCTGCAAAAGCGTAGTTCTCCGAGTCCATTCTCTGCAGTACATTTGAACACTGTACTTCCCACTTTCAAAGTTTTCCACCTGCTACCAAAGAAGGTGGTTCTGACAAGAGAAACAGCAACAAAATAGAGTGAAAGGAGATTGACAGAAAAAGCAGAAGCAGGAGGGTGGGGGGAATAGCACAATTATATTTTGAAAAATTAGTCATGTAACATGTCATCATAGTTCCCAACTGGCAATTAAACAGCACATATCTGCATAAAGGATTAGTAACACTGTAGGGTAACGTTCAGGATCTTGAACAACACTTTCAGTATATAATTTGCAAATTGTTTGACAGAGACTTGCCTCACACACACCATACGCTACTCTATTCCAGTGCTTAATATAATTAGTCCTAGCAAAACCAGACCTCCAGCTCCATAGCTAGCTGGCTATGACTTTACAATACGCCTGTTGCGTGGAGAGATTTAAAAAAAAAATAAAAAATGGGACAGCCAGCCAGAAAAATTACATGATTTATTCGTCCTCATGTGTCAGGGTGCTGTGCCAGCCACCTGCTCCCAGGAGCTGTAGCGGCTGCGGCTCCCCCAGGGCAGCAGGCACCTCTCTGGTGATACGGGAGGTCCGAAGTGAAACAGAGCAGGTGATGCCTAGCTGGTTGTGCAGGGCTTGCAAAGGCAGCACTGCTGGAAGCTGAACCAGCTTGAAGGCTGTTAGCAGGTGTGGGACACAGCTACACTTGCGTGTACACCTGCTCCTTAGGATGGTCTCTGGCAGTGAGGTCACAGAATAATTCAGGTTGGAAATGACTTCTGGAGATCTCCAGTCCGGTCCCCTTCTCCAAGCAGGACCAGGAGGACTGGGTTACTCAGGGACTTTTCTGGTCAGGTTTTGAAGGTCCTCAAGGGTGCAAATCCTGCAGCCTTTCAAGGCCCCCGTCCCAGTGTTTGACCACCTGTATGGTAAAAAAGTATTTCCATGTATCTAATCAGGATTTCCCATGTCCTCACTTGCATCCACAGCCTCTTGACACTCCCCAGGCACCTCTGAGGAGAGTCTGGCACTTTCTTCCCTAAATCCTCCCACGAAGTGGTTGTGAGCAGTGGTTTGACCCCCGGAGCCTTCCCCTGGCCATACACTGTGCAGTTTAGACAACTGTAGATACCTAGAAGTTGAATACTCTTTTTTTGTTTTCATGGTTTTTCTTTGCAAGTAAAAGCTTGAGAAAAATGCAGAGGTAAATTCAAAACCGTGCACTTTGAGCTCACTGTAGTGATACCACTTTTGTGGTACTTGTTTTTAGCAACAGCTCACTTTTGATAGTAAGATTAATGGATACCAAATAAACTTCTCAGGCGTTCAGTATGGATTAGCTACGGTAATAGCATCTAGAGTAATCTGGATGTAAAAAAAAGTTAAGGAAGGAGTTTCAGGACAGAAATCCTCTTTGATCTGAGATAGCCAGGACTCTAGCCCTGAAGGCTCCTTTGAGTGCTTTATTTAAATCTGCTGATTTTCAAAGGTGTACTGAGCATTGTGTTAAATGAGCATATATGTCAACTCTTGAAGGCTTGCGCAGAGTCTGGCAGCGTCCATCCCTCTGCTGTAGTTGCTCAGATGCACCAGTTACTGATATTAGAAAGTCATGTGAGGAAATTACTGCCTCAAAATTCTGAAAGTCAGAATTTAGCTCCCAGCTTTCCTTCAGATCATCTCTGTCTATGGACAGCTGTGTTAAACTTTGCGTGCCCCAGTTCCATTTTGGTGAAATATAGATGATGATGGCAATTCCTTTATGTTTAAGTGTAGAGCTTCTCAGGGCAGGACCACCTCTAAATTCTGCTCTCATCTCAGGTACAGTACAGCTGATGTGTGCTACCAGAATGCAAATACAAATCAGCACAACTTCTGAACTCTCTCACTTTGTATAACTGGGTGCCTTCCAGTATGCAGTTTAGCCTTTACATGGGCTTTGTTAACTCTTGTCACGCAAAGATTCTGCTTCTCTCAGTTCAAATGTACTGCTCCAGTTTTTAAAAGGCACATTAAAAAGTTGCTGTCCCAGCATTACTTAAGCTGAAAAGTGTTAGTTGTCAGAATTACTTTTAAAGTAGAAAGTGTATCTATGCAATCTCATTGACAAAGCCAGGCAATGGCTTCTGAATTGTGCTGAATCTCGTGAGCTGTCTCATATTTGCACAATTTTCTTTTAGGTTATAAAGGCATCATCATGGCTTCTACAATTATTTGGACACCTCCATTTTCCTGGATGATTGCTGATGCTGATTCTGTGCATTTCAAATGTCTTTGGATGGTTTATGAATGGTAGAACTTCAAATTGGGACATAGCTTTAGTGTATATTTAAAGGTAGAAGATTAATACACGGATCCTGCTACAGAGGAAAAGAGTGTTTCCTTCATGTCTCTCCATGTCTTATATAACATATATAGAAGGGCTTGTAGATAGGTTTGGGTTGGGTTTTTTTTATAGTACATGGAGGGAGTAAAGTTTTTTTATTACTATGTAGGTGACAGAATTAATCAGGTGAGGAAGTAGGAGGCAGACCTGGATTCTGCTTCCTACTCATAACTTGCTCACCATCTGGTGTTGAGGAGGTCACCCTGCCTTTCCCCTTTTTGCTCCATTATGAGAGACAGATAATCACTACCTTGATAAAGTACATTCATGTGAGCTCTGTATAGTTTTGGTTTTGGGTTTTTTTGGTTTTTTTTTTTTTCACTTGAGGTTGTACAGACCTAGAGTGTCTGAATAAAAAACATGGATATGACAGGCTCCATATGGGAAGTGAGGGTTTTGGAAGGCTCCAGGCTCTGATAGTCATACTGCATCTTAATAAGGAACAACAGATATACCAGGCGAGACATTTTAAAGCTTTTCTCCTTCTGAATCCTCTGTAAGGATCAGTCCAGAGTCTCATCTCATTTATCAGAAGTCGGGTATCACCAGTCTACTCTTCTCTGTTAGTCTTACTGTGTGTCCATGTGTGCTCTGCAGCCTGCCTGTTCTTGGCCAGAATATGAGTTTGAAGAAAGGCTTTCCAAGGCAGAAGAGTGTAAGTTACTCTGTTTTGCTGGAGAATGGGGTAAGCCCATAGGTTGGTCCACAGTCAGAAAAGCATCAAGATGGCTCAGAATTTGCTTCCCTATGCGCTATAACATGGGGAGACGGTGGGGTGATGAGGATTACAGAGCTGGGGTTTCTGCCATCAGGTGAAAAAACCCCATAGACTTTTAAAAGTTGATTATTACTGCTGTTACTGCAGTGGTGTGTTTTTCCTGTGGTCGAGGCAGTGCAATTGAACCTGAGAGACACCTGTGGGAAACGTAGCCCTTCCTGTCCGAATAATTGTCAAGTGAAATCTGAGGAGAGCTCTCTGGCAAATTCTCTTAGTCGATAACATAGCAGATGGGAAATCTTGATCAGAAAAAAGCCAAAACAAAAATAAAACCTTGCATTTAGTGAAGGGAAACACCTCCTCCGTAGTAGCTGTCTTTAGATACTAGATTTCATGGTTTTAATAAGTTTTTAATAGTGAGGCAAAAATCTAAAAACACTGCTTCTCCTAATTATCACATAGATTGGGATTATTATACATCCTAATTAACAGACTGGTTAAGATTTGTGTCTGAAACTAGCTGATTTGGTTGAAGTTGGACAGATGATATAATAAACTCTAAAAATTCTTTTCTAATGAGATTTTTACAAGTAACCTCGTCCATTGTGATGGGATTTCTTAAATCATAGCAAATCCTGTTCATGGATTCAGCTGTGGGTGTACTAATACAACCAGCAGCACCTCCTGTCCTTTCTCTGGGGACTAGCAGATGAAGCTTGCAAAGAAGATGTATCTGGGGGTCCAGGGGCAGGAATAAGATTTTAATATAAGTGAGAATTGAGATTCTGCAAGTCATTTCATTTTAGCAGGGATTGTAGAAATATAGCGAGCTAACATATATCTGATGTGTTTTGTCCTGCATGTTAAAACTTCCATTGTTATAAGCTATGGAAGATAAAATCAGCATGTAGCAAACTTAACGATGCCCTTCCTTTGTAAGATCTGGATCATTCTGCAGAGGTACTCTGTGTGCTGAGGAAATTGTTATTTAAGCAACATAGATGAAACCTCCCAAATTCCGTTATTTATATTTTGCAAGAAAAAACCCACAATATCTGGTGAGAAAGAATTAGCTTCTTAAGAGAATGCTTTTAACTGGGACTCTGTTATTAGTTAGAATTTCCTCATTGTAAGAAGTTTCTGTTAAGCCAAGCCAGAAAGCATAACTGCCCTACCATGCTTTTGTGAAGGTTTCCTCTAGCTAAATATCTTTTGCCTGTGGTAACAAAGATTCTGGCAAATCTAAAGAGAGTTGGGGTGGGGAACCAGCTGCTAAATAGCTTTATTGCTTCTCTGTGATGTGATCTTTCCTAATCCCATCAGAACAGCAACATATTGGTTACTTGGCTTTTTTCCCTATTTGACATATATATGAGACAAGTGGAAATTTTTTTCCTTTCTGCATTTAAAATTACTAGCTTTCACTAGTGTACCATCTTCCTAGATGGAGTAAAACGTTCTGTGGTACCAAAACCTGTACAGCAAATCTTCAGAGCCTCTGCACTGGCAGAGTGCTGTTTCCAGTGCAGAAAGACTTCCTCCTTTCAGACACAAATCTCACAGGTCTGTTCTGCTTTTAATTCTTGCTGAATAATTGTCTACAGATGCTTCTACAGATTCATCTCTGATCTGAACACTGCCCTCAGAATAAATGTAGCAGTTACTGCCTTTGAGAGTCTACAGAAAGTAAAATGATTCTGCCGTTATCCTTACTGTTGGGATTTATTAAGACTGATGCTTTTATGCCTAATTAAAAAATCTGCAGTGTCATGGGATATTGCCATGGGTCTAAAATAAATTCATTCAAGCTGACATCAAGATTGAAATGAGCTTTATTTTTTCCTATGACATGGAACTGTACCATCCCGCTTTTTTGTAGAACAAATTGCTAAGTCTGTTTGCAATAGGAAAATATTTTTTTTCCAGAGATAATAAGCTCCTCCCATGCATTAAAGTTGCCTAGCTTTCTATTATTCCAACATTATCACAATTTTTGTTTATTTTCTTCCACTTACTCCCGTTCTCATAAGTTTACGTTGAAAGATCACAAAATACTTATGGTTTAGACAAAGCCTCTGCAAGGAGTCACTTCAGGTTCTGTGTTTCATTTGATGCCAAGAATTTAGTGTGTAAAAGCACCATGTCTAAATGGCTTTTCTGTATATTCCCAACCTGTTTGGCCTCATTACAAGAAGGACATGAGAAATGCTTATTTGGAATATTTAAAAATCCACAGTGGTACTGTCAGAGGGAGGAAAAACCACCCTGAAACCAAATCTGCCTTTCAGAGTCAGCATGCATATGTGGTCCTGGTTTAGTTTATATAAATAAATATTCACTAACGTAATCTGTGAAATGTTACTTGATGTTATTATGCCAGTACTGTTTGTGCTTCCATAATTGAAGTTAAAACGAATTTGATATTTGAAGCAGAGCTTCACAAGAGGGCTAATTCATATTACTGCTAGGATTAACAAATATATTTAGGGGGTTGAAGTAAATATTCTGAAATTTTTATCAGTATCTGGATTAATTTGAATTTATCTAATTTCTAAATAATTTCTGTCTATAATACAGTGTAATGACAGAACAGGTCAGGCTGTTCCCATTTCACTAAATCACTGAAACCTTTTGGTATATTTGGAGAATTTGCTCTTAGGTCATGATTTTTCTGCCATGCTCTATAATTGAAAGTTTTTTTCTCATCAGGGCATAAAACATACTGTTTCACTGTCACAAACTCTTAAAATCCCTTTGCTGTCTCAAAATTACTTCCCCATACTCTTAAGTTCAGCAGGACAGTCTTAAAATGCATATTACTCACTGATCTCTTAAATGGGCTAAATCTAAGCCCTTCCTGGAGAAGACAATGACTTCAAACTATCCCTGCTGTGTTCAGTATCGGTGTATTCATGTTGCATTCCCAAATGAACCACAACTTTTGCTGTGTCACAGTACAGTATGAGTGGGAATGAATAATGTTCTTTAAAAATCTTTAAAATCTAACCTGGGATTGCAAACCTTGTAGAATTACAGGCTGTGATTGTTACCACTTTTAGTTGTTTGAGTAATTCTGCTTTACAGTTACATACCTTAATATAGCTGCATCTGTTTGAGATGTAATTTGACCTTTAGTTTGCTGGATTTGGAATAGCTGGCACAAATTTACAGTTTTTTGGTTTTTTTTTTTAACATGAATTTACTGCTACAGACTCTCAACTGCAACGCTAGATTGAAATAGGCTTAAAAAGTAAAACCAAGTGTTGAAATTATAACAGGGGTAAAAAATCCAGCATTTTTTGGGACAGCTTTGGCAGTTCATTTCCCAGTAAAAATACTAGGAATTCCAGCTCGCAAATAGTAGTCCAGGTACTGAGAATACTAAAGGCAAATGAACAAGCAACTGTATGCAAAGAAAAATGTAACATACTCTCCAGAGTGATTGCTTTTTTTATGTGTGTGTGCTTATACTGGATACCTGCTATTTAAAACTTGAGCCCTTTTCCTAGAGACCTTCCATTTGTCTTCGGTGTCAGACATTTCCATGGTAACATTTCACTTCTCTGTTTTCACTTTTGCTCGCTTTACCTTGAAATCTATGAATTGGTTATTATTGAGAGAAGATAAAGTTCAGGTTGATCATAGTGGTCTTGGATATTTTAACCAACATTATGCTTTATCAGCTAATGCAGTAGATTAATTCTTTGGATCAGTAGTGATCTAGTTGTCTTCTTTGCTTTTCAGTTTCTTAAAAATATTTTTAACATTCTGTAGAACCTTGAGGGCTACAAAAAGAAAATCACTGATTGGTTAAAGACAATATAATGCTCTAACTATCTCAGTCACACACAAAGGTATTTAAAGAGCATTTAAGTTGCAGTGGTAAGCACATGAAAGGTATGTATTGCAATGATTAAAAAGACTGTGTAGGGATATCTCAGACATGTACATTATAATTTTTTTTTTCAGTCTGTGATTTCTTACTAGTTTGTCCACAGCACATCTGCTTTATTGTGATCCCAGTGCAGGAGTGAAGAAAGGACTGTCTAGAGGCTGAAGCACTTGCTTCATTTGTTTTAGAACCTAGGAGTAATGTGGTCAATAAGCCAAAAATTACCCTGGAGGCACAGCTTCTGTATTCCTTCTGCAAAGAAAAAAACAAACCAAAACCAGTCATCCCTGTGGGCTACTAGACTGAGACCTACGTGTATCTTTAGCAAGGTCAGCATGTTTCAGCAAAGCTTGCAGCTTTTTGGCAGTCGAGGCAAGAGGAGTTAGCAGGTGGTTTCCTTTGGGAGGCAGAGTGAGAGGAAAATGAGATGCTTTGTTGGTTGTTTCTCAGAGATCTGTCAACAGCAGATGACGCAGGCTCTGCTCCTACCTTTGCAAGAGTGTGTGCTTTAGTGAGCGGATTTTATTGATATAGAGAGCCTGTTAGCAAAGTCACACCACTCTGCTGTGTCTCTGTAAACTTCACTTTAGTTTGGCAAAAGTATGTGATTTTGAGATATTTTGTGTTTTGTCATGGAGATGCACAAACTTTCCTATGTCTGTTTCAGTTGTCCTCTAACACATTCAAGAGCGAAGCATTTCAAAGAAAAGATCACAAGATAAATGTTTTCATGTATGTGAAAAGCATGTTGTTGTTTAGTCTCATCCTTAGAAACTGCAGAACAACTTTGTTATTTTTTTCAAAATATTTAATGTAAGGCAAATCCCCAGCCCAACACACTTAATTCGAAGGAGTTCAGGTTTATCAAAGTAATGAACAACAGATGGAGATGTGTCAGGTATTTTAAGAGTAACAGTAAATTATAAGCCAGTTTACAGTACTTGTAAGCCAGTGTACTTCAGACCTTACCTGCCCACCTTCTGACAACCATGTAATTAGCTAATTTAATAGGAACACGCTTCCTACCATGGATTAGTATTTTAATTTCTTACTGTGTATTTTCATAGATGATGCTAATAAATCTTTTTCTGATCATTGCACCCTTTTTGTGCTTAGAAGTTAATTCATTACAGGGTATGTTTATCTTTCCCTACACTTAAGTAGCTGGTTTCAGCAAGGGAGCCACCATATAAGGGTGTCGTGCTGCCTTGAAGCCATATTACTTTCTATTGTAGTTCTGCCAGTTTTTGCAATGCAGTTTCATTTGCTGAGAAAGCATTAAGACACCAGCAGGTGCTGGGAAGCAGCAGGAAGCAAGAGCCTTGTTTCAGTTAAGAGCACTTTTTTCCCCTCATTTCCGTTCACGTAGTGGGGATCAGGAATTTATCCAGGGTTGTAAGATGTGCTCTATGAAAACATCCATGTTTCTCATCCATAAAGGTATGGGTCAAAATATTTTTTTAATGCTGGTATGAAGGTTTTCTTTCCTGTTGGAGGTGAGTTTATATACAGGTATAATATATAATCTCCTATCTACAGGTCTGTGAGACAGGAAGACCTGGTGCTGCTCGTCTGGCCGCAGCCTACTCAAAAGCTGGGAGTCTGTTGCTGCAGTGAAGCCATGTGTGTTCTGGTTGGGAACATCCATCAAGGCTTTGGTAGAGCAACAAATTTAATTCTTGTCTCACAGATTGTTCCCCATGTTGTCAGACTGCAGGCTTTTCTGTGCAGGGGTACCGTACTTGGTTTTATGTTGCCAGGCATGGTAGAGCCTTACTATTGATGGACTTGCTGTAGAAATACTGTGTGATATGCAATAGCAAATTCTAGTGCTGATTTCCTTCAGGTCTGGAGGGTAGCTTGCTTGCTTCCTCCCAGCCCCCTCTGGAAGTTTCCTTTAGAGACTGAAAATCAAGTTATAACCTTAATTAACACAGAGCTGGGAGTTGTTCCAGCATGGATTATTTGACAATGTGAGCAAGGCTTCTCTTGTCATTGCAAGCCAGGCTGAACTCAGGATCCTTTTACTGCTCCTGATGATCAATTAAGCGTTAACCATGAAAGGGAAAATTTAGTAGTGGGAGAGATTGCCTTTTCAGACTTTAAAGGTGACATTGCAAACAGTGGACCATATTGAAGTTTTAATTAAAAATATTGTCAACATGTCTTTAAATTTTACTGTCCAGGTTATCAGTTGCAATCATCTTTTTCTAAGGAAGTTTAATCAAAGAGCACAAGATCGATACTACCCTAATGTGAAAATAAATTAACAGGATTTTTTTTCATGTCTATAGTACCATTATGCAAAAATTTAAAATAATATATATTTGAGAGTGTATATATATTTAGATGAAATGTAGTTTAAAAAAAAAAAATGGTTTCATGCACATTCCAAAACCCTTTTCATAAATTATGGGAGCTAACATGGAAGCTTCATATCAGCATTACCTAATGAAACATGTCCTACATAAATGCATATTTATATTATTTCCAGGCCCAAGGGAGTGATTTTGATGCAATATATATACACCATATGAGCTTTTTAAATAACAATCAGATGTGATATCTGAGCTGTACTACTTCAACTTGCAGGCATGTTTGTTGGTTATTTTGGAGCCATTGGATTTAATAGTTTAATTGCAAAGGAGGCCTGCAATTTGAGATGTATAAAGAAAAAACTTTTATTTTGGTTTCTCAAAGGCCTCTTTAAATACTGCAGCCAGAAGAATAAGTGATTTTTCTTAAGCGTCTTGCATTGTTCTGCCAGAGCAAACACAGTTGGGAATCTCAACGTTGTTAAAATCTGTTTCAGTTGTTGCACCATTCCTTTACATCTGATACTTCTCTTGGGACAAGAAACTTCAGTGATGTTAACCTTTTGGTTTTGTTTTTGGTTTTTTTTTAATACTAGTTGCTAAAGTCTGCAAGTTATTGGGGAAAAGAAGAACTTCATTTGAATAATCTGTAAACCATGGACATTTATCCACCATATTCCTGTGCTTTACTGTCTTTCTCTTTGATTCTAATGGCAAGTTAGAAGGTTGCCCTTCTGTGCTGAGTTTACAAGTGAGATGGTTCTTTATCTTACTTGGGACAGGTTATCTTATGTAAGAGCCTTTTGTTTGATTGAGCAAATTTCCCATCTGTGGTTCTTATTTCCTCTGAAAAGTTTTGCTGTCCTCAAGGGTGTTGCACTTAATTTTATTGGAAGCATACAACAGAATGGCTATATGTAGCTCTTACACAGGACTTTGTGTAAAGTATGAAACTTTACAGCTTCATGCATGTGTTCTATTCTTCTAGTAGAAGAATATACAGTTGTGTTCATCTTTTTAATAATTTCCTATGATACTGGACAAAACAGTTGACCTACAGGTATAACGGAGTATACTTAGCTATGTTTCAAACCTGTTGGAATTAGTACTGTGAAAACTTAATCCGATCTTGCTGGCAAATTGGGTTTGTGCCTAGAGTAACTGCATTTTTGTTTTGCTGGAAACTATTCCAAGAGTGCTGCATATCTGGAGATCCTGAAGAAGTATATTTTCATGTAAGCAAGTACACCCATTCCTGTGCTAACTTGTCTATAAACTAGCCACAATAGTCTGATTTGTAGCATCATAGAAGCAAAATCTAGCTTTTGGTTTGGTTGTTTTGTTATGGGAAATATTTGTGTAAGTCTCTTACTTGCTTTCTTTGGTTACGCAACAGTATTGACTTGAAAGTGGCAAATTTTCAGGATTTGAACTATACTGAACTAAAATCCATGTGCAGTTTAAGTACGTGGTGAACTTCAGAGCATGAAGAAGAGAAATCACAACTTCATTTTTCTTCCTTTACTACTGATCTGTGGTATGAACGTAAGGTGTTTTGGAAATCCTCATTTTTTAAACTTTGCCACCTTACTAGAGTTTTTTTAATTTTTTGCACCAGGGAATTGCACTACATAAATTTCCTGAGCTTGCTTTTTTTAACTCTAGTTTACAATGTTGTGTTCTGAAGTATCTCTGTGCTGTAAGGATTACAATAGGAAGCCGATGTTGCCATAGCCACAGGTTTTAGTGTCTTGACTGTTGAATCTTAAGACCAGTTCCTATACCCACACTGTCATCATAATAAAGAAGTCAATATTTTAGCTTGTAAGATAAATTATTTTTAAATATGGTCAGATTCTTTGGGGAAAAAAAGAACAAACCCTTCAGGTGGGGGGATCTCCTTTCTGCTGCCATCAAACAAAGTTCAAGTATGAATCCTGGGGATTTGCTTGTAGATGTTGGTCTTAAATAGATAATGTCCAAACAAAAAATGAGAACTCATAACTGTTTGGGTTGCTGCGATAATAGGAAGTCCCACATCCCTTCTCCAGTATCGCCATCCTAATTCTCAAACCCTAGAAACTGCTCTTTCAGAACTATATTTCTGAAGTAGAGGGGTTCTAAGTAATTTTGTAAGTACTGCTTTTAAGTTAGTACAACTAATTTATCTAAAACCTTATCAAGTCTTTTGTATACATTTAAGAATTTTAATGTCTTTAATTTTAAAAAGTACAGTATGTTTTAAAAAGCACAGCTGCAGAACTTGTATTCAAAAATATTGAGTATACAGTGGGTAGCTACACACAGAGATAATTCATTTTTTCCATTGAAATGAATCTTTTTAATAATCTTCTTGCTGATTTAAATGAGAAGAGGGTTCTCATAGAAGAAGTTGCAACTGGTGATACTTATTCTATTGATACTTTCTAATAGTACCAGTGAACTAATGTATAACCCAAATATATGGAAAAAGGGAGTTCTTCCTCAAAATAAAAAACAGCATATGCATACAAGTCTGTAAAATCTTTATTTGTAGCTCATTTCATTTAAGAAATTATAGTCAATTGTATGTATAATTGTTTTGTATAACTGAACTTCTGAATTCATTCTGTGTCTTCCTGTATTATTGAAAAGGACTCCTTTCCCAAATAGTGTTGGAAACGTGGATATGTGAAATTATGAAACTGCTTCTGCCATCTACCTTCAAATGTGTTTTGTATTTGGATATCCTACAAGTAGATAGAAAGAAATCCATATTACAGACATCTAGAATTACTAGTTTCTTGCTCAAGTCAGTCTAGGAATAGTGAAATTTTCACTACTTCAGAAAAATAGTTTTCTTACCCTTTTTTCCCAAGAGAGGAGCAAGTACTAAATATCTTTAATAATGTGTTGAAATCTGTCAGTTTATTGCTTAAGAAAGTTACAATGCTTTTAACATTGGTAAGCACTGTGTTTAAGATATCTTCCTTTCTTCACTTAAAGTATGGTATTCTGACACATTTCAGTGTCTGAATGTGAGTCTGTCTTCCCTGTATTAATAGTAGATTGCAATATCTTTATAAATTGCATTGTCTCACTCGTTTCACAAATTTTGCTGGTTTTATGCCAGAGGTGATTACATCTGTTAAAGTAGTATACTCTGCTTTCTATAATGAAGTCACAGTTACATACTTGCTTTCAGTTTGAGTTAATTTCTGCATTTTGACTTTTAGTGGGAATGAGGTGAATGCCAAAGTTCGCATGCCAAAAGGTTAGAAGTAGTGGAATATGCACAGCAGTTGTCAAAAGGACACATAAAGGTGAATTAGCACTGCTTATTAAGGAATTAATTACTTGTCACATTTGTCTTAAGACTAGCATTACATTCTTTAATTTGATGCAATCTGCTGGTGGCAGAAGGAGAGAAAGCACACCAAGAAACCATGGTGAGGTATTTGCATACACCTGCACTGATTGTAGTTTGATCACTGCAAGCAAACTGTGCTGTTTGTGTACTGAAGCACCAGCAAATCACAGAATCATTGAGGTTAGAAGCAACCTGTTGGGATCATCTTGTCCAGCCCCACTGCTTAAACAGAGTCAGTTAGAGTAGATTTTCCAGGAATATATCCAGTCAAGTTTTTAATACCACCAAGCATGGAGACTGCATAATCTCTCTGGGCAACCTGCTCTACTGTTTCACCACCCTCAAAGTGAAAAAAAAGTGTTTTCCTGTGATTAGATAGAATTTTTTGTGTTTTCATTTGCGTCCGTTGTCTCTTGTCCTGTCTCTGGGCGTTACTGAGGGGAGTCTGATTCCCTCTTTTTCATTCCCTCCCATCAATGTTTATACACATTGATAAGATTCCCCCACAAGTCTTCTCCAGTTTAAAGAGTCCCAGCTCTCCCAGCTTCTCATCTTCCATAGATGCTCCAACCCCTTAATCATCTTTTTGGCCTTGCCTTGGACTTCCTCCAGTAAGTCCATATCTTTCTTGTACTGGGGACCCCAGAACTGGACACAGTGGTCCAGATGTGTCCGCACCAGTGCTGAGTAGGGAGGAAGGATCACCTTCCTCGACCAGCTGGCGATGCTCTTCCTAATGCAGCCCAGGATGCTGTTTGACTTTTTTATTGCTGCAAGAATATGTTGCAGGCTCATGGTCAACTGCTTTGCCACCAGGATCCCCAAGGTCCTTCTTGGCAGAGTCACCTGTCAGACTGTACTCGTGATTGGGGTTATTTCTCTCCAGGTGCAGGACTTCGCGTTTCACCTTGTTGAACTTCATGAGGTTCCCCTCTGCACAGTTCTCCAGCCTGTTGAAGACCCTCTGAATAACAGCACATCAATCTGGTGTATCAGCCACTCCTCCCAGTTTTGCATGATCTGTGAATTTACTGAGGGTGCACTCCATCCCATTGTTCAGGTCATCAATCAGATGTTGAACAGTAATGACCCCAATATTGACCCCTGGGGTACAACCACCAGTGACTTGCCTCCAGCTGGACTTTGTGCCACTGATCACATCCCTTTGGGCCCAGCTGTTCAGCCAGTTTTTAATCTACCTCACTGTCCACTTAATTAACCCATGCTTTCTCAGCTTGACTATGATGGGCTTATGGGAGAAAGCATCAAAACTTCACTGAAAGGTAAACAACATCTGCTGATCTCTGCTTGTCCGCCAAGCCAATCACCTCATTGTAGAAAGCAATGAGGTTGATCAAGCATGATTTCCCCTTCGTAACTCCATGCTGACTACTCGCAATAACCTTTTCGTCTTTCACGTGTTTGGAAATGCTTCCCAGGAGGATTTTTTCCTGTCACCTTCCCAGGAGTTGAGGTGAGGCTGACCAGCCTGTAGTTCCCTGAATCTGCCTTCTGACCTTCCTGAAGATCAGTGTGACATTTGTTCTCTTCCAGTTTGGGGGACCAAGGCTGTGTGTACAATACCAAGGAGCTGTGTTCAAAACAGAACTGAAAGAATTCTGTGTGATTTTGTTCTGAAATGAATGGAATAAAATATCAACACATTCAGAATAAGTTGTCCTTGTGTCAGAGTGCAGGTAATTGAATTCCTCCTCCTGTTCCATGAGGACAGCATGTGTGGCTGTTCCTCCTGCAGAGGCCTCCAAGCACTGTCATACACTCGTTAAGGTTTTCTGAAAAACTGCTTCAGGTACACACTGGTGGAAGTCTTGTTTTGCATTTGTGATGCCTGAAGTAACACCGGTGCAGCCTTTATAGACATAGATATAGGTCTTTTGGAAAACTTTAACACATTTTAAAGTGACATTTAAGGGGTATGAAAACCTGTGCTTTAAAAGGACAAGTGCCCTGCAGCTTGGTGTGGCATACAGAGGAGCCAGGATCTTGGTCGGTCATCAGCAAGACTCCATGTTTGGCAGCGCCAAGTTCTGCACAGGAGAATTTACCCTGCCAGATTGAGAGCTACTGCAGACGCCCTTGTGATCCTAAATCCTCTTGTGCTATTAACACTTCTGCAGGGCCAGATCCTTTCACGATCCCTAATGGCATCTGCCCTTAGCTGCATTCTTCAGCTGCACTTCTTGTCCAGGGTTTGCTCTGGTAAAGGTGTTGATGCTGAGAGCCTTCAAAACAGCAGTAACCCTTGTGTTTAATGTCAGAGAAGTAGTTGGTAATCAGGATGTGCTCTCCAGACCCTGTGTCTGGGGGCCTTGCTTTCTTCTCTTAGCAAAAATTCTCCATGGTATTGTTTCTGAAAGTGCTTGTCTGGCCTCGATTACAGCAGCTCAGTACAGAGACATTGCTATCATGCTTTATTTTTAAAAATGACAGCAGCAAAACAGAAATACCAATTTAATGTCACATCCACCATGGGAGATTCAGTCTAGTGGAGAGAACAATGGGCTGACAATCAAGGAGGTCAGCCTCTATTTTTGGTTTGCTAGCCGACTGGCTTTGTGGCCTTGGGCAAATTGCTTTCACCTCTCTGTGCTTCTGCTTCCTCTCCAACTCCCTGCCTGTCTTTTTCATTTAGATGATTAGCTTCCCTAGGCAAGGAATGCCTCTTGTTTGTACAGTTCTCTGGGTTTCGTTGGAAGCCTTGGGGTCTCCAGCCCTGTAACAATAGTGATTCATATCAGTTTTACCACTTATCTCTGATATACAGATCTGAGGAGCCTAATCTTCACAAAGGGATGGATGTTGCTGGCCCTTGTGTTAATAATGTACAATAGGGAGCTATAAAGACAAGGCTCTTCTCTTTTTCATGTGTCAGACCCATCACATCTCCAGGGCTTAGATCAGGACTCATACAAGTGCTGTTCCTGCTCTGTGACACTGGTGTCACACACAGAGCAGTGTGGCATGACCTGTGCTCATGTGGGTGGCCCAGGAGCAAGACGTGCTTGTGCTCAGCCAGCACACGGTCTGTCAACCAGCCAGCCCTGCATATCTGCCAGGTAAGCTCATGCTCAGGCCTGCAGCCGTGTAGCAGGTTTCAAAGTAGTTGAGTCTCTGTGTCCCTGGCTGATCTGTCTGCACTGATATTTGGAGTCTGGAATAGCCGAAGACCTTGCACTTTGTGGGAGATCCAGAGCTCCATGAGGTAAGAAAGAGAACAGTCAGGGTTGTCCTTACTCAGGGCTGTTGGAGCTGTGTACTGGGTTTGCATGTAAAAGCAAACCAGGATACCCACTGTTAACTAGCTGTTGGAAAGCTAAGCAGCATATAAATGCCATGAGCTGATGGTTTTCCCAATCCTGACTTGTTAGAGGTCTCTGTATTCAGCCTTGAGGGAGTACTCTTCTTTTGAAAGTTTTTCAGCAATTGCGTTTGCCTTTTTGACACTGCTCTCACCAGAGTAGGCACTGTCAGTGCAATATGTACGGCACTGCCTGCTGGGCTGACATCTGTGTCTCTGTCCCCTCACAAGCACGAGCCCCTTCCCCTTTCCCATCCACAAGTGTCCTGGCTGGGCTCTGTCGTACACTAACATTGCACTCACAGCCTGGCTTGCATTGCTTGCTCTTCCTTCCTCGTAAGTTGTCAGCAGTTTGTGTTTAGTAACAATATGATGTTGTTAAGGGGTTTCTTCTTCACATGCTATGTGAGGTTGCTGGCAGTCGTGATTTTATTATGGATCTTGTCGTGATTTCACTTAAAGCTTTCGTTTCCAGAGTGATGGAAAGCTCAGGCTTTCCTTTTAAAAATAGTCGTGATGCTTGGCTCTTTAGAACAGAAAATATGAATCTTAAAGACTAGAATATTGAAGCAATAAATAAAAATACAACAGTTTGTTCTGAGTTTTTAAAAGACTGGGAATGACAGTACTAATTACATAACATAGGAAAGAAATGATAACCTGCTGCCACCCACTGTCCATGCCATTTTAGTGATAGTGAACACCCACCTCCCAGCGTGGAGGATACACTCCCGTGATGGATCCGTATCTCATCTCTTGTTGTAGCAACAGTATGGGCTGGGACATGTTCTTCTTCCAAAGCATAATATGAGTGCGATGATTTCACCAAATACATGTACAAAATGGGCAAGTATTATAATAGGATGTGTCAATGGGTTCTTAATTTGCATAGTAATTAGCATATATAAACCACATGGGGGTGAAAATTCTCCCTGAGAGAAACTTCTCTGAGCTATTATTACTAGATTACAAAGTATAGTCATTACTATATCATTGTGAATACTATTAACAGAACAATGCTTTTTTAAAACAACTAATTGTAAATAATATGGTTTTATAATGGTGGGTGAGGGAGATCTGGGTTCATATCACTTAGAGCTGGTAATCAAAGTCAGCAGGGACAAGAGGCTGTAGTAATTTAAGAGAGTTTCCTTAAAAAAACCTTCCAACTGTTAGCAGTATATGTATGAGAGCAAACATTTCAGCTCCTGTTGTTTAATGCAAAAGGTGCCATTTGCAGGCATGTTCTGGGGCCAACTGTGAGATTACATGTGGGGATGCCTAGGGTCCAGCCCCAGGGAGGTGGTGCGGGCTGGGGGGAATGGCCAGCACTGCACACTGAACATCAGCTCAGCCACGGGAGCTGCAGGAGGGCATCCCAGATAAATAGTCCTTGTGCACGGTGTGAGGCTCAGCAGGTCTTTTACACTCTGGTTACATGATGGTTGGATGAGCCTTGCACACATCTGAAAAAAGTCTGGTTTTCTCTTTTTTCCTGACACATGTGCTGTGTAGATTTGCTGGCAGTTTGTACGTGCAAACTAGTTTTTCATCTGTGTGGTCACTTCAGTTACTGTCCAGCAATGGGCTGTAAACAGAGCTGTTTAAGCACCTGCAAGGGTTAACGTCTTAGTTGTTTGTTCACCATCAGAGGAGAGAAAATATTAAAGAATACAGTGGGGAAAATGGTATCTGTAAATTCAAAGAAGAATTTAAAAGTAGCAAATGAGTCTTGAGGGGGGTGTGGTAGAGCGAGACTGATTCTGCAACTAGATTTTAGGCCAAAGATGTTATCTCACACAATATTGCTGTTTGTGTCAAAATGTACATCACGTTACAGGAGCTACAACAGGGAGGTCTTGATGTTGCTATTGGAAACTTAATATTTTGCATTCCTTAACCTTGGTTATTTTAGCCAACCGTCTGTGTTAGATCTCACTTAGTATCTCAGAGCCTTAAAATCTGTGGTGTGCCTATCCTCACAAGACCCCACTGAAAGAGGGATATACAGCATGCCTTAGCTGAAGAGAGAAGCAGCTTCCCAAGCATTTTCTTTGCTTGCTTTCCCTCACACCCCCTCCTTCGCTTACACTAGCACTTGAGAAATTCTCTTGTTATTCTACTGCAGGCTGTTCCACCGCGAGCAAACTGCATTTGCTGGGGAGAGAAGCGCTGCTGAGAGGAGCTGCATACACTGCGCCTTCCCTTCAGCAGAATCCTTCTGTCCACCTGCATCATAAGAGTTCAGTTGCGAGAGCTGGGAATGGGGGGATTTCTGTTCCCCCTGCCCGCTGCCTTCCATCTGAAAACCTTACAGTTCTTCACTTAATAATGAAGAACATACATGTCGTGAATAAAATATTAGTACAAAGTGGAAAATATACTTTAGGGGTGTTTATCCTGAAAGGAGTATGAAACAGATCAGGAATAGAACACAGTAACTGCTCCAGGTAAATCTACTTAATGCTTTATTTCTTATCATTTGTAATGATGATACCCGTATCTTTTTTGTGCATGATACTACAATGAGATTACTTCATTCCTTGTGTTGTGCATCACTGTCCTTGCAATGCAGTTCTTTCAGTTCCTAACATTAGTGTATGATTTAATCATAGGATTGGGAGTACCTTACAATACTGGATGCTGAGATGCAGCGAACATGACAAAAATTTCAAGTTTCAGGTTTTTTTAACTTGTGACAAATGTATCTCTGCACAATATTTATCTGGATTAGTTAGGGGGAACTTTGTTTTTCCTAAAGATGTTTTGATTTATCTTTACATTTTGAATGACTTTAAAAGATGTTTTGAAATAGCTTAGTCCCAAAATACAGATTTAAAAAAAGAAATTTGGCAATGGAGAGGCTTACATGAATAAAATAGTTTTACTTTTTAAATTTGTGAGTAAATACAAATGTTTAGTCAATGTTTACTGGCACTGCTGAAATCCCAAGCAATGCAGTGCTGTGTGGCTGCATAAGGAAGTGGGCACAACCATAGCAGTAGTTTCCTTGGACAGATAGATATGCTGAGAGCTCACTGATGCAAAGTAAACTACTAGTTGGTTTAACGATCTGCTTTGATGATCCATAGTGTTCTCTAACCGAGGTAGGACACATTTCCTTCAGCATTGCATATATTTTTTTTTTGTCTTGACAGTGTTTTGACAAAGATTCTGTAGTGATCCTAGAGCTGTTCTCTCTTAATGCCTTTTAACTGTATTCCAGGAAAGCAGCATTAACATTAAACACTGTTTTCTACTGCTGCAGTCATAACATGGGGTTTACAAGCGTCAGCGTGAAGTCTTACCAGATGTATCACAGCATCTGTGTTGTGACGATAGAGCAGTGATATGTTATCCCACTAATGTAGGGGGAACCACAACTTCTGAAGTGAGCAGAAGCTGAAACATTATTACACTGCATATACTTAAGCATAGGTAATGAGAGGATAATTCTGTCTTCTGTGTTCTGTCTTGCCAGCTGCAACAGCTTCAAAATCTTGGATTTTTTTTTTTTTTTGTAAGATGGGTCAGCAAAAAAAGTTAGGCATGTTCAAGTAACCAACTGGCTTGGGTCACTGTGAAACATATTCCTGCTCTTCTGTAAACACAACTTTAAAGGATGTAATGTCTCACTCGCAAGTATAATCAATTAAAACTGATACAGGGCATGCCATTTGAGACTGTACCTTGAGCTTATGTTGTTGCTGCTGAGTTGTTCCCATCTCTGTTGCCTGTGCTATGGAGATGATCTACTGTCTGTGCCCATCAGTCTCTTTCTGTACTGTTCATAAAAAATTGGGCTGTGTGAATAACTGGTAGTTATTTGTAATTCTGGAGGCAACAGACAGCATAGTTCTGGCTGTCAGGAGAAAAAGTATCAGAGACTGTAGCCCTGGGATCCCAGTTTTTATAATAATAAAAATTTCTGTGGAGTTTCCTCACTTAATATCCAGTTTGGGAAAACAATTCTGACCTGACTCCCTCCTTTGCCAGGAAGCTAATGAGAAATTTCTCCCACCCCTTACTAATGCTTCTGCAATTAGAAGGGAAGGCTCTTGTAATGGAAAAACAGACACGAGCTGCTAGAGAGTGTGCAGCAAAAGGGGAAAGCTGAGGGAGAGACCAAGAAAACAGCTGTATCTGTACAGCTCTGTACCACGTTAGCAGCCGAGGGACTTCCCGAAGGGATGTGAGGTCTGCTGATTTGTCCATATGAATTTCAGCTGCTGGGTGGGAGCCACAGCAAGGTATGGGAGTTTGGAACAACCTGCCAGCCGGGGACTCCTGCCTCACCCTCCTCCCCAAGTTTTTACTAAAATAATACTTAGCACGCCCACCAGAGTATTTCTCTGACTTTCATGGCTCTACACAATATGTGGTTGGGTATTCAGTCTATCTCAAACAAGAGACTAGACACACGGATGTAGCAGCAGGTACAACTAAAAATGTTGTTGTCTTTGCACTTTTACAAGCAGCTCTGCAGGTGCAGGGTAACACATGCACCAGATTTCAGATGTTTTAATTGCATGCATTGACATACTTGCTGAATGTCTGAGTTGTCAGGGGACTGTTAGATGCAGTAAAGAGCAAAAGGGGTTGTGCAGTATTGTGAAAAGGCAAAGATAAAGCAGCATAATGTGAAAAACAAAGATTCAATTGCTGGTAAGTTACAAGCATGGATTTACCCTGGAAATGCCTTGGAAGTTCCCAGTGGTGCAGGGTGTGGGCAGGTGTCTGTGAGGCTTAGCTCTCACATGTGCTGAGCACTTCTTTCCACCTGTTCCTTTCTTCCCATCTCATTGAGTGACCTTTAGGAGCCTGTCCTTCGCAACTGGTTGCATGGAAAGCATAACAGCCCCATGGTCAGTAGCCAGGTCAGTCAGGTCTCTGTTGCTGTGTGGTTACCCCCCATCTTCTGAGGGGTGGTTGGACCTGGCCTCTGCTTCCCATATAAAGCTTTCCTTGCTGAGCCTTTAAAGATCATGGCAGGCTTCTGGGTATAATTTCTGAAGAAGGCCACTGAAGAGAAGCAAAGACTACAGGGTTTCAGTTTCAAGTGCTGACATTTCCCTGTGGAGGGGAACTGGACCTCTGGCCCTGCTCCTGCCCTGGCTTCAATAGGAGGAAGATGAAGTCTGTAATTGCATAAGCTGTTGCTCTGAAAATTGCTCATTGTGGTTAGTTCCCCAGTAACAACCTCTGTTATCCAGTGATCATCATAAGATTATCAGGGAATTACAAAAACTAAAGGTGGTTTTGTGGCTTACGCATTAATTCATTCTTATTTAAAGAAAGACAATCTCCTTGGGAATCTTAAAATTTACATAAATTTACCCCATTCTGTAATTATATTTCAAAGACAGTTACTGATATACCTAATCTTTGAATACCGGTAAAATAGCAAATGACAGAGGTGCTTTTTTAAAGATATTGAATTGAAAGTGACTTTTGAACACATTGCTGTTATCTGGAAAGAAATATCAGAAATATTTTGTGGTTTCCTTATGCTTTCCCATGCAGGAAAGCACTGAACAACCAAAAGCCTCAATCGGTAAAATCATAGAGCGCCATACCCCATTGTATACATTTGTAAAATGATGAATTCTTATCAAGGACAAAGTGTTTATACTATGGCAAACTTGAAGTGCATTTTCTAGTCTCCTTTCAGTGGGGTCCTCCAGTATGCCTCCAACTGATAAAACAGTCTTTTCACTATGTACAAGTTAAAAAATATAAAAATAATTTTTTGTATATATTAGAAGATGCTCATTGTGCATTCATATAAACAGCAGACTATTTTGTGTGTGTTAATACAGCAAAATACAATTCATGCCTACTTTTACCTCTTTATATATAAAAAATATGACTGAGAAAAAGACGTGGAAGAGCAGTCATTCTGATGGTGTAAAATGTAGGAGAACAACCCATCCAGCTGGCTAGATATGAAATCTTATTTCAAGCATTATAGCCATTTCCCAATAGTTGACAAGATAAAAACCTGTTAGTTAATTTCATTTATAAGAGCTGAATAATAAATTTGAAGAAATAAAGAATAAGCACTTTCTCAGCACTCACTGAAGAGTGATGCCAAGAATACAATTAGCTTTGTTGCATTGCTCCAGTTAAGTTTACGAGTGATACAGAACATGAAGGTCTCTCCTGCACAGAGCTTAGGTGCGATATAATTCACTGATTAGTCACAAATCCATTTCAATAGTGCCTTGAAGTATTGCAGTAGACTTTCACAAGTCAAAAGTATTTCAGTCATTTTGTTAGGATGAGGTTGATGACAGCCAGAAATGCACCACTGTATCTGACATTCCTATCAGTGGCCTCATTTTACACCGTTACTATCCACGGCAAAACTTCCACCGCATTCAGAAGTGCAAGTGTTTATCATCTGCACCATAAAGTGCCTGTTGAGGGCAGTATTCCAGCTGCAACACGTGGCTAGGTAGATGAAAAGGTAAAAATACATAAAAGAATGACATGAAAATTGATTTTCATTTTGCAGTCTCAATGACCCTGCTGACATTTCCTTCACTTTGGCAGAATAACTAGGCTGACTATTTTTAGGCACTGTGTTTCTAGTCACTCCGATCCCTTTAAAGAGCTTTCTTTTGGTAAATTGAGGTATTTTGATTTTGTTTGTTCATTTTTTCCAGGTAGTTTTGGGGTGAGCAGGGAATAACAATGAGCTGCTAATTTCCTTTGGACGCTGAGCAAATGAATTCTGTAAGAATTAATTATTTTTATCACAAGCATAGCTCAGAAGTCTTTATTGCTATATAAGGCTCCTGAACAGGAAACAAGTACCATATAATTGCATGTCCTCAAGTGTCTAAGTATTAAGAAAAATAAAGATCCCTTACAACAAAAATGTAAAATTTATTCAATCACCAAGGCAGAGTAAAAAAATCTGTGCAAAATATGGCACTAATTATCATCAGTCTTGAATTTTTCCAATATCCTCTGACCATGAAACATGTGTAAAGCAGTAGCAGTTCTGTTCAAGGAAAAATTCTCTCTCTTTACAATTATAAAGATTTGTGGATATTAGGTTTTAATTTTTTAATTAAAGAACCCAGCTAGATTAAAATCACAGTTAAAATAAAACATGAGAAGTATTAGGAAGCAACTTGATTGAGCTGATAACAGACTGCTAAACAGGGTCTGCTAATTTTGAGACTGTAAAATCTTGCTTCCATCTACTTGAGCCCGCTGTGTCCTGGTTTTCCCTTTTGTAAAAGTGGGTAAAAGTATTCCCCTACCATTGCAATGTAAGTTGGCCTTCTCTGGAAGGAATCATCATTCAGAATTAGAGATAATGCTGCCTTTTCATGCCTGATGCTGGCTACATGTAATTCAGGCTACTTTTCTGACACAAGCTTCATCAAACTCATTAAATTGACCCTAGCTTATTCCTGCTGAGGTTCTGGTTGGTAATATCTGAAGTGTCAAATATTACTGCTTCATCCTACTTTAAATGCAGCCTATGTTTTCCTGCCCCTTCCCCCAATTCCCACTTTATCAACACAGAAATTTTCCCTTTAAATTTGTATGAATTGTTTTAATGAGAACAAAAAAAAATGTTAAGTCTCCTTTATTAGATTTATCCTTTTAATGAAAGCAGCTACATATGTCTAATTACAAGTATTGAATTCTCCAACCTCCACTTTGGCCTACAAAATATTAAATACTCTAATGATAAATTCTTATTCTCTCAGAAAAGAAGAAACAACCTTGAAGTCTGTAATTTTTTAATTGTCTACAACTTAACTAAATTAAAAGTTTCCTCTTGAGACATGGATACCTGAAATTATTACAGTGCTCAGATCTGGTCAATGTGCCAACTCTGCAGAAAAGTACAAAAAAAAATTAATTTTTTTTTTTCCCAAAGCAGACTAGATCTTGCAGCTGCCTCTCGGCTGTGGTACTCAGGTCCTACCCTGCCCTCAGGCTGGAGCACATTTATTGGGAACAAACCAACCTCTGCAGTGGATCAGCTTTTTTATGATTTTTAGCCTAATCTAAAAATGTCCTATTCCCTTGCTACACTGGAGATGTAAAAGGCAGCAGGCTATGTCTTGGCAAGTGGCTGTTGCCTTTTGACATGGCATCTTGCTCCTTCCTCACCAGTGTTCAGTGCTGCCTTGGGGAGCTCGCTGCCCCCAGCCAGGCTTCCCAGGGTCCCCTTCTCTCCAGGAGACCA
Source organism: Strix aluco (assembly GCF_031877795.1). Taxonomy (NCBI): domain Eukaryota; kingdom Metazoa; phylum Chordata; class Aves; order Strigiformes; family Strigidae; genus Strix; species Strix aluco. Next base: position 153,553,457 of record NC_133931.1, on the reverse strand, counting down.
GGACCAAGCCACCACCACATCAACAAACTCAACCTGTTGTGAAACACTACAGTTTCTAGACTATGGGCTTGTTGAAGTCCAAGTTTCTCATGCAAGTGTGGTTCTTCTTATTACCTGTGCAGCTCTTTTTATGAACTTCTGGCTGCAGCTCATGCTTTGTGGCAGAAATATCCTTCCACATGCTAATTTGTGCTTTTCACCAGAAACCTTCAGTCTGACACATGTTTTTTACTGTTCTGTTTCACAGATAATTTCAGTGGATTTATCTGCAGCTTTTTATCTATAGGATAAATCTTGCCCATTCTAGTGTGTCTGTACCATGTATAACTCCTTTTCAGTAATTCTCATTATCCCTCTGTGGTGGTGCAATCCTTACCCCCCCGCCCCTCTTTGTTGGGCTGCTTGGTGCTAGGTGCGATTCCACCCACATCCCCCTCCACCCACATCCCCCGAGCTATACACCAGTCTGTGGAGATAAGGACTGACAATGTTAACGAGCCTGGCTCCTGCCCCTCCCGATTGCTCGGAAATGGTTAAAATGGCCCATCAACTCCTAAGGGCCTGGCACACCTGTGCCTGGGATGTGGTCAAATGGGAACAATAACAGAGTCGCACATTAATCAAATTCTTGTGTAACTGCTGGAAGGCACCAGAAGGCATTTGACAAAAGTCAATTATCTTGGACCCTATAAATGGCGACCACCAGGGAGACCCTTTGAGCTCTCCTGGATCGCAGTGGGCCTGTGACCAGCATCTCCCCTGAGCTGGGACGCCTCTCAGGTACCAAACCCTTAAGGTGTCGTCTGCTCCAGACGGAAGGCCAGGGCGAAGTCCCCCGCTTGAGTCTCAATTATCGCCCGTTGAGGAATGCCTTTGAGAGGCGTCCCAGCTCAGGGGAGATGCTGGTCACAGGCCCACTGCGATCCAGGAGAGCTCAAAGGGTCTCCCTGGTGGTCGCCATTTATAGGGTCCAAGATAATTGACTTTTGTCAAATGCCTTCTGGTGCCTTCCAGCAGTTACACAAGAATTTGATTAATGTGCGACTCTGTTATTGTTCCCATTTGACCACATCCCAGGCACAGGTGTGCCAGGCCCTTAGGAGTTGATGGGCCATTTTAACCATTTCCGAGCAATCGGGAGGGGCAGGAGCCAGGCTCGTTAACATTGTCAGTCCTTATCTCCACAGACTGGTGTATAGCTCGGGGGATGTGGGTGGAGGGGGATGTGGGTGGAATCGCACCTAGCACCAAGCAGCCCAACAAAGAGGGGCGGGGGGGTAAGGATTGCACCACCACACCCTCAGTGCAAAGTAAGAGCTAGTCTACTTCTCACTGACTCTTTCTGTAGGCCTGTTGCTACTTGGATTGCTTTAGACAACCCAGATAAGATCTTTTCAGTTTCTAAATATGTTTCTGATCTATATGAACTGTATGTATGAAGGTATTATTTGTGTGTGTGTATATATACACCTTTTTATTCATTTATTTACATTCTCATAAACATATCTAGATCTTTTCATAACATTGGCAATGCATATTTGTCTATTCTGATTCCTTCCTCCAGAACTATGAAAACAGAACAGTGTGTTTTAAATGAAGCCATACCAGCTATATGTGGGACTAATTTTCCATTTCCATTTGTTCTCTTTAACTTTTTTGTAATTCTAGTACCCATTGACCAGAGTTTTTCCATAGAGTACTGAATGTGATGCTTTTCTCGGGGTTGTTTTTGTTTGGATTTTTTGGTTGGGTTTTTTTGTGTTTTGTTTTGTTTTTTTAATTTGGACACATTTAATTCAGAGGTTGGTGATCTGTGTAAGTCATTTAAAATTCTTTCTTTCAGGGTGTCATCTTTCTCTTTGCAGCCATAAAGCTCAGCTCTCATCCCACTGCCCCATTTGTTCATTTCTGACCAGTCACTCTGAAGAATAGAGTCTGCTCTGGCCAACACTTGAATGGAGCTTATCAGATACAACATTGTGCAATAAGAGACTCGTGTTTCTCAGTGCCGACTGTCACTGAGGTACCTTGCAGATGACAAAAAGTCTCCAGGTACCTCCTGAATGGTTAACCCATGAGTTGCTGCTACTGTCCATCGTTAGAGTCCCATCTAGTTCCTACTAAGGTCAATTAGTTAAACTGATCCTAATCATGTTTGTGCAGGCTATTGGGGTATTTGGAAAATGGTCTGATCTCTGAATAGAAGTAAAATGCACTAGAAAGACAATGGTGTGAAACAGTTGAGTTTGAGTCCCACTAAAGTTGTATTTTTAGCTTCTGTACAGGGTAATGCAAACTCACCAAACTTCATTCAGAGACTAGAAGAGAGTGTGTGATTCTGCTGGGTCCTGAAAAGAGATTAAAAATAGTAAGTCTGAAATAGTCAGGGCTTTCAAGTAGGGTCTGAATTTCAAAGGGAAGGCTACAGCAACTAAAGTCCATTAGTCTCCTAAGAAGCCAGTCTGGAGCAAATGATGGGAAGTCTGTCTGACAGCCAAATGCTACAAGTCTCTGAACAGTGAGTGACTACTGGAAAGGCCTTTGTATCCCTGAAAAAACACAAGGAATTTGTTGTGACACTATTTGATCACAGCTTATAGTTTACTTGCCTTCTGCTCAAAGGTTTAATAAAAAAAAGAGAAAAAAAAGTTTGGAAAGGTTAAATGCAGATCTTCAACTGCAAAGTTAAAAGAAACCTGAGAGGCTATAGTAGGAAATTATGTTGTTATTTCATCTACCTCCAGAACACATTTGTGAAAACTACTGAACAATATACACCTTTTGTGAAGAAGAAATCACAGTTGTGCTTTTAAAGTGAAAACTTAGCTGCAGAGAACTGGACGACAAAGAGAACCTTTAGAACGCAAGGAGATTGGAAGGGCATTTATTCTTCACAAACAATTTTATTTTAAATCTTCACTTCCTCACTTTTCTGATAGCATAGGACTAACATGGTAAAAATAGGGCATCGTATGAAATGGTAGAAGAGGAAAGGTTCAGTAAGAAAAAACTGAACAAACAGAGAAAACCCAAAGCACTTGACATAATGACAAATTGTTCTTTTTCAATACCTGAAAAGTATTTTTTGCATTTTAAAAGGTATTATCTAAAAAAACTGTCCTAATTGAATTGAAATATAAGATGACCGTTTCAGAAATCTGGGAATGAAATACCATAATAATTTCAAATAAAAAGTAAAATTTGTCCAAAGGAAAGCTTATCTGGTTGTTTCTACACTTCTTGTGTCAGTATGTACTTTTCTATAGATTTTCTCATTATTAATGCCTATAGGCATTTCAGTTCAGAATATGAGCTCATCATAATGACAAAGATGAGAGAGTGTGATCTGATGCATTACTCTGAAAGGCTCTGGGATGTGGTTTGTTGATTCACAATCTTTCTTCTTGAGTTTGAGAAGAACCAGTTGTACCAGTGTTGATAAGGGTAATAGTCTATTACATGTGTTGGTATTCTTCTGTGATTTTCTGCAGTATTGTGTCAGTGTGTTGGGTTTTTAGTGCTTTTCTTTGGTGATATCTCAGGAGAAAGTTGGGCCTTAGCTGTTTTGGTGTGGGTTTTTTTTGTGGTAGGACTTTGCTAGAGGAAATTATTGCAAAAATTGCTTTAGCAACAGCTTCCAATTTTGCTGGATGCTTGCAGAGGCCAGTGAACTCTACAGAGTAATTCAGAGAAGGAAGAGTTGGTAACTGACAAAAGTGATTTTTGTTCTGTGAAACAATTTACAAGCACATTAGCTTTCTGGAAGCATAGGTTAATACCCTTTAAATATGCCTGAGAATAAATCTTTCTCAAGAGACACAGAAGTGATTAAACATGAGGAATGAAGGGAACCTGAAGTGAAGCAAATGGAGCTTAAAGCTAGTCCTGTGCTTTTGTATCAGGAACCTTGCTTCAGATGCATTCAAGTGAAGTTTTGAAGTGCTCTTGAACAGATCCTTGTGGTGTTTCGCAGTGCTATTATAAGGTGTGTGTGTAATTCAGAAGAAATTCTGACCTGCTATGTAGCACTTGTGAGTTCAGGAGACCCATTTGTAACTCCCGAACAGATCCAGTGTGGGAAACCTATAGCATGTTGATTGGCTTTAAAACATGCATGGGAACTGGTGAGGTATTTCTGCTGTCTTCCTGCCCAGTTTCCAAGATTTAGCATTCTTCAGAAACTGCAGAGCTAATGACCCTACTTGATCTACAGAGTTACTGTATCTTAGTTACTCAACCAGACTGGAAGTGTTATGGGAGCTGTAAGACAGAGCTCAGGCAAATTCTGTAGCAAACAAGTGGTTTTAGGGAGAAAGCCGAGGCTAAGATTTTTGTGCTACTAATCATATTAGCTACAAAAGCAAATCATAGTAAGAAGATTTTAAAGACAAGTGGGAATGAATACAGATTCTGTTTCAGATATTTGTGTGGCCTCTGTATCACAGTATTTCATAACCTTTTATGTAATTAATGTAAGAAGAAAGTGGTGGTGGTGGTGTTTTAATTAGCCCCAGTTAAAGAGAGGGCAGGGTCTAGAAACTCCATCTGCTGAGTCAGTCTGTAAGCCTGTGGGTGTGTTTCGAGAGGAAGGAGTGTTGCTGGTTTTAATATCATGGTCAGGGATGGACACTAAGATTTGCAGTTTCTTAATGTGATTTTGTCATTAGGCCAGAGAAAGAGTTATTTTCCACTTAATTATAATGCTTCTAATGAGCTTTGCATTCTTGTTGCTGTCTCAGCGTCATTCAAGCTGCTGCTACAGCTTTTGTCCTACTTTGGCTGTTATCATTTCTTAATGAAAAGAAAAGTAGCATCTCTTTCGGGGTACAGTGGCTTAGAAAACTGGTATGTCCTCTGTTTAGACTCATGAAATAACAAATTAATCACAAACATTTTATGGAAAAGAATCTCTATCAAAATGTATGAAGTCAGATGAGAGGAACATTTTGGTAAATAGTCTATCGGATCTTAGGTTTCCTTTCAGTTATCTGGAGTACAATGAAGAGATTAAGAATGCCTAAGTTACAGGAGGTATTTAGTTAGACAAAGTGGAGTTAAATAAGTAGGCTTTTAGCAATCACCAAGAGATCCCTAATGGCTAAAAGTGTTCATGAACTTTATAAAAAAAGTTATCTTTTGGGGGAAAGGTTAAGGCATTCATTTAGTATTGTCTCATACTAGAAAATACTAAATCTACCAGTATTTTACCAGTGTAACACATAGTTCATTGGAATTCTTGCATTCAAAGCATAGTCCCATGGAGTTGTTTGTGCAAAGTAAGCTAGGAGAATGTGTGCACTGAAAACCCTCCCTCCCTTCCTTCCTGACTTCTAATCAAGAATCAACGTCAGTGAAAGTAGCACTATCCTTTCCTGAAGAGGTTTCTATCCAGAGGCAAAGTAGATGCCACAGCTTTAATGTATACCAGTGATGCATGATGATGCTGCTTCATAGGGCTTGTTCTGTTCCATGTTGGAAGATGATAACATTGCCCCACTGCTCACCTGGGTCATTTTTTAATCTGAACTATTTATCACTTGTTCCCTATCTCTTGTCACTCAATGTGTTTATCACTTGACTATAAATTATTTTGAATTTGAAGGAGCTTGGTTTTGTCAGACATGAGAAATGCAAGACAAATGGACTGACAGCTGACATGTATTGAAATCCTGAGGGTTTGAGGTGACTTTACTCTTTGATATGACCAGTAAGTGACCATTTCACTTTGTGTGCCCCATGCACAAGAGATTTTAACTACCACTGAAACACTCCTCTCTGTACTTAACGGTTTTATTGAATCTGTAAGATGGAGGTAAGATTAGGACACTTTCACAGCAAGCTTCCAAATCTGCAGATCAAAAAGTGCTGCAAAAGACTTGGGCATTGTCAGTATTAGTGTTCTCCTGGCATAGAGTGATGTTCTGGAATGTCAAACAGCCCCTAAATCCTAGTGACAGAGCCTAAAACTTCATCCCATTTAGCTGCTGGACTATTAGGAGGAATAATAGCAGTTCAGGCTTGTGTGGTTACCTTGGGGTCTGTGCAAAGTACTGGCCTGGGTTTCAGTTGATGTTCATCCCAGCCCATGTCTGGCTGGTGGAGAAGGGTGCTCCATAGTGTCAGGTGATGCATGTGTGGCTTTTCAGAGCTATGCTTCCAGGCAGTCTGAGTCATGCAGAAAACTTCTCTGCTTCTCCAGGGGAATAAGCAGTACCAGTAGAAGAATGAGCCCCATTTGATAAGCCTTTAGCAATCAGGTTTTTTCTATTTCTCTGGGGGCAAAAAGTGCATAAAAAATCAACTTAGTCTGTTTCTCTTTCTTTCCCAGCTGTCTCATGTCACTTTTTATCTCTGGCTCAGCCTATCCCTGGAAGCATCCTCTAAATTGTATTGCAGGCAGCGAGATAGGAATTGTACATTGTCAATACTCCTCAGTTCATTTGCTTCTTGCGTCACTGGGGAACACAAGTCATATGAATGGCCTCACGCAACAGTGTCTGTACTTTCATAATCCCTGTTATTCACTTGTTATTCTGAGTCATTTGATAAAGACTGTGTCTGACTCATTTTTAGTGGATTTGCTTGTCTGCCCCTTCCTTCCCCTGTTACGCCAGCAGTAGTACAGAGCTGGTGAATGACTTGGCCAGGTTCCCGCAGAGGCGACACAATGTTTGCGAGCCAGAGGGTCACACACCGGTACAAGCTTCTCTGCTTCTTCCCTCTGATGGCACCTGCTGGCACACCTTTTTTGGCAAATACCAGGTGACTGGGTAATAGAAGGAGGAAGGGGTAGTAGATGGGAGGAACATAGGTTTCCTTCTCCCTGTATAATAATGACCTGCGGTGCCACTGTGGTTGGTGATGTTGTCCTATGTGGTGCAGATATGTGGATGTCAGCAATGTCTCTATACCCCTTTCAGCTTCACAACCACACACTTACAAATCTATTACATCAGCAGTGTTAGAACAAAAGCACTTGGTGCATGTCAAGAAACTGAGATGAGATTAGCCCTGCCAGGATGTGCTGATGCTGCTAATCTCATAGAAACCCCTTTTTCACTTGGTTTAAATCAATGGAGTGAGTTACAGAAGAGTTTGAGTCCAGCTCCCCCATATTCGGCCCTTTTTGTGCATCATTATTTGAGGACACTTGTGAATTTAAACCCAAATAATTTTTACCTTTTAACATCTGTGTCCTTCAAATATTTCCATAGGATTTAAGTGTGGATCCTAAACGACACAGGCCATTGGGGACTGATTGTGTTGATGCTGCTGAAGGACTCTGCATGCCTTGAAGACTGAAAAAAAGCAGGCAATTGATTTGTCTGATGCTTTACCTAGATACTAGGCAGTGTATGGGTGCTGTACTCCACAGCGCTCAGTGCAGCAACATTTGTAATCCAGAATTTCTCCTCTCTCATAACTTTATGGGAACTCTGGCTCCTGGAGAATTCAGCTTCTGCTTGATTTCCTGTAGTGCAAAATTTACCTCTATGCTCTGTGTGTGAATGCATTCGTAGGTTTTGTTTCTATAGGAACAGTCCTCCACAAACAATACCGATGTTTAAGTACTACAGCTGAAAGCTTGCAGGCCAGGCTGAGCCACCAGATTTTATATCTGAACACACTCACTCTTAAGTTATGCCCTCTAGATGGACAGCATGAGCAAAGTAAAAAGGAAGAACCTGTTGTTTGTGTCGTCTCTGCATGGCACTCCAGGTCTGGAGAGCATTTATTAAGGGGCAGAAAATATCTGCTGGAGCACTACCGTTCCTTCCTGGTGGAATTTGAAGACTTGATGGCATTTTTCCCTGGTTTGGGACGGCTGGTCCATCAGCTGCACTGAGAATGCCTGTATATCAGTGATCCTGGGCTTCCAGGAGCTGTGCATCAACCATGCCTAGTGAGTGAATTTTCCTGAAGTCAGAGATGCCACTGCTTTGGCAGGCCCTGGACTAGTTTGCTTCTTGAAATGGGAACTCAGGTCTAGTGGTTGTAAAAAAGAAAGGGAGCAAGACAAAAGAATAGGCAAGCCTGAGGCTAAAAGGGAGGAGAAATGGTACACCTGAGACCAAGGGAGAACAAGCGTCATCACTTTGGTACAAAGGCAACTTCATCTGAAACAGAAAAGTCATTGTCAAACGCCAATGTTAATGTCACCTATCTTGTTCCTAAGTCGAAAAATAATGTTACTGTTAGTGGAGACTTTGTAAATGGATGTTTCTCATAGTAAGAAGAAGGTGGTGTGCTAAATTATAAAGAATTCATTAGATCTTGTTGTACTGAAAGCTAAGGATAGCCATGACTCTTGTTTCTGGGTTACTGATCTTACTATAAAACGTAATAATAGCCATGTATCTCCATTGCAGGTCTAAGTGCTTTTCTGAGTAGTTGCTGCCACCCAACATAGATTTCAACATGTTTTCTGGAGAAAGGCCCACTCTGGGAATTGCATTACTGGCAGCTTTTGGAATTTGTGATTTGATGGTCACTTTTCCCTTCCTACACAACAGCTTTTTGTGGGTTATTACTCATCAAAGACTCCAATAAAAGTCTTAAGTGAATTTTACACCTACGGCAGCATCGTCGTCTCACAGCTACTGAGGCAGGGGAATATCATGCAGTTCCAGAAATCCAGTTCTGATCATAATAACATCAAGATCAATTTGAAATAGTGTCAGTGCTAACAAACCTTTAGTTTATCTATTAATGATTATTGAAACCACAAGTGCCTGACAAATTGTATAAGTGAGTCAGCTGAGAATTTAGAAATTAATTTCAGAAACTACTGCTACAAACCACTTCCTATCAATGAAATAATAATGATCCTAAAGCTATTCTGAACTGCCTGGCTGAAGTTTGACATAAAGCATGGAAATGACATTTAACGAACCAAGGCAATCATTAACCTGTCTATCTCTGTGATGCTTCTCTCTGACCTCTTGTTTAACTAGATAGATATGTACATTGTTTCCCACAACAGTTCTCTTCCTGCAAATATTCATAGGGTGTGTATATGTAAAGAGCTTCTCACAGACACTAATTCTATATAACCTGCTGAAATACCTTAATCCACGTAAATCTGCAGGTTGTATAGTGTTTTGAACATGTTATAGTTGGCAGATTCAGTGCTGTACCAAGTCCAGTCAATTCACCTTTCTCTCAAAAGAATGAGGAAGAAGTTTTCAGTGGCTTTTTACCCTTTCAGTTTTCCTGACCATTTTAACTTGCCACACTGTTGGACTACACTTACATAAAATCTATTTAGTTCTTTGCTACCCGCACTAGATTTTTCTTTTTTTTCCTGCATTTCTCAAGATCACTACCAACATACTGACAGTGGGGGGCATTCTGTTCTGGCAGGCACCTTAGGCAGTCTGATGGGGACAGTGGGTGGCTGGTTTCCTTGGCCACCCTCAGTTAACTCTCACGCCAGCATACCAAGTGTCAACAGCAAACTGTTGATGATTGTCCAAGACCTTAAGTATTAGGTGGAAAAATTTAAGTGGGTCCTTAAGTGGAGAAAACTTTTTTCAATCAGGTAATCTTGGCATTTTTTACTTTGCTTTGAAATTTGATAGGTAAGGAGAGTATTGGTAACTGCAAAGCAAGAGCCAGGCAGACACTGAAGAATCAGCAGTTGAAGCCAAGGTGGGAGGCGGCATTTAATTATACTAGGGTTTGCTAGGCTTGGGGTGTTGGTGGGCTAAAGTGTTGATGTGAATTTGGCATAGTGGGTGTGATGCACAGAAATAAGACTTCAAATGGGCATTTTGTTTTGAGGGAGGATTTGAGATTTTTGGACACCCCTTTATGACGTGGACTGCAAAAGAACAAGGATGATGAGGAGATAGAGGAAGACGTGGCACAGGTGAACCGAAACCACTTTTCTCACCCCTCTGGCACCTTGTCTCCAGAAGCTGTATTACACTTTCACCACAACACTTGCCCATCAGTGAGAGCATGTTAGTTTCGCTGTCAGGACTGGAACTAGGTCCAGATGGAAGCATGAACGTGAGTCAGGCCTTTAAGGAAGTCCCAAGAGGCACAGAAAATAATGCAGATCTCTCAAAGTGGATTTTTTTACCCCTTGAGTCAAACTTTTGGATCTTGTTTCTTGTTTACACAGTGAACCCATTTTCTTTGTTATCTCCCAAAGCAAGCTAAGGTTTTTACATAGTACCAGAACTTTTAGAACAGACACATAGAGACATGCAAAATTTCCCAAGACTTAGGTGATTTTTAGTGACTCTCGCTGTGTTTTCTCGCTAGGGGAAGGGATGTTTGTTATAGTCCCATGTTTTGCAATAGCTCTAGCAATAGCATGTGGTGACAAATAGTAAATACGTACAGCTTGGTTTGCTCTAAATCTTTTAGGTCAGGGATGCATAACAAGCAAAAGCAAGCCAGTTTGGAGTGCATCTATCACTTTTCCCTATGTTTATACCTCAGATACTTCTTTGTGCCCCTTATCTTCTACCCACCACAAGATCACAGCTCTTGCTGTATTCATAACCTGTTTGGCTGGCAGGCTTAGTGAGAGCTGTTGTGCATACTGGACTCAAGTCTAGACATGGTGGTCAAAATGGGCAGGCTACCCATTTAGACAGACCACCTGATCGCTGCCTGGTTGCTGCACATCAGCCAGCCACTGCCAATCACCCTGCTGGGCATGCCAAAAATCTGTGAGCTGGCCCAAGGGGTGCAGCTGCAGTGGCCAGTGGATGTGCTAGCCTGTGCCTGGCTGAAGTGCTATGGCATGCCAGTGAGGCCATTGCCCTAATAGAATTATGAGGAGTGGGCAAAGGGAAAATTTAGGAGAAAAGAGAGAAACTCTGCACGTGTTGTATAATCTCTTTAATTGTTCAAGATTTGTGAGTGTTCTGTATATCTGTGATCATGTAAACTTGAATGTTTTGATATAAATATCATGCCCCTTGGGAACTCTTCCTTCATGAAGGAGATACAAATGACTTAGCAGCCAAATATTCATGGCTAACAGTCCTGAGTTAGTGTTCCAAAATCAAATGTCATCTCTCACAAGGAATGTACAATATTTTCAAAGTGCAAATTTGAAATGTTACTTAATGAGTGTAATCAAACTTCTTATTACTTGTGCGTTCTCTGTGGTTTTCAACATGCTCATCAGTGCTGTGTGAGCACTCTTGTGGCTGTTTGTGACATTTTAATGGTAATTTTCACGAAAGCCATTGCAAGTTTTCGGTTCACTCTTGTTAAAGGCAGCTGTTTAAGATATACTTGCTTTTGTTGAGAAAGAAATGATGAAGAACTGCTCCACCACGGATGGGTGTCTTATACCCCACCTGTGTCACTGATGTGCTCTGTACTGTGCCAGCAACAAAAGCTGTGATAGGAGCTGTCTTTACCAAAACCAAAACCCATGAGTTTTGAGAAAAGAGGAAAGGTAGTGGTGGAAGCAGGAGTTGTTCTGTTTATATTTTTGCATGTGTCAGAGTAGTGTGGCATTAGACCATGAAGACAGCAAGGAGGAAAGGTTGAGGGACATTGAGGAAGGTGTAGATGTATTGACCATAGTGAAGTTGATCAGAAACTCTTTTGGGATGGATGTTCATACTAAAGTGCTTCATCCATTTCTTTTAGGTGCATTGATTCATACTTCTGCAGTTGCCAGCCCCCATATGCGTCGTCTGTAAAGGGAACAGAGGTTGCAAAATGCTCTTCAAAAAACATCTGAAAGAAGACTAAGATGACTTCCTTTTGCATTATCTTATATGAGGCACATGCTACCTGTCATACATACAGGAGAGGGGAGGCTGCTTTTCCTTGATACCATGGCTCTGTAGCCATAGCTCACAAAGGGAAGTGGTACCCAGATCTTGCACCTGAAGATTCAAAGAGAGGCAGGAGCATCCATGAAGCCATGAGAGATCCTGGAGCTGGCTGATACTTCCAACAGTGAAATACCGCCTGAGCCCAGGCAGGCAGGGCTTGGGGAGAGCCTCAGTGGAGAGTCATAGCCACAAACTGAAATTCATTTCATCAAAGTAAAGGCCAGCTGAGGACCTTACATGACTTTGGCTGCTTCTTCCCTTCCCAAAACAGGCCATTTGCAGGCAGTGCAAGTCCCTGCATACAGCTATATGGCTAAAGAGAGGTGATAAACTATCAGTTTTCTAGCTGTGAGAAAAATTAATTTCCTCAAGTAGGAGAAATAGGGTATAAGGGCCCAAAACATCTGTTTGCGAAGGAAAGACTTATGGATAGTGTATAGCAAGCCCAAGGAAAGATTACGTCTACTGCTGGGACTTTGTGTCTGAAGATCCCTGAAAGAGGTCTGGGTACAAGAGAAAAAAGATAGACATGCTTCTTGTCTTTCCTTTGCTTAATCATTACAGTCTTTTCTCTTTTGCTTGTATTTTCTTACCTTAATTAATCTGTCAAAATCCATGGGATCCTAGGGATATTTGATGTAAATGCTTTAGTGGTTCATGTCAGAGAACATAGTAACATAAATGTGGTGGTTCATGCAAGAGAATGTAGTGGCTGTGTAAGTGTCTTTTATGGTTATTTAGTGTGTTGACACCACCAGTTTGTTTCATTTGTTACTAGAAAAAAACGTGAAAATCCTAGAACATGAGGGATTTTAGAGGAGCAAACTGAATACCCTGAAACTTGCTGAACTTGGATTTGATCTGTGTTTTAAACTGTATTGAATAGCTGGCTTACGCATGGTAGTGCTCTCCCAGTGCTTCTGGGGACTGAGTAATTTGGAGAGGCCCAGGTTGTTGCTATTAAGTTGAAACAAAGCATAAGAGACAGTAAAAATTTAAAAAAAGTGTTCCTTGATACGTGGTTTCACCTGCTAGGCTGCACACTGGAGTTCACCCAGGAAATCACAACTGATATTTACACAGAAAAGAGACCAAGTATTTACCCAACCAGAGTCAAATAGAATATGGAACTACTCACACCCATGGCTGGTTTTGAAGAAACAGCTGGATGCAGCCTATGTTCAGCTACATTAAAAAAAAAAAACAAAACCAAAAAGAACAAGTGTGTGTCCCACTATAGTAACTGGCACTGCGCACTCTATTTTTCATTTCTCTTTTCTTCTTGCTCTATTCCCAAATCACTAATTAGAGTCAACAAATTGGCTGTAGAATACAACAAGACATCATGCAGTCTGCCAAAAGGAGTGGCTGGCATCTGTACAAATTGAGTTATGATGTGTTTGAAGACTTAATGTTGAGAAAACCTTTCAATATTCTCTTCATCCTCCCTGTCCTCCTACTGAAGTGACTCAATTCCAAAGGCAGCAACATATTGCTCCCTTGCTATCAGAGGTTTTGTTAACAGAAATGAGCTTCCTCGTGAAGGAATGTGGTCCTCTACCAATTAAGCTTCATCGTTGTGCTAAATAACCAGTAAGTGCAGACCCTAAGTGATGGATAATTTGAGCATAACCTAGCTGAAGTGTTGTGATAATGGTTGCAGTAGTTTGGTTTGGCAAGCAGAGAAGTCTTGAATGCGTGACTTCAGTAGCTCCAAAGCAGCATATGTAAATCTACTACACTCCTGTGGTGCTGCACAACATATACACGTGTGTTGTGGTGTGTGGCTGTATGCTCCCTCTCCATGCCTTGCAGCATACATATGGGCGTCTGAAAAAGACTGTTTAGAGTGGAGGTGGATATTCCAATCCCTTTCTGTACTGTATAGCCCGCTATGACTGTCTGTGCCATCATTTACTTTTTCTTGGTGGCCTTGCTATCCTCATGTCCCCATGTACTGACTAATGGCTTACAGTGGCTGATTTGTTCTTTGCACGTTAATATGAAGGTTAAATCAGAGCCCTCATGTTAATTTTCCAAGTATGTTTTTACTGGTACAGTGGCAGATGCATTTTGCTTTCAAAGACCTGGGGGTGTTGATTGACAGCCGGCTGAACAGGAGCCAGCAGTGTGCCCAGGTGGCCAAGAAGGCCAATGGCATCCTGGCTTGTATCAGAAATAGCGTGGCCAGCAGGGACAGGGAAGGGATCTTACCCCTGTACTCAGCACTGGTAAGGCCGCACCTTGATTCCTGTGTTCAGTTTTGGGCCCCTCACTACAAAAAGGACATTGAATGACTCGAGTGTGTCCAGAAAAGGGCAACGAAGCTGGTGAAGGGTCTGGAGCACATGTCGTACGAGGAGCAGCTGAGGGAACTGGGTTGTTTAGTCTGGAGAAGAGGAGGCTGAGGGGAGACCTCATCGCCCTCTACAACTACCTGAAAGGAGGTTGCAGAGAACTGGGGATGAGTCTCTTTAACCAAGTAACAAGTGATAGGACAAGAGGTAATGGCCTCAAGTTGCGCCAGGGAAGGTTTAGACTGGATATTAGGAAGCATTTCTTTCCAGAAGGGGTTGTTTGGCGTTGGAATGGGCTGCCCAGGGAGGTGGTGGAGTCCCCATCCCTGGAGGTGTTTAAGAGGCGGGATGACATAGCACTTAGGGATATGGTGGAGTTGAGAACTGTCAGTGTGAGGTCAATGGTTGGACTGGATGATCTTCAAGGTCTTTGCCAACCTAGACGATTCTGTGATATAAAGCAATTTGTGCATGTCTCATTTTCTAATGGGATCAAAGACTGTTATGAAAGCTTTTACCCAAAATAACATGCTACAGGTAGATTCAGAGGTGACACTGGATCTGGGGGTGATATCAGGGCAGGAAGCAATTCCCTTTTCTCCTGCAACCTCCTACTTTATGGAATTTTCAATTAGCATAGGTTTCAATAGCTTTCAATAAGCCCAAACTTGGAGTGATGATCTTGTTTATAAAACACAGGGAATATAACTAAAAACATTCAGTTAGGCTGGCCTGACTCCTGCTACGGTGATGTCTCAGTAAATGTGGAGCATTTTTGATCATACTGGCCAAAAATATTTCTAAAAGATGTTGCCGTGTTGGTAATTGCCCTCTTGAGTGATGATGGTCTTTTCTGAATGAGGCAGCATGCGAAACTGTGAAGAAGCCTGTAGGTGTGGGCACATAGGTTTCTGCGTCATCTCAAATCCTCTGAGAATGAAGCCAGTGTTTGGGCCACAGGGAGTGCAGGCTTGCGCAAAGGGATTTGTATGGCAGGAGCTGGCTGAGCTATGTTATGTGTTTGTGGCTCGCTGGCTACAAAATGTGAATGTCTTATTTCTCTGATACATTTCTGAGCAAAGCAGCGTAGCTGTTGTAGTAGAAGCAGTGCAAAATAGGCTTAATGCAGATGATCACTTTCCAAGATTTGCATCTGTTGTCATGTGTTCAGCCATTTATAATTCTTGCTGTATATCTTAACAAAAAAATCTGCAGAATCCTTGGCTACAGGCTGTTTCCAAGTTCAGATATGCTACTTGTCTAGTGAATTTGGAAGAGGATTGCATGCATTGTCACACTGCCTTACTCAACCCTTTGATCTTGCTCAGAGTTCTTCATGCATAAACATTTTGAGAGTGTTGGTTTCCTTTTCTCTTTGACACAAGTATTTAATCTAAAATATTTAATTTTAACAAATTGCAGAAATGAAAATAGAGCTTTAAGACAAGTGTTTAATGCCTCAGAAGGGGAGAGGGGTTCAACTTGAGTCGAAAACTCAGGCTTTAGAGTCAAGATATCTGAATTCCTTTCTCAACACGCTAGCTTTCCAAAGTAACTGGTAATGAGTCTTTTGGTGCCTCGGTTTTTCACCTGTAAAATGAATTTGAAGGATTTTTTCTATTTATTTATTTGTTGAGATTTTAGTTGGCTTCCTTTCAAAGATCCTAATTGCTTTAGGGTAATGGCATTATTGTCAATGAGCTAGTAAGTTTTAAGTAGCTGTGATATATGGTATATACTTACTGGTTGTAAAGTGTAGTAAAAATCCATATAAAAATGAAGCATGAAATAGGATATATGTAAAAGAGTTTTATTAGCTGCTTTGTCTACTATAGAATTATGGCACTCTGACCCTTAAAGAGTTAATCTGTCAAAAAATTAGGAGTTGGATCATAGATTGTATCACGGGATTTGATAGTTGGCTCTGATCTGAAAAATACTTCTGTTACTGTTTATTAAAGAAGTTCTTGTTTTTAACTCTGTTTCTAGACTTTTTCTGGAAAATCTCTTTTCGCTACCTGTGATTTTATTTTAGGTGTACTCAATAAATAATCCCATTGTTGTAGTTGGCAGAGTAATATTATGATCTCAGGTTGTCTTATTTAACTAATGTTGTAGATGCATTAGATGTATAAAACCCAAATATTTTAAAGCAGCAGTACTAATCTGTCATTATTCAGGATATGATTCATCCTAGAAGTCAAATGTCCATGGGTGTAGATCCTTTTATTATTTTCCTTAATATGCTGAAAGTAAGTAGATACTCTTAATGCTTTATATTGGTACAACCTCTTACTTTTGGGGACTGGGAGAGAATGAAATTTTTTTTCCATCTTGAAACTCAGTTCAATTAGGATTTTTTCTCATTTTTGTTTGATTTCCCTCCTTCCATCTTTCCCTGGTGTTCCTACGGCTGAGGTCTCCACTCCTTTCCAAAAATGAACTTCTGAAGAAAATGGGAAAGAGTATTTTTTTAATGAAAGTTCATCGTAACTAAAAGAAAAGTTGAGGGTAAACACCCTTGAATAGTCAGTATGCATTTTTTTTGTTTCATATCTAGAAGAGATAATTGTTTTTATCATTCCACTTTCCATTACAGTTACCAGATTTAATGTATCTGTCTAACTCCACGTAGACTAATCTGTCTTCATGGAGACTAATCTGTTCTGTGTCTCAATTATATGATTCTTTTAATGTTTTTCTGGGCCCAAAATAATTATTAACTTACTTTGGTTGAAAATATGTTTGCATTATCCATAACTCCATCCTTTAAAAATGGTCATTAAATTATTTTCCCATGGGTATGTATGTAATGGAAATTACTTTAACACCTGCATTATCTTTGTAAGAGGGCAAATACAGAATTGCACAGGCTTTGTGATCGTATTTTAGCATTATATGTAATAGGCTTTTTCATATCCCTAGATCTGCTGGACAAGGACTGGTGATTTGTTGTAGTCTGACCTCCTAAAAGAAAGTCAGTACATTAATGGAGCAGCACATACACTGAGGACATTCTTAATGCACCTGCCTTCTGCCTGCCTGCCCCAGTACTCTCCAAATTTGTCTTCAGCAATGTAAGCGAATCATTTATCCCACTTTCATGTTTTCCTAAGGAAAACGAAGAACAGAGAAAAAAGAATGACAAGAAAAGGGCAGGGGCAGCGTAAGAGTTACCTACAGCCCTCTGACGAAAGTACTATGTACATGCAGAAAGAAAGAACATTTTAATTTGTTTTTTAAAGCATCCACCTTAGATGCACAGAAGGATAGACAGACACATCTCCCCCTCTCTGTCACCGATCCGCTCAGGCTCAGCAGCCATTTGGCAGCCTGCACCATGAGCCATATTAGCAGCCAGCAGTTCACAGTACAACCAGCCTGCTCAGCTGGAAATCCTAGTAGCTAGGATTCCTTCCCCAAAATGCCGTCAAGTTTTTTGTCTTTATGGGACGAGCTCTGCTTGAGAAAAGACCTACATTCCCTCCCTTTTAGTGAGAGATGAGACTAAACCATGTCTCAGAAATTACAAATAGCTTCTCTTGGCCCTGTCTCTCCCTGTGGTCACCACACACAGGAGGGATGCCTGAGTAAAGATGCCTCCTGTTATTGTAATGGGACCTTCTCTGCCACTGTCAGGTGGAACTACAAGAGTGTATGCAGTAGGTCTGCATTAAACTTTATTCACTTAGCCCTTTATTCACTTAGGGCCTAAACAGCATGGTTGAAAAAAATGTTAGAAGGTGATTTCCTTATTCTCAAAAAATTGCCTCTGTGGATTTGCCTTAACCAAACATGAAAAGCTGTGGTAGTGATACCTCATGCAATTAAAGCAGGAAGAGACATCTCGGTCAAGTAACATCTATCCTTTGGCTACCAGATTTTCATCCGAGTTTAATGGGAACTCAAAAATCCTCAGCGTGTTTCTTCTGTGAGTGGAGTAGGGGCTCTTCTTGAATGAGCGTTGTGGACATAGCTGAGAAGGACTGAGATGTTTGCACTCCACTCACTGCCAGCAATTGAAAGCCAGCACTAAGGAACTCAAAGAGCCATTGCACACTGTCATATTTCCATGTGCATGACCAGGTAGCTTTGCAGCTCTTCCTGTTTTCACCCCTCCTGTTCATACACAGTTTCTTCTAGTTCCTTCCATTTTTCCTGATTGCTCTTCATCAAACTTGCTGATACCACCCAAGCACGCATCTTACCACAATCAGGTGACCCTATGAAGACACCCCCTGCCTTGTGCCGATGAGAATAAGCTTGCCTTGGAGAAGATGGGGATTGTGTGGCTTTGAAGCTTTCTGTTTGTTAGAGAAGTGGATTGTCTTCTGGGTGGCAGATTTTTTTTACCCAAGAGCTCTGAGCAGGACCAGTTTTGAGAAACAGCCGTATTTCTCTGACAGTCTGGCTAATTGTGTTTGCAGGACTGTTTGTTTTTTATTATTGTGATACAAGTATTTACAAAAATAGAGGTTGGGGTTTTTTCCTATTTTTCATTACTCAAATAGCTGAAAATCCATGTTAAAAGTACACTGGTATGTGTGCCCAGATGTAGACCTCCGTTAGTGAGGCCAGCTGGGATTAAAGTCTCATTTGTATAATTTGTAAAGGCTTTGGAATTTTTTCTACGGTTTTCAGCCATAAGCTGGAATTTAGCTTTTGTCAGACTGCTGGACAGCTTGCACAATAAAGCTTCCAACTAAAAATACTTCTTGTGCAACAGGGAAAATCCCACCATTTTAAATGCAGTGACTATGAAGTTAGTTTGACAAAAAAATTATTTAGAAAAGAAGGGAAGAAGAAAACTATGCCCTGTGAGTACTAAAGGCTTAATCAAAGAGAGCTCCACTCATAAGTAGCACAACATACAGAAGGTTCATTTTCTGCAAAAGCAGAAATAGAATGGTAAGGAACTTAGGAGGCATACACAGTATGCTTAGGATGCTCACTTGCACACAGCAGTGGAGAGTACCATTGCACAGAGTCACATATCCTCACTCAGTCCTTATTTGCCCTTGGTCTGTACTGGGAAGAGCTGCTGAGGTGCAGTGGTTGACTGAGCCGACCTTCTGGGGCTGGCCAGCTATTCCCCATCTAGCCTATTTTCACCTGTAACTCAAGGAGATCTCCCTGCTTGAACTGCTGGGTAGACATCTGAACCATGTCTGGGTAGTTTGCTATCTGGGGAGTGCAGCATCACTCCATCTTACTCCTCCTACCATGGTGGGTGAATGGGTGGCAAGAAAATTCATCCCTTACACCTCCCAGTTAGAGACCTGCATGGGACACGGATTTGGAGGCGTCATGCTCCTGCTGGATAGCATGGCAGTGCCTCCAGCAGAACAATGTGTTTCTTAAGCTGTTCTGTGGCTTGTGGAGTTGCAAAGCTACAAATACGTGTCATCTCAGAAAGGGGTGGTGAAGTCACTGCGTGCAAAGCTCCCTGAAGAAAACAGTGCAGCCTGCTTCAGCAGAAGTTGGCCCTGCGGGGTGAAATAACCAGTGCAGAAGATCAGAACTGAAATCGCATCTCTTTGCTCCACAGCAAAGTGTTAAGGTTTTTGGCTTTTTTGAATTATTTTTCTTTTTTTTTCCCCATTTCTTTTTTAAATAATCTTGAAATGAGCCCACTTTTCTCTCTGATTGTACATGGTGATGAATCTTCTCATCTTTGCTGGCATTTCACAGCTGTTTGTTCACAGCTTTCTCCCAATATAAGAAAAGAAACGGACCTTAAAGCAGAGGATTGTTGTCTTTTTGGTGTTCTTGAGCTCTATATTAAAAGCCCTGCGTATTTTTCTAATCAGGATTACAGAATTAATTTGCATGGTTTATCCTTTGGTACTTTTTTCTGATGGAGCAGAGTTTGTATCTCTTCTATGAAAATTTTTATGCTTCATCGACCTTACTTTTTTTGTTGTTCAGCTGTTTTTCAATAATCTGTGAATGAAAAATGAAGTTTGCAGAAAGAAAAGCCTTCACTTAGGTAATTTGAATAATTAATCAAAGTGGCTTTATGTTCTGTTGTTTCATGTGGTGTCTGCTGTGGTAATGGAAAACATTTCTCATGTGGGTGAACGGTGCATTTAGTCGTAGCCATTTATGTTCAGTTGTATTTTGATTGTAAATACTTTCATGTTATTAACATGAATGCAAAGTTCAATGACCAAATGTTCCTGAGAGTGTTTTGATGTCACTTTTTGCATTCTGAAGTTTATTTACATAAGGTTTCTGTCTGAATTCTCCTTCAGTGGGTAGGTGCAAAGGATAAATTCATAGTAATAGCACAGCAGGAAATGAATGCCTTTTGGATTGAGAATTTAATATCTCTTGCTGTTGTTCCTTAAGAAAAGCAGCAGGATGTATTCATTTTGAGGTGCTGTGGATTTTTGTTCTTTTTGCCTCTCTTCTTTCAGAAATCTGAAATAAAAATTACATTGATGTAGCAAGTAGAAACAAATATGACAGTAAAAGACAATATATCTGTGTTCAGTGTAGCTATAATAACTTGCTTTGATTCATGTTTATTTGTATTTTGCTTCAGCATGTTGTGTGCATGTGAGTGTCATAAATTTAGTAATGATGCAGTATGGATTAATACTTGTGATTTGCCTGAAAAACTATCTACCACCAGATGACCAGGATATGGAATTTCTTTGGAAAATATTGAGATACTGAAAATGTATTTTACTGCAAATCAAGATAGAAAAAAAACCCAAAATTTGACATGAAATTAGATTTCTGGGGAAAAAGGGATTCAGGTAAAGTGAAATATTTATTTTTATTTAAGGGGAAAAGGTTTGTTTCACTGGTAATATTTTTGTTGTATGTTTATGATTTTTATGTCATAAAATCCTATAGTTAATATAGAAATATCATGAATGTATCCTGTAACTTAAAATATCCTCATAAAAAGCACTTTGAAGTGAATATGTGGAATGTTCCATTTTGGCAATATCTGAGTGTTCCGGCTTTTACTCAGGCGTTTGGATTTGGATTTGTTTCATTTTGGTTTCAAGTATCCGGTGGCTGCTTATTTAATTTTCATCTGGGTTGACAGGTAGTATTAATCAGCTCTGTAAAGATATGCATTTTAATGAAAGGCTTAAGAGGAAAATACTTGGCAGTGTGGTGGGGAAGTAATTTCGAGGCATTGAATGAAACACCTGAGAAAAGAAGGGGACAAGTTCTTGGGCTCCATTTACACTGTTGGTGATGAGGACTACAGATGGTTTTTGGCTACTGAATGATCCACGGTGGCTGCAGTAACATCTGGGGCTTGTTACACAACAAACTAGAAAGGAAAGCGGGAGTAAAATAGAGGTGGGCTTTTTCTGCAGGTGGGGTGGAAGTGGTGTGGATGTGACCATAAGGCTTCTTGTGAATAACAGGCTTCATGTCTTTCTTATCTGGGAGAATTATTTGCTGCTTGGTAGGAAGGTCTAACAGCTGGGTGCTTGGATTTCTCCCACAAAAGTGATGTTTTAGCCCATTGGTATGTCTTCCAGTTAGTGAGGAGATACACTTTAAACCTCATTTCTGAAAGTGGCATCCATGCAATTATCAGTTTAAAGAAAAGGTGAAGTGAAAATACCCTTGACTTAATTCGACAGGATCTTTCTTTTTAAAGAGTTGGCAGTTTCTATGCTGCGAGTCTCAGCACGACTTTGACGGATGTGTGACTCACAGCACTGCATAGCCCAGATTCAATATCAGTATGGCATATCTGGGGCTTTCAGTGGGACCTTGTCTATAGGGTCTGTGCTGGGCTAAGTCATATCCTGAAAGTTACATTTGGCTTTCTCAAAAGAGTGCTAGTAAGGCCTCAAATTACCAGTTCTGGGATCTGTATTTAAACAAAGATATAGACCACTTGGGTCTTTTTTCCCTTGTTCCAGGAAAAAAAAAATAGTGGGAATCATGAGATGGCTAGAAAGCACGATATAGGATGAAACAGAATTCTTTAGCCTTTAAAAAAAAAAAAAAAAGGCAAACATCTTAAACTGTCTTGTTTAAATAGAAACAAGGACAACTAGGCTTAAATGTTAAGAAAACCTTTCAGTATTAGGATAGGAAAACACCAAAGTGGATGTCTGGGGGAGCTCTGCAGCATTGGCAGTCATTAAGAACAGGCTAGCTGTATATATGCTGGGAGTGATCTAGGTATTGCTCACCATATGTGGGGCAAAGGGAACACCTATGTGATCCCATTTCTTTCATGGCTTAAGGCTCTGCCAGAGTGGCTTGAAAGCAGAAGTAACTTGTACTGCAAGCTCTCCGCAAGTTCCCCTGCAATGCAGCCTTTTGAACTTTTAGGTTTGGAAGTCAGCTCTGAATAAGTAAGTATCATTCAGCTGATGCTCACTTTACAAAGCAAAAATGGAGAAAGAGTATTCACTAATGGCTGTAAGACATGGCAAACATTATAAACAAGTTGTTATGGCAAAAGCTTATTAGGTCTTGCTGAGATACCGTCAGGCACTGCATTGGATATGGCTTCTCACATCTTTTACTGCTGGTAGGTGCCTGAAGAGAGGTCCTGCCCCTCCTTAGGTCGTTCCTTTAACTGCCATTAACTCTCCATGATCGTGATTTCACCCCTGGTGTTTATAGTCAGCTAAATTACAGTGGAGCACTGGGTTTGAAAACCCTCTTCTTTTTGGAAATTGACTTTTATAACCACTGCAAAATCTGTATTTTCAGTTGAGTTCCCCTAAAACACAACATGCTTCCTGGGGGCAGCAGGTCGGGTTAATATGCCAAATATGCATTCATTCATGAGCCAGGGGTTCCTGGATATTATATGATACAGCCTCACAGGGAAGACACAGAGCAAAATAGCTCAGTTAAATGCTGACATGTTCTACTCTTATGTGTGTTTTCCTACTGGAGGGTCAAACCATAACTCCAGTTATACCTGGTATTGGCTCAGTGTTTTCCTCAGCTGCTGCAGGACACTTGTCGTTGTGGGGAACAGACCTGAAAATGGTCCTCACCAAACTCATACTCACAGACTTCATTCACAAACCAGAATGATGGTTTTGTACCCAAGTTAAGCCAGAAGACTTTTTTAGCTTGACTATTTTCATATGAGATTATTAACTCAGGACAATGTGCAAAAACCACTGAACCTGCCCTGTGGCCAGCCACCATTTGTTCAAATCTTATCCTTTGAAGAAATCTTAAAAGGGAGGTGTCTTGTTGCAGTAAGCCTCTGTGAAAGGAACCTCTTTAATTCTGGGGAAATGTAACTGGAAGACCGGAGAATTCAGAGAAGACCCAAATAGCTCCATAGGAAAAGTAAGTTAAGTATGCAGATGACTGCCAAAAAGCAAGTAGGATGTGGTGATGGAGGGGTGTGCACATGGTGCTGGGTAAGTGAAAATCTATTGTTAGATGGCAACATGGATGGCAAAAGGGTGTGAATCTGAATTGACAGTGGTATGTCAGATCTTGCATTTCTCAGGGAGAGTTTGAGGGTGTAAATGCTCTGGCTGAGTTATGGCGAACCATCAGAGATACATAGCCGAGTTTACAGGTGTGTTCACTTCAGGTCTAGACCTCTTATATCTCATGGGTTTGACTTTGGCTGAAATTTGTCAGTTCTGGAAGATCGCAGCATACCACTGAGCAAACGCAATCCATACCCACCAAGTTTTTTGTCACTGGCTATGGTCAATGTTTAATCATTGCATGTAATATCTGTCAGCAAGTGTATGCAAGCATTTATCTGCAGGCTAGATGTGATCTCCAGGGAATGTTGCTTTGCTAGTATAGTCATTACAAATTGTAACTAATCTTTCTTTCTTTTTTTTAATAAAGCATGGGTTAAATCTGTTATTTTCTTGAGAGGGGCATCTGTATTTTCTCCATTCTTGTTTTCAAAAAGGCTGAGACAGATGTTTTACTCCTGATTTTTAAATTCTGATTACCATCTAATAGTTGAATTACATTTAAAGATCAGCGATCTCATGGTTTATTTTAATGTAGATTAGATGATCAAGCTACGACTAGGAATATGGGCCACAAACCTATGGCAGAGAGAAATGTCTGTGAATTGGAGAAATGGTTTTTAGTGTATTCTGCATACCACATATTTAAGATATTTTTTGTTAGCAGGCTTTGAAACGTTGCCCAGAAGACAGAAATGTGATTCTACATGAACTTTAACTTCATGTTGAAATCAACATATTACCTGCTGGTTTTCCTCTGCCGCTCTACAATGTCTGTATTTTCACTAAGGCTTTTTTCCAGTTTTGCATGCCAGTGATAGGTAGCTTTACTGCAGCATCCCATGTCAGGGCATGCATGGGGCATCCTAAGAAATAGCAGGTAGACATCAAAGTGAAGAAAGGTGATGTGTCTCTATGTGGCATGTAGCTGCAGACTGTATCGTCAGAGAGCTTTGAGGAGGTCAAAAGTATGCCTAGATTTAGGTAAGGTATAGACAAATTCATGGAAGATGAGTCCATCGATGGTGTCTTTTGTAATGTCAAACAGAGTCCTGAGCTGACAAGTGCAGAGCATGCCAAAGGCAGGGTCACTCCACACGTGCATCTTCCCTGTCATCTCTTTCCTAGCATCTGCCTATGGCCAGAGGCAGAGTAAGAGGTTAAGTGAACCTTTTATTTGAACTAGTATGGCTCATGATCTTATTTTTATGAGACAGCAATCATTTACTGTGGCCTGCTGCATAACACAGCAAGTGATTCCTGCACTTTGGCACACACTTCGGTGAGCAATCCTTGGCATCTCCCTTTGGAAAGTCACTGAGGCTTGGTTTAAAGGGCCCAAGTGGTAGACGCTTTAGTACTTCCCTCAATAATCAGGATTAGGTGAACTTGTTACAAGTTCTGATCTTTCTTCCATTCAGAAAGTGTATCTAGGTTTTCTGTGTAAAACCTACTCTGTCTCCCTCCCACATCTAACTTCTTAACTGCTGATTTCAAATGTAAAGGAGACAGAGTATGAGAATTTGAGGGTTGCCCATACAGCTGTCTTTTGTAAACAGAAAAACCCAACTCGTCTTCCTCTGTGCTAACCTTAATTTATTATTTGTTGTATGTTGCTCCATGTTGGAATTTAAAAGCCCAAACTGGGGCAGTGAATTTCTCAGTGAATGTTTGGGAGGATGCGTGTTTTTAAGAAATGCCTTATATAGTACAATACTGTTGGTTGTGTTCTCTGAATAATTAACGTACTGTAAACTGCAGTAAATTACTGAGCCAGGTTCATTTGGGCTGGCACAGGCAAGTCGTGGTTTCACTGTGAAGGACATGGACAGTTGTTTTGTTTCACTTGTGGAAAAGACAGGTGATGTTTTCACTGGGTTGGACAGTTTTGGTTCTGGGGTAGATGCTTTGACTTGAGGTGGTCTCTCCTCTGCTGTTACTTGGATTTTGCTGGCTGCTGAGCGTAGCATTCATCATGCACCGCTGTAGCCTTTCCTGGGGCGCACCTGCACGGGTCAGTGTGCCGTGCTTTCACGTGTCACAGTGTAATCTGGGTGCAAGTCCTCTGCTGTGGATAATTGGAGGAAGAAATTTTCGGGATCAGCATTTCTCCAGTGATGGGTAATCTGCAGAATGCCATTAAGAAAAAAATAAATAGGATTTCAACTTAAAGCTTGGGAAGGAGGTGTCACAAAGAGTTAACAGTGGTCTGCTGGGCTAAATGATTAGGAGCTGCTGTTCTTGAGGTGTGAACAACTGCCTTCCAAACAATCAGGAAAATAGAAGTCCCCTCTTGGAATGACATGAGCTTTGCCAAAGTTCCTGTTCAGGGCTTCACTGGGCTGGACGTCCTCAATATATATATGGGGGTTTTTAAGTCTGATTTTTAGGGAGCTGAGCGCTGGCAGAATATTCATGCGTGCAGTGTTTGTGTGCTATAGTAATGATTTATACTGAAGGGAATGAAGGTGAAATTGCATTCTTGAACCTGGCAGTATGTTTGATTTCACTGAAACTGAAAGGAACTGGAATGCTTTAATTCAACAATTTGTAACAAGCAGTACATTACAAGCTCTAAAACATCAGCCCAAGGGAAAAAGCAAATATTGCTATTGGCAGAGGAAGAATATTTCAGGATGCTGAGTTTGAAGCAATTTTACTCTAAAAGTAGTAAATAAGAAGTGACAGGCTAAATCTTAATTGTTTCTCTGGGCACCAGACTGAGGCCACTCAGTGCCTGGGAAATGGAAACAAGGGCCTTGAGCATCATATTCTGTGTGAGGCCAGTACGAGGAGAGAGCCCGTCGTGTTTGGGGGCCTGTGACAGCCGGTGTGCCTCAGATGGCATAATCTGGATTAGCTGAAGTTTCCCAACCAGTGATGCAGAACATAGTGCCAGTGTAGCGGGAGGGTGACAGATGTGCAGCTCCCCAGCGAGGGCAGGGCTTCAAGGATGTTGGTCCTACAGCACTGGTCACCTGCCTGTGGGGGAACATCATGGTTAAAGACAAGAATATTTAACTGCAGCATGGCTCTGCCTTCGGCCCAGCAGCATGGCTAGGTAGGTCTGGTTTGGAGGGGTCCTTTCCACCGGTATCCCAGCTCTGGCATAGCTCAGCAGGCAGTCTCCTCCTGGCTCCCAATCCCTCCGTCTCTTCACTCATGAGCCCCAGGGCAGTTCAAGGAGCCTTGGGAGTGCTTTGAAAGAGTGAAAACTAAACATTGATGTTGCTTTTCCATTAAAAATTTTCACTTCTAATACTTCTTCAGTTTGATGTGGTTGTGTTGCGTTTTGGACTGTCCCATAGAGCAGCAGTTCTGATCTGTGGGTAGTCCTGTATTTCAGAGGTGGTTTTGTTTGGCTTTTTATATTTTCATTACTTAATTTTTAAAAATTGTCACATCCACAAAAGTAAAAAGGTCCAAGAATTGTAAAGCAGCTCCCTTCCTGAGTGAATCTAGCCAACCACCAAATGCAGATCTTGAGTGACCTGAGGTTGGATGTTACAGTAGAGCACAGCAGGAGAAGCACAAGGTAACAATTTTTAAAGCTTTTTTTTTTCTTCTTTTTTTCTACGCGTAAAAGTTGTTTTCAGCAACTGTTTTATTTGGTTTCTAGTAAGCCTGACTGGTTGTTACCTGATCATCATTTGTCTGAGCAATTGCTGCTGAATGTCTGCATTTCAGGTCTGAGTAGTGCTGATGCCCATTCAAGAACATTAAGCAGCTGTTTAATGAAGACCTTTTTTATGCTGGACATTACTTTAGTGGGTCTGCTACTAGCTTCTTTTTATTATTTCATGTTTTATAAAGTAAGAACCATGGGGAACATCTCACAACTAAGTTATAAAGCCCTGAAAAATGGAGTTTACAGTGAAAATTGCAACCAACCCATAAATCTGCTACTAGTAAATGCAGTGGTAATGCTGGACTAATTGGAGGAGGGGATGGTAATGTTTTAACATGTTTAAAAAGAATAAATGAGTATTTGAAGGAGTACCTTTTCCTGTCTAAAGGAAGTATAAAACTTATATTTAAAGATATTACTCTGTGATTATTACACTGTCATTATGTATGTAAGAGTCATAAAGTCAGATTTCCAATATCTTAACACTTGTGGACCAGTCACAGAATCAGTGGATCTGCAGGGAGGTGATAGTATCATTTAGCCTACAGCGTGATTCCCGTCATTCCAGTAGAAAGATGGCAAAGGTTATGGATGAGGGAGAGGAATCTGCCTCGAGGCTCAGCAGACAGCTGGGGCTCCAGGGGACACCTCCACCTCAAGTGAACATAAGAGGCTCTAGCAGGGTGGCATGAAACTGTTGTCTAACATTTCACAATACATACATGGGGGTAAGCTCAGAAATACAAATTGTTTGGCATAACCATTTATACAAATAGTTGTTGATATGCAGGTGAAGTTTGTGGCTCTTATTTTGGAGTCAGATTGAGAAGCTAGAAGAGGTTACTGGCCTGGCTGTTTGCACAAAGCTATGGAAGATGAAGTAAGATAGGAGTGGAAAGCTGAAAAGTTTTCAGTTTCCAGTGCAAGTCAACAGCAAGGAAACTGCAAGTGATTATGTATTCACTGTGACATTTAAATAATGTAAGTACAGATTTCCAGAAGCACCTTCTGACTTACAGAAACTAGACTGTAGCTCAGTAAGTGACAAGTTCTTCTTGTGGGAGAAAACTTCTCACAAAGTTCATGGAAAAATGGAAAAATATTGTTGTAAAATGCTTCCTTGTAGTTCAGCTTGTATTATGACTAGAGAGTAAGTTCATGAACATTAAGTAGGTACTACCTTTTAGAGAAAATTTATTGCAGAAGCTCTATGTTGCCTTTAGACCAAGTAAAACCTCACAACTTTTTAGAAGTAAAAAACTAAAGTGGTAAATCAGTTACTAAACAACCTTCTTGATATTGAGTAGTGAATACTTGTCATCATGCATGAGTGGCATCTTTCCTGTGATCTTCTTGTGATCATCACTAATATAGAGAGAAATGGTTTATGTCCCCACTCACCAGCACAGCTGGTGTACTTTTTTTCTCCGAAGGCTAAAAATTGAGTATTTGGGTGCTGCAGGTGAGAAGTGTACTGAAAACCACTTGTAAAGATTTTAATGGACTTACCTGGTGCTACATGATTAAGGCAAATACAGTGCTGCACTAAAAAAAAAAAAAGGCAGGAGGCTTTGTAATACTCGTTCAAGTTTTAATCTTACTAAACCAAAAGTGTCTGCCTAGCTTTCACACTTTCTAGTAAGACAGAATTTTAAAATCACAGTATTCCCCTCTGCCAAAAGCTCATCAAAATGCAACTCAACTCCATGGCAATATTATGTAACATAAATAATGTCCTTTAGTGTTTAAGGCTATTTAGCAATAAAGACATAGCAGTTTTTATGGCACAGTAAGAGAGAGAAATGGCTTCAACCATTCCTGCTTCTTTAAAATGCATACAACTAATATCCTTTAAGTGTGAACTTTCATTTCACAGAGAAAACTTGCACACTTTCTATTGGAGGTAATCAGGGAAGTGTTTCATTTCAGTGATTTAATGCCAGCGTTGTCCTAGTCTTTCATTATTCTGGACTCATGGACTGCTTTTGCAGAGTGCAGCTTTAACGAACGGGTCAACATTAAAAGATTTTGAAAAAAGGCAAAAATGCTCTTATTTCTCTTTTGAGTGGGTCCTTTATTTTAGTATCTACAAGAGAACTACTCTCTTCTCCAAATCCTTTCACCCCAGGAGGAATCAGCAGGGACATTGTGACTTATTTGAAAGTTAAGAGGCTGAAAAGCTTTAGGCATTGTAATCTGCTATAAAATGTATGCAAGACAAGAGGCATAGATTTGGAGTTGTTGGTAGCTCTCCAACACATAGGAGAGAAGCATGAGATGATTAGATTACTCACAAAGTGTTAATCCTGCAGCAATGAGGAATTTTTTAAAAAAAATCACAATCCTTGTGTTTACACCAGATTAACTAGTACAAAGCATCTCTTCTTCCATTGTTGCTTTGAGAGGTAAAATCTCCTATCCTTTCAACTCTTCCAAAGTTCACATACAGAAAATGTTATCATTACAAATACAAAGCCTATCTTTAAAATTGTGTTAGTTGCAAACCACTCTCACCTCATTAAGAAACCAGTGCTGTTAGCTTTCTGCTTTTACAGAAACAGTATTGATCAGACCCACAAAAACATGGTAATATGGGCAAAAAGGTGGGGAAGCAGGCTTCCAATGGGTGCCATCTCTCATTTTGTCCCAGGTTGCCAGGTCAGCATTCGTAACTGTCTTAACTCATACAGTGTGTACAATGAGATAGGTGATGTTCTGCTTTTGGTACCTTGTCACTCAGTCTGAGTATTAAGAACTGGCTCTACTCGGCTTCCAAGAGGATGACAAGGTTAGCAGTTTGAGCTAGTGGAGCTGAGGTTGCTTGGTAAACGTGCTAAGGTAGTTGATAGAGATCTTGAAAGCCCTAAAGCATTGTATTTGAGGACTTACAGCACTGTGAGTCCACCAGTGGTGGTAGTGCTATGATACTGTTTTGTGGACAGCGTCAACCATGTTAACTGGGCAGAAGAATATCCTTCCTGGACAATACCTCCTGCTAAGCCACTTCCAATCCAGCTGTGCAGTTTTTTTCATCATAATGATTGTGACTCCATGCTATTGAACTGACATCTTAGACTCCCAGCATCTGTAGAAACTCAGTGGACAAAATCAAATTCAACAAGCAGAAGACAGTGTTTGTTCCTTTCTGACGCAGTTTCTATGACAGAAAATTGTTCCCGCCCACAAGGAAGGCAGGTTCTCAAAACTCCAGAGAATTACAAGTTTGGGAGAGAAATTTGCCTTCATTCACAGATTCATCACTGTGCCAGCAGCCAAGCCCTGGTCAGTGGGTCAGGACTTGAACAGGCATCGTAACAGATTTCTTGGTGGCAGCATTATAGGAGTTCACAAATCCTGTGCTTCACAAACAGACCTAGGCATGCTTCCTATTGCTCTGTCACCAGCCACTTGTGCTTCATCAAATGTCAGTCATCTGTGCACTGTGTGTAAGGAAATTTTCCAGCAAAAAAGGATTTTTGCCCTTGTCACATGTTAGTGATATTAGTAGAATGGTGAATATTGGAACTATCAGCCTCCTGGGAACCATAGTAGGCTTGGGATATTCCTGTGCAAATAGATAGTAAAGGGCTAATATTCTTACAGTATCTGTAAACATCTCCTGCATCTAATTGCTGACACAGCATACAGAAAAAACCTTCTGTTCCATTATGTGCTTTTTCTTCTGTTGTCTTCAGTAGAGCAACTAATATAACTTTAAGAGTTCACAGTTTGAATATGACTGGCTTCATTTATTTTTATTTTTAATTTCCCACTGCTGGTGTTTGCTACTAAACACTTTCCAGTGGTGACAGAGAAGTGGACTATATCATGATGTTCTGCTTTACATGAAGTGGATATTCCTTTTTAGCAGTATTCTGAAACTGGAAAGCATTTAGTTGAAACCCAGCCTCAACGTATTTGTTTGTCATCAAGTATCTCCCAGGGTTCAGTGCCAAGTAAGAACTACATTGCTGATCTCTTCAATAGGTGAGATTTTATTTGCTTATGAAATGGTGTGTTTTAAACAAAAATTGTGGATTGTTACTTGCTTTGCACTTTATAAAGAAAAGTTCAGAGTCCCTGAAGGAATATCTAAAGGTTATGGTGGGGCTTTTGTTTTATTTTGTTTTTCACCCACGACCCCAGCTTTATAAAACATAATTAAATCATCTGAATGTGTTCAAGTCTGGAAGTGCTGAGAGTCCAGCACTGCTGATAGTAACATTATTTCTTTAGGGGTTTATATATTGACCCTGCACACTAACCATAGCCTTTTGTTTTCTAAAATCTTCATGTTAAGAATCTTCTCTTTGCCTACTTATGTAACAAGTTCCACAGGGCTTCCAGTTCCAAGACCCTGATTTTTGTAGTTATTACAAAAGGGGAATTACCTTTGCAGCCTATACTAAATACTGTTTTGTATGAAGTGTTTTCATGTCCTGTAAAAATATCTTGGTTCTTGCAATGTAAGTGCAGTAAATTAAAATGTGCAGGGGAACAAATGGGCTCAAACGGCGAAGCAAACACTCAGAATTAGTTCATGTCCACTGGCTCAGACTTTAATGCTCCTTTCTGGAGGCTTTTGGGTAAGTCAGCTTTAATTTGCAGGTGGAACTCTAGGATCCCCCTCTCCGGTGACACCCTTGGTAGGAAATGTACGGGTCTGCTGTGGGTTACCCTGCAGTAACCTGTGGTTGTGTTGCCTGGGAATATGGTGCAGATTCTCTTCACCCACTGCTGAAATTGCAGGTGAAGCAAGAGCCCATTGCCACGTGGAAAAGAATACAGAGCTTGACAGTATCTCATGGCTTTATAAAAGTGTGTGAGCTCTGGGGACAAATCCGTTAGGATGAATTATTGACGTCAGTGATGCTTACTGTTCAAAGTAAGAAACCAAACTGCAGTTGTGAGTCCTTCCTCAACCAGAAAGGTTGTCTGCCTCCCATTCTTCACTCATTCTGCTTTGAGGTCCTCTAATTAGGCTTTGTCTACTCTGTTGGTTTCCCCAAATAAAAGCAGTGATATATTTTTATGAAAGTGTTATTTTTTGAGGTGCATTAATAGGCTAATGTTCTTACATTATCTGTAGATCTGTGTAAATAAAGGCTATTTTTAAAACCTGCCTGTGCTGCTGTTCCAAGGCTTTTTTATTTTTTTCAAATGGTTGTTGTAGTGTTGACATTATATTGTAAAAGGGGAGAGCACCTCTTCTGATAGTAGCAAAATCAAATAAAACCTTGAGTAATGTGAAGCAGGTATTTGGTCATGAGTTACCTTTTTTTTTTTGGTCTCAGTATACCAGACACTTGCAAAGTACAAACATTAAAGAAGTATTCAGAATTTAATATGTTTATGCTCTGAGACCTAAAAGATCCTTTTTACATAAAAGGATGGTAAACTGCTTACATTTATTTGTTGCAGAATCATTCCAAATACGTAGTTTATTTTTCTGTTTCAGGCTTCTAAGGGCCCAGTCTCTGGATTGGTACTATAATAATGTCAAAAGCCGCTTTAAGTGTTTTGGAAGTGCCAAAGTCCTGAAGAACTTATACAAAAAGCATAGACTGGAGAGCGGAGTTTGTCCTGATGTAATAGGTAAGAACAGCTGTGTTGACTTCTTATTAGCTTATCTACTTTAACACACAAGCTGAGACAATGGAAATTCTGAGATTATTTCGGAAGAGATTTTTTTAAGGCTACTTTTTTTTTAACAAATTCCTCAGTGGAGAGAAAAAAGAAGTGAAGAGAACTGTTTAAGAATTCAAAGAATGTTTAATCTTAATTATGCCACTGATACAGAACTGTTATCTTCAGTAAAGTAAATTGCAGTTTGTATTGTAGCCTGCGTTCCAAAATTTATTGCAGTTCTGAGTAGTCAATGAATGAGAAAATCATTTTGCATTCAACATTTGGCCTTAGAGCACATTTTCCGTGGTATTTGAAGTAAAATTTGGTTAACATGGGCTTCATTCAGTATCCAAGTTGACCAAAACTTAGATTGTCTTCACTTAGAGTTTTGCATGCTTAAGGATCTGAAACTGGCCACATCTTATTTTTGTACTGACGTTTGTAAATGGTTAAAAGGTGCCAATTAAGTATTGTCATCACCCTTTTAAATGAAAAGTCACAATTCTCCCTTAACTATGGTGTTACAATGCCTCATCCCGTAAGATAAGTAATTGGAGATATAAAATGGGTTAGAAGAAATGGTGTTTGGTGTCATATTGGTAACTTTAGCAAATTACTCAAAACACAGCCAGCTGAATGTTTGAAATTTCATTGGATTTACTAGGTCAGATACTTTCCTAATGTAATTCTTTGGAAATTTGTACAGAGACTGTAATCTTTCTATAGTCTTTACTTCGTCTTTTTTTGAAATTATATGGGATGGTAAGTGGACTCTGTAGTCCTGAATGAAAGTTTTAGGTGTGTCTTATGAAAATTGTCATAAAAGTTTCTAGGGAGAAGTGTCCTAAGCATTAAATTCTGATTTATTAGTCTTTTTGCTTTCTCTGTATCAAATTTATTTTTCTAGAGAAGATTCCTTAACAGTTGAGAACAATTATGTATGAAGACGAGAAAATCTGTGTCAGTGAGGGCTGACGTGGGACAATGGAATTAAAAACTGTGGGAATGGATCCTTCAGAACTTTAATATGATGTGGTGCCTTAAGCCATAATCTCACTGAATTTGTCCTTGAATGGAAGTGTGAACAATGCAATGATGAGTTGCGGTGGCATGTGCATGCTCTGTGAGACCTTTCTAAGGAAGGCTTTTGAGTCTAAATGTCATTGCTAACTTTCTTCTACTCTCCCTGTGACTGTTAGGTAAACCTTTTGTTCCCTTTGAAGATAAATACTAGTATACGTGTCTGGGTTTTAGCTTATTTATACAGCATTGCCCTTTAAAATGTAGAATCTATTTCAACCCCAAATGTCATATTAAAGGCAAATTCCCTGTACTTAACTTCTGTCATGTAAGTTTTATACATAGTAGCTTACTCCTCTCTCTGTCTTTTACTGTACAAATAGTTTTCTCCATCCAAAATGAATGAGAGGTCTTCTGTGTAAAAGCAGTCATGTTTTGTACAAAAACTGCTGCAGTCATAGTTTATAGAAAAGGTAGGAAGAATTTTCTGGTTATCCCTCTTTTTGTGAGGTGCCACTGTCTCTTGAGTGAATATTCCAATCTAATAATGCCTCTGCTGTTAAGGGGTAGTACTTATACTAACACACAGTACTGTCTTTTTTGAGCAGAAGGAGGTTTTTTTGAAGGAAGCTTTGAAAATGAAGGAAGCATTTGTGGCAGTGACTCTACATTCTACCGACAGACAGAAGGTATGCTACTAAAAATTCGTTTGATTAAAACACAGTCCTTACACTTTGAATTACTGGACAAATAGCCTAGAATGCTGGTAAGTCTTGTTCACAAATCCAACAATCTCCTGGCTGAAACATCTAACAAGATACTCAACATATTTGGATTTTTTTTATTTTTTTTTTTTTTTGCTGGGATATCTTGCTTCAGTATTACAGCTAATACATGCTTATGCTAGTGCAATTTTCTTAATGTTCAGTTTTTGAACATTTTGAACATTTGAACTTCTCTCCCATTTCCTTTCCTATGCTCATATATTTTTGCATTCTCTTTCTTACATTCTATTGGTGTTTATAGGAAGTTTACAAAGTTTCTTCCTATGATTTCTTCCTAACTATTTTGCTGGTTTCTAAAATAAGCAACATAAAAATACTGTATTTCATTGTATTTAATATTTACATTTAAGAAGTAACATAGAGATTGAAACAAATTTCTCTGTCTTAAGGTGTTTCTTTTACTGTGCGTAATTACAGTTTGAGGAAATTAACTTTGTCATGAACAACCTAAGATTTGAATATATGTCCAGAATATGGATTTTGGAGCTTGTTTTGCAAAATATACATATATAATGACCATGGTGGTTTTATCTTATTCTTCACCTAGGACACAGCATGATGGATACCCTTGCTGTGGCCTTACGTGTTGCAGAGGAAGCAGTGGAAGAAGCTATTTCTAAGGCAGAGACCTACAGTGACAGCCTGGTAACATTTTCAAAAAGGAAAAAAAAAAAAAAAAAGTATTACTTTAAATAGAACAATTATGTTTCTTTTAATTTGGGTAGTAGTACAAAACCAAGTAGATACAAAAAAACCCGTAAAGAAGTAATGACTATCTCATGCCATACCCAAAGAGTTGGGTGTGGGTTTTATGAACTTGTATCCAAGATGCATGTGGCATTTCAGAAGGTGACATTCAATGCACGTACCTGTAATTTCTTCCCACAGTGCCAATAGGGCATATTACCCATTTCCTGATCTATAGCATTTCTGTGGAAAGGCTGGTTTTATGTGATTTTAGAAACTATAGATATCCATTTTCATGTAGGACAAGCAGAACGAGGCTTGTTACTTGCAGGAACACAAGGAGGACCTCATAGAAGAGCTGGCCACAACCATCGTGCAGAAGGTATGGCATGCATTTTTTCCCTAGTTTGTTTAATAGCCAAAACACAGTCATTGAATCTGGTGACCTATGACTCTGCTGACAGCAAAATGGATGACACCAATGTAGAAAGTAGAGTAAATGATAAGTTGCAACTTCTACTATCATAGTATAGGCTTAATCAGCTACATCTGACAGAGAGATCAGTTTATAAATAAGCTTAATCCAGTGTCTAAACTGATGGTCTACACCCTCAAAGCTGAGAGGTACCATTCCCTCAGGTCTGTGATATCCTTGCTTGGAAGAGGAAGCCCCTGCTCGATGGAATTTTGCATCTCTACTTCACTTTCCAAAGGCACAAAGTTTTCCAATGTAAAGAATGATAGAATCATAGAATGAGTTGTGTTGGAAGGCTCTTAACCATACCAGCTCTACTGAACCCTGCATCTGCAACACATACAAAGAAAACGGTGATCATTAAAATAGAATTCGGTTATTGATGCTGTGAGAGAGACACCCGAAAAATCACAGAACCCTCTGTGTGTCTGATTTATGTGGCTTTTTCCAGAAAGCTCATTCTCCTGCAAAGCTCACAGTTGGCACTGACGCAGCACAGAAATGGAGGGCTAGTGGAAACAGGTACCCGTTGAGTTTGTCTGAACAGAGTGCTGCTGAGTTCCTGTGATCAGTAACCACTCTGCTAAGTTAGTTGCCCTCCACATGAACTAAGCTAATTGAGACATCTATGTATGGGAGGTGGCATTTAACAATGTATGTATCACACACCAGAAGAGGAACACGTTGTTTATAAGGCTATCAAGAAAAGCCAGAAGAGCAGCAGTGCAATGGAAAATAAGCTGCCTTCTTTTTTAATAGGGATGTTAGAAGATTAATTCTGTTTATCAGGTCTTTGATAGTCCACAGCCTATCTCAGCCAAGCTTGAATTGCTATCACCTTTATCAAAAGCTACCTAATGAGATCTTTTATGCCATAGAATAATATTCTGTAGATATTTTAAATTCGAGTCAGAAAAGTTGTGAAAATGAAGTGTAGCAGGATATAATCCGTCAGTGTAGGGAGACAGGTAGTCTATATGATCTTCTCTCTCTCTCTTAAGATGGTGTAGATTTTCAAAAACAAAAATAGTGCCTAGTCACCTAAGAGCTCTTTGTTTTCAGTAGAAATGTGTCTAGATGTCATGGGAGCCTTTGAAATTCCCCTCATATCTAGTATTTTATGTTTCTTTGCAAAAATTCTTGTCTGAGAAAATATTTGACACTTAGATGCTGCTAATGTTTAAAGTGTTACTGTAGGAACAGGTTTCCACATTTATTTAATTCCCCTCTGATGTTTCTGCAGGCATTGATTATGATTTATTGTATCAATGCTTATGCACTTGGAAGCAATATGACTTCAGATGCGAAGAAATGCATGCAAGTTGTCAGAATTGTCCTTGCATGAACTGGAGCAAAATCAAATGGAAACTCAAATGTTCTTCCTAGGCAGTTTGCCTTGAGACAGGGTTAATGTAGTTTTTCTCCATACAGCTCAAACAGTATTTTCCAAGCACCATTTTTTAATCCCCTCCCACCTCCTGTCCCCCTACCTTACAGATTATAAAGAAGCAGAAAAGCAAAACTGAGCAGGCCGAGGCTGACTTTGAATGGCCACCATCCAGGAGCAGTGGCCTGGCATCTGTTGCTGTCTCAGATCAGAGTATGCTGACTTTTCCAGGGAGCCGGAGGGGGTCCTACACATTATGGGTAAGTGATTTGGCCCAACTATTGATGTTTTCTGCTGCACAAAATGGAAAGATTGAAAACATGGATAAGTATACTTACTGCCTGGAATGGTACATAGAGACTTGCAGAGAACAAACATTAAACCTGTGTCTGGACTGTCGCTCAGTTGCATGCTTTCCTAGAACATCATGGGCCATGGAAGTACATGACAGACATTGTGTTGTATGGGTGAGTGTGTTGTGGAGGACTAAGTTTATGATATGAGCAATCTCACTGCTTGATTTGAATGCTAACAGGACTCAGTGCCTCAGTGTTTATTCCTTAAAACAGTTTTTATGCTCACTTAGCTTTTGTTAGGATTTTTGCTGAATATTTTCTTTTCTACGATGTTAGATTTCTGTAATTTTTTTTCTCCTTAGCCATCTTAAAGAAAACAGCCACTACCAACCACAAAAAAGTAAAACCAACCATAGAACACCATTTATGTCTTATACTAAAGACTATTTCCTCCTTCTTTCACTTATTTCTCGGCATAATGCCTTTAGTTCCTGCTATCAAGCTGAAGAAAATCCGACAAGCTGCATTAGTAACATTTTAAGAGCAGCAGTCAGGGAGAAGAAGCGAAAATAAGCCATAGGCTTGGATAGGCTGTTTGACAATTGGAGAGGGAGGACAGTGACAGATGAGTTCCAGTGCATTTTGATACAGTGGTTTAAGCTGCTGCTCCCAAGTGTCCTGCTACTGCAGCAGTAACCACCTCTCCCCCGCTGAGCAGAACCACCAGAATTGAATGTGTGCTGTGCCCTAGTTCCCAGCTACGTTTGGTAGCTTATACTGCCGGTGAAAATATATTCGTGCCAGAATATAAGACTGCAGGCCAGAATTTCTCAGATACAGACTCACATTCTTGTCCCCCACCTATTTCCAAATTGAAGGAGTAATGCCTTCAAGCTGCTGCTGTTAACCAAGTGATCACAAGTCAGGGTGAGCGTGTTTATTTGCTCTGTAGCTCCTAGGCAGCTTGCTTGTGGAACAGAAGAGCCAGGAGAGGGAGAGTTAATTTTGCGTCTGACTCAACTGAATTTTCTTTCTGGAGGGGAACATGCTGTTCAAATCCTCAGTTATTACACCAGAAGCCTGTTGTTCTGCATTTGGAGAGTTAAGCTTGAACTCAACACCTTTTGAAATTCTGTTATGAAGTAAGAAGTTTGAGTCCCGATTTTTTGCCAGGGGGAGGCTCATTGGTGGAAAATACTTGGAGTAGCAGAAATGTCACGCTAAGAGAAAAGCCGCAATGAACGGCTTCAAAACTTCTGCAGCCATCAATCAGTACTAAGGATCCAGATGTATACACTGCTTTATAAGAACTTTCTACCTCTTTACAGGGTCTTTTACCACATTTGTCACCATGTGGTCCAGTTATCTTCCCACAGTGCATTAAGGAACACGAATTAATTTGGCCATCTTGGTCTGGTTTCTCTCACACCTCCCATAAATTCAGTTTCTGCCTTGTGCTTTGCTACGGTTGTTTTATTGTTTTATTTTGTCCTTTGAAGTATGCATGTGTTTATTTTTGCTTTGCTTTGAATAGAGGAGAATTTTCTTCGTACAACCAGACACCCTTGCAAAGGTAGCATAGCTCCAGTTGTTCCTGTAGCTAATATAGTTGCAGTTACGTTAGCTTATTAGGCTAGCAGAAATAAAGTCATAGAAGCTCTAACAAAGGGTCTGCTGGAAAGCATGCTGAAAGGCAATTTGTGCAGAGCAAACGTAGAGCAATTACAGCCTGCTTGATTGAACAGTGGTGGAACAACCCAAGTTCCTTTTCCTGAGCTTGCTTTCCATTCAACTTTGCTTTCATTCAGCTACAAATGGTAACCATGCATCTGTCAGCAGATTTTCAGTACTAAACTGCATCGGTTTCTCCTCTATATATCATTTGAGAAAGTTACCTTTTGTGCCAAAAGAATTGCAATATTTTTTTTCTTTCCAAAACAAAGCCTAGCTTCTACGGAAGCTGGCAGAGAGGCCCTATGGCCATATGCTCTTTCAAGGCAAAGCTCCTTACTCTTTCCCAGATGGATTTTGGAACTCTGGAGTCCAAGCTTGTAACAGCAAATCTTCATGGGCTTGACTGCAATAAGTGAAGTTTTTGTATTTCCTAACTGATGACACTATGTTGACCAAAAAGCCCCAACCTCTTGATTTGTATACACATCCTACCGTTGACCTGTGTGTGTTGGCTTAGTTTGAGCAGAGATCTGCCTATAACATAAAACCCTTTTCCTATTAGTACATGCCACAGCTAACAAGGGGGTCTTGCAACAGATTTATTAGGGCAGATGTTCCTAGTGTAACCAGGGTTCTTGTGGACAGACTATGTGGCCACAAGAACCCTAAGGGAAGCAAAATAAAAGTGAGCATTTTTTTCTATCAAAGCTACCCATTACTGGGTTAGAGTTACATATGTGAACCTGTTTACCAATAAGGATTGTTTAAGTAGACCTTCCTCTGTTTAAGACTTTCTTTTTTACCTGGCAAACAAATTAGTACTTGAAGCAAGCAGAAGTGGGATAGATTAAATAAAAAGGACGAAGAAACATGATTAACAGAAAGATAAACATGCAGAGGAAAGGGAGGTAAGGATCGTAAATCTTAAGGCAGTTAGGATTCTGTAATTTAAAACTGAAAATTTATCGTAGAGGAAATATGTTTATTTGTCTTCTGTGCAGAAGATAATACATGCGGTTTCGCTAGCACAATAAAGCTAGCAATAAGCAGTTCTTAGGGCAGTTGCATGCGATAACATTGGCCTTTAGAAACCCATGTTTATTATTGCATTGCATTTTATTACCAAAGTCCTTGCTTACAGTGTGGGGGGGGGAGTTGTAATAATCCCAGATATAACTCTGTAATGATACCTGCCAAGCAATTTTTCTTTTAATCACAGCTATTTGTGTGCAGCTCATCCATATCAGGCAGAAACTTTCAGTGGGCTCTGGAAGCCCTGCATTACCTTCCTGCTCATTCAAAATCACTTATTTTGAAATAATCGTTAAATAAATTACACTGCCTCTTTGTAGTATGAAGTAAATGCTGTATGCAGGGAACTTGAGCTGTGTAAGCTGGGGACAACACAGTGCCATGAGACCAACTGCATGAGACCTGCTTGACTGGAGCAAGACCTATTGATCTTCATATTAAGGAACACACACACACAGTATCTCCCTGAAATATATTATTGATTGTTTAACTGCAGTACTATGGTGTAGTAGTAGCTATAGATATTGTCTTTTCCTTTTTTTCCTCTTAGATTTCTTTGAGATTCCTTGCCCATGCTAAAAATAGTGATACAAGGCTGAATATTTTATTTCACCATCTCTTTTTATGAGATGGATGGCACCATCTGTTTCTCATTACCAATAAGCAAAGCTGTATAATGTTGGGATAGGAGGAGCTTAGAGCAATGGGTGGATGCTTCTCTGCTCTCTCAGTCCATTTTCCCCCCATACATCACTGCCAGTGAGAGCAAACGATCAAGTGGCATATTGTATCCCATTTAAACACTGATAGAGTGCAGGCATCCTGGTGTGTTCTAAGTGCTGTATTAGTGGTCTTTATTTTACAGCTAAAAGATTGCATATATAAACAGAAGCTCATCCATAATTTATAGTATATAAAACAGCTAGGGCTATAGGGAAAAGGAGGATTTCATTAAATACACATTATGATGCACCTCAGGGGAAGCAGAAATTTACTGGTTAAGCTAATTATAAGGTCCACAGTGTACTGACAGTTGTGGGTTTTTTTCTTTTTTTTTTTCCTCTTTGATTTGTTTTAAAGAGAAGGAAGGTTCCACAAGCCTGAGGTCCAACACTGCTTTGGAAATCCTTGCGGGTTTTGCAGGTGCTCTGTACATTTGTAGGTGTGTCTCAAACAAATATTTGAAGAAAACCTTTTTAAGGAGGAATCCCATTTAGCAGTCTTACGACACAGTGGGAGAACTATTTCAAATGAGAGAGGCATAACACTGTAGGAAGTTGGTACCAGCTGACATCAGTTGTGACCTGTCAACAACTCTGTATCAGAAACATCATATTTATGTCTAATTAATAAATGTGTCATGTCATAGGGAAGATGGAGCTTTTAGCTGTTATACGTGAACTGGGATCAGAACGTTGCACAGAGGATATTGCTGGACCTACTTCCAATGAGGCAGGTGTGCGTTTATCCCGAAGTCCATCAGCTGGATCTTGATGGGGTATTTACTGTTTTGTTTCCTTCCAGAAGAAGCCAACTGCAGCACCATCTTCTCTGCACAGAATGGGAAAAAACAGTACACTTTGAGATGGAAAAGTGCTTGGTACTTCAGAAAATAACGGGTCTTTTTTAATTAATATTTATTATGAGAAGATCCAACTTTCTCTGAGTATTTTCCAGGTTACACATCTTACTGTCATCTTCTGATTTAGCAGGTGTAACATTGTAGTCTCACTGCAAAAGTGATCTGGATTTCAGATCAAGACAGCCCTATCCATGGTAATCCGTCTGATTTCCCTCCTTCCACTGCAGCAGAAGGATAGGATACCACTGCTTTTGCAGTTCTGACTCAGCAATTAGTACCACTTTTTAAGGCTTTGGATGTCTAAACAATCAGTGCAAAGCTAAACATGACATCATTGTCCTCTTAAAGTTGTTTGTACATCTTGAGTTTGTTTGAAATGTGTCTCTAGCAGAAGAGTACTGATTCTTGGTTTCATAGTACTATTCATGCACTTGACAAACATCCAAGATGACAATTTTGGATGCTAGGTATATGTTCAAGCCCATGCAGGCCTAAATTCAGCTGAATTGCACTTACTGCTAGCAAACCAAGATAGATTTTAAGGCATGAAAGTGAGTAGGAGAGAGGACGGAGGAGGGTGGTCATTCTAGAATGTTATTTTCCAAATAACTTAGGTCATATGTTGTTCTTTCAGCTTTATTTTGTTTTAAAGATGCTAACCTAATACACTGCTGGGTATCACAAAGCTTTAGGGTCTGACTTAAAACCTGTGATGCTCAGAGCCAGGCTGCCTGACACATCTTTATTTTTAGATGAAATCAGGGTGTATATTGTCACAGCGAGAAGCAAATAAACACAGAACATTTAAGGCTTCCTCTGTCAAGTGGGTGTTTGAGTAGGAGATACAGTGATTCTCCCTGATGGGTGAGTGCTCTGCTGAGCACAACTTTGTAGATGAGGGTCAGAACAGGACATGAAAGGTTGTGCAGGGCACTGAGCAACCTAGAAGTTAATGAAAAAAGAATAATTGTGTTCAGTAAAGAGTATTCTCTTGGGGGAAAAAAAAAAAGTGAGTTTATGTGTGAGGCGGTGATTAGACTTGAGACGAAAATGCCAGCTCACCTCTTTTCCCTATCCTTTTATACAAATGCGCTGTCCCAGTGAGGTATGCTAGTAGTGACTTAGAATCATACTGTCCTACACCAGAACCAGGGATCTGGCCTTTTCAGTTGCTCAGCTTTCTCGTCTGGAAGTAATATGGTAATACTGTCATCACAGGGTAGTAACTGAGCTCTCGGTGTCTTCAAATGAAAGGTGTTATGCAGCTGGGAAACATCTCCCCTGTTTGGTATTTGGGGTTTTTTTTAAAGAGTTGTAATAGAATATTCCAGGTTTGGGAAGAGGGAAA
Source organism: Strix aluco (assembly GCF_031877795.1). NCBI lineage: Eukaryota > Metazoa > Chordata > Aves > Strigiformes > Strigidae > Strix > Strix aluco. Next base: position 153,510,350 of record NC_133931.1, on the reverse strand, counting down.
AAGAATGGGCCACGGGGGATCATGTGAGCAATACTAACAGCTAAACAAACAGGAGTACCTGCAAAGGCACCGCTTAGATTACAGTTGCATTGATACATCTACCCGCTATTCCTGTCAAAGCACCTAACAGTTGATTTACCCCAAACTTCTATAGACTTGTTCACATAAATCCATTACATTGATTGAACTATGCTATTTTGTGCTCCTAGAACTTTCCTAAATTGTTAGCCCCGTAAGTACAGTAACAGGATGTTTATACTCATAATCTGGAACCAATATTTAAATATTCCTTATTACTAGCTTACAAATCCCTTGCAACCAAAACAATAGCTTTTTCACATGTGGGACCTGCTTGTTATTGGGAGGGGGGAGAAGTCTCTCAATCACTATGGATTATATTTCTGTGTGGTGATGTGTAGAGCTACTTGTATGCTCAGCAGCAATGGGTTTGTTGGGGAATAACCTCCTGTCTCTCTCCCTTGCAACCCATCTCTGGATCCTCAAGGTCAGTTAGTCCAAACTGAACCAAAATAAATGCACACCCATATGTGGCTCTACATATTATTACACAGCTGTGCAATTCATACTGCTGACAGACCCATTCCTGATTAACTGAGCATTATTCTTGTACTCCTTTTAAAGGAACAATTCTTCTAAGAGGATTGGCTGCCTGAGAGGCCAGTAGAAGGATGGCAAACCATCCAGCACAGACAGGCTGTGTCTGTGTCGCTAGTGAACAACAAGCCAGCTTGGGCAGACCCTGGAAGGACGGATGCTCTAAGGTGTTTGCAGGAGAGGGAGCAGTCATCTTGGCTTTCTCCCAGCCTGCTATTCAAGGATTTGCCCTGATGGCTGGGATATCCTAACCAGTGTTTAGGTCCGGGCATGAAGAAGGGAGTTTTCTTTCAATTGAGTGTGAAAATCTCCCATTCATCTGTCTGGTTTTGCCCTTTTTCAGAAGCGGTAGGATTGTTAACAGATCCTTTGCCACATACAAGATTAACTAAGGAACAGATGCTTGAAACCCTTGGTATTTCACTCGCGCAACTAAATGTCTGGACTGCATACATTTGAGTAGAGCGAAAATAACTTCCAGGGATAAATAGACTGTGGCGGAGTGGCACCATTCCCAAGCTCATACTGTCTCCTTCCTGGTGTGGGAGTTTACTTACCGAAGGATGCATTAGCTGTTGATGCTTAGGGATTGCTACTGTATTTGCTCAGGCGGGTGGGACCTGCTGGTTCTGTCTGTGTGTTGATTGTATTCATAGAGCAGGGCTGAGAAGCGAGCGAGAGTTTTTGCTGCACCGCTAGCAGGCACAGCACAGAGTTTGTGGGTGAGGAGGGGGGACGGATAAGGCTGCTTTTAAGTCATCTGTGTTTGTGCTGTCAGTTCTAGGCTGCTTCCCTGAATAAACAAGGTGGTCCTCAAGGCCCACGTTAACAGCTGCCCCACAGGTCAGAGTTTGCACAGCACAGGCCTCTGCTGCCCAGATCCAGAGGTGCCCTCCCTGCCCTCAGCCCCGGTGTTGAGGTCCCAGTGCCTGCAAGGGCTCCCACCATGGTGACCCTGCAGCTGCCTTACCCTTGTGGCACCCAGGGTTCTCAGTCCCTCCCGAAACTGGGAGAGCCCTTGATCTACTCTAAAGTGCAGAATAAATTACGGTTTACTAGTTAAACCAGACCAAAGAAAGAGGGTGAAATAGGAGGGAAGTGAGGAGAAAAGCATGCATGATCCGGAATATCCTTTGCAGGGTTCAGTCAGTTACTTTTGGGATCTATGTTGGATTGCTACTTCATCTTCTCTTTAGAAGAAGGAGGAATTACCCATACTCTTTCATCTTTTGAGGAAGAATGTAGAGCAAAATCTTTTTGTTGTCTCTCTAAACAATATGCATACATATAAGAGAGTTATTGAAGGAAAAGATTCCATAAATTATCAACATTAGGATTCACAAGCGTGTTTTTTAAAAGGTTGTTCTTGCTTTTAGTTACTTGTTTTTATTTATTCAGTGTTCAGAAGCATGAAGTTGTAAATTGTTATAGACAGAAGATGGAATATTTATATTTACTGAGTAACAGGAGACACTGTATGTGATTAATTTTTATTCACTCCTTCCTTCTTTAATTGTCAGAAACCACATTTTCTTTTTTATTTTTTTCTGAAGGCCAGCAATGAAACAGAACTGTACATGCAAAAATGATTCCTTTTAGGGCTAGCCCAGTACAAGATGAAGGCTGAGTTCTCTCCATCCAGCCATAACTATGCAGCAGAAATCTCCTGAAGAGGGATTAAAAAAAAGAGAATAATAGCGTGTCTGGAATTTCTTTTTGAAACCAACATCTCACAGTAGATGCCAGTAGGCAGGATTTGGTGGGAACTTACCTAACTGAAGTGTTTGGAAATGCCTGTCAATACTCTAACTGTATTTTGCAAGCTGTGCTGTACTGCACAGCACCCTGGTATGCAGCGCCTGTCTCTGATAAGTGTGTGCAGTGAACATAGCAAATGACCTGTTGGGTTGCGATGCCATCTGCTGATGTACTAATTTATTGCAGAAACCAACAGTTGCAGTACCTTAGTGTCTGACTGCAAACATAATGTAATTCGTCACAAATAAATACACCTAAAATAGCACCTGATTCACAGGGTTATTCTGCTGAGGAACCAGAAGTTCTGGTTAGAAAAGGTGCCAGTAGCTTTATCTGAGAGGGAAGGATCTTCTTAACCTCTCATGTCTTTATAAATCAGGACCAAAGCTCCTACATTCCTGCCTCCTTTTGAAAGTTGTAATTAGGCTGCTGTATTATTTGAATACTTTTGGAAAATAGACTGGATTGGTTATTCTGCCCTGAGATCTTGTTGCTGTCCAAGTTCGTAGGCAATTGGTAAAGATTCGGGGCCACAACTCCTCCATTTGGTCAGTAAATGCACCTTGTTCCAATGCGAACTGATCCAAGAGCCTACAGGGTGGCTGGCCTTGCCTCCAGGGCTTCCCTGCATCCACGCTCAGGGAAACTACATGGAGCACCAGTCGCCAGGTAAACTTCTCAATCCTGTTCCCTTATGTTCAATGTTTTGCTTCCTGTGCAAATGTCCACAAGGGAAAAATGTCCCCTGTGGATCTACAGATGGGCTGTTATCTCTGTGACAAAGGGAGGCACAAATGCATCACAGTAATGTGTACTTCTGCTGCCTGCTACAGGCAAGTGTGGTAGTGAAATCAGCAGCATGGGCAGGCACGTACATAGGTTTGTAGCCCATGCTGTAGTTGTAGGGCTGCCAGCTGAGTTGAAGTTGATGCAAATGGGCCAACCGAGATTAGAGCTTTTGCTGTGTAACTTCACACCACGTAACACTTTCTAGTTTGCTCTTAATTGCAAAAGCAACAAAAGGAAGTCTCAAGTCATTTGCTTTTCAGATAAAGTCATCGGTCACGCCGATAATTGATTGGAGATAAACTTGTGGACAAACATTTGCTCTTGTGCTCTGAAAAAAATGGCCAATTTGTGCCAATGTAGACTGATTTGTTCTCATGCCAGGATATGCTTCTGTCCTATTCCTACACCAGGCTGGGCTACTGACACTCCTTTTTTGTATCATTATCAGTATTAACAGTGATTTGAACTGCTATCAAGGATGAATATTTACATTTTCTTTCCACCCATACTTGTCTGAGTAAAACACAATTCTACTATCTGTCCTTCCGTCCCTATCTAAAACCTACTTTCAGAACAAGAAATAACCTAATCCTCTATTTTTATTTATTATTCTTAATTGGAGCTTATTAGAATGCTGTCACTTCTTGATCATTTAAATCTCTCCAGATACAAGAACTACAGAGAACTACAAAAGTAGTAGTAAAGGGTGCTAGTTTAACAGCTTCTTCTAGTAGCATCATTTCATCCTTTTTCAGGATATGAATACAAGGATGCAGCCAAGCTATTTTATCCTGGCATTCCTTCTCTCTCCTTGAGCCTTCTGTGACATTGAACCATCTTCACTGAGAAGAGGTGCATACTTCTAGCAGAGCAGTTCAAGACACATTTTATCAAAAATTCACATAAAGTGTAGAAAAAGGATGAGGATAGCCTCAAGCCAAGCTTTGGAGGTACCAAAAGCTTTTTCCCTTGCTGCATTTGGAGGGATTTTCCTGGGAATTAACAGTAGTTCCTGCATAATACCAGTTTCCTGCTCTCCACAGAGAGTTGGCAGAAACTGTGGAGAGCAGTTTCCCTCTGACCTGACCCAAAAGTTTCAGCACACAATTTAAAAGAAACAGCTTGGTTTAGATAAACTTCTTTGGATGAGCTTATTTGAGATCCTAGACTGCTATACCACATGGGAGTGTGTCTACTTTTCTGTGTGTCCTTGTTTTTCAGTGCTTTTCGTCCATCAGGCCCTTCATACTCGCCTTCTCCTTTTTAAATCCTTCAAGCTGTTGTGTATCTTCTAGTCCTTCTGAAAGATATATCTGCCCTATCATGTAGACACACCTGAGCTAGCTTTAAATTGCTCAGGCAGTGCTGGTAGCAGTTTTGCTGCAGAAGCATGGGTCTGAGGGCAGGATTGCTGAGCTCCTTCAGCGGGTTTCACAGCCCATGCCAAGTTCTGCGTTGTCAGGGCTAAGCTGCTGGCGCGTCCCAGGTTAGTTGAGAGCTAAGTGCAGACACTGCCATCACTGCGATGCAGCCTTTACTGTGATGTTTATGAAACAGTGAGTAGGCAGATGAGAAGCTGCCATTTAAACAAAACACCAGAAAAGTTGTCAAACCTACAGATTTTACATAATAAGAAAAAACATGGTACTTTCATTATCTGAGCTCAGGTTATCAGTAAACAGACTACTTAAGTTTTTCCTGATTTTTTTTCTTCTTCTTATGATTCAGTTCTTTAAGTAATAAAGGAAAATAGCTACTAGTGATTAAACTCTAGAATATTCCTTCCGGGTTCTTCAGCATCTCTTATGTCTTTGTGTTTGCCATATATGTGGAAAAAGAATGTGCTCTGAGGAAATATTCTTGGTACTGTGAAAATAGTGACAGCCGCAACAAGTTGCTGCTTTCAGTGTGTAACAACTTTAACACAAAGATATCAGAGGATATGGCAGACATGAACTGGACCTAATTTATTGTAAGAATGGGAAGTTCAGTAGGTCTTGCTTTACAATGAAGTGAGCCACAGCACAGTTGAAACTTCAGGCTGCAAGCTTGTTTATGTTGTCCATGTATCCTGGCAGGATGAAATCAAAGCTAATGAGCAAATTCCTATATCAGAACTGTTTCTGTACCTGTCTGTATTGTGCTAAATTATTAACCCTTTTACAGGGTTAAAGAGGATTCAGATGATCTCGATCAGTTGAGGGTCTAGTTTGAGTGTTGAAACAGCCTAAATATACACTTGAATATAGCTGTCTTGTGAAAGTGACTCATCTGAAAGATTCCCTCTAATAAAATTATACAGTACTATGAACTTATTGTTAGTAGTTCATGTCGCTGAATTTGAAAGGAAACACTCCAATGCATCATGTTAAGACCTGTGTCTTTGCATGGACAGGATTAACCAAGTTATGCGGTCATTGTGGTTACAGAAATTATTTGATTCTGGGGTAGTAACTCTGGCTTTTTCTCCAGAGTTCAGAAGCCAAACTAAACCCTGATGCTTAGTTGTGTTTCTTTTTACTGCATCTGTTATGAAACCACACTGCTGAGCCAAGGATACAGGAAGATTTGCAGTTAATTAAATCTTCTGGCATGGTACACAGGTCCCACACAGGAGCATTTCAGATGGTTGGAGGTACAGCCAGAAAAGTGGTGTAAGTGTTGCTTTCAAACCAGCAGGACTCCCAGCAATGCTTATGCTGTCCTGGGAGTTAAAGGAACTTGAAAGTAGCTGGAAGTCAAGTTATGCTTTTCTTCATCTGCACCAGTGCAAAGCAGAACTCTGGTGCAGGCAAAGACTGGCCCTCTTGAGATTAACAGTTTTAGTTAATTATTTGTAATTTGAACATCAGTAAAAATTTACAAAGATTTGAGAGTGCCAACTTGGCCTGCGTAAAGAAGCCAAGCCACTTGAAAGCATACTTCTTAATGAAACCCTGGCATGTACAGGCAGTCTTTTACTGACTCTGTTATGAAGGCCAAGACAGGTTTTGGGTGGTAAAAAGTTATGGGGAAAAAGCTGATTGTCATTTGAAAAAGTGATCTCTTTTGCCATTCAAGTTGCCTAAGCACATATTGTCATCAAAAGCAAAGTTATTAATGAAAAAAAAAATAATTGTGCTGCAGCAAAAGTGTCAGCCAGATGTTAAATCTTGACTCAAGCTGTTGTAGCCTTGTTTCTAGAATTATATATGTGATTTGATATGTAAGAGTGAGTTCTCTTGAAATCAGCAGGACACTGCCAGCTTTCACAGGTTTTTAAAACTGGGCAAATTTAAATGTGACTTCTGTAACTGACCCCAGTGCCCAAGTCAAAACTGTCTGATCTATTTATGAGATCCAAAAGAAAGTGCCATCCCCTCAATAGTAGTCAGGGCTCATTAACAATCACAATAGTTTTTTACCTCATTTTGACTTGAAATGTGACCCTCCTAAAACCAAATAGATGTGCAATTGTAGGCTATGTTGACTTCATTAAAAAGACTGCATAAAACTGCCCAACATATTGTGTGATATGTATGTCCTAGCAAACAAAAGAACTCTGCTTTAAAATCCGTTGACTTGCACGTCTATTTCTGGGGAACAGGCTGTTTGTTTGCTGTATTTTAATTTTTAACTTCTGCAAATTGTTACACCAGATGGCCTGTTGAGCCAACAATAGATCATCATGTCTCACCACAATGGGATCTTTCTGGCTAGCTTGAGTCGAAGCAGTGAGATGTCACTCCTCACCAAGCACATTCCTAACAACATCACCTTAATTATTTCTTTCCATCTGGTCCGTGGTAGTATAAACAATTTCCTGCCTCCTTGCATAGCATCAGAAATGCACATAAATAAGCAATCTAGTGCTGAAACAATTCTTTTGAACATATTAAATTCCATTTCTGGATGCTAGCAGATCCCACACTTCTATGGGTAACTGAATACTCATATTAATTACAGTAAAGAGTTTGATAATTAAGTATTTCTATTTTTAAAATATGCTTTTTGATTTTTATTCCCACAGAGGTCTCAATCTGCATTCTCCCTGGCTAGTGAAGATATGCCCAGTAAAGGACTAGACCTTGCATCATCTGTGACTGAGGCTCTTTGGAGACAGCAAAAAGGACAATTCAGGAAACAGAAGGAACGCAAGCTCTCTGCGTTACCCAGCTGGAAAAGTGTGGACAGGCTAAATGAAACAAGTAAATACTTCTAGTACGAATATGATTCTTTTTTTGGTTCTCACTCACACGTGGAATAAATGCAACTTAAAGCAAGGACCTTCTCCAGGAAATTTCTGCTGACCTCTATGCTTGCAGGGGTCACATGTAAAAATGTCTGTTTGGTGATGTTGAGCATCGTGATTTCATTGGGCTGTGTCATTGCTTATCTTACATTCCGCTCCCCCTCCCGAAAGGATTCAAAATTTCGGCCTTTGGGGGGTTGATTTTGGACTGTTAGGAAACATTAGGCATCTAATTTAGATACATTTCAGAGCTTCTAGGACACAAGAGCCCAAGGACCCTGCTTTGTCACCTGGCTATCTGTCCTCCAGTTGAAGGAGTCTGCAGCTGCCCGCAGTATCCCTTCTGTTGCACAAGTTAACTGTTGATGAGGTTACATGGTGAACCAAACAGTGAAATAATTCACGTTTAGGATTCCCCCTTGCACCTTTATTTTCAACCTAGATGAATCCACCAATCTGCCACTGCTTCCACACAAGTTTGAGGAAGCTACATGAGAAAGAACTTCACAGAGCAGCAGGTGCCCTAGATCTGTCCTCTGTCTCCATGCATTAAGTATGAATGTGAATATGTGTGATGGATGGTGAGCAGCTTCCTAAGTCAGCCCCATTTCTGAATCAGCATCCTGGAATAGAATGCAATTCCCTACTTACTTCAAGATGGCCTAAGTACAGACTGTCACTGAAGAAGGTGGTTCCTGTTCTTGGAGGGGGAGGATGTCCCATTTTCACTGCCTTTCTTGTTCTGGCTGTAGTGCTCACGAGGCCACAAGAGTGCAGCACCAGGCAAATGCTACACAGATGAGTTGGTTAATTTTCACCCCCGCAGCTGCACAAGGGGAAGGGTTGAACTGCTCACTACAGCCCCTGGTTCCAGGTGATGGGGAACAGCAAAGTTAACGTATCTGCTGCTGTTGTCCTCCCATGACAGAGTCTACTGCTTCTCTTGTAACAGCTGTAGAGCCCATCTGACCCCTGTAGCAAATTGGCTTGTGAAGCTAAACAAGCAGAAAACTTCTTTTGTAGGGTGAGTTTACTGGTGCTGTAACTCCCACAGCTGGGAATAATGGGGACCAGGGATGGGAGCTGGCCATCAATTCAATTTGTTTGTATGTAATGCTAGTTGATAAACTGGGAGACTGAAAATTAGACAGTGTCAATACTCCTCCTCACCCAAAAAAGAAAGTGATAGTAAAGTAGTACTAAAATATGACTTAACTAAGTATGCATTACTTGTGAACTGCTCATTCAACACCCTGTCAGAAATGTTGTTCTCCTGGGCGTTTTAGTGGAAGGCCTATTTTCAGTAAAGCAGTTAATTGGGTGCTTAAATTTAAGAACCCACTTCAATCCCATTGAATTCAACTGTTGAGCAATTTAGTACTTAACAATTGCTTAACCATAAGAGAATGACAAATTGACCCAGATTCCTTTCAGGTGTTCAGAGGATTTGTTCTGCTTTTTTCATCTAAGAACCGCATTTGTGATGAAATTGTGGTGCCTATTGAGCTTAAAGTAAATAGCTGGTTGTGCTAATATGTGTAAATATGATCTCACCTATGCAGTAGTAAGCAGCTTTGTATTAGGATACCGAAAATGAAAGAAATCTCAACCAAGATTTGGAGTATCACAGAATCATTCAGGTTGGAAAAGACCCTTGGGATCATCGAGTCCAACCATCAGCCCTACTCTACAAAGTTCTCCCCTACACCATATCCCCCAACATCTCATCCAAATGACCCTTAAACACATCCAGGGATGGTGACTCCACCCCTCCCTGGGCAGCCTATTCCACTCTCTGACCACTCTTTCTGTGAAAAATTTTTTCCTAATGTCCGGTCTGAACCTCCCCAGTTGGAGTTTAAAGCCATTCCCTCTTGTTCTGTCGCCAATTACCTGTGAGAAGAGACCAGCACCAACCTCTCTACAATGTCCTTTCAGGTAGTTGTAGAGAGTGGTGAGGTCTCCCCTCAGCCTTCTCTTCCTCAAACTAAACAGTCCCAGCTCCCTCAATCACTCCTCATAGGATTTGTTCTCCAGGCCCTTCACCAGCTTCGTTGCCCTCCTCTGCACTCACTCGAGCACCTCGATATCCCTCTCGTATTGAGGTGCCCAAAACTGGACACAATACTCCAGGTGTGGCCTCACCAGTGCAGAGTACAGTGGGACTATCACCTCCCTACTTCTGCTGGTCACACTATTTCTAATACAAGCCAGGATGCTGTTGGCTTTCTTGGCCACCTGGGCACACTGCTGGCTCATGTTATCCTTCTCTTCCACACAGCTCTCCAGCCACACCTCCCCAAGCCTGTAGGCCTGTGTGGGGTAAGTAGTAGTAACATCAGTGGGCTTTTTAGTCATGTAGCCAAAAAGCAGTTCACAATTCATTTTGATTACAGTTTGCACTGGTTTAAATGATGATTCAAGAGCCAAATCATTAATCTGTGCTTTTTTTCCCCGTTTACCAATAGTTTCACAATGAGACTTCTTAAATCTGTTTTCATTCTCACATGGATAAATTATAGCATATACCCAAAGATTTGTGTGCAAAATCCATACTTTCAAGTAAGTGACTTTGTTTTGGAAAATCAGGAAGGAAGCATCTGACATTACTTGAAGCTGGGATAAAACTGAGTCAGCTTTCTGAATATAAAGTTCTCAGTGGCTTTCCTTTCCACCCTACCTACCCTCTAAGATGTAATCAACTATTATCCTGTCCTTTCTTAAGATAACTGAGGATGTTTGACCGATTTTCATGTGTTGTTGCTAAACAAAATAAGGGGATATGGTTTGGGAGAGAAAAAGGTGTGTGGCACTATGTTTGTGTCATGTGGTGCAGCTGAATTCAGTTCCAATTGGAGAGTTCTATCTTGCAGAGCTGTTTGCTTTGTTTGAAGGAACAGTGCTTTTAAGGAAAGGTCATCTTTCTCTCAAGAGAATCCTATACTTAGATTAGGAGCATAGTTGGAAAAAGTGAACAAGCAGAACTTCTTTATGCTTGATAGCTTATATTCTTTTTTTTCTCCAAAATCAGATGTTACAATAAAGAGTTATTAGTTCTCCCTGTAAACCTCCCTTATGTCCTCAGCTAGTCACTGCTACAAGAAAACTACTACTATTTTGTTTTCTTTTTAAGCAGCAGTAACAATGACTTCAGTGATGTATTTTCTCAAGTTCTCTGAATTGGCATGAAATTTAGGAAGTGAAAACAAGCCAGAAGGACTCAAATGAGTAGCGAATACAAAAACTGTTCTAAAACTTACATAGCTCCTAAGTTTAACTACCATTTAATTATTGTTTCATTTTTGTGGGGAAGTTTTGGTGGTAGTACACCACAGACTTTTTTTTTTTTTTTTAAACTAGGTGCACATTCTTACTGCATACTTATGTTTTTTATGAACAATTCCAGGGAAAAAAGTGAATTTAAGCCCCAAATATTTGTAATCATGTAATGCAAGATGCTTGAGTATCATCTACAACACGATCCAGATTTTACTTCATCCATTTTTAAATAGGGATATTCTGTTTACAGTTTTAGAAAACTAGTAGTTTATAAGTATTTCTACAGTTTTCTGGAAATGGCAAATTTGAACCCATGGAAGGAATCCATAAGGCTGAAAAGTTCATTCAGTAGGCTGAGATTATTGTGTAAACCCATGGCATTGTATCTTTATTCAACTGCTGTAGGAGGTAGAGTCATCAGACATTCATGTTTCCCATGAAGGGACTTTTCAAGTTTGATCGGAAATGGAAAATAAATTTAGAAGAAATGCAATTCTCTTAGTTATACAGCACTTTTTGACCATATTTGTGGCTTTTTTTTTCTGTCAGAATTGTGAAACATACTCTGAAAAAGTGTAAGAATACAAGAGCAGCAGTGCTTGGGTCAGACAAAAAACTCATTTAGTCTAGGATACAACAGCAACCATAAGCAAGAGCCTAGGAAAGACTAGGAGAAAGCAAGTATTTTTCATGCTGCCTCTGAGTAGGCTCTGAACCTCCAGAACTTTCAGCTTTATGACTATCTCAGCTAGAAGTGTTTTTCTGTATTTAGTAAACCTCAGTGGATTTCTCTTCCATGTCCATAGCCATCTCTGTTTTACCTCAGATTAATTTCTAGCATCCATAACACCCTTAGGCAAGAAGCTCCATAGGTCTGGTACCCATTGCATCCCATTTGTTTCTTTTATTTGTTTTGAACCTTGATTTCTCTAGTTTCACTTGATGTCCTGTAGTAGTTAGATTGGAAGAGATTCCCCCATCTGTTTTAACATGTACCCTCTCAGTCTTCTCTCTTCCAGATGGCAGAGCTCTGGCTTACTTAATCATTCCCTGAATGGAAGACGTTTCCAAACCTGGTGCAACCTTTGTTGTTCTTCTCTGATCCTGTTTCCATCTTTCCTTTCCAAGATGGGGGACCAGACCTGCACACAGAATCAAAGAAATTTGCAAAACACAGGATTTATACATGTCTGTATATTGATGTTCCCTCAGTCTTTCATAATAATTCTTTTAGAAAGAAGCTTTGGTCCAACTACTCTCACATTTTAAATAGTCATCGCCGTGGCTTTAAGTAGTGGCTTCTGATTGAAAGGAGTACAGCAGCATGGCTCACAACCTGAGAGTGCTCATGTAGCAGCAGCACTTGCATTTCATTAGTTTTGTTGAACCCTCCAATTTGTGGCCAGTTGATCGCAAACTGGCAAGTAAAATGAGCCTTTCACACTGTGATCACAATTGTTCTTGTTTCGTTTTCATAGATCCACCTTCTGTTTTTCAAAGCACTGATGGAAACTGGGTAGCTTTGAAGAATGTCACTTTGCCTCGTCCTCGAATGCTCGCCAAACCAAAGAGTCAAGTATTCGAAGCTTTGGAGAATGAATCCAGCATTGTGTCTGCCTATGACGAGATGGGCTCAGACAGTGAGGATGAGTACGACTGGAATGTGGCCTTGAACAAGCTGCATCGGAGACCTCGGCAATTACCAGACGATTTCTATTATACCAATTCCCAGTATGGTACTGAATGGGTTTATGGCAATGATCAGTACCAGGCAGTGACCTCCCCTTCCTCTGGGTTATACACCAATACTGAGACACTGCTCTCGGACTCGGAAACCTCTTCAGTAAACTCTTCCCAGGAAGCTAAAGGACCTAGCAAACTTCCCTGGTTACAAAGCAGAACTCAAAGTGATACGCCCAGAATGGAAAAAAAACATTTCCATGGAGAACTGGATGTAAATTTCAACCCACAGGCAACCAGCTTGGAGTATTCAGACAGCAGTGAGACTGAAGAAGTCCGTTACAATTTAGAAAAGAGATCAAGAAGGTGGAGGAAGAACAAAGCAATCTCTGATGAATTATGTGAAGAAAAAAAATACACAAAAGCCAACAAGATGAATTTAAGTCAGGTAATTGTGTTTGAGTTTGCCAAATGCATTCTTAAAACGAGCTAGGCAAAACTAATTAAGCTATGCTGGCAATAACATGTGGATTGTGAGTGGGAGGTGGAGCGTTCTTGCAAGCTTTATCTTTCTCATGGCTCCTAGCTGAGAAGAAGCAAAGGTAAAGGGTTACATATACCATGAACTCTTTCTCAAACATGCCACTTGCATCTGATCAATGACATTGTTAATGCTGTAAAATACAGTGCTCTTAAAAAAAAAAAAAAAAAAAAAAAGAAGTTAGGATTTGCCAACAGCTAACAAATGTTGACTAATCACCTGTTTTGTTGCACTGAGGTTTCTTTAATTCCTTTGTTCCTGGAATAAGAAATAACTCATATACCTGGGAATCTTCTGTGTGCTGTTTGCAAATGTCCTAGTAAGGGATAAGGATAATGAGCAGCAGAAATTCAGAAAGGGCTTTTTTTGAAATATGGTGCAAGTGATGTCTGCTTTTAATTGGCCACTTGATTATGAGTTCTGATGTGTTAGGGTGAGTGTTTGCAAACTAATTCCATTGAAATAGTTTGTCAATCGATTAAAAAAAAAAAACCAAACAAACCCAGAACATAACAGATCAAACTTGGAAAAACTGATCATACAACTTGAAGACAGTAACATACTCCTCAAATATTTCTTTTAAACAACAAGCGTGGGATAACCAGAAAGCCAAGAAGTCTTCTCTGTTTGGAGTTTGTCCAGGCCTGGGACTGATAGTATGTAAGGGATCCTGTTGACCCCCAGAACTTTTTTAGCAGTGCACGCACACTTCTAACTCTAATTACCCACTTGGATGAGGATAATACTGACCCCTTGTCCGGTTCCATTTCCAGTATTGTACCCCTCTTAAATCCTGGAGCTGCATCGTTGCTGCAGCAGAGTAATGGGAGCTAAGTGCTGTCTTCTCCCTATGCCTCTGCCTGCAAGCAACCTGACCCAGTCTTTAAAACCATCTGAGCAATTTTAGGATGCCTGGAATTGGTTTTCTTTGCTTATGCTACTAGCCTGCATTTCCCATAGAAAAACATCAGTACAGCTGATGAGGATTCTAGGATTTCAGCAAGTTTTTAATGCTGGGTAAAGTATTGATAATTCTGTATCTATTCCATCTGCTTTTAGGTGTGGGTGTTTCAGGTGTTTTGTACTGATTCATTTATACTCATGTCCTCAAACCTTTATAATCTAGAGTTGTTGAAGGGGAGTTCAACATGTATGTTTGATAATATGCTCTAACATGTCAGTGACCATTAATGACTTCTCAGAACATCAGGCAGAATTACGGGGCTTTCCAGGGACTGCACAAAGACTGTACTTTGTACACAGACCTCTGCATTTCCTTTTCTGGCTTTGTGTATTTGTGCACATTCTATATGTGTCTGTATTCATATTGTGCCTTTCTAGTTACTACTGCTCTGCAGAGTATAGAAGATCAGAGCTCACAGGAAAGGTCCTGGAGGTGTTATAGAATCATGGAATCATTTAGGTTGGAAAAGACCTTTAATATCATTGAGTCCAATCATAAACCTAACACTGCCAAGTCCACCACTAAACTGTGTCCCTAAGTGCCACACCTACAAGTCTTTTAAATACCTCCAGGAATGATGACTCAACCGCTTCCTCAGGCAGCCTGTTCCAGTGCTTGATAACCCTTTCAGTGAAGAAATTTTTCATAATACCCAATCTAAACCTCCCCACGTTCACCCAGTAGAGGTCAGAAAGGCAGAGTGCTTCCAGACATACATGACGGCATCCTTCAGCATCTTAGTGTGTGCTTCAGAGCGCAAGCTGGTGTGGAAAATGATTGTTCTTTCAAGCTCTCGTGAGCTGCTTTGTCACTTAAGTGCTACTTATACCTCTCTGATGGGCTCAAAATGCAAGGTTTGGGATTCTGACCCACTCTCCCCTTCATTTTACCCTTTAGGCTAAAAGAGACTGTTCCTGCTCTTCTGCTCCCTCAGCCACAGTGGGGCAGGCAGAGCCTCACTGCCTCCAGATCACACTACTGTTTTCAAAGGAATGAAATTCTTACTAGGAAGTTTATGTATGGGTGGATTTATATACATTTAGTTTGTGTTTGTATGCACACACACACACCCTGGTGGCTGATTTGACAGCCAGTGCCCACATTTGGAGAACTGTTACTCCGATCTCTGGTACACAAGCACCTCTGGGAGCAGGAATGGACTGGCTACTACAATTTATAGCAAGGATTTGCATGGTTGAACAATTCTAGGAAGTAATTAAAATGATCGTGAGCATAAGGATTATGATTTGAGGTATGAAAATAAATTAGCCAGGCATCATTTATATTGCTTTAAAAAATGAGATTAAAGGGATGTCAGGGTTTCATATAATCCCCAAAGTAACTTACTGATCTTGGTAGAATGATTAAGGCTGCAGCAGGGAGCGCCCTACACGCAAACAGTTTCTACATAACAATGGTGTAAGTGCGTGGAGAACTGCAGACAGCATAAACTTAAGGAAGATTCATTGTGGGATCTTAAACCAGGCATAGATTTTCACATGTTAAGATTACACAGAATTTGCAGAAACCATACAAAACACTCTTCTAAACCATGTTGCATCTAGACATTAGACACCGAACAACTGATCATATGTAAATTGTGGTGAAGAAACAGACTTTTTCCGTGCTTTACTGAATTGCAGTAATAACCTTATTTTACTGCATTGTAATAATAAAATGATAGTTTGCTAACCATTATGTTTTCATCAGCATAGTAGAACAGGATTTCAGTTTAGCAGTCTAAAAGTTGGCTTTTGTTTTTTAGTTTTCAAGTAGTGAAGATTGCTTTCTTGTTTGCTGCTCTTTGAGACTCACAGTGAAATGAAAACAGACCCTTTCCTCTCTCCCTGCTCCAAGTCCAGAAAATTGTAAGCAGTTATGTTCTTGAACAACCCTGGTCATTTCATTACTCACAATTTAATTTCTATTTAAAATCAGGTATTTTTTCAATCAAAATCCAGTATCTAGATTAGGAGAATGCCATGGCATTTTTAAAAAAAATGTATTTTAGACTCAACACTGGAATACTGACTTTGTGACTTAGAGAGAATTCGTTGTATAAAGTCTAGAGCAACTTAAAAAGGGAAACCTGAGAACGGATATCAAGACGTACTGTATTTGGGAGAGTTTTTTGCCACTTAATGATAGATAAAAGAACAATCTGGTTTACTGGGTTGCCTGTAGAGATGCTGTAAATGCAGTCATGAAACAAGACTTGAAAACTGTCCTGATAAAACCAAGGTGCTACTGTAATAAATTTCTGATAACCTAATTGCTTATGTACCATAGAAGACTTAGATTCCTGTGGAACCTGAACTGGGAAGTGCAACCTTGCTTTTAATGATAATTATTTTTCAAATTGTAACTTTTTACAATAAATTGCTACTCAAACCACCAATCTATCTGCTTTCATTATTATTAATAATATTAATAATTGATATTATTAGTAATAATAGTATTGATATATTGGCTTTCATTATGGGTTTGAGAGGAGGAGACGTTACTTAGTGTAGCTTCAATTCCTATATTTCTGATGCAAAGTGGAGTGGCTTAATTGCTTCAAGTGAAGGAAGTGCCCTCATTATGAGTTTGCTTCTTTGATCAGGAGACCCCACCTGTTAATTACAGCCCTCCTGCTCTGCAGCCAGGTAAGGGCTGAGCACTGTCAGACTGCTGGTCCCCACGGGATGGCGCTTGGGATGTATTTATTGAAAACAGCTGCCCTGAAATTACACTAGCTCTCACTGAGAAACTGTCTGCAAACCTCACAATTTGTGTCTTCTAAAAATTGTGGTTTCTGATTTTTGGTTTCCTATATGAATGGAGCTTTCTCTCAAGAGTTTATAGTATAACATGGATTTGGTTCTGGAGCCTCCAAGCCAGTGCTTTGCTTGCTTGCTTTATTTTGGGGCTTTTTTTTCTGCTTGCTAGGATTACATTGTGTTATCAGCCATTTGCACGCAAAGATTTGGACAGTGTGTACGAGGAAGGATGTGTTTCTTAGTTCATTGCCTGCTACAGGACTTATGCTTGCATAGAAACACTTCATTTTCTTTTAGTGAGACTGGGTTTGTGGCTGTGTTAGTCTGCCAGGCCCTCACTGAAACTCTGTTTTCAGATAAAGCAGTAGCCTTTTGTTCTTGTTAGCAGATGTTAGTGTTATATGTTGCTGATAGATGCAAATGAGAATTTACACAGTGATTTATATGAACACAAAGATGCCATTAAACATACCAGATAGAGCCGAAGTGTGAGCAGTAAAGAATAATGAAGTTTAAGATAGCAATTATGAAATAAATAATAATAGTACCTTTCAATGTATTTATTTTTTTTTATTGTTGTGGCTTCTAATACATTTTTAATTTTTTGTTAATCCATGAAAGAGGTATCATCTCCTCACAAGTAGTTTACTGCCACCATCTGAAAAGCTCAACACACAAGCTGAGCAGCCTACCAGTAACAGGACCACAAAGTGTAGCATTATAGGATATCATTATCTCTGTGTGCAAGCAGGAACTAAGAACTCTTGCAAATGTAAATACCCCACCTGCTCATTGTAAGGAAGTTGGAAGGCAGAAAGGTGCATAATAGACATACCTGAATCCAGCTGTAATAAAATCAGTACCCTCAAGGTAAGTCCTCTCCTAAAAAATAATGTGTATTCATAACACAAATTTAGCTAATGTGGAATAAAACCCTAGGGATGCCAAGGCAGCTCATGACTTTCACCTGTGCTGACAAATGTAGTAAACACCTCTTTAAGTTTCCCAGCCAGTGAGTTAGGAAAATTCTGTTACATGTGTGAAAGCATAAGCTAGAATTGGGAATGTTTCACTAACGGTGTGACGTGTGGCAGAGGTAACATAGCAGCTTGCTGCTGCCAAAAGTGGAATACCTCCTTCCTGTCTACCTTCCTGCCTTCCCTCCACCTGCCTCCAGTGTGGTCCAAAGTCTCTCCCTTGTCAGCTCTAGCACACATTTGGACCCCATCACCAAGCCTACCCAACTCATTAAACTGAGTAAAGGACAGGAAGGTGCAGGATGACTCTTTCAGCAGCACTAGGTTGTTACATTAGCTCACCTTGTTTCATAAAACTATACCCTCAATTTTTTTATCCTGCTGAAGCTGGGCAACTTAGCAATATTGTCCTGCCATGCCTTCCTCCAAAATACATGGGTAGTCAGCTGCAGTGCTCTGCAGGATTTCACTGAGCTTTGGATAGAGTCAGTAGAGATCAACCTAAAAGGTGCTGTCATGTGTGATCCTGGGAAGACTGGTAGTTTTTCAGGATCAAGAGGAGTTGTGATTCTGCTGTTGTCAATACGGATTCTTTAAATTAACTGGTGGTGCTTTCTGTGGGGGTATGTGTGTATTGCTACTCCGATACAGCTGCCTAGCAGGTCTATGTAAGAAGCCCTCAGAGGAATCATGAATGTCTTGCTGCACGATGAAGTCTGTCAGTACTTCATGATACAGCAGTGAGGTGGAAACGTGGGAAAACTCATCCCTCTGGACTGGCAGCTTCCCTCACTGCTCCACTAGATTTTATACACGTATTTGTCAGCTTATTTAAGCAAGAATAGCAAACTTTTGTCTTTACAAGCTTGATCTGCTCGAATATCTGCATAGAATAGGATTTTCTTCTCTTCCTTGCAGACTTGACCCCAAGGTAAACCGTACTCTTCGTGCCTTAGACACTGCTAGAGGAAGCCCACACCCTGGTGCAGAGCTGTCAGAGCTCACTAGCAAGTCTTGTAATCTTAAACCGCATGTTTTGGTAGATGAGAGTAGGTTTTTGGAGGTACCTGTTAACTGAATGGAGGTAACTCAAGTAAAGAGGGATTCTAGTAATTCGCTTAGACTAGATGCATAACTGTAAATAGTTCAAGTTTAATGAGATGTATCTCCACTAAACTGTATTCTCCTAAAATACAAGTGCACAGTTTAGCTGTGCTTTCTATCCTGTAAATCCCGTAAATTATGATTGTTTCTCTCCTGGGTACAAATTGATGAACTGATTGATTCCACAACAACTTTCGGATATTTTTATAGTAGTTTAGTGATTTGTATTTTTCATTAGCAGATTGTTGGGTGGGGGTTGTAATGAGTTGCTGAATGACATGCAAGGTATGTCTGAAAAAAATCTATTCTTACAATTTGAGGCAGCACCATTATGATAAATACAGATTTTTAATTAAAAAGGTGAAATGACACCAATCTTCTACATGTATATAAAAGCATATCATAACATATTATAAAACTAAAGTCAAAGCACACTGATTTGAAATCTTGTTCTTGATCTTATTCAGAACAGCTTTGAAGTTCATTTGGCAGAAAAGACTTTTTATTCTGCAAAAGCTGATTGGGAAAAGAATACATTTCAGCATAAGCCCATGGTTCCCCTTCTATTGTACCTAGGCATGTACTTTCAAATCCTGATTTTCTAAAAGGGCCTTCTGCATCCTGAAGGTGAGCTATAAAGCAATAATTTAGTTGTGCAATTGATTCAAAGATAACTGCAAACAGAAATTGTCCAGAAAGCTGTGAAAGTGCTAGACACTACAGTGCAGTTTACTGTATGAGAGATGAGGACTGACATTATGAACATGATGTGTTAATCCGTTAAGAGCAGTTTGGAAGGTAGGGTTTGTGAGGGAGTTGTCAGAGTTAACATTTCCTCTGAGAACTGGAGGTAATTGGTCCATCCATAAATACTGCTTCTGTGGCTGCAGAGGGAGTAGCTGTGCAAAGCTGTGTTTCCGAATGATCTGTAGAGACAACAGCTTTTAGTCTCTCCAGCAGTGTGTGGTCCTGTCATGGTAGGAGAGTGTAAGGCAAATAGGAATAATTTCCCATCTGAGAATTTCTCCAAGTCAGCCTCTTAGACCTGCTGAGATATGCCTATCACCTCTGGTCCCAGGCTGCATTCTTCATAGCCTCCTTCTGGGTGGTTTTGTCATGATTGTGCTCCACTTTCAGAATTCATCACTTTTAAAACCACCTAATTCCACCTTACTTTGTGGACTTGACTGAAACACTAAACGAGCTGTCTAATGATTCAAAACTTTCCCTTAGCAGCCAGCAGGGAGAGAAGAACATTTTCAGAAGACAGTTAGCACTGTAGGTGGAGCAGGTTGCTCTGAGAGATGCCTGTCTCTCTCCGTGGACTGTAGTGGAAATCAGGGAAAATTAGGTACTAGTCAGATAGCACAGATCCAGAAAATGAATTGATATGTATCTGGACATTAGCTTTTGGAACAACCATGAGATATTTTCAGATTTCCTGCAAAAGCTGACAAAAATATCCCCCTTTCCACATTATTAACTTGCAAAAACATTTCACCTTTCTTCTGTTCAGCCTCCAAAGGGACTTGTGGTCGAGTCTGTAACACCCACTGTTCTTAACTGAGCCTCTGAGTATTTCTCACCTTTAAGGATCCAAGAGTAGGAAAAGAAGGTGCTCCTAAAGATTGAACTTATTCCAAGGAGGTTGGTGTTTGGAAAATAATCATCGCTGTAGAGGTTCCACTGATGTAAATAAGCACTGAGAAAGCTGAAAATCTTAAGCACCATCACGTAATAAAAGAGAAATTTTTCAAAACTTGTTTCTAGTAATCTTTAAGAAAAACACAGATAATGCTCAAGACGAAGCCGTCGGGGAACCTGAGCACAGATTTCAGCTAAAAGCTGGACACAACTACCAGGTCACAAGTTATTTCATTCCCACAATTCACTTTCTTTATCTGCACCATGCCTGAGAGTGATGGCAGTGCAGCGCCGGGAATGGGAAATGCCATTTAGGCATATTTAATTAGTTGCACACAGATACATAATGTCTTTGATGGTTTCTTTTTACATAATATAAAAGTAAACAGGAATAATAAACATAATCCAACAAGTGGGGGTTTGCTGGCATTCCTCTGTAAAGACATGGTATTTTTTATCAGCACACTTAGTGTGCTTTCTGTCTAGTTTCCCTGCAGAGTGATCATAGCTATACTTTTCTAGGAAGCTGTTTGTTTTTCCTTCTGTGCCTATACAGTAATTATACTGTTCTTCTAATTTCTTTGTAGGATTTCGATGACTTATCAGAAACAGATATAAGCAGTGAGGATCAGCGTCATAATATCAAGCCTGACCTTATGGAGGAGGAGCTTAAATCCAGGTTATTTCAGCTTGCTGCTAAAATGAGTGACAAGGAAACATCTTCTGGTGAAGAACAAGAGTCAGAACCTAGAACAGACCCTGAAAACCAGAAGGAGAGTTTGTCCTCAGAAGAAAATGGCAGAAGTATTCAGGAAGAGTTAAAGAAGGTAAGTGGTCATTGTAGAGGAGTAGGGACAGCATTGTTATAGGTAGAATCCAGAAAGAGAAACTTGTGGTTAGAAAATTAAACATAGTTGCTGAAAAAACCCCTTTTGTAAAGTCCTTTACACTGGGTCTGAGTCAGCAACCCTTGTGCAGGTAAAACTTCAGTTAAGGTGTGTGTTCCTCACTGTGAGCCTACAGCATCAATTCAAAACAGTGAACTTAGTTTGTGTAATAAACCTGTTAAGTGACTTATATTAATGGAATTAATGTCAGTTTATGCTGAGAATCAGCTTATATGTTTTTATTTAAAAACGTACCCAGTTCTCCTTTTTCCCTCCTTGCTAACCAGCTGGTTTAAGTGGTTTTTTCAGTCCTTTTATTTGCTCCTCTCTTTTTAGTATCATATAGTTCACTCTGGTATCAGAGATTCTTCTTTTGCCTCTCTATTGGAATATTTTGTGCTTTTTTAAAGCTTTCCAACCCTGTTACTCTGTCAGCTAATATGACTGTGAGTAGTAACATACTCTAGTGAAACTGAAATCCTGTGTCAGTTCTGATAATGTATGAGATCCTCTGTTTGTGCCATTTCATCCTTACAATGAGATATCTGATTTCAGTGTCACCCCACAGGACTTACCACCTGCTCTCTTCCCTTTCTTCCTCTGAATTTTTCTTCAGATTATGTGGTATGCTTGAAGTTGGTGCTGTAGAAGCCCTTTGCTGCCCTTTGCCAGTAAAGCACTCTTATCTCTTAGATCCACTTAGGCTCATTTTTGTCTGCTGTGTGTCTTGACTCAGCTCTTGGGGTTTTGCCTGCACAGCAGCTCAGCTTTGACAGGGTATGGACAACTCTCTAAAGGAAATCTGTTCATCATTTGAAAGGTATTTTGTCCAAATTATACACAGAACTAATACACTGGGAGATGGAAGCAGGATCAAGTGATCCAGGAGGACAATAAAGATGCTGTCCAAGTGTGCAGGAATAGTGTCAGGAAAGCCAGTGCCCATCTGGAATTGAATCTAGTGAGGGACATGAAGGGGAATAAGAAAGGCTTCTACATATATATCAGCAACAAAAGGCAGATGAGGGAAAGCAGGGCTTACTGCTGCAGTGACCCGGTGACACAGAAGTTGGAAAAGGCTAAGTTACACGACATTGTTTTCACCTCAGTTTACAGGTAAGATTTGCCCTCAAGAATCCCCGGCCCCTGAGACCTATGGGAAGGTCTGGAGCAGTGAAGACTTTACCCATGGTAGAGGAGGATCAGGTTAGCAAATATTTCAACAAATGGGACATACACATGTGCATGGCACCCAATGGGGATGTGTTCACAAGAGCTGAGGGAACTGACCCATGTCATTGTGGGGCCACTGTTGTTCATCTTTGAAAGATCATGGTAATCTGAGGCACTCAGAGCACTGAATATTATTTATTTTGACTTTAACAAGGCTTTCAACACTGTCTCACATAACATCCTAACAGACAAGTTGAGCAAGTAAGGACTGGATAAGTAGACAGTGAGGTAGATTGAAAATTGCCTGAATTGCTGGGCTGAAAGGATTGCGATTAGAGGCTCAAAATCCAGCTGGAGGCTAGTCACTAGTAGTGTATCCCAGTGGTCAATATTGGGACCAGTACTGTTTAACATCTTCACTATTGACAATGAGACAGAATGTACCCTAAATTTGGAGGAGCAGTTGATACATGAGATGGTTCTGTTGTTATCCAGAGGATCTTGACAGGCTGGACAAATGAGCCAACAGAACCTCATGAAGTTCAACAATGGGAAATGCAAAGTCCTGCACCTGGGAAGCAATTATCCCATGCACCCATACTGGCTGGAGGCCATCTGTCTGGGTAACAGCTTGACAGAAAAGGGGTCCTGGTAGACACCAAGCTGAACATAAGCCAGCAATGTGCACCTGCAGAAAAGAAGGTCACTGGCATCCAGCAGACTGAGGGAGGTGATTATTCCCCTCCATTCAATACTGGTGAGGCCACTTCTGGAGTACTGTGTCCTGTTCTGGGCTCCCCAGTACAAGGCATACATGGACATGCTGAAGTGAGTCCAGTGAAGGGCCACAGATATGATTAAAATATTGGGGCATCTATCATATGAGGAGAGGCTGAGAGAGCTGGAATTGTTTAGCCTAGAGAATAGAAGGGGTGATACAAGAAACTCCATCTAAACTTAAAAAGCTTTTTCACTGTGAGGGTGGTCAAATGCTGGAATAGGTTTCCCAGAGAGATAGAGTCTATGTCCTTGGAAATAATAAAAATTTAACTGGACACAGCCCTGGGCAACCTGATCTAGTTGACCCTACTTTGAGCAGAAGGGTTGGACTAGGCGATCTCCAGAGTTCCAAACTTAAGTAATCTGTGATTCTGATTCTGAGTTATTTAGCCATGGACTACACAGCAGTGTAAGTACCTTCACCATCATGTATGCAAATACCTCCATGACATACACACAACCTTTCTAAGGAAATCAAATAACAGCTTTATCGCCAGTGCTTGTTAGCAGCATTCAATTTAGCTTATCTTTGGTTTACAAAGACAAACCAGCATTATCAAATTATTCAACAGGATATATAGACAAGCTAGAGTATAACATGATGCAGTTAAAGTCCAGAATTAAAGGCTGTGAATAGGACTTTCTGAAATGCTCCTATATGGTGAACTGAGCACAGAAAATGGCAAATGTATGTTTTGTGGTGTACTTACTCATCTGCATGCATCTACAAAGTAATAATAGTTGTTTTTTCCTCCTCTAATTTTATTATTTCTTTAACATTTGTATGTCAGATATTTAAAATAAAACAAAGATTATTATTTTTTTTCTCAGTAAAATTTCCTTAATTATAAAAAAAATAAGAGACATGCCATGTTCAGCAAAAAGGGAATGCTTGGAGTTCCTAATTCTTTACTGGTTTTGGATGAAAAAACGTCTTAGTCATTCATGGCCGCAGTATATATTCTTTCTGTCTATAATAAAGAAACCAAAATATCCCAATACTATTCATGGTCATGACTACAGCGGAATTGATAGCAAGACTTGCTCCAGCTGTAGAGAAACAAGCAGGCTGCTTTCATTGTGATTCTTGACAGTTGTCCTTAAACGTGATTTAAAATCTTCTGACACGTGCCTTCTCTTTGGAAAGGTGGCTGACCAACATCTTACAATGAAGTACTGAAGACGACAGTTTATAATACCAGTTGGGGCTATGGTAAAATATGAAGACATAGCTAAAGTAAAAAAACATGCAATAACTTTTAATGAGTAAATGTCATGTCTTAATGGAGACAAGCAGAGGAAACATATTTTCAGGGAACCAGTAATTTTAGATGCCTTAAAAGCCACATGTCACAATGTGCTGTCTCTTTAAGAAGCCTGATTTTTTGAGAATGCACATGTAGGGAATTACAGATCTTTCAGACTGGCACTTAACATTCTCAGCCAAAGACCCAGACTTCTGACCAGGGCATCAAGTTTCAAATTAGGTATACAGAAGCACTAATTCTGGGCCATTAAAATGAGAGCTCAGGTGCCTACAATCGTCTCTGAGCTCCTGAACCACACATTAAATACTGTATTTGAGCCATCTTGCTTATATTTTAGCCTCACTGCTTGTCATTGTTAGCCTTTAGTCTTCTATTCTCACAAGCTTGTTCTGGAACACAGTAGCAAGCTTAAATCACAGGGAATTTCTAGTTATAGTACACCTGACCATAGAAAAAGATTTCAAAAAACATGTACTGTTTATTGAATCCCTGGAAATTAAGTACCTGGTGCTCATGAAAATCTGACTTTCACATGTCTGCACCTTTAAAAATATGGACTTCTGTTTTTAATGGAAGCTGGGAATCTCATATAATCACATGTTGAGCTGATGCTTTGAAAAGGGTATTTAGTATATTAAGATCTGAAGCAATGGCAAGAATTGGCACGTTTTAAGTGGGAAGTTAGCTGAAGTTGGGCATTTATGGGTTAGTTCTCACTTCAGACTGAGCTTTTGAGTTGTATGTCTGCCTTTAAGATACAAGTTTGAAAATGCTGACCTTTGAGTTAATTATTTAGTTCATGTGAGATACTTGAGGATTTAGGTAGGTATTAATGCACACAATTTAATTTTATGCCTTAGACTGAAATCCACTTAGACCTTCAGCTCAATAATTTTCAACATTTCTAAGTTTGTGATTGTCTAAAACAGTGTTGTGGATATTCACAGCTCTCTAAAACAAACATAATCCTACAGCAGAGTTATTTTTATAGATAACATTTTGTGCTTATTATGCTACATGAGTAGTTCATGGTCTTCCGGGGATATGCAGACACCTGAAAAGCCTGCTTGTCTTAGTTGTGCAATGAAAGGCCATGGAGTTCTCTATGATCAGGGTAGAGTTAGCCTTCAGCCCCTCTGTGAACAAACCAAAAATCCTATCGAGCAGCTGTTGTGTTAGTGAAGCATCTTGTACTAGCACGGTAATTTGCATAGTTCTTTCTGCCTTGCTTTTTTCTTTGGTTTTGGCTTTGGGTTTGGGTTTTGGGGTTGGGTTTTTTGCCTCACCTCATCAAAGCCTAACCAAATGCCTAAAGAAAAAGGCAAAATTTAAATCCCCTTGGAAGTGTCTTAATGACACTGATCTTGAGAGTGACAAGCATGATAAATGGGATGTATTTAGTTCTTTCTCTCCTCTATCCTCTCTCCTTCTCTTTAAATGCTTTCATGAAGATGAATAGGCCGGATCTATATTTCACAGTATACCACAGAATTACATTCTAGAAGGCAATTCCAGCAGTGCCTAATGCAGACTGCATTTTGAATGCAGTCTATCACTGTGACCACCTTATCAGAAACTATGGAGATACTGTTTAAAAAAGAGAATAGCCCTTGCCATTTTTGTAAATTGCCCTGCATAGCATAAAAACTGTGTTTCTCTTTTTGTCTCCTCCTACTTTGTGCTCCTCCTTGCTTAAGATATGCCAATGAGCAAGTGAGTTAAACTTCAGTAGTAATGTTGAATTTCCTCTTTGCATTAGCTTGACGCAATGTGCTTGTGCTTGAGGAATTTCTTTTAATCCCTTTATGCATTTACTTCTGCTCAGAGAATCTTACAACCAAGGCTTAGTAATTTTGTTTAAATCCTGCTGTTTTCTGTTGGCATTATTGCATGACTAGGCACACAGTAGCTCTTTTCTGAATGACAACCTGTAAGTAAGTTTGTTAAATAGCACAGTGGGATCCTGTTCCCTAGGTGAAACCTCCCAAGTTCCTTGGCAGTATGAATAACAGCATAAATATTCTTTCCATAAAATATTTATGCCTTCATTCTCTGGAAACATTATTCATAGGTTTTATAAAGCTTTATTTGGGGAAAATTATGTACTGCAAGCATCATCTTCATGTGTATTTGTGCCAGAGACCTATATTCTTTGTTTCAAGAGAGTACATCTTACATTTTTCACCAGGTAAATTACCACTTTTCCACCTGTATAATGAGATTGACACTTGTTAGAAAATCTGCCTGGCATCTCTCTTAGCAAGAGGAATAGCCAGTAGCTGTGCACGTGGGTGCGTGTTACCACAGCAGAAGAGAAAGTCAGCTCCCTGGCGTGGTGTACACTGGTGGCTATGCCTGGGGCTGGCCGGGGGAGGGTGGCCAGGGATCAGTAAGGGAGATCAGGTGAGGGAGGGCTCATGGGACTTGGTCACAGAAGAGAAATATGCTCACAGCTTTGATGGACCTGGAGAATGGCATTGGGCGTGCACATGGCAGTGAATCCCTCCTGTGTATCGCAAACCTGTTAAAGCATCCCGGTAGGGATGGCGGTGATGTTATAACAGCAGTGCTATAATAACGAGAGGGAACCTGTGTCTCCCGTTGATCATTTGTGCTGGTGCATGCACCATCCTCACAGAAGATGATGTAGTAGTTTTTGTGATCATTATCTTGCAACCCCCTGAACTCCTGGGTATTTTGGTTGGTGTGTTGGTCCAGGCAGGGGCTAATAGGAAACATCCATCCAGCTTCACATGCCTGAAAGCTTTAGAAATGATGGAGTAAAAGTTCCTAAAGGAGCCAGAACCCCATGGTTTCAGCAAGAAAATGTAATAGCGTAAGTATAGTAGCTTTATTACATAGCTACTACTGTGCTAATAAAGCTGAATAGTGTAATGCAATGACATCTTCCTGGGTTAACAACAATATTTTAGCAATAAATGTAAAATATAAATTTTATGGTATTTTATATTTGCTAGTTTCCTTATCCTTGCTGTTCATCCTAAAGGTCTCTGTAAGTCTGAACTTATATTAATGTTAACCTCTGTAGCTGTTAATATAACTTTTCTGCCTTTTTATTTAACTGCTTTCCCACTATCTAGGAAAAACAAAAGGCTTTTGATCTTCATTTAAAGCTGCAGTTTTTATCCACTGTATTGCAGCAGGTGAGAATGCTTTGTTTTGTCTGTGTCTTCTTACATCTCTTATGTAGTAAGAGATGCAATGAAGTGATATTGAGGGTTTCCACATATCCCAAGCAAAATTCTCAAACTCAGAACGTTTTCCTGGAAATATCAGGCCTGAAAAATCATACCTTTCAGCCACAATCAATAACCATTGCAGAAAAATATTTTATAATCACAACTAGCCCTGTGTGATGATGGGGGTGATGAACATGAAGTAGACATGTGGAGCAGACTGGCTCTCTTATTTGGCTTTGTGATGAGAATTTTGTTTTATCAGTAAAGAAGAACAGAAGACAGAGATAAAGTGTATGATCTTCCTATTCTCTTGTACTCACCTATATTAAGAAATTTAGAAGGAAAAAAATGAAAATTTTATTTCAGCAAAAAGATTTTTAGCAGTTTCTGACCATAGTGGTGTTCAAAAATCTTTCTATGCTCCCAATTTAAAAAATGAACAAAACCCTTAATTCATTGTAGAGATTGTACGTAGTGAGTAGGCCCTTTCTCACTTTTGTGCTGGTTTCTATTGCTTATCATTCATCTAGGTGGAAAGACATTTCATAATCTGTGCTATTTGAGATTCAGTTTATGAGAATCAGATATTAAAACAGATTTTCATTTTCTTCCCTGAGCAAATATATGCTGATCTTATATTTTAAAATACATGCTATTTTTAATATGTCATATATAGTGGTAAGCAAATTAATCCTGTAACATTCTCTCAATCATAAAATAAGAATCACTTTTTTGTGTCAAAAGTTGATGCTTAATTCAGCAAAGCACACCTCCTCTCAACTTTTTCTTTTTTCCTTACTCGCAGAATTAAGTTTTGTACTATGAATTTTAATCACCTTCTAATCATCTTGGTTTTCTTTAGTAAAAATATCAAGGATGATTTTCAAGAAAAATTATTTTTCCATTTGTGCAGTGTCATCAGCCTGTCTCCATTATGGATTCTGTTACAGAATCCTGTGCAGATTTTAAGATTTAAATATCTCCATTTTCAACTTGGACCATAATATTTCACCTTTTGGAAAGTAACTTCCTTTCTCATGATTATAGGCAACCTGTCTCTAGAAATGAGGCATTACGAATTATTAGGAATGACATCTCTAGCTACATTAGAACAGTAGATTGAATTCATTAGTAAAAATCTAATATTCAGATTTACCTAGCACAATCAAAAAGAGAGACTCTACTTCTCTGTGTCATACTTTGAAGAATGTCAGTAGAATAATAGCTCACTCTGTAAGATAATTTAGCTTTCTTTTTCTAAATGAGTGCCCATAAATGAAGATATTGATGTTAAGGTCAAGGCAAGAAGTCTTAAACTTGCACAGAAGAGGAATTACTTAAAACCATGGTTTATCATAGTATACTTGTCTTCCGTCAAATATCAAGGCAAGTTTTAGCTTTCTTTCACAGTGTTTGTGGTAATGAGTGGTTAGGGCTCATTTTTAGGCCAAAGATCTTTTGAAGGTCAGAGCTGACAACTGCCATTGATAATTGGGCATTGATGGCTCTGTTCCTCCCAGCCTGTGACTTGCCCAGTGTCTCAGATCTTTCTTGCCTGTGAAGAAGAAGGACTTTTGGTGGGCTTTTCAGGGCCTCCTCAAAGCTCTACAATAAACTCCCACAGTGTGGGGAGATGAGGGAGGCAAGTTTGGGGTTTGGTTTTGTTTTCATCAAGTTTGGATTCAGTCAGGTTACTCTGAAAAGTTGAATTGACCAGTGGCAAAGCAAAACTCATCTTCTCCCCAGCCCCCCTCGATTCACTACATAAAATGAGGGATATCGACTGCAAAATGGGCACATGACTTGGAGAGTGATAGAACAGCTTGAGACTGGAGCTAAAAATGATTGCACTATGAGTTACCAAGGATGTGGTCAATACTGCCGGGGCTGCTAGCAATGCAAAGTTTTTCTTGCTCTACTTCTTGATCTAACTGTTGATGTCAACTGTTCTCTACTGAATTGCAAGTCACTGCCTCCCATGCCAGTTTAATAGAGCCTAATGATGGCATAACATCATAGTGGCAAAAAAGATAAAATGTTAATAACTGAGTACAACGTGGAGAAAAAATTAATGCAAGTGATAGAGAACTACTTCAAGAGCATTAAAAATAAAAGCAATAATGTCCATGGAAAGGAGACTTGATGTGGAAATGTCATAGGCTGCTGAGATGCATACAAGGACTTAGTGTTCACCTACTCTCAGCAGTCTGGACGCTTACATTGCTTCAGTTTTATCATCCTGCTTTCCTTCCACTACTCGTCATCCTTTGTGCAAGGATGCAAGTACTGTTCTGTAAAGCGCCTTCCAGTGTAGCATCCTTAAGTAAAACAACAAAGGAAGTATTGGCAGCATCAGCAAGGAAGGAGAGACAGCAGAAGGGAAGGGAAATAGCTAACAGTCAGCAAGAGCTAGCTTAGACCACTGAAACATAATTTTGAGCAAAACAGGAATTGTTTCCATCTTCCCAGCCACACATAGAAATGACAATAAAGAAGTTTTACAAGATGCTGTTTGTTATATTCAGTGCACACATATATGTATATGTGCTTGTATACACACACTTTTTTAGTATTTCATTGGTTTTAAAACTCTCCCACAAAGAACTTGGGGAAATTGAGCATCCCCTTTTGACTGTGTCTTTAACATATTTGTGAGGGTGGTCATTACCATAAAAAGGATAAATGCATGTTTTCTTCATTCCATTAAACTCTTTGTCTCAAATTCAGTAAAAAATTAGATTCTCATAACCAGTAGAAACATTCAAATTTGGATCAGCTGCACTGATTTAATTTGGGAGATGTGGTGTTAATCCAGAAGTAGAGTAGCACAGTTGAAATCAGAATTCATCCCAGTGTTTCGAGAAGAATGGCTGTGCTTAGCTTTTCTGTGCTAGGTATTTGTAATAGAGATTGCTTTCTGCATCTATCACATCCATATTAGTTCTTTGACTTGCTTGACAAGACAGATGGGAGAGACTTCATCATGGCATGATAGCTGTCTCTTTCAATCACTTACAGATGTTAACAATGACCTTTCCTGCAAGGGCAAGACAAATTAGACAGGCAAGAGGTCTTTATAGCAATTTGAAATGTCCACCTACCAGGATGATCTTGGTGTGCGTGTGTCTGTGAATTTTAGGTGATTTTTATAGAACCTCATAAATACTAAGTTTGACGTGCATGGGAGGGGAGGGGAGAGGGTTGTGAAGCACTAAAACTCCAGGACACTTTTTATTTTTTTTTTTCCTGGCACAGTTTAAATAATTCTATCTAGCATACCCCACTAGGTTTGCAAACTGGCCAGTGGAACATAGGCTGATTTAACAGCTTTTGACAGTTGCTCAAAAAAGAGGTAAAAACATATGCAAAACCATTAATTGACTATGCAATTTTTCCAATCTGAGAACACTTGAACTCCCCACATGTTGATTTTATGTCTCACTCAGGCAGACATTAGTCTCTTCTTGCTTCTCTGTAAAATACAGCCCAAGGCAAAGCTGAGTTCTAAATATCCTTTAGCAGAAAAGTTTCATGAAGTTTAGATTTAAATACATTGAAATATTACTTGTGCTCTTAAGTTTTGGAAGAGTTACTCATGAGATATACTCCAAAGAAAATCACTTTTGCTTGCCATGTATTTCTTTACTGTGTTTAAAGTCTAGTGCTGTATCCTTGTTATACTATAAAAGCAAATGTTTCACAAGCTTAAAGAAAAGTTTTAATGTTGTGACTGCTGTGTCTAGATACCTGCAGGCTAGGATTGAGATACATTCAGTGATGCACACACTTCAAGGACATTCATCTAGCTGCCTTGTGCAGCACTTAATGGGAAGCAGATCTTGATTTTAAAAGTCAAACAGCATCTGACACTAAGAACTTACCTCAAAATTCCAGGAAAGCTAAAAATCACATTTCTGCACCAGGGGAAGTTTAGACTGGACATTAGGAAGCATTTCTTCACCGAGAGGGTGGTCAAACACTGGAACAGGCTTCCTGGAGAGGTGGTCAATGCCCCAGGCCTGTCAGTGTTTAAGAGACCTTTGGACAACGCCCTTAATACCATGCTTTAACTTTTGGTCAGCCCTGAATTGGTCAGGCGGTTGGACTGGATGATCGTTGTAGGTCCCTTCCAACTGAAATATTCTATTCTATTCTATTCTATTCTATTCTATTCTATTCTAGTCTAGTCTAGTCTAGTCTAGTCTAGTCTAGTCTAGTCTATTCTATTCTATTCTATTCTATTCTATTCTATTCTATTCTATTCTATTCTATTCTATTCTATTCTACCTCATTAAACTTTTCTTCCCCTATCCATTTCCTGTTGAGAAGGTAGGGTATTTTACTCAAAATCTTGATTTCATAAAGCTTCCTATCACAGAATACTTTACCAGAAAACAAAACAAAACAAACCTGTTTTGTAGTAATTGGTCTGTAACAAATGCCAATATGGTTTCTCATGTTCTGGTATAAGAACACCTTTTTCTAATTTAATTTAATCTTTTTTGGAAATCCATCAGTAACTACAAAGGGTAAGAAAACATTTAAGAAATAATGAACACTAAAGTGAGGCTACAGTTCTTGAAATGGAGAACATACATCAGTGAAGATGATGAAGAAAATGTGGTGTCGGACCTTTATCTTTTTTTGTTCACTACTCATAGAATAGAATAAGAATTAGGTACTTATAAAAGCAAATGATAAAGCAAAGTAACATTGATTTCCTCTTCTGTCCTATAAAATTATTGATCTGTTTTTAACCTAATTGGCACTTGTGAAAATAAATGGAAAAAACAGTAGGCTGTTTATGGGGTTCAAGTATTTGTTCTCAGTAAGAAAGTCCTAGGCCCGCTTGTTCAGGGCTCTGTTGGCTGTGCTAACAAGCTAAAGATCTGAGTGTTGTAGCATACTGTATTTGCTTTGTTCTCCTTCTCTTTAATCTCATGTATCTAATTATTTCTTGTAATTCAGAGAAGTAACAGTGCTAAAGATGCCTTAATGTATTGATACACAACAATTGAGCACACACTGCTAAAAAAGTAGTTTTTCAGTAAAAGTCTTATCTAACATAAAATGAACAGCTAATTAAAGGAAAGAGATAATAAAAGGTTTTCCAGTTAAACTCACCAAAGTTTGTGTGAAGCAGAGGAACGTTATTTCTGCTATATCCTGCCTCAGATGCCAGCCAACATATTGATTAATACAATGTTTACATAACAGAGAGACATTTTTAATCAGTTATACTTCTCTGCACTATAGAATTTACTATATAGAATCCAAAGACTGTTTCCTTGGTTTTGATCCTCAGATATTTTGTTTTTGGGAAAATTTACAGATGGGTGTGCCTCTAATTCACATGCATAAGTATTTGCAGGTTTGAGGAATGAATGCAGTTTAGGTCTAAACTTCCCACACTTTCTTTTAGGCAAAGCACCACTAAAGGTATTGCACATAATGACATGACGGTATTTGTATTGGATTCAACAGGCTTTGGCTCAATCTCCAAGCCTTATAGTTTGGATGTTGAGCTTGATGCTTGAAGGTACATCAGGTGAAAATTTATTGCCAGCAGAGGAGTTGTCCTGAAGCCTAAAGCTCTGTGAGAATCGTCAGAATCAGGATAGTTAATTACAAATTACAAATCAAGAACACCAATTCGTACACTGATTTAAACAGCTTACAGTTTTTTACAGATTTAAACAACTTACAGTTATTTAAAAACAAAAAACATGGATAAAACTGTATGCTTTTCCTTCGTATTTGATATAATTTGTTTCATAAATATTAAAAAAAGGTAAATTGAAATTTAAAAAAAATGAGGATACAAATCTTTACACGCTTATCGCTCAACCTTTGGTTTTTGGGGCTACCATATAATTCATAGCAAACATCTTTGTAAAATGCTATCCTCATAGGGCCGCTGAAGATTGCTCTCCCGTGTTTGCGGCTGCAATACGATAGCTCCTGTGCATATGGAGAGAGGTGATTCCACATGTGTTTGCCAGTACCCAGAAAGGAAGATTGTGCTTTAAAACCTGCTTAAAACACTAGCCTTATCTAGCTCACTTGGATTTTAAAGCTGGACATTTGTGTGCTCCTTGGGGATAAGATTCCAGTAGAAATTGTGTTGTAGAATTGCATGTGTATGCTATTTTGCATGCTGTAGCAGTGTGCATATGTGAAAAAGGGAGGGAGGAAAAGAGAAGTAGATTCCAATTTCATTACACAGTTCTTGTGTCTGTTCACAGCAGTTAGCCAGGTATATTGTTTCAGCAGGGCTAAAGCTGCAGCTATTAGCAAGGTGATGTTACATATTACCCCTCTGTGCTAATTTAATGCTGTTGTTTTCTCTGTCTGTTCTTGTAACAAAACAGAAGTACTCTGCTGTCTCTCTCTGCAACATATCTACAGAAGTCCTGAAAGTCATCAATGCCACTGAAGAACTGATAGCAGAATCCACCAGTCCCTGCGATTTCCCAGCTGACATTCAGGACAGAGGAAGAGGGACCTTCCCACTGGGGACTGACCCCATCAGACTTGATGAGCAGCTCACCACACTGGAAGAAAATGTAAGAACATGAATCAGTATGTGAAAGTGTGACGTATGTGCGTGAGTGTACCTGTGTGTGTGTGCCAACTGGAAAGGGAAAGCACTTAGGCAGCATCAGTGGACGTTCCAAATTAATTTTGGTTTATTAAACAAATAAACAGAACAAAAAATCCTATTTCAGAGGGGTGCTCATATGTGTTTTGGGGTTTTTTTAATGTGTACTTTAAAATATGTGGGGGAGGGGGAGAGTTGGATGTTTTGAGGTTTACAACTGATTTTAGAATCTCTACCTCAAAAGTTAACTTGAACCCTCTGAACCTCTGTGGCTATGTGGGTGCACCATGCCTGGCTGAAACCACACGTGTCCAGGTCCCAGCACAGCCTCATTACTGTAAGGACAGGTAGGGAAAGCATGTCCCCAGTCACACAGAGAAGTTGAGGAGCTCTTCCTTCACCCACACATCCCCAGCATACTGTGCTGAGCACCCAGGGAGCTGGAGCTACCTGATGCACTGTTAAAAAGAGCAGGCTGGAGAAGCCAAATTAAACAAACATTTTTTTTGTCATGTCTGAATCATCTGTCCTTTTTCATGAGTACCTGTCATCTGCAGGAAAAAGTGCAGTGCTGAATCATAGGGGGAAGTCACTACTCATTAGAAATTTTTATGCATCCACTTAATGGAGATGGTACACTTGTAACTCTTGATTTTCTCTTTTTACCAAATTTAACTAATTACATTTCAGTGACTTTTCCCTTCCTTAGGAGCTCTTAAAGATATCGTAGGAATCTGAGATGTCCTGTTATAGCATCCTGATCAATTCAAGAAAATAGGTCCTGGTTTTCTTTAGCCCCATAAAATTTTCAGACAGAACCTCTTCTTGGGGATAAAATCAGTTTCCTCCACAGAAATGCACTTCCACAACAGCCCCAGGCTAGGGACTGAGTGGATGATAATCCATGGCAATAACAGCCAGTCCTGGCACTGGGCCTGTCCTACTCCCGAGCCCTCTCACCAGTCCCACAACCCTCTCACCACACCTTTTCTGAGCTCAAATTTCCAAGCCCTGCTTCAGTTCAGAGGTTCCCAGACTAGATCCTACCCCTCCTAACCTCATCTGCTCCAAAATCTTTTCCACACCAATAGAGTGCCCTCCAACCCACCAAGAGCACCTTCACTCCTCCCCAGCCAGCTCCTGGTCATAACCTGACCTCCAAACTTCTCCTTCTCACCTATGCTCAGCCTTTGCAGGCATCCTGCTGTGCCAGCTGAGGTGCCCCTGCTCCCCCTTGCTCCCACACACTGTCCTGGTTGGTGGCATCTCCTGCCTTCCATCATGGGGCACCACAGCCACCTGAAGCTGCCCCACCACAGGGCTTTCCACACAGCAGTCATGCTCCTGGCTCCTCTCTGGAAGGGGAATGCAACACAAGCAAGCGAAATAGGCTTGGGAGTCCTCCCAAGTAGGACTGGGAGGGCAGGAGAAGAGGATGTGTCCAGGAGATGATGGATGAGAAGGGTATAACTTAAGTTTGTGGCAAGCAAAGTGCCTTCCTCATGCCACCTACCATGATATCCATTTCATTCTTACACAACAGATGCATCCCCACAACAAATTCTAGTTGAGTTCAGTTTTTTTTTTTTTTTCAGAATAATAGAAGTAGATAAGTAGATGGAGATTTTCTCCCCATTAAATACTACAGTGTCCTAGCTCAAAACAACACAGAATGCATCTGGCAGGAGAGTGAATACAGAACGAAATTCCAAGTTCAGGCTGGACTATGTCTTTAGAAGAACTAAGAAATTCCACAAGAGGACAGAGAGCAATTTGGGGAGAGTTGCTCCCACATTTTTTTCTGTGGAGAACTGTTGTAAACTATGAGGTGCATTTTCTTTCCCCAACTACACACTGACAATCCCTCCCATCCTTGTGGATCTTTGGCATCTGTGGTGCTGTGGCCCCTAGTCACTCATTCAGGACAAGCATTTCTCACTGAGCAGAGACTGGGCACTGAGGCAGAGCATTGCTTGCTGTGGCATTGCCCTCTTTGCAGCATATCCCTGGTTTAGCTTCTTCTCAGTTCCCTGCATAATTCATAAGGTATCCAGCTCAGCCTTGCTGTGTCCCCACACTACGTCTTTCTGCCCCACACAACGTATGAAGTAGATGACAAAACTTCATGGTTTCAAGATTTCACCACCACATTCCATAGTAGAGTAAAGGAGCCGTTAGAAATCCAGGGATCCATAACTTTTCCGTGTGCAGCTGGGGGCATATCTGCGTGCAGCATATCCTCTTTGCAGCAAATTTTGGAAGAGGATCTGGGTGTACATAAACACTTTGTTCTTTGTTGCTATCTCTAGTGTTTCAGGGACTGTACATGCATCAGTGTGAAGAATGTAGTGCCACCTATACCAGCACAAGGTTGGGTGGGTTTTAGTGGAAACTGTACATACCTAAATGATGGTAAAATAAGTCTTCACAATCTGAATGTGAATGTATACATAAGGGCATAATTTAGTGGAGACCTGCAAGTACACCATTGCTGTTTGGAAGTGCAACGATTGTTCAGGTAAAGAACATTCTTTAGAAAAATCTTTTATTTAGATCTAGCTGGAAAATGTTCAGTGAAATTAAAATTTAACAAATGTAGGGGCTAATTGAGTTACCAAAAAAAAAAAAATTACCTTCTCTTCCCACATTTTTCTACCAGTCCTATTTTCTTTGGAATTTTTTTTCCCTTGAAAAGTACTTCTTTGAAAAGTACAACTTATTGTGAGAGAATTTTGGCACAGCATTTAAATGCATCTTTTCTTTAACTTTTTAAAGATGTTTCCATTAAGAATGTTCATTTTTCTTCTTTCTCTGAGCTTTTAGACGTGATAGGGAAATTTTAAAAATCGCCTTTTAATCTGAGGTGGCTGTGGTATGTCACACCACAAAAATGTATCATTTAAATGAATGGAAAGAATAATTAAAACCCACAGAAACAGAAGCATTTCTATTTAAATCAGCATGTTAACTTTATGGCCCACCTGTGTCTCCAAGTACTTCAGCAAAGATGTTAAATCAGATCAGTTATTTGTTCTAGGTATATTTTTCAAATATTTCATGCCTGCAGTTAGACTGTGAAGATGCAGTTCATACAAGATGTAGTGAATTTGTTTCTTAGCAGTGTCACATACATGAAAAAATGTATCTGCATTTATGCCTTGAAACAACTGATACAAAGGAAAAAAATATTGCAAGCAATTAAGAAACAATAAAAAATAAAAAAGTAATCACTCATTTAAATCTTAATCTAGTCATTCTCCATTTTTGATCCATAAAGTCACAGCGTGGCCAGAAATTATTTGAATACCTGTTATGTCAAAGGGCTGCATGATCTAGGAATTGTGGGCAGATATAATGACTTGAGTGAAAAACATGTATGAAATGAAGGTATCCACTCAAGGATCTGATTCAGGTCCTGTTTGCTTGCCCCTTGAACCATGAAGACAGCCACAGAACATGTTTAATTCATGTTAGTTTTGTAGCACCAGCCTTTACTGCTATTAGAGTGAGTGAGGCTGCCAGTGGGGAAAATCAGAATATGTATTTCATTTCCACTGTGCTGTTACCAGCCTCATGGACACAGTCTCCTGGCTGTCTAGTAAATAGGCAGAAGGTGTAATATTTTCATATGGGTCTACACAATTTTAAGCACAGATGTCAAAATCTAATGCTTGAAAATTAGTCTTTTCTATAAACCAGAGACCTCCATCTGGCCACGTACCGTATTTCTTTGTGTAATAAAAGAAACACATAAACCACAATGTATTATGAATTACTGCTTCAAGGGGCAGAATGGGAAATGAAACCTTTACCTGCAGTTATCAAAGGTATTGTAGGTGGGTCAAAATATTAGAA
Organism: Strix aluco; assembly: GCF_031877795.1. Taxonomy (NCBI): domain Eukaryota; kingdom Metazoa; phylum Chordata; class Aves; order Strigiformes; family Strigidae; genus Strix; species Strix aluco. The sequence goes on along the minus strand of NC_133931.1, from coordinate 153,472,242 downwards.
GTTGTTTGTTTTTAGAGAAGATCTCTAAATGATAAAGTCTGTTATTCTGTTTTATGTGTCCCAGATAAGTCTATTGACCCTCCTCCACAGATTCACTCCAAAGGGCCAGGAGGCAGGAAGGTTTTTGCTGCTGTAATATTTGGGTGAGAACAGGATGGGATGGAAAACTGTGTTGTACATGTAAGCACACTTACTCTGTAAGAAGTTAATAACCATATGCTGCTAAACAGTTATTCTTGCAGAGTTTTGATTGCCGGAAGGCATTAGGTGTGTTTCAATAAACACAGCTTTATATAAGGTGTGATCCATTGACTTCCCCTTGTAGACTTGGGGGTTTTTGTTATGCAACTGAATATCAAAAATAAAAAAGCAAACTTTTCAGCTTTTTTTTTTTTCCTGGTGAAATGGGTACAAATCTGTTTGGAATACCATTGTAGCACCTATGAAATGTGGAGTGCAGCCAACTCATGCCTCCCTTCTCTTTGTGGATGTGTGTTTTCAGATTATTCCCCCATGACTTTCCTCTGCTAGGTAAGTCTCCCTGTAGTGGGTTAGCAAGGAGAGAAGCTCAAAGGTATCGTGGAGGATGCAGTCTGCTTAACCTCCGTGCCCACAAACCAGAAATCACTGACACCTCTGCCTGCCTTGGCCCTGCAGGTGTACCTGACAGCCAGCACGGTGTACGGGCTGGAGGGGCAGCTGACCAACCTGGAAGATGCCGCACGCAAGATCAACAGTGTTACTGCAGAATCTGAGCTGGCCGATCTGGAGGATCAGGTGGCCACAGCAGCTGCACAAGTTCATCATGCGGAGCTTCAGGTGAGGACAGCAGCTCCTCTGTATCTGCAGGTTTCACACTGCCTTGCCTAGCTCTTACCTGTTGTCTGCACACACTTACTTTCAATATTCTTTTTCACCACAGTGGACTGATGATCCAAAGATGCTGACTGCATCACAGGAGCTGAGCAAAGCATAACTGAGATGCGTAACTCAGCCCAGCCAGATGTACTGTATTTGTTTATTTCTTTCCCCAGCTTGTTTTTGGACATGGGAGTGCAACAGCCTGTTACTGCAATACGAATACAGAACCTGTTCCTTGCTACCAGGCCGCTCCCATGATGTGCTCTGTGCCAACGCATGGCTGTGGGCAAACTGCAAACATAATCTTAGGCAGTTTATCTAATCAGCAGGTTGTAAAGCACTTCCCAAAAGAAGCCAGTGTCGGTCCTGTTCTACCAGAAAAGGCCAACAGCAGCCAACCGCTGAGGCAAGCACAGAGCCTAGCACTTGCAAACCTGCCTTGGCATTTAGCCCTAAGCAGCACACATCCCAGCCAAAAGGCAATTGCTCTCATGGGCGGCAATCTAGCATCCTTCTAGCGGGCTCCAGAAAGTCTGGGGCTCAGAAGAACAGATCGTGATCTGGTGCTGAAAGCTGAAGGAGGTAATGCTGCCAGATTTCACTGCTAACACTGCTAGCAACTGACTGACAATGATTTCACTGACCAGTCTGTACCAAGCGAGGCACTCTGACCTGCCTGTGCCAGGCTTTAATGGGAAGTACCTGGTTATTTTACTCGGTGGGAGCATGCTCTATTTTGGACTGAGCAAAGATCTGAGAGCCTGACATCTGTCTGATGTCAGAAGTGCATTGCTGCACTAGATGGCAAACTGGCAGTGACGTTTTGTTGGCTTCAGTCATTATTTTACAGTAGATATGTTAATAGGGCTGAGACATGAAGAGGAGAGAGGCCTAAGCTATGCAAGGAGGATGACAAAGAGGCCAACAGAAGGTCTTCTGCAGAGTGAATAGCTTCAGGTGTCACTGTGAATCAGGAGTCAGGTTATATGTCTGACTTCTCTGACACTTCTTTCCCTTTTTGGCAACATTTTTTTCCACTAGTCTCAACATCAGCCTACTTTTCCCCCAGATCTTTGCTTTCTTGGACTTTTTCCTAGCAATTTGTTTTCCATTGAGTGTCTTTATATAGTGTGTACCTGCATTTATGCATGCTTGTGTTTAACATACATATACACTTAAATTACAAATATTTAAGATCAAATTTTTAGATTTTGTGATGGAGGATGTACTTTGCGTGTGCATGAAATTCATTTTGAATTAGGAAATGTGTCCCACAAAGTCATTCTTTGAATGTAGCTTTTGGAAAACACAGCTTGAAGGAATTTGGAATTATGCAGCTAAAGGTAACTGGGAGATGGCAGATGCAGGTTTCTCCCCTCCTTTCTTTTTTTCCTCAAAAGGAGTAAAATGCCTCTGGATTCACAAGGTAGGTTGGATTGTTCTTTTACTCCATCTTTAATAACAGATTAAGCCCCGTTTAACATCAGGACTAAAGAATATAGGAAAGTGTCAGAATTGCTGAAGAAGTTAACCATCTGATTATATTTTTTGATGAAAGAGGATTTGACTGGGGGAGGGATATAATTTAGTAGTGGCATCCACAGTAATTTTTAAACTTCTTTTTCCCCCTCCCCATCTGTCTGTCTCTCTCTTTATTTTCTTTGAAGATTTCAGATATTGAGAGCAGAATATCAGCTCTCACTGTTGCAGGCTTGAACGTGGCTCCATGTGTTCGCCTGACAAGGAAACGGGATCAAAAGCAAACAAACCAGGTGCCAGAACATTATGTAGTATTCAAAAATACATTGGGGAAATCTCGCCTCTTTTTCTGTAACAGAGTCGAGTAATGCATATATGTTGTTTACAGATGCATACAATAGACACATCAAGACAGCAGAGGAGAAAACTTCCAGCTCCACCAATAAAAGGTGCACTTAAGTTGTTACATGCATTAGAGAGAGAGTCTCTCTTTATAAAGTTCAATATAATTTACAGTTCAGCAAAGCAGGGGAAAGATTAAGTTACAAAATGAACAGAGAAAGCCTAAATGTGTCCACCCTCTTCGTCTCCCATTGTACTTGCATTGCATAAAATACCCATTTGTCATGTTAAAACGCATCACCACTTTCTCTTCAGTGGAAGCTGTGACAATGACAAATTAATAGGAGCAGAAGCAGAAGGCTGGGAAAAGCAAATGAGGAATGCTGAATACTTGCCCTGCAACAGGGATGCTGCTGCTCCAGCGTGCCTGGGGTTAGTTTGTGAGGCCCAAGCAGTCACAGTGTTTAATTACCAAAAGCCAGTTGCCACCCTCCACAACCCACCACTCCTTTCTTAAAGCCTCTGTATGTTGATTTCAGTCCATACGATGTGGCTCAGCAATGTTCCTGGTACGTTAGGGTATGGCTGTGAATTGGCTTTATAAAATAAAATGCTGTTTTCCTTCATGTGTTCCCTTTTTTTTTTTTTTTTAACCCCACAGTGCATTACCTCTGACAATTGTAGGGCCTGCTTCACCTTGCATTAATCTTGTTTTACTCTTGTTTAATTCCACTGATTGACATGGCCTCAAACTTTAATAAATTTGGAATATCACAGCCTGCTGTTTTTCATTTAAATTAAATCCAGCTTTCCTCATACATCTTAGGGGAAGTTTTATCCCTCTAGAAGCTGTGACTCTTTAGGAGTATTGTTACATCTGCTTCAATCTGCTATGTGAAAAATTTCCCTTTTTGTATTTTTCCCAGGTGAAAAAATAGATGGTTCTCCAGTTACCACCATCAGAACATTTAACAGAAACTTCATGCTTCAAGGATCTCTAACACAAAGAACTAAAGAGAGGAAAAGCACTGCCAAGGACTTAATGGTAAACTCATAACAGATGTTTTTAAAACTGCTGTTAAAAGTAGTAAATAGAGAGATAGTGGTATCTGTGTAGGCAGCTATATTTCGGCATCTTCACAAAACTTCTCTTAATAGTTTGAGGAAAAAGAATAGAGACCGCTGAGGTATCTCTGAACAAGTACGACCAGGAAGGTGTCTGACTGCATACAGTATAGCAGCTCCTGAATGTCAGTTTGTGTACCCTGGCTGCCAGATCTCCAGGAATGTGCTACCCTTATTTTTAAAAAAATAAATAAATTATTGGTCCCCTGCAATTCAGACTTCTGAACCAGACTCTCACAGAACCAGCTGCACACTGTAACACAGCAGGTGAGAGTCACCTTGAATCTCACTAACTTTTGAGAAATGTTCAAAGGTTACCTAACTGGAATTTAAGAGGTAGATAGGCCATGCATTGGCTCTGCAGGGTTTCAACAAATAAGCTTCACTGGGCAGCCATCAATCATTTCTTTTACAGCAGCCATTGAGGGATAAGGAAAAAAACTGACTGTCCCGAAGCAGTCTGCCACTAGATATGTGGCAAATAGGTGGGGAAGTGAGAAGAGGAAGACCTGACTCCCTAGAAGCTTCAGCAAGCTTGTTTTGTGTTTCATCGTGGTTTTTTCTTTCCTGTCCCTCTCTGTTCTAGGAACCTGCTATAGGATCTGCTGTGATGTACTAAATTTACACTTCCCTACTGCCAATAACACACTGCCTAAGGCTGTACACGAGAGTGCCTTTACTTAACAGCCATTGTGTATGTCCAGCTGAAAATGGACCCTCAAGAACCCACAATGCCTCAGTTATAGGGCTTCGTTTGGATACCTCACTGAGAAAGCTGTCCAAGTTTTCAGCATTGTGGTCTGCTAAAGGAAACTCTGCCTTAAAGTTCTCACAAGACTCTAGAAAGGATGCTGAGTTTCAAATGCAAGGCTCCACATTTTAAGATGCACTTTTTCTCCCTATTGATTGTACTAAAGTATGTCGTCTTTAAACTGCAGTATGTTTTTGTACACTCAGTCAATCATAATTATAGGCCAATATTTCGTACAAAAAGAAAGAACAAAGCAGACCTGTGATCCATATTTGCTGGCCTCTTACTATTCACGTAGGCGTCCGTCTTGTTGAGCAATAACAACTCTGTGCAGTGTATGGGAATGGAAAATCAGTGCACCTAGCTCTGCTCCCAGGGAGTCAGTGGAAGTTTTGACAGGGTTTGTAGGATGAGATGCGATGTGCAAAGACTGCTCTGTTCACTAAGGGTATGCTTGGTAGAGTTAATGTTCTAGCTCCAGAGCTAGGTATTTTGCTCTTGGTGGCGGGGGGAACATGGATGTGATGTTGAACCGTGAATTGGTGGCAGCACACGTGGACCAGATGTCTGTTGAGTTATGATCCTGGTGTCTGGAACTGGCACCTGAACACCGTTGTGAAACCAACACCTTTGTATGTCTTGTTTTTCTTGTCTGTTTGGTGGTGTCCAACCACGCTGTAGTTCAGAATAAATTCTGACCAAATCTCTAAGACTGGAAAAAGAAAGTAAAACCATTGTGGATGAGATCTCTGCTGACTGGCTGGTGGTTGTAGGGTGGCTGCAGCCTGTAAGAGGTTTCCTTCTGCCATTTTCTGGCTTCTCTCAGGAGGGGGCAAATGTAGCCCAGACGTCTCTTCCTTTACTACCCTGTAGCCAACATAGAGTAGCTGGGGCCTGTCACTGGTGCCATGTGCATCCCACTACCATTGCACCACTCTGAATTTGATTGTGAATAGTAAAATTTCTTCTTTCATTTCTTGAGACCTTTGAAAGGTGAGGCAAACCGGAAGGCCCTTGAGCAGATGCTCAGGAGGGAAGATGCTGCTTACAGGGTGTCCCTCTCACCTTTTTTGGGGAGGACCTTGCCAATTTGTGGTACTTTTTGCTCTGCAGAATACAAAGAAGGTAGTCAGAGGAGGTGATAAGCCAGTGAATCCCTTATCTTCCACACAAAGTGCAGAGCAGGTACCCAAATGCAAACTGGGTCGATGTGAAAGGTGCTATGAAGGAGGGCACAGGCTGGTAAGTTCCTCCTCAGCAGGAAGGAGGGGTGAGCTCTCCTGAGAGCAGTGGGTGCCAGCAAAGGAGGAGAGCTGCTCCTTTCCCTGGGCTCCCAGCAAACACCCACCAGCAGCGTAAGCAGTCCCCTGGGACGCCAGGCCGTGAAATGTCTGTGGTTGGGCAAATATGAGAAGAACTGGGCAAATTTCCTGGCTAGGCTGGATTTAGGGGGGCAGGTGGGGAAGGTGAGGAATGGCTGGATGAGACAGTTGGAAAAAGTGCCAGTTGCAAATCTGCCACCCACATTTGGCATCTTGCTTGTCAGCACTCTGATGTCCAGCTGCATGTAAGGAACCCTCGGAGTAAATACAACCCTCTTCCCACCTAGAATACAGAAGCATCACTCCATCCTTTCAAGGAATTTCCATCTGCCCAAGATCTGACCCAATGTGTTCATTCTGGGTGAAATTATGCCTTCTTTTACTCTCATACAATACTAGTTCTCTGAATATGGCCCACTCTGTTTAATATATAAATATATATATAAAACAAACAGATTTTATTTATATATGCAATCCACTAAAGGAGATTAAACAGAGTAGGATGCCTAGTAATTTTTTTGTTATCCAGTCTCCTCCTCCTTCCTTGACTGTTCTTGTGTGTGTATACAATACATTCCCAGGTTCTGGTTTATGCCAGTATGCGTGTTATGAAATGTCATTAATGGTGGTTGGTCTACATATTCGTCTAATAAATAATAACTAATATTGTGTATGTAATATCAATACAGAAATTACTAATTTTAATAGAATAACTCTTTGGCTTTTGTTCTGTTAGTGTGATTTAAACAAAGCAACAAAGTTTGGAATAGGTTGTTTTCTTTAAGAGGCATGAAAAGCAACTATTATCGTGTTACAATGTTAAAATATTCAGTCTTCTTTGACAGAAAAATGTGTACTGTGTAGGCATTGCAAAAAAAAAAAATTTAAAAAAAAAAATCCCACCTGCTATAAGGCATTTGAATTTTTACAAATGTTTATTGTGCCAAATATGTGCAAAGATATAATTTACTGTTTTAAAAAAATCATAAAAGCATACGTTATAGCACACAAAGAATTATTTTGTCATCAAGTGATTTCAATCTTTAGTGTTAATATTTATATTTAGATTAATTTTTATAAATGAAAATATTTTAATGGGTAAAATGAAGACTATATGATCTATTTGATTAAGTCTGAGTGAATATTAAGCTTGCCTTGTTGTTGTTATCTGCATACTCACCAAGAATTATTGTCAAGAAATTATAAAAGAGTAAAAACAATTTATGAAAAGAATACCTTTTCAAGGACTTGATTCATAAAGAAAACCCAAAAGTTCTTCTCTGTTGTTTGGATTTATGTGCGCTTCGGCCATGAAGCGTGCAGAACACGCTGCCGCACGCCGTGCTTGGGTACTGCCAGTCCACAAGTGACCCCGTCAAACCCAGGAGATGGGCAGCTCCGCAGAATTGCCTTGGTTAGCTGAGGGGAGGAACGCACATTAACACACTCGGCTCCGATTTTTTCCACTGGGGCCGGGGTGGGAGGAGTCCTGTTAGGAACATGTGATGGCTAGTCTTCTCCAAACTGTCAAGTCTTGGGCAAAATACCATCTCAAACAGAATTGCTGAGGCAGAATTTCTGTAACTCTCACTGGGATTGCTACAAAATGACAAACCGAGCAAGAACCCTGCAGATAATCTTAGCCTAGGATTTCCAAAGTCCCATGCGATGAATGCTGATCAAAATATTTCTTTATCAGCATATTTTCTCCACCATGACGGTGTTCATTTAAACTAACATGTTTTAAGTAATACTTTGGGTCAGCAGATGTGTTGTATTATAAATAGTAGTAACTACCTTATTATAATAAAAATCCACTCCTTGCTGACAGACCATTTGCAAAGAGAACAGAGGGTTAAATTATCTACAGTTATTGATTCAACAACTATTATATTTCAGTAGTAATTCTAACAAAGCACAACTAGAAATGCAAGTTCAGTCTAATTTGTCTTTTGCAGAATAATTCATGGCCTGGATTTAACCGTCAGTCATTAGCTAAATTGTAAACTTTCTTTTCTGGATATAAGCCATAGATGAAACTGCATATGAATATTATTGCTGATAATAGTTATTAATCAAGATTAACCATATTGTAAATAACACTTCCTGTAAAATTAATGTAACAAAGTTAGTTACCATGGCAAACATGAGTATTGAGCTACAACCCCTTATGATGTGGGCCAGTGTAGTAGAAGGTACATGGCTTGTGACCCTCAAAGTGTGACTTCAGCGCGATCAGGTAACGTACTTCCAAACAACTACATTGTTTTAAAGGGACTCAGCTAGTTTAGGTCCTTACCACTTTTGGATAATGGTGCATGATTACATGCAGTAGGCACAAAACTACTCTGAAGAGTTTAATTAGCCAATTTTAATTTTTTTTCTTCAGCAGAGGGAAAATATTTGTCTTTGCTAGGAGCTCCTTTTTGTTCATTAATACATCTCTCCAGCAGTACAGGAAGAATCACAGAGAGCCAGTGGGTGGTTCAGGGCTACATTCCTACGAGTGGATGTAACAATCTGTACAAAAACTACACACAGAGCACCAGCATTTCCTATCATTAATGCAGGTACATTAAAAATTAGAGCCTTTTTTCTTTCTTCCAACCATTGCTTTTTATTTTTACATATCAACAGCCATTGACTTTGAAATGTGACAGGAAGGTTTCATGATACATTTAACACTGCAAGTTCAGATCCCGATACAAAAGCTGTGTGGTTTTTGTATAAACCTAACGTTACAGTGAACAGCATCAATGGATTGCTGGGTATGTAAGACGAAGAAACATTTTTATAAGCTACAGTGGCACTCGGTGCTAGTGTCCATGCATTGTCTTTTACCTGCACCCTGAACATGCTTCTTTTTGAAGGAACTTGCACAAGGAGCAGAAAGAAGAGCAGCGTGGGATTGCTAGGCAAAAGCAGAACTGGAGGTCTGAGGTGCAGGGGAGGATGCAATTTGAAGAAGAGAGGTTGGGTCACCACCTCAGGGAACAGAGATCACCAGTCCTTGTCTTCTGTGTCCAACACTTTGTGCTCCCACAAAGCATTCAAGATGAAATCCAGGTGCCTGCTCACAGGCCTCAGGCTGCCATGGCTGCTTCTCAGCTGCCTCTTCCCAAACCGACCGATGGGGCGAACACCACGGCCCACATACCAAAAAGGATCAATCTCAGGACCTGGAATTCAAAGCAGTCGGTGAAGGAAGTTCCACTGTACTTAAAGACAGCATTTCCTGAATATCTTGAGGGTGTTAGACAGCTTATTTGTAGTCCAGGAAAAAAAAAGAAAGGGGGAAGGCTACAGCCAGACACACAACCTTCTAGTGCCTTTGAGGGTTGCTTTCCATGTGTAGAGCCCAAAGGAAGAGGATTTTCATCCATGTGGGCTGCAACCTGCAATTCTAACATAAGCCAAAGTACCCATCAAATTCAGGAGGGCACAGCATACTTTAAAACTGATCTGAACCCCAGAAGAGGTTACAACGTAGCCTATGTCCAGAAAAACCATACTAGTGCCCTGTACTGACACTTTTAAACTGTCCTCTCTTAGCTGAAGGACTTTCTGTCCAGCCTCCTTTTCCGCTGTGTGCACCAGGTACGCTATCTCTACAGGCTAACAAATCCACTAGACTGCAGAGGGGGTTCCTATGTGAGAGGTAAACATAAAAAGCTAATTCTTGTTCACTTAGGAAGTTGTTTTCATGGATGACTTTTTTTCTTTTAAAGCATCTGACATACACTTGACTTATTTTTATAGTCTAGTTTTAGAGCAGGTGTGGAGAGGGGTGTAGTTGCATTAAAAGACTAAGACAATGGCAAGACGGAAAATCAAAAAAGTGCTGGAGATGATGCCACCCCAAGGAAATACCAAATCATTCCAAAGCCAGAGGACTGTCAGGAACAAGAATAAATTTCAATTTTAAGTGCATTATACATCATCCAAGTCATATGAAAGTCTCAGGCAAGGCAGCAGGATTTTCCCCTGTGCATTTTGATGCTTGAACAGAGAAAACAAAAAATCCATTTTGGCTGTAAATTTCTCTATCAATACATGTCTTTCCACACCATGTTTAACAGCCCTCCTGCCCACCAAAATCCAAGTAACTTTTTTTTCCACCTGGCTACCTAAAAACTGAGGTTCCCAACATCTCTAGTCCTCTTTAATGGAGAAAGGTGTGCCACTGAGAGCCCATGTGTCTTACTCCCCACACCCCCTCCCTCTCACTCCACATACAATTATCAGCCTTTGCTCTTTGGGGGAAGATGAGATTTCCTGATAAAGATTTTATCAAAAATCTTTTGAACTGTGTCTTAGCTTTTACTTGGGATATGTGGTATTGTCCCTCACCCAGCCAGTCTCAGTTCCTCACAGCATCTCTGAAAGGAGACACTTCAACTACTTGTATTTTGACTTTCAGACAACTCATGGTTCCAGAGAGAAGATGTCTGTAAAGCGAACTTAAGCTTCTGGCCCTTGCTTTCTTGTTACTACATAGAAGTAGTTGTGAACTACCCCAGGTCTACCGAATGCAGCTGAAAATTTGATGCTTAAATATTTGATGTATATTGCCTTACATTTCCTTTGTCAATCTTTTGTACATTAGTGTCTTCTCTGGTATTTATCAAAAATTACGCTATTCCCCTTCACTAATTAATGGCTGTGAGAAGGACATTAGGTTCTGCACACGCACTTAGAAGTGTAAATGGAAGTACAGGACCCCACACCACCATTTCACCATAGAAACACACACATGGATTTGCTGCTGAACTTTGCCTGACAGCCCAATCCTGATCCCTCGATGCACCAGAAACCACAGGGTCACCACATCAGGTGAGACTCATACTTACTTCTGTTGTCTATCTGATGTTTAAATGGCCTGCTCTGTCCTGAAGCAAAGCTGAGCGATACCAAGAGCACCAGCACGTAGACAGTGACCAGCTTTAAGTGCTTGGGTGACCACTGGGCACGTGGTGTCCACAAGATTGGATGCCACATGATGGAACAGTGGTGGGAAGGCTGTGAGGAGAAAAGTGAACATGGGGAACACATATGAGTTAAAGCTTTCAAGGTGAAGGAAGGTGTGAACTGTAACGGCATGTTCCTATCCATCAGAGCCATTCCATGACTAAGTTCTGTGAAACGCTGATGCTGGGGACGCCCTGGGTATTTCTGTTTGAAGGCAAAGGCTATGCAGTGAGCCATCTACAGAGGTAAGTCTGCAACTGGAGGTTTTCTCTCACCATCAGTGAAAGCCCCTATCATAGCTTCACAGGACGCTCAAGTCCTGGCTCTGAGCTTGCTGCTGTCTTTCTGTGTGGCCCTCTGTGACCATGGGCTTTGGCCACCAAAGCGTGTTTTAGCCACTACTCCCATCAACCTTTCCTCACTTGTAAAATATGTCTACCATTTGCATTTTACACACTCTTTTTATAACTAAATGCATTTCAGTATGAAAGGGAACACTCCTTCTGTGTCATCACTCCATTTCACAGCATGGAAAAGTACGATTTCCACTTACGGCTTCCACTGGTAGATGTCCCGAGCCTGTAAATGCACCTAGATGCAAACAGATGAGAAATCCCCACCCCAGGAAGGGCTGTGCAGAACAGAAGGTGCTGAGTTGGGAGGTGAAGGATCCCAGGCTCAGGTTACACGGCACCTTGTCTCTGGTATTTTGTACAAGTTTCCCCGCAGCAGCTCTCCCAGCTGTCATGCTAGGACAGTCTGCCTTGTAACATGCAAGGTCTGCCTGGAGCCTCTGCCTACAGAAGTCAGAGGAGCCCTGTTTGCTTAAGCATCACTTACAGTAGGTATACAGGTACAGAGCTATAGGAAATCCTCTCAGCTGTGCCTACACAGAGGCTTCTCCTTGTGTACGGGTGGGATTTTTTCCCCAGTTGCTGCCAAAATCTTAGCCTGTTTGCAGCACAGGTACAGCAGGAATGAAAATCTTTTGATGCAAGATGCTCCCAAGCATACCGCACAGGCAACACAACTAAAGCACGTTGAGAATCTGGTTGTGTCTTTCATTAAAATGAGAAGTCAAAAGCTCCTTAAGCCCTAGTATTCAGTGATTGTTTGTTGGGGTTTTTTCCCCACACTGGCAGTTACTCAGCAGGCAGCTTAGAGGAAAGTGATTTTAACCTGTGATTTCAACAGAACTGTGAATTAACTTTTTCTAACTTTAGTATCTCATGACCATCAGGACTAAATGATCTTAGCACACAAAACCACATGGGGTGAATGCTGCCTTCAGTTTCAGCTGGTGTACATCTCTTGTTGCTCCATGTTTATCAAAGCCTTAGGTTCAGTGAGACAAAAAGAAGATATCTTGAGGCATCTCTCCAGCAGGCTTGCAGGGCTGCTGACAGGTTTTCCAGATTACTTGCTGTCTGCTTTTCTGCCTTGTTTTTCTGGGAACTGAGTGACAGAAAGGAAGAGCTTGCCTTGAGCTCATCATTGATGAGAGACAAAAAAACAGGGAAAAGCTTTTAGCACCAGCTTTTTCCTAAGCAATGCTGTGTCTCAGTCTCCACCAGCTAGTCCTGTGCCCAAATCAGCCCTTCCAGCCACCTTCTAGAGTGCCGTTATTTATTGAAACTTTTGCTCACACCCTTGACCAGGCTAGGATTTCTATGAAGCACACAGCTCCCACCTCTCCTCAGTAAGTAACAAGCCACCCCTAAATAATCAAGGGGCTCAGCACCTCCAATCCTCCCCAAATTTTCCTCCTCTTAATTGTCCCAGCCCTGTTTGTACAGGGAGAAACCAAGACACAGATAATGCCACAAACTTGACCCTGCACAATGCTTAGCATTTCTAACACCAGCTCTACCTTGTCACTAGATAAGCAAAAAATCCTGGTTACCCACTCACAGTCCTTTCACGAGTAATGGGGCTGGGGATGGTCTGTGATCTCCTCAGGTCCAGACCTGCCTTAGCCCACAGATATGCAGCTTTCTTCCAAAGGGAAAATTGAAAAAAAAAGAGACCTCATACAGTCACTCTGTGTGTGCTCTCCAGTTCCAACCATTAAATGATCACCAAAAACTTTAAAAACTTACTAGTTTCAACAAAACTTGACATATTTAAAAGTTTTGGAAATAATTGTGCTCCTGGAGCTCAGAAAAGGGTCAACCTGCCACTTCTGCTTGGTCCCTAAGAGAAAAAGCCTTTAAATTTTGGCTGATCAACATCTATGACAGCGGTCTGGCAGTTTCCATCAGCATGAGAGGCGAAAGTTAAAGCCACTAGTAAAGTTACATTGAAGCAGTGATACCAGACCTTGCCGTGGGTCTGCCTCACACCAGTAGTGGGAGACCAGCCTGGCTCTCCCTCTGGGCACACAGGGGCTCTCCAGCACACCAAACTCAAGCTCTGCTGCAGATTTATCAGGTCAAAACCTACCATGGCAGAAGACAAGGTGCTATTAAGTCTTTAAACCCCAAAATAGCATCTTACTCGGGATCAGTGGCTGATCTCAAGTGTACACTCCCTCCAATGCAAATGAAAATAGCTTTCATTTTTGAAAGCAGCATTGGAAATTCCTGCAAGAGATCAAATCCTGGGTGAATCCAGGCCTGGGACCACGGCTCATTCCAGGGCTGAGCGACACGAAGGGCTCACTGCTGTGCTGCAGGCTCCTGCGTGTGCTCTCCCTGCAGGGGCACAACACTGCCCGCGGGTTCAGTGTTGCCTCAGCACGGTGTCCTTCACTGCAAAAACTGGGCAAAAGTTACTGAGCCCAGAGCACAGCTGTGTGCATTAGTGTAGAAAAGCCAAAACCCAAAAAAGAAAAAGGAAAACCAGCAAGAAAGAGCCATGGCAAATGCTGAAGGAGACAGAGGGAGGCACTCACCTGCTCACACCAAAGCTGCTCCTGAGGTAGCCGCTGCTCCAAGCAGAAGCAGGGCAGCTCCTGGGGGCTTGTGCCTTTTATACTGGAAGGAAGTGGGCTTGAAGCAGGGAAGGGGGGAGGGGAGTCAAGAGGTGGGCCAGGAGGACGTCAGCAGTACTAGTGAGCAAAATTTAAATTTACAAAAGGAGGGGTAGAGGACTGTGGTTCTATTAGAAAGCCATTGATCAGAGCAGAGAGCAGGAGCTGAGGGCGGTGCCAGGGGATTGCAGGGGGGGCCCAGCAGGACACCTGGCTGAGGCCTCCCCAGCCCACCAGGAGAGCAGAGGGCAGGGGGCTGCTGCCATGTCCCTATGGATGGGGGGACATGGGCAGACCAGAGCAGCACCAGCTGCCACACTCTCTGCACAAGAGATCCAAGCTCTCTATGCTGCCCAGCTGAGATGCTCTGTCTGAAGTGCGTGTCTGTGGGGGGAAAATCACTCGTGGGTGGGGATGAGGTGTGGGGAGAAAGAAGGGAGAAAGAGGAGATAGGCAGTGGGAACTTCTCAGGGCCAGCAAGCTGGAGCAGTCAGCCCCTTCCCAGCCCTTGTTCCTCTTGTCCTGCCTTGTCCTGCCTCGTCCTGCCTCTGTTTTTTGCTTGGGATCTTACTTGATGGCAGCTCCTAACCCACAGCTGGGTCAACTCACCCATGCATAAGTTTTAGGCCATACAGCAACACAGCACCCAAGTAACTAATGAAATCAGTTGTGTTTCAGTGCTTAAGCAGGTTCTTACCGGTTTTGTGGCAAAGAAAGTTTCATCTGCATGAGGCTAATATCTTGAGCAATATTGTATTTCTACAATAGGCATCTCTTCTGCATGGTTATTTTTAACTCTGTCTCTTGACTAATGTGTCATCACAGTCTTGCTGTTACAGATCTTGCTGCTTTAATAGCTGAGACTGTGTTTACCATAAAGGTTTGTAGAGGAGCAGCAGCTGAACTGGCAGGTGTTTCGCTCCCTCGGCACCATCCTGCGGAGAGGCTGAGACGTGAAACGTTACTGGGCTGCCCAGGGACCACAGGCTCTCTTGCAGAGTTCTTTGCAGATGCAGGGTTGTACTCTGCTCTTGGTGAGACTGACTACCTGAAGAAACAATTTTTAAAGCTGTGCTTAGAAGAGAGGGCTCTGAGACATGACCTGGCCCGTAAGCTGAGACTGGATAAGAAATACTGCAATCCCTAAATTCAATAGCAAACCTCTTTTGTTTCTCTATAAATATGCTTCCAGTTGGGAAAACCTCAAAGTACGAATGATACTATTTCACTGCAGCTGCCCCCAAAAAGAATTTTTTTTTTCCCTTGGGGAAATTTGTGGGGTGCATGATTGAAATTCTGGCTGGCCCTGCCCTAAGTCAGTATCCAGCGTCAAGCAGATGATACCATCACCACCACTGGGGTCACTAATTGTGGGGATTAAAATAAATTTCTCACTTATGTTTAATAGTTTCCTCTATGGGCATGTGTATGAACACAAATGGTAAAAAAGCCTGAGAATTCTTCCATTCTCCAATTTCCACCTAGTAACAGCTAAAAGAAGTGTCTTCCTCATCCAAGTTTTCAAGAGTTTACTCAGACTACTCAGGATCACAACTGCAAAATATGAAGAGCCCTTAAAGTCTATGATAGCACAAAAGGTCTTCCTACAGCTAACATAATCAATAATGTATATACACGCTTTCTTCAGCAACCTCCTTTTAGCGTGTTCCCGTTGAACCTTGCAAATGCTCCCTACCTAAAAATCAATCTGCATCCAAGAACCAGGCGGTGCCTCTGCTTCCGATGTGCTAATTATGTGTGCATGCGTGGAGAGCGTATCTTCTTAGTAAGTGAAGCCCCTTCACAGTTTTGCATTGTAGATCTTTTCCCTTACTGCTCTTTACATTGATTTTGACCAGACAATGTGGGTACCCTTTCTTGATCTCTAGTGGGCAACTGCTGGAGTGAGGGCTTTTTCTCTCCAGGATATGTAGGACCCCATCTTGTCTTGCTGTTTTGCTAAGAGATCCTATCATCATAAAACAGAAGTAAAAGCCTTTTTCATCCCATTTACTCTTCCTAGTCTTGCTGGCACTGCAATGTGAGCCTTTCAATAGCACAGATCATTTTCACAGATGGACACACCTACGTGGAACTTACCATGTAAAATAAAACTGCAATGTCTTCACGTTAATGAGGTTTTCTTATTGGTAAATGCTGCCTGCAAAATAATATGCCATACAAAGAAAAACCATTATTAGTACTGCCAGCATTTACAATGTTTCAGTATGATCAGCTGCCTTCACTCTGGCCCGAGGTCCATCTACTGCGGTATCTTGGTAGAGAACATCTAGTGAAGACTCTAAAAACAGGGCAGCATATTTTGACATTCCCCACTAGACCTTGAGACTTGTGGTCCAGAGGCTTCGCAGGCCAACTGTTTCTTTGTGGTAGGTAGCCCTTAATGGACTACTTTTCTTTCACAGTTGCTTCTTGAACCCATGTAAATTCTCAGCATCCACAAAATCATGCACCAAGGACTTCACAGCTCTCTCCCTGCTACAAGAAGGATCACAGCTGTTTCCCAGTTTCAAGTACTTATTTTTTCATTTTTGCTTTCATTCTGCCTTCATTAAATATCTATATATCTATAAAACATTCTAAGCAATGAAGAGTAATAATCTATGTGACAGTCTATTTAAAGGAGCCTCATCAGGCATTTCTCTTACCAAAGTACTAGTTTACTCCATCCTCATTGACTGTAAGTTATCATTTCTTTCCACCAGACCACAACTGAACTCCAAAGTGCTATGTACAGTACTCAGAAGCTTCACTGAAATCATCCTGACTTCTTGGGGACTTTTCAGACAGTTGTGATTTTATTTTATTTTGTTATCCCATTCATAGCAGGGCTTATGCTTTGGCTGAGGAAAGCAAGCCAGCTCATGCAACACAGAAATGTGAAAGCCACTCAGGCTTGGGAGGAACTAGGAAAGAGCTGTCAGCGGAGAAGAGGTCATGAAAGAGTCAACCAGGAAGATCGTCTAGAGGACAGCTTCGTGAAGGGGCAGAGGTTTGTGTGTTAAGACCTCCAACCTTTTTCTGTGTTGGAGAGGCTGGGCACATGCTCTCTTCTTTACAGATAGCCCATGGAAAGGTCTCAGGCCTCCATCACTTCCATGGCCCACACACAGTCAAGGGCTCCTGCATGTAAAATTCCTGCGTAGGTTATGGGAACCAGGAGCGGGGCTGAGCCCACTGTTAGCTGGAGTGTCTCAGTGCCTTGGTGGGGTGGTCGACCAGGGAGCCACTGTGGGATACAACTTCTTAGAAAACCAGCAGATACACAGGTGTGAAGGGCTGTGGGAAGGAAAGCAACTTCCCAAGGCTAAAGAGAGGTAGGGCTCCTGGGCAGGAAATGGTGAGGAGGATGAATGGTGGCCATGGGAAGGTATCACCTGGAGGTTGGAGTGACCCAAGAGGACGAGGTCCAGGGAGCCTGCCACGGATGAATATTCTTTGGGAAGACAACGCCAGAGGCCAACAGTGAACTACAGTTTTGATGCCAAACTCTACCATCTAGTCTGCTCAAAGAACTAATCCAAAACTTTTTTTTTTTTCTGTACTTCTTTTGCTGGTAGGAGCCTTCCTTTGGTGAAAACCACCAAAGCAAAGACATTTGATGCAGTTGGGTGGAGAAATATAAACACTTTTTTTCCAGTCCACCACTCTCATTGTTTCACATACCAGTATGTGAATAGTTTGCAAATGCCATGAACTACTGCCTGACCCATGAATCTGCCCAGCCTTCTGTACTGGAATTCTGTGTGTGAAGTGAAATAAAACATTGCTGGTCTGATTTTGCTTAGTCTTGAATGAGAGTGGGGGATAACACTGACCCTTGTGCTACCTGGAGCTGGAAATTCTTAACTGACATTAACTATTTGATGATTGATAAGGGGCCTGGTTGCACTAATTGAGTTTGGAGGATTCATGAAAAGTTATATTCAAATCTATTCAGAAAACCATGTCAATTCAAGCAACTAGATGAGACTGATAATTACAGGTATGTAGCTTTAGTCTGAAGCCATTCTCTACTAACATTCAGGTTCAGATTAACCAGGACTGCCTTTATTTTGGAGTTATTTTTTCCTTAGAGAAAGAGGACCATCTAGTGGTTAACACAGAAATTATCTTCTTGCTTTCAATAATTATTGAGCAAGGAATGAACCCCAACACGTTTCAAACGAAAGCATGTGTATCTTGAAATCTGACCAGGTACTGAAGCTAAACCAAACTTCATATACCCTAGATTCTGACAAGTTAGACTGGATATCCAGGTGTTTAGCACCAGCACAATTCCCGGTTTGCCCAGTTCTCCCAGTCAGCACATGCTTACTGGAACAACTTGTTAGCAACTGGGCAGCTCAAGCATAGGCTACAGCTCAGGACATGAGCCAGTCTCCCCAAGCCCTTCCTCAGCACACTGTGGAGGCTTTGCCAGAGTTAGAGCTCTTATGGAAAAATACGAGTCAGGCTTGGCACGGTTACAGCCACCTTCAAAACTCTTCTGCTGACTGTACAGCTAGAGGGAGAATTTCTTCTGACACTTTCGCTATTCTTCTTCCCTACTAGAAAGCCTTCCGCACAGTGGTTCGGGATGTGTAACTGCCAAATGCAGCTGGATATTGTAGGTAGAGTCATGTAGCGGGAGCAGGGAAGTTCAAGAAAAAAAATATCAAGGATGGAAATATTTTTGCCTATCTCTCAAGCATCCAGCACTTTGACATTCTTTTCAGGATGGCAACATTAGTCTGGGAAAGGCATGCTTCTGGCACGGGAGTGGAGCAGAATTTGTGTATAGAGTAGCTGCATTGCTGGAATACAGGAGAGAAATTAGTGCTGCTACGTGCCATTTGCACATTTCATGCACAATCATTTTGTCAGGCAACTTAAACTACTCTTTGAACACTGCATGCTTCAGGCAGCAATTGTCTGGGTTTCCAGGCTCTTGCAGAGGACAGGTCAGCATGCAAGCCTGCCATTTTCTGGTAGGGCAGACTGCAGGACCAGGCACAGGGGGTCTGCCTACAGGAGCAACCCTTAATTAAATTAAATTTTGGCTTAGTAAAAGCTCCTAAGGCATAAAGGTTAAAATATTAAGGTGCTGCACATTAGAACCATTTCTGTAGGAAATTAAAATTGAAGTATTTCATGCCAGTTATTACAGAGGGGATTGAAGGCAACTGAAGGTAATGGCAGCCTTGTGCATGCACACATGCAAAGACAGATGTCACACAGAGTCCTAAATTAAAGCAGAGCTTTAGCCCCTACCATGTGGGTGACTTGCTTTTTTCCTGATGCAAGGCTTTCTCATGGCATTCCCAGCCCATGTTTCCAATGCAGCACTTCTCTGGAAGAACGACGTTTCTCCCACCAGTCTGGGTTACTTGCTGCTCCTAAAGGGCAGCAGAAGTACTTCTGACGGTACCCAGTGAAGGTGGGGTTCTGCGCTATGGTGACAATTTATACAAAAGTGTACTTTATGGCTTCAGTGTATCATATTTTTCATCTGCATGCCAGTGAATGCCTGGTTCTAATCCCTGAAGTTTATCCAGTCATAAATAACCTCTAATGATTCACATACAGCTTGACAGATGAACTGAAATACAGTGAAAGGCAAGCAAAGGGATCTCTAATTGCTATTCATAACCAGGTCTTGCAACAATTACACTTAAATAGCTTGAAGCCATGATCAAGATAATTAGAAATGATGTTCTTTCCTGGCACAATTGTTGCCAGGTTATGCATTAGTCATGGAAAGGCAAGAGTCTTATTCCCAATCCATTGCTTAAACCCTGATGTCTAATAGATATTAGCGAATGAGATTTAACTCCAGCCTTGGCTCTAGGACGATTAGCTGTAATCTGAAATTTAACAGGCTAAACAACACCACCTCTTGCTTCCACTTAGGTTTTAAACCTATTTTAACTGCTTCTACCTTTTTTGTTTGCTGCTGTGTCATGTCTGCTGGGCCCACCTTTGTGCAGTCTGGTGTGGCTGGAAGCCCTCGCAACCAGGGCTTTGACAAGTCTATTGTCACGAGTGGCTGCTCAAGAGCAATGGGAAGGACTCAGTCAGAACAAAGGACCTCAGGACAGCTGTCAAGGGGCAAAAGCAGGAGAAGCACATCTCCAGCAGGATGCCACCTGTCTCCGCCCACAGTGACCAAAGTTTGGTGCAAGGCGCTGGCACAGACTATATTTGTGGCAGACCTCAGTGACAGACATGACACGGAGACCTGCAGCTCCCCCTGAGGAGGACAGCGGAGGGAGAGTTCTTTCGCTTTGGCACAGCCCCAGAGAGACCCCACGCCAAAGCATGTGGCCATTGCGGCAGGCTGCCAAGGGAACAATAAGCGTGCTGGCCACCGCCTTTGTTTTAATGGCTGCCCAGTGCATGCCAAGCTGTGCAATTAGGGCTTGTTTCCATTCCCTCTGCAGTTGTCAAGGTTTGCGCTTAAGAACTGTTCATTGTGGTTTTGTTTTAAGGACAACAAAGTCACATCTTCTTGGCTTATAAAGGAGCTTTGTTGTTTCCCAGACAGCAAATCTCATTTGTCTGTAAACTGTACAATGAATCTCACAGATGCCCAATGAGGGTAGGGGGCCAATGAATCCCACAGTTGCCCAATGACAGGCTTGGGTTAAGCCTGCAGTGAGAACTAGAAGTACAAAACTATTTTAAATGCATGAGGATTCAAAGTAAGCACAAGAACTGCCACAGGTTTCACCTAACCCTGCAGACTTGGGCTTGGATTTTGTGTCTGAGGACCCACTGTCCTCTCATCCATGGCCTGGCCTATCCCCAGCCTCTGTCCTCTTCAGTTGTCCCAGCATAACTGTTGCAGGATTATGCAAGTGGAGTGGATCTCAGGTTTTAACCTTTGAGTTAGTTTTTTAACAAATCAGTTTGCTGATCTGGCTCATCACAATGCCCTACAGACAGTGGTACTGGCCCAGTCAAGGTAACAAAAACCAGTGGCTGAGGGAAAAAAACGATGACATGCCTGTTTTTCTGCTGGGAAAAAGTTTCATGGGATGATGCTGGGAGAGCAAAAAGATACAGCAAAATTTTGCAGAGATGTAGAGTTTGCAAAAATGCAAAATGCATCAAAAATTCCCCACATTAGGATTCCTCTGAGAGAGGTGCTGGAGACATCCTAAGGACATGTCCCTGGGGATGCATGTCCTGAGCTTGCTCAACCTGCCCAGAAGGTCTCTTAGTGTCTAGCTCTTCATCCTTAATCCACAGACATTGTCCAAATCGTGGCATGCCTCTGTAACTGAAGCAGGCGCCTCAACCTCTGTGATTAGCATCTCCCCATCCTCCCATTACCATCCCAATAGTGCCTTTTGCAGCTGCTTGGGAGAAAGAGAACCTTTCTCTACTGCCCACACTGCAGTGAAAGGCTTCATCAGCAATGGCAGCAAAGGGTAAGCAGAGGTTTTGTACCGTGGCAAATGGCCTTGCTTTCCCCTGGGGAAAAAGAAAAGCTTTGCTGCAAAGTGACAGAACCAGAAACTTTCTTAGACCAGTGCATGCTGACATTCATAAAGCTACTGCAGTGCTGATCCAGGCCCTGGATCACAGAAGAAAAATATCCCTTTGATTTAAGAGGACCGAAGCTTAGTATAAAAGCCAAAAAAAAAAAAAAAAAAAGGAAAAAAGGGAGAAATATAGGTTCTGGCAGTTGTGCCAATGCAACCAGGTTATTGTGCATCAGCAAAGCCATTAATCACTTCCCAAGGACTGGAAAGCTTTGTAACACAAGCTCACCTTTTTAAAGGCAAACCTTTACCATTGCAGCCCCGCCACCACTTATGTCCTTCCTGTGGGGCCTCGTGGCCAGCCATGGCGGCACCTCGGGGTGCGGGGAACACGGCAGCTCCGCCTCGCTGGCAGTGCCCACCCGAAAGGGAGAGTGAGCAGGCAAAGCAGGGGACACGGCCAGTTCGTGGGGTGCTAACTGGCTCCTTCAGTGTATTTCTTTGTGTTAAGCATCATTTTGTCCAGCGAGGTAGGCCTGAGGGAGGGGTTTTCCGACATGTTTGAGCGGGGAAGGGGAAGCACTCTCCCAGTTTCAGATCAGCTTGAAGTGTCAGTCCAGCAGCGAGCTTGGAAACAGAGGGAGCCCAGGGAACGGCACCACCCAAGCCAAAGGCACGGGAGCATGGAGGGGACCTCCGCGGGGGTCACCCAGCGGGGCCTGCGCCGCCCCTGAGGGCGGGCAGCGTGGAGAACGCGGGGCTTCAGCCACCCGCCAGCGCTGCTTTCGGGGCCCCTCCTGTGGGGAGCCGGGCTCCTTCCTGAGCAGGCGGGGATGTGCGAACACACGGCCCGACCCCGCAGCAGCGCCCGCGCCCCGCCACCTGCTCCCCGGCCCGGCCCGGTGCGCTCTGGGCCCTGTAGTCCTTGGGCCCGGAGCGACGCTCCGCGCTCCATGGCCGCGGGGACTCTCCTTCCCGTGGGGCGGTACGGGGGCGGCGGCGGCCATCACGTGCCTGGCGCGGTCCGGGCGAGCCGCCATTTTATGAGGAAAACCGGCGGCTGCTGCCCGTTAGCGGTAGCGTGGGGCGGTGTCCCGGGGGTTCCGCGGGTGAGGGGCAGCGCGCTCCCACCCCTTCTTATTTCCCTTTGCGCTTCCTCCTCCTTTCACTCGTTTTAATCTCTCTCCCCGTTCCTTCCTTCTCAGGCTCGCCTCCCTCCCTCTGCTTTTGTTACCCCTCCCCTCGCTTCCTCCCCTCCCTCCCCGCTCCCTCCCCTCCCCGCCCCCGCCGGCACTGCGGAGCCGGAGACGTGACCCGAGCGGACCCAGCCGCGGCCTTTTCCCCGCTGCCCCAGCCTCTCGCCGCAGAGTCGCATGTCATCTATCCAGAACCTCCAATCCTTCGGTAAGAGCCGCCACCCGCCGGGCACCCCGCCACCCCCTCGTGCCGCAGGGAGCCCCACAGTCACCCCCTCGGCACCCCCCCCTCCGCCCCGGGTCCGTGGCTGCCCCCGCAACCCCGTCCTCGGCCCGCTGGCCCTGCTGCCGCCGCCGCTGTCCCCAGGGCCCCGCCGCGGTGTGCGTCTCGGTGCCCCCGCGGTGACATTGAGGCCGCTGCTGAGCGGGTGTCGCCGGCGCTGCCCGCCGCGCTCGGCACAGGCAGCCCTGCCTGCTCGTCCCTGTCCTCCGGCGGCGCCGGCCTCGGGGCGTGCGCTGCCTGCGCGGCGGAGACACGTCGGGTGGGAGACTCGTCTCCCTCTCTGTTCGCTCTCTTTCCGCTCCCGCAGGAGGTGCTGCCATGTACTGTGCTCTGACAGCTGCGCTGTTTGCCTCAGTGTCTGGTAGCACCCCAAACCGGTCTTTTCTGCCAACTCTGCAGTCCCAAAGTTGTAATCTTTGTGGGTGGAGGGGAGACTAGGGTTTGTATCCTCTGCTAAGGAAGGCAATAATCTCAGTTCTGATTGCTTCTGGATTTGCCGCCTGATCTTATCCTTACCAATATCCCAAAACCTGCTATATGCCCTGCAAAGAGGATTGTTTCTATAGATTGAGCTGTACAGATGGTAGGTCGTTTCTCTTGTATTAGCAGGGGAGTTTACCCTGCTGGGCCGTGGTTCTCCACCTTCAGTATCTATAGGCACAGAAGTGAGCAAGTTAACACTTTATGGGATAATGTTGTCAGGCTTTTGGTCTCAGCTTTGCCTTTAATCCTCTGCAAATATAAGCCCTATGAGAAGGTTATGTTAATAAGGATTTGGGAGCTGACCCTGTGTTTGGGAAGGTGCTGCCCAAAGGATTTGTTTGAAGTGATCCAGTGTTAACACCTACAGCCCTGGCTCACCTCCAACCTAGAATCCTAAACTGCCAAGTGATCTTCGTGCCCAAGCCCCCTTTTTATTTCACCTTTTCTTTGACTGAAATTTTCTGTTAGTGTTTGCCCCATAAGCTGTGGGGCATAGTGAAATTCAGCATGTTTTAACAAATGCCTTAGTAGAAATTAAGCCTGTCAAGCTGCCTAGTGCTCTACTTCTTTCCTGTGGTGCTTGCGTCCTCATGATGCTTTCAGTGCCTTCAGTGTTCTTGTCATTCTTGTTTCTACAAGGGTCAGTCTGTCTGCAGCTGAACTACTTCTGTTCCTATTTCTGCTGAAGTTTTATTCTTCTGCAGCATTTGTTTTGAGTGGATGGCAAAACTTGATCAGTGTTTTTAGATTTGAGTTTTGGATGAAGGTTTGGGAAATTGTAGCTTGCATGGGTGTTGAACGTACACTTTCTGAAGATTGGACTCTTCGTTATGATTCTGATTAGTACAAAAAAATTACTTGTGATTCATTTTAAAAAAATAATACTTAAAGCACTTCATGCTTCAAGATTTATTTGGAGCTACTGATTAGGAAACTTGTAGGGCTATCAAATTTCTTGACAGAGTGTTAAGTATGTTTTTGTGGAGAACAGAGAATAAGAAGTATAACCTGCAAACCCGTCTTCCTAAGTGCCTTCCTGTTTCACCTGTTTGGAAGAATTTGAGAACTGAACTTTCTATAGTCAAAGCCTAAATGAATTTTGTTACAATTCTTGTCTAAAGCTACTGACTCTGGCAGAGGGGTGCTGGTTTACAGACAGCCTCTTACATCTGTTAGTGTCGTGGTATTTTGTTTACATTAGTAGCCAAGAATTACATCCATGCCTTAAAATGCTGGTAGTGTGGTAGCTGTCATGGTGTAAGACTTAGTTTTGAACCTGTAAAGGAGTGTATGTACAAGAGCTGTGTTACTTGTCTGTACTTCTCAGTCGATTTGATAAAAGATACTACTTCTATATTTCTCTTAAAATGCATGTGGCTGTCTAAAACTTACATGCACTTGATGTTCTCTCAGAACCATGTTTTCACGTTCAGAGCTTCAGGATTGAGTTACCCTTTGCAAGAAATAGTGAAGTTGATACTGTAGCTGAAAATTGTTTATATCCAGGAAGGCATTGAAGAAACTGGATGCCTGATGGTTGAGAGCGCTATGCTGACTTAGTAGACTAGTGAGACTTAATACAGCTGTAGAAAAAAGTACTCTTGATTTCAACTGTATTTTTAAACAGGGAGGAAATGGCAAGATTTTCACAAAGAGCTTTATTTAGGGGAAGTGAGGAACTTACCTGTTAGTTTCGAGCTTGAGTGTTTTCCTTTGTGGGAATTACATGACCCTTTTTCCTCCTGCAGACCCCTTTGCTGATGCAACAAAGGGTGACGACTTACTCCCGGCGGGGACTGAGGATTACATTCATATAAGGATCCAGCAACGAAACGGAAGAAAGACACTAACAACTGTTCAGGGAATTGCAGATGATTATGACAAGAAGAAACTTGTGAAAGCTTTCAAAAAGGTGAAGTTGCTGATTTGATAGTAAAGATACTATATAAAGGAGTTTGATAGCTTTTAATACTAAGTAACAGAATATTTGTTTTATTTCATTCTTGCTAGTGCACATCATATTCATACGTTGATTCCTTTCCCTGTCTTTCTCAAAATTCCTATCGGTGTCTAGTGACACTGATTTTTGCTAAAAAGTTAATTGTTTCTTTCCTATAAAGAATATTTCCTGAATGTTTCATTAAAATTTCACAGATACCTGGCTTTGTTGATGTGAAGAATAAAATCAGTTTAAAGTAGAACTGTTTTTGCATTTCTGCTTCTCTCATAGCTGGGTTGTTATTGAAAATAGAGATACTGAGTTTTACCAGGATGAAAATATTTATTTTAAAATAGTGTGGTGTTGAAAGGCTGTATCTTATGACTTTGTTTTCCATTCTTGCAATGAATGTTGGGCTGTTCCTTCTGCACAGTAGCTGTCTTGGTCTGAATTTACCATCAGCAGCTTAGTTTGTGTCTCTATGCATCAACAGATATATTCCATTTGCTCTCAAAACCAGCGTAAAATAGATCTAGTCATTGCCTTGCTTGGCATCAGAATTTAGTAAGCAGTTTCTGTGACAAAATTCTGCTGAAAAGACTTACTAAGCAAAATCATAATGTACATCAGATGTCTTACAATATGATGAATGTTTCTCTCCAGAAATTTGCTTGTAATGGTACTGTGATCGAACATCCTGAATACGGTGAAGTTATCCAGCTTCAAGGTGACCAGAGGAAGAACATTTGCCAATTCCTCTTGGAGGTGAGGATCTGCAGATAAATATCTAAAACTGCTCTGGAAGCAATAGAGTGACAGGTGGCACTGATGTTAATTAACCAGCTAAAGATGTCCACTGTAGTTCCTTTGTATTTTCAGCCAAAAAGTAAAATGACACTTTCAGAATGAGAGTAAACCTCTGGTAAGAATCAAAGCACCGTGGAAGGCATTTACCCTGCTACAACACACCACTTGTTCTCTGGCAGTGCAACTCGAGTTCTTCGTTTGTAAAATCAAGTGCTTGATACAAACCGTAATTTTGAGACTGTAGAGGAAAGAGGCTTACTGATGCAAATCATGATGCACAGATGTTACACTGTCAAAGAGTAAGTGTTAGGACCACAGAATAAGTCAGATGTCTGATAAGATTTTCTTTTTTGTGTAAATTATTCTGCTTGGCCCAGAAGCATTCTGGAACGTAGAAAATACTTTATTGGGTATGTTACTGTATTGCAGTTTCCTTAATCAAAGTGTAAGTTTGTGGTAACTTGATATCACTGTAATATCCCTAGCATGTAAGCTTTACTGAAACATGTTGCTTTTCTCCTTTAGATTGGCATTGTCAAGGAAGAACAACTGAAAGTTCATGGTTTCTAAAATACCTGTACTTTCATGAAGAATCCTGCAGTATTTGGTCTTACCTAGCCTGGCTCTTCTGTGAAAAATGAATCTTTGCAGTGAATGGACTTCCCTGTTGCCTGAACATTTAAAATTTGATTCAGATTTGCATGCCTGTGTGAAACATGTGGTGTGTAGACTAGAAACACATAAGAAAACTTCAGTAAGGTGGTAATGAAGACACGTGTGAACTTTAACACATTTCCAATGGAAATGTTTTAGCGGTGATTGTTCAGTTTAGTACTCTCCACCTGACTTAAATGTGTGGGTTGTATTAAAATAGCGTGTGTTGTTGCTTAAAAATAAAAGTTTATTCATATGTTTTCTGGGATATCTGAAATGCTTTAGCTTAAGTTTTAAACTGGCATAGCAGCCTTACTAAAGAATGGCTAAACTTTTGTGGCAGGTGTAGCTCGCTGCTGATTGAATAAACTGGAAAATCTACATGATGAAGTATTAGCTAATTAATCAGTAGATTAGCTTGATGTGATCTTACCCTGTAGCTGTAAGACTAGAGCTTTAAAGTCTTTTGTGTAGGTGTGTCTTAGTAGCAGCATCATAAGACATAAATTGTTTGCTGAGTAAGTAACTGGATCTTCTCTAAAATTTACTGCAGTGACTCTATGAGGTATTAGCGTTAAGCATAGTAGGACTAAAATAAGCTGAACTCCTCGAGGCTGCTATTACTGAGACCGTGCTAAACATCTAGGTCTTACATAGTACCCCCAAAACATTTGAAGGAAGTGCATGGGATTTTGTATCTCTTCTGTCACTGAGTGAAGGGGAAAGACACCGAGCTGGCTTCTGCTATGACTGTGCATTTAATGTTGGCGAGCAAAGCGCTTTAATTAGCTGGTAGTGTTAGCTGCAGAAGTAAGGATGGGAACAGGCTCTACACTAACCTTTTTCTTTCCGGGTATAGAAAGTTTTGCTGTGATTAACAGTTAATATTGCAGGGTTTGTAGTGGGGTTTGGGTGTTACTACAGAAAGCTGATTTAGTCTACTTTTCTAGCAGACCATTCAGTGTTATCTAAAGTTGTAATTGTTAAAATAGGTTTGTTCCACCATGTTTTTCATCTAGTTTTAGTTAGCTGTAGACATTTGGTATTCTGCTTTTAAGACAGGTCTCTTTACAGAATGAAATTACTTTATTTGGTGAAACAGGCAGATCTTATCTTGTGAGATGGACATGGAAATTTTCTCTGAAACAATTTAAAACATGCTGAGCTGGGAAACCATAGAATAGTGGTAAATGTTAAAAAAACTTCTGGTAATATGTATTCTCTGGAAAGGAAGAAAGAGGCATTTCTTTGCTGCTAAGACTTACTAATAACTTATTCAGAAAAAAAAAAATCTGACTAAGTAAATACCAATAATAGGCAGACCTATATTACTTAATATCACCTGTGCCTATACTTGGTTTCCTGTTCAGACTTGACTTTTTAAACAGAAATGCTCGATTTTAACTCATTTGAACCTTTTGGGGGGGGGCAGGGGGAGGAAATTCTGAATTCAGATATGAACCTTTATGGCACTAGCAACAATGAAGGGAGCACTCTAGAGCATTCATATGACAATTTCTTTCTCTGTCTGGTCTAGACAATTCCACCTGTAAGAATCCAGTGTCCAGTCTCTCAGTCTCCACAAATTCTGCCTGGTGTTACAGACCTTAACTGTTCCAGAGAAAGGACATTGCAAAAGATTGTATACTGTTAAGGTATAATGTGTTCAAGAGGAGGAGGAGGGAATGCCTGCTGCAAAACATGAAATACCAGCACACAGAATGAAAATCAAAAAAATAAGTGTTATGCAAACCTTGCACATAGCAGAATAAAATTCTTGTACTGCAAGTTTACCTAGTCCTGTTTCATAGATGCTAAAGTAATTAATCCTTTGGGGGGGTACATAGCACTTAGTGATTTTCATTTTATCAAATGCCAGAAAACCCAACGTTCTCATTTAAAGCCTGTTCTCCTGCCCAAGAGGAAAAACAAGCAGTATTCTCTCCTGTTTCACTGGTATTACTTGAGTACTTCTAGTGGTTCTTGAATTGGAGATTAACAAATGATTAGCAAGTCTCATGTGTTACTGAGTCAGTCTTCATTTCAGATGGCATTCCATTAACTTTTACTACCTAAGCATGAGTCATGTCTCCATAGTCATTCTGCTTGGAATAAATAAGAAAAACCTTTGTTTTCTTCCTCCTCATTTAAAAGTAATTTCTGATAGGAGACATGTTGCATTTGATAGGTGTCTTGGTTTTTATGCTCTGGTGGAACTGCTTGTGTTTTGACCTTTGAAGGGCAAGATTAAAAGGAGAGGGAATAAGAAGTAACATATTTGCAGTTCAAATAGATGAGATTTATTGTGGCAACAAACAGTCTTTCTAGAAGGAAAAAAGAAATTTTCGTCCTTGAAGTGTTTTAAACTATAACCATGTCTGGATAAGATTGTAACTAGCCGTGCTACAAGCCCAATCCTCTTTGCATGTTATAGAGGAAAGGCTTAACAATTTCATGGTTTATCATCTTATGCTGAAACTTCTTTGTCAAAGCTCAGCCTGTTTGGAATATATATCTGTGTTTCAAGAACGCTGAAAAATGTGGAAGACTTTGGGAAAGAACTGTTGAAATTACTGCCATGAAAACCTGTTTTCACAGTGAAGGCAGGTTTCAATCTTTCCATCTACTTCAAAATAGATCGAAAATTGGTAAAGGATGTGGCCCATAATTGTCGAGGCAGTAAAAGAGAGCTAATAATAGAAAACACCTTAAAAAACCTCTAGTAGGACTTGAGACTGGGCAAGCTTAGACTGCAAAGAGTGGTGGCTTCTTTTTGTTGGAATATTGTGAAGTCTGTGTCCATCAGATCTCCAAATCAAGATTGCAGCCTTAGTGATACCAGGGCTTAATCACAAGCTGCAACTGGATGTAGGAACTGCTGTTTCAAATTCAGGGCCTTGCTGTGCATAGTTATATTGAACTGTTGCAGCTGACTTTTAGCCGATACACTGGAGTAAGGTGGTGCATAAGTTAAATTAGTTCAGAGCCTACATCTACCTAGTGCCACTATGAACAGTGAAACCATCGCTTCCCAAATGGTGGTAGCAGTCCTTGTTTGTAGAAGGTGAGATTTAGTAATTTATTTCTGTAAACTGCCTACTTTTGTGAATTATAAGGCCCTTGACCTTCACCTGTGGTCCGCTAAATCTGACCGTGTGTTTCAGAGGTGAGCATGAAAAGCACAACTATGGGCAGATAAGCAGTAATTTTTCTTAAGTGAAAGAACCTCTGAAAGGAGTAGTGCCTAGATTGTGTGTGCGTACTGTTCATTGGTGTTTTGCTTAAATCTTACTTCCTGCACTACGTTCTTGCACAGCCTAAGTGAAGAGCATTTTGTTCTGAAGAACTTTTTTGGAGAGGGAGGAAGGAACCCCACAAAAAAATCACCTTAAGAAATTAGTTTATATCTTAAGTCTGTTTTCATTAACTTACATTGTCCTGGACTGCAAGACCTCTATAATGTTATTTTTTGTTTCTGTATCTTTAAAAACCCTAATTAAAGTTCCTTGGGAGTTTGGCATTTAAGGTTCTAAATATATCTAAAGCCATTACAAAATTTAAAATTGTGAAGAGTTGTTGAAGCTTAAGTTTTAAATATTTGAACAAATAATAATTAAGCAGAGCTCTGCACTTTGTCCTATACTGCTGTCCTGCTTATAATCGGTATGTAGCTACCCTGAAGATGCAAACGTATTTACAGACTTGCCAGTAAGTGGATATCCCTGCTGTAGTGCGATACCCTGTTTGTAGCTTTTGTAAGATCTTATCTAATGTGCTGCACTGTTACAGGCTGTACTACTCTAATTTTACAGTACAGGACAGATGTACCATGAGTTCCAGTCAGCAGTTATCTTTTCCTTAATTCTTCTGGAAGGCTCAAGTGTACAGGATCCATGTGTTACACCCTTGTTTGAAGTGACTCGGTAGTTCCTCTTACTATGTGAAAGTATGCACGGGATTGGCATTTAGCCAGTTAAAGAACGAGGGAGGCCTTTTTATAGATGACTTTGGAACACAGTAGGGGTTGCTGTCACTTTTGGTGTGTTCAGTGCTGATTAGTGTCACTGAGTGTTCCTCTAGCATGCTGCTGCTACTGGGGAATGAAGTGGCCTTAGAGGGTCATGTGTATTTAAGTATTAAGAACCTGCCTTCCTCCTAAGACTCTCCATACATCCGTACTCAGTTTAATTAGGAACGTGTCCCCCATGCACAGCAACATGAAGGTTATTTTCCAGTTGCCAGATCAGAAGTTCTTGAGATGAATAAGGGAAAAACAACATAGTTGGTTTATGTTTGCTGTACAGATGCTTAATGCCTACTGTTTCCAGTTTACATTTAAAAAAAGAAAATCTCAAAAGATGATTTGTATGTGGCATGCCTTTTTAATGTTTGCTACATGCCTGTGATTGATCTCTTTATGAACCTGTATTGGAGTATTGATAGAGAGCTGAGACAACAAAGTCTTTTGAAATAAAATGTACCAATGCTATTTTATGTATGCTTTTCTAAGACAAACGGAATTTTATGCTATTACTAAGGAGAATTTTTTTTTTTGGTGGAAGATAGAAGTAGTGTAATTTATTAGTGATGTATGTGATCCTCTTGTAATCAGCTTTGATTTCTTCAAGAAATGTTATATTTCCTCTTAAATTTCTACCATAATCTGTACTAACCTACTTAAAAATATTGCGACTTGTACTGGGGTATCGTAGCTCTAAAACAAGATTGGCTTGCAGTCTAAAACTTTGGATAGGAAAGGATCATCTAATTTCTTGAATAACCAAAATACACAGTGTTTTATGATGAAGCCAGTAACATGTGCTCAAGTTTGGTCTTAGCTATTTTAGAATGTCTTGCATCTGTGAAATGTGACAGCACATTTCTGAAATTAATTTGGGGTTTGATTAAAAGTACTTGTGTATATAATAAACGCTTTTTTCCATTTTAAGCCATCTTTGCTATGATTATGCAGCAAAAAAACCCCATGATCCAGGCTCAGTTCTCCAAGTCATGAGTAGGTGAATTCAGCAGACAAGGTTGCAAGCAGAAGGGTCATGCTCCTCAAAGACAGGATTTAGCTGTCAGCTGTGTTTGTGGTCTCTCACAATCAGAAAGGGAAACGGCGCTGTTGCTACAGTACAGGCAGACAAGCCTTGGGTATCATGATGGAACAGCTAACCCCATGGAAGAGGTGGTGCTGCAGTTGTTTTGGTAACTGTCCTGCAAATGAACTAGAAAGTTGCCCTTTAGGTAGGTAGACCCAGCAAATGACATAAATGCATTGATGTGCAATTGGAGAATAGTTATGGGGTAAGAAAGGTTAGAAGTGGTCTATTCCCAAGACCACGCTGGAAAAATTTACTGAAGGGCAGGCCCTGTTGCAGAGGAAGCAGCCTTTAGCTACTCTCCACCAGAGGAAGGTACTCGTGTGATGGGGGTACCTTCAGATGCGTGATGGACTACACCTCAATAACCAGACCGAACAGACATCGGTGGTATCAACGCATCTGTACTGGGTAACGCTGGTGAAAGACAGCCCTGCAAACTGATACTTGTCAGTGTCTTTGAGTTACACCTGTAACTCAAAGCCCAGATCAGGATGTGGACTTGAAGATTGAGAACAAAATCGCTGGCCAGGTTCCTCTAGTAAATAGTAACCTGTAAATTAATCTATTCATTATTCAAGATAATTTATATGAGTGAGAATTCAGTATGAATAGGGAATATCGGAAGACGAGTGTTTTCCTTCTTTACTTACCTTTCTTTAGGTAAGATTATGCAGTGGCATGGAGAAATTTCCTGACTGTCCAGTAGTGGTTTTACTTCTTAAATACTGTGAACAGTGCTCTGAAGCTACCTGGGCCTGGAGCCCACACCCACCATTGCCTCGCCCTGCATGCTAGGCTGGTTTTAAAGGGCACCGAGGGGAGGGACGTCTCTTGGGCTCATCAGATTGTTTCCTTTCTCCTGGTAGAAGTCAATTCCAGTACTGGCTTAAGTCACACTAGACTAGATCATCCTTCAGTAATGCTATGGAAGATAAAAAGGGTTTCTGCAGAGGGTGAGAGGGAGGGAGGTGTCTGCCTCTTGCTTCCCATAGAGCAATGCAGGGCCTTTCAGGTTGCCGCCACTGGAAGCCAGTCTGGGCACAGCAGTATGTGCTGCCTCGTGGTTTGCGCTGCACAGCAGCAGCTGGGGGATTTCCAGGTCTTGGCTGGTTCTTGTGGCAGTTCAGGCCAATATGCAGGTGGGTGTCTGGCAGTAAATTCAGAGTACCAGAGCACTCTGATCATGGATGTGATCTGACCACGCAGAAATGGACATCTACTGTGGGTCTGTCCCTACAGTCCTTTAATTACTTTTTGTCTGTCTGATAAAAGCAGTATCCTAACAACTTCAGGGCAGTACCTCTGAACAGGGAAAATTGGCTGTTAACTGCTGTGGAGAATTACAGGGAAAAAAACCAAGCAAACCTGTAAAGTTCTAGAAATCATCAAGGCCAACATTCAGAAGACAACAAATGAGCATCTGAGGACACAATTTTATATACAAAAGCAAGAGCACCCTGTTGCTAGCAGCTGCATATTGCTGGATGAGGCTACAGGCAGTAGGGATGCAAAGGAAATGTGCTTAAAATCGCAATACCCCTTCTGTAGCTGTCTTGAGGCTCTACAGGCTGTTATGCAAAGACGGTGATGATGTGTTCCTTGGAAATTTTTGTATCGAGTCTGTATTATGTTTGCTCAGTGCACTCCCTCTCCCCAGTCACAATTACAGGAGATTAATCTCCTATTAGTGTCTAGTATGTTATTAGCTGTCTCAATTTGATTTGGGGCTACTAATATTCATGCAGTTAAGGTATGTTTTCAGGAGGAAGGCATTAGGGATGCTTTAAAAGGAAAGCTTAGCTGAAACAACTGAATATAAGGAGACAACGTGAGAATCTTCCAAGTGTATGACTTGGGTGTTCTGTTTCTGCAAAGAAGCTATTAGAATTGAAGCCTGTCTTATGTTACTTTAAGAAACATTTCCTGCCCAGAAGAGTTCTTGCTGCATTTATTTCAGTGCCCTAAATCAGTCCTGAAGCAGTGCTTTCTCCCAGGTCATTGTGTGGAAGGCACAGCACGGGCTGCATGAGCTTTCAGAAAGCCTGCTGCAACTGGCTCCACTCATGAGCGCCAGGAACGTACCAGTCATGTGTTGGTGCCCCAGGACGGGGGCTGAGCAGTTGCTGAGCAGCACTGCTGTGTGATGGGAACAGCAGAGGTGGCAAAAACAGAAACAAAAGGTTTGGCGTGCAATTTCTACTTTCTGTATTAGTTTAGTGATCTGACAAAATAGCTGCTGGGAGCAAAGGGATGGATGTTTTTCCAGTTCCTTCGCAGATACGTATCAAGAGAAATTGCCCTGAAGTTAATACAATTGGGCAGACCATATTTTCAGGATCCTATCTTGTAGTGCTGATACTGTCAAAGCATCAGTGACTTATATTTCAAAAGTTTACCTGACCTTTACATTTGGACAGAGGTTTTTCCTGTTCACTGAAAGTTGAGCCTCAGCTGGCACAGCTCCATCTGATCGGACCAAAAGATCTTGAAAAACCACCAGCTTGTGTTGGTCCCCACCTGCTCCACCCTGTGTTTCCATGTGAGCCACTTTAAATACTTTGGGTTTGGACATACACGCCCCTGACACATGTATAAGCACTTCTCTTGATGTCCTCTCCTTCTGAGAGTATGGTCCATGTTTCCTCCTGCCATCAGATGTGTATTTTTTCCAAAGGTCCAGGCATGAATTAGCACAGGATTCTTTTGTTCTCATGGGTTGTGAAGAGCTAGGAAGTCTAAATTTACACAGGGAAATACAGAGCAGATGTAGATTGTACAGTCACACAAAGTCTGTTTTGAAAGAGCTAGCCTATACATTTCTGCATCTTTGATGTGCTGTATTACACAGACACATAGTGCATTTTATATCTAATCCTGCTTGGCTGTCCCTAGCTATGCTCTGGGGGAAGCCTGCCTGCTCCAGTAAAGAAATGAAGGCACAGCGGGAAGCCTTGCTGCTGCTTTGGCTTTGTTCCTAGAGGAACAAGCTGTTCAGCACCGCGGACTCAGTCTGACATCAAGCCGGGCTACAGAGCAGTCTGGATGAAGCCACCGTCCCTTCTGCTCTACTGCCTCTGTCCACCGGTTGTGTCTTGCCCTGCAGGTAAGATCTCCAGGTCAGGGCCCATATCATTGTTCTCTGTAGGTGAAACACCAAGCACAGTGACTTTGATTTGTGACCAGAGGACTGACATAAATATAAGGAGTAAATTAGTAGCAATGAGTAAATAGTAGATCCAGCTACACGAAGCAACATGCTTACTCTTTGGACCTCAAAGTGTTTCTGTCCTCCTGATGACTTTTTCCATTTTCACATGCTTTGTTTTTAGTAATGAAATGTCGTCATCTTGCTTGCATTCTTTGTACCAGAGTGAAATGTTATGTCAGTCAGTGCCATGTCTCTGTTATCACTTTATGAAATTAATGCTAATGTACATGAGCTGAGGAATGGGCCTTGAGGAGTATGATGCATCGATCCTGCAAAACATGTGAGATTCTTTTCCCCTGATCTCAATTGCAATTGTTCCTTCAGCCATTGGCTTATTTAAGATCTCTGTTTCTGTCTGTTGTGCAACTGAAGTTTTACAAATAGTTATTAGAAGATTGCAACAAAAGATTTTTAAAAATACAAATTCTGCCATGAGAAATTTTTTTTTAAAGTTTCTTGGGGAAGATAGGGAACTCAGCCTTTTTTTTTCAGAAGCAGCTAAATAATTGGCCTCTATCAAACCAACCTGTTTTATCAGCTTGAAATATGTTTTAAACAATACTTACATAAATGGACAGCTTGCTATTTCCAGTCTCTATCCCTAGATGTCACTGGAAGACAGCACATGCTGAAAATAGTGATCGTGAAGCCAGGAAAAATGACTAAAACTTAGATGAGGGAATGCAGAGGGGAAAATCTGGTAGAATTCCTGGGTGGTTGCAGGCATAACCCATGTGAAACTGTATTCCAAATTTCCTCTGCCTGAGAGAGAGAAGATCTGAAGTCTGTCCTTGGATGCACACCTTCCCTACAGTGGCTGCACATCATCAGCAACTTGTAGCTCAGTGCGTGCTTACTGCAGAGCCCTGTGCAAGAGGTGTGAGGAAGAGAGTCCCAGTGCACCACTTCAGAGAGAAGAAAGAAATCTACTGGGAGAAGCAGGAGACGACAGCTATGGCTTCATAACAGGCAAAAGCAGCTCATGGCAAGGTGCCACAGAAAGAGGCAGACCTGCATTTGTACATCTCCACAGTGTCCACCAGCTCATGCTGCCCCTCCTCTGACAGCGAGCCAGTTCTGGGAGGTGAATCAGCAGGAAATTATTTGCTTTTGGGGGTTAAGGAGTCAATTCTTGTCCACTTAGTTCTCTGCAGGCTCAGAGAAGGGATGGTGTTGGGTCTGCTGGAACAAGGTTGAGGAGAGGAGCTCAGTGTGCATGTGCGTGAAGGCAATGGGAGCACACCAGACCCAGCTGCCTACAGGAAAGAGTTGTAAGGAACCAGCGTTGAAAAAGCCATTCAAAAACATGGCAGAAGTCAGAGGAGGCACCTTCAGGGATCAGCAGTTTGTACAGAAGATGGTGCTCTCCACTGCCACCCCAGGCTGGCTGGGCCCATAAGGGTATTTGAGCGGATCTGGATCTGGACAATGTCTGGGGACCTGTTCCTCTCCCAAGGCTGTAAGAGATGGAATCAGCCCATTAGAGATGGGCTCCTCAAACACAACATTTTGGATTTCAGTGGGTATTTTGTTCATGAAAGGAGGCTGAAACCAGTTTTTAACATCTATAGGATCAAAACTATAACTGGCTTTTATTAAAACTGTTACAGAAGAGAAAAATGCTCTGATTTGGTGAGTAAGTGTTGGAAAGTACTCCTAGGACTTTCGCTAAAAAAGGATAAAAGTTGTCACCACGTGATCTTTTAGGAAGCTAGTTCTTTCCTGAGCTGAAATTGTACAAAGCGTGACTTCTAATTCAGCACTTGATTCAAATGCTGTTATGAGTCAGTAGCAGTCTTTCTCTTGACCTTAGTGGGATTCAGGTGAATAAAGGGAGCTTTGTAAAACTGAAATCTTCCTTTTATGTATTAACCTTTTTTTTTTTTCCCCCAAGAGCA
This sequence comes from Strix aluco, assembly GCF_031877795.1. Classification (NCBI taxonomy): domain Eukaryota; kingdom Metazoa; phylum Chordata; class Aves; order Strigiformes; family Strigidae; genus Strix; species Strix aluco. The sequence continues at coordinate 153,435,357 of NC_133931.1, read as the reverse complement.
AAGCATCAGCTACAGTACAATGACTTATGAGATTACATGATTAGAAAGTACACTGTGTCCACGAGATCAGAGTTTGTGACATTCCAGAGCCAGTTATATCTAATGGGTATCAAGTGAGACCCTAGTTTTTGGGCATGTCATTGCAATCAATGCTTTGTTGTACCAAGATACAACTCCAGAGAAACGTGTTGGTAATTTAAAACCTGTTTTCCTAAAATTATGTATGTCTCATTCGTGGTCAAAGCAGGGATACTGACCCCTCTGCTTTTGGAATTTTAGATGCTTGTGGACTCTCTTAGCAGGCATTCTTGGTGTCAGTGTTTGATGCTCGCTCTTAGGCATGGTGGGATGCACTATGATTTTCGTAGCTTGTTTCAACCAGCCTCACTGTTAAACAAAACCAAACTACATAGCTACAGTGACAACAGTGGGAGACCAGGTTTGGGAGTGCGGGGAGAAGTTAGCCCCTCTGGGCTGATACAGAGACCCTGCCTGTGTTTTAGGGTCCATGACATGCAGGAAGGGACTATGCTCTTCCCTGCCTATTCCTCACTCGGGCAAGCAGCCACGTCTTTTGCTGACAACCATCAGACCAGCTTGATGTGAAGTGCATTGCACTTCTCTCCCTGTCATACCTTTTCTGATTTGGCACCTGCTGTGGGCTGAGGCACTTCAAGTGAGATCCTGAAGAGACACAGGCGTGTTTCCTCTCTTTGCAGAGGCTGGTGTACAGGAGTGTAAGCCAGGCTCAGTGATGGAAGAAAACAAATTGGCCCTTCTCCAGCACCTGCTGGACAAACATGGTTGGTTCAGCCCCCATAGACCTGAGAGTACACTCCGTGAGAATAATGTCCTACCCTACAGCGATAAAGGCTCTTTCCTGCCAAAGGCCCTGTCTGATCTCACCATTGGTAAGATCTCAAACCACAGCCAGCAGGCATAAATAGCTTGGGTCCAGCAGCCTCCTTGCTACAAGCTGTATTGCAGAACACGCTCTAATCCCAAATGTAGCCTAACATCTTCAACTCACATGCGGAGGGTCTTCCTAATACCCCGTGGAGAATCTTTCAAATAAATCAGTGGCGTTTCCTGCAACATAAGAAAGCACTGAATGATTTTATATTTTTTTTCCCCTTGGTATTGTGAGTATGTTAATTCCATTAAGGTTAACTATGTGGAAGGTTTCAGCTGCTGATGGAAATGTTAACCCTGAAGAAAGGGAACTTACTCGTCAGTTGGGATGTCTTCTTGCCTCTTCCTTTTGGGGCTGGTGAGCTTATATAATGGTTCAAGTCATTCTGGGTAATGTCACTCTGGGATGTGGCAGTTGTAGCCTACTGCATGCTGTAATGCCACACTTAGTGTCCACTGTGGAATAATGACAGCTGCCTCATCATGGCTAGCAGGCAGCAGCTAATTGTTCCTGGGGCAGGAGCACTGATCTCTCCGGCACAAGGTGCTGAAAATGGTAACTTGAAAAGAGAAAAAGGAGAGGAAAGCAACCAAAGCAGAAAACTGGCACTGAGCTCAGATGGGTAACTCAGATGCTGATCCTGGCTGCATTCAGGGTGGTCTTGAGAAACTGGTAATTTCAGGTGAGTGGCTTTATAGTAGAATTTAACCTTCATATACATTATTTGAAGTATGTCATGTTTAATAGATATTTAAGCGTCAGATGGTCTTACGTGATCACTGATTGTCCAGTCCGTGTACCTTCCTGTATAGGCATGGCAGGCTAACTCAAGCATGTAAATGTATCTAAGTGCTACAAAGTGATCTGCTGCTGAGGCTACTCTCACTTGTGCAGAGCTTGGATGAAGCCTAAAGGGGGTTTCTAATGTCATGTAAGAAAATACATGAAGCAAAAGCTTTAGATTTAGCTGTTTGCTACAAAGATATACATGTGAGGAAGAGTCTGGTTGTGCTACTTTAGAGAGAAGAAGGTGGTCTATTGATAATGCCAGGAAACTGCAGCTGTGATTTTGTGACAGATGAAAACCTGCTAATGATATGGTGACACTGAAATAAAACTATCGATCACTTTTACTGAGTATGAGCACACTACTTATGATACTATGAGTCATCTCACAGACCAGGACCCACGGTACTAGACACCATACAACATCACCAGGTAGTGCCTGCTCCTCTCCAAATATCTTGACAGTAGGCATCGGATGTGAGTTTAGGAACAGAATTTCAGAACCACTGGGTAGACATTGTCCCTGAATGGTCCATGGCTGCCTACAAATGTGAATTAAGAGGTGGCAAAGCAAGCACAGGCAAAATCCTGATTCAGTCAGTCCCCTCCCATGGACACGAGTGGTGTCCCCAAGGCTCGGTTTTGGGGCCACTCCTGTTTAACATCTTTACTGATGATCTAGACGAGGGGGTTGAGTGCACCCTCAGTAAGTTTGCAGATGACACCAAGTTGGGTGGAAGTGTTGATCTGCTCGAGGGTAGGGAGGCTCTGCAGAGAGATCTGGACAGGCTGGAGCGATGGGCTAAGGCCAACTGTATGAAGTTCAATAAGGCCAAATGCCGGGTGCTGCACTTGGGTCACAACAACCCCCAGCAGCGCTACAGGCTTGGGGAGGAGTGGCTGGAGAGCTGCCAGTCAGAGAGGGACCTGGGGGTGTTGGTTGACAGTCGGCTGAACATGAGCCAGCAGTGTGCCCAGGTGGCCAAGAAGGCCAATGGCATCCTGGCTTGTATCAGAAATAGCGTGGCGAGCAGGGACAGGGAAGGGATCTTACCCCTGTACTCGGCACTGGTAAGGCCGCACCTCGATTCCTGTGTTCAGTTTTGGGCCCCTCACTACAAAAAGGACATTGAATGACTCGAGCGTGTCCAGAGAAGGGCAATGAAGCTGGTGAAGGGTCTGGAGCACATGTCGTACAAGGAGTGGCTGAGGGAACTGGGGTTGTTTAGTCTGGAGAAGAGGAGACTGAGGGGAGACCTCATTGCCCTCTACAACTACCTGAAAGGAGGCTGCAGAGGCTGGGGATGAGTCTTTTTAACCAAATAATAAGTGATAGGACAAGAGGTAATGGCCTCAAGTTGCGCCAGGGAAGGTTTAGACTAGATATTAGGAAGCATTTCTTTACAGAACGGGTTGTTAGGCGTTGGAATGGGCTGCCCAGGGAGGTGGTGGAGTCCCTATCCCTGGAGGTGTTTAAGAGTTGGGTCGACATAGCGCTGAGGGATATGGTGTAGTTGGGAACCGTCAGTGTTAGGTTAATGGTTGGACTGGATGATCTTCAAGGTCTTTTCCAACCTAGACAATTCTGTGATTCTGTGACTTCACCGGTGGCTGTGCACACCCAGAAATGGATGCAGCCCGTATGGCCAGCCAGCTGCTGCTGGACCACCTTTTGGAAACTGCCAATATTACTTAAGGACAGGCTCCAGTGAGTCTCTTAGGTGTCTGAGTGCCTATTGATTGCTGTGGGACTGTAGGCACCTAAGTATGTTTCTCTATTCGACCCAAAGCTCTCTTAATCCTCTCCTCTCCTTCCCTTTCAGGAAATCAAATGACTAGAACTGACTTGTTTGTTTGGGAAGCATAGAGGTTCCCTAGGAAGCAAGGACATGCAGACATCTCACTTAATTCTGGAATTTATTGATTATAAGATACAGAATCCCAAACCAAATAGTTTGTAGGTCAGATAGATTAGAGTGTAATCCTTATCAATTTCATTCCCGGTCTAGATTAAAGCTGTAAATATAACTTGAGCATTGCACACTCCTACAAGGAAAGACTTGTAGGGACCGAGCCCATCAGTCTAGATATCAGTAAGAAAACCATTTAGAATTTTATTTATATAGGTTAATTTGGGTCAGTTTAATGGAAATACGGCCATTTTACATGTTGAGTGGGCTTGATTTTGGCTGATTTAGCAACCTAAATATTTTGTGTAATATCCCCTCTCTCATTGCTGAAGACAGGTAGGTACTCTAATGCTTCCTGTAACAGTTCACTCACTGGAAGTGTGGATCTCTTACCTGCTGATTAGCTGTATAAGATCTGGCTGGTTTCAATTTAGCAGAGATTCCCACCAAAGAGACTGGCTGTAATTTGGGTTCTACAGCTCTCCTGAAGTCAGGAGCTTACTGCTGCATGATGGAGCTCAGTCTGTGGCTGATTTTGAGACCAACAGACCTGGTGAACATGGACCCTGAAAAGGAGTCTGTCCTTTAGGAAAAGCTATAATGCTAGAAAGCATAGAAACCAGGAACAATTGGTCTTTTGGAGTCTATCCATTGAATTCAGGAAGATGCCATCTATGTGTCATTTTACAATCATTCCTCTTGAATGCAGAATACAGAGTAGATGTTTCAAAATTGGATCCACAGTTGGAAACACAAATCTAAATCAATGTTATTCCTTTTCCAAAAATCACAGTCATACAACAATTTTGACAGCTGGGGAAAAAGTAGCACTAAAGTGCCTTGCTCCCAACTGAAGAGCTGGACCAATTTGTATTGCATAATAGAAGGGTTATTCTGAGGACCATGGCACTGCTTTTAAATAAGTGTGGATGCTTGAGACCTAGCTGGAAATGAATTCCTTGATCATCTCTTTTGTAAGTGAATAAATCAGGTCTGCCAGTTGTTGGTTTGGATGAAAAACTGAGGTTTCATGACACTGATAGCTGTTCTGAAGGCATGAAATAGAGGTCTACTGAGGGTTGTACCCATGAGCTAGATCTAAAAGTCATAAATTGCTCAAATTTTTGAGCAAATACCTTTTACAAGTAAAATCAGATGTGTTTAATAACCCAGATTGGCAGGGCCTAAAATTATTTCAAAGGTAACTTTGCATTTTATCAAATTTCTAAGATTACTGTCCTTTCCTAACCCGCACCAGGCAACCATCCCCAACTTGTTCCAAATGTCCTCTCCTCTTACCAGAAACAGAAGCCTTATTGGGGATTTTTCCAGCTTCCTTTAGAGGCAGGGTTGGAAAGGATCTGCTGAAATACAGTATTCATCTGGTCACCTTCTTCCTTGCTGCCTCCTTCAAACCTTGATTCTGTCCCTCCAGCCCCTCTCCAGCAGGAAAGGCAGAGTGCAGAAGTGACCTCCTGCTAGTGCCACAGTGCTGTGCCAGGGTCTGAAATTCAGACTTACAGCTTTGGGCAAAGGGATGGCCTCGCATGTCTGCAAGAGGCCTCTCCTAAGGAACCATGGAGCTGGGCGAAAAGGCACAGGGCTGGTGCTTTTATATTGCTGGAGGGAGAGAGTCAAGGAGGGTGATGGAAGGGGTTGGAGGGAAGAGGTTGGTCAGCTCTGCCCATCATACAAATTCTGGAAACATAAAATGAATGTTTGCTAGACCAAATAAATACATGTCAGCATTAACAAAATACTTCAGTGTAGACAAACCTAGTCTCTCTGTCCACCCCCACCAAAGAAACCAAGTAATAACAGAAATTATCCTGCACAGCGTGAGATTTTATTGGAATAAACAGTTTAGTATTTATTTCTGCTCTTACTTAGTCGTGAGCCACTTTTCTCAGAGGTGAGTAATTGAGGAAGAGCTACTGGTAGTTTAGCAATAATGTTTAATGAACTGAAAAATGATCAGTTTGTAGGAGGTTTAATAACACATTAACCTTACGTGGGTTGGTTAGTGAAAAGAGAAGATATCTTACGGCATGGGCCTGCATCTTTCAGTCTTCAGCTCTTGGGCTGAAGTCACTCCTGCCATAGCCTGGCTTTCAGAGGTACATTGCCTAGGTCTGGCAGGTTAATGACCGAACCAGGTTTCTTCTCTGTAGTTTCTCTGTCTGAGCAATAAAGCATCACTCTACTTTTTAGCTCTCCTGAGAAGGCCTAACCACGTAAGTCACTGCATACTTGGGATTTTGGCTTCATTGTTGAAAATGGTATGTTTTATCAATAGGAAAACAACTGCTTGTGAGCTACCCTGCCCTTAAAACCAAAATCCTGGAGGAGACCAGAGGTGTACATTTTACCACAGGATAAACTCAGCAGTGGCTGAAGCTGATGAAGTTGCCATTATGGGGCAATTTCCAGGTAAAAGCTGTAGGTGCCTTGTCACCTGCAGTGCCACCAGGCATTGGCATGTGTAAAAGTTTACATCCCCACATAGGTTTGGATATACTGGCCAGTGGGCGAGATGGCAGAAAGGATGGACATAAAGGGAGTATTCCCCGATGTTAACACTGCTGGTGCAGTCTGTGCTCCATGTTATGTATGGAGAGAAGTTGATACAGTTTTCAGCTACCCCCTGAAAATTAGCTTTTGGAAATGTGAGTGTACAATTGCTTCAGTAAAGCTTACACTCTACAGAGGGCATGACATGACAACTGGGACCTCCAGGTATTTGCTCTCTAGCATTAAATAGACCTTTTTCTCATGCTTTTCCATGGGTTGAAGTGCTGGCAGCTTTTATTTCAATGCCCAAGGAATGTAAAAAGCCACCTCCATTGCAGCTTCATTAATATAAAAGAGAGATAAGATTAAATCTGGAAGGGAAACTGAATGACCTAGTTCTAGGGTTTGCACAATGAACACCTTTGATCTTTTATCTGCACAATGAGCCAACTTTTCTACAACAGACTAAATAAAATAGTTGGTCTGGTGAGAGGGAAGAAATATGACTGTAGAAAAATGGGCATTAGAAGCATGGCCTTCAGCCCCACCAGTAAACCCAACAGTAAGTATCCAGTCAACACATCTGAAAAAGCTGAGCCCACAGTGACTGTCATCCAACAATCTCAGCTTTTGTCCCTTTAACTGAAACCCGAATTCTATTTTAGAATGATGGATATAGAAAAGCCACACATTAAAAAACTATTTTAGATTCCCTTGGCCCCTAAATATTCATTTCTATAAATAGTGGTGGCTGTGATGGTGGTCTGTTGCCACATTTCTTCAGCCTATTTCTGGCCTAATATTCACACCAGTGTTTAGTGCAGTTTCCTTTTGACGTGGTTTAATTTCTGTATATTTGTGTTCTATCAGTTATAGCTAAGTAAAATTAGACTGCAATTTAATTATAACACAATCAGCAGTTCTGGTCAATTAGAATGAGATTAAATGTTGTGCAAATCTGTTATGGTAGGAAACAATGCTGAAATAAGCACTTGGAATCTCTAGTTAAAGGACATTGCTGTGCCTGTGCAGTCCCATCCAGGCAGTTTAAATTCAGCATATGCGAGATATAGGCATATGCCTTCCCTGCCATTTGCCAGGATGTGGAGTACCTGAACCCATTTCTCCTTTCTGCCAAAGCCAAGGGTTCTGTGGTGGCTGCACCAGATGAAATTTTCTTCTGCCCCTCCAAATCTGGCTGATGAGAGGAGGCTGGGGTCTCTCCCCAGTGTTGCCCCGTAGATTGTGTAACCTGCAGCCCACTGGACAGCCCAAGCTAGCAGGGGCTGAGTGCCACACGCCCTCGACCTTCTCCCATAGGATCTTTGGGCATGAGAGCTTCCCCAGGGGCTGGGACAGGGCAGCAGGGTTAGTGACACATGCTACTACCAGCTGGACTCCCCAAAACAGCCACCCCTGTGCTAGCCTAGAGCTGAGCCTCTCCCAGCCCCTGTCCTGGATGCTCCTTGGTGCCATGACAAACATCAGCTGCTGGATCCAGAAAGTACCAAAAATGACCTGCAGACTCCAGTGTCTGAGCAAACATGGTGCATTTGCCCCAGTTGTGCCAGCCAGCAGTCACAGGGGACACTGGCACTTGTGGGACCCATGGGCTGCAGCGTGATGCTGCGAAGAGCTGAGCAGGATTTAGCTGGGAAGTTTTTGCAATGGGGCAGGCAACTTGCAATGAACCAGGTGTCCTTCTGCGGATAAGTAGGTTCAGGAGAATCAATGGTCTGATGGCATTAGCCTAATATACTGTACCAGCAGGAGGTTATGCAGTCTGGGTGGACATTAGATGGCAGTAAAAACTATGCTTTCCAGGGGCTCGTTCAGGTAGAAATGGGATTAAGCCAGGTCACAGTCGGGGAGGGATGGGGGGACTGGACGACAGACCTGTTTAGGGAGGAGGAGTTATCTTACAGACCTGCCACTGCTTGCAGGTCACCATGAAGCACCCTGTACAACTGAAAATGGTAAGCACACCAAAGCAATTACCTAAGAGACCTTCATGGACTAATTGTTCAGCCAAGATGATTTTCATTAGGCCTCTCATAAAACTATTTGGAAGAAGTCTGAGGATATTTTGAAGTGGTTGCTGACTACTGGTGGTAATTTGCTGCAGATGCAGAGTGTAGCTCGTGAACATCCTCAAACTTCATATGACAGGGTTCCTGGTGCAGGCACCTCTGGAGCTGTAGAGGCTTTGAAAGTTCCCTGTAGCACTCTATAAAAGAAATGCTTATTGAATTACTCTGATAGTTGTGAAGCATGATGGTAGCTGGTCCAGCGACATTACTGTAGGGCCCACTGGTTGAAGCTTTACTGAGACATTGAAAAACAGACACATTCAAACAAGAGGAGGGCAAATGCATTGCATGCTCTGCCTTGTAAATAGGGAAGAGCTTCTGAGCAGATAAAAAAATCTTTTAATATCATATAAGCCATTTGTTCACTTAGCCACAGCAGAGCTAACAAAACCAAATGCTGTCAACTCACAGTTTAATTGCAATGCTGGTAAGCCTAGTAGTGCCTCTTGGGGTTTTGGGGTTTTTTTAAAGTCAAAACAGCTTGTAAAGGCAAATGAGTATAGATTTTGATTCTTTTGTTTACCTGTTTTTGCTGTGAAATAAGTGTTTTAGTTTTTCTGCTTGAATGAATGAATTCTTGAATAAATTTAAATTCCTGGCCCAAGAGCCTGGCAGAGCCCATTTGAGAGGTCCAGTCAGTCAAGGGCTTCCAGGTGGTTGTTGTGAGTGGGGAGGTTTCACTCAGCCCAGACAATGTAATCTAGTCTCCCAAGTACCTGATGAGAATCTCAGAGCAGGCTAATTTAATGTTTGTTGTAGGTGTTGGGAAGTTTAGAGGCACCTCATATGACTGAACCCTTTCCACTGCCAAAAACATCTGCTGGCAGAAGGGTTATACAGCATTTGTTTCCAAAGCATTTGCATACAGGTTTTATGTGTTCACGCAGCTCTGGCAGTTGTTTTCTGTATACTTCAGTGCGAATTTTAATCTGTCTGTCCACATTTAGGACAGCATTTGCTGGTAAAGAGCAGAAGCGGAAAGAGGCAGTGAAACACTAAGATGTTGCTGTTTTCTAGCAAAGCAAGCTCTGCAAGTTTGTTACCAATGCATTCATGATTTGTTCAGGGTTGAGAAGAACCTTTAGCTGTCTGGCCCTTAGTAAATTGGATGGGAATGAGAGAGCTCTCAACCTTTGAAAATCAGGCATTGAAGTCTTTCCAAACACTCTGAGCTGTGGGGCCTTGGGGGCCTCTGTGACAAGTCTCCGCTCAAACCCAATTTCAGTGTGGGACAGGATGAGGTTTGTGAGCCTACAAATAAATGAGGCACACAATATTGTCAGTAATCACTCTACATTGTATATACGGATGTTAAAAATTCAGTGTTTGTTCTCATGTTGGAGAGCTCCAGAATGAACATATGCATCTTCTACTTTTGTTCAGCCAAGTAGATTTTTAACTCATGTGAAATCTCTTAGGAGAAATCTCTAAATTTAACATACTGTTTTCTATCACTGAGGTTCTGGTTAAATTATGGTGTTTGTGATGTTATTATGTTTCCCTCAAGTACCCATTTAAAACATCCTCAAGTGGAAATTAGTTTCCTGTGTTATTACTCTGACTAGTTTCAAGCAGCAGTTTCAAGTACAAGTCTTCCTTTCCCAGCTAGACCCTTCTCTGTATAACAGAAAGCTCTATCAGTATCCTTATGTACTGCAGCAGGCCAGCTAGGATAAATAAGAGTGCCTCTATGGGAATGAACTAACCATTAAACTTTAATGTTACCTAAAGGTGTAAGAACAGCAGGAAGCAAAAATAATGACAATTTGTCATCATAGCTGTCCTGGCATTGCTTTGCATAATTAGTATTACTGTTATCTATACTTCAGGTGTCCCTTTTGTGCTAATGGGACTCTTTCTGATAACAACTGCATATTATGGGCAATGTAAGCAGAGAATCAGAGCTATTCCCTGCTCTGAAGACCTTCTAGTATTAATGGATATAGGAAAAGAAGGGGTTGAGAGGAGGGCACACAACTTACAGGCAGAAGGTTGTGAAATGAGCCACTGAAAATGGAACTGCTTAAGATGAAGGACTCACACTGAGGTGTCTTTAGCTTGCTCCAGTGTTTTCCTTTTAAGTCCATATTATCATGGCAGGCATTTAAAAATACATGCACTCGATAGAAAGACTGTAGAGGCCTTCCATCCATGAGTTGGGTTGAGACAAATATGTCTGCTCTTGTTTAGATGTGTACAACAGCTACTTAGAGCATTTTAATATAGATAGCTGTAAAGTGGCTCTTTCTGAAGGGTTATAGCAGAACATATATTTAGGAGGCCACATTGATTCATTACCAGCTTCTGGTGAGATAATGTATGAAGTGAACATGAAAATCAATAGGACAAGCAAAATTAAAGAGCTTGAGATAAGCAGGGGGAGATGGAAGAAATCAATGCCATTCAGCTACTATAATGGTGAAACAGAGTCCATAAGACATCATATTAAATTCGTAAGTCACATATTTCAAATACCTGTCCATAGCATCTCCTGTGACAATAACTGTAACCAGGACTAGCATTAGTATAATCACATATTCACATAATTGCGGTGAAATTCTTCAGATACTTAGTGTACTTTCCCTCCTACAAACTATCACAGTAAGTTCATGACCGTGCCAGGATGTTTTTTTCCAGAATAACCTTTATATGTTTAGTATAGGGAGATTTATTGATATAAGATCAAATATTAACCTGCCTTTCATAACCTGGAAAAAATAAGCCACATTAGGAATAAAAACATTGACTGTTACCCTATTGCTGGCTGTGAGTGTGCACAGATACATAAATAAATAAATAGATAATACAGCAAGGTCCTCTGATCAAAACTGATTATTAATTTCATTCAGGCCACTTGCTCAGACTTTTTGGAAAGACTGTAGTGTCAACAGGAAAGTTGCCTGAATGTTTTTTTCTCCACTTCTGCATCTGTTTCTTACTTCTATTCTACTGTGGCAGTGGACAGCTTGGCTCTGTAAGAGAGTGAAGGCTCTTATTTCTTTTCCCCCTAAGGACTGTATCATAGAGAACGTTATCAACATTGATATTAAATGCATAATGCAGATTGTATTTTTCCCAGTATTTCCTCAGTGACCATGGGGTCTCCCTCTTGTTCAACCTCTTTTTGGGCCACGCCATTGAAATGCCTTTCACGAGCATCCTTTCACTATTGTGGTATTAGAATTTATTAAATTCTGTTGGCATTTTGAAACCCCTCTTTAAATACTCTTTGGACAAATGAGACATAGTCAGCCCATGGTTGAACTGAGCTCAAGAATGTATGATGTGAAGGCAAAGATGTTGTATCACCATTCAAAAACAACGTATTTTTCAGGAGGCAACATCTGGTCCACAGCCCAGTGAAAGAGCCTCACTGCTAAAACCAGAGCAACCCTTGCACCAGCTGCCCAGGACACCTGCAGCTGCAGGGCTGAGGTGATTTACGAGCACTGTAAAGAAGCTGCAAACCTTTGCCTATTTGGAGGTATTTGCTAGTGAAGGAGAAATCCTGAGGGTATCATCATTTTCTGCACAGGTCTGCCACTGATTTTTTTTTTTGTTAGTGTTTTATAATTTCTCAAGTAAGAGTTCAGCCCTTATTTCTTCTGACTTCTCCTTACTCCTTCTCATCATCATCAGTCCTTTGTAATCTTTGTCAGCCACTCCAAGCTCGGGTTTAACAGCTGAAACTAGTGAAATGTCCTAGAAACGTAAGGGTTGTCTTCCTAGAGCCTTGCAGCAGCAGAAAAACTGAATTCCTCATGTGTACTATTTTCTTCTCCTGAAGTTTGCAACCACACAGTTTACACCTGATTTATTTCTAGTATTACTTGCTGTTAATGTTTTTCCCTCCCATTGGAATATAGCTGGCATGTTCCCCCCTGAAATGTATTATCTTGTATTTCTCTACAATGAGCAATATTTTAGTGCCTAGACATAATATTGCTGTAACAGGCCCCTCTGTGTTGCCTTCGTTCCAAGCATCAGAGAAACAAGTGCTTGTTTACACAGAGGTTCCCATCCCAAATCTTCTTTGAAGCTTGCCCTTTGAAACTTAGGAGAAGTCTAGCTAGGCTAGTGACTCTGTAGTAAAGGCTGAGGTGGCCTTTTGTTGAGTTTATAATATGAAGTATTGGAAGATACCATCACTTGTCTTTGTGTATTATCTCTTGTGTTGCTCTGTTCTTCATTTACTTACTGTTTACATGCTCACTACTCATTTAATTTCTAATGAAAAGAAAGACATCCTTGAAACATTGTACTTGTTGTTTGTTTTTTTTTTTTTCTGGGGCAGGTTTGTTAAGCTTCCCTGCATTCACAGCTGATCTCTTGGGGGAATCTAAATGTAAGATTTAGTCTGGTGAGGTGACCCAACTCAGAATACAAAAACGGAACTTGTGGCCCTAAATGTACAGCTACCAGGGATCATGTTTCCAAATGCAATGTCTTAGTTTTCAGAAAAATACACAAAAGTATATTCCAGCTGGATTTTGCTTTTCAATGAGGGGGCATAAATTTTGACAGACTATACTTTATGAAAGCTTTGCACTACATAATAACTTTATGACTAATTGGATTGTACTTTAAACCAAATTTTTCGATGAATAATTTCCAAGGAGACCCAGTTTTCATTTGCAAGGCAACAGTGAGGGTATTTTTGAGGAATTCATTACCATTACAGGTTTGTCACCTTTTCCATTTGTGTTAGAATGTTCTTTCTCTGTGTCCAATATTATCTAAGGTATTTCTAAATATTGCCAGCAAATTGTCTTCCTGTAGTCATAGACAGATTAAAATTGCCTTTTTGGTATGTAGATGTAAAAATAGTAATTTACCTAAGCACAAGAAAAGCAGCAACCATTCCAAATAGCTCGTTTAAATCGCTTTTCCTTTCTCCACCACCTGAATAATGCAGTTCCTCACATTTTCATTGCTGTAAACACAGATGCATCCCAATGTAACTGCATTCATTTCAGCTGTGTTACTTTGATGTGGTGCAACCCAGTGATGGGACAGCACTTGCACTGTGTGACATGAGGAAAAAATTGGCATTTCCACCAGCAAATGCAATCATTTGGCAGCAGAGCTGAGATGTGGCATTTAAGGGAGAGTTAGAGAAAAAGAGCTCTTCTTTGGAGAAGGTGTATCTTTGTATATGTGTCTTGACTAAACTCATCTCATGGTGACGTTTGTAACTCTACCTATGCTAGATTTAGTATGAGAAGACCATGTGAAAGTCAGCTGATCTTGTCTTTCTCTTCCTTGGGGACTGTATGGTCTCGATGTATTTTAGGCAATTGTCTGAAAGTAAGAGGAATTAAAACTTTGCCTCTATGCACCAGAAGCCAGCTCTCTGTGATTTGCTATTTGCAGTCTCCCATCTCATGCTGGAAATTTTCAGGAAAAGAGCCAAGTCACAAACCAGCCCTTATTTCTATCACGGCAAAAGCAAGACATAACTTGCTTCCTTCTCCTACCTCACCTCTGCATCACACACTGGAGACTGAGAGGATGGCAGGAGTGAGTCAGTGTTCCTAGCTCTGCAAAAATCACCCTTTCAAGAATAACTTTTGAGTGTGAATCTCCTCTCAGTTACTGTCAGAAAATAATGCATTGGCCTTAAAATAAGTAATCTCTCAACCTATCTCCATGCACACATATGGTCTGCAGTCTCCTGTGTCTTGCTGGGGTTTACAATACTGCAAGGAGAGCTGTGACACAGCAGAGCCAAGACCCCCAGGGCTTCTAGGCCAACCAGCAAGACTAAACAGAGGTAGACATGGAAACAGCAGCATCCAAAGTCTAATGTGTCCATGTAGAAAAGCCTCTGTTAGTGGCTTTGTTGCTTGCCAGGAAGGACCTTGCTGTATCTGACTCTGGAGCGAGTTTCTCTAGTATTTTGAGAAAATAGTATTTTTCTGTCTGGGTTAAGGAGTAGTCTTAATCCAGAATCACCCAGAGACATTTTTACAGAGTAGAACAGCAGCTCCTCTAAGCCTCACAGGAACCAAATGACTGAAAGGTCATTTGCTTTCATTCTCTTTCCAGAGATGTAGTGTTTTCACTTATCAGAAACGTGCAGTTGTTCATTAATTTAATTTCAAATTATACAGAGAAGAGCTTTCTCTGAGACTTCTTCTCAGCAGTGCAGAAGAGACCTCACTAGTCAAGATTAGGACTGTGAATCGTGATTCTTTTTTGCTCCTTTGACTCAGGTCCAACATATTTTATGCCTTCAGGTCCTGGGGCCTGTTCTGCTCTTCCTGTACTTGCAGGCTTTCCCATGGTGCAAACACCTTGTGCTGAGGGTGCACAGCACTTCACAGCTACCAGTAGTGCTGGGGAAGGAGGCAAGTGTCCTCTTACAAAAAATACTGGCTTCAGGCTAAAGGAAATTGCCTGCTGCAGTACAAATGGGCACCACTTTGTTAACTGTGATGGAGCCAGGTTGGTTTACACCAGTACAGAAATTAGGAACCAAGGACAAAGCAGCCTTAGAAAAGAGATGGGGGAGGTAATCGCTCAGTTGTGCCTGTAACACAGTCAGGTTTAGAGCTCTGTTTATATGGGGGCACTCTGCTCTTACCAGCTTAACTGGAAAACAGAAGACTCCAGACTTTTATCAGCTCTACCATGTTTGCAACTCCTTGGGGGCTCTTCTTCACACAGAAGTCCTGCTGTCTTTTCAAGTGGCTCTGTGTGCTTTCTGACATGTCCTTGGCAATCACAAGGGTCCAGCATTCCAGCATCCATAAGCTCCCCCATCTTTTCATTAAAGGCGTCTTTAGGCAGTAATGTGTATTTCCTAAAATTCTTCATCCTACTCTGTGCTTCATTTTATAGTAATAAAGTTTTTAAATACCGTGTTTTGTCTTTTTTTTTTTTTTTTTTTTTCAAAAAGAGGGAAGGCAGGCTGGAAGCTGTAATGATAGGAAAGAAGGCAAGAAAATTAAGACAGAGATACACAGGAGTCATTTAGAAGGGAAGTTTGGCACAATTTTATTAGTAAAAATGGGGAGAAATAAGGAAGAAGATAGGAAAGGCATTACTGAGACATATCTTGGAAGTGATGTCAAATCTGATGTAAATACTGTTGTCTTGTCCCTTGGTGGAAGTAAGAGGAAGTTTGTCCTTCAGCTGAGCCCCCCAGCTTGTTCACCCCACTCACCATCCTGCAGTGGGGAGGCAAAGGCTTGGCAACAAGTACACCAGCCCTGCAGTTTGCTCCAAACCCTGCTGCTCACCGGTGGATGACGCACATGTCGCTTCAGAGGAGAATTAAAGCAGCTCCCTCATGTGACAATAATCCTGTGTCCCCCAGGCTCACATTCACATGGGGCTCAGCAGCTTTCCTGACGGTGCATCTTTTGTGGGGCCACGCTGGTGTGGGTGGCTCGTTACGCTTCTGTATGGCTCTTTTGCATTAGCACAGCAATGCAGAGCACACAGAGTACACTGCAGAAAACAGCTTAGAAAACTTCTGGCACCTGATTCTTATGCCTAAAATTGTTTCTGTTTGTAAAATAAACGTTGTATATACAATATATTAAGACATCTCTGATCAGGTATAGCTTAGTTGCTACTACAATAGAGCTGTGTGCAGGCTATCCCGCTCTTTCCATGAACCACCAGCCAGCGAGGAGGTGGAGCAGGGTAAAATTCTCTCTGCCCAGCCTAATCGCAGTGGTACCCCTTGTGCATGAGGTCCACTTAGGCAAGTTTGAGCAATGCTGTCGTACCTCTTCTGGCCTTTTGTGCTGCTCAGTGAGAGTCCAAAAATTGCATTCAGGCAAACTTCCTTAAAGCCAACAACCCCTCCTAAAAAGCCCTAGAAAAGAAATGCTGTTCTGAAAGGAAATAATGTGTTATTTCAAAGATGCCATTGTTCTTGATTTTTCCTTCTCTTTGTGAAATAGTCTCTTATTTTCGAAAGAGGAAATACAGTCCTTAAATTAGATCTCACAGGGATGCTGGCTCCAGAATTGTGAAAATTAATATACAAGCAATTAAATTTGAAAACAAAAAAAGCCCCAGCAATGGAGCAGGAAAGAACTCACTGATATTAAAACCAGAGTTATGCAAATTAGGCCATAAACTCTCAGCCAAATTTAGGAAATTTTTGATCTTTAATTCACTTCACTCTGCCATCAGAATCCTTCTTGCCCATTTTCCCCCAGGATAAAAGTCCATCATTAAATAATGGATGCATAAAATACTCTATTTCTTCCTCTAAATAAAACTCTTTATAGCAAATAATGAAGGGGAGCAAAATCTGAAGATGAAAAGAAACTACAGTGATGGTAAGTGACAAACAAAGCCAGGGCTTGACAGATTAATTTCATTCTCTGAATTACACTGATCTGATTTGCAGGGTCATTCTATGCATCTTTGTTTTCGACTGAAGAGTTCTACGCATAGAGAAAGGGGTAAAAAAAAGGAGTTTTTATTTGGTGTGAAGTACACTGGGTTTTGATTTACTTGCTTTTTATAAACAGCTGGACTCTTGCAGTACTAACCTGCAAAATCAGTAAAGCTATTGCTATGCTACTAACACACAAGCCCTCTGAAGCTATCCCATCCACAGAAAAACAGAGCCACCAAGGAGCAGCAAGACACAGTGGCCTTCAGGGAACACAGCAAAATTTGTTGTATGAAATCAAGGAAGAACTGCAGCTTCTTGGGGTGACTGGTGGGCTATGAAATTTATATTTGTGAGCTATTAATGTGTACTTTTATTTATCTACCCTAAACAGTTCAAGTGATCCATATGCATGTGACAAGCAGGACTGTGCTACTGAGGGAGGTAACGCTCAGCACTGGGATCGCCCTGCTCTGAGCAGACCTTCATGGCTCCCAGGCAAGGTGTTCTCTCCTCCCTGGGGCAGAGACTCAAACAGTGTCAGAGAGACTGGTAATAAAAAAAAATCCTGGCCCATACAGATGTTCAGCATTATCTAGAAAGTGTATCTACAGCTGTTAGTGCAGCTAGCTAGTTAGAAATGTTGAAGGGCAAAGTCGAGTAGCTGTAAATTAGAAAAAGCCACAAAAACTTCTGTTGTAATCTTCATTCAGTCTGTCATGGATATGGTTATGTCATAACCAGATTTTTGGCATTATGTATAAGGGGCTCAGCACCTTTCTTTTTTTTCAGCCAGTTCATTCATAGGAAGGTGGTGGTGGAAAAAGGGAATTGCTGTCTCTCTGACAACAGTGCATTAGTCAGAGCAGAGCTACAACTGTTCATTTTGTCCCCAGGAAGATCACTGTACATCTCAGCAGCTCAGCTGTAATTAAAAGTAGTAATTGATAGATGATTAAAGGATGTATCATTAAAAAATACTTGACCCTACTACTATAGATTATTAGATTACTGAAGGTAAGTAGGCACTTTCCAATAAGACTCTTCTCCTCTTCCAGATTATTCCTGACAGCTCCTATAAAGAAAATGTCAAGATATTTCTGTCAAATGCCTTTGAATTAAGAAGGCACATTATCATGTTTGCAAATTGTTACCAAATTACACTCATTGAAGGGGTATTTTACTCCACTGATTGTTTCCTTCACAGTAATATATAACAAAAAGCCTAGAGATGGATGTCCTTGTGCAGCGGCATTTCTGTCATGTTGTCAAATTCCATTAATCTTCCTTTGGCTCATCTGTGCTTCTAAAATACCTGCAGTATTACTTGCATATCTGTACTATTACATATTATACTTGTCTAACACATATTAACTGTTCAAGCTGTAGACCTTGAAAGTGGCATTAGAATTACAGGCCCTTGGTAGGGGGCTGAAGGCTCTACTGCCATTCATTATACAAAGGGATTAATTAAAGAACTGGTGAAAGAAATGGTTTAAGAGCCTCTTCAAAATGATTGAATGTAGGGAGTCCTGCATTAACAACAGACTGAGTCTGGTAGACCAGAACAATATCTGTTGGGTTTTTTTTTTTTTACATTTCTAAGCACAGCATAAATATCAAGCATTACAATTTGTAAAATTTTCACAGTCTGTCTTCTGATATACATATACAGATAGATAGATAGATAGCTGCATAGCAAATTATATCTCTCTATATCATATAAAATAGATTTATAGATTATATAAAAATTTTCAAAAATATGCATAAATATAGATGTTAATTAAATCCCTACTTTGGTGAGAATTGTATGAACATTTCAGTTTTCATATTAAAAATATTCCTGGCCCCTGGTGTCAGAAAAAGAACACAAACACTCTGTCTACAAAAAATAAGAAAGGAGAAGCAGAATACAAATTAAAAAATAAAATAAAATGTTCTTCTTTTCCTTTTCATAGCTCCTAATCTCTAGATCAATCTCACATTTTTTTAAATCTTTGCACATAAAAAACTCAGTATGCAAAACTGGCTCTCAGCAGCAGAGATTTTGTTGTTTACAGTATGTCATCTCTTCAGTTTTTAGCAAGGAACCCAGGAAAAATGAACTCAAAGTAAGCATTATAATGCTGATAAGGGTAACAGTAAGGCAAAAGCACAACGTGGTTTTTTTATCTATAGCAAAGTGGAACAGGGAGCTGGGGCTCAGAGGCACAAACTAGAACAGAAAAATATACTGTTTGAAGCACTCTGCAAGGAAACTTAATTTGAGAAACTAAAACTTCCCTTTTCCTGGTTAATCTGACCTTTGGAAGGAAGGTAAAGCTTTCTTCAGACATGAAGTTGACATCAGTAGGAGATAGAAAGGTTGGGCTCCCTTCTGTCAGCTTTCCTCCCTGTGTGCAAGATAGTTTTAGAGGCTTCGCTTAAGAAACTTGTTTTAAAGTGCTTTCCTGTGCCAAATTTTGGACGTAAGAAAGCAGATGCATCATTTCACAGGTATCACGTTTTTCTTACTTCTCAGATTAGCAAGCAAGGATATGACTGGAGTCAAAGTGAACACTGGTTTTCAGAGCAGGATGTAAGCAGGGTCCCAGAGGAGCCTAAATGCTCCCACTAGTTAGCCAGCTGTATGATGCTGAGGGTCTGTGTGTGAGGCCCTAATGATACAGCCAGTGTGTGGGTACACTTGCATGCACCTGGAAAAAGGTGCAAAGAGGTACATGCACCGTAAATTCATAAAAATAATTTCTTCATTCATTTTATTTTACCTTCTTATTCTGTAAGTGCTAGGCCTGGAGAAATTATACAGCTGCTGCAGCACTCCAATATGTGCCTATCTGCTCAGTGAATTTATGTTCCAGGTTTTGGGCCCAGATTTGCCATACAACGCCTGAGAAAAAAATTTAAATGGAGATTATCAGAGCCAGCATGTTAATTGGGGAGCATTTTTTTTCAGGCAAAAAGCAAGGACAGGGATTGTGCTGTCTGCCTTCCCCCATCTTGTGTAGATGTTCATTAATCTGCAGGGAGATATGTGACTACCTGGGTTTCACACCTCTTAACACCTCCATGGCGGCAGGAACCTAAAACCTGTTGTCATTCATAAAACACAATCAAAACAGTAAGGAGTAATGGCAGTGACCACTTTTCTTTAGCAGCTCTGAGTTTCAAGCAAGACAGTTCAGCTAGGTTAGTGGGGAACCTGGGATCGTTTCCCCCCACAGTGCACAGCACGCCCCAATATATTCAAATAGCTACAGGTGCCTTATCTTGCCCTAGGTTAAAGATCTGCAGAGGTTTGGCACAGAGTAAAATGAAAGATTCAAGTGCCACTCTGCTGACAGTGTCAGAAATGTTGGGGCTTTTTAATGATATTATATCAATTCTAATGACTGCAAAATTTGAAATAAGTAGAAATACGAAAATCACCGTTTCAGCATGATGTATAGGATCTCAGATAAGTAGTCTTTTGTGAAATCCTGTCATTCACTCCCAGACTAAATGCTATTTTACAGCATTTTCAACAGCCAGGTTTTATAAGCCATTTCTTATGACTGTCCGCTTAATTTTTTCCCTGTATTTTAAAGCATCAGGGAAGCCACTTGTTCTGTAGTACCTGCATCCATTCTGCCAGCACCCCAGCAGCACACAGCATGCATATGTATATAAACTGAGTGGAAAATTCCACTGAATGGGAGCTCTCTCAGTACTCTTCCAGGCTTGTATCAGCTTCTACAAGACAGGGGAGTGGAGATACTCACTTTTAATACAGCAGGTGTGTAGCTTGTGGAGTGCATTCATCATTCACTGATTCCTGCCCTCCTTCCATATTCTGTGTGAAAGCTGCGTGTGAAGGCGGGCAGAACTTCTGTTTGATATATGTCCATGTTTATGAATTATGAGCCCTGGTTTATTCCTTGACACCTACAGTCCAAGGTCTTATTTAAATTCCTCTCTCAGTAACAACTGTACCCAGTAAGAGATTACACAAACACACACACACACACACACACACCCCTTAGCCAACTTATCCCATCCTCCCTGCCAGTAACAATTCATATGATCACACCCTGACTCACAGGGGTCACCGTAAGCCACCAAACACTGACAGATAAAATTGAGTTGTTTGGCTGGAAAGCGAGCAGCTCAGACACAGCAGATGCCAGAAGCGATGCACTGTGGCAGTGATGGTGATGCAGAGCAGCTAGCACCCAGGACGGATAGGCATCATGTCCTGCTGGCCCAGACACAGGGGGGTTGAGGGCTCTTGAGCACTCATGGATGCAGATGTGTGCTTCCTGTCCCCACATAGCTGACACTGCTTTGGTTTTTGTTTTAAAGACTTGAGAAAGTTTCACAGCTGAGGAGGAAAAAAGGCAGCAAATGAATCCTGTGTTAGAGGAACATTAAGGTCACTGAGACATACATGCAAACTACTAGAAATACTGTTATGTTAGTCTGCAGAAGTGTGACATGATCTTTCTGTGCACATGCACAGCAATGTGAGTTTGAATGTTCTGGTTGATGGCGATCACTCTGCAGGATTCCTGCCCTACATAAGCCGCTGCTTTAATACTGAATCCAGGCTGAAGAATAAGACAAAGGGATTGCAATTCCATAAAATACACTACACAGTAAGCATAGCAGTGGCTATTAAAAGCTTCTTCATTCTCCTTCTTGCAATACAGATCCAAGCAAAGTATGTGCCTGTAAAACCAATTAATGGTAAGAGGAGCTACCAACATGAAAATAAGCTGCTTAAAAATCATACTGTAAAAGAGACATATGCTGGTTGCTGCTCCGTGCTGTGATTACACACAAGTACACAAGCTGATACCTGACTTAGTTGATGGGCAGCTGCAACTCAACATAAACCCTAGAGGAGATAACTGTACTCAACCAATGCCATTCCGTGTCCCAGTCAATGCAGATGGTAGCATAGTAATGCATGGGCATGAGGGGAATCTGTTACTGGAAGCTGGGCAGCTTAGAGAAGAGGAGCCAATTAGCAGCATGTGGTGCCTTTGCCAAGCATGCTGCCAGGAAACACAAGGAGACCCAGGCCAACCCAGAGAAAACATCCCTGGAAAACAGCTTCTTCCACTCTCTCCACTGCTGTGATGAAGCCCAAAGCTGCCCAGCATTCTCAAGCCTCTCTGCAGTTACTTGCACAATTTAATCTGCTTGTTCATCACAAGAAAAATGCCACAGGAAGAATCACAGCACTGACCATGAGGGGTAAGATGGCACCGGCTGACTCTCACCTGGTGTGCAAAACAAAAAAAAAAACAACCTGGTGTGCCTGTCTTCTGGTCCTGAGGCACAGCAGGACTCACATCCATGACACCAGCTTCATCCCCACCCTGAAAGGGGGTGGCCTGCTCCAGGCAGATCTCCAGGAACAGACCCTCAAACACATCATGCCCTGCCCCTCGCATTCCCATTTTTTATGAGACCCTGCCTGGTACAGGCCAAAATTCACATTCAGGGCATGCAGCCTTGGCAACTGAGGTCACACTAACCTGGCTTGTGCTTGACTTCAGCAGCTCTTGTAAGTACTATATCAAATGGCAATCTCTTCAAAGAGATTGCCAGCGTAGGACGCTTTGCAAATTTTTGTTTGCATGCCTTGGTACAAGTTTGCAAGAAGAATTACATCTCGTTCTGTTTATGCACAGAGAATTACCCTGTGCGTGGTAGATGGGAAAGG
The DNA here is from genome assembly GCF_031877795.1 of Strix aluco. Classification (NCBI taxonomy): domain Eukaryota; kingdom Metazoa; phylum Chordata; class Aves; order Strigiformes; family Strigidae; genus Strix; species Strix aluco. The sequence continues at coordinate 153,413,078 of NC_133931.1, read as the reverse complement.
GCTTTATAAAAGAGCCTATTTAAAACAATTTTGAGGTTCCAACAGTTAGACAAAGTTCTGAGCCAGTGCTACAGGTCCCAAATATACAGGTGTTTTCACAACAAATACGTGAGTTTTAGGACTGAACTGAAACATTTCAGTAACAGGATTTCAGTCCCATCAATTTCTGGACAGAACAGTGCAAAAATAAACATTGTCATTTGGAGTTTATTTCTACCGTTTTCTTCCTACCCATGGAAATGAGGAAATTCATGGAATTTATACATAAGAGAAATAAAATCTTGTTCTCTATGTCACATATGGATTTAGTATCTTGCTCCCTCTTGAAATAGCAGCACACCCTCCTCACAGCCACCTCTGAAATGGCACTAACAAAACCTCCTCACTTCTCATGAGCGCAGCAAGGAAGCGTGAAGCTCCAATACTGGCAACAGAGAAGGATCTAGAATATGAAATCCAGGATTAAACTGATGGAGAAAAAAAGCACAAACCAAAAACGAAAACACCAGTGAATCTGTAGCAAATGGAAATAAGGAAAGGGATGAAGCTGCCATTGTTATTTCTGAAGGTCATAATTATTTCTGGGTATTATTCTTACTTTCACTCCAAGGCTGTTCTTCATGGCCAGCAGTTGAGTGTTTTTCTGTTTGCATGAAGACTGCATGATCTTCTGATACAGAGCTGTGCATCAAATTCATGTCAGTCCTATGTATTTTGTTAACAGCCTGTAGCTCAGCATAGTTTTGGTGAAAATCATATTTTTAATATAACAATGGACAAAAAGCCACTTGTCTTGCAGTCTGGCCTTCTCACTGAGCTCTTATATAACCATGAGTTAAAGCAATGCTCTCTGACAAATTTCTGATACGGTCCCACTATATATTCCTGGCTCAAAATAATTACTGCATGACCCATATCATCATCCCCATAGCTGCAATATTTCTAACTATGTTTGACACTCAGCTGCAGAGCATTCCTTTTGCCCCATCCTTTTTCAATAATTTGAAAATGGAATTTGGATTAATCAAACCCTGCTGCTCACCACCTGCAGCACTTGCAATTTCCAGCTTTCAGGGCTACAATGGCAACGGGAAAGACTCATCAGGGCATGGTATGAACACTGGCCACATAAATATGGAAACAGCATCACAGGAACAGGGAGGCTGCTCCATCTAAAATGAACTCAAGGCTAAATACCATCCCCTTGCAATTATTTATGAAATTATATAACTGGGAATGGATGTGGGACAGGTCAAGGCTAAATGCTCAGAAATGTAGCTATCACTCTGTGGGTCCAGTTTAGAGGAAAAATATGGAGAGCACATTTTACCAGTGCCACCTGCTACTCAGAGGACTTGCCAATAGACGGAGCTTGAGGGGGTAAGCTAGGAGTGAAACCAGCCCAACAACTTTGAATTTTCCTGCTTTTCTTTAATGCTTAGGAGCCTTCTCCCTTTTCTCTAATCCACTGGAAGGGAAGATAGATGCATAAGAAAGATTAGGAGACCTTTGACAACTCATAAATTTCCAACTGATGAAGCCCCAAGTTTCACTTGAACAGATGAGCTAATCATTACAGCAACAGACGAAGAAGTCAGACATTCTACACAAGCTTCTAGGCGAACAAAAATGTTCCTGCCACAAATCAGGTGAAACTTAAACTCTTAAAAGTTTTTAATGAAGTTTTTAATAAAACACAAAAAACCCAGTAATGGGCAACTAAAAAAATATTAATTTTGCAAGTTTCAAGTTCTAGACACTTTTTGAAGTACACTACATTTCAGGATGAAAACATTTTGATTTGGAAAACCAGCAATTTTTACATTTTAGCAATGATGCAATGAAACATTCAAGAGTGTGCAATCTCATTCAGTTCTGGAACTTTAATGGAAAATTATTTCAGTTGATTCCTTCTTATAGTAGGTTTTGGTTACTACAGATTGTCCCTTCCAAATAAAATATCATAAAATCTTTCTCAGCTCTACTTACAATCTCAAAATGGAATTCATCACAAGTGCCTAGTTTTAAGAGGAAGCAATATTAAACTGAGTTTTGTGTAACTCTTCTAAAACATCTATATTTGTTTATATTCACCTGAAAATTGGATTTCAGTTAAGCAAGGGGAATACTCAACTTCAGTGAAGCAGACCTATGGTGCCTACCTCTGCGCCCCATAACAAAACTTGACTTTCTCTGGTTTCTGAGTGACAGGTTTTTCAGTATGAGAGGGATCCTAACAAGCTTCACAGCAGATGGTGTGGCTGGAGGCTGAACTGTTTCCACTCTGGCTAATCTGAAGGGAAGCTTCCCAGAATGGCCCGCTCAGTTATCAGCTCCAGATACTGCACCTCTGCTCTTCTCAGCCAGTTATTGAATGAGGGTGGGCTCCCTCAACTATTTTTTTTATCAGGTAGTCAGTATTTCCTTATTCCCCAAGATCCTGAACACTGCAGAAATTAATTTTTGCCTCTTACAAAAAAACCTCCTCCCACTCTTCTCTCTTGCCCTCTCTTGCTATTTCACTTTTTTATACCATGTAATGTAAGTTTTCCATCATTGCATCCACACACAAAAGAGCTGAGGATCTGTTGCACTGCATCTCCACAGATCTTAGAAGCTCTAAGCTAATTTATATTAGTTAAAATTCTAGCTCTGGTGGATGATAAAACTCCTCCTTAAATTTAACAACAAACAGATCCTTAAGACATAAAAATGAAATTATCTTTGGCATTGAATAAATATCTTTCCTCTGACAGTCTGCTAACAGGGAACAGCAGGAGATCATGAGAGTTTATCTCAGTCATATGAAAACTAAGAAAAAGCCTGAAGTGACGTTTCCCTCCAGCATATACACAGACACACACTTATGCTTACGCACAGACACTCGTACCCACTTTTCATAACAGAAGGACTTCACACGAGACGTGCGTATGAAAGCTCTATAGACTTGCAGTTTCAGGGCAAATGTATTTCTACATGGATATGCCTCACAGCATTTTCAAAGATTTTGTTAGTTTCAACCAAGTACAAAAAGAATATTACACATTTGATATTTGTGATACATGGTGTCACCTGTTACAGTAAGTGCATTTCAAGCTGCGATTACAAATGCAACAGTCTCCTCCAGGGTTTAGTGTTCTTGTCTATACAGCATTAAAAAAAATATCAAAGTCCTATGCGTGTAATCTTTTATAAATAATTCATGCCCTGCAGGTTATTTAACTCAGAACTGCCCTCTGCAATTAGTGGTCAAAGAAGACAAAGTAGGAAGTGATCTATTTAAGAGAGCAGCACTTGAAGTACATATACTCTCATGAGTAATTGATTCCCATAATTCTTTTGATTCAGTATCCATTATATTATTTGTAAACCAGGCAGACTGACAAAAGAGAACCTCTGATACATCCCTGGGTATGTCTGACCACAAAGTGACACACACATAGTGATAATGACATAGCATACTTACGCATGCTGTTCCACACCAACCAACTGAACTACAGCAATTTACAGCAAATAAAGTTTTGTTAAATATTTGAAAGATTATGGTAAAAGTAATGCTAAGGTAATATTTTAAAATTTGAGAAGTAAACAATTCTCACAGCAACTGCATGACTAACTTTCACATGCAGCTATTGCTGTTGTGGGCTTCAATACCTAATTACCATTCCCTTCACGGTGTGCTTTGACTCTGCAGGAAACATCTCATTTGGATATAAGACAACAATTCCTTCCTGGATGCCAGGATATAAGCAAGGCATTTTCAATTAAGATTCAAAAGGGTTCCGTTTTAACAGTTTGTGAAGGCTCCAAGGCCAACAGAATAGTTTAACCTGAGATTTGTGGAGAGGTATCTTGCATTCTCTGATTCCACATGGGATCGCTTTTACTTGTTTTTAAACATCCTAGCTATTTCAAAGACTATTTTTTCAGGAATTGTTTAAAGCATATTTTCAAGCAAGGCCTGGTAGGGTTTGGACAGTTTTATTTGACAAATTCAATTAACTGGAGCTATTTTAGTGGTGATCCATCTGTCCTTTAAATTAGTGATTGAAAAGGCCTTGACAGATGGTTTGTGGTCTGCTTAGTAAGAGGAAACTCTTGACAACATACTCCAAGTGCGGTATGTCTCAGTCGCCACCAGGACCAGAAAGAAGGAAATCTTTCAAATTCTGGAACAAGAACCAGCAATGGCAACAGCACTGGAGGTCACAAGTTCAGGTGCAGCCGCTAGCCATTTCAGCTATATAAGCCAACTGGTAAAATCACGATAATACATGATGCAAAATTCAAACTACAGAGCCAGAATTCCCCACTACTTCTCTATGTTTACAAGCCACCATGAAGGGAGAATTTATAAGTATACATGGCACAGAGGGACTTCAGCAACATTTTGGGGCAGAATCAAACAGTCCTGCCAGATGCAGGGTAAAGAACAAAGGGAATGGCTGCAAACACTTTGACTGACCTGAGCAGCTGCCCATTGATATAACCCCTTTTCTAATATGTCTTCAGGGCAATAATTATGGGTCCTACAGGCCACATGCTTTTAAGGAAGCCTTTCAAAACTTACTGCCACAATCATAGCAATCACATGGGTTCTTCAAAGCAAATCTACAGCAGGTGAAGGTAGGCGAGAACAGGGAAGCCCTTTTCAAACAGGCTTGTCTCACATATGAGGATGAACTGCTGTCACATTTGCATTGAGAATCAGCCAGAGACAGACACTAGGCACCAGCAAATGGCACCATGACTGCCGCCAACACAAACACAGTTCTGGTCGTGCCGCCAGCAGCCTCCACTCCCTGGGCCCCTTCCAGCCAGGCATTAGCTGCCATCTGCCTCCAAACAAGACCCAGATGTTGACACCTACATTGCTATGGTTGGAAAGAAGGAGGATCTCTAGCAAGTTTTCTCCAAAAGCAGGGATATGAGTTCAGAGAGGTAGCAAGGTGAAGGAAGGTGAATTTGTTCATAGACAACACTGGCATAGGCAACACTGGCTCTGCTTTTCAGAGCTTAGAAACTAAGCCCACCATTCTTACATATTAGAGTGTCTGCATAAATCCACCCCGTGACAACGCAGCAACACTGCAGTACCGCAGATGTTAACAGGTTGAAGCAGAAATGGACTTTGTCATAGATACTCATGATTCTTTTTAGGTTTTATAGTCCTGATTAATGCAAACACTTTTGAAAGCGTGATGACAGCATTCAAACTCCAGTGCAACATGAAAATCAGAAATACTGATCCCTGACACTATGTCTGTATCCCATGCTGTGCAGGCAATGCCGTAAGTGCCTTTTTCACGGTGAGTTTTCCTGTACACTACATACTCATTCCAAAATTTTGAAAATAGCAGAGCATGTGAGGAAGCAGATTTTTACCTCAATGTGATTGCCAGTGAAAGGATGATGGGTTTCTTGATTAACAGCCTTCCTGATTGGCAAAACAAGCACAGATGCAGCCCACTCTCTCCACAGTATGATTATTATGGAAAGCTTAGGTTTCCTGGAGGACATTCACCATTCTGCTCCATATACCACCTTGGACAGCTCTGCTCTTTCTTATCTGGACAATGGGCTTCGGGATCCAGAAGACATGTTTTCTGCTTTCTCTCTAGTAGCCAGTGTAGCAGATAATTACCATCTTCTACTGTAACTCTTCAATGGTCACCTCTTGGCCAATCTGAGATTTCGAATGCAGGCCCAGTTTTTTACATTGCTTTTTATGGTATGTAGTCACATCATCTCATGAACCTTCAGGTTGATAAAAGCTCCACAATGTGCTGGCAGGAAAAAAGCCAATCAAGAGTGTAAGGAGCAAGAAAGATAACTGAAGTGTGACAGAGGGAGAGGTAAGGAGAAAGATATCCTGCAAAAAGGAGTTTCAAGAGGTTGTGTGCTTTTGGTGATAAAACAGGGGAAAAGAGACAGGCAGTCCTAACAATGACCTCTTTAGAATGAAAAACTGAGGGGCTGTAGAAAAGTCCATCTTTGGTGACTAAGATCCATTCATCTTTGGATTTGTTTTGGCTGTGAAGTACTTCTTTATCATCACAAAAAAGAAATGAGGAAGGAATGAAACAGAGGAAGATAAAAATAAACTAAGAGAGAGAAAGTGTGAAGACAATTAAATTGACCTTTTATTACTGCTGTGGTTTTCCTCTCTGTAAGTGATGCTCTGCTACAAAGCATGGATCAGCAATGGTAAAGTCTATATTGTGCTGACATTAGAAAAACATCTATACAGTTTTAAAGTATTTGTAGCAGTCAGATTCCTGAGGGAGGTTGGCAAGAGATAAAACGAGCAAGTGAAAATAATTCATATGATTGATTCACTCATCTTTTCCTGAATATAATGTTTGATAAACTAACCCTCTAACTAACTCCCCTCTGCAAATGAGTCACTAGCCAGTTGTCTATTCTGCAGTGACTCCAAATAAGGGACAACTGAATGCAGAGTGAATGAGGCACATGTTTTTAATAGTATCCTGTCTCTTATTGTAACATACTGAATTTTTTAGCTCTGTTTCTTATAAGAACTTTCAGCCTGTGAAAATGTTACCTATTGTCAGAGACAGGTATCACAAGTCACTGTTTTTTGGAAGGATACATATGCTTGGTAGTTATAAATTAGCCTCCATTCCCTTTGGGGATGTATGGGGTTTGCATGGCAAGGTTTTGGTAGCAGGGGGAGCTACAGGGGTGGCTTCTGTGAGAAGCTACTAGAAGTTTCCCCTGTGTCCGATAGAGCCAGTTGGACCTGCTGCTGGCCAAGGCTGAGCCCACCAGCGACAGTGGTAGCACCTCTGTGATATTTAAGAAGGGAGAAAAAAACCTGCACAACTGCAGCTGGAGAGAGGAGTGAAAATATGTGAGAGAATCAACTCTGCAGACCAAGGTCAGTGGAGAAGGAAGGGGAGGAGGTGCTGCAGGAGCTGGAGCAGAGATTCCCCTGCAGCCCGTGGTGCAGACCATGGTGAGGCAGCTGTGCCCTGCACCCATGGAGGTTAACAGGGGAGCAGATCTCCACTGCAGCCCGTGGAGGACCCCACGCTGGAGCAGGGAGATGCACCCGAAGGAGGCTGTGACCCTGTGGAGAGCTTGTGCCAGAGCAGGCTCCTGGCAGGACCTGTGGCCCCATGGAGAGAGGAGCCCACACTGGAGCAGGTTTGCTGGCAGGACTTGTGACCCCGTGGGGGACCCATGCTGGAGCAGTCTGCTCCTGAAGGGCTGCACCCTGTGGGAGGGAACAAAGATGGAGCAGTTGGTGAAGAACTGCAGCTTGTGGGAAGGACTCACGTTGGAGCAGTTCATGGAGGACTGTCTCCTGTGGGAGGGACCCCACGCTGGAGCAGGGAAAGAGTGTGAGGAGTCCTCCCCCTGAGGAGGAAGGAGCGGCAGAAATGATGGGTGATGAACTGACTGCAACCCCCATTCCCTGTCCCCCTGTGCCACTCGGGGGGAGGAGATAGAGAAAATCAGGAGTAAAGTTAAGCCTGTGAAGAAGGGAGGAGTTGTGGGGCAAGGTGTTTTAAGGTTTGGGTTTACTTTTCATTATCCTACTCTGATTTGATTGGTAATAAATTAAACTAATTTCTCCAAGTCAAGTCTGTTTTGCACGTGATGGTAATTGGTGAGTGATCTCTCCCTGTCTTTATCTTGACCCATAAGCCTTTTGTTATATTTTCTCTTCCCCATCCAGTTCAGGAGGGGAGTGACAGAGTGGCTTGGTAGGAGGGGAGTGATAGAGCGGCGTGGTGGGCACCTGGCATCCAGCCAGGGTCAACCCACCACAGGGGAATTAAACATTATTACTGGGTTGCAATCATCTACGTACCCCAGTTAAACAGTCAGGTTGTTCACTAAGAAGGCCACTTTATTTTGTGAAATAGCGCTGTGACTAGAAGAGCTCTTCTGAGCTCTAACAGGAAAAAATGTGCTAGTTTGGGTATGGGGTTTTTTTTTCATTCATATAAAGCAATTTTTGCCCCACAGCTCTGAGCTACAAGCAGGCCTGGTTCTAATCCAGCCAAACCTCCACAAACCATAGCACAGTCTCATCCAACAGTAACATTGCTGCTTTTCAAACAGCAGAAGATATATAATTAAAATGAATCGTTTTCCAGGTTGGTAACCAACACTAGCAGCATGCTACTCTTCAGGTGGTGTTATTTTGCCATATACTGAACAGCAGAAAAAGGAATAGTAGATACTGAAGCAATAACACTTTCCCTCTGCTAATTTATGTTTCATGTTACAGAGCCTGTAGTGTCTGTGAACAATGAAGGGCACGTCAGAGACAAGATGCATGGAGTCAGGCAAGTGTGCAGTCAGTTGCAATAAAACGTCGTGTCAGTGGTGTCTATATGCTGAAACTCAGTGAAAGGAAGGCAGTGAACAAAGGGCTGTAAGTAGGAATTTTCATGGGAGGTTGATTGGGGGTTTTTTGATTGGTTTGGGGTTTTTTAGGGGTTTTGTTCTTTTTGTTTTTCTGTTGCACAAAAGCAACAACAAAAAGATGTTGCAGCTAAGCAGCAGAGATCTAAAGAAGAGACGTGATAACATAGATCGTGCAGAAGATGTGAGGGGTCATTAACCCCAAAGCACCAGCTGAAATTAATTCAATAGTGGAAAGAAGAGATAGCAGAGGAGAGAAGAGTAAGCAGAAATAGGGATAGGCAAAAGAAAAAAATAGAAACAACTGTGACAGAGAGCAGAAGGCAGAACAGACATAAGAAGATTCACACCAGAAAAGGAGGAACTTGCGGGTCAATTGCTGGAGAATGTGGGGCCCAGAATATAGCACTGCCTGCCAGGAAAAGAGATGCAAAACATGAGGGAGGAGGGAAGATAATGCCTGATAATCCCTCATCTGAGTGCAGAAAGATGCTGCACTAGAACAATCAAAAGTGAAGTGGGGTGCTGAAGGGCTCAAAGGAAAAGCAGCAATGTTTGGGGATTTGGCAGGGAGTTGTGGTTGTGTTGGGTTGTGGGGTTTTTTTCAGAAGAAAACTTGAGGAAGATACAGGTTCCCTTCAGACTGGTGCAGTGCAGAAGATCTTTAGGGACTTCATTACAGCTGCACTTACTATAAAAGGGACTGTCTGGGGAAAGGAAAGTCTCGAAAGGAGGCTGACTCAATTGAAAGTAAAACATAAATGGGGCATACAAGGTGAAAAGCCACTCCATGCCAGGTTATGTTAGACTGGAGCAAAACAGTAAACGTGGCTGGAGCAATGAAATATCTACTAGAAAGGAGATGTACTGGGGTCTGTTCCAGTTCCCTGATCTGTTTCTGTATGCGACAGACATAGGATACAAATAAAAAATAATCCAGGAACACTACTCCCCAGATCTCCTCCCATCCATCTGAGGGACACTGCCACCCCTTCTGCTTTGGCCCTGTTAGCCCAGGTCCAGCCCAGTACCTATAGCCAGGTATGTTGGGCGCTTCCTCGGATAGGAGACTGTGCAGCCAGAACCTCTCTGGCCAAAGCAGGATGGGAACCCATCTTCCTTCCTTCCTGGGAAAGTGCTCTAACCTGCAGTGGGGGTAATGTAAAAAGCAGGTGTCCCACCATATGACACACCTTCTCATTTTTTTCTGATTTGCTTGTGTGGTCACCCCAGCATATTTATGTACCATGTCTTGTAAAGAACATCCCAACACCTGCATCTTCCCCAGGCAGGGAACACCTAGTTCAGCTTTGTAAATCCTACCCCCTAACACTGACAACTGTTTCCTGGTTACTGCACTGCTGATCACTCTAACATCTTTCATGGTCAGGTTCCATATAGTTATTTGGAAATAATTTCCAAAATGAGAAAAAAACCCTAGGTCTTGTTTTGTAACTAGCACTACATTATGTCATCCTTCCATGGGACACACTTGGAAATGCACAGTGGCAAAGGGGGAGCCTTAAACATTGCAATCTAAATCTAACTTCTCAGTCAAGTTTCTGTTGATGACATTAATAACAAGTCTGCATGTAGCTATGCCTCTAAATAAAGGTGGTGTAATTTTTTTCAACCAGATTGCTTTTTCCTGCTTGGGATAGTTATATTATTATGTTATATTATAGTTACATTACTCAGCAAATATGACTGCCCTGACAAGTAATACATATTGTAAATAGCTTTTCTGGATTTAATAATTAAGCTCTATACTGCTAGTGTTCCTGAGAGAATAAATCTGATGAGTACTAGGACTACGTATTGAATAAGTTATTCAATTAGGGCTATCAATATTGTGTAATCACAAATTAAATTTATTAAATACAGGTAATTTCCCCTTGTTGCTTGACCTGCATTAGTCATTATGCAATTGTCTGGACACCACTCTGTTGAGCTTATCAGCATAATATATCATTTCAAATATTTTGATATAACATTATTTTTTAATTTCTGATGCACTCTGAACTGAGATTTGATCTGAACTAACACCTCCACACAAGCCTCTGAGAACATCCCTCTTCCTTTCATGAGCTGCAAGTGAACCCAAGTGTAATGTAGATGATGCAGTCTATTGTCTAATGCAGCAGCCCACTAACCTCTTTGTGCTAATGATGCTGGTCATCAAATTGCTAATTCTAAATCATTATTTAATTGAGCAATATACCTTGTTCACAGCTGAATTGAAAAAGATACTTCAAAATGTTTTAAAAATGTGTGTCATAATTCTTGAAACCACTGCTGCAGAATGATGCATCACTCCTTCCTTTGGGAGATAATTTAGCCCTTGGTTTTTAATGGTTGGACCTTTCTTTTGCTTTGTTCTGGCACAAACAGGAAGAAGGCATAAAAGATGGCATAAAGATGAGGAAGGGGATCGATCCTGGGAGACACATGCTGGTACTACTGTGTAGTGTGTTCACAAGCATATGTCTGGGTGCCTTGAGGACACTATCCTACACAAATATACAAACTGATCCAAAAATACAGGAAAAGTAAAAGACTTGAGAATATCAAGTTATATAGAAAGCTAAATTTGTGTGTGAGCAAAATAAATGCACTGCCTTGTCTCATTGTAAGGTCCTGATCCTCAAGTGCCACTTCTCGTAATTCCAACAATTAATAACGGAGACAGTATCTTTTATAGAAAGATATTGCCACTATTATGACTGGGGGAAAAAAGCAGACAAGCTTTAAGAAATACAAACCTTTCTTCGGATCTGAAGTAGAGTTTGCTGGGTTTAATGCTAAATAAGAGTGGAGAATGTTTGTTCTGAATTTGAGTATGTTAGACCAGTCACGTGAGGTGGTAGTGTTATGATAAAGCTGGTAATAAGTTTATTATACTCTACAGAAAAGAGAGGACAGAGACAGGAAAAAAAAGGAAAAATTAATGAATGAACGAACGAACAAATTAATTACTACTTGTGAAATATGTAATTGTGCACAGACATTCATGGCATAGGGAAATGCAGTGTGACATAAAATGAATAACACTACCAAATCTAAGTGACTGACTTTATAAAAGGGATTATAAAATGAAACTTCAAGCATCCTACCATAGTCTAAGGCTATGTCTTAGTGTAAGCCTTTCTTTTTTAGGCTATGTCTTGGTGTGAACTCAAGCAAAGCCAGGACATAATGATAAACCTTTTCAAAGAGCAGTCACACTCTCTGCAGATAAATTAGGGCACAAAGATTGTCTCAGCTTTGAACAAGTCTATTCCTAGTGTAATCCCACTGGATCCAAAATTCAGAATTTCACTTCAAAACAATAATTAACTTTATAAAGCCATGAAAAGTTACCAGCATCAGTGTAAAATGATCAATATTGCAACAGGGTGTGCAGTCTTCATGGTTTAGAAAGGGTTTTGCACAGGAAGTAAAACATTCACAGAGGCATTGAAAATCAAATGCAAATTTCAGTCTAAAGGTCAAGACCAGATAACATTAAAAATAACCTTTCATATGCCATAAATGCACTGAATATATTTCCATCTATTTTCATATAGATAAAGGGACTTGCATTCACTCACATTTTTTAATTAGTTTTTTAAATTGTAACTCTGTATGCAACGCTATGGCTCTGCTAGCTCTTTCCTGTACAGTTTTGTGCAACAGACCTGAGATGTCAAGGGGATGGAATATTTCAGCACTTCATACTAGCTTCAGGAGCACCAGAAACTTATCTTTGTTGTTTTCTGACATCTTTTTACACTAAAGCTTTAATTTTACTTAATGATTACAATACTTTTATTTCCTAAATGAAGGATGGAAATGTTGCTGAGCCATTTCTCACCATGCTCTGCTTCTGAGCCACTCTTCACTAAACCTTCACTGGCATTATAACTTTCACAGTCAGGATTATATGAAGGTAGGAACCTGGTGGAAGGAACCTTCACAAGTGACATAAAAATGATCCCCTTGGCCCAACACCACCATAAAAATATATGTTGTTGGATTTGATGGTTTCTTTCTCACAAGCTCCATTTATGACATTACACGGCATATCTTTTCTAAAGGAAGATCTGAAACGTGCTGCTAGGAAAGCTGTGAACAAACAGATCTGAAACACTACACATTTATCAATCAGAGACCGTCAGAAGGTATGAGGTAAAGAGGAAAGCAAAGGAGATAATGCATAAAACAGCATCTAAGATGACGCACTGATTGTTTGCTTTAATCTGTGTTTAAAAAATAGAAAGAAGAAAAGGAATCTGCTAGCGTCATTCCTATCAGAACTTGGAGGAATTAGCTGTCTTTTTGCACTGTAGCATTTATTGTGTGGAGCTCAGCCAATCAAGCAGAAATTGGAATAATTTCTATTGATTGATCCTGCTATAAAAAGGAAAATTCTTCTTCTACAGTACAGTTGGGCTAATTTTTCATATATTCTGTACATAACTATTTTGAAATTTTATTTAACTATATTTGCATTTTCTGAATAAATGCAATCTAAATAATAAATGGCTGTAGTGAAACTTTTCATAGAGGTAAGTAGCAAATAGCAGAAGGGGTTTTTTCACCTTCCACTATATGACATTTAACACTACAATATAACATAATCAATAGAGTAAACTTGACATTTTTGATATAAGATTATTCTCCTCCAGGGACCTGGGAAAAAAAAATCAACATCAGAGTTTCATTTCTTGCTGTAGTTCTGACTTAAAAAAAGCATCAGAAAATTGTCCAAAATTGCATTTGTTATGAAAATGAAATTATTTTCAAAAATAAATAATTTTTAAAATCCATAAACTCTAAACCAATCTTTTCTTCATTTGGGATTTGTCAGCCTGAGAGAGAAACTTAGCTCACATCATTAAAATATAATTGGGAATCAAACTTGGACAAATTATATATTATGGCATTTATCAGGCCTCTCTGCAGTTGCCTCACCAACTGTGCTCTGTGTACTGTGTGCTCTGTGTCTGATGATGCTGAGGAAGTATAAGGCAGAATGTGTCAAAATATTAATCCATTTTCCTTTTTTTTTTTCCTTGAACATAACATTTACACGCACACAAAACATACAGGTAAGTACATCTTTTTAACTGTCTACAGTCCTGTCACTTGTAAAATACAGTCCCAAATTCTGCTTGAACATTAGCTTTAACTCAATTCCTGCAGCTCAGCCGAGATCCCCTCTCCCACACTGTTGCTCCTCAAGTGCATGAGCTCCACTGGGATTTCCTATCATGGGCAGAAACGTGATCTGCTCCTGCCCAGGTGCGGAAGACACCTTGGTTGTGTCAGGCCTGAACGCTCCCATACCTAGGTCACTCAGAGCAAGAAACTAGATATTTCCCTGTCTAAATACCCTGATGGGGCAGATGGGGCAGAAAGCTTTGGAGCATGTCCAATGCACAGTTAGGCAGCACCTTCCTACAAGGTGTACCTCTCCACTTCCTTTTAAGATACTGAGGGTGGGGAGGACATGAAAAACATCCCCTTTTGGAAAAGCCTATAATACCCCCCAGCCTGAGAGACATAGATTTAATTCCTTCTGCCTGAGGGGATTCAAACCCACATTTCAAGATAATGAGCTGGCCAGACAGCACAAGAGGAAGTGTCAATCTATACTCAAATGAAGTAAAAGCAGTCCCTCCCACCTTTTATAACAAGAGTAGTTTTTTAACATGAAGCAGTTGCTGGGTAAAACAGGGAGGTAGTCTTAGGTCAAAAGAATCCTGTTGTTTTGTATTCTGTTTGAGTAAATCCTTTAGGGTTTTTGTTTTCTTGGGTTTTGAGAATTTTTTTCTGGAATGGCACAGACTATGCAGAAAGACCTGAACATGTGCCAAGGGTCACATGGGTAATGCAGACTCCTGATGATGAGAAATATGGGCTTGAATACTAAGAAACTTGGCTGGGTCCCCTCCTGCATGAGTACTGTACATAGTGGGGGTCCCAGCAATAGCAGAGTGTTCAGAGACAGGTATCCAGAGTGGCTGAACAGGTCCCCCTTAAAGCCAGAACAGATATTTAAAGGAGAGGAATTTGACGTTTATGCTTGGTCTTGCTCCTCATTTGCTCCTCATCTGCCTGTTTAGGATCCCATTCTGAAGTCTGACACTGCCTGAAGTTCTTAGGCACCTCTCTCAAATTTCTTGATTCCACCAGGACCCTGGAATGGTGATTATTTGCTCTGAAGGGTGAGTCTTAAGCTATACTTCTCTCACCCATGGGTAGGTCAGATAGCACATTCAGCAGCTCAAGCAGACTACCCTTTTTTGTACCTTATCTTCCCTACATGAAATAGAGCACTCAAAGGACTGACTTGGATCTGTGGATTTCTGTAGCCATCAGTCACCATCACTAAAACACTGAGCATTGCAATACTTCCACCATATCACAGGGCTAGCTGTTACTGGGGAAGATCTGTCAACATAGAAAAAGGATGCAGAAACAAAGCACTGTACAGACATGCACAGTAAAGATCAGAGCAACCTCCACATGGCAACTAGTAACTGCATCAAAGCTCTCCCAAACTGAGAACTGGCAGGCAGGCACAGGAAAACATGACCAGAAGACATCACCACCATTAGTCTCTTCATTTTGTGTCTAAATCTGCTCACTGGAGAGCCAGTTCAAATACCTTCGATTAAATAGAATCTATAGAAGTTAATTGAAACTTTCTGGGAGAAACAAGTTGGATTTCACCTGAAAAGACACGATGGGATTTTGTCAGAGGGACTTTCTGGTACTCTATTGATTCCTTTCCCTTCCTGATAAGGTCAGGATAAAGAACTAGGCTATGTCCTAGATACATATGGAATATGTAATATTCCATGCACAGTGGCTGAAGTCCCATGAACCGAGATGTTTCTAAAGCTGATTATTTGGAGGAACAAGACTTAGTGGTCTGGTGGAGTTTTCCAGCTCTCATTTCAGTGGTGCTGTGAAGAGGAACCCTGAAGAATTTACTCCTTCACACTGCTTACAAAACAGCTAAAGCTGGGGCAGCTTATACAAGCACTAAGACAGGTGAAAGAAATACAGGAATTTCTCTCACTTGATGAATCCATGTGAGCAAAATAAAATATTTACCATGAAAATATAAAAGAGAATCACCTCACCTGCTAAAATATTCAGTAGAGTTTCAGTGGGACTTTTAAAACATTAATTGGAAAGGTTTTTCCAGGTGAGAAAGAAAGAATTGTCTGGCACTGTCTTCCAATAAATGTATGTCACTTGTTCTCCATCTCTTTTTTCTGCCTTCAGGCCTTCAGCAACTTTTGGACTTGTCTGTCCATGCCATCCCTGCTAGTTTTCTTGATCCCACTAGAGATAAAATAAACAATTTCAGTTCACAATAGAATTGACCCCTGCCTTTAGCAATGCTATTCCTGGGATAAATCATTGTATCTGGTTCACAGCATATCAGTTTCCTTTAGGTTATCTGGTTGCTACAGGTGTATGTATCTATAGATTTTTTTTATAGGTATTCTAGCTTTCTGCCACAAAGGCAGCTTGTTTAATTATTTTTAATGGTTACATCCATTCTCATTAGTGTAGGACACAGACAAAGCAGTACATACTGTGACTGCCCTTAAGCAAGGGAAGAGGTACAGCCTGGTCCAGCCAACCTTGAGTGCTTGTCCCAACTCTCCTTCATCATCATACCCCAGAGCCACCAAGTCTTGGGCAAAGTAAAATATTTGCAGTTTACCATAGCAACAGTGGACCTATAGCTCTTAACAAGACTCATGGAGGTGAAATTGGTCCTGCTTAGACCACCTGCACAAGAGACAGCATCAGCTCTTCTCCCTGAAGTGCAGAGAGTAATCAACAACCCTGAAGAAGGCAGGGACTCTGTTCTTTCTGCTCCATATATCCACTGAGGTTTGGAACAGCATGTGCTCCAAGTTTACAACAAATGTAGCATAGGACGCTTCTGCATATAACCTTTCAGACAGCAGACAGCCTGTTTATCTTCATCATTATTCATAATACATTATTGCCATTTTCTCTTTAGCATGGTGTTTATTACAGTCCTTATTTTGCCAGAAATATATAAGCATCTCTTGTATATTTCTCACCACTTGAACAGAGCTATCCCAGAACTGAATCACCACAAGCAACTAAAAGGGAACAGAACAGAGAGCAGCAAAGAAGAATATATACAACTGAAACTGAAGACAGCATGTGTCTAGGCAAATAACACATAAACAGACAAAGCTGGGTTTTACTCAGAGCACTGAGAATAACAGACCTCTTAAACACCTAGTATATGACTTCACTGGATGACCATGAGTCATCCAGTTCTTGCCTTTACTCTGTGTCTCTTGTTCAGTGCTCACAGAACAAGGAAAATGTATATCTGAACTGCTGATCCCAAATAACAAAATTGTCAGCCCAGTTCACTGTTGCCTTCACAGAATCACAGAATCACAGAATCAACTAGGTTGGAAAGGACCTTGAAGATCATCTAGTCCAACCATTAACCCAACACTGCCAGTTCCCATCTACACCATATCCCTCAGCGCTATGTCGACCCAACTCTTAAACACCTCCAGGGATGGGGACTCCACCACCTCCCTGGGCAGCCCATTCCAACACCTAACAACCCGTTCTGTAAAGAAATGCTTCCTAATATCCAGTCTAAACCTTCCCTGGTGCAACTTGAGGCCATTCCCTCTTGTCCTATCGCATGTTACTTGGTTAAAGAGACTCATCCCCAGCTCTCTGCAACCTCCTTTCAGGTAGTTGTAGAGGGCGATGAGGTCTCCCCTCAGCCTCCTCTTCTCCAGACTAAACAACCCCAGTTCCCTCAGCCGCTCCTCCTACGACATGTGCTCCAGACCCTTCACCAGCTTCGTTGCCCTTTTCTGGACATGCTCGAGTCATTCAATGTCCTTTTTGTAGTGAGGGGCCCAAAACTGAACACAGGAATCGAGGTGCAAATGCCTTGTATCATATCTAGCTGTTTTTAACAATTCTGAATAATAGCCTTGTATAGTTCCTTTGCATTATGGTCTTGCAGAGTAAGGCTTGAGATAATGATGAATCAGATTCACTGTCTGATATGCTAAGAATAAGGAAAGAACACTAAGAAGGACTTAGCAATATAGGGCTGCATGAGTGATAGTCAGCATATTTTAGAAAAGACTGTGTAGTTATTTCCTATAACATGCTTTGCCTTTTGAAATGTTCCCTGTCTTAAATCAATGGGAAGTGATGAATGATGCCCCTACCCCAGCAGCAGCAACAGCAATGCTTGCGAAGCTTCATGGTATGCTACCTGCCACAAACCTGAAGCATGATGGAAAAAGCTCTGAATTTTCCTTAGTTCCAGTGACTAAATACATCAGTTGTACATGTAGTCAGTGCTCTACGCCATAAAGCACTGGATTGAAAAGTCAGGAGTCCAAGTGCTAAAACAGTATAGAAGAAAAATGAACTGCTTCCTGATGAGTGCAATTTCTTTGTAACCACAGAATGTTCATTGAAAAAGCAGGCCCAGTCTGTTTAGGTGAATGGGGAAGAATCATGAAAAAATATTCAGGCCTCAAAGAAAATAGCAGTGTGTCAGAAGCAGGGCCATGAAGTTTCCTTTGGGATAAAGTCTCTGGAAGAACAAATGAGCGAATCTGAAGAAATCTGGCTTGAGAGACTGCCCACTGCTGAGAAAGCTTGCCCCTTTCAGACCTACAAATAGTTCTAGAGAATATCAAGCAACTATTTTAGTGAAACAATCCATCCATCAAGCAACTATTCAATAAAATATCACTAGGTAGATGTTCAATAAACTGTTGCACAGGCAGGCAGTTACCCTAATAGCATTACAAAGCATGGACAGTTACACAATACATTCAAAGGGCAAATGATTGCTCAATGCTGTGCAGCAACATACTGCACAGGGTATACAATAACGTCACAAATGACCAAAGGGTGCAGCTTTACAACAGCTTGATTTTTTTTTCCTCCCTTCATTCTGTCTTACGCTATTCTCACCAGTTAAGTGGTTGTGTGGATATACCGCTTTTGCCCAATGCAATCAGTCTTGTGGCTTTCCTCAGGCTATGACTGACAGCAGTCAGGGATTGCAAATGAGTTGTCCTGGTTTCCTGTTTGGTCATTTAGGCCCAAAGTCTGCTGTGCTTGCTTACCTTTAAACAGCGACTGGCAATGTGAGCAATCTCACAGATGCCTAAGAGTTTAATTCAGGAGCTGACATACCACAGGCACAATAAAGGGAATAGACTGTCTTGGCAAATATTTACATTTAAAACTAAGAGCTACCACGTTTCCAGGACTGACCTGGAATCATTTTAACGATGGCACCGTAAGCTACATAAAGAAAAGGGCCAGACCATTCACAAGATCAATTTTCCTAGCTGGAATGGCTGATCTTTTAATGGAACACAGTCCCTTGTTGCTATTACTAAACAGAACGGAGTGAATTTTACTCTAGCTCAGAGTTATTTAGCTTAATTACCTAACAAAAGACCTCAAGGTAGATATGTAAAATGTAATTAGCATATTTTACTTGTAGCAGCAGGGTTGTTCAAAGATATTTAGGACTAAAAATTGCAGTAAGGTCTTACGTAAACACACTAAGTAGGCACGTGTAATCTTCCTTTAAGCAATGAACGTCAGTTCTGTATGAGACTTTAAGACAGACATTCTTAAGAGTGCCTTATGAAAATCTTAAAAAAGAAGAGTTCTGCCCTTGCTGCCTTGCAGCCATAGTCCAGGACAATAAGGGAATGCAGTTTGTCTTCTCTGCATACCCAGGAGGCCAGAGGCAGCACAGCTACTCCTGCTTCCATGGGACAATGCAACTCCACCATTTTTCATGGTAAGGCCAATTCTAAACTCTGAACTGTAAGAACCAGAAAAATAGTTTGAGTAAATTAATGTGCACCTGAATTGCTCAGCGAGATGAAATGAAACTGAGACAGAAATATCCTTCTTCCTTCAGTGATGTGTCTATTAATAGAAATCGTGATATGTCTGCATTCAGTTCCCATTGATATCAATTGGGAGTTAGCTATTACATGCCTTACAGGCCCAGAGTTTTTATTCCACCTCCTTTCTGGATTTGAAGGAAATGATTTGATTCAATGCCCACTGAAGTCCACAGGAAGTCTAGAATGGGAACAGGATGCAATCCCAAA
This sequence comes from Strix aluco, assembly GCF_031877795.1. Classification (NCBI taxonomy): domain Eukaryota; kingdom Metazoa; phylum Chordata; class Aves; order Strigiformes; family Strigidae; genus Strix; species Strix aluco. The sequence continues at coordinate 153,393,501 of NC_133931.1, read as the reverse complement.
GCTGGGCTCCTCTGGTATGGAAAAATACTAGAAACATTGCAAGAGATAGTGCTATTGACAATGCAGTCATTAAGAAAAAGACCATATCAGTCCTGAGACAAAATAATGACACAACTGAAACCCAAACCAGCACATACTCATTTATGCTGTTGTGAAGTTTATTTGCATTGTGCTCCTGAGCTTTCAGGATGTCCTCACGTCCACATTTCTTTAGCTCTTCTCCACTGTCCCAGAGCTTAGAGTCTTTAATGCATTTTAAATGAATGCTGAATTAATTCTCAGTTAAGACAAAAGTTAAACCCTTGTGAAGTTTGTGGTAAGGTGTCAAGAAGTGCCAGAACTGGAACTTGGTTCCTAGTCACATCTTAGGCCCTACTTCTATGACTACAGGAAGTTTGGACATGATTTATATCAACTTCTATACTGTGGAGATTCCCAGATTCATCACTCCATGAAAAGCCATACATGCCTTGATTGAAACTGTGATATTTTCTACCTGTAAGAGAAAGTATCTGCTCAGATCCAGTTATTTCAGTCTCAGTGGTTTAACAAACATATTTGATCAGCTGGGCCATCTTAAGCTAGTGTTTACTAGTAGTATGGTACCCATTTTTTTTCTGTCCAATCTGAAAAGAAATAAAATCAGAAAATGTCAAAATATTGTAATTGCATTAACTCAGCTCCAGACCACAGAAAACACGGAACTGTAGTTTAAGAAATTAGATTTAACAAGGCAGAGAAGCAAATGGAAAAAAAACCCAAAACCCAAATCATAAGCAATAAAGCTGGAAGCTTGAAAGAAAAATGATGAATAAGGAAAAAAATCAGTTACTAATGATATTTTAAATATTTCCTTACATCTGCTACCAGGAATGACAGCTAGACATTCATCTAAATGTAAAAGAGTAGAACAGTACTACTTAGGAAGATGTCGAGTCAAATCGATCACTGAGAAATCAAGTGTTGATCAATTTGTAGTAAGGATAAGATAATTAATTCACAAAGATAGCGTGCATAGGCTCAGAGAACTGACATAATCCTACCTTAGTTATTTACAAACCACTCAAAATTAATCTGACTGTAAATCTTCCAATTCACATGCCATTTAGAAATCCATGTCCATCTTAGAGCAGAATAGTTATTGTACAGTGACTAATTTGCTTTGTTTACACCATGATTTCAACAACAGCACAGCTAAATTAGATCTTCCACGAGGTGAAAATCATTAAATACCAGGTGGAAATTATTAAATTCACAAGTGTCACATAGCATTCAATTGAATGGGTATAGACAGCTCATTTATTATAAAATATTTATATTTGTCAAGCCTGTCATGACAGCATGTACCCTTGAGGAAAAATGGCTTTTTCCTTTGCTATACCATCTCAAACAGAAGTTGTCGTTTGATGGGCAGGTATTATTACCTTGGCCTTTTACACTGGCCAGGGACCTGTTTAACTTTAGCAAAAAATCAGTACAGTGAGGCTCCCATCTCATTGAAATGGACAGGAAATTAAACTTAAACTTAAGAAAAAAACTTTTTTACTGTGAGAGTCATCAAACCCTGTCACAGGTTGCCCATAGAAGTTATAGAGTTTCCATTCTTTGAAATATTCAAAACCTGACTGTCTATGGCTCTGAGCAACCTGCTCTAGTTGACCCTGGTTTAAGCAGGGGTGTTGGACTAGATGATTTCCAGAGGTCTCTGCCAACTTCAGCCGTTCTGTGAGTCCATGACCAGTTTCTAGCTCATGTGTGGCACAATGCAGAGAATGCCCTTTTCCCCCTGCCCCCACACATGTACTCAACACAGTGCACATGAGACCCTGATAAGAAGATTCAGCAGTATACAATGCCTGTGGTGCCTCCACAGCCAGACAGTACTGCAGGCCTCCTACCAGCTATTATTATACAGTGAAGGAAACCTCCCTCTCTAGGGTACACCTCAGAACCTACAAGTTCAGTCTCAGGACTTCTTTAATCTAAAACTTACAATATTTCCCTTTTTTTTCTCCAGAAAAAAAAAAACCCACAGGAGAATCCAGGGCAATTTCTTTCTTGGCTTCCAGCTTTGGAAGCTCATATTAACTAGCTCTTCCTTACTGCCTTTGCAGTTTCTCTGAGATGCTTTCTACCACATTGTTTCTTTTCTCTGTGTTTCTCCTCTCATAGCTTTTCTTATCCTACATCTCTGGTGGCTTTCTCCAGATGAGGACACAGTCCCATTCCTCCCTGGGAACAGCAATCAACTAGTGATGAAATCATCTTGCTGAGGGATTGCCCATACCTTCAGCAGACATTCTGGAAGAACAAAAAGTCCCTCTGCATCCTGTCTCAGGTTTTTGGACTGTTGCCGGAAACAGTCCGTATGTTTGCTCTTCTGTCAAACAAACCGAATAAAGAAAACAAATTTGGCAAGGAAAGAGCCTACAACCCCAATAACTCCACAGCTTCAATCACTAGCCTGTTATCTAGCAGGATAGACACTAACATTCTTCTGTAACCCTGAACTTTTCAGGACAGAGCTTCTGCTTCAATATGAGGGAATTTCAGAGGCCCTAGCAGAAAATGTTGTTTGGTCTATAAAATGGAGACCACGGCAAGGATTTAGAGGCTCCCACTCAGGTGATGTAACCCATGAAGATGGGAGCAGATACCTGGTTTTGTTCCTGTTTGGAATAAATAGTGACAAAAGAAACTCTTCAAGGGAAGTGGGATATGATGGGAAAAGAAATGGTCCCTCAAATCTGACTCTGACAATCAGGAGAAGTATAAAAGCAAGAATAGAAAAAGGGAGAAAGCCCTGGAATATGTCACAAGGATACTTTCGCTCTGGAATTTCAGGTGATGTTGGGACTCAGCAGATTTGTGGCAGCTCCTCTCCAGAATTCTTTAAGAAAGCACAGCAATGTTTATAAAGATGGTCTGACACCAGCAAATTATGCAGGTGTTAATTTCCATCATCACATACGCAACAGCCTTGTTTCAATTTTTACTAAAGCAGATTCCTTAAAGGCATGATGCCAAGTCCAAGGACAGGGAAGAGGCCACAGTCTTTGACATGTGACTGTTCTTACCATTCCTACATGCTTTTATAAATTCCCACAGCCCTGAAATTTCTGCTTTCCTTCTCTGACTTGAAGTCTCTTTCGTACATGGAACACAGATTCCAACCTCTGCTCACCTCTGTTCTTCACATACTCTGTTTGCATCAGTGGGACTGCTTGTACCGACAATGCACGCGGCATTAGGCCCACTTCAGTATCTGCCCAGAAAAGCAGAAATGTCTCAGGAATTCCAACCATTTCTACTTTGGGTAGTTCATTAGCAGCCTCTTGACAGGAAACAGATGCTGCTGAAACACTGCAGGTCTCCAAACTTCCACCAAAAGAACCAGCTTGAGAAAAAAAAGTGTTTTCAGGCAGCAGATCCTGTGTTGGCCCTGCAAACAGAGCAAAGAACTCCTGTCTTTTTCATTTGTATCCATGTGCCTGGCAAGCAACACTCACGGCCAAGTCCAAACCCTTATGAAAGTGCAGACACTCCACACAGGTTGAGTGCCAGTCCCAGTACCTGTGTATGTACCCTGGGTGCAGATGCAGTTGAATGTCATTTCTTTGGAATCCACAGGCTGTTTAAATATTTTAAAAAACACAGGCATTTGGCAAAGGTATCACTCTCCCTAACTGCTCATAATACCACTATCAAACAGATTGCTTTGGCTTTGGGGAAAACTGCAAACATGATTCTTATTAGACTTACCCAGCAGAAATATCTACAGTGTTGTTAACATTATTTCTTTCTGCTCTTATTTATTTTATTTTATGCTGAGCAAACCAAGCAGGTGGTAACATATAATAAAAATGAATGGTTGGGAATATGCTTTGAAATAGAAGTAATTTTAAAAAAAAACCTGTGATGAGATTTCTGCAAGGCCTATGTACTTTTACTACAATCCATTTATTTTGTTACTGATTTTGATTGTTCATTCTGATCTGTAAGCATCCTGAAAGCATGGCTGAGTACAGCTAGATTCATCTCACCTACAGAGGAGCATGTGACTGAGGCACCTGAGACAACAGATGAGTAACTTGATAGGCACTTCATGGTCAGTGAACAAGATAGTCACCTCAGGAAGTGATCAAGCCCACCAAAAACCTGAGCAACTATGTGCAAGCATTAGTCTCCTAGGTTTTTCTAGGTGGGAACTCATGCTGTTGACAAAAAAACCACAGCACAGTGGGTAGAAATGCAGGGATGAAATGATCCTGTGTTGCTTGCAGTTTCCCTGCTGATTCCCTGTTCACATCCTCTCCTCATTCCCCACTCCAGGCTGCAGGGATGTTTTATCAGCTGGAAGAAGACAATGTGTTTTCCTTAATGCCTTAACACAAGTCAATCTCCACAGCATGTTTAGTGGCTTACGGCTCCATTCAGCTCTCATTGACTCTGCTGAGAATTACATGAGGGCTCTTGTGGGAGAAAACACAACTTCCTTATTGTTATAGGTTCGAGTTCACACATTCCACACAAAATAAGCCTCCAGACCACAGAAAGTCTTGTCCTTGAGAAGGCTCTTCTTGTAAGTTACACAGACTAAAAAAAAAAGAGCTGTATAATGGCTGTGGAGTTGCTGTATAAACTCTATTTATTGTACTGTCTGTACTCTATTTTACCTCTTTCTCTACTATCTACACTACCTGTCCATGATAAATTGGATTATGGCACAGACTGGCAGGGTTTGCTGCAAATATCTCCTGGTGCTTCTTTCATAAACCTCTTGGTATTTTGACTTGACCTCCAGATTTCACAGGTGTTTTTCTACTGAAAGGGAATGAAATGGAAAACGCTTATCAGCATTCACACTTTGCTTTTCTACATCACTTAACCTCCAGTTACACTCCTGCTGACACAAAGATGACCCTTAATTTCAGGAAATCTGCATGGCAGAAATAGAAGGGATCTTATTCAGCAGAACATAAGAAAGGTGCTGTGACTTTGGGGGAATTTCCCTTTTGGGGGAAATTTCACTGTAAGAAATTCATGCTTGGCATTCCTTTTTTTTTTTTTTTTTTTTTCACATTAAAATGATTTCTTATCTAGATATTCTTTTCCCTTTTTGTACTTTGAATAATGACCCAATCAAAAAGACAAAAATTATCCTAGCTTAAACTTTGAAGAAAGAAGTACTTTGTCCTAGTCTGAACTCTTCTCTCCTTGAGAGTATTTTACAGCACAGCTGCCACGTTTCCATTTGGATTCCCACCAGAGACAGTTGCTATAACATATAGGTGAAGTTTGTTGAGCCCACAGGTGGCGGGGCCTGCTGAAAGAAAGTGATTTATTGACTCTGTCCTCAGTTACCTTAGGCACATTGTGGACAACGCCATCAATTATTCAGTCAGGACTGCCACTTCCCCCTTGCTCCTGAATGGAAGGAAAGGCCACGGTGGCAGGGCTTTCTCCCTTGGGAACATCCTGTAGCCTTTTACCTGTAAGCAAATGCAGGTTCCAATCTTTAGTTGTTGCAAACTCTATCCAAGCCAATGGAGCAAAATTTTAGGTCTTGGTTTTCAATTACATGTGTACCTTTTAATATGTTACTGTTGTTTTTATTTAAATTGTCTAACATGCCCCTGGAAGTTTTATACCATGCTGCATGGTTAAGGGCATTATCTCCCTGTATCCATTGCCTTGAACTGTTTGTTTTAATTCTCTCAAGTTCCCAATTACAAAAAAACCCCACAAAACAAACAACAACAAAAAAAATCCCAAACCTTGAAAATTGTCTAATGTGCTGTCTGTATGAACAGGTACGCTAGACTGGGACACAGATCTGGTGAGTTCCATATTCTTTTTCTGATCATGGCTGGTAGTAGCTGCATAGGAATAAGTACAAGTCTTTCACCTGAAACACTCTCCTAGTTTCCAGAAATCAGAAGTTCAGAAACTTTCTGAGACAAATTTTTATCCTATATTCTTCATTAACCACCATAGTTTTGTGCTCTATGAGAATCTATTTACATTTATAGTTTCACCAACATCTTGGAACATTGAGTTACACAGTATAACTACTTGATATATTAAAAACTCCTTCCTCTGATTTGTTTGAAATTTGCTGCTTTTATAATTCCACTGGATGAGTTCTAGCTCTTTTGAAGAAATGGTGAAAGACACCAATTTTTTAAAAAACTCTCTTTGGAGTTCAAAAAACAAGTAAAATATGAATAGTTATTAAAAAGGAACCAAGAAGAAAACAGGAAACAGCATTACATATCACAGTGTAAATCTGCGTTGTCCCCATATTTTATTACAAAATTTAGTTTTGATTACCCCACTCCCAAAAAAGATTCAGTAGAAAAATAGAGAATTACAGATATGGCAGACAAAGATGACTAAAAGTAAGTCATGAAGAGAAAAGAAAAGCAAACTCCTGGGTTTTCTAAAGTAAGTTACACATAGGAAGTGTAGAGAAACCCACACCGCTTCTACAATGTGTTTAGAGAACCACAAGTTACAAAGATTAAAAAGAATTGCTACAAAATTTGTTAAGAAACCTTCTTCCTTATGGATAGCTTGCTACTGTGTATGCTTCAGATTTCTCCAATACTTTTCTCTACTGAAAGAACTACTGTCCCTCTTTTTAACATTTTTCATTTTAAATATAATAATACTAGCCTGACTTCCATTCTTATTTATGCCTATACATGCTCATTAATTGAGAGCAAATGTATGGCGTATCAGACAGGAGATCTTGGGCCTTAGGCCTCAATTTTACAGTAAACTCTGTGTAACAATGACATCTTGTGCACATTTGCACACCAACACACACACAGACACACTCTAGCAAGGTCAGTGCCTAGATTTATAGCAAGCCTCTTTGTCATTATGACAATACACATAAAAATCTGTTCTGCAGAGAAGTATCTTTTTTTTCTGGCTTATGTCTAAACAGCTTGATATAAGATAGTCAGGACCAAATAGAAGACTAGAAAATCCATAGAAAGCCCAGTCCCCTTTTACACAGGTGGATTTGAAGATATGAAAGCTAAAGGCTAATGCCAAAACAAAATTATTTAGTATGTAGATCTTAGCATCTGAAAAGTCAATATATGCCAGCATTTACTGCTTAATGGTTTTGGTCAGTTTGGCTCAATCCTTTTCAACTCCCCTGAATGATGCTGTTTGTTTTTAATGAGGTGTTTAAAGTTGAGGTTTTATCTTGTGAAGGTATCGTTGACATCAAGAGCCATGATGCTGTGTACGTCTGTATTGGTCTGTTCTTTGAAAATGTGGGGGTTGACTTTTTTTTAAAAGATGTCTTGATGAGATGTTTGTAAACACTAAGCAGTGCATATCCTTGCCCTAACCTTCATTGATATTTGACCATTTGCTTTGTTGTCTTGCACAAGATGCATGTTGACATTAGACTGCCATAAACAGTTGATGACAGTTTATGAAATTAATGGGCCGGGAAGAGAAGGCCAGGTAGTAAATTTCTTCCTCATTCTGGATTACAGGTTGATCAATGGTACTGCATTGTAGCTGTCCCTATTGATATGGGAAGTTCAGGATTCAATTAAATACTTTTTCAATATCATCACCGGTATATTTTTTTAAATAGGCTGGCATGGCTTTGTTTTCTCTACACTTTCTGATCAGTTATATCCACTGCAGGATTAAGATACGCTATTTGAAACAATTTAGTGATTGAATTGAAAGGTTTCTATAGAAAAGCATCTCTTTTTCAAAAGGGAAATGAAGAGATGATGCATCTTACAATAAACTGTGCCGTATGTAGTAATGCCTTATAATCTTCCTATAGCCCTTTATAACATTAGAAAGAACTAAGGACCCTTTACTGATTCCATTTAGTTTTTCACTGGTAACAGAGCTCAGGGTATTAAAGTCAAGTGACTACGGCATCTGTTCCCTGAACCTAGAGGAGAGTCTTTCTTAGTTGCTACAGAATAAGGCCTCTTTCTCTGTGAGACAGAAAGTACAGAGCATAATGTAACTGCCCATACTGAAGCAGGTTTCAGTCTCTCAGACAACGGGCAATGATATCTGTACTACACCTATCATGAGCTGTATTACATACTTTCATTTTCTTTGAAGACATTACTAAAAATTAGTGCTCCTAAGGCCTTCTCTCCATAGTGCACCTCTAGTTGTTTCCTGAGAAGATAAATGTCAGGAAAGAGGTTTTCATTGTGTCTGATGTTCTGTGCATGGATGCACTTGCAGGGGTGCAGGAGAGGCTTGAGGGGAAGCTCACTGGAGGCAGAATCATCACTTCTTAGAAGTCTAGAAGCTTTTAGGTGCTTCTGGCAAAAGGCTGTACAGTGACTAGTGACGTCCTGTGTGCATTAGTCTTTGAACAATCTTTCCGGGAAACAACTCTGCAGATTCCCCTGTTGTTGGGTTTTTTCCAAAGTTTAAAAACAAGGCCATATGTTTTCCAAAGTGATACATGATTTTCAAAGGTGCTGGCCTGTTTACCATGTCTTGCCTTCTGGAAACAGGATTACTTGAAATGCATCGATTCTCCAGGAATGCAGTATCTAAAGCCTAAAGTGGCCCAGCCTGCAGTCTATTTTCACCTCAAGTTTATCATTCACTACAGACCAGAAGAAAATGTTCTGGTTTTCAGAAAGCTTTATTTTCTCTTGAGGAAGGATTCTCTGGTTTGTTTTATGACCTGCTTCCACATTACCATTTGTGGGAGGAATGATTTAGCAGTACTGACTTGCAAATATTGATTGTATTCCATGGAAAAGTAATTAGTTCTGATTGCATCACATTAGGAGGACAGTTTATTGCACAAAATAGATGAACCACTGTCACGAGAGCTGTATCTTTACATACATAAAATAGCACTAATGCATAAGGAAAAATAGGTTTTTACACCAGTGCATACTGTTTTTAAAGCAATGTAAAAACTTGTTAACATTTTACACAGATTTTTTTCTGCTTATTAAGTTTGTTGTGGCTAGACTGAAACAGACTAGAGAGGATTGGCTCTACTTGGTGACTGCTGTGTACAGTGCACAGTGTCTCAGGGCCTGGCTCTCATATGACTGCTCCAGTTTTGCACTGGCTTTAGTGAAAGCTCTGCCAGTTTACACTAGTGCAAGTGAGAGCAGAGACAACCCCTCAGCTTTAAACAGAGTGTATCTGAGGGTAAAGCTAGACATCCCCTCGATCTAGCTGATGTCTTTAGTACCTTTGGCAGGTGCTCAGCCCCCCTCAGCATTCCCAGCTGAGTGTTTTCCCTCCCATGGCTCAGCTGGTGGAATGGAACATGCAAAGCTTCTTTCCTCAGGTATATGGGAATCTGGAAGGAAAGCAATGACTGTGAGATGCTAGCCATCTGGAAAAGCACAGTAACACACTGCACCTTGCTTTGAATCTGCAGGTATAAACCCTAAACATGAAAATGTCTTCCTTAACTTTCTCATATCTGTATTAGATTTAGATTGTAGCTGTATTTTGGCCCAGTGACAAATCAGTTTTGAAGTTCTAGACTGAATTTTTGCTTTGGGTCCATCTTAGTAGCCAGGTTTGAATCTTAAGACTGGTAGTGACTCTCAAATGTATTCATATTCAAGCTGTTGGTCTAAACCAGTGAGCAGAGAAGACAGTAAAGGGGATATTTATACTGTCAGGCGTTACCTATATTTTTCCATCTCTGAGAATACAGACACAAAAAAGCATGATCCATTGAAATAGTGGAAGAGCTGAGGGATCAATAAGGAGGCAGAGAAAAAGAAAAATACACCAGAGACTTGTTAGAGTTTGCATGAAGGATTCCCAAATAGGCAGCTGAGAATAGCATGTTATCTCTGCCAAAATAATGAAAAACAGATTGCAAAATAAATTAATAACAAAGGGCAGCATCTGGGCAAAAGTGGCTGCATACACTTCTGATTTATTCCAAAGGGAAATATGACAAGACTATAGAACTGAACCAGAATACATTATAATTTTAAGTTACTCCTCTAATGCTAATCAGCCTGCCGAGCTCTTGTTTCCCTGTACACTGCTCAATAGTAGACAAGATAAACTGATGTGTGGATAAGATTAACCACACTTTGTTAACCATGAACCAGTTTAATTAACTGAAAGGGAAGGAGCTCTTCACAGTTGGACACCCATCTTGAAAAAGAGCTTGGTGTGTGACCTGGGAAACCAGTCCACCCAGGAAGTCTGACTTCCTCATTAGGCAAGTTGATTGGAAATTATAACAAAGAATGAGTTCAGTAGACATAGGGGCAATACACTGGGGAAAAGCAAAATCCTTTATAGAATGTAGCTTTATATCAGAAATAACCAGAGTTCTATGAAGGAGTCAGCATGCATCTAAATAAAAATGGTTTGGTTGGTATGGTTTATTACTTCTATAATGCCTTGAGAAGGTCCCTCACTGAGTGTTCTTAAAGACACTATGTTTTCATGGGATAAGTAGGATAGTGCTCCTAGATTAAGAGTTTATTAAATGATAATCATGATCTTTGAGAAAGGATAGAAATACATGAGCAATTTTAAAAATGGAGTAGGTTATCAATGGCACCCATGGTTTGATCTGTGATGTTCAACATATTATTAAGCAGTCCTGGAGTAATAGTGAGATAGGATCATTTAGTACTATGACGAAATTATCCAGGATAGTGAAACTGTCTGCAGTAGAGTAGCTCATGATACTGAGTGGCTGGTGACCCCTCAGCAAATTAAAATAATTTAAAAAGAAACCTCAGTGATATGTACACAATGATGGACTCTAAATTGGCTATATGGTCTCACAAAAAGGTCTTGAAGTCGGTGTGGATTAGTCCACAATTTAAAGGAATAATAGTCACAATTTATAAGTTGTCCAGAAGCCTCCAGAGGCTACAGACCACAGATAGCAGCCATTGCTCTAGTAGCATATATTGAAAAATGGCATTAGCAGAATTCATGACCCCACATAAGTTATTCAATTTACAGAAGAAAAAAAAAAAGGACAGTCAATAAAGGTGAGGCTTGCTCAGAATCAATTCAGACTTGCAGCTGATGAAAAACACCTTACACTGTATACCTGGTCAATAACATCCTTCACCTGCTGAAAACGATAAATTCCCCACCATTGATAATGTACTGGTTTAGAAATCAGCCAATAATCTATGCCCATGCTTATGTATAGAAACTATTACACAACTCACAAAGCTAGCAATGCAATATCTCTAAGCAAATATTAGATACTAACTGAATACAGTAGAGAATATAGCACTGATTCCAGAGCAGATGGACATTACACAGAATGTCTGATACTCACTGTATGTCATCCTAACAAAATAAGAATTCTGTTTTGGAAGGAATATTTAATGGAGAAAGATAATTAACACACTCTTCACTGGACAGAATCCTTCCATTTACTTTTAAAGTAAAAAATCAAAGTTGTTCTCAGGGGAAAAAAATACAAAACCAAAACCTACTCAAAAACTGCTGCTGTCCCAACTTTCTTCTTTATTTCTATTTTCCTTGCAGAGGATTGAGCTTCTCAATTCATTCTCAGGAAAATTCCATGGAAATCTTGTTTTACAAACAGCACAGCAAGATCATGCATGACAAGACAGCTTCAGTTTAGAGTTCTAATGGGGATCTGGATTAGATGAGATTGCATGGATTAACATTGGAGAGAATAGTACTAAAATTCAAGGGCAGACCCTCAGCAAGAATAAAGTGGCACTGAACTCTGAGAGGCTGCATTGATTTAAAGCAATTCAATCTATTCCCTGTCATCAGAAGAAGTGGATAATAAATCATAACTAACATAACTAAATACAAATGCATATGTCAAAAATTGGAAATGAAATAAAATAAACTTGCATATGTTACACAGCTATTCCAATCCTCACTCTCAAGAAGTCCTGCCAAAGATTAATTACACAAAAAGTAAACTGAACATCAGGGAACTAAAAATTTTAGAATTGTATTAAAGTAAGCAAGTCACCAGTGCTTTTAAAAAGGTTTCTCCCTTTCTCATCAATTGAAAAAGAGTTTCAAGAGAGTTAGTTGTAGAAAATACCAGACTTGATATTTATACTCAAAAAAACAACCTTCATTCACAGTCATACAGACTGGCTAGTTGCAATGTGAGCACTATTCACATGTTATTTTTCTGCTTTTTGCTTCAGACTTACAGCTTTGAAGCATGAGACAGAATGTGCCTCTAAGAAGTCGTCTGCAGATGCATGTGATTTTTTTTTTCTCATACTGTTGTGTCTAGGTCTACTTTGTGGAAAGGTCTGGGCTGTGGTTTCCTTAAACTGATATGATGGCAATCCTCATGCCTTAAAGAATGTTTTTCCAGGCTGTTCTACAGAACAGCCTTCCACTAATGCCATCACATTTAACTCAATAGCTTAACCTCCTTCAAAGGAGTGCCATAACACACCTCATATTCATAACTGTCTCCAGCTGGAACACTAACCTGTTATGAATACTGAGCTATGTCATACTCTACAATGCCCCATGGTCATAAGAAGCTACGATGACTCAAGTGCTGAGCAAAAACATCTCTTAAAAGTCAATCCTGAGTGCCAAACTTCTGCAAAACTCTTCCGCTCAATTCCTCACACACACAGAGACATACACCTGCCTTGACAATATTATAAATGATCCAAACTTCCCACTGGGCTCCCAGAGGCTCTTTTTGACCTGCCAATCTCTAGCTTTACATCTATTCATAACTAGGTTTTCCTTGCTTACCTATTGAAACTGGAACAAAATATGAAAAGGTTATCTGCTTTCAGAACTGTTTCTCCATGAAAGACCCAAAATATCTCTGTCAATGAACAATAGCATGCTGTTCCTTCTCATTATACTGGCATGTATATTCCCTGAGGATAACTCAAGAAACAAGAGCTGCTTCCCTCATACAGGTTCCAGTGTGCCAACCCTCTGTAACGAACAGACTGGAAAAATAACTGACTGTGTGTAACTAGTAAATGGAAAGAGAGTGTGTATTATATGGTAAATTAATCAAAAAAGGGCACTAGAACTAAATCTAGTTTGAAGTGCCTAGGAATATTGATGAAATCATATAACTGGCTTTTGCTTTTTCTTTGAAGTGACATAATAGTTTTTCAGGGCTTAACCTGACACTGAGTTCCTCATTTTCCTACTAAGTTGTTAATAATACTAGAAAATCTCTTAGACTTTTGGCAGATAACCAGTGTAAAATGGACACAGAGGCAGTGTGCTTAAACACAAAAGTGTTCAGGAAAATCCTATGGTGGCTGGTTGTTGATTGGTTTCTCTTGCCTAGTCTGGAAACGCAAGTAGTTTTCCACTTCAGTTAGTTTTAGACCAACATAATTTTCTTGACTTTTTTCTCAATGTCTGATTTTCACAACCTGTGTCTCTTGGACATATTAAGCAAGAATTTTTATGTACTCAGAAAAGGCTTTTCAAAAAGCAACCTCCTGCCCCAGTAAGTTCTAGAGATCAAGAGATGCCTTCAGAAAGTTGCAAGGTAGAAATCAGCATTCAGGTTATGAATGTGGCCTTCTTTATCATGAGTTTGAAAAAGAGAAGAGGCAATAACAGGATCAGGGCCAGAATCAGGAAGCAGTAACTGACTTGCAGACAATCCCTCTGTCAGCTATATTCAGTCAAGTCTGGATGCAGTTAAAAATATGCTCCTTTCAATTTACTCTTGGAGCCTGAAAATTAAGAAGTGCTGAAGAGTGAAACAATCTGTGTCAGCAGCTCACAAGTCATCTGGTTTTCTGAACAGGAACTTGGAAATACAAGATGGGGAGTGCACAGACAATCCCATTCATGAGGCTTGGTGAGGTTGTCATGCTTTTCCTTTGCCCAGCATCAATCTACAGCAAACCTAATGATGTCAGTGCCACACAGGTGTAAAATCAAGTCTTCTTATTTTCATGGCATGAACCAGTAAAATTTGTTCAGAAAAGTAGCCCACCAAAATGTATGGAGTCCGCAGGCTTAAAAGAGAATAAATTTGTTGATGTTCTGCTGATTTACCCCATCAAACTTTACAGTGCCAGGGTCTAAAATGTATGAGGCTGGCTCTGAAAAACAAGGAAAAAGACACCTGATAGCTTACCTGACAACCTCTTGAGCAGCATGCTCTTTCGCAGTGCAAATTCACTCTCTCTGAATGCTCTTCAACTTGGTCAGCCTTTACCTTTGTTATCAGCTGCTGATCTAAAATAACTTGTAATAATCTATGCAGTAAAGGGATTATTAATTACCACAGTCATATGGTTTCTGAAAAGCAAGGCTCTCCTACCCCTGTCTCTTCTATAAGGATAACAACAGCAGAATGCTTTGAGTGAGAAAGGACAATTTTAAACAAATTCCTGCTGCATTATATTATTCTCTGCAACAGATGGATGAGAAATCATTTTACTGAACATCATTTATTTCAGAAACTCAAGGGTATAAGCAATCCTCTTCTGCCTCTTCAGCTGTGAGGCTCATCTCTCTCAGGATAATGATATATAGAGATATATTATTTTGGTGGTGGGGGAGAGGCTTGATTAGAAATTAGAAAATGCATTCTTACCTGTGAATGGAACAGATACAGGACTCTGGGCCTTAAGGTAGTGGACCAAAAACGAAAATACAGCTTTCAAAGACTAGCAGTGCAGACACATTGTAACAAAGAATATTGGTCGGGTTTGATGTCACTTAAGTCTGGGTAGAAAGAAAGAACTGACAGGTACGGATCCCATTTTGCTGATCTCTTCTGCAGGCATTTCAGGAAGAAAAGACTTTTGTTGTGGGGTAGAGGGTTAAGTATTTCTGTTGTAAACCAAGGCTGAACCTGATAGACTTCAAGCCATATGTCTTCTGGTATGTACAAAAAAGGGACTTCCATATTTTCAGTGTTAACGTTGCAACCTGTAAACTGACTACTTGGCAAACAGGATAGTCCTGAGAGAAAACAAATATGACAGTCACCTTATCTACTACTTCCCCTGTCTCTGTAGGGCTGAAGTCACCTTATCATATGGTAAGCTAAGATATGCCATTATTGCACAGAAAGGGTCCCCTGGAACAGGGGATATCCTTGGACCTGTAGGAACTGGGTTCTACCATCTGTCTGGAAAAAGAAGGAGAAACCTAGTTAAACAGCTATTGTCTCTTTTAAACTAAAATAGAGGTTCACATAAAAAAGGAATGGAAAATGGCTTCTCAGTATAAAGGGAAAATTATGTCCAGATAAAAGGACTCTTCACTCAGGCTACTCTTTTAATGTGGAAAAATTATCTGGTGATTGGAGTCACTAAGGTTTATTTGTACTGCTCGAGAAGAAGATAGTCAAGTTAACTCTACATGAGTCCAGGTGATTAAAAAAAGTGTTTTCTGACTTACATTCTTGTTGCAAAGCTCCATGCTACCTTCCACATTTCTAACAAACCCAACATGAATGTGTATTTCTGTCCCGGGTCACTCTCTGGTGAAAGTTGAATTAAATCATGTATTCCTCTTCCTCATGTGACCTTGGAAACAGGCGCTCTCTGCTCCATTTTCCCATATTTAGTACAGGAATACTAGTAACTTACAGAGAGATATAGGAAAAAAAAAATGTGTTCATGACTGTGAGGGGTCAGATACTATTCTAAGGAGGTAAATACACAGTCAGTATGGATTGTAGCTGATTAAAGAGTACACTTCATCTTGGAAGCAACAGTGATGCTGAACTTTACAAGGGAGGCTTTGAAATGAAATCACCGTTTGTTTCTCCACTGCTCTTTTAAACAGATCCCTTTTCTGCCTTGCCCTCATGGATGTCAGCAGTGACTTGTCATTGCTGTGACTTCATCTCACACAAGAATTAGTTTTTGCTTGAAGTATCATTAGGAGTGCAACAGCAGCCACACAGAGCTCACAAACTGCTAAAGTCATCAGAGAAGATGAATAAATACTCATGTGGTTAGGCTGCACGGAACTTCATGCTGTCAACAACTCCACAGCTGTCTGTACCAACCCAGCTACCTTTAAGCCATGCTGGGTGTATGCACACTAGCTATAGCCTGTGACAGAAGTTGGAGATTAGTAAAAGCCAAATTCCATATTGATTTACATTCTATGCAGTGTCACCAACAAGAAGAAATTGCCTTGTATTGTTTAATTTGAGTCTCTGAACATAAGTAGAATGGACATGTTTGGGAACGAAAGGAAATGTGTTTTGTTCCCCTGTCACTCTTTTAATTGGCAATTTGTGATGTAAGTCACAAGAATAATGATGGATGTGATTCTTTCCACACATTCCATTTTCTTAGCCAATAACTAGGGAAATAATAAACCAAATTCTACTTCAAGTTACACTTGGTGCAATCTCATTAGGTTGAATTATATTAAAGAACAAGTTCCTGTAAAGCAGCCACTCTGCAAGCTAAGAATTAAGACCCAGGATTGTAAATGCTCTATGGTTTTAATTTTTTCTTCCTCCAAGTGTTGTATTTTGGAACTAATTAGCACAGCTTAGAAGTTTCTAGAACAAACAAACTATTCAATTCTGTTCTTATAATTTTTTCCTTTCTTTCTATTTTCCTAAATGTAGCACAAAAATCACCTTCCATTTCTATTTGTTTTCTTTCTCCCTGTGCTCCCATTATGGCTTTTCATTTCTTTTCCCCATTCTGCCTCTCCTTCATCATTCCTCCCCTCACTGATTCTCTCTTCAGATTCTGCTACCCAACCTACTGTGCAATTGTAGCTTGTGCCCTCTTGGATTCAGCTTCTCAAAGGTGAGAAGAGAGACATTCTCAAGTGTGGGATTCATTTCACTCAACTTCAGGTATTGAAGAGCTGAGCCTGTAGCTGATGATACTTTTAGAAATCCATTTGTCATCCATAGAAGAGAAACGAGCACCTCTAATGAGTGATTTCTCCTACCATTAAATAGACATCTAATGAATTGCCTTCTGCACAATGCTACTACTACTACCTAATCTGTGGGTAAATATAGATGAGATGAATTCTCAAGCTGCCCAAGTTTGACACTGAGAAGTTCTTGCTGCTTTGCATAGCTCTAAGGAAAAAAAGAGACTGAAGCAGTTCTCTTGCTGACAGCTGATTGATTGCTGAGCACCACACAGTAATACCAATAAAATGGAAGAAGACAGATAGGTCAGTTTAAAATTCCCCAAATTAAATAGAACTGCAAAAGGTGTAAACTGCATTTCATTTCTATCTGTAATCGAATGGAAAACACCTAAAAGGAAGAAAATCAGAATTTAACCACATTTTTAGCAACAGCTACATCTGGGATATTCAGTTAACTCACCCAGATAGCAATAACTATGGAACATATTAGAAAGGTTCTGCATTTTAACCCTTCATACAGAACTGAAATTGGAGAAGTTGGAAAAAGAAGAGCCAAAACTCAGAGACAGTGAATTCCTTAGAAGAGACTGGACTGTTCATAACCCCAACAGAGCATTCTCTTGCAGACAACTGGACCCTAAAAGAAGACCATTTGGCAAAGCAGTTCAAATTGGTGAAACAAAGGCATCAACTCTGTTTCAGAATGACACTTGAGAAGGATATATATGGTAAGCATTAAAAATAGAACATCCGAACAGCTACAAGAGCTGAGAGGACACCAAGTGCTTACCATCTGTCCCTGATACTATTGGGTAGCTGGTATCAGCTACACACTTAGTATATGGTTGGGTGAAGACTTTTTGAACAGCACTTTAAAATATTTACAAGGGCAAAACCTTCAGGAGGTTATTTTTTTCCACCTTCCTTCCAAAGCTAAACAGATGGTGAATGTTTCTTAGCTCAATATTCTGCCAAACACTCTGGCAAATTAGCCTGATAAATCACAACTGATCTTTCCCTTCTCCCCGTGCACTCTTCCACCAGATCCTGAAGAATGAAACACCAAAAGCAGGCTCTCTAGCTAACAGCCAGCTTGAGGATGGAGCTTCCTACACTACCCATAGTTGGATGTATTTTTTTTATATCACAAACAAAACCTGTCTTTGGGCAAAAGAACAGATGCATATTAGAAGTTTATAATGCAAAGGGAGAACATAAAACAAGGATTAACAGTATGCTATACATTTAAGATTTTTGGTTTTAGCGTTCTGCTCTCTTGGCTAAGAGGGTGCACAAATTAGAATAACCCAGGGCCCAAAGCTACAAACAGAACTACATGCTGTTTACTACTGTGAGAAGTTCAAGTGATGTCAAGGTGACTTTTGCGTCATGAACCTGCTATCACAATGAGGCCTGACAAGTATCTCTTCAGACACTGGACTTTGAGGCCCTGTTGATTTTTTTTTCTTGCCTATGTATTGGGTGTAGGTGGCCAGGTGCTGGCAGCAGTGGGGCTGTAGGGGTGACTTCTTTGAGACTAGACCAGGGGCTGCCCTGTGCCAGACATAGCCATTTTCAGCCAGCTCCAACAGACCCATCACAGGACACAGCTGAGCCCATCAATGAAGCTGGTAGCAGCCCTATGAAAACATATTTAAGGATAGGCAGAGGAGGAGGGAAAAAAAGAGTGAGAAACAGCAGAGGAAACACCAAGCTCAGAGGAGAAAGTGTTCCATGGCAGAGCAGCAGGTGGATATTCCTGCAGGAGCTGTGTTCCATGGAGAGCCTATTCTGGAAAAGTGTGTGAAGAAAGAAACAGCAGAGAGAAACCACTATGTACTGACTGTAACTAAAACTCCAACTTTCATAGCCCATGGCCTGGCTGAAGGAACTGAGCATAGTCTGCAGCAGTAACAAGGAAGGAGGAGAGGAGCCTGGAGTGAAGTTGAGCCTGAGAAGGGCAGAGGAAAGGTGTTTTCCCTATGTACTTTGATGTTTGTCTTTTTGTTTCCTGCTACCTGAATCAGTAATTAAATATTTCTTTTAATCATCAATAAATTAAGTTAAATTCCCCAAGTTGAGTCTGTTTTGCACACAACAATAATTGGTAAGTAATCTCCCTGTCTTTATGTTGAGTGCATCTTGGTACTTGAATGCTGGAAGGCATCTCCTATGAGAAGCAGCAGAGAACTCTGGGTCTGTTTAGTTTGGAGAAAAGGAGGCTGAGGGGTGACCGCATTGCTCTCTACAGCTTCCTGAGGAGGGGAAGGGGAGAGGGAGGTGCTGATCTCTTCTTCCCAGTATCCGGTTACAGGATGCATGGGAATGGCTCAAAGCTGCATCAGGGAAAGTTCAGACTTGACATTAGGAAACATTTCTTTACAGAGAGGGTGGTCAAACACTAACAGGCTCCCTAGAGAGGTTGTTGATGCCCCAAGCCTGTCAGTGTTTAAGAGGCATTTGGAAAACACCCTTATGATACGCTTTAACTTTTGGTCAGCCCTGAAATGGTCAGGCAGTTGGACTAGATGATCGTCGTAGGTCCCATCCAGCTGAACTTATTCTATTCTACTCTACTCTTACTCTATTTTCTCCCCTTTGTCCTGCTAGGGTTGGGGAGGAGGGAGTGAGTGGCTGGGTGGGAATTTGGCTGCCAGCCAGGACCAACCCACCACAGCCTTCAAGTACTCTGAGATTACAAGGGGTTTGATGTTTTTTCATTGGTGGGTTGTTTGATTTTTTTCACAGCTGCTTTTTCAGAGCTTTTCTAGAGCTGTTCTTTGGTTTTTCATCTTTACTATCTTAGAATCATCCAGTTAAGGTATGCCAATGGTGGGTCTCTTCAGAACAAAGTAATGCAACTAGGAAGTATGTCAAGGGCCAGCTGATGGTCTTTTTCTGTTGGAAATATCATAGGAAGAACTTCTGCCAGGGAAGGATTTTCCCATCACAAACCATCAGAAAAATCCTCACCAGATCTACATTTATGGCTGAAATGTTGGTACCACATGCTGTCTCTTGCCTCCAGGAAGGTAGCGACAGCAGGAATATGCCGAGAGGACTCAGATAGTAACTGTCCCTGATAAGTGGGGCAGAGATCTCCAGGCAGTTGAATAGCACATTTTTTATTAACTTTCCACCCTGAGCCTGTACACTGTATGTGCTGCACACCCATACAATGAGAATCATTCTGCCTCTTTTTTTTTTTTTTTTTTATGTGAGATCACACAAACAACAGAAAATGTCCCAACCCATGGGTTCTCTGCCTGAGGAGAAAATTAAAACAGTATTCCCTGTGCAGCAAGTTCACTAGATGCCACAGTCCTGCATTTGCTACTTGCATTCATTCAAATAGGTTACAAGAAGGCTCAAGTGAGTGCAATTTTTCATGAAGTAGTTGAGCAAATGCACACTTGTTTTGGGCCACTGGCCCATCTGCTCTGTGTTCTTTATACAACAGCATTGCAGCACATAAATCAACAGTACTTGAAAGTGGTTTAAAATCTGCTTGCACTCCCACTGTCTAGATGTTAGGATCAGTTTTATTACTATCACAGTGTCATGATTATATTTTTTCCTGTGTGCCATAAGCCATACTACTAAATTCACACCAATTAAATTTGGAAGTTATTGACACAGAGAAGAGCGTATCTTCCCCAACAGCCATCATAACTCTTTTTCAGGCATTCTGAATAAATGGTAAACCTTTTATTCTCTCTGAGCTTCTACAACAGCAAAAAAAGCGATGAAGATTTTCCTTCTGTTACTCACCTGTGAGCAAAATCCTGGCAGGAGTATGCTGAGCCCCAGGGTTTCTATTTCAGCAATCCCCAAGTACAGCATGATTTTTAGAGCACCCCTGACAACTAGTGCATAAGTTGGAGCATTCATGCATCACTTACACCAGGGAGAAAAAGTCTGATAGTCTTGTTACTGGGGTAGAGGCAAAAAGTTTCATCCTTCTGTCTTGCCCCTACTGACTGTGCCATATGCTGAGAACACTCCTTGTGACACAAGGTTGCAGTCCACTAGGAGCATTCCAATTGCTCAAAGTATATATCCTGCACCTTAATTTTTTCCATTTCAGTTCCAAAGAGTGTGACAGAGTGTCTTGGAATAAATGTTCACATGGTATGCTCACTACTTGCATAGAGCAGTCAAGAAGGATCACAGACTTTGAAGGCCTTACAGACAATTACAAACCCAGATCCCAGTGAACTCAAGTGAGACCTCTGCACCTAATTGCTGTTAATTAGGAACCTGCAAACTCTGCCAATTAATCCTTAAATCCATAAACATCATGGTGAGTTAGGCTAAAAACAAAACACATGAAGAAAATTAGATTAGATAAATAACCTAATGGCACCAGGAGGTGGTATTATTATTACTACTACTATTATTATTTACTATGGCCATCTGGGATGGAGACTCCATTACATTGGTCACCTGAAGAAAATACAGTCCTTTTTCTGAAGGACCACCATCTACATAAAAAACTGTATTTTCTAAGTATTCTACGCAGATAGAATCAGAGTACACCAAACATAAGCACAAATTGACAATAGTCTGAACAACATCCAAAGGCCTGTTACACATGTTATATGGCAGCTGGTCCTCTTGAGCCTCTTGATTTTAGAACATATGTTGTCACTGAATGTTGAATAAATGTGTTTCTCAGAGTCCCAGTCTCTTCCCTAAGAGCATATCCTTACAGAACAACAGAGCATTACGTGAGAGACCTCTAAATCAGCGCCAAAGAGACTGGGGTGTGAACACTGCACAATACCTTGTTGTGTAGAGATTACCCTTTGGGCACTGGAAAATGCAAAGCTACATCAGTACAGCTACAGTACTTTCATTCCTATTAGTCATTCAGAAGCATTTATGATGTCTCTGCACTATGTGGTGCAAACATAATCCTATTCTTTACTCACTTCAAAGCACCTGAAAGTCCAGGACTCTGTTTCTTTGCTGCTTGTACCCACTCCAGGTAATTTAGCCACTGGTCTCTTTCACATATGACTTCTTCCTGTGACCACACCACATGGAGCTACCAGTAGTTTCAGTAATGATTTAGTTTGTATGTGGTCATTTCCTCCATCATCCGATATCCTGAGTCACATGCAAAGGACTGGGAGCAGACTCGTGCTCCATGTTGACATGGAGTCTCCTGGATAATACTCAGGGACCACTGTCTTTCTTTACCTGTGAACTACCACTTGTCTTGTTCAATTCATACAGAAAGTGTCTGGGGTCGTCAGATTTGTGAAGGCTGGGGTACATAGCTTGTAAGGTCAGTAGATTTGTCTATCCCTAGACCATATGGCACTGGTCAAATAGCAAGGGAGCAGAAAAGGGTGGAAAGAATATTCCAACTGTCAGGTTATCCAACATCCTTCAAGATGCTGAAGAGACAAGAAGAAGGGACCTCAATAGGTCATCTAGTCCAAACTCCTGCTCAAAGTAGGGTCAGCCATTAGGTCAGGCCAGGTTACTTAGTGCTTTATCCAGCCAGATTGTGAAAATCACCAAGGATGGAGAGAGTGCACAGACTCTGTCCTTATACTGAAAGTTTTGCCTTATATACAGCCTAACCTTTCATTTCAATTTATGCCCCTTGTTTCTCATCATGCACACACTGTGAAGGGCCTAGCTCCATCTTCTGGATAAACTCATCAGTAGCAGCAAGCTGCTGCCAGGTTCCCCCAAAGCCATCTCTTCTCCAGGCTCAAAAAATGTAGCCTCAGCCTCTCTTCACGTGATCTCACCCCAATCATCTTGGGGTCCCTTCAATGAACTTGATCCAGTTTATCACTGTACTGGGGGGCCCAAAACTGGACAGAATATTCTAGATGTGGACTACAAATTATGTGTAGAGCAGGATATTCCCTTCTGTTGACCTACTGGCTGTGCTGCTGTTCATACAGCCCAGGATGCTGTTGGCCACCTTTGCTTCCAGGACACACTGTGGGCTTATGCTCAGCTCACTGCCTAAAAAGACCCTACAGCCTTTTCAGCAGAGTGGCTCCCCAGCCAGTCAGTTCCTTGCTTGTAATGCTGCAAGGGATTATTCCTACCCGGGTGCCAGATTTTGTGTTTGTCCTTGGTAAATTTCATAAAGTTTGTCTGCCCAATCTCCAAGCCTGTCTAGGACCCTATAGATGGCAGCCCTGTTGTCAACAGTATGATTGCTCCCCCCAATTCAGTGTCATACACAAACCTGACTTGCCTTCTTTGGGTCATTAATGTTAAAGGGGAAATGTCCCCTTTACCATCTGTGGTACTTGCTCCCAGCCACCAAGTAGAGTATGACCCATTAACTAGTACCATTTTAACTCAATTACCTAACCATTTTTTTTACCTTTCTGGTTGTCTGATTCTTGTATGGTATCTAAAAGTGCTTGAGGGTGGGGAGAGTGAAAAGAGGCACAGATAGCTCCAATGCTTGCTTTCAGGTTACTCAGCTAAGACCTTGGGAAACATCCACCATCACCACATACTCTTATAGCTATAGAGATCTGTGGTCAGAAAGGACTGTTGAATCCTCTTTAACATTGTCCAGAAGACAACATTTAAATCTCTAACACCATCTACCAGCAACAATGTCAGCTGAACCACAACAGAACTGTAAACAATATGGGTGCAAGACGCTCTGCATTAAATGTGTCACTCAGTTTTCCCTTCCTTTAACATGCATTATGGAAGAGAATATGTCTTCGCTGAACAGGAATACAACATTGCCTTTTCTGGAAAGTCATATTTGACACTCTGCTATAGCCAGAGGCCTTCTGATAAGCTATTATAAAAGAGCACGCTCCAGACATTTTGTCTGAAGCTTGCTGTAGAAGAGCCCCATCCAGCATGACATCGCCTGTGCCTGTCCCCCCCAGATAGTAGGCTATTGGCAAGACTCAGTCTCATGTGGGTTCTACCTCTCTTCCCCATACACACTGTTATACACTTTTACTATTTTCCTCTCAGTTACTGTGCCTCTTGATTTCTAAGACCAGATGATGGGCATTTCTGTAAAGTTCTGGTCAAGAGAAGCAGCCTTCTCATTTCACTATGAGCAGATAGCTCCAAAAGTATTTATTTTAAAACTAATTTTCTATAGCTCTTACACAGTGATCAGGCATGTTAGCAAGCTGGTTGCTTATACTGACAGATTAAGTATTTTGAGCCAGGTCTTCATGGTGGTATAAATGCACAGTACCTGAATGAATCTACGCTGACTGACCAGCCAGCCTCCCTCATTGTCACAGTGTAATATATTTCTAAATTGCTTACATCTATTAGCAGCTAATGATAATCTTTGAACTGATATTTTCTAGTTAGGATCAATTCCCTATTCATCTGACACATTTTAGCCCTGACTGCATGGAAAAATCAATCATCTTTAATTGTTAAGCTGAGATCTATCTGTCACAAAGAGAACTATATCCTTAATCCCCGAAAACAGCTAGAGCTAACATAAGTGAAAATAGTCATGTGAATCATAGCCATACAGCTAATCTTCCAACCACCATTTTCTGTCATGTCAGAGCACCATCTCTGCCTAGTTCCATACTGTCGCTTTTTTTAGTGTGTCCCCGTAAGTATTCTGCACAACCTATTCAATGCAGCGCACCCCACACCTCCCTCATCTGGGACAGTCACCACTGACCTCCCGCACCCACGAGCCCAACTGCTTCATGTCTCGCTGTGTTTGTGACAGGCATGCGATTAGCCTGGGAAAACAGTCTAAGGTTCTTCATCACAGAGTCTCCTATTACTGCCTCGTTCTGTGATCACTGCAGAGTGAATATATGCATGGTTCCGAGGGGTGTTGCATACTGTACACTTAAAACCAAACTTTTACTGCAGTATAAATAAGGAGCAGGATATTTGCATCTGTAAAGTGGAAGACTTTGAACCATACCTAAAATTAAGAGGGGAAAAAAGCAAGAGGAATCAGATTACAATTTTATGCCTGGTCAAATTTATCCTTCTTGTCATTTCCCTAGCTTGTGTATAATTCACCGTGATCTGTGAAAGTCTGAGGCAAATAAACCAAATTTCTATTTCACAGTGGCACCATACAAGTATGGAGTTGGGCAAAGAAAAAGCAAGATGGAAGCAGCAGAATTACAAGTAGACAGCAGAGCACGAAGGATATCTTGTGCAATTTTTAGTAAAGCACCATCCCAGGAACCTTACTCTTACTTGAAAAGATCTGGGAACAGAACCACATGTAGTAGATGCTTTTCTTTCGCAATCTTTTTGCAAGTTGCTGGCTTAGAGACGGTTAAAAAGTAGTTGGATAGCTGAACTATAGTCTAAGTGGGTTTTATGCACTAAGTGGGTGGAAAATTAAGAGATTGACAGTTAATAAGTATATAAAATTAGAAAAAGTTTTAAAATATCACAGAATCAGAATCACAGAATCACAGAATCACCTAGGTTGGAAAAGACCTTGAAGATCATCTAGTCCAACCATCAACCCAACACTGACAGTTCCCAACTACACCATATCCCTCAGCGCTATGTCGACCCTACTCTTAAACACCTCCAGGGATAGGGACTCCACCACCTCCCTGGGCAGCCCATTCCAACACCTAACAACCCGTTCTGTAAAGAAATGCTTCCTAATATCTAGTCTAAACCTTCCTGGTGCAACTTGAGGCCATTACCTCTTGTCCTATCACTTGTTACTTGGTTAAAGAGACTCATCCCCAGCTCTCTGCAACCTCCTTTCAGGTAGTTGTAGAGGGTGATGAGGTCTCCCCTCAGCCTCCTCTTCTCCAGACTAAACACCCCCAGTTCCCTCAGCCGCTCCTCATACAACATGTGCTCCAGACCCTTCACCAGCTTTGTTGCCCTTCTCTGGACACGCTCGAGTCATTCAATGTCCTTTTTGTAGTGAGGGGCCCAAAACTGAACACAGGAATCAAGGTGCAGCCTCACCAGTGCTGAGTACAGGGGTAAGATCCCTTCCCTGTCCCTGCTGGCCACGCTATTTCTGATACAGGCCAGGATGCCATTGGCCTTCTTGGCCACCTGGGCACACTGCTGGCTCCTGTTCAGCCGGCTGTCAACCAACACCCCCAGGTCCCTCTCTGACTGGCAGCTCTCCAGCCACTCCTCCCCAAGCCTGTAGCGCTGCTGGGGGTTGTTGTGGCCCAAGTGCAGCACCTGGCATTTGGCCTTATTGAACCTCATACAGTTGGCCTCAGCCCATCGCTCCAGCCTGTCCAGGTCTCTCTGCAGAGCCTCCCTACCCTCGAGCAGATCAACACTCCCACCCAACTGGGTGTCATCTGCAAACTTACTGAGGGTGCACTCGATCCCCTCGTCTAGATCATCAATAAAGATGTTAAACAGGAGTGGCCCCAAAACCGAGCCCTGGGGGACACCACTCGTGACCGGCCGCCAACTGGATTTAACTCCGTTCACCACAACTCTTTGGGCCCGGCCATCCAGCCAGTTTTTTACCCAGCAAAGCGTGTGCCCATCCAAGCCACAAGCAGCCAGTTTCACCAGGAGAATGCTGTGGGAAATGGTGTCAAAGGCCTTACTAAAGTCAAGGTAGACAACAACTACAGCCTTTCCCTCATCCAATAAGCAGGTTGCCCTGTTGTAGAAGGAGATCAGGTTTGTCAAGCAGGACCTGCCTTTCATAAACCCATGCTGACTGGGTCTGATCATCTGGTTGTCCCGCATGTGTTGTGTGATGGTACTCAGGATGAGCTGCTCCATCAGCTTCCGAAGTCAAGCTGACAGGCCTGTAATTTCCCAGATCATCCTTCTGACCCTTCTTATATATGGGCGTCACATTGGCCAATTTCCAATCTGTGGGGACCTCCCCGGTCAGCCAGGACTGCTGGTAAATGATGGAAAGCAGCTTGGCGAGCACCCCAGCCAGCTCCTTCAGCACCCTCGGGTGTATCCCATCCGGTCCCATAGACTTGTGTGTGTCTATGTGATGCAGTAGGTCACTGACTGTCTCCTCCTGGATTGTGGGGAGGTCGTTCTCCCAGTCTCTGTCTTGTGGCTGAGGAGGCTGGATTCCCTCAGTACAACTAGTCTTGTTATTAAAGACTGAGGCAAAGAAGGCATTAAGCACCTCAGCCTTTTCCTCATCACTCGTTGCCATGTTTCCTCCTGCGTCTAGCAGGGGATGGAGGCTCTCCCTGGTCTTTCTTTTGCTGTTGAAGTACTTATAGAAACATTTCTTGTTATCTTTGACAGCTGAAGCCAGATTAATTTCTAGCTGGGCTTTAGACCTCCTGATTTCCGCCCTGCATACCCTCACAGCATCTTTGTAATCACCGTGAGTCGCTAGCCCCTTCTTCCAAAGGCGGTAAACTCTCCTTTTCTCCCTGAGTTGCAGCCAAAGCTCCCTGCTTAGCCAGGGTGGTCTCTGCCACTGGATTCTCTTACAGTATCCGGGGACAGCCTGTTCCTGTGCCATGAAGACTTCCTTCTTAAAGAGTGTGCAGCCTTCCTGGACACTATACCTTTCAGGACTGTCTCCCAAGGGATCCTGTCAAGCAGTTGCCTAAACAAGTCAAAATCAGCCCTTTTGAAGTCCAGGATGGTAGTTCTGCTGCCCCCTCTCCTGGCCTCTCTAAGTTGGAACATAAAAAAAAGATGATGCTACCATGGTCTAAGCTACCTACCCATAGAAGAGATTTTTGAATGTAGATCAGTGACAGGAAAAAAAAGAAATAATAAGATCTACTGGTTGCAAATTAATGCCACATCAGAGCAGAAGTGGATTGGTAATTACGAGCTGTGATAGTAATTATCCATTGGATTTATTTTCTTGGGGATGTAGGGATTTCCTTAAGCAGCATCCAGCTGTCTTTCCAACAGATGTACTACAGAGTGAAGAGGAGTTGGTGGCTGAGTGCAGAAAGTATGGCTGACATTCTTCATCTTACACAAGTTTCAGACTTGGAGGTTGTTAGCCCTAATGTTTTATGAGATCCTTACAGCTACAAAAGGGTGGGAGGGGGTCACCCGTTCTCTATGTATAGATGTTGACGAACAAAACTTTCCAGTCTAACCAGCACGTCACGCTCTGATCACTTCCCAAAGCTACGCTATTTGGCCTTCAGGTGCTTCTTTAAGATTATGTAAGTCTTTTGCTTGCTCAACAAGCCTAGTCACCACAGATTTAAGAAATCACAGAGAAAAGATACTGTTTTTCTTCACCACTATTGGCTCTCAGGATATCCAAAACCATTTCCATTAGGTGCCCATCTCCACTTTCATAGCATTTTGGGGGAGCTCCAAGAAAAGACAAAACTGAACACAGGTAAGGAAAAAATATAATAGAGTTAAAATCCTCCTCCAAGCACTTTCCATGGATCAGAAGCCTGACAGCTGCAATTAGACTGAAAGTCAGTAACAAATTTGATACTCCCTAGCGACCGATTTATACCGGGCAGATGACAGTACAGTTTTGAAGGTTTATCATCTTAAATCTCCATTTTTACAAACACATCTAACTACAGCAATTAGAGGAGCTAAAAATACTAAAGAAACAAGGGTTATGAATGAAAGCAAAAGAACTGCCAACAATTTAGTTAGATCTACAGCAATAGCTTTAACCATAACATTGCCCTGGGTGACTGACTTGTCTTGTTCTCTGAGGCAACAGCTCACTGAGGAGAGAAATGTTATGTTTTCATACAGTTCTTCTGCTAAATGATGAAGATAAGACTGAAAAATGTTAAAAGCAGACAGTTATTTTTTTACACCTGGGCAATCCAATCCAAAGCTACCTTACAAAACCAGAATAAAAAATATAGCATTGCAGACAGCTAAGGTTTCACCTAAATGAACAAGTCAAACTGGGAAACATGTAGGAGAAATCCATTGGATGGGTACATTAGCACTGAGAGAGGAATAAGGCCCTAAATCAGATAGTTTGGATTACAGAAATACTATTAGCATGCATGTGTTTTCAAGATGTGTTTATACGCTTCAATGATGCAGAAGTTAATGGTAAATCAGTAAAGTTTCGTTAGGTTTTTTAAAATTTTTTATTTTTATGTGGCTTTTAAATTATATGACAGAAGTGCCTGCAAAATGCTGTGGTCATGGAGGCCAGTTTTTTGTCTGTTGTGGAGGGAAAACTAAGGTAGGTTTTACAGGAATTTGCTTCCCAATAAAGTACATTTCAGCTGTAGAGAGGCTTGAGAACAGCTGTTCTGTGAAGCTGAGTTTTGGCCTTATATGCAGAACACGACGAAAGTTTCAAAGAGCTTTCTTACTCCATATTTTTTATGAAAGAGCGTATCACCTGATACAGGGTAAGAAACTGCTGACTTGTAAGAAAGAACTATCTTTCTATTAATGACTTACCTAGTATAATAGATGCTTACTCACAATGGTGTGTTTAGGTGCTGCAGTAAGGCAAAGGAAAAATTAAAATAATGAAACCTTGTAATTTACTCAGATCAGTTAATGATGCCTCATACCCATGACAAACCAGGCTGTGAAATGACATGATTCAAATTAGGCCAGCAACCTCAGAATTAGATGCTGTGGGATTTTTTCTAAGTTCTGCCACTGACTCACTTCATGTGCCTAGAGATGTCACCTCTTAGCTGTCTTTTGGGTAATTATAAAGTGAAAGTACTGTCACTTATTTAATTTTTAGCCCTACAGAGGAGCAACAGATCAGAAAGGTGCTGCTAGAATTATTTTTCCACTTCAGTAGTTGTAAATCATAGATGACGAAACATGAAATATGTATGAAATGAAGAACAGGATGAAGAACAGGACTACAGATTGAATTGATGTAATAATACTTTTGTACAAGGTGAGCTTACCCCCCTCTCCTTTGCCCTTCCACACACCCACCCCACCCCCCATTTTATTTTAGTTCTGCTATATAGAAAAATCCTGAAATTGGACCTGTGTATGAGTAAGTACAAAAGCAGCAGTCCTGAAGGCCTCTCCACTACCTCTGTACTAACTACCAAAGAGACACTTGAGTCAAGCTTCAATATATGGTCATTTGTTTTCCGTGAAACCTTTTTTTAATATTAAGCATACATTCTTTGGCTGGCAAGTTGGGTATAGATCTGTGAAATGAGTGCAGTAGAAAGATCATTTTAAAATAAACACATACTAGGTGATATCTCAGTTTAAAATTGAGCCATGTTCATATCAAGGCATCTGATTTTTGTAAGAAATAAATCAATTAAAGACAATGCTATTCCCAGGGAAAATGGCCTGTCATTTAATAGAGAATGCTCCCTGAGGCCACAGCAGGAAAAGCACAGCTGCATGTTGGCTGTGCATCCTTTCCATGTCACCATCTCTCTGCTTCCATAAAGGAAACTAAAGCCTGGTTATGACATGTAAGACAACATGCAGGGCCAGATTCTGAGCTACAGCAAATCAGAATATATCCCCTGATTTAATGATGCTATCTTAATTAGGCAGGCTAATATTCTGGACTTTGAGATTCTTTTAATTGCTTTGGGAGCCAGCAAAGATTTGGCCTGCACAGTAAACATGTCACTTTCCTCTGAGGAGCCTGCCAAAAGTAGAAAGTTGATGCCTGTTCTTTATTTTCCATGCACTCCTTAAATTTTCTACTACAACGATTAGATTCCCTCTTAACATGTTTTCCTAAAGCACTGTGCTTTCATGTATCCCAGAAGTGTTAATGAAGCAGCTGGGACTGCATTTGGAACAATTTACAGCTTTTTCCTTATGTTTATCCATGTAAGAAGCAGCATTAGTAGTACTAGTAGTAATTTATTTATATTTATTTTATCACTTTTTATCTACATTATATTATTTATATATTTTATATCTATTATTATTTTATTTATATTACTTGGATAGTTCTAGAAGGCTGCTAACATTGTCTAAGAAAGCCTTTTATATAGGCCCAGCTTCCACTCATTCTTCACATTACTGGACCGAGAAAAATCTTGGGGGTTTTATTAAAATTTTAGATCACTTGCATATATGTTATTATTAATAGTTTACAGAAACCTGCATCATTAATTTCTCAGCAGAAGACAGAAGACAGTTTTCTGGAGCAGAAGTCCCACCTTGCAGGTCAACTGACAACTACATTTAACAAATACGATGGGTGGCCCAATGAGCAGATGGATAGATGGATTTTGGTAGATCACCTGTAAAACTATCACTGAATTTTTCAAAACAAAGTAAATGAAGCTGAAATTCCATTCCCATTTAAAAAAAAAAAAAATAATGAAAGGTTAGCTTTCAAAGAGATTTAAGCACAGGTAGGCAGCCAAATTCACAACACAGACACCAATGATACTACAAGCCTAATAAGTGTTGCCACTCTATAGTTAATGAATTGCTCCAAAACCAGCAGCTCTGGCTGAAGTCCCAGAAATCCTGAAGCAAAGTGAACCTTCAGAGCCCTCAAATCAAGATTCTGAACTAGTCAAGGGTGGGAGAGGGAAATTCTCACCTTGCCAAGGGGACTCAATCCCACCAGCCTTCTTCTGAGGACACCTCAGGCCTGACACCAGTCAGATCTCACTGCAGAAGTGCTGCGAGTAGGCAGCTGGGCACCACATCATACACACAAAAAACAAATGCACAAAGAGGGGGGAAGGAGAGGTCTGACAGCTAGAATATGGTGTTCTTCTACAGCTCACTAGTAAAAGCCTAATCATTGCAGAACCAAGGGAGAAGTATCACCACTAAGCACACAAAACTTATCATAGCACCTCTGCACCTCACCTTGCATTGTCAGAAAACTAGTAACATCTTGTCTCCAAGTCACCCTTTCTCCACAGCTCACTTCCTAAGGGCACTGGGAAGAAAAGACCTGCCAGTTACAGGTCTGAAAATCCCAGGAGCTAGCAGGCTGCTTTCCAAAATCTGCGCCTGATTTTCCAAATCCCATGCCCTCTGCAAAAATATCTATTTCTTTCTACCACTAAAATGCAAAGACAGATTCCTGAGGCAGAAGCATAATAGTAACAGGGTTCAGAGGCAGGAGGAAGCGCAGTGTTCACTGAGATGCTAACACTGTCCTCTCACATCACCACTTGACCTGAAACAGCAGCTAGAGGAGCCATGAAGCAGCCAACTGATTAGCTAGATGAAACAGTTGTTAAAGGGTGACTCCAGGTTAAGGAAAGAACATCTGCACCTTGGGGAGAGAGAAGTCAGGAAAGTCTCAGTTCTGCAAACATTGAGTCACACATTTAAGTGTACTTTCCTAAGAGGTGCTCTCAGTTCAGTTCTGGTGAGCAGGGGGATAGACAAACTCCTCCAGTCACCCCTCTGAAAAAAAGTAACCCCTGGCTTATTGCCCTGCAATTGAACAGTGCAGGGAGAGTCAGTAAAGTGACCTTGCACCCCTCACTTGCCTGTATGGTACAAAAACGCATGCCTCACAATTGAACCTGGAATACTAGGTGTCAAAGAGAAGTGGGTACAAGAACCAATGTATTCTGTAGTGCAGGCAACTGGGCCATTCATCTCTCCTCCTTCATCATGAAAAACAGAGCAGTCTTCTCCTCTTTGGTCATTAATTCATAGGTAAAGTCTCAGAATCATCATCATACGTCTGATTTTATTACTCCAAATAAGTGCCTCCTACGTGCTTTCCCCATGAGTTCTAGTCTATAGATGTACAATTCCCAATGAAATTAATTAAAAATGAGTTTTAATAAAGTACAGTGACTGCATAAATAGATTGAACAGAATTTTATCACTTGTCTTTCAGTGGGAGTGACACAATTTTGATGCTCTTTTCTAACAACCCACTTCCAGAGCTCACTAACATATAAACCTTTATGAACAGGAGAACTACTAAGCACTGCCTTGCCTTTAAGATACTTAGTTCAAACGTGGCTGCTATAAGGGGACACTCACGGTCCTTCACCTGTTGACTCCAGCAGAGACTGTTGAATTCTAAACAATATAATAGAAATCTCAATAACCATCCAGTCATTTACTGCAGACAATAATACGATTCTGATCCCTCTGCTAATGAAGACCTGTCATGGTGACGAGTCTGAGAACAAAGAGGCCAAAACATCTGCAACTTGTTTCAGCTAAGGTAGCAAGATCTGAATTCATTTTGGTAGATGGCTACTTGAAAAAGACTGCAGATAGCTAATGCAGAGATGTTCAAATGGTGGAAACTCTTCTGGACAGAGTGCAGCATTATCAATTCACAATGTTCCCTGATTAGCATGCCATACAGAGCACTGGCACAGTGGGTACTGCTGCCTAAGTCTAGGACACAATCACTGGGAGAGTGCCTCGGGACGCAGGGATTTTTCATGCGCATGCTTCATTCTTGCTTGTTAGTAAATTTGAAGCCTAAGGCCCAGGCCCTTTTGCAGCTTCACCATGCACACCCTTACTAGCTAGGCTCAGCAACGCTCATACTATGACAGCCTCCAGCAGAACCTGAAGCCACCTTCTCCAAGCAGAAACTCATTGAGAAGGTAACCAACATAAAAATTGCTTGCTGTTCCCTCCACCTGGAAGGAGTCCTCTGTTTTTCTCTGTGGAGAGAATAAAAAGATTTCATTATAGAAGAGATGAGGATGAAGAAAAAGGCTTGAAGATAAGCAATGGATAGCTGGTTTAATATATTAAGTCTGAATCAGTGCTACACCTTGCACAGCTCTTCATTATGTTTAGTATCACATCATATCACAGTGCATTAACTTCCTCCCAGCCTGAACAACTACTCTAGTGGAGAACCAAGACTATTTTGAGCACTGGGATTTAGAAAGCAAATACTACTGCTCTCTCCAAGTCACTTGATCACTAATAATTAACTTTGGAATCACTACTATGAATGAATAGAAACATTTGAAACAGCCATAAAGTAAAGCTTGAAATAGAAAAAAAAAAAAAAAAACCCAAACAAAAACCCCAAAACCTCAACTGTTTCCATTTCAACTTGCATTTCATCTTAGCAGCTACATCGCTGTTGGTAGATATACCAGAGAACCCCTGTAGAACCAGAACTAGTTTTACTAGATTATATAACCTGTTGCTTAGCTGACTAAACAAATCTGTAGAGGTGTTTTCTAATATTTATGAAGGAAGGAGAAAAAACTCTTTTCTTTCTCACATCAATCAATCCTCAAGACACTTTAATTATGTTTGCCCTTACCTTTTCATTTGGTGTTGTTAGCAACTTACCCC
Organism: Strix aluco; assembly: GCF_031877795.1. Classification (NCBI taxonomy): domain Eukaryota; kingdom Metazoa; phylum Chordata; class Aves; order Strigiformes; family Strigidae; genus Strix; species Strix aluco. The sequence goes on along the minus strand of NC_133931.1, from coordinate 153,359,490 downwards.
CCATCCCAAACCAATTTGTGTGGTTACCTTAGTCAATGTGAAGAATGAACAAGCCGTAAGGCCATCGTCATGTTCTGCCTGAAAAAAGACACATATATCTTTAACTGTGCCTCCCCTTGGTTTTTTTGACTACAGTGTCTACCTCGTACCCACATTATGTTACTGTTCCAGTGATGCACTGGATTCATTAGAGAGTGGGTAGAAAAAGAGCATGAAGACTCCACATCTGAGCACAGTTCCCCTGCTGCAAAAACAGAAACATAGGCTGCCTTTCCCCCACCCGCAGTCCCATCAAGAGGTGACCTGCATGAGCACGTAAGAAGGAGCTGAAATTGTGGCATAAGTCCAATTTCTTTGCATTACACTTTAAAAAGTGCATCCAGAGGAAGTTACACCACTTGATGACATTGGCAGTTGAAAATTTTCTTTTGGTGTCATGTTATATTTAACACAACTATAATTAACAGCATCAGTAAATTGGTAGGCCGTTTTTAACCAGCTTAGAGGTGGCTTTGTAGGCCTTGAGGATGCTAACTGAAACATACTGGATGGATTCCTACCTGAAATAGTGTTTCTTTTTTTTTTCTCATCTGTACCTTATTGCAAATTGAATATCAGCCTAAAGGTTTGTCAGGTCACACTGTCCTGACGTAAGGGGCACTGAATTTTGATTTGCATTCCACATTGACGGCATCATGACAGAGAGCTTACCATCTTATCTTTCTAAAAATGTCTGCAAAAATCACAACTCAATTTGTTGCTATTTTTATTATGATTTTGTCTGGTTACAGATAAGTTTTTCCTCCTCTTCCAGAAGTGGGGGGAGGGAAGGGGCATTTTGTTAATGCCTCTTTACTCTCAGGTGTTGCTAAGTTCAGCAGTCTTGCTGCAAGGCCTGATTTAGCTCTTAGTAAAATCAATGGACATGCTACCATTTCTATTGATTGTTACAGAGACAGCCTAGAGTCACATTTAAAGGTGGTGAAGATGTGTATTCCACTCCCACCTCATGAAGTAACACCAGCTTGAAGAAAGCTTGTTTGAACCATACTGGATTTCAACTAAGTGGTATTAAGAGTTACCAGCTCAAACTTCTCTAAACAGCCACAGAGCTACTCTACTTTTCACTCTCCTGATGTGATACCTGAAGCGGAATTTCATAGCCCCAGGAACCTGCAAAAGGCAGGTTTTGAGTTCACGTGTCCAAAAACTTCCACACAGTTCCCAATAATGTTAAGAAAACTATCTTGTTGTAATGGATACTGGTGTGAAATCTGTACAGGAGAAATTGAGAAATAAACAGGACATATAAACATTATAACTATTTGACTTGTTCCTATCAAATAAGTTCAATATTTTTAAAGCTTTAAAAATATGGCCCCTTTATCTTATCACTTCCCTGTAACTTACTATAAAGTATTCTTCCAATTTGTTAACTCTGAGTCTACCTCTGCTCAAAATTCCCAGATCTTGCAATCCCACAAAATAACCTGATTTTAGGTTCCTTTCTTCTTGACTGAGCTGTAAAACACCTGTTGATATTAGGTATTGCACAAAGCAAGAAGAAAGAACAGGATGTAATCTGTGGTGGGGTCTCGTTTTATAAACTGAATAGCTACTTTAAAAATCAGGTTCTTTTCACTCCTCCTTTATATCATTTTCCTGCTGGGTTTTTCTTTTACATGTCACATGTGGTAGCATTTAATGACATTTCACTAGGAAAGTTTTTCAGCAACTCTTCTAAGTTCTAGAAGCAATTACAACTACTTGCTTTCTAGCCTTTCTGTGCCAGTAGCAGCAAACTGTGTTTTCTCATCTCCTCTCCTCTCTTCTTGCTACCATACAAGTGGGTTACAGATGAATTATCATACTCTACTGAACATCAAGGCAAGCACTGAGTCATTGGTTTTAATTGCCAGTGGCAAGAAAAAAATCTTATTCAGAAATTAATTTAATTCGGGCAGGAGAATCCCATCTGAATGTTGTATGTTTCTTTTAAGTTTTTCTTGTCACTTTCTTCTGCCTGCTTTTCCCCTCTCTTGAACCCCTCAGGAAAAATAAAGGTGGTCCCTGTGGTAATGGAACAGATCCCTGCACTGCTAATCAAATGGAATAATCACTTACACTATCTAAAATGCAATATTAAAAGGGCCAATTAGATCATTACTATCTAAGAGGGTAACCTTTCAGTTTGATGGCATCCTCCAGATCAGCAGGTCGTAAGATTAAATGAATTATTCATGTTAACAAAACAAGTCAACTAAGAAGCGAAACAAATTATTTTCCGAAATGAACGACCTGAGCATTGTAGAAGCCAAAATGATTAATTCCCATTCAAAGACATGAATTTAAAACAACAGGGCCACTCTGAAGAGAAGCAACTAAATGAACAAGCCAGTCATTTTAAGCAAAAAAGAACCCAAGGCAGTATTACTCCAGCTGACGGTGCTGCGGTCGCATAGGGAAGCTGGCATCCTGATCAGAGAAAAGGTAGCAAGGGAGATCATGAAGAAAATTCATTATATGGTTGTGATAGTATCTCCTGAAGAGCTCCCCTAAATTGAAGTGTAATGTACTATTACACAGTTAAGGCATCCTCCCAGCCTCAGATCTCTTCTTGCTTGTGCTTGCCATCCTTAAAATCTAAGTGGCTCTTACAAACCAATGAAATAAAAGTTACAGAGTTATGCATCTGTTAAAAAGTATGTGTGTTTACCATTGTCATGATAAGATTTGTCTCCAGGCAAGCCAAACAAAAGGATATATTTAGCTACTGGGCACAGTGGTTATACAAATCAGGAAAAATTTGGGAAGAGTGACAAAGAAAATGTCAGTCTCCCACACTACAGGTGATGTCCAAATCATCAGACATAGGGATGAGGGAAGCAAGCCTTACAAGGAGCTAGCCTGAGACTCAGGATTGCAGGAAATGTGTGAAGTTACTTCACTCTGCCATTAATAATACCACCAATAATAATTCACAGCATCAGCTGGACACCACAGGGCTGGACTCTGCCAAAGCTTCATGTTGCCCTGATGGATGATTGATGGAGACATTAAATAGCTCTGCAAAAGATACCCTTTCGTCTTCTCCATCTTTTGCAATTCATGGAACAAGTTCTACTTAAAGCAGTTCAGTCTTCATATGTTCATATTTCTCGATCATCATCTCTACTCTGTGCCTGATATTCTATAGCAGGTTACCACCTTCTGCTGCCATATTTGCAAACTCTGCCTAAGTTGTGGGCACCTGCCTTCAGCCTCTTTCGTGAATGTTTCATGAGATAAAAAACCTCATTTACATTTGGATTATTAATTGACATTTTTATCTGTTTCCTATCGCAAACTGTCATTTCTTGCTGAGTGTCTGACATCTTACTCAGTTAGCTTCAGCTCCTCTTCACCTTCCCTATACAAGCTCTGATTCATAAAAGCCAAACAGTAACATGACAGTTGATAGAACTGCTCTCTTCACTAGTGATGACATGTGCGTCAGCACTGTAGGACTCAGAGACTTAAAGGCCAAAGGGAACTTCTATAAGTAACCTGAATGATTGACCACACAGCAAAATAATTGTCCAGAAGAAAAGAATGCAAGAACAGCCACTTCAGATTTGTTTGAAATCTGAGCCTAATATACTGTCTCCAACACTGGCCAGCTTTGAACATCCAGGGAGAAATACAATAACCAGGCAAGTATATGAGATCATCCCCAGCAGTTTCTGCATTAGTCTACCACTGTGATTTTGACTAGCTTGAAAATCTTGCAATGTTGAGGGAAAGGTTGTCTTCCCCTAATGAATGGTGTCAAGACATCACTTACGATTCTGGTTTTGTGATCTTGCATTTGAGAACACCTTTTCTAGGTAAGTACTTAATAACATTGTCATTTGCTGTTTTTTCCCTCAATCATAACCTCTGGCCATAAGAACAACTGAGTTAACAGAGAATTCAATCTCCAGTGAGTATACCAGTCCTGGAGGTTTATGAAAAACATAGTGTTCAAATCAGAAAATAAAATTAACTTAAATCAGAAAAGCAAATTAACTATAATTAAAGAAATACTGTCCTTGCAGTAGACTCCCCGATTCAGCTTCAAAGACTATTACTCCCCACATAATTAAAATGTGCAATCTTGTAACTGTGAAAGGACTTGTTTTTCATACAGGTGGCAATTCTTCAAAGATCATTCCTAATCTATTGTATGGTCACATACAACAGGACACACAGATAACATAAGGAATGCAGAGGACATCAGTGGTAATGAGCAAAGGTCTGAGCTTCCATAGACCTTACATTAATTTGGGCAACTGGTTTTGCAAAGAAGAAATCTTCCCATTTGCTCACTTGATCACTCATGTACAGAACAGTGGAGTCTCTCAAAGAGGAGTGAAACCTTGAATCTTTCTCTCCTGTGCAGTGGAGAATAAAATTCTGCATATTGCTCTCTAACATTTGGCAACATATCAAACAAATATACCCAAGAAAATCTGGGGTAGAAGCCAGGATTCAAGCCAGACACCCTCTGTGTAACTGCAAGGAGAAGATACATGCATGAACAGAGCTGGAAAAGAACAAATGTTTGTTAGTGGAGGTGGACGGCATAAGGAGAAGAGGGAGGAAACTGTAACTCCCTTAGGTCAGTTTTGGCATTTAAAACTACCTTTTCTCTAAGAAAATATAAACTATAGCTCAATTCCACAGACAGCAACATTCAGCACTAACAGGGTTTTTAAGTATGTATTGTCAAGAGGTAATTATCAGGTGCCCAAGTTCCTTATGCAAATCATGTCCAGACTGCATCTGAGAATGGGACAGCTGCTTTATACTCTAGTGATTAGAGTTCTTGCCCAAGAATTACCTCCTTTGCTTGAGGCAAGTCAAAACTTTCTTTCACCTCATAAGAAAGCAGACAAAACTGGGCAAAGACACTTTTTATCCCTGCTTTAAAATCAGGTAACATTGTGCTGTTCTCTCTTATGAAGAGGCTTTGACAGTGTTTGAATAAAATATGAAACACTGCTGGCAATGTTGAAATTAAAGTGAATACCTTTCCCCCCCTCCACTACATTGGATACCAACACTTCTAAAAAGCACAGACTGCTTTTTTATAATGTTGCCTCTGCACAAGGCCTGTAGAGAAAGTGAAATAATATACTTCCCTCTACTAAACAACAGTCTTTTAGCTCAAATGGCAGTAATAGGTGCTTTTCAGCTTCTGATGTCCCTGATTCAATCCCAACTTTGAGAATCAATTGGAGCCCATCATGCAACACATCACCTTTCTTTTTTTTTTTTTAAGATTTTTGGAACTATCTGTAATCTCTATATATATATTTAAATATAGTTGTTGCAGTTCTTCAGGCCATTAAAATATTTGCTTTGGAAAACACTCTTCTCCTTCCCACTAGGCTCATTCAAAGATTATCATCCAAAAGAGAAATATCACTGGCTGTGGTATGATCAGATAAGATGAGGAAGAACACTACGAGAGACTGTTCAGTTAATAATCTCTTTAGTAACAGAGATGTAAAAAATTTCCTTTTACTACTTCTGAATGTCTCTTAAGAACAAGCCAACAAGTGCAGCACTGTACCATAAAGGAAACAACAAACTGAGCTAGAGCTGCTGCTGCAGATACATCACCTCATGTTATGGCTCTTAGGAACACTCTATTCCAGTAGTGTGGATAGAAAGCTATTGTGTGGTGATACTGGAGCTGATTAGAGGGAAAGCTCTGGGGGTAATGGCACCCAGCCATCAACCAAATTCCTGGTAGTTCCTTGGAATTTTGTGGGCCTCATAAATAGTGAGTGAATGGGGGAAGCAAACTCTCAGCACCTTTGTGAGGTAAGATTTCCTTTGTGTCAACCTAAGCACACAAAACTCCGTGCTGGGTGCACAGCAACCACATAAGAGGCACCTGGGAGAGACCGAAGTTCCCAGTTGGCAACCTGCATCTTGCCTCTCTGGTAAGCAACATCTCTTGATGACACTATACAGCATCTGCACTTCTAGTATGGGAAAGAAAACTGATATCTGAAAACATTGTTATTGCTGGCCCTGATCTAATCTATCCTGATGGTGGTGCAGTACTATTCCTTACAGCATTTTCCTCTACAATGATTTCTCATGTTCTTGTGACAGGCATTCCCTCCTTTTTATGGGCAAATAGTTCCACAACCTCAGAGATCGTACTGTCACTACTATTTCCTTTATTCTTTCTATCCTGGATTTCATCCCAAACCATTTGACACTCCCACAGATTCAAGGACAAAGGAAAGGTTGGAGTAAGTTGGAATTGCAAGGAGCAGAGGAAATGGGACAGAGGAAGCAACCCCAAAGGAAGAGATGAAGAAGCAGCAGTTGCCAATAGCCAGTACTATTCTGGAAAGATGTAGGCATTAGTAATAATTAGCTTGCAGTCATGAGCTTCTGATTGAGATTGGATTTGCACTGTGAAAACCTAAAAGAAGTGTAAATTTCCAGGCCTCTGTCTCTCATTTTTCCCTTAACATCTGTCACAGCCTGCATGTACTCCCAGTATGTCCCCAGCAGCTATGGCCATTTTTGTCCCAGTTTTCACTGCTATGTCCTTGCTGTTCAGCTCTCCATCCCCCAAGCTTTACAGCTACAGTCCCTTTAAAAAAACACAGGATCTACAGTTGGATACAAGCACAAAGAATGTCTTTGGGAAGAACCACAGCTGTCACCTCTTTTTTTCCCAGAAAAGCTGCCGAACAGGTCTCCCACCCAAACCAACACATACTGCCATAATCTCTGCCTGGCTGATCCTGAGCTTCATCAGTGATTCACCCTATAAGAACCTCCAAATTCCAGAAGTAAATCGAGTTTTGGTTCAGACCACTTAGTAAATGGTAACAGTGCAGTAAACATGCTTAGGACATACACAGATGGCATCTGAAGTCAGACAAGTGAGTCCAGTGTTGGTCCATCTTCCTGAACGTTCCTTCTCCCTCTTCCACTCCCTTTATCTTCACCATCCTGAGGTCTTTTTGTTCTAACACACAACTCCCCCTTTTCAGTGATCTAAGAGAACAGGGAAGGAGGGAAATGGGGAAGGAATAGGTGAGGAAGAATGCCTGAAAACAGACCTGTGGAAAAAGAGAGAACAGAAATACAACACAGGCAGACAGAAAGCATGAGAAACAGAAGCAGAAGGGATATTGATCCTGGACTATATGGTCAAAAGGCCCTGCATCAGGCTTCAGAGGAGGGGAGATTGAGAATGAATGAGAGGTCAGTTACAGAGCTCTGGGAGCCCTAGCAAGAAACTGTGAGATCAAAGAAAGTAAAAAAAAAAAAACGGGATGAAGAACAAGAGTGGAGAAGCAGACTACAATGAGCTGAACAAGTGAGCCAGAAACAGAGCGATGGGAACTCACCTCAGAAGTCCTCTGAGAGGAAAATGTTAAGGGATTGGACTATGAGAATTAATCTAGCGTGGGAAGTTTAATGAACAGGGTCTGAACTGTCTAAGCAAAGAGAATGGGACTAGAAGGTGACAGGGGTAGGGGACAGACCACACTAGGAGAGAGCAAAGGAAAAGAGGATCAAGGCATGGCCAATTAACAACAAGGTTTGAGGCTATAGGGGCACACACTCCTCAGCTAGTTAGAACTGGATACAAGATTCCTCAGTTTCAGTAGTTCTCTCCTGTATAAAGGAAATGCATACTTCATCCCTTGCTAGAGATGACCAACTTTTACTGTTATCAGGTAACTCCTGGAGTAGAGGTAAAAATAGAGACTCTCAGCAAATGGTTGTGTGGGTATTTCTGATAAAACACAGACAAATTTATTTGGTTCAGGGTGAGGGTATCATCTAGAAAATTATGCTTACAAGGTCATGATATGTGACATGAACTCTGTCACATCGAGATCCCCAACAGTAGGAAAGATGAAGATTAAATTTCTTTGTAGACATTAGGCACATGAACACAAACGCAGGGCAAATGTGGCAGAAATTATGTCTTGATCTGAAACCAATAACAGACTCTAACAAATGAGATAAACACAAGGAAATTCAGATTTCTCACCACTACCAAGTATCAATCAGCTGTTCTTTCGATATTCAAAGTTTTTGAAGTGCACAAACACACCAGTGGTATCCTTGCCATCTAAAGGGACATGAAAGTAACTTCCTAGATATGGTTAGTCTTGTGTTTAAATTTGATCTGCTGTACAGTCCCTTTGCCTTTTAACTCATCACTTACTCTCTAATCAATAATTTAAATATTGTTCCCTGGGAAAAAAACATATTAATAGTTACATTTGCTCATGCTGTTTATTGGCAAACATGTTGTGCAAGTCTTACAAAGTCAGCATGAGGGCTTTATGTAAAACACTTAACAGAAAATGTCTGTAATTGTAACTTTCCATTAATAAGCACAGACATAACAAACAGACATTCTGCTGCTCAAACAGAGTCTTTTTTTGTCTTCTTTATATTTGATATTACCGTATAAGCAATTCATGTAGAGGTGATCTCAATTTACAGTAAGTGGGGGTATTCACCCTAAATCCAACAAGTGACTTCCACACAGCTGGTTCCTGGTTTGGAGGCATGCTACATCTAAAAAGTATTTTATGGGGACTGTCTTAAGCAGTTTTTCTTGGTTACTTCCCTGTTCAGATTCCCACTTAAAGGAATTATAACATTACAAAAAGTTCTGGCCAGCTTTTGTCCTTACCAGAAGGGTTAGAAAGGAAGTGTGGCACTTTCTTCTCCTCTTTGTATTAAACATACTATCAGCATGGTTTGGCTTTTGAATGTGTTTCTACCAAAGCCTTTTCCAGACTGAGATGAAAATTTGTAAGTTCTCCTGCATCATCAACAGACAACTTAGGTCAAAGTAGACAAATAGGTCAAAAGTACTCTCACTTCATGTCAGAGTAAAGGCATCTTAACTTACTCATGGTTTTTAAATTGCAAAGACAAATTTGCATATGATGATGTGCCAGTTATCCACGATGTGCCTGCTCCATGCAGCTCACTCACTGTCTTCCAGTCAGTACTATTGATCAGCTGCCACAAGTATTTATTCCATTTCCTTCTTAAGCTCATCACTACATCATTACCAAACAGCCTTTAATCCTCTTGTGACACAAAGCTCACTGATACCATACCAGAAGCTGATAGCAGTCAGCTGAATTTCTTCACTGCCTTTTTTCGCTTTGACAGCTCACTTTTACCAGAACTGAGATGTATCTTTATCAATGCAACTGTGACAAAACTTTGCCTCTTAGTCTTCAAATGGATTGAGTCAAAGATGACTTTGGCCAACGAGCAATTTTGTGTGTGCGTGTGTGTGTTTCAAAGACATATTCCAAGCAAATGACAAATGAATTATGCTACATTAAAGCAAGCCAGCCAATTATAGTTTGTACTGTGGTCAGATAAATCCACATTACAGTCAGAGAGGACCTAGATTAATGAATCACAGTACCTCCACCTCATACAGGTTTAAGAAACCCTCAATGTTTCTTTATTATATGTGATAGGCTGTTACCAGAAAAGCATCATATTAGGCCAGGGAAATCCCTGCAGGCTGGGACTTTCCAGAAACAAATAGGCTACATAGGGGATGAACCATTTGCTTGCTCAATTGATACCCACACGAAGAACAGTATTCAAAGAAGTTTTAGATTTTATAGCCAAAGAAAAATGGAAAGCAGATGAAATACAACAGGACATACTGAAACATCTCTTTATCAAACAGAGTTTGAAACTCAGGGAAAATCAGAACTGAAAAGATTCAGTGTGCTGCCTGTCCTCTGACTCTGCCCAATTTAATTGCAAACTCCTACTGATTTCAATAGGATTGGGTTTTCTGATGGCACCAGTAGAGCAAACCATAGAAGATAATAGCCTCGCTTACAGATACAAACGACTAAAACTTTAGACTAATATCTGTTCTCAAATAGTTTAGGCTGAATTTGAAGTCCCATAGACATTGTTAGTGCTAGGAACCCTTCACATCCATTACAGATTGTACCATAACATTGCAGGCGCCTCTTTTGTCATTACATCAGATTAGCATTTGTACTGCTCATTCATAGAAATCAACATTACACGAAGCTTAAGCAGTACACACAAATATATGATAAGGCTATAGCACAACATTCTCTCTGAGGTAGTGCATAATTTCTGAGGTGAATGTTTCTCAACAAAGAGTATGAACATGAGCAGCAGGACAGTAATCTTATTAAAAAGAAGCAAAAATTCCATTTGTATTTTATGTGCAGTACACGATAGTTTTTTCAAGATAAAGATTAGGAAATTAATTGCTCTAGTATTAATGCTTAACAAGACAGAAAAGTATCAGGTCATTTGAAATCTCTAATGAAAATCAGCTGAAAGCTCTTGCCCAGAGTAAATTTCAATATCTTGCTGATCATTATTTGGCTGACAGAAGCATCAGTGATACATCAAGTAACATTCATCTATGTGAAATAATCACAAGATGGTACATAAGATGGAGGTTCTGTGCAGGCTATTTCCGAATTCTGATTCCTGGGGCTATAAGCTGAGCTGAAATTTTCTTTACTGCACACAGTATGTTTTCTCTTGTGATGTGTGCTATTTCTATTGCTACACACAAATAACTATGCTGTGATACAGTTGCCTACTGCTGTAGGCAGTACCTCAATCCATGAGGACTTTAGCAAGGACATTCATAAAGTGATGTGTAATGCGAGGAGCATGAAGTTTGTACAGACTCCCACCACCCACCACTTCTCCCGTAAAGTTTTAACTTTCTTTAAAGCTGTCCTAGTCTGACTCTCATGCAATTTCATATAAAGTAAATAACATCTTTCTGGTAATACACTGGGACAGCATATATTTCACATTGCTTCAAGGTCTATATATGTATGCTATATGGCTTCTTTTCTGTTTCTAAAAGAAACTAATTTCAACCCATTCTAAAACCGATTTACCAAAGCTTAGCCTACACATACATTTATCTGGAAAGCTGTGCATTTTACTTCTGTTAGCTAAAAGAGTGTTCTTTTATGAGACCAAACCTCTGGGTGTCATGAACTCATTTACTCTATCAGTCAGTGTCAAACTGCTCACCATTATCATTTTACTCCAACTCTGATGGCTTAAAGGGATCCTAAAGCAAATGCAAATTGATGTTATTTCTACCCTGAGGCTTCTTTCTTTGTAATAAATGATAACTGGGCCCATTCTATCCACTATATATGCACACACACACAGAGCCTGAGTTTGATCCTACAAAATTCCTACGAGGTTTGAATTTTTTGAACAATAAGTGAAATTACATAGAATTTAAAAGGTAAAGACTTTCCAGAAAACAGGATCCCAGAAAACTTACTGAAAAAGAAACTCCGGGAATAAGCTAAAGATAACTTGATTTACTTCAGGGCTGTGCATTATTGGGGTTTTTTATCCTTTCTTTTCACTGTCATGACTTCAAAGTTCTTTAAACAAATACTGTCTAAAAAGCAGGTTATCCTCAGCTCAGATACTGTCTGTGAAACAAGTAGTGTCATCTCTGTCTAAGGCCCAAATGGATCTTCTCTCTGTCTACCATTTGAAGGACATATTATCTTGCACTGAACAGCAAAGAGGCATGTTAATCAAGAGATTTCTGATGCTAAATGACATGATAAATAAATACATTTGACATGATAAAATAACTGATGCAAATCTTTTCAGTGTTAAGTTTTCTTCACAAGTGTATGCCGTGGCTACTTCACCACAAGACAAAGTCTCTGAATTTAATTTCACTGTTGCTGGTTCATAACACAGCGGAACCTTCAGAACTACTGTGCAGCATTTTTAGACCAAGTTCTTTTCATTTTGATTCAGTCTTAAAGTACAAGGAAATACGTTACAAGGAGCAAACATAAAAAATACTTTAACTCTTCAGGATACAAGCTTTTCAGTATGTATGAAACTGTTTAAAATCCTGCACTGAACAGAAAATTAAGACTAAGAAAGAGGCAGCATTGGTCTAACTACTCTTCTCACATTTTTAGTCTTAAACAAGAGTCTATGATAAGTGGAAATTTTCCCTGACTGATGTGATGTGCTCTGGTTGTTCTCTGGGCTGTAAGAGTTCATTTCTAATATTTCAACGATCATAACTTTAACACTTAATAATACAGCTCTTCTACACTTTAAAAAACCTCATCTGCAAGGTCTATCACTCCCACACAAAAGAGCAACACAACTTTGAGGTCACTTGGACTTTAGAGAAAATAGTATCACATAGATAAAACAGGGAAGTTGCACAACTCATGTGGCCCAGAACAATAGCAGTATGTAGGTCAGGTAACGCAGGGTAGCCCTAGAAACTTGACTGACATTTCATAGGCAGTCTAATGTATCTACTTTGTCAGCCTCTCTATTAATGATCCAGAAAATAAATCAGACACTTAGAACCCTGACACATTTGTAGTATTGCAAAGGATAGGGAAGTAGAAGTGTTTAGTTTGAACTATATTTTATTGTACACCAAAATAATGAAAAAAGATTTTTAAGGGATGGATTATGGTTGCATGCTCATATTAGAATAACTTCACACTTGCTCTGATTTAATCCCAGAGTGAATAGGATATTGACAACAAGCCACGATTCATTTGCTATGGCTTATACCAGGATTGACTATAACATTTGTAGTATGTCCCCTAGGACAGTTATTTTATTTCCACTCTCCTCTTTTTTTTCTTTCTCTTTCTGCAAATCTTAGGAAAGGACATTCTGCAAAAGGATGTGACTCAGCCTGTCTCTTATCTTTTATTCAATTCATTCCTTTAGGAATGATAAGTTTTCACAGAGATGTTGCACTGGAACAACCTTTAAGTATGATCTAGTATAAGCACCTGCACTGAGGCAGAATGTAAGCAAATATGCTGACTGTTTGATTCTAATGGGTAAAGACACAATCTTGAGAACAGCTAAGGTCACTGCAACTTGTATTGACCTTAATCGACTATAAACCTTGAGTCTGTAAATAGTAGTGTCTGCATATTTCCCATTTAGAGTTAAACATCATCCAAGCAGCTGGTTCTATAAATGCTTCACTGGCGTAAATAAAGCAATTACCTTTGACACAAAACCTCAAGCAAACTGGATTAAAATAGACCCTTTCACATGCAACACCACACAGGACTATGTCAAGTTATGAGCAGCACTTCATCAGTTTATTTTCACTAAGAATTAAGCATTTTTTCCTGTGTATAATTAATCTCTCAACTCCCACTAAGAATATATCATCTTTCTGCATGTCAAGCTCTTCTGAACTCCTTAACATATTTTAGCTGAATATGCACAGAAATCCCTGTAGCCTCAAATTAGTGCCCTATCTATGACCTTAATTCCAGTGGGCTTTTTTTTCCATTTCCTCTGCACTCTCTGTCTCCCAAATCCATCCTATATGCACTTCCCTGTCACCAGCTCATCAGATGTCCCTGATAGCCAACTTTTTTATTGTTCCACCAAAACCAGTTTCTACTAATTTCCACATTTCTACCTAGCCACTATGTGGTCCTGTAGCACTTGCACTAAAAATAAATCAAATTCAGGCGTTTCCTCACCACTCCATAAGCATTATTTACAGCTTTTTTCCCAAGGTTGAAATATAGCAATTTGTCATTCCCCACATCTTAATTCTTTCCTTCCTGTCTGAGTTTTCAATAATTTCAATGTCTTTAGTAGGTTACCATGATACGAAGTGCTGCCATTAACCTCATGCCATGCCAATTACTAAAGAAAAACATTTATTCCAGCAGGACTGTGGGTATGCAGACCAATGGCTACAAAGAGGTCTTTTTGCCTTTAAGGTCACCATTGAAAGAGAGGCCAAGACTAAGGCCAGATCTTTGTTCACTGCAAAAGAACATGATCTAATCACAAGATGACCAATGAACACGCGGTAAACACAAAGAAGCCAAAGCACCTAAGTTTATCCACTAAGTAAATCTTATGCTATCTCCTTCCATACAATGGATATGGTGCTGGTCTTTCAACTGGGCTTTTTCTTTCAGGGTAGCTCATTTGATGACAAAGAGGTCAAAAAGGAAACTATTTTCTTTACTAATCAAAACAAGCCCCCAGAAATTATACCTGACAGCCTCACATCAAAGCAACAAAAGACAACAAAAGCAAAACACAATTCAAATACAGATGGCATTTTTCTTCTTTCAGATGCAGCTTTGCAGAAAAGAACCTGGGCATCACCAGGTTGAACATGAGCCAGCAATGTGCCCTGCTGTGAAGGTTGCAAATAGCATCCTGGGCTGCATTACACAAAGTATTGCCAGCAGGTCAAGGGAGGTGATCCTTCCTCTCTACTCAGCACTGGTGAGGCCACAACAGTGTGGTGGGTCCAGTTCTTGGCTCCTCAGTACAAGAGAGAGATGGACATACTGGAGAGAGTCCAGCAAAGTGCCACTGTTATTAAGGAACACCAGAAAACACTTTTTCACTGTGAGGGTGAGTGAGCACTGGCACAGGTTGCCCAGAAAGATGGTGGGATCTCCCTTGTTAGAGACATTCATAAGCCAGTCTGGACATGGTCCTTAGCAACTGTTTCTCAGTGGCCCTGCTTGAGCAGTGAGGATGGACCAGATGACCTCCAGAGGTCCCTTTCACCCTCAACCATTCTGTGATTCAGTGGTATATAGTCTGAAGTTTCTGCTAAGCATTTCCTAAATTAAGTGTGATATCAGATCAGAATTTAGGTCATTAACAGAGATAGTGAAGGATATGCCACTTCTCAATATCACACCCTTCAGTCTTGGTTTCAGTGTCACCAGCAGTTTAATCATCATATGAAATGGATTAACCACTGACAACTCTAAACAACTCTTTCTATGACACTATATCCAGACCATTAAAAACAGGTGGTTTACGTTGATTGTCAACGGAGTATGAAGCAGGAACAGTAAAGGAAATAAAAGGAGTTTGACCCAATCTGTACAGTTGTAACGCTGAAAAGATGGGTATTTCATACAGAAGAGAGCATGACACTATCGCTATTACAAGTTGCAAATAGACTCTTAGACAGACTGACCCATACCTGAAGAGCTGGCAGAACTGTCATCTCTTGAAACCTATGTCTAATGATCGTTTCACTGAAGACACAGTGATTATTATTCCACAGAGTTACATTTTGCCTTCAATAGTTTTGTCTGTTTTATACAAGCTCCTCCTTTGTGAAAGGAAGTTGCATCCAATAACATAAACAGTTGCATTACACTTTGCTTTTGAAGCTGGAAACGGCTATGACAAATGACTGATAGGAATATGTTATAGCACTAGAATAAATGAAGTCCTTAACAGTGGTGATTATCAGTCTCTGGTTTTCCTAACCAGCATTGACCTCATCCTTGCAAACACACTTTAGAGATGCATCTGCACTTAGCCAAATTTGCATTCTGGAGCTGCACAGATCATCCTCTAAACTTTCTTTTTTTAAACATAGGATCAGAAGGGATTGTAACTTCTTCAGCATATGGAAGGCATAAGCAAGTACAGGGTGCTACTTCCAGTTTCCATTTTTTCTCATTGAGGACTACTAAGACATATAAATGAGAGAAAAATTTAAGCTACAGCATAATTCTCCATCAAGTCAAAAACCAAAAATGCCCCTGACACATTTAATTTTTGAAACAGAAATGCTTCAGAGAGATGTGCTAGTGCAACTGACAGTGTGGTTAGGATGGCTTCTCTGGTCCACGGCAGAATTTCTGTTCAACAGCACAATGCAGGACCTCTGACCACTGTGCCAACATGGCATACTGCAAGCTTGAGGAATTTGGCTGAGTGATGGCTATGCAGCCTCAACTTGCCCTCCACCTTTCCAAGAAAGGAGGATAGCCTAGGTAGTCTTGTTTGCAGAACACTTACTGAATCTGGGAGAACATGAATTGTCCCCACACAGGTATCTGCCCAAATCACTGAGACTACTGCATATATGGAGTCTCAGAAAAACACAGAAGGAGAGAGAAATGTTTTGAAAAATTTTCATTTCATTCTATAATAGGATGAAACAAAATATGTGGATTTCTCTGTTTCCATGGAACTGAACTGCTTTTTCTAGCTATCTTTATTTCCTGAAGATTGCAAGTCATATGACTGTAAATTTTGTGCTTGAAATAGACCAAACAGTTTCAGTGAACATCTGATAAGGCTGATGTTCAGCCAACATAGATTAATATTTTTTTATTTTGTTAAAACACAGAGACTCTTGGCCTTTGTTTGTGTGATCAATCAATAATACCGGACAAAAATGGCTAAAATCAGAGTTTCAAAATTTTCCTTGCTTATCTTCCCAAACCCTGTCAGCACTGGTCAGAATGATTCCTCCCTTTCTTGGGGTTTGCACTATATTGTATACTGAGGTGCACACTTGTTCTTTTTAATTTACTGGGAAGTCCTACACCTCTTGTCATGGCATTTATTTGATTTAGAGATCATAAATGACTCTGCCTTAGACCCTTTAGGATTAGTTACTTGCTTTTGCACAGTGTGGCCAGATTGATAGTGGCAGTCTTACAAGGTAGCTCTTCTCACTAAATCATTGTGTGGGAAGAGTGTTAGAATCAACAGGCAGCAATATGTTATTGTGTTGGTTTCCTTCTGTCATGTGCACTCACATTTTGAATAAAGATAGGTTTTATTATGCTTCAGTTGCACTTTATGCACACATTTACACGGGTTACTAGTGATTATGTAAGACCAATACAGATGACGTCTTCAAGGAGATATTTGCTGGGAAAAGCTAGAGAAAGTTTGTGGAGACATCCACAAAATAAGAGGCAAGAACAGGACTTCAACAGTAACATCACGACTCTAAAAAGCAAAATGTTTTTATGCAATGCTTGCTCCCAACTCAGACATACACATAAGTGATTTTCAAGACTATGAACAAGTGCCTGCTTCCATTTTCTTCCATGGAAGCTACTGGATGCTCAACACTGAAAGAATTTATCGAACTACATGCTCCTATTTTTGACAATGTTTGGCTTAACTATTAAAACAGAAGTTTATCTGGGCTAAACACTTTTCTATAAGCTCTTAACTTAGAGAGGTTTTAATTTCAATATCTCAAAATAATAATGTGCAGAAACTTATTTAGAGATATGAAAAAAATATTTTCAATGACATATAATTATTCTTTCTCTACTTATAGTGCTTGAAGCATCAAGTGTCTCCAAACTTCCTCAAACAGCCTCTTTTTAAAAAACTATTTTTATTTTAAAGAGGCCATGTGGAATAAAAAAACTCCCTTTCTCCTCTCAGTCTGTTTCCTACATGACATTTTGCTCTCACCCAAACTACATTAAGGAACGTAATTTTTCAACATTCTGGAAGGGAATGCTATATTTTAGACGAATAGATGAATAGAGAGTTCAAGCTGAAGTTTCTTGCAGTATAAATACATTTCCAGGATGATTCAAGGGCTAATTTTGTTATTTAAACCCAGAGCACCTTAGAAGAGGTCGTGATTGGCACAACTCATCTTCTTAAGCACCACTCAGTTTTGATGTAGGCAGGCATGTGATCAGCAAATGGTTGCAGCAACTTAAGCCAGAAAATATCACAGCTTAACTCAAATCATCTCTCCCAACAGTTTAAATTAAGCTGGTGAAGTCTGCACTGAATCAGACAAGGAAGACTTGGAAATTCCCTTCTGCTGATAGGACAAAAGAGGTGATAAATTCCAGTAAAGGGACAACTGCAAACAAATTTTGATGAGGATTACATCTTTAGCCACCAGAAGCATCTGCTGAGTGAATGTATATCTATGCCTTGGTAAGCTGGTAACTTGTTTCTCTGTTTGGAATAGGGCATCATAGTACTGAGACCATACTTTCAATGGGTGCTTCTCCATTGCTTTCAGCACAGACTTTAATATTAAAGCTGTTCAGGGACCACAGGCATAGAGGAATCTGATTAGAAGACAGTGCAAATGGGAGCCTCTGTAGAAGGGAGTGGGAATGGCAATGATAAATCCCAGGAAAAAATTGGCCCTTGATATTTTTGAGCAAGATGTTGGCCTTGATCAATAAAAAGCAAAGCCAATTGCAACTCGCTGCACTGCAGTGAGACAGCCTGTCAGACACTCAAACTGTGCTTTCCTCAAACACCTCCGCATAGTTACAGATTTGCTCAGCGTTCTGGATACTCAAAACAAAGAATCTTTCATGACAAAATTCTATCTAGAGGAACTTTTGCTATATTGATCAGCATAGACAAAGGCAGAAAAGATTTATCTGTCTTATGGTGGTCAGCTAATGAGGTTGTCCTGTTCTATCCTCTTTTGGAACAAGTATTCCCACAACAAGCAATGTGTTAAAAAGTATGAGAAGAATTAATTCTAGTTGAAAGATGGACTGGCAGGCTACACAGTCTTTCAAGGAGAAACCAGTTCTTAATTCTGTTCATCATCTGTGTCCTGTACCAAAGCTTTGCTTTTGAAGCCAACAGATGCAGATATGAACTCCCAGCTCTTTGATGCATTTGAAATGAAATAGGCAGAAAGACAGTGAATACATTCTTATTTTTAGAACACTTCTTCAGAAAGTTAGAAAAATATGTCAGTGCCCTTTTTAGTTACTGAACTCTCCAACAGTACCTGCTAATAGGGGACAAGAACAGGCCCTGCCAGCCAGACTGTTTTTCTGTTCAAACTTTAATTAAAGGGAAAAGACACCTCTATTGCATTTTGTAGTTTAAGTTGTAGAAGCCAGCTACAGTGCTAGTTATGAGACAGGTACTTGCTCTTTTGAGAGCACCAACAACCTGTCTTCATACTAGTTTAAAGAACTGCTTATTGCAGCCTAATAAGAGTAAATCACATTTCATCCTGAATAGTCTATAGTACATTTAGATATAGGGTGCTTTACATTGCCTTTCAGTCCAGGCAGATACCAAGTGAAAAGCAAGCTTGTTTGATTTCATTAAAATAGTTTCATTTATTGTCTCTTTTTTGCTGCAGAATAAAGCTACAGGTAAAAGTCCATGGTTCTTTAGAACACCACTGTAACATCTGAGATAATTACAGAGAATTGTCAGTCAAGTTTCTTTCCTGTGGCCTGGTTTTTCAGGCAATGCACTAACCATTGGAACTATTACCAGTCTGACCATAATGTACATAATAAAGTTCTAAATCATTCAACATGTTGCTCAAGTAGATATTCTGATTCATAATGTGTGGAATAAAAATACAAATGAACAGAATATACTGATTTCTCCATATACAACTTTACCATTTCAGTCATCTTTAAGTCTTCTTACTCATGAACTATTCACAAGCATTGTAGGCTGTTTTCTGTTATTCACCAGTCAGGAATGTTGTATGTCTGGTAGAAAAATAAAAGGGAAGGAGAAGTGTGAAGTCTTGGATGAGAGTCCAGAGCAGAGATGAGGGAAAGAAAGGGAGGACCATCCTTCATCATCCTTGTGGCCCTACACTGGACTCACTCCAATAATTCCATGTCTTTCTCACACTGGGGAGCACAGAACTGGACACAGTACTCCAAATGTGGCCTCAGCAATGGTGAGTAGAGGGGAAGGATCACCTCCCTCAACCTGCCAGCAACTCTCTTCCTAATGCAGCCCAGGACACCATTGGCTTTCTTTGCTGCAAGTGCACATTGCTGGCTTATGTTCAATTTGTTGTCCTCTGAGACCTATAGGTCCTTCTCTGTAAAGCTGATTTCCAGCCATTTGGCCCCCAGCCTGCACTAGTGCATGGGATTATTCCTCTCCAGGTGCAGGACTCTGCATTTCCCTTTGCTGAATTTCATGAATCTCATGTCAGCCCATTGCTCCAGCCCATCAAGGTCCTTCTGAATGGCAATGTGACCATTTGTTATATTGGCCACTTCTACTTTTGTATCATCAGCAAACTTGATGAGGGTGCACTCTGTCCAAGTCATCAATGAAGAGGTTAAACACTATTGGACCCAATATTGACCCCTGGGGTACTCCACTAGTAACCAGCCTCAAGCTAGACTTTGTGCCTCTGATCACAACCTTCTATGCCTGGCAGTTCACCCTTTTTCGAATCCACCTTACTGCTCACTTACCTAGTCCATAGTTCATCAGCTTGTGTTTGATGATGTTATGGGACACAGTGTTGAAAGCCTTACTAAAATTGAGATGAACATCCACTGTTCTCTCCTCATCCACCAAGCTAGTTAACTGTCTCACCATAGAAGGTTACCAGCTTGGTCCTGGTATCTAACAGTGCCACAGGATTTTTTTTGTTTCAACAGCAAGATTTCATTTTTGTCATAAGGACTCCTTGTTTTCATTTTCTGCAGCATATTTTTAGTTGCTTGGGAAGACTCAGAAACAGAAATATATGTTCACAAGAACATTTTTTTAAAGCCAAACCTCACAGAAGCTCTCAGTGTTTAGGCTTTGCACAGGGGTGGTTTGTGACATTGTCCACGCAGAGGTGCAGTAAGTTTTATTAAAAGATAAGAGTGAAAGTCTCATAAGCCAGAATGACATAAAGGCATTTCTACTAAATATTAACTCATCCCCAGACTTTTCCTTCTGTTCTAATAGACAAATATGTTTAGGAAAATCAGTCAGAGAAAATGTTTGTTGATGAATAGAGGAACTTTCCGTTACAATTCCTGTAGAAAATTCCCCTACTAATAACTGCAGACAGATCAGAAGAGAGAACTGAAAATAAATAGAAAAAACTAGAAATAGCTGCAACTATCTTTTTCATAAATCAGGACTCATTGAACTACACCTGAGTGCAAAAGGCAACTGTAAATAAACTCTGTGCAAATGTTAGACAGGAAAAGATCTGAGCTTTTAGGATTTAAATTTTATTTCACTCTTACTTGGAGCCATCCATCAACAAGTACCTCTATGTTTGACAGTCACAGCATCCCTCATATCTGAACAAGTTGTCTATACTTCAAAGGCTCCTGGCTAGTAACTGCTCTAAGTTTAAATACTCAGCTGGCTTCAGAATTATCTCAAAAGTTAATGAAAGTTCAGCCACAATAGAAGCAAGCTCTACAAGACCAGATTCTTGCATGATTTGTGCCATGTTGACATGCCTTTTAGACAAGGCATAAATGAAGACAGGAAGGAGAACACCATAGAAACAAGTTTCAGTACAGTTCTGGCAGTTTTGCATATGTATTAAATTTCAAGACTATTCTTGTTAATGCAGTTAAGTTTAAATACAGCTTGGAGGAGCCATGTGAGATGCATTCATTTCAGTGTTGCTAGGTGGCATGATCAGATATCCAGGAAAGAGAACAGCTCGTCTAACTGCCACCCATCTACTTATGCCTGCAAAATGCATATATACTTTTCTGAGAGGGATGAGGCTGAACAGGACTGCCCACAGTTGGCAGAGACAAGCAGGACAGTAAAGAAAAGCTTACATAGCTGTGTGTTGCTCTGACACTGGTAATCTGGGCATATTTTCCCTGAGACTGCATTCTGATTCACTTCCACCAACATCCAAGAAGGATGTTAGCCCTCATATGGAGGTAAAAAGCCCTGCTGAAAGGCTGTTCCAGGTGAAGGCCAGAACAGTGTACTGCTGGAAGACTAAGACCAGGAGTACCTTTACAGAAGTCAGTAGCCCTATATCAAGCCAAACCAGACCCAGTGTTATCTGTATAGAAACAAGCCCACACTAAAGTTAAATAATGGGATTTCAACCTATTCAGAACACAATTTATGGGATAAAATGAATAAATTTCTGATGAGTGGTAATGGAATATCACAGCCCTTTCTTCTTGAGTTGTCAGAGAAACTACTAAAATCAACTCCAGAGCACCCAGGTTATGCAGCTCCTGACTTACAATGATGAGGTAGACATGAAAAAGTGGAAATCAAACACATCATAAGCAATGACAATGTCTTCTTATATCTTCTGGAAAGAACATAAAAAGGCAAATCCAGCAAAATTTGCCATATCAACATCTTTTTAGAACCCGCTGACAGTGAAGCCAAGGAAAAAATTGGACTTCAGAACCCAGATCAAAGCTGTACCATATAAAGAACTGTGAAAACAAATAGGACTTGACTTCCCAAAGAAATTAATGGAAAAGTTATTATCTTTGATGGGATCACAATGCTTATCTATAAACACCACAACCAGTCATGAGATTTGAGCCATAGCTCACTCTCATCCTCACAGGCTTCCTAAAGGCACATAACAAGCCTGGGTGGGGAAAGGGCAGTTCAATGGATAGGCCTTTGCCTCAGCACCTTTTGCATATATGTAAGCTGATCCTCCAGGCAAGTTTCCTAATGTCCCTATGTATGCATATATGATGCATCTTCATATTTTTGTCTTAATAATTCATCATATACCTTATAGAAGAGACTATATGCCTTTTTCCCACTCATTAATTAAAAGGGTCTTAAGATGCTACTTCATTTTCCACTAAACTGACATATATTATCGTATTAACTTTGAAGAATATAAACAATGATTTAAAGTATTTTTACACTCAAATAACTCAAAGGATTGTCACTGTGTGTCATTAAACTGAGGTTCTTTTTAATATACTCTGTCTTTCACATAATGAGTCTTGAAAGGTAACACCATTTTCAAGATGAGTAATCATCTTCTGTGTCAAGGGCTGGTTCACGAAAGAAAACTGAACTTATTGATTACTCTTCCTATAGCAATTTGCTAGAATTCTTTCAGAAAAAGCTGAATCCCATCAATGCTCTTACTGTTCTGTCACACAGATCTCTGTTGGCAACACTATTCCGAGAAAAAGGTATGTAGTGTTGATACAAACATTGAGGAGGAAACTGTGTTTCAGGTCAGTGAAACAGCAAAATAAGGTCACAAAAGGGATTCCCCTAGATAAAGAAGTTGTGAGGTAGATTCAAGGCATCCCAACCAAAAATCCATATTTTGTCATGCTCACATATGCCATAGAGTCACTATGTGTCACTCAGAGAACTGAAAGTGAGGTCATGTGTGTCTGTTATTTTTTGGATATGTAATTGATAAAGTTTACTGCAATGTCTTACAGTGGCTGTGAAACCAGACTCAAGGCAAGACTGGCTGAATAAGGAATCTGATGGATATTTAAATCAAGAAATGTTAGGCACGGAGAGAAGAAAAATCACCTAATTCCCTACTAGATCTTTTGATATTTTATACCTAATAACTAGGACCCAGGAAGCAAAACCCCACATGAACAAGCACATCCCATATAAACCAAGAGTGGTTCTTGTCAGTGTAGATTTAAAATTAAAATCTCCCTGTTTCTCAGAAAGAGATACATGAGGCATCTCAGGCAACAGAAACAGGAACGGTACCTTCTAAGATAAGAATTCCAGCTTCATTAAAGACCTGGAGTGCTCAGTGGTTTAATTGAACAGGTTTTACTTCTGAAAGACTGGATCCCCAACCAGCAACATGCAATCTCCCAACGCATTACAACTTTTTTAGCTGAATGAGAGAGTTTCTCTTAGAGCTAAATGAATTTACAGGTAACTAATACTCATACTGCTTATTTCCATGATATATATCTCTGTGTGTTCATTTCCCTCCCTGCCTGGCTTTGATCAGACCAGTTCTGATCAAAACTGACAGAGTAGTGCAAACCTCAGTGTTCAATGCCTCACAAGGAGGGGCAGCCAAACAAAAAAATCATGAGAGTCCTCACTGTGAGAAAGAAGGTAGCATAGGTTCCCTTTTTATTAGGCAGCTGAGAATTTAACCTCAGATACATAGCCTATACCTCCATACAGATAATACATCCATAAGAAACCAGGTTCCCTTCATTCCCCTGCTCCCAAA
This sequence comes from Strix aluco, assembly GCF_031877795.1. Classification (NCBI taxonomy): domain Eukaryota; kingdom Metazoa; phylum Chordata; class Aves; order Strigiformes; family Strigidae; genus Strix; species Strix aluco. The sequence goes on along the minus strand of NC_133931.1, from coordinate 153,335,681 downwards.
ACTGCTTGTCTGATTCAGTGATTAAATACAGCTCACCACTTGATTTATCCATTGCATAGTCAATATAGTTGCAACAGAAGTTCCAGTAAGAGGGCTATTTTGTTGACATTTTCCAGGTAAATTACAGAAGAACCCAGTGTTAACTGCCAACAGAGACTCAGAGAGCATGGTCTCACCTCCTGAGTGTCCAGCATCAAATGAATGCACTTTCCAGACGTACAGAAAGGGCTCAGTGGGACTAACGCAAACTCATGTGAACTCACCTAACAGTAAAAGGATCCACCTAAATAGATGAAGTCCTTTAGAAATAGGCTTGATTGTTCATGATGCCCTTGCCACCCATATGTTAGCTATTGAGCAGTTCTATTAAGTACATCAGTATTCTCACTGGGCTGCTACAAAAATATTAAAGAAACCTGCTTGGGGCCATAAGGTGGTCTGAACTGGACAGGCAATAAAACACTGTTCGTAGTGCTCTTACTAGGCCCAATAACTCACTCAGCATCTTCAAACAAGTAATATAAAAAGTTATTATTTCTATTCCCAACAAGGGTAAATTTGAAGGAGTAGCAAAGACTTTCTTGCTGAATATCAATACTTGCTGCAGCATATCACTAATGTGCTTCAGAGCTACACACAGCAGGACTGTCCTACCAGCAAAATAGCTTTGTTCTTAGTTCACAAGGTAGTGTTAATAATGAATGTTTATTACAGCACCAGCAAACGGCTTCCTGGAGGTTTTTTCTTATCTTTTAATAGGTGAAATTTTAGTCTCTTTTTGTTCAAATCCACACTAGGAGCATTAAACACATTCAATAGTGTTCATTCATGTGCAGCTTTATAAAGAGATTCTACAAAATCTCACAGTGGGAAGTTGTCTTGACTAAGAAAAGGCTCTGCAGCATGTACGGTGTTTCCCTTTAGGTAATATCACTGTCAACCTAGTTTGCACACGGTCAGACCTACAAAAGAAGGTTGGGTCTGGTAACCTGGCAGGGCAAAGGTGCCTCCTCCCCCCTGCTGCTCCTTTCAGTGCAATAGAGGATGTTTCAATCTGTCAAGTCTTACATTCCAAGGACCAGTAGGGAGCATTTTATGATAGCCACAGCACAAGAACTCCTTAGTTGCATTCTTCTGGCAAGCTCCATTTTGACCAGCTGTTTCATAGGACAGTCTGCCCTACAAAAGTCAGGGCATTAGGACTTTATCACTACAGGGACCAAGAATTATAAAAACATCTCTTAGACATCTCTTTTTTTTTGTGGTCAAGAAGCCTGCCTGCTGTAGCTGCTTCTTCCACTTGGTTTACTAAGGACCACAGGTCTTGGAAATATATAGCATCCTCTTTCCATTATCAAATTGACTAGATGGGACAGAAAACCAGTCAAAAGAGCAGGGAAGGACAGACTGTGATATCGCCAGAATACCCACAGATAGTGGAGATAAAGAGATGATACAGCAAACAGTCATGCAATTGCAGTGCACCACATTAGTTGGGCTGACGCTGAGTGGTCATTACTGGTGCTGTTTTGTATTTAGAAAACTACCATAGTCTAATGGTAAAGCCTATCTCCTCTTCATTACAAAGCAATTGTGAAAGGACAAAGCATCTCCCCTACCATTAAATTAGCTACAGTCTAAGGCTTTTGTTTTTAACTTTTTTCCTGTTTTAGTAAAGCCATGCAAACAAGGATCCCTGCACTACAAAATATGGCAGGTCCTCTGCTTTTTAGTATTTGTGTCTGCATTTGAACTCTTGCCAGTAAGCAGCATTCATGCTTGAAATTTCTAATGAGGTGTTTAAGACTCAAATGATGAGAGGTGTTATTTGTATTTTAATGGTAGTGAGTATGTAGATTATACAGAAATCTACTGAAATGGGGACACACTGGAGCTTTGTTGTCACCAAGTACTACTGCTGCTGCATATATGTCTCCTTTTCTCTCTATGTTGAGGGCAGTGTCTGCCTGTGGATAAAGCAATTTTTGTTCTAGGAGAAAGATAGTCTCTATAAATGAGCCTGAAAAGTCATATATAGTTCCAGGAAGATGTATACAGAATAACTTTCCATCCTCTCAACTTCAATGTGGGAAAGAATTGGTCTTGACTGCCAGCATTGCAGCCATGTCAGAACTCAATTTAGTTCCACCTGTGCTTGCCAAAGGCTTACCTTTATCTGACTTTAGACTTGAACATCCCCAGATTTGAAGAAACTTTAGATCAGTGCTTTGTATCAAGATCATATCATACTACTATGCTGTCACTTCAGAAAGTCCATCATATCAGGTTCACTGAATGTATTGAAAGAATAAATAATTCATTAAATCAATATGCCTTCCACCACAGCCACGCAGTGCTACAGTAAAGAGGAAACTGACTTCATAGTAATGTCCTAATTATACTTTTAAAGTATTAATAAGTGTTTAATACACAATTTCATTATTAATCAATTCTTAGAATTTTAAAGCCCAAAACCCCTATAGCTTTGTTACAGATTTGTTCTGCTATACCTGTAACTGATAAAATGTATAGTGCTCAGGTTTGTAACATCTATTATTTGTGTATTTGTCACTGGTAAAGCATTTAGAAATGAAATATCAATATAATATTGAAAGTGAGAACCTGTTCTAGTCTACAGAGGTTCTTTCACCGCATCTTTATTATACTGGTATCAAAGTCCTACCATTCCATTCCTCATATTGCCACTTCACTTTCTCTCTCCCCTTAGGGAAGAGTGTTTGTCAGTGCAGCATTTTGGTTTATTCATTTTCTCTCCTGCAAATCTTAAAGACCATTAAGAGAGAGACTAGTATTGTTTCCTGCTCAATCCGTTCCCTATCACTTTTACATATGTGGAAATCCATAATAAAGTAAAAGCCCTGTCCTTATAATACCATCATTTGTTGCCACACAATGTTACTTTTAAGCATGAGATTAATTCTGACAGTGCATGTGTAGACACAGCTCCCACTGGGAAACTAATGTTCATGTACAAGCTAAAACAGTTGGCAATTCTGAATTTTTTATGATAGCCATGATAAGTTTACTCCTATTAACTTCCTCATCACAGAAAGAAGGCAATACTGACACTTTGATCTGGGATTTTGGTCAAACTTCACCTCTATTAGTTAAACACACTCATAAATCACAGGACTGGATTATAAAAGTTGCTACACAGATATAATGGCCATCGTGAAGCATTTGTAGTATTGTACAACAGCCTAATTTTTAAAAAAACAGCAATACAAAGCCCATGTTATATGGGAGAAATGGAGAAACATAAAAAAGCAGAAATCAGTGGGAAGCCAGCCCCCGATGAAGGTACTGTCCAATAGGATTTTGTGAGGATCGGACTGAGTCTTTACTGCAGATCTAAAAAGCACATCTGCTAAAACTGTGTAGATGACAAAGATTAACAGAGTTCTATAAAGTGGTGGACTGTATTGTGAAGAGACTCAGACAAGCAGCTGAGCAGAGCTCTTACCATGGTTGAGGCAAAGAAGGCTTATGTGACCATTAACAGTCACCCTGGGGTACAGCAGCTGTTTTGCGAACAATACCAGTTAGGTGATTAGCACTGAAGGATTGTATTATTTTCCTTGTTTTTTAGAACATAGAAGATAGTAAAATCATAGAATAATCTCAGAAATTAATTCATAAATTGAGGGAAATACTTTGCAATGAAAGACGTATAGTATACATTTTGTCTCCTATATATGACACAAACTAATGATTACAAAATGAAGCTTTAAGGCCTGAATCTGTATCTGTGAAGAGTATTAACACCTGGAATAAACTAAAGAAGGCATCAGACTCTGCATTTCAGAAAACATTATGACAAAAATTAGATGCTGTTTGGAGGATACTTTATTGCTAAGCTCTTCAACTCAGTTCAATTGGTGATGATTTATGGGCTAATATACTCAAGAGGTTAGACTAAACAATCTAATGATCCCGTCTCACCTTGAATTCTTCACATTCTTCTTTACAGTAAGAAGAATGGTTTTCAAAGATTAAAATACCAATGGATAAGGCTGTCACAGCCCTTATTTGCTTGTACAAGGATATATAGCCCCATCTTTAACTCCTCATAGCTGCAGTAAGTCTTAATCTGGTAGAGGAATAAGATGCCTGTCTCTTGCCATAAGCAAGAGAACAGAAAAGGAGAAAAATGTTCCAGCTTTCTTCCCTTCTTGTGCAAGACTAGATGAGGATGGTCACAGGAGGCTGTAAGCTTCTCCTCATTAATGGAAGAGGACATTTGGGCTCAAGGCAGGAAAACACCCCTCAAAAAGGCAGCCATGCAAAAGGCTGCAGCAGACTGTGACTCTGCTGCATTTTCCTTTCCGAGGGTTGTGCTTTTACAAACCAAACACATTATCTCCCACTTCAGGTGCTCTATATAGTTATATATGGTGTCCCTGCACTCCTAGAGCACCATGCTCTGAGGTGCTGAATGTCCCTCACAACTCTGAAAGATGCACAATGTGCAGCACTGAAATCTAAGGACTCAAGAGTCTGGGTATCCAAATTTCAACAACAGTGCTCTGCAAAGTTTCCAAAAGTCACATTTTTGAATTTCTTGAAACCAAGTTGAAGATACAGTCATGGATCCTATTAGAATCTTTTATGGGTAAGTATGAAATCTCTTACCATTTAGAGCACACTAATGACTGAAAACCCCACATTAGATTAAGATAATGTTTTCCTGGCAGTTATAATTACAAAAAACAAATAATCACTCCCTGTTGTCAAATAAACAAGGCAGTATATCAAAGACATTTCTTTTTACACCAATACAACAGCTACGACAAGCACTTAGTCTAGTGCTCGCCTATTGAGCCACAGTTTAATTTGCAAAGGGGTCAGGTTTTCCTCTTAGAACGATCTTTAGGCTGTTCTGACAAGTCAGGGGCATTAACAGTTCAGTAAGTGTAATTGCCAACTTACCCTCTTCATTGATCTTTTCCTTTACTTGCCACAAGTATAATTTCTTCCTTTATAAAAGTAATTTTAAACCTCAAATTTATATTAAATAGAAAAGTAACTTATGGGCTAGTTTGAGGTTCCCTTTTCCCATTGCTGGAATGCTACCTGTAAGGTAAGATACTCAGTTAAAAATATTATAAAGAAATACACAAAAGTAGAGCAAAGAAGGCATTGCTTCATAAGGCTGTGCATGTATACACACACAAGTTAAACACACACACAGATCACAATGCACTCCCTGAAGGAGCAGAGAACAACAAAATATAGTCTATGTCTATCTACCACATCTACCTCTTCACAGATGGTTCAAAACATCTGTGACTAAACATGACTGGGGCTACCAGATTTGCCATTTAACTATAACATACTGTAGCATACAAGAATCTCAAAACCAAAATGTTTTCTTGAGATGCTTTTGAGATTCAAAATTCATTTTTTTCCTTTTCTGCTTTAATTTATCTCAATTTCCCACCTCCTAGGTAAAAAAGTTGGGAGGAAAAAAGCACAAAATATTTACTAACTTACTTTAAAAGTAATTTCTATCCCTTTCCCTGATGTAAAAAAAAAAAAAACCAAAAAAACCCAAACAAACAAAAAAAAGGAGAGATGGAAAGGAGGAAATAGCAATATTCAAAAATGCCAAAATGAGAGATTTCTATTGGAAATAAAATGAAAAATACATTTATGCTCTTGTTCAGTCACTTTAAATGTCTGGGGATTATTGTCTCTGATTATTCTTATGGAACTCCTCTCAACTTTGATTAAACAACTGTTGAATTCCAGCCTTCATGGTAGTTCTTTAATGCATGGCTTTGAAAGTTTCTTGATCTTTGTGAGATGCTGAGTATTTGTGGGTTGGAATGCAGGTGGATGTCAACTCCACGCTCACATCAATCTTTAAGTGGAACAAAAGTAATTGGGACAAGAAGTCAACCACAGAAAACAGATTAATATAGTAATGGGGCCTAATTTTTAAAAAATTACTTCAGTCTTCTTATAGCACATTTTCTGCATCTCATTCACGCAGCAGCAAAACTAGATTGATATTAAAGTAACATTAAAATGCTTAAAGATTTAAGTCCTGTAGGAGCTTGACAGATTCACTTTTACAAAACTCATAGCTTAACATTAGGCCTAACACTGTGACTAAAGATTGCATAACAGAAACACTCTGAACACCCTAGAGAGATATTGCCATGCTTGTAACTGTGTGTGAAGGCATTACCTCTCAAACTCAGGAAGATCAGCCTTTCCTCCTTAAAAGTTTCTTTAGCAAAATAGTCCAGGAGTGTTATGAAAGCAAATGACCATTATTGAAGTGTCTTCATCCAGATGGATGTTTGGAAAGACATCAGTCAATTCCCCTTGCTCCAGACCTTTGCACTGTGTGCTCAGTGTTGTGTTCACAATTCCCTCTGCCAAATCTGTCTGCCACATATGGTGGGGATCACAGAACTCTGAAAATTCGGCAACTCTCACATCAAGCCACAAACTGTCACTGATACAGAGGCTAAAAAGAGCTTTTATGAAAAGCTGCACATCTGGAAAGCATGGAATCATTGATTCATAAATTAGTACATCAAAGGTTAGATAGGTTTTAATGGAAAAACATTGGAGCTTTAAGAGAGAGCCATCTCTGGAAATATTGGCTGGGCTTCACATCTGCCACTCTTATCTTTGGGTGATATTCATGTAAACCGAGTCTTTGGGAATCTTATGGGAAAGCGTTATATACTGGATAAGTTACTGGCAATGCACAGTTTTAAAGATTTGTATGTAGCAATAATGAGTGAACCATGTAGGATATAAACCACATGTAGCTATATAAACACACATTTATTTTTCTATGCTCTTTTTTTTTCTTTTAAGTAACCTAGGTGTTATGGACACCTTTGCCATTGAGGGCCTCTTGCATATATTGCCAGACATTTTACTCACAGTCATAAGAACTACTCCAGCCAAAAACTAGTTCAGTATCTTGTCAGCATCCCACCAGTGGACAAAATTTGATGCCTAAAGAATCTAAGAAAAGGGCAAGTATATTGCTATATTTCCCTTCAGAATAATTTCCCCAAGTCTCACAGTCTGTAGCTTGAATACTTCCTGAGCCAGAGGTGTTTTTCAAATATTCAGCTGCTCTCAGTGGTTTTTTGCTCAGAGGACTCCTCCAGTCTCCCAGTTCCACAACGTAGCTTCACATTGGATAAAGAATTACCTCCTTTCACTTTGAACCTGGCAACTGCTAATTTCATATGATGCTCCTCTAGTTCTTTTACTGGAGAAGGTAGTGAATAACTGATTTCTCTTCATCCTCTCCATGCCACTTGCTATGGAAATCAAAATCATAACCTACACTGGCAAAAGGGCCAGGAACCAAATTGACATCATGATCTAAGGCTGCTCTCTTGACATCCAGGTTGAGGAACATGACATGCAGCTTTTCCAGATTGTTTCCCGATCCTAATCTTTCTGAAGAACAGCTGTACTTGAGTCATATACCCAAGTATCTATTCCAGCAACTTGCCATTGTCAATAGCTACAACAGGATGCTTAGGGAAAAGTACAAAAATAAGGGAAGCATTTTTCTCTCTTACATGCTTTTAGCTTCTAGCAAACTTTACTTCCAACTTGATGTGGTAGTAATTGTGATGATATCAATACATTCACTATTCTAGATCCAGAAGCACTTCACACACTGTGGGTTGCCACAGTCAGTTTACAGCACAAAGAACAGACACGTGTAGGTGGCAGATGAGAGCAGAACCAGTACTGAATGCAGAGCTGTTTGCTTTTCCTGCACCGTGCAGTGAGCTCTGCACAGCCTAACAGGGGCGGGGGTGGGGAGCAGAAAGAGTCTGAGAAATGGTAAATTTTGTTTAAAAGAAACTATTTTGTGCTCATAAATAAGGTTTTTTGCTTTTATGAAGGGTCCATCAATTCTGAGGCATCTAGAACTGTGCAGAATTGGTTGTTTCAAACTTAGCACTAACTTGCAGGATTGCAGGAACCAACAAATATTTTGTAATTAGTATGTCCAACTTACTCATGTAACCAGTTTGTGCACAGGCATAAAAATATTGGTTTTGAATTCTCATAATCAACTCCAAAAAAGGAGCAACCCACATGAATTGACAGTACTGAAGAAGAGTTTGCTAGTATATTCACACTGAATGAGACACTGGTAAGAAACTTGGTACAGAATTCGTCCAGGAGAGCATACTTCTGTAAGAATGTTATTTACAGTGAACCTCATTAAAAGTTATTCACATTCAAAGGATAAGCCTTACTTCTCAATTCTAAGCTGCCATATTTACCATCTGGGGTGCAGAGGTCTCTGACAATTTTGTACTCTATCTATTGGCACTTGATTTTTTTAAAATATCACTAAGCAATATTTTACAAGCATTTGCATTCTCAGCATAGCTGCACCCACAGTCAATGTGCTTTGTACCTTCTCCTGGAAAAAACAGCTTCAGAATTTCTTGCAGCTCTATTTAATCTAAGTATGTAATTTTAAACCAAAGTCGTTTTTTGCTACTGGATAGAGAAATGACAGAGATGAGAAATTTGACTTTTTTTTCAAGTTTCTGTCAGGATTTTTCAGGAATTTTAAAAATCATTATAGAAGCTTGCAAATTATATCCAGAAAGTAAGTCCCTGAAGTTAATCAGATACAAATCCACTGAAATATTTGTTTGTCAAAGAACCTTAATGTTTATGTTTTTGTATAAAGAAACAAACCTAAAGATCCCTTCTAAAGGTGAATTTTAATTCCTACTAATTTTGCTCAAGAATTTCTCTATCTTGCTATTTATTTCTTTTTCACTACAACTGCCATCCATCTGAAGCTGGCTTGCTACAGCTCATCAGGATTCTTAAGCAACAACAGACATACAGACTTTGTAAATCAGAACTCATTTTATTCATTCTGTGTGCACTTCTAGTTGTAAAATATTAAAGCAGGACCTTTAAACATGTGAACAGTTAAAGAAGAAACTAAAAAAACCCAAGCAATTGGATTCTGCTCAAATCAATTCCACAAACTTTAGGGCCCAGGGTATACTGGACTCATTTGAAATTTTGTCAGTGGTGCTCTCATCTGAGCTGTCCCACCGAAAGGCCTCACCTGTAGTCTAATCCACCATGACATCACTCTCAGTTCCTGTATTTCCAGCAGTTCCTTGATGTTTATAGATGTTGTGCAGATCAGTTCCTTAACAAAATTCTCATTCTTCTCCTGCAAAAAGAGTGAATTCTCCTTATTTATTTGAGTCCAGCTTTGATTCCTTAGCAAACATAAAATCCAACTGAACAAATCTACTGCTACCACTGGAAATTTGCCAGTGAAGGTGGAAAAGGTTGGCCAAAAGTGGTCAAATTCTGTAGCATCCTGCCCTCCACATAGGCACCCTTCCAAAGAAGGCAACAGAGATTAGCTCCATGTGAAATTTCTTTTGCTCCTTCTTTCATACCCTGAATCAACTGTTCCACCAAGGCAAGGGTCTGCTAAAACAGCATAAAGAAGGAAAGTCTTCAGAGTCTGCTGCGTCACAGCCAGGCTGATGAAGGGCTTTAGTTGCCATATGGGGCCAGAAAACAGCATAGAGTTTCAGAGGCGAGCTCTAGTATACCTCTAAGTATTCAGCATTTGACAATATGAATCTCCCTACAGGACAAACAAGAAAGAAATTAGAATCAACTTGCAATTTTCATCCTTCCATGTGATCTTCCCATTTCAGGAAGTAGTGTCCCCTTGTTTTTTTGGGTGGGTTTTTTTTTTGGCAGGGGGTGGGGCAGGCAGGGATAGTTACACATCCAACCAAATCAAGACTATTCAAACCATAACAGAAGGATCAAGAGGAACATCAGGTGCAGAGTTTTTCTATGACATCTGTGTTGACAAAGGCGAGAGTCACCTAGACAGAGAAGGAGACTACTCAAGGGGCTCTAGCAGAAGAGGTGGTCTCCTTACACTTAATAATCTATTAAAGAAAATAGAAGAGGCCTCAGGGAGAGGCTGCCTGGGTGGGGTATCTGGAGCAGAGCAACCCAGCCATGGAGCAAGGTACTAAGCTACTGGACAGTGCTCAGTGCCACTGCTGTAATAATTGGGCTGTATTCCAGTATTGTGAGCAGACTCCAGACTTTCTGAGCTGATGCCTTTAAAGCAAAAGGAAGTAAGACTGATTTTTGACATTGGTACCCATCCATACCACCCACTGGTATCCTGTCCCAGCTGAGATGTAAGACTGAAGCAGTAGGAGATGGATGAAATGAAAGTGCTTAAAGAGAATAATCAGAAATTCTAAGAGAAATATGAAGCTTAGTGTGGGTGTACTTTGCTGTGTAGAATCATAGAATAGTTTGGGCTGGAAGGGACCTTTAAAGGTCACCTAGTCCAACCCCCTGCAATGAACAGGGACATCTTCAACTAGATCAGGTTGCTCAAAGCCCCGTCCAGCCTGGCCTTGAATGTTTCCAGGGATGAGACATCTACTATCTCTCTGGGCACCTGTTCCAGTGTTTCATCACCCTCATCATAAAAAATTTCTTCATTACATCTAATTACATTTAATTTAAAAACATTACCCTTTGTTCTGCCACAACAGGGACGTACCTGTTTGTCCCCGTCTTTCTTACAGGCCCCCATTCTTGTCATTCTTAACCTGAAAATTTAAGGAACCTAGCAACCTCTCCCCTTATGTTAATTTAGGTACTTCTTTTTTTAAAAGGAAAAAAAACCCAGTATGTTCCTTGGTTTCCTGAAATCACTAAAAGCCAAGCTTGAATTTCTAAGTCAGAGGTTATATTTTGTGTACAATTAGGGCTATCACCCAACAAACAACTGAGTATCTATCCTCCTTTGGATTACTTCGATGTGATGTCATCAATTTCTCCAGTGTATCCCTTAAACTGTACTCTTAGTCAGAAAATCATGACTGAAATGCCACCTTTGCTAAGCCCAAGGCAGGTTGATGAACAAATCAAAGACAGGAATGTGTTTACTAAGGCCCAGATTCTGCAGACATTAACTATATCAAATTTGCTTATAAGCAATTTACTGGGACTAACCCTCACAAAAGTCACCTAGGTGAATAAAGGATTCATAAGAACAGGGTAAGATACATTTCCTGAATAATTTTCCATTTCCTAGATGGGGTGGATCTATAATCTAAGCATAATTTAAGTATGATTAATGTTGGAAAAAATGTATTAATTCAGCAGGAAAACTCCCATTCATGTTGATAAGTTTCGAGTTTGTCATCTTGTTCACTGTATTTTAACTAGGTACTTCCCAAAAGGCTTTAAGATGTTCAAATCTAGAGAACAGATTTGGAGAACAGACTTGCAGAGTCAGATCACAGCTGAGGTTGGAAGATCACCACGTCCAACCACCCTAACTCAAAGCAGGGTGGATTACAGCAGCTTGCTGAGGTTTCGAGGATTTCTAAGGACAGAGACTCCACAACCTCTGAGCAACCTACTCCAGTGTTTGACCACAATTTAAAAACAAAACATACTGTTCTTACGTTTAAATGGAATTTCCTGTAATTTCCTGTGTTTCAATTTGCAGACATTTTCAGCTTGTTCTCTTGTCCTGGGAACCACTGGGAAGAGTCTGGTTCCATCTTTTCTTCTCCCACCTTATCAAGTTTATACACCTTGATAAGTTACACTTGAGCCTTCTCTTCTCCAGGCTAAACAGTCCCAGCTCTCAGCCTCTCCTTGTATGACAGATGCTCCAAGCCTTTATTCATCTTCATGGTCCTTCACTGGACTTGCTCCATTATGGCCATTTGTCTCTTGGACTGTGGAACCCAGGACTGGGGCATAGCACTCCAGATGTGGCCCCACCAGTGCTGAGCAGAAGAGAAGGATCATCTCCCTCAATCTGGCAATTCTGTTTCTAATGCACCCCAGGATGTTGTTGGTATTCTAGCTACAAGGGTGCCCACCAGGAACCCCTAGGTCCTTTTCACTATCACATTTTCTTTGGATTTCATATTGCAAATTTCTATCTTAAAATGCAAGCACCAATAAATGTCTCATTTGTTCATGACCTGCACTACCTGTAGCACTCTTTAGCCTCAAAGTGGCTAAAAACTTCAATGCGAACTAAGTCAGTGAAAATGCTTTTAAAAAGCCTAGTATAGCTACAGTTACAAGAACACAGTGATACAAGAGTAATTTTTATTGTACAGTTAATTTTTATTTGAATTAGTAAAGCCCTCTATGTGGTTATGAGTGTATCTGCATGGTAATATTTACATGGCAAGTTCATGCACTAGGCTGAGTTGTTGGTGCTAATAAATCAGGTATAACTTCTTCCATCAGCTAAAGATCCACTGACATATGAAAATATTTTCCTGGAACAGCAACTCCTACAAAAATATCTTCCCCACCCCACTCCGACTTAGTTTCACAGATAACAGTTCTTAGCCAGAAAGCAACAAGGATAACATTCAGAGAATACAATAGCAAGGTCAGGGAAAGCAGAACATTCATCCTTATTTCCTTCAGTTTTAAAGGAAACCAAGTTCTTAAATGCTTCAGTGTAATTTGTGGATGATCCACTTCAGTGTATTTTAATACTCACATTGCCATAGTTTCAGAAGAACTGTCACGATACCATCAGCAGGGCTGTTTGGTTATCCAGACTTATTCCCATTGCACTGGGAACATATGGAGCTAGGACCCAGCGCAAACAGAAATAAGAAGGCATGAACTTTTCTCCAACAGATGTTTAAATAGAGAACAGAATTAAAAATACAGATGTCTAACAATGAGGATATTTAATTTAGAGAATAAATATTGTGCCAGAGTGATTGTGTTCCTATATTTTTGGCCTCTGCCTACAGAAAGTCAAATACTGTAGTATTCAGCCACAGCTCCCATTGCTGAATCTTGGACCAAGTTTAGCTATGAATTCAGAGCTCTAGAAACACTCAGTCTCATGAGCTGTCTAACCACAACCATTACTAGCAGCTCACCTTTTCCCACGACAGCTTGCTTAGTCCCCTTCCCCCAAACATTACAGTAATTCCAGAAAATTGATTTCATAAAATAGTTTCACTATTACAGAATATTTCAAAACCACAGGATTTTGGTTCCTAAGTGCTCTTGAAAATTCTACTGACACATGTTTCTTTGCTAACTTCACAGTGAATAAATGTGTTTCTAATTGCTCAAAAATAAGAGTTTCTCCTGTGTGCACAAATAAGATAGATCTGTAATAAGAACTGGATTTGTTAGGTTCATAGTTCTGAAACTGTCAGCTAGGCATGTCTGAAATACAGGTTGAAGTTACATTAAATACTAAGACAGAAAACAGTGTGAGGACAAATGCTGACACTTTAAAACCAAGTTAAATACTTTTTTCTTCCCAAGTCTTCATTTTACTATTACTTTAAGTGCACTACTGACAATCCTTTCTGCCTCAACAGATCCAGGAGGACATTATTTACAACTGATGTCCACAATTGCCAGGGACTTTTGGAAATCACATCACTAGATTTTCTACATAGAACAGTGGACAGAATCTGACATTGGAGCAATACACATTTATGCAAGCACCAGAAGTGACAACCTCCCAATCACACAGTGTTAGAAGAAGCAAAACTACAGTCCACCACTGTCAAAACATTTATATATCCCCAAACATGACTACCTAACAAGGGTTCACCCCCTGCCCTGTGCTTGTACATGTATACAGGGGGCTGCTTCCTCTTTTTCCACACCTCCTCCACCACACCTTCCTTTTCACTATCCCATGTCTCAGACTCACCGCAGGGTTTGCCCTTACACCAGTGCTCTGTCATTCTCATTTACCCAGACTCCAGTTTCAAAAACCAGTTTCCCAAATGAAGAGTCCCTGTGCTCCTGCCCTCCGCATCACAGCCATTTTTGATCCTCATGCTAGAGAGGGAATTTGTTCCCACTAACCTTCCCAAAAAGCACCCTGTTTGTGTCCCAAGTCCTCTCCTATAACAAGCCTTTTCATACCTCTCCCCACCAAGGTTTCCTTACCTTCCCTCCCACCTCTTGTGGGGGGAAGCCCACTTGGGATCCTACTTGCTATATACCAGCCTCTCCCCTTGACCCAGTTATGCCCCTAAGTCTCTCTCAGCAACCTTCTAAACCTTTCCCCACATACAGCTCATACTCCCACAAGTTTGTGAGCTTCTCACATCAAAGTCACCCAGTATTCCTCAAATCCAGCTTTCCTCTGCTATTCTTCATGTTCTTACCATAACCATCCTTTCCCCTTGCACTCCACACAAGGTGTCTCCTGCTCCTGCACTTCAGAAGATCCTATGGGGACTCCATACCCAGCCTCACCAAGGATTTCCTGTCATATACTTTAAGCTATGGTTCTGCTTTATGCAACTCTCCCAGCCCTTGCTTCTCTGTTTGGAGAGTTAAAGTAGCTTTGAGGTTGCTAAAGCAAATGCATAGAAGACACCTGGGTCCTTCACTGTCTCTTAAACTTCGCCCTTTTCCATAAAGCAAATTTGTTGCACACCAACGACTCCCTGAAAATTTGCAGTAGAGAAGCTGCTGTAGACATTAGCCTAGAGACACGATGAACTGCAGAGTTTCCTCACACAATGTCAGTTTTACGGGCAAAAATCACAGTGACGGTTGTGGAGCTTTTGCTGTATTGATACATAGTACAGATATTGTCAGGAGGTCAGAGTCCAGTAAAAGCCTTTTGCCAGTAGGAAATAACAGTATTCCTGTATCATTACAAATTCTTATGTGCCATAAACTGTACAGAGCCAAACTCTGCCTTCTCCCTTGACTTCAATGGGAGTAATTAGGCTAATGCTAATTGTCTTTGCAAACTTCTCAGGGCAGTTTTTGGTACAAAGCACCTGCCCTTCTGGGCATATTCTTGTGCAGTATGTGACCATTATCCTTTTTCAGATAATTGTGCTTGAGCTTAGTGTCATGAAAACAGCAGTCAAGAATCTTTGTTATATCCATGCTTCTCTTTTAGCACTTAAAGACTAGATGTTACTTTAGAAACAAGCTTTTGCTACTACCATTATTCTGTCCATCACACTTTATGGTCAAAAAGGCAAAACTGAAGGCACAAATGGGGCTGCTGCATGCAGTTGAGCAGGCTGTGGGTTTTAAAGACTGAGAAATAGGCAAGTTTTGCACTGTAGGAAACCATTTGAAAAATCGTGGTAAATTTGCCAGCACTGAGACATGAAAAAAAAAAAAAAAACAACCAACCAAAAGACATGAGAGGGGTGTACTGTGTGTTCACAGTATGATTTGCTGTGAGTTAAGCTTTCCCTGTGACCATACACCACAGACTCATCCTCCTTACCTTGCAGGAAGCACTAGCTTTAGCCTTTTTTTTTTTAAATAAAAAAAAAATTCTCCTCCAATATAGTACAATTTCTTTTTATCATAAATATCATTACCTTTCACAGAAGTAGACTGAAATATCTCATCACTTATTTTATTCTTGCAGGGCACTTTTTTCCTCTGGACTGCTCACCATAGCTACAGACCTTCTCAGAAATGGTCCTTGTGGGAAATCTTCACAGCTGAGGAGAATAACAACAGAAAACAGTGTTTGAAAGCGATTGCTGGAGTACACAGTGCTGTCAAAAGCTTACTGCCAAAGACAATTTGCACAGGCACATAAAAGCTAGATCAGATTCAGAGCGGTAAGTACCTAACAATTGGAACTGTTTATTCTTCTCCTTTAGTATTATCCTTTATTCTTCATTTAGATTCACTGTAGATTTTCTTGTTGTTTTTATATAAAAGGACATTCGGATTTGTTAGAACTTTGTACTCATGAAAAGAGGAGAGAAAAAAACTGGCAGCCCTCCAGTTTCATTTTACCTGCAGGAGAGCAACCAGAGCAGATCAATTCCACACGGGATAACAAGCCAGCAACCAAAGGTGACCACAACACTGGAAGTGCCCTCACTCACCAGGGCGCACTCCCAGAGGGTTTGAACATGGCAGGCAGCATGGTGGTAATAACAGGATCCGTCAACAGTCCCAGACAAGGCAAGGTAATGAACCAGATCCAGGATCCAACCTGGGGACCCACACCAGAGATAAGGCCAGAGACAAGGCTGGAGGTAATGCTGCAATATGGGTCCAATATCCATCCAAGGGAAAGGACTAGGGACAATCTACCTAAAATACTGGCCCAGGATCCCTCAAGGAAATAAGGCCAGAGACAGGTCTGGAGACAGATGTACCTGTTACATAACCCAGGTCAGGACTGAAGGCCCAAGTCTGAGCTTAAATGGAGCTCCTGGCATCATGGGCAGAAGGCATAGGTGGAGGTCCCAGATGAGGCTGGTCAGGGACATTAAGGACTACTAGTGCCCTCCCGTCCTAGTCATAGTCAATGGTTCAGTGTCAGGTTATCACTGGTGTTAATACTCAGTATCTTTCCCAAAAACTTAAATGATGGAACAAGATGAAGCCTCAGCAAATCTGTTCAGAGCAGTTAAGGTGTAGTAGTCCCTCAAAGCAACAATATTACTCCAGCCTGAGGTTGTGAACATCTGCTTGCACAGTGCTATGTCTGGAGTATACACTTTACTCATTCTGGGAGCTGAGCTGCCTGCACTTAAGGTCAGCTTCCTGAGAAGAGAGAGCTGTTTGAGAAACCTTGGTCAGCCGTGGAGCTCACTGAGCAGAGCCCCACCTCACCCTCCATCTCAAGGCTCCTGCCCTTGCCTACCTTGCTGTTGTGCTCACTTCCATCTTTTTCTCCCTTATGGAGAAGAATCAGCCCCTGCTGCTCCAGGGACACATTGGTGCTCGTGGGCAGGAATCCCAGTCTACCATGAGCATGTCCTGGGAGCAACTCAAGGCCAACTCAATTCTTGGCTGTTGTACTGAGTTTCCCAGTAAGTGCCATAGACATTGTGCTGTGGGACCTGGAGTGTATTGCACAGGAAAATATATAGCTCTCACAGATTTATGGCTAAATTTCACAGCATGGCCATGCTTTCCACCTTCAGGATTCAAGTAGGCCTTGGTCCTACATGGGATGAGACACAAGTGGGCACCATACCCCCTTCTCTTTCTGCATTTATGATTTACAGAGGCAGACAGACAGAAGGGAGCTGTGTGATGTACTACACCATGTCTCTCATCTGTGTGGCAAGCAGAACAGCACCCCAGCAAATACAATGCTCCACAGCTGATGTATGACCACTGAGACATATCACTGTGAGTGCCCAAAGCTAATTCAGTTAGTAAAATGCCCAAAGAACTATCTAGAGGAAAGGTTCCAGACATAGTTGAAGCTAAAATATAGCACAGAATGATAGAATCACAGAATGGTTTGGGCTGGAAGGGACCTTTAAAGGTCATCTAGTCCAATACCCCTGCAATGAACAGAGACATCTTCAACTAGATCAGGTTGCTCAGAGCGCCGCTGAACCTGGCCTTGAACGTTTCCAGGGATGAGGCATCTACCACCTCTCTGGGCACCTGTTCCAGTGTTTCACCACCCTCATCATAAAAAATTTCTGCCTTATATCTAGTCTGAATCTGCCCTCTTTTAGATTAAAACCATTACCTTTTGTCCTATCACTACAGGCCCTACTAAAATGTTTGTCCCCATCTTTCTTATAAGCCCCCTCTAAGTATGGAAAGGCTGCAATAACATCTTGCCAGAACCTTCCCTTCTCCAGGCTGAACAGCCCCAACTCTCTCAGCCTTTCTTCATAGGAGAGGTTTTACATCCCTCTGATCATTTTTGTGGCCCTCCTCTGGACCCACTCCAACAGGTCCAAGTCTTTCCTGTGCTGAGACCTCCGGAGCTGGACACAGCACTCCAGGTGGGGCCTCATGAGAGTGGAGTACAGGGGCAGAATCACCTCCTTCAACCTGCTAGTCACACTTCTTTTGATGCAGCCCAGGATATGGTTGGCTTTCTGGGCTGCGAGCGCACATTGTCAGCTCATGTCCCGCTTTTCACCCACCAGTACCACCAAGTCCTTCTCCACAGGGCTGCTCTCAATCCCTTCATCCCCCAGCCTGTAGTGATAGCAGAGGTTGCCCTGACCCAGGTGCAGGACCTTGCACTTGGCCTTTTTGAACTTCAAGAGGTTCACATGTGCCCACTTCTGGAGCTTGCCCACGTCCCTCTGGATGGCATCCCGTCCCTCAGGTGTGTCAACTGCACCACACAGCTTGATGTCATCTGCAAATTTGCTGACGGTGCACTCGATCCCACTATGTCACTGCTTAGGATATTAAACAGTAATGGTCCCAGTAGAGACCCCTGAGGGATACCACTCATCACTGATCTCCATCCAGACATTAAGCCATTGACCACTATTCTCTGGATATGGCCATCCAGCTAATTCCTTATCCACCAAGTAGTTCACCCATCAAATCCACCTCTCGAATTTACAGAAAAGGATGTGGTGGAGGACCATGTCAAAGGCCTTACAGAAGTCCAGATAGATGACATATGTAGCTCTTCCCTTGTCCACTTATGTAGTCACCCCATATATGCTGGATGAGACAGAAAGGAGTGTGGGGAGCTTTCCCATGCTGCATGGAGTAGTACTAGTTGGGAAAGGGAATAGAGCTCTCTTCCTCCTCTGGCACATTTGCCTGAGAGAGTAAGATAGGAGGCCAGTAGCTGCACTACATTCAGAATTAATAAACTCAAACAACTTCTACTATAAACAGGAGTCTGATGTAATATAAAAGGTCACTGAGCACTGCCTTGTACAATCCCAACAAAGAGCAATACAGCTTATTTCTTCTGCACTGATTCTCTTAGAAAAGTAATATACTTGCTTTATTTGAAGAACCTTCAGCTTTGTTATCAAAGATCAACCTTTGCAAAACTTCAGCAATTTATTCTTGGGATTAAGCACAGTCTTTCAAATTAATTAGGCAGCACAACAAATGCTTGTGGAATCTGAATGACCTGAAGGACTTGAAAGGAATGTCAAAAGGGTTTGGACAGACTATTAAAATCAAGTAATTTGGGAGTGAGCTGGCGATTTAAAAGTCTCCACCATGACTTCTGAAGCATATAAGTGCTTTCATGCAAGAAGGCTCACTTTATCTTCCCCTCATTCCTTCCCTTGCCATCAAACTGTGCTCAGTTTCAAGCAATTGAAGCCACTATCTCACACAGACATGACAAGTGGAAGTTCTCTGATTATTTTAAAGCCTCAGATTTAAGGCCTCATTCTTGCTTGTAGTTGTGGAAGTAAATTAGGTAGAACCCAGAAACAAACTGCTTCACCCCCAATATGCTCATACTCCATTCATCAGCAGCTTTCTGGCCAGAGCTGGAGATACTTGCTGGTAAACAAGGATAAGGCACTTCCATTGCAAAAAGGAGCCTCTGTTTTCAGCATTTGACAATAGGCAATGGCCAGCTAGGGTGAATCATGGCACAACAAGAAGTGGTCCCATCTATGTCACCTCATTCTACCCTGGTAGACCATGGATATATCATTGAGGGACTGGCTTCCACTGAGAGGGAGAGGATCTATAAAACAGGTGCAGACCTGCTCTGCAGACACATTTGAGCTTGATTATTAGCTCTTCCTATCTAAATCATTGTTGGGTCAGCCTTTACTAGGCACTTAAGAATTCACACCAGAAGAGGGACAAAAATACCCATATTTCTTTGCCCCTGCAGCTCAGTCTGCCCACTGGATGGAATCCCTTGCTCTGCATTTTGGGTGGCAAATGGAGAGACTTTTAGCTTTACAGACCATCAGTCTAGTTTGAGCTGATGGGAATAGGAGAAAGGCAGTGTGTATTCTCCCATTCTGGTCCAAGACTTTCAAGGGAAGAAGCAGATTTTGCAGGTTTCATTAGTTACATACATCTGCAAAGCTTATTTTTCCTGCAAAGCAGGAAAAGCCTGTGATTCAGATACTCAACATAAGCAATTAGTTTGTTTTTATCTAGAAAGAAGTCCTTCCACAGCCAGATTTTTCTCCTTCTGTTTCTCAGAGGTAGATAGGACAAGAAAACAGCTGAAAGGAGAGGATTTTCAGATTTTACACAAGCTTAAATCAGGTGCCTGAGCCCATGAGTTTCTGTTCATCTTTTCTGTGCATTCAAATACAGAGTACAAACAAGGGAGTGAGAAAGCATTCATCTTCCCTTGACAGCCGATTACATTTCTTGGTAAATACTCAGTAAAGTAAAACTGTAAGTATGGTCTGCCTAAAAGATCACGAGGGATCATTTTAGGTAAAAGTGGTGACTTAACCTTGGTTGGCTGCCAGGTGCCCACCAAGCCACTCTCTAACTCCCCCTCCTTAGCATGACAGGGGGAGAAAATATGAAAAAGATCATGGCTTGAGATAAGGACTGGGAAATAACTCATCGATTATTGTCATGGGCAAAATAGACTTGGCTGGGAGAAGAT
Organism: Strix aluco; assembly: GCF_031877795.1. Classification (NCBI taxonomy): domain Eukaryota; kingdom Metazoa; phylum Chordata; class Aves; order Strigiformes; family Strigidae; genus Strix; species Strix aluco. The sequence continues at coordinate 153,315,286 of NC_133931.1, read as the reverse complement.
GAATTTAATTCATTGCCAATTAAAAATAGAGTAGGATAGTAAGAAAGAACCCCCCACAAAAAACAAAACAAAACTAAACCCACCTTTCTCCCACCCTTGTCTTCCCAGGCTCAACTTCACTCCTGACTCTACTACCTCCTCCCCCTGCCCTGAGCAGCCCAGGGGGATGGAGAAGGTTGTGCTCCGTTCATAACACTTCACCTCTGTCACCCTTTCCTCTTCACACTGTTCCCCTGCTTCAGCGTGGGATCCCTCCCACAGGATACAGTCCTTCACTAACTTGTCCAATGTGGGTCCTTCTCATGGGCTGCAGTTCTTCAAGAACTGCTACATCATGGGTCCTTTCCACAGGGTGCAGTCCTTTAGGAACAGACAGCTCCAGCATGCGTCCCCCACGGGCCGTGGGTCATTCTGAAAAATCTGCTCCTGTGTGGGCTCCTCTCCACTGGCTGCAGTTCCTGCCAGAAGACTGCTCCAGCATGGGCTCTCCAGGGGCTGCAGCTTCTTTCAGGGCACATCCACCTGCTCTGCAGGCTGCAGGTGGACAACCTGCTTCACCATGGTCTTCTCCACAGGCTGCAGGAAAATTTCCACTCTGGCATTTGGAGCACCTCCTCCCTTTCCTCCTTCTCTGACCTTGGTGCTTCAGGGCTGTTTCTCTGCCATTTTTCTCACTCCTCTCTCACAGCTGTTGCACAATGTTTTTTACCCTTTCTTAAATATGTTATCACAGAGGTGCTACCAGTGTCACTGATGGGCTCAGCTTTGGCCAGCAGTAGGTCCATTTTATGGCCATCTGGAACTAGGTCTGTCTGACGTGGTGGCGGCCCCTGGTCTCTTCTCACAGAAGTCACCCCTGTAGCCACACCGCTACAAAAACCTTGCTATGTAAACCCAACACAGTAAGGTAGATGACAATGGAAATAAGAAGATACAGCCAAAATAGGGTATGTATGATCATATATATACGGCTTGTCTACAGCAGAAAAATACATGCAAATTGACTAGTGTTTTTCTTTAAAAATGGTAGAGCTGACTGAATATCAGAGTGGTAAAGTCAAAGAGAAAAGGAAGCCCACTGAAGTGAACATCCAGATCAACTTGCAGCAGCATGAAATATTCATATGGATTGACAGAGCCAAAGAAGGGAAATTATTTATCAGTCTATAGATAGGGCAACAATATTATATGACTGAGACAGCTATGAAAGAAAACCACATTAGCACAGTGGTGGGGCACTGCAAATCAAACAATTCCAAGCAGAGACTGGAATCGCTGACTAGGTAAACCATTAAGAAAGCTTTTGGTTGCTTGGGAGAATGTTTCAGTAAAACACACATGAATTATTCAGTCATGTCCTTATATTGTTAATGCTGTGGAAGTAAATACAAAAAGAGAAACCATAACATTCTTGTTACTTACTTCAGGTCACTTTCAATACACTAGCGATGGGAATTACTTCTGTTAAGAAAAAAAAACAACAAACAAAACACCAAAAACTAAAAAACCCAACAGTGCAGATCGGGTGTCCCATTTGAAAAGCAGGTGGTACAGGTACTGCAAGCAAACTGTAGTACCAGATTTACCCACTGATCTACAGTACCTTCTTGGGTGGTCACATCACCACATTTCTAATTGCCTTCAACCTTTGTCTAGCACATCTGTTTACTGTAAATCTTCAGAGAAGGTGTTATTTCTGTAAAAGTGTTGACTTGGAAAGTAATAAAACCCAAGATCCACGTACACGCTTCATCGGAACTGCTTTTTCTGGGAAGGACACAATTCACAGATAGTTTTCCATAGCAACAAACATACTTGATAGAAACAAACCCAGTCCAAATATCAGGAGTGATAGGCACCCCAGTCTGCTATGTACCTAACAAAGGCTTGGTATAATTCCTATTGAGATCAATGGAAAGATTCAAGGGAAATTATTGACAGCAATGACTATATTCTGTATAAATTCTCATTCACATTCCCTCATATTTAAACACAGCAGAAACAGACACTTTGTCAGGTTTTGAGGAAGATAGTTAAAAAATGCCTAATCTAGGGGTTCCGCTTTGACTCAAAGGGAGTGAGGTGAGAATGCTCATGTGCTTTTGCAAATCCTTTCCTAGCCAAATATACCTATTTTTCCACTGTGCAATTATTTATGAAATAAAGTCAACAAATATAATTTTCTCCAAGGACAAATAAAGCCCCAACTCTCAAATGTACTCTGTGACATTTGTGTCTCTAACTACATCTCAGCATCTCTTGCACCAGGTCTGGAGTGTGCTCTTGCATGTCAAGCCACTCCCACATCGTCCTTGGCTACATGAGTAGAATGGGCCATGATGTCTACAGCTATACAAGTAAGACCAGGCATGGCATGGCCAGCTCATTCCCTTCAAACTACCTGGAAAAAAAGAACTATGCAACACATGAATTTCATCCCTTGCATACGTTCAGACCATGCCAACATGAGCACCTTTGCAGCTCAGGCTGGTGACACAGACTTTCTGCACTTCCATGCTGTTGTTACACTTACCCAATTAACAAAACTAGGATAGGAAAACAGTAGAAAACTGTGTATTGCTAATCACCACACAGGAACTAACTGCATTTCCAGGACAGTCGTCAATCCTTTCAAACAAGCATGCACACACAAAAATAATCTGGTTAGGTAACTGAAGATTCTTCAGGAAGAACAACATCACAGCATAGGGAAGACGCAGCTTAACAATGAAAGAGTTCTGGTTTAACAATGTTAGCAACAGATCTCAGAGCTAGATGATTAATGAAATAGTCCCCTTCCTTCAACAAAAGCTAAAATACGATGAGCTACCAGAAATTCATTCAGTACTCTTAAAAGTTACGTGAAGAATAGCTGCCTTAGGAAGTGAGAAGCTTTAATTATTTTTAAGGCTGCTGTACCACTCAAAGTTCAAATGAATAATAAAGGTGGTAAGAGTGAAGCATCTTATCAAAACAGAGAATCCTAAAATCTTTGCTAAAAGTGAGATATAGAGAGAAGAATTGTTTGTTTAAGGGACAGAGAATATCGGTCAGAATGCCTTGCCTACATCTCTCATGACCAAAGGTCACCCCTTTGCAGCTTCTATCAGTGTTTCACCAACATAACAGCGTTTGAAATGATACAAGGAAGACATTCTCTGAAGGCACTACTTATCTATGGATCCACCAGATTTGAACTATGTGGGCAAAGGGTTTGAGCTGATGGTTCTTTGACCAAGTGAGTAGAGAACAAGAGAGAAAGAAGGGGATGCCACAAAGACTGAAAAGCAATCTCCAGAAATAGCCTGGATCAGCACTAAGAAAATAGCTTTTGGACAATACAAACTGACTGAGACATTTGGAATTGTAAGCGAACACATTGCCTCCTTGTTTTCTCCTTTCTTCAAAGAAACAGAACCTTGCACACTCTTCAAAAATTAAGGGTACACAGCCTGGGTGAAAATACTGCAGAATTTGTACACTTAGTAAAGATAACTGTCATTTTCCCATTGCCTTGTTGATGCCTGCTAAAACATGTTGCCTTGTGCAGAAGCTTCTATCCTATTTGCATGTAACACAGGAAAAAGAATTCTACAGATAAGGCAAAGAAGAGGGAGGCAAAAACATACATCAGTGCGTCTGAGCTCTAAACATACAGTAAACTAGCAAAAGGTAAGCACTATACCAATGCTCATTCTCACAGTCTGGCTACACAGGGAAAGGAAACATAAATGAGAGAGAAAACTAGTGGAATATTACCCAAAACTTTACAGGGAAGGGGCCATGTGCAAAGCATATGCAGTTTACCAGGAATCACTGCCAAAATGCATTTGCACTCAATCTAGTGGGCGAATGGTGCCAAATAACCCTTCTGCCTGCTGTCAGCAGAACATAGGAAATGTTGAGAGGGCACTGGGGGACAGAAAGGAAGAAAAATGCTACAAGCTCCTTCTGTTTCAGCTAGAATGCTGTTGAAAGCTATAAAATGTGTAGTAGAACTACTGCAAAATACAAATCTAGGGATGTAGCTGGTTACACAGTGCTTAGAGCGTGTGCTAGTAGGAAAAAGAATGTAAAGAAAGAACACAAAGAATATGTTTTTCTTTTTCCCTTTCTTTTCTGTTTTATATATTTATTCCGCCACATTCTTCTGTTTCCTTTCTCTGCTCTGCTAGCCCCAGGCTTCTTTCTAGCACTACTTTCTTTCTAGAATATTTCCTTCTTATTCTTTCTTGTGCTCCTTCTGGTTTTGCATTTATCTTAGTTTTCCACGATTTTCATCTTGGTTTTATCTCGGTTTCCCATGGTTTCTTTTCATTGCCTTTCTCCTGAATTTCTCCCCTCCCCTCTCCCTGCAGTCGAGTCAGCAGCTGAGAAGCTGTGCCAGCACTAGCCTCCACACTGGTCACCCATCAGGAATGTAATTGACTGCTTCACACCTTTGTAATGAATTCCCCACACAGCAGAAACCAACTGGTAAGTCCCAGGGCAGTGCTACAAAGCCTCAGCAGGGTGGTAGGGAAAGGAATGCAGGTGCCTCAGCACCAACCTTCCAGTAAAATCCCTTGAAGTGAGTGATGATTTGTGAAAGCACAGACGAAACCCCTGGACAGGGTCAGGACAACATGAGGAAGCACAGGCTATGGGGAGGAGCCAGGAGAGTTGTGAGGCAAGGCAGGATGCAGGATGCTTTTAATATCTATGAATGAAGAACAAACGCAGATGGAAGAAAACTATTATCTAAAAATCTCTCGGTAACTGCTGATTTCCTCTGACACGGCTGGAACATGGAGAATAGGTTTGCTAGACTACATTTTTATTAGCAAACCAGACATAGGGATATGGTGTAGTTGGGAAGTGTCAGTGCTAGGTTAACGGTTGGACTAGATGATCTTCAAGGTCCTTTCCAACCTAGATCATTCTGTGATTCTGAGGTTGGCAGGGACCTCTGGAGGTCATCTGGTTCAACCCCCTACTCAAGCAGGGCCACCTAAAGCCAGTTGCCAAGGTCCATGTCCAGATGGCTTTGATTATCTCCAAGGATGGAGACTCCACAACCTCTCTTGGCAATCTGTGCCAGTGCTCAGTCACCCCTGCAGTAGAAAAAGTGTTTCCTGTAGTTCAGGGGGAACCCCCTGGTTTTCAATTTGTGCCCATTGCCTCTGGTCCTGTCACTGGGCATCACTGAAAAAAACCCTGCCTCTGTCCTCTGTGTGCCCTCCTTTCAGGTATTTAAATATATTAATAAGATCTCCTCAAACCATCTCTTCTCCAGGCAGAACCATCCCAGCTCTCTCAGCCTTTCCTCATAGGAGAGATGCTCTGATCCCCTAATCGTCTCAATGGCCCTTCACTGGACTCTCTCCAGCATGTCCATCTTTCTCTTGTACTGGAGAGCCCATAACTGGACCCAGGACTCCAGGTGTGGCCTCACCAGTGCTGAATAGAGAGGAAGGATCATCTCCCTCAGCCTGCTGGCAATACTTTGTCCAATACAACCCAGGATACCATTCACCTTCTTTGCGGCAAGGGCACATTGTTGGCTTGTGTTCAACCTGGTCCTTTTCTGCCAAGCTGCTTTCCAGCTGGAGACCACCAGCATGTACTGGTGCATGGAGATATATATACAGCATGTAAACGTCTTCATTCCTTAGTCCACCCAGTGGACACTAAGGATAAGACTGCACCAGCCTGGCCTCGTGCCCTACCCAGTCCTCCAAGACTATCGTACTATCCACCATCCTCAGCCTTAGTGCTACCTTGAAGGGCACATAAAACAGGTCCTCAGTTTTATGCTTAGAAGCACCACTGTGAAGGTTGCAGCCCAGATCTCCCATATCCACATACTCTGAAGAAAACAAGGAACAGCAAGGCCACAGAGGCATCTCCCATCAGGCCCAGAGAAGACTCAGAGTCAAGTGCTTTCTGACATGTATACAACCACAAATGACTGATGGAAGAGTTAGAGGAAGCCAAAGGAAGCCAGCAGTCCCGTCCCCTCACCAGGCAGCAGTCCCTCTGCATTGATGTGCAATACTGGGCATGTTTATTTGGATTCCTCAGGCTCTTTATTCCATTTAATCTCAGAATGAAACTGATGGCTTGAGGAATTATTATTTTTCCCTAAGTAGAAATAAAGCATCAGAAAGCAAACCTGACTTTTTTCAGAGCCCATAAACAAGTTATTTTGTGTGTTTCTTTGCTGGGAATAGAGCCAAAACCCAGTGATAAAAGTTCAACTTTAAAATGCACTCAACTGTTTGCTACTTTAAAAGCTGATTTAAGGCAGTTAGTGTTAGAAGTTGTTAACTAATGGAAAACTGTACTGCTATGTAGTTCTCTGTCAAGGTAGACATTTCTTTCATTGTTCTTTAATGCTTTTATTATATGTACCTTTATAAACTATTAGAGGTTATTGTCTCTTCCTGTTTAATCCTCACTGAGAATATTCATGAAGAATTTTTTCTCCTCCCAGGGCCTATACAGAAACAAAAGGGAAGCCAGGATGGCGATGGGGGAGATCACCTGGGACAACTTCACTTGTAGAGGATCAGCAATGGTCCCAAAGAAGGAACCTTCCAAATCCTTGTTCTGAACTAAGACATAAGGTACAAAAGGAAGAATCTGTTCAATGAGAGGTGAACAACCTTTAATACTACAGGCCACTAATCAAACTCTTCAACTAGCAAAGATCCTCATGGCCAAGGCTCAGCAAATTCATGAGAGGGGAACTCCAGGAGAAGCTTTTCATCAATATACAACCCTGGCATCCTTGAAAACCATTTTGCAGTCAGCTGGGCCAGCAGAGGTGTGCAGTGAAGACCCAAGGCAGTAGGATGGCATAGGCTCCTGCAGCCACCTCAACCTATTACCTTCCTAACAGGGGGCTCTGGTTTTTCAGCAGTCCTCACACCAATGCAGTGCTGCCACCACTCAGCTGATACAGCTGCACTTCAGCTGCCCCTGATCTCCCAGCCTTAGGATGTGACACTGTACTGATGTGCTAAGACTGGAAAATACAGAACTATTTTTTCCTAGGAAATTCCAGAATTTCAAAGACCAAAAAAAATCATTCAGAATCAGTATGGAAGTCAGAATTTCCTGGGGAACAGAAGCAGCTAGGCCAAAACATACTGTTAAGACACCAACTTTGAAAGCATAGTGTGTAGAATACTAACTACAAAATCTAAAGGGAAATAAAAAGGATAGTTGAAGCTAAACGCTTTGAAGTTTCTGACTCAAGAAGACAATAAGTTTAGAGTGATAAAAGGTGGATGATATCATACTGCATGCATCATAAACAGGAGAAGAGAGATCTGTCTTGTGTTCTGGTCTTGCATCTGCAGTCAGGGAGCCAAAGCTAGTGAAGGAATGATGAGGGAGCATGTAATCAAGTGCAAACACCCCACTGTAGCCTCCAGTCTTCCTCCATTAAGACTGATAGAATGTAAAACTCAGACCAATGTTACAACAAAGAAGAACTGAAAACTAACCTTCTCCTCATTCCAGTAGGTGTTGGATGAGGTTATAGATACAGAAATCAGTATTTGGTTTACTTGCAAAACTTGCAAAACTTGCAAAATACTTAGAGTACAGAATTAAGCATATCAAAAATACAGTGTAGTTTACAAAGAAAACAATAAACAACAGGTTTATGTTCTCCATTTTATGTATGCTACATTTTGAAAGCACTTTTATATCTTTCTTTGGTGCAGTATAGTACACAGTACTGTAAGTAAGTATATTTACCACACAATGGAACTAATTATACTCTGAATGATTTCAAGAAGAGAGCTACTCCAGTGTTCCAGAAATAGTGATAGCAGTATTAGTCCTGCAGTATGTTACACTCTTAGCTGGTAATCTGGGATAATCCTGTAAAACAAAACCCAGGAATGTCCTGATACAGAACTAAATTCGGACAAAAGAAAGACTTGGGCTTTGGCTCACAATTAGTGTAAGACCTTATGTTTTACCTACTACCCTTAGATAGTAGTATGAAGTAGACTGGATTTAGATATCCAGTAACTGAGTTCATGTAACAACTCTGATATTTTTGAAAAATAGAATTTAAAAATTAGAATTGTACAGCAAGAAAGACACTGACTTATATGCCCTAGACTGGTAGACAATCTTCCCAACATGCAAGATTGTCTACCAGTCTTCCCAACATGGACCCAGTGTTGGTACCTGGCTACCTGTCAAATAGAGAAACAGAAAGAAACAGAAAGGAACAGGATACATCTAGTACATAGTAATAAACAAAAATCCCGGATCGGCCAACATTAGAATTGCCACATTGTTCTGTGTCAGAACAAAGGTCCACCCAGTCCAGTGCTCTGTATCTAGTAATATTGTACCTGTGACACAAGAGAGAACAGGCCAAACATGTCATGCTATGTCTCCCAGCCTTAAAGAACTGGGGAATCAGGGATTTCCAGAGTCAGAGTGGAGTCTTCGTATTTAAGAGCCTGCACAGATAGTTCTGCAAACTTGTCCATTTGCTCTTTAAACCCAAGTAAACTCTTAGCGTTCACAACATCCTGTGGCATCCATAGTGTAATGACATGACACAGTGGTAAAAAGCCACTTTGGTTTTTGGATTTCAAACAGACAGTGTGGTACTTTCAGTCACATCTTGAATTTTTATAGTGGAAAAAACAGTTAATAGTTTGTTCTCTAGTTATTTTTTTCCATACCACTAACAATTTTGTAGATCTCTAGCTACACAGTTCCTGGAATTATGGAAAGAACTATGCTGTGATCCACCTGCTTAAAGAGCTGGTTAGGTATCCTTATAAAAAAGCTGCTGAGGATCAGCCAAATTGGTTTCTGTTCCAGATTACACTTAAAATGATGGTAAACTAGCTTTACTTTATTGACTACTGTTTTCTTCTTTATCTCATCATAGTTACTGACATTCATCTTCCACTACTTTTATATGGCTCAATAACATTTCAAAGTGTTGGCAGACAGTATGCTGGCTTGATTCACCCCCTTTGAAAAATCACTTCTACAGAGCAGCATGATGCAGATACATGTAAGGTAGATCCATTTCTCCAAGAAAACATTTGGCTTTCAAAATTACTCACAAACTGTCCCACTGTGGTCTGCAATCTACAGCACAGCAGAGTAGTGCTGAAACGAGGTAAAACAATAATATACAGAGAATAGATATGTGAGGATAGTCAGCACTATAATACATATAATACATATAGCCTCCCTTTCAATGGCAGCAAATTTGTTTTTTTCATTTCTCCAAAGTGAAGAAATAAAACAAACGGTAGTGAGAATAGAAACTGCCCCAGTGGGAGTTTTGTCAGGAACTCTCTGTTTCTAGCTTGTGCCTTGCCTGAAGAGACTGAAACAATCCATCTTTCTTGCCAAAACCTGGTTTTCAATGGAGGCCTTTAGACTAACATTGTCACCACTATCACAAGGGCAGAGAAGTGGTGAGGAAACAGAAAGGCTCAGGTATTTGCAGTTATGGCTAAAAATAAGAGTTTGAGTTAACAAGGTTCTTGTTCTCCAACTCTCTTTTCATGGTCTTAAGAGATTTGTTTTCACTGTCAATAGATTTGTTTTCACTTTTTGATCCATTTTAACTATTTTAAAAACAACTGTCCACTTCTTGTTTTTCATTTAATCTAATACAAGCTAACGCATTCAGAATGCAAACTCCACGTATTATTCAGATCTGTGTTCAATTCCTGACCTCTGAAGTAACATAGACTGTCTTCACAGTCTTGCTGTGAGCTCCCTAGACCATTCATTACCTGTCTTCCATGTATTTTCACAGAACTTAACAAAATAGCACTCTGATCTCAGTAAGGGGTTTCTAACTACCCCCAAAATACCATCACCATTTTATTAGGCAAATAAACTAAACCTTCAGCATTCAAACAAAACCAGAGTTCATTCCACTCATCAAAAATGCCCAGCTGTGAACCCCTTATCTATGTGATTCCCAACTTCCCCATCTCGTTTTATTTCAAATGAAGTGTGCACATGTATGTGTTTAAGTTCTTGCTAACAAACATACTTGTTCCACATTCAACCCTAAAAGATGTACCAGCAACATAAGATTCAGAAGCTTTTTATTATTAGCTAAGAAAGGGAGGTCTCTTCTGTATGGCGCTGATTTTTCTGCTAAATACCCTAATTTGTAATGTCTTTATTAAAAAAACAAAACCAAAACCAATCAAACAAAAAATCATGAAACAGATGCTTTTCTTTATTATTCAACTAGAAAGGAACCAGTTTATAACTTCTCCAGGAAAGAAAGACAAAAAGTGTGTTGCAGTGCAGCAGATTTGAAACAATCAGAAACCTGTGAAAAGGACAGGTCTGCATTTTGTCTAATACAGACTTTCATCTTGATAGTGAATGAATTGAAAAGCAAATGAAATTAATACAACAGGCAAAACCTGATACTTTAGATCAGGAGTGATAAACTAAGCAGCTTCCCTCTTCCGATAAGAGATTGAAAAAGCAAGTTCCACTTACCTCCCATTACAGGTAAATGGGAACACATGCATTCCCATTTCTGCACAACAGCAGTCCCGTGAAAAGTGCCCACAAATCGCAGTTATTAGAGAATATGAGATGCCTCCTTCCTATTGTTATTCACTTATCTGGTACCCAAATGGCATCTTCTCACCTACCAATGAAATGCAACATATAAGTTTTCTAGTTACCATTAGTTTCACTTGCAAAAAAGAGGGAAAAATATTACTGAGTTGAGACACAAACTAGAAAGATTTATTTTCTCCTTGAAAACTTCTTTACACAGCTACATTTATTAAAATAGGCTAGGGGAAGATCTGCACTCATATGAAAGCACGAAGGATACAAACTTGCTTTACATTTCAGTGGCAGATGAAAACTGTTCAGTGCACAAAGATAGCATCAAACCTTTCAAAATTAATCTTGATATTTGGGTAAGAGACTGGAGTCTGGTTTGGTGATTTGTGTGAATGATCCTCCCTTGATTTGGACCAAAAATATACAATCACAAACCAGATTTACATGAATTTAACCTACTCTTTCACAGAACAATCACTGAGCTTTATCTAAAAACACTTTTCAAGGCATAAGCTGATTTGCCTATGTGGATATTCATACCATATCACTGCTTGTTTCTCTGAATCTGTAGTGGAATAAAGATAACTGATTATCTGTTGGTTGGGAGAAAGAACTACCTCATGCTCTTGTGAAAAGCACTGCATTATCAGGAAATTATAGGAAGGACAAAGTCCCTCTACAGAGGTCAAGATACAAATAATTTTTGTAATTTTCGTTTCAATAAGTAGTTGATTCACTCCAGTAAGGTTAACCCTGTGTTCTCAAACAAGGTTAATGGTTGGACTAGATGATCTTCAAGGTCTTTACCAACCTAGACGATCCTGTGATTCTGTGAATGATCTGTTCATGACCAGACTGCATGACTGTTTGAGCAGACTGCTGAAACCTGGGGATACTTCTGATGTATAAAACATGGTAGCATACTTATATAAATCTAATTTTTATATAAATATTAATTTTTTTTATATATACATACATGTTATATAAATATATACATAAAAAACAACAGCTGGAAAACTCAAAAACTCATACCCTTCCAATCTCATCTTTCAGCTGAAGCTAGAGGAGGCAGAAACCACACCCTAACAGTCTTAAAAAGTCTCAGATTACTAAATTGCTCATGCAACAACTTCAGCTACTACAGAGAATTTTGATACCTGATGCAAAATCTAAAAACAATGTATTTTTAAAAGTGTATAAATGTGCACATAAAATAATACAAATAATTTTAATTAAACTTCTATCGATGTTTTTCTTCCTGTATGAAGTCAGCCCTATAGCCTCAAATTCATACTTGCAGAGAACCCTCTCTCTATCCTCATACTTCACACGAATCATGAAGTACCAATTTCACATAAATTATTACAGAAAGAATACAGTCACATAGTCTCAGGTTTGTGTGTGACATTGGTTTCCTTTTCTGTATCCTCATGCCCCTGTATCAACCGTGACAAATGCCTTCTCATATTGAGAAGATGGTTGCTCTCCCACCTGAAAGACTGCCACACGCCCCCCTGTGACTCTCTTGTAATGAGGAATGTCATTGCACCGCAGCACAGTACACTTGTTCAGACTCACAACAGCAAGGAACAGATTTACCTTAAAATTCTACTAGCACAGACTTTGTATAGGCATCCGAGTGCAAATAACAGCACTCAGCTTTGGCTGAAATATCAAGCATGCTTAGAAATTGTAACAAAAATGCATAAATGATAAAGACAAAAGAGTGGGAAAATGAACGTGAACAACGGTAAGAGCCATACGGGAGAAAAATGGTAAAATATTATCTTTCTTGGCTGCATTTCCACAATAATGTTTTATCTTTAGGTTAAACAAGACCTTTCTTCACTGCATTTCCACAGTATTATTCTATCTTCAGTTTAAAGACAATTTCTACAGACCTGAATAGTCATATAAATGATCTGCTGCTAATCATTTATTGCTTAGCAATAATAATTGTATATGACTTGTTAGAAATTCAATAGCATCTAATAATGGGATTCTGTTCTGTACAATTTTCACTGGTTGTTTATTCATTGTATGTGTTAAGTTTGTTCTTTTTTTTACCTTTTTCCATGAAACGTGAGTGTATTTTCATTCCATTCAGCCAAGTGATTTGAACAATCACAATCAGTCCAGAATGTTCTTAGTATGAAGACCTTCAAAAGTGGTTTAAGCAATTGCTGCAATGCAGGGCAAATGAAATCGCATTTGAATTAGGTTTTATGAGGCCATAATAGTATTTTGAGACTTCGGTGCATTTATCAAGAACTATATGAGCAAATCGTAAACAACTGTATAGTTACAAATCCACAGGAGGAGAGCAGTGACCATTTGCACACTGCCTATGCTATATTCCATGGATCCACATTTGTTAAAAATCTTTTTCCTTTCTTCTTCTGAAGTGATACCAAGCTGGCTTGCTTTGAAAAGTTATCATTCTCATGCCAGCTGTCATTTAGACACAATTAGAGCTCACTAAAAAAATAATGACTATACTGTATAGATAATTACTTCCCACTTACAAATTTACTTACTTCCCACTGAAGAATGCTGTTCTGTCAAAAATGAATGTCAAAAATGACATTTCCGGAAACACTGATTCTAATTAAAATGCATCAGATCCAGGATGGAATCTGGAGCTGGACAAAGTAACTCTGCAGCTAGGTAATTCAGAGAGAATGGATGGAAAGTTAGTTACAGCCCCCGTTGTACTTGATTTGAAGCACAGGCTGAAAAACACAGGTGTCTCAAATCATGGCATTGTTCACTGTTCTTATCATTTGGAATACTCACTCTCTAGGATCATCAGCTTCTCTCCATCTATACCTCTTGGCTTCATTTCATGCTAAACATTTTTTCTTAACATTTTCTATGAAATGGAATTACTGTGGTTTTCTGGTCTGTGCTGGATACATTTTTTTAAACTTGGCTTCTAAATAGTTAATGACATCACCAGTTTGTGAAGAGACAATATTCTGTTGTTGTAAATCAATGTTCCTGCAACAGTTTCACTGGAGGTCCATTGATTCATAGCAGTTGATCTTCTGACAAATGTATCTCAGTCAGAGAACAGACAAGACAATGTAGGACCTTAACACAGCAAGAAGCAATAAAGTCACATCGTGAGAAAGCCTAGTAAAAAAACGTATCTTGGGAAATGGCTGGGCAAAGACTATAAACCTCCTCTGCTTATTAAATAGAATGAGGCAGCTATATCTAGGACTGGAAGGTCATGCAGCATTTATTCCTTCCTTTAATAAACATTGATTATAGGCTTGGTGGCACATCCTGTTCAGTATCAGATAATGTGAGAATGCAGATTTCCCCTCTATATATACTTCGGTATTCTCTGGACCCCCGCCACCATCAAAAACTGAATGTGTGTTACCAAATGTGGCTGGCTAAACTTTGCATTTAAAACCAAGCTGGCAATACTTAATATGAAATAGACACAAAATCAAAGAAAGAAATTCTCCAGTGAGAAACTAATACCTTGGTCCTACACAAGACAGTCCAGAAAGCTTGTTTAAAGTGCCAGATGGGTATTCGTGTTGGCTACCATGCCAGTAATTTCTTCATCTGTAACTACAGGAATTTTTCCTGATGCGTACGGGGAACAGTGCTAGAAAGCTGAATTACATGGGTTGCTACAACTAAGTATTGACTTGTGCAGAGTCAGATCCTGTCTTGCCATTTTAAATAACACTCATTTTTCTTGCATTTGCAGGGAGGCAAGAGGATGGCAAGAGGGGAGAGGTTTTTACTCATCCCATTATTGTCTAGGTTTTTACAAAATTTTATCAGAACTAGTACTTGTTCTGGGGATTAAAATTACGCTATAAATCCCCAACTCTTCTTGTTCTCCAACAAGAGAAGCACTACATTGAGTTATATTTCAGTCTTCTGGTATGTCCTCTGTCGTTCATGAATCTTCAGTATAACTCAAATAGCTTTGGTCAATTGTTCAACAGAGACAGAGGTTGTCAGCAGTCTTAAAATATCAGATACATCTAAGTACTGTTTGGCCTGGTGCACCTGGTGTAAAGGCTCAGATTGTCTTCATTTGTCATTAGTATTAATTGTGAAAGATTGCCATTGAGCTTTAAGTGAAGAGTGATACAAAAGACACCTTTAACATATTTACCCTCAGAGTCAGTAGTGGACAAACTTTTCTTGTTCTTTGTCTTACCACTAATGTGTTTTTCGAGTCATTTCCAGTTACTTTTGATGTACCTAACTGCATCGCATTTTGTTCACTGGCCCTTCTGATTTTTTCCTCTGCCTACCCACATTGCACTTTGAGACTTGTCCTAGCTACCTGATCTGCACTCCAACTTCTGTATTCTTCTTCCTTGTGTTAAAGGTCAATGAAGCACTTACAGTTTAGCCAAGTTGGTTTCTTTCTACACTTGTCTTTCCACTGTACCCTCAATATTATTTCATCAGTTGTGAGCTATCTTCAATCTTTTTTTTCCTTCAGATCCAACTCTCACAAAACATCCTATGAACTCTCAAAGATTATTGAGATCTACCTTCTCAAACACCAGTCTCAATTTTCCTGTTTCTGCTTTGCCCCTTCCTAGAGGATGAGAAATACTGTAATTTCATGATCAAATCCATCCAATTTGATATATGTGTTAATTTTCAGTCAGTCAAAAAGTAACTGCTGAAAAAAATACTTTTACCCATTTTGGTTCTGAAACATACCTAGTACTAGTGAACTCCTTATCTCTCACTCTCAGAGTACGCCTACGCTGAGAAATTCCTCGCACGTTGCTTGCCAGCTAGCATTCATATTTAGCCTCTGAGAGCTCTTTAAAACTTGTACTGACTGTTGCAGCCAATCCCTATATCTATACTGTAGAGGGGGAAAGCAGACTTCCAAAGAGAAAGACGAGACCAATTTAACTTGCTTCCTTCCACTTCCACTGTTACAGACTTTGCAACAAAATGGTGAAGATTCACAGTCTGCTCCTTGGTTTTCCATGCACGTGTAGGCACACTGAACTTTTGAAAAATGGTGTGATCTTAAGCTGCCACGGACTTGTGTCATCAGTAGGAGAGGGATGGAGCAAAAGCAAACAAGCTCTGTCAGATACTTCAGAGCATTCTCAGACATGGGTTGAATTCACACCTCTAAGAATATGAAATACTCATGTAGATACATTTACAAGAGATTTCATTATTTATCATGTCCAGTCATTCATATCCTGTTACAGAAAAAAAAAAAATTACATTTTTACTACATAGTCCAAGCACTATCACAAATTAAACAAAGCAAAATGCCTGTGTGGATGAGAGAGCAACAAATCTTGTATTAGCTGAACTTCAAACTTGCCCTGGCATGATCTGTTGACTCCAGCCTAGTACAGTGTGCTTGACCCAGTAGCAACTGACTTGGGTAATTTAAAACTGCTTCAGAATATTGTTTGACTAAAAAGTTCCTGGTTCCTGGAGCAGAACCTAAATGCTTAGTGAGACAACTACTGTCCACATAGATCTTGCAAAGAAAGTCGTCTGCAGCAACCAGAAAGTGGAGAAAGCCACCTGCAGTCAGCATTGTGTTGTTTTGAGCATATAAACAATGCAATACAAAAGGACAAGGGTGCCTTTTAAATTTTTTCCTTCTCAGAGGTGGCAGACAGATGTCTTCTATAGCTTGGCATCTGGATTCCTTACCCTGCTTCTATGTATGGACTTCATCTCAAAGCCATAAAGAAAAGTTCATATTTTGAAGCAAAGTAAAAGGGAAATGTCAGTGGCAGAGTTTGTACAAATTTATACGTGCAGAGGTTGTATATAGTCTGGATGTGGCAGTAATACCCATTCTTCTTAAACTTTTACTAGCAAATAATTCCAGATACATTAAGCTAAGGATGGAGAGCACAGTCAAACATTATATTTTGTAGCCTGTACCAGGGACAAAGCAGAATATTCTTCATTGACAGAAAATAACTGTGCAAGACTAAAAGAAGATAATTTACTGCTTTTCTGGGAGAAAAACATGAGGCCTAGCTGGCTTCATTATCCTTGGGGTAGCAAGCAAAATCAAAGTGATCCATGAAGGTCTTCCTCCCATTTCTCTCCCACTTCGTACATTCCACTGTGTTAGGTAATGATAGCAAACTGTCATTTTCCCTCTAATTAGCCGCTTTTAATAAAGTTAACTAGCAAGTCAAAGAACCAAGAAAGAAGTGAAAAAACCACAACATTCAACTTTAGAAAAGGTTCAGGGGTAACACCAGAGCTGTTACAAAAGCAAGGGGAAAATGAGAGCTCTACAGCAAAGAGCTATGTGAAAATGCATTAAAGCCGTTGTGAGCACAGATTTTAGAGACACAGAGATTTCCTCCTGTGGCTCATGATCCCCATATTCAGAGGTGCTCAAACCTTGCCAAGGATGTCTGCAACATCTACAGCTTTTAGTGACCTTCTGAGGAACACATGTGAGTAAATATGCCTTGCAGTGTAACGTCTTACAGATAACTATTTGACTAGGACATATGATTAAGTTTGTTCGTAAAATGGCATAATGAAACACTATCGATTTCCTACCTTGTTATTGAGCAGTATATTAGACAAAATGCATAATGCATGATACTATGTACACTGTATCTATCTCTGTAAGGAATTATTACTGTTAGGAGAATGTTTTTCAGTTTCTTGTGTCTATAGGTCTGTCTTTTGAATAGTGGATGTTTGTTTTTCTTGTACAAAATTTTGTACTTGGAAGAAAACATCCTAAATCCATCTTAACAGTAAGTGTCCTCAGGGGTATGGAAGAACAGATACATCTAAAAGCCCAGCAAAACAATGATAAACTGCAATTTTATCTCTAACATCAGTATACAACAAGGTTAATAATGTCCTACACTTCTGGTATTGTGGTTTTCTGACTAAGGAATAAAGCAGAGCCAACACTATTTTCAACACTAAAACTATTATTCCACTGTGTAAACCACTTCAGAGACAATGTAGTCATGCTGCAAAAATCTTATTCCCTTTTGAAATATCTGTTATTCATACTCAAGTTTTGTGTGCAGCCTCTCATAAAGCATGTTGGAACCTTGCCATCATTCAAAACACCTCAAAATTTAAGAATGCCTACAGACGTAGGGTTTTAGATTAGATATTTGCAATTTTTAACAGTATGGTAAACCAAATCAGGAAGAATGTTCAAGAACCTGAAGATTCAGAAGCCTCGCATCCATCTTCACTTAACCATCAGCATCAAAGCTCCAACATGTCTACATCACTGCAGTAAATAGCTTGTAGGCCCCTAATTCACTGGGGCGTTCTTAAAAATAAATTACTTTAGCCACATAGTAGCAGGCCTCGACAGGGCAAAATATTAATAGCAGTAAAGTCTGCTTGAGGATGTTTCCTCTCCTCTTGTTTTGAACAAAATAATTAATACCAAACACTGCAAAGTCTGTAAAATAGCAACCTGCTTGCAAAGCTCGCATTTCTATAAACCATTCCAGTGCATTTTAATGTGAAATATCTTGTACTCTCTGTATAAATGAAATTCCATTTTGGCATGGAAAAAACATACATACAAATGTTCTGCTTAAGATGAAAAAAGAAAAGGATGAGGAGAGAATCAGCCCCATGAGTACTCTCATGGACTGGAAAGAAAATGTGGTGCCAAGGAAACCTCAGTTATCACCTTCCTGCCCACCCACGCATGTGTGCACACCACTGCTTAGCCTTAATGAAATTTCTATTTGCCAGTATTCTAAAGGAGCAGGATTTGGCCCTTAATCAAAGTATGTCAAATCTTATATGCAAAGTATGTTAGAAAAAAGAAAAAAAAAAAAAGCTAGCATAAAATGGTGCATAGCTTGGCTACTCCACAGAGCAGTTTGGAAGGATCTGTAATACTGTGGTTCTAAAATTACAGAAAAGCAATCTGCTCTGTCTTCAGGTGCAAACCTTGGCTCTCTGCACTCAAGCATTGTTTCTTTATGAAAGAGGCTCTTGGATATTACCCACAAGGACTGGCATATTGTCCCACTGCTGCTGACACATCACAAAAAGCTACCAAACTGCTGAAATAGGTGAATATGGCCAAACACACAGATGTCTGAAAAACAATTTAGTTCGGCCAAAAGTGAAGGTCTTTCCGTTCAGAAACATTCATTTTTATGGAGCGTATAATGAGCAAATAACACTCTCACTAAATCTGTAGTTCAGTTGTTTCATATCTACACACTCCCTGTGAGCTTCAGAGTCCTCACCAAGGATAGAACACAGCTGGGATACATACGATGAACCATTTTTTTCTCCAAGGAGAGAGGCCATCAAGGGAGTTCAAAAAATTATATATTCCATGGAGGAAAGCAGAAGTATAACTCATCCAAACTACAGCATTGCTGAAGATTTATAATGTGTTTGATCCACGCTTGGGGGCTTGGGCTGAAACACTGTTCACTGTTGAGTGAGAGTAATGAATCAAGCACATCATAATCAAGGAAAGCAATAGAAAAATAATGAAAATCAAGGTAAAATGTAAATAATTAGTTTGCACCAAAAATTTTAATTTTGTATTTCTAGCAAGATAATATGATTCTAATGAAATATGATCATTTGAATTTCTGATAGTCTCATGAAAGGTTTTTTGCTTTTTCTTTTCATTAGTAGTGAAAATACAGAGGTGAATATTCATCAGATAAATGAATATTCAGGAGTTATTCTCTCACAAATACAAGAAATAAATATATGAAGATTGACATTTCAATTTAATTGTGCACTTCTAGTAATTATCTTAATAGCATTATTTAAAAATGAAAGGATTGGCTTTGAATAAATTCCAGATAGTGATTCAAACTCATAAGAGGGGAGAGGTTTTTAGACAAAACTAACAAATTAACCTGAATTAATCTCTCTTATGTTAAAATATGCCTGAAGTATTAGATATTGGTTAATCTGAAGTGTGGACCTTATGTTCAGTAGTGTCCTAGGATTTGGTGGCTGATTCCACTTCAAAATGTTTTGATCAAACAGTTTATCATCCTATTATTTATAGCTGGAGACAACAGCATGTCTTCTGATATACTAGTAACCAACTTGAAATCTCTGCCCCTCACCAAGCCTGAAGAGATTTAACACAATTTTACTGGATGCAAATAAGGATTTGAGCGTATGTTGTTCATGACCTGAACTTCTCTATGAGGAGAATGTCACAGAATGCCAACCAATCTACTGCAATCAGTGGTATGTTCAACAAGATCATCATCAGATCCAACACTACATGGACACTGATGAATATTTCAGGTATGGATTATCCTGATCAAGTAGCCAACAACCACTTAGCGCAGCCTACGTACATCCAAACAGTGGATGCTCTATTATATAGCCAGAACAAGAGGACAATGCGTACAGCTCTTATAAAGTTGACAGTTATAATGCATCTGTTTTGCTGTCCTCCCACTGGTATTATCTCACAAAGAACATGCTGGTATGACTGTGTCCCCACACGGGTCACACTGGGAACTCCAGCATCCTTGTGAACCGCTCTGTGTGGGACACTTCAATGAATCCCAAAAAATGAAGTACTGAATGTACGTCACCATGCAGGCAACCACCACCGTCAATCAGGTGGGGACAAAGGTGGTATGGCTAGGCTACGGGACAACCAGTCTGCTTCTCTTAAACACAAATCACAGCAGGTTCCTAACGCTCTTAGCTCAGTCCACCTCCAGCAGCCTGCTCCACACAGTGCTTACCTTTCCCTGCAGCTACCTCTCCAGTCTCACCACTCCTTCACCCCCACGCTCTGCTTAGGCTCTGAGCTGGAACTTCTCACCTGCCTTGACTAGGCCTGCGAGCCTACACTTTCCTTGGCCTCCTTCCTGAACCAGGTTATGCCAAAAGCACAACCCACTGACTCAATTTCAGAGCTATCTTAGTGACTGCATACCAGTGGCAGAAATCCTCTTTCAGCCTGGATGGCTTATTTCAGGCTACGATGAAGTAAAGGGAGGAGGGGAATCATAAGAAAACAAAAAGAAGGAGTATGCATTTCCATATTTTGAGTAGAAATACATGGAGGAAAAGAAAATGCAGTCAATGTAGTTCCCCTCCATTTTACACACTTGCACACTTCACAGCACCTTTTCACCACTGCACCAGGGCCTCAGTAGACTGTAAATAAACAAGCCACTGTGTTACACCAGCAGTCATCAGTAACCCTGCTCTATTATTTCAAGAGAAAATTTGATCCAGAGAACTCAGACCCATCCCATTCCAACAGTTTTATTCCTGTTTCCACAAGTAAATCCTAATTAGGCAGTCCTGTGAGGAGCAGGGAGTTGGACCTGATGATCCTTATGGGCCCCTTCCAACTTGAGATATTCTATGATTCTGTGATTCTAGGGAAGTACAGCCAGGACCTTGGGCTAGCTCTTACCCTGAGGAATCTTTTGATAGAGCTCATTGATTTGGCCTGAGAGCATGCTAAATAAAATACAACATTGGTAAGGTGTTAAATAACATATATATCAGAATTATCAAACTGAACCTAAAACATCATTACCATACAGAAAAATCCTAATAATTAGTCTTTGTTGATTTTAGGAAGTCAATTTAGGAAGTGAAAACATACTTACTTAAAGTGTAGTTGAGAACGGTCAGTGTTAGGTTAATGTTTGGACTAGATCATCTTCAAGGTCTTTTCCAACCTAGATGATTCTGTGATTCTGTGAAATGCCTCATAAAGCTCTGTCTTTCATGCCACACAGCACTGTGTAGAACAGCTGATTTTAAGTAATTCCAGGTTCTACTCTGAATATAGTAAATCTTTTTTATTTAGAAAAACCTAATTTAGAGACAGACAGCTAGAAACAATAAAAAGTGAGCAGTATATATTAATGTTCTCTGCTTCCAAAGAATTATTCCCCTTAGATTTAGTTATTCTGTCTGGGTGATAATTCTTTTCTATCATGTGTGTTCTTAGTTCCTAGAGCTTTCAAAATACATTTATACCTAATAATTCTGTAAAATAGCTTAATTTAGAAGTCTTCCTTCTGCTTTTTTTAAGAGAAGGCTCAATTACTAAGGGACAGCTGAGAGGTATTTAATGTAGAGCCCTGAGTCTCTTTTTCCTCAGCCTTTGAGTAAGTTGAACAGGTTGAATCAGTTTGACCTCCTGGAGGCTCTAATTCAGTTATGACAGTCACAAAGATAGGTGTTTCGGAGCATGGAAGTACCAGGCCAGAAAAATTTAAATGTTAGACTACAGAGCCTCCTGGATAATGCTTTTTTTATGGCAGGTAACCCTCCTCCAGTACATCCAAGAGATATTGCAGAGCAACCAGTAAAGGAGCAGCCTTGTCAAAAGTGGGAAATATAGACTTCATCCAGTGGGCAATCCCTAGGACATCCAAGTATCTTCTTTACAACACTCTTATACCAAACTCCTTCCAGCAGCTCACTGCAATGCAGTCAGAGTTGCTATCCAAAGATGACCATTGTATTTTCATTCCATTCTAGCCATTCAAACCAGCTATGTAGCATCCACAACTCCCACGGACATTTCTGGCATTTCCATTTAAATAGGAATTGTCAGAATAACAATTCATATTTTGCAAGCAGGTTAATTCAATTTCCTTCCATATTACGAAGTATAATTTAACAGTAGAAGTGAAATAACAAGACTCCAGCTGTCCTATCCACTTATGTATCAAATAGAAAGCCCCTATCTCTTCTGAAGGACACTAAAAAGCCCTTATTGGCTGTCCAGTCTGTCCAGTGGCAAATTACTTTGCTATTCTTAAATTCTGATTCTAGTTTTAGCACAGATAAAATCATGCAAATATTTCGAAGACGAGAGGCTAATACTTTGTATTTGTCATTTATAGAACTTTCTTTTTGGGATTTTAAATTGTTTGACAAATGTTGATTAGCCAGACATTCCCCATTCCCAGGAGAGGACTGTGGAGCAAACACTATCTCCTACAGGATTCCATTATTGCCACACAGCCGAAAAGACACTTTTTGTCTGGGTCCAGGCAGCAAAGTGGAGAGCGCATCTGAAAAGTACAAAGTATTTTGAAAGGTACAATGTATTTCCTTTCTGTACTAGGCTATTTTTATAATAAATGAACTAATATATACATTGAAGCGTGTTGGACTGGTTTCTCCTACATAAAAGGAGATACTAACTATGGAATAAAATACAATTATTTAAAACAATAAATAATCCCATCAATGTAAAACAGATTCCAGTACTTGTGAATATGTATTTTAGTTTCAGAGACAAGAGTGCTATCACAGCTGCTTTCTCAAAAAAATATCTGATGAAGCAGGTACTTCAAGTCTGCATGGCAGACAACACAAGGTCTGTTAAGAACCTCTCCTCTAAAGAAGGGCAAGGACTCTCCTGAGGTGCATGACATATATCTGAGGTAACAACAAGCAAGAGAAGCTGAATGAAATTTTGAATTTTAGACATTAAAATGTGACAAAATCTGGGAGATCACAGCCCTAAGGTCTCAAAACAGCAAACAACAAGTTCAAAGATCAAGTGGTCTTTATGAGTGTTGTGACAGAACATGTAGGGACATATTTAAAGGTGTGTCAACCCTCTCTGGCTTACAAACCACATGTGCAGGGGCTTAAGCACATGCTTAAACAACTCACAGGAGTAGGGATTAGAAACACACTGCTAAGAATAAATTCACATGCTTTAGGCACAGCTAGCGCAAGTTGTCCTTTTCTTCTTCTTTCTACATTGATGCGTAACACTTATTATTTGTTTTCATCCATTTTCAGTTGAAATGTACATGTATAGGTATGTCACAGACAATAAAGGAAAAGGAAGATGAGTACTAAATGCCAAACCGTTCCACAAAGCAGGCATTAAACAGACTTCCCATTCTGCATGACAGAATAGTTACTGTCCTTTTATTTTGTGCTTGTCAACAAAGGCCTTTATCTTCCTACCTTTTCAAACTCTACTATACCTCTCAAAGTATTGCTGAAATCACAGAGAAATTGCTAGGAACAAACACTTTACATATCTTTGTCATTTTTTTCTAGTACTTTGATTCTCTTTTCCAGTTTTCAACTTGCACTAAAGCCTCTATCCTGTGGTCAACTTGGAAAATACATGGTAAATTTCCACAGAACATCAATTTGGTCTTTCAGAGAGAAAAAAACCCAAACAAACAAAAACCATACCAAAAAGCAAGTGATTTGGGATTGGGTGGTCTCCTAGAAAGTATACCTGGATTTTTCTCTGTTCTACTTTGCCATATCTTCTTGAAACCACAGGAAACCAAATTTGAAGACATCATACAAGTAACTTTTCCAGTTGATCTGTAGGGAGCTTGCACACCAACTGCTGGAACTGAAATCTGATTTTCTAAACAATCCAACCCTCCTCCTAGGCAAGGGGATTTTTCCTCTTATCTTCCTTTTTCAGATACCTGCACACAACTAATGTGTAATTCTAAAGCAACAAGCGAATTTACATTAGTGCACATAGTTCATACCAGGAGTACACTTTTGAAACAGACTTCCTGATCATTCCCACTTGCTGCTTTTTGGTTTCCATTGCAGAGCAGTCTGTGAGTGTCCAATCATCCTCAGCACCAGCTCTGCTGATCTGCTTCTACTAGACCCTTCCTTATGTCTGATATCTTCAGGACTAACATATTAGTTTGAGGCGCTGCTCTGTGAAAGGAGGCCAGCACTCCTCAGGCAGAGGACCCTTATAATTCCAAGCAATACTGCTGTTCACTCGCCCAGGACCAAAATTTCTCAGTTTCTGGATTGACTCCAAGCAGAGTTCATCTTCCTGTCAAGTGGGATGCAAATTCAGAGAAAAGAGACTAGAGTGAAAGCATTTAGGTCATTTGATAGAAATTATTGAATTAAAATTAAAAATATTTGAAAAAACAAAATACCAAAAATTTAATGTCTGAATCAACACTCACAGAAATAGCAGCAGAACAACATGCTGTCTTAAAATACATTCAAGACTCTGTTTTACATCTACAATCCATGCAGTTGGTCCAAAGAATATATTCACTAATTTGTCCATTAGTTCCAGAAAATCGTACCGCTCCCTTCCCTGTTATTCTCTGTCAATTATTCCTACATCATTGTAATCCTCCAGACTGCCACTCCATCAGTTTCACAGAAAAAAAAATATTAATTTGCCCCAACATAGCAAAGAACGTTACCCTTAAGTATCAGGGTCCAGAGGAAAGTAAAAAAACCCTGCATAGTGATAATCAGAAAAGGATATAGTACTGATAAACAGAAGAATGTATTTCTTGTTACTCTCATGGACATGAGGTCCCCCAGTCGCACAGGATAGCCACCCAGCTTTATCCTTCATGGTCTAAAATCCCAATATACCTATACTTGGCAGTATACTGCTCCATATTTAATATTCAGCCTAAACGCCTTGGAATCCAAAGCCATGCAATAATGCTGAGTAATATCCATATGTTTTGTTTTATTTTTGGCTAAAAAGAAAAGGCATCAAACATAGGCATCATAAGTTGCTATGCTCCACACGACAACCATGTTATTGCAAACCACATGTGATGTTGCCGAGAAGAATATATACTGTGGAGACAAAAGTCACATGGACAGAAATGAAGCATTGTGAGGCACTTGCATGCTTCCTGCTGTGGGGAAGAGCAGGGCATTGCCAAGCTGGCCGCCACTGTGACACTCACAGACAAGCTCTGCTCCATCTCACAGCAGAGAGAGATCGAGACGTCAGCACAGCACCCTGCTGTACTCCAACTATTGGCACCGGTCACCTCCATTGTGGAACAGACCTAAGAAAATATCTCCACTCCTCTGTTGTCACGCTGCTTTCTTGCTCCAAACCCTACTCCAAGCTTTCTGCTGGAACAGCACAAAATGTATGCTCAGCCATAGATTCTCTTTAGCCACCTCAGGAGAAAACCTTCGGCAGATAAATAGAGAAAGCAGTTGAGGATAGAGATATCTTGACCATCATGGGGAAAAAGTTAGAGAAACTCAAATCTTTTAACGGACGCTTGCCAGAAAACCAATTTTTAAAAGCCTGCAGCCTCTAAACCATGGTATCATCCAGCTTCTACCTTAGGGATGCATCTATATTAGCATTTACTGCATTGCAGGGTTCACTTTATGTTTAAATTTGGTTTGCATCTATACTTGGATTCTTGCAATATCGCTCAAGCTCTGGTGCAGTCAAAGCACTCTCCTTCTTGGTGAACAGAAGCTGAAGTCATGCATTAGAGCAGCATCTGTCTCACCCCACCTGTGATGGCGGCACAAGGCCCTCCTGGGGTTAACACTACACATCCACGGTGCACGCCTAGGCCCAGCAACTGGTGAAAACACTGGTCCTGGAACCTAACAGGTCACTGCAAATCAAACCCTGATTCTTTCCTCTTTGTGCCACATTAGTCAGTAATACTCAGCCTAAGTTTCTGCAGGCAACTCACCTCAGATTCCTGCTGTCATACTGCTCAAGCTGAACAGGCCTTCTGGTCTTTTAGCTCTGCCCAAAACAATTCTAAAATGCCATTAATTAACATATATTTACCAAGGACTGGAACTTGCAAACAGCTTCAAACTTTCACCAAAGAAAACATCAGTAAGTCAAAAACCAATCTCCAAGGACTGTACATACTAGTATTAAGGAATTCAGTGAGGAAAATCCAGTGTTCAAAAGTCTCTAACCAAAGTTATAGGCAGTACAGAACTGCTGACTTTAATAATTTCACATCATGCTGCAGCCTCATTAATTTTCTTCACACACTACAATGTCTAAATAGGAAAAACAGGCATTTGCAGTCAGTGTAGAGATCGTGTAGGTAGAATGAAGCAGAAAACTTCACGCTGAGCTTACACTGTTGAGTTCCTCACTGCAAACATCTCAGTTTGACCAGTCCAGAGATACACTGAAAAAGCTAGTGTATGATCTTATAAAGGCACAAAGATCCCACAGAAATAGATGCATGTAGCTGTCCAGCAAACATTCCTGTCTCCTGGATTTGACTTTGCATGTTGTTGCCTTTCTGTATGCTCACAAACACAAAGTAGTAAATTCGGCTGCCACACGTACGCACCCACATGCACACGCGCATCTCTCACTCCGTTTGGGCAGTCCTGGGGATATTTGTAAGTGAACCGATATTTCAAATCAGCTCAATGTAAATGAACTCCTATAGTGTGTATTTGCTCAACCAGGCAAATAAGTCAGCCTTAAACGCCTGCATTTATATTTATACCTCTGTGATATGAATTATGCATATGCCTATCTCAGTGAGCTCTTCGTCTTCCTCTTCTATTGAGCTCTGGGCTGGTCCCTTGGGAACTCATTATCTACAGTGAGTTTCACAAGGGCTTGATGTGACCCTACCAGAATTGTTATCGCATTGTACCTTCCCAGAAAGACTGTGATACTTTTCCCAGACACCTACAGTTCAATTCAGTGTTGACTATTTAATTGTCTAATAGCAGCGAGCATTTTTCCACCAAGCCAAAACAGTGAAATTGAATTATCAGGAATATTACTTCGCTTTTTCTCCCGAGGCAGACAGAGCCATTAAACTAGCGCTTGGACGGGTACTACTGGAACAAATTCAGTGTTGTCCTTTCCCTGGCAATCCGCTTCCACTTACTTTCCTGTTTTCAACGCAGGTTTTGATTTCGCCTTTTTCCACCCGTCTGGGGATGGCAACTTTGCCCGATGTCGGAGGCGGAAAGCGGCCCGCGCCCAGTGACCAACGCCCGGCCAGCGGCTGAAAGGCGCCGCGCCAGCCCGCCCATGGCCGTCGCCGTCCCTCGAGCCTCGCCCCACCGCGGCCGCGGGCACAGCCACGACCCGCCCCCCCAGGCCAGCAGCGGGGCTGGTCCCACCCCGGGCCCGCAGCCGCCGAGGCGGCGCCGGCCGGCCGGTTGGCTTTTTCCCACTCCCACGCCGCGCGGCATCCCCCCGCCACGGGATTTGGCGACTTTTCGGTGAATTTATCTCCCTGGCGAAGTCGCCCGGCCTCGGGCGCGACGGGCCGGGCCCGGGTCAGGCGCTGAGGCGGCGCCCGCGCGGGGCCGCGGCGCCCCCTGGCGGCCACCGCGGGAGGAGCGGCGGGAGCCCCGGGCCAGGGCCAGGGCCGGGGCGGGGGGCGAGGTGTGTCGGAGCTCCGCCTGCCCCAGGGCAGCACCGGCCGGGGGTGACGAGGTGGGGAAGAAGCGCGGTTCCCCCCCCAAGAGCCCCGCCGCCCGCGCCCTGCCCCGGAGTGCTGGAGCCCCTTCCGCGGCCGCTTCGGCGCGTCCCGCGGAGCCCCGGTGTCTGAGGGGACCGCCGGGCTGCCCCGGCTCCCTTCCCGGGGCAGGAAAAGCCGCCTGCGGGACCCGCTTCCCTCCCAACTTGTAAACTTAAAAATGACGATGCAAACTCGGCGCGGTCGCGCCGGAGCCCAGCGCTGGGTCCCGGGAAGCGGCGGCTGCTGGGGGCGGCGGGCGGGCGGGTGTCGCACAGCTGCCGGCCTGGCAAGGGCCCGGCCCGGCCGAGCTGGGGGGCGGGTTCCTCCCCTCCCGAACAGGAGGAGGCGGGAGGGAGCAGGGGGCGTCCGAGGCCGCGCCGCGCCGCTCCGGGGGCTGCGGGGACCCGGCGGGCACGGCAGCGGCCGGGGGAGGGCTGTAGCTCAGGGGGGAGAAGCACGTGGAAGGCGTTTCCCTCTCCATCCCCGGCGTTCGGGGGGGGGAATCATCCTTGGCTTTGTGTTTTGGGGTTCTTTTTAAAGAGAATGACCGCCCCATCTTCCTGAACACCTGAGCAGAGGCGAACGGGAGGGCGGGAAAGGAGCTGCGCTCCCCCCGTGAGGCACAAACACACGCACAGAGCCCCAGCCCCGGTCCCGGTCCCGGCGGCGGGGGGCGGCGGGGGGGAGCGGGCGGCGGCCCCGGCTGCGTCAGAGCTGTGCAAACACCGCCGCGGCGCCCGCCGCTATTTAAGGGGCCGAGGCTGAGTCTCCCCAAACTTCCCCGCCTGGGCACCCACGGGCCTCGCTCCCTCCTCGGCTCCCACCGCGGGAAAGCGCAGCGGAAAGGTAGGGAGCCCCCGCCGCCCCTCCCCGGGCCGCCTCTCTGCGGGGGAACTGGCGGGTGTCCGGCGCTTACCGGGGCGGCGGCGGCTCTGGAGGGTCGCGCCGTTTGCTGGAGGAAGCGCAGCCGGTGCGGCGGCGGGAGGCGACTGCGGCCGGCGCGGGGCGGGAGGGCGGGGGGCACCGGGCTGCCGGCGGCGGGGCAGCGCCCTGGGAAGGAGACGGCTACCGGGGGGCAGAGCACGGAGTACGTGAAAATATATATATATGTACACACATACATATATGCGTCAAAAATACGGGCATCGGGTCCGTTATAAAGATCCCCCTGTGGAAAGGATGCAGCGCACCTGCGGTTTGTAAATACCAAGACCTACAGGGTTCCACCGCTGATAACCGTGCTGGAGTGACACGTGGACATTTTTCATTCATCTCCTAACAATACTAAAAACCGTGGTTTATGCTTCACAGGTGTTTTCAATCTAGTGCATGTGGTGGGCAAATAAACTTAATTTTCTCCTTTCTTAAATTAAAAGGTTATGTACTGTTCAAAAACTTAAGCGATTCAAAAATTTTCATATGGCTGAGATAACTCATGTATATTTATAAATGGAAATTATCCCTATAGCATTAAGTACTAGGTAGTTGTTTCTCCTAATAACTGAGCATAATTTCTCTGTTTCCAGAAAAATACTATTTCAGCTTATATGACCAAACGATCTAGTAAAGCGACATCGTTTTCTCTAGTACTTGTTAAAAGAAGCAGTAAAAATTTTCTTACATTTGAGTTCAATGTTTTATATGAAGAAGATTGTTGTTACGTTGCACATTCTTTCTTACAGCTAACTAAACAGCTTTTACAACCTCAGCTATTAGATCAAATACTTGGGGGAGCATTAGATTTTGTTTTTTCTTTCCTTGAGACAAATTTTTGTTTTTTCTTTCTGTGAATGAGATGAAACCTCTTGAACACTAAAGTTCAAACCGATGAAGGTTGATTAAAGGCTCTTCATAGAACTTGTCAAAACTGAGTATTTGTAATAACACTTTTTAGTACTACAGCAAAATACTGGAATGTTTGAATCCTGAGATTTTTCACAGAGCTGGATTCATCTCCCTTAAGTTTTAATGACACACAGCTTCCAAAACAGAAAAGCAAGTAAGAATTAAGTAGACTGGGGAGTCGTAGCACATACTACGGTGAATTAATTTTATTCCTTCCAGTGTATCTTCCTCTTATCAAGGGTTATTTAACTATTCATGTGCATGTTTTCCGACTTAAGACAGGTCCCACAGTTACCTGCATTTAAAAAAAAAAACCCCATACAACCCTAGTTTGCTCAGAAACCACCACCCCCAGTGGAAGATGGGTCATTTTAACAGCCTATTGCTCTTTTTCTCCCCAGCAATGTACAGTGGTATATGTGTCTGCGTGTTCCTTGCTGTGCTCTCAGCAAGCTCTTTCGGACAGCAAACTGTGGGCTCGCACAATGAGAATCCACTGGCTGCTGAGCTTGAGCAGAGCTTGACAGAACATCACCGGCACGTCCGCGCCCCTTCGTCTGCTGGCCCGCTGAAATCCGTGCCGCGGCTGGACGGAGGCATTGACCAAAGAGCTAACATCGGCGCTTTGTTGGCCAAGTATCTCCAGCAAGCCAGAAAAGGTACTGGTTATAGCCTGCTTACTGCACTACTTCTGTGTCAGGGGAATTTCCTGCAGGGATACCTAGATGTTAAGATAACCCTGTCATCATCTAGCGTGAATTCCTAGAGAAGATAGGATGTAGATTTTGCCTGAAGTACTGAGCATTCTCTTATTTACTGCAAAACTCCTCCCAAAAAATACTTGTACATAGCAGCCACTGACTGAGAGCTTTGTACAGGTAACTGAAGAAAATGTAACCTACCTATCAGGTCATAGTTCAGCTTTTATTTTTAACTTACTATTTTCATAGCCTTATAATTACTTTGGTGTTATTTTCAGCATGTCGCATCTCAGATAAAATACAGTAATTGCATTTTCTTCAAACTTTTTCATTTAGTTAACCTTGTCCCTCCCTTTTTTTAAGTTAGAAAAGAAGGAAGATGTTTCTGAGGATCAATACAGACCAAATGGCTAACCTCACCTCAGCCAGAAATATATTGGGGAAATCTTCTGAGTATTGGATTTTCCGTGTATTTGTTCCCAGAGGAAGCTACAAAAGTGTGAGAGCTTTTGAAAGATCAGAATTTACATTTATGAATGCATTAACTAAAAGCAGTGATAAGTAAAAGATTTACTTCAAAACAAGTCGATTCCTGTTAGGTTTTCCGTCTTAGGCAGCCTGGGAACGCTTGCGGAATCTTGCAGTTACTTAAAACCTCCATGGCACTGTGTTTGTTACAAGGGCATGAAGCACCGGTAGAGTAGTGGAATAAACGGGCTTCATTCTGACCATGTGATTTCTTAGTCACTTGAGGAAACAATTGTATTATATGCATGAGCTAGCAAGAGAAAGAGTAGAGCTGTCCCTGTTAACATTTACATGGACACAGACACATGCCATCTGTGCTACCAGTAAAAATGATGGATCAAAATCACCGAAACTCCCCCCAAGAAAGCATTTTTCCTTTTGAACTGTCTCATGCCTGTATTGCTTTGTATCTCAATAGCGTAACACCATGGGCAGCCTAATTGCTGTGGCCTTTTGACTGCCAGCCTCAGCAAAAGCCACTACAAATCTTGTTTACTTGTGATAGCTTCACTCCAGTTCATCCACTGTACTGCAGGGAAGGAGGACATCTGAGAAGCAAAGAGGGCTCGAGGGGAAGGCAGCAATTAGGATTACCTGGACATATAGACACTGAGAAATTAATTCACTCCCAGTCCCAGCCAGTGCTTAGGATAAAACTCGCTTTATGTAAGAGCTTTCTCCTCTCCTGTCTCTCCACACAACCTTATGCGGAACATTTAATCCTCCCCTCCCGATAGCTTCACTGCTGACCTCTGTATTAGGCAGAATTCTGTTCTTTTTTTGATGTCAGTCTGCAGTTAGGAGATGCCACATGTATTTTATTCAGCCATACACATTCATCTGAATACATAGGGTCAAATCAGAAACAACAGGAAAAAGGCTACTTTTAATATAGTCTGAGAGATTTCATCTCATGTTACCAATCTGCACAATATTCATTAAGGAACTTCTTTTAGCAGTTCACATAATCTAATGTAAAGAGAATTCAGATATGAAACTCTGCAATTCAGTGCTACAGTTAAAGCTGCTACTGAGAATCTTGCTGCAGGAGCCTACAAAGCAGAATCCTCATTACCCTTCCCCACTGTAGTCATTGTCACCCACCTCAGTTCATGGAAAAATGAACTCCTCGTTCTAGTTTATGTAGTCATTACATGGCTGACATTTCCAAATAGCTTAACCAGATGAAGTGAAAGAAAACCACTTTGAATTTAAGACATCTTTTTGCTAAGTATTAATATGAGGGAGGATTTCCTGCATACATGTTAATTGGCACATATAATTAACTTTACAGAGTAACTGTTGGTGGATGATGGGATTCCTGTGACATGACAAGGCTCTTGTTTGTAGATGTAGTTGCTAGCTACAGAAGAGTTGAGTCACAGGAACAGAACAGTATTTACTTACTTTATAACAATACATACAGTGTTCCCATCAAAACATATATCCTCATTTAACATAAAAGTTCTGGACAGCACTTCAGAATCTCTGCAGAACGCTCACATTTGCTCTATTAGTCACTTTTAACCCGCCTAAACCATAATACTCAGTAGAAAATTCCATCTAGGGGCAAAGAGAGTCTGGGCATTTGCTAGTGTTAGCAGTCATCACTGATGGCATTTACCCTTGTGATTAATAGAAGGACTGATTTTGGCCAATATTTCCTATTTGGCCAATATCTTGCTGTTAAAACAGCGAGAGAGTTAAATTCTCTCAGGAGGTTCAGGCTAGATGGCAGCCTCATAGCCAGACTACTATGATTCTGAATGTGTTTGCTGTACATTGATTCTGCAGTATCCACAGGACCTCTCGGGTGCTTTGAGGTAAGGTAACTAAGGTGCTGTTAAGAAATTAAGTTTACTGTTTGTGACCCCTAGCTTTCAATTAACTTCATCTGCAGACTTTCAGCCAAGAAGCCATTCTCATCAACTTAATTGCATATTATGAATTATGAATGTGAATTTCATGGATTTTGAGCATTTAATGGTAGATGTTCTTTTCTAGTGATAATTAAACTTTTTGTCATTTTGTTTCAGGTAAATGTCTAAAACATGGTTGGTTTCTTTTTTATTTTGGTACTCTAACTCCCCTATCCCTCTGCAATCACTCACAAAACAGTGCAGTTGCTTTTGTTTTCAATGGATCATTATAAATCATTACATGAGGAAAACCTTGAAATACAAAAAGCAGAAAGTGACCAAGGGTGCCTTCAAAACACAAGAAACTGTAAGCAAGGCAGTTGTGTAGATTTAGAGTTGTGGGGTTTGATCTGAGCTTCTTTTCCTTTCAGGTATTCCTGAAGGCTCAGTCTGCATTGAATACTGGCATATTGAATCTGTTCCTTCCTCTCTCAAGGCTTAAACTCAATCTGATTATTGGCAGATGTCAGTTTTGGCTGTTATCAGGGAGTACAGAGAGAAGTATCTTACCTTTCCGTGCATTTTTAGTTACATAATGTGACGATGTCAAAACAGAGGATTACAGCCCTTTTCTAAAAGTGTAAATTCTCCTTGCAAATAGTTTGTGTCTCTTTGATGCCTTAAGTAAGGCAGACAGAAAGGATAAGGCAAGATCAGAGATCAACATCCAACCCTGCTGTGGAAGGAATTAGGAAAGCTTTGGATAAGCAATGAAAAAATCACAACACTCCCCCACCCCCCAAAAAGAACCCTACAGTGATAAGCCCTGTATAACTTCAGCAATAGACATCTCTAGCTATACATTCCAGACAGAACTTTCTCTGTTTCAGGACTATTCCCACCTTTCCACAAAACCTGGGATTTATAACTCTACCCTGCTTGTTACTGAATTTTCACTGTAAGAGCTCCTGCACTTAACAGTTATGGCTCTTCAAGCAACACAGGACTGTGGCGGAATCCTGTCTCAGGCCTGAGTTTGCTCTCAAGCAGAGTTATTTTGCATCCAGAGCACCTCTTGCAATACCAGCAAGCAAGGGAGTGATCTTAGAGGAAGAGGGAGAAATGGTTTGAACTTTCTCTCTCTCTAGTGAAATAGGAAGGAAGAAGGAGAAATGCACCCATATTCCTTCCTGGCAGCCAGGAGCAGAATGCTCCTGCAGCAGAACAGAGAAAATTTTCGGTTTATTTTTTGATTAAAAAAAACAAAGCCACTTTCAGGACATTACCCATAACGTTTCTATGATGTTTTCCCCAATGACATGACACTGGTGTTACATGGTCTGTATTAAGTCAAACAGTTTCAACTATTGCAGACATCTGCTAATGAGTACGAAACAGATCAGAAAATGGATGAACCTGAAAAATGTGTCTGTTCTCCCAAACGCTTCTTTCTCTAGGTTCCACTGGAAGGCTCTCAGTTATGGGAAACAGGGTACAGAGCATTGATCCTACACACAGGATAAATGACAGAGACTACATGGGCTGGATGGATTTTGGACGCCGCAGTGCTGAAGAATATGAGTACTCTTCCTAAAGAACAGCAAACTATAGCAACAGAAAAAAAATCACACTCCCATGTCTGTACATAAAGAGAAAAATTAATTTGTTGTCCTCTTTGAATCAGTGTTTTAAAATATATCATGTATTTGATGTAAATTTGTCTGTAAGACTATACAATGCAATATCTACATATGCAGAATTTTCCAGAAAATGTTTTCTTTCTTTTGTGGTTTCTCATACATTGATATTATATTAAAATGATTTCACTTATCCCTCCTTGTCCTGTCACCGCATGTTGCTGGGTGTCTTACTATAAAGAGAGGCAGGAAAATGCCTTCATTCTGCAATGTAAATATATTCCGTGTGTTGAGTAGTCAGACAAATGAGCCACTTTTCAGAGAAATCTTTTGTCAGTCCCAGTAGCTGTGAACTCTTAAGGGGAACTTGTCCAAATATAAACACAACAGCACCATACTGCCAGAAAAGGCCAGCTGTCTTCATGGTGACCCCATTTGTAAAGGACTGCATTACACACTAAGCCCACGTGTTTGTAGTGAATAGTTAACAGTGCTAAAACTGAAAGAAAAAGAAGAATGACATCAACATGTTTCATCTTCCAGGCTTATTTATTTTATGTTGTGAACTAAATGTGAAAGTTTTGCTGACAGCTGCAAATCACGGAATAAACAGAGCATTCCCTGCCGTGTGGTGAGCCAAGCGTTCATTTGGGGAGAGGTCAAGGACAGTTCCCTGAACAGAGCAGAAGGTGATCCTGAGGGGGAGGGGGGGTCAGAGCAGACTAGTCACAGTGTCCTAAAAGGAAACCGGTCACTCCCGAGTATCACAGAGGCAGCCTGAGTTAGCTATCGCCCACAGCGTGGGGAGAAGGAGGCAGATTGTGCCCAGCCCTCACCTGGCACAGCAAGGCAGAGAGACCCCACTCGCAGCGGGGAGTGATCCCAGCTTGTGCAAAACCAGCACCCCAGGGACTGTCCAGAGAGTCCCCTCACAGTTGTTCTGCCTGCCAGCGGGCAGGCTGCTAAAAGTGTTCTACCTGCACTCCTCTCCTTCATGGCAGGTGAGCCCTCCGGCGGCTCCTGGGTCTGCCTCAGCAGCTGGTTCTCACATTTAAGGAATTCCATGAACTGAAAAAGGAGGTGATTTTGCATTGCATAATTCACAGAATTTCTCCCGAATGTGTGCATTAATAAGAAAAGGAAAGCATTTGTCACATGCTGAAAAGCAGGTGCTTGCCAAAGGAAAGAGGTAGGTGAACATCGCAGCAGCAATTTCTACAGCAGTTAATAAACAAAAACAATACATAGAAAATAATACACAGAGAATATTTGTACTAAAGCAAAATTCTACAAAACCCAAGAAGATTCAAAAAAAAAAAATATTATTCCAAGGGCTGAACACAAAAACATTTTGAGGAGTTGTACCCAACAGCAGCTGGGAGAGCAGACAGCACTGCGGGAATCTGCACTGAAAGGGAGACTTCAGCAAATGGTAACGGGGGAATTTCATCTCCAGTAAACACCAAATATTTTTGTGTCTCTCATCTTGAAAACATGGAACTGCTTTTCTGCATGAACTTTTCTTCCTCTCAAGCTCCTTCCAGTCAACCAGTTTCTAAGCCACCTAGTCTGGCTTTTTTTCAATTCCTTTCCAAAAGTAATGAGTCCCTAAACACCTGAAGTCTCTCCTTAGTTTTGACTATTTCTCACAGGAATAGAGTCCAAAGTGCCCTTTTCTCCAAAACTTTCAAACAACAGATTAAAACAAATTAATCTATTTTTTTCAAACAGAGGAAAATACAAATTAATCTAAAAATTTATAGATTAAAACATTTCCCACCAAAGTGATGTTTCTTTAAAAGCAACTTGTAGTTGTTTTTACTACGTTTCTACTTCACTGTCTTTTAAATTAATGACAGGAACCTTCAAACAACATTTTAAAATGTTTCTATCCCTGGCTTATTTAATGAAGAATGTAATATGGTAATGTTGCAGGGGGGCTGGGGTGGGTGATGCTACAAATCTAGCCTTATTACTGCAGAATGTGGTCATTAGGAAAAAAAACAAACCTTTTTTTTTTCCCCTCTGTCTCATTTCCTTCAGGCAGGGGAATGGAGGGACAAAGATGTTCCCTACCATTCCACTCTCTTCTGAAGGTCTCTGAAGATGTCTATGAAAGTGCGTGGCCCTCCGTGCAGCCAGGTGATGGTTTTGAGGACTTTTACAGGGGCAGATGCCCCAGGACAGAGGCATCTTTCCATTACACATAAAATGGTTTCACCACCTGGCTGCTCACAAGGCTCCCAGGTAAGGAGCCCCACAGCCCCACCCTTTGCCATGCAAAACTTCCCTGTGAGCAAGACCATGGTCTCTGGGGTGGCTTGGGGGTCTTCACTGCCCTTGCTGTTATCAGCGTTGTGCCTTTCTGTATCCCCAACAGGTGAGTAACTTCCAAGGCACCATTCCCAGCCACCAAATAATGCTTCCACCCCCACCAAGCCACCATCAGCATTGCCTTTGACTAAGCACTTGTTCATTTTAAATCACAAAAATGTCAATTATGGAAAAAGTAGTTTCACCTGTGAAATCTGCTTTCTCCTTGTGACATGATTGCAAGCAAAGTTGTCTGGGTTTGAAAGTGATTAAGAGAAAACGTTATTTTTCTTTGCCAGCCCACTACCAGCGTGACATTTGTAAGTAATACATCTGCCACCTTTCCTGGATGCCAGAGAGCTTCAGACAAAACTTGGTCTAATTTTTTTTACAGTCGCTGCACATGCCAGTTTTAATATTTAAGGTGTATCAGTGCTGTAAAATAGATGAGAGGAATAAAGAGACTTGCAGTGACTCACCTGGCATCCAAATAAGCATTGAAAACATACAAAATTTAATATTTTTTTTTTCCCTATCTCCAGACTGAAGGCCTTAGCCAGTCAGTACAGGTAAATGAGGGCCCTCTTCTGACTGGGCATTGAAATAACTATCAAATGAAAGTGCTTTGCAGCTGGTCTGATCCTGCCGCTGTTTGCTGTGTTTGCAGACTCTTCTTGGGTCCACCTGTCCCTCAGTCTTTTAGCAGAAAACAACTTCTTACTGAACCTCACCTGGCTTTCAGGCAGGTGTTGAATTGCCCAGCCCTGACAAATCCACCTGGAGTGGGAGCACTGGGCAGAGCAGGGAGACGTTCAGGATTGCAAGTCGGGACCTACCGGCCTAAATTCTGCCAGAGTTCCTCTTTACCACTTAAAATCCAGCTCAGGACTACCATGGATTTTCGGCTGCTGCTAAAATACAAACTTGTAGCTGCAGGGGACGTCTCCATTCTTAACACTCACAGGAGTACTGGTGCAGGGGCAACTGCAGTAATCATCAAGATAAGAGGAACTGTTGCTCAAGGACACGGTACTGATCCTGGAGACAAAGGGGAGCTGGCTATAAGCAGCCTAGCAACATCCTCCTCCTCCTCAAAACATCTGTCACCTGCTCCTCTGGGAGCAGAAGAAATTCCCCAGATGGGAAAGGCTGCTGAGACACCATTCAGCTCCTGGCTGACCTGGAGGTGCTAATCGGAGCCAAACAGCGGGGTCAGCGAATTTGGGAAAGTCAAGCAATGCTCAGGGCATTAGTGAAGCCACCCTCCAGGCTGCTCTGTTTTGACCCAAGGGACCCAGCAGCCTTGGGGATGGAGCCCCTGCAGCTGGGTACGAGCCCCTAGGCTCCAGCAAAGGCTTTGGGCTGAGAAGTGCCCCGCAGATTTCAGCACACACAGCAGCACACTGGCACAACCTCCTGGTGCTTGTCCGGGAGGTGTTTC
The DNA here is from genome assembly GCF_031877795.1 of Strix aluco. Lineage (NCBI taxonomy): Eukaryota > Metazoa > Chordata > Aves > Strigiformes > Strigidae > Strix > Strix aluco. Next base: position 153,277,156 of record NC_133931.1, on the reverse strand, counting down.
CCAGAACTGTCAACTCTCTGACATTTAATTTAGCTCTACTCAAATGTATCTTTATGGAAGGCAGTGGGTAGGGGCTAAATTAACACTGGCAAAATAGCAAATCGATACCTTTTTGCATTTAAAGACACCTTGTTTTCTCCATGTGCTTGGTTCAATTCTGTTTCAGCTTTATTAACTTAATTTCGATACAGGTGCTGGGCAAATCTCTGTGAACAGAGCAGCTTAACTGCAAACTCCACGTGAATGAGTGGGTAAGAGCCTGTGGCTCTGCCCTTGCAGGGCCAAAAGGGCTCTTCCTGGGAGCGAGGGGAAACCTGGGCAGCCCCCCAAGAGCAAGGGAGCACCCACACCCCAGCGGTGGAGCAGGTCTCCCCAGGAGCTGGGGCAGCGTGTAAGAGAAACCTCAGCTGCACCAGTGCACCTGATCCTAAACGGTCTCATCTGCCCTGGCATTTCATACAGGAATGTGTGCGGATCGTGCTCTGCTCTGCCACGATTTGCTGCATCACCAGCCCCTCTGTCCTCACTGCATGTGGGACAACAGCTGGGCTGGGCCAGGGGCACATTGCAGCCAGATGTTGCCAGCTGCAGCCCAGCTCTGTGTTTTTCAGCGAGCACAAACCAGTCTGTCCCTCTCCACCACCTAAGAGGAGGAATTTGCAAGTCAGAAAAAATGCAAACGTTACAATGTCCTAGCAGAGCAGTGAAAGGCTTTTCTATGTGTTTGATTTTTGTATCGCCTGAGTTCTTTAAAATGCTCTTAAAGAAAGAAAAAATTCTGGCTGTGAACTTGTTAAAGCTTTAATCATTCCTAAGTGCCTGTGTCAATTGAACAGCAATTGGATTCAGCACAGCTTGAAACCTATTTCAGCAGGACAAAAATCCCTATAATCTTTTAAATACAAACATTATTGGCTTCTTGAATATACGCCATTCTCACATGAAAGCCCACTGCCTACATTGCAGCTTAAGGACATTGCTAAACACCAATAACTTTCAGGCCTTTTATTATTTTCCTTGTTATTCTGTGGTCTCAACTGGCTTGTTAGCAGAATTAAAGCAGGTCTGAACAGCACCCAGCGAGATGCCACAGCACAGCTGAACAATACTGATTCTTCAATGTGAATACGAGCTACAGGCAGCAGATCCTATCTGTACTAAAGGAAGGCAGGACACATCTCACTGACAATGCTGGACTTTTCAATTCGATGTGGAGAGCTGCCAACAAATGTGTTCAGGAAGTCGGGAGCAACTGTTAAACCTCTGTGCACTACATTATGTTGTGGGGCCATCCAGTGCTTTGGAGACATGCAAAAGCCAGCTGGGGAGTCTCAAAGGCTGAAATACCAGTCTTGGCTCTCCAAAGAACATCCTATGTGTCCACAGTCCAGCCTTAGACACACAATCCTTAGCACCTCACCCTCCTCTCACCTCCAACCCAGCTTTCAGAGGTGGATGACCACATTCCTTGCTGTACTATGGTGAAGACATGTCCAGTAAGGTTTCTAATGTTTAGATATTGCAAGGATGGAGTACCCTTTCAGAGCAGAGACACCAATTCATCAGCCATTTGGCCTTCTGAGGTTTAGTTTAGGCAGCAATTCTGTTCTGCTTGGAATCATCTGAGTGCATTAAATACATTGGCTGAGTTTCCAGATAGCTCATGCAGTCTTTGTTGCCCCGTGGCATAATTTACCATCCTGAAGAAGAAATTAAGACACTCTCCAGCATTGTTTCCAGAAGCAGAAACTGGGTGTTTCCTCCAAAATCCACTGAAATCTCTAAGGTGAAGCATCTCACAGAGAAGAACAGTCCTGCACCCTGGTAGATCTCCTACCCTTGCACAATCCCCAGTTGCTCCTTTTGTATCTTGAGGAGTTGGGCCTGACCCAGCTTTGATTTCCCTTGACCTCAGTGGGTTGCACTTACTCCCTTTGGTTTCCCTGTGGCCTTCTTTGTCAATGTGGGTATTTTATCAGTTTTCCTTTCCCAGGAATACAACCTTGAAGCCCAGTTCTTCAGTAGAGCCTTCAATGAATACTAAACCTGTGGATATTCATGGTTGTTTAAACTCAAGTTTCCCTATAGTTCTAGGCCTTTGGAAAAGCTGGATTTATAATTCACCTTCAAAGATGTGGTAACCTGGAAGTTGGTAAATCCACATGCACTCGCTTATTAAACACCACTGCTGTTCACTTAGCTGGCACAGAAAGTGCATATCAACAAAGAAAGAAGTGGACAAACGCAGCATTACATGCCTCCTTCTGGATACTTTTTTAAAAAAGTCAGAAAATAACAATATAGCATGAACAACAAACCCCACCTATTTATTATTTCCAAAGCCAAAGATCACTGCAGGAACATTCATGCACACCAGCAAGGATAAGTTAGGGGGAAAAAAAGCTATTGATTTTGGAAGGAGAAAAGATGATACCCCAAAAAGATGCTTCTTGTGTTACAAAAAAACTCACCTGACCCTAAGCGTCACCACAGTGCCACAGCACCCAGCGCAGCTCAGCAAGAAGTGACAGCAGCTGAGAGGGCTGTGCAGACGAAGCCAGCGCCCTTCCACGATGAGGAGCAAGGCAGGGAGGCAAACCCAGGCCAGGGTTGCACGCAGAGAGGGCTGCTGCCACAGGGACAGACTAGAGCAAGAAGTGAGCAGAGCGCTGCAGAGCTGCAACACTGGCAGTGTCACGGTGGGATTTTTCGTTCTCTTGGGTCAGAGCCATGTACCAGCATGAAAACACAGGCTAGAAGCTCAGACGGCGCCAAAGATTAGGCCTGATCCTTGGCTCCCCAGGCTGGGGGCTGATGGCATATTTCACTTGAGCACGTACCTTCCCGTCTCAGGGAAGAGCACAGTGCCCCGCTGCTCCGCAGCAGCTCCTGCGGCAGAATAGCTCCCACCCTGCATGGGCAAGCAGTTTTGGAGAGCGCTCTGTGAGCCATGGAAAGAGCTGGGGAACACCAGGGTACCCTGCTCTGAGAAGCAGACAGAAGTCATCGGCTACTGCAGGTACAGCAAGAACTGCCAGCACAGGAGAAATCCCACCACACACAGAGCTTATAAAATCAAGGACTACTCGGGGCAAGGAAACAGTTTGCACAGAAACAACAGACATTTGTTTTACCATTTGTGAGAGCTCACAATTAATTTATTTAAGCCCTGAATGACCCTTTGCAAGCATTTATGCAACCAACAGCCTCCCCTAGAAGCTGGTGCAGGAGGTGGGTTCCTGCAGGGCTCCCCAGCACAGCAGCAGCCGGGCTGGTGTAGAACCTTGCAGGGGACTGCATTATGCTCGGCTTAATTTTTTGTCACTCATACAACTGCCTTACAAACCTTCCTGGGTGCAATCAAATAATTTTACCTTCCCATTTTCTGCTGCACATACATTTCTTTTGCCTTTCCAGCTCATACACCACTGTGATTTGTCCCCTGATGGCTCTGTCAATGAGCTCAGGGGTTGCAGCTTCTGACCAAGGCAACAACTGAAGGGATTCGGGAACTGGACTTGCTGGGCTGCGTCCTTGCTCCCAGAGGCCCAGGAAAGTACTGCATGAGGCCATAAGCACCTGAATTTGTCCACTGCAATGTCCAGATAAAACACAAAAGCCTGTAAAAAAGACTTATCTAGCCTGAATTAAAATATTAATTTTTAGTTCCAATAAGATAAAATCACTTCTTCAAAATGCTCATATCTCAATACTAGTCTTACAGTAAGATACATGCAGGCAGACCCTATGATTGCAAAACTCTCCCATTTAAGTGGAAGTCCTTCTAGGCTCATGTCTCTGACTATTTGCTTTTTAAAGAGGGAGGGACGGATCAGGTCCAGATGGACCAAACAATATCCTGATATGGTATTTATTGCTAACAGAATGCAGTTTTCTCCAAGTAGAACTTTCCACTTTTTAAACCTTAAGCATCAACTTTCATTGATAGGTCCCACTACAAGTACTTATGAGGGCTTTCCTCCTCAGTCTCTCTTCTGCACACATCTGTGATGGTTTCCAGATTTCCTTCCCAATTCACACCTACACACCCTTCCGTGAGTTAACTAAATCCAAAATCCTACTCACTGTAAAACCACAAACACCCTATGGACAAGCCTCAGCTGCCCCCCCTTCCCAGGAGGGGCACTTGCTTAATTCAGCCTGTCCTCAGGCATGGAGGGCTGGATGCACTGTACTCCTGCTCCCTGGGTCCCTCCTGTTAACTATTAACTTTCTGATCCTGAGCCCCCCCCAGGCTCGGGGCTGGGCAGACAGGAGGGATGAGTCTCTGTACTCACTGACACAGCACCTGGATGTGCCCAGCATGGCATCAGCCCTTCTCGCAGTTGTCACACAGCACTGCGTCATACTAATGCAAGCCCTCTAAAAGTTTATTTTGGCATTACTGCCCTCCAGTTTTCTCTCTGTAACAAGTATGTGATATAAATGGTATTATTTGCCTCCCAACATCACACACATTCCTCAATGTAGGAGGCTGTCTAATCTTTCTATGAATTATTGTTTCACTACCCTCTCCTCCAAGGAGCTCTTCTATCATTACTTAGCTTTCACCATGTGTACAGGACCTTTTGGAGTTTCTCAGTACCTGGCGTTTAATCAGTGGGCTGTTTCCTCTCTCAGTAATGAAGATACCAGCTAACAGCAGACCTCACTTCTGTCTCTGTTGGAAAACACAAGATGTTTCCTCCTTACTCTGTACTTTCACATTTTGTCACTACAGATTTTGCACCATATTAGGCAGAACTCACACCCCTCTCCCGCTCAAACTACACAACATCCAATTCTGCTTTCTTGGAACTCAAAAGTAAACAAACGCATCCACTTCTATATTTTTTGTTTTGACCTAAGTTTCACCAGTTCCAGCAATCTTAAAATCTCAGAACTTTTCAAACACTTCTTTGTCTAAGAATTTAAAAACTAAACCTGGTGATGGCCTCTTATTTTTGCTTTGACTGAGAGATGAAAGCAAGGGATCAAGGTGGAAGATATATCACCTTAAAAGAACAGGAAAAAGTTGAATAATACACAACGATGCAACTTTTCTGTTATTTTATTGATATTAGTGAAGAAAAATTTAAACTTCATCTTTCTGATGTGTTACAATTGCTTTCTCTGGTGGGTGGACAGCTCCTACTGCTTATTTAAAGGCTAAATAATACTTCCCAATTGTATGATTAACTTCTACACTTTTAAGTTCTCATATGGTATTGCTTTCTTCCTCTGGGTATATAAAATGGTCCATTAAGTCCATGATAATCAACTGTTATTCTATCTACTGGTTTAAGATACATTCAAATAAAAAGATACTTAAATTTACTTGCAATAAGTGCACACATACAACAGCCAAGAGAGCTGATGACATTTTACTAAAACATTGTAAGTTCATAGAATAAATAGAAGTCTTCAAACACATGCAGTAACCAACCGATGTGTTTTTTCTTTCTCAAAAAATATCCTTAGTGTCCATATCACTAATGCAATAACTACTTCATTCAGAAAAAAACAAACCACCACCCACCTATCTCTCGTCACAAAGACTAAAAGACAGTTTCATTTGTACAAGAAATTATCAGTGCTAATGATTTAGTAACAGTCTGGTACAAACAGCAATTCACGGCAATTACGTGTAGTGTGATTATGGTAACAAATGGGGAGCTTGATTTAGATGCCACAAGAAGTGCAAGGAAAAGAAAGCGGATGTTAAATCCTCCCCACTTCTCTCCTCTCCGTCCCCCCACTTCCAGAAAAATGTATGTTTCAGCTCAGCTCTAGAAACAAACAAGCTCCCTCCAAGTCTGTTCCAGTTCTGGAATATTTCAATTCTTTCTACAAGCACCCAGCAGAAGTTTGGTGAAACAGAGAACAAAAATGCAATAAATTAGGATCACCTGGCTGTAACTAAAGGTTGTGTGAGGTCTTTTGTTTCTTTTCTGGAAAAGTGGGGGTTATATGTTATATAACAGATGTGTTTTTTCAGTTTAAACACACTGTGGAATAAAGCGTTTCCCATATTTTTACTTCTGCTAAGGTCCAACTTTGAATGAAAAACCTTTCTCTGAAAAAAGAAATCAGAAAATGGGTGGGGAATATTCTCACCTGGCATACAAGGCCATGGTCCTTGACATGCATGAAACCTGAAGATCAGCATGAGGACTGCAAGCTGCTCTTTCCAGCTTGTACCATTCCGTTACTAAATGTTCTTTGTGGTTCTCTGCTGAGGTTTCAAGGCCGCACCTTTTCCTAATACTGTTTTTGCTACATGTTCTTTTATAACATTCTTATCTGTCAATCTGTTCCGCAACTTTGACTTCTAGGAAGTCACTGCTATGTTTACCTCATGAGTTGTGAAAACTGTTTTCTTTGGGGGCACCGACAAAGTATGTTTCACTGGCAGCAACACACAGTAAAGCATTTTTCCCTTCCACAATCCAGTGCAGCATTGAAATACAAAACAAAACAGAAAAAAAGAAGTTGCACAGAGCGTAAGCGTTCCGAATGAAGCAGCGGTGGTAGGAATATGTCAATATTCCAGGTACCCAGTAGGCCTGCTGACCTCAACACAGTATTAGTTCAAGTTTATCATTTTGTGGAGGAGCAGAATACAGAACAGAACAAAAAAGTTCCATCCATTCAGGCATAACAGCCAGGCACTCCAGTAACTCAGCTCAACTCATCTACAGAAGCAAAATTGTAACTACCACATGTTAAACTGAGAGCTTTTTTTCAGTATTTAATGAAGAACAAATGCTCCCATGCTTCAAGTGATGTAATGCGAGGTCTTACATAACACGTTCAATAGCTTCCCCATGCACCTTCGACTCAAGTTAGGCTAGCTACAGAATTCACGTTTTTCTAGTCAAGTTATTTTTTGTTGGTTTTGTTCTTTTGTTTTTTCAGTGCATCTTAAAAAAAACCTTTTCAAAAGGTTAGCAAGTTAGCCTTAATACAGCAATCTTAATGTAGAGCCTTTTGCACTCAATTGAACAGTAAAATAATCCAATTAGTTACAATAGATCTGGTACATATTTACACATTTTATACAAAGTTTACACATTTCTCCCATTAGGCACGAAGTTGATTTGTCAAACTCAAGAGGCAATGAAGGGGCGGTGGAGAGAGGAAAAGAAGATCGGAGAAAAAAATCTGAGTATTTTTATTTAAAAAGACTAGCTGTAAAAATAAAAGTCCTTCATCGTAAGCTAGTTTGCTTCGGGAGCTTGGTTCCCATGAGGATCCCCGAAGTGAGAGATGTTGGGCCTTTCATCTGCATGCTGGAACCCACCATGGTGGGGAAGCTCCGATTCCTTCGGATGCCAGTGTTCAGCTGGATGCCCCCGATGGCACTGGTCACGGCAGGGCAGCCCAATGGGAGACCGTCTGGTGCCAGGCCTCCATGAACAAGGGCCCTCACCGGTCCTTGTGCCCCACAGAGAAGAGGTCCCTGGTCATCAGTTAAAGAAGGAGCTGACGTTTGTCCTGAACTCACAACTTTGGCGATACCAAACCTCTTGACTTTGTCCACGAGATTAAGGTTGGAAACAGACACATCAGTCTGACTCTCACTGTTCCTGATGTTCTTTTTATTCCTCACCTCCTTCAAGATTGAGCTAGCAGGCTTCGAAGCCAAGAAGTTGTCGTAAGGTGGGCTGGTGCACTTGAACTCAAAAGATGGAGGGGATGAAGAAGGTGTCTGCATAGGTGAGTTTGGTGGAGTGGAAGGAATGATCGCCATTTTAGGGGGGTATGTGTTCAGGAGGGTGCCTTTGCTGGCTCTGTCCCAGCTTTGTGGATTGTACACTGCTGCTGAGATGCCCCGTTCCTTCAGCAGCCACACCAGCCCCAGAGACGTGCTCATCGTCGTTGTGGATTCCCGGAGGTTAGTGAAGGATTCAGCCAAACTCAGACGCCGAGGAGTACAGGGAGTAGCCACTGGGGTGCCTTTCAAATTGCTAATGCTGCCACAAGCTGGAGTAGGTGCTGCGTTAAGGCTGAAAGCAAAGGAACAGGCAAATTATTCTCTGCACTAGGGAATTAAGACTTACCGCAAGCAAGATTTTTAACCCCAAGCAAGGCCTTTTATCCATTTTGAGCGTGCACAGAAAAATGACAGTTCCCAGCTTCTCACAAATGTGATGGAAAGGGCAAAAACATCATCTCTTACAAAACACACCTCTCCACTTCGCATACTTCACCTTCACCACCCGTCTCACAGGATTAATGCATTTCTCAACACCCACCACCACATTGCTTCTGATAAACACACAGAACTGCTAGTCCTTCTCGTACTGCTGGGTCATAGCAGAGACAGCGGCAAAGGAGGAGGGGAACGTATCCGCTCCGGAAGCATTTGTAGCAAAGCTCCTGGAAGTTGGCATTGTCACCAACATGCATTTCGGTATGGTTAAACCCTTCTTCTCTTCTTATGTTGAATTTGCTTTCATTTAAGGGGAAGGGGATGGGGGATCTGACTTTTGATGGAGATGCACAATGCTGTGAATAATCATCGAAAGTGATGAGAAAAATAGTCAAGCTCTTGGTTGTCAATTGGCCAATGGGTAACTGATAACTCAGCAGCAAACCAAGCACAACAAAGAGCCATTCTACTGTTCATTTGGTAAAACATTGATTTCTATAGTTTGAAACATTGCTAAATTGCTCCCCAATTCCATTTCTTTCTTCTCAAAATAAACTACGTACAGGTAGCAAACAAGAAAATATTAAATGGGCAATAAACTGCACATATAGGACAAGTGACAGACACTACATACTTGAGTTTGGTGCTATCTTACGGCATTTTGTTTTCTTAAGCACACTACTGATAGTTATTAGGGGTTGGGATTTCCTGAGGCATATCAAATAGTATTCATTCTGGCAGACTGTCGTCTCCTCACAAGCTGACCATCTGAGTGAACACGGACTCAATGCAGCACCTATTTCCAAAGAATTATCAACACAAGGGAGACATTCCAAATCCTTTGTGCCACAGTATGAGATCTCATAGACACTGAGGTTTGTGTGTTTCTGGCACTACAGTGCCATCCTTAAAAATCTTGTTCGTAATAGATCAGGTTAGCCACAGCATGTTTAGCTATGGACAATCCCCACTCAAAATTTATGGCAGTCCAAGGTACACCATTCATTAAATAAGGCATGGTGTACTCAGGTATTCCAGAAACGAGGCATGTGGGACATCCATGACACTCCAAATTCATGTCTATCTGGGAGAATCCCAAGGGTTCTGTGCACCTTTAAAAAAACCTTTCCAACTTTTTCTAACCATGGTTTTTGCCATATATACACATACAAAAAATTGAATTCCATGGTAATATTTCCTAGGCATGGATTCATCCCCTCTAATGGCATTTAAAGAGTCTTGAACAATGCAACACTTGATGCTAACAGAGAATTCACTGACCTGATAGCTCACCACTGCTCAAAGAAAGAGATCTTCCCCTTCATCTTGCCAGGTTAGCAAGTAGAAGACACTCAGCAAAGAGCCAGACAAAAAGCTAAAGCCAATGTAAGACAGTGGGAAAACTAAGCAGCTGGGAGGGGAAGAAACAAGGGAAAGAACAGGATCTTCCCTGTTCAGCAGAGCCATGCTGTTGGACTGGCTCAGCCATACATGCAACTAACTTAAGTTGGGTTCTCTGTACCAAGAAAATCCAATCAAACAGCTGCACTGAGACAATCTGATTGGATTTCCAGGTGTAGAGAAGACTCAATGAATGAATTGCATCCTTTTTGCCCAGATGGACAGAAGGGCCTAGATGATGTCTTGACTGGAATCTGCAGTCTTATTTCACCTTACATTAATGAACTCTGTATAGCCAACACTACTGTGCCTGTCAGGTTAGACACCCCGGAATGTTTTGTTTCTGAGCCACAGTTTCTGATGGGCTTAGAACATCATCTAATGAGTGATCAGGTTACACAAGTTAACATAACACTACAAACTCTAGTCCAGTGGTTTTCTAAAAATCAGCAGTACTTTCATATCTTTAAGGCACTCCTTAATTAAGGAAATACTAGCCTGATGCTATTAAGTCTCAAGTCATGCCTTCTTTCCATGGCCAAATAGGATCTGACCCACACGATCTCTACAGTGATTTGGAACTGTACCAACTTCTGCCATAAGCAAGTGAAACTGCCAAAGGATTTTTACCCTCCAGTTGCAATTCAACAAGAGGAATCCCATATATTCCTCCCTGTAAACTGTTTGAGAAAACTAGTATTAAGGGTAGTGTAATTTGAAAAGCAGCCTTGCTAAGTGACTCCAGAATTGGTCTTCTTGCACCCCCCTGTGTGCTATGGATGTCAGTGCGTGTGGCAGATGTGTCAAACTCTCCTTACGTCCTCTTCTTTCTGCCTGGACTGAATCAGCAGCAGGGGAGAAGGACTCTTCACAGCAGAGCTAAGGAAGCCACACACGCCCACTGCAGCAGCACACACATGCACTCTGAAGGCAAGGCTGAGTAGAAAGGAGAAGTTAGTTCACAATTCTTCTCTTAGGTATTGATTAAAGCTTGACCTTCATAGCTCTGATTCCAGTTCATGATGGAACTAAAGAGCAGTGACAGCCACTGCGGTGCATCTCCCACACTGGCACAGAAGTACAGAAGTCTTGCAAAGCATGAGGAAGGGAAAAGAAAGAGAAACAGAACTTATTGCGTGAACTGACTTTCTACAGGGTAGGCCCAAGTACATTTTGGAAATCCAGAGATAGGGTGTTAATTATCAGGCTTCTAAGATGTCCTAGTCACGAGATGGAAACTACAGCACTCCAAGGGCTTAACAACTCCAACAGCTTCATTCTTTCCAGCTCCAGATTTCAGTTGCACAGATATTTAGATTGGAATTTCTACTAATTTGTCAGCACAAGTACACACTACAGTGCAATTAAAAAAAAAAAAAAAAAAAAAAAGACATCCCTGCAAGAAAGCAGTCATTATGTAGGTGTTGCTTTTTCTGCTTTTTACACCATTTTGGTATTGCTTTAACAGGAAAATATTTTCCCGATCAAACTACCCAACACTGCAGAGCAGCCCGGACGCAATCACAGAAACAGACTCAAACTGGCTTCAGCAACTCAGCCCAGTGACAATTTCAGAGTTAGATTGAGAAACAAATAAATGAGCATCTCATTTAGCCAGATGAAATTTAGTCAGGTTAGAGCATCACCTGGGTTAGAGGCTAGGTTAAAACGCAACCAGGTAGGTAAATACCAAAACTCTTTGGGTTAGCTGGTGCCACACACACTAGCATTCCTTGTACATGACCCTGCCAACAGAGGCTGCTGGCAGTGTTGCTCACCCCCTGTCACGCTGGGTCATAGTGTCTGCCCTATACCTCCTCTCAGCATAACGAGACATAATGCAGTTTCCTCGTCCTCCTCACATGACCTGTGAAGAATCGTTTATATCTGGTAAGGAGGAGCTCCTTAAACATGTCTGCTGAAAGCATCATATTGTTTATTATGCTCTTTTTCCTCCTGAATGGATGATGAACTTTAGCTTAACTAAGGCAGCTGAAAATGTGCTGAATTTAGCTGTCAGTTATAGCTGATCTGTTAGATTTAGTGACCAATGTAATCAAGAAGTTTATTATGACCACAATTAACAGCAATTCAACGATAGTAAGAAAATTAAAATAGAACTGCAGCCATAGAAAAGGATCTCTTCAGTAACAGTGTTGAGAGGAAAGACTGACAGAAAAGAGTAAAGAAAAACCAGACAGGTCATGATTAACTTAGTCCAGAAAGGGAAGCAGAAAAGTTACATTTAATCATCATCCATTTCATTTCCACCTCGCAGGTTTTCATATTTAATACCCTTACTTTTCATGTGTTCCTTAGTCAGCGCCCATCTCCTGTCTAAACAAGTCTAGACAAATCATGCCTGAATGGGGACCTACACAATGGTACACTCCCACACAGGAGCTGGAAAGGGCAGAGAAAGCGATGAGGCATGGTCCTTCCAAACAGAAAAAACATTCTTTAAATGCTGATTTGCTAAGGAAGGAAAGTTTCCCTCTTTAGGTAGGAAATTCACTCACCCTCTCTGGTTCTCAGATCTTCACCTTCTATGAGGCTATAAATTGCCTTCTATCAGCATGTACTGCCTATACATGTCAACAGCCATTATTGCTCATAGTCTGGCTACTATGAACTCATTTCCAACAATTACACCAAGAAACAAAGTAGATGTCTCCCTTTTTTTGATTAAGGCGTACTTCCTCCTCCATTCCTCATGTACTTCCTGGGTACCATTCTACATTTCTTTACCTGTGCATCCCTTTTTCTTCTGCGCTGAAGATACAGATTTTTCCTCCCTGGAAAAATCTCTCTCAATTTTTGTGAGACACCATGTTCTGTGCATTCACACATAAGGACTACAACTAGTTTAGGATCAAGGGTAGTCAGGTTTGCATACTGGTAGCCAACTTAGTTACGTTGTTCCTGCAATATTTTAAGTAGAGACTTTTTTTTTTTTTTCCCCTAAACATTGCACGTGTCTCTCAGATAAAAATCACGCTGAGGTAACTCAAAATGGGAGGAATTATTTGGGGGTGTGTTGTAATTCACCAGTGTGGCTAATGCTTTTTGCTTATGCCATTACTTTGTGTTTCTTTACAGGGAAAACTCTGACAGAGCTGAATGCTTTGCCATCACAGTAAACCCTTACCTTGGTGTGACTCGCGTGAGTTCATCGGAAGGGTGCAGAATGCGGCAGGTGGTGAAGGTGAAGGTGGAGTTGGTTTGTGACATGCACTTCCCAGGATGAGGTACTAAATTAAAAAAAAGCAAATTCTTTGCATTTTACACAGAAAAGGGGAAAACCAAAGTTCTGTGTGCTGATAAGACAGATGCAAAAAGTGATGAGGTACCTCAGACAGGATCAATGCAAGTAAAGTGAAATACAGAAGTACTACAGTCTTCTAACAGACACTTGTTCTTCAAAACAAACACATCTAAGACTCCAAGACCAGTGCTAAAAGGGTCTGCTGAAACTTCCCTACAATCACTAACACTGCAGGTGAGTTTTGCTCAAACCAAATTCAGGCAAGGCAGTGCTTGAAATGCTAGTCCTCATCTAAACTAACAACTTCATCACTAGGAAATTACAAGCAGCATTTCTAGTACCAGCTCAGGAGCACCAAGATTTTCTGAATGCTCATGCATTTCAGCTTTTAGATTGATCCACAAAAAAGGTATCCCCATTACTTCTCAGTAATGGATCCAGCTTGCTAATACTACAGGAATATAGATTGTTTGGGCAGGGAGGGGACTGACACATATTACTGTTTCTCGGTCTCTGACTTTTCACATCCACTGTATGGAAAGTGGTAGGTTTTTGGATCCACTACTGTACATCTGTGACATTTCTCTTGTGCATGTGTTTAGGTTCTTTAAGAATGTATGTCCTCAGCTGCACCATATAGCAGGTTTTGAATATTTGTAAACAGTGTAGCAAGTAATTTTCCCCACAAATTGGGGTATAAAGGTGCCACTCTGTCAGTGCAACAGTAACAGGGAAGGAAGCAATACAGCTCAATTTAAAAATTGAAGGACTTAGGCCAATTTCTTTCTTCTTAGTAGAGATACTTCTGTGGATGTACTAACATGCTGTATAATGCAGCTGTGGCCATTGCAAAATAACTACAAAATTTAAGAGCCATGCATCTGAAAAGCTGGTTGAAAAACACCCAGAGTTAAATATTACATCAAAGACATCATGATTGCATAGGTTCTCTTACTTAGTAACAAAACTTAGCAGTGGTCAAAAGACATGCACAATAAAAACCGTGTGCAGCTCCCTCCCTCCCGGTCCTACCCAACCCTCTGAGCCATTCCCTGATTAAGCCACATTTTAATACCACAGTACACAACTATTCAACACATTGCAAAAGACAGACAGACCAACTAGACCAGACACCATTCTGAACTTCCAGAGATGCTCAGCAGAAGCAAGGCAAGTCTTAATCGTGGCTGTGTTCCCTTTTTCATATATAAAGTATCACAGCTCCAAAATAGTGTGTGCAGTTAGGTAGTCCTTTAAGAACACATATAAGCAGCGTGTGAAGGCTAGAGCAAGGGGAGTGTGAACAGTGGAAGCAGAAGTGGCTAAGCATACAACGTGAGGTAACTTCTAGTTAGCGCTGGAATGTATTGCTGTACATTAAAGAAAGATATTTCTAAAAACCCACTGGAGTGTCATGTTAACACACTCAAATGTTAGCATAGCATAACGTAATAACAAGCTCTACTTCACCTCCAGAGATGGTAATTATGATGCTTCAGGAATCCAGTTGCTTTAGAGATTAGTGTGAGCACTATAAAAGCTATTACAAGGGAGCACAGCCTAGCAATCATGATTCTCTCCATATTGTAGAGAGTTAAAAAAAAAAAAAACTGGAGAAAGAGCTCAAATAACTGCACATGAAAAAAATTGGTTATTTAGAGAAAACAAAGGACTTCAACATAAATCAAGTAGAAACAAAGCAATTATTCCTGGATGATGAACAGAGAACAGAATAAAGCAATGCCGGTTTAAGATTGCAAGCTCAACCCAAAGCACATAGCTGCAATACAAGTGCATTTTCCCCATTTGAAATATCCATTGGGCATCCCCTCAGATTGGAAACAGGCATACTGAAGATACACAGCTGCATTAGCAAAAGCAAGACTCATTGCTATTAATGAGTCAGAGATAGGAGAAGGCTGCTAAAAGTAGAGAAATCACCAACTCTAATAAGAGGAAACGAATTGAAATTATTAAAAAACCCAATCAATTTCCAAAGATGTATTCCACCCTCAAATACCACTAAGAAAGTCCTGTACCAGCTTCATCCTCCATCAGTCAACAATGGGGTGTATCATAGTGCTGTAGCATTTTCCATCCTTTGGACGCAATACAAAGAGAGTGAGAACCTGTTGCTGTAAATGAACAAAGTTTATAAAATAGAAACAAAATGACTCATTCCTAACCTAGTAATTTTACATAAGAATGGCCGTATCTTGAGTTGGTATAAATTCGTGAGGAAGTAATACATAAGTTTATAATAAAACAGACTATCTTTACATGTACATACACGAAAGTATCATTTTAAATATAAACACCTGCTCCATGTGACTGTGTCTGAAACCAAATGTTTTATTTCAACCCTCTTTTGCATAGTAGTAGATGATTAACAATGAAGCTTCATATTTGTATGAAAAAGAATCTGTACATAGTTCAGTGTTTAACAAAATTTACAGAAACACCATGTAATTTTATCCATCAGGAAAACATAAACTGAACTGTGTGTGCATTTTTCCCCTAAATTAACATTCAAGCTAAACCTTAGATTACTGCTGGATTGTGTTTTGTCTCTGTCATTAACGATTCTTCATCTTATTAAGCTCTCTCAAATAATTCTTAGACATTTTGGAAAAAATGCAAAACATTATAGCTGAAAGATAACTCTCCTGTAAGCACAAACACTGTTGTAAAAAAATTCTTTCAATATACTGAAGAAAAAAAAAAAAAAAAGGCAGGTACTAGTCAAACTGACTGCAGAGAGCTCCATCTTCTGGTAAAACAGAGCTTTCCCCACTCAACACAAAGCTGATTTGATACAGCTCAGAGCTGTTTCAGATCCAGCTTCAGTACTCAGAGCTTATGGGCCATTTTGCTAGGTGCAAACAGCAAAACAGGTGCGTTAGGACATGATCTTCTGCTCAGGGAGCCCTCAAAAGACTGTTTAATCTGGATTTTCAACCAGTTCGTGCAGAGAAAGGTACAAAGTTGCAGTAGGTAAACCAGCGGCCTGCCCCATGCACAAAAAGGCGTCAAGACAAATTGAGTTTAAGGAAGATTTGTAAGAGGTGGCTATACTAAAACACCATTAACTTTTGTACCATTGGTTACAAACTCAAATTAGCTGTTATGTTAGACGAATAGTGAGGAGGCAGAGAACTCACAGCAGCCAGTAAATCTCTGCATTTTATATAAACAGCTATTTTGGCAAATAAGGATTCACGCAAAAATGAACTTAAAAAAAAAAAATCAGGTCTCTTCAGAGCATAACTTGATGCAGACTGGCATAAAGGTAATGTTTTAGTCCAGCTCTGAAGGAAGCCACTCTGCTCATCATTTCTTTGGCATGTTTTAACAAAAGGAAGAAACCTGGTTTCCTGCTGGTTCAGCAGAGAGAGCAGTGGAATTTGGGCATCTCTTCAGCATAGGCTAGTGAGATGGGGGGGGAATGATGACCAGGTTGGGGGGTACTTAGAGCAACAGACAGTGTTTTAAAGAGTCAGAAGTTTATTTTATTGCTGAACAGAAAAAAAAAGCTCTGCCTGCTTTGGAAGAGGACAATGAAGGACCATTAAGAGGTACTTTTTCCCTCCAGTGTGATCATTTGAAATACAAGCTATGGACTTCACTTTTGCCAGTCTATGCCACCAACTCCATTTTTGGGCAAGGTAAAATTCATCAAAACTAAGTCACAAAACCCTATTAGATCCACAGGACAAGATAGCTCCGTCATGTACTCTCTAAATTTAGCAGAGTTCATCTCCTCCAGGTGACTAAAGGTGAGAGCTCTGATACCCAGTGATACCTGTACTGAAAACTCTTGGCTTACAGAACAGGGGGAATATAGGGTATGCTGGAGCTGATGACTGGGTCACCTACTACAACAAGATGGAGATGGGTGATAAATACAACAGCTGTAAACTGTGATCATGGTGCTCTCCTAAAGGTGTTTAGGTGCCTTCAGATATCCTTCAGGAAACACTGCCAGAATGTCCTTTAGGAGACACTTGGTTTCAGGGGTAACCATGAAGCCTCCAAGAATCCGTACATCTATGCCAAGAGTGTTACTCCCATTACATTTCTTAAACAATCAACAATAAAATTATTTTCGGAATATCTGCATTTCTAAACTGTCAATTTATTTTGCCTTTGGAAACAGCAAAAGATGAAAAACTGAACAAAGGCAGGCATTCTTTGGACAGGATTTTCTTAGCTTTCTTCTGGCTGAGGTCTGCTTCTCATATGTATATAAGCATGGAGCACCGATGTAAAAAGACTTCAAAAGTATTTAAGGTGGCTTCAGCATGAGTTTACGCAGGCTAAAATCCCCAAATTAAAATTCTAGCATTTTAACAGCACAGATAGCAACTGCTGACAGACTTCTCTTAAAGAAATAATTACTGTGAAATATTCATGCCATTTGAGAATAAAATGTATTTAAATATGCATCAATACCTTAGTTCTAAGAAGAGTTACAACATTTATTGCTTTTCCGTACAATCGTAACCTCTTAGAAGCATGTATAATAATCCTGCTAAAAACAACTCAAACATAAGACATTCATTATGTATTTTCATTAATTTAGGCATCTATTTGGAAAGTTGTCCATATGTCATGGTTAAGGTCTAAACATGAAATACAAGAGGGCTGATCCCGTAATGCTGTGCACTTCTGTTCAAAGCAATCAATCAGTGGAACTAACAAACACAAGTATTGAAAGACTAGTTCACGCACCCGATACTAGCATGCAATTAAACATACACTGAATCAAGTGTAGCCCTTCCAACTTCAAAATGAGAACATTCACAACATTATTAAGTGCTTTGAATAGCTTAGGTTTTTTCATTTAAGGAAAACCTGAAAGGCAATGAATTAAAAAAAAAAAAAACCCAACCAAACAAAAAACAACAAACAACCAAAAAAACTCTCCAACAACCTCTCCCCCCAAACAGACTGTACAGTTTTGTAATATAAAACAGTTTCTTTCAAAGAATAAAAAAATATATTGAGGTTACTAAAAATTTGTGCTGCAGAAATGACTTGTCCTAGATGGTATTAACATCGCTGTGTCCTATAACTTCTTTACCATTCCAATTGTGCTGAGAGCCTACACAAGTGATATACAAATTTCAACCTATTCCTGGGTATTAGGCCAGAACTGAGATTCTGGAATTCACAATCTTCCATAAAGTTATTGAGCCCACACACAGTATGTAGCTCTGATAGACCAACCGCAGGTCATAAATTGCATGAAATGTCCATAATTGGGATACAATCTGCACATACAGTGAGGAAGTTATTTTACGTATCAATGGATACTACAGGTTTCAGCATAGGAACGGGAAAATTCAAGGACAGTAATTTTTTCTTATTTAGTCAGAATGATTTCTGACTCTATCCATCACTCAACAAGAAACAACTGACACTCTGTTCTGAATACATTTATTTTGGCTACAGGATACCTTTGGCACTACCAGCAGCGTTTGCTCTCCTGAGCCTGGATGTTAAAATGACTTCTCTTGGGCTCATCTCAAGCAGCACTCTGCACATCCACAAAATGGCAGTAAGAATGGGACCTCACAGTACTCTGCCAGAGAACATCTCCAGTGCAAAAATGGTAAGATACAAGCCTCAAAGCATACGTATCAAATGAAGCAGATGCCTACCCAAAAGACTAAGATGACTGACACCTGCTGGGAACGGTCCTTGTAGGCACTGTATTTCCAAAGACATTTTGTTCTCAGGTTAGAAGACCTGTAGCTCTAGACTGGCACACTCTATGGCCTGCCAATGGCAACTGTAGGTAGATACTTTCTGCCTTTTACAAACCTCTTGAACTAGATTTATCCACAATGGAGCTATTCTGGATTACAAGCAAAAGCACTGTCACTAGAGATTGTATCCAAGATATTTCTCTCCTTTCCTCTTTATTTTACTTCCACATTCTTTATCAAGAGCTTAATCTGTATGTGGCCAGCTGGAATCTCCCCCAGAATCATGCAAGCAATGGGGTCATAACCTTGCACTTCTGACAGTGCTCTAAGGAGCCGCATGTCCATTCACACCCCTACCTGTGTTGCATTTCTTACAGAGAAATCCAGGGGAGGCAGAAAGAATGCTGAGGCTTTTTCAAGAGGAGCAATGGCTGCACAATATTTAAATACAAAATAAATTCATAAGCTAGGCACACATCTCTGCTCCCAGAGGTATTCTTCAGTGGGCATTGTGGATCCTAAGAAGTACTGCCACATTAGTCAGTGCCTACTCTGAAAACATCTGCAATTTTCTTCTTGTATACCACCTGACAAATTGCTTCAACAAAAAGCAGATACAGCGGTGTCTTTACTTCATTTGAGCAACACAACCAATAATAATGTGGTAGCTCATGGATACTCCTAAATTCTAAGCAGCTGGGCAATTTGAAGGAAGGATAAAGAATGGGAAGTTAAAGTTTTCAGTGCATTTGTTCATTCTACACATCAAAGGTATTAATTTTAACCAATTTCTCTATTTCTGTAATTTATTAAAATTACTCAGCAAATAATACAAGATGAAATAAGATTCCTAGGACAATTTCATAGATTTTATCTACTTTGCCAATTTATAAGGTAGGGAATATGCTTAAAAACCTTGTCTGAGATAACTAGAGTTTTGTGAGGTACAATCAAGCAGCAACCAGGGAATAATAACCTGTTAATAACAGTGACCTGTATTCAAATTGTAGCGGAGAAAGAAAATGGAGGGAAATACTATTCTTTCTTGCCAGTTTGTAATCACAGCACAGGTCTACATTTATTTTCCTACTCCAAAGAAAGAACTCTTCCAAATCATTACCCACAGACGTTTTATGAATCCGTTGTTAAAAAAACCCCACAGAACTAAACTATGTCTATATCCTTATCTATGTATAGTCCACAACGATAAGGTTTCCAAATTTTCAATACATTCCTGTGTTGAATATTCTTACAATTAGAAAATTCTTCACCCAAAATACAACCTAAATGGCTTTTTTTTTGCACAATTATTGTATCCTGAGTACATGAAGAACTGCTTGTTCCCTTACCCTCTGCAGAAACACATTTTAAAATGAATTGTATCTTTTCTTGAATCTTTTATTCTGTAGACTCTAAAAAATGCCAGTTATTTCAGTCTTTGAATATTTCAGGCCATGCTTCCTAGATCTGCAGCTTTTCTTGCTGTTGTTACTCAGACTCTTCAGAATGATAAAAACCTAGAGAATATCCAAAACTGTATACAACTCCTGCAGAAGCATTATTTATTTCCATATTAATATAAAAAAATAATCATTATTCCTGGGCAATAGATCTCATAGAATAAAGACAATTTTTGCCAATGGAAAGAGAAGTTGAAGGGTTTGAATGTTCAAGCATTGGAACAGGCTGCCTAGGGAATTGGCTGAGCCACCATCCCTGGAGATATTTAAAAAACCTGTAGATGTGGCACTTCGGGACATGGTTTAATGGTGGACTTGGTAGTGTTAGGTTAATGGTTGGACCCAGTCTTTAAGTTATTTTCCAAATTAAATGATTCTAAGTTTAATCTTAATACAACTGACTGCAAAAAGTAGCTTATATTCAATAGCTGAAAGCACCGAACTGCCATTTCAGTGAGAGCTGAGGATCCTCTGCACTTCACGAAAATAACAGAATATTATTGTCTAGCCCTGAGACAATCTCATCTTCCAAAGACCAGCCAAATAATAAATTATGATTTATTCTATAAAAAGGAGGCGGAAGGAAGTGTCTTCATTTGAAGCAGTTATGTAAAAACAAGGAGTCTGTAGAAAAAGGAGTTCTAGTAGTTTTCTGATTCTGAAATAAATATAATTTTTTACCAGTGGCAAATCTAATAAAGACCAACAGTCCTATATAGCTTATTAAAACACTACCCCCGCTCCCCACACGCCCCCTGCCCCCCCCCCCAACAAACCACACAAACCCAAAACACATCTATAGTCTGAGAACCTGTAACCTCGTGCAATAATAGACCGCAGACGTCAGTTCAGAGGACCTAATAACTCAGGCAGTACTGCGTCACTTAAAATTGTTTAAGTCTTAATATGGTATAAAGAGGAAGGATAGAATTTAATAGGGTGGGGGAGAGGGAATGAGGAAAATGTCATTATTCTCTGCATAAAAACATCCTCTTAATTCTTTATCTCAAAGGGAATTTAAAAACAGACAATTATATCTGACGTAACTGAATTAAACTTGCAGAATTTCTTTGCTTGATTTTCAAGGCACTTCCATTTGTTTCAGCAAAGGCAACTTAGATGCACCTTTTGTCATCATTTAGTCTCTGTTTTTTTCCCCAAAGTACAAAAATCTAAAGCATGGCATCACCTCTTATGAACAGTCAGAAGAGTATCTGCACTATAGGCATACAAAATATATATTGTCTATACATTATATACACTGAAGAGCGTGTACTAAATAGACATACAAGTTGCATATGTGCCACACAAAGGTTTGTGAACAAACCACTTTCTTTTAGCAGCCTTCTCTTATCAAAATAGAGTAAAATATTGACCACAGATGCTGTTACTGAAAAAAAAGTCAAATTAAAAGATTATTAAGAAAGGATTTTTGAGCCAATGTTAGAATGGTTATGTTCTAACTAATGCACGCATTAACGTGCAGATGCTACACACAAAGCAATACTATGGATGCTGTTCTGGAGAGATGCGAGAATGGCCCAGTAATCAAAATCCTGCAAAGATGTCAGTTTTACTGGACTTAATGAGTTTCCCTCACCAGACCCCTCATCATCGTCAGTCGCGGACTCCTGCATCTCCTCTGTGAAAGCCTGAGATTGGCGGGGGTTATTCTTGTTGTCTGAAACAGTCACTTGTGCTTGTGACCTCTCACCTGAGGTCTCTGTGTGCTGAACTGGCGTCGAGGTAGTTAGGCCCTTGTAAGAAATGTCACCTGTCTCATCTTCCTCATAGTCATTAAGGCAGTACACTTCATCCAGGTCCAGGTCCAGGGTCCTGAAGCCCTTAGTGACAACCCCAGGCCTCGGGTCCAGGATCCCACCCAGGTGAGGCTGAGCCAGCTGCTGCCAGTGGTGCAAAGTGGCAGAACCTTGAAAGGGAACAGAAAGACAAGCAAAACAAATCAGTAATCAATCCAGGACCTAAAAGGCAGAAAATCCCACTTTGTTTACCTACAAGAACAAACGCTTGGGAGCTCCAAACCTTTAATGTTTCTGGGTTTGATATTTCTAGTCTTTAATATTTCTAGGAAGACATGCTACAAGGCAAAACTGCTTCACCTACTCTTCAGCATTTCCACATCAATATGAAATAAACCGATCACATCAACACTTACATAGGCAAAGTCTGGTGGTAAGATGTAGCATACTTGTGCAAATGCACACCCCCTCCCTGTCAGTATTCTCATCCCCCTAAATTCACAGCATCAAGCAGGAGTAGAAAGGATTTATATTTAACAGTTGATCTGAGCACCATCGCAGAAAGCTCTAAGAGGAACATATACCACATGTTCCCACATTGAGCTCACCCTAAGAAAGGTGCTTGAGAAAGCCAGAATTTACTACTGGTGGCTAACAGGAGGACAGTAGTCACACAGATTGCACACAATTTCAGCTTTCTACCATATGTTAGAAAGCCACATCTGTTTACACATGCCTGAAGCTGATAATACCTCTTGACCTATACATCAAGCCTAAATACTCCTATGGCCCCTATGCTACAGGAACTCAACTACCAAATGACTGAATGCTACTGTACCTGTAGCTTCATCCTTGGCAGAAAAATGTTTTGAGTGAGGAAAGAGGTGCATTTCACAGAGAAAAGCATTCAGTATTCAGTGTTCAATAAGAGACAACGAGTCAGAAACAGCAATGTAACAGGTTACACTGATAAATACACTGAGATGGGCTCAAAGATATCAGGGAAGGATTTATCCGATTCCTCAAGTAGTGATTAAACACTGCTCGCAAGGGCCTACATATTCCCATGTGCCCACGAATCACTATAGTGTTTTAACACGTGACTTAAAAGTATGCATTCCCAGCCCTATGACACAAACAAAACATCTTTATTTTCATTTCTGCCAGCTCA
The DNA here is from genome assembly GCF_031877795.1 of Strix aluco. Taxonomy (NCBI): domain Eukaryota; kingdom Metazoa; phylum Chordata; class Aves; order Strigiformes; family Strigidae; genus Strix; species Strix aluco. The sequence continues at coordinate 153,254,233 of NC_133931.1, read as the reverse complement.
AATCAGGGTGGTTTTGTTGTCTCACTCCTGTCCCCTCTTCATGGGAGAAAAATCTCATGGAATGAGAAAAATTATCATTTTACAGTAAGGATATTGCATTACAGGAAGCTTACTGTAAATAGGAAGTGAACAGGAAAAAGTCTTTCTTTAGACTGACTGGGATCATTGAGTAGCACTTAATTAAGCCTACCTCACTTTTTAAAATCTGTAATTTTTAGCTAAGTGGATCTGCTAGATTACTTTGGATAATGACCCTATTTTGTTTTATTTGACGTAAGTTTTGAGGGACTAAAGTTTTGAGGGACTAAATTGTCACAATTCAGAAATAAATACAAATTGGTTTTTGCTTCTATATAGAAGAAATACTCCAGAATGTGGAGAAGTGCCAGATATTGTCAAGCCTTAAGCAAGGAATAGAGCTTTGCTGTTTGACAACCCTCTCAAAAATTAAAGAACAACAGAAGTCAAAATTAATTTCTGTGCTGCATGCAAGTATAAAATCCTGTTGCTAATTAAATTCTACATGCAAGCTTCTGAAGATGTAATCTTTTTCATTTTAAAGTTCACCAAAACTTATACTCAGTAAAACTCTGCAGAATACAAGCATTTAACTGATAATATATCTGCATTCTGGGCTTTAACATTTCTATTGACACTACATCCAGTTTCTTTTGGAAACTGGAAATCAAAGTGGCCTAAGCTTCATCACAAAAAAGAGGATATCAGAGCTTAATGTTGATCTCATAAAATGTGTGTAAGGGAGCTTTAACTTTGCCACACAGAGCATTAACAAAACGCAGAAAGCAATACAACAGTTGTAAACTCCCTTTTAAAAAAAAAACAAAACAAACAATCAGTGTGCAACAGTGGGACTGTCAAGCTGAAGCAAGAAGAAATATAAGAGCAAAGTATATTAATAGAGTAAATGAAATTTGTTTTTCTATTCCTGGTATCTGCACGTTTGCATGTATACTATGGGGGCCAGACAAAGCTTAGAAATTCAAGATGTGTTGCTTCCACAAATGCAACAAAGTGGGTGAAGACTTAATCAGTCCAAGGTTCTAGTTCTCCTACAGGATCCAGGGAGTGCTATTTCATGTTTATGGCACAACAAGCTGCAGATGCACAGTTTAAAAACAAGACAAACCAAAAAAACCCACTAGACCGTAACTAAAGAAAGCCACATCAAGCAATCATTCTATTCAACTAAAAGAAAGTGTGGTGTTTCTTTTTTTAAAGGTGCTTCTGTCACACTATTTTACTGTGGGATTTAAAAGATTTCTTTAAAGGGGCAGAAGCCATTAACCTGAAATTTATTATAGAACTGATTTTTATTTCTTCCCTTTTATGGCATGAGCACCCTTAGGAAAACAGTAATAAACACCAAAGGCATAACTGCTGATAACAGTCTGCAGGTACAACAGACTATTTTGCCCCAGCAGTCTGAAAGTATCCATTAAGTTGGAAAAAAAAAAAAAATTAAATCTCATGAAAAATACTTGGGAAACAAACTAAGCTGAAGTGAGGAACAGAATCATAAACACATATTTATTAAAATATAACAAACACTAAACTTGTGAAACAGACAGACACAAACATACTCCAAATGAGATCCAAAACCAAACATGAGAAGTACTTTAAAGGGTGCAATAATTTTAAGAAAAAAATGACACAGTAAGAACAATGAACAAAACCAGGAAAAAAAACCCAGACAGATAGAAAGATGATAAAGACTTTCGGAGTTTATTGGAAGAAAAAAGCAGATATAATGGGATGGTGACAGAAATCTGTTACAGTGGTAGCAACCAGTAACTGAAACAAAGCTAGATCATCCCCTTCCCTCATGTGGTACAAGAATTTTTACGACCATTTAAAAGCAGTCATGAAAACAAACTACTAAAATCTGCTAAACAGTATGGACTTGTGTGCTATGGCTATAGTTTCATTTAAATAGGTAGATACAGCACATTACTTTCTTCAGGACACAAGGGTTATTTTTGCCTCTGAATATGTGTCATGTTAAATGCTCCTTACAGATGAAATAAATTTGTTCTAAAAAGATGAAAGGAACTTTTGCCATTAAAACACATACAGACAACATAATGTAACAGAAGAGTTCTCTTAAAGGAAGAGAGAAACCAAAGCTAGATTATATAACTAGCATATCTGGGAAGTACTATAGGAAAACAGCTTCATTTTGTTTAAAACCTGAAGGAGTTTACTCAGCTAACTTCCAGCAACAACCTGAAAGGACCGAAGAAAGCCAGGCAGACTGTATGTGCTCTGTCAGCTTTTTTAGAACGACTACAGAAACGTACTTTTAAATAAAAGCGCTAGCCCTGACTACCATCTACCTATATCTTTGCCTTTTTCTGAGACAATATATGAAGGAAATTTGTTTAAAAAAAACAAAACCAAAAAACCCACCAACAACAAAAAAAAAATTTCACACATGACACCCAAAGCCATAGACATCATGTGTGGCCACTAGAACAGCCAACTGAAGTCCAGAGGTCATTTTTAATCACAAAAATAGTCTTATTAGACCAACTAGACTATTTGAAGTAGTTAAAGGTCTTTCCAGACACTTATTTGCAGAACTGAGATTTGATGACTAATACTCTTGCTGCTTAGATTGCAGAGACTCAACTACCTTCCTTTTCTAAGTATGAAATGGCAACATTGAGATTTAGGTTAGATGTAAAGCTGCACTGTTGATGCATGTGTGGCCTGTAACATTTATTTTACTGCCTTGGCTGGAATTGTTTCCTAATGCTTTTAAGGCTTGTGGAAAAATGTAGTAGTTAGAAGATTTCAAACCAACAGCGTGGATTACTGTCTCTAAAGTAAAAAGAATATGTATTGCAAAGATTTCCTGCTTTCTCGTGATGGATAAGAGACCACAAAGAGTCACTAAGAAGAACAGATAAAGGCCGAGGCCCTTTGTTATCACCTTCTAGTGGTTTCACAATCTGAAGCTTTTCTGGCAGGTAGGAGCGACTGCTGATAGACATTCCTGAATATCCAGTGAATTCTGAAAATCTGGAGTGAGTTCCCAGTGACATGATGCTCTCTGTGGGGGTAACAGAACCACTGTGGAGTTCACCCTTTTCTGCCAGTTCCCGCAACTTCCTTTCCTGCTCTTCTTCAAAGAACTTCCGCTCCGAGAGGTAATTCTCCCGCCTGAGGGACAGCCTACGAAGGGCAGTCTCTAGGTCACTGGAGCCTGGAGTCCCTGGAGTTCCAGGCTTCTTCATCCTGTCTTCATTTCTAAAACATAACAGGGGACACACACACACACACACAAAAAAAAGGGAGGGGAGGGAGAAAAAAAAATTCTTAGAGATGCTTAAAACTTCCACAGGACAGTTTTGAGACATTCACCAATACCTTTAAGTTACTATGTCTGGGAACAACTTGCTACTCATCCAGAAAGTAAAAAGGCAAACACTAATAGTTTCTTTCTCTTTCATACCAAAACCGTTTTGAATTCTAGTTCCTGGCTGGAAACTCCTGGTTGGAAAAACTGGGCCTTAAGAGCTTCCTCCTAAAATGAGATAAGAGATGCCTACCTGTGTCTCTCTTACCATTATGCAAACTCAAGTAAGCAGGCCACATCTTACAGGGCCAACTCTGCAAGAATACCATAATGATTCATAAGAGTGTATTATGTTGACAAATATTCATTGTTTTGAGATATTAAGTGATATTTACTGTAAAGTATATGCAGCATAGTATGGAGCTGTACTGGGGGAAGACACAAGTAGCTAGAAGAGCAAAGTTCTGATTGGTTTCATTCATAAGTTTTTATATTAGGTAACCTACACACACATATTTTATTTATTTTTAGGATCAAAAGTTAGCTGCAGCTGCAACTTACATCACAACTCCCTGGAATTAACGTAAAATGGTAAAAATATAATTAGTTTTAAGTGTTGACCCACAGTTGCAAAGACAAAGGGTGGTTTTACATCATCTGGTGATGCTACATCTCAGAACAGGTATGAGTTGCAGACACTGATGCACAGTACTTTCAAAAAGCCTTCCTTTTAAACAAACTGAGTGCTCAAGAACTGTAAGCACAAAGTAAAGAAACTTTTGAAGACATATGTCACTGTGTTAACTGCACAATGTAAGACAAAAAGAGTAAATTAGAAACACTTTGCCTTTATGTCAGAAACAAGCAAAAGCAAAGTCCAATGCTACAGTACTGACCCATTGTCAGAGGATTCTGTCTCTAAGATGATGGTATTGGTCTTGTTGTCTATCATAATGTTCGAGATGTCTCCCCCATAGAAACTGGAACGTGGAGTGCTGACACAGCTAGAAATGACTGAGTTCATAGCAGAGGACTGGTTAGAGCCTGGGATATTCATTGGTGACGGAGTCATGGATCTCTGCTTGACAACTTGGTTAACATTTCTCACCGTCTCGAAGACCCGCTTCTGATGTCTGGTAAGACATACACACAGTTAATAATCACACAGTGCCTTCTTACTGTAAGAAGGAACAGAGAAACAGGTAACAGCTTGTTAATAACCCTTCCTATTCACAGCTCCAGCAACCACCTTGTCTTTATAGTTTTTGAAAAGTAGTATGCATAGAGTCCCACACTCACTGCAGTCTAGCCATTATTCAATCCATAAACACAATACTTCCATCATCCTAGAATATTTTAGACAGAACATTTGAGAATTATGTGCATGGGCCCTCTCAAACATTAATAAAAATTAAGTGAAAGAGCATTTCAGTGCATCAGCTAGAACCACCTTAAAGCCATTGTGTGGAAAGGAGTCTTTATAAAACAACATTGATCTCCATTCAGTTCTTAACTATGAATTGGCTAATCCATTTTAAAAGGTAATTTGAATTTTCTATACCAAGTATCTCTATGCGAGAGAGTGTTGTAACTTTTCTTTTTGAAACCAATTTCCGACTTCCTTAAATAGCATTTTAAGAAAAAAAAAAAAAAAAAAAATCAGAAATATAATGGACCAAGAATCTAGAGAGAGGCTGTCAAGGTTGGAAACCTAATTTTTGACCTACTTCTAGAGTTCATTCTTTAACACTGCTGTCCTGATATTGTAACAAACATTGTTCATCTGCTTCAAGATTAAGATCAGATGACACTTCAGCAGAAGTTTCTTGACAAAATAAACTTGCCCTACATCACACTACATAAGTGCCAATCCTGCTCTGTTTTACAGTTCAACAATGGCTGAACACAAGATCAGCACATCCCTTCCAGCTTTAAAGGTAACACTGCCAGGGTATAACAACGACAGCATGCCTTATGCTATTTAATGTCATTTAAGTTTCTTTCCTTCTATCTATGAGCACTCAACAGTTGCAATTTCTGCGTGTAGGCTCTCTGTATATCTTTAAGACACTGAATCTAAGAGCATCTATCAAAAAACGGTCCCACAGAGGCTACAGTCACTACTGCTGAGCAAAGAAATAAAAGACAAGCCATGAAGCCAAAAAAAGGTATCCTTCTTGGGTACACACACAGCAATATAAAAGAAATTCTAAAGAAGTTAAACTACCCTTAAGTTAGATTACTCTGGAAGGACAGAAGGATCCTATGGTGTTTGAGCATGCTCGTATCTTTCTGATCTTACATCTTTCTAATCAACATTTCACTCTGTCAGACCCTCATTTAAAATTCTTTGCTCATGCTCAGAGAAGGTTTAAGTATGTGCAAACTTTTTGTAAATATACTTACAAGGTTTCTGGAAAGTGGCTACTGTACCTTCCCTGACTGTCCTTTCTTTGTAAACTCTTTCTCTAACAAACCCTCTAAATAAGATTAACTTGTTTCAAATTAACCAGTCCATCCTTTGTACAAATAGGTGAGATAAACCTACTGGAGTACATGTGTAACTGGTGTCAGTAAGGCCACTTCTGCCAAGCTGTATCCATCTATAGCTTTTGGAGTGTCACAAGTATGTAACTTCTTTCAAACCACTCTCTTGTTTAATTCAAGAGAACTTCAGCACAGGTGTAATGGGCATCACACTATAAATACCCAGCCACTCTGAATCCCTTTCTGTACTGCTTGTCCCCCTGTAAAAAATGGATTAGATCAATAATTACCTGGTAACTTCTGTTTTAAAACCTGAAGAGAGAACCCAAGGAATTGAACTCATCCCCTAATCACTAACTGAAGAAACCTAGCATGGTAACACATAAGATAACAAACCTTTTTTCATTCTCAGGACTCAAGAATAAGGACAAAAAGTTCATAAGACAATGCAAAACCTATATACAGGCATTTTCTTTTGGTAGCTTTAGCAGAAAATACAACTACCCCAACAACCAGACAATTTATTTTCCTTTCTCTCTATCATGCACACTTTGCCAGAAATATTTAATTCTAAAACCCTAGCTCAACTATTTCCTGTCTTTTTCTTTCTCATCATATTTCCTGTCTTTTTCTTTCTCATCAAATAATAATTAACTTCAGATATAATCAATCAATTAGGAACCAATTCTTTTCAGTCGTACGCCAAGTCAGGAGAGTCGGGTTCATCTAAATGCAGTTCTTTCCTCATTGACCCTTCTATCTCTGCTGCCAGAGAATCCTGTTGAAAATAAGCACAAAAGAAACACAAGTATCATAGTATTAATAGGTTATCATTGCAGAAAAGAATCAATTACTTCTGTAAGATAATTAATAACCAATAAGGTGTCATTCCAGAAAAAAGGAAGGTTTAAAAATGAAAATTGACTGGTAGGCTGGAAGACTAATGAATATATCTAAATCACTGACAAATTATGGCTTAGCTTCATACTGATACGGTACTTACCATCTGAAGACATACAACATCTGTCAAAGATCCTAGAAAGCCACCACAGGCAACAACAGAATTCAGGTGCCCCAGCTTCCCAGACTAAATTCCCTACTCAGTAACACCCACCTTTCATGTATAAAGTTTTGCTTAATTTAAAATAAACAGAAAATGCTCTTCTCTTTCACAATATTACCCACCCACCCAACAAAAAGACACGGTTCTTGGCATAAAGCATTATATACTTCCCCCACAGGGTTAAAGGTGACAGGCTTGCAGGGTCTAAGTGTCAAACATTCACAAATCTAAATGGTCTTTGGTCCCATGATTCAACATTTGAAAACCATTTTTATACAAAACACATAAACCTATCCCAGCATAAGTATACTTTTCGCAGCTTTCAACTGTATTTGTGCAAGTACAACTTGTATCATTAAATGTCTGCGCTTTAACTTGGCCTGTGTTCAGACTCAGAAGGGAACACAGAGGCAAGCTAAGTCTTTGTTGACAATTTACTTCTTATGAGCACTGATATCTGCGTTCTTCAGCAGTTAAGACGAGACATGACTAAAGACAAGGAGGGCCAGATTCTGCTGCTGGATTACATTAATGTAACTCAAAAGAAACTTCATTGATATCATTGCCCACAGAAGTAATGGAATTATTAGAGATACACAGACAAGCAGAGCCAGGCCCTGAACTTAGCTGGGCATTCTTATTCACTCTTTTTTTTCCTCATTTGGTTGAGGGTACTGCATATTTCCCATGCTTTAAACGTACAATGTCATAATCAAATGAAACTAGGTAAATAAAGTTGGTAACGCCTGTGACACTGCAATAATTGATGTTCCTATAAATACATATTAGAAACAAATATTCTTTTAATGAACCACTAAATTTTCAGTGACCCTAAAACAAGAACACATGTGTAACCTATTCAAGTACTGAAGAAATAAAATGTATATCATAAATGACTAGAAGGATGCCATGTTTAGAAATCATTATGCTATCAGGAAGTTACATCTCCAATGATATTGAAGAAAAACAGGAAGCTCCTACTGAAAATCAGCCACCACATTACAGGAGATGCATGAGAAAGGTGTACAGAACTGTGTAACAACCTATTAATGTTACCCATGATTCACAGCATAAGCACAGCCAGCAGCAGGTTGTATATAGTACTGCAGCAAAAAACAAGTAACTGCACAGTACCACTGTTTCAGAACCAGGTATGCAAAACTGATCATTCAGGTATCCTTTAACACTATAAAAATACAGATTTCACCCATGCTCATGACTGGCCCAGCATCCTATCCCTGAGGCTGTAAGTCAGATGCAAATATACTTCCTTTGGTTAGTTGTTTTCTAGTGAGTGCAGGTTTTTTAATTAAATCTGCTTACCATAGGGAAGAGACCGAGAGAGTGGTACCGACGTGATATGGCATTTGGCATAGTCTTGTTTCTAAGGTTTTTCAGCTCTTCTTGAGCCTCATGAAGCATTTCCATGCACTCTGCATACTTGTCTTCCAGCTCTCGCAACTGTAACATATAGAAAACAGTCCAAGACCTTATGGGTTGCACTATCATCATGAAAAGCCTGCAAATTCTTTTAACACTGGTAAAAGATAATGATGTAGGGAAGAATATTCCACTTTTAAGGAAGAGAACTTCAGCAAGTGAGTATCATTGAAAATCATTAGTAACATGGTTTAGTAATGTGAAGGGGGGGTGGGGGGGTGAGCCATGATGCAGGAAGAAACTGTTTGCTCCGTTTCCTACCCTATGTATCTACACAAAGCCACTCTCAAAGAGAAGCCTGAGAGCTAAAAGTATCTTTAGTCTGATCAGGTATAGTGCCTAATTACTGCCATGATGACCACAGTGGCAAACAGCATGGGAAAAGGACAAAACATTTCACAGTGTTCCAAAGGACTTAGGAATTTTAAAACCAAGACTTACTTACATACTATAACCTCCAACAGCCTAAGACCATGCCTTATTTTTAGCTGGACTTTCTCAGGAAACACATCTTATTACACAGTCACTCTGCATGCAGATGTCTGTGTACCTTCATAGTTTTTGAGTTCATCAGCCACTTCAACCAAGTTTGGCAAAGAGGCAGAAGTCTGAAATATCACATTCCTACAAGTTTCATAAAAATAAGCTACTTGTCTTAGAAACAGATCCTGTTAATGTCTTTCCTAAGAAAAGGATGGAGAAGCACAAGCTCAATCTTTGTGGAGCACCACAGATACAAAAGGCTCATCAGCAGCAAAAGCTTCTATGGGCATTCCCACCTTCAACAACAAGCAGTCCAAGTACAAGACACATCCTAAGGGGATCAAGCTTTATTTGTTCTATTCCATCCATTTCATTCATGTGAATGTAGCACCCAGAAGACAGTCAGCAATCCTGAACTGCCTTCGGTTTCTTCACTGAACAAATAGAGTATGAATGAACTCTTCCATGTTATCTCACTATTCAAAATAGGCTCAAACTACCAACCTAGAGAGGTCAACCTCTAAATGGGTTCCTATATAGCCCATAAGCCTCAGTTTTTCAAAATGTGTGCCAGTTGAAGGAGGAGAGAACAGAAAGAAAAAAATGTTGAACTCTACCAGGAACATAAATGTTTCTTCATTCCATACGCATAGGCAAAAATATTTAATAGTTCTGATCCAGCTTAGACTAAAATTCTCACAGTAAAGTGAATAGCTATTGGCTTAAATTATTGTAATAGTAGGTAACGTACTCACCTCTGCTGTGAGCTGTCTCTGGGCATCTTTAGCTGCTCCCAAATGCTGGACAAGTTCCTCATTTTCAACCGCACACTAAAATATGCCAAAAATGTTAGAAATACTGTGATGCTTTGTCCTGTGATGATGTTTGTAGCCTATACTACAGGTAAGTAGGAAAATTCTAACTTTTCCCAAGACTGTCTCTGCAGCAGTACTAGTCCACACATTAGTTTAAAAAGATTTAGAATATTAACACAAGAACACCCAGCATCAGTCTGTGCCCTGCTAAATGAACCTCCAAGACCCTAAAACAAACAAGTATGTGCCCACTGAAATACTTGCACTGACATTCTTGTCTTATCAAAGTCATTAAGTTCAGAGCAGAATTTCACATCTAATATTCAAAATAAGTTTAATTATTGTATTTGATGTATCATATATGCATCTTTTAATACATTGATGCTTTCTAGTCAAGTATGCTAGATATTAAACATCAAACAAGGTCACCCAGATAAGGAGGGTGGAAAATTTCCTCTAGACTCTAGTATACAGGGGATTATAACTTGTCTTCCAGCTACAGTAGTAGCAAATCACAACAGTAGGCTTTCAACTGGATTCCTTACAGCTTTTGCCTTTTTCTGCAGATCGACTATCTGAGAGAGAAGATGGGTGATTTCTTCTTGTTGCCGGGCAGCATCTTCAGTTTTCTTTGCTAACTCTTCGGAGATATTGGCAATCTGGATGTTTGCATCCCCTTTAAGATAAGCAATTATAATTAACATCACAAACCCAAAAGTAGAAAAGTAAGCAGAAAGATGTTCTTTTGGAACATCACTTGATTCAGCAGGATCCTCCCTCAAAACACAGCAAGGTATTTTTGAAAAACAACAGTAGGACAGAAAACCAGAAAGAACACAAAGTGCTCATGCTGCAAGGGAGACTGTACTTTCCCTTAATACTAGCATTTTCAATGCAAAACTATTTTGCAACTGAGAAAGATTTAGCTTACAGCCAGAATTTTCTGCTGTGAAATTTCAGCCAAAAATTTTCTCCTCACAACCGTTTATATAAGGAAAATAAGTGCCACAGAAAAACATGACTGACTGATCTGACTCAGGCTTTTTTTTACTGAACTATCTCAAATGAGAAGTGGAAAGAAATAGGGACATACTTAGCTCTTTTACACAGTCATTGACAAGCTGTTGTTCTTTCTCTTCGTAAGTAATTGTTTCAGTCTTCAGCTGACAGGCCTATTCAAGAAATCCACATCAAATATGCTATATTAGCACGTTTGTTCTTTGCTAGTCTGTTGCTGCATTTCCATCTGCTTCAGAAACACAAGCTTTTCTAATCACTCCTCCAGGAAGACAGTGAGAAACTACTGTTTTTGCCTTTCCTCCCTCATGTTCTAGAAAAAGGGGCCAGGTGAACATTCAGCAGAGACATTATTGTACGGAGAAACTGGCATCATTATCACCATATCCCCACTAGATGTCACTTGCGCATTTTGCACTAAAAATAAAAAAAAAAAAGCCCTGACATACAGAAGACTAGTATGCAGACCATGATCTGTTCACCTGAGCAAAGCTAGGTATCACCACAAACTAATTTGATGCATGGTTTATATAACTGAATTAAATATTCAGGTATTTAAAAAACATTCAGATAGTATTTGAAAAGTTCTGGCACTGTAACCATATATCCTACCTAAAAGCTTAACGCTACCTCCTTCCCTGCTTTGTCTTTCCTGCTCCAGTTCTAGGAGTGCCAAGAGGACTGTGGCTACCCCCAGCTGGTTCCGTCTGGCACCACCTCAGAGGGTCTGCAATCTATTCCCAATGCTGGGGACATGCACAGACAGCCACAGACTGCATCTGTAAAGACCTGTGTAGCTCAGAAGTTTCAGATTTGGCTCCATCCTTTGCCTTGCTGGCACAGACTGCATCTCCCTGGAAGGGAAGACAGTGTGATGTGGGGTTCTCCTATCAGCTCCTGATGCAGTGGCTCTCTCAGTTTTAACCCTAACTTCATTTTTCTCAAACCATCTATTGCTCATCCTCCTTGTGTGACTTTTCAATGAAGTGTTCAGCACTCTCCATTATGCAGTGTCTTGTCCAAAGATGTGACACTACCTATTTGCAATAGGCCCTCCATTTGCAGTAGAAAATGGTAATGATACTGTTTTCATACATTCATTCTTAGCTCAGAAGTATTTCTTCTCTTATACTCTACTACATGTTTGTAAAATGGTAACATGCTCCCAAAGTTTAAAAGTTGCATTGAAAATACAGAATTATTCACAGGATATTCAATTATGAAGCATTATTTCTGACAGGCAAGGAATAGTAAATAAACTTTTTAAAACTGTGTCACCTGTGAAATAAAGGGAATATTATCAGAAATAAAAGGCAAGAAAAACACATTCAACTTAAAATATTAACACCCTGACTTGAAATACAAATTGAAGATATTTAATGCAAATTTAGGCTATTGATTTTTACTTTGACAAACACTGAAGAGAGACCATGCCAGCCTACAAACTTCAGATCTGCAGCTGAAGTTACCCGTATCTACCAGGTCAGCTCTTTAAGGCCTGTTGCAAAAGGGCAGTGCTGGACTCCAAAACCCACCCATGCTCCTGCACATTCTTCTGGCAAGGAAACTGCTTTGCACATAGCTTCATGTAGCTTCCATGTTTCATCCTTTCCTTCATTTAGGATACAGGATAGTGATTAAATAACTACAAAGAGATCTGTGTCACATGTGGAATTATATACTCTTAATTAGACTCTCTCAACTTCTAATACATGCTTCTCAATACCTGTATTCTGGCATTTAAATGAACAACTGTATTAAGTGAAACACAAAGGGAGCAATTTCACCTCAGATCTAAGCACAACATTCTCCTCTTCAAGGTCCTTGAGTTTCTTTTGAAGAGAATCCAAATGAAAGTAGTTCTGGACGGAGGAGGAAGATTCATTCCTCTTCAGCCTTGTAATGAAAACAAGTTTTAACTCATTTTTACATGTATTATGGTCAATCTCACAGAAGAACAGACTGACCAGAGGTCTCCAAACCAGCCAGAGCAATGTGAAATAATACAGCTTGTTCATGCCAGTATGTTTGGGCAGCAATATATTTGCAGAGATTTTTAAAAGGGAACATTTTATTTATTTATCATTCCACACAGTTCCTATGGCAAAGTTATTTAGCCAAGGCTATGAGAAAGGAAACCACCCTACTACAGGGAGCAACCCAATAGCTTTCTGATTAATGCTGCACACACTTCACCGGAATGCAGCAATAACTCTGCAAGCAAGTGCAAACAGCCCCCTCAGAGCCTGCGATGCTGCTCAGCCAGCAATCGCCTGGAACCCACGCTGTAAGTCATGCTTTATTTCCTTCCCTCTGATTGGAATTTTTCCATAGCGCCTTCGGGTCCTTCAAGTGCAAAGGTCACACACGTAGCACATTCTAGCACAGCGTGCAAAGGTATGTGGTGCGGTGGGGTACTTGTAAGTGGGACCTATGTCTGCCTCACCACCCCAGTGACCTAGTTCCTGTGAAGTTACAGCGCTGCGTCAGCAGCCTCCCTATGTACTCTCCCCTCCTGACTCTTGTTGGCACCTGGATAGCCAGCTGGTCCAATGTAAATCCTTCCAGCTGGTGCCATGCACCAAGTTCAGAGTCCCATTTATAGTTCTCCAGCCAACACAGGGATCATTTTACTACTTTTCAAAGCTATTAAATTGTCCAAACTGTCCATGCTTAGTACCAGATGAAGGTTCAACATTGTAGATCGATTAACTTACGGGGTGGAACAGATGGACTCTGGCTCACTTTCTTCAGCAGCACTGGTATAGAACTGGAGCAGCTCATCTTTCATGGAGAGCTCATGCCGCAACTGAGAGACCTGCACAAAGAGTGAGCTTGCAGATCAGTAAATTGATTTTCTAAGTGCATTCTTAAGTAAAACCACTACAAATTAGCTAGTTATTCACCCTCCAAGCACCACCTTCAGACTAAATCAAGAGGCCAAGACTGGAACGGCCCAGAACCGGTTGCTTTATTTCTCAGAAAGAAGGAAAAGTGTATCTTTTAAATTAGCCACTGTGTTCTTTTTTTAGAAGTTCAACAATGCAATTATCCACCGCTACCAGACATGTTTCTCTTTCACCTTCTTTAAGGTGAGCAATCCTGATTCACCATTGCATTAGTCTAGATTCACATCCACAGAAATGGATATATTACATTGATACTGCAAGAAATTAATGTGGCACAATCAAGCCAAACATCACTTTCATCCATTTTATGTGATGAGTGTCACCTTCTGGCTTGGATACAGACCTTGTAGATCTCAGATACAGACATTTCTTCCTCTACAAGAGACTTCAGATAAAATTACTAAAATGCTTGTGTAGTAAGGTTACATTTGGGACTCAATTGCTGGCTGAGCTGCAGAACACTGCCACACAGTGTCAGGCTGCTGTTCTGAGGTTGCTGCAACAGTGGAGGCTGCAGTCAGTTTCTGGGTGCAGTTTGGGCTTTTGATGACTCCAAAACATGAGTCTAGTAAAGTAGTATGTGGGAGCCCCAAACTTAATACATACAGGTATCAAAATGGAAAAACCATCAAAACTGGGCAGTTAAGATACTCTGTAATTGTGAGCTCCAGAAACTTAATCTTGGTTAATTTATACTGCAATTCTTCACAAAAAGGGTTAAAAGCCCAATTACACAGTAGCACTTAGACCACTTCACAGCTGCAATTTAAGACCCCAGTGGCAAGAGATGAATTTTTTTTTGTCTTGCATAGCTATAAACAGCATAACTGATCAGACAGATCTGTTCCCTTCCACTTGCACTGTAAGACTTGGCCCTCAGTTTTCCCCTTCCCATGCATAAATTGCAGAGCACATTTGTTTTTATTAGACTTCTGTTTTTTGTACTGTAGGCATATTCCTATTTGTAGTTATTACTGGCAAAAAACCCCAGAGAATATCAATAAAATAGATTCAAGCTGCATTTTCATCGAACAAAAAGCAGACTCAATGCAATAAAGCACTTCAACTGTGCAGAATTTTAAGCAAACAAGGTCATTTACTAAGGCTATTCTATGTAATCAAATGCACTGAGGCACCAAGCCCTCCTGAGACATGGGTTCTAAAATGCAAGGGAAAAAAAACCCCCAACCAACCACATTTCAGAAAATCATGAAACAAAATCCATGCATTAATTTTGGGAGGTTCACTTCCCCCATTTCAGGTAGAGCTACAAAGCTGAGCCAAAAATAACAATTTACTTCCCTCCAGCACATCATGGCTCAGCCTCTTTAAGTATCAACAATTCAGATACTGTCAGTGATGGTGGCACTAGATAATCTCCAGCTTTTGCTATGCTTTTTTCTCTATGAATTAAGAGGACCGACGATACTATTTTTACTGCCATTTCCAAGCATTCTAATTCTCCAGAGGAAGGTGAACAGCCAGAAAGGATGACCTTTTAATGGAACAGGACCATTGGCAATGGTTCCTGATAGCCACTGAACATCAGGTACAACTTTTTTGTTGTATTTTATTTATGGTTGCCCAGAGAGGTTGTGGAGTCTCCATCCCTGGAAATATTCAAACACTGTCTGGACACGGTCCTGTGCAATCAGCTGTAAGTGGCCCTGCCTAAGAAGAAGGTTTGGACATGACCACCTCCAGAGGTCACATCCAACCTTAGTCATGCTGTGAAATGTGAAAAAGACTCACTGCAGTAACTTCCAGCAACATCTCTCTTTAACATAGCATTTTGTGGTGTGTCGACCCCAGCCAGAAACTAAGCACCCATCAGCTGAGCATGTACTCTGCCCCACAACCCCCACAGGATGGAGGAGAGAATCAAAAGCACAAAAGCAAGAAAAACTTATGGGCTGAGATAAAGAGAGTTTAATAAGTGAAGTTGCCCATGCAAGCAAAGCAAAATACAGAATTTATTCACTATTTTCTATCAGCAGGCAGACGTTCAGCCACTTCCTGGAAAGCAGGGCCTTGGCACACTTAATTGTTACTTGTGAAGACAAACGCCATAATCATGAATGTCCCAGTTTTTTCCTTCTCTCCCTGAGCTTTTATTGTTGAGCACAACAACATAAGGTATGGAATATCCCTTTGGTCAGTTTGGGTCAGCTATCCCAGCTGCGCCCTCTCCCAACATCTTACATAGATAGGGGAGAAGAATGGGAATAAAAAAAATAAAAACAAAAAAAGAGCCTTGATGCTGTGCAAGCACTGCTGAGCAAAACCGCTTTAGTCACAAATCCAAAACACATCACCATATTGGCTGCCATGAAGAATATCAGCTCCCAGTCAGACCCAGTACACATTTTCACATTGCAAAACACAGGATTTGTTTGTGAACAGAAAGGACCTCTTCTACATTTTCACAAGCCACTGCAACATGTACCCTTCAGAGCAAACACTACCACACTACCCCTGCACAACGCACTGTTACCAAGCAATACAGACTGAGCCCTCCCCCACCATGGGGCAGAGCCCATGAGCTGTCACCATGCTTGGTTCCCAGGACTCCATCTGTTCAGGCTGTTAATTCATTCCACTGCCCTGAAAGCTTCACTCAGCTTCAGAACTATGTCACAAAATAGTTGTACCTATCTTCCGAATAATTTAAGGTAGAAGATAAAAGGATCCTCACATAGAGCACCACAGTTTAGAGACATGGGTCCTAGCTCACAGGAACAATCCTTACCAAATCACAAACAACTGTTTCAATAGTCCAGCTGATTGTTTTTGTGACTGACAGCAGTTAAATGCTCCACACATTGGAATTATTCACTTGAAATAAGAGACCCAGTTACACTGTATGTAAATAACACGCATGCAAGTACCAGGCCAAAGAGCATTTCTATCTTTCCAACATTACCTTCTACTCTAATATACCAAAACCAGTGTTCCTTTTTTTAAAACAGCATTCCAGATTATAATTCAGCTTTTCCTTTCATCTTACTTTACAGAGAACAAAATCAAACTTGGACTTTAAAACCAGCTATCACCAAAATACAAACTCTGATATGTGACCTGGAAATAGAATAACAGGACTAGAGGGTTGTATTACTCAGATGTTACTACAGGTTTGAGGTGGTGTTGAGGACTGACACTGTGTTTGAAGCGCTGCCTTTTTAGCTTCAGAAACACATGACAAAATCTGAAGAGGAAGAAGCAGCGTAAACTAGAAAGTTTAGAAAGATTAGGAGAAGCTAAAACCTAATGACCTACTCCATTCCAAGCACAGCTCACATTGTGACAGTTTACACTGCTTTGATATCAAGCTCTAATTTCAAAGGAGACAACATTAAACTGTAGGTAGCACCACCCCAGGAAAAAGGGACAGATCTTGAGATTGGAGCTGCAGCATTCTTACTGAACATGGTAATACAACAGCAGATAGACACACTGTACCTGGCAACTATACTTCTGCTGCTGAAAAGGTAGACACCCATCTCTGTAACCAGAACAATTTACAATTAAGAAAGTATTCTCAGTATAATGTTTATGCTTTTCGTATATAATTCTGAAACAGTAAGCCGAGACTAAAATGTCTGTGAAGGCAGTATAGCGCTTGCTTCAGCGCACTCACCTCTTGTTCTCTAGTGCGCTACATGAAAAGTCTCAGTGCCATCAGGTTTTACTGAACATGATCACAGCCCCTTCCTAAACAAAGTCAAAAGACTACCCCAATAATCTAATGCATTTCACATTAGCATGGTTCCATCCAAGATACATCTATCAAGAATCTGCCAGTATCCACAGCACCTAACTCCCCACACAGGGAAATAAAGTAAGAAAGAGCAACTGTATAAGTATTTGATTAAAAATTCAATGGTATCTGAAAGACATAAGGTGTTACTTGAAACAATGTAAGTTTTCTGGTAAGTTTTATAGATCACACCAATGTGTGTGCTCGCAGCCCAGAAAGCCAACCATATGTTGGGCTGCATAAAAAGAAGCGTGGCCAGCAGGTCATGGGAGGTGGTTCTGTCCCTCTGCTCTGGTGAGCATCCAGCTCTGGAGGCCTCAGCACAGGAAAGACATGGACCTGTTGTAGCGGGTCCAGAGGAGGCCACAAGCATGATCAGAGGGATGGATCACCTCTCCTATGAGGACAGGCTGAGAGAGTTGGTTGTTCAGCCTGGAGAAAACAAGGCTCGGGGAAGGCCTTATTGCTACTTTTAATACTTAAAGGAGGCTTATAAGAAAGATGGGGACAGACTTTTTCAGTAGGGCCCTGTAGCGATAGGACAAGGGGTAATGGTTTTAAAATGGTTTTAGAACTGTTTTTAAAATGGTTTAAAAGAGGGTAGATTCAGACTAGATACTAGGCAGAGATTTTTTATGATGAGAACACTGGAACAAGTTGTCCAGAGAGGTGGTAGATGCCCCACCTCTGGAAACATTCAAGGCCAGATTGGACGGGGCTCTGAGCAACCTAATACAGTTCAAGATGTCCCTGCTCATTGCAGGGGAGTTGGACTAGATGATCTTTAAAGGTCCCTTCCAACCCAAACCATTCTACGATTCTATGAATTGAGAAACACGTGCACCATCATACTGTATTCTAAACGTGCTCATCAATGTCTAAAACATTATTACTGCAGTAAAACTCAGAGAAATGTATGTACTGCAGCAGGCTACCAACCCATGCTTCAACAGATTCTACCACAGTTCCCTGGAAAGAGATACAGGAAAATCACAAGAAGCTGTAAGATCTTAGCAACCTATATAGAAGGTAGCAAGTCTCAGCCTATAATGCTTTGCTTCCCAATATAACCCAGTGATTCCTAACATTGACAAGTTCATACATACAAAGCATGTTGAATAAAATTTACCAATCATTAAAATATATCCTGACCCATCTGAACAATGGAAGCTTACACAAGCCTATGAAGTTGGCCCAGCCTGGAAAAAACAGAATGCACATGATTTCAGTGAGCATGCACTGCTGAAATCTCCATAAATACAAGAAGTATTTACCTTATATGTGGTACCTATATTATATTGAGTTTGAGAAGCAAAGGGAAGCACAAATGCTATGTTCTAAGAGACAAAATTTAACTCAGGTATGAATAGAAAAGCATTTGAGAAAAAGCAATTAAGCATCAGTTGGCGAGGAAGAAACGAGGACTGAGAAAGATTCAGGGGAGAAACAAGAAAAAGAAAGAGCTGCACACAAAGGGAGGTAGGAGAAGGGAAAGAGCGATTAGTGAGATAATCAAACAGAGGCGAATTATGCCTAAAGCAGGGGAACAAGGACAAAACAGGTAGAAGAAAACAGTGGGCACAGTGACTCAAAACTCAAAGAACAGCTGGTTTCAAAGGAAAATTTTATCTGAGGCAGAGCAAAATTTGATAGCTTGAGGTTTTATCCCCCCTCAAATCACCTGATTGGAACCAACAGGTCAAATCACTTTTTTGATCATATTCCTAAAAGTGTACATGCTATAAAAATGGCTGACCAAACTGCTGCAACACAGATTGACCTGTTATGGACAGGACACCCAAAAAAAAATTAGGTATGAACAAGGTGAAGCTAGAAGGAAAATTCTCTCCATCACTGCAGATACTTACCTCTTCTCTGATGTGTTCTACTTGCTCCTCCAGGAACTCATTTCTTTCTGTCAGTGATTTATTCTTCTTTAACAGCGACTGGCCAATCCGAGCAGCTAATTCTAAGTCACGTTCTTTCTGTAAAGTATTAAGAAAAGAAAGCTAATTTCAAATTTTTTATTCACCAAAGGATCAGAGGGAGGGTAAAATTGTCATGAAAGGAACAGATACTTGAACAATAAAAGACTTTCCTCCTGTAAGGGTTTGTTCCATTGTTTTTTTGCTAATTTTCTTTTTCTATTCCTGCTTATGTTACACCCACATTATTCAGAAAAGACTGACCCATACAGAGTTATTGAACTATACACACAAAAGCACAGCTTCAAGGTCTACAGTAGGACAACATAAGTGAAACCAGATCTGGTTCTCTATTGCAGCTTTGTTTGAGAAACTGCTAAGGGAAACTATTCCATCACCTTGCTATACCATTTGCAGAATGCAATCACAGAGCTTTAGAGGTTACATTTTAAAGAATTCAGAAGCACAGTAAAAATATCAAGGAACATTTCAAAGTATTCTTCAGTTTCCACTTGGTCCACCTTAAAATAAAAGGCAGTAAGCTGTGCAGGAGCAGAAGCCAGTTCCACCACAATGAATGTTCAAGCTCCTATGTTCTTCATGTATGTACATCCATTAGCACCTTCATATAAAAACATATCTTATCCCTTTCCCTTTTGCAGATGCCCAAATCTACAATAAGTGGCTATTCTCATGTCATGCTTGGACTCTTCTTTGCCCTCCTCTATGAGCACAGAATTGGAAATAACCCCTCCAGACAGTTCATCACATGTATCAATAAAAAATAGAAGCTTATCCTGTTGATGACATGTACCTATACATGTGTCAGCTTCTGCAAAGCTGAGACATGGGGTTGTAATCTGCCTGGGGAGAGGATGATAAACTGCATAAAATTGTGTGCTGTCCATTAAGCATTTCTATTTATCATTTTCATATTCAACTACTAGATCTTTAAAATAGTGGGAAAATGGTGCTAAGGTTAACTCCCTACTTACCACCTGTTCAACACCACCTAAGAAAGAGTTTTCTCCCTGTCACTGAAAATACTGTTTGGGGGTTATTTACTGCCCCTGACAGCCATCCAGATTTTATGACTAAAAGCTACCTTATGTCACGTATACATTAATGACAAAGCCCAATCACATGGATTTGAAGTCAATGAATTTGAATGAAGAGGCTTTTGTAGTGGAAAAAAGGGAAGTTATGTAAGAATTGGTATATACAAAGAAAGGGTATTGATCACTGCTGTATCTACAAATAGCATTTTCCAAATGGCTTCTGAAGGTCAGGCCTACATTTGCATTGAAAGCTACTGGCATTATCTAGCCATAAAATCTTTACATAATCTTATGTACAATCTTTCAGAACAATAGGTCCCACAAAGTTATCCAAAAAATGTTTGGTTTACTTATCAAGACAACTTATTGTTCAGTAACTTGGCTCACTTCATGATATGAAGTGGAAAAAAAATATATTGCTGCAGATTTGACTCTACAGAGGAAGAGCTATCAAGAAGTAAGGTTTATAACCTCAAATTTGAGGAACGTAAGTTTATTTCCAGGCTCTTTAATTAACCTCCCTAGACTTCCTACACAGTTTTTAGTAATTCAGCTCTAAATCTCAGTTTGGGTTCAGGCCTCTTACTCACACTGATAAGGAACTGATTTATTACAACAACATGTAAAAAAAATACTGAAGTCAGACACACACTACTATTAGAAAAGGATGAGAAAGCAGTTTCATGGAGGAATCTGCTCGTATTCTTATCACATACCCAGGCAGGCCTGGTGTCACTCTCTTTGCTTAGTTTCAGGGCAATAGTCATAGATTTTCAAAGTATCTGCACACATGTTGTTTTGAGATCTTCTCTTTCCTATCGCCCCCCCTAAAATGTTGCACCTTTCACCCTGCCAACTTTGCAATACAGTCATTTGAAGCTTGCCAACAAGGACAGTACAAGGAGTAGTTTTGGGGGTTTTTTTCTTGCTTGTGTGTGTGAAGGTAGCAGAAGGAGTTACACCTTAAATTCTGCAAACTGATGTAATCTCTTGTGATAACCACCATTTGGAGAATAGAGAAAGGAGCTGTAAGTGCATGTCTGCCTAGGAATAGAGGGATTCAATCAGAAATGATGGCCAGATAAAACAAAAAAGCTCACCAAAAGTATTTCTTTTATTAAAGATTCACCTATTACATGTTCCCCCATTTTTCCTTTGCTATCATCCACATAGGAAGTACACCAGAAGCTTTAAAACATTGGCTCAGCAAGTCCTTCTAGCATTGCTCCCATGAGTGTCATTTCAGGATCTATAGACATTTGGCTACATGGACTCAGGGGAGGAAACAGTTTGGCAGAATGCTGCATCATTACTAGAAGGAGCCATGGAAACAAATGCAAGTAAATCCTAGGCAAACAAGACAAAGGGAACAGGACACAAACAGGTACCATACTGTTACTACAAGTTAATGGATTATTCCAGGACAAGACTTTTAGGTAAAGCATCAGTTTTAACTGATATTTCATAGAGTTGTTTAAACAAGTTCAGCTCAAAGCACAAAATGCAGGGCTTTGTACTGTGATCAGATGTATCAAGCATAGGTGGGAGGTGTGAGCATTCCCATGCTTGTTTCCTTGCAGAATTAGAGAAAGAACAGACCACCCAATGTATCTTGGCTAGACAGACCCTTCTTTTGACATTACTATTGCAGTAAGCAAGGAAATAAATATGAAACATTAAATTACACTCACCCATGAACTAATACGATTGTAACAGTTTTCAGCTAAAAAACTCTTCATAAACGTTATTTGGAAAGTCACTGCCTAAGTTTACTGCAGAAAAGCAGCTAATTTCGGTTAATTTATCATGATATTTATTGAACGTAAGCATCATAGCTTCACAGTTGCTTTTTGACATTTCTTGAGTGTCAAGGATTACAGTAATAACAATTTACATAATAATGGTATTTAAAAAAAACCCCAAACCCAAACCAACCAAACATAAGGCAAAGAAGAAAAGGCTTGGAGACAAACGGAGTATTAGATGTTTCCTCATTTTCTGTCTACGCACTTCTCTGGAAAGACATTATCTGAGGTCATAATTATGAATACAAGACTATTTGTGAACTTTTTTTTTTTAATTTTAAAAGAGAATATATCCATCAATAATGACACCATTAGCTTTACATGTACTGTAAAAATATGCATCATTTTAAGATAATTCCCCCCCGCCTCCTCTCATTCATTATGACAAATATTTGGCCACAAGCAAGTTAGATGGCCTCAACTGCAAAATAAGCACAAGTAATTAATCCATATGACTGAGGTAAACAAACGATCTTTACTTAGAAATAATATTTACCTTACCAATGAGATAAAGTGTACATACACTCACAGCACTTACTCCTCCTCAGTGGACGGCAGTCTACCAACAGTCTTTAGTAGTGATACCATATAATTTCTGTACTACTTTCTCATACTGTATATGGGTCCTTAAAGAGATGGAATACTTGCCTCTTCAAGAAGACGTGTAACAGCATCTATGTCATTGTATGTTTTAGTCATCTGGCCCACTCTTTCAGCACATAAAACTGTAAAGAAATAAAATAAAACATTAATCATATTAGCGATACTATCACAGGGAAAATATCCTTTTAAGAGTTTAGCTTTGCCTAAGTTTTCATCTTAAAATTACTTATGTCAATTTTTTTTTTTGTGTGAGTATATAAAAAGTAAAAAAAAAAACCACACTCAAATAATCACAGCTTCAAGGTAAACTGAGAATACAAGTGTTTCTCTTTTGTAAGGAGTATTTGCTTTTGTCAGTGGCAGAACAAACCATTAAAACTTCTCTGAAGAGGAATGTCTTGAGTTTATTAAAAAAATAATCAAGGAAGAAGTGAAAACAGATGTTCTTTGATACATAATTAGGATTCTATCATGTCACATAGTCACTGTATTATGTGCAGTAGAGTTACTCCCTGAATAAGCAAATCCAATACTGTTAGTAACACTGTTCAACATGAAGATACTGTGTCATATTAAGTTGATAAGAACTGGGTTCTGTGGTGTGAGTCAAAGTAAATAAAAAATGCATGCAAAATAATAAACAATTTTTATAATACTCAGACCACACCATAGTGGCCACAGTATCACTCATAAAAATATTTACTTAGACTGGATAAGATTATTAATCACTAGGGTGAAACCAGGAGTTTTGTTAGACTGAAGTATGCAGAAGTTTAGTCTACCACCATAGGTGATCCTTTAAGAAGCTACAGTGACTTATCTAGAAGTCTGCAAGTGTTCTAAAAATCCTCCAATAATCAGAGGAAACAACGGCACTTTCTGCTCTACCCTTATATTCTTGTTATTTTCAGCTACACTTATTCCTCAAACCCTGTAAAGGGATTGTTAATGAAGTTGAGCTGATCATATGGACTACAGGTTATCAGGCTGCTGGAGCACAAATTGTTCTTCAGGGGATTTGCCCTTGACTATGTCAGTTAAAGCTCAGTCTGACAGATTTGCTAATGTTGCTCTAGCAGGCAGGGGTGATGGGGGGAAATGACAGATAAGGCCTAATAACATTTAAATAGGAAAAAAAAAGTGTACTGAGTACAGTAACATTACCAGGAGACACTTTGTCATTAAAGGAAAAAAATACTACCCCATTTATGAACATACAATCTACATATACATAAATATACAGTTGATCACCACTACAGCACATAATAATATATCAAATGCAACAGTACTTGGCTATCTGTTGAAATGTTGGAGAATTTTTTTCCATACTTAAACATTAGGAAGCTGCTTAAACTACGGCAAGAAGTACAGTTTGTTTCCATTTATTTTCCCGTTTCTCAAATTTTATTTTTGAGGATCAAATCCTGAAAACATTTACAATATTTAGTGGTATCAGCAGTGCCAGTGAACTCCAAAGAATGCCACTGAAAAGTATTCAGAAGATAATTACACTTATTCAAATAATTAAGTCTGAAAGTAGTAACAGTAAGAAGTTTACACTTCAAAGTAACAATTTGACAAATGTTACGCAAAGAATAACTATGTCACTGCACAAGCAAAAATACAGTACAAGCTGTATTAGTCAAAAGCAGACTGATCAGGATTCCACAGAAAAGAACTGAAGTAACTCGCAGAAAACATCAGCTATAATAAAACAAAGGGGTTAAATAGAAGCTTTCCATAAAAACTTCACATGAAGACAGATGGTGTCATATCCAGAAGACTATTTACAACTAAAAAAAATAAACATTGCCATAAATCCCTTTTTTTTTTTAAACATAGTAAGTTCATAAGTCATCTCATAAAATGTTTATCAGAAATTCTGATGCCAGCAGGTTATTTTCCCAAACAACTGTACACTAAATAGTTCCCTTGGTTACAACATTCCCTCACTACTATAAAATAATGTTTGAGATGATTATTAGTGCTTTGCTAATGACAACCACTGATTATGACTACGGCAACCTCACACCATCCTAAGTCAGGTGAATGTATAACCTTCCTAACATCCAAGCTGATAAAAGGACGGTGCTCCCACAGACAGAATAAAGTCACTCAGCTGGGAGAGTGATAAAGGTTGGCTCAAGTGGCTGCTCACTTGATTATTCCTTCAGAACTTGCTATTTAATCTTTAACACAGCAGGGTAACACCACAGCCTTACCTCAACAGACTTATTACTAGCAAAGCAGTAGCAACCTGGTCACCAATAGCTTTTATAATCTCAAAATTTCCATCAAATGTCTGTTGGTCATTGTTAAAACAGAAGTCTTCATATACTACTCTGCCAATGTGGAAGGGTTTCAAAGCAGAAGTATCTTACGCATCCTCTTCAACATCCAAGTAGAAACAAACTTCAATAGACCGCATATAATAAAATGCCTCCTCCAGTCAACTACCTCCTATCAGCACTCAACATAAAATAGAGCAGAAGCACAAAACTATTAACTAAATGGAAGTGTTTCCTTTTGGAAGGAGGGCAAATTGCAGAGGCATTTCTCTCCATCCCTCAAAAACCAAGGCTGGTGGGGAAGAGAAGGTGAAAACCAAGGGGAGAGAAAGTAATTCAGAAGCAGCATTAAAAAACCTCGAAACAATGTCTAAGTATGTAGTTATTCAGCCTCCACAGATTACAAGATAACATTTCACCAATTGCTAGTGCAGTGATTTTTATTTCCTTAATGTTCGAAAAATTTACCAGTGAAAAAGACACACTATTTTGAATAATCATTTCGAGCTCTGATCAATGAAGTATGGAGGGGAAAAAAACCCCACAAACTCCACATCTCTAATGGATTCTGCATAATAAGTTTCTAGCCAGGTGGAGCTTCTGACAAGCATGAGAGCCTGGTAACACTACTGTTAAGATAAAGGACAAGGCTCTGTAATACAACACCTACAGTGCCAATTTACTGACCCCTTTCTGCTCACTTGCAAATCAGCAGTATTTCTGCTTGAGGGTGATAGGAAGCACAGTGTCTAAATGCATGGATGGATACATGCAAACATCCAAATCAAACACGCTTTGCACCTCTCAGTTTATGAAGAAGGCTGTTAATAAAGAAAGAAAGAATTTAAAAAAAAAAAAAAGTCTACAGCAAGTGGAGGAATCATAGAAGTCCAGAAACACAGAGTTGGAAAATGTGTTTTGGTAACTGCTTTGAAACTGATGTCACAGATCCAAAATGGGAAACTAAGAACAGAGAAAGCTTCTATCACATTATTTTCATGACAGCATTAAATACTGCTACCAGGGACATATCTGCAGTTCAAAGTCATTGTTTCTTTAACAGCACAACACACAAATGGATAAATGCTACACAGATCAAGTATCTCCCCTGCCTTCAAGTACCTAGCACCATCTTCATATTCTCTTTAAGCTTGCAAATTTACAGGTACCCACATTCCTGTGTTTTCCAACATGAGTACAGCTGCAAGGATGTACTCTGCATTTATTTCTCGTAATATATTTAAGGCAGAATCTGACTGGAAGCTTCTTTCAGGCTCTCAGCTCTGCACTGACTAAAGCACTGATTTCCAAGCTGAAGATGCTCAGGGAGAAGGGAGGAAAGTATGAACCTCCCTAGATTGCTCCCTAAAAGTCACGCAGCCATCTAGCATGCTGATGAGAGGAAAAGTATGTTTCCAGGAAGAGGAAACAGCCATGGAAGGGAAAGGGAGCAAAAATACCACTATTGGGAGCTGCTGCAATGAGCCACCACCCACCAAACAGGGGATTCAGGTGGAAGAAAAAAATGAAAGAAAAAAAAAAAAAAAAGTCACAAGAGCCAGCAGTCATGGGTGTCCTCAGCCCCTGCTAGGGGCATTTCTCCTCAAGGCATACCGCCTCTTCACTGTTGAGACCTATCAATCAGGGACAAACTAAAGAACTAAAGGAAAGCAGCCATGGCTGAAAAGTAAAGCCCAGTTCCCACTGCTCCTCTTTGCATCTATTTCCAAGTACTGGGAAACAGAAGAAGGATATGGTAAAGTTTCACTTTTTGGGCAGATAATACTGACCTGTATAATTATAGAGGGAAGGCCCTAGTGCATGGGGATTTTCCTACTACCAAAATTTATTTCCTCAAGAACTACATCAGGATAAGGGAATAGTGTTCATGGAATACAGATCTCTGGCAATTTTAATACTGATGCTTCTTATTGGCCAGGTAGCAGCAGAGGACATTACTTTTTTTCATAACAGCTCCCTACCCAAAGTCTATGGCAAGGCCTACTATATTCTCGATCAGTCATGAGAAGGCCTGTCTCACAAATAGCTTCTGCCTCCCTCCTCTCTGCTCAGAGCTCTGCCTGAACACTGAAGATACAATGGCAAATTCATCACATCCTCAGTGTTGCGCATCGAGACATACAGAACACACACAGTAACACTGACTGGCCAGCCACACTCCTTACTGCTGGATACCACTTGGCAAATGTTAGCCATCAGAGATCCTGGCAGACTCAGACTCCTCAGCTCACGTTGGTTTACTTTCTGAAAGGCTCTTTTTCCATGCCAAGGATAAAGCACTTACTAAAAATCACAGCTTCGGTCCTAGAGCCACCAATAGTTAGGCTCTGGCACTGGTGACTGCAAGCACTACATCAACTTGAGCCAAGTGCATGAGGAATTCTAAAACTGTGCCATATTATGTATATTCCCTTTCAAATAAACTCATGAAGATTATACCCAAAATGTGCTATCAGTTCTGTTACTGACCCAGACTAGATAGATTTTACACATTTAAAGTTAAACATGGTAGCTTCTTCTCCACTAAAAAGGAGTATTTGGCAGCCCTGGCTAAACTGGGACAGAGTCTTCGGGTGTGCTGTTGCCTGTTATGTTTGAAACAGCCCTAAGAAAACATGTTCATCTAAAGAGCTTAAAAATTTTAAAAGACTACTGTCACCAGAGCTTGAACAATGTGCCTCTGAGGCACCACTTGCTAGTGGTCCAAATTTTAACACAACACACCAACAGTTCCTTCAGCCTTCCCCACTGCTCCCCAAGCACAGGAGGCGGCCAGCCCCTCCAGAGGGCAGATGGGGAGTTCAGTGGGAGGCTGTGACCCTGGTTAGAGGGATAAAGAGCAGTCACAGTGTGCCAACTGCTTCACAACTGTCAAGTCACACTGTGGGCGAGCTTCATGGAGGAGTCTGGAGGAACATAATGTTGCGAGCAATACAAACTCAGTCAGCAAGTACATATTAGCGCGGTGAAAAATAACCACCGTAAGTTCAATAGAAAATGCCAATAGGTCTTTCTTTTCTTTTTAATGTTACAGTCTAGCTTACCATGGTTTCAATGGCATAGTTTTCAAATTAATCTTTTAATATGAAAGAGCAGTTACTGATTCTTCTAGAAGAAGAGATTTTATCTTGCCGTTTAAGCTATGGTTTAAAGCATGTTTGTTACTGTCATTTCTCTCATACAGTATTCAAATAACTTAGTAAATTCAATATTAAAGCCTCACATACAAACCTATGTTATTACTTAATCTCAGGTTTGGGAAAAAACTTTGCTGTTATTTTTCTTCTAAAGCTTATTCCCAAACACTCAGGTAGGTAGCCATTTCACAGTACCTCTTCTAAGCATGGCATGAACTGCATTGAATTTTCTTGTGATGAATGCAGAATCAAGTTAAAGGAAATTTCAACAAGAACATCACACACTTGTTCCTTCTATTAGCATAAACACAGATCAAATGTGGTATCATGGAAAACACAGCCACAAAGTGAAGCTAAGGAGATGAGGAAAAGGGCCTGGAGAGAACTCACCATCACCTTAATGCCTACACCATTTACTGATACAGCTCAGTATAGCTCTTCTGTTAAAACTTTTCTTGCATCATTTTTGACTGCTAGTCATTGAATTACTGTCTTGACATTCTCCTCCATCCATTTCTTGTCAAGAAATGTCTAAACTGAAGTCCCTGCAACTAATAACTGGGTGTAAGGCTTAAACCAGAATCTGGACTGTAAATCTCTCAAAAATCCAGAAAGGAAGTTACAAGCCTATATTAAAAGCCATGCATTGTCAGCTGTCTCCCTTTCTTAAATACATGATCTTTTCCTATTCCATCTCTTTGGGAGGGATTGGCTGTGCCAAAGCCTTCAAGAACTACTAGTCTCCATTTTCTTTGCTTTATTATTTTAAGATTCCAGAACCCTGTATGGCTTCCATTCTAGTCAATGTCTCTGTAAGATAAAACAGGCATTTCACATTTTCTGAAAGTCAGACTCCTGGAGCTCCTGAACTTGAGATTTTAATGGTGATCACAAGACTTTTTTTTTAAATTTATTAAACTTGAGTTAGATTCTTAGCTTGCATTTACTCATTACTTCAGATAAGGAGGACTTTTAATCTGTTACATTAGTAAATTGAAATAGTAATGACTGGATGCCATCACAAGTCCTAAACAGGTAACAGTCTTTCCCTGTCCCACCTGTGAAAGCAAGAATCAAAACATAGCCCAGTTTCAGATTTAGCTGATCCAACAAATCACTAAGCAAAGAAAACTGAAAGGCTGTCCTTTCACAGCTCAGGTTCTCTTATCAACAAAAACTGAGTAGACACTATCAACAGCCTAAGCCTGTACACAAAGTTTCACTGCAGTCAGTTCAAAGACCAGCTTATCAAGTGAAGAGTAAACATGTTGCTGTCAGGCAAAGTTAAAACTCCAAAGCCATGCACTGACTCTAGAATTGTTCTGCTTGGACCTTTTTGAAGGTGCTTCACATACTCATCAAGAAAACCTATTCTGTGACACTGCTAAGCATAACCCTAGTTCTCTGAGAAAAGCTCTAGAAACAGGACTGAGGGGAGTCACAGGATCTAAATGCCAGGAAAGGGAAAAACCTCACTATGTCAAAATGACCATGGAAATATAGACAAGTAGTGAGTACACATTCTGCACATGGAATAGGCCAAATAGTTA
The DNA here is from genome assembly GCF_031877795.1 of Strix aluco. Lineage (NCBI taxonomy): Eukaryota > Metazoa > Chordata > Aves > Strigiformes > Strigidae > Strix > Strix aluco. Next base: position 153,224,556 of record NC_133931.1, on the reverse strand, counting down.
AGGAGTCTTAATTACACAATTTTCCTCCCTTCTTTTCAATAACTCTAAATGGTTGAAGTGAAGCATATTTTCAGACTTCCCATTTCTGGTATCAGATTTACAGCCAGATATGGCTGAAATGTTTCTTTAGTTCAGTATGAAAAGACTACATTCTGGTGTTTCCATCTGCTTTACTTATAGAATGGATTGACCCATTCCCAAGAGAAATACTGTTGTTTATAAGTACACTCATGTGCAAAGATACATAGAAATACCATCTATCATTTTTGTGTATCTGTACCACTGCTAGACTGAGTGTGTAGGTGACCTGAATGTATAGGTGGAGGAGAGAAGGCATTTCAGATACATACTGAGCTTTTGAGGGGAAGGTACTGTAGAAAGACAGGGCTAAATTTATCCCAGACAGAATTCAACATTTTTTTTCCTCTCAAAATCAACAAGAAGAGCTTCAGACTGTACTTAGATCTGGATGAAAGGTAAAGTCAGCAGGAAGAGAAGGAAACAGCATGATAGATGTTTCCACAACCATTTAATCACCAAAAAAAAATGGGAATCAAACATAAAACAATGTCTGTTCGCCTCTCTTGATAAATTAGCCTCCCCAATTCAATCCCCAGTTTTAAAGTTTCCTTTTACCAGTATTCTCCCCAGCACCTTTCTATTTTGCACAGACACACAAGTTATGTCAGCCTCCTTCAGAGACCCACAACAGGGGAGATGGATAGTTTATTGACTGAGTATGACTGAAATCCAAGTGGAATATTTGATTCTGAGGAAGTCTTTACAGTAAAGTCCTATACAACAGGATTTAAAGAGCATGTTTCATCCACTGAGGCTCTGGACACAGGAACTCTTTCCCATGAGGTGAATAAGGGTGTAAATTCACAGCAGAACACATTCTCTGTGCTAACAATCTTTCAAAGCATCCTTACAGCAGCTTTATGGTCATGTATTTGGAAGTACCAGTTCTCTACCACAAACCTGCTATTTTAGAGCAAAATTAACAGCATATGAAATAACATAAATGGTGCATTTAGCTTTTGGTACCTGAAGCCCTGAAAAAGATTGCCAGACTGTCTGGAAGCAGCCCTTGAATGGGTACACTCTCTACACATCAGGTGCACAGGAGGATTTTCAATGCACATATATTCACATTTCTACCCTAATGGGCCAGTTGCCTGCAATACTGCAAATGTCCATTATTTCCACAAAGTATGACAAGACTTCCGAGTTGTTTGTTTGGTTGAAAGGTTAAGTCACAAGACCCAAGACTTGGATTACTTCTATCTATGTGCTTTCAAGTTCATGGATAAGCACAAAATTGTTGCCCTGTTCTACTCATTTTTAGAGGTACCTGTTGGGAATGACAACGTAACACATACAGTTTCATAACACACACACAAGATGTACGTATAAAAATGCACTACAATTCCAAAGAAAGATAATTTCCCAAATCCAGTTTCATTATAAAAAAAGGTATTGCATAGTCTACATCTGTTAAGCATGTATTTCTTCTTTAAAAAAGTGTACATAAATTAAGATTCATCCTATTCATATTAGTATTTTCTTAGTATTTTATGCGATGTACTGGCTACATACTAAAATATTGTAAAGTATAGTAGACTTAAATCCACACACATCATTCAAATTACTTAAATGTTGCCATGTGCTACTACCATAAAAGTTTAAAACCAAAAGGTGAAAAGTACCTTCTTCCAAGATATCAAGGCTCTGCCTGTTAAAAGTGCGTTCTCTCTTATTTTCCTTTTCGTAGTCATATTCAAAGCTTTCCTCTTCATTTACTGACATTGCCAAAGTTATCCCAGATAGACACGATATGATGCCTTAGTCTCACAGGAGATGGGAAGTCATTCCCTCGGAGGCTGTATTTTTGGGGAGAGCAAAGCAAGGTCTCCACAAAGCAGGATACCATCTTTCCTCACTCACATGCTCAGCCAGAGAGCTCCTGAACGACTGAGTATTTGTCCTTATCACAACAGCTTTGTGTTGTACAGATGGGGTGGAGGAGGGAAGAGACCATCTGTCTAATAATTACTAGAAAATTTATGTCATTCCTCATACCAGCTCTGAGGGTAGCCCGTTTTTGCTCAACAGCTCCACTAGCATATTTCAGACAAAGGGGGCGGGCTGAAAGACCCCTCCCCAGCACTCTTGACGTCAACGAGGTTCTCTCTCCTCTGCCCCGGCTCTTCCAAGTGAAGTGGCAGCTTCTCACAAGTGTCTCAGCCACACGGAAGTCTGAGCCAGCCTCCGACTGTCACACCTGGTGAAGGGTGTGCACCTTCACAGAGTTAAATCACCTCTCAAGTTGCCTAACGCTGCAAGTAACAGATTTCACAGGAGTAGTGAACAGCCTAAGCCTGTACACATGCATGTGCCAAGCCCATCAGCAGACAGATCTTGAAAGCTGCGGCAATTGTATAGTATGGTCTGACTGCAACATCCACCACACACTAAAACCACCGTGTGAACAATTAGGTTGGGGGAAAGGGAGCTTTTTTTATTGCTTTTACAAAAAAAGATTACACTTGTACAAAGCATTTATAAATGACATATCACATCAGCTGTCAAATATCATGTTTTCCAGTCACCTTTACTCTTCTGCCTGATGGGGGAAATGAAGTATCTGAAGCCCACATATGGCACCCTAGTGCATTTTCAAGGGTGTACACATCTCTTCTCTGTTTGACAAACAAAACTCCTTGTGTTCAGACCTCTTGGTTTCCAACAGGTTGTATCTGTTAAACGTGACTACATGCATAGGGCAGGTTAACTTTCTTATTTAACTTTTTGCAAGTATAGATATTTAATGTTTGCCAAGTTGCCTCTCTTACTTTCAATGGCAAATAAGCGCTCTTTGCTGCTTGCAGAAAGCATTCCTATCTGCGTCACAGGCAAAGCAGTTGCAGGAAAAGGGGGTGTACTGCAAGGCAAAGGCAGCTCATCACCCTCTGAGGGGATGTAACTGCTAGGGAGGGAGGGGGGCAGACATTAAAGCCAGCAGAACATAATAGTTGGGGTCATGTAGGAACAATTTCTCTACTACCATTTAATTAGTAGTGTGAAACTATAAAGTAGTATGAGATGGGAAGGAACTAATTTTATACAATCATGATGAATTATTCTGGTTTAAATTTTAAATTCTTGATATTTATATACAAACAATGTAACAATGTTTATATAAACAATAGCCAAAGGATATGAAATACACATAAGTGCTTGCTAAGGAAAAGAACACTCATTTCTGAATATGGAAAGATCCTACTACTCAAACTTACCAACTTGACCTCTGACTGCCAAAATTTACTGCAATATTCAGCAGCAGCAACAATAGCCTCAAGAATTCAGTTGGGGAAGAAAGAGTATTGTACCTTTCTTCCCATATCATGACATTAAAAGATATAATTTTAATAATACTAATGTAATGGGGATTACTTCTAGCTTCTGATTCCTTAGAGCTTTTCTGTGTCTTAATTTTTCCCCTGTAATGGTGACTGAAAACTCTTTTTAAAAAAAAAATAAAAATCAGACAGTAAGAATCAAAAGTACCTACTTGCCATCCAGTGTCAATTGACCACATTTTGGTAATAGCTAAGAGTATGGAAATTCAGAGAGTAGCCAAAACAATGAGACTCAGACATCTTTAAAAGAATGCAAGAAGCACCTTTTAAAGCTTAGGACAGAAAAGTCTACCACTGCCAACCCTGTTGATCTAAACTCTGTTGGTTTTAATATTGCTGACAAGTGTTCAACTACAGCTAACCAACTAGCTTATAAAGGAGAGCGGGGCAGTGGGCGACACACTGAAAACATGCATGCTGCTGCCCAATATACATGACAATATAAGGAGAATAAATGAATAATCCCACAAGCTGACTTCTGAACTGTGACTCATGTCAACTCATGCTGCACAGAAGGACTCTGATATTCAAAAGGTGAGAGAAAGATAAATGTTGCAATGCCTAATTTTATATCAGCGTATGATAAATGCTGATGCAAATTCATAATGGGTGGAGAAGGAACGTGTACCGCACCCTCACGCTATCAGCTCATTTTTAATGTTACTGTGCATTAAGCCTATTTACTAGTGCAGGAGTATTTATTTGCTAAGGACTAAGAGCCAGGTTTCCAACACATACCAAACAATAAGCAACTATGGGGGGAAAAAAAAAAACAAAAAAGCTAAATTGTATTCAGTTCTGAAAATATACATTCTAATCAGGAAAGATTCAAAAGATATTTTTAATATTTCCTGTAAATACATAGGGACTTAAAGAACATACCACATTGAACATTTATTTTTATTGGTTGCCACTGCAAAGTGAATTTGGCATATTTCCTACAGTAACTGTTCTGAATTAGTGGCTAAAGACATATAACTCCTTTCAGGAAGCTTGCTGAGCGAGTTGCAATGCTTAAAGCACACAGATGCACATTCCTCATGCGCTGCTTCCACTAAGGTACAGACTGTCTCCAGTAACTTTGCAATCAAACAGGAAACACACAAACCGGGAGCTAGTTTGCAGAGGGTGAGGCTGGACACAATACAGACAAACCCTCATATCCTGACTCATTATTTCCAAGGAACTCCAATGCATTCAAATCATTTTAACCTTCCCTTATCACTAAAAACATCTAGACTTTTGTACAATTAACCACATTAATTTTGACCACAGTTGACTGACAACAACAACGCTGCATTTAGAACAAAGGTTCTCTGTAAGCAAACAAGTCCTAAAAACAGTGGCTGAAACAGCAGCATCCAGATTTAAAAATATGTGGATGAAGAAATGTGGGTGGTTTGGGGTGGGCTTTTCAGGGAGGGAGGATAAATTGGTCTTTTAACACATGCTTTCTATTAAGATGTACAGTCAAGCCAAGTTAGATTGTTCTAATTTTTACAGGTTTTGCACATTTCCCACTCTTTCAAAATCCCACCCAAATCATCTGCTGTCACTCAACCAAAAGGACAGCACCTTACTTTTGCAGAAAGGGAATGAAATGGAATGAAGTAAGAAAACACTTTTCTGGAAATTTAGCAGCTGAGTAGAATAAAGAGGAAAAATACCTCTATACTGAAATAAGTGCCACATAAAGCCAACATACAAGCAGAAGTAGCTTAGGTCTGACTGGATGAAGAATACAGCGTCGATGGAGGAATAAAGAAAAAGAAGTGACAAAAAAAAAAAATAGGAAAATGGTATCGATTACCTGAATATAAGCAAGGTTCAACCATATTTATCAAGTATAGAGAAAAAGGACATATGAGCAAAACAAGAACAATTTTAGCTGCATACCTATACAGCAAGGGCTGTTCAGTGATTGCATGCTACAAGCATTCAGAAGATTCTCATAGATTTAGGTGGCATACCCACAGTCAGCATCCACTTAACATCCAGTTAACACCAGGGTTACTCTGACCACAGGGAGGGAGACAAAAGGAGCTAATGTATGAGGGAGACAATGACTCATCATAAATGCCCAACCACCAGCCAAGCTTCTACTGTAAGGGAGAAGGTGTCAAGGGAAGCATGTTGCCTGCACTACCCACAGAGCTGGCAGATATGTGTTTGCGAGGTTACCTGTAACTAAGGTACACAGAGAAGGAACATGGACAACCAAGAACTCTCAAAGAGATGCAGCAGGGAATATGAAATATTCTTCCAATGCTACCTGAGTGATAAAAAAAAAGACAAAAAAAAGAAAGAGAACCAGGACACAGTCTCACATCTGTAAAGGCACACTAATGTAAGCAAGGCAAGGATAAGTAATCATTCTTAAAGTGGCTGAGAGGTCAAGAAGAACAAGTATTAACATTGTTAATTATTGTTCAGCTAAAAAGAAAGGGAGCTTGCTGATAATTGTTTCAGTGGAGTGGAAAATAGCACAGAGGAGAGAAGCTCCAAACAGTAACTGCAAACAGAACACGTGGTGAAAACATTTCAATGTCAGCAGGAAGAAAATACAGGTAGGGTATAGAGAAGAGCAAAAGCAGGATAGGGGGTGCCAAAACGACCAAGAGAGCAAGATGAAGGTGCTCAGGCAAACATAAAAGGGGTTAGAAGCTTCAGCAGGTGTGACAAACAGGTCACATGGTGTGACTGGTGGGGGAAAAAAGGAAAAGACATTATCTTCTCCACAAGAAATTGCCAAAACTCATGTCCAACAAAAGGAGGAAAGGGTGAACTGCACATACACAAAATCACCTGGAATTGTAGGCAATGAACTCTCAGGCATTAGCGCGGAGTTGTTCAGCTAGAAATAAATGAGTAATGGAAGAAACCACAAGGAAAGTAGTTAGATCCAAAGTCAACCTGGATTTCTCTAGAAAGCATTGTTCATTGAGAGAATGAAAAATACTGGCCTAAGAAAGAGGCAGGGAGACAAGGCTACTCATAAAGATTTCTGTGGGTATCTACTTATCTGTTTATTTAGTTGGTTGGGGGGGGGGGGGTGGGGGGGGTGGATTTTGAATTTTTTTTTTCACCCAAGTTGCACTGTGTGCATTTTTTAATGAATTTTTTTTTCTCTAAAAAAAAAACCACCTAGATGAACTAGACTTTTATACTGTTATCTTTCATTATAAGAGTCTACAAAAGTTTCACCTTTTCGTCTTTTATCATTGGTTCTGTCAATCTCAAAGTCTGCAGTGAAAACAGCTACTTTTCTACCCGAGTACACATCCAGCTCTTTCCCCCTCCCCATTCCACCCACACAATATATTTCAATAATGCCAAATAAGGTGACAACTGTCACATATTATAAAATATTCTACTTGAAAATGTATCTAAAAGCACAATGTAATAGTTGTTATTTATAGAAGTTTCAATGTATTGCAATGTTAGTTAACACCAGTGATTCAAATAGTGTGTGACACTTTGTCTAATTCTGTCTACTCATACCAAAAATAAACCCTGTAGAGGACCTTAAGAAAAGGGATTAATTCATTATTCCAACACTATAAAGTTTTTACAAAGATTTATAAATTGTAAATTTTGAACATTTGTTTATTTGCTTTTGCAAGGTATTAAAAAAAATTACTGCCACCAAATGCAAGTTGAAGACATCATTACTATGTCGGTCCATATAGAAGTTCATTAAATCTGAGGTAATGGTGAGAGACACTTCTTTACCTAAGCTAAATAATAGCATTAAACCTTATATCCTGGTGTATTTTTAGAATGTTTTTTTCTTTGAAGAACAAGAAACCATATGCTGCTAAAATAATTTTAAAAAGGAAAACAAATGGTCATATCTTTTAAATGGAAATCTGAGTCCCATTGGCTCTGACAAAGAATATATGAACAATTTAATCAGAAAAATAAGTGTGTAGGACAATAACTTGTGAGGTTTTCTATTAGTTTCAATGTACCGCTGACTCTCCTCCACTGTTATATTTACCGAAAAAGGGTGAACTGGGTGGGATTCACAATTGAAGGCACACATACATCTGAGCTCCGGAGAGTCCATGTTTGGCAGAGAAATAAGCTCTCTAACTATGCCTCATCTTGTCTTAAAATAGATATTCAAAACAGGTCAGCTGAGCCGCAACTGCCTATCACTTTCTACTGAATATAAAAAGAATCTCAGGCAAATGACTCTGGTATCGATGAATACATGGTAGAAAAATCAAACATCAAGAGACAGGCATCTCATAATATGCCATCTGCTCCAGCTTTTTTAAAAAATTCCATTTTCTACTATAAAGATGCCTTTTGTCTCCCACTACAATTAGTACACCTTTCTCCATCAACAGGAGATGCCAATACCACTTTAAACCCAAATTAGTATGCCAGTATTGAAGGCCAAAGACTCTGCTTTCCACCACACCTCTTGAATCCTTCTCACACACTTCAACTGGGAGAAGCAAAAGCAAGCTAAACCCCATAAAGTTCCATGAAACTCTATGAGACTACCATTCACCTGAGAGACTGAGACAGGACTGACAGCACTACCCTTCCATCATGTAAAAAGTTGTATTTTAATTTAAAAAAATAAAAAGTAATTTTAGAAAAGCATTATGCCTTACCTACTGGAGAGACTTTTCCCTATCAGACATTAAACCCTGCCTTCTCTTAGGGGAGAACTTCCCAGATACTTCAAGCAGCCAGCCAGCCCATACTCTAGCTGACTCTCTGCAGGTCTCAGCTCATGGAAGAAGTATGCTGGGCGGGGGCTCAGCACTCACAAGAAAACTTGTAAGCCCAGAATCAGACCAACCACTACCATGCTCCCAAGGCCCTGATCCCACAAGGTATTTAAATGCTTGCCCAACACCTGTTGTTTATTCCATTACCGTGGAACTCCCATGGTTTCTCCAGTGCAGCACATACCTTAAGACAAAATTGATAAGCAGATCAGCTCTTAGCTCAGACATTCAGGCACACCACACTTCCATATAATGACACTTTGACCAGACAAAGGACCATAAGAAAAGAACAATAAAAAGAAGGCTATCTGTACTTAACCCAGGGAAAAAATCAGCTACAGCTTTTCATGACAGTTCAACTGTTCCATTTCTTAAGCTTCTAAAACCAGGCCAACTCAGCCTGTTACATCATGCAGATTAATCAGATGCTACAGTATTTACTATGGTTAAACCTAGAGGATGAAGGTTACATAATGGATTCAATCCAACTTAAAGTGGTCAGATCTTCCAAATAAATATGCACCTTTTCTCTTTGAACACCTGGCCAGGAATAATCAATTAAATGTAAGAGAAGTTCAAGCTTCTGAAATCACATTCAGTTCTGAAATCTAGTAGAGAGAAACGGATGGAGGCACATGTCACTCAAAAGACCATAAAACCCCATACAAATTTTGGCACACATATCTTTACTTTTCACATCCCTTCTGATATTATTATCAAAGCACTATGAAATATCTTTGTGTACTACAAAAGTACAACATCCTCTTGGGCCTACACTTACTCCTTCCTGCTCTTTGCTTCACTGGGATCTTGGACTTGCCTTGTTTAAGTCAAGCTCTCCAACCAGAATAAAATCCATACACAACTACTGCTTTCCCAAAGGCTGCATGTTGTTTTAGAGGTTACCACTGAGTGCCATTAATTAGGAATCTCGTTTTTTCCACTCTGCAGAGAGTACAGTTTTAGCCATTCCTTATCATTCCTCATGTGCCTTCTATCAGAAGTCAGATGAAAACATTCAGTGCTCTGATAAAGAAATAATCGCCCAACCAAACATCAGAAAAATTGCAAGAGGCCCAGAAGATAGTGCTCAGTAGAGTTTGGAATTTTTTCCAATTCAAAAAGTTAACCTGCTCACTTTTAAGAATCTACAGTTTTAAATGTCTTTCACAGACAAATAACCAGAGAGAAAACACGTACTGCCTATTAACATTGAACATACACATATTGCCACGTATTGGTAATGCAGAAAAACCACACATACTTAAAACTCAAACCAATACAGAATCTTACAATAAGTGTATTTAAATTCCGCTCAATTATTATACGTACAGTTAGCATTTCAAATATTTCTCCCCCTCCCCAAAGACTGCTCATATAATGCATATGCTCCTCTGCCACTCCCTTTGAAAAAGAGAAAGCTATACAGCTGAGTCTCTTGTAGCACACTCACAAGAGATGCTGAGGTGCAACAGAGATGTGGGCAACTCCACTACACCAGGGCACTGCCTTTTTCAAGGTATTTCATTTTAAAACCATTGAATAATGATGCTCCAGTCTTACAAGCTCCAAATTCTACAACAAGAAACTAGAAAAAAATATTTACCATCTGTGCATTCTTCATAATACCAGTCCAGTTCGTAATAATCTGCTTCAATAAATTTCTGCATAGTCAGTATCCTTCAGCAACATAGACGAGATTTCACTTCTCTGCTAAGGTCAAGTGAAATGCAGCCATGCCTTCCTGCCTTTGCAAAATACCATACTGCAAGGAAGCTCACAGGAAGCTGAAAAAGAGCTGCACATCTTCAGTGAGCCTGCGACTAAAATAAAAGGGGGTTGTGGAGGGTGTATTTGGAAAAAATAAAAAGAAAATAAAAAATAGAAAAAGGATGCCGAAGGGAGAAGCAGATGCCCTGGCGGCTTCTCTAATAAAGAAGCTCTGCACAGGAGCCTTGGATGGGTGTTAACAAAATCATCCTATCAAAAGGCTGATGCGCTGACGTGGGGGACACACACCACCGCCTGGCTGTTTCTAACTCATTCCTTTCCTCCCTAGTCTCCACATCTCTTTCAGTCTAACATGTTGCCATGGAGATAAGCTGGCTCCAGAAGCGATGCAGAGATGAGGAAAATGCATTTTGCTGTATCTGGCTTTGCAGACTAGAAGTACCCCTCCATACTGGAAACAAAAATCCTTGCTCAGAAAGATGATACAACTCTCTGCTGATTGCTCACTGAACAGCATCATGCCATTGCAATTCACTGGGTACATGCAGTACATTAATAATGAATATCTAGAGTCCATTACTACTCTCCTCCACACAGTTTGATAAAAGCCTGCCTTCCCCATGGAAAATTAAACTACATTACTGCTTCTATTCTGGGCTGATATAATAGAATCCTTTATGCATCCTGTTATTGCAAAAGTGGCAAACGAAAGAATGAAAGAATCAGAAAAATCAGGAGAGCTATACATTTCCCCTTGCAATAAAGCTCATCTGCTTCTACTTTTGCCCTCTCCATGAACCACTGACCTTTTTTTTTTTCCAAGCATCATAAGCTTCATAGCATCTAAGCTTCACAGCCAAAAACAAGGGGTTAGGACAAACTTTCACTACTCTATTCCTAAAAATGCTGATGGTTGTCACATGGAATAGCTTAATGTTCATGTTCAGTGTTTTGAAAATGAAGGAAAATACTTTCGCAGCACCCAATAAAATTGTGTTTGAGCTATTAGAAGATAATCTGGCTGAAAAATAGATGGCATTAAATCATCATCAAACACAGCAATTCAAAAAGCATGTCTGAATCTGCGCAGGTACAGTCACCAAAGGGACCGACATCCATTTTGTTCATAACCGCCACATATTCTTCAACCCTTTCTCCCCCTTTTTTAGGAAACTGTATTTCTTTGTGAACACCAGTAGAAGCATTAAGATAGATGAAGTTGCACCATACGTTAGTAACACAAGGTAGGAGGCCACACGGGGTCTGACCAAGGAAGTGTCTGTCTAGCAAAGACCCCATCTACAAGAACAGCCATAAGCAGGTACGGAAGAACTAACCAATACTGCTTGCAACCATCCTCTCAATGTCCAGTTTTTTCCAGCTTCACATAGAGCCTGAGACAGACACAGTTTCTACTTTTAGCAATTCTTGAAGGGCTTATCCTGTCTATTCTTCGGCCCATGTACATTTTTAGCACCTCCAACATCCTCTTGCAAGGAGTTCCACACATCTACTATTCATGATATAAGAAACTCTCACCTTTTGCTTTGCAACTCACTTCTCTAACTTAATTCGATGCTTCCAGCTCTGGAAATCTGAACACTCAATTCATCCATCCTTTCCAATCACTTATGATTTTGCAGGTTTCTGTTAAGCTCACCATCACTCATGTCTTTTCTAGGTTGTTACACTTACCCTACTCCCTGACTGGTACCACTTTGCTTTACTGTAACATAAATAGGTAAGTAATAGTCAAGCTATGCAGAGGAAAATACATCAGTTTCAAACTGGTATAAAAAATTATCACTGCAGTAACTTTGAGCTTGGGAACTGCCACATCACTTTTATATATTGATAGCTGAAGCACAGATTAACAGATCTGTTCATGCATCCACCACATGTTTGTCAGCGGCAATTGCCTATGTTATTCGCTCAACTCCAAAGTTCCAGACCAGGGCCAAACTCAAATACACCTTTGTCTACAAGTACATTTCACCAGAAAAAAAAACATGTTCCTAAGTCTGCAAATTAAAAAAAAAAAATAATCACTGTGTTCATCCTACAATACAGTAACCTATTTGCCAATATGCACAAGATTCTCCTCTACTCAGCACTGGTGAGGCCATACCTGGTGTACTGTGTCCAGTTCTGGGTTCCCCAGTATAAGAGAGAGATGGAGCTACTGGAGAAAGTCCAGCAAATGGCCACAGAGATGAAGGGACCAGAGCATCCCTCCTGTGAGGAGAGGCTGAGAGAGCTGGGACTGTGCAGTTTGGAGAAGAGAAGGCTCAAGGAGGATCTTATCAACGTGTACAAATACCTGAAGGGAGGGTGCAGAGAGGATGGAGCCAGGCGCTTTCCAGTGGCGCTCAGTGACAGGACCAGAGGTGAGGGGCACAAACACAGGAAGTTCACCCTGAACATAAGAAATGTTTTATTTTCAATGTGAGGGTGACTGAGCACTGACTGACACAGCTTGCTTTAGGGTACCCTGCTTGAGCAGGAGGGTTGGACCAGATGACTTGCAGAAGTCACTTCCAACCTCAACTGTTCTGTTATTCTGTGATTTTGTAGTTCAAGGGCCTCCACCCATTTACTTTGTTTAATTGCCACAGGCTAACTCTTTGAATTTCTTTCATTATACAAAACACTTATTTTTAACTTCCTAGACAGTAGAAACAAGGGCACATGGTTTCAGACCACTGTGAAGTTTAAAGATTCACAGAGACTGAAGTGCTAGAGCTCTTCTGCAAATACAATTCCCCCTTGCTCCTATGAGATGTTCTTGGCTGGGCAGCAAACTGCAGCCCATGTGTCTAAACCACTGGTTTTGTTCAACTTCACTCTTGTGTGTCTGTCCATTCTCCTCCCCAAGCCAGCATTAGCCACCTGGTGCCAAGGCCTGTTCTCCTGCAGTCAGTCTCCAGCTCAGGTGATCCAGTATTTGTCCACGAGCAATAACTGAAGTACAACTGAGTTGGTGTAATACCCAAGTAAAATAAGTCAACCTGCTCTAGGCTGGAAGCACTGCCATTCTTGGCAGACTAACTCAAAAGAAAGCGGCACAGCCTTAATCAAGGCGCAGTTACTGGCACTTCCCCCCCATTTATAGGGTGCCAAAATGCAAAGTCAACAAGAATTGAACAGCCTGCACCTGAGCTTTGGCTGCCAGAATGAAGGCTGTTGTATTCAGCTCTGCCCCTCCATACCCACCACAGGCCAGGAAATATTCATGCCCTATTAGCTTCTAGCCTCACACAGATAAAAAGCACAAAAATCATTCTTATTTTCCCACAGAGGGGACAGAAGCTATCCCAGCCATTGCTTTTACATCGAGCTAACCTTAGCCCTCTTGAAATCAAAAGGCACACTGAGATAACAAGGGTCTGAAAAACAAGACTTACTTGCATTTTGACAGAGATCATGTTATTTTTGTTATGCCCAATACTCATGTGAAAGCAATACAGGAAGTGTACATGAACTTCAGGGTAGTAAATCACAAAGGATTATATAAAAGCCACTAAAAGCCTTTGGACATGCAAAGGTCATAGAATTATCTTTTTAAAAAAATACCATATTTTGAATAGTATGAGCATTTTTGCCAAATGTGATCATTCTGCCCTCACACTGCGCCATCTTGACAAGGCACTCCAGCCCTAGCTCAGTCTTGCAGAATTTCAGTTATGCATACTCACAAGGCAAGAACTGCACATGCTATTAAATGCAATTAAGGCTACACTATTAAAATACAGTCAGAAAAATAAAGGTTCCTATGGCAACATTAACTCAATTGCTCTGCATACAAGCTATTTGTTCCACTTGTATTATTTTTGTCCAAAAGGTAGTTTCAGTCTGTTAATGCTATTAAACAAGCATTTAAAATATAAAGAATGAACACTGGCTACCAGCTTAAATTGCTGCAGGGACTCTCTCCTTTTTATTTCGTGACATTTTAAACAAAGGAAGTCTTCAACATGCTAGAATTTTCTTCTCACTGTCCTCCACCCCTGCACACACACCCCCTTTCAATGAGACAGGATAAAAATAGTTCAAGGGGGGGGTGGGGGGGTGGGCTTTTTGTTTTATTGATATTTTTCTATCAATCTGATTGGAAACATACTGGTGTACTCCAGAAAGGCATTATTTTTCTGTGGAGAAAATCAACTTGTGTGGTCAAATGATTATAGAACTCCTCAAGAGACTTGGAAATATGGGTAAGTGTATGATCTTCCCACCATGAAGACAGAAACCCTGGACAGACAGAATACTATATATATCCAGGGATCCACATCCAAGCATCCCTTCCATTATATGAGAAATTGTAGCTCTATAAAGTGGGAGCTGGAAGGGTTGTCAGGTTGAACATTAAAGTCTGACCAGGCCAACAAAGCAGTTGCATGCTTGCAGAACCTACTTTAAACCTCTGCAGCCCTACTTTTCCTTCCTACAGCTCTATCAGACTCATCTTACATAAACAGTAGATTTTTCTGGTGGACTGCTTCTAAAACACTGAACCTCTGTGTATTCAAATCACATTACAACACTACATTTGGCTTGGGCATTACTGTGTTACTTGCTTAAAAGTTCATACAAAACTTGAAGCTAAGAAAGATTTCAGGTAATAGATTTGTGACTATAAGGGAATTGCTTTTTCCTATTCCAAAGCTAAATACAGTTATACATTCCCTTCCAGCTGCTAGATTTTGTTCTATTTTTCTATGTTCAGTTTTAAAGCAAACAAGAAACTCACTTTTATTTGTTCTCCACAGAATAAAATATACAGACTGACAAAGAATTCCGGTGGCCAACTGTCATCAGCTAGACTGAGCACTCTTAAGTTTGCAGTTACAAAGGGGTTTTATTAAGCAGAAAAGTTGGCTGGAAAAGCTCACAAGCCCTCTCCTCCTTCCTTTTTGCTGTAATAAATCGATGCCATAGGGCAATATTAAAATGTTCTACCTAAATTAGTCAGGTCATAAAAATCACACAAACCCTTCTCCTTGTTTGAAGAGAATTTCTGACAAAGATAATTTCAATTACCCTACTTATAAACATGGCCTCTCAAGAAAGTTGTAGCAGCACACTCAAGAATGCAGTGAACCATGTTGCTAGGGTGCAGAGCAGCAGCAAGTCATGTCTGCTGGCAAATGAAGTATTCAAAGAATGTCATTACATAGTATGTCACTATAAATCATGTGTTCCCATGCTTAGTCATTCTCAGCTTTCTTCTCCAAACCTTTTCTAACTCCAGGAGGATCCTTTGAAACTGAACACTGGAGCTGGATAGAGTATTTCCATGGCAGCTACAACAGCGTATTACCTCCCATTTGATTAACTCTGGGTCACATTTCTTCTCTTGGCTACAGCATCACATCAGGATGTTCAGATAATTAAACACCATGTCCTTTCATTATTTTCTACAGTTGCCACCACTCAGGATAAAGTTGCCCATCCCATTAACATCTTCTGGAGTCCTTTTTACCAGAGGAGGAGCTGTACCATCCACCACTATGCAATACATGTTGTTAATAGTCAGGTGTTGCCACAATACTTTGCAAACTGACATTTTTTAACTGACTTTAAAAAAAAGAAACATATTAAAGAGCATTAAAAAGGAAAGCAAACATATTTAAAAGCCCAACTGATTTTCAAGGACAGGCTGGCATACTGATTTTCTAAATTGGGATCTCATTTACTGAAGAGTTACTAGTGTTTCAACTTCTAAAACAACAGTTAACAGGAGTCATCCTGTGACTGGACATTCAGTAAGAGCAAACAACTCTGCAACTTAGGACAGAGGTCTCTTCCAGTGTAGTAATTTCGCTTAGCAAGATGTCACTGTGGCCTGCTTAACTTGAAAAAAGTGGAACCAGAGCATGAAAACATTGGATCAGGAGTTTTCAGCATTGGTTATTTAGAAAAACAGGATCCTGTCTATGTCTCTCATCCTCCCTGATGCTGCACAAGCTACTGACTTCCTCTCTTAACTTCTCCACTTGGTGATGGCTCTTCAACAGCAGCACACCTCCTGCATAGAAGGCAGCCATCTCTCCCCACCTCAGGGGAGAGGCCCTAGGCACTCCCGACACCTGGGACTTGCAAGGCTGCATCCACCATCTGAAGCTCTGCCTGGCTTGAAATCTCTGCTCTAGTAGTGACAGGCGCTCCAAAACCTGGGGAACGCACCCTGTGACACATCACCATCACATCTGAAGGTTTAGGCTGTTCTGAACGCAGCTGAGGACCCCTTCTTTGAACCCTTCCACACAAACTGCTGCATCTCTTGGCTGTCCTCTGGGACCTGTGCTCCAGACCTGGCTGTTCCACAGGGGCTCTCCCAAGCACCAGCTAAAAACCTGCTTGATCCACCCCTACTCAGCAGCAGCTGCAATGAAGGCTCCAAGCACCCTTGGATCAAGGGCAGCTGACAGCTTCTCAGAAGCCACTAGAGCTTCCTCAGGCCCATATCCCTGTGGGTCTCCCTACCTGGCAGCAGCAGGCACCCTCAAGTTTCTCAGAGGGTTCCCAGGATGATCCTGGGCCCTGTCCCCATAAGCTGACAAGGCAGAACCCAGACTCTTGGGCAAACTGCTGTGTCTGTTCACTGCCTCTGGTAGCTGTGCTCAGAGAGCTGTGCTCTAGGCCTGGCTCTTACAAAGAGCTCTCCCTAGCCACCAGCTAAAAGTGTGCTTGACCTTCCCTAATCTGAGGGCAGGGAGATGGAATATCACTTTGCTGTATCATACATTTGTGCAGCACATTTCAGACTGGCTTAAAGGCACTCTGCCACAAGAGTTTAATGAGACTGGTGAGATGACATTTGATTTATTTGATCATGCTGTAGGGTTAGATCATTATTTTGTTAGTTTTGTAAGGACTGGCTTGGCCTTCCATCTGAAGCATCAAAGAAAATAACAACAAAAATGTGCTTTGGAGTTTTGGAATATAAAAGAACAGATGCAGCCCTAATACACTATTCAGCTCCTCCCAAAAGGTATCCTCATCCAAGTGTGAAGACTCCATTTCCCAGCTGTCAGCTGAATGTTAAGAACTAATTCTCTGCATCACCTATCCCAGGTTATAGCTCAAGTCCCCCCCCACTCCAGTTGCTAATAAATTAAAATGCTTGGATATTTAAATATTCATCTTTCTACCAATATCTTCAAAAATTAATTAAAAAGGAGGGCTAGTACCTTGTGTCCATGCTCTTGAGTGACACTGCCCAGCAGATTCTGTGACTGCCAGCCTTTGTGTTTGAGGACTGGACTAAGGCCAAAAAGCCACAGAAAGGCAGAAAAATCTGCTCTAACAAGCCACAGCAGTATAGCTAAGGGTCCTTGTTGATTCTTATCCCATATGGATCAACACAGATGGAAATTCATCACATTTCAGCCAAAAGGTTATAAACCAGCATCAATCTCATCATGCAGTCCAAAAACTGCAAGGACACTTTTCATAAGTCATCCAGAAATTAAATGACCTTGCTTAATTGCTCACATTTCAAACCTCACGTGTTCATACAGAACTGTTACGTTGACATCATTCAGTGTGCAAGCCTTATGAAGCTTAACAAAATACTATTAAGAGTCAAAAAGCTAGATTTTAAAATTCTAAGCACAGCCCTTGTTGTCAAGTCACCTGAATTCCCGTCAAAATCGGTGAGTTGTATAAAAGGAATCCCATATGAATGAAATAGCCAACTACTATCAGTATTTTGCCTAAAAGTTTTGATGTAGGTTGTGGAGGGATATTTAAGAAAAAGGATGCAGACATTTCCTTGGCACATAGTTTTCTTTCCCACTACAATCGACTCCATTTACACTAGGCAAGACCACCACTCTGTTGTATTATCTTGTGATGAGCATCCTGCATTCTATGAAAAGGAGTTTAGGCGGTATAACACTTTGCTGGAAATAGCAGAACATTACTGGCCTCAGCACAATAAGGCTGCAGCGTTTTGGAGACATTTTTACTTCAATAAAGTCTGCATTCCACAGTGAAAAGAGGATGGAGGTACCCAAAATTCTAATAACAATGATATAGAGTCTTCGTTACTGTAAAATACCAAGAAAGCAACAGTGCTTTGCAATTGTAAAGATTAAAGTATCATCGAAGTATCACAAAGAATTTAAGAAATTTGAAGGTGACATTAAAGAAGTATTTTAGTTCATTTTATAGCTCTGTAGCATTATTATCCTTGATTTATCTTGTATTACAACTTACACAACATCTATATAAGCCTACAACAGAACAGAACTAGTAAGCAAAACCATAATTCATTAGAATACTAAGAAAGCTAGTTTGTAAATTTGGTTTACTGACAGAGAACAGACAGGTGCTCAATGGAGAACCTAGATTTTCAGTAATTACTGAAATCACCATATGCACACACATATCCACACCCCTCAAAAATCTCATTGCTTTTTTATTTTAATAGGTCATATCTTGACTCAGTTGTAACCACTACACATGGTTAGAAGATTAAGCAGAACAAGTTCAGTAGACTGAAGAACCAGAAAAGAGTCAGTATTAAGCATACATCACCGGCATACAGCACTCAGGCATCCAAGAAAGGAATGTAGCATGAACACTTGCCCTGTATGTGTAAAAACACTTTGGTATGACAAGTCTTGCTAGCCTGGAACTCAGTAACCAAACTAGTTTAATTTATAGTTGCTTATTATACACAAGCTGCAGAAGATACTTCATTTTACTGAACATCTTCCCAGACTACAATGGCTTCCCTACCCTATCTTTGCCTTGAAGTTCTCTCTTCGTTCATCCACCCTTGTGCTTACCCTTTTAGTACATGTTCAATGCTTGTTTTCATATTTTAAGAAGAAATAATAAAATACAAGAACAGATGGCATTTTGTGAATATCAAGTTACTTTTGAGAACAGTTGTACTCCATGCATCCTTTACAGTAGGGTTTAATATGTCATTATGCTCTATTAAAGATGGATGCACAAACCCAAGCAGACCTAAAGAAGCAATCAAGAAAAAACAGGAACCAAAATGGAGATGTCCATTAAGATAGTGACCCTATTAAAAGCATTTACACTCTTCATTTTGCAATACAGAAGGGATAATTTCTCTTTTCACTCAAAAATGATTGACTATTTTTCTAAATCCAAGTGTTCCCTTGCGACATGCTTCCTATGGAAAAAAGAAAACCCAGCCCTCTCTGCTCCCTGAAACAGTACCTGTTCAGTCACAGTGAAACAAGTGTGTGTGAGCATTAGTAGCTACTAATCTACTTTTTAACTGAATGAAAATGCACCTGTATACTTTAAAAGCTTGGTAATACACTACACCAAACACCCATCAGCTCTTCACAAAATGACATCATTTCAGTGCTTCTACTTTAAAGGACAGCAATGCAGCTGCCAGTTACCTTATATGCTGAATCACTCCTGGAAATAATAATTCTCATGGATTCTCTCATGGGAGCAAATGCAAACACAGATGAACTCAAACTAGAGAATACTGTCACTACAAGCGATTTAGATTCTTTCACAGGTAATGGTCTTTGGAGACACCTGAATCTATCCAAACCACCACAGTGCCTCTCTTATTAAATATAAATGTATCATTTGGAAAATAAAAATCACAAATAGGTATGCAGTATCACAAGTTGCCTATTAACAGACCTGTTTTATAGATGGATAATGAGAACAAATTGTAAAATGTGAAATGGGTATACATGAACATGTAAGTGCATGTGTCTAATACAGAAATCATGTACTCTTAATTCATATACAAATTACATTTTAAACAGCAAATACTGTGCTTTGGAAGCACAGTTCTCAGAGAGAGTCCATGGAGAATTAGAGCACCGTTTTCTGAGTGCAGCTTAAAATTTTGGTTTGGGGTTGCAAATCAATTAGAGCTTTTTACATAACCTTTTTGACAAATGAGTTTTCTCCCTTTTGTGTTGGCATTCTAAAGCAGGAACAAATGAAGACAAGTACAGTTTAAAAGATATTTATTTTCAGAATCAGTTTGCTTACTAGGCTTAAGATGGCCACATTTTTTGATCAGCTTCAGGGCACTTTACAAGTCTTAACCAAAAAAAGCATTTGAGGAATTATTTTCATTTTGAGTAGAGATTTTAAAATGTAGTCCCTATGCTTTAAACTTCTTTCAAAATTATAACTACAAATCCAATTGTACATCAATACACATATACTATATATTTATTATATATGCATATATACACACACTTTTTAAAAAAAATATATACGTATTTAGAACACCCCACTTTCCTCTGTGGGCCCTGAAATATTTTTAAGTAATCCAGTACTGAGGCTCAAAGGTTCAGACATCTATCTTGTTCAAACCTTACAAAATGAGTTGGGACAGAGCTAGAGATATGGATCACAATCAAGACAGAGGTTAACGAGTCACTGAGTTTGGTAACTGGCCACAAATGTGTTCAAAATGTACAGCAGAAGAAAGGAAAAAAGCTGCTCTCAATTACCACCCTCCAAAATCAACCCCCACTACCTGTGGATGGAGGGGTGGGAATGCAGTTATAACCAGTGGAAAAACAGAAGTGTTCCCCTTCCCTAACTCCCTTTGTTCACAGTAGGTACCCGAAAAACAATTAAAACAAGACTATCAGTATTGCCTTACCATTCAGACTATTTCCAACTTCAGTAGTTACATTTTAACTGGTGTGGTGAAAGGTTATAAAAAGCTGCTCTCCCTGATAAGCTCTCTCCCTAAACAACAGAAAGCCTTACAAAAGACATGGTATTTACATATATTAACAATGCACAATATTTACATATATTAAAACATGCACAGGCATCCCCCTTGCTGTCAAGTATTTCTCAGTCTGTGAGCATTTCCTGAATAAAGCCACAACATACCCTTCCCTCCCTGACTTAACTATTCATGTTATCCTGGTTTCGAAGCTGATCGACACTACAACACCAGGAACCATAAGCAATCAAAGACTTAATGTCACACCTAAAAATATTCTGCACTAGCTCAAGTTTCAATATCAAATTTATTTTAATTCTCTTTGAGTCTCTAAGAAGCTTGAAGGTACAGCAACAATCTGTATGTGTAGTGCATTTTAGTTCTGATAAAATATTTATTTTGCAGCAAATCCTTCTGTATTGCAGCAAAATCAATGAATTCTTCCTTCAGTTAAAGACACTTTGACAGATCATGAAATTTCATTTTTGTTATTTATTGAATTTAACTACATCCATAGAATTCTTAGACCACAAGGATACTGTTTAGAAAACAGCATAATTTTGTAAGACTATACTAAAACTTTCCAATAGAGAAGTTACAGTATTTGCTCACTCCCTCCTTGAGGTTTTTAAAACAAACTGAACAGGTACAGAAGGAGTGCCTTAATTGCAGCACTGAAAATGAATCACTGTGCAAGCAGCCACACCCTGAAAAACACTCTCCATAGCGATGGTGGTACGATGCACAGGACTCTTCTACTAGCTTACTTAAAATAACATTTTTGATAGTTAATTTTTCCATAAACCAATGTGTACAATCAATGCCATAACTTCCAAACATGCCAAAGTTTTATGATCTTTCACTCTCATGTATAGATGCATTATATGACTTGTTCACAATAACTGAACAAGGGTAATAAGAGATCTCAGTTTCCAGGGTATCAGTCTAAGGCTCAATCCAAATTTGCTTAAACTTCTTAAATTACTACCTATACACAATGTCTGCATGTAAGTAGTAAGGAATAAACTTTTGTTTATAGAAGTTCTCCTTGCTTGGTTCCTCTTATTTAAGCAGTTATTTCCAATGAAAGCAGAAAACATATGTTGTGGCTGAGACTGCACTCATAATTTTTTCATTCAAGCCAGCTGATTTGATGAAATCTCCAATCACAGCAACATGGTAAAGTTGCAGTCATTATGCTTGTTAGCTAAAAGCTGAATAAAATTCTTCTGGGCAGCTACTGGTATCTGATTCCTCTGTTGTATGTAGCTTCAGTTTGTATCCATCCCCAACAGTCATGCACCACTGCAAGTGACATACCCCACCAGCATCTCAGCCGGGAGAGTTAGGATGCTTCCACATGGCTTTCTGACTTCCTTGCCCCACTAGCAAAACATCTTTCCCATGGATACTGCAACAGTTCACCCACATAGACAATCTTATCCATGAGACAGGACTAATACGGTTACTAAAGACTTTGGAAAACTAACATTTCAAAACATTTCTTTAAGCCAACTTTGGCCATCATTATAACAGCACTAATGGACTGATACAAAACAAGGAGTACAACTGGTTCCATAGATCAGTTTCAGCTTGCCTCCCCTCACTTCCCACTGTTTTTGTGACACTGGGGAGAGGTGAAGAGCATATGTAAACTGTCTACTAAAATACTTAATGCTTTCTATTGAAGCACTGAAGTCAGAAAGTCAGGTTCTTCATATTCTTAATGCTTTTCTTCACCAGCCTTGCTCCGTACAAAGTGATTTGTCCAGGTGCTTCAAAATCCAATGAAGCCATCTTTGCAAAGGTTTGTGTTCAGCCCTGTAACTCATCCCTTCTGAGCTCCACAGTGCCTCAGTAAATCTACCTAAATCTATCTACTACTGTAATCTAAGTAAATCCACTACTGTGTAAGTCTAACTGCTATAGCTTTAGCATATAACCTATTGGCTTGATGCTCTGCAGGCTATTTTAACATGCAACACATTCAGAAGAGCCACAAAATTGCATCTTCACACAAAACCATGGAGAAGAGAAAGAAAAAGGGAAGACTCATTTAATCATAAGCTATGCAATAAAACTGCAACTAGAGGATGAATCACAGAAGTCTTCTCTAACTGCACAGCTATGTCAATACACAGTGGAAGAACGCAGAGACACATGAATCCATTACCATGACAAAAGCATCTACAGGCTTAAAGAGAAGACTGAAAAAACAAGAAGATCATAACTCTACATGCTTTCCCTCCAGGCACAAAAGGTACCTTTTTGTCCAATAGTATGAACATGAACAAAAGAAAGAATGAAGAGACAACCCATCTCAACCAAACACTTCAGAGTTTGGTTCTTCACAAGTCTTTCCTAGAAGCTTAAACTGCAGAAAAATTATCTGATGCCAGGTGTGATGCTGGCACACAGTGCCATCAGACAACAGTGCAATGTGTCAGAGAACATGTTCAAAAAAAGCAATATGGAAACAGGTCTAAGCCTTCTACATTGTATAGATACAGAAATTTCAGTCTCTTGACAAAGAGATCACAAGCAAAAAGTATTTTAGTTTCACCAATATTTGATAGTGTGGAGAGATTACTCATAAATTACTAATGCAACCTCTGTCCTTGATTAAATGTTTCCTTTGTTTTCTGCCTACAACAAACTTGAAGACCAAAGCAATAAATCACAAACAGTTCTCTTGCCTTCCACAGCTGTAACAAATTGCAGAGATACTTCAGAGAATGTAACAAAAATATCACTATTTTATTTGTTCCTCAGTACTATTTCTGAACTTTTTTACTTACGGAAGTATTTCAAGGTCTCTTCTATTTGCTCAGTTGTTAAGTCAATATTCGCATCAGGGGAAATGAGAGGTGTATGAAGCCAGTCGTCGTGGTCATAACCATAGATTGTATCTGCTCTTAGCTTATAATGAGGCAGCTGCTCTTCCAGTAGACTGATGATTTCAACTTCAGGAAGATTGGTACTATTGCACACATCTGGTAAAATAAAGAGGACAGTCTCTGTTAGTTACTTTAAATTGAGTACCATACATACAAGCTAGCAAAGGTGTCAGTTTGTTTTGATATCAGCAAAATTTTTCTACCTGTAAAGAACAGCTAAATACTAATTGGTTTAGAAGGCATGACTGGCATGAATTATCCCAAAATAGGATATTTACCAGCAGAAAATACAAGCGCATGCTCTTAGGGGCAAAAAGCCCAACCTCTAGAAGGAGGGACTCATCTACTGAAGAACAAGGGAGGTGGAAATAGAGAGCAAGTGAACATTGACCAAGACAGGGTAGTTACAACCTGGGTATGGAGAAAGGATTAGTGCACATAGGAATTTATATTTTTTATGTTCTACTTGACAGATTATTTTTAGCTTGCAAGCTTTACACATCTCCTTAACTTGGTTTTTAACCACAGTTTAGTACCACTGTATTTTTTGCCTTTGCTGCTGGCAGTTTTTTCTCAAGAAACAGAAATCCAGGACTGCAATAGGAAACAGTGTCACAGTTCACACCTAAGACGCACTGGTAAAGTTGCCTGCAAGAACTTTCAGGGCACCTTTTGACACGACCTCGAGCTGCATTTTGTGATGTCAGTCACTCATGTTCACAAGTATATCAAATTTACACACAGTTTTAAAAACGGATACCGACAGCCATCAACAACTGCAAAAATGTTGCAATTAAAATTGAAGATTTAAATTTAAGACAAGAGGCAGCTGAGAAGTTTTAACACAGAAAATTCCGATTCAACAGAAGAACTTTTTACCATGAGAATGGTCAAACATGGGAATTAGCAGCACAGAGAGGCTTAGAAATCTGCCATCTTTGGCGATATTGACAACTCAACTAAACAAGGCCACGAGCACTCACTTTAAAAGACCTGTTCTGAGTAGAAGTCAGAAGTATCTTCCAACCTATACTATTCTATAACAAAGAATTCTTTGTGTGTGTATGTCAATACCCAAAACAGGCATGATAATGTTATGTATACACATTTTAATTACTATATAAAATTAACTACAATGTCTTGCTAAATAATTATTAACAAACAGAGCAATCCATAGTATGTTTTTTGTAAATAGTTAGTGGATGAATCTGCCCATTTCTCATTTCCATACCAGGACAAAAAGAAAAGAACACCAGCGCCCCACCACCATCAAATAAGAAAGAGCTATCTAAGCCTATTTTGGAAGAGCAAGCGCTGAGGCAGGCTGCTCACGTGCTGTGCGGTGCAGTTCCATCTTTAACCAGTGCCATAACTCCTGCAGCTGTTGCTAAGACTCACTCCAGAGTAAACAGCAAAGACTGTCAATGCCCTGAGTGCACCCACAGGCCAGGCTCATGAGGGACCCCAGCCAGCACCCTCTGCCCAGTGGCCCAGGAGCCCCATTTAAACCCAAGGCCCCTGCCCTCCCCTGTGCACTGCTGTAGGGTAACTCTGTGCCCTGCTGATACTGAACACTGCCTGGGCTTCCTGGATTGATGACAGACCCACTCAGTACCTGGCATTTGTCTGATGGTCACTGGAGAGTCAATTTTAACCGTTACTGCCAGCACCTTTGCCCTATTCAGGAACAAAGCAACTGAGCTCTGTCAACAAGGATCCTGCCCTTCCCATCCTGTGGTCACACTCAACTAAAGGCAGGGCTGTAAGGCAGCCCTGATCTTGCTGCTCCCTGACAAAGACACCTATTTTCATAAGAGATAAACTCATTACTGTAGGACTGACACAGGCTGTTGCAGACTGCAAGCTAGTGGAATTCACCTGTTAGGGGAGGGGAGGGAGGAGAAAATGGGAAAGTAACACATACTTTTATATAGACCATCAATTAACTTTTTTTTTTATCTTTCTAATCCAGAAATTGCATTGTCATAAGCATCATCCCGAGCACTACAGATGGCAAGAACATTACTATCCTATCAGACAACAGGGCAGAGGATACAAAGATGAACTCATACTGTTAATATCCTGCCTATATCCTTTACAAAATCTTGTTGATTAAAACAAAAATCCACTTGGGAAAGTTGCATTATACATTATGGTTCAAGGAGGCTGCTGTTACCTATCAGGAGGTGTTCTCCTCTGCTTTCATCCAGGCTGTTCTGCTAACTGTTGTACATATGTAAGTGTTCTCCAAATCTCACTGCAGAAATGGCTGCGCAAAGGTTAGCAGGATTAGGTACCCACATGTGCAGCAATGTTATCTTTATGGAGCTCCATGCAATGCAAGAGTCAGCCTGCACACATCATTTTAAGAGGTCCTTGCAGCCCTCTCAGAGGACTACTAACTTAACACAGAGAAACAAGACCTGTTTCCCATGTTTCAAAAGTTGAGAGTCAACCTATAACGAAAGACCTTTCTTCTTCCCTGGTTACCTTCTTAATTGGTGACAACATCCATCTTGCTGCCATTTGAGTCCAGAAAAACCAGGTGATCTAAAAAACACCTGCTGATGTCAACTAAACATTCAAAGACATTTGTGTGTACATGCATACACAAAGATTTTTTTTTTTTTATATATATCTCTTTGGGTTACCTAATTGCTCTCGCTGTCAAGAAAATGGGGTTGTTTTTGTTGGGATTGGTTTGGGGTTTGTTTTTTTTGGCTGAAATGTTAGTTTTCCTCTTGTGAAAAATGTAAGAGTCTACACAGCCTAACTAAGGTGGTCTTCGTGGGAACAAGGAAATAAAAGTGCTTGGAAAAATTCAAACCTTTAGTATCTTTCTACTTTTAACTAGTATTTCAGAAGAAATAGACTGACTTTACAGATGAAACGAGAACGTTTTGGGCAAATAATTTTGTACACAGAAGTAAACTGGTTTGCTGTATCATAAAAAGTAACAAAAGACAGAATGCAAAAGAAGTTACCAATAAAATTTGAAGAGAAGAAAAAAAACAAACCACACCACACAGGCACACACACAAAAGAAACCCATAATTTATTGTGGAAAAGAAATTCACTGGAACATGAAGGACAGACAGTAAAGAAATAAGAATTATCGTGGAATACAATGTCAAGCAAGACAATTTTTCTACTCTACCATATAATAAATCCTGAATGTTTCTGAGCAATTCAAAAGGCCTAACAACTGGAAAAGATATTAATGAGTAACTGGAAAGGCAACTTATTATGATGCTATTGTCATTAACTTCTATTGCGATTTTAAAATCTGTATACCAGCAGGAAATAGAAGCAGGCTCTGATGTAATTGCCTGTTTAGAAAACCAGGACACCATAATTATACTTGTGTATGACTAAACATTAGTTCACCATTTAAATCACAGCGATATTCTCAGTGCTACAATTACGCGGTCTTCCCCTTCACTTTTCCTCCCCTCTCTTCTCTGAGATGCAGGCCCCCTTGTTACAAGAAGGTACCCAGACTAACGCCACCCCCCGTCCTGAAACACCAGTTACGTTTTATAGAAGACCCTGATTGTGCTCTGGATAGGTTTTATTAATATCTCTGATTAAAACTGCAAAGATAAACAACTAAGTTAAATAACTTCTCTCCTAAGAACACCGAAGACAAATTTGTGTTTTATGATTAAGTTAAATGATGTCCAACAGACATAAAACTGTTATGATTCCTCTTGTTCTAAGTAATACCTTCATTTTATGGAGTTAAATATAACACTGTAAACTTAAGACAATTAACTTATCATTAATAAAAAATGATGCAACAAAATACAGTTGAACCATATCCTTGTAAGCTGCTCTGTTACAGATTTTAGGTTTTGCAGTCTAAGCGATTTTAAGCTTGTAGTTTTTTGGAAATCCTTGGCAAACAGGAACTTTTACAAAGAAATTACAACCAACTAAAGTAGCTAAATGAATTAGGAACTCATGATTCTTACTAAACCGTGGATCATTCCAGGTTCTGCTTTTGAAAGAAAAAGAGTTATGAAGTAAGATTTGCTAAGGCTCTTGCATACTGCAGAACTCTGCAGCTTTCAGCACTTCACAGAAGTAATTTTGTATAAACAAAGAAAATTTGTTAATTCTTTTCCGTATTATTTTTGCAAGTAACATGTTCCACTGCTTTGCTATCTTCTTAGCTTAAATGCAGCACATGCACGAACATTCCACCTCACCTATTTTGATGAAAAAAAAAATATATTTCTCCATGTCCCATTCCTCAAGAAATAAAGAAGTTGCTCAGTCTGCTTTGCAGGAGTTTTTGACATTATTCCTCCTCATCCTCTCTGTGTTTTCTAAATGAGATTAAACCAAGTTCTTTCAAAGACTTTTGTGCCAATGATTTAGTTGTTCCAGTTTCTAATCGTCTCTTTAAATAATGAAGATGCAAAACTGGGCAGAACACACCAGTTGAGCTCTTTTCTGCTAATTTTTTTTCCTACTTCAGTATCTCTCGATTAGTTAGTAATGGATTACTTATCAGCTTGTTCCATATCTTTTCATATATTGGCATTTGACAGACTGGCTTATTTTCCCTTCTCTGGACATCTTAAACCCCTGTACCACCTCTCTCCCAACTTAAGACAGCCACTAAAGTTTCACTGGTTGTTTCGTCTTGCTTGCATTTCCTTAAGGGAATTTTTATTAGACTTGCTGATCTGGAAACCTTTGACTATTTCACCAGTTGCCTTTCTTCTAGCCAACACCTCTATCCATACAAAATGCACTAAGCATAGTAAATTAACTTTTTATTGTGGAGACTGAAGGGGGGGGGGGTGGGGGGGGGGGGGTGTTTGGGTTTTTGTTTTTTTGTTTTTTTGTTTTTTTGGGTTTTTTTAATTTTTCAGACAGGGAGGAAGTGGCATAATTTTTAGGACAACCACATGAGGATAAGAGTACATTTGGTCATTTTCAGATGTACACTTACCCCCCACCTTCTCTTCTGCCAAGTGAGCAGGGAGTTGATCAAGCAGATAATGGAGTGAGAGGACCCAAACAACAGGAGCTGACTCTATCGAGGGGGCACAGCACATCAAAGACTGCCACTCCTCTGCTGCACACTTAACATCACACAGATCATAAGGGATTATGTAGGGTGCTGTCACCCACTGCCATTTTCATCCTGCACTCACTCAGCCATGCAATATGTTAGGTCACTTCCCATACAGTGTTAAAGATATATTTAGCTGTCAATGTTATTTGGATATGTGGAACTATGCCAGCACCTCGTGACCAAGCAATTCAACCTCAGTTGAACTAACTTCAACTCAAGCTAAGTTCAACATGAACCACAGGTAGCCAGATTTGAAGATCTCATTCCAAACAACATGGTCACCTAGAGCAGCTCACCTCTCAAACTCCATTCCCTACCAGGCTTTCAGGTTACACCTGTTTACAGCTCTGACTGAATAGCCATATCTTACTGCAGAAATGAAATGTAGCTTGACTGATAAAGAAGGAACACCTATTCAATTTCAGCGTCAAATTCACATTAAAAGTTGTGATAAATTCAAAGAAAAGAACCTAAAACAAAGAGAAGGGACAAGGGCAGGAATGACAAACAACCCAAAACATTCACAAAACACATACACAGAGAAAACAAACTCTACAAATCTCAAAGTCAGTATCTGCAGGAGTTTTTAGAAACACAATACAACACAGCTTATCAGTAGAGTCACTGCATGGAACATTAAATATTTAGTTTCGGTCTGTCTGAATTCTGGTCCAAACCATCCTCTATCTTCATGGTTTTATTGGTTTGTTTCAAGCTGAGGCTCCCGTTTCAAGGTTAAGACTTCCAGGTCTCTATAGAACCTGCTGGCAGTAGATACTGCCACCTGGCGAAAGTAGCGCCTTATTACCCGAACCGCTAAACCACAAATGACATAAATGACATTTTATCAGCCAGTTTCTTGTTTGCAGCCCACTGCTGTAAATGGAGCAAAACAATTTCTCATAAACCCAGCCCTGCCACGAACCATGATCAGAGTTGTGCTCAAGAAGGGACAGACCAGAGCACACAAGTCAAGAAAGGGAGACTACAAGAAAACTGGCCAGAGACAGTACCATTCCCTGAGCACCATGCTCCAGAGTTGTGGTCCTGATGGAAGCCAACACCGTGCAAACAGTTCAAAGAAGCTGTGTTACCCTCAAGTGCCTCCTCCAAGAAAAGGGAAACAATTGCTCTGCAGAAACTGTTGTCCAGCTGCACAGCTACACTCTTAAAGTGTGTGCTTGGGGAAGTGCTGGGCTGCTTGGCAACTTTCAAAACACAAGCTTTAGTCATCAGGTTGTATCATGCGCCCCCCCGACCATCTCCATCTTCCAGGGGTCTCCACTGCATCAGCACCCAGCAGCTGGTGCTCAGCCCACAGCCAGAAAGGGGCAGTCTAAATACCCTCTCCTTAAAAAAATCAAAAAGTCCTCAGTAGCCACTCTCGAGTAAATTCTTTCATTTCCCACAACAGAATTAAAACATCATAACTTGTCACAACCTTTTGAGGCAGTTGAGGAAAGGGCACTAGATAAGAGCACAGCAACAAAAATAGATGAGAGAAACAAGGAAACTCTCTGGAGAAAGCAGAAAGAATAAAGTCTACTATTTTACTTCATGGAGCCACCTATTCCTCTCCCTGGTTTTCAGTCCTGTTCCATTTCGCACACACGTATTACGCTCTCCCTTGACACTTAGCTCTCTAAAGTTTAAAATGGTGAAGCTTAA
Organism: Strix aluco; assembly: GCF_031877795.1. NCBI lineage: Eukaryota > Metazoa > Chordata > Aves > Strigiformes > Strigidae > Strix > Strix aluco. The sequence goes on along the minus strand of NC_133931.1, from coordinate 153,194,293 downwards.
ACAAAAAATAATTGAATATGACCGATCAGTAAATAACAAATTATTTTTTTTTAAAAAGCACACAATACCTGAAAAGGGTCAATTTCAGTGCCGGATCCCTACTAGTAAAGTAGAAGAAAGATTCTCTGTAGTACAGGGCTACCACATGGAGGCTAAAGTCCAGCCACATGTAACGCAAGAAATTAAAGTTCATCAACTTGAGGCTATTTCATGCTAAATGCTAGTGAATCTTGACTGCTGATTTTGCTTCATGTGATGCATATATGCACAGATAACACAAACTGCAAGTCTGTGTCCCTTCTCAGAAACTTTGCAAATTTTGCATCCCGTTAGTAAAATGACATAAAATTCAATAGTACATGTACCATCACACAAGAGCGCATTACATTTTCTACTATTTAAGTAGGAAGTGACCTTTTTAAAATTCTCGGTGTATGCAGTACCTCCCCCATTTTTAAAATAATGAAGAAATATGCAACTCCATAATGTGAAAAGTCATTCCATTGCATTGGGCTGAGAAAATTCTGGAAACTCCTACCGAGAAAAGGCACCAGATCTAGCTCAACAACCAGCCAAGAGGCCATGACTATATTAGGATTCTCCTTTCTCAGCAGACCACAAGCCTAAAGAAGCCTAATCATATTCCAGGGATGGAAGCAAGAAAGATGGTCTTTCTCTAAATGCTTTTCCAGCAGGTATTTCCTGGCTGCTTGAAGCAGCCTGATAACCTCACTTTCCCAATGCTTTCTGTCCATTTAGACAATCATGGAATGGAGTGAACTAGTCATTACCACTGTGAACAGATCTACATAAAAATGAAATGCAAAATAGGAGATAAGAAACTTCAACTCCACAATTATGCTGACAGCTAGTCAACTGAAGAGGGAAACAGCCTCTAGTCATCCATTACTTGAGGTCTACAGGCTTACACAGACACAGACATTAAGTACTAACTGTGGTCCAGAATTACAAGTATTTCTTGAATATTATTTAACAAGTACTCTGCAATATACTTGTAACAGGCAAAACCCCAGAACTCACCACAGTCCTGTTCAATTTCAGTTCCAGGATGCCCAGAATGTGGCTAATTATACCAAAGTCTGACAAATACTATTGCTGAACTCAGGACTGTGCACACACAATACCTGTGTTTTAATGTAAAGTGTGTGATTAGCTTCTGGGGCAAAGAAAACTACTTCTAATAAAAAGAAAACTCACCATCCTCCCAACTCACTGGCTTGCCCAAAGGGAAAGACAGCCTTAGCATCCTACACATCAGAAGGCTCATTGCTGGCTGCAAACCCAAACTGTGGAAGAAAAGCTCTTCAACAAGAAAGCTGTCTCATACCTTTAAAACTCAGACTCCTCAAACAGCCATGGCAACTTCTGTAACTTGACTGGCATGACACAATTTTGGAATTGCAAGTCCTGCCACACCTTTAACCGAAGTTGGTTAGGCAATGGTTCTTCTGACTCTAAACATGGAAAAATACGGCACAAAATCCAGTCTTCCATGGGAAAATAGAAGACCCCATGCCAACCTCAAGGTATTCCCATTCTGGGTTGTCACAGCAGGGCTTCACCTGAACTGTAACTCAGTACTGCCCTCAGCGCTTTCTCTCTTGCATACATAGATCTTAACTGGACTTCCCACCTCGTGCAGGTGGGGCACCACGGGAAAGGGAAAGGCAGGCAGTATTTACAGTAGCCAAGCAGGCACACTGAGTCATGGAAGAGGAATTCTGGATGAGAAAAATCAGCCCATGGAGAAGAATGAAGCACCCAAACAGGGATTCTCATCATATTCTCTATATAACACTATGTGTCACTTCAGTTGTCTGCCATTTGATATTTTAATTCATACAAACATGCACTTAAAAGAGCAAGGATAGGAGTAGGAAGGAAAAAAAATACTTCAATAGCTTGCTTTTCTTCCCCACCCCCACTCCCATCCCCTTTCCCATGAACAAGTCCAGCTTCATCACTGGGAAAGAAAAAGTCCTTTCTCCCCAAAAGTTTTAAAGGATTTTTGCAAGGGTGGAGAAGCTGCATTAAACATAATCACAATTCTTCCTTTGCTACAAAGGAGAACTGGTATGAAGGATCTGATCATTCAATATTATCCAAAAGAACACTGTTGTGCAAGAAAAATCATTACATTGACCAGGCTGCCAGCTGAAGTGGAAGAAAAAACATTGTTCCTTCAGTTCTGCCACAGCAGGCACTGGCTAAGCCTGTCTGTGGGGTGGACAAGCCACGGAACTGTCTTCCCATACAGGTCACTGGGCTCAGCCTACATCTGCATTTTTGGGTGCATAAAACACTAATATTTCCAGCACATTACCTTCCTTGGTAGGAAATTCTACTTAAATATGGCAATTGAAAGCATGCTGATGAAGTAAGCTGGGAAAAAACTTGGCTTAGCCAAACACATCAAATAAAGTTTTGGAAAAAGTTGGGAATGTCAAAGCTAACAGACAAAACCACTGGAAAGTCCAGTTCCAATGTGAGGAATGTCATTGTTTATTAGGTTAGTCTTCCCTGCTTTGGTTTCATCCTACACACACATTCCTGATGGGTACGAAAGGCGAGACAGATCTTGGTGATGAGAGACCATTAAAGTATTAGGTCCCTACTGTACATCATGCTATAAATTTAAATGAACTTTGCTTCAGTATGGAAATGTTTCTCCCTGTATATAAATGCAGCCATACTCATGCTTTTATTTTTACATTAAACAGAAAATAAAAGGAAACTCCACCACCATGGCTATTCATGTATCAAATGCATGCTGGCAATGCAGTGTTCAGCGACAGTAAGAATAAACACATTCATTAACCATTAGGATCTTCCCGCTGCCAAGACAGACTGGGAATGTCTCAAAAACCCATTGATAAATCACCAAGTACGGAAAACCCTGAAAAGCAACTGTTCTGCTTTTGCTTGTTGTTCAGCCCAGCTACAAAATGTGCCAGCCCCTAAACAATGGCTGTCAACCGAAGCTTTAGAATCACAAGCAAAACATAAGAATTAATTCTTATGTAGCTTGCTTTTTACAGATGTTGACTTTAACTGGAAAATGTGTTGCTTCATGATGAACACATACATGTACATTGAGGGAGAAACATAAAGATGCACTCAGCATGTTATGGAGGTAAATTATGAAATAAAAGTATTTTCACATATTTAAATACAAAAATAATCAAACATAGCTTTTTAGTCTTCCAGCACTATTCAAGTGCACCACAACAGGAAAACAAAAAACAGAAAACAAAAAAACACCCCCAAAAAAAATCCACCAAGCACTTGCCTTCAGGAGTTCTTTCTCCAAAGAACAAATGCTTACTGCTTTCGCACATCCCTACCCTAAAAAAAGTACGCATTTAGGAATGACAAGTGCTTCCCAAAACAGGGAAAATCTAGAAACAAATTTTAAAAATGTCACACTGGACTTCAGTAATTCCCGCAGTTGCTTTCACAGTGACTGTGGAATTGACAAGTTTACACTAAAAACCATGTATCATACTAGGAAGAGGAGTGTAAGTAAGAGGGCTGGATAAGGAGCATAGCAGTAGCAGTCAAATTCTGCTTGAGGGAAAAACAAGCAAAATCCACCAAAACACAAAAAGATAATCCTTGAAAGAAAGGAAAAGTATGCCTGGGATACACACTAAGAGGTGGCATAACAACCGGTCACGGGAGAGAAATCAGGAAAAACACTAAGTTATTGACAAAGGGTAAGAGCTGGAGAAGAAGTGATGAGGGGAGAGGGGAAAAAAGCAGCAGCTGTGAAGTTGATGAGAATCCACCAAAAGCCAGCCAGAAAATTCACAGGCAATGCAGCAGGCATAGAGAATAAGATCATTTTGCTAAGAGTATGCTAGACAGAACTAAAAAGTCAGACTCATAGAATAGTTCCAGTCATGCTGAGAGATCTAGCTCATGTTAATAGGACTCGCACTCCTGGCATGCTTTAAAGAGTGCTCAGAATTTAGCAATAGCTGCTTATAGGAAGTGGCAGGATAGAAGAGGGAGAAGAGACCATAACTAGATCAAGCTTACAGGATGAGACTGGTGACAGCAACAGCAAAGTAAATGGACTGAGGTAAGAACCCATATTATCAAATTTTATTTAAAGGAGAGACTAAGAAAGCTGGGTGAGAAGCAGACTGGAGTGTGAAAATGATGGAGATTTTTCAAAATCATGAAAATGAAATCATAAGGGGAATGAAGAACTTGTATTCACCAAACCCTGCATAACTAGGACAAATACTGACAGAAACCAGTGGAAGACTGGCGTAAGTACCACTGCACACAGCCAGTAAAAACCACGAACTTCCATGGTAACACAATCAGCAGATTCAGAAAGATTTTAGACAAAGTCACAGACCAGGATCCAACACTAAATAGACACTAAAAGAACTAGGCAGGGACGTACTCTCTATATTCCTAGTACAACAGTTCTGCATGATGGGGGTACTTATGGTAAGAACAGACTACTGAGAGTGGCTGAGCATGTGCTCTCCATGCCCAGCATCTGCTGTTGCTGGAGTCAAAAACACAGTCCTGAGCCAGCTGATCCAACCCAGGCAAGCATTTCTTATGTTCTCTATTTGAGTTCCAGATCCACCATATTAACAAAACTGAGAAAAACATGGAAGTACCACCCCACAACAGGAACTGAAAAGAAGAAAGTGCTAGAGCAAGTTTATGCTGTGTAAGGAAAGGTAACCACAACAGGACTCAGAGTGGTTCAGAGGGATGCAATTCAAAACTATTACTAGTTTATCAATACTTGTGTAGCCATTTAATGTTTAGAGGACAACCACCCAGTCTGTAACCCAGCACAGCCAGAGCACCCTGTTCAAGAGCCTTCAGAATAGGAAGCACTCAAGGTCTGGTGGTATCTCACGCACCCAAAACAGCACAGCCACAGATACGATGTTTTCCCTGTATGCTGCACAACAGGAGTAAAGTGTTCTAGTAACAATCTGTATTACCAAAATCTTTAAGGAGTTATCTTTGGGCAGTCATGTTTTGACAGATTTGGAACGGAAGGAATAGAAATCCAGCATTTCAAACAAAAACATGCACCTTGGGGGCAGTGGAGGAAAGCACTGGAATGGAAATTCCGTAGGCCCTAGACACACCTTTTAAAATGAAGTGACAGTCATCAAAACTGGCTGATGTTGCCACAAAGAATGGTAATATTTGGTGGAAGAGAACAGAAGCTCCATTTCATATGAGAATATAATTAAGGCCTGAATAAGGATAGAGGCAGGATGAAAATCCAGAAAAAACTTTCTGCACCCAAATGTCTTTGTTGCTAGGAGACTGTGTGAGGTTTAAGAGCAAGAGAAAAATGGGTTCCTCTGGATGTTATGACTATCCATCACCGCAGTCAGTGCAGTAAGGTAGATGTTACACTACCTGCAAGGTTAAATAATACCAACTCTTTTCAGAGATACCTTCCAACTGAGGGAAATCTGATTTCATGGCTTGACCCATCCAGTGACATAACTTCATTTTTAAAAAAATAAAAAAACTCTACTTGTGTTAATTACAAACAACATAAGACACAGAACAGGTTATCATCACAAAGAATTTCCCAAGGCCCCTCAGGAAATTGCCCAGAACACAACAGCCAGAGAACACACCCCTACGTGCATTTGGAAAGAGTAATCAGTATAATGAACAAATGAATCATGCAAACTAATGAGGGCGCTAGGCAATTTAAATCACACTCCATTCATTCTCTCCTTTTTCAGAGAAGGATGAAGGAAACTCACACGGCATATTAAGCAGTTAGCTCTTGAATTACAAAGTATATTATGCCAAAATCATTGCAAATAGTAAGTCTTCAGACATGAGAAAAAAGACTGAAAGTTAACTTACTGAAGATGGCTAATTATACTGTTACGCATATTTTAAGATAAACCAAAAAATAATTTAAAATAACCCAAAAACCAGAAAACCCACAAAACCACTCTGGCAGCCAGACATCTGTCACAAGAGTAAATGTATACTCCAGTGGTATTTCAGATTCCATGCCCACTGTACTCTCCATTTCCAGAAGGACAGGATTTGTTTGACAGCAGCTGATGGATAAGGAAGAATGGCAATCAGACTAAGAGGCTTTTATAATTCACAAAATGGGACTAATTGAGCAATTTAATGATACTCTGCTTTATCATGTCAAGATTACAGCCCTTTCTGCTTCACAAAGAATGGGATGGGGAGTGTTAGACAGAGAAGGAAGCCCCCAACCCCAGCTGCTGTTTATACCAACGCCTGACTGGAAGTATCCGGGTCTGCACTGCAATTACAGGAAAGACAGACACCTTTAAAAGCACTTTGATTCTCTTTCTAGCAAAAGGAACACTAGATGGTGCTACATCCATATTCCTACCTTTATACTTTCAGATGAGTGGCAGCGGGAAGAAAAAAACCAACCGGGATGAGATAGGTGCCTCACTCACACATGTAGTAGCAGTGTGTCACTTCCATGTCATACAGTGCTGCCCCACTGTCCACCAACATCGGGACCTGAGTGTCCTTCTGCACATTTACTTGTAGAAGCTCCACGAGTGATAGCAGTAGAAACTAAGTCAGGCTACATTGAACTTTTCTCTTAAATCTTGCTAACAAAACCCAAAATGAAGTAGTAATTACCAAAAAAAATATCTAATATAGCAGCTACTGAATCCATTTGCAGGTTTAATACTATTAGTGTTTAGAAAACACATGCTCTACCACTAACACTTTTTTAATAACTATTAAAACATTCACAAACAACATTTTTTAAAAATTAGATCAACTGTCCCATTTCATTTGCCCATGTATGCTCAATTTAGCACAGATTCAGAAGTGTCTAGTTGCATAACACTTCAGTTATAGCATCTACGAGTTTTGGATCACTTTACTACCAAATTCAGTGGGAAAGAAGCCTTTTGGGGTGCTGTCCCCCACTCAGAGGTAAAACTGGCTTAAGGAAACTTTTCACCTCACTGTTTTTTGTCACCCCGGCCCATCCCTGCAGTGCTCATTCCCTTGGTTATGCCAGCACTGCTCTTAGGCCACACAGTAGAACAGATCAGACGTGTGACCTAGCTATAAAGTAACCCTCACCTCCCCTCTGCCACAAAAGCAGAGCACGGATTCCGTCCAGACAAGTTGCCTAAAATACCTCCAGTTGCACTCCCACAGAAACCTGCATAGGCACAATTCTGAGGTGGTTTGGGGACAGGAAATGTTTACGGCAACCCTGTATCCAAGAAAACATGCTTAGAACAATCAGAATGTACAATGCACTCTCAGCTACTTTACATCTGCTCTTAGGTAGGTCCCAGGGCAGGAAAGATCGTGCTGCTGGCAGAGAATGCCAAAGTGCCTCTCTTACTGTCAGCAAACAGAACAGGAAAAAAACCCAAAAGAAACCAGCAAGAATTTAAAATTCTTGGAGTACCAATGGCCTTCTTGAAAAGTTAAATAGCAAAATCTGCACATCATATAATTTGTTTTTAGGCTTAAATATTAAAGCCACCTCCGATTACATTACCATTAGCTGGTTACATTCCAGAAAGTATCGCCACACAGCACTGACTCAGTTCCCAGTTTCTTAACTGTGTCCAAGTCTTGATTTGCAAGAATTTTTGAAGATGACTTTTACAATAGGCTCTAGGTGTTAAGTCTTAGACTAAAAGAAAATAGATTATCCTGACTGCTGAATTTGAACATGCCTGCTCTAGGAGTAGTCAAGGCTTCGCATCAGAAGAAAAATTATGGTATATGCGGACTTGATATGAGCAATTTCTTTTCCACTAAACAGTTTAGAAGTGTAAATAGTGCTAACCTCTGAGTCAGACCTACACAAAGTCTTCCTATTAAAGTCTCTGACAATCCTTATTCCTCTGCAAGTATTTCTCTTTCTGCTTGTTTCAAGGGTATATGCTGCATACCAACACATACTACTGACAAAGCAGAGATTTTACACAGGAAGCATGAGACCAGTTCCTAACTCCCAGTCTATGCCCTTTGACACCTTTAAAAAGCACAGCAAAGAGCTGAAACTCAGAAAAATCCATTTAAAAAAAAAAAACCAAAACAAAACAAAAAACCTCCACAAAATCAAAACCAACCAACCAAAAAACCCATCACTATTTCTACTGCAAGTCTTACCATGTTGACTCCAGGTCACAAACAGTATAAATTTGCTGCTGCAGAACAGTTAATGCATTAAAAACAAAGCATTATAGGATCAATCAGTAAACCACACCTGGCTGACAACTAAGCAAGAAGAAAGAGATTCAGAAACTACATCAGGCTAGAAAGCGTCTGAGGTAGGAAGACATGCACTGACTTCCACTTAGCAAAAACTACTTTTAAAAAATAAAAGAGTTTGTCCTGCCTGTCAAGGAACCATAATCAAGAAGGCATCCTGATTCATGAAAGAAGTTGGATGTCTGGGCTTGTAGTCAGAAACAGAAAAACAAAGTTAACATCTTCCTGTTAACAGGGGAAGGAACACAGGACACAGCCAACAGAAAAACTTGCAAGAAAGATCATTCTACAAGGGGCCTGGAAAACAGTTATGCTACCAGGAATGCATCTGTACAATGTGTAGAGTTTCTAGTCTACCTGCTAAGCAAATACCTACATGGTAGTCAAAAGAGTGGCCTGTTTATAAACTAATCAGTTAAAGAGCTCTAAACCCACGAATACAAGGAGGAGGGATGGGAAGTAAGTTTCTGTTAACAAAGCATTTATTTTATGTGGAAGCGTACCTGACTGAAAGTGACTTCGGTGTTAATTCTGCTGCTTGTCTTTGCAATCAGGATGGACTTGCAGAGCATGTCTCCCTTTCTATTTTCTTTTTTCAGAATATCAACCCTTAGTAACTATACCTCAGTTTGCCTGAGCTAAGTTAAGCATACTATAAAAGTATTTGTTGATGGTCACCATTAACTAGTTCTCTGACCTACAGAAAATTCTAGAAATGGCTGGAAGTAACTCAGGATAAACGTATCTGACAGCCAATTAGAATGGCTCCAGTCTTAGTTCTGTTTTTCTCAGCCCTCTCATTTCTCCCTCACAAAAACTCAGCTGACTTGTCAAACATTCCCAAAAGACCTTGGAACTGACAAGGTCACTTTAAGCTAAAAGCAGCCTCACAGCTCAGCCAACAAACCATGCATTTGGAATGGAAACTGCCTGTCATTTCATGGCCATATCCATGACTAAACTGAGTTAGTGATTATTCAAACACAAAAAAATTGGGTCAGCAGACCACATCACTAAGAATCTAATTCTATTTAAAATACCATACTTAAACACATATCCATTTATTTGTATGAATCTATGATAAAAAGGCATTTAACCTTTCATACAAGCATACAGAAGCAGCTCTTCCTTATACATTAACTTTTATAGTTCCAGAATTAATGTGACAAAAATTAAATGGCTTTAAAAAGCAGAAAGATGTACAGTCAAAATATGTTAGATACTATTTCTCCCATCCCCTTCTCCCACAAAGCAAATCTCATATCAAGATAAAAATCTAAATTATGTTGAACATTAGGACAATCATTCCATAATTTTAAGCTGCAGTATTTCCTTCCCCTCATCCCTGACTTTCAGTTGGTTTATTTTCCAAACAAATCTCAAATGGTTCAACTTCCCAAGCACGTAAGTATAGTACCCCAGTTTCACAGCTGTCATTGGTCTAACCTATTTGCAAGAGCCTTAAACCTTACAGAGTGCTTTCACTGAAAATTCAGGTGCTTGTAAAATCACTTCTTAAACAAGAAAAATGTGCAGAGCAGCAGCAGCATTGTTCATGAGACACATACCTCACCCACAGCTTAAGAACAGAAGTTTAACTATACATCTCCACATCCTTCCCAGGATAAAAGATTTGTCTGCTTACCAGTAATGGTGCAGGCATCTCTGTACTCTCTGCAGTCTGGCACATCATCTTCCACTGCTTCACTTACATAGTGCTCTTCATGAATGCCTGTGTCACAGGCTAGGACTGCATGATTCGACAGCTCCGAAGGAGGCACAGTGGCGGCCAAAGTGCAGTCGTGCAAAGCTGTGGCGTCCAGCTTGGCAGGTTTCACAGGGTTGTACAAACTGCCATCAGGGGGACCAGCACTGGAGACTGGGTCTGGCTGGCAGAAACAGGACTCTCTTTCTTTGCTAGAGTTGGCTTCAAGAAGTCTGCAAAACACAGAAGAAACAAATGTTCAATTCAAGCCATTCCAAACAGCATAAATCAGAATAGATAATTTTCTTTTCCTTACACAGTAGTTTAACTTGACAAATTCAGCAAATACTAAAACCCAAACACTATTCACAGAAGCAGTTGCCTATCTCTGCACCATGCCCAGTCATGTCAAGTAGGAAAGTGCTATTCCTCGTACAGTGTTATTTACCAATGGCTGATTAAACATCCATATTTTTGCCTAACCCAGCCTGGAGTAAGCACAGTCCATCCATCTTGTCTTATTCACCAACTAACTTGCTCTCACATCAGCCAAGCAAAAGCTCTATGTAACACAGCATGCTGCATGAGCCATGCCATGCAGGCAGACTGCATGTCACTGGTTGATTTACTGGTACTTTAATTAAAGATCATCATTTGAAATTGACTGATAGCAAACACTACAGAAATGATTAGGAGCTTATACTATAACCCTGCTAGACTTTCCTCTCCACTGGACCACCCTGCACAGCCCAGCCCTTCACTGACAGGCTGCCAGCTGCCATCTCTCCTCCCTTTACAGAGTATGCAGGAAACAGAACTCAAGGTGCACTGGGTTAAGGGGGCTTATTGCTGCTCGCCAGTGCTTCAGCCTCAAACAGGGAACAAAGTCCCTCAGAGACAGATACCAACGCCCCGAGCAAGATTAAACTGTCCAGAGAAGGAATGAAGAGCACCTTTATCCAAAAAACTTCACTGAAGCTTTTGGGTAAGGGGCTAAAGGCACTGCAATAATTGATGGTATGGTATTGCTTTTGGTCATCAGCAGTGTAAGGAAAGATGCTAATGCTCATTACTGCTAGGAAAGGAAAATACAATCACGGGATTGCAGAAACCAGACTTGGGAAAGGACTGAAGGACAAGAAAAAAAGACTTCATATATGTAGTAGTTACAAGGCATAAGCAGCAGCTGAGGAACAGGCCACACAAAACACCCAGACTACACGGAAAAAGCAGAAAGACAGCCAGCAAGAAGTTACAAATGCACTGGTCCGCAAGCAGAAGGTGTGGATGTAACTCAACATGCATGTGCAGCAACAGAACATGCTATGTTCAGTGCTTCATTGAGAACCAGAAACACAAGTTTTCTGGAAAAACCTGTGAAAAAGGTTCTCTTTTAATCTCTAGGCGTGTTCAGAAAATCTTATTTTGCAGTTAAAGTTACACTCAGGATTTTGGCATCTTATTTTCTAGCATTTCTAGTAAACAACATTATTGCTTCACCAAAACATGACAGTATTTCTAGAAACTCATTGCAAGACTCAAGCATCTGTCTCTAAACCGTTAAGACACAGATTATGCATTCTAGACCTTCTGGGAGTAAGCTTCAGAGAAACCTCCAACAAAGTTGTAACACTGTACCAACACCGTTTTTTCTCAGTCTATTTTTCCCTTTCACCACAGGCATCAAAACAAAAATGCAAAATTCTCTCCCCCTCTCAGAGGGTCTCAACAAGGATGTGTTTACACTGAAATCAGAACACCACAAATGGAAAATGGATGGACAATATTAACGTGAGGAAAAAAACACCCTCATACACAAAATGACATTTAATTAAGTTTTCCTCAATTACATACATTTGTATTTCAGCATATTTCACTTAATCTGGAAACAGTTCTCACACTCAGAGGCTCAAAAAACTGTTTTATGTAATGTTCATAACAGCTACAGGAACAGATTAAATCAAACGATATATTTATGATACTCTCATACTCTCTACTGTGGTAGCTGCAGGAAGAGAAAGTTTCACTCAAGTGCTTTAACAGAAGATCTTATGGTTCCCCTGCAGAGCATCCATTATTCCTGTGCTACCACAGTACACACTGAAAAGAACAATGGGGTCACTTGTACTGATTATTTTTAAAATGATCCGCTTTCAAGTGGCTCTTTAGGAGTAACAAGAAGGAGATTACCGATATTAGAAATTAGTTGTTCAAATAAAGTTAGAATCAAAATGCAAATGTTTGTTTTCCCCTCTGCATTGAAGATAGAAACAGCTTAAGCTATAAAACAAGAACATATACTGGAAATACACAGACTGACTGATTAAAAAGGGCTCCATTTTGTCCTAGATGCTACCACACATCTGTGAATCACGTTTGTTTTGGGAAATTGTTAGATAAATCTGCTGTTATGAACAAGGGCATGTCTGGGAATAAGTAACTGGAAGCATTAACAGCACTCTTCAGCTTTTCTTGTCCTCCTCTCCATGCCCTGCCTTAGCAACTGCAGGAAGCCAGCAACATAGCAACACTACCAAATGAAATAACACTGATAACCACAGACTGATTTTTGTGTAAAAGTCAACGGAGTTTTGGGAATCTGAGATCTTGTAACACGCTGACATTCAATATCTGACATATCTGATCACCTTTACTCATTCCCAAGTATCTCCCACACAGCCCTCACCAAAAATAGTTTTGGCCAGAACATAACATTGCAAGTTGCATTAGAAGTTTGTGCTGAATGAGCTTCACCTCTCCGCCTTCACCCAGCTTAACATTCATCCCACTGAGGTACCACGGAACCAGTTCTCCCCCTCCTGTAAGCTGCACTCCAACAGTTTCTGCCTTGTCACTGTTAAGAACAAGTAGAGAGACACATTCAGAAACAAGTCATCAGTGCTCTTCCTTCATACAAGCTATTTCACTGTTGGCACTTAGAGAAAATAGAGCTTGAAAAAACAAACAAGCAACAAAAACCACCTCCCAAAAAATCCCCACAAGTCAGTCTGCCTGGTCGGCTGCAGAACCACATGTAACATCTACATGAGAAAGTCAAGGTCTGGATTAAGGAAGAGAATTTGTCTTGAATCTTAAAACCTTGTATCACAGAGAGAATAAAGCAGGCATAAATGTGTACGCCTGCTTCTTTTCAGAACTATTTAATATCCTCCATTTCCATTCACTCAGTGGAAGTGTTATTCAGATTCTATCTATCAAATCTATTGAGGCAGTGTTTTCATGGCCTCACTTGCAAGGAAAATATCGCTACCTAATCCAGGGATGCACACTCTTCCTTTAAATTTTCATCTGAATCTTGCTGTTGCAGAAAAGAAAAACAAACTACAGCTGAGCAGTATTTACCAGATTGCCAAAACAGCCATGAAGAGAAACAGACATTGTAGCTACTATACCCATGAAATACAAACATTACTATTATTCTTTAGTCAGTCTCACCTGCATATACAGTATTCATGAGAAGATGATACGAATTGTTATTGCGGTGTTTCATATTTACTCCTTCTGACATCCAAACAACTACACAATTTATAAGTCAGATTATGAGTTTTCTTGTTGAAAAGTCAACACATTTCATTCTTTCTACTGTATATGTTAACAGCAGCCTACATTTAAATAACTATTCTACCTAATATGACATAACTCAGCTTTTGCCTCAGTGGCTGTATTGCACCATTTCTAACAGTCTAAATACAGTGACAGTTTGGGGCCAATAAACAGACCTGGGTCTAAAGAAATACTTAATTTGGAATGTCTGAACTTAATTCTTCAGTGTGAAACTGTTTGCAGAAAGAGCACAATTCCCTTAAGTTTATCATTGAAATGTTTTTAATCAGGTCATTTTACTCTGAAAAAATCCCTTATTTGTAAACTGTTTATTAAAGGCACTCATTCAAACCTTGCACTTTATAAGAGCAATGCCATAAGCACAAAGACTTGCTCCTGCACACCTCCTCTGTACAATGCCCAGATTCTGGTCTAACCCAATAAGTGCTTAAAATAGACTGTTTGAAGGATTACTATAGGAAAAGCTTAAATTCTATATACACTAAACACCATTGTCATCTGACTGTACATCTACACAATAGTTTGGACTATGACTGAAGAGTAACTAAGACTTGATCAAGAAGTACATTGGGTACCTATTGCAGTATACCTGTGGCAGCCCAGATTACGGAAACCAAGTCAAAAACTGAAGTGTGGTTAGCCAGCACTGGTTCCACTTTAAAAAAAAAAAAAGTTATCCAGCTGTAAGTACCTAGGCAAAGTAGTTCAAAGCTAACAGATGCATTTACATTACACAACAGCCAAGATTTGAGGGTTTTGAGCTAAAGAGAAAAAAAATCTCCACATCAGTCAGACAATTCTGAATTCTGGCCATTAAAAAAAAGTTCTTATTTTGTTTTCAGTGTGTTTTGGGGGGAGGGGGTTGAGTTTCATACACCACAAGTTTCATACAACCATTAGAAATTAAGTTTTTCTGCATTCAGGATTAAACATATCTTAACTTTGAATCTAAAGACACAAATGAATTAAAGTAATCCTTCTTCCTCCCCCAAAAGCAGTAAAAGGTACAGATGTATTCAGCCATGTGCCTACCCAGAGCCCAGCAATGCCAACAAATACATTCTTTGTAACCTTGCAACATTAGTCTCATCACCATCTTGAATTGCCACAACAGCAATTTACTGTAGTCACAAACCATCTGGAACTCCTACAAATAACGTGCTGCCCAAGAGCCCCACACTGCACCCTACGGTGATTATTACACTTTGAACAATTTTTAGTTATCTCGCTCAGATTTTGTGCTTCAGAAAATACTTTTATTCATTAGTCTAAAATGGCAGCTTAACCACTGCAAATATCTGCAAAATTAAAAAATACTTCCTTAAAAGATAGGAAAAATACCTTTCTAGTGTTTCCGACTGAAATCTTCCCATTTATTCCAGGTCATCCTTTTGCTATGCCTACTCTCATATTTAATTTAACTATGCTATTTGGTTTAGAGAAGTAGCACAGTTTTGAAGCAAAACCATTTACTGTGAGCCAGCTGGTTTTTCAGAACAGCTTTGCTGCAACATGAAAAAAAAAATTCCCTTTTGAGTAAGGAGAACCTGAAAACCCTGCTCCATGATGCACTTCAAATGCAACCTGCTGCCAAACAGGGACATGAGACTTCAAATAACCCTGTGGGCTACATCACTGCAAGGTCATCTGGCGTGTACCTATTACATTTTTTTCCTTCAGGAAGCTTCAAACCGCTTGGGAAGTGGGGAACATTCAGCCCAAGGTGCATCTAAAGTAACCCACCCAAATCAGTAATGAAGATTTAAGAAGCTTCAGTGCTAACAACTTTGATCTACTCATCCATCCCTCCCAACCAAAGTATTTGCTAATTTAGACAGAACCTCATGGTATCAAGGAATTGAGACAGCTTCCCATTCCTAGCATCTGCCTGGAGCTACAGAGCTCTGATCCTGTATTCTCATTTACTAATTTTCTAATTCTCATTTAGTAACTACTAACTGATGGTTAAACACTTCAGAGAAGGTTTTAGGGTGTGCAAATTCCTCCCTTTTTATGTACCTGCAAGAGTCCCACCAGAAGTGTTCTTCCCTGTTTTGTACAACTCTTCATAAATCCACTAAACACCTCTGGTTTACTAAATCTGCTAAATTTTACTAAGCTCCTTAAAAAGAGCCCTCAAGCTTCTTATTTACACAAAAAAGCTTTCTTCAGATGCAAAATGCCCTATGTAGACACTGGAGCAAATCAAAGCCAGTTTATATGTCTGTCTAATCTGTGAAATAGATTAACATGTTGGCCTACCCTTGGTAATTCAGAATAATCTTCAGTCTGTGTTTTGGATAATAATCACTGAATTGACCAGAGCAACTTAAGACTTGCTTCGAGCATTCAACTTGATTATTTTTTACTAATTCACATCTTGCATCTACAAAAATTTGCCTTTTTTTTTTTTTTTAAGTTAAAAACAGCTTCTTCACTGAGTGGGTGGGCTCATAAGCCAGTCAAAATGCCTGCATTCATTTAAACACACTTTGTCAGACAGTGAAGAAACAACCATTTGCAATAGGTCTGGCTTTTACACACATACATACATACATAATGCCTATTTAACTTTTATCTAAAAGCTGAATTTGATCCCAAATAATTTAATGAGTTGTTTTAATCTTGTGCTGTATTACATACCCTTCTTAAAAACCACGGGGTTTTAGTTTCCACCCAGAAGCTAGCTTTTAAATATGCATAATATTGACTACTTAGTTAAACCTCTAACTAGAGGGACATAAACAAAGTGTCACAGATGACTGACAGAACTGACAAGCAGTTTATTTACCTTCAAACACTTTACATAAAAACAAGTACTGCATTGCTCATGTTAGAAGAGATCCATTATTTCTACAGCAAATCAAAGGAACAGGCATCTTGGACAACTCTAGACTATGTCCTTATCCAAAGTTTTAAAGCCATCAAAACTTTTCAATCAAACATCTTTCCTAGATTACCCTGGAGGAAACACTGCCTCGCTTTCTTAACAGTGCGTTTGTGAACAGTGACCCAGGCAGTCACACCAAAGCCGTCTGCTAGCCCAACATCACACAGAACCCTTTTATTCAAGCTTTATATTACATTTAAACTATACCCCATGCTTTTTTTTTCTTTTCCCCTTCATAGTGAGGTTAGGTAGGAACTCTTTGGCTTAGCCAAATGCAATCTTTTCAGAGAAGCATCAACACCCAGTGGTTATGTCATGTGCTATGAAGTATCTTCTCAGATCTATGCCTCCCAAAAGGGGGGCTCTTCTGCCTATGAAACCATTAAAGAATGTTTTCAAGCTAAAGGTTTCTAGAACCACTTTTTATAAAGCCTCATAACCAACAAGCATTAAGCAGATGAAGGCAACCAAAGCCAGAATGCCTGGCTAACTGCCAGTGACATGGCAATGTAATTTAGAATAAGTAAGTCATCACTAGGTAACAAAAGCCTGAATAGCAGCAGCAATAACCAAAAATATGCATAAATGATAATATAAACATGTAAACCATAAAACCTTAATCTCAAGGTCCCCAAAGCTGCTACTGTGACCTTGTTTGTCCTTGTTTGACCATTAAGTGATCAATGAAGACAGAGTCATGTTTTCTCAAAAAGTAATGCAAGTCAAAACATTGCAAATAAAAAGTCCCATAAAGAGAAGGAAAAAAAAAAAAAAAAGGAAAGAAAACCACCCCTCTGTTCTCCACAAACCAAAGTTTCTCACCACTAGAATTTGGCCTTTGAAAGGAGCCCATCAGTCTTTCCTCCTCTCAGGCCAAGGGAGAGTGGAAGCATACTGTAAGACAAGCCCTGGGTTTGACCTTCGCAGCTGAGAGCACACAAGTGTGCTCTCACCCAGCTGCATGTAACACTGCCCCTTCTCTGCTCTGAAGTTCCCCGAGGCCAATATCACAGGGTTCTATAAATAGTTCTTCCATGTGTAAGGCTCGTATTACACTGGGAGCTTTTTACAGCTCCAGCTTCTTTTATTTAATGTAGGCCACCAAACTTGCCCTCCCCACCACCTGTGAACAAATAAAACTGAAAACAGCTAAAAATTAGTGCATTGCCTTTCCTGCAAGGCATCACACTACTGGCTAGGAGATCTTAACTAGACATGCTGTGTACCTGTCTTGGAAAGGGAAAGCTGTTCCACCACCACCACCAGAGTGAACACGAACTGCATGTGCAAAGGAGGAATTCATCAGGTAACATAACAAAGCTCAGAGGTATGCCGATATAGCAATACAACCTATAGACACGTATGTGTCTTCAAACATGTAGTTTGTGTACAAACATGTACTTTTCATTCACACCCACGGACATGCAAGGTGCCCACTGAGGTAGATCAATACAAGATGGGTCCAAGGGGCATGGTCCAATACTTGCTGAAGAGAAGGAAAGGATTTAATGACTTAAAAAACCCAAAACAAACAAATCACCAAACCATTTGGGATTAAGGTTGCTGTTGTATTTAGCATGTATAAACTCCTGCCTGTACACAGCCAACACACAAGCTAGACTACATGAATATCAGCTTCAGTACATTAACACATATGTTGCTTACCAGTCTATCTCCTCGTACCAGACAGGTATCAAAGATTTGTCAAACAGTTCAGGTACGAGGGAAACTATTACACCAGGAGCAAATCAGGTCCTCAAATAGTATGGATGGGAACAGTGATAACAGAAACCTGAAAAGTGTTGTTTGCTTACACACCACAACAGCATGACACTCCCCACTTCCTTACTTCTCCATAAGCCCCAAAGACTTTCAGAAGATAGGTGAGCATTTGGTACTGCTTTTCCACTAGTTGGGAAGAGCTGTGGGATGATCACAATTTCTCTGAAATGCAGCAGAAGAGGTAACACCACTGTGTCTGCGCTTGAGTCCTAAGCCCTGAGCTCAGAACCAGGGAGAGCACTTGACCAGAAGCAGAACAGAGTAAGGAAGCACAAATGCACCAGACACGCATGAACTAGCTACTAGTAAAGAGGAAAACAAAACAAAAAAACTCCAACAATCCTATTGAACTCTGCCTGGCCCTAAGACAGCATGCAGTAGGAAAATATATTCAAATTAAAATACATTACCATTCCAAGCTGAAACCCTGATCAGTCAGCCAAGCCATACCTTCTTCCTCAGGATAACACGAAAGACCAAGGGAAAGGAGTGAAAACAGCTGAAAGACCATGCTAGAACGGGAGGTTCCCCCTACCACTACTAGTGTTTGAACAAAGATACAATTAACTTAACTGCTGATAAACTAGGGCCAAGAGTTTTAGTCAAGTAACCCTAAACAAAGAACAGACTGACTCAAAGCAGATATTTATCATGATTTAAAACCCGGGTGGGGGGATTTTAATCTTGGTTTACATTACTATTGCTTTTCTCCTGTTACAGGAGGATTTTTTTTAAATTACTCACCCTCCACAGAAGGGTCCACAAAGTCTATGTAGAGTTGGCATAATTTAAATTTTTTTAAAATGCTCTTCTACAGGACTGGAGAAGTGTCACTATTTCAAATTTTAATAGCTGTCCTTCTGAAAACATTTACACAAAATATCACATAACAGAACTAAGACTGCTGCTTTGCTTTTCTATTTCTTATTGAACAGAGACAGTGAGAGCAGGATGAAAGGAACCAGCTGACAGAAAAAAGGAACAAAATTCCTTGCAAACACCCCTAAAAAACCCACACACAATACCTGCTGTGTCCTGAACCACTTACTTTCAGACTGAGTTTATTGCTTTGGACTAGAAGTTGAATGATCATATAAAAATATTATAAAGAAAAAAGTAAAAAAACCAAAACAAATCAAAACTCAATCTGTTAAGGAAGAACATCCCAATTTTTTTGCAGAAAGTAAGAACTTAAAGTTTCCTATTGCTGCTACAAGCAATTTTAAAGATGACTATTGGGAAGCTTACCTCCAAGGACAGACCACCAATTCCTGCTCTGAATAAGATGCTAAGATCTGCTTTGGCTCACTAGCATCATTGGCCCTCACCTCACTCCTTGGCAGCGAGCCTCCCCACGTTCTCCAGCAACTGGCACAATCCAGTGAGAACCTCCCTCACTCTTCAAGGTTGTCTTACAACCCTAGACATGCACAGAGTTACCCAGAACCTGTCCCACAATTTCTTAACTAGCTGTTAATACCCCTGGGCCTCATATCCTTTTTTTTCGGTCATCTTAAAGTAGCTATGTATGGAAGCAACACTTTTAACCATATACTATTATGTTTGAGAGGACATGAGTGAACTGAACCCAGCTCTGTCATGAGCTCTATAATTATAGGCCCTCTCTAAAGCTTTGGGCTGGGGGGAACACAGATCATAGCCCTTTTCAGTGAAGAGAAAGCCAGACCTCCAACACTTGTGGATACCCGGGCCTTACAAGTCACTTTAGGTACCAGTGTTGAGGAGCAACATAACAAGACTACAAATTCCTAAGCAACCAGCAATCCTGGGCCTTATACCAAAGCTTTAGTCACATGGACTTCCCAACAACTGGGAGAGGGGCTGCTGACTAACGAGAGTACATCTCAACACACACCATCCCAATGCAGGACTGCTTCCCTTCTGCTTCCCTAGAGGTTAATGGCTACAACAAAAGAGAGATATTTAACAGCCTTTTTCAATTAAAAACTGGCACAATTATTCTGTCAAGTCATTTTTCTGCTTATGAAGTCTGTGTGTAAACATCAAGAATAAAATAGGAGAATAAGAATCTGCTGTTTAAAGGTTGCTCTGTATACCCAGTATATTACCATATACATGCGTCTGTGTTCTTGGGAACCTAGAAATGTTTATCTTAACAACAGGCTGTGGAATTTTAGGAAACTGAGCCAATTATCCATGGCTTAGTGCCATTAAAGTAAAAGTCGCACTAGCAAAGACTTTGGAACAGAGTTTTTTAGAGAATTCCAGGGGCATTAACATGAACATGGCAAAAGCCACACTGTGATACAGTCTTCATACCAAAAAAAAGAAGTCTCCTTACAAGGGAGAACTACACAAGAGCACAAGCTAAGGGGTAAAAATGCAAATTAAATACATGCTCTGGTTTTGCTTCATTTGCAGACTAAACTATCTTACTGAATTACGTAATGAAGTTGAAACCCAGCATTGTGGCTTTCCCTGAAGGACCACAAAAATAAAAATCTGAAGTCACTCGATACAGATGGATCAAATGATTCCAAACAATTTGGAAATTGATTTTGGAAAAAATTGCAATAACCCTCAAACAATTCTTGAAGTTGTCCTCAGACAAATTCCTCTGTGCATGTACATAGTCTCCAAAATGCACAACAGACAGTACTGGATATTGAACTTCACTTACCCACCAGAGTCATGGCAGAGGCAGTAAGAAAACACTTGACCAAACTGACCCCTGCCAGCTCCTGCTCTATTGTAAATCTCTGTTGATGGAGACCTAAAACCACTGTAAAGTGGACTAGGCAAGCTGACCTGCTTACCAATGTCAATTCAGTTTCCCACTTATCAGCATGCCTTATCAATTATTCATATCTTAGCACCCAGTCAGAAAGCATTCTGAGCATACCAACAGCCTCAGGCAAGCAACCAAGCCAGCTTTCAGTGAGGGGAAACAGCTCTTTGACGACCCTTATTCCTACATGTCAAGGATTTTTTTCTGTGTGTACTCTACAACTTAATTGGTAGTCTGAAATTTCTCTGAAAACTTTCTCTGAAAGTGAAATTTTTCACTACAGTATGAAAAGCAACCCTTGCTGAGGCAGTAGGAGGAACTGGAGAAATTTGGTAAAATATTACAGACAGATGGCAAAGGTGAAAGTGCACAGAACCATATGTAGGTTTACAACGGTGGAACACAGTATTTGAAGCACTTCTTCACTCAACTGAAAAAAAATAAAAACATCACTAATGTTCCCTACCCCCAGTTTAAAAGAAAGCCTAGCCTCTTCTCAATATGTTATGATGCTTAGAAACTTCTTCCTTCAAAATGTTTTTTCATGATCTAAATTCGGCAAAACAAAGGTCCTATCAACCTCAGAACCACAATTAGGATTAATTTTCCTTGACTCATGTACATACTCTATCACAAGCAAAGTTATCATTCCCAATAGTCAGTTCCCTCAAAATAACGGTAATATTTACTCAGATTTAAGACCAGAACATTTTCTGGACTTTCAGTACCCACGGTTACATTTATAGAAGATGATAAATTTTGACACCATAGGAAAGTATCACTAAAGCCAAAGTAATTGTCTGACTATTTTAAAGACTTTCACACTTTTTGCTTGTGCATGAAGAAGCAAGCTTCTGGCAAGGGAGCTGTGGAAGATTCAGATTTCTAGATAACAAGCAAAATGGAAAGCAAGGCCTATAGGTGCAATCCTGAATATAAACACAGGATTTCCTGAACGGAACAGACCTCTTTACCTACTCTGTAAAATCCCTGTGTAGATTGCTTATTTGACATAGAAACTCTTATTTGAGTTAAAAAAGGTAAAAAGAAGCCGAGATTTGACAGCTGAAGCCAGTAACATTATAAAGTGCTTTGACACTGCACACCCTCAATTTCATAATTCAGCCTTCATTAATTTTAGGTTCTCTGTCCAGTATGTTCTAGCATCAGACCTCAAAGCTTTATCACATCTCTTTTACTGCTGAGAGAGAATATGAAACTCTCCTTGCTATTAAAGAAGGTCTGGGGAGCACTTCCTTGCAACTTAGCGTGGCAGACAGGGAAAAATTAACTTGCTTGGCAAGAGCTGCACATCATATCATTAAAAGAAGAGAATTTTTAGAAAAATACTTCTATGCAGGCACTCACTTCCCTGAAATGAAGCCAACTTATTTAAGTCCTATGGTTCGTGTAGAAAAGTTTTTGACTTAAATTTAGTCATGCTTTAAGTGCAAGCAAGGTAACATAGTGTATCTGCCTAAGGGTTTGGGGTCCAACAGAATTTTCAGCAAGAAATGCTGATAGAATATTAAAAAGCATGCCAAATAGCAGCAGGCTATCACTCGCCCCATACAAATAAGAGTTTTGGCTTTGTTTAACAAATTCTTGGTCATCCTCTTGGTCAGAACATAGCAGTGCAAACAGTTCACGCAGCAGTTCAAGCTAAAGACAAGACTAACCCAAAAGAGAAAGTTACAACACTTCCCCTACCAGGATGCAGGAAATTAAACACTGTAAGTTACTCCTACTGCAGAGATGACGTGGGTACACTAGACCACCATTACTTCCCTTGCTGCTCTGGATGAAGACTTGCTTTTCAGAAACATACTGTTTATTCACTTGCACCAACTGCAGGGTTCAGCACAACCCCCAGTTTGTACTAAGACCCATTTTCTGTTCCCCTCAGTAAAATATTCTGCCATCACTTTGAAATCATCACTTGGTAATATTCCATTCTTCTTCTGTGCTCTTCCATCTCTATAAGGTCTCACAGCAGTGAAGCTTAGTTTTCACACACCTGTCCCTCACCATGGAAACAGAAAAGAAGGAAGAAGTGTACACATACTTCATTTATATTACTAAATAAAAACTCATCATCAAAATAGCCTGCTGATATTCATCATTAGGCCGGAATCTCCATGGCCAAAAGAGGAAGCACAGTAAGTTTCCCATGACTCAGGCCCCGCAATAATTCCCTTGTAAACTTCCATCATTACCAACACCAGCAACTGACATGTCGATGCCAAAATAAGCCACTGTCCTATGGCTTAAAAAGGCAGCCAGCTTTTAAGCATCAGTAAGTCTAGCACAGCCCCTCTGGGGTGAATGTGGTAGTGACAAGCTGCACCATAACCTCCCTAGACTCTCTTCCTTTTAAACAGATCCACGGGTTTTCATTGTAGATCTGCAGTTCCACCACTCGTGCTCTTGCTCCAAAGCTGCTGTTCAGTCCAGACTCCACAGCCACCAAAACCCACGCCAGCCGCCTTCACAGCCCCTGCCTGCAGCCCAAACGACGATCTCTGTGTAATTTGAGGATGGCATGCTGCCACTTTCTCAGCGGGATGAGCCAGTGCTGAAATGCTCTCCTCCTCAGTCTCACTCTACCTACACTGACTGCAGTAGGAACATGAAGGTTTATTAATAAGCAGGAGGAAAAGGTCATCAACTTGACTAGGATCCACGACTTTCTAGGCTAAGATCAGTTGCACAGTATGCCAGAAGGGCCAGATAAGAGACCAGTTTTCCCAGAACATACCATAAAACTGCATGGAAACAACACAGGATACACCCATACAGTCTCCCACAGAATCCTACTGCCAGATGAGTGCTCATACATCCACGATGATAGGAAACAGAAGGGTGTTTTACAACTCCCACCGATTTAATAATTCACGCTGAATCTACAGCAAGGTAGGAAAAAAAGAATGTAAAACAAGTCCAGCAACAGGTAACAGATCACTTAACAACTGACACTACATTCTGGGGCGATTTTTGCAAGTTTTCTCCTTTGAACTTCTGCATAACAGTGTCATTACATAGATTTCCATTCTTCCTCAATCTACATTGTGTTCAGACCTGAAGGCACTGAACAAAGAAGAGAGCTGTTCATTAGCTTTTCAATTAGCTTTCTCTATAACCCTGTACAGAGATACCAATTTACAGCGCAATTAAGAAATCATAAACCCAAACATATGGCTAGAACAAGAATAATATTTTCTTGCTACTAGACCGCATAGCTGATTTACTGGCATGGTGTTTAGCAGCAGGTTTCTGAATTCAGACAGATTTTCCCTCTTTCCCCTTTCACAAGTTTATTCACATTAGATAAGAAGCTTGTTTTTCCAATCATGCATCACAATTATGTCACTGAAGATACACGAATCTGTTCTACTCAGTTCTTGGAAATTTTTTATTTTTGTTTTTACAATTCTGATTAAAATAATGTAGGTGAACATTAGTACACAGTGGTAGAGTATATTCCTACGGGTGAAGGCAGAAAGAGAATTAAAGAATTTGAGCATGGTCTATCCTTGCTCCAAACACACCTTCCAAAGTAGAGCTGCACAGTGCTGCCCAGTCATTCACAGTGCAAAGTAAAAGGCAATTAGAGAAGACACCAGCCACATCATTCTTATGTTCCTCAGCACAGCCACCAGGCTCTGTGACAGAGATATGTATACCATCAAGCCTTTAACACCAAACTTTCAACGGTTAGCTACCATAGTACAGTTCGCATTCACTGTCAGTTCCTCTTGCTGAAAGACAAGGGGCACCACCATAGCCACCAGGTTTTAACCATTAGGGTCTGTGTTCTTCAGACAAATTATGAACAACTGTAAAAATAAAACTAAACTTTAGCTTAGCCAGTTTGAAAATTACCCAGAGTACATCACATGTTCTACATGACAGTGGGCAGAAAATACCTGACCCAACAAAGTTGAAGTGCAATATGCAGAATTTTCCTACAACCATCCTACATAGGCAAAGTTGCACCACCCGATTAAGATTAAAAAAAAAAAATCCACCAGACTGCGCATGTAGCACAGAGATGTCAGCCACCATACAACAGTCTCAGCAGGACCAACATCCATCAGTCAAAATGAAGAAAGATGACACTCATCATGAACCCATATTGACTGGCCAGAGAAAAGACAGACAAACATTTCTAAAGTTATTTTCAACTGAGAGAAAAGGGAAAAAAGAAAGTTCTTCCATATCAGGTAGATGACACTACCCCGGTACAAAGAGATAGTACGGTAGAACATACAAAACCTCACAATAAATAGTAGGAAGAGAGATGGCTGATCGTTCACTTCGGCAAGGCTGCAAACCCTCAACTGCATGGAATGTTACTTTATGAAACACTGCAGCAACTGACACAGCTTACCTTACCTTATCTTTGGTGTCCCCACAGTAATGAAATGCACATCACTGAAATGTTTCTGCTATGTGGCAGCACTCCCAGGTATGTCATTTAGAGAAGCCTCAAACAGCTTTCAATTCTATTTTAAATTCTCTACCTGCAGATTTTATTTGCAAAAATAAGCATGAAAGTGAAGAAAAACACACTCACTCAGTCATGCATGTGGAGACTGAAACACTGGGGATGACCTTTGACTTTAGCACTAAAACAAAACACACATTAAAAATAAGAAGAGGTTGGAAGGGAGGAAGGGGAAAGCACAGCAATGTATTTAGGGGAGTCTCATTAGCTATTCTGCTACTATGGAAAAACAGCAGCTTTCCTGTTCCAAGTTCATAATGCAGTACATAAACATGTAAACTGATGGGCCCTCTTATACTTTGTGCTATTTTTCTACCTTGGCTTTTTGTGTAATAGTTCTCTGAATAAAATAGATAAAATTGAAGCTCACAAGTTTTTTTTAAATATCAAATTTTAATATTTAAAAAGCTGCCTGTAGCTGAGTATCATGGTCAAATTAAAGGTTCCACAATGCATAACAACTTCCTTTTTCAGTGGCAATGCTGTTTGCATCACCCTTCCCTGGTTACTAGGCAATCAGAAAAAAGCCTGGCATATAAGCAAATGCAGTGTACAACCCCCACTTCATCCTAACTGTCTCAGGTCAGAGCCTTTCCACTAATACATAGTGAAGAGAAGCACCTCTCAGATTCACTCAAGTTAAAAGGTGTCAGTTTGTCGAGATCCAGGCAGCCTTTGAACATTATCACAGTGAAAAAGGAAGTTTCCACCCATGCAATTCTACCGATTTTCCCTGAATAACACAGATTATTTCTAGCCTAAGCACAAGCTAACAAGCCTGAGAAATGGGCCTTTTCTTTGCAAGTTACCATGAAATAACAACTTAGTCAAAAATAGACAAAATGGTTGGGAATGAAAGGTACCTTTTTTCCTCATTCCCATTCCAGACCATTGGCATCTCCCTTTTGCAGCTCTCCATCAGGACTCTGTCCCTCAGTGACTCTAAGAGTCTAACCAGACTGCTAAAAATAACTTCTCAACTACAAGACATGTACATTATCAGCGACAAACATTTCTGCAGACCTAATAACAGCCCCACAGCTCAGTCTGATGACATGAGAGACTGAAGAGAGACTAAAGCATAGTTTGTTGAGTTTGGGACTGCATGCCCATCACAGACAGAACGCATATTTTTTCCCCAGGTGATAAGATACTTTACGGGCAACCTCAAAAAATTGTATTGAAAAATGTCGTCTTTTGCATTACAAGCAACACTGACTGTATAATCTGAATATGCTAGAAACACACTGATAATCTGAAGTACACTTAAAATGTGTATTAGTTCGTAATTCAGGAGTCTTCCATGATTGTTTCTCCAGAGGTCTTTATAAACAACATGTAATAATGTATGTGACATTCTACAGGGAAGCACAACCCTCTCAAAACTCAAAGTTATTTTTCTCACTATAGAACAGTAATAAAACAGAGGGATTAAAAGCGATGCCCAGGTCACTTTTGTATGGACACCTGTGTTGTGGGCTCTGCTGTTTCATTGCATGCTGTGATCACTACAGAAAAAGTGCACGTGAGATCCTCCATTACCCAAAGTTCGGAGCTACAGAATTAAAGGCCAGTTAGAGTTTCAAAAAGGTATGCAAGGCATGTTTCCATCAAACCTTGAGAAGCAAGAACAATTTTGATAGCACTTCATGAAATGAAAGAGTGCTTTAACACCAAAAATACCCTGTTGCTTATTCTCCTTTCTGTCTCTAGAACCAAGTTCTCTAGTTTAACAGCAAGAATTTAGTCGAATAAGGGATTGGTGTAGTGTTCAAAAAAGTTGTACATAAAAACATTTGGTTTGCATTTTGGGAGGCAGTTACAACAAAATCTAGTTCCAATACAAATGAATCATAGAGATTGAGGCTGTGTTTCACATAGAAGTTCACTCAAAAACTTGGGGTGGTTGTCTCTTGTCAGTAGCAAAGCAATACAACATTGTTCAATAAAGACAAAATAGAAATATTTCCCTCTTACTCCCTTCAAAAAGCTACTTTTATGCTAACCAATAGATTCTAATTACTTGTAAATTATGGTAAATGCAAATGTAACAAAGACATGACAAGAAGTAGGTTATCTTCAGAGATTGCATAAGGTGGTATTTTGCACTGTATCACTATGCTTAAGTGCCATCCAAATTTTTCAAGACGTCTTAAAATTAAAAAAAAAAAATCATCCTGACTCACAATATCTCTTTGAGATTGTTTTTAATTCAAGAAGAACTTGCCATCTCTCAGAAGGACAGAGAAAGAGTTAGGAAGACTCTGAAAGTTCATAAACAAAACTGTCCTCCCTGTATAGACCACAAACTTCTGCAACTTACTCAAAATGAATGGAACAGAGTTCTGGCGTCATTACAGCAAAAACTCTGCAACCCACCACAAAGAGCCTTGGTCTGACTCTTACTCCCAACCTTATTCTATATGGTTCATAGAAGTTAGCTTTGTTCACAGAAGATTTAAGTGGTGAAACATTCACCATCAACTTAAAAAGTTTTTAAACATGAAGGTGTCCTATATACTCTGTTTCTGTTTTTGTAAGGATGTTGAGGTATTTTAATTCTTCACATGGAAGACGACAGTAGCTGTCATAATGATACCTCCCAAACTGAATCTCTGGTTATGAAGTTATAGATCCGTAAGTACGGTTACATGTCAAACTGTGACTGCATTAAGGGCTGTAATTTTAAGAAGTCTGGGAGTGATATCAACAACACCTACTCCAGACTTTGAACACATGCTTCAGAAGCATTTTTTCTGGTACAGATAAAATCCCCAGCTGCTTCCAGACCAACAGTATGATTTCACCCCAAATAAATCCCTGCGCAGGGTTGAAGTGATACTTGAAAACACCATATTTTTAAAGCAAAGATTTAGAGTGTGGGTGAGTTTTTTTTCCTAAGCTTAATGCAGATTTTAGCAAAGCAGAACTTTCCATGACTACTGTAAACATCGAGGGAATCCATTCATCCATTTGTTCTTCCCATGACACTTTCATCAGAGGGCAAGTCACATTAGTTACACTATGACCTTCCTATCGATGTTATGTAAATGACCACACCAGAAACAAGTTTTTTGAACCAAGTTAAAAATTCCTGTGCTGTTCATGTAATAGCTATAATTTAAAGTTACAGTATTGGGAAACATATAAGTAAACTAGTGCTTAACTTAAAAAAAAATAAAAAGGAAAAAGAGTAGAAATTTGCATTTGCATCTTTAAGAGGCAGAAAAGAGCTAAGAATTTGCCTGATCTAAAGATTCTGCCATTTCAAGGTAAACACTCAAACCCAAGTTTGCTTTGTTTTACACTGGAAGGAGGGCACCAAGAGGGTGATGCATCTCAATTAGCTTACCTGTTTTCTTCGAGAGACAAGCATTCCCTACCACATTTGTTGTCTGTCGCACCACTTTGAGGACTTCCCTTATGGGAAGAAAAAGGAAAAGCCACGTTCAAAAGTCACCAAAACTTCTCAGCAAGCAGAAGGATATCCTGACCAGAGCCACTACTTGTTTCACCTTCCCAGTCAGATGACCAGGAGCAGTACCAAACAAATTTACTGAAGACTCCACTGAAAAGTGGCTAAACCAGAACAAGTGCCAGTATCTGAAGGTGGATTCTCCTTCACTCTCCCTGGTACAGTCAGGTGTAGTTGTGCAGTAACAGTTGCCAATGTACTGCATTTCCTGAGAATAAAGAGTGGGGTTAAGGGACAGAAGCAAACAATCTAGCCAGGAACAAATAAAAATAAGCTCAAGGTCTCTTATATCAATACATGTCTAAATTAGAGTTTCCACATGATATCTGAGCTATCTATATTAAGCCACTCAGGCCAGTCTTCCACTAAATTAAGCTCGAGTGGCTTAAAGTTCACATGATTTTTAGAGTGTAACTAGGCAGCTATTCCTTCTGCATCTCCTGTATTGAAAGTTTGTTAGCTACATTTTTCAACTTCAGTTCCAGCTCTCTGATGAAACCTTACATGTGTGAAGTCAAATGACATCAAGAAGCACATTTCATCTTTTAGAGAAAAAGGCTTTCAGAATGAGGTGAGATCAAAGGGAACAGTTGATGAGGAAATAGTTTCAGTATTTAAAAATCTAACAACATGGAAACCACAAGGTGAAATACACTCCTATCAGTTCTAATCCTCAGGTTTTCCCAGTAATACCTGTACAGTCCCATTATGATTTGAAAGCAAGCTGTACTGCTCTAAAAGGCCATATATCCACCTCAGTCTTTAATTTCATATTTGAAGTGAGTTGTCTCAGAATAATTCCAACTAAAATCCTAATTAGGAAGGCTAGTAAATGTATTATAAATTAGTCCCAATACTTTCAGTTCAGTTTGAAGACTTAATTAAAATTAAGTTACTCTGTCTTCTTGCTAGTCTGTAAGTTTTAGTACACACCTGCCCTTTACTTTTACGCAAGCTCTCTTCACACACGTAGAACCAGACTGCTCACTGAACAAGACCTCCCAACTACAGGGCAGTTTCTAACAGCACCTTTAACATAAATTTCCTCTGCCTCCAACTTTTCTTCTTAGTATCTGTGTTAATGCCATGTTTTGGGACACAGTTCACCAGAAAGAAACAAAACTGATTTCCATTGCAGGCCATGCCATAGCAGTACATACTACATTAAACAGCAACACCTGGGATACACAAACAGGCAGGAGGTGGGGTTTGAGAAGAAATAAAAGTCTGTTGAAAGTATTTCTGATTTTTACAGGTTCCTTCAAAAAGACTTTCTCCACAAGAACTGAAAATTGCTCAAAACTTGTGCAAGGCAGGTGTTCCTCTGTGTTTTAGAGATAAATTTAAAAAGTGGAGACAAATTCTGAGCCACTCTGTGATGAATCTAAGTGCCCCTCTGGAAGTAGACAATGGAAAGAAACAAGAAGCGTGGGTAAGTTAAGTGAACAGGGAGAACACCAACTCTCTGTATTCACTGCACCTTTCTGTTCTTTATCAGGGGGTGAAACAGGAATTTATAAGAGGAAAAAGTAAGCCATACGAAAATGAACAAGAAAAATCCATCAGATGTATTTCACCCAAGAACACTTTAGATTTTTTAGTCTAATCCCTATGGACAAGGGCTCCTACTAGAATTTAAGTGCCCTCTGGCTGCAGTGTAATCCTACCTGAAGTAGTGGGGACAGAGAAGGAAGAGAGTAAAAAGAGCTAACAAGAAGGGTATTCTTTCTGCCTGATATGAACTCCATCTCTGTCCAACTACAATTACACTCCCATAATTTGCAAAGTCATGTTACAGATGCTAACAACTCTACAAAAACATTTAATTTCCCTCCCTTTGCCTTCCTACAACAGTCTAAAAACAACTGTAGCACTGAGATTTTTGAGTGTGTTAAGGATTTTAGGTATTGCAGGTAGTGCCAGTCCAAAGCATTTTCATAAAGTTTTAAAATGTAAAGCTTTTTATTAAGAAATGTCAGCTTCCTTCAAGTCAGTCAATCACAGAGCAAGGAACAGTTATTACGGGCCTTGTTCCAAAGTTCCCAATGATGGAAAGGCCCTTTAAACTATTTTGGCTCAGAGATGAAATAACTTTTGTAACAAAGAGCATGTGACAAATAAAGCTAATCTTGATTTCTTGTTTTAACTTGATTAGAAGCAGTGAATTTTTTACAAATTCACTAAGCGTACTCATTCTTCTAACAGAGTTCAGACACAGCCAAGTTGTGGAGTAGTAAAAAAAAAAAAATGAGTAAATTAGAAAAAGAATTAGTGAATTATAAAGAGTTGTTCCACATTGGATTATAGCATTGTAGATTTTTATATTAAACTTCACTGGTAAGCAAACAAATTCACAGTAACAATGTTGGGGGGGGAATCTAAAATAGCTTTCTTGCCTTCCAGCCACCAGAACACAAGAACGTAACTCTCCAACAGCAATCTAATATTTCAAAGCCATCAAGATTTTAAAAATTATTTTTTAAAAAAATCTATGAATAAAATAGTTCATTCCATCCAAAATTCATGCATTAATTTTTAACCATTTTGCTTTTTTCTGTTTTAAAGTTTTTGTTTCAAATTTAAATACAGATAAGAAAAGCAAACTCAAACCACATCCACAAAATGAGCTTAATAAAATGACAACATCCCCAGCACAAGTTGTCTTCTGTTTCAAAGGAAACACTCATGTCTAAGCTCCTTATGTTGTAGGAATTTCCATTTTAACAACAGAATGAAGTCCAGGATACCAGTTAAGACAGGCATCACTAATAGCATACCTTCAGTAAATAAGCTTAAAGTTACCAAAGTATCTATCAGCATATACAAAGATTGAGACACATAGCATATAAACATGTTTCCTGCCTCTGATGCTCCAGGATCACCAGTAGAAATCAGTGACAAATGAACTGTCCTATGCATATAGGACAATATGAGTATCCCAAATAACTGCGATTTCTTTGCAGTCGAACGCCTGCAAAACTGCAAGTAATCCCATTTGCATCGATTTGCCTGCTCCCACCACAACACTTGTTTAACAATAGTATCACGACTTAATATACCTGATGCCCAGTTTCATCTGTAACCTTAAAAATATTAGCTATTTGAGATTCCTTCTGGTTTATTCTCAAAATCTTATGGTGGCAGTATTTTAAATAACGTGGCAGTTTAGACTAACTTTAGACCTTGAGGCAGGGAGGGAGAAAGCGGCCACAGTAAGCAGTGATCCTTGACCCATTCAAGCACAGGACACTGTCGATGCCCTACTTTTGCACATCAAAGCGTAAGTCTTTTCCCCTATCCCACCAGAACAAAACCTGCGTCTGACAACACAACAGCAGCTCAGCATTATTTGAGAAAGAGGCCAGGCAGCGTTATGCAGTGCAATAGTTGAAAAACAGCATTCAACTAAACTGCAGAGTAAGGGAAACCAAAAAGTACTAAAGCAGCATTTGCCATGTTCCCTTCCTTTGTCTGAGTTAATTTAAAACATGGCTAGCAATGTCTCAGCACACACACTACATGCATACTACATTCAAAGCTAAGCTCTAAGAGAGACAAACAGTACTGGGGGATTACAGCTCCGCAGCAGCCATTGTTGTACCTGGTTTTCAACTCTTTTCTCTCTTGATCATCTGCATAGCATTCCTCCTTTCTTGAGCCTCCTTTTCCTCTCCAGAATTTCACCATTTGGCTAGCAGGCTCGCTTAAAGCGTCGCTTCTATTTGCGTTTCCCCCACATGAACAGTTCTTGATGCTGTAAGGTCATTTGAATGCAATTGTAACTTTGGCTCACGCACAAGTTTCCTCGCCCTCTCTTGGCAGAGCAGTTACACAAACTACCAAACTAAGTCAGAAAGAAAGGGTTAGACTATAGACTAATCCTCTCTTCAGTCTGCTTCATTAAAACTTTGATCTTTCAAGTGCATCTTACAATATCTACGTTCTTAACCATGTCCAAAATTTTTAAGCTTGAACAGACTACTGTACGCAAACATTCTCTGGACAGAACAGATGTTAGCAAACCTTTTCCTCTTAAACATCACATAGAAAGCATAAACAGGGAAGTGTATACCATCATGAAAACACTACAAAATGTTTCCAGAGTCTTCACAAAAGTAGTAAGATTTATCTATAGAGCAAAATACAGCAGTACTTTAAAGCTGCATACATTTCAATTATTAAAGCTTTCTGCTGCAAGTCTTGAAACACTGATGAGAGAACAGAGCTACAACCTCATCTGGCAATCACACAAGTACTCCCACAAATTAAACCCCATTTTGCTGAAATTATCATCCAAAGGAAAGCCAGTTGTGAACTTTGCCCTACTCAAATGGCATTTTTATATAGTGCATGAGCTGTCACCTCAACAAACTTCTGAGCTTTAAGAATTCGGAAATTATAATTCCTCAAGAAAACCATTGAGCAATTTCCTTTCTTAATTTCTCCTCCAAGACAGAGCACAACAGTTCTTCTCAAACAGCCTCCTGTCCCCTCACATTCAGGACAAGTTTGCAATTGCAGTCCCCTCTCCTCCCAGTAGCAATTCTCTTTGTGGACTGATCCAACTCTCAGTGTCAAAACATAGGCTGTGTAAACATTGTCTTCCAAAGATGAGTCCACACCAGTGACAAACTTTTGAATCTCTGTAAATATGAAATGCAACTCCCTCCCTGCAAAACCTCTTCACAAAACAGATGCTCCTTCAGACAAAATAAAGGATAATGCAATTTTAAGCATTTCTCCTCTGATCTTATTAGAAGTTACCTTCCCGCTCACGTCTAACTACAATTGAACTTCTTAAAAATCTAGGAAATTATTCAAAAGGCTCACACCTACATCAATGATTATCTACAGTGCTTCCTATCACATCAAGCTTTTGGATGCCCAACTCTAATCAAGAGAAGATTCTTCATTTTGGACTGCCTTCTTACTGTATGAATCCTTTACACTCATGCATGTTTTCAGAGTGATTTGCATTCAATCATCTCATCATTCTTCAGTTCAAGACTGAGCATAACCGTATGCCTAGATAATGTCCAGTCTTTAAGATACATAAACCGTCATTTACTTTATCAGTGAAGCTGCATATTCCCAGCGCCTTTCACTGTTTTCCTGCTTCACAACAGTCCTGACTCATACAGTTTCAGCATATTAAAGTGCAAGAACTGTTAGGAGTATCAGGCTGTGATTACCGAAGACTGCAATTCACCATATGGTGAATGGTGGATTTGATGAGGTGATTTACATTTGCAAATGTAATTCTATTCCCATGTGCACTTCTATACTTCAACTTAAACCTGAACACAAGCACCTGCAAGAGGAGAAATTAAATTTGAGCCTGATAGTGAAGTAACAAGATTTAAATAATAACCAATGAAAATATTTCACGTAGAACTTTTCACTGAGAAAAATGTAGTACCTGTCCTATTTCAAATAAGACATCTTCCCATCCCCAAGTTATTTATACTGCTTAGTTCCACTGTTAGGGAGATAATTTTTTTCCAGTCCTATGGAACTTTAAAAGCCAGAGATACAGAAAAATAATTTTAGCAAAACAAAAGTTTCTCTTTCTTCCCCAAGAGTACAAAAAAGAAATAGGAAAGAAATAGAGCAATATGCAAATTCAG
Organism: Strix aluco; assembly: GCF_031877795.1. Classification (NCBI taxonomy): domain Eukaryota; kingdom Metazoa; phylum Chordata; class Aves; order Strigiformes; family Strigidae; genus Strix; species Strix aluco. Next base: position 153,159,672 of record NC_133931.1, on the reverse strand, counting down.
CACTTTAGTGGTCAGGGAAGAGAATAAAATACTCTTTTAAATGTTGAAATTGCAGTGAAAAAAATGTTTCTTTCACCAACATGCAGAACTAAGGGAAAGATTTCCTGTTCATACCCTTTGCGTTCAAGTTGGGATTTCCACAGATGTTTCCCTGAAATCACAGCAGATAAAGTATCTTGTGAAAATCCATTTTTTGTTTTCATTCATTTTTCAGTTACAAAACTTACTTTTTCTGAGAACTAAGAATTTTTCAACCAACATTTTTCTTTTAGGTTTCCCAGTGAGTCCATGTAATTGCCATCTGTCTTGCCCATGCATCTTCAGCAGCAGGAAGATTTGCTGACGCTACAATCAAGCATGAGCTGAGAGTAAGATAATTTATCCTTTGCCAGACCGCGTCACTGTTAAATATCCAGGGAGATAAATTATGATTTAATTCTACAACTGACTGGCTACTAAACATTGTATAGATTTGCTTACGTTTATTATTTGGCAAAGTTTATTCTGAAACGTAAGTCATTACTTTCTATGCAACTGTGGATGTGAATCACCAAATCAGTACACCTCAGACCTTCAAGGCATTCTACTCCATTCCAATTTAAATAATTGATTTGTTGTTAAGTAAAGGAATCATCAACTATTCATCTAATTTTCATAGAGGAAAAGTAGTTTCTGTCAAGACACTGGGTTAAGCAGTACCTGGGTAAACTCTTACTGAATGATCACCTTTTTCTATAAAAATTTACAAAAACAAAAGGCATGTATAAATCCTAAAGCACATTTTACTCAAGATACTTGCAGTACATGCAGTGAGATTAAATTCTCACAGAAGTGCAATCACCTCTGCTCCTAAAGGACAGGAAGACAAAAAGATAACAACAAAAGGAAGAACAGCAAATGACAGATTTGGACACCTGGGCATTACCCCAGATTTTGCAAAATATAAACATAGGACTTTTATAATTAACAAGAAAAGAGTTATTTGGTGCTATTTACACACAGATTTTTATTAAGAATCACCTTGCTGATACTATACAACCTCCGAATCCTCAAGGCATTAACTAGGTATCTCCTGACTACCCATAAAACATTATGCCATCACATAGGAACAGTCCAGTGCTGCATGACCTACATGGCCATCTACTCACACTGGATATCCTCAAGACTGTCTGCTTTGTGGTAGTGCTGCAGAGGCATTTAAAGAAACTCGAGTCTACTGTCTGGCACATCTATTCTTTGAGACTTCATTTGCTATGGGAAGAAAACCCTAACCAACCAAAAAAAAATACTCTCAAAATAAACCTACATGCAAAGCACAAAATTTAATTCATTTCCTTTACCTGAAACATATTTCAACTCAATATTTCTAAACTATTTTGATAAGTTTATAGTTTTCACTACCATCTTAGCTTGGTGGTGAGGAAGGAAAAGATCATTGTCTTTAAAGATAATCTAAAGAGAATCTGTGCTAATAATTAGTGTTGTTCTACTAATGCAAAGCAACAAAAGTTTGTCCTTTTAGCAGTAGTAACTGCTATTAGACACAGTGGGTGTAAAGATCCCAACTGAAGTGCTGGGCCAAGAAAGTTTATAGAGAAAACTGTGGATCATTTTTCCAGTAAAGAATATCCCCTACACCACCCTTTCACACCCACACAAACAAGTATGTGTTCAATCTAAAATCCTTCCCCTGCAGCTTCTCTGAAAACACTGTACGTAGGCAGGATAAATTATTATTCAGAACTAGAACATTTGGAATGTGTCTCAGCTTTTCAGATACCCAGGCAGAGTCATTAAACAGCAGACTGCTCTCTGAGCAAATGGGACAGAGTAATAGACTGTCTTTAATATTAAAAGTATAAAGTAAGTTATATGGTTACTGTAAGAAAGCTATAAGCCACAATAGAGACAAAGTTAGAATTAATTTAGAAAGATTTAAGATCTTGCAAAAACAGGACAGAGCTCTGTAACCCAGGAACTGTTTCAACTTCTCTCATCTAATGCACATTTGTGGTCTAGTATGAAAAAAAAAGTTAAAAGCAATTCAACCTCAGAAATAAGAATGAAACAAAAGCAGCTTGTTCCCCAAATAGTCCTTTTCTGCCCTGGCAATCCTACACCATGAAAAACCAAAACCAAAACAACCACCACCCCCACAAAACACACAGGCCTTTTACCAATCTGCATAATACAGACAGAAAAAACCCTGGGGGCAGAAGTAAAAAGCAGTAGATTACAAAACATCACTCCATGCCTAAGTTTTGTGTGGAATCCCAGTGGCAGTACCCATCACACCTCCATCAACAGGTTACACAAAAAGGTCACACAGCTGAATTCACCTGTTCCACACACCAGCAGGCAAAGTTTTACTGAGGACTAAAACAAATCACACAAAGAAACCCTGAAGTCTCCTCCCCACCTCTGTCATCTTTGTGTACTCACTACACACGGTCCAAACACTACACAAGACACTAGTAGCTGCAAGTGTGTCTCCACACGACACCTCAAGAAAACAAGTGGTTTCCAGTTTGAATCAACCATTGTGGCTCATTCTTCATATTTAAAGATGGACAGGACAAGTTCTTCCTTACTCCAGAACGTGCAAGTTTTCTTCCTTTGAGTTATATCAAACAATTCATGCTTAGGTTTTACAACACAGACCAGCATGATCAAAGCAGTAAGTTTACATTGAAAGGGTTCCTTACTGTCCTGGTTTGAGTGAGTGGCAGGGTTTCTGGTAGCAGGGGAGTGGGCTACAGTGGTGGCCCCTGTGAGAAGCTTCTCAAAGCTCCCCTGGCTCCAAGTCGGACCCACCTTTGCACCATGGCTGAGCCAATTAGTGACGGCAGCTGTGCCTCTGCAGTAACATATTTAAGAAGGGGAATCGGGGATGAGGAGCTGGAGTTGTGAGGAGGACTTGCAAGGAGACCATCTGTGCGAACGCCGAGGTCAGTGAAAGAAAGGAGAATGGGGGGCAGCTATGCCAGAGCAGAGCCCCCCTGTATCCCATGGTGAGACGGCAGGGCCACCCCCCCATCCACAGGGGTCTGTGATGAAGCAGATACTGATTTGCAGCCTGTGGGGGGTCCCACACCAAGCCAGGTGACTGCACCCGAAGAAGGCTGGGATCCCATGGGAAGGCGGCCCTGCTGTTGCAGTTCAGCACTGGGAGGGTTGCAACAGGCAGGGGTGACCCACACGCCCATGGGAGTGACTCATGTCGGAGCTGGTTTGTGGAGGACTGTCTCCTGTGAGAGGGGGACTGCACTGGAACAGGGGAGGAATGCCAGAAGTTCCCCCCTCCCCGAGGTGGAAGAAGCAGCAGGACTGACTGCACCCCCCATTCCCTGCCCCCTGTGCTGCTGGAGGGGAAGAGGTAGAGATATTGGGAGCAAATCTGATCCCAGGAATCAGGGAGGGATGGGGGAAGGTGTTTTCAAGATGTGGTAATGCTTCTCACAGTCCTACTCTGTCTGTTAAGTGTTGTTAGTGTCATTAAAAATTAAATTTTACAGGCTTTTTTTTCTTCCCCTAAAGAGTCTGGTTTTTGCCTGTGCCTTATAGGATGAGATCATCCCTCCTTGTCCTTATCTCAATTTCCCAGGCCTCTTGCTTCCCTCCTTCCCACCGCTGGGGGGGAAGGGGGAGCGAGTGGCTGCATGATGCTCGGTTGCCCTCTGAACATTAATGTGAAAGGACAGATGTAGAAGACAAGCAGTGATGCTTACTCAGTGTATCTGAATGAAAATGGCTCTTAAAGAGGAAAGAAGTAAACTTTAATGATTATTTGTTCGAGAATTCCGCATACATTTGACAGACATACAGAGGCACCCATGCCAGGGACCTGTCAGGACTGGCTGAATAACAGAGATCACAGCCGGGTACAGCTGGCCTGTGGTAACAGGCAGCAGCTGCAGAAGGTTGCATCAGACATTCGGTACATCTGCCTCTACCCATGCAGGAGCCTGCTGCTCCAGATGGAAAACAGGTACTAAGGACTATATGACTTTTTTCTGAAATCAGTTTAAAGACAGACAGACAGATGGCACAAACTGAATAGATTGTCAGCTGGTTTTAAATAAGAATTGGCTTGGTGTCATCCTGATTATGCTAAAAGCCCCCAAAACAGTGTCAGGAGGTTGCCAGTACAAAAGCAGACAGCATACAAGTGCTATCCCTCCCTCAGGCCCAAATTCCCTCTCCCTCCAAATCTGTTAAATACTGCTTGTAGCTATTAAAACCAAAATATTTCAGAATAGACATCAAATTAAAAACTAAGGTAAGTATTCAATATTTATGTTTTCACCCATAATTCCATGAAAAATTAAGATAAGTGTGCTTTTGGGGGCAGATAACTTACAGGAGCACTCAGTTGCTACTTGTATTTTAACATCACTGAAGATAATTCCAACAGGCTCCTGTATACCTCCAGGCAGCATAACCCTTTGTTCAGCTTGCATCTGCCAATCCAGAACACTAAACTGATCTCTTCATTTTTCAGATGTCACCACATAACCATCCGGACCATAGGACTGAGTTTATGTAGCAGTCAAGTCAGCCAAGGGTCCAATTCTGCCCTCAGTTAGTGTCTAGTAATTCCAGTTGGTACAGCTGTGCTACTTTGGATTTACACAACAGTAACAGTATAATGCAGAAGAATATGAACCTGAAAACTACAAACTAAAAGACAATTTCAATTAATGTTTTGACTGCTTAAATTTAAACTTTTTTGGTTGGTTGGGACTCATAAACACAAAGTCCCCACCAAGTAGCCCTATCAGTGAAGCAAGCTAAGCTAAATTACTTAAGCAATCCTATCTAACCATGCATACCCACAGAACATCTAACCTCTCCATCTGACAGCCCAGTGTTGTATTCAGATATGGCACCGTTTAATTATGAACTGGATTGCTAGAAGAGAATAGGACAGTTAACTTACTGCTGTTTAATGAGCACACCCTTGTTAGTTGTGAATACATTCACTGTACTCATTAAATCAGGAGACACTGGAGTTCTGAATACATCATTAAAAGGATCCAGGAATGCTGCTGCTTTGTTCAGCATGACTACATGCTCTGCCTGACAGTTGGAAAATGAGCAAGAAAAGTAAGCCTCTTCCTGTTGGGCCAGTAGATCTAATTTTAAGTTAGGAGGAGGGAGAGAGAGAGAGAGATCTGCTTCTTCTGAGCTTCACTTATTTAGAACACGAGTAAGTTTCTCTTTTTACTGATGACTTGAAGCAATAACATGCTCAGTACTGTTAAGACAGCAACAAAAATAAGCGTCAAGCTTGGGAGATGGGGGGGTTATTTAAAATTTTAAAAAAATTAAAAAATAAAAATAAATATCACAGCCCATCCTCAATATCTGCTCCCAAGGAGCAGGAGTGTGCCCTAATCTATCAACCTGTTAATCAGCAAAATGAACCTTCATAAAACAAATACACACATACACCTAACACGGCAGTTCCCACACTATTTAGAATATATTGATTAAGGCTGAAGAGGGAGTGAAAGTGGCTTGTAGGCTCCTGTACTTTCTCACAGAAGAGATTTAGAACATATGTTCAGTGAGAGGATGAGATTTTCATCTGTCAAGGGCTGATCCATCACAAAGATACACACCCACGTGAGAATCTGTACGTCTAAAGCATTCTATAGTCACAGACAAATTAAAACGTAACTGGCAACTGTTTAGCTTGAACCAATTGCATAGAAGTGTTTTCTGCCGAAAGAGGTATGTGAACCAGCATCACGGATGGCATCACTGGAGTTGCAGAGAATCCTGGAAGGTAAGTTTAACGAACACAACTGCTTCCTCTAGCCATCCTCAAAAAGGGAAAATGCATTTCTGAAACATGTTTATAACAAATCTTCTCCTCCCTCCCACATCAAGCACAGAGAATTGGACAGGTTGCTAAAGTTCAGAATCTGGCAGGGAGGGGAGCTGACTGGGGCTTAATACTCTCAGTGCAGGACTCAACCACTCTAATCCATACAATTATTTTCCAGTTAGAAAGTTGTTGATATTGTAAGAAGCTATATAAATACTGGATTCTAGTCAAAGAAGGACTGCCACCTATGAAGGCAAGCATATACCACAAGCACATTTACCACAGTCTCCTCTCATCATGCAGACACAACAGTTTATCTCTTACCTGGGAAAAACATGTTCTAACCAGTCATATGTTAGCACATTAGAACTTTGCTTGCTCCAAGCCTTCAGACAAGCCCCTGGAACTCATCATGATCTCAATTTTCTCAGTTTTGCCAACAAAATAATTTTCAGGAAAAAATCCTTCTGATTAAGCAGTCAGGCTTAATGCATCACACCATGACTAATCCTCTTAAATCTTCTCTGGGTCCTGCACTGTAATCTCAGTAACACAGGAGACACTGTTCTTTTCATTAGGAGCTATGTGACTCTGTGGACTGTCAATCTTGTTCAAATAGCAATTGATTCCTCATTGCTTTCAAGCTGAGTAACCAACACCCAGGCTTCAGTGCAGACCAGCTTGCTTTGGGTGCAGTCATACAGCAGGACTCTCAAATGACTAGATATAAGCTGTAAAACAGCACCCACCCACATGAACCACCAAAGACTTCTGGGGTCACATCCCACGGCTCTCTGCACTGCAGTAAATGGAGGCACTTCGTTCTTTTACACCATGTTGTGAGAACAGCCTGAAGAACTGTCTGGGTCTCCAATGGTTTAAACCACCACCATTACTAGAAAGTAGAAAGGTTAACAGTTTGGGGGTGGGGAGATCAAAAGAGGGAATCACATTCAGACTAGATGTAGAGACGTATCTCTTGCCAGAAATATGCACCTACAAGTGAATCCTAGCACTTGATTAAAATCCCAGTTTGCTGACCTGAAAAAAACCAACACCTTTACATCACCAACGTTTTTTTTCAGTGTCAGATAAAACTATGCAAAGAATGAGTATTCAGATTTTCTGATTAATTGTATGGTCTCTACCTGTAACGTCCAGAAGGGAACATGCACTGACAAAATGCATGGTAAAAGCATGAGCCCCCCAACAAGAACTGCATGTTAAATCATTTATTTTGGGTACTGTTCTCTTTAATCATACTAAAAAGCTCTGTATGAGAGTGCTGTCTGATTAGAGTCAGGAAGCTAAGAGATGGACATACAAAAATAAAAACTTGTGTTGCATTTTCTTCCCTTTGTGCTTAACACAGGGCAACTTGTGCAGCATCTCAGCTGGTTTAGCTCAAAAAACACCACACACTTTAATGAGAGAAAGGAAAAGATGATGCACAGGGAATTGTTTAAACATTCGTTGTTCTGCCTAGCAACAACATGCTTATATGGTTAAAAAACCCGTAACACAAGAAATACAGAGACATATTTGTTACCTATTATAAATAGTTCACATTCTTCAGCTCCTTATGTACCTTTGGTTTGCCATTTAGTGAGTCTTGCATCTTCCTGGTAGATACCTCCCTTTTGCATTTTGTACAACACAGATCATAATAGAAGTCCACAGAATACTAAGCAGCTTGTGATTTGTATTTTGAGGATATTTAAGCTGGTTAACTGACTTCCAGAGGGGACACAAACTACACATTCAAGACAAGACACACATACTTTTTTCTTATTACAACAAAAAGAAAGAAAAAACCATGCTTTTCTCTGTGCTATATACTATATCACCATAACATCATAAGCAGTAGTTCTGTTCATAGATTTTAATCACCGCATTATTAATACCTCTTTTCTCTGTATTACATCTCATGTCTCATCACATACATTCAGAATCTTTACAGGAACAGCTTTACATTATATACATACGCAACACGTAATACAACAATGGCCCAGTCTAAATAGCAGTGTCAAAGAAAATAGAAAACAAATACATGAATGGCAGAACATGAGCACCCACGGACTTGGGTCCTGGCTGGCCCCCCAAGTACTACTTTCCAAGCAAAACACTTTTTTCATTCTTCTGCTTAAAATATTTCAAACTGGCTTTTGATACATGCAAGTTTATGAACATAAAGTATCTTGTCCAGTTGCATGGGAGGAAAAAAAAATAAATGTTTGTTGCATGGAAAAACAATTTGTCAGAAGTTTGTTATTCCATGTACTCCACTGCACCATATGCGGGGGCTGGAAGAGAGCCTAAGAACATCTGCCACAGACTTTAAAACCCCTAATAATAGCACAGCTGGTGTCCCCAGTCTAATGATCTCAGCACAGGCTCATGTGACCACTCCTGACACTGGCCCCCAACCCAGGCAAAAGCACAGAAACACTTAAAGGTTGGACACATCCATTCATTCTCACTTGATTTGCATTTCACTAAAGAACCAACAAAGGGAGCAAGTTGAAATGCTTACATTTCAAGCAGTTCAACAGTCACTGTTTCCATAGGATTTCCCCATGCTTCTTTCATTACGTTTCAGTTTAGCTGAGCACTCCCTATTCCATAAAATGAAGCTACTCATAAAAATAACTGCAGGTCTCAGTGATCCAGGGTTAGAAACATAAAATGCTTTAACTGCACTGAACTGTACTACAGAGGCGTTGGGATTCTCCCCCCCCCAGGTAAACTCACGGACTATCTTCCATTCCTGTCCATTTAGTTTATGCACAAATAAATGTTTCTACCTGCTTTCTTCTAAACATGTTCAAAAGCTGATTTATAAAGGAAAAAACCTTTATTTCAAAGAGAAAAAAAAAGAAAAAACAAGGCAGAAGAACAAGGAACTTAGGAAATGGAACTATGTTTTAGCTCACACAGAGTCAGCAGTGGGCATTAACAGCTTTTTGTTACACAGACGTTTTAGAGAAATGTTTGCGATTTCCCATGCCCAAAGGATGTGACTAGCAAAACAGTACCATGGATTCTGTGAAGGTGGGAACAAAGAAAGCAAGGCGGGGGGGGGGGGGGGGGGGGGGGGGGAGGTGCCCAAGACTTTCATTACATTTCAGTCCACCCTCCGTACTCTTTACTCTTTCATCTACACAAAAACGTAGGTAGCCTCCAGCAGTCAACACGTATGAGTTCAGTTTATTATTTAATACAATGCGCACAGATGCACTCATGAAGGGCTAGACCTGACCCAATAACTGACTGTCTCTAGCACAGACAGGAGATGCAAGCATTTCACAGCCAAGTTTAGTCACTGGCAAAGCACGAAGGGGTAGCTACTTTAGCAAATTACTGTATCCACAGTAACAACAGACTGAATACTGAGCTCCAAATTCCACGAACAACCCATTTAATCAGTCTACTATGAAACACCAATATGTGACACTAACAGCCTCATCAAAGAATGTTTTCATTTCCCATGAGGGAGAGAGGGTACAAAAACCCAAAAGCAGATAAAGGCAACACTTTGTAAATTCCCACGTTGTCCAACAATGTTGGCCCACTTTAAAAGAAGAGCACATAATCTTTCTTCATTTGCACCACATCACTGAATAACAAAGGGAAAAAGAAGAGAAAATACAGAACAAGTTACTTTTTAGTTTTATATAAAAGCACTGAAGTCTGAGAAAGGCTAATACAGGAGATCAGCCCAGTTATAGTGATCAATTTGGCTGTGACAAACATAGTCATGCATCAGTTATATGCCTTACTCCTCTGCTAGCCCTCGATCTGATCCGTAACTTCTCTCAGAGCTATGAGATCAAGATACATTTTAGGTAGCATTTTTACCTCGAGTCTCACAATTAGGCCATTAAACTACACACACGGTCTTAGTTCTGACTTCACTATGCAAAAAGTACATTTTAAGAAACTAGGCAAACTGTCCCACCTTTCCAACCAAAATCTAAACATCAGCAAGAACAAGGTCAAAGGAGAATCAAAAACCTGCAGTAGGAAAGTATCTATAGAAAGAAAAGATGCACCCTCAAACATCCGTTTGATCATAAATTCTTAATACCAAAAATGGTACAACGCAACTGCCTACATACAGAAGGCTGTATGTATGTGGCCATGCTGTAGATTTCTGACTGCACATATGGCAAACCCACTTCATTCCCACCTTAAATTGCAACTGGAGAGCTAACCATGCAATGGCAGCAACAGCTGTGTCACAAGTGTTGACTGCGGCAAAGATCTGGGCTGGCACCAATAATGAATTACATGGCTTTTTAAAAATAAATTTGACATCAGACACATTAAAGAAGTCTTCTGTTGCTGTGCTGTTGCTTGTGTAACAGATACAGTAAATACAAATAAGACACATGATGCCCTTCAACTTAGCAGAAAAGACTGCTGTTCATGAAACAAGCATAACTAACAAAGTTCACCTCCATAAATTAGCTCACAACGGATGGCTCGGAGTGGGCACGTAACTACTGCTGTCTCCAGATTTTGTTTCCTCATTTGCTAGAGGTCCAAACTCCTTTTCCCTTTCTGTCTGGTACTACATGCTGTAGCTCCAAGTCCCACGTGACAGAAAGCAGGTAGACAAGGAGTCTTTCTAAGTGGGTTAGTACTTCCACACTTCAAAGACACAGACCCTAGCCATCTACACTGCAGTTGCACTATTTTGTTCAATAGAACATTATCTGCACACAATTTACAAGTGCTCAGCCTTAATCTACTTACAAGATTAAACTAGTGAACAGGAGAAGGCCAGGAATCTTAACCTGCATGCTTTCTAGCCCATCTGCATGCTATGTTCTTCCTCTCAGTGATTTGCAATTTATCCAGAAAACAGTCTTCCCTTCCTATTTCAACATGTGCCTTATTGAGCACTTGTCCTGATAGAACTTGTATTTTGCTACTCAAGAAGCTACAGGTTGAGCTGTAAAACAAATGATTACCTCAGAGACAGACACAATGCAAACACTGTATAACTGCAAAGTACAATCATTGATAGACACAGTTACCACAACCTATAATAATTCCCGCTTGGCCCGATTCCCATCTTTCTGGAAATATGTCTCTTGACACTATTGCTGCAACACAGTCTGTCGAAGATTGGGGGTGGACGGGGGAGCTGTTTTAACATTATAAACTAATCACAAAGCTCATAAATAATTATCAGATCACAGACATATGCAGCTATAGAGTAGCCTAGAGACCCTCCAAACCGCAATTAAGCTTGGTTAACAAGACAGTCCCCTACCTTACACAGCCTTAATATTCAGAGTTACAATTTGATTCACATCAGCTGAGCACTTTTTATATAAAGAGGTGATAGGCTCCAGTGAAAGTCACTTGGTTAAACTTAGCTCAAAGGGTAACAAACCCTAGAAGCACACACCCCAGAATAATCAGCTATTTCACTATGTCTGCATCTTGTGCCAGTTGATATCCCCATCTTGAATAAACATCTAAGCAAGAGTTAACAGAAGTGGACAGCACACTGTTATTACTGCAGCTCTGTACTGATTTTTGAGTTGGGCATCCTTTGCAGACAAGAGGCAAAACGTGGACAAAATACCCAAGACAGCATCACTGTGCTAACTTGCATTTACCAGCACTGAGCTGAGAGAGGTTAACAGACTAACTCCGTCCTCCTGTTTACACCATCTCCCAACCAAACTACCCCATCTGCAAACCCACTCTTCTAGGTGCAAATGGAAATTGGTCCAAAAATAGTGTCAGTGTTGCCAAGAAATACATTTGGTCCTTTCCTGCCTTCTCACTTAAGCTGCACACAAAGTATTATACCCCGGGGCACAATGAAAAAATGGAAGCATTGGTGCATAAGTACTACAAGAGTCATTTGCAAGTGCAGAAGACAATTGTTTCATGCTTTCATTTGTTTTGTGGTCATTTAGAAGTATGAAACTACAAAAGCTCCATCCAGAGTAAAACAAACATACACTGGGCAGAGCTCACATCAGCGGAGATCTCTTAACCTGAAGGTCAGATTGTCAGCACTGCAACTGTGGAAGCAGCTGCTGACATTTTGACATGGTCCATATATTGCAGCATGCAAGATCGAAGAGATTGTAATTCAGAGACAAACTGGAGGTGTCAAGGATTTCACACTCTTCTACCTCCACAGCTGAGGGACTGTATATACTAACTATATTCAGTCATGTGCACTACTGTATCCAACAATACTAATTTAGGCTTTTTTTTTTTTTTGTAAATTAAAAAGCAGAGAAGCCCAGAGGTCAATACAGGCTCCCAAGACAAAATAATAGCCATTTTGGACCAAACGTCATGTCTTGTAATGTAATGGATCCTTCCAAATTCTACTCCCCCTCCCTCCCCTCCCCCAAAACACACTCACCCACCCAATGACTACATTATTTCTTCTCCACCTTTTTCACTTCAGGCACATTAAGGGTGAGTGATCTTCACACAAAAAGCAACAAGTAACAACCTGTTTAACCATTGTGACTCAAATCCGGTTTTGCTGTTCAAGAGTGTAAATCGTAAACTATGTTGAAGCTCATTTTGTTGGCTCCTGTAATTACTTACCAGAAGAGCAAAGATAACTGTCAAGACAAAAAAACCCAACCAACCAACCAACCCAACCCTTTTAAAATCAGTAATCCACCACCTCACGATCTGGACTTTACTCAAGGAACTGTTCCCGAGTTACAGGGCCATATTCTGCTTTTCATAATTGATAGGCATTTACATCTGCACATATCAGTTTCCAATTCCTATTAAAATCTATTTTCCAAGAGGTTAGTGAGTCTACTTGTTCAGAAATGCCTTTTTTTAAGATCAGTTTTAACAGGCACTTTAAGGAGCTTTTGTTAGACATGGAATACAGTTAGGTATCATAAATTCTACTGGCCACCACAGCCATCTCCGGGGTTTATTATAAAAATCTGGCATACTCTGTAGGTCCTCCTAGACAACAACTTCTTGGTATCTTTTGTGAAAAGATATTTAGAAAATAAATTTATGAAAGAATTATTTCAATTTTGGTGGTTATTTTTTAAGAGCTAAATCATAAATAAGACCTTCACTTGCATTTTATCAGTTCCATTTAACCTTGCTTGTTAATTTCTCTTTTAAATGCCTCTGTGTAACTAGTTGCTACCAAGAACTTTACAAACCATTAACTGACTCCCTGTAAAGAAAAAGAGGAGATTGCCAATTTCTCTTTGAGCTCTTAACTGAGAAGTAATGTAAAACCTGACATACAAAACAAAGCCAGAGAAACAGTATGGCAACAAAAAAAACCCCACACAACCACAAAAGCAGGAAGAAAACGTAGAGAAGATTATCCAGTGTCAGAATTCATAAAAGATGCTTGCAAATGTCTTTAGTGCCCTTTAAGAAAATCCAGTGCCTCAATATTCTGAGATCCCAGGAGTTCAAAATCCTTTCACTTCTCCAGTGGTAACTGACAATACCACTGAACAAGGCAGTGATCAAAACAGTCCCTCACAAAGTCTATTCCTTAGTTTCACCTATACTCAATTCCAAGTTGCCACACAACTGTATTGTAAGTTTTCTATCACAAAACAAACAACAGTTTCCAGTCAGAAATCAAGGCAATCAGGAACCACCAATTCCTGTTCAGAAGAGAAAATAATTACCTGTTGTAGGATTCACCTCAGAGCCAGAACAGGCCGAAGCCCTGTAATTTCACGCCTTCCTGATCTCTGGAGTTAGAATGAAGTATAGCTGTTCAGTCTAAGAGTTCACCAAATCAAAAAAAAAAAAAAAAAAAAAAAAAATCTTTTATTGCCCACAATACTGCTTGCTTATCTTATCTTTTCCAGAGAAAGGTCTGAGGACAAAGAGAACACGGTATTACATCTGCTGTAACAAGTCCTGTTATAAGCTGACCATTTTCCTGACTCTGCAGCCCCTCCTATTTCCTCTTACTCATTTCTCCTGCTACAATATTATATCATGTATTTATCTTCAAGTTATCCTTGCTGGTCATAGGATCAAAACAATAGGCTTGCTGTCAGGTGCTTTTAGGAATTTCCTCTCAGCCTTCTTGACAAAGTAATTGGTGCTAATTTACCATCTCAGATAACAGAAATAGGACAGGATATTCAATCTTCCCCACGCAGTTCTGCAAACCAAGATTACTAAAATTATGTTTACTGCTTTTATTAGGGAAAAAAAACCAAATAAGCAAACCAGAAAAACTCCCACACAACTAGCAAATGATACAAGTTTGATAACATTAACTCTCATTTTTAGAGAGCACTACATAACTTAATGCAGACACGTTAAATACAAGGTGTGGTGTTACTCACCTAAAGCAAACTGAACACTAATTGGCCCCGCCTGCACACTCCTGCCTTGCCATTGCGCCATCTCCAGCATTCATCTAACTCCCTGAGAAACACAAACTGGCAAAAAACTAAAAATCCAAGAAATAAAACCAATTTTTCAAAACATGTTTTTCCAATTTGCCTCCCTGACTTATTTCCCCATTGGGTAACAGAGCGAAAGATCGGTGAACAAAAGCAGTACAACACATAGCTGGTGCCAGGGTAGGACTATTCCCACCAGAGATGGCAAACTCTGAGACCAGGCTAATCTGGCTGCAAAAGCACTGCCTTCAGGCACATGCCTTCCCAGCATCTCTACCTGATATTAGTGTAGGCTGCCCTAAAAGCACAGCCCCACTACCACACACTTAGCGTGAAGCCTTATATTCCCATCACCTTTTTTTCCTCACAGAGTCCTCACAGAGCCACCGGCGCTTGTACCACTCCATGTCAATGGGATCAGGAACGCAACCTGGTTGAAAGGCTAAGCCAAGGGAAGGGGGGAGGCAGGACAGGGAGAACACACAGAGGGTGATGTGTGAAGTATTTTTCATCTAGATCAACTCTTTGAGCTGGGCCGTGGCATGGCCGTACAAGCAGCAGTGCATGAGGGAGGGGTAAGGATGGGGACGGTAGACTGCCCTCTTCTGCAGCTTCAGTTGCTTGTCAGGTAACCACTTTTTTTTTTTTTTTTTTAAAGAGTCAAACCACTAAACCAAGGCACTCTATTGGCTTTCATTGTCACCTGCTTTTAGGCAGTGACTCCCAACTTTTATCTGCAGCTTTGAGGATTTTCAAATATTGATGTTGCAATGTTATCTTCCAAGCTTCACTGCCATGAGAACAGCAATCCCTGGTGGGACTCAAATCAGTATTTCCATTAACTGCTGTGTGTGTTTACCTATGGCACCACAGGACTGAGAGAAACCACTAGGTGAACACGCAGAGACAGAATATACAGAACCTACACAAGCATTAACCTAAGGCTTAACAGCAATGGCCTCTTCTGGAGATATAGAGATGAAGTTTCAGTTTCAACTTACCCAGACTAATTCAAGTCATATGAAACTGAAACTGAGAAACTGAATGGCAGCTGAAGGGCCAAGAAACATTTTTGTTCTTGTTGAATTCATACCTGCTGGAAGAGCAGCTGTGCTACATTTACAAATCCAAGAAATAATCCATTTAGTCAGTTGGCAGAAAGAAATAAAGTCAGACTTAATCCCAAGATTTTTTAAAAGGAAAAAAATAATGATGCTGAACAGTAAGAACCATTTAGAAGTGCAGTTCTGTCCACCTGAACTGAAACTTCTGTCCAAGTCACGTGAAAATTTTTTTAAGGAATCAGCAGTTTTACTTTAGTAAATACATGAAATTGATTCCATTTCTTAATTCTTACTGGATATATTCATATAGATCGAAATAGTGCATTCATATTACTTTAGGATCAAAAGAACACATTTACAGCCACATTTCATAGAATCATAGAATGGTTTAGGTTGGAGGGTACCTTTAAAGATCAACTAGTCCAACGCCCTGCAATGGCCAGGGACATCTTTCACTAGATCAGGTTGCTCAAAGCCCTGAGCGTTTCCAATGATAGTGCATCCACAACTTCCCTGTGCATATCATTTAAGGTCCTATGAGCAAGATACATTTCCTGCCATCAGGTATCATCAACAACAATTTGGGAATAGGAATAAGATACAAAATGTCCCTCAACAAATTAAAGAAGATCATAATAAAATCACAAATGCTGCATTTAAGAAATCCACTCTCTGCTTTTAGGAGATATATTCAGCATCCATACCCAAAGTGCACTGGCATCAATCTTCCTGCCCCATCAGGGCTCAGAAGCTGCTCATTAGAGTTAGGTATCTACCGTGAAATGCTAATTCTATGTTTATTCACTTTGAACTACACTTCGTTGTGATCTTTGCCTTTACATACAAACACCCTTAGCTTTAATACATTACTCATTCCATAAAAGCAGTTACCTAATTATTTTTTTTTAAAAAGAGACAGCAATACCCCCATCAACAAAACAAAAAAGATTCCTATCCAAACATTTCAAGTAAAAAATCTTATTTCCCTCCTCTCTTTCCTCCTATGCAGTATAACAGTACAGGGAGACATTAATAACAAAACTTTACATTTTTCTTCCTTTATGTCAACATACAGCAGGTATCCTCTGAAAATTTATAAATAGTACAAAATGGGTGCAGTGTTTACTCTTGGAGGGGGAAGGTTAGTAAGTCAGGCTCAAGAAGCTCTGAGACTGACTTACCTAGAACAGTCACCAGTGAGCAAAGTGAGATGGTGCTGTCTTGAACATGTTGTGTTCCCATGTCAGACTCCCATTTTGAACACTGATCTGTTTCAAAACAATACCCCACGGTTAGCTTAATAGTCCATCAGTTTTACTGAAGGCAAAAAGAACACAGAAATTTCACTAAAATCACTATTGTAACAGTAGCACCATCTTATCCTGAACAACCTCTGACAGACATGTATTTAAAACTTCTGTAAAATGCACTCAAATTGAGCAAGTCATATACTCTTCAGAGAAAGGAGTCTTCTGGCCCACCTGGAGAGAATTAGTAATGTATACTATCAACCTCAGTACTGTAAATAAAAAAGTGCAAGTGTAGCACTCGTGTTTACTGAGGAGTCTGCCTGTGTCAGACACTCTACCTTGTCAGGTCCTAAACAGCTAATACCACAGAGCATGCCTGGGATCCTAAGAGATCCTAAGAGACTGACAGGCTTATAACAGAGATTCACAAGAACTGGATTTAATTCTAGTAACGGCACCAATTCCCGAGTTACATCAGTCAAATGTTTTGATCTTGCTGACCCTCTTCATCCTTTGTAATGTAAGAGAAGACTGTGACTCATGAATGCTTGAACAAACTCTGTTCATTAGAGGTTTATGTTGAACGTTTTGTAGCTTTTGCAATGTAAAAGGGCAAAGTATTTAAGAGTTGCATTCCCCTGAGGTACTGCAGTTCCTAAATGAAATCTCATTTAGTAGATAAAAGCAATACACGTGAACGTCATGGACAACTCTATGTTCTCCACAGAAAAATGACAGCATGACAGTAGAGACCACTTTGGACTTTGGGACAAGATTGTATTCTGCCAGATAAGCGTGGTACCTAACCTTTCTCAGTCTTTTCATTCTAGCAGCTTTGGATGTCTTGCAAAATAAGATTTTTGAGAAAGCCATTATGGAGTAAAATTCTAGGGAACAAATAAAAAGTAGTCAAAGGTTACAAACATTTCAGACAATGAGAAAAAGCACTTTCAGTTCATACTGCTTTATATTGGAAATTTGTGGCTCCTGAGTCAGGCACGAGTCACTGGGTCAAACCATAACATGCTTATCTACCACCTGACAAGATTACATAACCCTCAGGAAATACAGCCATAAAGGACTGATCTTGCTATGACCTTCACACGTGCAGGTTTGCAGAACTCCTTACAGGACCAAAGCCTCTAAGAAGGTAACGGTTTTGGTAGACACTGATCTCCACCCCCTCCATAAATTCCTGGAAGTGATCATTACTGTAGTATTACCACACAAAGCAGAAGTCTACCACTCCTTTCTGAAAGCAGTGCAACTTGTGACTACAGGAGATCTGTAATACGAAACCGTACTACCAGAAAGATTGATTTCCTCCTCATCACTTTACATCAACAGCGTATAAATCCTCAGAAATACAGCTAGTAGGATCAGTCACAGCTGCAGAGAAAGAAATTCCATTCAAGACAGGTTAAAAGGACAGTCTACGGACCTTGACATTGCTCCAATGTCTTCCAGTTCTGCTCATTTTACAGGTACCACTGGGGCAATAGGTTTGCATGGATCTGAACTACAGGGTTTCTGCTTACTGTGGTGGAGTGGACGGTGTCCCCTGGTGAAGCATGCAAATGTGCAGCATCTGATGATGAAACTAGGCTTCCTGGGACAGGCAATGCTGTTAGTAATACAAGCTCCACTTCTGCATACTTTAAAGAGGACAGTAAATGTAAAAGTCTGTATTTCCCACAAGCAGCAGACATTGATGTAATTTTTTTTTTAAAATACCCCTCTCTTCAAACAAAACTGCACTTCAGTATTCTCTAGGACACCAAATTATGACCATAATTCACGCAGTCCTGACTTGCATGAAATTAAAGTCCAATATGACATTACCAGCACCTGCCTTTAAAAAGGAGAATTTATGTGAACATACAATACAGAAGTGCACTGACTGGCTCCAATTTACAGTAATCAACTAATCTCCTCAGAAGTGCACATAACTATTTCAATGTATCCACAGTTTTCATTCTTCTCCTCTAGGCTATAAATGTTTCCACTGTATGAACATTTTCCTAACCTTTGGTTTCTATTAAAAGATGGGACAAGTTAACTCAGCATTATTTTAAACTTCTTTGAAAACTAATGATAAGCAGTTTTTTCCATGTTTTGTTTGAAGCACTGTAACTATTACATAGCAAAGCGGGGTGGTGACATGCTTATGTTTTTCCTTTAGCAGCTGTAAGACAGGTGGGAAACTAGATGAGAGAGGCGATCCTGTCCCTCTACTCAGCATAGTGAGGCCACACCTGTGTCCAGTTCTCGGCTGTCCACTGTAAGAGAGACATGGACATACTGGAGAGAGTACAGTGAAAGGACAATAACAAAAAGAAAGGAGACCAGAGCATCCCTCCTGTGAGGAGAGGATGAGAGCTGGGACTGTTCAGCCAGGAGAAGAGAAGGCTCAGGGGGTATCATATCAATATATATAAATACCTGAAGGGAGGGTGCAAAGAAGACAGAGCCAGGCGCTTTCCAGTGGTGCCCAGTGACAGGACCAGAGGCGATGGCCACCAACTGAAACACAGGAGGTTCCCCCTGAACATCAGGAAACACTTTTTCACCATGAGGGTGACTGAGCACTGACGCAGGTTGCCCAGGGAGGTGGTGGAGTCTCCATCCTTGGAGATATACAGGAGCTGTCTGGACATGGACCTGGACAATCAGCAGTAGGTCGCCCTGCTTGAGCAGGGGGGTTGGAGCAGATGACCTCCAGAAATCCGTTCCAACCTCAACCATGCTGCGATCCACCAAACACAAAGTGGCACACTTTCCACAAAGCTCCTATCTTCACGTAGGACCATGAAGTCGATCTTGTTCTTTTATAACACATTGCCCGCAAAATCCCAGAAATACAAACTCTTAATCACTTTGTATTTCTCTTCTTTGCACTTTCTCTCTACACCAGTCATTTTCATCCTGGTGTTCACTGATTTCCTTAAAGGGTCTGCAAAAAGAAACCAAGGAAATAACTTTTATATGCTTTCCTACATGTTAAGACTTAAAGGTATTTGCAGACCTCCTGCAAAGTACCAGAGATTCACAAATTAAAAGCAGTAGGGGGGGAAAAAAGTGACTGTCTTAAAACCTCTCACTTCTACTTTCCAAACCCTTCAGAACACATCCTATAAAAGAAATTTTAAATAAAACAAACACAAACCATGAGCAATTTTCAGATGGCTTCTTCACTAAGAAAGCAACATTTAATGAAAAATACCTGTCTATTTTTTCCCCAGTAATTACAAACAGATATAGAAGTCTTAGCTCAGACCAACACTTCAGGATGGAGCCATAAGCTCATAGTTTCAATAATCAAACTAGATCACCCAGTTTTTCCTTCTGGTCTTATGGTCTATGAAGAAAAACATCTACCTGCTGATGTTATAAAACCTAAGGAAAAAAACTTCTGCTGATTTTGTATGAGTTTTAAAAAAGGAAAGCCTTTCCAAAGAAGTCTGCTAAGAACAAGTAAGTGAAGAAGGCAGAAGGAAGACAAGTTCAGTTTTTTTCTAAGGTTAGTTCCTATTACTTTATCTAAAATCATACTGGTTTACCCATTAAGTTTTGAGGACTGCATTATTCACCATAGAGACTATAATTTGTGGTCATCTTGCTCAGGAAAGAACACCAGAAATGCAGAGTGAATCAGAAGTTAGCAAAATTAAAGTATTCAAATTTATTCTTAAGTATATTCTCATTCTGTATCATAAAGGATAATGTCTGTGTATAGCCTAAGAACATCAACTACTCAGTATTTCTCTCTTCTGTTCGTACAGGTGCTGGGAGTCAAGAATATTCCGTGATAACACAGATATGTAGCAGGTTATTGTAAGCCTCAGCATTAGCATCTCACCTACCAACACACAACTGGCATTGGTTATATCAGAGCTTAGAGCGCGGCAGTTTCTAAATCAGCTTATGCTCACTGAAGACTTTCCCTCCTGACACCAAAGCCTCAGCCACTGACTCCTACTGCTTCCTTTGCCTCACTGTTAACAGCTGCTCATCTGCCCAGAGGATGAACAGTGATTGAAAATTAACCTTAAAACCAGTTCTCGGCTAAGTCACGGAATAGATTTCCAGCACCACAATATGGAAGTGTACAGAAAAGTGAATCCACAGCCAGGAGAAAATTTGCTTTGCTGGGCAGCAACATGGTCTTATTGCAAAAGCCAATAATGAAACTTTGCAAGAGCTTTTAAACCAAGCTCTTCTCACATTTCCTTCCTTCTTTCTATTACTGACAGCTACAGTGTTCCAAACTTCTGCTATAAACGCAAGCAAAAACAACTGGGCTCTAATATATGTTAATCCATTTGAATACTTAAAAAAAAAAACAACAACCCACCCACAACCAAAAAAACCGCGCACACAAGGAAATACAACAGTTAAAGAGTAGCAGCATCATTTGGGTTTACAGCATCTAATGGACTGCAAGGTGAAACAGTCCTGTCCAGAGAAGACATAAGATAAGGCAAAGGATTGACTCCAGTACAGTCACTAACAGATTTAACTAAAGCAAATCTGCCAACATAATTGAATTTAAGAATTATCTCTGAGCTAATCTACTTGTGCTATCAATAAGCCTCTTAACTGGGCAACCATAAGGAGGATGACTTTTTGCACTGTAATCAATAGGTTCCAATAAAAAGAGAATTATTGATGAATCAAAGTTCAAATAAAGGACAGTTTTAGACCAAGAATATTAGCGGTGAACTCCTGAAATGTATTTAGGAGACACCACATTATTCACTACCAAGTAAAATAAGACTGTAAACTCACAGAACTATCTCAGTCAAACTACAGAGTAAGCAGGAAGGCTCTGAATCAGACACCAACTGGTATCTTGGAAAACCTACACAGGAAGTTAATTCTCAAGATTTTTATCTTTCCCAGTAGCAGTGATCCCACAACTGAATCCACAAAACCAAGCCCTCCACACAAGTGCAGCATTCCAAGGAGGCAATGGCATTGCTCATGGAGTTTTAATGATAGAAATGTGACTCAGAAACATACCTTCAGAGCACAGGCATTGTGGATCACAAACCAGTTTGACAGTTCCAGCATTACAAAGCTTCGTATGTTAAGTGAGCTGCCTACAGCTGACATGTAATAGCTGTCATTTAGTGACTAGAAAGCATTTCTCCTACTTACTATGTTTTTATGATTACTCTGAAAGCCACTTGGTGCGCAGTTGCTACTGGAATCTATTCCTTTTAATAGCCCTTATGCAACACACGAGTGACAATCTCATTTGACAGCAGAAACAAGAAACAATTTGACCACCATACATGAAAATGCCAGTATGCCTTTGGTCAGTTCACATGTAATTTAAATGTATTTATTCTTTAATCTTGGTCTTGGTGGCATCACTAAGCTTCCTATGGAGGCAAAACTGCCATGTACATGTGGAGAAAATGAATAGTTCACAAAAGGAAAACAGAACCCGTTATAACAGTCTACCTATCAACAATAGCTCTCTGACCAACAGGCTAAAACACAGCTCCTCACTCCATATTGTAGTTATCAGGACTTCTCATATCATACTGGTCTGTCTGTTCTTGCATTAATATACAAGTACTGTGAAATAAGCAGCGCATGGAATGAAGTGACAGTTTTGTGAGAGTTAAAATGAGGTTATTCAAAAAGTTGCACTGATGAAGTAACTGGCCTAATATTGGAGACTTATTAGAAGCGGCACCTCCTTTTGGAAACAGAATAGTCATTACTTCAAAACTTGAAACAAAGAACACACCACTTTCTGCAAACTAACAAGAAACACTCCACCAACCTTGACTTGAGTACCACGCACAATGTACAACACCCAGACAACACAAAACAAATGATGTCCCACAAATGCTACTTCTGATCCTAGCAGAGGGAGCACTAAAGCACACCAAATCTGGGAATCGAAGAAAATTATTTTAAAGACTTCGGAAAGAAATAGATTTCAAACAAACGTAACTCATGCACTGCCTTCCCCCTTATCTCCCCTCCCCAAGGAATTTTAAGTAACATTGGAAATTGTTAAGAAAAAAAACACGTACAGCTTTTAGAAATGGTGAAAGGTTTGTTTTTAAACTTCTTGCCTTTCGATATTGCAGATGCTGCCTCAATAGCACTCATTCTGAGAATTCATTCTGCTGAGTTATTAGAAAAAAAAAAAGTATCTTGTATTCAGCTTATCACCCATCATAGCAGATACAGTGGGAAGTTTCAGCATTTCTCCTTTTCAGCATTATACGGTGACAAGACTAAGAAACAATAGTATTGACCAAGTGCATATTTCAAACAAAAACATTTAACCTGCACTGATTTCTACGACACTAATCTCATTCTTCTATCCCAAAGTAGATTGGCCAGAATATTTCTAAACTCAAAAGAAAATCCTCAGAGGACATGGAAAGGTTAGGATCAAATTACTTCTACAAAAGCAGCTGGTAATCTGTTACAGAAGACAGAACGTGTGAAGCAGCAAGGAGCTCAGGTGTGAGCTGCAGCAGGGAGGCGCAACAGGAGCTCCAAACAGTTCCAGGCAAATCTTTTCAATCTCATCTTGCTCTCTGGTACATCCAGGTTCACTTACTCCCACCAACTCTCACCTGCATTCCACAAACTGACGGAGTGCCAAGTTAACATCCGTTAGTATAAAGGGCAAAACTTGCAGATCTCGTGCTGGTACTGCTTCATTAGTCAGGACTCTGGATTAAACTAGTCAGATGCTCAGAGGCTGCAGAAGCAACTTCATATTTCAGTGAGATGTTACACACACGCATATCAAACATGGAACACTACATATAGAAATGTATGTGCCTAATCACATTAATGCTTCCTCAGCATACTGGTGTGCTACTCAGTGCTCCAGAACAGGCACCAAGCTCAGTTATGAACTACAAGATTTTTGTTAAGGGTTTTTTTGTACTACATCCAGAGAAACTCTACTTATTTCCACCACTGTCATCCACCATGCAGTTAAATCCACTGGCAAGCAGGAGTTCATTCATGCAACTGACAGAAACTTTTGTTTTACTTCAACAGAAATTTAAATTCTATCCACACATACAGCTGTCTGGTCTTCGCCTCAACTCACTAGCTCACAGAAAAAGTTTAAAACTCTTGCCTTCCATGAGGATGTTTACCGTTCTGTTTTTCCTCCCTTATAACGATGCCCATTGAAAAACAGAGAAGTAATACGTATAATCATGGCTTATTTTCTTATCTGTTGTCATCACAGGTTGTTCTGGCTCAATTAAACCAGACTACAGTGCCTCAGAGAAGGCACAGCTTTGTGAATATGGTTCCTGGGCTGGGGGACAACGCTCCTTCCTCCAGGCTTCTTACAGAAACTCCGGAAGAGCCCTGCTAGGTACAACCACATTTAAACACAGTTCAGTTCCAGTACGGTCCGAAGCCAGAGCATTACTTACAGCACATGAAACTGTGTAACACACAGCAGTGAAACATGCACATATGGCAAACTGGTCACTCTAACTGTTGTTTGTTTTGGTTTTTGGTTTAGCTTGGTTTTTTGCTGTTGCTTTCCTGATTGCAAAAACCATTACACCCACGATTTAATCTCAGTGGACTGAAAGGTTCAAATAAGGTTACAGATTACAAGACAGAGGAAAGCATCCACGTGGGATACTTCTCTCAAAGTCTGAGCACGGGAGAACAAGCCCGGGCTCCCACCCTTTACAGATGTTCCATGTTTTGGACATTCCCCACTCTTCCCTAATCTTACCTGAAAATAAACTCATCTAAACATAAAGTTCAAAATCGTCAGCAGCAAACCAACGCAGACACTAAAATCTCGAACTTGATAAAAACCATAATGGAATATTTTGGTCTTTTTAAATAGAGGTATCCAGAATCCCTGACGCTAAAGAAACCAAGTTCGTATTTGTATGTTCCTCCCCACCGGCTACCAAAGGTACCTCTATAAGCGGGGGTCCTTCTAACTGACGGCGGCAGCAGCCTACCTGTAAATAATTCACAGGCCAAATTTTGCAAGCGATTCTTGACCTTCGGCAAACAACGAACCCAAGAGCCTCTTTCCTTTAAAGGGGTGGAAGGGACAAAAGAGCACAGGCACCAAAGACGCGGCGCTCCGCCCGCCTGCTCCCAAGGTCGCCCGGTGGCCACAGGGCTGCGGGGGCCCCGAAGGAGGAGCCGCCGCCGCACGGCGCTCAGCCACCCCTCCGGCTCCCCGGCAGGGGCAGCAGGCCGCGGCCGCCACGGCGCGGAGCCCAGACTCTCCCCCCCCCTCCCGCTCACCTGAGGAGACGCGGCGAGCGGGGACACCGGCAGCCCCGCCGCGCTATAACACCACCACCACCCCCCCCCGCCGAACCGTTACGCGCCAAGCGGCGGCGGCACCTCTGCCCTCCCGCCCCGCCGCGCACTCACCCCGCTCCGGGCCCCCCAGGCGCAGGGGCGCGGGCGGCGGCGCCCCCGCGGGCCGGGGGAGCCTCGCTGCCGGCGGCGGCCACCTCCGGGCTGCTTCTCCCCTCACGGCTCGCCCGCGGCCCGCGCCGCCGGGAGGCCGCGGCGGGCAGAGCGCGGGAGCTGCTGCTGCTGCTGCGGCCGCCTGGCTGCCGCCGCCGCTTCTCCCGCCTCCCGCCAGCGCCTCATGTGCCCTCCTCCCCGGTCGCCGCGCGCGGGCCGCCGCCGCTTCGGCTCCCCGCCCGCAAGCGGTGCCCGCTGCAAACCCCTCCCGCCGGGGGCAGCGCACGTGGGGCGGCTTCTGGCCGCGGCGCTCCTCCGCTCGCCTTCCCCCGCGCCGCGCGGCCTCCTCGGGAGGCGGGGCGGCGCGGACACCGAGGGGGCTGCGGCAGGAAGGGGGATGCCGCCGCCTCGGTGCTCGCCGCCGGCCCCCCGGCGGCCATTACCTCATGGCCCGGCCCTGCCGCGGAGGAGGGGCCGCCCGTCGCCCGGCAACCGGCCCCCTGCCGCGGCCCGGGCCGGCAGGACGAGCTGCCCTGCGCCGGGGCGAGGCGGGGGGATGTCTCCGCAGCGAGAGGCGTTCGTCGCTGCGCGGAGCAGCCCGAAGGCGGACGCGGGCAGCTCTGCCCCCCACCGCTCGCCCCGCTCCCGGGAGGTGGCGGACCGCCCGCCTTAGAAGTAACTCACCGCTGCTGCTTCGGCCGGGCCGCCCACGGCCAAACGTTCCCCGGCCCTCGGCGCTGTGGCTGCGCGGGGCCCGCTCCGCAGAGCAGCCGGGGCGCGGGGGGCCGGGCTGGCGCCGCTCCGGGGCTCCCGCCGCCCCGGCACGGCCGCCTCCCCCAGGACGTGAGCGGGCGGCTCCGCGGCTCGGGGACGGTGTAGCTGGGGCGGGAGCGGCCAGGGGAAGCGACCGGCGCCGACTGGGGAGGAGCAGAGGCACCCGCCGCGGTGCGGGGAGGGCCTCGGCGGGAGGCAGGGGCCGGTCCGCCCGGCCCGGCCTCCCCCGGCCCACCGCGGCTTCCCGCTCTCGGGGCGGGGGGCTGGCGCGGCGCAGAGCCGCTCGGCTGCCCGGCGTGTGCCAGCGAAGGGGGCTGCGGTTTTGACAAGTCTTGAGATTTCTTACGGCCACCTTGGCCGTCTCGCTTGTGAGTGACCTGGGCTGGCAGGGCCGGCTGACTACCGCGGCGACCTGGTCCTGGGCTTGTCACGGTGGATGCGAGAGCGCTGCCTGCCTGGGCTGGGCAAAAAGGCTTGAACAAAACCCTGGCCAAGAACCCAGCCGGGCTGCAGGGACGCTGGTGGACAGAACGACCGACACGGGAGTAGGAGAGAGGGTCGTGGTGAAAGTTTTGACATTCAAAATACGTGTTTCTTCGAGTTTGCTAGAGGAACGAAGGAGAGGAGCCTTGCCTGTGCCCTCCTGGAAAGTTGCAGTATGAGTGCAAGATGTATTGGACACCAGAAAATCTCCAAAGAAAAGGTTTGTTGTTAATGTCCCACCTACAGAGAAAAGCTTCAATCTGGGTTCTTAATAAATCTAATCATTAACAAACAACCCCAAAAAACCAAAACTAGAGGAAATTACGTCTTATTTCTGAAACTCACAGAACTGTTTGTTGAGGAGGGTTTGGTTGGTTCTGTTTACCGGCAAGGGAAGTACAGGATTGTGTCCAACGTTACAGCTGGGAAGACAAAAAAGCTGCAGTCGTGCTGGTGACAGGATTCCGGAAGCCTGGGCTGTGTGTTAACCTCCAGCGAGTGTAAATGGATTGAGGGTTTGACCCTGAATAACCCGTAAAGAGAAACGATCCAACCCTTCACAGATGCAAACAAAGAGAATCCCAGATGGGGATGCGGTTGGGTGACAGAAAAGAGAGGAGAAATGTCACAGGGACAACAGAGGATTCTCAGGCGCCTGCCGATAGGCGTGTCTGCAGAGCAAACCCCCTGGAAGTGAGTAAGGAAGTGCAGTTAGCTGGGGCGTGTGAGTCGACCTAAGAGCTTGCTGCTGCCAACAGGAGCAGGGTGCTCTCCCCACTTCTACGGAGGAGCCAGCCACTCCTGCCTGGACTCCTGCACGGCTCTGCGGCTTAGGATTCCTCAGCGAGTGACTCGGTTTACTGACCTGACACAGAACTAATTATATTTTTTTCCTTGTCAGTTTTCTGCCAGGTTAGTGAACTGAATAGATTTACCCTAAGGTCATAAAAGTGTCAGGAGTGAGCACAAAGGCAGAGTTGAAAACATCTGTCTGGGAGGAACGGGATCATCCCTTTGGTAACACCACACTCTTAAATCATCTCTGTAGTTTCATCTAACTCCTCCCTAAAATAGAAACTTCATGTTACTGCCAGGAAGTCTAACCCCTAGGTATCTTTAAAAGGGTTGGTCCCTTCCATTTCTCACCCTCAGCTGAGTCCTACTGCTTTCTTTGTGCCCCATCTTGTATACGTGTGACCCTGGGGTTAGCCAGTGAGCACTAACTAATCAGGAGGCTTTAAAAAAGGGTAGTTTTCTGATTAATTCCTGAAACAGCTAGCAGTGGAGTCAGATGAGTGACAGAGGTTGCACAAGAGAGGGAACAAGACTGTGCGGTTGCAAATGAGTGATAGAGCCTTTCAGCAGCAGCTGGGCACTCGTTATAATGTGTAACATAAGCCTAAGAGAGCAGTGAGGAGGAATGGTCTGTACAGTGAAGAAGTTTTGAGGAACAAAGCTTTGTGCTTTACAGAATCCCAATGAGAACCAGAAAAAAATCAAAGATAGGCTGGTAAGGGATTAAAAAAAAGAGCTTTCAGTTCCACAAAACAGAGGAAGACACACAACAGAGGCATCTTGGAATCAGAACCCAGGAAGAAAATTCAATACTGAAAAAAGCAGAAGGCAGAAATGATCTGCAGGCAGAAGGAAAACCAAGAAATAGCAAAGTGAAGATCCACATCAATGATAGAAGCGACTCTGCGTGACTGGAGACTTCTTGTTGAGAAGAACCAACTGACGCATCATGCCTGTAAGGAAGAAGGATTTGAGATGTACCGCTGAGACTGAAAAGAGTCTTCTTAGAGTGAGCAGAAGTCCTTCCCGGTGGGACAAATAGCAGCGACATGCACTATTTATACACAGACACAGTGTGGGGGAGTGTGTCAGGGAGGGAACATGGCGCTACGGGATTGCCAGCCCATTGTGTGCAAGGTGCGTGTCTGTACCCTGGACATGGGATACAGCAGCACTTGTTTGATGGTTGCTTCACCATAAGCATGCTCCCTTGCATTACCTAGTCATTCTGAAGCTGGCAATTGACACAGTAACCAGATACTTTGAAAGTTTCCTAGATCTCTCCGCTCTGTCAGTTTTCATTATCCTCTCCATTTCCTCTCTCTTCTTGATTATCATGGTATTTATCACATTCATTCTCAGTTTTCCTTCCTTGATTACATGTCTAGAAGAGAGTTTTCATTTCCATCCTGCTAAAACAGAAGAATTCTTAAATACACTTTTCAGTGAGCATGCTGTTTTTATTGCATGTTCCTCACTTGATGTCTCTGGAACTTCTTTTATAGTCACTGTAAAACAATCAAGAATACAATATTGCTTTAAAAGCATTTGAAACCAGTTTCAGAAATCTCTGGTTAGTTTGCCAGCTGAAGATCCCAATTGCAGCTATGACTGTAGAGTAGATGATTTTCATCTCAGAGAACAGGCTAATTCCAACAGGCACGAACAAATGATCTGAGAAAAAAAAAAATCACTAAAAGACATCCACGAAAGTGTTTCTGAATAGCTGTGTTATGGATTTAAGAAGAAAGGAGTTGCGGTGCTTCCTCTTTTTTCCTTCCTGCTGGTACCTGGTGTTACTGGCCCCATTTCTCACACTTTCATATCAGCAAGGACTAAGTAATGCAGCAAGTCCTTTAAAAGGATCTGTGAAGTGTCTGCATAATGCTGCCAGTACATCTTTTCTTGTTTAAATGGTGTTTTTTGTAAAGCTATTGTTGCTTTTACTTGAATATCAAAACACATAGATTCTTGCAAGTTGTCTGACAGAGCATGTGAAAATTAAAAATGTGAATTCTTTTGATGGCTTTGTTCTGTTTTTGTGGGGCTTTTTTGTTTTTGTTTTACAACAAGGTATGCAATGCTGCCTTTACTGGAAGAATCAAATCAGCAGAAAAGCTTTTCTTGTTCAGAGCTCTAGGCTTCCATCGGCTAGCACCAACCAGCACCAATGCTTTCTCCTTCTTCAACTGCTTCTCTACTGGAAACTTCTTTCCTGTAAAGGGGCTGCATCTTTCAGGAGGAATACCAGCTTGTGGCATTGGTCTGAAGTGTTACTGTGACCTAAGGAGAGCAGACACATGTAATTTGAAAAAGAACACAAGGAAAATCAGATGCTAAATCCAAAAAGTGAAAGTTTGTGGACAAGCTAAAGCATAAACATCAGCAGAGGAGAAAAATAAAATTAAGATAAAAAGGTCTTAAGGAGAAAACTAATTAAAAATGTCCTGCATAGAGGATCATATCTAATAATTATGGCAAAAGAAAGCACTGTTCCAGAGCTTACGGTCTGAAAAAAACATGAAGAAAGCAAACAGTGACTCAGAGGATGGAGTTTTGCACATATTTGACATTAATGAAATGCAAGTTGGAATAAATAGTTTGTAAAGCTCAGATTAGCATTAGAAGTGAAGACAAGTACACAAACAAAGAGGAAATTAAATGCAAGATAGTGGGATAATGAGAAATGTGCCAGGTGTGCATTTTGCAAGAAAAGGAAAAAAGAGTGCAATCAAGCAAAGCCAAATAAAAATTACACTGTGGAATGATGATAATACCTTCAAGACATTGTGAATTCTAATCAGGATGCAGAGGATATCCTGAGTACACAGGCGTAATCTTTAGAATATGCAACACAAAAGCCATTGCTTTCTGCTGAAACAGTGAATCTGTATACTCCATAATAAAGCATTTGACTCTTGTGTGAGTCCCAACTGCTGAACGATTTGATGAAAATGGGATGTCCTCCCAATGTGTTATATCTAGAACAGATGAAAGTAATTCAACCAGTACAGCATCTGCTTTATACACTATCTATGGCATTACAATATGGAGTAGTTTGAACACTGAAATACACAGAAAAAGAAAGCATCACCAATAATTTTACATAATCCCAAAATTACATAAGCAGCATGAAAAAGCAAGATTTTGATAAGGCCTATTCAGCCTTCCTGCATAAGCAAGGCAGTTATCTCATCATATTTTGGAAGCCAGCAGGTAGGCTTAGGTGTTGAGGATGCTCTTGTGAACTTTGCAGCAGAAGAATCAGCTCTGCCAGCCAGGCTCACAAATCAGCATCAGAGCTGATGATACTCAGGAATGTGATATGAGGAATGCCTGGCAGAAACTGTGGTAGTCCATAACAATTGACCCCACCTCACTAGCCGATAAAATCAACACAAACAAACAAAAAGACGAGTTGGTTTTTACTTCAGTATCATATTCAGAGCAGTTGCTGACTTCCCAAGGAAACCCAGTGATTTTGGGAAGGCAAAGGTGTTTGTAATACACCAACCTGTAAAGTTATTAACTTGGAGAGTATTCAAATTTGCAGAGTAACTTACCACATCTCTTTCAAACCTTACATATAGGCCAAGCATTGAGACCATAATGGATGAAGAGGCAACACAAGTATGCTATACGTGCAGTATTGTGACTTTACGAGTTGATCCAGTGAGGTGAGATTTGGAGCCCTGTTCTTGTAGAATAAACCACTAGTAGTTTTTGCCTCACCAGGAAAACAAACACATTAGCAAGGACTGTGTTGCAATAATGTTTCTGCAGTGACAAGGTCAACTCTATGATTGCAAAAACAAATTTCCAAACAGAAGAACCCCAGAAGTTACCAAATAATTTGAAAAATCATTTCTACTCCCAAGTATCAGCAGCATACAATACTGAAACTGTAACATTTGAATTTATTTAATAAATTTGAGAAGGACCAGTGAATACAGCAGCCTTGTACCAGAAAAACAAGGTGACTAAATCATAATAAGAGAACTTTAATGTTACCGCAGAAATGCAAAAATAAAGAAAAACACACAAAGCTTTGCTCAAACTATGACTATACATGCTAGTTTCAAGACCATGTTGGAAAAGAATCTGAGAATTAAAAGGACAAGATAAAGATGTGCTTATGTCCATTGTTCTGCCAAAACGGTCAAAGACCAGAAAAGTGGCCCTGTGTACTTCCCAGGAATGACTGAACTGTCAAGGCAAATGCAACATAAAAATATTATACATGAGCAACTGAATCATCATACCCAGGACACTGAGAATAGAAACTCTCTTGAGAATGGGGTCAGTCTGGAATAGAAAGAAACACCATGTACTAGCAAGATGGGACAGAGCATGAGTAATCATGATAACTGGGAGAAAATCTAGTACATGTGGCAAAATAAAATAGAAGTGTATAGCATCTTCAACAGGCATTAGAAAAAACTAAAGAACAGATCTTCTAACCAAAGGAAAACAAAACATGGAAACATACCTTAAAATTCTAGGCTATTAGTCAGGCTTTTGGGAACCAGGCAAAATGTCAGAGGCTTCCATAGTACCATTGAGGGGAGAGCAATGAAGTGTTTAAGCATTCCTGAACTATGCGGTTTCAATCACAAGATCTCAGTTTACCTTAAATTAGATCATATATTTATTTGAGAACAAGAATTTGATTACATCTGACCATCATATATAATAGCCAGGCAAAGAGCAAGGCTGAGTTTGCTGTACAGATTGCTAAGAGTATTGAAATGGTGCAAACAGCACTGAGAATATTTTGCATTCCGTTCTTGAATGTTGAAAATATTCCCACAGAAAAGTTTACTGCAGTTGAGTACAATGCTTGCAGTCATGTTCGGTAACAGACTAAAGGAGTAACAGACTAAAACAGTAAGAAAAAGGCCAAAGATAAGAGTCTTAGAATTACAGCCCTGCTCTGTATTAGTATTTATTTAGATTATTTCTTCAAGATAACTCTTGTACTGAAAGCAAGTGACATGTTTTGAAGAGAGAATTCTCGATTCTTATACAAAATTAAAGGGAAACTTCCCCATCTGGAGTATATTGAAATTGTGCATCCAGATGGTAAGAAAGATACAGACGTGTACTGAAGTGTGTATCAACAATAAAAAAGTGCCATAGTTCCTAACTAAGAGGTATTGGAAAAAAAAGGGGTATAAGTCAACATGTCTCCCTGTGTCTGCCTTTAACTACACTGAAGATTCTTAATCATAGAGACATTTAATTTGAAAAGCTATGAATTTCTTGTTGGTTTGTTATTAAAGCACTTTTTGGTGTGTTTCTCTGTGTACTTTGTAATGCTATTGCTGCTATTATATGAGGATTTCAACAGACTTTGTTAAAGTTCATACCATCTCACTCCCCCAGAATGGGATATTTATCCCCTTTGCATAAAAACAATCCCTAACCTGGACTAATTTAACAGAAAGCTGTATATAGGACAAAACACTAGAAATTTGGAAGCAAAGGCAGCAACTTGGTAGTAATTGTGGCTTAGTTCTGTCCTCTTGGACAGGGACAATGAAATTAAGTGACTTTTCTAAATCTGCCATCAAACTGCCGTCAGGACTGGTATGCAATTGAGCTAATATTTTATTCCTTCTTCTTTATATCGGTCACCCTCATCAGAGCGAAAGAAAAAATACATAGTTTTCTAAAATCTAAATAAAGCCCTCTTTAAAGCATACTTTTCTTGTCCTTACTAAAAGAAACTAGGTGATGTTTACTTACGCATTCAGTTTATTTATATCTAGTCAACTACTCATTTACATTAAAAAAGAAATGGAAAAATTATTTTGCTTGTGCAGCTTCAAAGCTTGTAGCTTCATCAGTAATTACAGATTAACTCTGCAATTTCTGAAAACTTGTGCTGCAAAATGGGACAGGATCTGAAATTGTTAAGAAGTGAGTGATTTTGCCATGCATATGCACACGGTATTTGTCAGTGCTTATGAGTCCAGCCAATTTTATGTGGATATCCAATAAACCAGCAAAAATTGTACCTGTGTGCAGCACTGACCTCTTACCAGTTTTGAGGACTCTCTACCAAACCCCTCAACAGCCAAACTGTGAGAAAACGTTTGGCAATCCATGTAACTAATGAAGCTTCATTTCTTACAGATCTGTGCTTGGTGTCTACAGCCTCCGCTGTCTGAGAAGGTATGAAACAAAACCAAAGTGTTTCTTGCAGCTGACACCTTTCTAACATCCCTCTCCCAAATAGGCTGGTTTGGGGTTATCCTTTTTTCAGTATTACGGGGGTTTAAATTCATACTGAAATCTTTCCTACAGTGGGGGTAAAAAACCTGGCCATCTGTTATCATACAGCCTAAAGAAACATGAAATCCTTCCTGTTAAGTGTACTACTTCTTTTATCAAATCTGGTTGAAATGGATCAGTAAATTCAAAACTGTTAGGAGGTCAAGATGAAGGTTGGACAAGAGACATAATATAATTCTTTACAAGTTGCTCTAGAAAGACAGACTAAATGTTGTGAAATGTTTTGTCCTGCAAGAGATAAGGATACTTTGACTTTTTTAAGGGCCTTACAAAACCAAAACCAGACAAACAAAAAACCAAAACCGGACCACCCTAAAATGAAAAATGAAGTGAAAACTCTACTTTACTGCTAAAAATAGAAACACTTATTTCAAGGGCTACATTTTGTCGTAACAAAGCGGCCCTCAGTTAGGCATTTACAAATTGCCATAACAGGACACTGCATGTTCACAGAATCACAGAATCGTCTAGGTTGGAAAAGACCTTGAAGATCATCCAGTCCAACCATTAGCCTACCGTTGACAGTTCTCAACTACACCATATCCCTAAGCACTATGACAACCGGACTCTTAAACACCTCCAGGGATGGGGACTCCACCACCTCCCTGGGCAGCCCATTCCAACGCCCAACAACCCATTCTGGAAAGAAATGCTTCCTAATATCCAGTCTAAACCTTCCCTGGCGTAACTTGAGGCCATTAACCTCTTGTCCTATCACTTATTACTTGGTTAAAGAGACTCATCCCCAGCTCTCTGCAACCTCCTTTCAGGTAGTTGTAGAGGGCGATGAGGTCTCCCCTCAGCCTCCTCTTCTCCAGACTAAACAACCCCAGTTCCCTCAGCCGCTCCTCCTACGACATGTGCTCCAGACCCTTCACCAGCTTCGTTGCCCTTCTCTGGACACGCTCGAGTCATTCAATGTCCTTTTTGTAGTGAGGGGCCCAAAACTGAACACAGGAATCGAGGTGAAATGATGTTGTTTTGACCGACGCTCCGGAGGTTCAGTAAAGCCCCAACCACCCAGAGCCAAAGCGGCGGGGCGCTGCCGGAGGCCCCGGAGGGCCGCCCCGGGCCCGCGGCGCCTCGGCGTCCGCCCGCCTCGGCCTGCCCCACCGGCAGCCCGCCACTGCCGGTGGCCGGGCACCCGGGCGGCTGCGCCCCGGTGCTCCGCCCCATCCGGGAGCTCCCCCGCGGCCCGGGCCCGGCGGGCACGCCCCGAGGCGGGCGCCTCCTGGCCCAATGGCGGCTCCGCTCTGCTTCCGGCGTCTGGCCCCGTCTCCTGGATACGGGCGCGGGGTGGCGACCATGGAGCGGAGCGCGGGGGGGAGAGGGGACAGCCCCGGGTGGGGCCTGGCGATGTATTCCTGCTAGAGTAAGGGAAAAAGACAACCCCGTTCCCGGAGTCACGCTTCGTGTTGTGCCGATGTCCCTCTTGTGGCGTGCGGGGACGAGTTTCCCGTCGGGACACTTCCATGATCCCTTCTCCCTCCCGCTGGGGCATGGGAGACTCCGGCCCGGAGGCGGGCCTCCGCCGATTTCGGTTGATGGCGGCGGCGCGGCGACAGTTTAGGCTGCCCGCCTCTCCGTTCCCCGCCTCACAGGTAGGGCTGTCTCTCCCCCCCTCGCCGTTTCCCGCGGACGGCCGTTAGCTCACGGCGCGCGCACGTGCCGGACGGCCCTCGAGAACCCTGCGGCGCGCGAGGCGGGACTCTCCGCCCCCTCCCGTGGGGGGCGCGCGCAGGCAGGCGCCTGCCCCCTCACCGCCCCGGCTCTGAGCGCCGGCTCGAAGCGGGCGGGGGGTGTGTGGTACCCCGGCATTGGAGGCTTCCCGAGGGGCTGCAGACCCGCCGGCCGGTGTCCCGCCTATGGCAGCCTCCCCTCTGCTGCAGGTGGGCCCGGAGGGTGCTGTGTCGCGGGGGTTGCGGCGCCTCAGGCCTGCCCAGCCGGCCGCTCTTGTCAGGGCTTTGGCTGCAGATCTCGGGTCCTGCGCGTGCTGTTCAGTTCAGAGTATTTTTGGCCCTTCTCTCACCGATAGAGGGAACCGCGTCTCCTTGGTGTCCTGGTCCTGCATGCTGCCCAGAGGAAATGCAGTTCCTTCTGCAGCTGGAGTCTGTGGCTTTGAGTGCTTCTGTGGAGTTTCAGACCTGCTTCGTTACAGGTGGTGGTGTGGCAGGCTTTCACAGCGGCCATCTCGCCTTGAGATACTTCTTTTCACTCTTTGTGTCACTGTACTTGATCTTTGTACTTTATGTCAAAACCGATGAACGAGTTCCAGTCTTTAGTCTCATGTGTCATGCTCCATTGCTTTGTATACTGAAATTATGCCATAGCCAGTATTCTTGAGATTCAGGGATGCAAGACTAAATGCTTCTCTTTTCCCTGTAGCCTCTTGCAGAGCAGCTAATGGACACCTTATTTGCAAGTACTGCCCGTCGTGAGGTAGCAATGAAAGCTTCCCTTTCCCATGACCATGGCTACTCTGTCACAGAATCACAGAATCATCTAGATTGGAAAAGATCTTGAAGATTGTCTAGTCCAACCATGGGATTCTGTGAGGTAGCAATGAAAGCTTCCCTTTCCCATGACCATGGCCACTCTGTCCTAATGTGCACTTATGTGTCACTGGTTTTGCTTTTGTCAGATAACCAGATATTTCTGTACTTGTCATGGAGCCTGGCATACATTTGTGTAGTTTGTTGCGTGAGTGGATGATAATGCCTTTCATAAGACCAACATAAAGGTATTTTCCATCCATCTAACACGTATATGCTTCAGTCTTTTGATGAGGTGCATGTGTCAGGGTTTGAAGTATTCCTGGGAAAGAAGAAGTGCAAGGAAGGGGCTGTGGTCATGTAAATTTTGGAGGTGGGCTGTAGGTTGGCCATTTCTTTTGCTGGATACATTTCTATGGCAT
This sequence comes from Strix aluco, assembly GCF_031877795.1. Classification (NCBI taxonomy): domain Eukaryota; kingdom Metazoa; phylum Chordata; class Aves; order Strigiformes; family Strigidae; genus Strix; species Strix aluco. Next base: position 153,123,409 of record NC_133931.1, on the reverse strand, counting down.
TGCTGTTCTGGAATCTTTGTGTAGTAGGGGAAGATATTATGGGTTACTTAGTCTTTTTTTTTGTTTTTGTTTTGTTTTTTTTTAAGCTCTCCAGAAAAAGAACATAAGGAATGGGGTGATGATCTACGTGAATCAAAAAGGAGAGGTAGGGAAATGAAGACCCCCTCCTCCCCCATCTGTTCTGATGCTATATCTTTGTGGCTTTTCTTGGGGTGTTTGGCAAACTAATTGTTTTATAATGACCTTGTTCTCATAGATAACTGTAGAAAAAAAGTCACCCTTCCTGTGTTATACTGGCTGTACCTAGCTGTTTGCTTAGTGCTAAATAAAATCAAACTAATTTACAGTATTAATATGAAGGCTTTTGAATTTTAGTTGTGAGATTCTTTTTTTTTGGGAAGAAAACTTCTGTCTTGGGTAACTATCTTCGGTAAAGGAAATCCTGGAATCATGAGGTTCCTATGTATGTTGTAAATTCAGGATCATCTGGGTTGTACTTGGCACCTGGCTGATGTTCTGGCAACAACCAGTATTTTAGTGACAGGCACTTTGTTGTCTGGTGCTGCCCAGTGTTTTGTTGCATTTTCACTTGAAGTCTTGTATGAAAACTTAGGGAGTCCCTGGTCTTCATTTTGGTCTTTGGTTTGTCACTCTGGGAGCTTTGTTTCTCATGGAAGTGTTAAAGTGAAACTGAGTTCATGGTTTGTGATTAGGTGTTTGGCAGCTGTACTACTTAAGCAGCCCTTCCTCTCCATCCTTGACCATCATTCCTGTTGCTGCACAACCCTCTCCAATATGATGCTTTTCTATGGGTTTAGGATAACTACATTGAGAACTGGTCATGTTGAAGAAAAAACAACAATTTTATAAACAAAATGGAAAAATGGAATAAGTCATGTAGAAATGAGAAAGAGCAACTCCAAATGTCTTGGAACTAAATAAATTGGTAGTTGGAAGAACGGGGCATTGAATGTAAAGCTGTTCTGGAGCTGGAAGAACTTGCTACAAGGTGGTGACTGAGGACTAGTTAGCAATACATCCTCTTTCTGGAATATGCTGGTATTGGGATTCTGTGTCTCTGCTCTTAACCCAGTGGAATAGTCAAGGAGCAGGATGGAAAGCTGGTGCAGAACTCTTACTTCATGGATTATAGTTAGTTCAATGTTTTGTTATCAGTTCTCCCATTGCTGCAAGATTCTCAGAGAAAATAATTATGGAACAAAAGAATTAACTGGCTTTTATGAAAAGCATCTAAATGTTTAAATTTATAAATGCCATTGTTGGGTTTGCAACAAATGACAAATATTTCATTTGTTTCAGTATGTAAATTAAAGCATATAAAATTTTTGAGACAAAAATGATAGTTACAAATATAAATTAAATTCCTGTGGAACTGCCTGACTCCCACAATGCAACATTTACCAACAAATTTATGCAGCTTTTATCTGCAAGGAATTGTTTCTATCCATGAAACATTCTTAACATTGAGTCCTATAGCTGGTAGAGCTACTTTCAGCCTAGCACTGGTAGGAAGACTAATATTCACAAAGTCCTCTGTTTTTCAGTCACGTTGATTAAATCAGTTATTTGGCAGGTTTAAATTACATTGTGAAAAGTTGCAGGGGCACATTTGCCTTAAGTACTCTTGGGTAAAAGTGGCAATCTTATTTGGCAAGGCTTTCAGTATTAAATATTTTCATTTGGACAGCAGTTTTATGTAGAACGTGCAATTTTAAGTTTGGTAGTATGATTATTATTTACAGATAAAATATTTAGAATTTGTTACTACTGGCCCATCTGTAACTTTTTGAATGTGTTAAGGGCTTTGGAAGTAGAAAATTCTATCACTTGTTCAAAATTTTGATCACATTTCCTGAGGAGTCCTTCTGTAAAGTAATTATGTTTGATCTTGCTGGAAGTATGTAATCCCTATTTTTGAGAATTGGGAGGGTAAATACTATACATCAATGGCTATTAAACTGGAATGCTTCCCCCCTCCTCGTCCTTTCTTTAAAGGCTTATTTGTTTATGATACTAATACCATGTTTCCAATCCATAGCCTGTAAAGCATCTTTAAGTATGGAGAACTTCGTTCTGTATGAGGAGATCGGAAGAGGAAGTAAGACAGTTGTTTATAAAGGAAGAAGAAAGGGGACAATTAATTTTGTTGCCATTCTTTGCACTGATAAAAGCAAAAGAGCTGAAATAACAAACTGGGTAAGTAATGTTTTTTTCCTGCTAAATCTGGGAAAAGATGCAGTTTACAAAATCCTTGTAGCACTGGCAATGTAAAAGAAACTGTGTGCTTCTTTACGTGGAGTTTGGCACCATTTAGATCAGCTTAAGATTTTAAATTCTTATACTTTAAATAGTCTTAATGTATTTATTTCTTCATCTGATTTTATTGTTGTTTAAATTGCATGCATAAACCCAAATTTACAGGCTTACTGTTTCTATGATGTGGTAAAGAACTTGTAAAAACAGTTACTTGCATGTAGTGGTTTACTTTATTTTGTTATTACGTGTGCAAATCCAGTGGTAGTAATACCTTAGAGTAAATAATCAGTTTCTTACTTATGAAGAAATTATTTTTGATGAAAGAATAGCATTTAAGGTAAATCAATTTTGGTTTGTAAAACCTTGGCAGTTTTAAACGTATAATAATACTTTCTGGAAAAGAAACTCTGATACAGTTAGACATTTCAAATATTTTATTTTTCCAGGAGATAAATTTTGTTTTTGTGGTGGGTTAACCTTGGCTGGACATCGAGTGCCCACTAAGCCACTCTGTTTCTCCCCTCCTCAGCTGGACAGGGGAGAGAAAATATAATGCAAGGTTCGTGGGTCGAGATAAGGACAGGGAGAGATCACTCAGCAATTACCTTCAAGTAAATCAGACTTGACTTGGGGAAATTAGTTTAATTTATTACCAATCAAATCAGAGTAGGGTACTGAGACATAAAACCAAATCTTTAAACGCCTTCCCCCTACCCCTCCCTTCTTTCCAGACTGAACTTCACTCCCAATTTCTCTACCTCTTCCACCCGAGTGGCACAGGGGAACACTCCTTTCTCCTCACACTCTTCCTCTGCTTCAGTGTGGGATCCCTCCCATGGGAGACAGTTCTCCACGAACTCCCCCAACATGAGTCCTTTCCATGGGCTGCGGTTCTTCACCAACTGTTCCATCTTTGTTCCCTCCCACAGGGTGCAGCCCTTCAGGAGCAGACTGCTCCAGCATGGGTCCCCCATGGGGTCACAAGTCCTGCCAGCAAACCTGCTCCAGTGTGGGCTCCTCTCTCCATGGGGCCACAGGTCCTGCCAGGAGCCTGCTCTGGCACAGGCTCTCCACAGGGTCACAGCCTCTTTCGGGTGCATCCTCCTGCTCCAGCGTGGGGTCTTCCACAGGCTGCAGGTGGAGATCTGCTCCACCGTTAACCTCCATGGGCTGCAGGGGAATCTCTGCTCCGGCACCTGGAGCACCTCCTCCCCCTCCTTCTGCACTGACCTTGGTGTCTGCAGAGTTGGTTCTCTCACATATTCTCACTCCTCTCTCCGGCTACTGTTCCACAGCAGTGTTTCCCCCACTTCTTAAATACATTATCCCAGAGGCGCTACTACTGTCACTGATGGGCTCGGCCTTGGCCAGTGGCGGGTCTGTCTTGGAGCTGACTGAAACTGGCTCTGTCGGACATGGGGAAGCTTCTAGCAGCTTCTCACAGAAGCCACCCCTGCAACCCCCCCTGCTACCAAAACCTCGCCGTGTAAACTCAATACAGTTTCCTATTTCCTCCCATTGTTTCAGTGATAATTTATTGGGTGGTTAATGAATCTGCTCAATTTAAACATTTTGTTCTTAGAAGCATATTCCTTTTAGAAAGCCCTTGGGGTAACCTTACATACCACTCTGAAAAGATACAGAGGCTTCTCTAGATATTACGCTGCGTAGGTATAATAGAAATACAGATTTCCAGCGACCCTTGAATGATTGCTCTTGCCTGATAAGATTAAGAGTGATTGAAAAATTTCTTTTTACTTCCTCTTATTGGATTCAGCATATTGCCTCACACGAGTGTTCTTGCTGAAAAAGAAAGTAGGAATGTAAGTTTGATTCCAAATTCTGATTTCCAGTTTGTTATTGTTTTAATGATGCATGAAGGTTAAAAAGTGTTTATAATTTTGGGTTAGGGAACATTCTATTTTTTTTTCTGTATTTTTAAAAAGAGGTGAGTTGGGCAGGGTCTGTGAGGAAAGTTATCTTTTCTCAACATACATGTAAAACTAAAATATTTGACTTGGAGAATAATTTTAGTGCACTGGAAAAAGGTAAGAGAAATAGTAGTTTATCTAGAGTAAAGTTGTATTGTGTCTTCCTCCTCCCACCTTAACTCCATATATATTGCTTTTTTTTTTTCCCCGGTTAAGTATGTTAAAACCTTTGTTCTAGGTTCGTCTGACACATGAAATCAGACACAAGAATATAGTGACATTTCATGAATGGTATGAAACAAGCAACAGTCTTTGGCTTGTAGTGGAATTATGCACAGGTAAGATAAACTCAAAAGGTAAAAATTTACAGAGTAAGTATTTGTAAGAGATTTCTTATAACAGTTTCTGCACAACAAATACTTAGATCTTTGTAAAAGCTTAGTAATTATCTGATTATTCACTCGAGAATACTATTTACATATAAATTTTTTTTTTGCTTTTGGAAACATTTTTAGAAAACAATTGAAATTGTGTTTCTTCTTTGCTTCACTGTATATGTATGTTAAATGTTAATTGATGTGACATAATGTTAATTTTTTTAATAGCTGAAGAGCTAGAGCTAGTCAGGGGAACTTAAAAACTGTGAATAGTTGGAGCATAGTTAAGTAAAAATTACTTGAGAAGTTTTCTAAAGACTGTCAGCTTTGGTGTTCATTTTATAGCACAATAATGAGAGCAAGTAGCAAATCAAGTTGCAATGTACAAATGTTAATATTGTTCAAATAAGTTTTTTAATCAAGGGGCAGTTCTGTAGCTAATAGTAAATTATTTAAGTTTTCCTCCTGTTCAGTGGAAGTATTTTGACTTTTATGTTAAGATGTTAATGTGGGAGCTCGGAGAACCCAAAATTGACTAGTGTGATTCACTGAGTTTTGGTAGGTTCTTGTCAATCCATTACAGAAATCTTTTAAAGCTTTCTCTAATTGTGATGACTGCATGTTTTAAACTCCAGATAGCTGGTTTACTCCACATGGAAAGAAAAGAAGGCCAATTGTGCAAGTGATGCATGTTAAGATTTTGGTATCTGGAGTTCGTTTCATAGTAAAAGTCAGTATTACACACAACCTTTTTTTCTGTCCAGAATTCTGTTTCAAAATTAGTGAAGAAGAGAAGCTACAAGTTCTGGAAAAAAAATCAGGTCATTCTTTCTTTCAGTGATTAAAAGTGAAGTTAATGGCTCATAGGGAGGCTTTGGTCTATCTGCTTAGTCTAACTTATGGGTACATATTTAAACTTTTAGACAGGCAGCCCTTTATTAAGTACAGTTTGAACAATTATCATGTATCTTTACCCTGCAGTATTGCAGTTTGCTGCAAGGAGTGTGTCTTGAAGCTAACTTAAATCCATGTCTTAGTCTATTTATAAGTGTTTATAATTTTGTAGAGCCTTGAAAACTACTTTTGAAATATAGAAGATCTCTCAATTGTCTCAAGGTGACAAAGGTTTCTGTTATCAGATGCATTGTACTTCCGTGTTGCTGGTTTCACTTTTTTTTTTGTGTGTGTGTATTTGGTTATATTATGGAATTATTCTGTATGTAGTTCTCTACATTATAAAAACCAGTAATTAAACATGATGGATTTACTATAGCTATGTAATATGGGCTTCGTTTTAAAGGAATGACTGATTTACTAAACAGAATAAAAAAGGCTTAGAAAGAAAATAATTTTAAGATTCAGCAGTGTTGAAGAATTTGAAGAATACTGTGATGACAGATGTTTTAGTCTTGCTATTCTCTGAAAGAAATTACTGAGCAAAGGGAAAAAAGCTCAAGAAAATCTATTATGTGATTTACAATAAAAAATCTAGTATCCTTTTCTGTGAAAAGCTCTCCTTATCCCTGTTTTCATCAGGGACTTAAATTGGTGTCTTTTTTTTTTTTTTAAAAAACGTGTATGATTTGACTAAAATATAGATAACCCAACTGAGGTTGAGGAAAGGGATTTTGGGGAAGATGGGACTGTGGAGTTTAGGATAGGAGACTGGGGTAGGAAGGAGGAGAAAGACTGAGCAAGGAGCTTGTGGGAAATGAGATTAGCAGAAGTCCAAGTCCTATGAACAGTTAGGACAGGAATGGCTCAAATGGGATGAATCTGATGATATGCCTGAGAGTCAGTGGGATGTGAGGAGGTAGGTGATGGGGGAAGAAGAAAGATTTTTGCCAGGACAGAGAAAGAGTAACAGTCAGTGGGGAGAAGCATGAAGAGTGAATCTGAAGCCCAGGGAAGGACACAGGTGGTAGAGGATATACATGAGGGCTATTTGGAAGGCTTTGTGGGTGTAATCTAATCAGAAACAGAGGAAGAGTTGGTTGGGATTTAGTGGAGAAGGAGAGTGGTGATTTTGGAAGGACAGAAAAGGGTCTCATGTTAGGATGAGAAGTTCGGAGAGATACTAGTAGGACTTGCTGGGGCAGGAATTTGGAATTTCTGAGAGAAGCCTGGAAAATGAAAATTTAATCCTGGGTATTTTTGTTTTGTTTTGCTTTCTTAACTATTTTTTTATTTAAAAAAGAAAAAAAAAAGAAAAATGAGAGAAAAGGATGGAAATGGAAGAACTGGGTCACATGAGTCAAGAAAAGGACTGTACAGAAATACAATGTGAAGAGCAAACAAAAGAATTTGTCTTGAATGTTGTTGACCTCAGGACCCCGAAATGTAACCCAGTTTTACTATTTCTGTTGTCTGTGAATTCAGTGGAAAATTGCCTGTCATAAGCTTTAGCACTTGTTCGCACAAGTTGGTAGCCTGCTCTTGGTACCGTTTATTCTTTTAACTCATACAGCAGGGATCTGGTTAAGGAATTTGAATAAACCCATTGGGTATTACGTTGTGATGTGACACAGTTTCTGTGTTTCTTTTTTCCCTTCTGTTTCCTTTCTAAAATAAAGCAATATTAAAGTGATTTTGAAGTCATGCACTCAGTTGTAGTCAAAATGATGATTTTTGTCACAGTATTGGAAATAACTTTTTTCTGTATATTTTAGATTTTGTAACTATTAGATAATCTCAGAAAATATTTTTAATATCTACTGATAATGATTTTTGCTTGACACCTTTTGAAGAAGCTTATATAATGTCCTTGGGAATTATTTGTGTGGCATCTTCTTTATATGCACTTGCTAACTATGTGTAACCGTATTTCAGGTGGTTCTCTAGAATCTGTTATTGCTCAGGACGAACATCTACCTGAAGATGTAGTGAGAGAATTTGGTGTTGATTTAATTACTGGTTTATACCATATTCATAAGCTTGGAATTATCTTTTGTGACCTGACACCTGGAAAGGTAAGAAGGAGTATTATTTATAGGGGACACTGCATGTTCCTTTGTATGCCATTGGCATTTAATTCATTATTTCTATTTTACTGTTTGGAAAAGGCTTACCTCAGGTTGGAGGCCAGCTGAGATTTATAATATATGTGAAGACAATGAGAGACAAGTTTATAGCTTGAATATTTTATGATCTAATTGATTTCTTTCCCAGTTGTCTATTTGATAAAATGTGATAGATGCTTTTTGATTTGATGTACTGTTTTGAATTAATGAAGGATTTTAGTTCTCTTGTCTTTGGACATATAACTTCATTGTTATACCTATTCTATCATGCTGCAGAATATTTTGAAGTCATAGAAAAGGCTAAGGAGGGAGTAAAGTTAACTAAGCTTTCGTTGTTAATGTTCTCTATTATATTTATTATTATTATTCTCTATTATATTTATAATTATTCTCTATGTTAATGTCCTCTATTGTTTCCAAATGCCATTTAAATTATCATCTTACTCTTCCGTGAAAATACAACTCTTTATGTAGTTTCTGATTTTGTGTGTATGTATGGAATTTATTTATAGTTTTGTCAAAGTCCATATTTGCTTTTAATTTACGTAGGCACCAGAATATAACTATAGCCAAAAATTCTTGCTTAACAGTAATTGGTTTTGGTCTTGATCTGTAAGTGATCAAGTTGCCCTTGTCTGAATTTTCTGTAAAATCTTGCACAATTATACTTAGTCTCTGTCATTTGTGGGTCCAAAAGCACTAAAAAAAATACTAAGAAAGCATAATGGGGATGACTCTATTCTTTCAAAGAACAAAGTTGCTGTAAAGTACTCCTTTGAACACAAAATACAGAGTGCTAAAGTGAGACTGCTCTTTTTTTTTCCTACACTCCTCTGCCCCTGCCCTGCCCCCGCCATCTGACTGAATGGGCTATTTCTCCAAACAACATTTTTGAGATGATGAAGCTTTTAATTACAACAATAAGCAGTGACCGCAGAGAGAAAACTGTCATCATCATTGGACAAAATCTTTGGAATTTTCTGCTAAATAAAATTAGAAAGATTCACTTTTTATTTTCCTCAAATGAAGCTGTTTCTTTTACTCCACTTTTATTTTCCTATACAGTTTTACTATACTTTTACTTTATTTTCTATAGTAATATTGTTGTTCATTTAGTTTTAATAATGAGTAAAAAAAAAAGTGCACATTAAAACCTCTTAAGGATTCTATGTTGAGATTCTGTAATTTTTTGATTATAAGAAAAAAGACAGTTATTGATGTTGACTTAAAAGAAAAACTTTAGCTTTTTTGGTTATAGTGATCATCTCTACTTAAATGGTTTGAGATTGCAAATATTTTTTTTTTTTAGTATATTATTTATACTTTGGAAATTTCAGCAGTCATCAGTTTTAGTATGTGATACTTGTATGTTAGATTTTGTTTATTCTTCTAGATTCTGCTGGAAGGGTCTGGCACTTTGAAATTCAGTAATTTTTGCTTGGCTAAAGTGGATGGTGAAAACTTGGAAGAAGTTTTTGCTTTAGTTGGATCTGAAGAAGGTGAAGGAGATGTCAGTGAAAGCACTCCACAAAGATACCTGAAAAATAAATTTCGAGGTATGATATTTTTACTAGCCAAAATTAATTTATACTGAAGGGACAGAATGAAAGTTGGAAAAAGCCTTTGTAGTAATTTGGAGAGAAGACCTTGAAATAAGAGTTGTTTATTGTTCTGTTAGGGCAGATTAAATTTCTAGAGAAACTCAATATTTAATTCTGTTGTCTTACCATTTTAAAGATTAATGTGTTTGCCTGTCTTTGCAATGGAAAGTGTGATCTGTACATTTTCTGTAAGCAAGTTTAATGTATCCTGCATATGGGGAATCTTTTAAGTAAGCTCAAAACCAAAATTTAGCTCTTAAGGAAGATTGTTCAGAGAGATTATAACTTACAGAGGGGACAACACCTGCAAGTGAGTAGAAAGGAAAGAAACTGTATTTACAAGTATATGGTGGTAATTCTAAGTTTCACAAAGCCGGTTTAAGAGCTTGAAAAAATATACTTCTGTCTGTCATAAAATCCATGACATAGTAACAATTCGTGACCTCTCCTGCTTTTTGTAAATAGACTTCAGGTTATTTTTTGGTTTGAAGCTTGTATGTAGGTGATTATAGACTGTAGTATACTTGTATAATAAACTTTTAACGTAACATAACCAGAGGTCACTTATTTTAAATTTCTTTTTGCAGCTTGACATCAAATCAAATACAGTTTAACGTACCGACTGTCTATCCTGAGCATGTTTTCATTATTTTATAAACAGTTCTTGATTTTTTCTTTGAAAAAATAAATAGAAGCAAAATTTCAAGAATTAAAAAAAAACCCAACACCCAAACCAAACAAAACCCCCCAATTGAGTATATGAATGAGATCTGAAAATGTTTCAAGGTGGCTAATTAGTTACAAATTTTAATTTTTGCTTTGGATTTGCTGAGTAGGCTTAATTATTAATTGCTATTTGATGAAGACTAAAACTTTGGAAGTTCAGAGTTCAAACTGCAACTGGCTTTTCTAACTGGTGAAATTGTATTGCTGATATTTAGTTGATATATGACAGTGTATTTAAAAAAAAAAAAAGGTTAAAGGAAGTAGCAACAAGAATCACTTATTTGCAACCTTTTGTGCTCCAGTTATAAAGTAGTAATTGGAGAATGAAGAAATCACTGACATTGGAGGTATAAAAGTGATTTAAAATTAAAGAAGAATTTGAGTTACGGACTTTTAAAAAGTCTGTGCTACAAATGCTGTCTGTAAGGTCTAGGACTAAATTTCATTAACTTCATGTTAAACGTATACACAAAATTCAGTAAGTACTACACAGAACTGCTGCTTCTTTCATTGGAGGCTTTGCAGTGCTGTACTTTCATTGTCCTTTTTGATGCAAATGGTCCAAGTGATTTCTAGATTGAGGCTTGACTGTTTCTGTACCTTTTACTTAAAAATTATCATTTATTTTTAAAGTATGAGAAAGTCACTGTGCTTTAGTTTCAATAGGCAGATTTATACAAATGCAGTAGGGTGCAAATACTATGTTATTTTTTCATCAAATAAGAAGAAATTAGAAACTTGGTTTTAATTTTCTGACTCCTTCATTAGTATCATCTTAGAGCATCTCACAGACCTCTGTTTCCAAGATAATGATGTGTCGTAGCAGTTACTGTTATTGGGAACAATGGAATTTTTGGCAATATTTTATGGAAACAAAGAGAGCTTTCTTAACACTTTGTTGTCTCCTGCTGAAAGTCCACACTGGAAATACTAAGACCAAGAACAGATCTTTATTCAGGAAGAAATACAAATCTAATCTCTTTCCTGTTGCCTTTCAGAACAGCTGTTTTGATGTGTATGGTTAATGACCTTTGGTCACTTAAAAAACCCACTGAGAACAAAACAATCCAAAATAAACTTTTTAAAGGACTATGGAATTGGCACATTTGCTGAGTTTGTGTAATTTTGGGGGAGATTTTTGAGAACTGAGTTAGTGTTTAGGTGGGAACTACCGTAGAAATAGGAACTGTATATTTCTTTTATTAAGACAAAATGGGTTTTGATTAAGCTGCTATAATTTGATATGTGATATTTTCATAGTGTTTTAGTGTGAAAATAGCTATAACTAGTTTAGATCAGTGATCCAGTTGGCTAGCTACCTTGTTTTTGTAATAGTTTTCTAATTTCATGAAGGTTTATGTCTTGTGATAGCTTTAAAAAAAAAAACAAAACAAAACAAACCCAAAACAAACCTGATGTAACATAATTATTTCTGTTACTCACCTGAGAATTATGTTGATTTACCATTCTGCTCAATTTGCTTGGCCCTGGAAGCTGTCAAGGAATATCAAAACATTCTTTGCATTAATCACTGTTAGAAAAGTATAGCACAAGCCAGCTTGGTTCATAGAAGTGAAATAAACAACAAAATAGCATATATAAACCTACATAATTCAGTAAAGGTATAGGAGAGAAGTTCCTTTGAAACTACTTACATTTGGCATTTCACTCTTCTTATACTAAGTGAAGATAATCCCTAACTCACTGAAGCAGGGAGACAAAGTTTGAAGCAGGATAAATGTTGAATGCTGAATGAATAATCAAAGTGCATTATACATACTGTATTTTATAGGCTCTCCGTTATACACAGCTCCAGAAATAATAAAGGGAGCAGACTTCTCCAAAGCCAGTGATCTGTGGTCCTTGGGATGTTTACTTCATGAAATGTTCTCAGGTTGTAAGTTTGTGTATCTATTTAATATCTGTGATAATGGAAACATAGGTCATGGTCCCAGAGTAAATTGTTGTTAACTTTCTAGGGAAGTTAAGACATAGAAAAGCTTAAGACAGGTTTTAAAGATTTCTTGAAGAATATGCTAACTGTACTTTAAAAAAAAACCCCAAATGGTCTTTATCAAATAAGTGAAGTAATACTGTTAAGTTGTCCTTTTGATTGTGATCTAAATATTATACTAACCAATGTGTATTGTTTAAATAGTATGATTTAAAATTATATCAGTCCTCGAATTCTGACAGTTTTTAGTGTTTTTCACCTCAGTATTAAACTCTGGGTGCATTATTTTGACCTTTGAAAGAGAAAACTGTTTCATTAGTATAAAACTAGAGTCACTGCGTTTCCTGCAGGTAAAGTACCTGTTAGCATTGGCTGCACCTGGAAGGAAAAATTCATCACAATTGCAGTGGAACTTTCTGAAGTCTTAAACAATGTGCTGATCAAGCCATTGTTGCTGCCTCTTCTGTCAGCGGTCTCTTGCTGTTCATAGTAGAAGAATTTTGTATTTAAATTGACAAGAGAACTTGATAAATAGAATTCAGGCTGAGGGTGTTTATTTCTTTGGATGTTTCCTCAGGAAAATGAGCTCATCATCTATCATTGCACCTGACAGCCATTTTGAAGTTTGCCTAATCTGTGAAATGTGGTTCTGTTTGTTTGTAGGAAGACCACCATTCTTCTCAGACAGCTTTTCTGAATTAATCGAAAAGATACTATGTGAAGATCCATTGCCACCTAGACCAGAGGGTAACATTCGTTATTGTTTAATGAATCAATTCAGAGTAATACTTAAAGTTTTGTTTTGCACTATTTCTTCTGTGGCTGATTGCAGGAATGTTAGTTGTCCAAAGTGAACTTTAGCGTTGCCTTTCTTTGGTAAGAACTTTTTCCCCAGTAATGATGAATACTTCTTTCTCTTTTGACAGACAGGCATACCGTTTAGTGTTAATAATTAAAAGTAAATCTACCTTCTGGGATGGAATTTTTCATCTCGGTCATTCTGGGCATCAGTGGTATTCATGGAGACCCTTGAATATTAGTGGCTTTTTTCAATTCATAGTAATGTAGTGAAAATGGTGACCTGTAGAATTAAAACTTGTTTCAATTGTAAGAGAGATTTTGTCTTCCAAGTGGATAAAGTGCATTTCATAATTCGGAGCTCTCAGAAGTAGAGTCTGTCTCAGTTAAATAAGAATTTTGGAAACCTTTTTTGTATAATGGGCTGCAACAATGGTCCTCTTAAAGTTATCATGGTTGGGGGAAATTTAATTTCAGTTTAAGCAGATTTCAACTCCACTTTATTTCTTGCTAATAGCTATATGACAATTGGAGGGTGCTTTTTTTAACATATAAACAATTTTAATTAGTTTGGTGACTGAGAATTGGTAGCTTGTTTGGTTTGGGGTTTTTTTAGGAGGGTAGATTTAAGATTCTTCATACATTCAGATTTTTTCAGATGAAATTACTATTAAAGAAAACTCTTCTAGCATGATCTGTAGATAATGATTTAATCTTCATTGTGTGACAGTTGTTTTTGCTGCCCAGTACTTACCTTCTCAAGTGCTTCTATTTACAGGTTCTGCTTTTCACAAACCTTCTGCTGAGTTCATTAGTTTGCTTGATGGGTTGCTTCAAAAGAATCCTCAGAAAAGGTAAACTGTCTAATCCATGATAGTTGTTTACATCATCTTTTTTCACCTTTGGAGAAAATAATTGCTATGGTACTGTATGTATAGTATTTTGTAGATGACAAAGAGTGCAAAAATCACTTCATCCTTCATATAAAAGAGCAAACCATGCTTTTTCTTATATAAAGATATACAGAATTAATGTTTTAAATACGTATATCTGTATTTTTGTAGCTAGTGCTAAATAGATAACTTTGTAACAGAAATGATGGGCAGTTTTAAAATTGGATTGGTTTGCTTTTCCAGAGCAATGGACACATCTGTCTTATGAGGCTTTGATTTATAGCTGATACAGTTATATTGTGAAATAACATAAGATCATAATTTATAAGGTAGCTCAGATAATGTTGGGAGTGGCTATGCAGTTTCCTTCATTCTTAGTCTCATACCTCTGTGTTGTGTGAATTATCCATTCTGATTTGAGGCAAAAAGTTTGTCCTGTAAGAAAATTTATTTGTTGACAAAATAAAAGCAAACAACAGGATTAATTGCCCTGTAGTGTCACTGGGGTCAAAACCTAGTCTGGTATCTCTTTGTGGAGCTGTACCTTGCCACACTGCTTTTTCAGTTTGTTTGTTGCTTTTCAAAAGGCTGAATTGGACAGACCTATTGCAGCATCCATTCTGGAAAGGATCCCTTAGACATTGTGATGCTGATTCTGCAGACAGCCAGGGCACAAGCTCAAGGTACTGAATGTTCAAGGAAGACTTCTTTTATAGTAAATATAAGAAAAAAAAATTGTTATGGTTTTCTGTAAGTTCTCTCATTTTTGAATTTTGCTTAGGGTTTTCATGTTGTTAACTAACTGATAAATGTAGTTTTACTCCATTCAGTGAACAATTTTGGATGCTTAGAAATTGTACTATCCTATTAGTGTATTATACTGTCTGTTTGTTTTCAACGGACTCCTTCCTTCTGGCTGTAGATGTGTTAAAATTTACTTCTGAACTAACTGCTCTCATTTTTATTTATTTGTTTATATAACAATGATGCACTGTAATTTGACTTATAAGATTCTACAAAAGCTTTCAAAAAATTATAAATATGGATCAGTTTTGTCTTTACTGAGATTTTTGGTTTGTTTTTATGCATTAGGCTTAAAACATCACAAAGGCTATCAGTACAGCATCTTAGATTTGTGGTTCAGCAAATGCAGCTGACCCATATTCTTTGCTTATGACATAGAGCATTAATCTAATGGGTTTTTCTTCTAAATTTGTAATACTCCACACTGCTATATATGCAGAAAAACCCAGACCTTTTGTGAAAATAGGTTCTATATATTAAAAAGTTAGGCTTCTTCAAAATACCTGTTACTTTGCTGTTTTTTTGGTTTTAATATTGAATTAGGATATTTAGTGTTGTTTTTTTATGTTCTTTTTTCTAGAGTATTTGGAGGATACTTTAGGTTCCAACCTAGGGAACTAATATGAGAATAGTTTTCTTTTAGAATGCTGAATGTTTTTGAAATTCTCTCTTGTTTTGTTTAATACCCATTTCTGATACCAGTGCTGCAATATTTTTGTTAGTAACATTTATTCTAGTTTGAGATACAGCTCTTTGTCTTTTAATTTTATTACTGCTTTCACCACCAAGGCAGATAAGAAATCAAGATTTAAAGTTTATACCACAAAGTAAGAATTTATTCAAGGTTTTAGCAAGGTTTATTTCAACCTCTACCACAATGCTCATCTTTGAGGAATTTTCAGAGAATCAGAAGAATCTTAATCTCATATGAAATATTGGGCTATTTGACCTTACTCTTGGTTTTCAAATGCCTCTGAAATATCTGCTGAGGTATGCACTAGCTGACAGTTATGACAAACGCAGGACATTGGCTTTACATGCAAAAGAAGCTCAATACTTTTTCCAGCTGTGAGGCCAATTTATTTTCATCACAATGTGGGTTTGGTTAATATTTGATATCCTGGACAGCCTCCGAGAAGGTTATATGACCCAGTTACATGTGAATAATAGAGGGGGATATTAAAAAAAACCCAAACAACCAAAATCAATAAACTTGCAATTAAGTGTGGACGTGTAAATCATTACGCAAAAAAATGGTAGTTTGTATTGATCTTAATCTAGGCTACAAGCTTCATTATTAGAAGTAGGTTTGTTGTGACTTTTTCCTGTGAAGATTGAATGGCCTCTAAAGCTTTTAATATTTCTTTATAGCTCTTGTGTTATGAGGTAATAATTTAACTTTTCTAAATTGTTTCATGCAAGTTCTACTGAGAGAGATAGAGAATTTTTTTAATATTCTCCAAATTATTTGCTGTAAACTTATTCTTCATCATTGCCATTACTAATATAAAAAGTATATGTAACACATTAAAATATTATGCTGTTCTAGAGAATGACAGCTACATTTTATGTTAATAATTGCAACAAATAATGGATATGATTCCTCTTTTAAAAATTTAAATCTGTGTAATTAATATCTTTTATTAAACAGCAGTGAGGACACAGACTCATCAGTGTCTTGGAGTGCCAAAAAGCCAGTGGATACTCAGAAAAATCTAGATAACCTGTCATCCTCAAAAGCAGATAATAAGCTACCAAGCAATTATTTCAAAATAGGTAATATTGTTCATTATGTTATTTTTAATTATTTTGTGTCCTGTGAATTTTGTCAGTCTTAGCAACATGCTTATTCCCTATGTTTTATTTGTTTTTAACTTCTGAATGCAAGTTCATGTTCTCTTTTCAGTAGAAACTCAGACTGAATTACGCCCAAAAAGTACAGTTGATGGTGAATCAAATGAATCCATATTTCTTCTCAGGTACGAAAACCTAAAGAACAATTAGAAAACCCTTGAAACCCTGCATTTTTAAATTTTTTTTTCCCCCTATCTCTTCAGACATTTTATTATTGTGTTTGTAACATTTTGTTAGTGTTGTCTCCTTTTGAATTTTCTATCACCAGTTTAATATTAAGACATCTTTGACAAGCTGTGAAAGCAGTGTATGTAGTTAAAGCAATGCTTTTATGACTTTATTGCACTGGTTTTTGGAAGTAAACTTTTAATATCTTAGCTCTGTGTCTAAACAGAAGAATTTATTTCAAACTTTATTTCCTTCTTCACATATGTGAGAATATGCTTTGAATATGCTTCCTTTAAATACACAAGATTAAGCATTCAGTTTAAGATCCACTAACGAATTCTGCCTGCAGCTTTTCATCACAAACTATATTGGTAACAATTTACTAAGTACGACATAGGTATTAAATAAAAAATAGTGATTGGGTTAACAGTGATTTGTTTTAGTTGAGGTCTGATTCTGAAACTTTGTACTAGCTTTCAAACCAAGAAGATTATGTAATAAAATAGATATTGTTCTTATTGTCATCAAGCAGAAATATTCCAGTTTGAAATTAACTACTCTTTCAAGCTTCTTGCATAACCTGAAATAGGGCTTTTGACCATGATAGTGTGTCTACTTTTCCAGTTGTTTCAGTTGATTTTAATAAAGTATTACTTCTAATCTCACTTAACTTCTATCATCACAGCTAAACTCTTACTACTAGTAATTTAAAACAGTATTTGCTTTAGCAATCTGCTGAAAAGAAAGGCTACAATGGCATTACGAACATTTAGTATAACAACATGTAATCCAAATTATATCAGGAATGAGAGCAGGGAAAAAAATGTATTTTTAACAACATACTTTATTTATGAAAAGTACATTTATTTTAATATGAAATTTGAAATGTTATACAATTTTAAAAAATATATTTTCTGAAATTCTCTTTGCTTCAATGGTTTAACTTCTCAAAGCAGCATGTGTTACCTACTAAAGTTTTAAAACGTTGAAGTGAAAGGAAGCTGCTGACCTGACATTTGGTACTGGAATTTACTTAGCTGCTGTTCAAAAGTTAATCAGCCTTTAACAGCAGTAGCTTCTTCTGCGTGTGCAAGTGGAATAGATCTTATTCATTTCAACTAGTTCAATTCAGTGATCTTGTTTTAAACTGAGAAACCATCTGAGAACTGGAAAGATTTTCTGTATCTCAATCACATATGAAAGTAAATAAGGTTTGGAAAACAAATATATTTAACAAATCTATGTCTTTTGAAGCATGTGGGAACCAAGAATAATCTGTTAAGCCTCCTAGCTAGAAATTGTACTTTTTTTGGTTTAGGAAATAAGACTGCTTAAACTTCCAAGCAGATCCTGATATATTTTTTTAACCATAAAAATAAGGACATTTTATGTAGTTTTATCTAGCTAGTAGATAATATTTTGGCACTCCTTCATTGTACCCTTTAAATTTTTCCTGTCAGAAACAGATGAAAGATGCCTTTTTAACAAAATAAGGATAAGAATGAGAACTATGTTAGTCATTTGACTTGATTTTCATGTGTATCTTTAATTTTGTTTGCTGTTTGTATTTTTAATTTAGTTGCTTTTTCTAATAAATAAAACTGATTTGCAGCTAAATGTGCATATTACTTTCTGCTAATCAAGAAAGCACACTCATTTGAAGTTGTTCATTAAATTAGTTTCATGGCTTGCCAATTTTAAGAATTCTAAAGTTGCCTTTAAACACTTCAATGTATACTACAAAAAAGTTCACAGCAGCTTTACGAAAATTGCAAATTTGCAGTGTTTTGTTCTCTCCTTTCTTCATTGTCTAATTAGGTGACAGGATTTTTAAAAAGAAAAACTGAGATGTAAACCTAGTTCACATTCATACGTGAGAATTAGGCAGTTTGTAATTCCCATTACCTAGCTAAGAGTTGGCAGTCAGAAGAGAACATAAAATAAATTGCAATTTTTTGTCAAGTTAATTCTCTTCATATATTGTTTGTTATTAGGAATTAGGGTAATCATATTTTAGCATCCATTTTGGAGAGTGACTACGGGTGAGAAAATAATCAAATTATATTCATCTAACAACAACAGAAAAAAGAAACCACCCATTTCTAACTGACAGATAAATTCTAACCTTGTCAGGACGTATATAAAGAAGTTCATGTTTAGTTGATGGATCAGGCATAGCACCATTTATGTTTGTCAGCTTTGAAAGTTAACTGTATGGCATGAAAGTTTCAAAAGAGCAACAAAAAAGCAGTTTGCAGTGAAACTTAATCTGTAGTCTTTTTTTTTCTTTTTTTCTTTTTAAAGTTCTCGTCCCACACCCAGAACTAGCACTGCAGTAGAAGTAAGTGATGCTACTACTGCCTCAGTCCAAAATTCTCCACAAAGAGATTCACGCTTGAAAAAGGTGAGTAGAAAAATAATATTAAGGGTTGGTGGTATCTTCATAGTTAGATTTTTAGCCTGGAGTCTGTGGCAGTCACCTTTCTTCTTCATCCTTACACAATTGCAACTGGAAAGCAGTTCCTACAGTGTGCAAGTTAGTTGAAAAAAAAGTATTTGCAGAACTTCAGATGTAAGAGTTAAGAAAATGCTTAGTCTCCCCTTTCTTTTATTTTTTTCCCCAGCATATAAAAGGGATAATACTATCTTCTTTCTTCTCAGTCTAGTTTTTGGAGCTGGTGCTTTTTCTTCCAACATGTGTCTTTATAGTTGGCTCTATCTGCTACTACATAAATAAAAAGTAATTTAGAATATGTTGTTTACATGGCCAAACTGTGTGATATGTTGTTGAAATGAAATATTTGGGGAATAAACATAAACTTTCTTTTTTTGTGCAAAATAGTTTTTTAAAAAACTTTGTTCTTGTTCTAGGCTAAAAGTATGTTCTCAAGTCAGCAGGATATGGAGTCAACATTGAAAGAGCTCATTTACACTGAATCTGATCTTATCATAACACCAATCATTGACAATCCAAAGGTACTGCAAAATAAAAGATTCAGAACCTTGTGGGTGAGGCCATTTTTGCAGATAAGTCTTGAATCAGGGTGAAACTCCTTTCCTGTATTTTATAATTCTCATTTTAAAGCAGTTCCACCCAGTCATCTGGCAAGCTCTCCTGAAAATTTTTGGCAGTCTTTTATAATCCTGTTTTGTTGCTAATTTGAAGAACTGAGTTATTCTGGGATTGAATACTAATATCAAATAATATTTTACAAAAGTAGAAGCTAATGCTGTGTTCAGTACTTCTGTAGATTTGTTTTCTGATAACTTGCTTTGATATCTATTATTTAAATGAACACAAAACTGTATTTTGGTATACTGAAAACACCATCTATGAAGCCCTCTAGTTTAGGAGTTAGACCTTTACAGAATAACTTTTGTTACTGTTTAAACTTCAGATGTAATAATGTTTCTAATAAATATGAACTTATTTTCTCTGGAAAAGAAGACCCGAAGTTACAAGAAATGTCCATCCAATTTCTGTCATACGGATTCTAATGTGGTAACAGTTTGCTTGACATCAAAGGAAAGACCAAAAAGAATCAGAGCTCTGCACTGTAATGACAGTGTAACGTATGGGCACATGTGTAGTATTGCTAGAAGGAATGATAGGCAAGAGCCCCTTTCGTCTTCCTTTTATTTCGGTGAAAAAAAAATGAAGTAATTTTAGCAACTTTACTTAGTATGGGGCAGATGCAGAGAATGCAACATTTTTCATTGGAAGTGAGCATCTAGCTCATTAAGAAGGTCTTACAGGTTTTAGTTGATGCATTGTTTTAGTATAATAATTTTTTTGGTTTGTTTTAATGGAATTCCTAACACTCTCAAAAATTAAAGAGCTTGTACAGCTAGATAAAGTAACTACCCAACAATACTGTTCTAATGTGTTTGGGGTTGAGGACATTGTTGCCAGTGGAGAATTTCAAAGGTAATTATGCATTCAAATGCCACCTCTGTAAATTCTCAGTTCTGTGTCAGGACTCTGACACAAAGTCTTAGCCCTTCACTGCTTCTGTTCTTACTACAAGAGATGAGATTAGGAGTATGTATACATACTAATGTGCACATGGAGACTAATCTCCTTAGCATGCAATGCCAGCCTCAGAATTAATGCAAAATAGCCAACTAAATTCCAGGGACACGTAATCAGAGTCACTGCCTACTTGGCTGTCTTCAGACTAAAGGATGATACTGACACACAGTAAAGCTGAAGGGCTTGCAATTTAATCTCCTGCAAAGGGATTTACTAGATGCTGGCAGAGTTTTAAAAGCTGAAATGTCAGCTTATATTGTAAAATTTCCCTGTGTTCTGCAGATCTGTGGAACTGAAGACCCTTTTCAGAAAAGAGCTCTCTAGTTACACTTAGACTTCATCTGTCAAAGGCTAAATTCCAGTATACAGTTACTTTTTTGTATGCTTTAGTTACTGAAAATCACACTCAAATGCTCCATCACTGAGCAGTCATTCAATTTCATGATGTACCAGAAAATGCTCTGTTGTAGGGGAAAAACCCCCAACCTTATGAATGATTAGTTGGTGATTCTATGACTTCTTATATTCTAGAATGATCTAGAGTATATGTAAGTATTTACTTTATGGCAATGATTTACTAAAGCATTTCATGAGCTCTTAGCTGCATAGTTCTTTTCTGTAGCTTTTGAAACCCAAATGCAAGTATTTTTCTATGTACAAGCAAGATAAAAATGTAAACTGAAAAAATCCTATCATTTTGTATTCCCATTAAAAAAAAAAAATTAAATGGAAATACTAATTAAAAACACAGAGTTAAATCTCAAATACCTGCTTGGAAGAAATACATACCAGAAAAGAATGGAAAATGCCTCAGTAATGAGCAGCGGTTTGTACACCCATCCTGTACAATTTTTGCATCTTTGTGTTTTCTTGTTCAACTACTTAATACATTTCTGGAAATCTCTAAAACTCGTTATACTGTGTTTGGTTATTTTACAGATAATGAAGCAAGTACCAGTTAGATTTGACTTGAAAACTTTACATATACCAATATATTCAGGTATGGATCTGCTGAAGTTGTTAAAACTTAAGTTCTGCATATGATGGTGCAACTCACTATCACAAGACCTATTGCTTCTCTTTGTCGATGATGAACTGTCACAGTTGCAGAACTCATAACTTCTCTGAAACTGAAGTTGCATATGTAATGTTCCTAGCTAGACCAATTTTGAGTAGACTTCTCAAGTGTAAACAGTTATATGCCCTTCCTTTCTCTTCTGCCTTCTTCAGTTTCAAGCCCATGCTCAAAAATGTTTAAAATGAGACATTCAGCCTTGTTTTAGTGTGGGAAAAGCATCATTTTTTTTTCCTGTGTTATTTTTTGTAAACAACTGAGATATTTTAACTGAAATATTCAACCAAATAGATTAAAATTTGACAAAGGCAGATAAGCAAATGAAAATAGGATCTTAAAATGTGTGGTGCTGATCAGCCATAATACTAGGCAGCCTTGCCAGTCCCACCTTTAATCATGGAATGTTATGGGAATCATGTCCCAAAAGATAGTGTGGAGTTGTTTGGGGTTTGGTTTTTTTGTTGTTGTTAGTTTTTAATGTCTAGAAAAGCTGCTGTTTCTGAAAACAAAAGGCTGCTCATTGTCACTAATGAAACGTTTCTTCCCCTGGCAAATTTCCTCTAGCATATTTAAGGAAGTATTACTGCACTTTACTGTGCTTGAAGAGGGATGTCAGCCAGATATATAGTCCTTCTGCAGTTCACATAGCACCTCTACCTAGACATAAACATTCCTTTTTTTCTTTCTATAAATTATGTACTTTGGGGAGTTAGTTTGTTGAAGAAATTTTATGGTTGGAAAAGAATGTAACATCCCCCAATCTCCATGTCAAAATTGCAGTAACAGAAAATATTTTCAATTTGGCTAACATCCTAGTCAAAAATGATCAGATTCAAGTGCCTAAGAGGGTGTTATTTTATTTCATATTGCACTTAAGTAGCTAAATTATCACACTGATGTTCTGATATGTTTAACTATTGTTGTCTCTATTTAGTTAATATGGGATAGTGGTTGTGTAATGCTTTCAGAGTTGTAGCTTTTTTTCTGGGCAACTTTCTGATTGTTTTTGAAGATACTGAATTTGATGCTGCTTGTCAATAATGATTAAAGACAGTGTGGAAAAATTAAGATAAATACCTGAAATCCAAACCTCTTTTCATCTTTAATGTAAATTATAATTGCCTTCTTAGTAGGTGTTGTTACTTAAGTGTAAAATCGGAATAAAAGACAGAAGACATGCTCTTAAATATTCTGTACTGGAGCATATCAGGATGGCAGAGAAGTTACTTATAAATAACTAACCAAAACTGAGGTAATGTGGGGCTGCTAGAGTGAAGTTACCCATTGAGACTGATAAGGAAGTCTTTGAATAATCTCTGTTCATGTACAGTGGTCAGTGAATTGACCACAGGATTTATGTTAATTGTCCTAGTGACTTGACTTCTTTGTGTTCCTTTTGAAGTCATCTGTGTTCTGTTACTACTAAGGCTTAACTAGATGGATACCTACCTTTATGAATAACTATACACATTTTCAGTTTATTGATTCTGAGGAGATTTCACTGACTTTCATTAGGTTTTGCCTCAAATTTACTCCAATGAAACTGCCCTTTCTTATTAAGAATTAGTAATGATTAAGGACAATTACTCAACCACTATCTTGCCTAAATATAGTGCCAATAAATGTTTACTTAAATGAAATCCAAGGACTTAGCAGGGTTGCAATTTCAAAAATGTTTTGAGGCTTTTATTGCAACATTTTTATGCTTTATTTCTCTTCTTTTTGATTTCTATGGTCTTCAGATATGAATTATGTTTGTTTAATATTTTAAGTACTAAAATTATAATTGGATTCAAACTTTGGAACTTATTTTTTCATGTTGGTGTTACTTTCTAGTGTGTTAAAGCAACATCAGAGATCCGTTATCTTTAATTGCTTGTTTGCTTCTTATGGTTAGCTGAGAAGTTATCATCTATGAAAGACACGGATTGGAATGACTTCTTGCAACAAATATGTTCACTGCTTGATTCCACCGAGAAGAATACAGGAGCAGCACGTTCCAAACTGAACTTACTGTACTATCTGTGTACTGTGGCTGTCCACAAGGAAATTGCAAGCAGGCTAATTAGCTCTCAGCTGGTAAATAATAAAGTTTTGAAGCAATCAGCATGGTTTATGTACTTGCCATTGTAGCAAAAATCAGCTGCTTTTAGTTATATTTCAAGAAATCATTGGTGTACTGACAAAAATAGTATGGCAAATGTAAGTAGAAAATAATGCAAAAAATTACTAAATTAAGTTCTATGTCAGGTTTTTTAAAAGAGCTGAGGGAAGCGAATTCTTTCTCTTAGATTTTGGATACATTTACTTATAGATATGTTGTATTAGTAAAAAGGCTGCGGTAAAAGCTAAGCTTGGTGGAGAGTGTGAAATAACATATGATGAAATATTAGTCTTCATAAATCATTAGGTGACAGAGAAGACTGAAAAAAGTTCATGTTTGAATTGTTAAATCAATTTTATTTGGCCATACGTCTGCAAAGAATAGCAAGAAAAACTTTTTAAAGAACATAGAGTAAAACTTTCATTAAGTACTTCTTCAAAGGGTGAGCGTGTTCTCTGAAGAGTCTGTTTTAGTGTACACCTAAATGGCAGTTTCACTTTTCAACCAGACAAACAATTTTATTAATATCCTCTGTAGTGGTTTAATGTATTTCTCAGAGTATTGCATGTGTAGAAGAGAAATACAATTATTTTTCCCATTCTGCAAAAGCATCACAGAAGCCATCCCAAGATGTGCACTCTTCAGTTTATTTAATAACAAGTAAACTACCTTGTTCTCCAACATTTATACTAATGCACCTAAGTCATATTCTGATACATCGTCCTTGGATATAGACAAAATTGCACTGCCAGAGAAATTCAATGAAGAATGTTCAGGTTGGAAGCAATGGTATGTCTTATGCCATAGAATTCCTGTGAAAACAGGAAACAGAATTGCTGGAAGGTGTGTTCCATTATCACTGGATAATTTGGGGGGGGGGGGGGAGGGGGACACGACAGAGTAATCCAATAACTGAATTGCCAATTAACAGAACATTTAGAAAAGAGTTAGTAATTATCCAGTTTGGTTCTTAAGTGGCTGATTATGTGTGTTAACAGTCCATTCATTAATCTAGTATTTGCCAACTATTTTTGTCCTTTCTCACAAAATGAAGTTAATTTATTAAATACTTGTTGGGTAATACTATATGATGATCTCTGTGTTTGTAGATGAAAGTATTGGAGTTTTTTCCTCTGCATGGTCTCATTCAAAATGAAAAAAATGGATTTTTTTTTAACACACTGATACATGCTTAGCAGTTTAAGGCAAGAATATAGCAAGAAATTGAATTTTTACTCTCAGTCTTTTTAAATCGTTTGGACAATATCTACAATCTTTGTCTATGATAATACTTTTTTGCAAATGTTATCCAAATACATTTTTATGAAATTACTGGTATTTTAATTTTTGTGTTTATCATTGAACATACCACATCACCTGAAATTCACTGATGTTTATTTATCTTCTTTAAACTATAGTTTCCTATATTGATACAGCAGCTGCGTGCAGCCGCCAACTGGGATATGTAAGTAACAGTTATTTAAATTAAATTTGTTCAAATTTGGAGTTATCACTGAAATTTATTAAAGATATTTTTTAACAGGGTACTTGAGGGGTGTTTTAGCCTGTCAGACTGCTGTGGTACCTGACTGGCAGTATGATGGTGTATATAACATGAGATTTTTTTCAGCATTGAATATTGCTGTTCTACAGAACCAAAGATTAGAGAAAATCTCTAAAATTTTATCTAGAAGTTGTATAATTTAGTGTATCAAATAGAGTTACTTAAAATCACTGAATAAACCACTCTATACCATAATAGTAGTAAAATAACTATAATGGTAGCTTTTATTTTAAATGACTGTCAGAAATATTTCAATGTGATGGTGCCCTCTGTTGTTTGTTTCATAAATGTTGATTTTATTGATTCAATTTTTTTCTTTCATGAAACTTTTAAACCTGATTTGCTGATAACAGATTTAATTTCTGTTTTGTCAGCTGTACTGAAAAGTTTAAAATTAGGGGTTTTCTGTGTTACAAGAAAACTGAACATGAGCATAACTGATTAGTAAGACTATAACAAACTGAAGAATCTTCATTCTGCAGTGATAAAGAAATACCTTTATGCATGAATTTATTGCTAAATTGAGCTGAAATACCAAAAGAATTTGATGAATAAAAGAAAATAGAAATAAGAAGAAGATCTGAGCTGTAAATCGCACTTCAAATATTTCCTGCCCTTAGCAATCTGTGTAAAATACAAACCAGACAAGTGTTTTTGTCATATTTTGGAAATAGTTTTTCTGCACCTACAAAAAAATGTATTTGATACGCAGACGTGCCAAAGTTGCTCGAGTGATGGGTTTACTGGCATTACACACATCTGAACTTGGAGAAAATGTACCTGTCTCTGAGGTAACTTTCAATATTTTTAATTTTTATTTGGCGGGAAGTTTTATTAAGGCTTTTACTATTTATGTGGGAAACTTTCACAGCTGCTTTTTTTTTTAAGCCTGCTTTATTTTTTTTCATATGTGTAAATGGGAATAGAATTCATTAAATATACAAACTTCTGAGTTTATTCTGTGTAGGTGTGGTTCTGATTTTTACCAACCCTTGGCAGAACTTCACATGAATGATAAAACTCTCACCTTTTTCTCTCTTTTTCAGAAAAGTAAGTGGTCACTGTCATACTTCCTCTGTGTGTGTGTGTAACAAGAAGAAAGTCTTGACATATTTGACTATGCTGAAATGTAATTGTTATAATTAGTATAAAAATAGTACAATTGATTCTTAGAAATTATTTTTCCAAAAAGTGAGATGGGACTAATTTGAGATTCCTTGCAGTTCTTGAAGAACCTGTGTAATGAAGGGCAAGTCATTTTCTTTGGAGAAGAAAAATATTTTAAATCCTTCTTTCATTTTGCATGCTCAGTAGTTGACTTAAACAGAAGACTGATTAGACAAAGTGATCTTGCTGTCCTTTTATCCGTGTGACACATGCACCCAAATTGGGGGAACTTGACATAATCTACTATTTAATGTCAGTTCAAAGTGTGAATGTGACATTATTTCTACTTCATGAGGTGAAGTCAGGATTTTATTGTAATGGGTGTTTGAACGTGAGAAACAACTGCTAAACACATGTAACAAATATGCTTCCATACTGTACAGATCTTGTGTGTAGGAACATATAGTTATTAGTTAATTGCTGACTTTTTTGGCAATGCAGCTAAGGAACCTTTTGTTGCTCTAGGTCCTTCTATTTTCTTCCTAATGAATATTAAGAATGATTATGATTATCTTGCTGTGTTGCTTAACATTTCAATTCTGTGGTGAAGTCTGAACTCAAAACATTATTGTTATTACCTAGGGTTTCTTGTTTGTTTCATAAAGTTATAAAGTGGGGAAAGAGTCCTTATAGTTACAGTCACTGAAGTTTGGTCAAAGTCTTTCAATACAGACAGTTGCATGTCAATTGAATTTCAGGTCACAATTTAAGTGCACTTTTGTATGTGGCAATTTTATCTGATACTTACCTTTAAAGGTTCCAGTGAAAACACTCAAAAGTAATTTTGAGATGTCAGTATAACTTTTGGCTTTAGGTTTTGTTTAGGTGTTTAGCATTAATACATTCAGCAATAGTTTCCCTAGCTTCCCAGTTTCCATCATAGAAAATACATATCCTAGTCTGCTTTGTGTATATAAAAATAATGGATTGAAGTAGTTTTACATTGAGCTATAATAATGTTTTGTTCAAAGTTTTTTTTGTTTTTTATATGAACATAAAAATCGTTCACAAATGGAATTTAGCATTTTTAGAAATATGCATATACTTCAAAAAACAAGTTGAGTCTGAACTCAGTGACATTTAAAGTGAAGGATTAGAAAGGAAAATTAACTTTCATTATCACTTTCTGGCTCCATTCTTATATGAATTAAAATTATTTTTTTATATACAGTCATCGGGAAAATAAGGATTTTTTAAAAAATAAACAGATCCGAGTTATAATACTGTTCAACAGGCATCTACAGTGCTTACTGTAATGACATTAATTCCAAGTTTTTTTTCCTCAAAGTGATATCTCAGAATTTAAAAAATATTTTAGAAGGCTTACACAAAATTAGAATGAGGAAAAAAATTAAATCCTAGTATTTTCATGTCTTTAAATTTAGTTTTGCATGTGTAATCTAAAATCAGATAACTGTAGGCAGAACACAAAACTTGATAGTTCATTTACAGGAAAAGTAGGAAGGAGTCATTTAGGAGTTTCTGATCTCATAGAGTTGTGTTCCCTTCTGTTCCCCTCAAAGGAACTACCTGAACCTGTGAGTTTGAACATCCTTGTGGATTGTCAGCTATTGTATGTTGTGTGACACTTTAAAAAAACCCAGAAAATAATTTCAACCAGCATTATATACTGTATTAAAATATAGTGCTGTAATTTGTTCTCTTATGAGTTAACTGATACTACAGCTGAAGTTTTTTGGTGGCTGCTGTGGTTTAGGAAACATCAAAACCAGCTGTAGCTAATCAGAACAACATAATCTAAAATGACTCTCTGATCCAGGTCTTATAGACTAAAGGTATAGGAGTGATCTATCTATTGGTAGTTGTTTCTCTATTTTATTTCCTCTTCCATTTCTAGTAACTTCTAATACTCTTTGCTTTTTTGACCCCTGTTAGATAGGGATAACCTCTGTAGAACTATCATCTCCTATAGCCGCAAAATTTTGTTCCCGTGTATGAAAAGTCAGTTCAGAGCTCAGGAAGATGCAATTCTGGAATTATTTTTGCCCCCTATGTGTACCATGCTATGTACACCAATTTTTTTTTCCCAATATTTATCACTCAATCATGACCCCTTTGCAGTTCTTTATGTCATTGTGCACTCGTCCAGTTATTTGTGATTTATTTTGTACTTTTAAAGTACCACAGGACCTAATAGAGACTCATGCATGACACCATTGCTGTCCCTTACATGTTAAAATCTGGCTCTTTATTTCTACCCCTTATTGTCTTTTATGCAGTTATACATTTATTTAAGGATAGTTCCTCTATCTTTGAGGTTGAATCTCCACCATTAACCTTTTTGTTGTTGTTTTAAACAATCTGTTAAATAGTAGTAACATTAAGTCCTGAAGAAGCAGAAAAACTTTAGGAAAGAAAAGAAGCCTCATCCTCATTTTACAGGCTAAAGTGAACTTTCATGTACTGTATGCCAAAAGCCTTTAATTTGTTGGGTTTTTTAAAAATTAATGGGTTTCCCATTTTTACTTTAAAAAAAAAAGTTCTTATTCAGATAATCGGTGAACAACAATTTGTTTCAAATGCAACCACTAGAGGTCACTAAAACGCAAAAATAAAATGCAAGTAAACTATTTCACAGACCAGACAAACATGTAACTGTGTAATATCTTTATTCTGCTGATGTATTCTAATATGTAGGTCATACTAGAAAAAAAAAAAAAAAAAGTCTATGCCTGTGAATTTACTTGCAGTTGATTTCCAGTTAAGAATCTTTTAGAAGAATGCTGCATTGATTAGAAAAAATGAGACTGATCTTAGAATGCAATAGGGAAATTGATCTTTTGTATAATTGAACATGAAGACATTTTATGTGTAATTTCTTCTATTTGGAAGTTGCAATAAAAGTTTTTGATAGGCCAGGGTTTTTTCTGACTTAATAATGTTTTTCCCATGGAATTGCCCTTTACAAATCTGAAACATCATTTCCTCATATTTATTCCTACTTATTTTAGGAAAACACCTCAAATTTAAAGTTTTATCTTTGTATTTAGATTCTGAAACTGGTTCTTAAGGAACTGGATTCTATGAGAAGAAGATTCTTTCCAGGATTCTTGGAAAGAAAAATCTGCTTATTATTCATCTTACAAAAAGAGAAATTCTTCCCAAGTTAGGGACGTGGACTTCCATGTATATCTAATTTGGCTTATTTATTCAAAGAAGCTATTGTTCTTTGCTCTCTGTGAATAAAGAGGGCCTTCTGTCATTAGGACACAGCCACTCTGATGTGAAATTTCAGACTCAGTCTTTTATTTTAGTAAGAGATGATAGAGCAACTTCACAGAATGCTTCCATGTTGGGAAGCAGTGGCCTTCTCTGTTTGGTAGGAGACCAGCCTCCTCCACCTGTTGAGTCACGCTCTGCTTGTCCTTTTGGAGGCAAAAATCTAGTCCTTTTCCTTACTTCTTTTGAATTTGCTAATTGGAAATACCAGTCTTGCACTATGACCTAGGCAGCTGTGCCTGTTTTTTTTTTTTTTTTAACAGACCTGGGTCTGCTGCTCTATTGGGTTTAAAGGGCTCAGGGAACCTGCTACAGCCTTCACACTGCAAGTTTCTTTGCAAAGCCTTTGACTTACAGAATTACGCGGCCAAATCAAGAAACTAAATATCCCATGGAGAGTCACAGCATATTAGAATATCTCTGTAATATTGAGCTTAGAATGCGATTTCTTTGTCAAAACAGTCGAATATCCTGATTCCTGTTTTCATCCAAACTGAAGCTCCATATAATTTGAACCTTTTTATTTCTGATTTTTTTGACGTAAAAGTTGGTGGTTGTTTCCTACAGTTGCAAAGCAGCTGCATTGTTACAGGTACAGTTTTATGACCTGTAGACTCTAACTAGTCTGATTGTATCTTCTTTGGTCTAGGTCTACAGTTTGTCATTCAAATCCATACAGAATGTAATTTTTAAGTTATGCTCCTAGCTTATCTCTCTGATAACTCCTGTTTCTATGTCTATCCATGTCTGCACATACTGTAAGGAGGTTCAAATAAAAATGGTTTCATTTGGCCATTTATTCCCAAACTACTTAGTTTTAATGTTGTTTTATTGTAAAATAACTTTTTGAGTCTGCTCACAAATGATCGTAATTATTCTGTTAAATATGATGGAGTTTGTGGCTCAGGGTCCAGTTTTGTTCCAATCCCCCCACCCCACTACCCCGCAATATTCCATCAGCCTGAGAAGGGACATCCCTACCATCAACTTTTACTGGAATACTATGTCCAGTTCTAGTCCACTTATCTCAAAAAAGGCGCTGTAGAAATTAAAGGTCATTTTGAGAAGAACAACAAAAATAATTAAGTAAAAGGCCTCTGAGTGTACTGAAGAGTTAATTATCTTGAGTTGAATTATCCTCAAATGCTGAGGGATATATACGGAAATATATATTGGAATATTTTTCTTATATTGTAGTTTAAGATAAAGCCACTTCATGAAGCTGAAAAGTGGCAAATTAAGATCCAAAGAGAGTGCCTTTCCACATGAGAATGTGAAAGATGGAAAGTTGGCAAATTTCAGAGAAGTTCTAAGTGTTGATATGCGTAATGTGAGTATCAGACTTAGAATAGCAAGTGTTAGCAAAACATTTCTGAAAGCCTCTAAAGGTGCGTGCTTCAGATTTAATGTCGGTACTTAATTGTTCAGAGTTCGGAGATTATTTTAACCGGGGTGTCCAAGCTCACTTTGAGTGTGGGTTTTTTTTTTCTACCTTTTTTTTAAAAAAGCATCTGGAGCTGACCACTTACAAAGCCAAAAAGCAGTCTTGATCCAGTTGACAGCTGCTTAGCGTCTTGTGTTTTTATTGACAAAGGTTTGTCTTGTGAAAGAATGATTGACTTCTGTATATCTTGATTTTAGAGTAACACTTTTTTTTTCTTAGGATAAATATATAGTCATACAAAACCTTAATTTACTGTCACAGTTGGTTATAACTGATACACACATTGACTCATGTCAAATTTTTTTATGTATATTGAATGTCTTGTTTGTAGCTGGGGGAACCCATATGCCTTTAATATTGCTGTGTAACTGTATGTTGATGATTTCAGAAGTAAACTTATTTGTATGAAGAAAGTAGAACAGGAAGATCAACTACGATTTTGGAGTGAAACTGGAAAAAAAAAGTTACCTTCATTCTTCTGTATACATGCTATGAAACTGATGTGTAATTTGGGTGGAAGATTGCCATATTTAAGTTGCTTATAGATAGAATGACACATCTTACATCAGAGAACACTTTAAAAGGATTCTTTGTAATTGGTTATAATGATGGAAGTGTTTCATATCTCACCAGACAGCTTGTAGGACTATTTTCAGCATGCTTTCCTGTAATCACAGATTTTTGTTGATTCTAAACATTTGATATCTTTGCCATCTCTGTGTAATATTTTTGCAACACAAGCTGTGGCATTTCTGTTTAAAGTATAGTGTGACTTTGTTTTCTGGACCCGTGGCCCTTCCCACTGTATTTCTTTTTAAAGTAGGAAATGTTTCTTATTTCAATTGCTCTGCTTTAAACTTTTAATTTTTTTTACATTGCATAGTCATTTGCTCTTGTACAGTTAGCTATTTGCATATTACCACAGTTAAAGAAACATAATAGTCTCACAAAAATGCTGTTAAATAATGACTTATTTAACACAATTAGTATTTAATGCTTAAGATCTTAGTATTTTACCTGCTAGCATAAAATAATTATCATATACAGTTTAAAATGCAACTGTTTATATTGTATGACATTCTATAATTCCATTTTTTTCTTCCTTTCTATGAATTATAATGTAAATGCACAGCAAGGAATACAGTTTTAAGTCCTACTTAGTTAAAATATTTTAAATTTTTACTTAAAAGTAATTTTTTTTTCCACTATAAAATAATCACTTCCAAAATTACTATTTATTATATTTAAATTCTGTGGTAGTCAAACTGCCATGTTTTAAGCTGGTTATTCCTCTGTCCTAGATTATTCCCAGGTAGCTTTTACAGATAAGTGACTCCGGTTGAAGGGAGTTTTACATGTATGACAACTGTATAATCAATAGTTTCTTTTAATGTTAATGGGAATTGTATCTAGCAAGGACTAAATTTACTCCAAAAAAGTGTGATACATCATCTCTTATTTTCCATTTCAGAACTGGAAATATGCAGAGAAATTTCTACTGTGCAAAACCTACTAAGAAACAGAGCTTGACCCAATAGTTCTTATTGTTAAGAAAGTAAGATAAGCATAAATATTAGGCTAATAAATAATGCTTATATTGTCAACACTGAGTTATGTTTTTCCTTCAATTCAGCTGCATAGAAAACTTATATAAATAATTATATATGTTTTAACTTTTCCATCCCTAAGTCTACTAATTTCATGTTTGCCTGAGAGCAGAGGTTGTTCTTAAGCGGGAGTGTAAGAGAAGAGAGTAATACTTCATGGATTAGTTTGTGCAAACCATTCTTTCCTAGGGCTGCAAAGAATAAAATCTGGAAGGTTCTTTGATTTGGAAGGCAGCTGGAGGATTCTTGAATAGGATTTACCTTTTTGTTTTGATCGTAGGGTGATAAGCAGTTTCAGGTTAACTTACTTCCAGAGGAAAATGATGAATATGTGAACCATACCATGTATCTGTCAGCTACCTTTATTATGTATGTACCATGCAGTGGGAAGCTTAGTTTTTTTTCTGATTGTTGTACTATGTGGGCCTTAGCTAAACTAATTTCAGTTTGTCCCTCCTCTGCTATCGCTTTCCTGAGACTTCAGAATATACTTGTGTCCTGTATGTGCATGGAATAA
Source organism: Strix aluco (assembly GCF_031877795.1). NCBI lineage: Eukaryota > Metazoa > Chordata > Aves > Strigiformes > Strigidae > Strix > Strix aluco. Next base: position 153,090,255 of record NC_133931.1, on the reverse strand, counting down.
TTTTGCCTTATTGGTTGTATTTGGAAATCTAAACTGAAAATGTTCTGTGATTTCTTAGAGTTTTTTAGCTTTATTCATACACACACAAAGCAAGGTAAATTGAATAGGCATTTTAATTTTTTTCTTAAAGTAAATCCAAAAAAGTCAAGACAAATAAAGTCAAATGCTGTACAGGAAACTTAAGGTACCTTGCTATTATTTTCACAAAAACATAAGGGTGGTTGTCCTGTAGCATTAAAAATGGAGAGATTCAGCCTGTCAGTGGTACTAAATGAATGTGATGTTAACAAATAAACTGTCGGCCACTTCACCAGTTACCTTTGGGAATATACCCATAGCTTTCTTGGTAAAGCCTTTACTCTAGAGAGCACTGAGAACTGTTTCACAGAGGGGAAGAAGTTCTGAATATTCTAAAGCCCCAAGAGCACTTACTTACTGCCTGCAGTTCCCTCTATTTAAAATTAGGCAGCTAAATCTGTATGTGGAAAATGCAGTAAGGATACTTGAACAATCCTTATTTCTCCAGCTAACAAGCAGCTGTGTCAGCTAATGGAGCCTGCTTTCTCATGAATTGACTTGCAGCTGCTTGACTTTTAAACTTAATTACATAAAGGCTACTGTTCAGCATATTCACCTCTTCCTTTGTGAGCTATCACAAAGTTTAAACAGAAAATCCTTGGGTTAGGAGGGTGTATTCTGATATTAATATAGTATCTTGGCTTTTTCTATGTGTAGCATGTTTTGAAGTGTCTTCGTATATGTATTCTCTGTTTAAAAAGAAATGAGTTTGTATCACAACCCTTCTGTCACTTTTATGTTGCTATTTTGCTTCTAGAGGTTTCAAAAAAACAGTACTTTTTTTTTTTTACTCTTGCTTAGTGTGGTAGAAATTGTGTAAGAGGTTTCAAATGATTGCAGGGAAGGAGACAATGCTAAAACAATTGTCTAAATGCTTTGCTTTTCTTTGCTACCCCAATTTCATGAAAACAATGCGTCAGTACAGAATTTTGTATGGTTGTACATCATGGGACAGAAAGGGAGATGAATTTGTCACATGTTGTAGATTTAGATTAGATGTGTTCTTTCATTAGTATTTTTTGACATCATGGCTAGACTTTGGTCTTTGCTTATAGCATCATTGTTTGTTGTTACTTTCACTGTCATGCTGTAGGTAAGTTTTGTAGAATAGAAAATGAAAATTAAGGTAAATGTCAAAATGAATAGCTTGAAAATAGTATGTTTCTACCATTTCTTAGATTGACAAAAGGTTCTTCTAGTTTCAAATAGCTTTTATAGCTTTTCTAGCTAATTAAAACATTTATAAGAAGTGGTACACTGCCAGACAAAGAATTTTATGTATTAAAAAGGACAGCTGCAGCAGATTTTTTTAAAGTTTATTATCTAAGACAGATCTGTTTACAATGTTTAGTGTGTGATTGCCCCCTTCCCATTTTTTTCTGGTTTACTGTACAGCTGACATCTGTTAATTTATAAGTAAATGGATATGTCATATACACTGGAGACATGCTTGGGTTGTGGAAGACTAGGTGAACTAGATGGAATATTTTTTCTGTAGTTAAAATAACCTAGAAAGAACAATTTTTTTTCTGTGGAAGAAGTAATATTTGCTTTTCTTACCTTGCTACAGTATCACCAGAACCATCAAATATGTACAGAAAATGAATCGTGAAGTTAGCATTCTTGCTGTGAGCAAGAGAGACCACACTGAAAAATTTTTCATGCCTAAGCTTCTTGACATGAAATACATGACTTTCTGTTAATTCTGGAAAATACATATCTATGTGAGGTTTTAAATATTTCCTGGCATAATTTTGATGCTGTTTGTGTGATGTTTGCAAAGTCACATCATATATAATACTGCAATTGTTGTGATTAGTTCTTTCTTTATTAAAGCTTGACATAGCTGAGAATTTGGTTTTAATATATTTTTGATACTTCTGATTTATTTTGAGTCAACCAGCTTTGGGTCTGTGCGAGTTGTTGTACAGTTTCTTCACTGAAGTGTTTAGCTCTTGCAACTAAGTATGTACCTTGAAGAATGAACCTAAAAAAGAGCCCTTCTTCCATCTCTTTTTGTCCTGAACTTGCAAATGAATCAAATCATAGTGACAAGAGAAAAAAATCGAGCCCTTTCCTCTAAAGCACATACTTGCTTGATTGACACAATTAGGCTACAACATGTTTTTGTGATAGAAATTGCACACTGGTGGTAGCTGAAAAACCTAATTCCCTGCTGCCTTCTGATTGCAGCACTAAAAGACACTCAGACCAGGCTCAGTGTTAGGCAAGATCAGTGTATATTGGTTGTAGTCCTAGCTTTTCCTCTGAATAGCAGCCCTTTCAGCTATCATCTGGAAAAAAAAAAATGTGATTTTAGTCTGAAACACATTTAAAAAAGAAAAAGTTCTAGCCAGATGTTGTTTGGTCTGCTTTGCATCTTCACTGAGCAAAATGAAGGAGTTTGCAATAATCAATAAAAGGAACTAATTTAAAAGAAAATTTATGGAAAATCCTTAAAGTCTATAGAATTTTTTATAATATGAACAATTCTACATACAATTAAACTAAAATATCCTACATGGATATTTTATTGATGGACATTGGTCTTCAAGAATGTTATCAGCATGATGTCTAAATCAAGTGGATAACAGGCCTGCTGCCTGGAAGCAGAAGAAGATGACTTAGAGTAACTTCACACAGAGTTATGAAAAGAATAAAAATCCAGAAACATGACATACAGAAAAGGCAAGGATGAACGGTAGAAACCTGCATATAATAATGATAGTTAAATATAGGGAAGCAATAAGGAAGAGAAGAAGAAAAAAAAAAAGCAAAAGAGTTCTTTGGATGCTCCTGCCAAATCTCATTCTGTGAAAACTGATTTCTAGTTCCAGTTTATATCTTTAGGTGTAAACCAACTCCAGCTGATTGCCACTGACCTCAGTTTTCAAGACAGAAATCAGTTTCTAATTCAGGGATCCTTCACTTTTTGGACTCCTGAGCAATATTTTTCTTTCCTGCTCTTGGCAAAAACAAAACCATATGTCTCTCCTGTTTGAAGCAAATATTCTAACCTGGCCCTTCCTGTCATTAAAAAGCTTCAAACTTAAGGGCTGAGGTGGAAATCAGATATATTCATGAGCATCTGCAACTGAAGTAATGTAATAATACATCTGTCATGACAGACTAGAAGATGACATTTTTTTTCTTATAATAATAAAAAAACAAAAAACAAACCCCAAAGCTTGTAGACAGTGCTTTTTAGATGCATTTTTGGTTTGTTAATAAACATAACAGCTTTGTAAGTTAATTCCTACTACCTGTGTCTGATTGTATCCCTTTGGCATCTTGAGTTGATTCCAAAGCAAGTTGATGGAATCTCCATTTGAGTTCATGACATCTTGTTGGCTACTCTACTCCTCTGCTAAGCCCTCTTCCTACAGCAGCTATGTAAAAGTTGAAAAGAGTTGAAAAATTTTGCATTGTATTCCACCTGGAAAGATGTCACACATCCACCTATATTGCTTCCTAGGGGAGTTCTGGAGGAGTTGTATTTCCGCATAAATTCTGTGGTATGTTGTACCTTTGCTTATTTTTTTTTTTTTATACATTCTAGACAGCATTAATACCACATCCATAGTCTGATGGCCAGTCTTCCCTTCAGTTCTCTTCATTCCATGACCCAGTTTGTTGTACTGAACACACAATTTGCAAACCCCAAATATTTCACTGACTCAGACCCTTTCTTCTTGAATCTGCACCCCATAGAAGAGTTTGACAAAATTATCTGTTTCCATCTTGCCACCTGACTCTTTAGTCAAGCCACTTGTTCGGAGATATTTATCCAGCTTTCACTGAAGTGCAGTGGATCCCAGGTACATGTGGATCCAACTCCTGATTAATTACAGTTATCCCTTGTTATGTTTTAACTATTCATATTCCACTGAGAAGGGAGGTAGGCAACATGCTTGAGATGTTCAGAGAAGGCTGGTCATCTTTTTTCTTTTTTTTTTCCATACACCGTTTTAAAGATGAGTACTTAGTATAAATATTACTGTAGTTTCTTTTCTGTTAGCGGCAATATAACCACGGTGTACTTTCTCAGTCTAGTGTGTGCTTTTGTCCAAGAAAAGTGAGATTGCTTTGACATTACTTGATGTTACGTGATGTGTGTGTACTCACAAGAAAATGAACTGAAAAATAATTTCCATTATGCTTGAGGCATAGACAGTTTTTATCACTGTAAGGGTTTGCAGAATTACAAATCTGTTTTAATTTCCACTAATACTTGCTGGCAGTCATACTAATAGATCAAAGATGAAGTAATATTGTAAATCTCTACATTGCTACTTTACATCTGAAGACAGCATAAAATACCTTCTCTTTTAGAATATTCTGTGATTTTCACTTCTGGACTCCTAAAACTGCAGGGAAACTTCTAGAACAGCTTGAAATGGGTTGAGAATCTGCTACAGGTCATATATCAACTCCACACACTGTTGTTGTAAATGAAGGTAATGACTGTCTATCCAGATATGAATCTTTCTTCTCTTATTATAACTATACTATATCCATCCAGCTTGACAGCTAGTGTGAAAGATGTAGGTAATTTATTAAATTTAAGGTGCTTTTACCAGACAGTGTAGGACTTGCAGTTCATTACTGTTTACTTCTCTGAAAGGGAAAATGTAGGCAGGTTGAAAAGAAATGTACTATAGGTAAGAAGGAGGCTTTATTTGTCAGACTATGTAATTAAAATACATTTGATTTTTCTGTTGGGCCTTTTCTCAGGTAATGTACTTTTCTTTATACCACCCTTTAATGTTGAATCAAAGTCTTTGGACAGATTTTTTTCAAGCCTTATATTTTTCCTTATGAAAGGATATTTTAAATCTTGTGCAAATCACTAGTGTCAAAATTAGAAGTAATCTGTGCACATGACAGAGCAGGAAACAGCTTGCCTTCCTCATTTTAAGACATTTGATGTTCTTAAAATTATATATTCATAAAGACTTTCTAGTATATAACATTAAATGTGTTTTATACATATACACAAATATTTTTATAATTATGCTTATAATATAGATGATGAACCACCACTTCCTGTTTCATAGCTTCTGTTGCAGAGGACACCTGAGATCTTCTTAAGTTTGGTTAATGGCACAGACGCTCTGCCTGTTCAGTATGTGACGTATTCTGTGAGCTCCCATTTCCCACACTTGTGTAATATTTGATTACTTAAATGTGTTCAGTGACTAGAGGGAAGTCATAGGGCAAATGTTATAGACTGCATAGACTTCTTAGAGAAAAATAGGCTATTATCTGATTATGGCGAATATAGACTTGTAATTGAGAGACCATAAGCATTTAAGAATAGCGAGTCCTATATAATGTGTAGTAATTATTTAATATTCAGTGCCTTCTGCCATAGTGACCCAATACAGTTCTATTAGTCTTTGGATTCTGGTAATTTAATTGTGCTTTTTTTGTTATGAATCAACTTACAATCCTTAATGGACAAATTTATCATAATATATGAAGGTAATCAGTATAAAAATTCATGCAACTTATTCTGTTCCTCTTTAACAAAGATTTAACAATTTTATCACAAGTCAGTCACTAATCTTACAGCTCAGATTTCTTCAGACAGATCTCTTGTTTAATAAATCGGCTTTTTTTAAAAAATGAAAACTTGAATTTATTGAAGTGTTGACTAGCTTTTGGACAATTTTAGTGCACAGGAAAGGAAATAACTTCTTAACTTGAATTTTGTTAACTCAGTTTTACCACTTTTTCATTCAAACATTAGACAAGAGTAGGAATTGGAATATCAGGAGATATTCCTCTTCTTATCACTTCAGAATAAAAACAATAACTAGGTCTGCTAGTCCTAAAATCTTGAGAGAGAGTGAGAAACAGTAATTTCTGTTCACCAATATAAAATATTATTATTTGATTTAATTTTCATTCATTTTAAATCTTAAATTCTTAATTTTAATGAACAACCAAAAAATGACAGAAGATGGATAATCTACCCAGTATATTTAATGTTAATGACAGTTTTGGAAAACTTCAGTTGAGTAGTAAGGCAGCCAAACAGAACTTCATACAAGAGAGTAAAGGAATAGTTTACTAAATGCAAAGTTTAATTCATGATTTTATTTAATAGCATATAAGATTCTGAGCATTTTAGGACTGCATACATAAATGTATTTAGATAACGCATCATCAAAATTTACCAATTTATTAACCATACTTGGGAAAATATATATTACAGCTGTAAAACACGATTAGTGTTGATATTAAATCAGGGTTTTCTGCTGGTTGAGGTACATCATTAAAGCTGATAATTTTTAACAGCCTGCCTTAATTCTCCATAGCAGATGTACAACTTGATTTGTATTTTCTTCATCAAGTCCTGCCTGCAAACAAACAATCAATCGTAACTTAGATATCATGATGATTTAATGATGTCCCTAGCTAATCTGCTGGGACTATTGTCTGCCACTTGTGTTATCACACAACTCATCAATTTTGTGTAGTCTAAATACTATTTCATGGCATGTTCACCCTCAGTCTAAGGAGGCAAAGTTGAGAGGTGTTAACTGAATATGGATAATGTCTGTTAATGCCACAGTGCTGAGATACTTTTAGGGGTATTGATTTCACAGTGAAAGTAGTTCTCAAAATATGTATTTCATCAAAAAAGCAAGAGTAATTTTGTATGGCTATAGCAAATTAATAAAAGAGAAAATGCTGTCATGTGTTCATCATTTAGTGCAGAATTGCACTTGAACCAACTTGACTATTACTTTCTCAAGTTGATATATTAGAAGCTTTAAAACATATTGATACATTTATGTCTTAAATATGAAAGTGAAGCTCCCTCTGGAATGGCAGGCTATTTAAAGTTCCTGAATAATATCTGAAGAAATGTTCTGAAACCAGTTAAAAAAACAGTTAATGAACATAGTATTACCTAAAAAAAGGGGGAGAAGGTCAAAGTTTGTTTAGTAGATCTTTTTGCTTTGATTTGAAGAGTACACTTCCATTTTTTTATATGATTTCTTTGTACAAAGATTGGAGTTCTGAAGCAGTTTAGGTCAGAAGGTGAAGGAACAGCAAGGAAGGTTGAAGTTAAAAACTCTTTAGTGTTCTGAGGAAGAAGTGCTGTACTGCCAAAAATATCTGTAAACTATTAAAAAAAAGTTCATTTTATAACTTTTAGGACTGAAAATTGTTGTTTCCTGGGGTGACTGTTAAACTTTGTAAACGCCTGATTTCTTAAATTATTTTTTATTCACCTTTCAGTTCCCTTTATGCTTTTTGCAAATGTATGACAAGATCATCACAGAGTATTTTCTTCTAAAGTCTGCTAAAAAAGGACAAATTTTCACAGATTATTTTCTTTGAGCTTTTGAGACCTCTGTGTCAATATTTTGTCTCTTCCTATATAGATGCAAATGACAGTAAGGTTGGAGACTGCAAAAATATTATGACTTGCAAAAACATAAATTGCATTTCATATTAGCAAAGGATTTAGGACACGAGGATATTTGTTTACTGAGCAAGTGATTTTATGCATCTGTGAATTTGTCATTGTAAAAAATCTAAACCTTGTAATGAAAGCAGTTCAGAATCCAGCCACATAATCTATGAGTAGTTTTCTGATAAAGATCTCTAGAAGATGACGTCTTGCAATAAATCTGAAGTGACATATGAGATGCTGATAAGCATTAAGACAATTTCTTATGTGAGGATAATATCAGGATATTCTGATATTCTGAACTGCAAGTCAGGGATGGTAATTAATTTATCTTCTGTTTTTTCAAGATTATGTACATTTTTACTGGTCCTCTCACAGAAAACAACAGAATTTTTGTCTCCTGCCTAGCATATTTCTCAGTTAAAATACTTTCTAAGTTATACTGTTTAGCTATGTGTTTGTTCTTTGTGGATAAAACCCTTAAATTATATTTTTACTATTTTTTTTTATTGGTGGATATGTAGTATAAATGTATTCCATCAAGAATTTAATAATGTATTACATATTTTTATTGGGCTGTATGAATAATGACAAATTTGCTATCTGCTTTGCAGTGATCAGCAGCCAACTTTGTGTTTTGACATTTATATTCATTGCTTTATACAGAATGGGATTTATGTTCAAAATCATAGTTTTCTTTAGATTTCTGAAAAAAATTTAGAGTAACTCTTTCTTTTTAGCTGGTTCTTGCTTAATGACTAGATGGAACTATGTTTTGCTAGGTCTTTTGAGGTAGTGGGAAGAGAGAGCATGTTTTGAAAGTAGAGAGCCAGGACTATTTCAGATAACCTTTGCCTTTGGCCAAACACTTCTCATGATTTTTGAGAAAGCACAATGTTGGTGTTGATGGTTTGTTTCGTGTTGGTGGTTTTTTCTTGTTTTGATTTTTAGTTATTTTCCAAGCTTTTCCTGCTCCTACATTTGTAACACACAAGCTACAGTACTTCCTTGGTTATGTCCAGAAAATGTGTGTATCCCGATTGTTTGTTGCTGAGCTGCATCAATCCTTTGTCTAGCTAGTAGCTACAGCACCAGAAAAAACTTTGGAAGCAAGATCTGCTGCTGTAGCTACAATGCAGATATATGAATGTGGCTATATTTTGTCATCCGTCTTTATGTTGGTCCTTTTCTTTCACTTCAGAAAAATGCACAGTGTGCCATTACAGTCAGCAATAGTGTGTGTTCTCTCTCTGTGGCCTCATATTCAACCCAGGCTATAGTCTGTCTCCACAACTCCATCCCTATCACGTCATCTCTCATGCTTGAAGTGTGTTGGTTAATAACATGAAAGAGTTAGAGGACACATAATGGCAAACAAATCACGGATTAACCGCCACAATTTAACCAGATTTTTCTGAACTGCTTGACTTTTCCAGCTCACCAGGTGAGGTGATTCCAGATTTTAAATGTACTATCTGAAATATTAGTCTCTGCTGTACACTGGGTATATGGGTATTTCAGCTGTGTTGAAAACCAGTTATCTGAGCCATCTCTCATGGTTCACCTGAAAGGCTCTGTCTGCTGTGAGTACTTTTTTCTGTTTAGGGAAAGCTTCTTAACAGAGGCAAAACTATGAAGCTTTTAAGTGTTAGGGTGGTGGGACTCAGTCAGTTGAAATGAATTGAGCAGTTCCTTGACCGTGCAATGAAGCTGATGCTCAAAAGAGTTAGATTTGGATCCTCCACAAAAGGAGAAAGAAGCCTACGCTGGTGGGCCCGTACTCAGAACTGAAAAATTTATATCTTTTTGTTGGATTAACTTGAGACCAGTCTGAAAGAATGGCTATCAGGTTCTCCATTTAAACACTATGCAATGTCTGAGAATATCTTGGGAGACTGACTCCGCAAAGTAAGTGGTTCCCATAACTGCTGCTGTTTAGATCCCTTGTGCCTGTGTTGAAGTGCTGCTTGTTTGTATTCAAATAGGACTGTAAATGTTGACTTCTTTGAGATGAGTAGTAGAAGTCTGTGTTCCATGTGCTCTGTATACAGATAATACAATACTTGCTCAACTGGGAAAAACAGCAGAGAATTTTTTTTAGCTCATTAATTCTTCCCTATTGTTTATATAAAAGTATATACTTATATATAGTATAATAATATTATAGAAAGGAGCAATTAAAAAAAAAAACCAAAACCAATGAAAAGTCTGTTACAGTGATCCAGTACTTATTTCGTTATGATTTGATTAGTTAGATGATCTTTGTTGTATAAACATTTCTGCTTCTTATTGGATATTTGTAGCATCATCCATATCTAAGACCTGGACTCAATGACATTTTCCTCCACATTGTATATATAATGTGTTTCGCAATTACGATTTTTTCTTGTCTTTTCCATGCTTACTAAATCCTTTGCAAATGGCTCTTTAGCATAAGTGAAGAGTATGTCAGTAAGATGGTATTTCAGATAAAGCTTGTTACCTTTAACAACACGTTTTGCTTAAAAAAGATTATACATGTTGTTCTATGATTTATTTTTTTATTTTAGGCAATTACACTTTTAACTGAACTCATCAGAGAGAACTTCAGAAATAGCAAATTGAAACAGTGCCTCCTACCAGCACTTGGGGAGCTTCTTTACCTCATAGCCAGTGAGGTAAGACTGTCAAGTGATTCTTACAGTTTAACAAATGTGAAAAAAATTTCCTATGGAAAAGCAGACAAAAGAAGCAGATTACTTCACATTTGTATCCTCAACAGTTTCTTGTCCTTGTATGTTCTGTGATACTGTTTCTACTTTAAGAAACATATTAGTCCAATCATGGACTTTCTCTGAGATTAATTAAATTGCATTCTTCAAGTATAGAGCTTTAGCTTCATAAAATAATTTATTCACCATAATGACCGCTGGCCTCCAAGTGGCAGATCTAAGGGTTACAACATGTTAGCTAGAGACTTAAATGGGATGTATCAGGACAGCCTATGATATCAATAAATTAATATATCTAGTCCAGATCAGATTTTGTATGGTTGGATTCACAATGATGTGGAAAATGAAATGGAATGATCCTGATGAGTTTCAAATGGAATTATGGTGATTCCTGACTAGAACTGTTTTAAATGTTCAGTATAGAAATAGTAGATTTGCATTAAAAAATAAACAGAGGTTACTTATAGAAAAGAAATACTGTCAATAGTAGGAGTTGAAGATGACAGCTTCTCTAAACCCTCACCTTTCTTTTCCATATTCAAAGAGTAAAATACTTTCTTTTACTTATTAGAAATGAAGGTAACTTCAGACAGAAAAAGCCTAGCCTTAGCTTCTCTGAAGCGTTTGTATTAACTGCATCATCTAATTGCTCTGCATGCTATCATGTTAATTAACAGTCTGTGAGGTCACTTAATAAAGGAATAAAAGTACAAAATGGATCTGTATTTTGGCTTACTGTAGTTATGGCTTTGTGCTGACCTCCCATGTTTTACTGCCCTCATCCTCTAGCTACTTCACATGTTCCACAAGATGTAGTGGTTGCCTTGTTTATTGTAGGTTAGCTGGCATCATCCTTTTTTGGTTAGACAACTGTGAAAATATTTGTCAAACACACAGAGTCACAGAACTTGTTCTTACACTGATAAATTGTCTTATGGAAAACACATCCACAGTCACAGTTTGTTTCTATGTTTTAATACTTCTCAGTTTTCCTTGGGGGAAAAAATTTGTATTTAGCATCATCAGACAGATTGCAAACTATATATTTTTTAAATACTGATAAAAACAAATAAACTTAAAACTGCAACTTGAAAATTCTATTTGGCCAGAGTATTTAGAACTGCTTGATTTTATTTTGAAATTAAACTTTAGTGGTTAAAACTAATCTGTTTACACTTGCTCTATAACAGCAGTATGATTTGCGTGCACTGATCCTAATTTTTTTTTTCTTCTGAAAATGTGAACTGACAAATTTGTGAGTCTATATGTATTGATGAACTTCACAATGTTTGAAGCATGATAACTTGTATTGAGATGGCAACTGTATCATGTTTCAGGAGGATCTATAGCAATGGGTTGCATTGTTTTGAGTTTTAAGCAAGAAATTATTAGAGACTAGGAGGAAGCATTTGGAGCTACTCTACACATATGAACTCAGGGCACTGTGTCTTGATAAAACCTCAAAAATATCAGTGTGATTTGTATCCTTGGAAACACTGTCTGTTTTATTTAGTTAGTTTTTAAAAGTCCTTTATAAAGCTTTTCATTTCTCTATTCTGTACCTACTTAACCTCAGAATACTGTAGTGGTGTAGGCATTTTGTTGCTCATTAAACTGCAGAACACTAGTATTGAATGACCTTACCAAGATCACATACCACGTCAGTGGCAGCATAATAAAATGAAACAAGGAATTTTATTCCCAGTTTATATCTTTAAACAGCAAAACTTTATGCCTTAACTAATTTAAGAAAAAAAATCATAACTGCATCTAATTCATTAAGAACTGTACAGAAAATATTTTTGTGTTTCTTTTTTACCTTGTTTTCTTCCATTTTGCTGTTCAGCCTGCTTGATTTTTTTTATCAAGCTGCTAAATATTTATCATTTAAGCTGTAAGATTTTGGGGGCATGGCTGATTTTATTTATTTATTCCCTCTGGGGTTTTGTTAAGTGTTACTAGGTCCAACCACAATATTAATATTAAATAATGATAAGGATTCTTTATTTTTCTTATGAACGTTTGGTAAATCAAAAATTATCAAACACTTAAAAGCAAGTTCAGCTATCTAGGCACAGCATGATTCATTGGTTAAATACAGGATCACTGGTTGCACTTCTGTGGCATAGAAGATACTGGGGAAAAGTCCAGATAATCATAATGGTCCTCTGCAATCCTAACTAAACTCTGATATTATGTGTGTACTTGCATATGAGATCTCATAAGTAAGATTTTATGCTCCGTGTCTGCATTTTTCCAAACGGAAGCCAAGAGCAATTCACAAGTAGCATGAGCAGACCCCAGGGAGGATGTTCTGTTACTCTTGAGCGAATTGCCTTGAGGGAAAACTTTCAAGTTCTATGTAATATTTCTATTCATTTTGTGCTGTTTGTGTTATTAGGGTGCAGAACCTAAAGTTTAATCAGAATCAGCGTGGGCTGTGAGCAAAAAAGTAGGAAGATTCCCCAGTGTTTGGTGGTATATTTAAATTTATTAAATGTCAAATTGTGTAAGTGTTTTTAGGTAACTAAGAATGGTGCTACATTTCATAGACCTTTTGCTTTTCTATTTCTAACTAGAGACTAAACCTTGCAGAAAATCATTAATCAGTCTGAAGAATGGAAGAACTGTTAATGTTTCAGAACTGCACCGCTTCTTAAGGCTTTTTATTTTATAGTACATTTAATATGTACGGTTACAGAAAAACTTGGCAGATTTTCTGATTAAATTAGATTAATAAAATGAGAAACAGACCCATGCCAGTTCCAGCATAGGCTGTCATTTTAACTTTGTCTTAACTTCTAGTCTTGTCCTGCCTTTTCTAGGTAAAGATTCCACTTTTGATTGTTAGAAAGTAACCTGCCATCCTTTGAAACTTGGCCTGCATTTTCTTAAAACTTATGCACTACGCCTTGGAAGGCAAACTGTGCTTAAATGTCAACATGTTGTTACTCAGATAAGATGAAGGAGGTGGAATGTAGTCGATCTGATGTCTCTGTCAGATGTCAAACCCCTCTTACTGTCTGTAAATTACTTCCAAGAAAAATTGTTCCATACCTCCTAATACAAAGTTAGCAAACTTTGTATTTAACAAATCTGTTTTCTCTATTGGTATGTTGCAAAAAAAATTTTGATTTATTTTCAATAAAGAAGGAAAATTAATTTTACTAGGCAATTCAATCATATCTTCCCTGCTAATGTGCCGTGCTTTAATTAAATGCCTGACATTATCACATCATATATGTTGAATTAGTGTAACCCACTCAGAAGTCGGGAAATTCAGAAAGTATAACTTGTTTCTGCATTGTTAACCTCCACTTTGCCCATCCTATGCTTTTTATTATAAAGGTAATTAGAATGCTAAAAATAATTTGCTAACATAATCAATAGAGTCCAAGACATGTATAATTTCTGAAGAAACTGTTGCTTGTCATCTTTTGTCTACTTATTGAGACAAGTTACTCCCTGATTTCATGACCTTCATCTTCACACTATTCAATGCCTATTATTTCTTACTTTCTGTCCCAAAAGAGGCTATTTTTTATTTCAGTTGCTAATATCTCTGTGTTACTAGCCTAGATGTGGAGGTTGTTTTAGTTAAATCTTAATGATATCCAAGTGACCTCTTTTAAACTTGAATTTTTGCAGTAGGCTTCTAGGAGAGGGGAAGTGGAGTTCATTAACGTCTAATGTAAGAATCAAACCCCTGATTCAACTAGCAGTGAATTAGCCTCTCTAACAGGGTGATTTCAAGGATCTTGGAACAGTGTTGATATGTACTGAAGGCTATACCATACAGTAAATTTTATTAAACACTTTATAGCTCCTTGTATGACTTTGAATATTTTTTCCAAAGTAAGTTTACAATTTTTTTTAGTTCCCAGATAAAAATAATTTTGTTTGTTTGGTATAATTAAATCACATTTAAAGAGAAGCATTACTGCTCTTAATAATCAGTTGTCTCTTTCTGAAGTAATCAAAATGATTGAGAGGAATGCAAAAATATTTTTGTGCATGTGCATTAGAAGAAATTGATGACACCCAGAAATATTATTACAAATTCTGTTATGGATTTTGGAGGCTATTTAAATAAGCTAATAAAATATCAATTTCTGTGCTGCACATGAGTAACATTAAATAGTAATACTGCCCTGGAATTTAATATATTTTCTAGCATATGTTAACTTGAAATATGTATGATATGAACCTTATTAAGAATCTGTTACCCATTTTTTATGTGACTGAGTTTATTGTGATTTTTTTGATTTAATCATTTGTGCCGTTGGCTTCATTTCAGGAGGAAAAAAGGGAGCACCCCAGAGAATGCTGGGTTGTTCCCTGTGCTGCTTACACCGTGCTAATGAGGTGTCTTCGGGAAGGGGTAAGGCTCTTTCATTGTCCTCAATAGAATTTCTCCACTGTAATAACCCTTTAGGCATTGTGTGAGGATTGTAGCCTGCAGCACTGCAGTACCTTGTCAACCAAGTATTGCTCTTGAATTTAAATAATCATGATAAGACCATGACCTAAGCAGGGTATTAATGCAAAAATGCAGTGTTGTTCTCTGTACATTCAGCATTTATGTATTGGTGCTTGTTTTCTGGAAATGGGATAAATTACCGTTAATGAATGTGGAATTTATTAATACCGTGGCTTTCTTTTGAGAAATGTTCTGACAGTTTGTACTGTCCTCTTGCAATTTGATTTTTATACATCTTTCATAAATCTTGGAGCAAGATTTACTTTCTATTTTGAAGTGGTCGATACACAGTTTTTTAAAACTGCATTGTTATCCTACTGGGTTGTTAGCATTCTTTTGAGGCCAAAAAGTAGTAATTAGTTTTTTTCTCATACATGTGCTATGCTGTATTCTTCATTTTTCTTGGTGATGACTTAGCTGTGATAGAGGAAAGGAAGAAAAACATGCATATAGTTCCAATTTGTAAAATGAAAAAGAATTGAGTAGAGGGTTTACATCTATTGTTTGTATGAGACCACTTGACTTTATTTTTGCCCAAGGCAAAGCTCAAGGCAGAAAACATGTCAGAGGTTGCTGGAGGGGTGAAAGCAAGAGAAATAGCTTTTTTCTTCTTTTTTTTGAGATCTTTATTGCCTACCAATTGTGATTAATAGAGGAAGAGTCCAAATGCATTTTAACATCTTCAAACCTTCAGGTGATCAAGAACATACAACTGTGTTGGTATTGTGGACTATTTCCAACTCATTAATTATAGTAAGATGTCATTCTAAGGCACATTAGTGAGAAGCTATTTAATTATAAATTTAGTAATGGAATACTTGCTATTTCTGAAAATTAATTGTAGAGAAACTAAATCGAGACATCCATAAGACACTAATTTATTCCTATATAATAAAATGACTTCTTAGTCCTGAAAAATGTCAAATTTTTCTTAATAATTTATCTTGATATATTTTTCTTGAAAAAATCACACAAAATAGAAGTACATTTCCCATGCAATAGTTTGAATTAAATTTAATTAAGCACAAATTCAAAGTTATGTCTAGGCTAACCAAGCACAGATGTGCATTTCTATAGTTTCTGTTTCTGAAGATGCTTGAGGTTTGCAATGGATTTCTTTTGCAATTTCTTTTGCTACTTTCTTCCTCCACTGTTATAGCAATCCTCTTCTTATCTTCCATAACTTTTGCAGCCACCCATCTTTCTTGGAAAATAAAGTTGCAGCATCTGAAAGTAGATGGTTAAAATCATATTACTGTTAGACATCTGTTTGTAACAGATTTTATTTATTTTTTAAGGAAAGAATAATCAGATATTAAATAAGTTTTTGTGCCAGATGTTTTAGATGCAGGGGTGGAGGAGGAATGAACAAAGATGGAAAAACAGAGAGAGAAGGATTTTAAAGTATTCAGTTTACTGTGTCACTTCCGCATATTTGTTTCAAAAGATGTAAGAGTAGGACTACTGAAGTAGATGCATCCAGGACGATAGTATATCAGTCTCTTCAGTCTATCATATTATTTAGTGAAAAAGTAGATCTCACAATCTTTAGCAGCAAAAGTTACATAAAAAAATTTACTTAATGAGTTTTTATGAAAACATCTGTGTGATGTCACCGAACTGACTTAAAATATAACCACATGTCTTAAAGTGTTTTCTGGGATTTTTTTTTAAAACATGTTTGAAGATTTGGAACTACAGAATACTTTAGGATGGAATGAACCTCTGGAGGTCATCTAATCCAATCTCCTGCTCAAAGCAGGTCAAAATCAGATTGTTCAAGGACATGTCTGTTTGACTCTTGAATGTCTCTAAGAATGGTGGTCCCAAGTCTCTCTGGGGAATGCCTGGACCACCCTCATAAGAATAAAGTTTTTCCTTGTATATGATTGGAGTTTCCTGTGTTGCAACTTGTGGCCATTGCCTTTTGTCTTCTGGCTGTGCACCTCTGAGAATATTTGTTTCCAGCTTCTCTTTATCCTTCAATCAGGTAGTTGTAGACAGCAGTAAGATCTTCCCTGAACCTTCTTTTCGCAAGGCTGAACGGCTCTCTCAGCCTTTCCTTCCCTCTGACCAGCCTGATTCCTTGCTATGATGGGGACATGACTGGTGCTGTGGGCAAGGGGAGGGCAGTGTATATTTTATGCCTTGACTTTTCGAAGGCCTTTAACACACTCTCCCATACTTCCCTTATCACCAAATTGGTGAGATATGGACTCATGAAATGGAAGATAAGGTGGGCAGGAAAATTCACTCAGGTGATCAGTGGTGCAAAGTCCAGCTGGCAGCCAATAACTAGGAGTGTCCCACAGAGATCAGTACTGTTTAATGTCTTCAGTAATGACCAGAGTGACCGACTGGAGTGTGTTCTCCAGTTGGATAACACCAAATTGGTGGGGGGAGCAGCATCAATGTGCTGGATGTCAGGGCTGCTGGTCAGAAGGACTACGGCAGACTGGAGAAATGAACTGACAGGAACCTCATGAAGTTCAACAAAAGTGAGAGCAAGGGCTTGCTTCTGGGATGGAGTAGCCCCCCTGCAACAGTACAAGCTCCCTAGGAAGCAGCTCTGCAGAAAGGGCCTTGGGGGAACCAGTGAAAAGTTGAACATCAGCCAGCAGTGTGCCTTAGCAGCAAAGAAGGGCTACAGCAACACAGGCAGTATTAGCAAGAAGTAGCCAGCAGGTTCAGGGAATTGATTCTTCCCCTCTGTTCACCACTAGTGAGACCACATCTGGAGTATTGTGTTCAGTTCTGACTCCCCAATACAGGAAAGATCTTGACATTCAAGAGTGAGTCCATCAGAGTGCTACCAAGATGATAACTGGAAGAAAAATGGCTGGTGTTCAGAATCACTTCTTAATTCGTTGCCAGATATATTAAAAGAGCATGTTTAATGTTTTCTAGTTACAGTCATATAGTCTTTTTCACAGAGAATAAAGCATAAACTATGGCCACGTGTAAGAAAATTACGATCAAGTGCCTTCCAGCTTTTTGCTTGTAAGGGGAAGAAAATCATAAGAAAAAAATCAGTTTGGGCCTTTGGAGGTTTTTTGGTCCAGCCTCCTGTCAATACAATGTCAGCTTATATTTGCATTCAACATCAACGTTATATTAGGTTGCTCAGGGCTTTATCTACTTGAGCTTTAAGTAACTCCAAGGATGGTTATTCTGTAAAATGTGCCCATTTCAGTGTGAGACCACTATCACTTTGAGGCAGACATTGACCTCCTGAGCCTTTTATATGTCCTTTGGCCTCACCTTGTTCAGCAGTGAATTCAATTTTCCTTAGTCTTATTTTTGTTACTGATCTACCAATAGAAGCCCTTTTTGTTGCTTTTTGAACCTCTCCAGTTTCCAAATCAGTGCTCTTTTCTGCTAACCTAATACACTGGCTCTAATGTGTTGTTTTTTTGGTTGGGTTTTTTTTGAGTCAACTTTGCATTGCTCTGGTAGCCAGCACAGAGCCACTTTGCCCAGGCAGTGAGTGGCTTACAATGTTTGGTGGCTGATATGCAAGCGTGGTAGGGGAGTGTGTGAATGATAACTTCTCCCCCCCATCCTGCTGTGAAATAGGAGATAGTAGAAACAGTTAAAATGAACAATCTAGAATTTTTTAAGGTCTGACTTAAAACTAAAATGAGGTTCTGTGTAAATTTTATTGGTTGCACTAGTGAAGCACTGGATATGAAAATTTTGAAAATATCATCTAAACTTGCCTTCACTGTGCCTAATGTTCTTTGACTGCAGCTGAAGATCTTAGCTGCTATATTTCTTTATTTTACATTTGTAGCCTGTAATCTGCTATTTATTCAATAAATTTCCCTGATCTAACAATTTATACATGTAAGCTTTGCATTCTTACAGTAGTAATTAAGAAATAATAATTAAATTTAAATTAAAATTAAATTTTAATTTTTCTAAGCTTATTTAATTATATTTTACATCAGTATGTTTTCTGGAATGAATATTTGTGAATATGGTCTTAGTTGTGAAAATGGCAAACTAACTTTTTGTAATAAATTCTGAATTATTACAGTATGTTGAATATATGCATTATAAATACATACTTGTAGTTTTTGTTGCCAGTTAAGCTTTGTTTGATGTATTTAATAAGAAGTCAAGACAATAAACCCAATTTATGTCATTCAGTACTATAGTTTATATAGCTTTGAGTTTTATAAGGTAAATTCACTGTTCTTCAGTTTTATTATGAACTACTCTGAAGTGTACTTGGATCTCTGGAGTTTTATAAGGTTTGTCATTATCAGAGCAGAATTGCCCTCTGAAACAGAACAGCAGAGCAGGAAGGAGTTTGAAATGTGCGTGTGTCCCTTTTATTTGTCTGTAAAGGAACAAAATGTTCAGAAAATGCATAGTGTCGTTTCCACATACCTTCTATGCCTGAAAATCTAACACTGCCAAGAAGTGTATGTATAGGTGAAAGGAGTTTTAGGATGGCAAAGTAGAAGACTGGGAAAATCTTTTATCTGTAGGGGATCACAAGTTTAGATTTCCTGCACTTCAATGTTGTTAACTAGAAGCTGAGGCAAAGAACAGGTGTGTTCAATGAAGTGTCAAAATAAGGACATTTGGTACACTCATAAATAAATGATAAGCCCAATTTGACATGTTTAGTCTTGGTATAATGTCTGTCAGAACCAATGTAGTAAATATTCCAATATGTATTTATTAATCTTTTCCAATAACAGTTTCCAACAGTGACACAAAATGCCTGTTCCAGGCATCTGTATTTGTGTCTTAAGTTCAACTTTTAAATATTTGTGTACGGTCTCTAAGATAGCAGAGTCCTGATTTCTACAGCTGAAGTGCTTAGTTCTGTGCAATGCAGTCATGAAAGATACTTTCTGTTTCAGAAAGGATATTCTTATTTAATATTAAGTACCTAATGCTAATGTGGCTACCCTTTTCCTTTGATTCATTTCACCTAGTTTATTCAAAACTCCTTTGCTAAAGTTACCCATGTCTACTTCACCACAAGTGTATCGTCCTACCTCTTACTTGAATATCCTCAATGACTCTGCATATCTTTTTTTTTGCTTTTCATTATCACATTTAAGGTTCAACCTCATCTTAAGTGAAATCTGAGCTTTAGTTGCTACTGTACATTTGCCCCTCTTCACACTTAACGTTCTAGTAGTTTCTCTCACCTTTCTGCTTTCACTGTTTCCTCCCTTATATTTGCCCCTGCATTCTTTCTGATCCTGATACTGAACCAGTAATCTTTCCCATATCCAAACTACTTTTTGGTGTCTTTTATAATTTTTCTTGTCTGATTTAGTCTGGATTATGTTGCTTTGACAAGGTCCTTCACATTCAGAAACTGTGTGCAAGCCTGCTTTTAAGTCTGCCTGTGTGAAAGCAGAGAGGAACCATTGAAATAGCTTTCAGGAGCTTGGTATCTGTCCATTTCTGCTTACAAATGGCATGTAAATATAAGGCATACAATGATATACAATTTTAGTAATGACTTCATAGAACCTGGAAAAAATAATATATAGGCAATACACTTGCCTATGGATAAATTTAATATATACAGTTATATATATATATACTGTTTAATATATACAGTTTTTTATATATATATAACTGTTTTATATATATATACACTGTATCTGGCTTTTAGAATGTGCATAATCCTCTCATTTTGAAGCATGGCACCTGGAGAGTGTATTTGAATCAGAAATAGCGAATGAGTTTACAAAGGATAATTTTTTGTCTCTTGGATGTGCAAGGTACTGTATAAGCAAGATTTTTAATAAGTTAGAGCTTGCCAGTAAGCTATATAATATACATTTCCCTCTTTCATATGGACATCTTCCTTTATGAGAAAGCAAGATATAAGTCTGAGGGTTTTGGCTCTGAACTGATGAGGAATTTTAATAATAAAAGATAACTTTAAAAAATAATTGTGAATATATAATATAAGGCAGTATGTTTTATAATGTGTATTCTTAACTGGAGCAGTTCCTTAACAGTGAATTTGAAAGGAGAATTTGGAGGGGAGGAGAATAAAATCATAACTATTTTCTCAGAAAGTATAGGACAGCCTATATTATAAAAGTGATAGTCTGAATCGTATATATTCTCACTTTTATTTCTTCTTTAGGTATTGCTTTTCTAGCTTACTGACAGAATTGCCTATAGTATAAAAGTAATAGTCTGAATCATACACATTGCCACTTCAATTTCTTCTTTAGACATCAGTTTTTTAGTTTACTGGCAGAATTGCCTGTAGTATAAAAGTGATGGTCTGAATCATATACGTTATCACTTTAATTTCTTCTTTAGATATTGATTCTCTAGTTTACTGACAATTTTAAAATTTTTTTCCATAAAAGTTATTTAAAATTTTTATTTCTATGTGTTCCTTCTTCTCTGTGAAGGGTTTCTATTGCAAATTGTTGCCAAATTAAGATTCAGTTCTTATGAATGCTTGGGATGATACAGCTTTACTTCATTAAGTTATGTTTGCAGTTTCTTTTTATTCTGTCTTTTTAGATTAAAGGAAGAAGTGTGTGGAAGTTGATTTAGAATAATGATGGAATGCAGTGTTACTTCCTGAATCTTTCAGCTTTTCCAATGTTTCTATATCAGTATCATGCATAATATAAAAAGATCATAGAATATTTTATCTTAACCTTTAAATGAAATTATGCTCTTTTTAGGTGGTATGTTTGTTAGCGTAGTGACTGTATCTTCAGTGCCTCCAAAACTTCTAGTGCACTGTTAATTTTTTAACAATCAATAAAAATACCTGGTAGATTTAGTTATTTCAAATAGTGAAAGTAGATTCTTTGATGACTTTGATTTGCATTATGTTTTTTTTCACAATTGGAGTACAAAGATGTGATTAAAAGAAGTTTCTCTTTTAGCAGTGTACATTTATTTATCCTTTTGATATTTGCTTTCTCACTCAGGGCTCATTTTCACTAAGCATCCATAACTTCAACTGGAAACAGATACATCTGCAAGTGTTCAACATGACTGAAAATTAGGAGCTTTATCTTTAAGTGCATTTTATAAAACTAGTTGAAATCTAAACCCAGTTGAAGTAGAGTACGTGCTTCTTTTTGATACAGTTTATTCATATATTTAGATTTGATGCAGTTCATGACATGGACAGAGCTTAACTGTTATAGAATCATAAAATGGTTTGGGTTGGAAGGGACATTAAAGATCATCTAGTTCCAACCCCCCCTGCCATGGGCAGGAACACCTTCCACTAGACCAGGTTGCTCAAAGCCCCGTCCAACCTGGCCTTGAACACTGCCAGGGAGGGGGCAGCCACAGCTGCCCTGGGCAACCTGTGCCGGTGTCTCACCACCCTCATGGTAAAGAATTTCCTCCTTATGTCTAATCTAAATCTACCTCTTTCAGTTTAAAACTGTTACCCCTCGTCCTGTCACTACACTCCCTGATAAAGAGTCCCTCCCTATGAAATTGCTTTGCTTGTATCTTGAAGATCCATCTCTGTTCTCTAACATAGCTTATGTCCTGGTAACATGACAAGATGACTCCTTTAGATAAGAGGCCAAATACTGGTTTAGGTCAGATCTTCGCTTCCAAAGAGCTAATTAAGCAGAAAATGGTACAAGTTTTCTTGCTTAGACAGTGCTCAGGAATAGATCCCAGAGGAGCTGAGATGGAGAATCTTAGGTGGCAGCAAATAGAATTACTCTGACAGCCTCACTGAGTTTTTGGAGTGCTATGACAATACATGAACCTTTTTGTAACCAAAGTAACAGGACTATCTGGCACAGGGCATAACTCATCTGTGGCTGAAAGGAAATGAAGCTCATCTTGCAGGACCAAATTTTGTGAAGAGCTGTAATTGCATCTGGAAATTTGTTAACATTTTAATAACTATTATCCTCTGTATAATGATTTATTAATGGGATTGTAGTGCATTTATTAAGTGTTTCTGCCTGCTTAAAGTTGCAGTGGAGTCCCAGTTGGCATTCCTAGCAATCACTTTACATGTAAGAGAGATTTAACTTTACTATTAACTTTTCAATTATGGGTTTGATTTTAAATACATATAGTCAGTTTGATAAATCCATGTATTTTTACCTTAACTGTAGCAAAAAAAAAAAAGACTGACATTCAGAAGTATAATTCACAGAAAAAGATTAAAAATTAATATTATTTATTAAAAGTTTTGATAAACATGTATGCTTATTTGTGTATTTAGAACTTTAATAGATCAAAATGATACAGTATATTGCAGTAAAAAGTGTAAAAACAGAGGAGCCTAAATCTTCTTTGGTTTCATTGCTGTAAATCAGAAGGAAGACCACAGAGATCAGTAGAGTTTTATAAAAGAGTGTAACTGGTTTAGATAGGAATTGGCTTTGGTATTTCTGTCAAGTATTTTGAGTAGAGCTGCAGTTCTTTGGCAGAACAGGAAGGATTAGCATGAAAATGATGAATACAGCTTTTTTTTTTAAAATAGCATTATACTTGAGTTTCCGAATATTTCTACATCAGTGTCTATATTTTAGAATATCTAAGTCAGTAGAAGGAAGAGTGAATATTGAATATATTTTTAATGAAGTATAAGTTCTCCCCTTCTGGCAGGCTTTTGTACTGCTTTCTGAAAGGTTTCATTATCATTGCTCACAGTTGTTGGTGGTTCCGATTGTGAAGATAAATGTCAGAAATCCAAAGGTTAGTAGGATAATGTGGACATTAGTTTAAGTAAGAAATCAATTAGATATTATGATGAATTATTTGTGAAGCCAGGCTATGAGGTAGATGACAAATTAAATTGGTTGTCCTTCTTATATTAAAATTCACTCTTGCTGAACTCAAGAATGCCATTTAAGACATTGTTGAAAGACTTCACTTATTCATAGTTAAAGATTGAGATAAGGTAAGGCAATGCACAGCCAAAAAACCACCAGCAATGAATCGTCCATTTCTGTTAAGGCAGAGACTCTGCTTTTTAAGTGAAAGCAGAGTAAAAAAAAAAAAAGATACTAAAGAAAGGAGGTAAGGGGGGAGTAAAGAGAAAGTAGAGACTCTGCTTTTAAGTGATCTGTATTAAGTTAAGCTTCCATTGGAGTCAGTAACAGTTTTCTTGAGAAAGAATTGCTGCCATGTGAAGTTCGTGATGTGCTGATGGCTCATGATTATTCTGATGTGATGTTTTTTATTCCATGGAGACATTGTAGTATGAATAGTATTATGTAGATATTAAAGCTACATGTACAGTGGCTTTCCACAAATGATTTTGCATATAAAACTATTTGATTAAGAATATGAAGGATTCAAAATCATTTACGGAAATTTAGGAGTTGATGTAGTAAATGGGACCCAATGGTTTATCTTAAACATTGGTCAGGATTGTCTGTTTCAGAAGAGGAAGAGAAGGAAGTTATGGAATAACTTGACTTGCAAGAAGGCTTTTTCTTTATCCCAGGGCTCTTCTGGATAAAGAGGGTTTAATGTAAATAATTTTATTTTTCCTAATGTTAACTGTGTGTCATAATCTTGCTATTCGGAGCCTGTTGTAGTGATGAGTGTTGATACACAGACAAAGCACTGATCATGGAACACCTCTAATATAACAAAACCTTTTCATTTTTTAGTGACTACATTTAATTTAAAGTGGTCATTTGGAGCTGAAATTTTTTGTATTAAATTATACTTGCATTAAGTTGTCTTTGCAGTAAAAGAGAAAGTGGGGGGAAGTGGATCTGTAAACATAATTTTGTCACAAGGTGAGGTTTCCTATGAAATTACTTTGGCGAGTATCAAATAAAATTAAGAAATCCCACTAGGATGATATACATGGAATAAAACATGGACATAGGAAGTAGTTTAAAAAGAAATCGGGAACATTAGAAACATTTGCAAATGAGTTTTCCTTTCCTGTCCTCCCTATAGGAAGACCGGGTGGTGAACCATTTGGCAGCAAAGATAATTGAAAATGTTTGCACTACTCGCTCTTGTCATGCACAAGGATTTATTACGGGAGAAATTGGACCAGTCTTGTGGTACCTTTTCACACATTCAACAGTAGATTCTTTGAAGATAACTGCTGTTTCGGTAAGGAATTTCCTTTTGTGATATAGAAATGTTTTGGGGTTTATTTTGAAAAACATTCTGAATTGAAACTGAAATGTTTTTGAGCATGTTTTCTGTATGTATGTATATTTCACATTACATTAAAATATATTTACAAATTTTCTGAAGTTGAAAAGTGTACATATTGCAGTCCAGTGCTTATGAAAAGTACTTGTGATTCATAATTTTTTGAAACATATATTTTCTTATGCTGGTGATCATGAGTTATGTTTGAAAAGTGTAATATTTTAAAGAATCAATTAAATTCTTGCAAAATTGAAATTTCTTTTTTGTGTGATATTTTAAATAAAAAATGTTTATTCTTTTTATCTCAGACTTTCTTAGAAGACATTTGCAATTGTCATGTTACTTTCTATAAAATTGTCAGGGATAGCCTTTGCCCTGAATTTGTAAGTTAATATAGGATGATAACAAGACAAACAGAGCTATGATATGCAAGCAATAGGTTTGGAACAAAAAGATTTATGAGGTAGAAAATACTTAGCAGGGCTGTGAGGTAACCATATCTCTTAACAAAACAAAAGCCTTACCAATTCAGGTAATATTTTATAACTGAACAATAAGTTGACTCATTTTAAATGAAGTGTGATAACTGGATGCTCATTTCCTGAGTACAGCTCAGGCTCACTAATGAGATTACTCTTGGCTTCCGAGATGGAAATGGTAATGTTGCTGTAGCAGCAGTATGCACTTAGACACATCTAGCATTGAGATAATAAAACAGAGAGAATTAAAAATATATCTAAGGTGTAGCTGAAGAGATAAATGGTAGAATAAATTTATAATTTTTAAACATATATGTATTTATTAAACATTTACCTTGGTGTATATTTGTGTCAGAGTCTTGCCTGGGAAATAAAATTCTCAAATACTGGAAAAATGTGTAGACCTTTTAGAACACTAAATTTATTTAGTAAAATACATGTTACAGAAGCTTTTGTTCCGTGGCTCCTGAAATTCTTTGTAAAAACTTAGTCTTAGAACTTTTATGGATAGAGGATTTCAGTCTCTAAAAATGTAAAATATATGTGTAACCTTTACACAGAGCATTTATAGCTGAAGCCTGCTCGTGAATCTGGCTGGTAGGCTACATTTTCAGAAAGGCTCTTTTTGAGACTTTACTCGTTTGCTCTATGAATTTTATGCTTACATCATGACTGTATATATGGTAAAAGACTGGAGATTAGAGTTACGATTTCCTTTACTTATTGAGTATTTCAATGGTCCTGCTCAATCCTGTCTCCTACCACTACTTTTGCCCTAAGGGATGTTTTGTGTCTTGTGCTTTAAGTTCTTGTCAGTTATTAGACTGCGCAGTTGTTACTTGCTTGCTTCTAGATCATAGCTGTCTTTCAACTTGTCCTGAAGTTTTCCTCCTGTTTCTCTGCTATTCATTTGAAGAATTTTGCTTTGGCATTTACCATTCCCTTGACTCCTACACCAGACTTCCAGAGCTGCTCTGTTTGTAGGGGCCATTTACATAGTTACACCTGTGTTGTGTGCCACAGTCAGCAGCATATCCCAGAGGAAGTCTGTCTGAACTACATTCAGACACTGGACAAAGAAAGATCACCGGAGGAAATGTCAGTGGGCTTTCTTTTAGCCCCTCTTGAAAAGTCAGGTTCTTCTTGGACGATATAGCATACTTGAGTTAGGCAAGAGCTTTTTTCCTCTGCTCAGTAAGATACAGAAGTTATGCTTCTGATTCTCAAGAATACAGTTGTCATCAGTGCAGACTCACTACAGCTTTTTGTAGCAGTGAGCTCAGAGGTTAGTATCATAAGTGGCATGTGGTTTTCACACTTTGCCCTTAGATGAGGTTTCCAGGGACTATGAGAAGAGAGGGTTGTTTGTCCCTGTCTGTTCTCAGCCTCTTTTGAGATCCCAGATCATTCGATCCTCCCAAAGCTGTAAGGTTGAGGTGAACCACTGAGAAATCTTTTATTTGTCATAATATTTATGCTATGAGTAGCTAGCCTCTCTTAAGCACTCCTAGAGTTTTCTTTTTTTCCATAACATCTGATGAGAAGAAAATCTTCATGCATCTTATCTAGAAGGTAGGAGACTGTTTAAGAGGAAGCTAAAACCTGAAGAGCTTATTGTAGCCTAGTTTACCCTTTTTTTTTTTTTTTTTTTTTCCTTGTTTTACTTACTAGTCAATGAGGCTTTCTTAATTGCTCAGTTCAGTTGAACAGTGCTGCATTTGTGTGGTCTCTTCCAAGTAAGGAGATTGAAAGTATCATAGATTTTGAGTTCCTCACATTCACTCTTCTACATCCTTTGTCCGACTGCTTTGTTTCTTGTTTTTCTGGTCTGGAAATTATTTGTGGAAATTATTGCTATCTGCGTAGCCAATTCCATCTCTTTCTTCCAGACAGATCATTTCACACAAGTGTGCTTGAGTCGGAATGTGTTTGTGGGTTTTCCCCTCCACTGTTTTCAGGATTGTGGCCTTTATCAAAAGTCTGATGTTTAATAATTTTATACTGCATATGAAGTGAGTTGGACAAGGAAGCTTTTAAAGTAGGATACACTGCTTTGTAGTGAAACACTGAAGTGACAAGAGGTGTCAGTGCCTGATATAAATCATGGATATGTATTAATACTGCCGGGGTATTTGGGTATATAATCTTAACTTCAGAAAAAAAATGGCCAATCAATTTTGAAATCTAGCACA
The DNA here is from genome assembly GCF_031877795.1 of Strix aluco. Lineage (NCBI taxonomy): Eukaryota > Metazoa > Chordata > Aves > Strigiformes > Strigidae > Strix > Strix aluco. The sequence goes on along the minus strand of NC_133931.1, from coordinate 153,062,767 downwards.
GGCAGATCTTTTACCAACAGAAGTTTATAGAGATTTCAGTGACATACTAATTTTTAAAGTAAAATACTAATGGATTCTCCAGCTATATTGTACTGTACAATTTCTAGGTTAATGAAATTGTTGCTATAGATATGTAGGCATTTTTATTCTGCATGACCACATGAATTGAGATCATCAGTGTCCTATTGTATTTTATTATGCAGTCATTCCTGCCCTGTTTGAATGTATCCTGAAGAATTTATTCTTGACTGACACTTATATTCACATGTAAAAATACATTTCTGTTAAACACCTGTATCATATCTTTACCTAGAGCTAACAGGCTGCCTGCAAAGTGTATCAACAGTAAGGCACTATAGAATTTTACTTATGATTATTTCAATCAATAATAAAAATATATCAAGAAGACACTCTGTCTTCAGTCTCTGGAGTCAAGAAATGACACTTTACTTTGTCCTGCCTGTCAGAGGTGGCAAATGGGAACTGTGTCTCAGTATTTTTGCTCACTTTGGAGTCCAACATGCCTCATGTAAATATCACAGATTTTGCCTGTAGGAAGGCTATATCTTTTTATCATTTTGCTAGACTCGGAGAAGAAATAATTCTGTAAGATGTCAAAGTGACATTCTGACAAGCTCAGCAGCAGGAAGAATATTTTCTTTCCAGTATACTGAAAGTTTTAAAATTGTTTTAAGAAATAATTTTAAATATCATTTCTAAGATATAGCTTTTTCTGCTGGAGGAGGAGTGACAAAACAAACCACGTAAAACTAATTTGAGATAGCTCAACACAATCTTTTGGTGGTTTGGTTGGTTTGTTTGTTTTCCTTAAATAATTGATGCTGAATAGTTTTATTCAGAGGCTTGGGTATTGCAGATACATTAATGCATTCATTCTCAAACTTGAGAGAATTGTGGAGTACATCCTGAAAGGGTGAATGTTATCCAGCTATGATATGGTGTGTAAGACCAGAAGGCAATAGATAGGGCATAGATGATCATAGAATGTCTCAGGTTGGAAGGGACCAGTAAGGATCATGATGTTAGGGTTGGAGCTGCAGGGAGAAAAGGTTCTCGTTAAGGCTGTGCAGAGAGCAAGGACAAGCCAGTTCCGGGTGAGGCTCTGCCAATGTCTTACTCCCACTGTGTTCATCTCCTCTTCCAAGACCGCTGCTGAGAAATTATGGTGTGAGCTCTACTCTTGCTCTTCTCATCATTGGTTCCCAATTCCTGCTCCACCAGCTTTTGACCTATCTCCATCAGTTCTCTACAGATACTGGATCTACTGAAGTGATTTAGGATACTTTGTCTTCGGTCCCCCATTAAACTCTATCTTCTGCTTTTCTGCTGAAGTTTTGTTTTCACTCATTACAGCAGAGTGCTCTGAGACATACAAGCTGATGGGAGTTTAAAGCTTCTCCCCTTGGCTGTTGGTGGGCTGGAGCTTTCCTGCTGTCTCCAAAGCTGCAGTATGATCCTAGAAGACAGCTATGTCTTTCCTACTGGATTTGTCTGGAGATCATCTGATGTCCTGTGGCTATGGTCACCCTTGTTTGATGAGGTCAGTAGCAGAGAGCTAAGGCATTGGCAAGTCTTCATATACCACATTAGCACACCAAGTTAGCTCTGAGTTGCTTTGACACACTCTGTCCCTAGGTCCCAGCAGTTCATTGGTAATATGACCCTCGAGGATATGTTTAGTGAACGCACATATCTTCTGCTCACTTATTTTGAGAATTTAGACTAGAGGTGAAGGGCTGGATTGCATCCTTGGGGAAATAGAGTATGTACTAGGAAACTGAGATTGAGTGCCTGTGTTTTAAAAGAGGGAGGAAAAAAAAAAAGAAGAAAAATAGAAAGCTGCAATTGATATGGTTCCTGGACCAGAAAGGACAAGGAAGAACAGGAGCAGAGTAAATGAACAGTGTCAGTAAGATGCCTGTTTAAAAACTTCTTTTTTTTAGTGTGTTTTGAGTAATGTTTCAAAGGACACTGGTGAACTTGGCAGTTTCTGAAGTTCTTACATGGAAACCTTTTCTCTGATGATAGTATTCTGTGGGTGTAATTGACTATAGTTTCTCTTAAATGAGACCTCGCTGTTGAATGCACACCAAATAAACAGCAATTTCTAAATATAGCTTGTCTGAAGAGAGCAAAGAAGTGGTAATATTGCCTTATTTTCATAAAAGAAAGTCTCCTTCAAAGTTTTTCCTTAAAACCAGATTTTCACGTGAATCAAATAATCGACATCATCTGTTTTCCTATCTTAACACTACATTCAGGCCAAAGAAAATGAAATTTTAAATGTCTGAAGAGTCTTATTTTCTTTATCTGGAGAGAACAAAACTAGTTACAGTATCTTGAAGGTTGCATTTCCAGAGGTATCAGAAAGAAAAGCTGTGTTGACTTGGAGATGAATCCACCCTGGAGGTCATTTGGTAATGTTTGTTATGAAATAGCTAAGTTAGTATACACTGAACAGTTTTGTGATCACTTCACTAGAGCACAGTCACTATCTGCAAATCAAGCATTTGGAGAATAGTTTGCATGTTTACTATACTAAACACTGTTCCTTAACAAGTATCTAGATCTAAAGATAGATAGTGAATTACATATCAGATTATGGTCCATGAGCAGAGAAAGAGAAGAAAGATGCCCGCCTTTATGGGTGACCAGAATTTCTGTGGTGTGTATCATCTCTGTATTTTCTGCTGCCTGTGCTCCTTCCTAGTATGGTGTTATCTGATGCTACCTACGCTGATAAGACTCAAGCATGGACTGTGCCACTCCACCATTATTGTTCTCTAGAGGGAAAGAGTGATGTGACTGTTGGTGTACTAAATATTTCAGTTTCAGCTTTATGGAGGGTATAGCAATATATTTAGAAGAATTCCAGGTCTCTAAAAGGAAGTAGCCGTTTCCCATAATACTTGTCATATGAATGAAACTGTATGAATTCTCTATATTCCTAAATTATTGGAAAAGTCACCACCTGTTTTTATTCTCCATTATTTTTCTTGGGATAATAATCCCATTAAATAATATTTTTTTTCACTTCTGTAGGCTTTATGCAGAATTACTCGTTACGCACCTAATGCTTTCCAGAATGTCATTGAAAAAGTGGGATTAACAGCTGTACTAAATTCCTTAGCAAATGGAATATGCAAAATTCAGCAGTACATGCTCACCATGTTTTCAGCAATGTTGTCATGTGGGATCCATCTACAGAGGCTGATTCAAGAAAAGGTTTGATTTCAGATTAATATTGTTCACTGGCATGGAATTTCACTCATGGAAAGTTAAAGTTGTCTCTGGTAGTGTTTTTGTGTTTTCAAAATGCTTAAGTCAGTGACACATATCTGAATATCGGAAATGAGGAATGTGTTTATTTTGTATTTTTATTTGCTTAAAAACTAAATAATGAGGTGTATAGTTTTCCTTTCTCTCTCACAGATCTTCAAGAGATGGTACTAATGGGTATATAAATTGCTACTGCAGCTAGAATTCAATCAATTCAGAAAACTCTAGCCTGACCATAACTGATAGCAGCCCTAAGGAAAAACAATAAGGAATGCATGAGGACAGCTATTTGACATGGCTCTCTTAGACATTTAAAAGAGAAAATAATGAGTTTCCCGATTGAATCTAAAGCTGTACTTTACGCTCTCCTTAAAGGACCTTAGGCCAATTTGTAAGTGAAATGTCTTGCAGAAATTAGCATTTTAATAACTTAGGGTTTTCTTTTTAGTGTCACTGAATAAAACTACTGGTTCTGATTTATGTCTAATATAAGTTTTAGAAGCAATGATTAAAAGCTTTCTATTTTGATCACCAAATTATTCCATGTTTAGAGAAATAGTGTTTACTTTTTTGGCAGTAAGTCTGCACAATTCATAAACAAAAGCAATCCCCCTCTGCTTGGAAAGGATAAAAGTCACAAAGAAAATAGGAACTCTAGCTCGCATTTTCATCAGATACTCTGTTGTAATGTATGCTGTAACCTGACAGTCATCTTGACTATAACAATCTATTAGGCTTTAGTTGAAAGAGATTAATTTTGTTTCTCTATGCATGGTTTTAACAGCAGTGTTTAAATTAAAAAATAGTCTACTATTTTCCACCCATCTCTTCTCGCAGCCTGAAATCACTTGTTCTCTTCCTAAAAGTTATTTCTGTGCCTTGTCAGAATTGCCAGTGTGTTTTTAGAAATGCGTCTCAGCTGGCCTTAAGCTTTCCACAGATTCCACTACACCAACACTAACAGGTGGCAAATTGTCCCACGATGTCGCAGTTTCTGATTGTGCACATTACTGTGAGTTGGTGGTATAGTCAAAGTATGTTCAAAAAATATTCACCTCAACATTCAGTGAAAGAATGCAATGTGTGACAAGCATATGGCTACAGCATGATGTCTTCTGTGAAGAATTGCTTGTTTGTATAGCACTTACATTGCTAAAAGGACTCCCTTTCTAATATTGCAGTTCTTGTGAACTATTTTAATCAAATATTTGACATTATAAAAATAATCAAATCTGAAATTCTTCACCTAGTTATAGGAACGTAGTAAGTATTTTGTTGGCATGCAGTACAGTAATGGCTGGAACTTTGTGGTTTTGAAGTTGCTGCTTAATCATTAATGAACTGTCATAGGTGTTTTGTGAGCAAATGTTGCAATTTTTCAGATTAGAAAATTGAAATATAGACTAATATAGACATTCCTTTAACAATATATATCAAACTACTGATAGAAGTGGAAATAGTACCCAAAGCTGTCACTGAAAAAACATTGCACTTTAAAAATTGGTAAAGAGGGTCTAGTTCTACTGCATGTGCCTGCATTTGTTAACTGTATCTGCCTTATGGCTCAGATAAATCTGTATCTCATAGAATGTCTGTTTTGCTCAAATTAGATTGTAGGGTTTTGGAAGCAGAAACTAGATTTCTATTTCTCCTGAATAGGATCTAAAAATATAATCCTGCTCCTGAATTGAACTGCCAGGTACTCTCACATGACATGGAGCAGTAATATTTTATTGCTGAAAACTGAATTTAATAATCCATGTATTTTTCAATATTCTGTGAGCATGACACACAAGTCCACCTTATTGAGAGAAGCGAAAAGAAAAAAGTGGGTACTGTTGGTCTACAAAGTATTTTGCCTTCTGTAGAATTCTTGTATGCTATCGCTTAAGAGGCGGAAGGACCTCAGTGTTATACAGCAGGTAGTAACAAGGTTATGATTTAATACAGCTGCAAACCTTGCTATTAGAAGATGCTTAAAAGATCTAAATCCAAGATGGAGATCATTTAGCTTTGTATATCTTATCTGGAAACTCCCTTAGCTTACAAGACTTAAGGCTCCCCTTGTTTTCTACTCCCTTCAAGAACAGCGATAAAAAGAATTACAAAATAAAAGCCAGAAGACAAAGGAGAAATGCAGTTCTGTGGTCGTCTACGCTAGTATAAGTCTTCAGAGAACTACAATAGCTAAAAGGGACTGGGTTTTGTCCCCTTCTGATACAGAGCCTTTCTATTTTGGTTTTTTGTCTTGGAAACAAAAAAGCTGAAACGATGTTTTTAAAATAAAGTGTGGAAAAAGAACTCAAAATCAAAAATCTTTGACACACTGTAGCAGTAGATAAAAAAAACTCATTGCAAATTACTTTCATCTAGCTGTCTGTATTCACCTTTGAATGAGTGAAAACGAGTGACATAACATTTTGAATGCAGTTAGGTTCTTCCAGAGGTCTATGGGGTGGGCTGGTTTTTATTGTTTTTTTTTCTCAAGTACTAATAAGTAAAATTATTCAGATAGTTACAGCAATATGTTGTCACGACTGCATTATTTCTTTGTGTCCCTGCACCTTTGGCCATAGTCTCTTTTTATCTTGGTTGTATCCAATTATGGCACTGAAAAAAAGCATTATAAATGTGTTATAAATGTTGTCCTCATATTTCAGTTACTTTTTTCAGTTCCTTGTCTTTTACCAGAATGTGGATAAGTAGCTACTTCTGATGTTGATGGTTTTGTCAATATCAGTATGAATTAATAAAAAGATATAAATGCGTTTACAAAATTTTTGTAACTGTTGTAATATGGAGGCATTTGCAATGCGTAGAAAGGGAATTTGAAAATACACGATACAACAAAAGATTGCTATTGCAACTTCAGTTCTTGTATAGTGAAGGTGGTCTAACTGTTTTCCCCTTGTGTAGCCAATTCGAAAACATCATTGCTTTTTGTAATTTGTTTTAAACTTGCTTTGCAGTATTACTAAGAGTATCTGATATAAAATCACGATCTTGTTGCAGTTGACAGTGTGTTCACTTGCAATGAAAAGAGTGTCCTTACCCTGCAGAGTCTCCATGGGTACATCAAACAGTTGCAGGGAAGGACAGAACAATATAACAGTGAAACAATTAATAATTAATGTATTAGATGGTATTTCAGCAATTTTTGGCTTTTCTGATATAGTGAGTTCTGCAGGTCAGCAAAGATTGCTTCAGATTTTCTTTGGATAAACTGTTGCTGTTTTGCAGTCCTCAGACCAGCCAGAAAAGCAAATTCCAAAATGTCACATTTATTTCTTAAGCCAGATTATTAGACCGTTCCCAGATAAATCTGATGTAACTGATTTTAATTGGCAATGTTGTCTTAACCTGTGTCAACCCCCACATGTAGCATTGAAATATTCTTGCTCTCCAGAGCATGAGGACTAAAAATAGTCAGATGTACTTTGGCTTGTAGTTGCATGTGTCTTTCTCATGGTGTCCCTGTGCTTGGTCTGTCAAGTCCATTTATGTTAGCAGGCAGTGTTGCATTATATATACTCTTTCACTAAGTCTGAGGCTTTACAGGGTTTCTTAATGTAAAAACTTTTTTTGGTTGTTTGGAGTAATCTCATAAAAAAACAAACAACCGAAATACCACAAAATGCCACTTTATTAAAATTTCAACCTTTGCTTTTAGTAGATTGTAATTTAAGAACTTTACTGCTGCAGGTTCATACTGGAGGAGCTACAAGTCATGCTCCACGAGCTGTTGAACACAGTTTATGCTTATTAACCACAAGATTGAGGAACTCTTCTGTATATGAAGTAAATTACAGAAATACAACAAAACAGTTCTAGAATAATTAATAACGGTTTATTTTTCTGGGATTTCTATAGTTACTGTCTATGCTGACTGCTTTTGAAGACAGTGTTAAAACAGTATCAGAGTAAAATCTGATGGTTGTTGGTCCATTCTTACATTCCTTTTTCCAGTCTCTCTAAAGAGGTATACTTAATTGTTGCAAAGGCTGTCTCTAATAAATTACATTCAGGGTTGATTTTCAGGTTTATGGCAGTGAAGTTGCCTTTCATTTATTCTGTCAGTAAAAGAGGGAATTTGAGTAATACTTGGTATGTTAAATGTGTGTCACACAGTAGATTTTAAACTTTGCACACAACATGCAGGCATACACTACACACCTCTATTCTGTAGTGTCACTCGCTTGAGAATCCAGCTCAAATGTTTGAAGGTAGCTTCTGTTGGTGAGGCCATTTGTGCTCAGTCTAATTTTTGGTTAGAGCCAATGGACTTGGTTTGTAAATTCTGGCTCCGGTTTTAATTCTGTGATTTTTTTGTTTGTTTTTTGGGAGAGAGAGAGATTTGAAGTAGGGTTTGTGTTTTCAGAACGAGGCATTCTGATAGCCCAGTTTCGTAGAAGAGTACAGATGAGTACCAGGTATTTTTATTCCTCAGAGGCAGAGGATACTCCATATGCATCTCTGCCTTTTTTTTTTTTTTTTTAAATTTTTTTATTTTTCTCCTTTGGTTCTTCAGGAGATACAACACATTGTTGGACAGAGCATAAATGATCCTCATCTTATGCTTTTAATACCTCATAATACCTTAATACTCATAATACCTAATTTTGTTACTCATAATGTGAGAGCTCTTTTTTCCTTCTACTGATTCTCAGCTTTATTCCCTTGGAAGCTGAGGCAGTACACATGAATGTCACATCTTTCCATGTGTCGGGCCACATTCCAGAAACTAGAGAAAAAAATCCTTTCAGTATACAGGGCAAAATAAAGAGAGAGAGGGAGGAAAAAGACGCAAGCTGTGATTTCAGAATCCAGTCAGCTAACCATTTTTAAACTTCTGAAGGGAAACACTTTGTGTTTATTCTTTATTTCTCACTATCCTTGTTAAGATTTAAAAAATATTCTTTCATTTGGATTTACAGGAAGGAAGGAGTTAGCAAGGATCTTAGCATCTTATAAATTGACTTTATCATAGGAATGGAGAAAGGTCAGTGGATTAGGAAAGTCATGGCCCTTACTGCTTGCGGTTTATCCTTCTTCTTTCTTTCCAAGTCCTAATTTGGGTTGTTCCCAAGGTGTTGAAAAGGTGTTCTTCACTTTATGAACCCAAAATAAAATTAAATAAGAACAATCAGAGAAAGTAGAAACAGTTTTGCCATCTATTTTGGAGCATCTGTTGTACAGTTCAGGGTTGTAGACATGATTGTGTCCAACAAAGGTGTTGTTTTTATTCTTCCTGCATATATGGGAATTAATAGGTAGACATTTATTCATATTTGTGCTGAATTATTTATGTATTCTGAAAATCCTTTAGTCTTCTTTTAAAATAAATATATTAAAATATTTTACATTTATCCTTAAGGTAAGACATTTTAAGGTGCGACATTTGGTCCTATCATACTTTGCAGTTCATTTTGTACCATTTTGGACATAGTACATCGGGTAGTGTTTTCTTGTTGCAGCTCTTGAGAAGATGTACAAAGCAGCTTTACACTGGGCCAGACAGAATTTATTTAGTAGTGTGTTATGGATTTTGTTGTTTTGGTTTTGGTGGGTTTGGATTTTTTATTTTGCTATGAGTGGCATGAAAAGTACCTTACTAATGCAGAATGCACATGAAAATGAGCAAATTTTAAATGTATACAGTGCAAATAACCTTTTTCCATAAAATAATATTAATGTATTTGTGTTTATTTCCACCAAGGATTTTGTGACTACAATTACACGTTTACTTGAAAGTCCTTCAACTTTTATTCGAGCGAAATCCTTTCTGGTCCTGCTACAAGTTTTAATTAACAACAGGAGGATGTTGCTACTCAGTTGTCAAGCAAGGTAAAGTGATAATGGAAGATAATTAGAGATGTAACGCTTATTTTCAAAGTCGTACCTGAAATACATTAAAATGTGTGGTGATTTTGAGCCAATGTTTTTGAAGTGAACAATCTTCTGTGTAATATGAATCCTTTTGTTCATAAGAATATAAAAAAAATGGTGTTCTCTTTTGTCTGGGGTTATCAGTAGATGATTACTCATAAGGGGAAACCACTGTCTTACAGGGAGAGTCTGTCTTTTACAGTAACTTGTAGTCCCAGTGAACGTTATAAAGGAGCAGATTTTGCTCTGGGTAGGGCAAAACAAATACTGCAACAGTGAGTTGTTGCTATTGGTGGGAAAGCAAAATAAAAAGGTCTGTCACGTACCTTCCTCATCTTGGGGTGTGGTCCACAGTCTTTTCAATATATAGGAACATTCAGGGTAAAATAATATTTCTTGGCTATATGTGTTGTTGGAATGATTTATATCCCTCCATGGCAGGAACTAGATAATCTTTAAGGTCCCTTCCAACCCCAACCATTCTATGGTTCTATGATATAATCACTGAATTCCTGTGACTTTTACATGAAATGTTTTATTTGTTTCTGTGTTTTAAAATACTTTGCAAGAAATGATTGCTCTAAAATTATATTTGATTCACAGTGGAATAGTGAATTTTTGTGTCTTCTGATGGCACAAAAACATTCCTGTATTAGACAAGAGGAAATTACTCTGTTAGAATGTAAATTATCACCATGTTTCAGGGGTGATTGAAGTCAGATGGAAGAAATTTTATTTGGGATTTATGTCTTCCACTGTTCATTATGAAGAACAGCAAAATGTAGTGTAAACCCAGTTTTTATGGTATTGGAATAAAGCAGGTCTGGAACTGAAAGTAAAAAAGGATGAGGCTTGTGGGTATATGTAAATCTAACTACATTTACAGCAAATATAACTTTATATCTTATATTGATGTTTGAGAAGAATTAAGACCTATGCATTGGAGCTAAAGGATTGGAGGTAGAAGGTGAGTTATACCATGAAGCCATTGTGAGAGGACATCTTGTGGGGTGCTGTCATTATATACCCCTCCACTCACATACGAATCTGTAGATATCCCAGTTTTAATAGATCATAGAGAATAAGTACTGAAGCCAAGTTTCTTTTTCATGTGTATCTCTTTATACTTCCAGAAATGTTTTATCAGGTGATATGTTCTGGTTAGTGTAAAATGTCTTTAATGATTTGTGACTTTTTGAGTGGTTGCATTTTTAATGACTGCTGCTATTCATATGCTTGTTATAGCACAGAGAACCGAGCTGTGTGGTTGGAGAAATGTCTGATAGAAGTCCTGTACTGACAGTTACTATTTGTTTATTTATGCCTAAGGTATTATGTGAAAGAGAAGAACTTTAATAATTCTTATCAACGGTTTGATCTCTTTTTTTATAATGCTTTCCAACGAGCAACCTTTCTGATGAGAATGTGTTGTGAATTTGGGATGTTGTTTTGTATTGTGAGTTTTGGCTTTATCTTGCTGTTTTATTGTGATGCTCCAGACAGAGCTGATTAGGGACCAATACATAATATAACACATTAGGTGAAACAGTAGGCAAACCTTATAGCAGCTTTATTGAATTGGTAAAATATTTTTCTTAATTTTTTATGTTTTCTACATAATTGTTCTTCAGTGAACAGTATATCTCTTGTCAGGATAGATCATCTAGACTAAAACCTTTCTCTTACATCCAGAAAGTAAGATGGCTGTAGTCAGATGAGAGAGGAGAAATAACCCATTATATGTGGAAACAACTACTTTCACAATATCTTGAACTCTGGAAGATTTTTATTAAGCCCGGCAGAGATAATGGTTATTTTTTGTCTTATACTGTTGAACTCCTGTTGGAGTATTTTAATTAAATGTCTCCAATTCTGTGACAGAAAAGTCACTTCAAAATTAAGACTCATAAATTCAAAATTGCTAGTACAGTAAGCAGTAATCAGTTGGATAACTATTGAAAATGCTTGATATACTCAAATTCTCGTTATGAAGGTCTTTGATTTGAGAAATATAAAGAGTATGTAGTAAAATGTGCATAATTTCTACTTACTGCTTTGTCTTGAGAGGTTGCAGCTAATGCCTGTAACAGGATTTATGTTGCTTTAGATTATAAAATCTGTTTATGATAAAGATAATCAATATAAGGCATTTTTTCAGTGTGCATCAGTTAAAGGATATGACGCAGATAATAAAACAGTCAGTAATAACTGTTTCATGGCAACACTGCATATATCTCTACAGCTTCAAGTTAAATGTTCAGTTTGGCATTGGAAAAGGCTTTTAGTTTAGTAATCAAAATTATATATGCTTTTGCAGAAATTTTTGTGAATTTCTTTTTTTTAAAAACCAAGTTCTCTCGATCTGTTGTAGTGTATTTTTAAATTATAAAATCAGTTGTGGTGGGAATGTGTAATTCAAGAGCTTGACAGTGGGTGTCACTGAGGAAATTGCACTAGGACTTTCCGAAGTACTATGAGATTTCAAGATCTGCAGATGAAAAGCATTTATATATAATATCAAATGTAATTTTGAAGTGAATTTTTTCTTACACAACATTGATACAATTCACCTGTTATTCTTTTTTTCTACCTGTCTCATGTAGTCCATTACATACCTTTTGTTCTTCCACATGTGATACATCTAGAGAAGATATGAGACCTTTTAGGCTCAAATAGCATTTGTTTGTTTATAATATGCAAATTAATTTCTTTTGCTAATCACCCTGAGTTTTCTAGTCTCCTTGTTCTCTCTGTGATTTGCAAAGGCAGACTACCTGTTAATGAGGGGAGGGATACAACCTGAAGTTTTGTTGAGACACATAATTTCATCCTTTTCTGATCTAGTAGTAATTTCTGATTAGTCTCACTGAATTGTTCTTTCTGGATCTAAATGGTTTCAGAGACTTTCCTAATTGGATAGAGACTGCCCTGAAGATTGAACTTCCTCCCTAAAGGATTTATTTAAACCTCTTTTTCTACTTTCTGCAGAGATGGACACTTGTGGAAAGATAGGGTAGTATTCCTGCCAGACCTATGCAGTCTGCAAAAGCCTAACTATGCACAAAAGCATAACTTCTGAGCAAAATCTTTCTCTTGTTATCTGTCCCCACCTCCCATATCTTTTAAATTTTCAGATCTTGTATATGCCCTCAAAGAAAAAACTTTATCTGGAGACCTATCACAAACTGACATTTAGAATAGCCTTTTGGCCTTATATGTTTAAGATTGGCCTAGAAAAATGGTCAGAAAAAGAACAGAAAAGCTTGGTGCTCAGTCAGATGGGAAAACATGGAAATGGAAGGCAGAAGGGAACAATTACACAAGTCAGTGATTTCAAGAGGAAAAACCCAGACAGCTCGTATCAAACTAAAAAAAAAAAAAAAGCCAACAAAAAATATAGAAGGGGAGAAGAAGGGATTAACCCTTCTTACTAGCATGATCTGCCATCCAGTGTTGCATCTCTGTAAAATAAACAATACATCTATGTTAAACATCCTTCAAAGATCATCATCCTTTTCTATTAGGAGAGGTTGACTGAAAACGTGTCCTTGAAATTGTCAGAATAAATGGACTATATATGTCTTCAGACAATGCAAGATATTTTTTAGTTTCTTGGAGGCCTGTCATTCTCTGTGAACTTAATGAACTGAAGGGAGAAGTAGGAGAAGTCTGCTAGTGAGTGAACTCCTGCTTTTAGGTTCAGTCATCTGGTGGCCGCATGCATTTTTTTTCCCCTGTTGAGATGCTGGTAAAGTTGTAGCTGAACTTTATTGATATATAAGCTGATTTTAAGGATGTTGAGGGTAAATGTCACTGATAGAAGGGAATTAAATTAATTTTAGAAAACAGTTTTTAAAGAGACTTTGAGAGGTTGCCTTTCTGATCCAGGTCAAGGTCTGTTATTCTTGAGAAATATTTTTTAATGATTGGTGGAAATTGGTGGGTATTCCATGACCTCTCTTTGGCAGCTGTTCTAATTGTTAGGTGTTCTTAACATTCAAAAATTCTTGTCATTTTCGCATTGAAATTTCAATTCTACAGGTTAAGCACAGAAAACAATGTAGTTTTTTTCCTTTTACAGTGACTTCTGTATGTTTGAAGACCATGTCTTACCAAGTCTCTGCTCAGTCTTCTGAATTTTGACTAAATTTTCTTTTTTTCATGTTGATCATCTTTACAAGTGAGCAGCTGTTACTCTTTTTAAGTAGTAGACCTCATTCCCATTCCTGTTACTCAGGACTGCTAACTCTCTGAAATTCTCCCCTTTTTGCTCCACTCTTCACATCTTTTCTCAGAAAATTTGGGTTGTTCTACTTTATTGTGTAGAAGCTCACTGATTGCAATAACATGCAATACAGATACTTGAAGAAATTTTTAAAAAATAAAACCTGGCTTCATAGACGGTGCTTTGTTTCTCATCATATTTACAGTACCACTTACATATTTTTTCATGTATTGTTAAGTGCAAGACAAGTGTATGCATTATATGAATTGAATAAATGTATTTCCATAGGCCTAGTTTTTCCCATTAGACAGGACACAGATTCTTCAGGGAATAAAAGTAACTGATTAATTGTTCTACATATGACTGAGGAATTTGTTGAAAATAGAGATACTGATGCTTTCCTGCCTATATACGGATCTGTACAATTTTCTCGAGACAGACAATGTTTAGTTGAACAGTAGTATCAGGGAAAAAGTAGTTGTGCATATTTTTAGAAAATCTTCGTGTGAATGGCAATTTCAGAAGAATTCTGTCAGGAGCTCCTGGACAAACTCAGACACAACAAGGAAGCCTACAGAGAGGGGAAGCAAGGACAGGTAGCCAGGAAGAATATAGAGAAACTGTCTGAGCAGCCAGGGATCAGTTTAGGAAGGCCAAAGCCCTGATAGAATTAAATTTGGCCATGGACATCAAGGGCAACAAGAAGCGCTTCTATAGGTACATCGGTGATAAAAGGAAGACTAGAGAAAATTTAGGCCCTCTCCAGAAGGAAACAGGAAAACTGTTTACCTGGGATATGGAGAAGGCTGAGCTACTCAATGACTTTTGTGCTTCAGTCTTCACTGGCAAGTGCTCCAGCCACACTGCCCAAGACTCAGAAGGCAAAGACGGGGACTGGGAGAATTGAAGAACTGCCCACTGTAGGAGAAGATGAGGTTCAAGACCATCTAAGGATCTAAGGGAACTGGCGGATGAAGTGGTTATGCCACTGTCCATCATATTTGAGAAGTCATGGCAGTCCGGTGAAGTTCCTGCTGACTGGAAAAGGGGAAATGTAAACCCCATTTTTAAAAGGGAAAAAGGGAAGACCTGGGAAACTACAGGCCAGTCAGTCTCACCTCTGCGCCTGGTAAGATCATGGAGTGGATCCTCCTGGAAACTATGCTAGGGCGCATGGGAAATGAGGAGGTGATTGGTGACCGCCAATGTGGCTTCACTAAGGGCAAATCATGCATGACAAATTTGGTGGCTTTCTATGCCAGGATTACAGTGTTGGTGGATAAGGGAAGAGCAACTGACGTCCTCTACGTGGACTTGTGCGAAGCATTTGACACTGTCCCACATGACATGCTTGTCTCTAAATTGGAGAGACATGGATTTGATAAATGGACCACTTCAGTGGATAAGGCCAAGTGCAAGGTCCTGCACATGGGTTGGGGCAATCCCAAGCACAAATACAGACTGGGCAGTGAGAGGATTGAGAGCGGCCCTGCAGAGAAGGACTTGGGGGTGTTGGTAGATGAAAAACTGAACGTGAGCCAGCCCTGTGTGCTTGCAGCCAGGAAAACCAACAATATCCTGGGCTGCATCAAGAGAAGTGTGGCCAGCAGGTTGAGGGAGGTGATTCTCCCCATCTACTCTGCTCTCATGAGACCCCACCTGCAGTACTGTGTCCAGCTCTGGGCCCCCCAACATAAGAAGGACATGGACCTGTTGGAGTGAGTTCAGAGGAGGCCATGAAGATGATCAGGGGGCTGGAGCACCTCCCTTATGAGGACAGGCTGAGAGAGTTGGGGGTATTCAGCCTGGAGAAGAGAAGGCTCCAAGGAGACCTTATAGTGGCCTTCTAGTACTCAAAGGGGGAAAGACGGGGAGGGACTCTTTATCAGGGAGTGAAGTGATAGGATGAGGGGTAACAGTTTTAAACTGAAAGAGGGTAGATTTAAATCTTTACTGTGAGGATGGTAAGACCCTGGAACATGTTGCCCAGAGAAATTGTGGCTGCCCCTCCCTGGCAGTGTTCAAGGCCAGGTTGGACAGGACTTTGAGCGACCTGGTCTAGTGGAAGGTGTCCCTGCCCATGGCAGGGGGGTTGGAACTAGATGATCTTTAATGTCCCTTCCAACCCAAACCATTCTATGATTCTGTCATAATTTTGTGATGGGAAAGACAACACAAAAAACGAGAACTCATGAGTTTACATAACTTTTGTATCTTTCCTCTCTCAGAATAAATGAACATACTTTGTATGCTTCTCAACTGTGATTAAGTAATAGAACGTGCTTTTAAAAAATGAACCCCCTTCCCCCCCAGCAATAAAACCACTCATGTTGAAGTCTACTCAGCCTACTTTAAGTAAATCTTAAACAGATCTAAACTTATTTCTATATAGAATCAGATGATTGTTAAATCACGGAAGTGTTTTCTTAAAGAAAAAAGTCCATACAAACTCTGATCTTTTGTCATGTCTTTGTTCAAAGTTAAACAATTTTTGGGTAAAAATTACTTGGTTGTCTGGAAAGGCTAGAGGACTTTATACCATTTTAATTTAAAGCATTAAATGTTTTATATTAAAGAAGCTTAAACCCTTTTAAGGAAAATTCTATTTGAAGTGTAATGTCAGATTTTTAAGTTCTCTTCTACCAGACAGATCAAAACTCCTTGTAATTTAATACAATTTCCAGAGATTGCAAGAAAAATAAAAGATGTCCCTATAGTCTCTGGGAAGTGCAGCTGAATGTTGCATCTGGGCTATTGCAGAGGTGAAAGGTAGTTACTGAATGGGTCTTTTGATTTATCTCTCTCTTTGTCTCTGTATCACAGTTCAGGAAGGATAAGGTGACTTGTAGTATTCCATAGCAATGATGCATTGTTTGCAGACCTAATCCTGAAAAATGCATTCCTAAGTAGTTTTTACTTCATTGAGTAAATCACCTTTTTGATTGAAGTAAACACTTCCTAGGATTAAATCTTGTGTTTGTGAGTCCTGCAGTTTTGTTATGTACACTTGAGGCAGTTTAAATAAGTTATTTTCATACTTCCATAAAAGAACATTGATTATAAGAATGGTATTTAAAAAAAAAAAAAAGATAATACTGAAGTACATTCTTAAAATCCAGAGCATGGATTTCACTCACCAGTGACTGATGGGTCTTTGCACAGGATCCCCAGGGAGTTCGAATGTGAAACAAAGATGTCAATATTATGCCCCTAAAGGGAAGTCTGGCCCTTCTGTCTATTCAAATGAGCATTTTAAAATGTTGCCTGAAGCATTTTGTTACAGGTATATTATTAAAGCAATCTCTTGTAAGTTAGCCAATAGCTAATAAATCAGTTACCACAGTTTACTATGAGAAATGTCATTCTGCAGAACAATATAGCTACACAGCACTTACAGTTAGAATGTAAGCATTGAGTTTGTCCTTTGAAATCTTGAACACCAGATTTCTAGAGAAAGGTGTAAAGCTAGTTTGGACTTTTATCTCTTTCTTGGCCATTCTAACTAGTGTTAACATTTTGATAGGCTGTAGTATGATTTATGTAGTATGACTTCTCTTGACTGAAAGATTGATCTCTTATTACATTGACTTAAATTATTCTTGCTTTTGGAATTCTTACATGTTGAAAATTAATGTCTAGTCTTTTGCTCATATTATGCATATTGGTCATATATTTCAAATTAAAGTGTATTTTAAAATTAGTCTTTCTGTCTAAGTCTGCAGAGGGATTCACTCCTTATATTAGCATCATATATTCACTTAAATAGGTAGAGTTGTACTTACAGTAGCTTAAGGGTTTCTTTCCTCTCGTTCCTTGACTCAGTCTTTTGTGTTATTTTAAAAATTGATTTATTTGAAAAGGAAAGTCTAAAATTTCAACAAAATTACAGAGCCAGAACTAATGTATCGTCGTGATTGTAACCACAGATAGTAGAAATGTCTGGTTCAGTAGTATTTTTGAGATAGTGTCATTTTTTTTTGTTATGAGAGGTAATGTTTTGCACTTGCTTAAATGTAGACTCGTGATGTATATTGAAAGAGACAGCAGAAAGACGACACCAGGAAAAGAGCAGCAAGGTGGCAGTGAATACTTGTCAAAATGCCTGGATCTTCTCATCTATCACATCGTGCGGGAGCTGCCAGGAATTCTAGGTAAATTCAGTTGGTTAACTGAACAAATCTTACCATTGCTTACTCCCTCAAGAAACAAGTATCTCCTTACATATAGAGGTGGAAAGACTGTGTTGTCCAATTATGTAAAGTTTGCACGATATCAGCTTCATGAAGTTTTTTAGTTATGTCATAATCAGATATTTTTTAATTGGAATGCATGGTTTCCTGTATTAATGCTTTGTATTTGTTGAACAGTAAGTCCCATCAACTCAGTCAGGAATAAGGCTCAAACATACCAGAAATTTTATCAATGATGTTCTAAAGATATTCCAAACACAGAAAAACCTAAAAGCAAATTTGCCTTGTAAAGCTCAGAGCTAGCAGAGATGCGACAGAGCATACCTGTGAGTATGTGTTGATCACTTACACTGGAACTGATGTGTTGAGTATTTGCTTCCAGCAATTTTTCTGGAAAATTTTAGCCTAGATACTTCAGTTGTTCTAGATGTCTGAAACTGATTTGATCATGCATAAGAAAAGATGGAAAGATTTACTCAGGGACAACATCAGTGCTACCTCAGCCCATCCCTTGTACTTAGGAATAAGGACTTGAAGTTTCAGAAAAGTAGCTTTTGTGCCAAGGATATGCATTTGGACAATTTTGTGAATATCTGCTCAAATTTCACTAGTATTTGAGCCTTTGGAATAATAAAAAACTACTTTGAACTTTGTGCTCTTCGTGTATGTTCAAAACAGAAATTTGCTTGGGTATAGCAGCTAAAGTCCTGCCATCATTAAATATGCTCAAAAGTTGTCATAGTGGGATATGAGGTACTGGGAAAGAGGGGACTTGCAGAAGGAACAGGGAAAGGCGTGCATGCAAATAGGACAAAAGCTGCAAACTGTAAGGTGCAATTTGGACTCACTGGGCAAACAGAGAAGAAACTGGAGAAGAAAGAAATTAATTCCAGAGTCTGGGGAGGCAGTCAGGAGAAGGTGATGAAGCAGGATGAGAATTTTGGCCATTTGTACAAGAGTAATAGATAAAATCTTGAAAAATTAAGGAGGATCTGTTGGTGAGATTTGAACATAGGATTGAATGAAAGAAATGTCACAAATTACTCTAGATGAGTAAGAATGGTGGGATTGTTCTTCCTGGAAAAAACTGTGCTATATGTTGTATGAGGAAAGATGAGGTTTTTATTTGAAGAAGTTAATTAGGAGTGAGTGAAGGAAGAAAGGAAGGAAGGGAAGGAAGGGAGTTAGGAAGGGAAGGGAAGGAGGAGGAAGGGAAGAGAGGAGGGTAGGAAGAAAAGGAAGGAAAGTGGGGGGAGGAGAAGGGAAGGAACTGAGTGGAGGGAAGGATGGAGGGGAGAAGGGATGGAGAAAGAGGAGGAGGGAAGGAGGCAAGAAGGAAGGAAGAAGAAAGTCTAAGATTGGTGCAGCCAGTCTGGATCATCATTAAAATTCTTATTAAAACTTCTGGTGGGTGAGATCTCCCACAAAATAAAGCTAAATAGGAAGACAAGGAAGGAAATGCTCTGAGTATTCAAGAAAAGAAAGGGAGCAAACCCAACCCTGACTGTGTATGCTTTGTCATTAAATGATAAAACATTTTTTTCATAAAATTATTTTCTGATGAGATGATGCCTGATTTGTTTTTCATCTTCTCTACATTATCGCTAGAATATTGAAAATGAAATGGTAGCACTGCGAAGGTCAGTAGACCTAAATGTCATGCTGCTATTTTAAAAGAAACTTTACTTCCTATGACAATGCAAATTTTTGCCTTGCTTCAAATACATGATCTCTTTTTTCAAACTAAATACCAGATTTGTATATTGGCTATACTTCAGGATTTGGAAGTCTCAGACTATAAATGCTGGAGGCAAAAATTCACCTCCTACTGTCTGTATGTACTATATGCAATTAATATAGTAGGCCCTGATATTTCCTCAGAAGCTGAAAAGTACCATACATTAAATATATAGTTACTATCATTTAAATACATAATACATCAATTGCTTTAACATGTACTCTGCTGGGTTTTTTACTACTGATGCACAATTTCAATGCATTGTTGACAACTGATATATAAAGCATAATTTTTACACTTTGTTTTTCTTTCCAAGCTAGGTTTGTGTGTTGATTGTTTTTATTAAGATTAAGCTATCTGTCCATATTTGCCCACGTGTTTCAGAAGGCTTTTTCTTTTTAATGCTCTGAGTATGACGAAGGAATGTGTTCTGCTTGAGGAGGTAAAAGCTATGGGCCCCTAAGAAAAATAACCAGATTTGCAAACTGGAACAGTTAAAAGACGTTTAACTGTTGATTTAGAATTAATCTTAGCTGGCTTTTTTAATATGCATTTATGTAAGATCCTTACTGATCCCATCTTCTTCCACCAGATGTAGCTATAAACCAAGTAGATTAAAAAGTTGTAGAAATTGTCCTTAAAGATACATTTAAACAAATTAAATTGTTAATCTTGTGTATAATTTTAAAAGTTTTCTGTTGTTGTAGGTAAGAAAGTAATTCTATTTCTACATTTATAATATTTAACCTATTTATCAACTGAAAAATTGGCAAATGTGATGATTATATAGGCCTTAAAACATAGAAAGAAAGTAGATTGTTCAATAAATTATTTGTTGGTAACCACAGAGAGGTCTTGCTGAATTACAGTATTGTGAGTAATTCCAAAGAAAAATGTGTTGATGAAAAAACAAGATTTTGGTTTATGTATTTGGAGAGTTTTAGGCAATGTTTTCCCTTTCTTGGGCAGTATATTATAGAATGAGTCAAATCTTTAAGGCTAGGTATTTTTACAACCTACTTCAGTACCAGGCTCTGTCATTCCTGCTTATGTTGAAAATTCAACTCCATGGGAGCAGAAGAAAAGCATTGGTATTATTCAACATGAATAAACTCTGTGACTTACTCTGGAAGGAAAGGCCTTTTCTGGCATGAAAATCGTATAAAATACCAAATCCTGTCCTTTATTTGTTTAATGTCTATGTGATTTTCCTTTTACAGTTCTGTGCAGCTCTCTCATTAGGGAAAAAAATATAGTAAGTGTTCTTTGAAGACAGGATTTGGCTTTTAATATTTTCAAGCTATAGGGACAGAATTTTCCTTCTTTGCATGTGAGCCATGACTTTTCTTCTGCTGCTTCTGTTCTTTATCCCATGCGGAAGAGGTCTTGCTTTTCTAATGCAACACAAATTTAGCAAAATGTTCCTTGATTTTATATCTCCTCTGAAGTTTGAAATATAATTTTCAATATTGTAATTAAAATTTTGTTCCCTCGTTATTGTGTCTGAGGTTTGTTATGGAGGCAACTAAGTTCTCTCATTGACCTGCCGCTACCTCTTTCATGAGAACGTGAGAATTCCTGTTGCTTTAGGTTACTTGCATAGTTGTTAAACATTGTGTATGAATATATGTGTGTGTGTGCCTGGCTGGTGGAGGGATCTTTTGGAAGTGCAGGGGGAGAGAATACTTGTTTCTTTCTCCCAGTTATACTATGCTGCAGGAGAAACATACTGCTTGAGGATTATGTCACCCACTACTATGGTGAATTCAGCTCTTGGTCAGCTGGAAGTCATGAGAATTTTACTTTTTGTTTCACTGGAAACAGAATTGCGTCCATAGAATTTCAAGAGTATAATTCTATGCATATGTAGCCACCTAAAGCCAGTATAAGTCCACCCTGCCAAGAGGGGTAATTTGATCTTTGCTTCTACACCTGCCTTATATTTCTATCCTCACCATTTTGCCAGAGGTGACATTTGCACCCCTGTCCCTGTAGCCAGAGCAGGAAATTGGCCTGGCTGGACACTGAGCTAGGAAAGAAAAGTGCTGGATCAACCTGCTTTGTCATGCAGTAACATGAATGCTGCTTCCAGCAGGAGGGAGAAGATGGGCTTGAACAGAGAATACTGGAACAGAGATGTTTTATATGTAATTTGCTTTTGTTTAGTAAAGCAATTATGTTAGATTAGTCTGAAATGTTGTTTTCTGTAGGTGACATTCTCACTGCCTTAACTAATGTCTCTGGACGTAAACATCCATCAACAGTTCAGGCCAAACAGCTGAAGATGTCCCTTCCTATGATGCCTGTAGTGTTTCATCTTGTGGCATCCCAGGTAGATTCCCGCCCCCCCGCCCCCCCCCCCCCCCCGCCAAAAATAAATTGTTGAATAAAGGATAAACTCCTACAGTTTCCCAAAATCTGATTTTTGCTGATCATGATCAGAATGGATAAAATAGAACTTTTAGTAATGTGTAGATATGTTGATGAGCATTCCAGCTATGTAGCAACATTAAAGATGTAAGCCTTACTTTTGCACATTGTAAGACCACTCTAATGATAGAAGCAAATACGTATTTTGTCCTCTTTTTCTAACATGGCTGTGAAATACATGTTTTACTTTTTCTGGTCATAAGATATGCATTTAATGTATTTTTTTTCAACTTTTGCGAAACTCAAATAGGTATTTCGTCCCCAGATAGTCACAGAGGAGTTTCTTTTCAACTATGGGACTTTGCTTGTAAGTATAACCATCCAAGTTAAAACTTGTTTACAAAATATGCATATGCATAAAATTTGGGGAATTATTTTAATGTAATACAATTATATTTATAAATTGTAGAGAGAACTTTATTCTCAATATAAAATTTAAGCTTTGATTATATTCAAAACTTTATCTATTATCAGAAAATATTTTCTGTAGTGTTCTGTTGGGTCAAAGGGAAAATAAGCTGTCCTGTGTTCAAATATAGAGAAACTCTGCATATGTCTGATAAACTGAGAATTTCCTGCGTACTTTATCTCTGAATTACACAGAATATTCTTTCTAGAATTTTATGCTAGTATTTTATGAGTCGAAAGATATTATAATGTAATCTATATTTAAAGTATTCTTTCCTTCTGTTACCTTTTTCTTTTTGCCAATACTTTTACTCTGTATTTAGTTGATGAAAAGCTGAGTGTTGTAGGCTA
The DNA here is from genome assembly GCF_031877795.1 of Strix aluco. Classification (NCBI taxonomy): domain Eukaryota; kingdom Metazoa; phylum Chordata; class Aves; order Strigiformes; family Strigidae; genus Strix; species Strix aluco. Next base: position 153,040,239 of record NC_133931.1, on the reverse strand, counting down.
TAGAGCTAAGATATTTGTCTCATGTTAACATCTACAACCTATTTATGACATCAGCAATAGAAAATTAACTTTTTAACTGTGCCATAGGATAGTACAGCAAAAATGAAGTAGTACTGTTGTAATGTAATTTCCTCATATGAAAGCAGTTGTTTCTGCTAAATGAGAAAAAAGCATATTCCAACGTTGCGTTTCAGAGTTAAGCAAATACTTTTAGGTATATGGGTTCATAAATGACAACTAGGTATTTACTTCCACAGTAACATGAAGAAATGCTTCACCACAAACAGCTAGATTGAAGTTTACCATTCAGATTCACTTCTTTTTCTCCTTTGACTCTTGATTCCAAGAAAATGTGGGTTTAATTTAGGTCTGCTAAAATATTTGTATAAAAATTAGCATTAGAATGAAGAAAAAAAAATTAAATCTGTAGATGTTGAATTACAAAGCCTTCTATCTCTTTGAAGCATTTGCAACCAGGCAGTAGATTTATTAATGGTCTTGGATCAACCTTCTAGAAGGTGAAATTCTTCTGTCAACAAGACAGGTACAGCAGACCGGGTACAACGTAGGTTTTCTTTTGATGTTACTCCAGCTTGCTTGAACTTGACTGAGGAAGTCAGGCTAGCTATACTAGCACAGCTTTCCTCTCAGATCAAGGAGGAGAAGATTACTGAATATTTCCTGCATCTTGTCATTCTGTCTCCATCGAACAAGGCAATTCAGGAACTTACATATACTATTTCAATTTACGCATGAAAAAGGGAGGGGAAGTAGTATATCTGAAAAATTATTATCAAATTTGAATCCATTTTATATAACTGTATTATGATATGACTAATAAAATTACTTCTGGAAGAGTAACTATCCATTCTACCAGGCGACATTCTACTCTGGAATTTTGTGATTAGCGACATTCCCACTGACATCTATAAAGGGACATTCGATCTTCAGCTTATACTTTTTTGAAGTGCTGTGCTATAATTGAGGTCTCTAAGACTTTAGCAAATCAGTCTTTCAGGTTTTTTTGGGTTTTTTTACTCTTTTTTTTTTTTTTCCTGATTTATTCAAAAATCTTACTCTTAACAATAAGAAATGATTTGGAGTGGAAAGATGTGTGCTCGGTATCTGGAAGGAAGAGTAGTTATTTTCCTGTAACTGTTGTTCATTGAGAATTTCTTTTTTCTTGCTGCTTTGAAGTTATTTCCATCATCACTGTAATTTTCAGTGGTGTTGTGCAAAGAAATTGAGAGGGAGACGGGACAGTCCTTTCATGTTTTCAGCTGTGAACAGGAATACATGGAGGACATGCTCTGCCCCAAAGGCACAGCTAATAGTAGGCTCCTGGTGGAGTGCATAGGGCACAGACTCACCCGAAGTGGAATACACACACCATTCCTCTCTGTTGCTTAAAAACCCCTCGATAGCTTTTATTTTGTATAAATACATCATCTTCTTGTGTTTCTAATAGAAAATTAAGGAAATAAGCATTAGTAGCCAGAACAATTTTTGCACCAACTGTATTGATTTTTCCAAATTGGTCTTGAGACTGTGATTAGGTGTGAAACTGTCTTAAACGAGCAAGCAAAATAATTTACTCTCTTCCAAAACAAGTTAATTAGATAATAACTAGTAATTTTCTTCACTGATCAGGAAGATAAAATAACTTTTTTTAAAAGAAGCTGTTGTTTTTTGACTGCCTCTGAGATGCATTTAAATTAAGAAATATATAATTAGTTTCTAACTGTATTTTAATTAGAGAAGAATCGTTCAGATGTTTCTTACATACTGAGAAAAAGATAACCCATGTAGACACTTCTGCAATTTAAGATACAATAACAAAACTTTAATTGATAGTGAAATATAAAACAAGCATCATTTTCTTAATACTTTACATCATATAAATAAATAGATATATGTGCAAATTGAAAATGAGAAAGATGTTATCCATGGTAAAATCTCTGTGTAGTAAATAATGCATTAGTAAAAAAGAGCATAATATAAATTCTGCTGAGAATTTTTCCTTCTCTAGCAAATGTTAATAACATGTCTTTTTTTTCCCCCCTATGAAATAAACAGCTATGCATAGAAGTGAAAGCAAAAGAGTGAAATCAAGATTAAAAGGCAAAAGAATTATGGGTCTAATTGTACTGTATATACTTAACCCAGATTATTAACATTTCATTATCCCTGTTCCAAAAAATGGTGACTAATTTGGGTGATTTTTAATAGAAGATTATGCATTTTTATATGTTCTCCTGTCTGTAACTGTATCTGTAGTGTGTGTAGTATGCATGGAGATCAAAAAGATGTAGAAAACTGCATTTTCTGGAAGGTCTTTGGTCATTTTTGTGGGTTATTTTAACATAGCCATGTCCAAGGTAATTTGAAGTCTTCTAAGTAATTACAGTTTTCTGTTACAATAAAGACATTTAATTACTGTCTATTTAGCTGGCAATGTTATCATTCCTGACATTAGTCAGCGTAATAGTCCTTACTGTACTCTACGTTTAAGTGTCCAGCAGCATTACAGACTTGAAAAATTGTTATAACAGCTAGATCATGAATGCTTTCAGTCTTTCATATCTTAATTATTATGACATTGTTTCCTAATGTAGGTGCATTAACATCTTGTGTTTACACAGTCCCTTAAAGAATTTCATGTTGTAATTATTCAGTCATTACTCTTCTTAATTTTTGTTTCTAAAGTGTTTTAACATAAATGCTGCTTCTTCTCTAGAATTTTATCAGATCGATAGATTCAGGAGAAACAAACTTGGATGGAGCAATAGGTAAGGTAACTTTATGATATTGCAGTACTTCTATATGCAGGCATTATAACTGTTGCTTTTTATAAAGAAATATGATGATTTTTCCCAATAGGTCAATCTGCATCAGAAGAATTGATTAAGACTACTTTATCAATCTTTGAAGCAGTAACACAGCATCCTGTCTTGTTGACAATCCATCGCTTGACTGTAAGTCTGACAACAAATGAAATAGTTGCAGGCTAATTGGCCTAATTCCATTGATAAATAGAATGTTTTGAATATTTAGAAACTATTTAAAATATGGCTTAAAATGTATTGTGGATCTATTTGACAGGAAAAATCCTTATTGTTTATCTACAGACTTAATTTTCAAAGAAGCAGCAAGGCATCAAGACTCACTTTACTATATTTAGTTGAGAAGTTAGAGGAAGAATAAGAAGGGCTTAAAGTTTAGAAATAGAAGTTCTTAAAATAATTTTCATATAAGTATACACTTGAATTGTGTAAGTCTTCAGCCTCAAAGCAAGTATGTTGCTGTGCGTTAGTGCAAATTTCACCACTTCATTTGTCATTATGCTTTTAACATAGCTTGGAAAGACCACCTCTGAGGGTTGAAGATCCCATTCCATCAATACTCTTCTTCATGAGATCATCAATAGCAGTTATGGTGGTTATGGGGTTTTTTTGTTTACTAAAAATTTTGTTACAATTACCAGACCCACATACTGTAAGCTTCTTGCATCACTAAGTTTTGTTTTCTTTGAAGTGTTTAAATGATTTGCTGTGAGCTAAGCTAGCTGAAGCCAGAACAATTATGTTATGAAACAGTTGTCAGCAAATCAGTAGGTTGGAATGTTTGAATCACTGTTTGACAAATCATTGTAGCCTGTACCAATGCATTTTTGTGCCTGAATTCCCACCAGAAGTATAACCCACTGTACTTACTGGGGTGACCATTTAATTCAAACTGAAATTTATGTGTTTGTATTGCAGTTAGGGCAATTAAGGACACACTCAATACAGCACTTAAATCTAGAAAGGCACTAGCAAATTGACCACATAAGAATGAGTAATCTTAGGAATTGTGCTAGATGAGAATGGGTGATCTTAGAAATTAAGTAGTTTTAGAAGTTGAATCCAATTTGGTCTGCTTATTGGTTGAGTATTTAGATTATAAAGTCTTAATAAGTGAAAATTGTAAAATTAATCAAAAATATAAATTGGAATTTAATTAAGTTTAATGTTTATTTTCATTAATGCTCATGAAAGAGTGATATTCAAGAAAATGGTCCTTATGCACAAAAATCTAACCACTTAATAGTCAGAGGGGAAATAGTACAGAATTGAGCAGTTCAATTTACTTTCAAGTAATATGGCAAATGATGTTCTAGAAAAGAAATATAAATGTAGGTGAGGTACGAATGCCTATTGATATCTCCTCACTAGCCTGTCAGCTTGCAAGTCACTGTATTATGACTGTATCATTCTAGAATCACCTCAGTTTTTAAAAATCATCATTTTACTTCCGTGGATTAACAGTGTGTCTTATATTGACAGAAATATGTACCATTTTTTTATGGAGGTCCAACATTTACTGAAATGGCAATACCTTGTGTCAGCACATTAAATAAAATTCCCCTAGCTGTTTAAACTTTAATGGTCTGGGAGTTCTCTGAAAAAATAGCACCAAGGAGACAGCTCACCTTTACAACTCTTCCCTGCTCTCATCCCCACATTTGGCAGAACGTTATATTGAAGCCAGGGAATGACTATTCCACTCTCTTTTAAGTAACCTCTGGCTAGCAGTAGGTGAGTTTTATGTAAGTATCTAAATTTTGGGGAACAGTTTACTTAATCACATATGTTGAAAGTTTTAGATGTTTATTTAAAATCCATCTGAGCACATCAATTAACCTCATGTCGCTAGAGATAAAACTTCCTGCCTGTCCAGTGCTTGCAAATTTATGCCACATACCATTTTTGTAGAATAGTTTCCCTGATTTAAATTAGGTATATATTGGAATTTATTAACTAAAAATAATTATATGCTTGTCAATGAACAGGGTTTGGGTTTTTTTTTTTGAGAAAAGAAAATCTATTACTTCACTCACTCATTTTCATAATAACAGTTCTTCCTAATTTAAAAGAGCCCTCCTGACACTCAGCAAATAGCCATTCAGACACAAAATAAAGTGGATAAATTGCCTTGTATTTGGTATGTTAAATTCAAGAAATTGTCCACTGTAATTAATAATCTCTAACCACATCTGCCACTAGTGGTGCAAACAGTAATTAGTTTAATACTATTTACGAAGTCTAGTGGGCTAATTATACTTGAATGTACAGCATACATTACTTTAGAGGAAAGTGGTACTTCATCTTCTATGATGCATACAGAATATTTTTAGAATTGCTGTTACTCAAGGGATATCTTCTAATTGCTGCTCGCTGAGCATGACTGGAATCTATGAATATAAATGCCAGCACCCAGTGGAACTTAGTGCTTTTTTAAAAAGTTGAAGCAAGACATGTTTGAGCTTCCAGATCAATATTTATGTATAACAGTGGTTAATAGGAAACTCTTTTACTGGAGAGAAATGTGTATTTTAGGCTGATCTCTGAAGCCTGGATTGCTCATTTAGGTTGGTTACAAATAGTATTTTATGCAGGGGGTGGGGGGAAAGCCAAAACCTTCTTGACAGGATGCATTTTTTCCACTATGCCTGTGACATTGCTTTAAAGTCTCTAATCAGAAATTAAATGCATTTCTAATGAAGTTTAATGAATGTAATAAAAAGTGAGGTTACATTAAGCAAGCAGAACCAGTAAGTTTTTCAGTTCTGTTCTGGTTTTAGTTTAGCTGCAATGGAAATTGTGTAAGTTAATAGGAATTTAAGAGCAACATTTCAGGTTCTTTTCCACTTTGAGAAGAAAATAATTACTTGTTCTGGGTTTAGTTCATCTTTGATTTGCCTTTGTATTTGTACCTTGAACAAAGAAGATTGAGCACATTGATTTTTTTTGTGATTGAATTTCTGCTTACCATCAACCTGAAGTCAGTTATTGAGGAGATTAATTTCTGTGGGGACCGACTGTATTATATATTGCTAAATGTGATAAAGTCAAGGGAAATTAATTGAAAGTGCTCAAATGAAAGCCATAAGTGAGCAGTAATTTAATTTTGCATGCAGTTGTATGCATTTTAACAAGATATAAAGACTAACAGTAAGCGTGACTTGGCAAATTTTGACAAAACTGTAGATTTTCAGGTACACAAATATGATGATGAAGACCATCAAAAGAGTCTGTATAGACTGCAGTGGAATATAAACCTGTTTCTTAAACTGACACAAGTCCAACTGCCTGTTTTCTTCAAACACCTAAATGGAAAAGTATTTATTAAACCCAGATAATGTTATAGTAATATTTATTTTCAAATTTTCATAAAGGTTTAGATAATTAACTGGAAGAATTCTGTGCTCGCTATCATTTGAATTTTTATTTTCTCTGATAAGTATATTTGTTTGCCTAAAAAAAAATGATGTATGCTAATTCGGAGCACTTTGAGAAGTGATGAGGTTTATGATGGCAGATAGTTCCTGTGGGAGTCCCACAAATGTGCACAGATGATGTTTTACCCAAAGCATGAAAGTTCTTCTCTGGTTGAGGCAAAAATTGTCAGCAGTGATTCTCCTCAAGGTTTTAAAACTTACTTTTGAAAATCAGGCTCAAATAAAAGCACCCAAACATGATGAGTTGCTTGAAGGGAAGTCAAGGGAAAAGCAGTATGACATGGAAATCTACTGGTTGACAATATAAGAGTTACAATTTTCACCAAAGATCACAACACAAGGGTTAGAAACTTCTGCAAGCACTCTTTTCTGCTCATCTTAGTCTTTTCTTGATTCAGCATCGGTGGTGTTCTTCATCCACAGGCTGTTCTGATCTAACCACTGACACCTTAATTTTGACAGTGTAGGGTATGACTATATGAACATATTGTACAGCATTTCTTCAATCACTTTCTCTTTTCAAGTAGATTAAAATTCTACACCACATGTGGCTTTCTGTCCATTAAGCTAATCCACATGACATGAGACTTTTTTGTGAAACCCGTTCTGTACTAATTGACATATTGAGTCAGTCAATCAGTGCTGTCTCTTCCCAGAAGAAAAAAAACCCACCTCAATGAAGATTCTGAAGTTCTGAAGACTTTTTTTTTAAAAAATTACAGAGATGTCATCCTTCTCCCCAGTTCATTCTAACATGCATTAGATTATTTTTTTTCTGTTACATTCTGAGAGATTACTGGCAATATTAAAACACTGAGGAGCATGCGGTGCCTCCAGCAAATGCTTTAAGAAATTTGAAGGCAGCATGATCTTAATTCCATGGTCACTTTCAGCAATAACTTTGTATGTGGAATTTTAATGAGAATAAATGTCATGGTGCTGTTGGATGTTGTGGATCTTACATGTGGCTGGGAAAAAAAAAGGGTTTGGGAGCTGATGGTCTTTGCTTTGGTACATTCTGCTTTGAATTGAATTTAAAGGTCTTTTCCAACTTAAACGATTCTATGAATAGTGGATAAGGAGCATTTATTTATCAGTAGTTGTAAGTTAAACATATGCACACTGAAAAGAACCAGATACCTCTCGAAAAATCTCTGTAAGTAAAGTAATGGGCTTAGTCACTTGCGAGTTTGGATACCATAGCTGCATGGAATGGATAGTATAGTTCCTTTATGTTAGTTTATTTCCAGGGTCTGATTTTCACTTGAGAACAGCATGGTTCACAAATGCTTCTGGACCAGGCTTTAAGCCTGCTTACATTTTCTGTCCAGCCAGTGTAACAGCAAATGTCAAGGCTTTGGCCTTAAGCACTGATTTGACGAACTCTGAAACTCAGTTTTAATCCAGGGAGAGATTTTTTTTTTTAGGTCTGTAATGTTAACCATATTAAGGTAAGTTCTGTGGCCTTGAGAAGAGGGTTAAGCTATCCATATAAACATATCCTAAGTTTTAGGGGATAATGGATAAGTTTGGTTATATGCTAGTTCATTAATACATAGTGGTTGAATGTATATGTTGAATAGTTGAATTCATCCTTGCTGGCAAGCACAAGTGAATGGAAGTTTAGTTCTCCATCATCGTGCTTAGGGGGTACCTCCTGCTAAGCAGGAATTTAGTGTATTGTATCCTTTGACTGTGAGCCCTTGCAGTGTTAGAACTGCTTTCTAGTGGGTACTTGTGAAGCTTGGACTTTGTTTGGTGAGGTAAAGTAAAGCTGAGGCAATGTTGGTTTGTTTCTAAAAAAGCACGCACATATATTTAGGGTGCAGGCCTTATGTCTGACATCTCCTGAACAGTGGAGACAAGCAGAGAAGGACTGAAATTACAGTTTTCTCTTTCAAGACCCTCCTAGTAGCTGATGAATACTTTACTTTGAAACTGGCTTTTCTCTCTTTCTCTTTTAAGGGTTAAAGTAACATACAGACTTTGCAGAAGAATTTCTATAAAAATTGTGCCTTGTTTTCAAAAGATCTGATTTTTGTAAGTAATAAAATACTGTAGAAAAGCAAGTACAGCTTTTTCTGGGTACTCATACCTCACTAGTAGAGTTTTCCTTGCAGAAATCAGGAATGTTGTGGAGGCAGATGGTCTGGTTTTGGATAGTGTACTTGGATTTCCAAAAAATTTTTGACAAAGTCATGCACCAAGGACTCTTGAAATCCCTCGGTGGCCCTTCCCTCTTACCCTATGAAAGATCAACTTCTTCTAACTAGTTAAAATTTACTAAGTAGAGAATAGAGATCAGTTTTAAAAAATCTAGGTATATTAAGAATAGTGCCTCACAAAGCTCTGTTTTGCAACATGTGCTATTTATAACTAATCCAGAAAAGAGAATGAATAGGGAGGTGACAGAACTGACTGATGACACTAAATTATTCACAGTAGTGAAAATTAAAACTGACAGAAGAGTTACAGAAGGTTTCAAGATAGAGTGAAAGGACAATAAGATGACATGCAATTCAATACTGATAAATGTCAAGCGACGCACATGGGGAAAAAATCATTCCAACTATGCATATACAGTGTCAGGCTCTAAACTACTTGTAACTGTTCTGGAGATCTTTTAGCATCATTTTTCTATGAAAATGATAGCTTTATACTCAGCAGTAATCAGAAAGACAACTAGATTATTAGAAATGACTGGTAAAAGATCAGACAAAAAAGCAGAAAACATCACTATGCCATGGTAAGTCCATGATGCCCTCAGGTCTTGAATACTGAATGCACTTGTGGTCATTCACTCTCAAAGGGAATGAAGCTTAACAAGAAGAAGTACAGCTTGATAATGCAAGGAGGGACTGAGTAGATAAGAACTTCAGCTTGGAAACAAAAGACTTGAGAGTTTAGAATTATGAATGGCGTGGGAAAGATGAATTTGAAATAAATATTCATGGTTTTCATAAAATAAGAATAAGTGGGTATCAAGTTAGCTGCTTTTAAATAAGAAAGTGCCTTTTCATAAGGCATAATTGAAGTGTGTGGAATTCAGTGCTGTAGGTGTTACACATGCTAAAAGTATAAATACATTTAAGATAGGATTGGACAAATATATGGGAGAAAAGGCTAGTAAGCATTATAAAATGCAAAAATACAGATACCGTAGGAAGTTTCTTAACTCAAGAGTTTATCTATTAGAAACTAGAGTTGTGCTTTATGCTTGGTCTGTTTCTCCTACTCTTTCTTCTACTCCTTTCCAATTGTCAGAAGCAGGATTACCAGGTTTGAGCTACGTTTTTGTTTGGTCCTGTACATATGTATTATAGCTGGGAGATATAAATGTTGTGTGTGTGTAAGTCTCTAGTATTTCATTGCTATTTTGGGTACTGATAACAGCACATTCGTGGCAGCATGGCCTTTGAATGCCATTGTTACAGAATTATACAATGGTGGCTTTGTGCAGTTAGGGATCTGTCATGAACTGGATATCAGGCTATTTAGAAGATGGTAGAAACCCAGATATAGCTATTATCATATTCAAAGTATTTAGTCTGTTCCAGCTTAAAAAAGTGGGAAATATTCTTCATTAAGTAAGCAATCTTAGTGATAGACTGAGACAAGAAAAATATCTGACTACCTTCATGTATATGTGGAGATTTGATTCCACGTAGTTGTCAGCAGTCATTTTAAAAGAAGTAATCCCTGTTTGAGTATTCTTCTATTTGTTTGAATACCTCTAGAAAATGCTAGAATACTAATACCATGTTTCTGTATACATAACTTACAGAAACTTGTGCAATTCACTGGTGAATTTATTAAAAATATTTTATGTACTATTAGACTTCAGTTTATTTCACTTCAGTAATTACTTTCTTAGTTCATATCTTGTTTACAACTTTGTGTACACATCAGTAAAAAACAGTAACCCAAATGGCATGGAGAGAAGATGAGGGTTGCAGAGTTAGGAAGTATCTGATTTAAGATTCGTGTACAATTTAATACTTGCTTCTCCCTTCAGCAAGTGCATTCTGATATGCTCTTGCATCACAAAATAATTTTCCATAGGATTAGTACTTCATTTAGCTGATCCCCCCACCACACCGAACTGACAAGAGGCAAACCTTGCTATGGAGAACTCTATTCTAAACAGTTTGTTCACCAGAATTGAGGTTCATGTTAGAAAAAGATCAGAAAAAGTGACAACGATTATTTAAGACCTAAAGAATCTTCTTTACAATGACAGTTTAAATTATATTTATCTTAGAAAAGGCTTAGGACTGTCTTAACTACATTTGCTCGTGTGGAAAGACTAATGTTAATACTAGATGAAAGTGAAAGAAGGTGTGAAGTTTTAGAAATTTAAGTTGCATCATACTGTTGTATAGTGCCACCTATTCCAGTCTGAGTCAACGTTGCTGAGGGATTCATAATATTTTGAATCCCTACATTGCTTCAGACAATCAAGAGCTGCTTTTTTGCCTCTTTTCTGTCTTACACTTTTAATTTACTGCTTAAATGTGACTCTTCATTTGAGAAGCGTTGCAGTAGGTTGAACTGCTTTTTGGACTGAAAGATCTTAAGTACATACTTTTTTTAATCTTACCTCACAGGTATGTTATAACTGATAAATTACAAGTTGTACAACAGTTTAGAAACCTGCACTAACAAAGCTGTTGGAGTGCAATGTAGTTTTATTGTTTATCTTATTGCATGTTAACTGAGAAGACCAGGAAATGTTTTAAAATAATGAAGTGTTACAAAAGTCACTGCACCTCTGATATATAACATTATCTATATAGGAGTAAAGGCTGTTTGTGCTTGCTAGAGTAGTTTGCCTTCCATACCTCAAGCAGAGTCCTTTACCTCTTTTATTGAATGTATGTAACAAAGGCATTTTTTAGTAGTTTTTCCAGAAGTGAAAAAAAACTAGACTAAATGAATCCTTTAATGTCAGATTCATTTAACAGAGACCACCAACTAGCAATAAAATAGTTGCTAATTGTAGTTATTGCTGACTAGAAGCTAACTTCATTTAGCGACCCCTTTTCACATATACTTTCAACTTCTATAGATGTTTTGTAATAGTAACTGCAAAAATCTAGAGAAATGCTGTATTCTGGTATTAATCACTAAAAGAAAACACATGGGGGAGTATAATGCAGTCTTGTTACGCCAAATCCTGTCTACGGTGTAGTGAGAACCTACACAGTTATTTGTATAAATAAATCCAAGGACAAGCTGTGTATCCACGATGCATACTTAAAAATTGCAGGGCTGTCCATCCATCCTCTCCCCCAAAACATGAAGCATGTCCTGTCTAAGTAAATTATATTTTACCAGTCATTTAAGACTTAGCAATTCATTCTGTTATAGAGAATACTAATAATACACTATTTTTGTAATATTAGATATGTAAAACTGAGTTATAGCCTAGTTTGCCATAAATTGATTTCAGATGGAACTAAACTGACTAATCCCATGACAGATGATTAATCTATGACAATATACTCACGGATAATAATTGACTTGATTTTTTTTTTCATATTTCAAATCTTAAATCTGTAAATTTAAATTTTAATGGAAGACTGTGTATTACCAGAATGGAAGAAGTTAAAATTTTACACTCTGCTAAGCTTAAGGATATTTCATTAGAGGTAGTACATCTTTCCTGATGTATTTTAGTTCTATGCAGGTTTGTTTTAGAAGGACATTTCTTCTGAACTCTATTTGATGATTAGCTTATGGATTAAAGCATCAGGATTAATAGATATTTTAATACTCTTTTTTCTTATCTTACATCTGCACTGAATTCTGTATTTAAAATTAAAATTCACTCTTAATGAATTATACCAAAGTTACTGTTGTTTTCTCTATAAAAGTACATTACTGTCTGTAACTTTGAGACCTTACCAGAGAAGAGTGAACTTGGTTGCTTTATAAGAGTGATTATGGATGAATTTTTGTGATAATTCATCTCTTTGATTAAAGGCTCTAGCAGTGGAATAAACATAGTTGATAGTGTATCTCTGTTCTATTTTTTCCCCTGTGAATAATCTAAGGCAGATCTTTCTAATTCTCTGTTTTAGGTTGAAGACTGTATCCTCCCACCACTAGTTTCTTTGGTCCACAGTCAGAATGGTAAGTATATGGCCACATCAACTACAGTTTCCATGAATTCCACATTTTGTTTTAATCAGACTTCAGTGTGGTCACATTCTTGGCACCTTTATTTTCAAGTGGAATGGAGACTCTTCAGCTTGCGGGTGCTCTCAGAAACCACATCAGTGCTTTTAAGCCACGAGGTCATGGCTGAGGAGAAAGGGGAGAGCCTCAACTCAAACAGCAAGCTTCTGTCTCTCATTAGGGATTCATTGCTGCCTCAGTAAGTATAATATTACTCCTGTAATGGGGAATAACTTGATACTCAATCCATTTTGACAGCATACTTGTTTTAACTACCCTTTTTTATGTTTAAATGGCAAAACAAAAAGGAGTAGCAATTAACTGCTGCCAGAGTTCTCTGTCCAGCATATCTTCTAGGTTTATTTAGTACTTTGTCATATACAACAGAAACACAACTTCTGTGCAACACTCGTTTCTGATACTGTGCCTCTGGCTGCTCTTAGAGTAAAACAAGTTTCCCCTAGCTTTCAGGCTGTGATTTAAATACTCCTCTTTGTTCTGCTAATAAAGTCAGAACATTCTAAGAGCAACATCTTTTTGTCTATCTTGGATATTGTGCCCTCATGTAAGATGTTCTGAAATCATATGGAATGGCATGTGTCTTTTTAAAAAGGACTAGTGCAGGATGTATTAGTCCCCCATGATCCACCCAAGGGTTATTACCTCTAAATTGCTGTCCTTGCCTGCTGCCCTGAGCAGCAGAAAAACCCTACAGTGGAGTAGATGAAACTACAGCTGGTGGGCCACATGTGGCCTGGAACTTCATTTATATGGTTTATGGTTAAATGAGGCCTGTCATTTCAAACTGACCTGCAGGTGAGCATAAAGGCAGCTCTCTGTTATGCACATACATGCTGTGGGATGCTAACATCTGTGAGTACAGGGAAGAAAACCACGAACGCAAGATGAATACAATAATGATAAGTCATCATTTATCGTTCACATTATTCTAATAATGTTACAGTGTATTTTAATGTGTGGCCCTCAAAAGTTAATAATTGTAAATACTTAGCTGCCCTAAGTGAGAAAATTTTTCCCCACCCCTACATTGAGTGGCAGAAGGGTGGAGGAATGCGTGCTGGATTATGATCAGAAACACAGTGCCTTCCCCAAAAATGAGACTGTCTCTTGCTAACTGACTAATGTTCTTACAGTTTGAGGATCAAAGTTCTGTCCATGCAAGATGTGTAATCTTCTCTGTAAGAGAGAATGCGAAGGAAATCTTAGAGCTCTATAGAGATGCTTATTTTCGTACCTTTCTTCACATTATTTTTTTTTTCTGGGAAATATAGAATTTATCAATATGAATTAAAATGGAAATTGGAAATATTATTTTTAAAATAGAGTATATGCATTATTAAAAGCTGTCAGATAATTTTCTTCAGATAGGGGAAGAGACCTGGAGTCAAGCAAGACTAAGTTCTGTCCTTGCTCTGAAACTTACCCTTTGTAGACATGCTCATCTTATGTTTCTCATTGAACTGGAGGGTGCTGTGGTGTGTGTGTGTCATGCTAATTACAAACTAGAAGGAAAACAGGCAGTATACTCCTGTCTCCAAGCTAATTAGCTCAATTGAGTGGGAGAGCTTTCTGGTCTGAGACTAAATATGATCCTACTTTGGGGACTTCACCTGTGCTATCTTTGCATGCATTGCATTGTAGATATATGAAAAAGGGTCTTGCAGTAGCTGAGAGTCTTGGTTCCAGGCTCTAAGTATTTTCTGAATCAATTCCTTTATCTCACCAATAGAGATGATGATACTTGTATTTGGAAAACTCATTGGGATTATCTCAAAAAAAAATAATATTGAAGTTTATGATATTTAGAATATATTGGAACTTATTGGAACAAATTTTACTCTAGCTTAGGAGCATTGTAAAACAGTATTTAAATATTCTAGTGATTCAGAAATAGTTGACTGGTGTCTGCATATTTGATAAATTACTCGAACCTGTGGGTTGAGCCAAACCCTAGTAAATATGTTCACCTGTGGGGAGCAGATAATCAATGCAAGAAGGCACAGAGGGAACAAAGCAGAGAAGATTTTCTGCATGAAAGAAAATTCAATCTCAGTTTTGTCTTGAAAGTCTCAAAGCTCAATTTGGAGAAGGCTCAAAAAGAAACTAAAAGACCAAAGCATCCAAAGGGATGTCAAAAAAGACACGAAAGGTAAGTTTTATTCACCAGGTATGGATAAGAAAATATTGATGGGAGGTAGGAATGAATCCTCATACACTCTCTACAGTTCTCAAAATAAGCTTTATCTGAATGCAAAGGGGTCTGGCCTAAATCTATAGAGAAGGGAGGCCTAAGATTCAGTGTAACATACTCGTAAAGTTAACGTAAAGCTCTATCCTGAGAAGTTAAGAGTTACTTGAAAACTCTGAGAAAGTAAGGGAAGAGACAACTAGCTTGTATTTGGAGGCTGAAGAGGTGTTTGCTGATGTTGTTTAGTCTTTCTGTTGCTGTGTTCGAATGAGACAGAGTGTGACTCAGCTGGAGGACAGTCAAAAGAGCAGAGGCATACAGTGGCTCTTTGTTCATGGGCAGTAGGTATTTCAACACTTTTTGATTCTACTTTTTAAGAACTGAGAGCTGTTGAGTATGGAGGGATGGACATCTGGGTTTAACATGTGATATTCTTTTTAACGAAGATTATAATGGTACTCATTTGTGTATATATTTAATTCCTATAAATATCTTCCAGAAGTTAATTTATTTAAGTGTAGAACTGACCCAGGAAATAGAACTTTGGTCACTATGCGTGAAATTTAAATGGTCTTTGTTTTGAGATAAATGCAGGAGTGCAGTGGTTACTACTTTTTTCTCATCTTATGCATCATCAGTAAAATAGTAATTCCATTAAATATTTGTGCATTTGTAGATCAGAATGGTAACTTCTTCACAGGATTTTGATTGAATTGAATGAAATGTTCTCATTAAATTTCAGTTCACTGAAAGGTTATTTTGCTGAGTGTTTCATAACCAGAATTAAAGTTTCAGCTATAGACAATGAATACAAGGCAAATACTTTCTGTTACATATCCAGATTTTTTTTATCAGAAATTGAAACATCAGCTCTTTTTCATTTAATCGTTAATATTCCTAATTATATATCATTTGAAATTTGAGCCAGAACCAGCAAAAGGAGAGGAATGTGTAAATAAAGTTTTATTTCATTTGAAAGCTTGTTCTTAGTAGACTGCCAAGCCAGTTCTGCAAGTACAAAGTTCAAGATACTTGAGATAATTTGTAGATAAAATGTTCAGTCTTTAAGAGCTTAAGAGAATCCATATCCCCAGATCTTTAGGTTCTCTTGTCATGGTTCCTTATAGAAAAGATTGACAAAATAACTCTGGGTGTAGTACCTAGAGTTTACAGAACTCTTATAAAATGCTCTCTAAAACTATTGTTACTAAATTGATTTGTGTTTTGAAGTGGCAGGGAAATCGTTGGATGAACTCATTCATTTAACAAAGTATCTCAAGCACAGAATATTTTCCTGTGCTGGATTTGTGTGGCAGGGTTTTTTGGTAGTGGGGGAGAGGGCTAGGGCAGTGGGCCCTGTGAGAAGCTTCTAGAAGCTCCCCCGGCTCCAAGTTGGACCTGCCTGTGGCCAAGGCTGAGCCAATTAGTGATGGTGGCTGCGCCCTGCGATAATGTATTTAAGAAGGGAAACCTGAGGGAGGGGGACTTTGAAGGAGGAGTTACAAGAAGGACACCTATGTGAACACCAAAGTCAGTAAAAGGAAGGAGGAGGAAGGGGAGCAGGTGCACCGGAGCAGAGCCCCCCTGTATCCTGTGGTAATAGCAGGGCCACCCCCCCTGCCACCCATGGAGGCTACCGGAGGAGCAGAGATTTGCCAGTGGAGGATGCCCAGGACAGCCCCCGCAGTTGTAGTTTGACGCTGGGAGGACTGCAACATGTGGAGGTGACCCACACCGGAGCATCTCGAGAAGAATGCATCCCATGGGCAGGACTCACGGTGGGGAGACTTCATGGAGGACTGTCTGCCATGAGAGGGACACCACGTGGAGCAGCAGGAAGAATGCAGAAAAGTGCTTCCCCCCTACTTTGAAGGAAGAAGCAGCGGACTGAGTGCACCCCTCCATCCCCTGCCCCTGCGCTGCTGTGGGAGGAGGTAGAGAAATAGGGAACAAAACTGAGCCTGGGAAGAAGGGAGGGGTGCAGGGAGGTGTTTTTAAGATGTGGTAAGCTTCTCACTGTCCTGTTCTGTCTGTTAAGTGTTGTTTTGGTTAGTGCTTTTAATTAAAGTGACATCCTTTTTCTTCCTCTAACGAGGCTGTATTTTGCCTGTGACCCTTAATGGATGAGTGACCCCTCCCTATCCTTATCTCCATTCCAGAGCCTTTTGATTCATTTTTGTCCTTCCCAGCACTGGAGGGGAAGCGGTGAGTGAACAGTTGCGTGGTGCTTAGTTGTCCTCTGGGCTCAAACCACGACATTTCCCTTCAGAGAAGTTTCATGTATTCATAGCTCCTAGTTGCCTTTATTCAGGCTATGTATTTATATTAATTGCTAAAACATTGACTTCAGTAATCTGTGTTTTCTCACATGGTCTTTGGTTTGATGGAGCACTGCACCTTCCCTTAGAAATGTCCTTTACTAAGTTGTCTTGGGGGAGGGGGGAATAGAGTTTCGATTAAAAGGAAATAAAGTGTAACTTTTTTATTGAACCTTGAGGAATTAGGATGCTAAGTGTGCACAATAGCAATAGTCTCTCTTAAATGTAGTATGTAGAAGGCTTAAGATTGTTTAAAGTGGACCCTGTTTAGGGAAGGTATTGATGTGTTTATAATAAAACAAGTATATTGCCAAGTGGCAGATTTTTAAGCTGGCATGGCTGATTCATTCATTATTACTATTAGGAATTACCATTTTGGAGACCGAGATCGATGTCTTGTGGTGAGCAGATGACTTCTGGCACCTGAGTCACCTGATAGCATCTTTGCTTGCCTCAAAAGATTTAGTCATGGATTCTGCAAAAAAAATGCAAATAGTTCCATTATGTTTGGTAGGAATATGTGTTGCATGTAGAGCTTCCAGGATCAGCGTCTACTAATGCATTATAATATCTTCTTCTTCTACGAAGAAAGGGACTTTTTAATCAGCAGTGAAAAATAGTTTTGTTTCAGGAACTGGAATTTGTTATTTGTAAAGGAGAGATTTTAATCACTGAAGATGTGAAGTCAACACTGACTTCTAATTGGTTAATTGTGTAGATTCGCTGATGTGGTTTGCAGCTCTACAGCAGCACATTCAAGCTAATATGTAGTAGCTGTGTCACGTTGCCTGGCTGTGTGCTTGTGTAGGAATGTTAGCCCCTGTGAAGGAGCTCCCACAGGCTACATCAAGACTGCATAGCTGGTGTGCTTCATCCTCCTCATCTTAAGAGTTGTCCAGATCAGAGGCTTGGCTGGAAAGCACCACATCTCCTTCTAGGTTTCCTTCCTGTGTAAATTGGAGTGCCAAGGTGTGGTGCCTGGGGAGAGGGGATTTTCATTCCAGTGAAGAGCCAGCACATAGTAGGGTACATGCCAACACCCAGGCGGTGGGAAGCGATCACATTCCTCAGTATGGGCAGCACTAGGGACCTCAAGATGTGAAGTAAAATTCCTGGTGATGTGCTTGATTCCATCCCCCTCCCTCCATCAGAACACAAAAAGAAGAAAGAGTAGTGGAAGCGTTTTGTTGCACAAAACATGATAACATACCACATTTTCCTACAGATCATCCTTTTGTGTGTACTTGATTAATTCTTCAGGGTATTTCTTTTACAAATTAAGAGATTAATGCTTCCAACTCTATCTCTTCCACGTGATAGTTACCACTGTAATCAGAGTTGGTATTTTGGCATGACTGAGTCTGGGGGTTTTTATGCTTTCTCTCTTCCATCGTTGTGTCCTATTGCTGTCCAGATACATTTTGATTTAAACAAAAAAAGCCCTGTTCAGGTAGGCTTTACTGGAATGTTATCAGCAACGTCAAGGTCCATTTTGGTTTTCAGCAGCCTGTTTTCCCTTACCAAGATTTCCATGAAGTGATGTTTGGAAATGTTTCATAGATGTTTTTCTTGTAGTTTTATGTTTACTGCCATGGCTCTCAATAAACATTGTTTTGAAGTATTTTTGTATTGTTCTGTTCCATATTACTTGGAAAATGGAAGTATGCTGTAGTTAAAGCAATATTATTTGAAATTTCCAATAAAACATAAAACTCAATGCAAGTATTCTATAAGTAAAATATTTAATTTTGAGAAAAATCAGTATGTAAACAAAGTATAGAGCTTAATCATATATAAGTTGGTTGATGGTCTTCCTGAACACCCAATAAATCTTCCGCCTAATACTTTAAGGCTGGGTTTCTATTTGTCTCTTGAAGATCAGATTTTTTTAAAAAATTATAATATAGATCAGTAAATAAAGCATATGCATATAGACAAGATTAATGTTTTCTAAATATATTTTAATATAATTTATATTTAAAAAATATGTATGTGTTTTATATATATTATTACATATTTTATAATTGTGTTTCTCTCTAAAAAATAATGTGTTCCTTTGTTAATGCTGCTTTTAAAGTTAATATGCTGGTTTTAAAGTACTGTTTCTAAGTGAGTCTTGTTTATTGCTTTGTATGGTTTCAAAACAGCATTGTATTTCCATTGTGGTTATCATAAAATTTGGAAATAGGAAATGATGTATTTTTAATATCAACTTTTTAACACGCATCTCTTGACTTTTTTTTCTCTGTTGCTACCAATTTTCCCCCTTCCCTTGCAGGTATGAACACATTCTGATTGCTCCAGACCCAGTACCAGTGTATGCCCTGAAACTGTTGGTGGCCCTGACTGAAC
The DNA here is from genome assembly GCF_031877795.1 of Strix aluco. NCBI lineage: Eukaryota > Metazoa > Chordata > Aves > Strigiformes > Strigidae > Strix > Strix aluco. The sequence goes on along the minus strand of NC_133931.1, from coordinate 153,020,900 downwards.
ACAGCTCTGCTTCTGTGAGGTGATACAACTCTGTTGTTCTGGGTTCTCTTTGTTTCAATTAATTTTCTTCCATTAGGAATTAACAATAACTTAGATCTCACTATCATACTACTTTGACTAGCACTTAGAAGATGTAGAAAATCCTGGGAGAGAATTTGTTATAGAACACAAATCATGTCTTTTGTGCCAATTTCATATGATCCAGGTTATTTTAATATGGATTTAACCAATCAAACACTAGAGACAAAATCATAAGAATTTTAGCATTAAAATTATTAAAAACGTAAAAAACCATTCGTACCAAAACATTATCAAAACTGTTGTCGAGCTAAGCGTATTTGTACTAGGACAAAGGTGATGTGTTTGTAAGAGGTTTAGACTTCAAAGCTGTTCGGTTTTTCTGCAAATATAGCTACCCTTTTAAGTTCCTAAATATGGATTTTAATGTTTGGTATGCTAGGTACACTCAGTATGTTTAAAAGTATCTTAATGTCTCTCTTCTTGTGATGGAAAGAAAAAAAAAAAAAAGAAAAATGTAGCATAGAACTTAAACTGTATTTGTTGGTAGTAATAAGGAAGAGTCTCTCTCACATATGTGTGCACACACACAGCTATTCCTTTTCCTGAATCTGCCCAGGAAATGAGTTTGTTCTTGCACTTACCATTGTCTGTTAGTGGTGTTTCATAGGATTACAGCTAAGAAGTCACTACCATACTGTCTTACTTTGAATGAAATGAGCACAAGATAAAAAAAAAAAAATAAGGAAGGAAATTTAATTTGTTTTCCCACTGGTTTTATTACAAAAGAGGAAAACATCCTCTCTTAATCTTTTGTGATGCTACTGTGAACAGTACTTTAATATACTAAGTAGACTAAAATGAACTAAGAAATACAGTGGCTTGAGATTTTAAAGGGTTTGAATACAGTAAATGTACTTCATTGTATTTTTATTGTATAAAAGCTGTTTATGCTAGTGCAGGATTTCATGGATTATACAAATAAATAGTGCAGCTTTCTATTTTTAGAATTAACCCAGAGATACTCTAATACTTTAAGAGTCATAAAAAATATTTCTGTAACTAGAATGCTGCATAATATAGCAGCACTTTTCCTCTGCCTAATGAATTCTCTTTATTTGAGGAATTGTGTGTATTTGCCATTATGTTCAATGCAGGTCGATTGTGGATGCACACTCATCCTCGTGGTCTTCTTGAAACAGACTGCAATTCTTCTCTTAATTTTATCAAAGAGCAGCTGTAGATATGCAATGAACTATTAATAATTTTAAATACCAGTGTATCCGATACTGTTATTTAAGGATCAGCTACTAGATTCCAGATACTAACACATCTGTAATTTTTCTGTTTCTCCCATGTCTTACTGGCCCTCTTCTTTTACTTTCACTAAATAATTTGTTTGGCTAGATTTCTGAAGGAGCAGAGTTTATGCAATTCTCTTAGTTGGTCGTCTTCCTGATTCTTTGCCTTCCCAGCAAAGTCTTTTTTCAAAGAGAGCAGTATCATAAGATACCTTGTCCTTTGTAAGTTTATCAACTTAATGTATAGGTTATATGTACGGGTAGAAAATCAGACATAATCTATTTGTTAAGGGTTGGGGGTTTTTTGGTTCCTGCTTTGAGTCTTGTACACTGTTTTGTTGTGTTCGGTAATGGATCAGATTGCTAGATTTTTCTAGTAATAAGGAGGAGTTGATGTGAATTTTTTAATTTCTATTAATATGGTTTCCATTAGTTTTTCTTAAATATTTTGACTATTGTAAGTTATTCTATACTGTGCTAGTCCAGGAAACTTATACTGGGTAATGATTCTTAGCTTGGCTCTTGGCCTTACAGATAAGGTTATGAAATGTGGCTGTATATTTTGCTGTGTGCTCTTTTATGCGGCTACTTGACTTACCTTTAGTCAGAAACTTATAGCATTTGATGACATTAATATATCTGAAAGCTAAACACTTGAAACTATGGAGTCTTGTTTTTATGGGTTGCAAAAATAGACATTTTTGGTTGGAAGGAAGGGAGACAGTAAAGGAGATAGAGTGGAGGTGAGGGGAGTGTCAGATATTGCATCCGATAATAATCTTGAGAGTGCGACACATTCCAGTATTTTGTTATTAAGGTCATTTCTTGAGGGGAAAAAAATAATCTAAAAACTAATGGTGTGACCCTTCTTAGATTTATGGTGGATTGAAGGACAGGAGAGCAAATTAAGGAATTTTCCCCACCTCCTGTCCTCACTGTAAATTTCCTAGACAGACATTAGGTGCTGATCTAGAAAAGGGGAAGAGGCAGCAGAAAACAAAATAGGAAGGTGCTGAAGAGCCACAAAAAATCCTCTGCTTCTAAATACCACAGATCTAGTATCTGTGAAGATGATAGATGGATTGACCTTGTACACTGCAGCAGATTGTCTTGACTAATTAAAGTAACTCTTTATTACAATGTCTTTGGAATCATCCAAGAATGGTCCAATTTTCAAACTTCATTTACCCTACTGTTTGTACCCATGCATTATCTATTAAAGGCACATTTTAGAGTTGGTGTTAATAATAAATTGATCCTCTTACATCATGATGTTCTACATCAGCATTTGTTTACATTTCAGTATATTCTGAGATGGTCTATCTAATATCCCTGCCCTCTATTTCAAAAAACAAACAGTAAAAAAAACCCAACAAACTCTTTGGAGTTCAATGTAGTGCTTTTAATTGGTTTATGTTGGTAGAATTGTGATTCAGTTCACAAGCACTTGTTAGCATTGTGCATAGATTATCTCTGAACCTGCTGTAGTTTCTTTGCCATTATACTAGAGATCTAGGACTTCAGTGCTTTCCTTTCCTGGTGAATTGATTAATGTGGGCTTATATTAATTGATTTAAAAACACTTTGTTCTTCTCATTAGTCATTTTAATTTTCTAGTTTAAGGTTTAAATGCTCACTTTAAAAAGTAGATCTATTTGCTTCTAAATTGCTTCTCTGTTTTTATGTGTTTTCTTGTTATCTGTAATGAATATGAAAAAATGGAGTAGTTCTGATAACAGGTAAGCCTATAGGGCCTAGTCCAACCAAACTGAACAGTAGAATTACATGTTAGAGGTGTACACATTAGTGAGAAAGTCACAATGCAGATGGATTGAGAGAGATTTGTCAGAAGATGATACAATTTTATTAGAACTTTGGGGAATATCTATGTAGATTTTGAACCTAATTCTGTTTACACTAGTTTCACATCTAGGAAAATTGAGTTGTAAAAACCCTGATGCTAATATAAAACAGCAAAGAATTTGTATGATCTTTTGTTGCATTCAGGGTGAGGCATTAATTTGGTAAGAGATGAATCCCCTTGCATGCTACCTGGTCTTCAGAGAGGTGGCTGGACCTTAATAGGTATGCCAATTATTGCTAGAGAGGGCTGTCCTGGACCACCCACTCCGATATTTGATGTTCGAGACACCTGTGGGCTAAAGTAAGGTGACATAACACCAAACGATCAATTAAAAAATTTATTAAAGGCAGAAGTTATGTTTTAACAGAAGCCAATTAAACCTTTTTAAGCTAATTAAACCCCATTAAAGCTCTGTAAACAGTTATCAATAGTGGATAGTAAACCCTGTTATTTTAAAAAAGGGCTGAACAGCCTGTAACATATATGAAAAAGAGAGAGAGAGATAGAAAAATAGAGGGAGAGATCAGGATCATCACCGTGGGTTCCAGCAATGTCTCCAGTCCAGTTCCTGGTCTTGTCGGTGATGGTGGTGGGTGCACACTGAGGTACGACTTGCTGTCCCTTAGATACACTGGCTTATTTGCATGCGAGGTGGGAGGACACAGGTCCCCTGGTATTCACATGTGAAGCGAGGAAAAGGGTGGCCTTTGCTGGGCTCATTTACAAGCAAGGTGAGGGAGGGCGGTGTTTTAGTGCTAGTCTCCGCCTTTAGTCTCACTTCCTATGCTAATTACAGTCACACCCCTTGAGGACTTATATGGCTCCTGAACCCCTGCTCGACTTATGTAACTCCCGATCTTCTGCACAGGCACCGCTGGGGGGGTTGTGAAGCCCCTTCCTCACATAAACTCTGCGAGTTGTTCTGGCCAGCAACACGGAACCGCGCACCCTCCGGCATGCCCCCCGCCCCGTGCCTGGCAGGAGCTGCCCGCACCTGCCGCTCGCAGCGCTGTGCAGCCACAGCGTTTGAGGCATTAACTCTTTCAGTCTCTCACATCTTTTGCTTTTCCTATTATTTGGTATCACATTTGCATATACGTTGCTTTATTGAATAACACCAGGCAGGAAGACTTAACATTTCAAGAGTCTGTTTCTGGGTAAGTTGTGTGTCAGCTAATAACACTGTTGTCAAGTCACACATCATTGTAATTCATATCAAAGGCAGTGGTCAGAGTTCATTATTGCAGTTGAGTTCTCATAGTCTAGTCATGTACTGACTGTAATACTAATCACCATTTTTAATATAAAACGCAACTCCTTAGTGTTACATTTTATAAAAGTTCCCCTTTAGTAAAGAAATTAGCTATTAACCTTAAACCTGTAATTTTGCTTCCTCTTTTGTGTTGCTGATCAATTGCTGAATGTCTATGCTTTAAAAATATGAGGCTACTATTTGATGTTACTGTTAAGTCAATTATTGAAAAATGTCATATTGTAAAGTTCACATATTTCCTCTCTTAATGTAGAGCACTAAACAGGAGAAAACGCCATTCATTCTTGGTTATTTTTACTTTCAATAGTGAATTTTTGCCATTATGAATATGAATAGCAAATAAAAAATATGCAGGTAATGAGGAAGGGTCAGCTGGTTAGGGTACTACAGTTAGAGTTGCAGACTAGAATGAATCCAGTTCTGCCACAAATCCCCTGTTCAGCATGAAGCAAATCTAAACCACCATCCAAACCGTTGTCTTCTGTTCAACAGTAGGTGCTGAGAGAAGATTGTAGGAAGAAGACAAGTGAGTGGCAATACTTTCTGCAGGCTTTTTCAGCCCCGAGTTGTTTTTTCAGAAGCCATGTAAGAAGATGTGGTGTTCTGTAGATAGTAGCTGTTGATGAGTAATTTTTCATTTCATTTACGTGGGTTCAAAAAGATATTTGACAAATAACTTTCAGCATTAATAGTTATGCCATAGCATAATCACCTGCATATGAAGATTTATCAACCTTAGGGGTTTTCTTTGCATTTCTTTGTTTAATCTGGCAATTGCTTCTTAATTTGATGCCATCAAGTTCTTACAGTGAAAAAGAAGCAAACACTACTTCATGAATTTCTGACATACTGTCTCCTTTAGCTGTACTTTTTGCAATCTGAACAGTACTGCCTGTTTTTTAAGAGCCTTTAGTAGGGGTCCTTATAAAATAAATTTTGAAAGCTCAAAAATACTGTATCAATGAGCTTTCTTTGTCCACATGCTGACTGACTTTTTCAAAGATCTGTCATGGATTTGACATTTCATGCCTTTAAAATCAATGCCTTGGTTCTTGCTCTGTGCGTGCCCACCAGTTCTGTTCTTCAGAACAGCTTCTACTTGTTTGTTCTGCTTAGAATGTCTGTAATACCCAGATTTTCACCCCCTCATCTGACTTTTCTCAAAAGTTAGTATCCAATAACATCACACTTTCTGTCTTTTAAATCTCTCCCATGAAAGCAGAGAGTTTTAAATAAGGTACACACTACAGTTAACAGCTGTTTTATTCTGTAGTTCCTTTTGAAGTTTTGAGTGAGTGCTGTCTGGTCCTGGTGATTTGTCTCTGTTAGTTTTGTCTATAACCTCTTTTACTGACACCGCACTTTGAGGCAGGTGACCATATAGAATCATGTAGGTTGGAAAAGACCCCTAAGGTTATTGAATCCAACTGTAAACCTAGCACTGCCAAGTCCACCACTAAACCATGTCCCTAAGCACCACATTTGCATGTTTTTTTAAATTCCTCCATGGATGTGACTCAACCACTTCCCTGAGCAGCCTGTTTCAATGCTTGACAACCCTTTCTGTGAAGGATTTTTTTCTAATATCCAATCCAAACCTCCCCTGGTGCAACTTGAGGCCATTTCCTCTTGTCCTATCTCTTGTTACCTGAGAAAGGAGACCAACATCCATCTCTCTGCAACCACCTTTCAGGTAGTTGTAGAGGGTGATAAGGTCTCCCCTGAGCCTCCTTTTCTCCAGGCTAAACAACCCCAGTTCCATCAGCTGCTCATGTGCATTCCCTACAAAGAAAAATGCTGCTGTTAGAACTTCTCCAAGCTAATTTATGATAAAAATGAATGTAAATATACTTCTGTTTTTCCCATTGGGAACTGATAAATTGGGGCCCTTACAGCAAGACCAAGTTTTACAAAAAAGAACTGAAGCACTTAAAAAGGGATTTTTGCAGAATTTGCATATCTGTAAATTTTGTATGTTTTTTTTTTTAGTACATAAATATCACCAGGGATTCAAGATTTCCCTTGTTCAGATGATGAATTAAAAATATAGGTGACAAAGTCATTCTTCCTTTTTGCTGTCTAATAAACCTCTTAATTCTTTTTCTCTTCAGTAGGAGAGCTTCACAAAGAGAGGTTGGAGTGTAACCCTCTGTAGAGTGAACATAGCCTACTGACTAGCTAAATTTCCTCAAAAAGAGAAAGCTGGGGTTGAAGAAGTAGTTTGGAACCTAGGTCTGTCTTGCACTTCTAAGGAAGACATTTGGTAACCATTAAATCAAAACACACCGAAACCCTAAACTGGCCCTTTTTATAAAGAAAAGAAACTGACTGTGTAATGCATGAGACTGTGAATTCTAAATGGGTATTGATTACTGAACCTGGAAGGTGGGAGCGTTTTAAGCCTTCATATTGGCTAGATTGCCCAGATCCCTCCTCAGTGCTCTGAATATTGCAAATCTGATTTTAGGCCCATATTCTCTACATATATAAAGAGACATGCATTTACTTTTTATTACTGGAAATTCTAGGATGATGAGAACACGTCGATCCTCATGCAGATCCAATTCAGAAATGCTACTATTCCCAAATATTCTCATCGTTTTCTTGCTCTTGCTTTTCTTTGATAGGTAAATCATATGTTTTAGATAGTTTTGTGTGGTGTTTTTTTTTTAATGGAGGAAATGTTCAGAGAACTGAAAAGATAACCTTGTTATTGTAACATTGAATGATGGTGTTCTATCTGCTTAGTTTTATTAAATGAATATAGATCAAGTTGTTTCGTAGCTTTGTAGTAAATAATTATTCAAAATAATTTTTTTTAAAGCTTCATTTTTATCTAGATTTTTTTTTTTCAGCTAAGGATGTATTTGCCCTTGTGTCCTCTTTCTTTCAGTAACAGAAAATGGGTTTGGATTTTTAGCAAGTTCCAAAATATTTACCAGTCTCTTCCCTAGAGACTCTGCATAGAAAGAACAGTTAGAGGTAATCATATATGCGAGAACTGCAGTCTCTACACAAATTAAAATCTGAAATGTTGATCATAATTTTCAATTCAGGTTTTAATCACAGTGTTGAATGGATGGCTTAAATTCACTTTAATGGTTCTCTTCTCCTTTAGATATTCCTTAATTATTTTTAAAATGTCTGAGATGCTTGTTTACAAGTGCTTCTGTGAAGAAAAGGTCTTGCTTTGTGGAAGGCTTGCCAGCCTTCTTTTGTATCTCTTTCAAACTTCTGCCATTCCTCAGAGATTGTGACAGCCTTTTTGTCATGTAGTAGAATGAAAGTTCGTAGGAATTGAGAACGCTTGAAATCAATGTTAGTTGACTGCCTGAAGAAGCAATCTCCGGTGTGTGAACTGGGACCTTTGCTTTCTCACTCACCCCCTGCCATTTGTCCCTCGTCAGCCATCTATCAATCCAAAAGTTGTTTTGTTTTAAATTCAGTAAGAATTTTTTGGGTGGGGGTGGGGGGTGGGGAATATGTAGAAGGATTTACAATACTGTAGACTGTATTTTAGAACAGGCCCCAAACCCACATAATGTCCTTTATTCTGCTTCCTTGCTTCTTGCTGTGCCATGATCTGCAGGAAATGTAAAAGAGAAGAGCCTCAAATGAGTTAGGTTGAAGGTGTAAGGCCTGCTTTACCTTCCTTATTTAGTGCATTGATAACATAGGTCAGTAATTTAGCAGATAGGTGTGTTTATGTTTACACCTTACAGATCACCTTTCAAAAAACCATATGGGTTCAGACACTTTCATTAATATTATCTGACTAGCAAAGTGTTGGAAGTCTGAAGTGTAAAATAAATGCTTTGTCATCTTGTAAATATTCCAAGGTAGAACATTGATTTTTGTTGGTGAACGAAGTACTTTCTCATCCTTGTTTATTCTTTTAAAATTGTGTATATAATTTCTTAGGGATAAGAACAATAACTGAAGATCTTGGTTGATGTAAAAGACTAATTGCAATCCTTATTCATGCAAATAGTTATGCATAAACACTCTCAGGCATGAGAGTGTGTAGCTATAGAAGACCAGTAGCAAGATAAAGTTGCTTGACATACTATTGTGTTTTTCATATCATAGAATCACAGAATATCTCAAGTTGGAAAGGACCCATAAGGATTATCAAGTCCATCTCCCTGCTGATTGCAGAACTACCTAAAACTAAATCATATGACTAAGAGCATATGACTAAAAGTTTTTTCAGAATTTTCTGAAGCTTTTTGACATATCAGTTAAAATTATTTAGCAAATGATGAGTTTATGTTTAAGGAATTGTAGCTACTTAGGGCTGAAATCTCAGTCAGGCTTGACTTTAAATTTGTAAATACACAAATGCTTAAAAAAATTAAAAAAAATAAAAAGGCCTTGGAGAAGTATCTGAGATATGGTTGAAATAATTTGTTTAACCAGCTATTGATTTACTTTAGACAATATTACAATTCTGTGAAACATCAAGATGTATTTTATGCTAAATAAAAATCTGGAAATTAACTTATAAAAACTTTAATGCAATTTTTATTTAATATAATGTTAAAAAGTAGCAGAACTGGAGAAAGGACTAACATTGTTAGTGCTTCCTTGTCTTCAAACAAGTCTTTAAAACCCAAGGAAGAATGGAATTGTTTTTCTTATTTTCCAGTTGGATACAATAACAGTCTACAATACGCAATCACAACCTAGCAAAAACTTCAGAAAATATTAGTCTTCAAGCTTTAATAGCAACAACATCAAAAAAGCTCTGCTAAAAAAAAATGGTTTAGGATCCTTAAAGGAAGTAAGATTTTCTAGACTTTCATCAGTTCCATTTGTGACTATTAATGAATTTCATCCTTGCAGCTGAAAAATTTCTTGAGGTATAATACATCTTAAAATCAGTTTTCAGAGTGAGATACCATGATTGTAATAAAAAGCTTTTCAATTGTATCATTTCTCATACTTCAGAAGATGAGTGGGTTTATCAGAAATTTTCATGATCACTTGACCATACTTGAAATTAATTGTGTTTTAATTCATCTGATATTGAAAGTTTATGAAGTATGGTTATTTTTATAGACAGTCCAAGAGCCTGATTGTGAGATGTGTATTTTTAAAATAAGATATGCATTTCTTTTCCACAGAACTCTTACTGATTATTAATTACATCACTAAGTCCTTATTGCTTTCTGTTCTGATAACGTGAACTCTTAATGAAATTTTATTGAGAGATATTATTTTGTCTAAACTAAAAGATAGATATACTTCAGCAAAATATCAAAATTTGGAATGGATGATTGACATTCTTTGTTTCAGTTGAACCGTGTAACTGGGGTACTCACTAAATCCTTTGAATCAAATTGATCAGGGACTTGGAAATGAGTCTCCGAAGTCAGTCTTTAGCAGAAAGGACAATCATCCAGTTATTTCGTCTAAGACTGGACACATTAGTACAGTCCAGTGTTCCTGAAAAATGTTTTTTTTCATAGTGAAATAAAACTAATGTTAAAGTGTGTTAAGACAATTTGAATAGAATGAGTGTATTTGCAAACTGTGGTATAGATTCTCCTTAAATTTTGAAAATTGTCCCTAAATGGAGCTTTTGTTCTCTAGTAAATTGTAATTTCTAAATCATGTAGAGCTCAGAATACAGTTCTGATTGTTATGGGGGGGGGGCGGGGGGGGAATCTGTAAAATGATAGTGAAAAACTGAATTAATCAAAGTCATGGTTAGTGTCAGTTTATGGCTTTGTAAATTAGTTTCTGTCATTTTCTGCAAGTTTGTATAATATGTAAATCAATGCATAGTTTTCCTGTTTTAATTTCTTAAGAGATAAGTGAAATAGAAAAATTATCAGCCATGTATCCATATGGAAACAAGTCACTGAACAAACTGAAATAAACTGTGTAAGTATTATCACTGGCAATATTGGACTATTTTGGTGGCCCTCAACAGAACCAACTACATTTATTATATATAGAAAGCTAGGGTATGTATATATAAAAAAAAAAAATTAAATATCTACTCTCAGGAAGAAGGTTGCTTTTTTTTAAATTCTGATGGTATTGGTCAACTAGGAATAGCCTGGCATATTACTTTACTTTATAGATCCTAGCACTTTGCAGATAGTCCATTCAGAGAAGTAATCTGTCCTTTCTCGAGTGTAATCAACAACGTGAATTGGAACACTACGGGCTTAAATCTCAAATGTTTGACATTGGAGTGAATGAAAATATTTTATCATCTCAGCAAGGAAGAAAATAGGAAACTATTGAAAATGGCTTGACTATGTATTTTTAATGTTTTAGACTAAATCAATTGTTTTTCAAAGCTGTGAGGAAGCATCAACTCAAAGGTTTCAAGAGACCATGAAGATAACACATAGTGGAAATATCAATATAAATTTTTCAAGCAACATATGCCCCAGGACTTAGTACTCAAGGCAAGGAAATAGAGTTTTTAAAATCAGATCTTTTTTAGGGGCCAGATTTCATGTAATTTCTCTTTAAAAGTGAAGCAAAGATTTTTATACCCTAAAAAGCAGGGAATGGGTATAATTCCAGTAAGGCAAAGTTTTTTTTATGTTGCCACTGAGTGTGCAGAGAACAGTTGCAGAAGCTACAACTTTGTCAGAGAGCTTCAAACATTTTTATTTATGACTATAACCCTTAGTGTCCCTCAAGCTTTTGGTCATTTCTTGTTTTATACCATGTTGTAGGTCTGTAATATTTGGGGCTGATAACACATTCAATTCACTTCTAATTAAAAAAAAAATAATAATTTTCATGCCTGCTCCCAATTACTGCTTCACTGACTGGAAATAATTTTGTATTATGTTTTTATATTAAAAAAGGGGGACATTTTATTTTAGGATTGTTGATTAGGTATTCTATACAACTTGTAAATAGGCAAGGAAAAATTTTAGGAAACAATGTGAAATTGGTAAAATACAATACATTGTGATTTAGACATTTCAAAAGACAAATATTCCTATAAAAATACAAATTTTGGAGGTGAAATCTGGACAGGAATTGAAAATACAAACTGTTCTCCCTCAGTAAATTTGCTGCGACTGACAAAATGACTGGCATTGTGTCGACACCCTTCCAATAAATGTGTGCAACAAACGTTTTTTGAGCTTATGCTGGGACTGAAAGTAAGCCCCTTTCATTTCACCTCATAATTAGTGGAATAACATAATTGAATAAGAGTTCAACTGCTGATACGTGATAAAAACAAAACTGCTATGAATCAGGACATTTAATACAAATCTTCATATTATACTTACTGAAAAATATTTTCCTTGAATTTCACATACTTTGGCAGCTGTAGCAAATACTCAAGATATTTGAAAGAAGAAATATCCTACTTCAGATATTTTTTCTTACAGTGGAGTTGTACAGTTTTTTGGATTCTCAAATCTTGCTCCTTTGTGTTTATGAATAGCAGTCAGCCTTTCCTTGTTAGGTTTCCCATGTTCAATATTAATTATACACTTGTAAAAGGACTTTAAAATAGATAATCATCAAATAATGGTGATGTATATATCTTTTACATACAGATCTTTATCATTGTGTTTATCTTCCTTTTCTGCCTACTACAAAATATAAAGCATTAAATAAAAATCTAATTATTCTATCAACATAATTTTCTGCCTGCAGAAACTTCAGAAGTCCTCTCTACCTCCTTGCCCCTTGGGTCATTTGAAATGTAAACTAGAGTTGCTGAGAAGGCTTAGGAACTGGAATTGAAGAATAACTCTTTTCAAGAAAATTGACTTCAAAATAATTGGGACCCCTAAAGATAAGGTTGATAGATCTTCTTACTGATGTATTTTGTGGTAGATACCATTGTAAATTGTGCCTTGGTATAATATTTCTTAAAATCAATGGTAAGATCATTGTCTTTGCCTTTGAACAGCTACTGAAGGGCATCGTATGAAAGTGTGGCAGTAAGATGACTTTGAAACTTTCTGGTTCAGTGGTGGATCTTTATTATTTGTGATTTGCCCAGAAATAGTAAATTTATGTGAACTCTTCTCTAAGTTATTCAAGGTGCCAATGGCCCTAAGAGGCTATTCCAACTTAGAAACTCATATCCCAGAGTTTACTTACTGTATGAAATTGATATCAAGGAGTTTTCAGTTGAATATCTCCAACAAATTTCTATCCTTCTATGCTCCTAAAATGGCATGAGGTTATGGATGTGTTGGCTGTTTTGTGTTCATTCTCTAGCCTTTATTACAGCTTTTCAGTTTGATAATACAAGCATTTGCATGCTTACGGGTTTGGGTTTTTTTGTGAACTATCCAGACCAAAAATAGACATGAACAGCAGCAGACTGCAGTGCATCATGATATAAAGAGCATGAATTCTTAAGTAATTTGTCAGGGGTCAAAAATCAAATTCCGTTTGTGTATTAACCCCTGATTTTTATTGTGAGGTATGTCTTGCTTGTTTCATTGCTGCCCTTCTATAAAAGGTATTTATTCTGTATGAGAAGTGAAAGACTAATTAGTAGTGTTTACTCCAAGTGTAGCACTCTGCAGCTTTTTTATAAAAACTTGTGGCAATATTATAATATACTGATTTTTGAAAATGAATTAACTTAAAAGCACAAGTCACAGTGTTTTGGAAAATTCACTGCTCTGTTTTTTTACAGAAGAATTTTGACCTGTTTCCTTTATTTAGGGACCAGCTGCCGCTGTAGGTATAGCCTACCTACAGGTAAATCCTACCTATAAAGGAGGAAAAGAGCAATCTGGATATGTAGAATTTACAGTTTTGTATCTGAGCAGAGAATTTATTTTAAAACTTTAAAAAAAGAGAATGTTTAATTATTAGACAATTTTAATTAGAGCAATAGAATAGTGATGTTATTAAATTGCTTTGTCAGTGACAGAAGTTTTATTGATTTCGCTGTTCTTTTTTTTTTTCCCCCCAAACTTGGTATAATACCCAGTTTGAACACATACAACTGAAATATCTCATCACTTTTTCATCAGAGAAAGAGTTCTCTATAGGGAGCCAGTACAGATGTTCCTGATGCTCAATAAGAAAGGAGTTAGTCTTATGCTTTCTCCTCAAGACTGCCTTCATTAGCGTGTACCGGAATTATTCCCAAAAGAAGTGAATGCAAGGCATTGTAAATCCACACTCTGGTATAAGGTACTTCCATTTCTATGCAAGTGCTGGGACAGACCGCTTAAACTCTAAAACAGAAGTCCTGTTCTAAGGCTCTTCATAGTAGGTGCCTGGAATTGTTAAGGGATCACACCTGTAGCAAAAAGCCTTTGGTTCGATGTTCAGTGTCCTTCAAGTAGGTTTGTGTTTTGCAAGAACACAGTTTAGGATATCTTAGAAAAACAGATCTTGCATATTTTTTTGAAAGCAAAATTGAAGGCATAATCTCATTCTGAAAATTGTTAGTGTGTTAAAAATTCAGGTTGTACTGATGGCAAGTCTTATAAAATTGGATGACTAGTTATTTTGAGCCAGTGTTGCTTATATGGATGTAGATTTAAATGAGAATCACAGAATCATCTAGGTTGGAAAAGACCTTGAAGATCATCCAGTCCAACCATTAACCTAACATTGACAGTTCCCAACTACACCATATCCCTGAGTGCTATGTCGACCTGACTCTTAAACCCCTCCAGGGATGGGGACTCCACCACCTCCCTGGGCAGCCCATTCCAACGCCCAACAACCCGTTCTGTAAAGAAATGCTTCCTAATGTCCAGTCTAAACCTTCCCTGGTGCAACTTGAGGCCATTACCTCTTGTCCTATCGCTTATTACTTGGTTAAAGAGGCTCATCCCCAGTTCTCTGCAACCTCCTTTCAGGTAGTTGTAGAGGGCGATGAGGTCTCCCCTCAGCCTCCTCTTCTCCAGACTAAACAACCCCAGTTCCCTCAGCCGCTCCTCGTACGACATGTGCTCCAGACCCTTCACCAGCTTCGTTGCCCTTCTTTGGACACACTCAAGTAATTCAATGTCCTTTTTGTAGTGAGGGGCCCAAAACTGAACACAGGAATCGAGGTGCGACCCCACCAGTGCCGAGTACAGGGGTAAGATCCCTTCGCTGTCCCTGCTGGCCACGCTATTTCTGATACAAGCCAGGATGCCATTGGCCTTCTTGGCCACCTGGGCACACTGCTGGCTCCTGTTCAGCCGGCTGTCAACCAACACCCCCAGGTCCCTCTCTGACTGGCAGCTCTCCAGCCACTCCTCCCCAAGCCTGTAGCGCTGCTGGGGGTTGTTGTGGCCCAAGTGCAGCACCCGGCATTTGGCCTTATTGAAACTCCTACAGTTGGCCTTAGCCCATCGCTCCAGCCTGTCCAGATCTCTCTGCAGAGCCTCCCTACCCTCGAGCTGATCAACACTCCCACCCAACTAGGTGTCATCTACAAACTTACTGAGGGTGCACTCGATCCCCGTGTCTAGATCATCAATAAAGATGTTAAACAGGAGTGGCCCCAAAAACCGAGCCCTGTGGGACACCACTCATGACCGGCCGCCAACCGGATTTAACTCAGTTCACTGAAACTCTTTCGGCCCGGCCATCCAGCCAGTTTTTTACCCAGCAAACCGTGTGCCCATCCAACCCATGAGCAGCCAGTTTCACCAAGAGAATGCTGTGGGAAACGCTGTCAAAGGCCTTACTAAAGTCAAGGTAGACAATGTCCACAGCCTTTCCCTCATCCAATAAGCAGGTCTCCCTGTCGTAGAAGGAGATCAGGTTTGCCAAGCAGGACCTGCCTTTCATAAACCCATGCTGACTGGGCCTGATCATCTGGTTGTCCCACATGTGTTGTGTGGTGGTACTCAGAATGAGCTGCTCCATCAGCTTCCCGGGCACCGAAGTCAAGCTGACAGGCCTGTAATTTCCTGGATCATCCTTCTGACCCTTCTTATATATGGGCATCACATTGGCCAATTTCCAGTCTGTGGGGACCTCCCCGGTCAGCCAGGACTGCTGGTAAATGATGGAAAGCATCTTGGCGAGCACCCCAGCCAGCTCCTTCAGCACCCTCGGGTGTATCCCATCCGGTCCCATAGACCTGTGTGTGTCTCTGTGATGCAGTAGGTCACTGACTGTCTCCTCCTGGATTGTGGGGAGGTCGTTCTCCCAGTCTCTGTCTTGTGGCTGAGGAGGCTGGATTCCCTCAGTACAACTAGTCTCGCTATTAAAGACTGAGGCAAAGAAGGCATTAAGCACCTCAGCCTTTTCCTCATCACTCGTTGCCATGTTTCCTCCTGCGTCTAGCAGGGGATGGAGGCTCTCCCTGGTCTTTCTTTTGCTGTTGAAGTACTTATAGAAACATTTCTTGTTATCTTTGACAGCTGAAGCCAGATTAATTTCTAGCTGGGCTTTAGACCTCCTGATATCCGCCCTGCATACCCTCACAGCATCTTTGTAATCATTGTGAGTGGCTAGCCCCTCTTCCAAACGCTGTAAACTCTCCTTTTCTCCCTGAGTTGCAGTTCTTCCCCGAGAAGAAAAGGCAAGTCCTTTGTGTTTAGTATTATGATTTGCTTATGTGTATGATGATAATTCTGTATGTTTTCCAAATGAGATAGGATCTAATTTATTATAAATTTTATAGAAGTCTAAAAAGAACCAAACTACTTTTGATTTAGAATATGACCATTCTATGAAATCAATTCTATAGCTATATTCCTCTTTCACCTGCTTTAAGACACTTCCTTTGTAAAACTGTGTAAGATAGCAGTGAAGAATGTGATAATGTCACTCTCTCTCGTGCACATATACGCAAAGTTGGGATAAATCAGATTTAAGCTTTGTTTTAATACATTGCTTGATGTAACTTTATGCTTTATCTAAGTTATGTGTATAATTTTCTTTAAAGGCTTCAGTTCTTTCTTGTTTCAGTCATAAAGGTTTGCAGGTGACCTTTAAGAATACCCATATTGGCTCTAGTTTTGTCTTAGCTTACCTCAGCAGAATTTATAGGTGACTTTGTAATGCTGTAACAATCAGTACTGCTTGCATTTTTTTAAACCTATTCTTTCATAATATACTCTTTGCTACAAAAGCGTTTTTCTAGGTTTTGCCTAAACTAGGGTTTTTTAGCTATTCTTGGTACTCGATCGTATTTTCCTGCCAACGTGTTCTCAGTTTAAATGCTGCTTACATATCAAAGTAAGCAGCTTTTGCTGGGATAAGTAATTCTAATATGCCCTAAGCATAAGAAGGTTTGTGCTGGCAAAACTGCATTTTGTCAGCATGATTGCTGTTACAGTAGTTGCTCTTTTTGGGAGTCTGTGGTGTTTAAATGACCTTTTTTACATTCAGTATTGTTATACCCACATCAGCAAAACTCTGTTTTACAGGCATGGTCTAAGCTTTTAATTTAACTAGTAGGTTTGGCCCTGGAAAATGAACCTCAAGTATAATAACTCTTCCTATCTGCAATCCTGGGACTCTCTTATGACCTGGCTGTGTCCAAGGTGCCATAACTGTCTATTTAAGGGTTGTTAGATGGCACAGAGAAGAATAGCTTCTAGGTTCTCCTGACCTGTGTAGGGAACTTGTTGGGGTTTCCACTGTATATGGATATTTTTTCCATCAACTTAGTAAGAACAGAAATTGTCTTTAAATTCAAACTTTTTAACTTAGAAATAATGAGTTTCTTTCCTTACATAAACTCTTCTTTCTCTTGGGTGTAACTTGTGCTTTTACACATTTCTGTATGCAGGAAAAAATGAACACATTTGGTAACTAAGTCACAGCCTAGTTCAACATTAATGTTTATATAGGTGCACAAAATTATATTGGTTTTTTATGTTTTAACCAATTTAGTCGCTGTGTTTTACTCGTCTGTAGGTGCATGTGCCAGTACTGTATAATGCAATAGATCTTCTTATGCTAGGCTCCTCCTCCCACCCCAACTTCATACAGATTATTACATTTAGGTGAATGCAAGGATCAGAGAAATAGGAAAACAATATGAAATACAAACCCATTATTTGTACTTAATGTACATATCTGATTTCTAAGTATTTCTCAGTTCTTAATATATATGGTTGTTCTGTTAGCATGCCTTTCATTCTTTTTGTATTTCCTTTACATAACACGATTTCAGCAAATATGGACAACCAGGGCTCTGATAGGTGACACTAATCTTAAATTAAGCATGTGATGATTTTATGACCCTTGAATGTTTGTTCTAGACCCCTTTCAATTTCTTCATTAAGTTCAAAGAAGGGAACATGCAATTCCTTTTAGTTGCTTCAGTTCACAGTCTAGTGCTTTAGCTTACATTGTCCATAAAAATAATACCTTCTTATCTTTTCTTACTGGACATGAATGAAAACTCTTAAATGGAAACATGTAATTTTAGGAACGTATGTGTTCTTTTTAACGAATAGTTTACCAGACAGAATTAGTCTGATTATTGTTGTACCAGAAGTCAGTATAGGGTATTACACAGTAAAGCTTCAAATGAGAAACTAAATGCTTCTTTTAGTCAAATATAACTCCTGTTTATTCATAGAGAACTATATAATTTAACTCTGTGTTTCTAACTGACATACTTCTTGCAAGACAGTTTTGTAGTATGTTATATGCTGAGTTCCCACTTTTTCAAGTGTGCAAAAGCATCTGCCTCATGTTGAGCAGATAGCCATAGCAGGCATCCTCAACACTTTCAGATGTGCTCTCAGTGTTTGAGTTCTGCAGTTATTACATGGATTTCATAATACAGTCTTACCTTATTTCTGTATCACAAAGCTGAACCTACCTATTTTTTATGAAGCACTTCAGTAATGTTATAAAGACATGAGAAAACCTTTGAAACACAGTTTGGTGTTCTCTGTGGTGAATAGGCATCTAGTACAGTGTGTAATGAAAAGGGACAATCAGACAGTATGATATAGGGAAAAAGTATGAAATGATATAATTTGTATGTCATTGTAGTGTTTGTGAGAGACATGCTTTACTAATAAATATGAAGTGGTTTGGGTTCTCAGAATAGAAAGGATTGGATTCATGTAAAGTATTACTGTTTTTTCAGAATAATATTCTTTCTTATAAGTATGTATATGCTGGTTTGTATCTGATTTTGAAATTCAGGAGAATATAGCTAAATTCTTTTGGGTAACCACTCTTCAGTATTGTCAAGACAAGTGTCTGACAAATGTATCCTATATTAATCTGTTAAACCCAAGAAGTTAGTTCATGCTTTAAAAAACACAGCATATTTATAGTTTCACTATTTGTGCTGAGTCTGTTGATTCAAATTATTAATGGTGCATGCTGACTGTTTCATAGTATGTATAGTATTTATGGATTTTTATTAATTTCTGCCATTTAAAAAATATTAATTTAATTACTCTTCCACTCATTTGAATCACATCAGTGAAGCAGACCTAGAAGTAATTTTCAAAGCAGTATAACATTGCTGTTTCTATTTAATAGCTGAAGTGGAGCTCATTTTTGTAAAGAGCTAGTTAAAGACTGAGGTTCTGGGTCATGGATTTTGGCAACAGCTATTCTACTACTCTGCTCCTTTTGTGAGTTTAATGTGTTAAGTAAGAATTCACTTCCTCTCTTTTTAAATAAATCTTAAAATATGTTTTTACAGCCTTGTGGAAGAAATCCATCTTTTTCCAGTTCTTTTCCAAGTCATCTTGGTAAGAATAATTTTTTTCATATATATATATATATAGTAATAGATAGGTATCATATCTCCCAAATCATGTCAAACTAGTAAGTTTCATTAGACATGTTGATAAAATAATAAGATGTTGATAAAATGGAGTTGAACAGTATCAATACAAAAAAATCTAGTGTAAGAAGCCATTTATGCGGTTCTCACCAACTAATCTACATGTATAAAAAGTTTCTCTTAAATACTTTTTTTTTTGAACCAAATGAAAACCTGAAAAATGGAATTAATGAACTAGATCCTTAATTAGAACTATATATTTTCCCAACCTAAGCAAGAAATGCTGAGGAACTTACATTTTATTTAACAGTACAAAACCCGAGTTTGATACTGTTGGCATGGTAATACCAATTCGCGCTATTTGCTTTTAGAATTTCTTTCAATGTAAAGTCTCAAGGATATAATTTTGGTCGCATGCTGAATTTCCATCCCTAAGTAGGATCTTCCACTTATGGAGATCATGAAAACTGTTGATGTTTTTGTGTCTCTGAAATGTTGCAAAACAAATATATTAATGAAGAAGAAAAATCTGTAGGCTAGTTTGGAAGCTGGGTACTGTGCTGTCCACTAGCTTTCTCACTGCTAAATTCCACAGTCTCTTGTTTATTTTTTCAGTCTTTTTGTTTATGAAGTTGTATCAGGTAAGTGTCCTGTCATGTAAGCATGCTCCTGATGAATACTAAATATTTATTATAAATAAATACGCATAATTTATGCAGTGCAGGCAGATTGCATACTTGGTTTTATATCATTCTTCAAATTCAATCTTACTCAGAGTAGATGATGTTCATAAATGTGATCTGAATCAACTCTGATATTCCTTTCTTATGTTTAATTATTTTAGTCTTCATTCTTCCTTTGCAGTGATTTATTTCACTGCCTATCATTTTAAATCTCTTTAATACCACATACCCAGATAAGCCCTTTTTTATTAAAGTAACCTCTTTAGTGATGATAGATTTTTCCGCTAGCAGACAGAACACAGGCTTTATGATATTTTGTGTACATATATGCACAAATCTCTTCTTGTGATAAGTATTAACAATAAAAGCAACATTTTACAGTAGTTCATAATTTTGACCTGGGGTGAATACTGCTTTTTGGTAGTAACAAAAGAGGAACATAGTAAAATATGGAAGTCAAATGTTTCATGTTAATAGCTTCAAATATCGAATGAATGTTGGAAATGTCTCCAGGTGTTGGAATCTTAAAGTTTAACTGCCTATATATATATATACACACACACACACATGTGTATATATTAGTATATAGCTATGAGTATTTGAACATGGTTAGGATCTCTAGGAATATTGCCAGATATTGAAAAACTTTTTATAACGTATCTATAGTCATGGAATTTAAAGTGTATGTATGTCATGCCATGTAAGTAGGATAAGTTGGAGTCAGTCGTAAATGTTTCTTCCTGACCTCCCCATGCACAGTTTGACCTAATGAGTTCTAGAAATAGTTTTTTTAGAGAGTAAAAAGCAGCTAAGATCAAAATTGTCTGTGATTAGTGGTCTGTGAGGGTTTCACAGCTCTCTTAAACCTGTATAGGTATCTTTGAGCTTATGGTTAGAGTTGTGAGGGGAAAAAGCTTATAGCTTTTAAGGAGAAAAAAAAATTTCCCCTTTCAACATGCTTTGTTCAGAGAGGGCACCTGTAATGGCTTCAGTTGCCATATATAGCATTCAGGCTTTAACAGTACACTGGCTGTCAGCTGTGGTCTTGTTTGGCTCAAGGGATGGAAGATGTGAGACCCTAAACAGGTTGCCACCCTCCTTACTGTTCCTCTGTTTTCCCTACAGAAAAGTGAATTCAGCAAAAGAATGTTAGGCAGTTGGGAAGGCTCAGGAGCCAGGACTAATCAGACTGGAAGGATTAATCAGTAGGCTGTTTTTCCTTGTGAACAGAACAGATTAGCAAACTCCTTCATTATAGATTTCCAAAATAATTTTCATGGTCGTATGAGTGAAGGGGGCTGCATATTATTTACTTCCCACTACTCTCCATAAACTAGTCTGGCTATGTTTATACTTCCGTTGGTTTCAAGAAACAACACAGGTCAGTAACATTGAGTTCTATGTTGTTGTACCCAGAATTTTACCAGACCCTAAACTACTGAATTTAAATTATCCTTCAGAGTTAATACACTATTTTATAGTGTCAATAAGTTAATGTAGAGCTATTACTATCAAGTTAAAGAAATATCACTAGCACTTCATAATTTTCTATGCCAAGACCAAATGTCCAATGTGTTTTCTATGCATTGTTGAATGTAGTTCATGTTATTTTCAACAATGCCACTGACATTGACTCTTTTAGGCTCTGAAGGAAATAATGTGGGCTCAGAATTAGAAAGTCTCTCCAGGAGCAGTCTAGGCTGTGCTACAGTCAAAGTGGGATTGAATGTACTGGCTTTAATCTAGCTATCACAGTAGTGAGGACATGATGGCTTGCAGGTACTAGGCAATTCATAAGAAATAGGTTTTAATGTGACTGCTTCTCGCTGCTCACTGATGTAGAGTTGCACTACCTCATATACTGCATACTACCCTATGTTGTGGTCTACGCAATAACACTGAGATTTGGTGGTTTCTTACCCTTTATCATGTATCTGGACCAGTTAGATCTCTGAACTCTGCTGAATCATTCCAAATGCATCCTTTCATGTAATTTATGACTGTGATTTTGTAAATGTTATAGTTGCCAAACAAAAAGAACTGGATCAGTGAAAAAGGCTATCTACCTCAAAAGTTGTTCTAAGAGAATAGCTATTAGTTTTATTCACCTGAGCTAATTTTTAGTTACTGATCTTACTAATAAGAGGCTTTAAATCCAGTTGCCATTTGCCTGGAAACCCACAGCACTCATTTATCACTCAACACTTAGTTACATTTAGGAAACGCACATTAATAGTGTACTTTGTGAATATGTGAAAGACCTGGATGCAGTTCTTCATTGTGAAACTTCGGAGAGGAATTTCATGTTACACCTGAATGCAAATTAATTTCATCAGTACTGTGATCCTAGTGTTGGCAGTTACATAGATTATGAGTAGTTCTGCAAAGCAATATGAAGGTATGACTGCAATATGAGTAGACATTTATCTTGGTATAATGTCTGATGAGATCAGTGAAGGTGTAGTGATGGGTATCTGTGGAAAAAGGGAGATGTATTGACAATACGTGAGTATGTTCAGGACAGTGTGTGACCAAAAAACAGAAGGAAAGCTGACATCATAATGTGCAAAATTCAGAAGGTTCAAACTCCCCTTGGTAATGAGATTACAAATAATGCGCCAAATTCCATGATGACATATAGGATACCAAAAGTTCCGCTGATACAATGTGAAATGGTGCTGTTGATGAAGAAGGGATTGTAGCAGGAAAAGTTACTGTGGGATATGTTTCATGTTTTACTTTCTTGCTGACTTTTTCCTGCTACAACCTTAGTATTATGTTTCTAATATATTTTACTATGTCAAACCTATGATCTATCTGCAATATCAGTGTATTATATACAAAATATTACTTTTGAATATTATGTTATAATGCTGGAATGAGGTTGATAAAGGAATTGGAAATGGTTTATTCCCATATTTGTAAATTACAGCTATTTGTATTTTATATTGCTACCAAGATTTTGCTGAGTAGCTAGCAATGAAGTTGGCATATATGTTATTTTCTGTGATGTGTTACTTTTTACAGGGGGTAGGACGGGGACCCTCCACACATCATATTACCTGGCCTTCCTTTAGGGTTATCTGAATCGAAGCTATTGCATAGAAAAGAAATTCTGTGTGGTTGGTGAATTTCTATTTTTTTGACAATAAATTTTAAAACTAAACCTTATGATGCTTGTGATTAGGAGCTCAGTGCTATTTTATTTTTAAAGCTCAGTAGTCAATTGTGTGCTTATTCTGTTAAAATCTCTAGTGCAACTTTTAATCACACCAGCATCTCACAGATTTCAGTCTTTGCTGTCAAATGTTTTTTTGCAACATTTCGCATTTTAATGGTCACATGAAAAATGTAGCAACATGGATTTAAAGGCATATCCTTTTTAAAAAAATTACTTTAAAGTAAGTTTGAAAGTTATTGTGTTTATAAATGATATCTTATTATTAAATACCATCAAGCAATGGTAGATAGTGTCTAATGATTTAAAGGTACAAATATGATTTAAAGGTACAAATATATGATTATTTTATGTATACTGTTGATCTATCCTTAACACAAGCAAGTCCGCATCTTTTATTTACATTTTTTGAAAGAATTAAAATTAATTTTAAAATTACAAATTTTAATTTGTTTTCCTTTAAATACAGTGGAAAGCTGTTACTATGAAGAGACAAAATATGTTTCTTTTCGTAGTCATATCCATACACTTTTTGTTTTATTTTTCCTAGTTGTGTCATGCTGGCAGACACTGATCCTCTTGGAAGGTGTGCTTTGCTCATTTTGTTGTAATTGCAGGTGAAAATCAAGTTCATTATTCCATTGAGCACTAAGGAAGAGAGTATGAGTGAGGTATGATTATAAGAAAAATTGTAACAGTTATAGCAAAATTAGTTAAACATATTCATACTTTAAAAGAAGAAACAAACTACTCCAGTTTTATTTGGGTAGCACCTTCTTTTCAAGATAGCTAATAATTCTGTGGAAATTTTGTCTAAGTAGGGTATACATAACCATGTGTAACTAGATTGCTTTGGGCTTTTTAAAATTAGAAATAATTTTAACCAAAACCCTTCAATAAAAAAAACCCCTAAACTTGTGAGAAAGAAGTCATGTAGCAGCCAAGTGGAAGCCGTGGTTGGATTTTATATTTCATTTTGAATTTTAATTGGAGGAAAAAATCAAGCTACAGGAAATGGTTACAGTCAGAGATTCCACTCCTTGTCATCCAGTTAAAGCAACAAAGCCTCCCACTTAGAACTGTTTAAAAATAATACTTGTTTTCTGACAAGCCTTTCCTGTGAAAATACTATAAAAAAGGAAAAAAAAACATTGGAGAGGAAAAGTGGGAGCCTCATCATTCCTATTTTACCTGGTTTCTGTTTTCTACTGAGAGACTGCAGTCAAATATAATTTGAGGGAGGATGTAGAAGTATTTTTCTGTTTAGCAGCCACATGGATGATAGGTATGAGGAACATGTATCACAGGTTACTACAACAGGTGAAGCATTAGTTTACTTGTCTGCTAAACTAAGTACCATTTAGTCCAGCGTGGTGCACACCTTGTTGATTGTCTAGAGGAATGGAGGGCATGTTTCTAACTTGCAAGTACTTGTAGATAGTCCAGGGTGGATACTTGAAACAGTAGAAATAGGAGACTCTTATTCTTATATTCTGTAGAGAGTACAAGTTTATGCTGCTGAACTAATCTGCTGAAGAAAATTATGATAGCAAATATGGCAAATAATATAAGCTCTAGCACTTTGTGAATAGGCAGTTGGTCCTCTATGTTGTAAATGAGCTTTGAGCTGAAGTCCCTCCTTAAGCTCTGTTTTTGCATGGGAAGATTGATACTGGTGGTAACTGATAGCTATCAACATTTCACTCCAGTCTGTGGGCATACTCAATGCTTAATTTAGCCTCAGCCCTGTATTAAAAAAATCAACACAAAGGTATCTGGGAATAGTTAGGCAACACATGTTTTAAAGAACAGGAAATAGTATTTATTTTAATAGCTTTGTGTGTGGTATTCCTGTTCCTGTCTGTGTATTCAATGCTGTTATAAAAATGTTAAATGCAATGTCTCATTTTGGTGTATTTCATCTACTCATTACTGCTGTTAGGGGAAATCTGCATTTATAAGGTACCTGAAATTAGATTCTAAGAGTGATTTTTGTGGCTTCTACAGGATGGGCATTAGTTATAGTTAGGAACCTTAAATTTATCCATAATGACTATCTCCTTTTTTTTCTATTTGTGAAGTATGCATATTTCCTAAAACCTACTAGTTTAATAGCCAAATTGTATGCTGTGGCAGTGTATGTAAGGCTGCTGTGACAAATTAGGAATGTAATCTGTGAGGATTTTTGAAAGTGAAAATGCCAAAATCCTGTTTTAATGGATGGTTTATAAAGCAAAGTAATTGCTTGTTTTGAAAGAGATTTAATATCCAAAGATGGGTTGAGGAGAAACGAGTGAAAAATTGTTAGACTATCTTAAAATTTATGTTTGGAATGATAAAAAATTATGAGATACCATTTAAAGAAAATAAATGTAATGCAAATGTAAAAATTACTATGCATAGAAGAACACTTTAACAATGAGTATGGTCTAAATCTTTTCTAAACTGACAAATTTCTTACAAATATGTTGAAGTCTTGTGTCAACATTCAGTAAGGTATTACATTTATTATCTTTTTAATGCTAAATCAAATGAATGGGAGTGTTTCTAAAGACTGAAGAAGATACTGTAAAAGGCAGTAGGGTACAGTATGTTAGTTTCTAATTTTCAAGGAACAAAATATGGCTACTCTGATAGAAATGTTTTTTTCATTACTTTAACTTGCTTAAACACTTTAGTTTAAGGGTGAGGTGCCTGAAACTACTTCTCTCTTTTAAATTGCTAACTTGAAAATAGTGTATACTTAAAAGGGATAAGCCTGCATACTGCATAGCAGAATGCATACTCCTGGAAATAAATGTGCAAGTGTAACTCCATGGAGAATTTTTTTAGCAGGAAGCAGAATCTTACTAAAAGTAAGTGGGTTTTTTTTCATGAACAGATTTTACTTTGGTTTTTTGACAGTAATCTTTCAGTCAGGAGTTTCTGGGGAAATATTTATTTGTCTATAAATTTGTAAATGTTTGATTAGCATTGAATCAGGTTGTTAATCTGTTACGGTCAGTTGTTCTCTGCAAGTATTAACACTGTACACAGAATGAACTCTTAACAGTTTTGTTCTATCGATGTGTAACTATGATCTTCTTAACTGATGACAACAAAACTATTGGAAGCCAAAATACACGGTATAAAAGCCATTTCTGATTGTAGTTAATAATGAGAATCCATGGTATGTGAATTGTTTTCCCAGATATTGTTAGATGATGTGCAGCAGTTTTGCATATGGATAAAGCAGTCACAGAATCATAGAATATCTCAAGTTGGAAAGGATCCATAAGGATCATCAAGTCCAACTCCCTGCTCCTTGCAGGACTGCCTAAAACTAAATCATATGACTAAGAGCATCATCCAGGTGCTCCTTGAACTCTTGTCAGTCTTGGTGCCACGATCACTTCTCTGGGGATCCTGTTCCAGTGACCGACCACTCTCTTAGTGAAGAAACTTTTCCTAATGTCCAATTGGAATTTCCCCTGATGCAGCTTCATTCCATTTCCTCATGTCTTATTGCTGATCACCAGAGAGAGATCATCTCCCCCTCCGCTGCTCCACTTGAGGAAGTTGTAGACTGCAATGCAGTCACCCCTCAGCCTTCTCTTTTCCAAGCTGAATAAACCAGGTGACCTCTGCTGCTCCTCATAAGTCTTGCCCTCAAGTCCTTTCACCATCTTGATCACCCTCTTCTGGACACCCTCTAATAGTTTAAAGTCCTTATAATGAGGTGCTCAAAACTGCACCCAGTACTCGAGGTGGGGCCACTCCAGTGCAGTGTAGGGTGGGACAATCACCTCCCTCAGCTGGCTAGCTGTGGTGTTCTTGGTGCATCCCAGGACACAGTTGCCCTTTTGGTTGACAGGGCACACTGTTGACTCGTAGTCAACTTGCCATTAACCCAGGCCCCCAGATCTCTTTCTGTGGGGCTGCTCTCCAGCCTCTTGTACCCCAATGAAAAAGTCAACAAAAGTTTCCTTTGCATAGGTATTTTGCTACAAATGATAGGAGAAAGATTTGACTTTTTCAGTGTTGTTGTAACTTATGCTAGACTTTCAACATTTGCTGTAACTGCAAAGCTTAAGGCTTGTCTGTGCTGGAGTCAGTGTGTGCCAGCAACTCACAAAGATGTCACCACCTAACTTTGAGCTAGTAGCTTAGCTAATGTTAGTAATGTAGATGCAGCAACAGAAGGCTTAGAAAGTGCAAAGCCTTCTATGAAGTTTAATAAATACTTGGGCAGTTAACTGCTGCAGCCATCCTGCCTTGGGTCTCCTAGGAAGTTCAAAGCAGAAGGTGTCTTCACAATTATTGTATGGATGTCTTCCCATACTTGCAAAAAACTAATGTAGTTGGTCTCATGGAAGGAGCTGGAACTGGAGTGTTGGAAGCAATGGGAACTTATTCTGGGGACTTCGGGACCATGTGGCAACCCCATGCTGCTCATTTGAACAGATACCATATTCCTCTAAGGTGAAGTGTGCCACTTCTTTTGTATGTACAACTTTGAACACTTTCTAGAAAGTTCCTTGTAACAGCTTATAGCTTTAAACAGAGCTGGAATGATTTACTTTCCCTCCATAACCTTGAGAAAATTATTGTTGTTGGGGGTTTTATGTTTTTCTAAATGGTATTAGTAGCTGATTTTCAGCTGTTCTTGTAGAGCTACTCGAGTCAAATAGTTTTGACTAGTTTTCATTCAACTTTCTGATATTAAGAGGTTATAATGGTAGTAGTTAAATGTGTATTTGTTAGAAATGACAGAATTTGAGAAGAACAGGTTTTCATTTTTTTTCGTTTACCGGAAGCACATGATTCGTGGGATGAAGAATGGGCTTGTTGGCAGAGTACTGAGAGAATTGAGAGAGCTGCTTCCTATTCCTGCAGACAATTCATATTTCTTCTTGATCCTGGGCAAATTGTATAAGCCTTCTTTTTCAGATGTGCTTAGTGTGCTTCGGTCCTTTGGGTGTCCGTTGAACACCTTTACTCTTACAAAACTATCAGAAATTGGTGCTCCTCATTTGGAAACCAGGCCTGCTTAAGGTCCCAGCTGGACCTTCTTCAAGCATAATTCTTCAATGAATTTTCCTTATGGTGAGGTAATGTCTAAACTATTAATATCCATCACAGGAATGTAGGGATTATAAATTCATTAGGATTTACAAGGTATTCAGATTTCTTTATGAGAAGCACTGTACAAATTCCAAATAAATATGAGCAGCCTGTTTTATGATTGTACGTCTCTGTAGATCTATCACCAGTAGGATTGCTGGTGGAAAAAAAAAATATGTGAGGGGAAGCAGAGCCATCCTTTAATTCTTTTTAATATTATATATCGATACTCTGCATAATAAAATGGCCTTTAAAAAGGAAAAAATACTACTAAAGCATAGCCTTCTATCATTCTTTCTCTTATCTGTAAAATTATTTTGAACTAATGCTCCTGTTAGGGGAGGGAATGAAATTATTTACAAAATCACCTGAAGCTCCACTTCTGAGAGAGAAATTGAGTCCACAGCATTTGTGACAGCATTATGTTCTTTTATAGGAAGGAAATTCAGCTATTTGCATCTTAAAAGGAATTGCTTTCTATTGCTAGACACTAATATTTTAATGTGTATGCTACATAACTGTTTTTTAATTTTATATTCAGTGCTGAGGGACATAAGAAAACTCATGTATAAACAATATTCTTATGTGTTTCTTGGTAGTTTTTTTTTTAATCCTGTCCTAGAAGTCAAAAATTTTACAGATAATAAACATGAGTCTAAAAGACTTCAATAAGGTTTTAAAGCTATCTATAACATACTGGAAAAGAAAATCATAAACAAGTAGTGAAGTGTGTAGGTCTGTGCTTTGCAGAAATAATGACCATGCTTACTGCTGATACTGGAACACATTTCTAAGTTTTATGATGTTGTGACTGTTTTCATGTTTTATTTTACTGTCTTCAATAAGCAGACAAGCATGCTGTTTTGTGGGCAGTTGTTTTTTTATAAAATATTTCAAAACTAGTCCAATGTAGATGGTTGTCTTGTGTATTATGGTATAATGTCTTACAAGTTGTCTTTTAAAAGAAAATATTTTTCCAATGCATTTCAAAGAAAAAGTGGTGGCAAAGTAACCATCACTGTTGTGTCTTTTGTGGACAGATCTCTGTCGTTGTCACTTTGTTGCTCTGACTCAAGAGCATTTCACAGTGTTGCTTCAAAGTGACTTACAGCCCAGCTGGGGCCTCTGATCTTTTTGCTTCTCCTGTTGATTGGGACAAACAGCTCAGTGTTACAGGGAGGCATGGTGATGACGCAGTTTAAACTCTCTTCAAAACAATTAACAAGTCACTATAATCTAATATTTGTCCAGAGTTATGGTATGGAATACAGAACTCTTGTGATCCTTTCAGGGATTGACTTGGGATCCAACACAACAGTTGTCCAAAAGTCTCTGCACCTGCAAAGGGTAGAACATCAGCTTGTTACTGTGTGCTGGCACTTGGCTGTTGCTCAAAATCTACTAGGTTCTTACTATATCCAGAGGATTGCCTGTTGTCCTTTCGACCTTGCTGGACCCTGGTAGTTGGTGCTTGCCTTAATCCTCTCCAATCACAAAGGCTGTGATAGTGCTTATTCTCAACAACTATTAAAAGTTAGTTTTTCTTGGAAGGTTAAGTTGATTAGGAATACGTAGTTTGTTCAAATACTATGTTCAGAGAATAATTTTAAATCTATTGTAAAAGACTGTAATAGTGCTTACCCTGAACCTTTGACATCTTGGAGCAAGCCCACTGAATATACACCCTGATGATCGAGGGCCTGGAGCACATGGCAAATGTGGAAAGACTGGGAGAACAGATTTCATATGACCTTTGCAAAGAAGTCTTGGGGGGGGCTCTTATTCCTGTCCATAGCTACCTCATGGGACAGTACAGAGAAGATGAAGCCTGACTTGTCTCAGCAGTGCACAATGGAAGGGACAAGAGGATGAATGCAAATTGGAAGATGGGAAATTCCAGCTTGATATGGGAAGAAACTTTTTACTGTGGGCAGGGTGGCCAAACACTGGAACAGTAGCCCAGAGAGATTGTAGCATCTCCATCACTGGAGGCTCTTAAAACAGCCCTGAGTCTCAGCCTGCTTTGACAGGACTACTTTGAGCGGGGGGTTAGACAAGAGAGCTCCGAAGGTGCCTTCAACCATATGTCATTCTGTGATTTAATTGGCCTAATCCAGTCCATCTTCCTAAAACACAACAAACCAACCAAACAAAACTACCCCACAGGTTATCTCCTAGCGTGGTAGCCACCATTCACTGTGTCCCACCTGTAGTTAGATATGTTAACTTTTCTAGATTAGGATCGAAGTCAGTAGTCTCCCAGGTGAGTTTGGGTTTCTGAGCTCTTCATCTCTTCCCTGCTCCCTAATTCCTTTTATGCTTTGATCTTAAAGTAAGCAAGCAGGATGGACTAAGTGGCAATGATTATTCAGCTGACTTGGCTCTGCTCCCATTTCTCTCTTATCTGAGCCACCTACATTTTATACTGCATGAGAGTGTTCTTTTGTGAACCAAATCCGAGACAGACGGGTCAGGTTGGGTGGATGGATATATAAAGTCACCGAGTGTTTCTGCCAACTTGTTTTGTGTGGCAATACTCTTGGACATTATGCAAGGTACATTAAATGAGTCTTGTGGTTTTTGAATAGTGTTCAGAGCAAATTTTTTAATGAAGTGGTATATATGAGACTTTTGTGATTGAATAATTTGAATGTTGCTGTGGAGTATTTAGGGCAAAGGAGGTAATATTTTCCTAATGATTATATTTTTACTTAAAGACCATGCAGCTCTGACCTTTAAGGGAACATGTTAACTTCACTTTAGCACCTGACAGATAAAGTTGATGCTATTAGATTTTCCTTGGAAAATTGGTAGAGTTTCTTCTAAAACTAAGTGGAAAACAAGTGTACTTAGATGTTAACTAAGACCTTTCTTTTTAACTCTGTGACCTTTGGAACAGTTAAAATTTGTAGAATATTTGAAATATGTTCTGAGAAGATTTTTATAGTGTTTAGGAAGAAAATTACATGTAAGAAAAAAAAGCAAAATTAAGGACTGATTAATGGCTACTCTATTGTAGTTTACACTATGGTGTCAAGTATTTTCATTGATTTTCTCTGCAATTCAGACATCTTGTAAAAAACTGTTGTTTTCTCACACTAAGTAAAGATGGCTTGAATCCATGCGTAGTTCAAAAGACTTTAAAAAAAGGTGGAAAATACATGAATTTTTGCCCTGAGAGGGAAATCATATTTATTGTCATTTTATTTTGATATGTAGCTTTAAATAATAGTCTCCAGTACTTAATTTTATAGTGAGTTGTTCTGTCTAGCCTATTCTGTCAGGAATAATTCTGTTAGTATTCCCCTAGTTTAGTCTGAATGGGAGGAGTTTATTACTTTTTTCTGTGGTCACTGAACATTGTACCAGGAATTTCATTTTGGTCAGCAGATAATTCATCAGTCTTGGAAATTTAAGGCAGAGGGGTATTGAGCTTATGTTCCTTAATGATGGATGTCACCAGCAGCAGGAGTGAGAGAGCAGGACGGACCGTCACCACGGATCATCCTAAGACTCGGGTAGGCACACAATTGGTCCTCATGTTTACTCCCCTCTCAGTTTTTCTGCAAACACAAAGTGTTTTAAGACCTTACAAAGTTCACAGTGCAGGGTTTCTGGATCAAGGTTTTTTTCCCCCTCTTCAACAATTTTGAATTGGGTTTGGTTTTTTTTTTTTTTGTAGTCATAAAGCTGTTTAGCATTCACATATTCTTTCATCAGACTTGATTTGAGCCTTTTTTGATAGAAGTTTTGTACATAACCTTTAGGATCTTGTGAGTATTCATGTAATTAAAATCCTCTCAAGTTTTTTTGACACCTAATACTACTCACTTTCAGTTTAATTTGCACTCCTTTTCAAAGCAACCCTGAAACCTGTATGTGTTCTGAAGTATTGCGCAATGTGTCTGCTGTCAACAGTCCCAACTCTAGATACACAGTGATGTGTTGCTGTTATCACTCAGGAATGAGATATCATGTTTAGATAAAACCACAGTCTAATAAAAATATCTGCTTAATCCTTAGTCCTGGCCAGAAAAGCAAACTGAATGTTATAGATTGTAAGAGGAGGTATTACAATGGTAAGCAGAAAAACATTGTGCCACATTAATCCTTGCGTGCATTTCAGGTTTCCCATCTCAAAAAGACTATAGTAGAATTGCAAAAAGTGCAAAGAGAAGAGACACAGATGATCAAAGCTATGGAATGGCTGCTGTGGAAGAGATTACTCTTCCATATGCTTTAATCTGGAAGGTGATGACTGAGGGGGAAGTATATACGCATATACGTAGCATACAGTCATGAGTGGCTCATACAGGGTGAATAGGATAGCGTTGCTATTCTCTGTAGCTTCTAATATAAGAACTGTATTATAAGAACAAAAGAAAACTTGCAGGTGGGATCTTAAAAACTGACAAAAGGTGATACTGCTTCCTATAGCATTAAGTTCAGCTGTGAGCTCTATACCATAGGGTCCTCGGTTTACTTGAATTAAAAAAAGAGACTGGACAAATTAATGGAAGAAAAATCCATTGAGAGGTATTATGTTCAAAAGATGAGCTTCTGGCTCAAAGTCCTTGGGCTGTGAATTCCTAGAGACTGGGGAAACTGTTTTGTACACCTGGTTTGCACTTGTAGGGCTGCTTTTGTTGCCTAGTGTTTTAGATAGGTTGTTAGGGTAGGTAGCCTTTTAGTTTGAACTGACTCAGGTTCTGCGTTATATACTAAAAATGCATGCATGGGAACCTTTCTGTATTGTAAGTATTTAGTTATTACTGTCGCGATTTGTCTTATGACTCCTACTTTCGTATGAGAAACCAGATTATTTTTTATGACTTAAATAGATTGACTTGTTTTCTGAAGAAAGAGTTATTTCTTTGAGAAATTAGCAAGTTAAAAGTATGCACTATTAGCTTTGAGTTATGAGGTTAATTTTCAGTCTGTGCTGTTTTATTTGGTTTGATGCAAATACATTGGTATTAATGAGTACATGAGTTAAACAGCAATTTTGAGAATTCAGAAACAAATTTGGGCATAAAGTTCTTATTTAAACTCTTATTTTTAGTTGTATGAATTACAAAATGTATAGTATTTAATATCAAGCTCTGTTTCAGTCCTTTACTCCAACAGGGTTTACTTGTGTGAGTGTGTAGGTATCTGTTTCTATCTCTAATTGAACCTGAATTAAGAAATGTTATGGAAATTTCTTTTTAATTAAGGAAAGTAATAATAATAATAACAGAAATCCATTCCTATTTTTAAGTTGCATCCTGCTTCATTTCAGTGTGAGTTATTTGGTAGGCATATCCTGAATTTTTATCACAATTTCCTAAGTTTTATTCTCAGTATTTCTAATTAGGATATACCTTGTCTAGTTTATATGTTATGAAATATGTGTCCTTAAACAGATAACATATGCAAAAATGTGTTTTTCCACTTACTCAAAATGCTGTTTTAGAATACCAAAAGTAATTAGGTTCTGTAATTTGATGTAATGTTTTTTTTCAGAGTGTGTGTATATGTGTTTTTCACAGTAGAGAAATTTGCTGGAAACTATGACCATAAAATAGAATATGTACTCTAAAGAGTGTTAAAAATTATGTATTATTTTTTTCTCATTTTCAGTTCAAGGAGAATTATTGACAGGTTATAAGACTTACAAGTCCTTTTACATTTTTAAATGAATATTCAATATCTATGATAAAACTGTGGGGTTAATGGTGGTGGTATAATATCAATTTATTATGCTAAAATGATTCTGAAGGCTAGTATGTTTCAAATAGTATGTCATTCACAAATAAGTAAAATAATATTTTCTAATTAAAAATGTCATTTATAAAAAGTCAAATATTTATCTAAATTACAATTAGAGATTGAGTATTTGTGTGTGTAAATATGTATCTATCTTGCCGTGTACTAAAGTCATTTCAGTTATGTCTAAAAATGAGGTCGTACCTGATCTACTTTCCATGTAATTCATGTTTGTTTATTTTAATGAGAGTTTGTTTCATCTAAGGGCTCTTGTTTGCCTGGAAAAAGTTGGAAACTCTTCTGTTTGAATAGACTTCTTTGAGGGTTTTTCATGCTTTCTTTGGCTGTTGTGGACTACTTAGACTCTACATAAAATCTGATTTTTGTCATACCTTACTTCCTTTAGGTCTTTTTTTGAAGTATGGTGGTATACTTTTGTACAGGCAACTAGAAAGAACATAAAAGTCTGGACCAGGTCAAGGGTCTTGGCTAGCTTGCTGCTTTTGTATCTGACAGTAGCCACAAGTGGGTGTCTAGAAAAAAATTATCAGAAAGAGTAATCCTATCTGACTTGTCCACCAACTACTTGCCCCACATCCAACCACTTTCAACTCAAGACTTTTCTGAGGTGGCTGTAGTTACTATGTGTTTAGTATTCGCTATGGACATCTTTTCCATGGCCTTGTCCAACCCCTCTTTGTAGGCCCATATAAACTGCTGGAGTTCCCAACACCGTGGCAAGGCGCTGCACAGCCTGGCTTTGCATAATGTGAATAAAACAGCTCACAGAATCACAGAACTGTCTAGGTTGGAAAAGATCCTGAAGGTCATCTAGTCCAACCATTAACCTCACACTGACCATTCTCAACTACACCATATCCCTAAGCGCTGGGTCAGCCCCACTCTTAAAACCCCTCCAGGGATGGGGACTCCACCACCTCCCTGAGCAGCCCATTCCAATGTCTAACAACCCGTTC
The DNA here is from genome assembly GCF_031877795.1 of Strix aluco. Taxonomy (NCBI): domain Eukaryota; kingdom Metazoa; phylum Chordata; class Aves; order Strigiformes; family Strigidae; genus Strix; species Strix aluco. Next base: position 152,986,081 of record NC_133931.1, on the reverse strand, counting down.
TGTAAAGAAATGCTTCCTCGTATCTAGTCTAAACCTTCCCTGGTGCAACTTGAGATGATTACCTCTGGTCCTATCACTTGTTACTTGGTTAAAGAGACTCATCCCCAGTTCTCTGCAACCTCCTTTCAGACAGCTGTAGAGGGCGATGAGGTCTCCCCTCAGCCTCCTCTTCTCCAGACTAAACAACCCCAGTTCCCTCAGCCGCTCCTCGTACGACATGTGCTCCAGACCCTTCACCAGCTTTGTTGGCCTTTTTTGGACACGCTCGAGTCATTCAATGTCCTTTTTGTAGTGAGGGGCCCAAAACTGAACACAGGAATCAAGGTGCGGCCTCACCAGTGCCGAGTACAGGGGCAAGATCCCTTCCCTGTCCCTGCTGGCCACGCTATTTCTGATACAAGCCAGGATGCCATTGGCCTTCTTGGCCACCTGGGCACACTGCTGGCTCCTGTTCAGCCGGCTGTCAATCAACACCCCCAGGTCCCTCTCTGACTGGCAGCTCTCCAGCCACTCCTCCCCAAGCCTGTAGCGCTGCTGGGGGTTGTTGTGGCCCAAGTGCAGCACCCGGCATTTGGCCTTACTGAACCTCATACAGTTGGCCTCAGCCCATCGCTCCAGATTGTCCAGATCTCTCTGCAGAGCCTCCCTACCCTGGAGCAGATCAACACTCCCACCCAACTGGGTGTCATCTACAAACTTACTGAGGGTGCACTCGATCCCCGTGTCTAGATCATCAATAAGATGTTAAACAGGAGTGGCCCCAAAAACCGAGCCCTGGGGGACACCACTCATGGCCGGCCGCCAACCGGATTTAACTCAGTTCACTGAAACTCTTTGGGCCAGGTCATCCAGCCAGTTTTTTACCCAGCAAAGCGTGTGCCCATCCAACCCATGAGCAGCCAGTTTCTCCAGGAGAATGTGTGGGAAATTGTCAAAGGCCTTACTGAAGTCAAGGTAGACAATGTCCACAGCCTTTCCCTCATCCAATAAGCAGGTCGCCCTGTCGTAGAAGGAGATCAGGTTTGCCAAGCAGGACCTGCCTGTCATAAACACATGCTGACTGGGCCTGATCATCTGGTTGTCCCACATGTGTTGTGTGATGGTACTCAGGATGAGCTGCTCCATCTGCTTCCCGGGCACAGAAGTCAAGCTGACAGGCCTGTAATTTCCCGGATCATCCTTCCGACCCTTCTTATATATGGGCATCACGTTGGCCAATTTCCAGTCTGTGGGGACCTCCCCGGTCAGCCAGGACTGCTGGTAAATGATGGAAAGCAGCTTGGCGAGCACCCCAGCCAGCTCCTTCAGCACCCTTTGGTGTATCCCATCCGGTCCCATAGACTTGTGTATGTCGATGTGATGCAGCAGGTCACTGACTGTCTCCTCCTGGATTTTGGGGGTTCATTCTCCCAGTCTCTGTCTTGTGGCTGAGGAGGCTGGATTCCCTCAGTACAACTAGTCTTGTTATTAAAGACTGAGGCAAAGAAGGCATTAAGCACCTCAGCCTTTTCCTCATCACTCGTTGCCATGTTTCCTCCTGCGTCTAGCAGGGGATGGAGGCTCTCCCTGGTCTTTCTTTTGCTGTTGAAGTACTTATAGAAACATTTCTTGTTATCTTTGACAGCTGAAGCCAGATTAATTTCTAGCTGGGCTTTAGACCTCCTGATATCCGCCCTGCATACCCTCACAGCATCTTTGTAATCATTGTGAGTGGCTAGCCCCTCTTCCAAACGCTGTAAACTCTCCTTTTCTCCCTGAGTTGCAGCCAAAGCTCCCTGTTTATCCAGGGTGGCCTTCTCTGTCATCAGCTTCTCTTACAGCACCTGGGGACCGCCTGCTCCTGTGCCATTAAGACTTCCTTCTTAAAGAGTGTCCAGCCTTCCTGGACCCCTATACCCTTCAGGATCATCTCCCAAGGGATCCTGTCAAGCAGTTGCCTAAACAAGTCAAAGTCAACTCTTTGGAAGTCCAGGATGTCAGTTCTGCTGCCCCCTCTCCTGGCCTCTCTTAAGAATAGAGAACTCTATTATTTCATGATCGCTGTGCCCTAGTCGGCCTCCAACCGCCACATCATCCACCAGTCCTTCCCTGTTCACAAAGAGGAGATCCAGCAGGGCACCTTCTCTGGTCGGCTCACTCACCAGCTGTGTCAGGAAGTTATCTCCCACACATTCCAGGAATCTCTGGGACTGGTCCCGCTCTGTTGTGTTGTATTTCCAGCCGATGTCTGGGAAGTTAAAGTCTCCCACGAGAACAAGGGCAAGTGATCGTGAGATTTCTCCTAAGTGCCTATAGAATATTTCATCCACTTCTCTGTCCTGGTTGGGTGGCCTATAATAGACTCCCACTACGACATCTGTCCTGTTGGCCTTCCCCCTGATTCTAACACAAAGACACTCCACTCTGTCTTCACTACACTTGTACTCAAAGCAATTATAACAGTCCCTAACATACAGTGCCACCCCACTGCCTCTCCTTCCTTGTCTGTCCCTCCTGAAGAGCTTGTAGCTATCAATTGGTGCACTCCAGTCATGGGAGACATCCCACCATGTTTCTGTGAGAGCCACTACATCATAATTTTCCTGTTTCATCATGGCTTCAAGCACCTCCTGTTTGTTAACCCATGCTGTGTGCACTGGCATACATGCACTTCAGATGGACTGATGTCCCCAGCACCTTTTCACATTTAGAGGTCCTAAGTCCAGCCTGAGCTTTCACAGGTGTTACCACAGTTTACTAATCCCTCAATATCCCTTGCATCTTTGTTGTGCTGCATGTCTCCATCCCTTGCCTCCACTGGGATAGCAGGGTGAGGGTCATCACTGGCACAACAGCCCACAAACTCTGATAATCTACCCTGGGGCTTATGTCTGGTAGTTCCAGTTTTGTCCCCTTCCCCCTTCAAATCTAGTTTAAAGCTCTCTCAATGAGTCCAGCTAACTCCTGCCCCAAAATCCTTTTTCCCCTCTGGGACAGGTGCATCCCATCTGATGCCAAAAGGTCTGGTGTCCTGTATACTAACCTGTGATTGACAAATTCAAAGCCCTACCAGTAACACCAGTCTCAGAGCCACAAGTTCATCTCTTGACTTCTCCTGTAATCTTCCTCATCCGTCCCTGCAACTGAAGGGACGGAGAAGAACACTATTTGTGCCTCCGACTCCTTAACCAGTTTCGCCAAGGCCCTGAAATCTCTCTTCATTGATTTTGGACTTCTCCTGGTAATATCATCGCTACCCGCCTGAAAAACCAAGAGAGGGTAGTAGTCCTTAGGTCTCACTAGATTGGGGAGTTTTACCATGAGATCCTTTACCTGGGCCTCAGGAAGTCAGCAGACTTCCCTGTGAAGTGGGTCTGGTCAGCTCCTTTTGTCTGTTTTGAACATGGCTTCTGTCAGATTAATTGATTATTTCTTGTTTCTGTATTCAGGAAATCAGCAATCAGTGGACCTTCATCCACTTATGACACCCTTGGTTTTATAAATGTCAGTATTTCCCCCTCAGTCTGCTAAAACAGTTTTCTGGACTACAAAGCCATCATTACTTAAATATTTTTAAACGGTAGCTGTTCTACGCTTTTGATCATTCCTGCTGCTTGCTCAGATTATTTTCCATTTTCATATCTAATTTTTGAGATCTAGGACCAGAGTGGAATGTTCAAAGGGTGGATGAGCTATGGGTTCATACAGTGGCGTAGTGATGTTCTCTTTTATTTTCATTCCTTCCTTCTTTTCCTTACAGTTCACTTTGTTTTTTTGACAGCTATCATTGATTTCTGTGAAACTGTCTTTTCTAACCTGAGATGATTAGTTCATATATGAAGTCAGTACTTTTTCCCCACCATGTACATTGCTTTGTGTACATTAAATTTCAGATGCAGCTTCAGATACAATCTTTCTCCCTCCATTTACATAGAACAAGTTTCAGAGCTCTCAATGTTTAACATAGCACATTTCTGCAGGATTTGTATTACATTAAAGCTGTTTTCACTCAGTCATTATAATTGGAGAATTTTCACACTTATTAGGGAAAAAATATTTGGGAGGTGGTTGGGGATGGCTAAAGGGATAATTGCACTCCTTTTCAATTAGAGATTTAACTGGTATCATCATCTTCAGAAACCACATTACTTCTGTCACACCCCTTTCCTCCAAAAGTTCTTAAGCATTTGCTGCCTTTCTCCTACATTTTAATTTAAATAATGGAGCAGAAGTAGTTAATCTTTTGGATTGGTAGCTGGTTCTGCTGTGAATAAAATTAAACAAAGTAAATTCTTTATCTTTCATCATCCATCCTCCTCCACTTTTATCAGTAACTGGTAAATCTCACCTCACGTTCTTTAGGCTTTTTTTCCTCATTCTCAGTCTTGCAGTGCCCACACCTTGGACACATTTCATTTTATTTAGTTCTCCTATAATCAGATTGTAATTTTGTAATATTTGTGTATATATGTTTGTGTGTATATAGATATAAAATAAACATATATATGTGACCTTATTTATGTTAGAAATATCAATGTCTTTGTGACCTCAGAAGTGTTCTTTATACTGGTTCATGTGACATAAAAAAGAAGAAATGTTCCTGGTGCCAGGAGTTACATGTCAGTTGACTGTGAGCAGGGGAAGGGTGGGGGGAACAACAGCTTTGGGAAGCTGACAGGGCTGCCCTTGTTTGTAACTGCTGCATGCTCCAGGGCTGGCTGGAGTGCAACCATGCAGCTTCCCTCACTCCCACCCCAGCGTGGCCAGTCACTGAATCACAGATTGAACCAAGGGGCATGTGGAGACCTGGTGAAGAGAAGGGGCTGTAGCACTGTGCGGCAAATGTGTGAAACGCAGGTGCTGCAGAAAGGCTGAGAGTGATGATTCTTCCTAACATGAGACTGCACAAGTCTAGTACCAAATTATGTCCTTTATGAATTAAAAGTTATAGGGAGAAACCCTGACCTTGCCATAGTTCATGTGAATTTTATGAGAAATTTTAAATGGGTCATATAGAAACAAATTATTGTCAGTGAAATTGTTCACCCAAGGTGACTAATTTCTACATTTAAATATTTATTTTTGCTGTAGAAGCGCTATTAAAGCAAAATCTCATTCCTTCCAAACTTTGTGTTAGCTTTGTGTTAAGACCAATCTGCCAATTTACTGTTCCTGCTAATGCAAATATCAAGGCAAAGAGAAAGCATTTAATGAAAAATACATATGAAGTAAAGCTGAGATGCATGCTCTTCAGAACAAGAGTTATTGATCTTGTGACCAGAATTTTACTGTGACATTATCGCTGTTTTGTCAAACAACTGAGGTATATCTCCTGATCTCATCTAAATAAATATTGGTGTAGGAATGTGGCAGCTGCTGACTGTACATTTATTGACCGGCTGCATTCTGATGACTAAGGTAATAAGCTATTGTCTGCCTCACAATAGAGCTTGTAAAAGAATATTGAACGTCCGTGAATGGTTTCTGGCTGGCAGAGTGTTCCACATTATGCTTCTGAACTCTGATCATTTATCTAGAAATTTGTCTGGTTTGGCTTCAGTCATGTATAATGCATTCCTTATGTTAATGTCTTTCTGAAGAGTTCATATTGCAGGATGATAATTAGATTTTAGAATGTCAGTCTTCCACAAAGCAAAACAATTTAAATCTTAATATTCTACTTTCAACTTTCTGTTTTTAACTGTAGTCATTTACTCATTGTCTTATATGCTTAGTTTCTAAATATATTTTGGTTTATAAAATGTTTTTATAGGCAAGCTTAAAAATCATTGCTTTGCTAAAGTAGTTTTATAGTCAAATATATGCAAAAAGATTAAGGCTACCATGATCTAATCTTAGTTTACCCACTGTAACTTTCTAATTACAATTATAACAGTAGCATCATCTCAAAGGCTCAGCTGAAATTTTGGTAGTCTCTTTTTTTCTCTTAAGTTTGTCTTTCAGGTCCTCTGTATTGCAAGGTTCAGTTTCTGCCCCTTGCTTGCTTTGAGCAAGTAGTTCTTTACTGCTTATATAAGTACAGGAAGCAAAACAGTGCCCTAGAACTGCTTGCTTTCTTTTTCATATACTTTGTTCCTTTCAAACTCCTGCCTACCAAATAAAGTGATAACTTACTGAAATATAGTGATACTAAATACAGTGACTCACGGTTTTCACTCTACAGTTTAAATGATGGCCATAAATTGATCCCTGTGGCAGATACTTAAGCACTGTTTGTTGGGTGACATTGCTTTTAATTTTGTGTTGCAATGTCATGTGATTTGATATGGAATTTGGCAATAAATTAGGTCATGTACAAGGACAAAACAGGTTTCTTTCAGTTACTTATTTGAGTAAAGTATCCTTTCTTCTTGGTGCATCTTTATTCATTTGACTAAAGCAGAAAGGACACATACGAGGGTTGATAGCTCCTTTCACTAGTGGAGAGAGCCAAGGATTATTTTGTAAACAGTCCAATTCATTTGTTACTGTATATTGTGAAGTTCTACATTCACTTGCCCTGTAACAAGTTCTGGAGCAGGATTTAAATTCACTGCACGTAGCTATCTTTAGGGCTCACATCTGGATGGCACTGCAGGAGCATATTGCTGAAAGCAAACAGACTAGCAGTTTTGATGGTAACAATGGAGTCTGAGAAAACACTGGATGCCTGAATAAGATTCCATTAAAAAGGGGGGAGTGAGAGGGATGTCTAATGCAGTCCATTTAATGCAAAACTCTCCAGAGAGTGAAGTGGGGATTATGCCTGCTGCCCTTCTTATTAAAGACTGGTATAGAAGATGCTTGTGGGGCGAATGGTATCTCCATAACAGACGCTCTATTACTCATGAATACGTTTCTAATTATAACTTAATGATCTCAGCCACAAATAGGAAAACAAAAATCTTTGTCTCCCTGAGTGGTTACCTTAGTGGCTGCAGGATTGGCAAGGTTTAGATTATCCATCTCCTCTCACTAATCCCAGGGGACTTCATTGTGAGAAATGAGACTTGTTTATGATGGTGAATTAAATTGCTCTAAAAGGTTATTTCAACAGACAGTTGGGAAATCATAATAAAATAATTCAGTAAAAATGGGAGCTAGAGTATGCTTAATGAAACATGATTAGATTTAATTTTCTTGCTATTTCAATCATTAAAGGTACATTATCCTTTCTCAGACCTCATTTGGGCTCTTTGCCACAGACCCACTCTTAGTAACAGACTGAAACTTGCATGTTCCATTAGGATATGAAAATGGCTAATGATACCCTACTCTCCTCTCCCTGGCTTTTGTAAAATTTCTGTTACCATCTTTTCAGATATATTTGAGCTGTTTTCCTCTTTCATCTTTTTATTCCTTCTCACATCTATTGTACACATTTTTCAGTATGAATAACTATTCAGAGAGGATAGGTTGAATGAAATGAAGTAAAATACTGATATAGTTACCTTAATAACTGTAAAATGGCTTTTTATGGGTAATTAAAAAATTAACTCCTTCAGTTATTACTAGGACCCCATGTTCTAACAAAGCTAATATTTTAATCAGTTCATACAAAACATGTTTCTATGCTATCTTAATCCTGTGGTCCAATTACTTGGGTGTTTTTTGTTTTTTTTTTTTATTTTTCTTTATTCTTTCCTTTTACAGTGCAATGACACGTTGTGTGACTTTATATATGGGCTAAAATTTCTGTCTGGCCTCTAGTGATAATAAATGTAGTTCTTAATGATATTTTATGCCTTGTTCTTAGCATCAAAATTCTACTTTGATGTAAAAGTATCCAGCTCCTTTTCAGTCTCTGAGTTCATATGAGAATAAAATTACTCTTTGTTGGTAGCCAACTTGGGCAGAGCAGCAGAACCTTGCTGATAGGAACTGGTCGTGGCTCCATGGTTTTCAGGACTCGAATGTGTTGTTTGAGGGAGGAGATACTTGGGTTATTTCAGTGTTTCATGATGTTATTCCAATATGGATGTAGGTTTCACTGAGAAAGGCTTCTTGTGTTCAGGATCAAATTTCTGCATGAAGTGGCATGGGAGGCAGAGGAGAAAGGCAGACCTCAGGGTAGCCAGTAACCTGTTAATCAGGAATGCCTTACGGGAAGGGGCCAAGTGCAGATCCCAAGTTCCGAATCACCCAGAGGGAGTGGCCAATGCTGGGTTTCTGAAGCTCAAGTATTTTAACTACTAAGCAAGATGTTTTACTAGCATCTCTTATTGTCTCCTTCAGTTTGTATATATTAAATTTTCTTTGTAGTAAAGGCTTCTGATGATCTGAACTTTCACTTAAAATAAGGAGAACTAAAAGAACTCCAGTCCTCTACCTTTCATGTGAGGTAGTGAACCACTGTGGGGTACAGGTAGTGTGAGAACCTAGGGACTGTGTCAGTGTGCATTGGGAACATTTTTTTTGAAGTGTTGAACATTTGAAGGAATGGAAAATTTTGCTCTGTTTCCAAACAACATAGAGTCTCAAGTCATTCATTTTTCAGTGTTGCTGGAATAGTTTTATTTGAATTTTGTATGTCATAGTTAAAATAATTTATGAGAAAATGTGTGTGTATATGTATATATTTGTGTGTGTGTACGTATATATATAGTTTCTCCTGTCCTCCTTTTAAAGCAATAGACATAAATTCTCGTATAATCATTTAGTATCTCTTTACCACTGAAATGAGCTACATGAGGGGAAAAAAAACAAAAGTCACTCTTCTGGGGGTTGAAGGCACTGTGTTTCCAGTGCCTTCATAGTGTATCTTCTATGTTTCCAGGCAATAACTTCCTTAACACTGACAAAAAACAGGAAGATTTGACTTGAACCTGTGCTCGGAAGAAAACACATATTGATGACTGGAATATATCTCTGTCATTAACTGGAATTTATTTTCATATATATATATATATATAAAAATAATTTAATAAATTATATAATTTATTTATATATATATATATATTATAACCTATACCAATTTTCAAGCCTGTATTCCTGAAGTTCATTTCTTGAATCAATATGTAGGCACCTAAATAGAAATGAGTTGGGGGGAACTCGTCAGTTCTGGTTCAGATGCTGCTTTGTAGTCTAGCATCACTGGCAGACCACTGCCAGCTAAGGAAACAGTTGTCTTCCAGTATCAGTGAATTCCAGTGACTGGAGGATATAATTCTTGTGACTGATGTTGCATTCACACTGTCAGTGTTTTATAGAGCTAAAATGGGGCTGTCACTTCATAAGTATTTTGCTGAAATACTTACCTGAAATATGACCTACTAAAGTGACCTTCATCATGTTCACTTTTTCTAGGGTCACAGGTAGAGACAGAGTAAGTATTGAATGCAAAACAGAAAGAAAACAAATAAAGCAATAAATAAAGATCATGATGAAAGGAAAAAATGTTATTTCTGTCTCAGACCAACATAACCAAGATATGTATGCTGTCTTTCGTTCTGCCACCACAGGCAGAACTAATTTAAAGGCAAACTGTGGAGTCTGGAAACTGCAGCAACGTTCTAGAACAATTTAAGCAAGGAGAAAGTACTGTCATTTAACCTTGAAGTTCTGTCTTTTTTAGGCTCTAGATTTATTTATTCTTTTAAATTTTTCATCCTAACTACATGCCATTCCTTCTGGTAAACAGTTATAAAGCAAAATCATGTTAACCTTGAACAGAATTTGATTGAAGAATAGAGTTGGTGGCTTATCTTTTAGACACCAAATTAGGCTGATGAGTGAATCAGATCTTTGTGGGAGATTTTTGGGTAACAGTAAGCTTCCTTCCTGCTGTGTCTGTAAGAGAAAGCATGATTCTAGTATTTACATAGAATAAGAAATTGTACTTCCTTTTTATTTTTTTTAATTTGTTGCAATTCATAAGTCATCTGGCTATGAATCCAAACTGCTCCTTCCAAATTCCCAGATGTGGCTCTTAGTACCAGACTTGTTTCTCTGAGAGACATGAGATTTTTGGTGGCTATGAACACTACATTTTTTTATGCCTGGATTTCACAAATACTTATTTTTGTAAGCTGACATTAAGAGAGGTAGCAAATACTTCCAAGTCTTATTTAGCTTAAATATGTGTATCAAATCCACTTATACTCAGGAGAGTTTTAATCACTGTGGCATACACACAGTTAGGACTAGTATGAATTGTAATCTTGCCTTCAAATTCTGAATCTTTGCCCCAGCATCATAGTTCAATTCTGTTCAGACCATTGATTTTCACTTTCACCCCAGCTCTTTTTTTTTCTTGGACTTCATATACACAACTTGGCATAAGAAGAAAACACTTTCATCCTTGAGTTCTTGAATGGGTGCCAAGATAACACTGTGATACATGGGGTATGAAAATGTGTTGTGTAATATACATACTGTTTAACAGGAAACATTAACTTGAGATAGAGTTGAGAGTAGAGATTGTATACCACTAATTTATAGAAGGAACTTTCCAGATATAGTTTACTCATAAACCCTATTCCTATATTTCAGAGATATAGTAATATACCTAAAATATTTTTCATTTCCTGGAATTGTAAGTATTTAATAATGTGATTACGGTAAAGGTTTGCTCATGTTCAAGATCCTTAACTAACTGATTAAAAAAACCCCCAACCAACTAACCAAACATGTATTTGAGTCTATCATCCATTATACTTTTTTTTCAGTGTTCGGTGGCCTGGAAACAATAATGCTAAAATGGAGGAAATACCCAATTCTGTAACCTCCAATGTCAGAAGAAAGGGAGGAGGCTGGTGATTTGAAAGGGAGTTGTTATAATCTAAGTGTTACGCCAGTCATGGATTGTCTTGTCTTGACCGTGAATATTAAACAAAAAAACCTCACCAAATAAAATCTCCCTATTTCTTTAGAGTATATGTGAATTTCGCTCTTAAGCAAATAACTTTAGTGTTGAGAGTTGATCATTGAGTATAACACCACTGTGATGATGAGTTATATAACAATTTTTTATTTACACTTAATAAACATGGTGTTTTGCTAGATAGAGTTTTCACTTATAACAATCAGTTCATAATTTCTCTTGCCTTGTCTGCCGAGTGTCATAGTAGGAATATAGTTTGCTTAAAGCATAATTGCTTGTCTGTCTAAGCCCAGGACAGGAACATGAAAGAGATGCACTCTCTCTCATGGGATAATAATGCTGGCTGTATTACTCTTCAGCATTTCTGCCGTTCTGTTCATTGAGGTGTATTGTTAGCGCTCCTGTTTCCTACCTTGTGGCTTGATGCCTTGGTATAAACTAACAGAGATGTAGCTTGCTGCTGTAGGAATAACTTGAGTGGGGAAAGTCTGGGAGATGAATTTTCTAGGACACCCCTACACAGTAGTGTATGTATGTTTTGCTGAGTGAAGTGTTGATAGCTGATACAGTCTGACTGTTGAGTATGTTTGTTTTCTAAATGCATGTCTCTTTGGGAAATTGAAAAACCTCCATGAACAGGTGTCCAAGATTGAGATTAACAGGCTGCCTTAAAAATAAGATATAAAAAAAGTGATAATTTCCTAATGTTTTTCAGACTAGTAGTTAACTACTTAGATAATCCCTAAAATAACCTAATAATAGAAAATAAGAAATAATAAAATTTCTTAGAAGATGCTAAATGTAATGAGACCATACCATGCATCTAGTAACAGAAGATTCAGCAGATGCTTCCTTTTGATGTAAGTCCTTCATTGTTTTCAAGTTTAATGTAATTTGAATAAACTAATTATCAACATTCTCTGTTGCTTTTATAGATTGAGTAAAGGTGAATGTGTGAAAAAACAATATATGTTGAACTAAATAGTATTTTGGGGGTAGAAGGCATAAAGCAAAGAGTAAAAACCAAAAATTAAATACATAAAATAATTTTTTGGGCCACTTTTGACAGCATGACTCTATTTCCCCTCAGACCAGCTAAACTATGGTAGGGAAAAAGCATTCTTTTCTTGTTCAGACAAGTTCCATTTCTGTCTGTTTCTTTGTCAGCCCATGGCTTCTAATTCAACATATTTTTCTCCAGCACCACTGAGTTTAAGTCTGTGAATATGAAGAATAAAACATTCAAACTGAGATTAAGAGGGGTGATGGATATTTTTCCCATCCTTTTCTACCTCAGCAAAGTCTAGTCTTTCCTCATTTGGTTTTGTTTTTCAGTTGTTAGGGAGAATGTTGGGAAGGGTATTTCAATCTGGATCTTGCACACCTCAGTAGGTAATATAATCACTGACTCAGTCTCAATTTCTGGTTTTAACTACTAATTTAGCAACTAGTTAGCTGTAGAGAAGTCCCATTCCTTAACAGTTAATGATGGATTCAGGAGTGCAGAGTTAAGGAGGCCAATATTCAAGTCCCTGCACAGCCCAATTCCAGCAGAGGCTTGAAACTAAATTTTCAATATCCTAGGTGAGTGCCCTAACTTAGTACCCTATTCAGCATATGTCTCTTTTTATGATTTTAAGCAGAAATTCCATTATGAACCCTTCAAACCTTTTCCAGTCAAAAATTTTAATATCATCCTTTGGATAAGTCTAATGAATCTGTGTTCTCTAAATTAAAAATGTCACCAGTTGAATTCCCCAAACTCATCTAAACTTCTTTCCTTGTAGTGGCAAAATATCTTTTACATCAAAGCAAAATCCATGTGGAAAAAATCATGTCAGTTGATTGGTGTCTGTCATTCTGAAGTTGTTTAAGAACTCAATTTAATTAATGCTGAAAGCACAAGTCTGAGAATATGGAAATTTCTCGGTGTAATGGTTGATTGCAGCTTCCAAGTGACTTTGCAGTTCAAATGCCTCACTGATACTTGAGACTCTCCAAGGCATACACAGATTTATGACACTAAATATGAAGTTATTGCTGTGGTTGTATCAATTATGTCTAGAGCCTCATTGCTTCAGAACATACCAGCATGAATGCTTCCAGGGTGCCAGGATCTTCCATGGTATGAGGAGGTTTAATTCTCCAGAGTAAGATATGTATATAGCTTATTTTCTATATTAGCTTTTCAGTCTTGAGCAAATTTTTCTTTTAAGGGAGTTTCTGACTATTACTCACAATGAACATCTGTAATACTCAGGAAGCTAATTGCTTGCACACTTCTTTCTAAGTGACGGGGAAATTCATGTTTCTATAGGAAACTGCTTCAGAGTGTCTTCTCTGTGAAAGAGCCCTACTCGAGAGAGGTGTCTTCTCAGGCTCCCTCTGTTGACCGTAAAGAAAATTTCCCTTGAGAATGAGTTCTTTTCCTAACGTTTCAGGAATAAAGGGAGAAACTTTGAGGTTTCGTTGGTGCCAGAAATGTAGGTGCAGTTCTGTAGGAAGAAGAAATGACACTGCATTTAGAGGTTTGCTTCTGAGTTGTTTTGCGCTTCATCTGTAACAGTGAATGTAAGATTGCATGGCTGGTTATTATTTTCTGTGTTGTGCTGCAACAAAATTTATCCTGTCTTTGACCAAAAATTAGACAAAAAATGGTACATGAATTTCACTGACTCAGATTATTAGTTTCCTGTTGTTGGTTTGTTGTTTGGGTTTTTTTTCCCCCAAGATGACTGTTTGATTCACCGAAAATTGACTAACAGAAACTTTCATGCTGATAGCTTGGGGTTTTTTTTGTCAGATAAATACAGAGAAAAAGCAAGGACAAAAAGGAATTCTTACTCAAGATTTGGGACTTTGGTAGTTTACATTATAAAAACTATATGTTAATTCTGAAAGTGTATCGACATCCTGGCATCTTTCTCTTTTCATCATGTGTAAGTAGTATTTATGACTAGGTTATTAAGAGTTTTCCTCTTAATAACCTTGAAGATTGTCTACCCCTAATTCTGAACAGATTTAAGTATTTTTCTCCATATATAGTTTATAAATCTCATGCTTCCTGACATAGGACAGTTTTGTAATCCTTAACTCGCTACATAAATTTTCCTTCTTGGATTAGCATGGTTTCCTCAACTTCCACAAGTTTGAAACATGAAATGATCTTCTTAAAGGAGGAAAATTAGTTACCCTATGAATAGGTGGTGTTAAAAATACTGTTCTGGTTCACATGTCCATTCTTTGAAGTTGTATTCTCTCAGGATTTGGGAATAAAATGAGAAGAGAAGGGACATTAACCTTATTTATATTTTCAGTTCCTAATGTTTGTTGTACAAAAGAAGTACTTGTATGATCTTGACAGAAGCTGGTTTTCTAAAATTAACAAATTTCTTCTTTTCATTCTTCAGAGGCAGTGTTCTTTAGAGCTCTGTTTGTTGTATGTCACCTTTCCTCCTTAGCCTTGTGAGATTCTGACCGTTAACACAGATAAAATTGCATGCTTGTCTCCCAGATAACAAGGAATTTGGAGGAATGAAAAGGATGTAACAAATGAGTTCCAGAATAAAAAGAAAGATTTTTAGATCTCTGAAAATCTGAACTTAGGTATGGCAAGGGAATGCACTTGTAAACTGATACACTCTCAAAAATGGATGTACTTCTCAAAAAATATCTTGTGAAATTTTGCATCGCCTGCTGCAGTGCATAGGAGAACAAAATCTAAGACCAACACTACTGCTTTCTGTTGGTTGGTATTTGACATCCTAGGCTTTTATTAATGGTATCCTTTCTCCTTTATCAGTCCTTCAAAATTACCACTGTTTCCCTGTCCTCAATTGACTTTGCCTAAGCACTTGGTGACTGAGAGTACAGATTCTTTTCTTTTCTTTTTTTTTTTTTTTTTCCCCTCCAATATTCCAACAGAAGTTTCTGTGAAAGTTGCAAAACTTCTGATCTTCAGGTGTGGACTGTTGTGATACACCTGAGAAGCATGATTATTCCAGAAATTGCTTGACAGATTAGTTCTTGCTCCTTATTGCATGACCATACCCAGAGGAAAATATTTGGAAATGTTATCTCTGTTAGAATAGTGCTTTTGAAAAAGGCTGGTTTTTGAAAAGCAGAGTAACAGGAGACATGGCTCTGCTTACTTCTGACTTAGATCATCAAGAAGGAAAATAGTATTACTTTAATGTTAGAGATCCATATTATAAGCTTTCACTTTATTCATAGCTGGTCTTATGCATCAGAAGCCACAAAATATTAAAGACCAGATTAGCCAACTAAGTACATAGCTTGATTAAATTTGTTTCTTGGTGGGCTTCCTCCCGTGACTGAAGAACAGTGCATATGTTGTTGTGAATGTCTCTTGCAGGCTGCGTGCCAATAATACTGTTTCATATAGAAGGGTTCTACTGTTATGTCCAGAAAGTTTCTGATCCTCTATTTCATATATATGAAGTAATGCAGTATATGAAAATAAGCTAGGTTGGATGCAATATTAAACTGTGCTCTTGTCAGAGGTCCTTGTTAGCATCAATGCTTTGGTTTATTTTGTCTCAACTATACTATGCCAAAGAATCATAGTGCAAAAATGGTATCTTTTAGTAAATAAAATTTGGATATGGTTCATTTCTGCAATTTTCTTCTTTCTGTGGATTTTAGTGTATGAAAAATCAAGTCTCCATCCTGTTGCATTCCCTTATCTACCTAACTTGCATTCATAGGTCCTATGTAAGCTTGAGAAGGAGAGCCACTTTATAGTTAAAGTTTAGTCATTCTGATTATATTGAGTGAACAGTAGTATTGTGGTATATAGTGGTCCTTAGATTTAATTACAGCATATCTGTAAAGATGGCATTTAGTGCATTTTTTCTGGATTCTTACATACATGAGTAGGAGGCATATATGTAAGGTCTCCCAGTTCGGTGACTTCTTATCACAATTGTTATCTCTTTTGTTATCTAAAATGTAATTAAAATACGGTAGTTTGCCTATGCTGTTCTAAGTTCTAATCCACTTAAAGGAAGAGAAATGGCAGCTTTAGCCATAGTATCTTGCCAAGATTTATACTCCCACTTTGCTAATTCACAACCTCTTACCTAACTGGCTTTAAAAAAATACTTCAAGTGATTTCTTTTGTTAACATACAATCCTTCAAAATTAGAATGAAAAGTTTAATGGCCTAAATGCAGTGCAGTCCTATTTGAAAAGCCTGATTTATCTTCTGTGGTTCCTTTTTTTAATACTTGTATTTCCTTGTTATGCCCTTGGTATTTCATAGCTGTCCTTTTTAAGCACTGAAGCAATTAGTTTTGAGAAGGCTGATTCTTCAGGGTCCAGTGCTTTCCTGCCTTTCATTCGCCGAAGCTGTACATTTTAATGAAGTTGTTTCATCTGTGTTGCCAAACACTAGAATTTTGCTGCTTCAATTCTAATTATCTCTGCTGGCAAATGCTATGTTTTATTAAAGCTGTCAAATGCACTGTTCATTAAATGTCCACAGTCTGTAGTGCTGTGCACACAAATTAGATCAGCTTTGCTCCTTGATAGATTATGAAGTTAAATATTTTTATATAAACCTCTAAAATCGAGTCTAACAACAATCAGCGATGACTTAGATAAGTACAGAATACCTGTAGCTTCTTGAAACCTAGTATCTTGTCAAAAACCATCTGATACATACATTAAAACTCTAGTAGTACAGCTGAGTATACTTTTGTAAGATTATTTTAGAGACCATTTTCCTTCCTCAAGATACGTACATTGCATTTTCAATTGTAGTTTTTATGTGTTTAGGTAGGATAAATTTTGTTACATATTCTTTGATATAAGTAAAAGCATCATTGCTAGTTTTTCAGTAGAGGGTTGTATAGTATAATTGATGTTCATTAAAAGCAAAGATGGCTTCATTTTAATGTTACTAACCTGGTGAATGCAAAATCAACTACCAGCTTCTCTTGTGATTGTATCTCAAAAGGGAATTTTACTAGAAGATGTTTACTTCAAATATATGGGGCAGTAATAGAAATATTGTACTTGCGAAGAATATAATTGAGTTTGCTGTCATTTTGGCACTTGCAGAATTTTTTGGCTTTTATTAATTTTATATTCTCAGTGTATGTATCATTATCTTCCATAACACAAATAGTCATTCTTACTATTTAATGTATTGTTTTCTAAATTTTCTTTAGGAGAATTAATAAGACATTGTGGTGATAGACTACCAGATAAACATGTTGTTGATCTTCTGAAAAAATGTTTTTCTTACCCTTCAGCTATGTGTAGGAAATAACTTCAAATTTATTTTTAGTACCATGGCTTTATGGTATCTGTTTTCTGTATTGGTTACCTTATCTTTTGAAGAATGTAGTGTTTATACTTACCAACTTTTAAATTTATCAGGCTGTATTTTAAACCTTGAGAGCAACAGATATTTATTGTATTCTTTTTAGAAATCATAAATGACATCTCAAAGTGCTATGTAAAGTAAAGAGAACTTTTGGGCTCTTGGATATATATATTTTTTAGGGTTTGGTAGGAAACTATAGTCCTTCAGAAGACTGTGAGCCACTCTTCCTTGTCTCTTCTTATGATCCAGTTTAAAGTGCTCTAGTATGAATAGAAAATTCATACCGCTTGAATAGGGGGCTGTGTATGTTTATATATTTCTCTATCTGTTAATGTATTATGCCTTATCATGTATATTTCATGGTATTTACAGGAAATAATAGCATTTAATTTTAGTCTTTGAATGCAGAAACAGAAATTGATGCTTTCAAAGCAATCATCTGAGCCTCTACCTGTCAAAACCTTTCCTTTGGTGGTTAAATGTTTAAAGGAAAACATTTGTTCTTCACGTAGCATGACCCTTTATACCACTGTAATAGAGGACTTTCCAAAGTGGCATTGAAGATGCATTTCACAGTATCCTGAATTGTATCAGACTAGTCAAGAAATAAAAATCAAGAATGTCTCAATAATTTCTTGCAACCAGTTATATGGTGTTTCCAGGCAGGGATTCAAATAGCGTGGCTTATCCTATATGCAGTGCTGATGACTTAGTCCTGGCCCAACCCAAAAAGTGGCTTATAGAGATATCACTCTGAATGACATTCATAGGTTGATTTGAAGTGAATTCTTGGAAGAACAATAAAATAATCAAGCAGCCTAATTCTGCACTAGCTGTGATATTTAGATGGTCAGTAAGATTATCCCAAAGAAGGATAGATTGCTGCTGTTTTCATGCATACATCTGAGACAAAAGGTCATAAATACCTCAGCAAAGAGATGTAGAAAATAAACTGTTCTTGGCCACCGGCGCTCATCTCCTAAAGGAACTTTCAGGGAGAGTGTTTCTTTGATTATATTCAAGGGCTGAAGTAATTTTTGTCATCTGAAGTACTTAACTTCAGACCGATAATCTTTCATCTTGTTCAACTTAAAATTAACTTTTTTCAAAGGCCTACTGTCAGACGGGAGATAGATCAGAATAGATGGCAGAGAAGTAGTTGAGTGATACCAGTATATTGAGAGATTTGATGGGAAAGGGAAGCATGGAAGTCACCTAGGTGCATGTGAAAAATTACAATATGTGAAATGTGACAGCCTTTTCTTAATGTTGTTATTGTCACTTTGAATGTATGTTTCTATTTGGCTTTGAGTCTGAAAAATTGAACAAAATATTTCCTGAACCTTCTAGGGAGATTTGAAATGTATTCAGGCTTATATTTATACCTAGACTCAGATTTAGAAAAGCTTGTCCTACTTTGACTTCTTGGAAGTTACCTGAGTTATTACTGTCAGTCGTGTGAATAAATAAATGCTTTGATTGCACTGCCTTATCCACCCTTTTCAGGTTGAGTGTACAAGTGTGTTAACTATAATTTAGGAAATAAAATTCTTTATAAACCCTGACACCTTCCTCTTATCAGTGTAGTCTCAGAAAATTGTGTAAAATCACAGAAGCAATCATCAAACATAAGACGGACATCATAAGAGTGATGCAATTCACTGCAGAAATAGGTCTTTAATGTGCATGTGTTGTGGTTTGAACTCGGCTGGCAGCCAAACACCATGCAGCTGGTCGCTCACCCTTGCCCTGCCTGGTGAATGCAGGAGGAGACTAGAGGAACACAAGGACAACTCGTGGGTTTAAATAGAAGAAAAAACAGTTTAGTGATTGTAATAAAACAAAGCAATAATAATAATGGAAGGTACAAACAGGTAGTGCACAATGCGCTTGCTCACCACCTGCCCGCTGATACCAAGCCTGCTCCAGGCCAGTGATCCTGACAGAACGAAGATCCCACCCTCACAGACCTAAAGCAAGAGAGAACCAGCCTCCTTTATATACTGAACATAACGTCACATGATAGAGAATACTCCAATGGCCAGTCCGGCCTGGCATACTGGCTGTTCCCCTTCCCAGCTCAAGAAAAGTTAACTCTATCCCAGCTGAAACCAGGACAGCATGTGAGATAAACTTTATAGTTACGAAAGTATACAGATAAAAACAACAAATAGATTTTATGAATAACTGTGAGTAATTAAGTTGAAACTGGAAAGAGTAAAATTAATACCATTAATAAAAGAAATACCATTCAAAGGGATATGTTCCTGGTTCTGAATATACAGAGATTAGGTTGATAAAGCTCTATGCTATTTTTAAAAGTCCTAAAATTTTAGACCTGAGTAGGAGCTCTTGCAGTTCAAAAAAACATGGGAGAAGTTTTGGTCCAAGATTTGAGATTTGGCTCCCTGAATCTGCTAAGATATTTGACTGGTTTTTGAGAGAGTATTGCTTTTATACTACTACATTTTCGGAAGGGCATAGTCGTCTTCTAACCTTGCAAAAGGAAGACTAGATTATTTTTATTTTGTTTTGTTTTTACAGAAACACCAAGACAGTATACTTGGGAATACAATGCAAACTGTAATTGCCTTACTGAATAACATGGTTGCTAACAAAAGCACAAACATGATGTTACTCTTTGAAGAAGGTAAGTCATCTTCATCTTTAGTTATTCTCCTTACTATAGATGTTTCCCAGTCTGTTGTAATATCTGGCACTGTGTGAAACTGTAGACTTGTATGTATTTATATTCTATAGTGGTTGTTAGATAATCACATTGTAACTGGCTGGTACTCCTCATCACTTCATCTACCTCCCTTACTGATCTGATTATAAATATAACTTTTAGAAGGCAGTTCCTCCAAGAAAATGTGGTTACAAAAGAATTTCTGGCTGAAAGTTACATTATGCCCTTGAAGAATGGCTTTGGAAAGGAGTGGGCTAGAGCGCTGACCATAACAGTGCAGAGTGTAGGAGAGACAGCCTCTGCAAATTCTTCCTTTTCTCATTGCTCAAACCTGTGAAAGGATAAGTTGTACAACATTTCTGCACTCTTTAGAAAACTAGCTTCTATTCCAGTCCAGTGATGTAGCCTAATAGCCTAAATGGGGTGGAGCCCAAAATGGCTATGAAGTCTTGGTCTACAAACCATTCCATGTCTTCATTTCACTATGTTTTATTATCGAAGCTCCTTTTATTTAGAAATTTCTTCTGGTTTGCAAAATGAAGAGAAAGTTTCTGCTGTTGGAAATCTATATAAATTTTAAAACTTGTTTAGAAATATACACATCAATAGCATTACTTCTGTTTATTGTTAATGAGTGAGTGACATCCAGCATTACAGATCTACACTACTGTTTGTACTATTTGAATAGAGTAAATCAAAGACCTAGACTACTGGCATAGCAGTATGTAGCATACTCCATAATGAAAAGGAAGATATTTGCATAGAGAGACAGTGAAGAGACAGCTAAGTCTCTTGTGAAGCTAAGAGTTGAGAGAAAACCGTTTAAAAGTCTCTAGGAAAAGACTGAGTGAGGTGTGAGGGGGAAAGTTCATCATAGTGTAGCTTTTCTATAGTCATCACATCAGAGAAGGAGCCAGATGAGACATAATGTGATTAATGGTTTAAGTATAAACACGGATGGTGAGCAAATTTGAAGAATCGGATCTGCCTTAGATATGCAATTAAAAAAAAAAACACATACCAGTGTACCATCAAGATTGGTAGTAGTGGTCATGCCCTCGTTTTTGTAATTACCTTAGCAGTTAAAGCACTCACCCAGAAAGTGAGAGAGCTGAATTCCTGGTCTTTTTCACTCTGAAGTGGTTGAATGGGCAATGCCATCATTCAGGAGATGAACTGGAACTTGACATTGTAACTAATAACACACTCCTCTCCTCTGTTTCAAACAGATCCACTCTGAAGTTAGTGGTGTGAAAACAGGGTCTAAAGAAAAGAAAGGAGAATATGACTGAATTGGCGAGGGATGGTTCATATGATTCTGATTCTTTGGTTATTTCTCAGCAAACTGCCTATCACACTTAGATCAGCTTGGGGTTTCTTGGGGTTTAGATGTATGTGCTGCTTTTATTATCTTTGGTCACATCTGCTCTGTGTCAGGCAAAATCCTAAACTAGCACTGACCTGAGCTGCAAGAAGATAACTTGTTAAAACTGCACAGTGATACGCAAAGAAGTTAGCTCAAGTCCCACAAGCACTGTAACCATGTAATTGACATGCTTTAGTCAAAGTAATACGCTTTGCCTTTCTGCGTGGCAAATTAGATGCAAAACAATTCAACAATGTGGCAAAACTGCATCCATTCCCTAAATATCTCCTCTTTATCGTCTCACAGAGCAAACTCCCATGTACTTTTTATGCTGCTGGTAGTATATCAGTGCTCTTTCACTTCTCATCTGCTCCAAAAATAAAAGGCATCTCTTCCATCATGCTAGTTTCCAAATTAAGGAAGTGTAATAGAAACATTATTAAAGTCTCTTATCTTTTCCTTGTGCTATGTAATAAATGACTCCAGTAATATTTTCAGACTATTAGTGGTTGGATAACACTACTTGAGCTCACTGAACTTCAGCATCCTGACTAGGAGAAACTGCAGAGCAGCCAAAAATAATTTATCTCAAGTAAAATGTCCCCATCTTCTCTCATCCCTTTACCCTACTGGCTAATCTTTGGAGTACTGAAAACCTGGATTTTGGCCAGTGCTTTATTGATTAAGGGCCTAATTGTTGAGTAAAGAACTTCTGAAATTTGTTTTGCAAGAACATTATGAAGGTATTGATCTTGTAATTGTAGACTGTAAGATTTTCTTTGAATGAAAAAGAGACAAAAGTTATTCCATACGAACTGGAGGGCTTTTTATCTTTTTCATTACCGACTGTAAATACATAGTGTTCACTACAGGAAAAACCTTAAACTACTTCTGCCGCTATCTTTGATATTCAACTTGTAATTCTTGAATTATTTCTCTGTGATGGAGAAGAACATGATCTAGTAAAATGGAAACTAAGCTCCCTCTTGCAGAAAAGGATCCTGGAGTCCAAACAGAAAAGTTGAACATGAGTCAGTAGTGTGCCCTTGCAGCAATAAAGGCAAAAGAGGGCTCCAATAAGAAAGACTAACTGGAAGGTTGAGGAAGGTGATTATTCTCCTCTATTTGACACTCATGAGATTTCAATCTAGAATGTCTAGTTTTGAGCTCCAAACTATAAGAAAGATATTGACAGACAGGAGTCTGTCCAGAGGACAGTCCAGAGGAGGGCAATCAACGTGTTTAGGAGAGTGGACCACATGATATGTGTATTTCCAGGCTCTGCCTGTACTATTACACTAATTTATTCCTTCCCAAGTGCAGAACTTTGTATTTGCCTTTCTTAAACTTCAAGAGGTTTCTGGCAGCCCATTTTTTGAGCTCTTCAGCTTCTTGAGCTCTTTCTGGATGTTAGCTCAGCCCTTCATCACATCAACTGCTTGCCTCATTTCAATGTCACCTGCAAACTTGCTGAAGGTGCATGTTATTCCATCCTATTAACACTCTGTGTCCATGATGTTAATGAAGGAATTCAACATTCATGAGCTATTTTGCTGTCTTAAAAAAAAAAAAGCTGAAGACAGAGTATTATGGGTCATCAATTTCCCTTATTTCCCCATTACAGTATGATAATTAATTCATGTATATATGGAGCTTTAGAAATTGAAAACCCTAAATACTTGCTAAACATTATAAGGAACTCAGGTTAGGGGGTCAGTCCTGTCAAGTTTTTTTGTTTCCAAGAGTGCAGATGTTAGCAATGAGGATTTCTTTCAGAATCTGTGTGTGTCTTTCTTCAGCTGCCAAG
This sequence comes from Strix aluco, assembly GCF_031877795.1. Classification (NCBI taxonomy): domain Eukaryota; kingdom Metazoa; phylum Chordata; class Aves; order Strigiformes; family Strigidae; genus Strix; species Strix aluco. Next base: position 152,963,066 of record NC_133931.1, on the reverse strand, counting down.
CAGCAGTATTTTTGCACAGATCATTTAGAGACCCTCGTCACTGTTTCTTTTTGTGCCTGCTAGCCTTCAGAACCTCTCTCCTGCTCAAAGGAGTTTTATTAGGTGATAGAGATTTTTTTTAATGGGTTGCAGCTTACATGTTGAACTTTCCCCTTTCTCAAGGAAATCGTGCATGATGGCACTTGCTTCATTACTACTTCTGTGATTTCATATTAATAACAATGATACAGTTGTGCATTTCAGCAACTTGCGTACCAGGTGGATTGCGTAGCATTAATTTCTCTCTCCCCTGAACTGTGTCCTTTTGTGTGACAATACATCAGACATGTAATGATAACCACTTTTAATGTTTAAAGGTGAAATGTAGAATAACACGTGCAACTAAAGTCACAGAGAGAATTTAAAATGGCCTGTACTTGTGTTATCAGCTATTAAACATTTGTTCTGTTAACATTAATGAAAATTTCCACTTAATAATCAGAGGGGAATAATTGATTCAGTTTAATTACTAAGACTGGAATTCAGGAAGGAAACTGGCATTACTATAGGCTTTCTTGTGAAAAGTTAAGGTGAGATGCTAAAAAGCCAAGACAGTAGTGGTCATTTTTAGCATGGTCTTCTAAGAATGTGAGACTTACTCTCTTTACCTCTGTCTTGGCTTCTGTCTGGCAGTCTTTTTCTTTCCTCCCTTTCCCCATCTTTTGAAATCATTGGACAATTTAAAGTTAACTTGGGAGAGCATGGAGGTCCAAATATATGAAGTATGTATTCATTCTATAATAACTGATCTGAGGAAAGGAGAGAGACCCAAGTTAGTGCCATAGTTTAGGGAAAAGCAATAGTATGGGTGTATCAACTAAATGTTCCTGGCTAATGTACAGCAAGCAGAGTAGTGCAATACACACAACATACACAAAATATATATATGTACTTATACATTTACGGAAAGAAAGGAATTTTAATACCTAAAGTTTCCAAATTAAATAATTTTAAAAAACATTGTTTGCAACCTTTTATCTTAGACCATCCCTATGGAAATTAGGTTGCAAAACCCCAAAAGATGTAATTTCACCTTCGGGTAGGAACTAAAGAATGTGAATGTGAGAGGAGTATCATTCTTGAACAGTTTCCTCCTTTTATCATAAAGTTATGACGTGACCAAAGTGGAGCTAACTGCTCTGAGTTTATATCCTGGATTACAATAGTTCTTACTGGTGGAGGTGATACCTTCTCATCTGTGGATTCTATTTCCATTAGCATTAATTAAGTTAAATTATGAAGCGTAAAACTTACACTCTTATATAATATCCTGAGGTCTACTAATAGGCCTATAAAGATCTATTAATTAGTGTATCCCCCTGGTCTTTTCTGTATTCACTTCCCATTTGCTTTTTAGGATATCTGCTGTCTTCTGTTTTAGGTTTGTAACTACCGAGTTCAACAGTGTGTTGGTGAATGCCTGAGGAGGGTAATGATGTAATGATCCCACAGGATCAGTCAGTGCATGGGAGCAACTCCCACTATAGCACATGCTTATAGTTGGGTGACAGGATGAAACAGTGACAAGGTTTCAGAAATAGGGAAAGGGAGTCATCAGTGACAAGGATGGTGACTTATTACCGTGAAGGTAGACAGGGATATAGAATGCAAATCTGTGGGAAATGGGGCATTGTTAGTTCTACTGGTTATGAAACACCAACTATGTATTACTTTGCGTTTGTCATATTAAAAAGGTTAACATTTGTTGACTATAAAATGAACACCCTGTTCTAGATGCTAGAATCATCAGCTCTTAAGCAGGTGTTGTAGGAGTACAGTGGATGTTCATGTTTCTGAAAAGACATATTGTCTCTCTTAGACATGTTGTGTCTATTGACAAGCATTGATATACTGACAAATTTAGACATGAGATGAACCACAAAGTCAGGTTTGGCTGCTAGATAAGTCAGTGGTGTTAGTGTGCAAGACCACTTAATTATGTGGAACGTGATAAATAATAAATAGCCAAATCCATCACAGCACTTAATGTAGTAAAAATCTTGTACTCTAGTACAGTTCACAGATACGTAAACTCTTTGGTTTTCCTTCAATTCAGTCTTTTTGTCACTTTGGTTTCTTTTCTTGTTCTGTTTCTGGGTTGGTTTGTTTGTTTTTCAAGTATTTTGTACAAATTAAAAATAGAAAATGTTAAATCATCTTAATTGTCTGTAGCTAGTATTGCTTTCAAATTTTGAGTCCTGTTTGTCCCCAGGTCATATTCAAAGGCAAGGAAATTCTTCATTTTAAGTCTTACATCATGTGTCTTTTGCTTATAGGAAGAGTTTAGACGTAGTGTATTAGAGTGTAGAGAAATGTGTTTCAAAGGCTTTAGCTGCTACATGAGGATCCTCATTCTGAAGAAATGAACAAAACAGGTTGTTGGAAAATAGATTTTATAGGCTGCAATGGATAGCTTCAGATAGTCTGCAGCTATTTATTCCTGATAATGCCTCAAATTTACTATGTTTATATAAACAGCTATTTTCAGTACGTATAAAAAGTAAATGCAAGTAATTCTGTCTTTAGGAAAGGTTTCCACTGTAATTCAAAGCTGATCTAGTAAATTGTTTGCAGCCCAGTATTACTTACGAATGAGTTTACATTTTTAGCTTTTTTTGGAATCTCGTTGCACTCCATAAATGGTTTATCTTTTTTTTTTTTTTTTTTTGTGATGGTCTTATAAGGATATGATTTATATATAAGTTCAATAGAGTCATGTTGAATTGAACAACCTTTTCCAGGCTCTACTGCCATGATCCTGTCTTTGGCTACTATCCTGAAGTAACCACCACTAGCAGTGTAAGCACAGATGCTTGTCTGAATGTTTAAAAACAGTTACCATTATATGATACAGAAAATCCTAAACTTTAATCCTTTTGTGCTAGTGCTGTTGAATGTCAGGAACTAAAGTAAAAGTGAAAATGTAGGATTTAAAACAATAAAAATAGTCTTTGAGTTGTGTAAAAATGCAACAGCTATTAGTAGTACGTAGTACTTCAAGCAGTTTGTGTTAAAACTGAAGTTCCTAAGGGAAGGACCTTTGATGGAAATGTAGAATGTCAGCTACAGCAGTTGTTATATTCAATATCATATTAAGAAATCATGCTAGGTGTTTAAAGCAGGGACAATTATTAAAACGGAAGAGATCTGCAATAAACTTTGTAGTCAGATCATCATAACTCATTTGCACCTCATGAAAGAAAGATCAACCTTCATGGCTGAGGTGTCCTTATTCATCTTGTGGTCCACTGCTTTGACTTTTAGTCAAATGTCAAGAGATTAATTAGATTTCAGATGTCTTCAAGTGTCGTATTGTTCAAGTCTGTTAAATATTTCATATCCAAAAAGTGGCACTCATGAGACTAACATCCAACTTTAACCTTTTTCTTAAAAAAAAATTTAAAAAAAGAGAAAGTGAGTCAGTCCTTTACATATACAGATCTTTAACATAATGATACATAAATGACTGGATTCTGAGCTCTCTAGATAGACCCAAAAGGTTTCTAACACCTATATCTTTGGAGGATATTCTGCCTTTCACTTCCTCACAGATAATTGTATTTCAGCTTCAGTCTCCAAAAGACATTTGATTATGCTGCCCATAGCACACTGTTTAAGAACAGCTTCTAGCTTCCTAGCCAGCTCTCTCTCACCTGATAAATTAACAGTGTTCCTGAAATTAGGCAGTAGACTGCACTAACTTGGCAATTCAGATCTTCCTGCTGCATCTACCTATGCAGTAGTCTGAGCTACTGTACAGCACTGAGAAGGTGTTGGTGGGACACTGCATGGGACTTTGATTTTAGGAATACAAGTGAGTTGTTGGAGTAACTGGCTTCAAAGTTGCAGGATTTTCTTCCTAGATGGGAGAAACTAACTCTAAGACAGTGATCATGAAGAGGACCATGGATTAGTCATGCAGAAATCTACTTTCGAGGGAAAGGCAGTAGTTATACAGTCTTATAGAATGCACTACTTAAACTAATATGCCCTTAAAAACAAAACAAACCCCACAAACTAAAGCAAACAAAACCCACAGTCTTAGTCTGTGAAGAAATCAGATGCATATTCAGACTGGTTCTGAAGCCATTTGCTCTTTTCTTAGTAGCCTCTGTTCATTCCTAGGAGGCAGGAGTTTTCTGCAAAATTTTTACAGGATACAGTATAGGAGTATTTGTTCAGTGACTGAAGGTATAAAATATGTTGTTTCATGGCAGTACTTTATACCTGCTTATTGCACATCACCCTAGCAAATATAAAGCTTAGTTCATATGTAACATTCTGTGATTCTGGATGGAAAGATTGGCAGGGAGAGCAAGTTAGGGAAATCAATATGAGTAAGAACCTAAACCCAATTTTTCTGTATTTAATGTTTAGAAACAAAATGCTCTCAGTGAAATGAATGTAAAGTAAGAAATCACTTTAAAATACAGAAAATAAATGCAGACAGATTGGTATCATCCTGACTGAGTAGTTGCAGATGTTGCTTCTGTATATCATTTGGATGTGACAGGGCTTTCCCTCGCTTAGGAGTTGTACACCTCACAGCCTCTGCCATGCGGGGCATAAGCCTTTCACAGCTCCCTGCCAGTACTGTAGTAGTTAGTTCAGCTCTTGAGCACAGAGATGTCCCTATGAACATCTAAAGATAGTAGTTGTGTGTCACTATGTTCATTTGAGTTACAGCTTATATGAGAAGTCAGTGGTGGTTGAGCCTGAAGAAGTCTCTTCTATGATGTTATGAAGTTCAGAATGTTTTTTTAACAGTATTAAGACATGTTTTTCTGACCCAAAATGCCAGTCACTCAGGTGGAAGTGTATAACATCACATGGGTAAACTTAGAAGTCTGGTATCATAAAAGATAAGTGGAAATCTTGTCAAAATACCATGGTAGTAGTGAAGTCTTTGAGGAAAAAATAACTGATGTCATCCTGTGATACTCAACAATACAGCCATCTGAAAAGGATGAAAATAGAAACGGTAATTGCTGTGAGAAACAGTTATGCCATTCAAGTAGAACCAGGCCTGTTGTTGTTGAGAGCCGTACCCATAAAGCGCAAAATGTCACAGCACGCTTGCTAAGACTTCAAAGGATAAAATAAGTTAATAAAGGCTCAACAGGTTGTTACATCTTGTCTCACAGTGCAGTACAGTAAAAGAGGACTGGCCTTTTCTGTGGCTGGAGTAGGCTTTCTGATACTATCCCTGTGGCCTGCCAAGCAGATCATTTGCAACATAGCTGCCTGCTTAAACTACCTAAGATACCTCATTTTAACACCTAATTGACAGTAGAGAAAGGAATAATAACAAAAAATTTTCAAAATCTTTTCATTCCATGATATTCTAGTCTGAGAGGCCCTATGCAGAAATCTGATGATATAACTGATCAGCTTAGTTCAATAAATATATTTATTGTCTTTATATTTCTAAAATGCCAACCATAATAGACATTTTTATGCCTATCCAATTCCTAGACAAAACAAAGACTTAAGGTTTTGGATCAGTGATTACTCTGACTGATAATGTTTGGAAGCAGAAAACTCATTTGAAAAATTCCATTTTTCATGCTAAAATGTAAGGCATCAGTTTTCCATTTGAGGATGTGGATATCTGAAAGTTTCCTGATTGACAAACTCAGGATTGTGAAAAAGGAAAATTTTTCAAAGCCTTATACTCCTTCTCACCCACTTAGTTGTAAAAATGATATTTTTTTCCTCCCCTCTAGAGATTGTCATCTTTGCATTCACTCTAGGTGCTGCTTTTCCTGCAGTCTAATTTAAGCATTATCATTAGACATTATGCTAGTAATCCCATGGAGTGCAACTCAAATCATATGTATTAGCACTAGTGAATTTGATCAGTTTGAGAGAAAATGAGTAACTAGGTAAAAGTGTAGCTATCATATTAGCTACAAGTTAACTACTGATGACACAAACTATTTAAGTTGTCACAGATAATAAATTAAAATCTACTTATGATGATGTCCCTGTGTAGCTTGTCAGATGTAATTAGTAAGCTAAAAGATGATATTAAGGGATGAAATAAAAAATGTAGCTATATATTTGAAAAGAAACACAGTCTGAATACAGTTATTATGCCATAGGTTGTAGAGCTATCATATATTTTCTATTCTAGCTCTTAGAACAGTCTCAGTATGAAAGCAATGTGTCACTGACAATTTGAGGTAAGTGTAAATTTACAAAGGTACAAAGTACACAAAATTAAACTACATCAATCGTTACTCTATCGTAGGGATAATGGCCTTCGGATGCACTTATTTGATCCTACTGAAAGGAGTTCATTTTGTCAATTGCTAAAAACAAGTACCAGTTTTGGCAGGACCAGATCTATATAGTGGACAGATGAATGAAATCTGAGGTTTTTCACTGGTTTAAAGAATGGTTTCGGTTGTTTTGGTTTAGATGTTTTCAATAGTTGCTGTAGCTCCCAGACAGCCAGATATTTTTCTCTTCTAGCTTATTTTCAGGAAAATTGTGGACTGAACAAATGTGTTCATCTCGCAAAATAATCTGTTAAAACTGTTTGTGGACAATTAAACTTTGAATTAATTTTCTTTTTAAAGCAGAAAGGGTTTTATATCGTATTGGAGAAACTGAAGTTATTTACATTTTTAAAGCCTTTTGAAACTCCCAATTTCTGCACAAATACGTAATAGTAGTCTATATTACTTAGGACTTATTCTGTGATGATGTTGTTTTTCCACTTAAATATTTTTTATTTTTCAAATTTTACCTGAAATACAATATATATATAAGTAGTCTTTATAGTTTGTTTTCCTTTGCTATTCAGGATCTAATTCTATAATATTGTTTAGCTTAGATTTTCCAAATACTGTAAGTTATATTTTTATGTGCATTTTATATTTAAGAATACATTTTTATAGGTAAATTTCTTTTGAAGTCTAAAGCCATAGATCCATGTCTACACATGTATTTTCCACCATCTTAAGGCAGCATATATTCAGGTGGGTGTTTGTGCTCTTGTTCAAGTTATTTAGGCAAGTTACCACTCCTTAACTGGTAGGTTTTTCCCACGACATTTGGTCAATGCCTTGTAGATTTGAGATGGTAACTAATTATGTATATATTTGTATCCACGAGTATTTACATTTTTGTCGTGGTTTGAACTTGGCTGGTAGCCAATCACCACACAGCCAGTCACTTAGTTTTTCCCCCCTCCCTGGTGAAAAAGGGGAGGGACAAAAAAAGGGAGAATTTGTAGGTTGAATAAAAAAACCCAAACAGTTTAGTGATAGTAGCGAAACAACAGTAACAATAGTAAGTCCAAACAGGTACTACACAATGCGGTTGCTCACCACCCGGCCACTGGTACGCAGCCCGCCCCCAGCAGCGATCCCAACCGCACCAAAGATCCCGCTGCGCTGACCGGCACTGAAATGAGAGAGCACCCACCTCCTTTATGTACCATGGCGTCACATGGTATGGAATACTCCAATGACCAGGCCGGCCCTCCAGCTGTGCTCCCTCCCAGCCCAAGGAAAGTCAACTCTATCCTGGCTGAAACAAGGACAATTTTATAGCAATGTATCTGCATATAGTCAGTTTTTGCAAGTCAGCGGTTGGGGGAACCTGACTGATGTGCAGTTGAAACCTCTGACTGAGGGACAGTGGTTATTTGTCAGTGCTCTGACAAAAATGTAGATGCTCACCTGATGATACCATTTGATTTCTTAAAAAATACATTTCATAAATGTGGTACAAATTTGTATATCCACCCTTTTAAAAAAATATTTTGTCTCATTTTAGCTTAAGCTTTTTTCTAATTGGACCAAGATTGTATTTATGTGGGAAGGGTTTATGAAGACAAGTGTGTCAGCAAAGATGTGCTCGAGCACATGCAGAGAATTTTAGATCTGAGTTTTAAGCAAGTCAGTGTAACTTTTCACTTAAAGAGGCCTCAACTTGGTAAATGTTGGGGGGGGTTTGTTTCATAAATAGGACTTAAAGGTTTCTATAGATGTCTCCACATTGTTAGAAGACGTTGCATCAGCTAGCTGTTCCTTCTTTTTGGTTGAGGAAAAAGATATGTGCTTCTCTTTGAATTTTTAAGATGAATAGGGGAAGAAATAGGATATTTTTATAAAGTCTAAAGCTCTTTTCTGTCTCGTAGGAGATTGTAAAAACTGGGAAGATTTTTTTTTCCTCATTACCATCCAACTTTTGAAAACATACGGAAAAAAAGGGTGGAAACTTCTTGTTCACCTGCATCCATTTAGTTTCAACTTGTCTTATCTTTCCCAAGGGCCATTCTTTCTTTGCTTACGATATTGCAGGTTGCTTACTCAAAAACCTGTCACCCCTGTTCCTGTGAGACTTGACAAAAATCTGGTGAAGTGTTGTTAATGGATTTATTCACGCTTTTAAAAGATCATATTTCCTAGCTATCATGCCCAGATTGTGACATATAGCTTTTTAGCCAATGATACAGCCATGAAATATGACTTATTTCCCTGGATGACGACAAAACTACTGCTACTATATGTATTATATAAAAATTGAAAAAACAGTAAAGTTATCCATGATGGCTCAACTGTCTTTCCAATACACATTTTTGCTGAATAAACACAGACAGATGTTGTATATTTTGATCCCACCACCCAACCCAGAATGACATGAAGTGCAGGTTTATGCCGTTACTTATCTTACAAGAAAAACACGCTCAAACTATTACTTACTGTGCATTTTCTTAAGAAATTACACTGAATGTTGTTGAGTTCAGAGAGCATGTGGTTCAAACAGCAACACAGGAAGATGAATTTAGAGGCAGCATTTTGTCTATACTCTGAGGAAAAGTCATAAGCAAGATAAGGGAAGGCAGATACAATCCCCAAAGGAACAGATTATCAAGGCAGGTTTAGGGGTTTTGACAGATGATATGGAAAGAACAGCACTGCTTACAAGATTTTGCCTGCCTAGGCTATGGGTCAGGCAATCACTCAGAATGAGTTTGTGCATTACAGGATCAGCCCAGATACAGAGATACTCAGTCTGGACTGAGTGCAAGAACTGACTGGCGGCTCTGCCTAGCCCCCTGCAAGAAGACCTGTGTTGATGAAAGGTGTATATATGGTCACACTTGTAACGAGCTACAGTATCATATCCAGAAGGCAGTAACTGACAACCTTTGGCAATAACCACCTAATTCAGTTCTGTCAAGCTGGCCAGTGTTGGTGCTACCTGTGACACCCAGTCTCCCAGGCTGAATTGTAGCCCACTATCCCAGTTCAGTGCAGTATTCTGACAGGCCAAGTTGTGCAAAATGTTTGACTACTACTTGCTGTGAATTTACTTGTCTTGAAAACTTAATTATATACATCTCTTTCTCTCATTTCTGGTGTCTACTTGCTCCAGTTTCTTTCCAGTTCTTGCATAATTTGCATAATTTGTTGACAGTCCAGTTTCATCAGAGCTGCTTTTGCTTGGCATAGATCCAGATTCACTAGGTTCAGTCTTCGCTTTTTGTAGCCTGCGTCCAGAATTCCTCCCCCTTAAGGCACAATCTTCATTAAGCCTAGTCAGTTCTCTCTTTCTAAAAATGTTGATGAACAAAGGCAAAGGACAAGCCTAGTTCAAACAGAGCCAAAATTTTGAGCAGATCTCAGCTATTTACATATAGGTCCCACCTGGAAAAGTGTGCGCTCCTGCACAGGAACTCATTGGGCATCCCTAAAGCCATTTGACATACTAATTTTCTCTCTGAACCAGAAAAAGTGTTTCTTCGCATAAACAGAGGGAAGCCTTATGTCCTGATGCCACCGTTCTGTAGGATATCTATTGCAATCCTGAATCGTAGGTGGAAGCAGTGATCTGTGTTGAATCTGTTGCAGAGAATATTATCTTAGAAAATGCTGGGGATATTACTTCATTGTTTCAAACTACTGTTAAATTTTATCATCCTTGATGTTGGTCTCTTCACTTGAGTTAACGTGGGGGAGGAATAAAAGAACATAAGCCCTTCATTGCAAGCTCCCCCTTCCCCCCCACCCCCATTGTTTGTCTTGTCAAAAAAAAGATTGAACTTAATTTCTTTACTTGAACTTGCTTTTTAGAATCAGTAGTCTGGATAAGCAAGCTGGAAGAGAAATGTAGAGGCATAGTGATAGTGCCCAAGGCACATAAGTGACACATAAAGCACACCCTGGGACAGGATGGTGGAGGCTGCCTGTATTGGTTGTTGGTAAAGTTACTGGGACCCTGTAGTACATTAATGCCTAATAAACACCTAGGCCCAGCAGAGCAGGCATGGTAGAGAAGAAGGAAAAAGTACTGTCATGGTTTAACCCTGGCTGGCAACTGAGCACAACACAGCCGCTCGCTTACTCCTCTCCCACCCCAGTGGGATGGGGAGAGAATCAGAAGGGTAAGTGAGAAAGAAACTCATGGGTTGAGATGAAGACACTTTAATAATTAAAAAGATATAATAAGAATTTAAAAAATTTGTGAGGGTGAAGAAACCCAAACCAAAGAGAAAGGCAAATAAAACCCAAGAAGGACAAGTGATGCAAATGAAAACAATTGCTCACCACCAACCAAACAATGCCCAGCCAGTCTGGGAGCAGCAGCCCCCCTGCCAAACCCCTCTAGTTTTATTGCTGAGCATGACATCATGTCTTTTCACAATATTCCTTTGGTCAGTGGGGGTCACCTGTCCTGGCTGTATCCCCTCCTAACTTTCTGTGCACCCCAAACCTACCTGCTGCCAGGGTTGTGTGAGAAGTAGAAAAGACCTTGACGCTGTGTGAGCACTACTCAGCAGTAATTAAAACATCGGTGTGCTATCAACACTATTTTCAGCACAAATTCAAAACATAGCCCCATACAAGCTACTATGAAGAAATTTAACTCTATCTCAGCCCAAACCACTACAGGTACTAAAACAGGGCTTGCATACTAAGTTTCTTTTGCTGTTCTGTTGCACGTCTTCACGGGGCACCCATTTAACAAAAAAATCCTGGCTCTCTAAATCCCTCTCTTCTGTTCTCTGGTGGCCATCTCTCTCACTGTAGTTGTGTCAATGTTCTTAACTTATTTTTCACCTCTGAAGAAATTAGGTGCCCTTGAGCAAGTCAGAATCCACATTCTCAGTTATAGCATCAGATCTGCATCGGAGTCCAGTTCAGCTTATTGTTGTGGAGGGTGGCATAGTTCACTGGTTTTCTTTCAAAACTGGGTGGCTTGGGCCAAGATAGCCTAGTATACCAAACTGTTCCATGTGATCTTCAGTGCTTATGCAGAAGTTTCCCCAAGAATCTGAGCTAGTCTGTTACTGTATGCACAGGCTCCACTACTCCCAGCAACAGCTACCTGCATAGAAAATGTACGGGCTGTCCACAACCCAGTGTCAGTAGACACATGATCCTATTGTGTGGGTCCTGTTGGGATAGGGGAGGCAGGGTATGGAACACAGTACTCAAACACACGCATGCTTACAGTTCTGTCAGAGCCAGGTCTGCCTCTCAATTAAATAAACTGAGCTGTAGAACCAGCTGACTTAACTCGGTGCAGTCATTTGAAACCAAGATAGTTGGGATCAGGTAGCTGTGCTGACAAAAAATGAAAGGTCTGTTGGTCTAGGTTGTACTAATAGTGAGGATTAGGTAATCACTTTCGGTACAGCCTGAGGTCACAGCATGATCACAGTGTGATGGGTTCCAGCTCAAAGATGCCAGTGGTAAGGTTGAAAATCGTGGATGGGTCAAAGTAGAACAAGCATCCATGGAAGCAAAACAAGACGTATGCCTGAGCCACTTAATAAGAAGGATAATAACATCTGAGGTGAAAAGTCTGTGATTAGATTTTAGAGATTTAATCAGATGTGGCATTATTGGTATGGCCAGATGATAGCAAATTAGAGAGTCTGCTGGTCAAAGTTATCCTAACACATATTCAGAAAACAGTTGAGCTAGCAGAGTAGGTTTAAAGCTACAGAATTTAATCTGGTCATAGCTGTAAAACGAGATTTACTATCATGTAACATCCTGACCTCTGTTTAAGCCCTTTGATTGTGTAAGTGTAAATACACCAAGGTCACCTTGGACAGCTGCAATTACTAGTTGTCAGCTTTCATCTCTGTTGTAAACTTAATTGATGAATAATACAGGATGTTACAGGAAACTGTGGCATAGATTCAGTTTTGTTGTAATAACCAGCAGCAAATTCCACTTAGTGGGTACTCTAGCTTTTGCTTTTGTTCTTTTGTCTAGTTGTAACAATTATAAAAGACTGTCACTTGAAAATCCAAGTATTTGTACTCTGTATGTTTTCATCGTATGGAACACTGATGTAAGTAGACCAAGAATAAGTAAGAATAAATATTTAGTATCTTTTTTTACAGATTTTCAGTAGGGAAATGTACAGAGTTTTTACCCTTATTCTTTGCTGAATACATGTGGGAAGAGTAGTCAACTGTGTTTCATTTCTGCAGTTTAAAACTGAAAACTTGAGAGAATTTTCTGAAGCCAAGGTTCATTGGTCCTTATCACTCTAGTCCAGGGACTCTTGAAGGCCTAGCTAGAGCAATTAGTGCTGGGAACATCTTTCAAAGCTGTTGAATGCTGTCAATTTGTGACAACAGTTTAGGGCTGTATCTGCATTCTGAGGCTGTTCCTATCTGATCTGTACAGGTTTTGTCAAAAAGGCAGCTCTCGAAGTTTGAATGTGGTCTCTCAAGGATTTTGGTAGAAGGGAAAGTTGATGCCAAAGCAGAAGCACGTTAAGGTATTTGAAGTAGATAAACATGGTTTAATCTTGTGTGACAGGAAGTCTATTATTAAAATAGCAATCTCTTTAGAAGAACTTGTAGTTCTAAATTAAGCCCAGGATATAAATTCCCCCTGTATTTTGTCACATGGTAATCATTGCAGGCTTGATCTTTCTGAGCAGTAAGTGAGAAGTCTTTGTTGAATCTTTTCTGACTCTGAATCTTGCTGAATACAAGGAAGCCCTAATCTAGATTAAAATCTCTTATTTTTGTTAGTGAAGAACTTTTTGTCTAGTTTTTGCCATTAATTTGAGGACTTCATGCAGCCTTTGTTTTTCTAAAAAGCGTATGTGATATACGAATTCACAACATGCAAGCAGAAGTTCTTCCATGTAGCTGTGAAGCAACAAACACTAATATCTCAGGCTAGTTTTAAAGGAGGTTTTAAAGACTTTTGCCTCTCAAAGAGTAAGGTGTCCTGTTAGGTATTTTTGTTCCTCATGCAGATCATTAAAACCTGCTGTTTGGAAAATCTCCTAAACTTCATCTAACTTCTGTCTGACAAACCCAAGGGATTTTATTTTAGGTGACACCTTCTAGGGGATGAAATAGGGTGTATCAGGATCTGACTTGAAGTATAGCATGCTGTAGAATTACTACGCTTTACAAAATGGACCATGAGTTCTAATGTGCTTCTGACATATGGGGAATAAAATCTAACTGAAAAGCTGCTATAGTTTGCTTAATAACAGCGATAATAGTCAATCCAGACAAAATGATTTTATCTTATTACTGTCTTGGTTTATTTAGTATTTTTTTTCTGTGATGGAATATTGTGCACAACTGATGTATTGAAAGACTGTATCAACAAAAATGCTTAAATCTATATGAAAAGAGTGCAAGTTAGGTGTTTAATATATGTACAACTGGGGACAGAAATATTTGAAATGTATACCCTGTAAAGTCACTGTGTTATCTCCACCTCCATCCTTCCCCAAGTCTTCTGTCTAGAAGGGTCATTTGAGTGTGTGAGTCTGCTTCAGGCAAAATCAGATGGGTTAATGCAGGCCACCCATCTGAACAGTTTCAAGCAGCCTAGCAGGGCTTGTCAGGGGAGGCTAGGGAGTACTCACATCCTCTCTGTCTCACGCATGCACACTCCCACACAATTGTAGGGACAAGAACTCCAACAATTGATCACTAGCAAACACCTGGGAAGAACTAGTGTTTGCCATCAACAAAGCTGTTAATAAAATGAATGTCTGTCAGGCAGCCTTAGCGTTGTACTCTCGTGTATTGTCAGTTACCTCTTGGGATGATAGCACTCGATTTTACATGCAACAAGGGCCTTATGCTCCCCGATTAACAAAAATGCAGCCTATTTGTGATGTACGTAACATATGCATTAGTGACAGAACTGACAGCAAATCTAATGACTCTGCTGGGTACTAAATTTACTTTCTGAAGAGCAAAAGTTTAATTTGAATAAATAATTGAAAAAGAAATGTTTCTTTTATGTCCAGTCGCACAAGCAGCCTGATATGAGCATTGGTGTGTACATCTTCAGTGAATCTTGCATTTCTGTTATGTTTTTCACTTATCTTTTTGTAGTAAATGTCCAATTATTCTCAGCTACTTACAGAATGTAAGAAGTAGATAGCATTTCTAGAGACTGTGGTGCCAAGAGCATGGTATCCAAATAAATCAAACCTGACTTCTGAAATGAGACACTATTAATGTCTTATCAACACTGTGAATAGATCCCCTGAACATCATTATAGTCCATAGTTATGCAGTATTTTCCCATAGAAATTTTGGAATTTTTTTTTGATAGAACTAGAAAGCATTTGAATGTTCTTATAATTATTTTCTGAAGAAAGTTACCTTCTGTTTCTTCATTCTATCCCTGTTGAACAAGTTTGTGTCCATGTTCAATGAGTTATACTCCTAGGAAGGAGGACCATCTCAGTAAATCTTGTCTAGAATGAAATCCCCTGCCTTCAAAATGTTGATGCTGTATACCCACCTGTGCTGTGAACTTACTTTCAAACAGCTTGGATATCTTTTCTGAATTAATAATAATATGGTTGAGTCAATCTGACATGAAAACTTGAATTCAGTTGAAATTTTGTCACAGAAACCTTAATGAGATTCTAAGATGGAAAACTATTTTTTTTTCTTTTTTTTTTTTCATTTTCAAAAGCAACAACAAATCAGGAACTCCCAAGGGATCAGTGATTATACTTTCAGAAATACTCTTCTGTGTATGTCATTCTAACCACATTTTTTCATACAGAACAACCACAGTCTAGCCTAGTTGGTATAATTTGTTGTATTTTACTATTTTTGTATTGACCAGTCAAGCATATTGAACTGTATGTGATTTTATTATACCTAAATTGTTCAAGTGCATTTTTACTGTCATTTATTACACTTGGATACTTTTTTTCATGAGAGAATCCACTTGGTTTTCTATCTTTTAGTTGGCTGTTCTATACACCTTTGGTCTTAATCACCTATGTGTTTGTTCCATAGATTAAATTTTAGAAGAAAGTAAATTTCTGTGTTGGCAGGATTCTCTTTGACTGAGGAGAGAGAGTTTGACATGGTTCCCTGGGGAGTCATCAGTTCTGCACTCTTTCTTCACAAGTGAAAGATGCCACCTATAAACTGCCTTCTAACTATAACCGCTAGACGTTGCCAGTCCTGAAAAAGCGAAGTAGAGCTATGGTGTGCTTTGACCAACTCAAAGCACAAAAGTCTTGCCAGAATGTCAGGTCTGTATTTCTCTCAGGCATCTGCACTCAAGATAACATAGTGCTTCCCGGTCTACTTTCAACCTAGTTGTAGTAAAGATGATAACTGACTTTTCTTCTCTGGTTTTCATAATCCTTACCACATCCATTTCCCTGCGTGTGAGGGCAGGACTGCCTGCTTGGGCCCCATTAGTGTGTGCCCTGCCTGCCATGTGTGTAGGAAAAGCTGAGCCACAGACTCTTCCCACAAAGGGAGGCTCTGGAGCGCCTTGACCACTGCAGTGTAACAAATTCAAACGAGGTTTTTGTTCCTCAAACCTAGTGATTTTTATTCAGTCACAAAATGTCCAGTCACTGCCCTGGTACTAGGAACAGACTACCCAATACATGCAAAATTTTCTTCTTCAGATGCTATTAATTTTTAAGATGAGAATAGAAAATAATTTTCAGGACAGCAGTCATGAAATTGGTATGTTCAACAGCCCTATCATTTTCTTTCCACTGGATCTGACATTCATAAGTCACCAAGTCTTGAAATCAGTGGTGATCTAATTTTCTATCCTAGTTTATTCTTCCCTCAATAGTGTTATAGTACTAACACAAATCGTTTCTAAAACATAAACAGTAACAAATAATAAACAAGAATAACAATAAAAACAACAAGCCCCTTTTAAAAATGACATTACCCTGAAGACACCATTTGCTTTATGTTGCCTATTTTCAGTTGTTCAGAACAGGAAACCTTGAGTAGTAGGACTATGATGCAAAGAATGCAAATTAAATCCCAGGTTTATGTAGGTAAATAAGGTTTTATGAAGAATCTTTGACATGATGGATTATCTTAAGTAAGTGCTCAGGTACTGAGCTAATTCCTGTGTGAAAGAATCTATCAGACTACAGTCCTGTGTTTCTTCTTAGCAATGTTTTTGAGTTTTATCATTAACATTTAAAAGATTATGAAATACGTTTTCTAGTTCCCAATGTGTTATTATTTTGAGTCATTTTATAAAAATAAAAAAGCAAAAATCCCAAGCAGGTCCACTCTGTAAGTAGAAGAAGGAAGAAAAGTCTAGTGAATATATATTTGGTAATATCCCTGGGGAGTCAGTTGTGTAGGTGTGACACAAATGGGAAAAACAGCTCTCCAGAGAGCAACATGTAGAAAGGAACAAAGAGAAACCTTTTTGCCGGGCTGAGGGTTTTGCTGCTGGCTGCCTGGCTGTGTGGTGGCATTGTTCAGAGGAAGTGCACCTGCTCTAACATTTTCTTCGGCTGGAAGCAGACAGGTTTGTTGAATGCTCTAATTGCTGGTAGGCATGAAAGGATTGCCTAGAAGATTGCTTCCTAGGCTGTCCTTTGATGTTTCATATGATTTGGAAGCAAAGATTTCTTTTCCTTTATCCATCTTGCTAATAGGTGAGAATAAAATATCTCCTCTCAGCTTTCATTCCAGAAGGTATCATGGCACATTCTGTCCGATTAGCTGTATCATGGGCCAAAAGACTCCTTTTATCTTTTGAAAAGATTTGTAAAACACAAGCATAGTCATCACAGTCCACATTCATAAAGCACTATTAGCAACGTGTTCAGTTCATTGCAGGGGTCTCTGGGCAGGAGAAATACTCTACTGTGAATACTAGGTTTGTCAAATGCTATAAAACTGTGGCTAGGAATTTTGGATGCAACCCTTTTAATACATATTATGAATCTTGGACTGCAATTAGCACAGGTTTGTTTAATTCCAGTTATTTTCATTTATAAACACAATAATTCTAATACAAAATCTAAGCTTTGCCTTATTTTTCTGCAAAATTTGAATACCAAAGAACTGCACTGAGGCTTGATACTTTGAAGATACTCCTTTTGCAAATAAATATAAAGCAAGACTACCGCACTATGAAGTGTTGTACTAAATTTAAGCTATAACTATAGCTATAAACAATATGATGTGATATATTTTGTTTACTGAAATTTGCAAATGAATAGAGTAACAAAAAAATCTATAAGTTAAATAATAAGTTTTTACATAATTCTCTTAATAAGAAATGCCTACCTGAAAGCAATTATGATGCTTTACTTCAACCCATGTAAATTGTCTATAACACTCTTCTCTTGAGAAAGTGGACTATTGCCAACATACTTGGAAGTACCAGAATACTTAAAAATATGTAGCTTTTCTCAGTAGAACGATCTTCCTCAATTTAATTGGGTTTAGCTCTCCTCTATGATACAGAATTCAGATTCAGATCCACAGCTTCCAAAGTTCAGGAGTGCATGGGGTGTACGTTTTGAACCAGAGCCTGGTATACTTTCTAATGAAGAGTTGAGAATTACTGCCTAAGAAACATATGTCTGTTAAATATGACTCAGATCTATTGTCTGAAGTTTTTAAAGATAAATATTGGTTTAGGCTTTATTGGAAATTAAGAAGAATGTGGTTCTTGAATCAGTTGTAAAATTTGGAAGAAAATATTCAATGTATCTTCTGAAACTTAGAGATCCATATGCAGTTTTTATATTGCGACTTTCTGAATTATGAATAAAGTTTCCTTTTTTTCTTAAAATTGCATCCTCTTTTTTCAGACTATCTGTTTTGGGAATCAATTTTTGGAATGCTGAGACATGTCAGTTTTGATCTTTATAGCTACCTTTTGAGTAAACTGGTTACAGTGCCAGTGGCCAAGGCTGTTAAACTTCTATTCAATTTTGTCATGGTCACTGTAAATTACACCAGCTCCCCAACTTTCTCTTCTGAGGACAAAGAATATGTATTTTGTCTTGTGGTGTAAGCAAGGAGTGTATTTACATGTCTACAATTGTGGCCTCCAATTTTCATTTTGTTGTGACATAATAAAGTAATTTAAAGAGCATGTCTGAAACTTTATTTACTTGGCCAAGAGGTCAGTCTGCTTTATTTTTTTATCTGTGGAACCAAGTGTTTATCAGGTTTCTGTATGAATCACACAGTGTGTTAGGGAACATTTTGCACCAGCATTTTATTTTAGATGTCTTTATAATAAAGTTTTGATGTGTTAAATTTTCCAAAGGTATTTTAAGTCTGGGAAAAGGTGGGTTTTTTTCCCAAAATTTCCAAATTTAACATGCATATCTTTGTACGTGTAACTGTGTGAACATGTATCTACCTATATAAAATCCACTAATTCTGATGTTTTCGTTAACTAAGTAAATGTGAATATTCTGGTGTATTTCAGGTGTTCAGAGGCAGGGTTGCTAATTACTTACACCCTTAGGGTGCAAGTACTTTGAGAGAATAAAATCTAGGTGATTATATTATTCATGTTTGTATGGGTTGGGAGAATGTTGAGTGCTCGCTTCACCTCCCCATTCCCCAAACAGCAGAAACAAGGCAGTTGTGAGACTCAGGCCGGTACAGTCAAGGGAATAAACAAGTCATTCTCTTCCAAGTTGAAAGGGAAAGGATTGCAGATCAGAGTCATGGATCCTGTTGTTTTGTTCACTACTGTCATTCCTTACTTAGTGCTATAAATGCAGAGAAGACTACAGTCTAAAAATTTCTTGATGACAACCCATACAATGCTTTTACTTGAAAGTGGCCTTCTCAGCATTAATCCCCAAGTCACTGTCTTAAGGGTTATATGTAAGCCATCTAGAAATAATAGGGTGACTCATTCATTTTGATGTGGCTGTGGGTTTTGTGGTCATATACAGGGAGAAACAGAGTGTACTTGGACATATCCCTGCAGGCAATTTTGCAGACATTGCTTTGCTAGGGACCAACTCTTACTGGACTATTTTCTTAGGTTTATTCTAATTTAGCCTGGTGAAAAAAGGCATAGCATAACCACAAGTTTTGTATTGGGTAGACATGCAATTATGTTTGTGTTTTTTTCTTCTTGGTGGGTATTGGTGACATCACTTAAATGTGTCTCTGTGTGCTATCTCATTTTTGTATGAAGTGTTCAGAACTGCAGCAGAAATTGTGCTTTAAAAAAGGAGAAGGAAATTAAAAGTGTGAGATTAGACTGATATAATTTTGAGAGTTTGGTTTTTGCAGACAAAACTCCAGGAAATTCAAAGTTTAGCCTGAGCTGTCGTGCATCAGTCAAACTGTTGTGAAAGAATAATGCTAGTAATCATAGAAACACGAAAGATGTGAATTATAAGAAGAGTGTGCAAGTCTTAATCATCCTGACCCGTAACTGTATTCTAAATAAATGTTTTTGTATTTAATTTCCTGAGCAAAGTATTAAGGGTGGAAAGGAGGAAAATACTTCATGGAAGTTTAAATAATTGATGGGTCATCTTTCAAAGCCAAAATAGTTCCAACACCCCACATATTTGACTACTCTCAAAAGCTGAATGGTGTAATTACATGTTGTATTCTACGGTGTTTCATTTTAATCTTGTATTGATACTTGTAAAAATATATACAACTCCTTTTTAAAGGAGAACTTATAAAACCAGTCCTTTTACTTCAGTGAAATCAGTGAAATACTTCAGTCATTTTTGACAGTCATGGGGACTAGAAGCTAGTATGTAGTATACTTATATACTTCAGTGTTACTACCTACGCGCACCCAAGTCACAGTATGGCTAATCACTAGTTTAGAAGATAGTTTACAAACATAATTATGTTCTTGGTGAGGAACAAAGTATCTTTTATTCCTTACAAAATTCTGAAAGAGAAAGATTAAGATCAAATATAATAAACTCAGTCACTTTGTATTTGAAAGTAAGAAAGATTCTGAACTGAATCAGTGTTGCCTTGAAATTGATTATATTTTTTTCTGATATGTCAAGTGATTTGTAGGTTAAGCTACAGGAGCTGATATTATATTCCAAAGGAGCTTAAAAAAAAGCTTCAGAGCAAGAAGGTATCTTCAGGAAACTTTTTACTGCTGTCATTCAAATGAATCTTAATATCATTTTAGGTGTAGTATTTAGTATTTCATATATAGTGTTCTTCTGAATATATTTTATGTTAAGCATAACACTGTTCAATTCTACAATTAAAGCATATGGGGAAGGTTATAATTGGCAGACCAGTTAAGAAAGAAAACTTTAGGCCCCGACCTTGATGTGTCACTTTGTAACAGCCCAGAGAAATTGCTTAATTCTTGTGACCATGAGTGTTGTGAAGGAGACTTGTGTATCAGCATGCTACAGAAAAATTTAGGATTCAAAGTATGTCTTTATTTAATGAATGTTACATAATTTTCTGTATAGTTAGCAAATTTGTATCGGTTTTAACTCTCTCTACGAACTGCTCCAAACAGAATCAGAGAGGAGGTAATTATAGTAATGCAGAAAAGGAGGAAATTTGATAAATATTCATAACGTCTGTGAAATTTGGTTTTATCCTAAACAATTATTTTTCACTAGGCTAACTTCCACATTGTTCTTTTCCTGATAATCTATTTCTTTTTTTTGGTCTCACTTTCTGTGTAGGACTGACTCATCATATCTGTAATCTCCTAATAGAAACTGTGTCTCTGTACTTGGAGGAAGATGATAAAAGCAGCACCAAGACAGCAAATGCACTGCTTCTGTCCTTGCTTGACATTTTGCACTGCATGCTGATGTATACAGCAGACATCGTGCGCCAGACTTTGCAGGTATGGAATCTATTTCCTGGGGTCATCACTATCTTAAACAATTTTTTAGCTAACTTCCTGTTATCCTAATAATGAAATTCGCACTATTCTGATTTTATAGAATGTTTAGTGTGGTGGAAAAAGAAAAACACGTATTTTGCAACTTCATGTTGCTCTTCCATGTAGTTACCTGGCTAGACTATCTATACTAGCCTCACTGTGTGCTGGAAACAGATCCTAGCTGACTGTTCTGTTTCTGTATTCCATAAGTAGCTTAATTCAACATTTGCTCAATGACAGTTCAAAGCATTTTTCTTCCATTCATTTTAAAAGAAAAAGATTACTCCATAAGAAACAACATCTTTTTATTATAAATCACATGTGATTACTGTACTTGAAGAGCATATGTAACCTTTGTATGTGTGCTGACAAAAGTATTTCCTCTCTTACGCTGCTCAATTTGTCTTCCAAGTTTCTCTTTGAACTGCAAATCATGGCATTGGGAGGACTTCCTCCTCCATGGAAGACATCCTCCTCCTTAAAAATGAAGCACAAAAAGATACTATTCAAAGAATTTTCTCATAACTCTATTAAAAACAAAACAACAGAAAGCGTTCATCTTTTTTTAGACATGATGTTAAGCTACCAATATTTGCTTTGTTTTTAAATGATCTGCCAAATTTCCAAATTAGCCAAGTGGAAGCACTTCTGTATTTAGGCTGCAAACAACAACATGTACTCTTCATGTTAGGCTTTCGATGGTCTTGGGATTATCCACTGAAGAATAGGGAAGTCTGTTAGGTCCAATATAGGAGGACACAGAATCAAAAGATTACAACCAGGTTGTATTGTCTTTCAGGACATGGCTTCTTTATTCTGAAAAGGTCCTGCTTTGTGGGTTGATTGGTTCTTTGGTTTGGTTTGGGGTTTTGGCTATTTTTTTAAGAAGATTTAATGTATGAAGTGGGTGTTGAAAATTGAGTGGGGTTTTTTTCCTACACAGGTTTACATAATCAGTTGTGTTATCAACCAGATATTTCACTGAGAGTTGGTTTTTTTTTAATTTTGGAAGAAATTTAATTTAGATCTTATGGTACAATACCTTGTCTTTTTGAGTCCTCTGTTAGCAGGTTCTGTAATGGGTTTCTCATCTAAGAATCACTTTGTAAATCAAATATTGTAGGCTAATTGCTCATCATCATATTGTGGCATCACTCTGTAATCACAGAGAGCTAAATTCTGTATTTACACTCCCCGCAACAGTGATGAGGCCAGTTATACTAGAGGACACATATGAGGAAAGAGGAGCTTGCACATGTATTGGTAATATTAGTGAAACTGATGATTTTTATTTAGATACAAAATTGAATCTATACATTCAAAGCCAAATTCTGTTCCAGCTTTACATAAATACCTCAGTTGATTGATGCACTAAAACTCCAGCTCTAGTCAAAGTAATCTGCTTTTCTCTGGAAGGCTAAGGGGTAACAAGAGTCAGCTGGAGAACTGAGCTTTGAAGCATAGCTCTGTCCTGTACCCCTGTAGAACTAATTTTACAGTGGTGATACTTGTCTTGGCAACACCTGTCACAGAGCCCCTGTGGGTTCTACAGCTGCCTCAGTACACATGCCCTTTTGAATGATGGCCATTAGTTGGCGACTGCTAGTTACCATGCATCTACGTAATATTCCACTATCCATGTGTCACTAAATGCATCACTGTAGTAATAACAAATATTCTTAGACTGTTTTTATAGGGATCTTCTGAATAAGACGCCTTCTAAAACAGAACTTGAAAAAAAGAATCAAATTTTCTCATGTTAACCATTTTTGAGGCTTAAGTTGACTGTTACAGATGGTACTACCTCCACTCAATTCCTTTTTATTTAAGCTTTTTATATGTAAAGTGATAACCTTATCCAGCTGCATAGGAAAACATGACACCACTTTTCCTTTGCATTCCACTACTTTATGCTGCATGGTGCTGATAACTGCATCCAGCTTCATTCAGGAGCTTTCTCTTTGTGGACCAAGTACTTGTGTTTTAATGGAAATGGTACAAAGCTTCAGATTCATTTGCATATCTGTTTTAGAACAGTTTCATCATATCATATTCCACAGGTCATCCACTGTAGCCAAAAGTAATCTGCAATCTCAATTTGAGAAATGGACTCTATTTAGTGATTTAATGTAGGTTTAAGCATGGTGTAGTGTGTATCCTTTATATACATATATCAAGTATAATTCCTTTAGTGATGTTGTTAATTCTCTTTTCAAAGCCACTAAATATATAAAAGTTAAAGAAAGTAGGCAAACATCCCTGATGATGTCTTTCTTCTCATCCAAGCACTAACCAGAAAAAGCTGTTGTAAATTTTGCTGAAGTGAAGGTGGCTTACTTCCCTTTCTTGATTAATATAAACGCTTCATTTTTTTTGTCTTCTCTACACTATGTCTTTTTGCCCTTCTTGGACTTCAGCATTGTGGGTCATTGTGGTGAGTCTCAGTGAAAAAATTTCAAAATTCTTTCCAGAAGAAAGGCATTATGCTTTCAACTCATCAGTATCAACAGTGGAGCTTCAGCAGTAGTGTTTCCTGTCTCAGGGGACTTGCTCCGGTGTTCACTTAACCAAATGAAAATCATCAGATACTACACTTAGATGATGGTTTGAGGATTGAGTTTTAAAAGAAACATGATGCAAAAGAATTTTTAAATGTGTTCTTTAGACAAAATGTTTACATTTACCTCTAGCAACTTGACTGTCTAGGGTCATGGTCCAAAGCTGGTGCAAGAAAATGAAGTTAAATGACAAATCTAGCAAGCAGACCTTTCTGGTGTCCTGGGGCAGGGATGGGTCATAAATAGCACTGCCTAGGATGGCAGTGTGTTTTCATGAGGAGGTATGACAACGGACAGAATTACAAGTAGTAATAGATCTTATCACAAATGTTAGTCGCTTTAAGATTTTATTACAGAATCACAGAATCGTCTAGGTTGGAAAAGACCTTGAAGATCATCCAGTCCAACCATTAACCTAACACTGACGGTTCCCAACTACACCATATCCCTCAGCGCTATGTCAACTCTACTCTTAAACACCTCCAGGGATGGGGACTCCACCACCTCCCTGGGCAGCCCATTCCAATGTCTAACAACCCGTTCTGTAAAGAAATACTTCCTAATATCCAGTCTAAACCTTCCCTGGCGCAACTTGAGGCCATTCCCTCTTGTCGTATTGCTTATTACTTGGTTAAAGAGACTCATCCCCAGTTCTCTGCAACCTCCTTTCAGGTAGCTGTAGAGGGCGATGAGGTCTCCCCTCAGCCTCCTCTTCTCCAGACTAAACAACCCCAGTTCCCTCAGCCGCTCCTCCTACGACATGTGCTCCAGACCCTGCACCAGCTTCGTTGCCCTTTTCTGGACACGCTCGAGTCATTCAATGTCCTTTTTGTAGTGAGGGGCCCAAACCTGAACACAGGAATCGAGGTGCAGCCTCACCAGTGCCGAGTACAGGGGTAAGATCCCTTCCCTGTCCCTGCTGGCCACGCTATTTCTGATACAAGCCAGGATGCCATTGGCCTTCTTGGCCACCTGGGCACACTGCTGGCTCCTGTTCAGCCGGCTGTCAATCAACACCCCCAGGTCCCTCTCTGACTGGCAGCTCTCCAGCCACTCCTCCCCAAGCCTGTAGCGCTGCTGGGGGTTGTTATGGCCCAAGTGCAGCACCTGGCATTTGGCCTTATTGAACCTCCTACAGTTGGCCTTAGCCCATCGCTCCAGCCTGTCCAGATCTCACTGCAGAGCCTCCCTACCCTCGAGCTGATCAACACTCCCACCCAACCTGGTGTCATCTGCAAACTTACTGAGGGTGCACTCGATCCCCTCGTCTAGATCATCAATAAAGATGTTAAACAGGAGTGGCCCCAAAACCGAGCCCTGGGGGACACCACTCGTGACCGGCCGCCAACTGGATTTAACTCCGTTCACCACAACTCTTTGGGCCTGGCCATCCAGCCAGTTTTTTACCCAGCAAAGCGTGTGCCCATCCAAGCCACAAGCAGCCAGTTTCGCCAGGAGAATGCTGTGGGAAACGGTGTCAAAGGCCTTACTAAAGTCAAGGTAGACAATGTCCACAGCCTTTCCCTCATCCAATAAGCAGGTCGCCCTGTCGTAGGAGATCAGGTTTGCCAAGCAGGACCTGCCTTTCATAAACCCATGCTGACTGGGCCTGATCATCTGGTTGTCCCACATGTGTTGTGTGATGGTACTCAGGATGAGCTGCTCCATCAGCTTCCCGGGCACCGAAGTCAAGCTGACAGGCCTGTAATTTCCTGGATCATCCTTCCGACCCTTCTTATATATGGGCGTCACATTGGCCGATTTCCAGTCTGTGGGGACCTCCCCGGTCAGCCAGGACTGCTGGTAAATGATGGAAAGCAGCTTGGCGAGCACCCCAGCCAGCTCCTTCAGCACCCTCGGGTGTATCATATCTGGTCCCATTTACTATTATTATCCCATAGTATTCCTATTTCAAAAATAATTTAAATTATTATAACATACTATGAATATTTCAGGGTACAAAGTGAGTCAGAAGGGCAAAACCGGACATTATTGCTGAGAATCCTAACTTTTCAGTCACCTTGATTTTCTTGGTTTGAGTTGCACTTGAAATTGTTCCTGATAAAGTAAAAAGAAGTAGTTGGACTTTAATGTTAAAATAGGCATGTCATGTTGAGAGAATACAAATATATAAAACATTTATGGTTTTAGAGATATCTTGCATATACGGTTTGTAGCATTTTGCTGAAGAAATGTCATGTAGGTCAGTGTATTCAGCCTGTGCAGAATGAGCATGACAGCATGAGTCCCTTTTGCTTTGTGCTTATTGTTACAGACACAGGGAGCCTTAACTGCTCATTGGGAGCCCAGGAATACTTAACTAGAAAAGACTGTATAAGTCTCCTTCAAACTTCCGTTCAAACTTGGACCACCTAATGGACCTAATTTGTTTCTCATAATGGAACAGTCACCAAGGTTGCTTTATATTTTTTTCTCATCTTATTAAGGCACAGAAATCTGGCACAGGAGGAGACACGCAGGCTGCTGAAGACCTTCTGCTTATCAATAAACCCCTGATGGACCTAATTAGCCTGCTTATTCAACTGGTGAGAATTTGCTTGTTTGTAAGGCTTTTGGAATGTTGCTGTGGCTGGAATTATTCAACTGAATTCAATATCTTAGAGCTCTGTTTGCTAGTTTTTCATTGTTTATAAGCTCCCACCTAGTACAAAGGAAGGACTAACAATTTTTAAGAAATTATAGGTCACAGTGACTTGCAGGTTACCAGTGACATCAGAGTAAGTCTGTCACAAGCATAGAAGTGGGATGAGGGGCAGGCTGCAGATTCTCAGTTTGGATATATATGTATAGCCAAATTTTAGCCCTTCAGAATGGACTAGTGATCACTGCATAGGGAAAGGATGGTATTCAAAATTTGAAACAAGTACTGCTACCATTAGAAAGTCAGTAAACTTAAAATTAGTTTGCAGTGAGTGATGCCTTTTAATATTATTTTCTTGGTTTTGAGCCTTCTGAGTTTTTCTCAAGGGTTTAGTTTTATTTCGACATGATCCTGAGGGATTTACGAGTGGGAATGGTCCCTGGTGATCTGTAAACATCTTTGAAGTCTGTCTGTTCAAAGTCAGTCTTTTCTAGTGTTTCCTAGATGTCACAGTACTGCACTGAAATTTCCACAGAGTGCTGCATTGTGGCCCTGATGCATCCCATCAGCTCAACCTCCATCATACTGTGCCAGAGATTTGTAGTGGCTCTGTGTGTAATAGCTTGTAGTAGAGGGATGCTTCTTGAGCTGGACAGGATTTTTAGAGGCTGCTTCAGCCTTTTATTGAACATAAAGCCATTAAAATGGTATGTGAGAGCTTCCCTGTGGCCTATCATGCTATCCTTTCCAGGTTATTTCACTTAGAGGCATTTCAGATTTGCTGTGTTCTCTTCCAGGCCTTTTTTTTTTTTTTTTTTTTTTCATTTAAATACAGGTTTTCAGATGTATTGTGATATGAATATCTGTCGCCCTTTTATTATCTTTAGCACTGTCTGTCATCTTTTATTTTGGGGAAGAGTGTGATTCCTTTTTTATTAATTTTAGGCATTATACTTGTTGCTAAGTTCTCCTTTGATGGATTTATTTTAAGCAGATATTGACAGAGGCTTTTTGGAAATGTTCACTGAATGACCTAAAACAAAGTGATTGAATTTCAACTATATAATATTTAATCTTTATAAATTAATTTTCTATTAATTTTTTTAAATCACTGTATATGATAAATAGTAAGACATGAAGAGATGCAAATGTTCCTTTAAAGTGAAACTAGTCATAAATTTAAATTCCATTAACACTCTAAAGAACAGAAAATTAGAGGCCAAACTTTACTTGGCCTATACCACCTGGAAGTCTTTTATAAGGTTTTAATTAAAGGATAGGATAATTGTATAGTTAGCATGTACTGATTAGATTCTGACTTGCCCTTGTATTTCAGAAGCATGGCTGCAAATTACCACTAGGTTTTGCTTTGTTCTGTATTTCTACAGATTCTGGTATGTTTAGAATGCTTATTTAAAATCTGCTGATTTTAGCATACAGGTGGAGTACAGACCATTGGTGCAGCTTCTTATTTTTGGTTTGGTTTTATTTTTTTATTTTTTTTTTAAGATTTTGTTGAAGTGAGTGATTTTCTCTTGTAATGTGTATGTGTTGTTCTTCACATACATGTGCTTGATTGAATATATGAAAGTCATTTCAGCTAGGTTTGTTAAATTATATATATCCCTTACCCATTGCTGTATTAAACATTTCCTGTTAAGGTTGAAAGAGTTTGAACAATGAAATAATAATTTTAACATTTCAGATCTACTTGTTTAAAATGTCTTATGCTCTAGTGTCTTTAAATAGGACTAGATTCTTTGTGAAGTCTAGTGGGTCTCTCAAGATGTATACGCTCCCTACTCCTCAAAAAGACTCGGGCTTACCTAAACTTAAGTTCTATGGAGCTGTCAACAGTAGTTCTCTCTATTCATTGAGCTGTGTGGCTGCATAACTTGATGAGTGTTTTGAGGCATTCAGTTCTTTGTGAACTTTATTTTCTGGAGATAATGGAGGTCTTAAATGCTGAACTAACCATCACTTTAAGATATTGAGTTACAATTATTTTCTCTGGTTTGCTGTTTCTACCTATCTTAACCATATTTATAGTTTCTTGTGTCACTTTGAATAATTGCTTTCCCTCACTGATATGTATATCCCTCAAGTAGATGATTGTTCCATGCCCCATTGACTTGTTTATATATTTATTTTCCTCAAGTTCTACATGTTTATCTCTCTTAATAATCCCTTAGAATCAGTTTTTCCCTTCTCTAATTGTGATTTAGTCTATCACTTCGGGCATAGCAAAGCAAGTGTGGGAAATCTAGATTGCATGTAAATGAAACTTCAGAGTTTTTAAGAACGTAAAGGAAGAATTAATTACAAAGTCTGCCATGCAGAAAACACTGCAAATATGGAGAATTCAATATTTAATGCCATGATCAGTCTGCCCTTAGTTGATCGATAAGAGGAAAATAAATTGAGCATTTAGTCTTACGCTTGGAAGCTTTGTGTTTAAAAGTTAATTACACTTAGCTTTTTTGTGTAATGTTTTTCTGCTTGAACATAAATGTAATATGATTATTATTCTGAAACTTGCAGCAATTATAGAAGGTATAAAATACCTTCTACTTCTTGATGCACCCTTATACTGAAAAAAAAAATAAATTCATTTACTTACTTTTGAAATCACTTCAGTGTGGATTTTCAGAAACTTTCAGAAACCTTTCCAGTACCTATAAAGAGCTTAATTTCTCTGTACATCCTAGATTTAGATTCTAGGTGTAGATCTTCCAGTCTTTTCTGCAGCCTACCAGACTGCTGGGAGAGAACTTCTCTTGTCTTCTGGTGGTGGGCGTTTGCAGTTGATTACTGTGCTCTGTATATTACTGTTGAAAGACCAGTTAATTATGTGCAAACATGAAGAGGACAAATATGAAGCCTCAGTGCACATGGAGGAATGAGATGATCTCTTCTAGGTCTTTTCTGTCTCTACATTGCGCTGGCTCTAAGGCTGTGCCCTGACTTTGGTTTCAGAGCACATGAAGGTATTTGCCACTGAATAATGAAAATTACTGCAGAAGAATGATAATCCTGTAGACGGTAGAATTTTATTTCACGTTTCTTAGGAATACAGGCAGTTCTGTGGTCAGAGTGGAGAGACATATGTTTATTTCCTGTATTGTATAATGTATTGCTGTTACTGTATTTGAAATGTTATCTGCGAGTTATATTTGAAGATTTCTCTTCTGCAGAGAAGAGAACAAACAAACAAACAAAACCACCAAAGAAACCCCAAACAAAAACACACCAGAGGAGATAAGAATATATTGTCACAAGCACAGAATTTCAGAATGGGGAATTAATTTCTCAGCAATTAGGCTAGATCAAAATGAACTGAAAATATATTGGTTTTTAAAATATTTTCCCTTAGGTAGAAGGATGACAATTTAGCTCTAAGACAAAATACAGGTGGTTTCTTTTTTCATTTAAAACTCTGCATATTTACTATTAAGAATAGCATAGTAAAGTTAACAGATTTAATAATGATGTTTTGCTTTTGCATTTTGTTTAATGTTTGCAGAATCATCTTCCCTATAGTTCCCAATGGTGCTTCCTTTACAGCACATTCTGTAATCACATTACTGATCTAATGAACATCTATCTCTTATCATAATAAACTCTCTTTGTGTATAACCTCATTAATGCACTGAAATAGTGTCCCCTCTGGGTAATCCAGACAGTTTCATTGTAGCTCTAAAATTAGATGCTGTAACAACTCCAACAGTGTGAAAGCTGCCACTTCAGCTCAAATGATCACATTTCTTGCAATGGTTTGCAATTCATGAACACACTACAACTCGGTTCAAAATGAAGGCATTTTTGACAACAGACTGCAGAAATATAGATGTGTAGTAACAAGAAACTTTCTGCTCTTCACCACATTAACCTTAAAATACACAGAGCAGGTTCCATTAGAAGGGAAGAGAAGGAGGATTTTATGTTATGAGCCTGTTTACAGGAAGTTATAACATGTCCATAAAAATTAAGAGTAATACACCATCTTCATTGCACAAAAGTCTTGTCATGGGGCATTATTTTAAAATTTTGAAGTGAAAAATAAATCTACAGTTCTGAGTTAGAGAATGGCAAAAATTATGACTTTAGCCATTCAGTAATTTATTTTAAGGTGCTGGATTTTCTTCAAGCTATATACTAGCCCAGAATATTAACAGCTGCAAGGAGGACTATTAACATTTCTACCTTGCTGAAGGGCTGAATCCATAATCCCCTCTAATACTGATAAAGCAAAAAGAAACGAAAGACCACTAGAGTTTTTTCATGTAATTATGAAATATAAAGGGGCAAATATTTTCTTAAAGAGTTAGAACTCTAGTTTTTAATGGGTTTCTCCTCCCCTGAAAGAACAAAAACTTAATTAGCTGCTGTCATGAAAAACTATAAATGCATTTCAAAGACTTGAAATACACTTCTTCATATCAAATAGAATTGTTATGATTAGAAAAATAATCAGAACACTGTTCCAGGTGATTAGGAGGTGAACCATCCATCTACATTCATTGACTAGCAACGTGATTCTAGCTTTGTTGTTCTTATTAGACATGAGATACTGTTTACTTGAAAGCTGAATTTTCATTCCTTGGTTTTCTATATTTACAGATATTTATTATATTTTCAGTCACCGCTTTTGTTTATACCAATAATTTTCTTCAGATCCCCTACTCTTTATAACCACTACTAACACTAAGTGGCAGCCAATGTTAAATTTCAGGTTACCAACTGACAACTTTTGACATCTAAATCACTAGTTGTCAGTAGTGAAACAGCAAAATGGTGAGACTTATAGAGAAAAATGCTGATGTGGACATACTTAAATCAGGACATTACTGAGAGTTCCTCTTCCACCTTAATTATTGATGACTTAGACTGTGGACCAATGATTCTCATCCCCTCCAGAGTAAAGATGGTCTTTCCTATTCCCAGCTTCTTTTTCTGTTCATCCAAGACCTATGCTTTATTGTTTTACCCTGCAATCTTCCGGGATGACAGCAACTTGCTCCCCAAACTCTAGATGACACTGAAGCTGAAAGGGATGCTGGTGAAGTAGAGGAGCAGAAGAGCCTGAAGTACAACAGGGGATGAAGGACTTCACTGGCATTTGCGATTGAATAGAATGATGTCACGGTTGGCAAGTACTGTGAGCCTTGGAGTGATACTGGTGGCTAGGTTTGGAGGATGGTCACTGGAAGCTTGATATCCTGTGAAGAGCAGAGCCTATCTGGTGCCAAGACATATTGGATGGAGAGTTTCAGGGTCTTCCTTTCTCTTGTTGGGGGACAAAGAAGAGCAGTAACAGTAGAAGTTTAGGCATGCTAGGAGGAGTTAAGCAAAGCCATTGGCCCAGGGCAAAAGGTTCCACTGCCTCGCTAACCGGGGACTCCTGCTGAAGACAGCCTATATTGGGTATAACCCTAAGAGGCTGGACCTGCTCATTTGCTTCCTTGAAAGTCATGTACCCTCCTGGTGTCAGGAAGAACTGGGAAGGGCATGGTGCTTTATGTATTTCTTCATGTAAGGTGGTTGTAGGGGCAGTCCTCTACAGAGACTGACGCCTTTCCACTCTGATATTTAGTGAATATCTCTGAAAAAGACCTTGAGAACAGTCTCTCTTCCAAGTATGGCTGTTGTGTTTATTGATTACACATGGCATTTTGTGCTTATGGAGCCCAGAGAACTAGCCTACACTGCAATACCAGGGCAAGAATGTATCTGTCCAAATGTTCACTGCATTTTTATTTTTTATTTTTGGTTAGCCAAAAACCAACATCTTGTCTTGTACTGTGATTTTCTTCAGGGAGTAGTTGATATACGTGTCTACAGATCTATTAACAAACTGTAAGTTAGAGTGCTGCTTTTAAAAGGGATGATAGAGATATGTTAAGTAGTTTAATTTTCCTTCCTTTATCTAATAGCATTTTTTCAGTGAAGAAAATACAAGTCAGCTCAAAGCCCCCAGTGAGAGTGGAATTTTTTTTTTACTTGATAAGGATTGAAGATATAAATGGAGCTATAAAGTTTGTTACTATTTGTAGTTTTTCCTGCTTTTTAGTCTTGCTATTTATGTTGATGATGTTATTAGCTAATTCTGGATGTTGGAAAGGAAACAATCAAATAGGTGGCATTTATATTGGAATGAAGAAAAACCATACAGCAAAACTGTGGAAGAGATAGCTGCTGTGGTCCTGTCACTTGCATAGCATTAGGTCAAATAGAATGTGATATGTCTTGGGGCTATGTATTCAGAGCTTACATCTCAGTTCAGCCTGTTTTAAACAGCTAGCTCTATGAAGCTAATGGAAAACAGGATTGTATTTGCATGCAGCTCTCTGGGGAATTGCTGCTTGAATATTTGAGGAGTATACGTCTGATGATATGTTCACAGATTGCTTTAAAGTAACTATGGATTTTCCTTAAACTGAAAAAATTTGGGATTGCAGATTAAATAAGTAATCAGTATTGAAATGGTTGGGCATATTTTATAAATGGTTGGACAGATTATACAAATTGTTTTCTTTTTATTGTCAGTAAGGCTAGTCTGTTAACTGTACTTTATTCTAGCTTCTTTGTGTTTAAATAGTACTTTTGGAATTAAAAAACTGAGTAGGAGTGATGAGGTGTTTTTATGCTTCTGTACCTTATTGGTTAAGACCACCACTGTGTATGTTGTTCTGTTCATAGACTGTAAGGCAAGAAAAGTCTGTTGTAATTATTTAGTCTAGGATCTTGTATAACACAAGACATAGGACTTTTCTAAATGAATTCCCCATTACAGTAAAGGGTTTTGTTATTTTTTTTTTAGAAAAAAAATATTTTTCTGATATATAAATTGCCTGTGTGGAGTATCTGTCTCAGTTCTAAGAAAGTTGTTTCAGTGGTTAATTGCTCTTATTAAAGAAAGAAAAAAGGAAATCAAAGTATTATCTTCCTTCTAGTCTGAATTGCTTTATCTAGAGTTTTGAGCTATCGTCTCTTACCAGTCCTTTTTCAGGTAAAGGAATTAACCTATCCTCGGCCTGCTTTTTCTCACATGTAACCAAGAGATTATGATCAAGTGTCCTTTAACCCTCCCTTTGTTAAGCTATAGACATTGAATTCCTTCAGTCCTTTGCTGTTACGTTTTCCAAACTGTCATCCTCTTGCCTTCCCAAGAAACCTCTATGATTTCTTTCACTAGCTTTCATGAACTGTCTGCAGTAAAACTAGGCATTGCATTCCCGTTGTTGTTCCAACCGTGCCAAATACAAGCATACAAGCATAATATAACATCTCTACTCGTAATTTCCAGATTGTACTTTCAAGAAGCAAATCATTTTGATAGCAGTGTCATACTATCAGAAGCTCATTTCAAGATGCTTATTAGCCATGGCCCCAAATATTTTCCATAATTTTGCTTCCCAGGAAAGAGTTTTTCCATCCCATTGCTAGGGCCTGCCCCAGTGTCTGCTCTTCAAAGGAGTGCAGAAGAGCTGGAATTCAGGAAAATATTTAAAATCTGCAAAATGTACCTCCTAATGTGACTGCTTAAAATCCCTTAAATAGCTAGATAGCCTGTACTCTACCTCAACCAGAAGCCATAGCCTTCATTTAGAAATAATTAGATGAAGTTTTATGGTGTGCATTATGTAGAAGATTAGACATCATGGCTATAATGATACTTTCTGCTATTATTACTTCTATTTAAAGCAAAATATACTGTCTGAAAATAACAGAGTTGGAAGCAACATTTTCAGTGCTTTTATGATGTTGCTGTAGATAGGCTATTTGGTAGAATCCTAGTGGAGGCATTATACTGCTGCTATAAGAACAGATATATTTTAATTATATTTTCATCACTTTATTAAGCTTAGTTTAATGGAATTTTGAGTCAGTCAACTAGAAGTTTTTCATTCCTGGCACAATGCAAATGTTAATACTCTTCCAAATCCCCAGTGATACCCAATTTTTCTGAAATTGGAATTTGATTTTTGTTTGTTCATTTTTAGCTTCCCAGTGAAGATACTGAAATATTTCTGAGTGCCTCACAGTGCTTATCATTGCTGGTTCAGCTGTATGGAGGAAACAGTCAGGAGAGTATGTCTCCAGAAAACATGGACACCTTTGCTGAAGTACTGAAGTCCAAAAAAGATACAGGACAACTGAAGCTTCTGTTGAGAATTGTAAAGAGACTGGTGAGTTGACTTCTAAACATTTTAAAAGTCCATGTGTTTCTTTTATATCATTGGATATTTTTTTAGCTGTTTTTTTCCTCTTAAAGTAAAAAAGAGTCTAAAATAATTTTGAGAACAAAATATGTGAAGTTAAATTTCATGTCTTTAAATTTCAGTTAACTTCTCTGGAGAAGATAGCCATCTACACTTAAAACTTCTTACAAAATGATTGTTAGATTTTTCCTATTTCAGTTAACTGTTCAGCTATTTCAATAACTCATGTTATTTATACATTTGTTTAGTACTTAAGCTTTATGAAGTATTTATTGGAACAATTTTCTGAATGCTTTCTGGAAGAACTAACCTTGTAGCATTAAACAGCTGTTCAGAAACACAGTGCTTGATTTCCTGGTAAATAAAATGCCATTTTGTACTTGCAGTAGGTTTGTACATAAGCTGTTGACTCCTCATTCTCACTGAGTGATAGGGACTATTTCTGCTGGAGTGGCTTAATGTAGAATGCTAATCAGTGGGAGTCACGCAGGGGCTTAGTCTGGTGATGTTATTGACAAGTTGGGGTGGGTTTCAGTTCTGTCATGCTCTGACATGGTGACATGACAGCAACATTGTGTCTTTCAAGTTGCTTAGGTGGAAAACCTTCTGTATCTGTAAAATTCTCTCAGGTAATACAATGTTTTTTATCTTAAAGTGTCTTGATAAGAAGCATTGCCTACATTGTCACCTTGCACTGGTTGATTACTTCACCCTTTACTCTCCAAGAGCAGGAGTTTTCAATTAAAAGAGGGTAACTTCCCCAGTGTAAGAGGCAGAAGACACTAGAGTTTTGCCTAGCTACTAGGGTAAAGCCATAATCAATGGCAGCAGGGGCTGAGGAAGCAACTCTTTTGTAGAGCTTTCGGAGCTGTTCCTGTCCTCTTTGTTCTGCCTACTGTATTTACAACAGGGAAAGTAAACACCATACCCTTCTTCCCAGTTTTGCTCAGTCCTATCTTTCCGTAAAAGAAGCATGAATATATAAAATTAAAAATGATATGATGTTTAAAATTCATAATTTCTCTCATTCTTGACATCATCTAAGGTTTCACTTGTTTATTTTCTCATGCTCTTCCTAAAAAGAGAATTCCAGCAAAGATTTTTTTAAAGACACTTCCTATTGACTTTTTCTTGTACCTGTGCTTCTCTTTCTGTAATTGTTGTGCTGTGTAGAACTGGCTTTTGCTTTTCCCCAAAAGCAATAAGAGAAAATAGACAACAAAGTGTGAGGATAGGAAAGAGAAATGAGGCTGCAATATGCATATCTAGATTATTCAATTTTAGTATAGATACAGACTTGTTTCCTTTTTCTCCATTTTGAAGGTTATGGTTCAAAAGCTGACCTAGCATGCAGGATATTTAAAACAGAAACTTCTGTTGACTATCTTAAGGGAAAAAAGCTATGCTATCACCTTTTGAATCTTGAAAGTTCCTGTACTTTTAGATCTCTCCTTTGTATACCAGTGATACTGGTACTTGTTATTTATAATATCAGGCATAGATTTTTTTGTAATTATTTTAATGAGATCATAGGATTTCTTCTGAAAGCAGGGTTCATAGATAATTTGACAGATGATTTAGTAAATCTTACATTATTTCTCTAAACCTTAAAAAGTCCTGTTCAGAGGAGATGATTATCTTGTCAAAATTGTCATAATCACAAAAGACATTGAAATATAATCATATCTATTTAAGAAGAATTCAGCCCACATCAGCTGTTCATGATGGATTTTGAAGCCTAGAGCAGTGTTTTTCTTTTTTTAATATCTGAGCAATATTTTAATAGAGGGATCATTAAGTGCACCAATTTCCATTCTTGCCAATCAGTGCTTGTACAGAACATCTTTCCAATCTGTGGTTACATTAACTTCATTGTTACAGGCACAGGTATTGCTTACATAAGACGGGAATGTACAAAAAAATACAATATGTTTATGCTTATAGATGCCTTTATAGTGTGTATTTCTGGAAATAAGGAAAAGGCGTAGCAGTATGGCTAGTTAATCTTTGTCCAAGTGTTTCATATGACTCCAGTGAGTCAATGGAGAGAGATGGCTCAATTTCAGAGTCTTCAGTTTACAGCATGTCAGAGAATTTGTTGACATACAAAATGACCTTACCTCGATGAAATGGAAACTTATCTTTATGTGTTGTTTCCATTTATTATTAATCATTCACTGGGTTTTATCTCCAGTGGGTGGGGGGCTTTTTTTGGACAAAGTTGGAAGTTTGGTTTGAGTTTGGGGGTTTTTAAATGGTCTTTGTCAACTTTAACCAGAAAATTGACTGCAGGGCAATATAAACTTTTTGCAACACTTTCTTCACTGATTTTTGCACTACAATTTAGGTGTATTCGTTTATTAAACAGAAATAAAGATATAGGCCAGACTGGGACAAAAAATGTATCTTTGTACAGACTTACTAATGGAATTGCCATGAACAGCCCTTTTTACAGGCTTTATTTTGCTGTAAAAGGAAATCATTAGGAGTGAAAACCAGAAAAAATATGCTTTGACCTAACTTTTGTAACTGTGTAACTACGGATCATTTAAAAGCTTTAAAGAGGCAGCATTGACTGTCTTCTTTCTATTTTTCTATAATCAACTCTTAGCTTTCAAAGCTTTTGACTCTGTCAAGCCCAGGTTAACCAGTCTTTTTCAGGAATGTTCTCTCACTGGCATTGATATAATGGACAGAAACTGAATAAAATTATTTAATCAAAGAAACAGGGTTTGGGTTTTTGGTTTGGTTTTTTTTGGGGGGGGTTGTTTGGGGTTTTTTGTTGTGTTTTTTTCCCTTCAGCCCTTTTACTAACTCTTGTTCTAGTTGTTTTATCTTGGGTTAGACAATATTGCAATTCAGATATTCTTCATCTTTTTTAGCAGCATTTGTGTAACTGATCAGTGACATCAGGAGAGTGATCTTGTCCCATTTTTTTATTCTGGAAGCTTCTCCTGCCACCCTTCATGGAAATTACTATCTTATCACTTCATCTCTTCTGTGAAGATACCGTGCATCTTATTAGAGTCCAGTAAATCATCTAGACAAAAGTATTTCTTTGTGAAGTGGAAGAAATTTTCATTTGGGAAGCAAATAGTTCAATATTTGCCTACTTTACTGAGAAGTTTATAATTTCTTTTTTTCCCCTGAGGAAAACAATCTACCTGCCAGCTCAATTTATCATCTAGTATGTAATGTAAAGACACGTGATTATCACCATAATTTTTATAGAACTAGCCAATATCTTTCCACCAGACACATAATCACTGTGGGATTGCAGCTGGGTATGCACAAGTAAAATGCTTCAGCTTTTAAAATAAGAGATGACTTTTTTTATTCCATCTAGTAATAAGGAAAAATTCCTCTATGAAAAATGAGTAAGCGTCAGGCTTTAATGGGTAATTCTGCACTCACTGTGAAGAGTGAACTTTTGTTCTGTGATTTTTACCTCAAGTACTTGTCAGAAAGTGTATTTGAATTGTACCTAAATCACACTTCTTTTCCTTCTGATTATATTTCTAGAACCTCATTTTTCACTAATTTACCTATTGTAACTGTCAAAAAGTTGTTCATCCTTTGTTTGTGAGCAACTAAGGTATTTAGGATGTCATCTGCATGTCATATACCCTTGTGGGGATACATGTAAGTATTTCTCAAATCTTACTCTCCTGTGCAGTAAAGATGTTAAGGCCAGAATGACAATACTTGAGCTGTGGCAAAGGTCCATAACTTTCATTAATTTCATTGTAGGACTATTGAACACTACTTTGGTTTCCCTGCCAGTTTGGGCCATGGCAGTGGCATCACTCTGTACGTGCAGGAGGATTTACTACCCTGTTTCCAATGAACCAAAGCCTGGGGAACCACTGGTCATTATGTCTAAAATACCATTCAAGTCATGTGTCCCTGAGTATTTCTGTCATGTAGATTGGTAGTGATATCATTCCGAGTTTTATACAGAGATGGGCTGAGTTCACATTTTTTGAATTGACAGCTGTGTGTTTGTATATTACAGAATCACAGAATTGTCTAGGTTGGAAAAGACCTTGAAGATCATCCAGTCCAACCATCAACCCAACATTAACAGTTCCCCAAAATTATTAAAATATATTATTAAAATATATGTATGTATTTTTACTGTGATAGTTCCCAGATTAGGTCCTCATTATATTAATCACTGATCATGCATTAAGAGGAAAGATATTTAGAGCCTGAAAAGATATACAGTCCAGGTAGCACAAATGTTTGATTTAGGGTAGCAGTTCTGCAATCCCTCTGTAAGTCAAACTTCTTGCTGGACATTTGCTCCTCAAAGGATTGCTACAAGTCCATCTATAGGGAGCTTCCCTTGAAGGTGAAGCAAAATCCCAAGAGATTTTCAGATAGCATCCCTTTTACAGCTTCAGCTCCAAGGATTCAGTGCCACAAGGAGGTGCTTGTGCAGCAATTCCCAGCAGAGTCTGCTTTCCCAGAGTCTTACAAAGCTGCAGGAACCTGTTGGTGTACTTCCTGCAGAGAGAGCACAGCACTCAAATAATCTCCATTAGCTGGAGAAAAACTTTTTATGCATATTTCTCCTAATCTGAATCTTTTAAGTATGCCTTTAATTAATTTCATTAATTACTAAACTAATCCATAATATTCCATTGCTCTAAGGAATAATTTTATAACGGAGATGATTGTTAGACTGTGAATGCAACACTCATTTGTGGCTTGCTGACATGTATAGGTACACTCACTATAAATGTGCAGGTTGTTATACGTGTTTTCCTTAAATTATACATATTTTTAAAATCCAAACGTCTCTATATATAAATTTCTATCCTTCATTAGTGTTAATCTCTTATTTTCAAGTTGTTAACAAGCCTGCATCCCTTCTTTATCAGCTTCAATCTAATAGAATAATGTCCTTGGTAGGACGGAGCATTTCATTAGACACAAACAATTTAAGATCCCCCCCAAGAAGCAAAAGCTAATCAGCATTAAGTTGCATCATGCAGATCATAAACTGGACAGGTTTCTCAAAATGCTTTGAAGCAAATAAATGTGAAGGATAATGCCTCTTCACCCTTCCTGCCGTGTGGGGAAGCTCCCTCTGTTTGCACACTTGGACAGGCCTTTGTTTTTTAGGGTTTTAATGAAATGGGAGAGAGTCTCCAGAGATGAGAGATGAGAAGGCCTCCAGCACTGCTGTTGCTTGGCAACCTGCCGCCATGGCACTTCCCGGCCCGGCCATACCCTGACACCCGGAAAGAAAGCGGGTGGGGGAGTCGTCTCTCCTCCTCCTCCACTTCTGGGTTTTAATCTAATCATAAAATAAGCTTTTAAGTGTAGCTTTTTTGAATTTTGCAGATGATTTGCATGAAATTCAATCTAATGACACCCCTTTTAATAAAAAAAGTTGTTATGTCCCTGATGAATATTAGCAGCCAACAGGAATATTTGTGAGTCAGAACTGCTGGGCCAGGCTGTTGCCATTGGTCAATAAGCAATATATTGAGTTTACAACAAAGAGTTAAGAAAAAATGGTTTAAATTATTCAGAAGATGAATGCAGCTGATCACAACTACTCTAATACAATTTAAACAACCATTACACAATGATTTAAATAGAGCTAGAATAGTGTAATTTTTAAAAATTCAACATTTGGTGGGCGTAGTTCTCTTGCAGCACAGCCCCTTTGCTGTACTTAGTTGTTTATTGGATGGAGAATTGAGCCAATATTGATCAATTTATCTGAGTAATTTGGATTTTTTTTTTTTACATCTCACCCAAGCTATAGTTTGAACTTTCTGTTCATTTTGTAATGTCATATGAGTTCTACCAAATTGGAAATGAAATATTGTACTTTCATCATTAAACCCTGATGGAAGATTCTTTTTAAGCTTAGTAAAGCATTTTCAGTAGCACTAAGAAGGAAGACATTTAGTCAATGAAAATGTGATTCTTGAATAGTCAAAACTTAATAATATTCCACTTTGTTCTCAGACATTCTGCAAGCAATACCAAGTCCTAAAATATGGATTATTTAGTTTAGAATTATTTATTTGATATTAAGAATAACATAACTTTTCAAAAAGCACTTTTTTAAAAGTACTGTATGAAAATGTTATTTGTATGTCTAGTAATACTTAGAATATCTGGATGTGAGAGGGATACTATAGTTGATTATCATTCAAGATCCCATGGCATTCTTTTTAGTAGTATACATGCTTAATTTTAACTTGACTAATTACATTCTGTGTGTTGAAATCCAGGCCACAAATTTTCACTGTACAGGTCTCATAAGAATTTTCATTTTTAATCTGAAATGGTTAGATACTGTTTCACCTTAGATGCATGTGCATGTTTATTACCTCTGAGTCTGGCTTATGCAGCTTGTGAAGGGCTAAATTCAGGCTCACTTATACCTTGCATAACTCATGGATTGTTTTCAGGTTGCTGAGTAGTAGTACAATGTATTAGCACTGCCCTTGACTTTCTCTTTTTTTGACATTTGCATCCTATGGTTTCTACTGGAGGAGAGGGAAGAGTATTTGGTATTTAGATTTACATGCTTGGTTAGAGCACTGAAAGAATTTTAATAGGCCTTTTCTGTTTCTGATTAGCCTTCCTTTTCATTTACCTCTTTGAATTTTATAATATCCTTCTTCCAGTTGGCCAAAATTCTTGAGCACAGCTTTCTGGAGTTAGA
The DNA here is from genome assembly GCF_031877795.1 of Strix aluco. Lineage (NCBI taxonomy): Eukaryota > Metazoa > Chordata > Aves > Strigiformes > Strigidae > Strix > Strix aluco. The sequence goes on along the minus strand of NC_133931.1, from coordinate 152,921,817 downwards.
TGCTGATGAGTTTTTTTCCAGTATTTACCCTTCTGTCTTATGAAATGAAACAGATCAGGTATCCATGGGTAAGTCTCAGTTACCAGTGCAGTACCTGGAATTCTTATCTTCTCCTATCTTGTCGCTTTTGATCCTGTCCAGAAGTTCTGTGGCTGATAGCAGATTGCAGAAAACTTTGCTATTTTTTGACCCAAAGCACTAGATGGTACAGGAATGTTCTGCTTATTTCTTCTCATAGAAAAGGCAAATATTTAAATCTCGATAAGATTGTCCAGGCTTATAGGATCACTTATTTCTGGCTGCATGAGAATCCTCTTCTGCTGTGTGAATTTTGTACTTCTCTGACTATGCTTGCTCTAATTCACTTTATGTGATATAGTTTGTATCCCTGTATATGTATAACTGTAAACACAGTGTATTTTCTTTTTGTATGTGACTTGGGGTATTCTTAACTTAAAGTGTCAAGAAATTCTTAACAACAGTGAGAATTAACATTTTATTGTAATTGGATCTAAGCTGAGATTCTTTTGTCTTATTCAGCTGATCACTGGAGTCCACAAGCCTGTTTTATTAAAAATACTAGGCTTCATATAACCTGTGATAAAATCAGAACATTAAGTAGTGATACATAAAGTCAGATGGTGAGGAATTTTTCTGCAATTAACTTACCATTTTGGGGGTTATATAGGAGTTTGTATAGCTTGGAAGCTTTTGGTTAAGGAAATATTTACTGAGACCTCTAACTTTTGATGTGATTTAGGTCCCACCTTTTTACAGCTGCTGATATGTCAGGAATATCCTTGGTTATCTTAATCCAGAGGTGCTATTTTGTTTTATACTTTTAGACCTCTACAGTGCCTAATTTGCTATCAGTGTTTTTACTGTAACCGTGGAGTGCTTTCTCCATATCGAAGAGAGCACACTGTCCTTTGTCTCATGTTTCCACCACACAAACACCTGCTTTGCTAGCAAATCATATATAGAGTTCTCCCACTCCCAACCCAGAAATTCAGAGCCCTATTTTAATGTCTGTCCTTCATTTTTCTTTAGTGTTTGATGCTGACAACTTTCTAATATACAGCTGGATGGCTGCTTTCTGCTTTGTCTTGGCATCTTTATGTTTAATGTTACTCACCTACCCTCATATGCTACTGTGATGTTTAATGTTTGCGAAATGTGTAATGGTCCTCAGATAAGGAGTAGTAGTAAATATCAACAATGTTTTGCTTAAGAGGATTTATCACCACCAATCAAATAGGATTAAATTATTAAAAATATTTTCTCGGCTTTAATGTTAATACCAGGTTGCACATATTTCTAGCTTTTGTAGCATTAATGGGAGCATATAAGCAGTAGTTGCTGCTCTCATTATTATTATTATAACTGAATTGCATTAGTGCCTGTAGACTGGGACCTCATTGTGGTAAGCTCAGTGCAAGCACAGTAAAAAGTCATTTCTTGCTCCAGAGAACGATCCGGCTTCTTTCCTGTATTCAAAATAAGGTCAAGGAATTGCCTGAAAGTGACTCTCCCTAATAGGAAGTAATTTGACACAGAGATGACCGTCCTGGGTAAAACAGATCCCTGGGCAATGTTCAGTCCTGTGCAAGCAGGAATGGGAATTTAACTAGTTGCTCCTGATTATTAATACAAAAGTATCTTAATTTTATTCCAAATCTAAATTCTTACGGTCACAGGATTATTTAAAAATCCTTAGTCTTAGTTTCTGGTAATGGCCTCAAAGGAAGACTATATGTAAAGAGCTTTGAAAGATTTTGGTTGCCTATGTTGAAGATGAGATACAGGTTTACTGTGACTTGCCAACTCATATTGCAAATCCTTCAGCAAAACCTTACTTTTTTATTACATCTATTCTCTTAAACTCAGTCTCCTTGCTGACAAGTTTACTGAGGGTAAAATAGTCTGTTACATTTCAGCGTGTAAGTAAAATTTTAACTACCATCATCTTATAAGGCTGGAACATGGCTGAATAGCTGGTGTTTTCAAAAATCTTGCCATGAGCAAATCTGCAGGTCACACAGAGCTTGCTTTAATAGCCAGTGTGTGGGTGCAGATAAACAGAGAATATAGTTGGAATGCTTAAAGGGTATAATTGTAGAGAGAGACAGTCCTTGGCCATCAAGCTGTGAGGATGAGGGACTCTGACGTACATGAATTAGACAAATGAGACAAATAGACTGATAGGGCATTTCAGATATGGGTTGTCTGTCAGATGAAAATTGTGAGTTAAAATATGACATAGATACATCAAAAAAAGTATGCTGGTCATGATGCTGGGACCAAGCCATATGAAGCAAAAGGAAGACAGTGTTTAAGGAGTTAGAGATTGTTGGAAAGATCAAAGATGAAAATTATTTTAGAAGCATCAGTCAAAACATACATACCATGAAAGAAAACAAACCAGAGTTTTCCCCTGGATATCTCATGCATCTAATGGTTGGTTGATGTATTCATTGACAATAAGTACCTACTTCTAAAGTTCCCCAACAGAGGGCCCATGCTCACAGACTGGCAATGACAACCGTATCTGGGCTTTGTGAACATGGTGCCACACAATTTCAGATGACTCTGTGATTCATGTAGGTGTTCTGAAACAAGGTTATGTTTAAAAATAGCATTTGTGTGCATTGAGGTTAGGCTTTCAGTAGATTTCTATAGTAACTGACCCCCCTCCCCATGTTCAGTGATCTAATCCAGCATCTTCAGTGATGAAACATCCACATTTTAAATTATGAAGACTCTACTAGTTAAACATTTATAAAGTGCCCAGTGCTGTCTCTTCTTTAAACTATTAAAATGTAATGCTTTTATATGAACATCATTATAAATTTATAACAAATGTAATTTGTGGTGATGCAGTGTTCTATGGGCTGTGAATTACTGTCCTAAATTTCACACAGCAGATGCCTTCTCGGGGATGCAGTGCCTAGTTGATGAGTTCATATGATGCAGCATAAGAATATCCTGTAATTTGCATACCAGCTCTACTCTGCTTATACAGCTTGCTTTTGGTGGTTCAGGGGGCATTTAAAGAGCAATGAAGTTGACACGCAATCCTCAGTCTTGTCAAAACCAGATGATTACCTAAATCCTTTAACATCAATAAAAAAGTACTTCTTCTAGAAGTGTGTAGTGTTCATTTAGAAATGGATCAACAGATGTGTGTAATTTTATAGTATCAAATATTTCCAATGATTTAAATTTAATTTTTTAAGGAAATATACTGGTGTACTTAATTGCAAGAGAGCTGTTGTAGAGCATAACTCTATGACTTGTTGAAAAGTCAAAATGGTATGTTCCATAAGTGCATAATATTTTACCTTGTGGATGAAAATCTGATCTTTATGCTGTAAATACTTGGTAATTGTAATGAATAAACTTACTGCATATTGGAATTGCATCAGAAAAAGAGATTTATATCAAAACCTGCCCCTACCTGCCCTAAACAAAATATGAGTATAAAAATATGTGTATAAAAAACTGCCATGTATACATGATGTGAGGTATATATGTGTGATGTATGTATACTAAACAGTGGAATCCACCAGACTAATAATTGAAATTACATTATTTGTATCTGCAATTTACTATTGTCCCATTTTGTCAGTGAAAAAAAGAAGAAAAAATCAAGGTAGAATACCTTGTGCTCATTCTGACTGAATGCTTCCTTTGTGGTTTTTCATGCAAGAGGCCAGTATTTCCAGGGAAATGCCAGTGCAGGGCTCGCTATGTGTACCCCAGGCAGAGGTTTTCCCTGCAGTGGGCGTAGGGGGAGATAAAAAGGCAGAATTTCCCAAGGAAGCCTGGGCCCAGAGCTGCTGGTCCTGAGCGCTGGAGCAGAAAAGCTCTGCAGAACTTATTGGTAAAGCAGCGTTTAGTCAGCCCTAAAATTTTAACGAAGAACCCTCAGTGAGTAGCTGTGTGTTACTTATTCTCATTAGAGCAAAAGTCTACACAAAGCAGATCAGAGTTAAAAACAAAACCACATTAATCTTTTATAATCAAATAATTCCCATGCAAATATATATATATATTAACACATCGTCATACGGCTACTTTTCTTCAGAGTACTACTAGTATTTAAATACTATAAAAGGTAATTTTTAGCATATGTGATAAAATAACAGGTTTACATAAAGCATAAAAGGAATTGTTGTTTATAAAGATCAGGGCCCTCATGTCATTTTAAACCATTAGTACAGTATGTATTTGAGATATAGATGGGGGTATATTCACGAAATGGCACACAATATTTATTTTCAAAGTCCATAACTATAAGATGGCGAAGAGTAATTTGTGCTCCATATATCTGTCAGTTATGTGTGTGGCCCTGACTCTGCTAATATAACAATATTTCTTCTTGTTTGGTGAGGAAAATTCTTATTGCTGAAAAGCAAATTAAAGCTGTCATTGAAAGTCTTAAATAATATGCCCTCAGGATTGCTTGAGTGGACTGTTGCTCCTCTGAGGAGCTATGATGACATCAGGGAGATGCTCATTCAATTTATTCATGTAATTGTAGTTCCAAGATGGAATATATATTACCTTTTGAAGGTGATGTTATTTAATAATGAATGATTTTATAGACTCTTCCAGTCTCTATATCACCTTCACCATTATATTTCTTAGGATCCTTTTCTTGACATGTCTTTTACTTTGTATTTCCACCTCTATTTATATGGTTTTGATTCTTCACTCAGTCCCTGAACCAGATGCTCCTGATTTTTTTTCTTGAAACTTCCTTTTTTTTCTTTTAAACAAAGCTGAAAGCTTTGTGGGAATTGATGTTGAAATCTGGAGGAGCAAGAATGTTAAAATGCCTACTCTCATTTTACATTTTGACCACTGCAGGTTACAACAAGATCCTCTTCCCCTTCTTGCAGCTTCATACTTCAGTTTTGCGTAACTATTTATGATCTCAAGAATACATAATTATATTAGCATACTGTTATGTGCTTGTGTGTGTACACCTATTAGGCTTATATGCTGTTCTGTAAGGCTTTAAAATTTTCTCATTAAATTGTAACTTCTCTTATTTTTTAGTTTTTCCATCTACATAATGGCTAAAAGTTTTTAAAATTACTAGGATTTGAAATACCTTTATTTTCCAAATTTAGTTCCAACTCTAATTTCCTGAGAGTACTAATTACTTACTGCTGAATATCAAGCCTGCAAAAAGTTTCTCTGATTTGGCATTCCCAAATCGTTAGGTACTTCAAGTCCTAGCAAAAATATATTTATTTCTCTTACAAAAGGATTGAAAGAAGAGACCAAAGAACTGACTGGGGAGCAGAAATTCTATAGCATACCAAGTATTTTTGTTTAACAATTTTAATTCCATTTGAGTTTAAGTTCCTTCAGTTGTACATTTCAAGAAAATGAAATGTAGTGAAATAGGATGTTGTGATGTGAGACTAAACTATGTGGGAAGCCTAATAATCTTCCTAAAAGCAAAACTAGCATCGGTAGCTTTTTGTTTTTTAAAGATTGTATTTGTGTCTTTTTCCTCACTCCCCTTTTAACAAACTGCTTTACATGGGAGATGAACCTAGTAATGATCTAATCAAGCTTTTGACTCACAAAGTTCAAATGGCTTTGAAATGAGGCAAACCAAACTTGTCCATCTCTACTACAAAATAATAGCAGCCAAACATCAATCTGCCAAAACTGTTTTATTCAACTCTTGCCTAATACCTTGTAGAATACCCCAGGAACTTAAAAAATGATGATACTTTTAGTTGAACTTGGATGAGAAAGTAGAATGCAAATGTAATCACTCTGACAGTGATTTAGTGACTCTGGGACATCTGGGAGTAAGCCAAGGTGCAGAGGACAGTGGCAGGATGTGGATTGGAATATGAAAGGAGCAGCACTGACTACAGCTGAATACGTGTATGTGAGAAAGAAAAATAACAATATCTTGAAATGATTAGAGGTGAGAAATATAAAGCAGTGATGAACAGTTATCTCAGTATCATGGCACACTGCAGTTCTGAATGTAATTCCCAAACAATATGAAACATGTTAGATTTTGAGACTACTGAAGATACTGATTTTAGTGTGAGTCCTGTGTCCCACTCTCTACAGCCTGTCCCCTCTGTAGCACTGCTTTGATCCAGCTCCCCACCGAATTTACAGGGGTTCAGTTTGTAGCCTCTCTATTCCAGCAGAGAGGAAGAGCTTGGAAGTGGTTGCACTTCTCATGTACCTTTTTCTTCTTCTCCCCTCTGATAGACGGGGATGTATCTCCCACTTTTCTGAGAAGATAGATCAGAGCTGGACTTCTGTGTTACAATGTCCATAGTAGGGAATGTGCTCCAGCAAAGTTGGTTGCATTCAGGAAGACTATAGGTAGAGAGAAGGTGCACCAAAGCCACCATGTATTATAGTGTCATCATTGGATGAGGTCTTTTAGGGATGTTTTCTAGCTACAATCACATTATTAGTGAGAATAGAGACGTTCTGGCAACCTTACTTGAACCCCCATCCGAAAGATTCAGTAATATACTTAGCGGTATCATCTAACATCATGTGAGATGTGAACCCATCGACTTGTTTAAAAGAAAGCAAAAGGAGTGTTTCTGTTTTAAACAGAAAATCAATCAAGGTACATGAAACAGCTGGACACCTGTTGGTACCACACTAAGAAAGCAGCTACAGGGGCAGTAGTCTCCGCAGCCCCCAGTCTTCCATCAACCCTGTTGCTCTGCAAGGCAGCCGGTGCAAGGCTAACGCAGGCGGCGTGCTCAAGCGTGCAGGTTCCTCCGTGCAGCAGGGGCTGTGCTCCAGCCGGACCTGAGGCCACGCTTGCACTACAGAAAGTATGTATGTCTGGTCTAGGGGCCACCACATAATGCAAGCATTACCTTTGTGTCTCAAGCTGTATGTTTATACAGTGCTCAGTACAGTCTTGATTTTCACTGTAACTAGAAGGATTAATCAGGCAAAAACACTGAAAATGAAAAGCAAGTTTGTAGCACTCGAGTGCCTCAAAGGGCCCTTTCTTCTTAATCATTCCCCAGACAATCATTCTTTTAGATGCTGTATCTTATCATTAGTCAGAGCTAAAATAACTTTGTCAGACTAGTAAAAATTATTTCAGACCAAACAAATGTTTCCTAATGCCAGCTGCAGAACAAAGGACAGAAGAGAAGGGAAACTTGCCCATATTTAATTATATATTTCTAGCTGTAAGAAAGACCAGCCCTTAAATTCAGTGATGGTGCTGGAGTTGCACGTTTTGGCTTTCAGTTCAACAGTACAACAACCTGAAGAAAAATTTAGGGAAACAGGTTATATATTTCCTACATAATTAATATTTTGCTAGATGTAATGCTTGAAATATTGAGATGAGTTATGAGACAGTTGTCACAGCTTTCATATAAAACTAGCAAAATCAAATGAAGAAAACTATAATATTTTCTGCCACTCAAATGGCTTTCAAAGCTCATTATTTTCATGTTATTTTCCTGACATTAATCTTTTCACTAAAACCATGTGGTTGAAAATAGAGGGATAATTAGCATTAGCCCATTTATGAGAAACTGCTAGTGACAGAAGCTTATTTATTGTTGTGTACAATTAAAATATGATGTGAACACATGAGAATTTACATTAAAACAAGATTGCAGCTTGTCAGCAGTTTCCTTTGTTCAGCTGTGTGTTTATTAGGCTACAGCTGCTCACCTACTTTTATATGACTTCATAATAATAGTAGCAACGTCTTCATTATTGGAGATGTCTAAACCAGTTTGATTACACAATATACAAAGAAAAAAATATATGTGATATAATCTTTGTTAAAGAACTAGATCTGGAAGTAAGATTATGTACCAACAACAACAAAAAATACTTTCTTGTCTCATCTCTTCATTGTTTTGAGGGGGTTTTTTTATTCCTCGCAGTAAGTGTTGTTTATGCATAGTACCTAAGGTGATTTATGTAGATCATTTTGCTGTTTTATTTGGACAACTTCAGTGCATCTACAAATAAACAACTTGAGACCTGTCAGAAAAAAAGCACATACTTTTTTTTTTTTTCCTAATTCTGTCATCATACAAAGTGATTTCGGCGGTATAATAGTTGGTCTTAGTTTATGTATGTAAGGATCTTTGGGACTCATAGTCCTGTTATTAAGAGTGTCAGCTTCTCTATGTTCCTTGGCATAGATAAACTATGGGGGGAGGTCACAGTGAAATACCCACACCTTTTTCCAGCTCCTGTAACTGGATGGGTAGTATTTCAGAGCCTACAAAGAGGAAAGCAAAAGTTTCATCTGTCATTAGTGCCCTGCTGACACAACATCCTGAAGGAAAACAAGGCAAGATTCAAGGCCTTGTTTGCCCTAGAGATGTGATCAAGCATAGAGGAGCTGTCAGCAAGTCCTGATAAGAAGATGTAAAAGAAAGTTCAGGGAACATTCCTGGAGCTTTCTAAACTGAAAGGTTTTGTGCTTTTGGGAGTAAAATAGGGCCATCATGGCTTCAGCAGGCCTAGGGGACATACGAGCACTATTAACTTGTGCTAGGATGGTTCGCATTGTTCTCCACGCAGTCAGAGGAAATACTGGTCCTATCAATTTCATATATTTTTCTGCAGTCACTATGTGCATGTCTAGCTATCATGTGAACTTTCTGAGAAGATAGGTATCGACTTGCACAGCTTTCATGCTGGCTGCATGTCTCTTGTAGCTGTCGTTGTATTTCTGTCTAGAGGGTTTTATTTCTCATACTCAGCACTGTGCATAGACATAGAGTCATAGCCCATGACTTTGAACAGAATCTTAGTCTGGTTTTCTGGAGCAGAAGCAGGATGAATAAATGAACAAGAACTTTGGTCGCTATCAAAATTAAGAACTTAAGCATATGCTTTAGGTTCATTAACGTGAACAGAAAGAACTGTGCTTTAAGTGGTTTCTTGTGGCTTTCCTGATGGGAAGCAAAATTTCCTTTCTTCAGCTTGCTAATGTCTGTAAAAAGGTCCTTTACATCCCCACCACCCTGTTTGTTACTTTTGCTACAGATAGAAAAGCAGTGAACTCTTTTTTCGGGTACTGCTGGAGCTATGATAATAGTCAGCCCAACGTGTTCAGCAATTGAATGCTTCCTGCTACCTTCAGTGTGCACTGTTTAAATTACTAGTGGGGTTTTTTTGTTTGGGAGTTCATGAGAAAAGGGGTGTATCTTTGCTTTCTGCTACTTCTGCTGTGATCTCCTTTGGAGGAAAGTTTCCAAAGTACCATAAAGTCTCACTGCCCTGTATGAACATTTAAATTCAGTTTAAATGCCAAGCGGCACTTACAACTACGGTCTAGATTCATTGCTTCTGATTTTAATGACACATTTCTTCTATTTCTTTTTACCTAAATATGATAACATTGACATTTATTTAAATGGGTTATTTTCTCATAAATTATTATTTCATTTACATAAAATAATTTATGTAAGAATATCTTGATATCCTAATGCAAAAATTATGTTGTTTCTAGTTAAGTAATTACAGGTGTCAATAATTTTCTAGAATTATACCACATAATACATAATCATCTCCTTATAGTACTTTCTTAATTTCTCTCTAGTCTCAAAACCATCGGGCTGAATATGTGGGCAGAAACTTCTGAGTGACACTGTTAGTGGTTTGCCCTTTGATGGCATTTTTACCTTTGCAGCTTTTGCTCAAATCTGGTTATTAATTTTAAAATGTGGAACAGCTCATAATGATCATTATACACTCCTGTGAAGTCGCAGAGACAAAAAGCCACAAATGTTTTGATGTTCTCACATTTGAAAACTGAGGTTTAAAAAACCCATGGTTTTAACATTGTAGAAATCACTCACTAATGACAGTTTAATCAAAGGGTTAAAACTGACTGTGATCTAAAGCAAAGAAGGAAGGAAGAGGAGAGGCAAGATAAGAACAGATAGAAATAGCACTGTACAAGAGCATCTGAGCTGAACCTTGGACAGCAGAATTACTTGGGAGGGATTTTTGCTATCTCTTTAGCATATAGAAATGAGACAGGTAGGATATTCAAAAAGTGCAGTTGCACCCTGCAATTTTCAAAAGAAGAAAACCAGCTAGATAGTGTCATTGAAACCCAGGGAGGATTAGACAGAGTTCTTGAAAGCTTGAATTTGAAATCATGTTGATTAGAATGTGATGTACTATCTTTTACTTCTCAGTTGAATTCATGTATTTTCTTTTATGTATTTATTCTATTACAGTGACTTATTTTTAACTCTTCAGAATGTAACTCTGCTCTCAAATGTAGCTGATGTTGATTGGTGTGCTTGCACTCAAGTGTACTAGAAATACAGATGAGAGAGCAAAATGATATGGTGTTACGAAAAGTTTCATGCACGTCTCCCAAGAAACTCAGCCTTTGGTTATGTGCATGTTTGCAGTGTCACTGAAGAGGGAGTCTATGCAAACATTTTTGTTTGCATGTTTATTCTTGTTTACCTAGTTTTAATCCACTCGATTTCTTACTTTTTGGTCTAGATGAACAATCTTATCAAAACAAAAGTTAGACACTATCCTAAAATGTTTAAGCTTATTGAAGATGCAGGTGAGTAGACTTTGGTTCAAACTTAGGAACTGGTAATGAAACTGAAAGCCAATATTTGTTTTCTTACAGCTCTCATGAAAACAACAATGAATATCAGTAAAATGTGATGTGAGTCCAGTAAATCTTTTGCAGTGGCCATTTATAAAACCAATAGTGTTTCTCTATTCATTCAAGGAAATGAATAGTTTTGTGACAACTTATATTTTTAGCAGTTCACTTCCTTTTTAATTCTGAATGGCAGAATAGTAGTTGTAGTGTTGTAATCCATACTTCAAAATTATTTAACAAACATTCCCTTTATGTACCTAATATAGGTACCTTACTGCTGAAGCTTTCAGCCTTCACTTGGCTGTAAACACAACTTTATGGAAAGAAAATATTCAGTGTCCATGTTTGAATTTGGCAAGTCTGCCTTCCTAACTTAATGACTTTGATTATTATGTATATTTGACTAGCATTAGTTTACTGATCAAAAAGATGACTGGGGAGGGAAAGGGATCAGACCAAATGAAATACAGTTAGAGGGAAACAGTTTTAGCAGAAAAGAGAAAGTTTAAATCCTAAATTAAATTTTTATTTCATTTTTATATTTATTTTCAACATTTGTCCTTTATGAAATTCTGTCAAATTATAAACAGAAATATTGTTTAGAAACAATATGCTAAGATGCCTTGTACAAAAGGTTAAGGTGCAAAAGACTGTTGGAGTCTTTCAAAGCTCAGTTCTTGGTTGGTTTTGTTCTGTTAGTGTTATTGTGCTTCTTATATCAAGGAGAACACACTTCACTGATTAATCTATGTTAATAATCAAGTGGATCTTCAATAACTGTCAAACTCCTTCCCCTATTTCTATCATTAGTCAAAAAAGGCCACTTCTTTCTATGTGAACTTTTTTGAGCTTTAACTAGCAGATTTTAAGAAAAACTTATTATTGTGTATGTGCTGATATTACTGCAAGTAGAAACTGGAGAGGTCATTGGGTTTCTGACAGGATTAAATTTCCCCATGGTATCATTTATCTGGTTATCAGAGAAACTTCTCTGTAAAATATCTGTATTTAATTGAGGTAATCATTTGAAACCACCTGTCTGCCCCATTCAAGGTCATAGGCAGACTTGTTCATTCAGCTATTTCACCCTTTTGTAAATCAGTAGAGAAGGTTTCTTCTTGCCTTTGAACATAAAATGTCAAAGTATTTATTGTAGCCTTAGACCTCTTCCAACTCCCACACAAGTGCTGACTAATCCTAACAATAGATGGCAATCCACAGTTCGGTGTGCGAGGAAGGGCACTCAGCACTCCTCTGTGGCCACCAATTCGCACATGACGTATTTCTTGGGGTGGCAACATGTCAGAGCTGTCTGTGGGTCACAGCTGGCCTGTTGTTGGTGCAGAGCTTTCTTCAGACTACTGCAGCTTGGCTATTTGTGGGATTAAATTCTAGAGGAATTGTCCACTACTGCTTGCAGTCTGCGCAGAAACTGCACTTTATGACAAAGCATTACATGTCTCAGCTTTGAGGAAAGAAATAGCAAAGAATCTTTTCTAGACTTGGCCAAGACAACTATTGTGGGAACCCGTGAGCTGGTTTTAGTCTTTGCCTGCAGGCACAGAAACTATGAAAACAGTACGTCCTTGGGAGTAGCGGGCTCAAATTGTGTGTATCGGCATCCCATTGCTTGTTCAGCACATACACATGACAAAGCATGCCTTCAGTTGTGCAGCTTTTCCTTAAGCTTCCTATTTTTGATAGAGATGGTGACTAGTACAATTACAAATCTGACCACAGTCCTAAGAAAAGACTCAATTCAGATGCTTAGATTTCTAATTCCTTCGTGATGGGCTGCCACTAGAGCAGAATGAGCAGCTTGATTAGTGTGTGGAGAAAACAGAAGGCAATGGCTGCCTGCTGATTCACCCTGTATTGCTTTTGGGTGACAAATGGAGTCTAATTCAAGATTTCAGATTTTTATTTGTAAGACTTCAAATTGGGTAAGTCCCAAACCATCATTGGCTTCTGACCCATCCCAGTTTTATTCTTTGTTAGAAGCAGCCAGTCTTGTCTATTGAAAGCATGCTAATCTGAAAGGTCATTTTTGGCCTTGATAACTTTAATCTCCTCCATTTTCTGCTCAAAAAAGTGAGACTGATTTGGTTTCTGTCAATCTCACTTCCAAGCATTTTTTACTTTATTCTTACCTTTAGAGCCTGTGTTTTTCAAAAGACACTGCCAATTTGAAGCAACAAAATAATTTTAAACTAATATTACGTACTGAGGCTTCTGTCAATTGTTCTGATAATGTCAGAATATTTTACTCTGTCATTTTTGGTTGTTTTAGCCCAGATGGCTGGTGATAGAATTGGAAATAAAATTTCTGATTCCTAATCCTATAATGTGACCATAGAAAATAATGCTGTATTAAAAAGAGCAATTTGGATTAAGGGAAGGGAGGGAGGAAGGCATACAAGAAGGTGTTAAACCGGTGTATATAGAGTACTATTCTTTATGGGTGCTGTTGGACAGCAAATGTTCTCAATTCAAGTATTGGAAGACTATTGGCATGTAAGGAAATGAATCTGGGCCGAACTAAATTTTTTTGTACTTTCAATAGGAAATTATAAATAACCGTTGAGATTTAACGCACATATTGATCCAAAGTACCATTATCTCAAGAAAATTGAAATAACGTGGTTTCAGTAAACCTGAAAAGGTCAGCAAATCTTAACACAGTCCTCCATACTCTCTTATGGTTATACCATTTTGGCATCTTTCTGCAGAATGGTATATGACATATAAACCCCCCCCGTTACAGGGGACAGGTTTTAATGCGTATTCTGATGGGATGAAGAGTTAAAAACTATTACAGAAAAGACATTCATCAAATTATAGGCACTACAGAACAATAATATTGTAATCTCTTACAAATAGATTTAGTGCTGAGATACTTTCATCTTAGTCTGACAATTGAGATGCAAACTAGAGATTAATTTGTATTTTGAGATGTTGCATAAACATTATGAGGAATTTGTTCATAATTTTTTTTGGTAGCACAACTCTGTTGTTCTTTTGTACAATTAACCACATAACAATCTTCCAAGATACAGATATAGCATGAAATAGGCTTTCTTATTTATTTAAGCACTTCCTACATTCACTAGACTAAGAAAGGCTGAACACATGTAAATTAGCAAAGTGTCAGTGACACAGCAAAGCTACACTTGTTTGTACAAGCTAAAAAGTTTTGCTGTATTAGTCCGAAAATGCCGGAAGTGAGGAACTTCTACATTCTTTTGAAGTTAGACTTAGTCAGACTTTGGGTTTTTATTCACTGCCTTGCCTGATTAGGCCCACAAGCTCAGCATTCCTAGTTTTCAGATATACACATAAACTGCCGCTTCATATATAAAGTCAGGTTCCAGCAGAGTTTGCTGTATTTAGAAGTGCATTGTGACTTTCCATCTACCTCTCATTGTTCTGTATTGCAGATTTGTAAACTGAAAATACACAGTACGTCTAGAATATTGTTTTAAATATAAAAGGTTTTTAACAGCTGTTGTGCTACTCTGGTTGATGAAGCAAAATGAGAATTACACCAAGCATTTTAATCAGTATCTCTAAGTTGCACTTTAATAATGGAATACATGTAGGAGTTAATAGTGGAGATGTGTTCTGAAGACCAATCTGATGATTGTTGATATGGACTTACGAGGCACCCTGATATCTCCATGGAGAAAATATAACCATTTAGAGAGATGAGAAGGTTGAGACTGAGGCCAGTGCGGCCAACTTACTGGGATATGCATGTGCTGAATCAAATATTGTCAGTACTTAACGAGTAATGCGTCTTCATTTGCACATTGATGTGTTTACAAACAGTGGTTAGTTCCATTTTTATTGGAAGTGCTATATTCTTATTCTTAACCATGCCCTTAGAAAAACCTTTTTTTTACAAGAAAGAATTCCTCCTTGTGCCAATCCCTTCCACCTTTGCACCCTGCATATGCACACAATAATTTAGCATGACATTCAAGACATCAATTTATGTTTTAAAATTCAGATTATAGAAGTTCAGTGCCTGAATTAGCATAGAAAATGTCTGGTTTGCATAATAACATGAAATCTATTTTCCTTCTCTAATATTTGGTTTTAAACTCCATTTAATCATATTTATTTCTGGAAGCCACTGAAGCATTAATACTTAATTCTGGTCAAAATGTTTGGGTTGGTTATATTCCATCCTCTTGGATTGCAGGCCTCTGGGATCCAGAAGATTTTCCCCTATTCTTGCTTTGTTTTACTGATTATTCAGGCCTTTCTGGTGGAATTAATAATGGCGACTGGGAACTAAGTTTGAATCTCAGCTGAGATTGCTCCGAATACTTTGTGTAGATGAGAAAGTTAACTTTGGGATTTTTTTTTTAGAGGACTTATTTTGTAAGGATTTTTTCAGCCTGTCATAATAGCATAAAAAATGTCCTTCTGTTCAGTCAGCAAGGACTTTGTATGTATGACACTGTAGCCAAACTGTACTCTTCTCAGAAATATATAATTTAAGATGTCAGGAAATTGTAGGTTAATGTTTGTAATCAGGCACATTAAAGTAACTGAAAAGCCCCATTGATTCTTAGGATTTTCTTTCTCTCCATAGATAATGCGTAGCTAGGTAATTACCTTATTTGGAGAAGTAATTTATTTTCATTGCTTTCCCTTCAGTATTTTTTCTTAACTTAGTGTTTCAGTGAACAATAATTTCTTAAAAAAGATCAACAGTTCTATAACTTCAGAAGTGAAATACTTGCATGTCTTTGAACAATCTAGTCCAAATACAATATTGCAGGCTTTCCTGTGCCAATACAGATGTCAGAATGTGAATTAGGGGAGGTAGTGCCTGCATCCTGGTTTTCTTATTACAGAAGAGTATTACAAAATCAGAATGATTCAAAGACTTGAGGATTTTAGTTACTCAAAAGGATTAGTTCTGTGAGAACTGTATTCCTTAGGAAAGAGTAGACTACGAGACTGTACTGATTTATTTTGAATCCTGAGAAGATAAGAAAGGATGAGTTATCAGGTTATTTAAGTAAAGTAAGACCAGTATAGGGAGATACATTCATTTCTCTGAAAGGAGATGGGGACTAAAGAAATGCATGTAGATTTTATTTCACTTAGAAAATAGCTGAAATATTTAATAATTTGTCAGGTGTAGCAATCTGTAGTTACTTGCTATTAGTAGTTAAAAGTAAGGATGAGGTAATGATCCAGATTTATTAAAGCTGAAGTTTAAATTAAGTTTGGAGTGGAGTTCAGATGTGAATGTTCAGAATTTCAACAGCTTTTCTTAGGAGAAGTCATCTGCCAGAGCCAGAAACAGGTCACAAGATTGTATTTTTAATGGATCAGATTTCATGAACTCCATTGTTTATTTATTACTCCAGATATTTTTGCAAATTGGATCTGAAGTTTCTGTATAATATCTTTTCTATTAGGCTTTTATCAGAACAGATCAGAAAATAGATATGAGTAACCAAAAGCCAAAGATATGAGTATGTTTGAATAGAAGTAATGGAAAAATATCTCTCTGCCCCACGAGTGAAATTCATGTCAGAGCAGGGTATAAAGATCGCTACTCTGAGGTCTTGTCATGCCGCACTTACAAATGTGCCACCGTAACTGGGTTGGCACAGTTGTGGTGCAAACCTCCCTAGTACTGATGTAGCATATGCTGACAGAAGAAGCTTTTTTTGTTGGCAAAGGTACCAGCTGCCTCAAATCTCTGAGTGACATAAGCCACCTGACAAATTCACTCTCATCTCTATCTGAAACATAAAGCATAAGGATCTGGATAACCTGCTCCACTGAAAAACAAGCAAACAAAACCCAAAATTCCTACCCAAGAGGAACAAATGTTTTAAAAACAACAGCTAGTGAAAGTTGAAAACAACCAGCATTTAGAAAGATGCTGATTTAAAAAGACAAACTGTGTTGTGTACCTGGAAGAGTGCTGGTGTGATGCCACACCTTTGAGGGGGCCTATTCACCCAGTTCTAACTGAAGTGTTGGAAGTAAGGTATCCTATCCATCTGGCATCTCCAAAAATTATTTTCAGATTACAACCAGAATTCCCTCCTTTGCTTAATATAAATTGCTGCAAGGATAATTTGAACTAGCCGTGCAAATTTTGCACTGCAGCGAAGGAAGAACAGTCATGATTAACTCATCAGGCTGGGAGAATGGTAACACAGTCTGGTGTATCTGTATCTGGTTTCAGATACTGGTGCAGTATCTGAAATCACTGTATCTATTTTTGCAGTGACTGTTAGACTGGGATATTACATGAAATTAAAATTTTGATAAAGAAATGCAGTTTTTAGCTTCTACACAAGTCAAGACTTTGGGGGAACAGTAGCTTCACAGTTGTCTGTTAACAGGGGTGGAGAAATAAGGGTTTTTTTCTGCTAGGAGTTTTCATAAAATGCGGTGTGATTTCACAAGGTTTCAGCTCTTTCCACAGCTGAAAGGGAGTGGGCTCACTCTTCTCCCTGGCTCTTCTCCTTCCAGCTCCTGCCACGCAGTTCTGCCTTTGCCTCATGTCAGCTTCTGCACTCATCAGATCAGAAGATGTGCGAGTTCCACTTGCTGACCTGGCAAAGAGCAACTGCCATCCTAGGTAGTTTTCTGCCACTTTAGCAAGCCGAATTAGTTTAAAGTGAGATTGGATGACTACTAGGACCTGTCTCTTTCTGTAATAGCAAACTCTTAATTTGTATCGGGTGATTTAGTGAAACTGTACCCTTAGGGTGAGGTTTCACAAGATGCCTGAGCCGTTTTAGCAGCTTGCTGCTGTCAAAAGGAAGAATTCCCCAGGTAGGTTTCCCACCGCTTTCCCTGTGCTTTCCCCTCTTTCAGCTGGTTCAGGTCACTCAACTGGCAGAAAATGAACCCAGCAAAAAAGTGAACAGTTTTATGTCAGTTTAGGGAGTTAACTGAACTCACAGAGGTATCAGACAAGTGCCAGAGCCAGCGCAACTGTGGACTGGCACTGGGAAGACTCAGCAGGGAAGAAAAGAGCAGGGCAGCCTCTTTCGGCAGCAGAGGGATGCGAGGTTGGCTCAGCTGGCTAGTGAAACCACACGTTACTTCAAACATTGACACAACCGTTTTCTCGTTGTGAAGATGCACTCTGCTATGGAATTCATTTTAAAGATGGAAAAAAAATATATTCCAGCACTCAGAGATACCAAGAAAATATACAACTTTTTTTTCCACAGTGAAATGGTTCCAAATCAAAGGTGAAAGAGAATAAACAGAATTGTAGTTTGGAGCTGTTGGGAGCCAAATACTATCTACAGTGTATGCCAAATAAAGGCATTTTTGTTTGTTAAATTTTTTATGCAGTCTAACACTTCTGCAAGGAATGCTGAGTTTCCAGCAGTTTCTTCCTTGAAATGAAAAAAAGGTGTTTCTGTAGCCATTAGCACCCTAATTAACACCTTACTGCTTTCAAATGGGCCTGGTAGGAGAGCTGATGGAGCTGTGGCAGCTGGAGGTAAAACTTCCCTGGTGAGAAAGCTTGAAGCATTAAAGGGGAAAAAATCATAAAAAAAAAAAAAAAGAAAAAGCTTGGTCAATGTCCTTAGAGGAAAAAGTATAAGCTATTGAAGATACGTCAATGAATAAAAATCAGTATTGAAACACCAATGGCTGGATCAGTGCTGGTATCACTTGGCATGGATTTGTTGAAGTCAGTACTGCTGCACTGCAGACCTGAAGGAGGTTTGCCAGCAGACCTATTTGGGGAAACCTCCCCCTCAGCTCCACAGCAGAGAGCCACCTTAACTCGATATTCAAATGAAAAAAGTCACTGGGGCAAGACTACTCTTCCGTCGGGATAACTGTGTCTGTGGGAAGGTTTTTGCCAGCATTGTTAATGATATGGTTTCGTGATTGCTTTAAACCAGCCTGTGTGTGGGCTGGCGTCAAAAAGGGAGGTCCCAGCCATGTGTTTCTGCCGCCTCTCTGGTGCCAGTATGAGCGTGAGTGGTAAACTGTAAAACTAACCTAGGGAAAAAAGCATGGGAGGGGTTGGCCAGATCGCATCCCTGATTTCTCACCATCTGATTGCACAAATGCCAGCCCTGGCACAGAGGAGGGCTGGGGAGATGGGCGGGGGGCAAGGCCCCTTCCCCAGCAGCTCTGAGTCCAGCCGTTCTACAGTGACGGAGGACCCCCAGCCTGGTGGGGGGAAATGGGGATTTTATTTTTTTTTTCACTCTAAATGAATCATATCATTGTAACACATTTCAGGATAGAGATTCTGTCCGAGAGGCATTCGGCATCTAGGAGGTTGGCCAGGATCTTGCTCCATGTAGGTCAGTGCATAGCGCGGTCTCTTGTTCCCAGCATATCGCTACAGCTAGTGCCAGGAAGAATGCAGGATTTCTTAATTAATTTTGCTCTGTGTAATACGCACACACCTAAGCCTCTGATGGAGTACAACCATAGTTTCCAGTTTAACAATGTATCAAGGCGTGTCATTAATATACAGTTACATATGCTAAGTCCTGTCTTATGTAAGCAATAACACACAACAAGGTGTGTTTTTGTCAGCCAGTATGCATACATCTTGGATGTACTGGGGCAGCAGTGTTGCTGAGGGCTATAACACACCCAGGGTGTGGGTGTATTAGCTGACTAATACACATTTTGTAGTGTTATTGCACTCATTAAATATATTGAAGAGAAAAGTTTTAAAGTAAATTAAAATCTAAATTACAAAGAATCAACCCACTGCGTAACTGGAAGTGAGCAAACACATCTCAAAGAAGTAACCAAAACTACAGAACTACTACCTTTGAAATTCCCCTTTTTGTGCGTCTTCCTCACAGGTAGCAGGCAGGGGTGGTGGTTGTTCGGCTGTGGAAACAGCTGGTCCATGTTTGCTGAGCCATTAGTCCCTCACACATTGCTGTGGGTCACTGCCCAACACTGTTTAGCACATGTATAGCTATTGCAAGTTCTGTCACAATACACTTAAATTGGACCCTCTGCTTTTGCTTGGTAATTGGTAGAGGTGGCATGTCAGAAATGGAAAAAAACCCCCACTCGTTCCCAATCACTTCTGCCTGCTGCACGGAGCCTGGTTTCCCTGATCCTTTTCCTCATCTTGCATGTTTGTTCATGGAAGAGGGAATAACCTGAGGACTTCAGTAATGCATTCGCACTTTCCCCCTCACTGCTTGGAAGCAGTATGCTTTGCACAGTGTAGTGCAGCTTCCCAGAACACATATCTTCCCAACCAAATGTCTGCCGCTGCCTTAAAAACACAGCAGAAAGAAACATTGGCTTATTGTGATGGAGCTTTTTTCCATCTTCTTGTGTCCACTGCAAAGATGAAGTTCATCTTTATGTCACTGAGCACAGCTGAAAGTTATTTGAAATAACTCACCAGCGTGCTCTGTCTAAAAATGGTGAAGTTGTCCTGGTCTGAGTCCCAGCTCTAAAATGACTACTCATATGTGTGGGAAAAAGGTTTGTGAGAACACCTCATTTTCTGTATATCTTTATCTGAAATCCATTTTCTGAGTTTTTTCATGTATCTTGGGAAAGAAACATTTTTACCTTCATATTTGGACCCTAGAAATTTCAGAATGAGCAGTTAATTTTAAATAAAATTAGTAGTTACTTTCATCTTGTTTATAGGCAGGTGATTTTGCTGATTTCCTTCAACTCTGAAACTGGTTTTTTGGCTCAGAGAGCATCTATTAGAGATTCACTTTTAATGCTAAAATAGTCGAGAACTGGGTGGCTAACAGCAATGTATCAAGGATGCCTGTTCATATTCATTCCACCATCAATATTGTCCTAGAGATGAAACAACTTACAGTATAACCTTCTGTTCCCTCAAGGTCATCTGATCTTCCAGCACTTTTTTAACTTATTTATTAAGCTACGGATGAAACGAGAAACTTTAAAATGTAATATTTTATAGCCTTTGCCCCTTCTTTGACCAGAGCAAACTGAAAATCATTCTGCTGATGTCAAATCTGACGTAAGGGATAGTCAGGAAGAGACTCTTTGCAGTAAAAGTGCCAAGGTGCAATTACGTATCGTTGTATCTTGTGTGGTAGCAATATGCCCACGCACGAAAACAATAGAAGTTTCACCACCATGCAAAGCACAATGTTTAATTGCCCTGACTTAGTTTATCTGTGCAATTGACAATTTGAATATGTTCTTAGTCTAATTACAAGTGTTATTTTGATACAGTTAAGCCCGCATTTCACTACTTCTCTCCATAACTGGTTGGTTTGGGGTTTTTTCCCTCCATACTTTGTGCCTGGTCTAAGGCCTATCAAAAAACTTGCCGTATTGATACCTTGCCTTGGACGCTGTGGCCCACTTCTTGTATGCCAGACCTTTGACCACTGTCAAGAGTACAAATAAATATTATTAATGACTGTTATATCTGTGAATCATATAATCATTTAGGTTGGAAAAGACCCTTAAAATCATTGAGTCCAACCATTAAGCTAACACTACCAAGTCCACCACTAAACCATGTCCCTAGGCATCACATCTGCCCAGTTACTGCTTTTACTAATGCAGTATTTAGGTGTTTTAGTTGTACAATAAAACATATTTTTTCTTTCCCAGTTACCATAAGTATGAGAATAGATAAACTGTTTTTTTACTGTGAATATGATGCTTTGGAAAATATCGCCTTTACTAATTATACCAGAAGGTTTTAGTATGTGAATGTCTTTGGTGACTTAGAAGTCTTCCTGAAAAATGCAGGTAAAGAAAATGATACCTTTCAGAATGTTCTCTTTTATGGTCTGTCATCCTTAGTTAAGAGTCCTTGACAGGGCAAAAATACAGACTTAACTTCCAATGAATATATAAAGAATTTACCCTAAGCAATTTGACAGTAGTGTTAGAAACAATCCATTGTGTTAAAGTGACAAAAACTCTGGATGCCAGTGGTAGAATGTGGAAAGTTATTTTAATTATTTTTCTTCGGTCACAGTAAAATTATTGTAAGCGGGTATAAAAGAGGATTAGTTAGCATCTACCTCCTCAGCTTTAGAATCAGGAAATAAATCACAGCCTGCAGTAATTGAAGCTCATTTTGACATGGTGCAGAATACCAGTATCCATGTTGTATGGCACTGTGGATCGAAATCAAAATTTACTAAAAGGGGTTATTAATTTTTCCATTAAGAATTGTAGCTCAGCTCCTTCATTTATCTTGATAAATTGGGAGGTTGTTGTTTAGGAGAATGAATGAATGACTAAAGAAAATTACTTTCCCTTAAAACCTATCCAATATCCCAGTAACTGTAGTAACTATTTTTTGCTTAAAATTATTTTGACAAACCCACTATTACCAAATACATGATCCAAAAGGAAAATAATTTCATTTGAGAGACTTGTGAAGACCAAACCTCATATGTCAGACTTTTGCTTAGACAGATTGGTGAGGGATAGCCACTCAGGGCATGCATCAATAGCAGGTGCTTTTGCTACTTAGTTCCAGCTAGACTGAAGCTACAAGGGGGAAACTCTTAACTGTTAATAACAGAGTAACTCTTAACTCTTAGTATCAGCAAATTGTGCCCCATGATGCTTTCAGAGCTCAGACTCTTGGAGTAGCCTTACAGAAGAGTTCAGATGTAGCTCAGGCTTTCTTCTGACTTTCCATCAGGAGAGGGGCCTCTCCTGATCTCTTTCAAAGGGGAAATTTTTACCCCTGCCTTGTGCTACTTAACCCAGCCATGAGTTCTGTTAGAGAGAGCAAGGTAAGGATGTAGTTTGTGTTCACCTGAGTGATTGATTTGGTGGACATCAGTTTCCCCAGTGTCCTACTTCTAATAACCAGGGATTAGCCTCAGTGCAGAGAGTCCCTAAAAGCCTGCATCCGTGACCATCCTTGATGAAAAAGGAGAAAAAGTATTACGGTCTTCACCTCTTCCGTATTTATAGGTTATGGCCTCATACCCTCTCCAAAAAGTCCCAGTTTATCAGGAGTCCCATTGACCTTCACCATATGTCACATAAAGGGCACGTGCACTGTATGTAGGGCACTGGTGTTTGGTTCCTCCATCGTTTATGAGGCATAGCCTCATCATGGCAAGACTAGTTGAAATGAGGAGGTGTGAGTGGATTTGAAACTTTATCTGTAGAATATTTTTGTATTAGAGATGTTTGATCACATATAGTTGCTAATTTATTATGGGAAAACTTAAGAAAAATTGACAACTGTATTTTTATTGTCTTCTGGTCTTTTTCTGTTCTACTACAAATATTCTGTAACTGATTTGACATTGCTTGAAAATATGAAATATTCTGTAGTACCTGGGCAATATTCCCATCACAAGCTTGTTCATTATATTGATTTTAATTTATCTGAATTTCCTACAAGGGAGGTAAAGTTAGAAGTCCAGGAGAACTGTTGTTCAACAGGGATATCAAAAGGGGAACGTTTCTATGTGTGTCCCATTGGGTCTGCTCACTGGAGCTGAGTAGACTGAATGGTAGTGGGCAGGATGTGCTCATTACAGCCTTTGTGCACCGCTATTGAAACTGTGGTAGCAACAAACTTATTTAAACATCTGTCACCACTGTTATTCTAGTATGATTTCTAAAATAATATTGAGACAGGGTAGAGAAACAAAGCTATCCAGGGAAGTCATTTACTGCAGCACAAGGTTTAGGAGAAACACTGTGGTGGTACTGGTGAGAAAGAGCATGCTACAACTATGTTAGCCAAAAGACAGCAAAATATTTTTTTCTTTTCCTTTGTGGTATAGACAGGACTTAATATGGCATGTGTAGTTGCTTATTAATGGGGTTTTCTGACTTGCCCTATTGTATAATATTTGCCTGTAACTTTGGGATGTTTTGGCTCTGATTTTTCATAATACGTGTTGCCCTCAAGTTGAAATTTTCCTGAGTTATTCTTGATGAAATTTCCAGAGTTTCCTGGAAGATTACTAAGAGATACTATGTTGTTATTATTATTATCTGGTCCTAGTTTTAAAAAATCTGATGACTTTTTTTAACTCTGCTTTTCTGAAAAGTTACTGCCTGTGGCAAGAATTTTACTTCTGTTTTGATAATGTGGCTTTTGCCATCCCTTGAAATCTTTTCCTATTTGAAAAGTTTTTTAAAAACTCAAAACCCTTTAAAAAGCGGCAGCTTGTTATATGCTCAGTAAAGATTTCTTCCATATTAGAAACAAAAATATCTGAAAATTCTGTTCTCCTTGTGTACACTAAAGCTTCTTGCAGCTATGCGGCTGATTGTATGGTCCCCCAACAGCTGCTATTTCCATTTAAACAGTGAGTGCATCGTCCCAGTCTGAGACTGAGCAGGGACTTTATCTTCCCCACTCCTATGTGTAATAAGATTGTAAGTATGCCATGCCTATAAATAACTATGTTCCAGTGTAGGACAAGAGAGTGAAGCAAGAGCCTGGACTTCATGACTGTTGCTTTGGGCTAAAGTGAAACAGAGCTACAGAACTGACAACAGAACTTCAAATTTCCCAGTATATTCTGGGTCACAAGAGCCAATGGTCTGGAAAATGTAAATTTAATGCCTGAGCTAATGTTTTCATGTCTGTTGATTTATTGTGATCTAATGTTTTAATTCCCCCTGGTTGGTCTTCTTCATGGTCTCATGGAATCAAATCAACAACTGGAGCAAAATCAAAGTGCTGTCTTTCATCCAGCTCTTTAAAATGTGCACTTCCTTTCCTGCATGTATATTTTCTGTGCTCCTGTTTAAAAGTCAGCAGCAGAAAACTTAGCTATATGCTTTCAGCAGTCTTAAAAACTCTTGGAAGTTTCTTAAAATAGAGAATGCTTCTTCCTATAAGGCATGTTCAGAAAAGTGTGAATGTTTCTTCCTATAAGGCATATTCAGAAAAGTGTGTGTAAAAGAGGGGTATTATAATCAGATAATAGTTCTCCAACTTTAACTACAGAATTAATTATCAATTACATAATAGCTGAAATTACTGCTAGTGTTGTGGTAACCAGTGATTTGGGCTTTGCTAATTTATGACTGCATCTGTGTATGTGTAGAATTCATACCTCAAAGTCAGTGTTTGTATCAAGTTCAGTGATAAAATATTACTG
Source organism: Strix aluco (assembly GCF_031877795.1). Classification (NCBI taxonomy): domain Eukaryota; kingdom Metazoa; phylum Chordata; class Aves; order Strigiformes; family Strigidae; genus Strix; species Strix aluco. Next base: position 152,897,088 of record NC_133931.1, on the reverse strand, counting down.
CCAAGGACACTAACTCTCCTCAAGATGACTGATAAAATCAAATAGAAAATACTGTTTTTCAGAGATCTTTCACCTCTCCCTGTCAATTTAGAGGCCATGCAGTGCTTCGGAGACTGCATTGGTTTCATTGCTTGACAATCTCTGCTGTGGAATGAGAACAACTGGTTTTACTGACCACTTGCCCATGTTACAAACTGCTGGACTGGAATGACTTCTTACTGAAAGGCTATACAAAACGGTATCTGACTGTTCTTTCATTTATTCTGGATGGGTTGCTTTAGTTGTATGCATTACTGTTAAGCATAAGTCATGTTTGTTTAGTCCCTCTGAGTGTGAAGGGTGTTCAATAGCTGAGGGATACACCTTTGGGCAATTGAAAAAATTTTGGTGAAAGGACGGGCAGCTGAACAGTATGGCAGGGTTGAACCAGTTTCCTTAGCTTTATAAAGGGCATTTCAAGTTTGCAGCTTGAGAGTCTTGATTAATCGTGATTCTGAATGTCCGTGTGACAGTCTTTCTTTTTTTCAAATCTGTAACTCTTGAAAATAATTCTCAGCCGTTTCAGACACATCACTATAAAATCCACCCCATTGTCACATTGAGCTCAGAATACTTTGATGTGCTTAAAGACTTCTAAAACACTTTTATCCGATGGAGAAAACTGGCTGTTTGTTACACATTGTGTCTTGCAAATAGTGAATTTGACATGTGATTTACCTTTATGCATAGCTTTCCGTTTTAGTAAAAGCATTTATTAATTTGAACATATCTTAGGTACATCAGGTACTCCCTCTGTCCTTGTGCAATACTGAAACACTAGTTAAATATGCACATCATTTTTAATTAGGTTTCCCCAGTGCTGAACTTGCTGCAGTCTGGTCTGTTCTCCATTAGTTTGATGGTCAGAAGTTGTTGACCTTTACATTATGCTGCAAAATCCATCTGTTGCTGCAGGCTTTTGTGAAGAGAGATGTAAAGAAATATTATCTCCTGTCAGTCAGCCATGTAAACAAACTTGAATAGAGACAGCGGCTCAGTTTCTGAGATCCGAGTTCATTCAAAATAAGGAGGAAGAGGAGAAGCTGTGAACCAGTGCTGCCTATCCACTGGAGAATCCTTTCTCAGCTGTCGGGCTATAATAAAATGCCATTGTCCTATTTTAAAATCCCTCTGCTCTCCATGGGAGAAGCTGCTCTGTGGATAACCCTAACCACTAATCAAACCCTCTCTGTGATCTAGGAAGATGAAGGCGATAACCCCCCTTTGCTGATCTCTCCATGTCCTCCCCATTGCCAGCTTCCAGCTTGTTCTTAGGGCAGCCTCACACATGAGACTTCCTTGTTAACAATCTGGTGGTTGCACTTTTTGTTATGTACCCATCAGCTGTTTATTTCCATATCCTAACCACTCTCTGACATTTACCCTAGTTTAGCATTTTCTGTCCCACAGCCTCCAAGACTGTATAGAGAGTTTACCCTCTTTTTTGCCCCCCCAATGTTGGTTGGTGGAATACTCACTGGTCTTTGGTTTACTTATAAACTAAAAGTTAGTTGCCCTAATGTGTTTTAAATATGGTCATTCCAGTAACTTTTACTCATATAAATGCCACTGACGTGTCTGAAGTTTCTGACTCTAATTTAAAATGAGACTGACAAATAGTTCTCCTAATTACAACACAATGGTGTTCTTACTCCTTCACCTGCATTACGTAAATTATCAATGCCTTTTAATTATGCAAATTTTCCTCCACTAACATGGTAAGCACACTGTTCTCAAGACTATTTTGGTTATGTTCTCACATATGTTTGCAACACTTTCTAATTTTAGCTTCCTAAGTTTTATTAGGCTCTAAACACTAAACCTGTGATTTCTGCTCATCATTGAAATGTTATCATATCCTAGCTTTACTGCACTTGCATGTCCTATGGCAATAATATTATTCCATTTATCTCATGTCTTTATTAGAAGTTTTTGTTTCATTTAGAAAAAGAAGAAAGGTTTAGTTTTTCTTGGCTCTGAGCATCTATTCAGAAAACTCCCACAGTCCACACCCATCACAAAATTATCCTCTTCTCATAGTTTCATGAATCTTAGTCCTCTGCACTGCCTTATTATCCTTTTAAAAAGTACTTCCTAGTGGTACTCACATTAATCAAGAACTAATACGCCCACAATTTGTTCTCAGAGTCAAAAGCCAGATGTTATTATGATATATTTGTGTGCTTGTTATATGGGAACATGCTTTTCAAAAATTTTTCTGATTTCTGTTTTCATGAGCAAATTCAGAAACTGCACCATATAAGAAATGTCACTCTGAGTGTCAGTTTTGAGGAGAGTTCCCCTGATATGTGAAATTTTGGGATGGAAATGTCATAAGGGACGGACACAACCAGTAAGAAATGTCTTATCTCCAGGAGCTTTTTTCAGGAAATGATTCAAAGGAAATCATGAGAAATCACTTAAGGGTGATGAGATAGCTTACCTCCAGGTGAGGTGTCCATCAGAGGACCTCCAAATGTCTGCAATTTTCTATCTGTCCTGGAATCTTTGTGTCCATAAACATTGATGTGATAAGACTTAAAAGGTCATTGGAAGTCTATAGTGGTAATTTAGATTATCATTTGTGCAGTTCTACCAAGTTGATTAGTATGTGTTACTTAGCAAGGTCAGTCATCCAGATTATTCTCTGAGGGTGTATATTTTTCAAAAAATTGTCTCATAATAGAGACAAAGATGCCACTCTTCACAGTCATAGATAGTCCTCATTAATAGCTTATCAGTTCATCAAATGAAAAAATACATCATCCGCAATGATGGTAGTCATTCATCACTATTTACAAAGGTTTTAAGAAACTGCTGTGTCTTTGCATCAGGCTTCATTTTGTAGACTGACACATGAAGTATTCCTCTGAAGACAAGAAGAGGGGAAGTCTTGTACTTATAACACAAAGGTCACTTCTCAAACTTTTGATTTTTGCTGCTGAAAGTTACACAGTTTGGTCATATCAATCTGGTTTTTGTGTATATAGTATTGTCTAAAAAAAAAATTAAGGTGTTACAAAAAAGAGATTTTTTGACCAACAATTGGTCAAGTGAGTAGTAACAGGTCAGCTGGTCCCAGTGGTAATAGTCCAAGAAATTACTGAGCCTGTAATTGTGGTATGCAATTTATCAGGTAAATCAGTGTCTATATTAAAATTTTTAAAAGGGCTCCAGAGAGCCCTTTGGGAACTACAAAGAATTAACTCTGACTTCTGTAAGGCTGAACTGTTAGGTATGATAATAAGGAAAGGATGGGTAAACACAAAGATACATATAGCACATTATGTGAGAGTTAATATGATGTCTGTAGAGGGAAGTCATATTTCTCCTGTTCCTCCAAGTGGGCCAATAGTCCATGAAGGATTGTAATCCATTTGATATAGTGGACTTGGATTTTGAAAAGGTATTTCTTAAGGTTTCTCAGTAGAACTTCCTAAAGCAACTAAGCTGCCATGAGAAAGAGGAAAGTTGTTCTCATAGATTAATAGCAGGTTAAATGATAGGAAATAATAAATGGCTAGTGTTGCAGCATAAATGTAGATTAGTATCATAAGCCTGCTGGTATCTTTACTCTGCAATGCATTCATAAATTGCCTGGAAAAAGAGATGAAGTACACTATGACAAAGATTTTTGATTATACAGAATTATTCAAAACTAAGTCTGATTGTGAAGAGTTGCAGACAACTCAAAATACTGATTGAATGGATGACGGAATTGCAGATAACATTCAGAGGGAAAAATTATTCTAACTATACAGGCCTTGGGGCTTTCAGAACACCAGTCCAAGAAAAATGTCCATGAGGCCAGAAATGAGTAAGGAATTCCCCTGTGGCTGGTCAGACCCTTTCATGGATCCATCACCTGGTGTCTGTAATGGTCACCAGCTCTTAAGTTTGGCCGAGGTCTGCCTATGGTCATTCTTAGAATAGCCTGTCAGAGGACACAGGCTTTGCAGAGGCCTTTGGAAGTTTGGGTTTGCTTGATAGGAAGGACTATGTGTTTTCCTCATTGTACAGGTTCTGAGATGTAGAGAAGGTGTGTGTCAGTCCTGCAGCAGCAACATGAAAAGGGCTAGTTGATGGAGGGCTGTGGCAAGTTGGCATCTGGTCCAAAATATTTTAGAGCCTAAAGGCACCTGTCTTACCCACCCTAGTGTAATGAATGATAGGAGAAAGAGTTAAAGTGTGGGTCCAGAAAGACCACTGGCCCTGAGGCACATTTCTCTGATCACACATCTAACTCCTTTGGGGAATTGGAACGTGCATATACTTACTCCTTGGAAAAGTAAAAGGTACCAAGAAGCATGTTAGCAGCCTCCTGGCAGAGGAGACAATCCCCTTACAGATCCTGCAGATCTTGCAGAAATGCAAGAAGAAAAGGCTCTCTACATACACCTTTTCTTTCTGGATTCTGTTCATTCTGGCACTTGCCAAACCTTGTGGAATTGGCCACCAGTGGTAGCATGGAGACTGGAAACAGCTGGAGCTGGAGGAGGTTTAGACAGGGAAGATAAGACCAAGTGCTGGCGTTGTCTCAGCACCTAGGTGAAGACCTTGAAGACCTAATGGAAAGGCAGAGGATCATCCCTTCCTCAGGTGACAGAAGTCAGACCCAAGTCCTTGATTTACTGGAAAGGTAGTAGCCAAGTACTTGTATCTTCAGAATGGATTTTTGCATGGCATCCACTAAGGCAGTCTCTTCCTTCTCACCAACGATATTGCGGAGGACCATATCCAAGGCCTCTTCAAGGACTCTGTGAGAGGATTGATGATGATGGTGTTACTCCTTTATACGACTGTCTCTACACACAGGCTGACTTGGGAGATGGGGCTGTGGATACATCAGCAACCTCCCCTAATGATGCAAAGGAGCCCTGCCATCAATTAAGTTTGTTGGTTTTGTCCCCGAGGACAAATTTTCAGCACCTCTTCATGGGTGTCTGTGGATGCATGGCTAGCAAAACTGTGTTTGAAGTGAGCAGGATCTGGGAGACAGTGCAGAAGAGGAAGAGAGTAGGAAAGGATTAGCAGGAGAAGAAATGGTATCTTCTCTCAAGGTGCCCTTTTCCACACATTGTGGTGTCCCTCTTCACCCCCGCTAAGGAACCTGTCTTATGTTTAGTGACTTTGGCCAGCTGTGCATGCCTGCTGTAAGGGGGCATCTTATAACCTACATGAGCTTTTTGATGGTGCCATGAAGGGAGAGAAACATCTGTGGATGGCCAACAACTTCCATTATTTAAAGGGACCATATTCCTTCTTCCTGGTCCAAGGGGCAATCTCTCTGGATTTGCCCTGGGACACAGCACAGGAAGAAGCTGTTTTCCCTGGTAGAGCAATGAACCTGTTAGAGAAATCCTTTGAAAGACACAACAAAGAACTCCTCTACCTCCCTCATTTCACGCAGTGCCACCAGCACACAACTGGGTCTTGCTCTGGTAGGTCTAGTGGGTTCCTCTCCTGCGCATGGGTAGTAATTGCCATGGGGCTGCGAGGAAGGTTCCTGCAGGGAGAAGGGACTTGGTTTATGGGTTGGAAGGAGGACTTTTTGGGAGGAAGGAAAGAGGGAAGAAGGCTGAGTAAGGGTAACAGGCTCTGCTCCTGCTGTGGCTATCAGTGTGTGCCCAGCCCACTGATTCATATGCAGGTAAGGTCAGTCCATCTCCCTGTACTGGCTATGGGCTTGTTTGCATGGTAGCCATTTGAGATACCCATGTCATGTACCAAGAGCACAGAGCTTTAGGCCTAGGAGGTGGACTCAGTCTGACCCAGTAGTCAGCAAAGAGAAAGAGTAATACAGTTGATCTGTCACAAATCCCATTAGTAAATCAAGAATGACTGTAAGAAGAGTTGCAAATAGTTCATAGACTGAAGTATGTTCAAACAAACAAAACATCTGTAGAACAGCTATGACTAGTAAGTTAATTAAAATAATACATTTACTGTAATTTATGAATGAAACTAGGGTCTAAATTCACTGAGTACATAAATGATTGGAAGTTATTAATTTGCTTTTATTAAATAAGAGGGAGGACTAGAGAGTGCTGTGTTCTGAGCAACTGACGTGATAATGACTGCTCCTGCAGAAAAGCATAATAGAAAGTTGTCTGAGTCACTCATTAACATCTACCACTGCCCTTTCTGTAAATTCTATGTCATTAAATCCCAATATAGCTACTCTGGAACTTAAATAGTAATGTTTACTGTACTAAAATGTTTCATTTGAATTTACTCTAGTACTCTTAGAGGCTGAAACTCTTTCTTTTGAGCAGGCTGGGGAAAGTAATTGGGATCTAAGCCTGATCCAGAAAGCCAAAGCCTTGTTTTATATTACTGTATTGAGGGATAAAAGTTAATTTAAATTGTTTCATTGTCAATTCATTCCTTGCTTTCACTGCAAGGAGTGCCAATTTTGCTGGCAGTTCAGTCCTCTTAAAGCATGTATCTTTTAAGAATAGAGTGAGAACATCACCTCATTTCTTACAGATCAGAAATCCACCAGTTGGGGGATCTTTGTCTTGGACTGAATTTAAATCAGCAGTTTAGATGTGAAAGACTCGATATCTCATTAGCAATCCCTTGATCCACCCAGTTCCCCTGGGTGCTGTTTTAAAATGATAATCCCAGTCATTCTTCAAATCTTTATAAGCAATCAGTTTTAAGTGCAACTCTTAGAAGATAAGACTTTTCCTGCTAGTTAGTTCTACAAAAAAACCCAAAAAACCCCAAACAAAACCAAAACAACACAGGTGAGCTAGAGGCTTTGATCAGACAGGTATTCTTTTTAAGTCAGATTTAGTAATTTTAGATTTTGTTTCTGCATGTCTGATACTATGCTAGAAAATAATCCAAATACAATATTAAAAAAAGGGTGAAGTGCTTCAAAATGAACCTCCCAGCCAATTTAGATTGGGTTGAGTGCTTGAAGTAGTGCAATAAATCTCTTCTTTGATGTACAAAATTATTTTTAACCTAGGTAAACTTCCTAGGTAAACTTCCAGGTACCTTAATAAAAATGATCATAGATTTGGTTAAACTTCAGATATCCTTTAAAATTAAAAACTTCTCTGACAAGGCACTGAGACTTTCTTTAAAAGTCTCAATGTCACTATCTGGTGTACATTAATAGTTTGCTTAATAGGGTGCCACTCATGTTACTTGTTCTCTCTGTTATGTGGTCAGAGCCTTTGTAGGTCTTTGCTGAAAGCTAGATTTGCTGGTGTAAATAGGAATTGAGTTTATTCCTTTTCCTGGAACAGTAATGAGATCATCGCATCAACTTTGTGTTGTGATGTGATTAAGTTTACACTGTGACTCAGTTACCTTGTCCTGGAGGACAGAGTTATAAGATTGACAGCCATGGTGAGTATCAGAGCAAAAGGCAGTATCTTGTGGCAGACATCCAGATGCTCATTCTGCATCTGAAAACATTAACTTGTGTGTTTTTAAAAGAATACAATGTAAGATTATATAATGACTTCTTTTTTAACAAGAAATCTGTCTGCTTTCATTTCCGTAACTGTGTTAATATTTAAATTATTGACCTAATCAGGTTAAGTGTATGAGCTGCAACATCTAATTTTAAGGCACACCTTGTTCATGGTAGTTGTGCAACAGCAAATGCAAAACAATGATGTAATTAGCTGCGCATCAGCAAAAATGTCTGAGGAGTTTTAACTTGAAACTTCTAAAAGAAAAAAACCTGTTTTATTAAGTTAAAAATGCTTTGTTTGTAACCTGTGCATATTTATTATGAATAATACCATGTGATAATAGTACTTTATATTTTTTTTTCCCATAGTCAAAAAGAAAATGAAAGGAAAAAATATCCAGTTCACATCCTGATTAGATCATAGCTGTAAGCTGGGTTGTCGGAAGCAGTTTTGTACACAGTTTGATACAATTGTCTGTTCAACTGAAGCCAAGACTGCAGAAGTGGCGGTGCTGCAAGCTAGGTGTAAGGTTCACTGCCTGATCTGCGTGGGCAAAGTTTGTCAGAACGCTTGCATTCATTAGGATTGCCTTTAGTCAGTGGTATCCATTCCTTGAACACTAAATTCACCTACAAAATAGAAGCAAAAAGCCAATGCATGTATAAAATAAGAAAATGTTTGTTCTTCTGCTGATACTGAGATATAATGTATTTTGAGATAACAAAAGCTGCAAAGGATCACTTTCTCCGTGAAAGACTTAATTGTATAATTCAAGATTGAACTTGTCTCAGCAAGCATTTCATGGCCAAATAAACACTGCATCACAAAGCTGGTTAACATTCAGTCACAGCAGCTGAACTCATACTTATTAAAATTTTCCCTGGGTCTTGCTCTGCACTTTTAGAGAAAGTCACTTCCCTAATTTTTTCTCAGTAGACATTGACTTCTAGGCTGTTTGTTCAAGATAAGCATCAAAATGAGGATGCAAAGGTCAGTCTCTGCTGTATTACAGTTACAAAGAGAAACAGTCAGTTTGTCTTCCAGTGAATGTTGTCCTATCCAAATTACACTGTTTACTTCCTATAGGAAAAAGGATTTCTTCTTTGGGACTTCAGTGGATTTTGTGTTTACAGAGGGCAGACTCTCCCTTTGTTGTGGACTGACTTCTTCACTGGAAGTTTTATCTTTTCAGCTTTCCACCTCTTTATCTCCACCTTTTAATGACAAAAGTCTGTGAGCTCACAGTTAAGTCTCTGAGATGCTGGCTGCAGGGCTCTGCTGCCCTGCCTGGTCCACCATCACCTCCGCTTCACAATTCTGCCTCTCTGCTGTCCCGACTCAACAAACCTGGAAACGTGTCTCAGCCCAGTGTTAATGCAGGCCCACCTTCATCAGCTGTTCAAGCTAATAGGACAAGTTGTGAACCAGAGCAAGTGAGATATAAACAGGGGTCTTATTCTTCCCTTCCTACTTTGGGGACAGGAACCCCCAGCAATGAAATGGAGCAGACAGCTGGGGCAGTGATTTTTTTAAATTTTTTTTTTTAAACATGGTAACTAAACCCAACAAAACCCCTTTGGACAACATAACTAATTGATGACATAACTAATCTCAATTCAAGCATGTTTTATAGAAATAAGGATGCATTAAAAATAATTGTGCTAGTAACTTTCCTCTGTTGATAGCAATTTCTTGCTCGGAATTCTAATATTTAGCTAGTTTTTAAAATAAGGACACCCATCATGGTGCCATCAAGGCAAAGGAGTTGAGGGAGCTGTTGCCTGCTCAGTTGGAAATTAATACTACCTTGCCTGAGATAACACAGCTGACTGTATGGGCACCCCAGTCTTTTACAGCATGGAGTAAAATAGGCTCCTGTCAGTCACCAACAGTGGTGGTTCAAGCCAGCCCACTTAACATTGCCATTTAGTGGGGGCATACATACATAGGTTTCACATTCTAGCTACATGGTTGGTAATTTCTTAAACTGCTTTAACTCAAGTACTTGTGATTGTTTGACTCTTTACTTAATTGCATTATTTTAATTTAGCTAAAATTTGTTTAAGTACACAATGGAGAAAGAAGATAAGCTGGAGTATCTGTGGTAACAGTGCCAGGCACAGCCTTCTACGTGGAGAGGATGAACAATTGGAGGAGATATTTTGTAACTTCTACATTCATTTCTTGACACTGTGATGTATTCCTCCTTGCCTTGTCCTACTTTGGTGATCACAACTGGGCAGCTGCCTTAGGACAAAATTGTCCTTCCCATGCCCACCACCTGCACAGACAGCTAGTCTCATTCCCCCTGCTCCATCTGCCGTGAAGTATTACGCAGAGTTGTCATGTGTTGACCTTCTTTTTATACTGTCAGGGATGAGTTACCAGCTACTTGATTTTATCCTTAAATAAAATGAGCCTTGGTCTTCTCTGACTTCTTTTATTAACAGTAAAGCAGTGCATTGCCATTCATGTCACTGGTTAGTGACATCATGTTGGACTCGCAGTCTTTGTATCTTTTTCTTTTATTGTTGATAGAAGACTGCCAGGTTGAAGAGCTTGATCCTTTTTGCTCCCTAGCATAATAAGAGCACTTCTTGCATGTGTTGGAAATGGCAGCTGATAAGAAAAGATGAAGATGACTGTACAGCACTGTATTGAGAGAAAAAGGTGATTTATCTTCTCTTTGCAAGTTTCTTCTGTAAATCATTTAACCTTGTCTTGGAGCCCGTTTGTTTTTGCAGTTGCAGCATAGAAACTCTGCAGCATTTATATTCATCTGTATTTTGAAATATTATTATAAAGAACAGTAAAATGTTGGGAACAGCGACAAGAGTTTCTCTTATACACAGGCTGCCAGGAGCTGGATCTCAATGAATTGATAAAAGCATGTGAAAGCTACTCAGGAACCTGTTTCTGCCAGCCACTGATGAAACTGTGATAATCAGCCAAGTGTGGGTATACATGAGTTGAGGTAAGGAGAGGAAAATCAATATGAAATCATCAAATCACCAGTTTCTTGATGTCATTAAATCAGCAGGGCTCATAAAGGGTGAAGCATGTGGTGTCCAAACACAATTTAATGCAATGGCAAGTATTGACAAAACCCAAACCATGAACATTCTGACAACTTGTGGTTATCTACAGTATGAGTGAGGGGGGATGACCTCTGAAGTAACTGTGAACGCTTACGTGCAGCATGGCCTATTGAACTATTCATTCTACATTAAATCTTACTACGTTTATTTGGAGTAAGTAGTGTAAGTCTGGAAGTATATGTGCTTCTGTGTTAAGTGCAGCTTTGGGCTGACATTTTGGTTGATGGTTATTTTCACAACTGACATTAAAGTATTCAGTCAATCTGCAATGGCTGCTCTTTAATGACACTGACAGGGAGGGGGAGAATCAAATATGGGACCTGCTCTTAATTTCAGACAGTAGCAAGAATAAAAAGTCTTTATTCCAGTGGCTGGCATACTGTGGACTCATGTTCCTGGGGGAAGTTACTTACCCCCTTGTTTGGAACATGTTTGCTTTCTGAGACCCCCCCCAAAGTGATTAGCACTGTGCTGGTATTTGGGTACTAGAAGGCCAGTATGATTATGAATAGATACAAGAGCTGTCTGAAAGGCAATACTGCTGTGGTCAACAATGAGAAATACGCTCTCTTTTCACATGGACAGATGTTTTGCTTCGGGTTGTACAGTGAAACTGGCACTTCTGAAACCTGCAACCTGTTTATTCGATTCATAATTCAAGACCAGCGTAATTCCCAGTGACTATCACTGTTGTTTTCGTTATGGAGTCCTAATTCATTGTTTCTGTGGGCACAAAAGAATTGCCAGACTCATTTGGTGTTTCAGTGCACTGTAATTTTACATAGTGCAATACTGTTGAGATTGCCTAGCTGTGTCATCTGTTGGGCTCATCACTATTACTTCCTTTTGACCTCCTCTCTATAATTGCACATGGATGACTTACTAGCTGCCATAAAGATACTTAAATGCAACTGGGCTTGTTAAAAAAAAAAGATGTGAATAGACCAAAATGATTCTCTCTGAGGTCAGTGAGGACCAACTAGGTAGGTGTTTGCTCTCTGCCAGGCAGACCGAGCCATCTGTCACATGACAATAAGCAAGCATTGCTTTCGGAAGTCCATTTGTTTTTATGACAGTTTTTACAATTTTGAGGAAATTACATAAAACATAATTTTCCTCAGAAATTGGTGTTTTATAGACTTATATCCCTGTTCAGTCATTTACATTCCTAGTTGCTTTTTACATAAAGCATAAATATAATGATGCTTTTTTCCCCTACTAAAAAATCTTCAGGGCTTTTGTTTGTCTTTTTCTTGGCATATGAAAGACTATCCTTGTTTGGTACTTAAGGAAAACCTCAAGGGTTCTATGTCCAAGCTTTATGTTTGTATAGAAACCAAATCTATAGGGGCTACAAAGGAAATAATGTTTAATGCTTTAATATTTAGCTCAAAATCATAATTTACATTGTTTTCCAACAAGATTTTGCTACTCTTTAGTCTTTAAGTATGTATTTTTCATAATCTGTGTTAGTTCTTAAATTAACTCATTATATTCCTGCTTTTATTGGAATGGTAAATCTAACACATCAAGTCAAGCTGTACAGATTTTTAGTTGCTGGAGTCTTGTTCCAAGTCCAGATTATGACCAATGTGAGCATGAGCTTTCAAATTTTGTTCTATCCTCCATGAAAGTTAATCAATGCCACATAAAGGTTCTGCTCAGGGGAAGCTAGGGATTTTGCATACTTGATCAGACTTGAATTGCACCAATAGATCTGTATAAGGACAACTTTGACAGCATCTGTTCACATCACTCTGCCTTTGTCAAGGTATAGTAGTCTTTTATCTTTATGAGGAGTACTTTAAAGCAGGACAAGGGACGATGTTAAGTTGGAGGTATTATTTTTTGGAGGCTGTATCCATTAAAACTCAAATTCCTCAGTAAACTGCAACTTCTTAGCAGTTCCTAGGGGTCTGGCCAGTTCACCTGAGCATCACGGGCATGACTGCTCAAGAGTTTGTGTCCTTAGATATAAAAGAATTTATGAAATTGGTAATTGCTTGGTTGCTTACATACTTCTGTGTGGTAATTGCCATTTAAAGGTCAGCACTTTCCAGTATATTCTGAGTGTCACTGGTTTTCCTGATGGTGAGAAGATGAGTTATCTGTAGTGATGATTTTTACCCTCACAGGTGTATAAATATTTGACATTATTTGAATTGTGACAGCATGAAATATGTCAGTGACAGATCTAGGTTCAGCTGTACTAGATGAACATGAAAAGAACATGTACATGAACAGAAAAGAAGGGCATCCCTAACCCATGGAGCATATTGATAAAAGTTGGATATAACTCCCAAACCACTTTGCAGTCAGACTATTTTGTGATTTTATGGGGAGATATAAGGGATGACACATGCTGAAATTCAGGGATCTTATTCAAGAGTTGAATTATTAGGCCATAAAAGACAGCGGCACTGGAAAAAGAGTTACAGGAATCAACATTTAAGAGGGATTGGGAGTTACTTGTCAGAAGCTGTTTTAGGAGAAAAGCTCATGAAGAGAAAGAAAGACTATGAAGGACATTTGAATATGAGAGGTCCAGGGAATTATGAACTTGAGGGGAAATCTAGATATGTGGAGAATCTGCGCATTGTTTTAGTGTGTGTATTCATAACTGCTTTTAGGTTTTTTTGCTCTAAGACAATCAGGAGCCTCTATAATAGCTCCTAAAGGAACATAAACATAGGATCTGAGCTTAAATTTGACCTGCTGTCATAATAAAAAATTATTCCAGTGAATTTCCCTGTTCCTTTTGTAAGGGGGAAGTCATAAGAGACCATCAGTGTGAGGTGTATCCAGGAGATGGTGGTCTCAGATCCAGCAAGGTGAGGACAGGCAGCTGTCTGGGAGCTGTGGGAAGAGGGATCTGAGGGGCTTGCAAGGTTTGTGTAAGCTCGGTATGTGGCCCTATTTTACTAAAGCTGATGTTTGAGGCCAGCTGGGATCATTGTTTGGACAGAATGAAACTAGTCTGAAATGGTACCTCAGGGAGTCATTGGCATGCAGATGACAGATGAACCTGTGTTTGCAGATGAGATCACCAGCAACAGGGTGGCAAGTGTTTATTTTTAAGGTCGTATTGATGTTGGGCTGGCTTATGAGCGTACATAACTTGTCAACACTGCAACACTATGTGGAAGTCTCCTGTAGCACCTTTAAGACACCTTTTGCCAGACAGGACTGCCATTTACTTTTGCTAATGAAGTTGTTGTGGACAGCTGGTTCTAGTGGGTGTGAAAAGGTTGCCCTGTCCAGTTCTGTTAAGTCAAATATTTTAAACTCACTAGTTACGGAGGATGGAAACTGTGATAATTAATATTTTCTGGGTCATAAAGACATCTTGTATTTCCTGAAAGCGAGCTGAGAACAGTGCTTGCAATAAAAAACAAATCAAAAAATCAAACAAGACCGAGACTGGTCTTCTGTTCAATAATTACCCCACAGTTTTATGAATCTTCTCTCATGCTTAGACAATGCCTCTTAGAGTTGGTAATTTTACAACTTCATAACAATCACAGAGCCTGTCTTTGTGTGTGTTATGTATATGCTGAAGGGCAGAGAATAGCCTCAAAGTGGAAGGTGTCAAGAAACATCCAAAATCAATTAACCATTATATAGCATGTGGGAGACATTCCTTGTCTCTCTGTGAATAGTCCTCGAGACAGCGTGGCTTTCAGGCTGCCAGGAAACTGGTATGTTTCCAAGTTATCGGTGGAAATTGCTTTGAACTTAGAATAAACCTGCACACACATACAAATTAGAAGAAAACAAAACACGTCAAATGAAATCTTGGCCTTATCAAAGTCAAAAGGAGTTTGCCGCTGACTTCAGTGGAACAAGAATTTTATCCTTAAAGAGGAAAAAAAAAGATTTTTGAACTCTAAAATCATAGCTAAGCTGTCTGATGTAGGGGTTTTTTTTGTCACAGATACCTGCTTGTTTTCACATGTATTTGCAGGATCTGAAGGCCACAAAGTCTTTGTAATTGTGTGTCTGCAATCCCTGACTGCAATATGCTTGCCAAAGCACACCTGGAACACTCATGCTTTTGTAACTTTCATTTCTTGTTTTTATGGTCCAGCAACATTGCTCAGGCCTGTTCACATGAGTTGGCAATTAGTAACGTAAATATAACTTGTCCAACTTGATTCGTTCTTCCCACACACACGTTCTATGTCTCTCTCTGGCTGAACCATGTGTGGAGAGAAGAATAGCAAGGAAGCACACTGTGATGGTGGGGGATGCCAGGAAGGATTTTACCCTTTTAGAATGAGCTCTTGTACATCATGGAGAGAAAAAATAACTTGTGGCCACCCTAGTGAGCGTGCAGTGCCTCTGTGAGCACACTGTCCTCTGCTACACTTGCATAGCCTGGCAAGAGTTACCATTAATTTTCATTAAACAACCTGTAAATTGGTTGCACCTTAGTGCTTTGAAGGGTCTAGTCCCACATACCTGCTGAGAGCACGTCTAACAAATGCCAGATTAAACACCTCACTACTGTATATATCTGGTACAAGACTACTGTATATATCTGGTATTTTTGTTGCTGGTTTTAGTTGGTTTGGGTTTATTTTTAAAAAAATTACTGCCACAGATATAAAATTGGCCTAATAGCTAGAGTGCTCCCCTGGCCAATGGGAGTTCATGCTTAACTTGTCCGACCTGGAGAGCCGCGCTGCCTCTTGCCTCCCAGCCGAATCCCTGTGCCGTGGTGTTATTCACTCACTGTGTGAGAACCATCCAAACCTCCCTGCCGCTCCCCATCCAGTGGAAACTGTGCCGCAGCAACAAAAATGTGCCTTTCACTTGCCTAGAAAAGGGTAGAGGACTACGGGAGAGCACAGGAGCCTGTAGCCTGCTGTAGGGGCACTGCGAAAAGGGTTGGAGTTGTCTCTGCTGCCTAGGCCATGAGATTTCATGTGCTGCGTTAGCAGTCTGAGTTCCAGAGAAGAAAGGGAATTCAGGTAACTTCATGCTCAGTGCGAAGGTTTCCATGGCCTTCGGCAACTACACACTCCCCATGCACTGTGCAGGTATTACGATCTTCACTTGGGATTCCTCTTTGAGAGCTGACACCTAAAACATAATTATTAAGCCTCTACTTTACAGGCTCCAAATGCTTTATTGGGTCTGGCCCTTCATTACAGAAAGGTAGGGCTACATTACTCTGTGAGAGTAAGCAAGTTTGCAGGCCTACAGAAGTGATGGATTTGTTTGATCCATCATGGGAACTGATGGATCCATTTGTCATACCTCCTCTGGGCACTGCCAGCTTAATGTATATGTTTGAAGAAGGATTTAAAATGAAAGAAATACTTATATTTAGTAAGTTTGAACACTGTCAATGGATCTGTTAGTTTTATTTCACGTAGATGCTCACCAGAATGATTCCACGTTTGCAGTATATTCTTGGTTATCATGCTCCTCTGTTAAGAAGGAATGACTGCATGTTTCTGGCCATGTCGTCATGAGTCGTGAATGACAAACCAAGTGACGTGTTTTATTTGACTGCTTTAGTGCTTGTGAATAGCTCAGTGCTGACAGCCTGGGAGAAAAAGTACCATTAAATGCCCTGGGATAAGCATAAGATGGGCCGCAACACTGGAAGGTTTTCTCCTCCAGCAGGCATTGTGTCTCATTTCTGGAGTTACCATCCTATTGACTTATTTGCTGGGCTGTCACGTCAGCTATAGCAATGTTTTTGACACCACTATATTTTGTGACATTTGTTCCTTAAAAAATGGGAGTAAGGTCACACTAAGCAGCTGTGAATAGCCATCAACTTTCAATCACCACCAGTCTAGATGGCATTTGAAAGGGCAGCTTTGGGTGAAGATGAAAGACTCTGTGTCCTTCTGACAGTGCCTTCAGCCAGTCAAAGGTAGAAGCAGGAATGAGAAGTCCGAGAGGCACATTTAAAATTGCACTTACTATGAAGACATTATTTGAAATAGTGTCTAGAGGGCAATAGGAGTGTGCTTAATTCTTTATTTTTTTAAAATTCTGAAAACCTAATTTTTTTAGAATATATTTAATCTCCTACATAGGGTCCCAGTTAGTGCATGGAAAAAAATATATTGCTGATTGGTTTTACTGCAGTATTGGCTGAAGATACAATTCCCATTCACAGAAAAGCCTCCAACTGGACAAAAATGGTACTTTACTCACAGCATATGTCGATATTCAGGTGATGCTAACATTGGACCTGCAAGTATTTGGTGGTTCTGATAAACCAGCCCACAGCAGCTCCCATCTTACTGGTGTGGCTGCTCTCAGCCAGTGTCAGTAAAGTTGAGCGAGAACTTGAACTAGCTAATCCTGCAAAGATAATTAGCTTAATTGTATTAAATTTTGAGGAAAAGTAAGGAAGCATCACTTTATAAGGTTAAAATATGTGCGTTTGGGAAACAGAAAAAGCCAGTTTGCGAGAAGGATTATTTATGAAATGCCTTGCTTGTATCTGTGTATACAGACATGGTGATGGCTTGTAGGAAAGCATTTGTTGAGCGTGGAAATGGTAAACATCTCCAACAGTTGTTTATTTGAGAAGAAAACACTTGAAGGTGCAGCTAAATATGCTCCTTGGGTCTTTCTTCAACCAAAAAAAGTTTCAAATAAAAAGCTCCTTGTTTTTACCCAATCAATATTTTGCATTATTTCCCAGTTTACTTCACAGACATCAAGCTTATGGTTTACTTGAAAACCAACAGAACAGGAGAATTTCTTTCTCTTCAAAATGGTGAGAGAGTAGTTTACTACTTAGGTCATTTAACTCAGTCATAAATTACAAAATGTGAGTTATGACTAATCAGAGAAAGCAGTTCAGTATTATGAAACCAGCCTTTAGAAAAGTAATTGTCCCTTAAGTTTCCATGCTTTTTGAAACTTGAATTGCAAAAATCACTTCTTGGACAAAGAATCCAAAACTCCTTAATTTATTAGTGAAGACAATCTTCCAGTGAATGTTTTATATTATATCTTTTCCTGCACTCACCTTTAGCAGCACCATAATACTGAACAGCTACCCTAAGTTTTAGGAAATACTGATCTTTACATATCAATTATGGTATTCCTTATGGCTTATCCTTGTTTAATAGAATTGAAGAGAGGAAAGCTGCTGAATGGCTATTAGCTTAATAAAGAAAAGTAATTTTGAAATTCTTGTTAAATTGCAGTGAGTGTACAACTAAACAGATTTAATTACATTTTTAATTAAGGGAATAGCTATTGATTATGTCATTGAATATGTGTTGTAGCTAGCCCTAACAAATAGCAATATTACAAGAGATCATTAAACTAGTTGTTGAAATTCCAAGTGAATGAGAATGAGAAGTGGTGTGGATAAAAGACACAGCAATGCTGGGCAGAGGAGAAAGATAACAAACTAAGTGAAAAATGCATTAATTTCTAAAATTTTGATTACTGATGGTGTTATGTCCTGTCATAATTTATCTATGGAACAAAATGAAGACAAAACTGGAACAATTTTTAAATAAGAAACATCAGTAAAGTTTTATCTTTGGTCTTGAAAGTAAACAGTGATTCAGACAGTATTTCTCGTGAGCTTTATGTGAAGCAGCATGTAATCTGTTGTATGCGAGAGACCATCTGATCACTCAGGGAGCAATCGGATCTACTATACAGGCTGCTATAAAGGGCAAGTAAATGCTAGCGGTCAGAGCAGTCACAGCATGGGAGTACTGACAAAAAAACATAGGCAGCTGTGGTCGAGCTGGCTACAGGGCACTGGCAGTTCACCCTATGTTCAACCTGCAGCTTTCCTGCTACCGCAGCATTGATCCTCTCCCAGGCCCATGGTGTGGATGCCTGACGGTAGATAGAAAGCAGTTTTTTGGACACCGGTGATCGAGAGCAGGTGGGGAAATCCCAGCTGCCCACATAAATCCATACAGCCACGTTTTGTCTGTGCAAGTTCTCCATTTGTGCGTGCAGGTGTCACTGCTGGCTGGACGGGTCTGCTCTTCAGCCATGCCTCCTGGCTTGTGTAAAGCTGTTAGCTGATGCTCTCAAAAAAACATGTCCTAGATTTGGTTTAGACTTAATTTAAACAGTCTGCAGGCTGCTCATGATGTTAAAGGCGGCCTGATCCTTTCCCTCATTGTAGTATCACTTTTGCTGCTGAAAGGATCTTATTGAAGCATTTTATTAGATAGGGGTGTAGCCCCTATGGATGGATATCACAGAAGCCCATGGCTTGTGGTTGAAAGCTGTTCTGAATAGGGAGGTGGGGTAGATGATCTCATGGATCTTTCTGTTTCTGTCCGTTACGATTTCTGTGCATAGAAAGCCGTTTTAATCCTTTCCATTCAAATGTGTTGTATCCACAGAAATGTATTCTTAATAATGACACAAGGCATGCTGCAACATGGGCAAGCTTATAGTCAGACCCTATGACTCAGTTGGACTAAGTTATTGTTTGAAATAGAGCATTTTAGAAGTAAAACCTTCTCCTGGTACCAGATTTTATAGTTGAGCATATTTTGAATGTTCTGTCTGTGTATAATGCACAAAGGCTAATTTGTTAAAAGACTGTAAGGGTTGCACTGATGTCAGCACCCAAGAGTTAGGAAGTATTAGAATTAGAGATACCTGTAACCTTTATTTGACCTTGTAGTTTTATGGAGCATGATCCAGTCCTAGCGACCTTCCTCACCCTGTGGCCTCTGGCTCTTTTAAGTGTGCAGGATAAACAAGGGGCACAAATGTGGCAAGTGCAAAGAAGGTGGGAGAGGCTGATGAGCTGCAGAAGTCACAGGGAAGTGTTTAGTAGTGGCATGAGCACTCTTTAGGAACAGCAAGCAATATCTTGTGGTGAAAGCACTTTTCTCCCTGTATTGCAACTGTATTGCTCCTATTATGTGTGCTGTTGTTCTCACATTCAGAACCCAGATTACAAAATCTCTTCTGTGTCTAACGGTGACAAATATAGAAGAATGGATTACCGAGATATAAAGTGAAAGGGTCAGATATAAACCACAAGAGAGTAAAAAAGGTTTAATGACCTGTAATCAGGATTTACCAATGATTTGTACTTAGGTAATGGCATCACTGTTTTTTTCCAACACACTGGATACATTTTAGTTTACTTCAGACAGGTCCCTGTTCCCTGTTACTGCTTAACTACAGGATGTTATGATTATAGATGTAGTGACACTGTTGTTGCAGAATTGCTGCTGATAAATTACGGTGGGATGGCAGCTGTAAATACAGCTTCTCTTGTGATTTAAGAGGGAGATGTGGAGGCGTATCGCCCAGATGCTTGATCAATGGTAAATAGGGCCAGCCGTGGCATGCTAAAGCTTAAAAGTCCTTGCCAGATTTTGGGATTAGAAGCCACCGTTTCAAGCATTAACTCTTCCGGTATCGAAATAATCAGCTGCTCTGGTCCTCCTTTTTTTTCTTTCTTTTTGACTGAGATTTATTTACCTTTGCAAGCAGGAATTGACACGCAAACCTTTTTTTTCAGTAATTATTTGAGATAACAAGAGCTTCCTCAGCAAGCTGCCAAGTATTCAGTGTCTGTTTGTGACACAGTGCTGTGGGACTTCATGTCATGTCCCCCCTGACCTTCCCGTTCACCTGCTTAACTGGTCAGGAAATATGCAGCCACTTGGAGATGTGTGCTTATGCTACTTATGGCTGGAGAAACAATAAACCAGTCATTACTGATCAGTGAGATAAAACATACCAGCAGTACAATCAGCTATAATCAGGATTCACTTGACACATAAGGACATAGAGCTTTGGTCACTCAGTCCCCTGCTCTGTAGGTGACAATGCTGTGCAGGTAATATTCCTAATGACTGATGAGGGGCAAGAAAAATTTCAATATGCAACTGCTAACATTGCAGTGATTTTAATCTGGCTCCTCTCAGAGAAAGCCCACGCGTCCTGATCTGAAGGCTGATACAAGCCTTGGTTATTTTTTTCCCTGAAGTGAGAAATGAAAATGACTGCCTCCCCAGGATCTCCCTGGAATTCAGACTAAATGGGGCTTGTATTTGCATTGGTACTGAGGATGAAATCAGGATTGGCAGAGTGTGATGTGTGAATTTGCACATATACAGAGACTCAGAACAAGAGTAAATCTCTAATTAAGCCAAGGCATTTTAGATGGTCTGTGTCTAAAATTCAGTCCTGTTCAGTAAAAGGGACTTCCTCTTGGGTCTCTTTAATGTCACATTCCATTTACAATTGTAATAAATGCTATAACTTGTTTCCCTCTCCCCTATCCCACAAAAAATGACAGAGAGGAATTTCTTGCTAAGCCTTTGATAACGGTTCTTTCTTTTTGTTCCAGATAACTTCAAACGAGAAGCGCTCGGAGAGCCTGAAGAATGATGGCAATGCTCTTATCCAAACTCTAGAAAGCCTGGCCCAAACTGCCAGGTGAGTTCCCTCAGGCTTCCAGGAATTTCCAGGGCTGAGAGCACTCGACTCCTCTTTTGTCTGCAATGGTCTTCTCCTGTAATCACCTTCTGTGCAGTATAAGCTTCTCAGGTTTCTGTCCCTGGCCCCCCGCCCTGCACTGCTCTCCTCCGAACTCCTCTCATTCAGAGCTTGCTGGTGTTTCTGCCACGTTGTCGTCATGCTTTGATCCCCAGCTGCAGAGAGTCGCAGTGTGCTGCACAGTCTGGCTCAATGTGTGTGCACGTTTCAATTTTATTTTTTTTTTAATGTATTACTTTATTCCAAACACTTGGTCTTTATAACCGGATAGTGGTCAGTGGTTCTTGGCAGGGTGGGCTAGATGCACAATGCAATATTTGTGCCCTGTTTTAAAGTAATTGTGTTTGGTGCACTTGCAAGCTGATTACTTTCAAATGTGCAGCTGAAGAACAGAACTGCTTTTGTTTAAGAATACCTGTGGTTCCTCCGAGAAGGCACAAAACTTAGGGGAATGCTGTGGCCTCCTCTGCAAGAACAGAGGTGCTAGTCCCAACAAGCTGGCCAAACTTCAGCTCATCTCCCATAGACCTTCCCTCATCTAATCCCCCTTGGACTTATGAATGAATGAATTACTGTTCTCTGCCCTTAAAAACAAATTTTACGCTCCTGCCGTGGGCTGTGAGGCTTCATTTCACTCCTGGTTGAACTGAAATTCATACACAAATTGTCATTTATAGATTAGCTTTTTAAACACTAGGATAATCTTTGCAGTGCTCGTTGTGCTCCCAAGTGTAGGCTATATATGGGTCAGTTGTTTGGGAAAATTGGCTCCTCGGCATTATGGCAGGGTGTACCCTGTGTTGGAAGGAAACAGGGGATGTGGGCAGCTGTGGAGAGGAAATGTTCGGACGTGGTGAGTGTAAGGAGATGCACACCGAGGACTAAGCAAACCTGTCGAGAACAGTCTGCATCCTTCTCACATAGTCAGCTGCTGACTCACGGGTTTTTGTATGACATTAAATTATCTAACTAAACTAAAACGTCAGCTCTCCCCAAGGGAGGCTATGGCACCACCACTGAAGATGACAGTGGGGAAAGATGGGGCTTTCTTCTTTTAGAACTAGTTCTATTTTGTAGCATTTCAGCATTAGAGGCACCAGACAGCCCAGTCGCTATCTTTGAGTCAGCTTTTCTGGCTTCCTCTAATTGTCTGTTATCTATACATTTCTGTACTCAGAAAACCACATACTACAGATCCCCAAATAAACAGCACTCCCTCTTATTTGACACAAGATGCTCAGTAGATCAAATTCTAGCTGATGCCAATGACGAGTGTTTTGATACATTAGGGTAAGCCAAGTTCTTCCGCTGTGCTGAGCTCACACACTGCAGCAGCAGCAGGGGAGCCCCCGAGAGCTCATGGATTTCATTTCTCCTCCTCCACTTCTTTAGGGAACACATGTCCCTATCCATTTGCCTCCAGAGGAAACTGAGAGGGTTTCAGCCTGGATCTTGGGGCTGTAATGGACTCAGACATGGATAAATTGGCAACGGGCAGGTGGGAGAAGCCTGGTGTTAGCAAGCTTTATCAGGTTATCTGATGGCCATTTTGTTTATGGAGGTCAAGGATATTCTGCCATCTCCCCATATTCCCTTAGGTGGCGTTTTTCCCAGAATATTCCTTGTGACTAAATAAACTTGGTCTCCTCACCTGTGCTTTGAACCTGGTTAAGAAGCCTCTCTTTATCTCATGCAGAATTGGAAACATTTTAGAGAAGGCTACAACCGAGATCCTGGATCTAAGCCATCCGCTGAGTAGTCTAAACTCCCAGGCCCTTCCACCCACATATTATCACTGGGTTGAAGTGATTGAGGAGTGTTTTTAAAGCTTTGCTCATTTTTTACAGACAGGTTTCTAATCTTTCGCTCTGTCTGTGTGGAAGGAGGAGGATACCAGCCAAGCAGTCATGTGCCAAGAGAGGGGCACTGCTTGGATTGCAAGCTGCTTTCCCTGCTCTCCTGCTGCTGTGTAGCAGCCGTGGATTGCCAAACTCTGTCTCTGCGATACATCCTCAGCTAGTCAGAACAGGCAGTTTTAAGAGTGACACGTAACCAACCCATTCTGCTTAGTAGCTACATGGAATCAAATCTACACTTTAGAATGTGGGATTGTAGCCATTTATTTTTCAGTGAAGACAGTTGCCAAGATGAATTTGTTTCAGATAACTAAATTTTCTGGTTTAAACTGCTGCTCATTAAGACATTGGCTTACATAGTGTGGTCTGATCATTTGGATTTCCTCTGTGTTCCCCAAAGCTTGGAGTGTTGGTAGGTTATTTGACGTTAGCAGCAACCAAGGAAGCTGCAGATTGATCTACTGGTGTCCTTTCTAAGCTAAAGATGAGGGATGGTAGTCTATAAAAAAAGATTTGTTTCTGTGGACTAGCAGTAATGTGTTAGAGCCTCTGTTCCAATGCTAGAAAAAACATGTTTCCAGAAGGAAAAATTAGGCAAAAATACATATAATAAAAAGTTAGGTGAGGAAGGAAAGGGCCTCACCATTCAATCTCAAACCTACAGAGCTGTGGGTGATGGGGCAGTTGGTCCTCTGTGCAGGAGGTGGGCAATACCTTGAGTGGAACTGCGTCCCCACATGGAGTAGCGCTGCGGTAAGAGGGCTGTATGATGTGTGAAAACACAGCTTTCTGTCAAGCTGCAAGTGTGTGTGTGTAGATTCATGGGGGCCATGATAAATTATATCTTCTTTTTATAGAGGAGATTGATGAGGTAGCAGTTACTGTGAATTTGAGCTGAACGAATTTCTGCACAAGGTTTGCTACAGGGCAGAATCCCTAGTTGCATGTAACTGCTTAACAGAAAAGCTGGGTATACAGTGCAGTTAATGGCTTTTAAGAATTTCCCAGCATAGATAAAGGCAAATGTGGAATTTGAACAAAAAGTTTTCCCCTGAGAATGTCTAACAGAAGTTACTGTTTTTTAATTCCTAGCTCTCACGCTGATGTTGCTGTTGCTTCCTTGGCATTTGAAATTCTGAGACTGGTGGGACATGAAAATATCAGAACTACCAAGTGAACCGTTTTTGACCAGCCGACCGAATGGACAAGTTGTGTAATGCTGCTCAGCACCTCGGTCCTGCAGGAACAGCTTCCAATGACCAGAGCAGACGTAACTGATTGAGCGAGCGGAGCCGTAGCTGTGTGTGGGCGTATGTGTGAATTTGGGAGGGAACCTGGTTTTGGGGAGTTGGTTGTTTTGGTTTTTAAAGCCCTGTAAGGATGAATTCTTGGTTACTACTTTACCTTGCTGGCATTACATGATGTAGCTCAAGTATCTGACAGCCTGAGTTTGAAAAGCATATATTAAATAAATAGTACAGTTATTTCACAGTATAAAGTGTTTCACTATTTTAAGCTGCTGTTAGAAATGTTCATTTATCTTTTGGACCAGGTGAATGCCTTGGCTGTTCAAGGGGTTACCTCATGCCTGTGACTGGCACTAGGCAACACATTTCTATCAAGAAAAATTATATTCTTCATCTCGCACAACCAGAACCAAGCCCTGCGATCCCAGAGGCTGTGTGTGTCTATGTGGCACGTACGCATGACAGATTTACCAGGTTTTTTACCCAGCAGTGTGGGCTTTTTTTGTGAGACTGTGTGCCCCTCTGTTGCCTAGCACTGCACAGCTTCAGCTGCTCTGGAGGTGTCGTTCTCAGCTGCCAACACTCCTGGCTGGAGCTCCTCTTTGAAAACGGGCGAGACGATGAGCCTGGCAGCTTGTCATTTATCCCTGGTAAGAGTTGGTGCTCTAGGAAGGGTCCTCTAGAGCTAGCAGGTGCTACAGCGTGTAAAGAATTAAATTCTGCTCCCTGTGCGCCGAGCGAGCAGAGCAGAGCTAGGTCTGGCGCTACGACCGCTTCTTCCTTAAGGTTCGTCTTTCACTGCGTGCTCCTGCCACAGGCAGGTGCCGTGCTGAGAGTTGCTGCTACCAGCCTGCTCTTGGGCAGCCAGTTCCCCAGTCTGTGGAGCAAGGAAACCCCTTGGTGAACAAACTGATTTCACCTTCTACCTTTTACAGGAATTGTTTTCTTACATGACTTTAAATATCGGTTTTTCATAGCTCAACAGCTGGAATTAGGGCCAGAGTCACTAGAAATGGAGAAGAGCTAAGTGGTAGCTATTATTTGGTGTTTTATAGTACCGGTGTGGCTGAGAGGAACAAAGCTGAATTCCTGGGTGAGGTGCTCCCCTCTGTAGGGGCAGCAGTGCCTTTGCTCCACAAGCAAAAGAGGCACCAGGCTGTAGTTTTGTTCAGCAATCAGCATCTTGGGATCCCAACTCCAGCCATGGTCCTTTGCCGCCAAGACCTCCTCTGCTCTCCCACCAGCAAACTGCTGCCCAGGAGCGCTGGCTCTCGGCAGAGGCAGGTGCCAGCCGTGCCACGCAGATGAATTAGGTGGCAGCTGAAGAACCGCCTTCCCGGCTTCCAGCCACAGCGGTGCTGCCTCAGAGGTCAGCTACAGGCAGGTCATAGCTCACACCGTGACTGACGACTGAGGACACCTGAAAATGGCTTTAAGCTACTGAACCAGCTGCAGGTTTGTCAGCAAAGGGTCCTCACCCAACCCCAGCGACAGCACATGTCTGGAGGGAGCTGAAGCAAGAGCCACTCCCCCTTTTTGAAGCCCAGAAGCAAGCGCGGGGCAGGCAGGCCGGGCAGCTGCCTCCCCTCTGGCTGTCCCTGTCCCTGCTGAGGGAGCTGGCAGAGCGTAGGGGCAGCGGGCCCAGGGCAGGAGCGGTGCCGCAGAGGAGCGTGGGGGGAAACCTCTGGCTTTAGGACGTGGGGCTCTACGGGGATGAAAGAGGTAAATGGTTCTTGGCCTCCTCCTCTCAAGTACTGAAGTTGTTGTGCAGTGGCAGGCCAATTTTCAGACAGCTTGTTAACACACAACTCCACTTTATGATCTGAAATAATCTGACACAGAGTGAATTAAAATTTTACTTTAATTTTGAACCATTTTATAACTGCATTTTTCTCATGAAGCATCTGTATCACAGCAGGCTACAATAACTTTGGGATAAAAGGCAACTGGTAAACTGTCCAATACAAGGTTCCAAATAAACAGTTCTTACTGGCCCCTACCCAGACATATCCCAGATAAAGTTTTTGATCAAAAACATGAAATAGATCCACCTGCTTATTTTAAGCATATTAAAAAGGAAACTAATTGGACCATTTCTATTTGTCTAGTTTTTTATACAAAAAGGCTACACAATGTTACACTTTATTCAGAATACAGTTAGAGCGATTATGAATTAGTGTTCTACACCTTTACTCAATCCTTAAAAATTAGAAACTGCTGTAGCATATTCACTATAACTTAATACTACGAGAGACTTTAAAAAAAACTAACAACAATTACTGCGAAAAGAAAGGCTACTTCCAAAGCAAGCAAGGTCAGTACCATTACAGAGATTTAAAAAAAATAATAAATTTTTAACAAGCAAGGCTAGGGTTTGATAAATTCCATCTTGCAATTCATTCTTGTGCATTCTTCGTTTCTTGAATCACTCCCAAAATCCATTTGTATTATTACTCCTCGACCAAAAAGGACCAGAACAAAAAGTTTACTTCAATTGTTCCCATAGGAAACTCAGCTTGGTTAGTGTGTCAGGCACTTTCTGAGATACTAGCCCACCCCTCGAGCCCTCTCAGCAACTCTACAGGCCAATCAATGCAAGTTCATTCAGATGATACAGCTGCAAAGAGAAAAAAAAACAGGTGTCAGCGTTCCCAAGTAAAGGGCTGATTTCACACATTAAGACTGCGTGAAGCCAGTGCACAAGACATTACAGTTAATTACTTCCACACTTCACGGCAGAAGTCAGTTTGGAGTGTACTGATCGCGTGTTTCCAGAGCGTTTATTCACTCTTCTGGCACACTGGGACCCAAAGGAGCCAATCCCTCCCTGCCAACCAAGTCCTCAGTCCAGTCACCTGTTTTTCTCTTTTTCTTTTGTTTGTAAATTCAAGGTTGGAGCTTCTTACCTAAAGGATGATTTACAGGTCAGTATCGAACCAGGCCAACTGATTACTGTCACCTGGAGGCAGCCCATCCATAAGGTCCTGGGCATGGCCAAGATCTGGCAGACCATCAACTGGGTAGTCAGCACCAGGGTGGTGGCCACCCATTTCATGTTCCATCATAGGGTCCATACCCAAGGCATCCTGACCGTATCCGCCAGAGTGGAAAGAACGGTAGCTAGGATCTAAGAAAGTTAAAGGTGGCAGAGGGAAAAAAAGCATAATGTTAACAGATGTTAGATGCATCAGAAGCTGCAAGTATCAGTGTGTGAGAAGATCTTGGTAGCCATCTAACTTCTTTCTAGTTCAGCCAAGTTCAAAACAATCTGTTGCCTGCCCTTAATGGCTATTCCATTGTTCGAAACAGCCTTCCAGTATGATTCTGCAGACAAAGCACACTGCAGTCAGAAGCACGAGCAGATTCCAGCCAAGCCATTAGTCTGCACAATCAACAGTTCTAAAATTCAACAATACTGCAGCAAAACCAGGCTCCAAGACTGTAGACTTGCTTCTGAAAGACTAGTCAAAAATAGCTTAGAATCCTTAGGGATAGGCTTGCGTTCAAGTCTATAGACACTTACAGACTAATACATTCAATACCAGCTTTTTTGTTTTAAAGAAAAACTGTGCTATTGGAATTGTCAAGTCCATTTGTAAAGAATGTTAAAGATTTCTGGAAACAACAGCTCAGCGGGAGATTCTCCCACAAAGGCTCAGACAAGAGACACCAGTTCTGCACGTTCAGGCAGCTCCCATTTCAGTGCTGCCACTGGTGTTGCAGAAACTGGTTATTTGAACTGGCAGTTCCCCATCTGCCTGTCCATTTGCAATACCTTGCTGAAGAGTAATTCACTCTTCACTCATTTGCAGTTCTCCTTTAAAATCTATGACTTGACTTCATCCAACTTTAGTCAAGGGGAACAGAAGAGACATACCATCTGGGCGGTATCCAAGAGGTTCTCCCTGGGCACCAATATCAAGTCCGAGGTCTGCTGTCTAGACGTACACAAAAAGTTACAAAACAGTTTTAACATCAGGTCTTTGGGCCAGCACTAGTAATTCTGAGGTTAAAAAGTTTTGAAGCTTGCCCCAGATCCCTTTTTAGCAACAGTTCTGCAGTGAGCGCTGCAGCATGGTACTTCTGTGAACGTGAAGCACCTTTTTATCTAAGCATCTGCATCCAGTAACAGCCAGACTGAGGTACAGGAATCCAGAGATCACTGGAAAGAGGGCTCTGTTTGGGAATGAGAAAGACGTGGCGGGTCTAGGCACACTCCTCCGCAGGTACACCTGCCCACCTCCTGCACGTCAGCTGTTCGGAGACTCCCGAGCCAGCAACAGAGCTTTTAGGAGTTCTGAAGGGACCTCTCCCACTTCGTCCCATTACAGAAGTAAGCACCTCTCTGTAGTGCAATTGCCTAACTCCAATCTCAAAGAGATACTCCATTTTAACTTTTTTTTTCCCCCACATTACTGTGGTAGATACAGATTTTAGGACAACAGAAAAGTAAGCATTGAAATAGTACAAATCAAGGGCTACTGTCCTTTATTTAGTATGTACATACAAGATAAGACAAGCTAGGCTCCTGAATCTTAAGAATTTGGGGGAAGACAGCCACTTAGTGAAACCTTCCCTCTACCCCATGCACACAGATTGTTTTCAGTCTCAAATCACTGTGTAGCCCCTTTAAGCATGAAAAAAGGCAATGTGTGATAAAATCAGCCTGCAAACATATTCAAGTCTGAAAGCTCAATTTTAAGGAGAACACAAATTGCACCCCAACCCAAGATCATTAGTCCTACATCCTATGCTCGATAGAAGCCTTACAGTCTGTGTTTTACGTTTATGCTTCCCTCGTACCACTCATGCCTCCATTTTTGCATTCAGAGTTCATTAGGTTCTGACAAGCAGCACAGAAATGTACAAAGTCCTTCTATACAGCTTTGCACACTAACAAACATAATGAGAATTATAAACTTTAGCAGCAGTAAAGAACGGTCTCCTCCTATCTGCAAGGGAAGAAGCAGCTCTAAGGCTGCTTGCCACAGGCTCACTGAACCTCAACATGCAGAGAGGGTAAAGAACGCACAGCTATGTCTAAAGCTGGGCCTGTATCCCTGATGGCATCTACACTTCACTACTGGAAGGAGGGAGGACTTGGACATAAGGTCTCCCCAAGGAACCATTAATACAGGAGACACAACTCACCTCGTTCCAAGCCATTGGCTCAGTCCGGAACAGAGAGCTCGTCAATTCAACCGAAAGCCGCTTCTTATAGTCTTGTGGTTTGTCCTCAGACATTCTGAACAGCACTGCAGCTGCGTATGTTGCTATCAAAAGGAAAGAGTGATTTTAGTAGAGGTTGCGTATTACAGCAACTTTTCTAAGACGAGTACAAAACCTGTCTTTTAAGTTCACTCACCAACACCCTCATTCCTAGAATGAAGCAGTTCTGTTAAAGGGGCAGTTGCACCTTCAGCTTCAATTGCTTCAGCTGCTTCCTTGTCTTGAGCCAGTTCACAAAGTACACCTGCAGCTACTCTCTGGATATTCTCAATGGGAGAGTACAACAACTGCAACCAAAACACAAGGGTTTCTTTAGCTCTTCTATTGAAACAAGCTCTTCACCACAATCTGACTTAGTTACCAGTGCTACCAAGGAAGCACAGGAGCCGTTTTCCTGGTACGTACCACAGCACTGTCTTGAGCTTGCTCTTACCTGCACAAATAGTGGAATGGTATTTAGACCCCTGATTACGATTCGATTATGAACATCACGTGCAAGAATATGCAGGGCTCCAGTGCAGCCCTCGACAATTTCTTCCATACGCACGCCCTCCTAGTTAGGGAAAGAAAAAGCATTTTTGGAACTTGAGATGTTGCGTGCTGTCTTCTAAAATGACCGTCAAAAAGCTGTTCACCCTGTCAACAAATCAACCAAACTTGTCCCCCACATTGTGCCCCCTTCCCCCAGCAGAGCTCATAGCCACTATCTGCTGCTGGCCTTCAAACTTAACATCCCTGCCAGGCGTCGGCCCGGTTTATCCAACTAAATTCAGTAAGTGAAGCATCTCAGTGGAACTCCTCCCCCTGTTCTCATTTTTATTTCAGTTCATTATAAACTTCATGGCTGACAACACCAGCTCTTCTTCCCCAAGCTGGAGTAGCTTGGCAGTTCACTAAGTATGAAACAGTAGCTATCAGTAACGAAGAGGCCCCCTCCTGCCTCTGCAAGTATTACCTACGCTCCTGTACTAGTAGGTACTGCTGCTTCCACTTGCCCATGCTAAGGCGACTTCCCCTCTATTGATGTGTTTAACGGGGAAAAAAAATCGAGACTGATCTTGCCACGCTGACCTGGTACCTAAACAGGTAACAAGTATGGAGTCTGTACAACTGCCCAGTACTTTTACAGCTCTAAGCACCCTTGAAAATACACAATAAACTGTGATAGCATTCTTAAAGCCATACTTGAGAGAAGGATGAGGCAGTTCTGGTTTCCTGGTAGAGAACTACCTGCCTTGCCAGGGTAGGCAAAAACAGCATTTCTGTGATCTAGATCAGTCAGAATTAAATGCTCAAGAGGTTCTGAGTAAAATAAGAACCGAAGTTCTGGCATTCTTGTTTACTTAAGGAAAACTTGCAGGTCTGCCAAGACAGAATTATCGGCACGCCAAGAGAGTAACATGAATTAGAGCAAATGGTAGGACAACAGCTACTTAGACGAAACAACACATGGCTGAGGCACACTGACAAAACAAGGAGTTTGAGAGGCGAGTTTTACACGTAACTTCAGTTTGTGGTGGCCACTTACCACAAACTGCTGTTGTGTTCCACCCATAGAAGTACGTCGCTGGGTATCCTGATGTGCTCTAACCAGCAACTGAACTAGCCTTGGAATAGCCCCCTGCTCGCGCAGCGGGGCATGGTTTGCAGGACAGAGCGCCAGGTTACGGATCAAACCAACGGTAGCCTGCAGTTAAGGAAGGGGGTGGGGAGTAAGAGAGCGTCACTGGCGGGCTCGCTGTTAGCAATTTCTTTTTTTAATCAGTTGATCCCAAATGCTTAAATCTCTAAGAAACAACATGAAGTTCCTCAATTGAAGCAACTTTCCCATCAGTCAAATTACTTTCCTCAACACCTTGGAAAGTATTTTTCACAGTTAAAGCTACATTAAAAAAAAAAGCACCAGTTTTCAGCACTGGAAGTTGTTAACTATTACCTACCTTGATCAAAGGCCAGTGTGACGGTGGGTGCAAGAGTTTAACCACCACTGGGAGTCCATAATGGAGACGTACTGCATTTTGAGCCATCTCAGCTTCTTGATGTCTGCTGGTGAGGTGACGGAGCGCACAAATAGCAGGTTCTGTGATGTCTTCCCTGTCTCCAGCCCGAAGAACTGTGCGCACAAGAGCCTCAATGCCACCAACCTGGCACACCATCATCTTGTTCTTGTAATTGTTGCAGGTAAGGTTAGAAAGGATGCCAGCAGCACAAGTCACAACATTAATATCATCTGATCCTAGAAGCTGAACAAGAGTTCCTAGAAGGCCCTCCATGCCCTCCTGCAAAAAAGGAGGGAAGAAAAATTTAGTCTCTCTCCTCTTCCACTGTGTTGGCTTTTGATCCTGATCCCTTAGAAGAGTCATTTACCTGCTTTGTTGCAGCATCTGACAGATTTCTCAGAGTCCAGAGACAGTTCTGGACAAGACGCTGGCTTGGATCTGTGAGGTGGAGTCCCAGAGCTTGCATCCCACCTAGAAGACGGTACAGATTTGACACCATTACTCAGACGCTCATCTTGTGAACAGTCACGTCCTTCTCCTCCCCTAAGTCCTAGTGCGTATCTCACAAGCTTCTGGATCTTTCTTGGCTTTAGCATCATAATATGGCTAGGCCCTAACCCTTCATCCCAGAGAAAAAAACACTGAGATCCTCTTTGTGACACTGGGCCTTTTAAATGTATGAGTATTCTAAGGGGACCATTCTGACAATACTCAGCCACTACGCCACCCAGCTATCAACACAGTAGACTTACTTAAAACAGACTGCCTTTTATATTTCTGTATATAAACTAGCTACGGACTGAAGAACCGACCCAAATTCCATTTTTGATGCTGGCAGTTTCTGTTCTTGTGTGGAATGTACTGATCCTGAAGCACTGTCTAGCTTTTTAAGTTATCATGGGTACAAGGTACTTACCAGCCTCAACAATAGCGGGTTTGTTGCTGGAGCAGACTGACAACACCTTCAGCACCCTACTTGTGGTCCACAATAGTTTCTCATAGGTATAGGTCCTCATTATGTTTACTAGAGCCTGGGGTCCACCACTTGCCAGAATAATCAGCTGTGAGACAGCAAAGATAACATTTATCTGTCACTTCCTGCGCATGTCAGTAGGCAGTAATTGTTGCTGGCTTACACACATCATAGTTGCAGCTCTCTAAAAAACTGTTCACATCAGCTGGTGCAGTCTGCCAGTTTTGCAGTCTCACTATAAGCATGACTGCATTTCTGCAAAGTAATTTTGCGTCCCTCACCTCTTGCAGGGTCAGGACTGACTGGCAAAAGCCCAACCAGCTGAAGATTCAGAATAAGAAGGTCAGTACACAGGAACTGTTAGGTCATTCACAGCAGGCTTGCTTGTTTTAAGTGCTGAAATAGCAGAGGCACTTACCTTACTTTCTTGATTGCCATACGCTAAAATCTGAAGGCAGTCCGTTGTGATGGCCAAGAATTTGACGTTTGTCTTGTTCAGCAAGGCAACCATTTTCTGCAGCCCACCAGCTAGACGGACAGCCATTTTGGCTCCTTCCTGATGTAACAGGAGATTGTGAAGAGTTGTAATAGCATAGAACAGCACAGAGTCCACTGGGGACCTACAGAAAGAAGAAAAACCTCATGAGTACCTGCACCTACCAGTGCCAACTGAAAAACACAAGTACCATCCTAGTAGTCCACATACCCAAGCATTTTAACCAAAGCAGGGATGCCTCCTGATTTGAAGATTGCCAACAAGCCTTCACGGTGATGCGAGAGATTGTGTAGTGTACCTGCAGTACAACGGGCTGTTTCCACATCGTTTGTATTTTGCATGGTACGTACAATAGCAGATACCATTTGGGGAGATCTCATAATAGCATGGCGAGACGCTTCCTTTTTGGATAACTGATGAACCATAACTGCAGCCTTGTTCACCACCACCTAGAGAAATATTTGAAGAAAGCTTTTAGTTTTAAGGTCATTGAAGAAGCCCCACAAGCAAGCTACACCAAGGCAAAGAAAATGCTTACCTGGTCCTCATCATTCAACAGTTTGGTCAGTTCTGGGATTGCACGAGTTGCAAGTTCAGCATCATCTTGGTAGTTTATCAAATTAACAACAGCATGTTTTAACATCTGGGATGGCTCAGCCAGGCGTTGCACATTAGTTGGATGAGCAGCATCAAACTGCGTGGATGGGATTTGCATTCCTTCATCCAGTGTTTCAGGGAACATAGCTGCACGCACTCTCTGAGCTCTAGTCATTGCATACTGGCCATCAATATCTGAAAAACAAGGTCAAATCGTTACCTCGAACTAGGAATAAAAAGCTCATCTTCTAGACTGGTACTCAGTATTTAGGTTTCTGTATTGTTAAGCAAACTGATGTAATAGAAAAGGCCTTACCAGCAACTTGCTCCTGGGTAAAGGACTGAGAGAAGCCCTGCTCCCACTCGTACAGCACTTGTGTCGTGTCCACATCTTCCTCTTCAGGATTTCCCTTGCCACTCAAGGAGGGAGCAGTTGTTGTGGCACCGGAATGGATACCAGAGTCCAGGTATGACTGCTGCTGCCAATGACTGACTGCTGCTTTTCTGTCTGGCTCCATTGCCATATCCAACTCCATCAAGTCAGCTGTAAGAAATCGTTGTTGAACAATTCAGTTCAATTACTCCAGCATGTATTAATCCTTCGAGAGATGACACAGATTTTAAACAAAAATAAACTGTTATAAACAACTACCTCAACCCAGCAGAGGTAGCACTGCAAGTGAGACAGCAGTTTTAAATGGAGGCTTTATGTCAAACCAGTGCAGACATCTATAAACCCAACCAACAGGCAGAGCAATCACCACTACTGTGACCATTTTAGTCTACTGCTTAAAGGCTCCCCTTTCCACATACTATGATTAGGTACTTGACTGTACTCAGGGGACCCAAAATGTTTACAATGACAAACTTGTTTGCAGGTTTGAGTTCCAGTGTAAAGTATTAATGACTGTAGCAGAGCAGACATTATTCAAGTAACTTAAGGTTAAAAAAGTGGAGTAAGGAGCCAGTTTAACTGCTCTTTACTAGAACTACTAGATTCTAGTAACAGGAATTGTAATGCGCTATATACCTTGGGTTGCCATGGTCCTTCTTGTGCTCCCAGAACTCTTTCCTGCTACCTTTCAGAGACCCTAAAAAAGAGCAAGGTAAGAACTTAATTAAACACTAATCAGAGCTAGTAAGACAGGATTTCATATTTGAACACCAGAATTGCAAACTAAGACTTCTGACGTCTTGCCATTTCATTACTACAGTGAGTATATTCAAATGCTAATTAGCAAACCCCCATGGACAGAGATGCAAAAGAATGAGATGTGTCACCCAGACTTTTTCTGGCAGACTATATGTAAGATATATTCTCCACTTAAAAGCTACAAGAGGAAAAGAATTGAAGACTGACCATGATAAAGCCATTTTTTACTTCACTATCCTTGCATAAGATGGCATCCAGACATTAAATTCCACAGGTTAGACATGCCACAAAGACAAGGGCTAAATATCAGACTTCCTCATTTACCTCAAAGACAAATACTAGCAAAACCACTTGATACAGGGCTACAATATATATTTTCATTGGGAAAGCTGAAATGACTGTTTAAGGCAGGCTGCTATTATTTCAGTGGTACAAAGACTACCTAAAGAATTGTAATTGAACCTCCTCTTTACTCCTTTCCTGTACCGTAAGAAAGGTTTCTTCCTACACAAAATACTCTTTCCTTGAAGTTAAACTGAAAATTGAACTAGCCTTATAAACAAATGATCTCCTTCAGTTGCATACATTAAGTCACCAAACTCACTTTTTTTTTCCACAGAAAGCCAAGATAATTGGGGGCAGGAGGCTGAAATACAATCAAAAGCCCTAACAGAATCTTCAGTATACACCTCCATTTGATATCACCAAGCAGTACGGAAGTATTTGTACCATAAATCTGTAGCTGTCTCTTCACTAACAACCCAGAAAGAGAAATTCGAGGCCACAGCTTCACAACGGGTCACTCAAAACTGTCATACTTTTATTTCATTTACTCCCCTTCCCCCCACAGTCCACCATTGTTTTCAGCAGACACAGAGCTGGTGACAGCCTATTCTGGGAGCTAGCCAAGCAGAAACATTTGTAGTGGTAACTAGTGCAGTGAACAAAACCATCTCTTCCAGCAATCAGCTTTCAATGTGCCGCTAGGTGTTAGAGCTATGCTGATCAAAACATTCCTAGACAATGAAGTAAAGGCAAGCCACTAATCTCTTTAAAGGACAGGTTTGCAGTACTGTGTCAGGAGAACAAAGTCCATTTGATGCTATATTTGTGTAAAGACAGATTTCCCAGTTTAAGAGTTTCCTTCAGCAGCACCTTTTAGAAAATGATAATTAAACAGAAGACAGGCCTCCAGTTTTTTAAAAGTCTCACTGAATAGGTTAGGCAACTCTGAGGCAATCTTGTATTTCACTGCCTCTGAGCCAGCTGCAGGATACTCCAACAGCTCCTGAGCAACCTCGTTACTTTGCTGTACAAATGCCAGTGCTGTTTGTCCTGACTCTGCACTCCTCACAACTTTTGGCAGCAATCCCTCCCTGGCTCTTTTAAAATGGACAGTAGATCTGCATCTGCAGCAGATAAGTGGCCTTGAGCTGATTTAAGACATAACACAACATGCAGTAAGTGCAGTTGGAAACACTTAGGTCCCTAAACTGGTCCTACTCCACAGCCTGGAACAAACTAGCCAACGAGTCTACTCCTCACAATCTGCATGGAGGATGCACTGACAATACATTTTTTTTTCAGTCCTTGAACACTGGATT
This sequence comes from Strix aluco, assembly GCF_031877795.1. NCBI lineage: Eukaryota > Metazoa > Chordata > Aves > Strigiformes > Strigidae > Strix > Strix aluco. The sequence continues at coordinate 152,860,881 of NC_133931.1, read as the reverse complement.
CTTCCAACATGCTGTTAGGAGTTTAGGAGTAGCAGTGGTAAGGGGAAGGAAAAACTACATCATGCTGTCAGTTCACCATTAATACAAAAATTCTCCTGGGTAGCTGAGTTGGAGGAAATGCCTATACAAAAGCTTGATAGCTCCCTGCAGGTCTTGCGCATTACTTTGTCAGCCCTACTAACACCTTCCAAACAGAAAGAAGTAGAATAGCACCAAAAGTAAAATTGTATCTTTGCTCCCTGTAGCCCTCAGTGTAAGTCACATGCAACATTTCCAATAGAGAACTGGGCAAGAACTAGCCGCTATACCCAATTACCAATATGCTTAGCACAAAAGAAGATTATTTTGATTGTAACCTTTCCTCTCTCCTCCTCTCACGATGCTACTAATAAAAACGATCACCAAACTAGTTTTGATGTTAACATACTGGTAGTCGAACCAGTCAAGAGCACTGACTATGCTTTGAGATGTTTACTACCACCTTAGATGCAAATATGCAATATAGGGCTTGGGAACAATGTTTATGATTTCCTTCCACTGTTGGAATTCTGCACAAATGAGGGCAGCTGGCTTACAGCAACTGCACTCAGAAACAATTGTTTCAGCAGCCTTAAGAGATCAGAAGAGTAGCTGTACCATTAGGTATAATCCAACAGACCAGACTAGCCACTGAATTGCAACACTATTCCAAAATAAAGCTGAAGAACATCTACAAAATAGCAATGAAGACACTGATTAAGTGTCAAGAACTGCATCATCAGTCAGATACTCAGTCTTTGAAATGCTGACCTTAGATCAGCCTGGTAGCTGCACCTGCAAGTTCCTAACATCCTAATCTGCATTTCATATACCTGCAACCCCCTGGTAATTCCAGGGAGCAGTTTTTTATTTAGATGGGAAATTGGTTTTAATCCTAAGAGTTAAAAATAACTGCAGACCAAAGGTAGCCAGGGAAAAGGGGTACGTTCTGTTTGGTTTTAGGGTTTCCATAACTGAACATTCTCCCATGTTTTCCTTCCCATTCTCTTCTCATTTTACAAGGGTGTGAACTGAGTCCAGACAAGCTGCTGGACTTCGTCTTCCTGTGTGTCACTGACAAGGTTAACCGCTACACATACACAGGGAGCACCAACCCCAGCCTAGGTACAAATGTTCATGCTGTTCATTTTCCTGACAGAAACTGGGTCAATACATGCAGGGTGGGGGTGAAGTGGTGGCAGAGTGTAAACAAAAGGAAAAAAAAAACCACACCAAACCACAAACTGCTAGGATAATTAAACTTGTAGTCTTCAACCATGAAGCATATACCAGCTCCTTTAAATCGAGCTCCTGTTCAAATTTATTGGAGGACACATGGCTAGTAACATTGCATTGTCAAGGTCAGTAATACAGACCTTAAACATCAGGAAGAGCCAGAAAGACTCAGTATACTTTACAAACTTTAGCATAACAGCAAGCTTCTGTAAGCCTCACTATTCTTAAGGACTACCTGGTGCTTGGAAGTCAAGTCTGAATTTTGATAAATGTCACGTTATACAGAAGTTCATATGGATGTACTGCCAGGAGTTATGGGACTGTTAATTTCCTAGGGTTTTAATGGAGATTAGGTTTTTAAAAATATGTATTAAATTCCTCAAATGAAGAGCAATGCAAGACATTGTGCTAGACTGTATTGTGTACCATCAGTCCCACCCTTGAATTTGAATTCTAAAAAACTGAGAAAAAACAGTTCTGCAAGCTCAGCAGGCTTATGAGCTAATAATTTCAAGTTACTACAGAAGATAATTCAAATTTCTTGGTTTTCAAAGGAATACTTTGATCATGAATAAAACTTAGGTATTAACTTTTGATTTTGAAGAGTTAGACACATGCCAAGGAAGTCAAGCCTATAGCACTTCTCAAATCTGAAAAATAATTCTGAACAGCTTCACTAAAACCTTTTTTTTTTTTTCTAAAATAGTTAAACTCCATCAGGACACAGAGCACAATGAATTGTTTCCTTCTACTCTGTCTTACAGAGGACAAGAACTATAAGAATAGCCTATCTAGGGTGCTGAATATCGACCTGAGTTTTACCTGCCTGGTATACGAAGACTACAGCACATTTGCACCTCTGCTGCAGTTTATCTAGGATAAACCCTTTTTCACTGTCAGCTAAATCAGTTCATTAGCCTCCAAAACAGCTCATATTTGCAGCTTACATTAAATAAAAATGTGTCCATCTTCTTTCAAGGTTACTACCTTAACCTTAATACAATCTCTTCATTAAGATTGACTCACATTACACCCAACTGATCTGCTAAGCAGATCCCCTCCCCTTTGTAAAGCAAGTCAAACTTCAAGTCTGCAAGTCTTACAGAAATCTTTTGCTTGAGAGGAGCATGTTATTAAACCCTGTATGAGAAATCAAGACCAATACATCCAATCATTATGATCTATTTAAAGGGAACATGTCTACTGACCAAGTCTTCATACATCTGTCTCATCTAGGACAGGCCAAGCAACCGCATCTTTAAATTAACCATCAGTGCCAAATGAGACATTTTCTTACATAGAACAAGCAGATCTTAATCTTCTTGTGACAGTTACAGCAGTTAAAAACACGTATCATCTACATACAAGTGATGAGAAGTACATGTACTGGGAAAATAAATTTTCTCCCTGTGCTCCAAAGTTACTGCAACCAAGGTGGTACTGGAAGCACTCTTTGGGTCTAGTTTTATAATTGGTCTTGTTTCGGGCAACTGCCTGCCAGTGATGCTGCTGGTGTATCTGCTTTACGAAGAGTCAGTAGCCAAAATATACAGGCAACACCAGTCCCACAACTAATAACACCAGATAACTACAGTACTCCTATCTCTGTTCTTGGGTCACAGGAACAACTTAATGTAGAAGAAGCTTCCTAATTAACCTTAGTTTCCAATTGGAGGTTGTGGGAAATACATTCAATTAAGGATTTTTAAATTTTAAAAAATCCTTTGATCTTATCCTGGAAGTTGCTACTCTTTTCTAGAAAAGGAAGCAGTGGGGGGTGGTGGTGGTGCAGTGAGGGGGAATCATCTTAAGTAAGACAATACCGATAATGGAAACTTCAAAGAAGCTTTCATGGTATATAAGTTCTGTCAGGCATGAGTGGCTGACCTGTCTCCTTAAGCAATCTTTGGTCTAACCTACCCCACAGATATAAGCACTCTGGCAACAGGCAAAGCTACTTCTACTGCTTTTAGTCTTATGAAGACATGATCTAACTGAGATAGTCACTTTTATATTCATTAGGAGCACTAAACTGATTAACAGGAAGCCTAAAAGAAGCAGAGTTATTTTTCTTCCTTCAAAGATGGAAGCTTAGAATCAGTTTATACCTGCCTTTTTTTTTTTTTAAAAGGAAAAGTCAAAAGTCTTAGTCTAGCTGGAGAAAGTGTGGCAGCTACAATATGATAGAAAGTAAGGAGAAGTTACAGGTGACCTATAAGAACTGATTTACAGATTGCCTATCCACAGATGAAAACAAGGATGGTACTTGTGGAAAGTAATGATCCAGGGTATTTGCATTCAATTTCTAACTTAAATAATTCTAACTTTTGGATTACAAAGCAAGATAACCTGGGAAGTTAAAATGATTGTCATTTGCCTCATAGGTCTCAATTTAGGAAACTTTCATTTTGTATCTTCAAAGGTTAAACAAGTTCAAGAATTTTTACCAACAGAAATCTTCCGTATAACTTCTAATTATTCCTTATCCAAATGGGGATAAAGTCCTCTTCTCCCATATCCTCTCAGATATTCCAAAACCTAACTTTGAGGATTTTTATCTGGCTTCTACTGAGCTCTGGTGTAAATTGTACATAATTTTGAAGGCCCTTCATGTATCAAATGGTTCTGTAAGATTGGTAAGAAGTCCTGAAAGTCCAGTTTGTGTTGTGTGTTAAGGGATTTTAAAAGCTTGCTGTAGGAATGACAGTTGGTGTTGACGATTTTTCTACACAATGAACAGAAGATACTTTATTTCAAAGTAGGAACAGATAACATGCTTGAGTTTCACTCTGAAGACTTACATTTTAAAAATTTTTAATTCTTCTTGTACAGAGGTACTACACAGGATTACATATAACAGTTTTCCTTAAATACATTCCATATCCACAAAGCAAGTACTGCGCAGCATTCCCATATTCTGTCTAAAGTAGCAGCATTTGCAGTTCTGTCACCTTGCCCACTCTGAACGGAACAGCTGTATGCAGTGAATGGAGATTATTTTGAAGTTCTATGCAAGCATTAGAGGGCCTTGATTATTGTGAAATTAGTCACTCACCAGCAGTGACTTCTGGATTAAGAAATTCAATTTTTCAAATCCCTCCTGACACCAGCAGTTTAAGGACCTGGATGGACAAAGACTACTATGAAACTCATTGAAAACTGGCTCTCAAATATTGCTTTAGGGCCATAAGTTATCACATTAAACAAAGCAATGGGCCACCTGGATATTTTTAGAGACAGTAAAGTTAGGGTTCACCTTATCTATACCAGGAATCAGAATGTAAAACTTCATGTTTTTCATATTAATGTCAGGCTTCCTTCTGGTTTCAGCAGGCTGATATTTAATGCTGGGTAAAAATATCTTGTTATAGGCCATCTGAAGATATCCTAAGAAAATGGAAGTAACTTATACAGTATGTAACATCAAAAGGAAACAAGTCAAAGCATACAGCCAACTCTAAAAGGAAAAAGACCCATGGGTTTCCACAGCTTAAGCATTTCTATCTTCTTTTGGGTTAGATGATAGAAACACTCATCTGTAGCCTTCACTACCACCTCAAAAGAAAGGCCATGGCAAGAGATAGAGCAGCACTACTATATTTCAGTGTTGTTCCAAGATACAGCAAACCAACTATTTCAGTAGTTCTACTGAAAACAAAGAGCTACCAGTAATCTCAACCTGCACACCACAGCACAAACCCGAGCTGAAATCCAGCTTCTGATCCTAGACTGCAACAGAACAAACTCATTTGTAAACTTTTAACTCATGACAACTGCTCTGGTCATTTCTTCAAGCAACATTTGCTTAACATCATTCCCTCCAACCACTAAAGCAAGAATACTTCACTTCAGTGATAAACTCAATATCCTGTGTAATCCATCCAGCTCAAATTTATCCAAGACCAAATACTTCAGACAATGCATTCTACTGGTGCCTGCAGAAAGGTACAAGATGTCTTGCAAACAGCAATATGTTCTATTTTTAGATTTAGATAATCAGATCACAATAAATTCGACTCTGAACGCAGAATATACAACAGTCTTAAATTGTTCTGGAAAAATCCTTTAACAAGACCTGAAAGTCTAAGACCCGTTTCCCCTATCAAACACTAGGAAATTAAGAGGCCTGAACAGTATCTGCTTTACTGACCTCAAAGGCTAACAGGTTGCAACTTCCAAGCTTTAAATAATACACCCTGAAAGAGGCAACAAACTAGTTCAGATAATCCACAAAATTAAAGCGGAAGAGGGGTATTTGACAGCACACACAGATCTGCCAATGCTCACTCCAAGTTACCTCTGCTTTTAGCCACTGTTTTTTGCTGCTTCATTCCCATTTTATTATTTCTCTTATCATTCAGGCATCGCAGTTTGTTATTAAATCAATTGTTCTAAGTTATCTAAAAATTCCTGTCCATAACCAAGGCAGAAAAGCCTTCCTACACGAGCTTTTGTAAGGTTTTTTTGTAAGAGTTCACTTGATGCCACATCACAAAATAAAGTGTTATGCCTGTCTATTTTCAGTCATCTCAGCAATCTAAGACCAATTAAGAGCACAGAGCAGAGTTTCTATTCACATGCTCATTACCTAAAGCAAACAGCATGCAAATATTTCTGTTCTTGCTAGACTTCTCTAAGTTGATTACAACTGCTTAATGGAACTGAAGTGCAGGCATCTGGTAGTCTTGACTAGACTTAAGCATTGGGTTAGCTGGATTAAAAGCAGATTTATTCCTCAAAACAATGTCTAGCGAAGGAAAGACTCGGGTTATAAGGTCAGAAAATTCAAGGCTCATCTTTGAATCCATGCAGCCTTAAGCACACATGGCAGAGGGGAGGGAAAGGGGCCACAAGAACTTTACAACACAGCTGTAAAGCTACATTCTACCACACTTCACTTCCATTAGGATTGGAGCACTACAGAGTGTCCTGATACTACAGGACACCCACATGTTTTACCCTCCCCTTCCTCCCAAATGGGACAGCAGACTAGTAAAGAATCACACTTCCTAGCCAGCTTGCCAAATGATCAACTGTGACAACTCATTAAGTTTCAAGTGCAGCTGAGACTATAATGTAAGTGTAGCAACAGCCACGTTTCGGTTTGCTCACACTAAACTCAGAACGCCACCCAGAACATAAGTAGTTTTAATCGATCACTGAACAGCAACTTTAGCCACTGACCAAAAGTTCGGGTAACAGAATGTATCAGAAAGACTTGGTGAGCTTTCACTGCCAGATGGGATATCTTCCGGCTGCAGGCATTGAGCATCACAAACACAGTGCTTTGAGCAACTAACACAGCATTTAGGCACGAACAGCTTGTGCAATTAGTCAGGGTCTTCACAGGTACTAAGGTTTAAGTGCCCTTTTAAAAACAACCCATTAAAAGTTTCAATAAAGCAACAGTTGACATTGGTCCAAGAGCCACTGCCAGCCATCAAATACTGGATAACTGACCTATAAAACGTTGTGAACCTGCAGGGCAATTCAGAACAAGTAAAGTTCACCTAGGCACTGATCTGCATGATCATTCTAAGAGATGAGCTTTCAAACTTTAGAACCTGACAGGAAGCCTCCCCAAAAATGAAGCTGGCAATATCATATAAAGGTTAATACCTTTGATGCACAGTACTCCACTCTTTAGGACAGACATTTTAGAGAAACTTTGGTGGAAATTACATACTGATAGGACACCTAGAGAAGTCAAAAGGTAAAAGGTACTTGGGAGCAGTTACCTACCACCATAATTTCTTTAAGCTGTCTGTAGTGCCCTACAGAATTTTGTTTGATGCTGGCCAGAGCCTAAGGCTGGACATACAACACCTTTTCACATAGTCCCGTACTTAAGAGCATACTTACACTGTAGTAGCTGAAACCTCACAGCACTGGATCTTGTCACTTCAGAGAAGTTAAAGTTTTTGGATCCACAGCACAATTATTTTGCCCTTGACTTAGAAAAACATTGAGGAGTTGCAGGAGGTCTGTCAACACAATCCTTTACATTCAAAGTCATGGGCAAGTAAACCAGCAGCTTCTAACAAGCTCTGCAAATAAAACAAAGGGATCTTCTCAAGGAGAGCTACACTTTCTGCACTGCGTATTTGTTTGTCCTCTATAGAAATCTCTGGTTATTTCCAAGAGCTATAAGCAGCAGCTGTGCTCAAGCTGACAGAAATTATCAGATCATGTTTGAGAGTAATGGCTTAAGAGAGCTGGCAAGTGTACTGCAACACTTGCAAAATCTATCACTTCAGTCATCAAGACTGGCTCCAAGTACCTATGTATCCTTCTTCACTGTCCAAGAGAGGACATGATGATAATCTTTACGTTTAAGATATGTGAGGAACTGCTTCAACCACTAATCAGGTGTTACACATCCAACTTGCGAACAAAAGTAATAATTGTCTCCACATAATGTACATATCAACCCTTTGACAGCAGTTTGCAGCTCTGTATTAAAAGGACTGGTATGACAGTTTCAAGTTTATGAACTTCCATTAGGTTCATAAAGACATTATCAACTCAATTACTCTTATGTCTTAATTGTTTTGACCAACTAACCACCAACTCATGCAAGTAACCTCAAAACAGTTACTAACTCATTTCTGTTCAGCAATGGATTTACTCTGAGATCTTTTGGTCGTAAGCATTTCCAGTTAGGGTTTCACCCAGCATTCATTATGTTTGAATATCTTCATGGATGGGCAAAACATTAAGAGCAGTTTTATTATCACAGCTTAGAAAGTTACCCCCTCGTACTCGCAGGACATAGATAGGTATTTACATTATGCATACTCCTCCTGCCTTTCTCAGGGATGAGCTAGTGTTTCTATCTAAGGTTCAGTCTGCCAGCAGTACTGTCCTAAAACTTGCACCGATTCGTAGCTTTTGGACATCTTTGAGTAAGATGTCTGTAGCAGATGACAGTAGGCAGGATCAAAACATCATTCTTTAGTCTTACGTAGCCACCCACATACAAAAAAGCTGCCATCATGACCATTTAAAGATAACCTACGAGAACTTCGACAAATATTATACGTTTCATTTCACACTAAAACGCAGCAACAAACTACTGCCAGTCCTCAAGCTTCCTACCCATTTAGTTTTGAGTTTCAAAGAGATACTTAATGGTTCTGCAATCATTTATCATGATGGCATACATCACTAACAAGAAGGTTGACAGCCACTGTATTACAGAAGTATCTTTCCCACCTGCCTGGCTAGAATTTAAAACATTCACTTCCACTCTACTGCAACAATTTTGCAAACAACCTCCCTTCCAAACCAAGAAGTATCTAACCATAATCTAGTTTCTTCTCAGGCTGCAACCATGTAGCCAGCCGCGAACATGGATGCTAAACATTAATCTCCATGGTTTAAGAAACCAGAGTGATTAGTCATAACTGACACTAATGAAATATTTATGAATCTGAAAGTGGCTGCCTTTGCTTGTCTGTCAGAATAACTATGTATTTACAATAAGACATACCAACACTCCAAAAAGTACTGTTTAAGCAACAAACATGCTAATGAAGCCTGACACTGTAAGATGTTTCTTCAACTCACTTTTAATTAAGGCAAACTGACAAGGCAACAGCATTTATCAGCACCTTTAGGATGTTAAGGTTTCTGGCCACTGGAGGGCACCTGAATTGTTGCCAGGACAATACAGAACTATGTGCTACAGTTGCTGCAGAGTTGGCAAACTTCTCCACTCCAATTTATACAAGTTATTTAGCACAGTAAGTCAACCTAGAAATGCTAGTTCCAGAAAATATACTTACAGTGCACACTGTGCATTTGCCAACTCCAGTAAGATCCAGCTAGCTCATACTACCTTTTTAAAAGCAGCGACCTAGAATGCTAGATTAACTCTTTCAACCTTTAAGGTAATTTATTCCTTAAACAAGGCTCCAGAGTTGATTTAGTATTGAGTAATACAGCAAGTACTTTACTTCTGCAATACTAATCCAGCCAGTGTACCTCATTTCCTAAAGCAAACTGGAACATTAACAAAAAGTTCTTCTGTAACAAAAGCTGTAAAGCAATGTCTGCACCCATGCTTCCCAAAGCCAACAGAAGCATAGAACACATTTGCTTTCACATCAAATCAAGTTAATAGATTCGTGAGGGCAGGTTGAGCTACACATTTCACCTGCTCACCTTGTCAGTTTGGTGTTCCAGACAACAAAAATTGCAGAATAAGACTTCCATTAGTTCTACCCCTTGCACTTGAAGTTACTTGTCAGTGCAAAAAACTTTCCTAGCTCCTTTCTTCTCAGGAGAGGCAACACAACACTAGCGTATTAAGACATTACCCTCTTGGGCTAAACCCTGATCCCATACTACAGCTAGTTTTACCTTGGAATCAAGTGCCAGAATTGGATATTAAAAGCTAACCACTGTCAGGCTACCTTGTGTTGGCAAGTCTAACCAATTCAGTTGGTGCATAACATCAAAGAAGCCCAAAACAAGTTTTCCAATGCTGAACTAGAAAGTCAACAATACTGCCCTGCCCATCTGACCAGGATAATCGTTTTATCTAAAGAGACAAGAAAAGTCACAAGCAATACTGACTGCCAAGGAGTTTGCAGAATTTTGCAAGTTAATGCGGTGCCATTTCTAAGTTACCACACAGTCACCCAGCAAGGAGGAGGACTCAAGAGCTTGCAGACGTGTGCTGCGAGGACCCAAGAGCAAGTCCCAACCGCCTGCACAGCTCCTCACAAAGTTTTATCAGGCTTTGTGAAGTATGATATTCAAGATAAGTAAGGTCAGTCCTGATTTTCCTGCCATGGTATGTAGTCTATCAGAGTCACAGAACACGTTTTGCTGCAGGCAACTGCATGATCACCACAACCCCTGCATTACCAGCTTTAACTACGAATTAACATGAGTGAGTTTGATTACTGCTGTATTTGCACACCAGTCTGCCTACTAAACAATATTTTGTGGAAACATCCTTACCCAGGAGTTTCAGACTGTACATTCAGACTTCAGTTTATAAGACTGAAACTTAGAATAGCCATGTTTCCTGACCCATTCTTGCTACTTCCCTTTCTACCCCTCAAAATAGCACAAAATTAGTTTAGAAGGCCACCAGTACTAACTTGCCTTTACATCTGAATTAACTTTCTGAAGTATTATGTTCTGCAGAGTTAAACTTGAGTTTTTGGTGATGTTAATCATGAAAGACCAACAGTTTCACAGAGAAACCTGAAGGGCAGCGAGGTTTCATGGCCAAGATTTGATAAGTCAGTTACTGACACACCAGGTAGTCACAGCAAAACGCCAGTGTTCACAGTAGACTATACATCAGGCAAGAAGCCCAGCCTATTTATTGCTCAGGCAAGAAAAAGGAAGCTCGTTTTACTAAGGCTGTAACACAACATTGGACAAACTGACTTTTTCAATCAAGCTTTACTTTGTATTAAATCCTTGCTTTTAGAAGCTATTGTGCATTGCACAGTCCTTTCCATCAACATGTTTTTACTTATTTCTCCCCTAGACACTTCAAAATGATCAGCCATGCAGACCAACATGAACATTCCCACGCATATCAAATTATACCTGAACAGAAAATACTGAACTAATAGCCAAGCAAATATGACATTTCTTTAGAACAACCCCAGAACGACAAGACACTTGATATGATTTTATACTGAATGGCTGAATTTAGAGAGACTTGAAGCCTTGCCTGAACATCTAAGTAGTCTCATTTTCAACAATACCAACCATTAGGAAATCGACACAGTGGCCGCATCCCTGCAGCTGTCAGCACCTTTTTATTAAAAGTGCAAGATTATCATTAGGTTCCCGGACTGTCAGTTACTGAAATTCCCATTTTAACTTGGCCCAATAAACACCAGTAAGTTTCGCCCTTTGTGCTGTTTTAAAGCCTTGCAGCAGTACCTTTTTGTCATTCAGATGCAAAATCGTAACTGGTAAGTCACTCTCTGGTGTGTCTAAACTTAATATCAAGAAAACCCCAATACTCTTTCAGGTAGTTTTCTCGTCTTCGCCTTTACTATAGTCTCAGCACATAAAGATCCAGTTTTACCAAAACCCCTCCTTGATTTCCGTCCATCGACCTCAGCATACCAGCCCAGCCTCTTTCCATTCACCACTTGCATACTTTGGGGGATGGGAGGACCACAGATGTCTGGAATATACAGAATGTCAGAACAATGGCTGCTCCATGAGAAAAGAGATCAAGAAGTAGCTGATTACAAAGATCAACACTGCTATTCCTACAGTCATAAGTTGCCCATAGTACCTTCACAGCCTGTCCTTTCTTCCCAGAAGGGATAATCTTCAGCAGAGATTTTTGGGAAGGGATTCAAAAAGCAGCCGCTGACGTCCTATATCAAGTTTTAGCTAGGGAAGAATTTAAGGTTTTGCTAGATTTAAGAAACCTCGCTGTTCCAGGAGCAGCTAATCATGCACCAGACAGAGATGAACTAAGATCTTCGGTGGGGAAAAAAACCCAAATAAAACCAACAAAACAAAAACAACAAAAAAGCCAACACGTCTGGAGCTCCCTGTTCCGCGGGAAATCAGAAAGAAATGCCCTGTATCCTACTGGGAGTAACAGCAAGTTGCTTCCCAGACCTCAGAAGTGCGTTAGTTTGGGAGGCTGGAGCCGCCGTCGCCGCCCCGGTCGGTCACGGAAAGCAGCAGGCGCTTCCCCTCGCAGCATGCGAGCCCCACACTGCTCCGGTCCCAAGTCACTCGCTACAAGACCGGCAACGTGGGTGTTAAAAACTTAATTTGATTGCTCCCAGCTCCGGGGAGCTTCATTTCGGTGACACCAAGAAGCATAACCTCTCCAGCAAACACGCATGCAACTAAGACCGAAAGGCAACAAATTAGTTATCTCCCGCTGACTGCGGTGGCCGTGATTAGTTAATTATATTCGGCAGAAATAAACCCTCCCCTGCTCTCTTCTCCCTCCTATCGCCAACCGTGATCTGCAGCCCACCGGAGAGTCAGTACCTCCCCCCACCCTGAAAGGAAAGAAAAAAAAAAGAGGCACGAAGTGCTCCGGCCTCGGCTGCAAACACAACCGGGAGCAGACCCAGGGAAACCCGGGCGGCGGGGACTCGCCTCCTCCTGCAGCGCCGAGCAGCCACCCCCTCGCCCCAGGACCAGCTTCCCAAGAGACACCTCGGGAGCCGCAGCTGCCGCCTCCTGCAACCACGCAGCTGTCCGGACCTCCCAAAACAAGAGCCCTCGCCTCCTTTCCTGTCCCCCCCTCCCCCTCTCCCACCCAGGCAGCGCCCCCTGCCCCCTCCGGCCCCGTCCTTCCCGCCTCGGCGCCGGGCACACCCTGGACCCCCCAACGGCCGCGGGACGCAGCGCCCGCTCCCGCCCGCCCCGGGGCACCGGCGGCCGCTGAGGGAGGGGGCCCGGCCCGGGCTCGCCCCAAGTTCCCGCCGGAGAAAGTGGCACTAACGTTGCAGGGAGGCGAGAGCGCAGCGTTCCCCCGGGCTCCGGCTGCTGCTGCTGCCGCCCGGGCGATCCCGGTCCGGTCCGTCTTTCCTTCCTTGTTCCCCCGCCGCCGCTTCCTCCTTCTCGCTCGGTTCTTTGCTTACAGCGGTGGCCCCGCCGCTGCCTCCCAGGTGGCGACTGAACGGGGCGGCGGTGTTAGTTCCCCCTTGCCCCGAGCGCCGCCGCTGCTGCTCCCACCGCTGAACCGAGCGAGAGGCTTAAAATGGCGTCGCTCACAAGGAGGTTCTTATAGCGAGCGGCGGGCTCGGCTGTATCCTGCCGCCGCGGCCGGGCCCAGCGCGCAGCATTCCACAGGCACCCAGCGCACAGGGCAGGGGGAGGAGAAATAGTGCCCGGCTCCCAGGGCGGAGGGAGACAGAGAGCAGCAGCGGCGGGAAGCGGCCGCGAGCGGGGGGAAGGCCGTAGCGGCAGCGGCGCGGCGGGGGGAGGCAGGGCCGGGCCGGGCCGGGTCGGGCCGGGCCGGGCCGGGGCGGTGGAGGAGGAGGAGGGGGCTGGAGGGGAGCGGCGGCGTGAGGGGCGGGCGGGCGGTCAGCGGACACACCTTATTCCGGAGGTGGGGAAGCGGGGTCCGAGTTCCCGGCTGGGAGAGAAGTTGCTGCCTGCGGGTGGAGTAGAGGCGGCGGGGGAGGGGGTGCAGCTGCGGGGATTAGCCCGGGGTCCTGCTTCGGGGTGGGGGGAGGCGAAAAGCAAGTGTGTGTGTGTGTCCCTTTAATTTAGCATTTCGTTGCCGGGGGATTTTTTTTTTTTTTTTTTTTTTTTTTTTAAACGCACGCCACCAAACTAGCGAAACTCCGTCCCCGCCAACCGCTTGTCGCTAAGTCCGGGAGACTCCCGGGCTGATGAATCGAGGAAAAACAGCCGCGGCGCTGGGCGGGGGCTGCCCGCCGAGCTGCCGCTGCCGGCCCGGCCCGGGCCCGGTGGCGGCGGCGGGGAGCCCGGGGAGGCGGCGGCGGGGCCCGCTCACGTCGGCGGAAACGCGCTGCGCTCTGCCCTTGTAAATATTTGTCAGGAAGCAGTTGCCAAAGAGTATCTCGTTATGCAATTTATTTATTTTTTAGGGAAGAAGCGAGCTTCTCCCCCCAACACGTCCTCCTCCTCGCCCGCCCCTCGCCTCTTCAGTGAGTCGTAAAAACAGGAAAATACTACGAATTGCACAAGGTTTTTCGCAGCGTGCGGAGCCTTGTGAAGGCACGTATGTGGCAGCCTCTTCCTCGGCGTGCACGGGCTTGCACAGCAAAATGTTTTACAGACTTTTTGCGTGTACCGTCTTGCGCTGGCAAAGTGCGTTTAACGTGCCGGGGGGGGAAAAATACGCACACACCCCCACCTCCACATCAAACAAGGACCGTATATACTAACGTGTTTGACATAAAGATCTACTGCTAGTGAAAGATGATTTTTTTTTTTTTTCTCCCCGTATAAATTTTTTTTGGCACTAGCGGTTGTTGGGGCTTGAATTCTTGGTCCTGCACTGGAGGGTTTCGTGCAGCCTCTCGTTCCCCACCAGTCTCCAGCTTCTGGGATGGTTCTTGCAGCGGGGAGATGTGCGGTCCATGGAAGGGCCACCTTTTTATACCTGTTCTTCTACTGATAATACTGTTTTAAATGGTCTCTGAGTTTCTACTCAGGAAGTTAAAGATTTTTTTTTTTTTTTGTCGTTGATTTATTGAGTAATATGTAGTGTTAGACTAAAGGAAGCTCTTCTACAGTGCTACTTGATTTTCTCATCAACTGCTTTTTTTTTGAATGGGCGCTTTTTAAAACGGGGGATTTCTCCCGGCGGGGGCGGGGGGGGAGGGCAATACTGTAGGGCTTTCTGCCCACAAAAGGCACCCCCAACCCTCACAGGTGGACCTGGTACGGGTGACAGGGGGCCACAATCTAGTCGGGTTCTATACTGTCACTACTATAATGGCTCTGGGAAGGCAGTGGTGATAAAAAAAATCCTTGTTTCTTCCCTGCTCCCCCCTGCCGTGGCAGGGCACGTAGCAATCACCCACCCGCCAGCATCCCTGTGCACTGGGCAACCTCCGGTCCCTGCTAGTAAGGAAATGAAATGCCACCTGGACAACACTGGTCGGAGGTTCAAGAAATACAGCTCTCCTTGTCGAGCTGTTTTCTCTTAGGACAGTTGCCCGTTTTAACAATGCTGGCCAAAAGGAGAGCAAGAACGAGGGCAACTGTCAGCAAGAGTTGGCAAAGCAAATCCTGCCGGATCAGGGCGAGCGGGCTGTGAATGCTCATCACCTTCCAGGGGAGTTACTTGGTACAGCTATGAGCAGAAGGACCTTGCAGTTCTCGACACCAGAAGTTTGATTCCAATTTGCAATAAGAGTCAGAGAAAGTATTCCTGGAGATTGGTTTGGGCATTAAAAAAAAAAAAAATGAGAAAAGGCTGGGGGGGGGGTGTGAGTTAATTGCTTTGTCGACCTCCCTTTCTCAGCTGCCTTCCTCTACAACCTTGTGAAAATCTGCTCTGCCTCGGTTTCACCCTCTGTAAAATGGGAATAGTAATACTGACAGACCCTTCCTTTTAGATCGCTGGATCAAAGGTACTATATAAGTTCAAAGTGCTGTTTCCATAGGGCATTATTGCCAAATTCACTATAAGCAATTCCATTGGGTACTTGATAACAACAGTAGAATCAAACGCCCTTGATGCATTGCATGGTCCCAGATACCTTTCAGAGCCTCTTTGTGTGCCATCCCACCCCCTGAGGTCTGCAGGGATGGGGCTTTTGGAGCCTGGATTTTGCAAGAGCAGGAGGGGTACAGTCCGTGTCTCTGCTTCTGGCCCTGAACTATGGACCGCTTTTCTTTTTGACCTGATGAGGACAACTGGAACTAGCCCTTTTTAAAACAGGTTTAAAACATACAACTTATATATGTATATATAAAATTTTCATAAGACCTTTAGTACATAATGCTAAACTCTTGTTGATTTTTGGTTGCTTTACTCTTGCATGGTTTGTTGTCATTTTAATCTGTATTTGTTTCACTGAAAAGTGGTTAGGATGCTTTCAGATCTAGACACATTGCTAATAGAAATTTGGTTCATATGAGCTTTGCAATTTTTAGCTATTAGGTAGCTAAATATTTTCTAAAATTTCACCTTTTTTAAAAAAAAACTACCCCAGAGTCTCTTAATAGCTGGAAGTGTTGCAATTATGATTAACTCTAACTTGTAAGTGTTCTTTCAGTTCTAAAAATGCTTCTAAAATTCATTTTGTGTTTCTAATTTTTCTAAAATACAACATGTTACGGTCCACTATCAAAACAAGAATAAGTGTTTTATCGGATATTACAGTGCGGGGCATCATGAGTAAATTCACAAACAGTCTGGTTATTCTTCCTCTTCTTTTCTTTCCCCCCCAAGAAGCACTGAGTTTGTATATGCAGCTTCAGAAGTTTCCTTAGAGCTCTTTTATACTTTAATAGGTTTGGTTTGGTTTCTGTTTGCTAGTCGAGTATGCTGCAGACATATTTTTTTCAAAAGGTCAAGCAGTCTCCTAACAGGTCCATTGTGTATGGCTGCAGTAAGAAATCCTCAGTGCAAAGGAGAGCTTCATGGTTAAATTTTAAAAGATAATGATTTAAATCTTTTTGTTAGCCTCTTTTTTTACATCCTTAGCACTGCTTTTGGAGAGTCAACTTTTAACACGGTAGAAAGCAGGAAGCCCATTAATTAAAAATAACATACAGCTAAAGGTAAACTTAGTTGGTCACCTTTCCTTCTGAAATCCTGGCATTTAGCTATGTTTGTAAGCAACATAGTAACGAAGGAGTAGCCGTGGCATTAATATAAGGACAAAGCAAAATTATCAGTTATGGAAACATGTAGGGCTTCGGGCCTGAATCTTTGATTTCCCCTATGGATCTTAAAAACGTATGCATAATTGGCTTCTAACCGTGCATACTCTAGGAACATATTCAAGAATCAACCACAGATATTTTTTCAGACACTGACTAAATATATATTCACTTGTCAGCAAAAAAACCCCATAATTCTGATCCTCTTTAAAAAAAAAAAAAAGGAAAAAATAAAATAAATCTTCTTCCAGCAAAGTGAAATTGTAATGTATGAAAAAAGTCACATATTTTCACTTTCATACAGGAGTGAAGGGGGAAAGAGAGGAGATGCTTGCAATATTTAAGCACTCTTTGAGATAGAGGATTAATCAGTGTAACTTCTGCCTCATACTTGAGACCTACAGTTTATTAATGCACATCAGAATCTTTGCTATGTTAAAGCAAACAGCTGTGCCATTCAGGCTCAGTTTCAGTGAAGAAAATTTGTTCTTTATGGAAAAAAAGAAAGAGAATTAGCCGAACTCAAAATACTGGTGAGATTTCACTCTTCTCAAAAATTATGCAAAAAAGTTATGCAAGTATGTAACTCTGGGTCCTTTTGAATGAAAGAGAGAGTCTATAAATTATTAATAAACTAGTATAGAAGATACTGATCAAAACATCTTGTTAACTGATTGGAATGACATAAATTGGACGTAGTCTATAAATGTTGCTTCAAGCATCGGAAATAGAATTGTCATTGGCCACCAATTTGATTTTTTTTTTTTTTTTTTAAAGTTATTCTTTCCCTTGGTGTTTCTGGTTTGGTCATATGCAATATGCCTTAATATTTCCATCTTTAATTCAATACATGTGAATGCCTACAACAGTTTATTTATCAGGTATGTTTCAGAAAAAGTCTCAAGCTGATTTAGCAGCTGAGGCATTACTCATCAGAATATCTGATTACTGGTACATTAAGCAGTGGAAACAGAATAAACATGAAGCATTGCATCTTGCAATACATATAGTTTAATTACTACTAACCAAGCAAATATCAAGATGGCTTTATACTCAAAATTTATTGCATAATCATGTAAACAGAAATCCACAATATTGATCCTTGTCATTATCAAGTATACCGCAGCACTTAAGTTTTCCTTTAAAATGTCTCTGTGTGCCTGTCTCTCAATGATTATGGATCTCATACTCCTTATTTAAAACAATTGCAATGGTTGTGTTCAGGCACCCTGGCAGAAAAAACAGCCAGAAACACAGGCAAAAACAGTAACAGTCGCAGAGGTGTGACACCTACCTTCTTCTTGCCTAATCAAACTCCGTCCACATGAAACCACTGATTTATCAGAGTTGTAACCCTTTAATTGTCAATACTCTAAATATATAGCTGTACTTGTCTAGAAATCTGTCCTTAAAAAGGTAGCTGATACATAAATTTTGCCTTTTTCTTTCAATAGCTTTAGGCCAGATTTCCTTATTCCGAGTAATTGATTCTAACATGTAATCTTAAAACATAAGATAGTAAACTATTAAGACCTGATTTTTCTGTTCAGACCACTCTTTCTTAATTGCTGTGCAGTCTGAAAATAAGAGAGTATCAGGGTAGGAGTTTAATTTGAACAAATCTCCAAACAGGCTGTGCATGGACTAGGGCTTTGGATTTTCCTTACGCCGCAGAAAAATTTCCTCTTCCCTTTCCAGCTAAAACCCCCGAGCAGCTGTAAACACCTCTTGCTATCTAGAGGCTTGGCTCCCTGAATGCCGTCCAGTCATCTTAAGAATCCACCGGTCAAATGAATTTCAATGACCGGTAATCGAAATTTTGCTTAAAGCCTGCTGCATGGAGGTAGTAGTTGTAGCATTTCTGCAGTTATGGCAAAGAAACACTGTATTTCTTAACGTCTTGGTTCTCAATTTCTCACCCGCATGAAATATGGGTAACACCATACTCCAGGCATATTTACGGACACCATTGAAGAAAGGGTAGGAGCGATGGAGACAACAGCTAGAAACTCCAACGCCACAATGCGATTACAGTATGTTTTCCTTCCATTGTTCTTTCAATTCACAGTAAATTTCATTCCAGCTCTTAGAAATCATCATTCTTTCCCCCTTTTTATTTCAAAATGGTTGCATATTTTTCATTCACGAAAAGGTTAAAGGCGTTTCCCCATCGCAGGAGGGATTATCTTACCAGAGGATTCTGGGACTGCAGATGTATACTGCGGCAAAATCCTAAATTCATCGGCAAAAAAAAATCATTTCCAGACCCCAGCTGCTAAAAATAATAGAATTATAGTAAATCATTGATAAGATTAGAACATAAAGCCATTTTTGCGTTCCAAAGTGCTCTAAAACATGAGTCTTTTCTCTTAATTCATTTCTTAAATAATGCAAATTTTAAAGTAGCTTTTCTATCCCAAGCACGCAGCGCCATGAAATCGATAATTTTTGATCTTTTGGTTAGTAGGCAACATGGTGAGCTATTGCAGTGACTGCAGGCAGCAGACATGTTCTTGTCAGCTAAAAATTTTCATATTGTTTTTGAGTCCATGGAGATTTGCGGATGGGATACAGCCAGTTATAGCTTCAGCTTGCACTTTGCTGGGGGGACGTAAACCAGCACCGTTTTAGATGTGTGTACAGATATAGATATATGTTTTAAAAACAAGAAGCATTACTGGATTTTAAACAAAAAATTATGTAAAAAGAATGGCTGGTGTGATTATAATCGCATCATGCAGGGTCCACGGTTTCCATTTAGTGAAATTTCGCAGAGGGCAACTTCTTAAGAACATCCCTGCTGTGCAGAGTGAAAAGCATGAACAAACCAAAGACAGAATTCATCTGTGTTTATATTTTACAGACAATGAAAAACCTACTCTTTGTATGCCTTTTTTTCCACCTTATTATTTCACGAAAACTGCAGCATTTTCCCCGCCCCCACCCGAACACTCACCACCCCAGCACTGCGGTGTTCGGTCTTTCTTTCTTTCTTTCTTTCTTTTTTTCTTTCTTTTTTTCCACCTCTTCTTCTTCTTTTTTGCTTTCACAAATTCTGCACGCGCCATCTTTGTCTATTGTTATTCTTTTCTAATTTCTCTTGCCCATTCTCTTTCAAATCAGCTAATAAACAGAAGGCTAAATGCCTCATCAATGCTTATGTGTTATATTCTCTCCATCTTTTTCTTTCTGAGAAATAAAATTTAAAAAACCCCAAACCAATGCCCCACGCCCCAAAATTTCTGTATTACCATAACCTGTTGTATACAGTGGTGATAAAAAACATTATTAACATAATAGCAACAGCTGCAGCCTAAATAGAAGCTATGAGATAATAAATGTGCTACAACAAATTAATTTGCTGCAGGTGCTTGTGCTCTGAACTGCGTAACCCAAGCCATTTCAAGTCTGAATACAATTATTATTCCCCCCACACGCTAAAACAAAGTGCAGAGTGAAATGTCCTGTTATTATAAATATCTTGTCCTGTCCCCTGAACATTTCCACCAACAGCAAAGAGTGGAAGAAAGGATTTTAAAACCTTAGTAGAAAGCTGTGGCATTTAAAAATACTTAAAGAGGCTTCAAGTCATGTCCAGGCTTGAAGAGATAATGTCTGTTTATACATTAATTTGCACCTATTGTCTCCTAACCAGAGCTCTATAGGTAACGACGCACTGAAGTATTACATACCTGCAATTGGCAAGGCAGGGGCTGTAAACATCTCATTAGTAACAGATGCATATTTGTATATGTTGGCGCTTCCATTTACTTTATTGCAGAGAAAAAAAATCTCTTTGCAATTTGGCTTGTATATCGTGCAGTGAACTAAGCAGGGATTTTTACTGTTTTTTTCTGGTAAATACAGCGTTTATGGAAGCCAGTTACTAGTTACCTTACAGGCATGCACCAGCAGCGTGTTGCAGCATTCTTCAGACTGCGAAGATGGGAAGTTAAATGAAGCCAAGTGATCTCTTTTCATTTGGGCACCATAATGTAAAAATTAACCATGTGCTTTTTTATTTTGCGCTTTCCCCCCCCCCCTTTTTTTTTACTGCTCACAAACCTAATTGTCTGAAACCTGGTGAAAAGGCAAAATTAAGGGCTCAGTTGTGCTGACTTTACTAGCTTTTTCATTGCCACAGCATACACAGCTTTTTTTTTTTTTTTTCCTTTGCAAATGTAATTAGAGAACTTGTGTGCTTTAAAAGATTGATTATTCTCATGCAGTAACCTTGAAATGTTCTTTCTGTGATCTTTAAAAAAAAAAAGTAGCATGTGTATCCTAAGAGAACTAATCAAACTAATTCCTCGCACAGGACACATTTCCTCTGTGTTTTGGTGTAGCTTTGTAGCTATCAGAGAAGCTCGACAAAACACTTAGGCTGAAGCAGGGTCGAGGCGGTGCTGCCTGGGAGGGTGGTGCGGGTAGAGAGGTGCACTGAAACCCCACCAATTGCGCAACCCTCGTTGGTGGTGATGAGCTCTTGCTGACATGAGTTGGCCAGGGGAGGGTCAATTGGATTACTCATGAGCAAGTGTGAGGTTGCACAACTCGTCCCTAAACTAGAATTTGCATGTCTCAAATCCCTTTTACCCGAAGAAGAAAACGTATAATCAATTAAGCAAAGATGTATACACCGTGCTAGTGAAAATGGTTTTGTTTTTAATGCTGCTTTTGTGTCAAACTCTTGTTTTGTTTTCTGTGGCTTCCTCATGTCTGCTCCAAAGATCTGATTTTTAAGTTGTCAGTTGGCCTCGGCTTCCATCTATGTCCATAGCTATTTTCTCAGAGTAACAACCGGGACTTGAATTCCAAAAATTGAGGCATTCATCTCCATAATAGTTCATGGTAATGTGTCTCCCAGTCATCATCCAAGTGAGTAAATAGTATAGCATTTCTGCATATGAAGCACAGTGTGAAAATGCGCTTTCGCAAACTTCTGTGCAGGTATTTCCACAGCCCAATGTCTCCTTTCTCCTGAAGTAAAGCTGATTCTACAGATGAGTGGCACTTCAGGCTCTGCCCCTCAGACCCTCAGTATCATTCTCTTAAGAGGCAGGGTGCTATTCATGTTCTCAAAGGATGTCCATGTTTTGCTGGCAGGTGATTTCAGTAGGGGAATTGGATCAACATTTCATAACTTGTTCTTCCATCTAACTGGTTCCTGCTATTGAAGTACCCAAGAACTTGCCTGGCTCAGGTTAGCAGGACCACATCACACAAGGTAGGAAAAGACAAGTCAAAACTGGAGAGCCAAAGCAGAACTGAAGGGCAGGTTTTCAGGTTATTTAGACAGCTAGTAGAGTACTCCATACCATCCCTTGTTCCTGATACAAGGTGCTTTTGGAAATTTGTTGAATGCCAAGCAAAACTACTTGCTTGGCATTCTGCAGGAAAACTGGGAGAGAAACCATGGTTGACCTAGGCCTATACAGGAGAAATGCATGTGTCGGAGAAGAGTGACTTTACCCAACAAAGGATTACATGGTGGGAGTCATGGGTGGCTTCATTAAGAAAACATATGCAAATAGTTTTGGAGGTATTACACCTCATGATTAATTTAATGGGGGGGGGCAAGTAGATACAACAAGCTGTTAATTTTTTTCATTATAAAATGCTCTTCCCTCACCAAAGAAGAAAAAAGAAGAGGAGATCTGATAGCCAGCTCTGGAGAAAAGCAGATAGTTAGGTGTAAAACAACCTGTACAATGCAGGTAGTGTGACTGGCAAATTTTTATTGCTGTGTGTATGAAAGAGCAGAGACTAATTTTTTTCATGGGCTAATGTGACTCAGGATTAAGCTTTATTGTGTATGATGAATGTAGGCCTAATCCTGTCAGGTGTTAAGCACCCAATCCAGAAAGCATTTGTTGAGAGTTAAGGAAGACCAGCAGGACTACCCACATTAAAAAAAAAATAAACCAAAAACCAATAAAAACACCAAGCTGAGTGATTGTGTTAGCACTTTATTATATCTGGTAATATCTATCCTGCATAATTATAAATGACTTTATTTTACTCGCCTCATCTCAGTTACTACAACCTGTGCTTACACAGGTTCTGTGTCTGCAAGTGTATTCTTTAGCACTGGAAATGTGAACGTGAATGCATGAGTCTGAAGCACTTTCCTGGGCTGTGCTCATCCACAGACTCACCCGTTCATTTGTGTGGGTTTTACAATAATGTTTTGTTATTGTTTTGTGTCAATATTTGCTACTGCACTAGCTCTGCCTTTTTCCTTCCACCCACCTTTCTCCTCGTGTGTGTGCTGCCAGAGAAGTGTGGTTTGACTGAAACCATTCCAAGAGATATTGCCATTTACAGCAGCGTCACTGGGTATAATTTGTCAGGCAACGTCCACGGGGCTGGAGGGGAGGCAGCATGTGGATGCACTGCTACGTGTACCCAGGGGGGTCCCTGCAGCCCATGCCCAGCCAGCCCACTCGCCAGTCCGGAGAGAGCTCTGCCATGTCTCAGGGCACGGGTGTTGTATGACTGGAGGTTTTTAGGCTGGGGCATGGGTTCACAATTTCTGAGCTCTTCTTTTGCCCCTCTGGAGGACTGGACAAGTCTCTCTCTCCTTGCACCAGATTACCTCCAGCACAGAGGGAGGACTTGCAAAGTGTCTTTGGGTGAAGGACTTAACTCTGGGCACAGAAGCCTCTAAAAGCAGAAGTGGGGAAAGGGCTTTGCCAACTTTGCCAACAGATTGACTTTATCCCTGTGCAGGGGCCTGCTGCATGTGAAACACTATGGGGCAGGGACGAAGCTACTATGGTTTCTGGGGAAGCCCTAGGTGAGAGGGCTGGGTTGGCAGCTATTTCCTTCTCATAAGCTTCTTCCTTTGCCCTCACAGTGTTTCTGTGTTTGCCATTGCCTTTCTTAACCATCAGGTTCCTGCTCCTATTTAGAAGTCATGCAACTTCTCAAATTATTATTTTTTTTGAAGGTGGTTAATGCCACTGCACAATGAAGCCACTCTCTCACATAAACAACATAGTGAGCCCTCCTGATGTGGTACACAGTACGAAGGGACTCAAATATGGCTGAGCTTGTGCTGTGGAAGGAAGAAGGAGCTGATCAGGAGGTCTGTTGGGGGAGGGATCTGCAGTGTGAATGGGAAAAAGCCAACAGGAGAAGGGGGGATGTCAGCTGCCAGCACCATCTCCTTTGAAGATCTCCGCAACCGGAGGGAGGATCAGGTTGCCAGCAAACTCTCTCTTGCCAAGGGCCTTTTCTAGTCGCCCCCTCACCCTGCGAGTCTCCCATCCTGCCACTGCCACCATGGAGAGTCCTGTAACAGGGCAATAGACCCACCGATGACTGTGCTGTAGCTGGACTGAGGGGCAGGGGCACATGCCCTGTCCATGTAACTCACTAACCCGCTGCTTTTACCCGCTGCATACAGGATGTAAAGCATTTTTCGGTTGTACTGGAAATAGCCAGCACCCGGGGTTTTATTTGCTTTCAAATCTATTTGTTTCTAACATATTGTCACATCTGGGTAACTAGCAAGTTTCACCCATTTACGTTGTTTTGTAAACTCTTAGGCTGCATTGTTCAGTGAGTGACTGTACAAATTGCAGGGTCAAAGATGGGAGAGGGGGTGCTTTTCTAAACAGGTGAAAATGGGTGAGAAAATAAAAATAATATTTGGCATAGATTTTCAAATTAATGAAAGCTTGAGCGAGATAAAAGAGGAAAAGCTTTTGCCATGGACACAGTTAAATATGAGTTTCACATTTTTGAAAAGTACAGATGATCCAAATCTATTCATTATTCAAAATTCATATCTGGTCCTGTGCAAGAAGTGTAAAAACTGATACTGACTTTTAGGAATGTCCCTCAAGACCTTTATACACCTACATTCTGTTGCTTTTCCTTTCATCCTCTTGTCAGTCAATACTTAACCCTTTTGGATTCTGACCTTTTGATAATGTGAGGGTTTGGTATAGAGCTGATCAGATAGTTAAAAGGATATTCTTGCATATTTTCATAAATCAAAGCAGCACTCATGGTTTACTGTGATTATTATTACAAGTGACTATTATTACAAGTACACGGGAGCTTGTTCACTGAGGCACTAAGTCTCTCAAAATCTTCCCTAATTTGTTTCACAAGCCTTTATTTATTTGAAAATTCATCCCATACATTTATTATTTTTTATTCTTTCTTGCATATTAAATCGGATGTTTTAAAAAAGCCCCATATCAAATCAGCAAGTATAAAACTTTCCATATGATTTGTACAGTCATTGAGCCCCCCTAAACAGTCAGAGCAAAGAGTTTGAAAAAGAGCTTGTGAGGCTGGTTAGTAAGCACTGATATAGTTGTAAAAAATCCTCTAACCCAAATTGTAGTAAATGTGTAAAATAATGACTAAACAAAAATATGCAACCATCTCTACACATCTAAAACATTTCTAAGTACATACCAGTCTTAGGCTCATAGTAATATCTTTGACTGTCATCTAGTTTCAGGAGTGTAAGGAAATTGCTACAGAAAAGGTGACAATAATACGTCTTGTTGGAACTCAGAACCAAAATGAAGCAGCTGTACATCAGAGAGAAAATCTGAACCAAGAGACTGATAATGAGTGTGGCAAGTATTTTTTCTTGCTTATGGGTGGAAAAGCCAGCAAAGTCTCTGTTTGAAAACAAAGCACATAGTAATGTGATCATAAAAATCTTCTAATGGGGACTATGTGATGTACAGTAAATGTATTCCTTTCAATACGTCTACACAGTCTTTCAAGGTTGCCTCAAACTACTGGGGATATGATAGCATCAGTGTAGCTGGATGTGGGCAGAGCTGAACCTCCTGTTTTATTATTATTATTATTTGTGCTGTTATTATTTAATACGTATATTGCAGCTGCTCCTCAGAAGCTCAGATAAAAAACATCACCCCGTTTTTGTAAGGCAGCATGCAGACATTGCCAAGGCACTGTCAGTGCTCTGAAAAGCCTGCAATTGATGGAAACGAGTGACATTCAGAGGGTGGGGAGACGAGTACCATAATTATAGGTGGGGCTGGTAGTATTACCTGTTATTAAGGGCTTGCCTGACACTTCCCATTTTAAGACCTGTTTTTGGTGGTTTGTAACTACTTAGTAAACTTTAACCATTTGTCTTTCACTAGACTTCCGTCCTTGGCTGCCAGTGCTGCTCAGTCGTTATTAACAGGCTGATTTATTTCATTGTGGCTTGGGGGATGGCAGGGTTGGGGCTGACAGAAGGAGCAGCAGCTTTAAAAAAATACAAAGAAATTTTATCATTGTGCCTTTCACTGCTTATCTGAAATAGGGATTCAAATATTATAATGTCACCCTATTTCCTTGTATTCCCCCAGCTGTCCGTCTGCATTCATCTGTGAGTTCTTGTCTTAGATTTGTCTTTCTGTCCTGCATTTGTATGGTACCTTACACAGCTGGGTGCTGATCCATGACTGGTACACCTATAAGCTACAGCAGTGTCAAGAAGTACTCTGATTTTGCAGAGAACAAATGCTTTTGGGAGGCAAAGCAATAGTCCTTGTCCAGAAATCCTTCAAGGTCTCTTTTTTGTTGATTGTGACTCCTGAATTGCTTACCTTTCCCCTCACACTTAGAGTGCTGGAAATGTTTCATATTCAAATATAAATGGCTTTTCTTGTCAACAACATCTCCTTTTAGTTTCTAAAAATACAAAGGCTGTTTTTCAGGCCCTGTTTAAACAGAGACACAGTGCTGCTTGGAGATCGAGCTGAGCAAAAGCTTATTTCCTCTACCTGTGTGTTTGGAAGCAGCATGGAGAGGAAGGGAATGAGCCACTGAGTTCATGTTTCCACTGGAAATGCAAAACAGAGGGCCAAGATTCATTAAGATTGTTATACTAAGTCAATATGACCTTTCCCTTTGTATTTTGCTTCCTTCGATTGACTTGAAATTGGACTAAGCAGTGAGCACCGTGTTCAAGACTCCTGAATTTCTTCAGCAAAGGTCGATGTTTTCAAGTGTAAGGGGATCATTGTTTCAATAGTGATTTTTGTGTTACCCATAAAGCCTCACAGATCATTTCATTCACCTCCTTTATAGTCAGTATTTTTCACCCCCATTAAACTAAAGAGTTGACAAAATCTCACATAATTTGGCCTTTTAGAATAAATGCAAAAAATAACTGGATTCACGTTACAACACAAAGTTGTTAACATGGTGCTTTCCATACATGAAGCCCAATCCTGCAAAGTGTTTTGGGTTCTTTTGCTTCAGTTTTAATTTTACTTATGAGCATTTTTGTCTCTCAGTAAAGTGAACATCCCTGACATTTGCAGGATCTGTCCCTACATTTAACCCAGTCAATAATGAAAAAGTTTGAAGGCTGAATGTTTGAAGCTGTTCCTATTGGGATTAGAGATGATTTCCTAAATGCAGACCTGTGTTCTCTCCTTGTAACCTGGCTATGGACCGTGTAATCTATGGCACGCTTTTAGAGTGTAATCATATGGAAAAGTCCTTGGCCAAAAAAAGCAAGCAAACAACACTAGATCTCAGTAAACCACAAATGTGCTTCACGATCCGAGTGTGGGCAGACTCAGGAGATGAAGACTGTGCCATGCATCATGCAGAGGGTAATTTTCTGCTGATTTAAAAAAACCCAAGAAACAAAAAAACCACCACACCCTCTAACAAATCCAATTTGACCTAAGATCTTCATGTGGCTGTGATTTGTGATTAATTTATTCTTTCCTTCCTGGGTGGCCTCTACTAGCTTTCAATGATGTAGCAAAACACATCCCCCTACCCTTCTACCCCCCTTTTTTAAAAATAGCCCACAGTCCTTGCTCACAGGTCTGCCAGCTTGAAAAGGCAAAACTGACTTTTACTTTTCCTTTTTGGACCACACTCTTTACATGCACGTGCACAGAATTCCTACAGGGGTCAATGGGCGTATATTATGCCAGGCCTGAGAAGAGAATACAACCCTGTCTTGCTGGTGTTTTTCCTAGGATCAGGTGGAAAGATGGTGTTTGCAGGACACAGTTTGCTGGCACCATGCC
This sequence comes from Strix aluco, assembly GCF_031877795.1. NCBI lineage: Eukaryota > Metazoa > Chordata > Aves > Strigiformes > Strigidae > Strix > Strix aluco. Next base: position 152,833,264 of record NC_133931.1, on the reverse strand, counting down.
AGGCTCATGCCAGCTGCTGCAAATGCATGGTAATAAGCCTATTTCTATGCGAAAGAGCTTATTGCTAATAATTTCTGTCAGCTTCTAACCGATTAGTGTTTTGTTTTTTTAAAAATCAGATGTTTACAATAAGTATTTTATTTTATTGTTTTAATGCAGTGCTAATGATTATCAGCTCCATCTGACTCATCCAGCCCAGAAACCAACTTATGTTTCTAATGATAAAAGCCAAAGTAAAAGTTAAAATAAAAAATATTTCCCCAAACAACTAAATTTTGCCTCCTATCTGGAATTAATGTGAACAAATTTCACAGTAAGAAGCTGAATCTGCAAATAGCCAGGCTGTAACCACTTGGACTTTAGGTGCGTGCTGCTGGGAGGGAGTACCAAATGGTGGGTGAACCTACCAGGAGTCAAGAAGTCACAAGTCAAATTCTTTAGAAACTGTCAGCCCTAAAGTGATGATCTCATCATCTGATGCATAGGGGCACTGCTGAAGAGCCATGTTTTGCTGAAGTATCCATTTTGAGCTGTTCTAGTAAGAAACAATAACTAGAGGCATGGTGGGAGATCCCGTAAATGTCCCTGTGAGCACTGGACAATCTCTGTTCATTTTCTTGTGGTGCTACAGCTTGTTTGTGGGTTGTTTGTTTTGGTTTTTTTTCCCTCTAAACAATAAGGAGGAAAATAAGTAAAAAGAAATAAGTGGCCAATACCAGTCTGTTTTCCAGGTAACGTATATCTATATCACAAAGCAGGCATCAGAGTTGGCATAGGCCATCAAAGGGCCCTGGGGCCTAAGTTGTTCATAAAGACCAAAACTTACCAGGAGCTGGTCTTTCTTCCATGGCAAGGCTGAGTGAGATGGAAGAACCTGAATTTCTTGCTGATCCTATATGTGGCTAGACAGGTCTTCACCAGCAATCTCATGTCTTTCATGAGCTTGAAATCCACATTAACATTTTAAAATAGCAAGCAATAACTGTGAGCTGTCAGGCTTTCCAAAAGCCTATTTATAGCCTCATATACTGACAACCAAATTCCTACATACACTGCCATCCCCAGATGGTTTTATTAGGTGAGCCTCTGTTGGATCCCCATCCCCAAATGACATTTCCCATTCTAGAGGGGCCCTCAGATAGTTGCATCTTTGCTCTCTGGCTCTCCTTCAAATAAGATTTGCAAGAGACAAATCAGACAAATCTTTGTTCAAATGGGAAGTGACAGATTTATTCATGGTCTGTATGATGGAAGAGAGCTGGCTTGATTTCTCCATTAAGTCCTTATCATGCCCTGCAATATAGTATCACATGGGAGGTGAATTACTTTGGCATCTCACCTAGCATAGCCTATGACTGTCCTCTGAAACATCCAGTTTGGAAGGAAAGTCAACAAAAGCATCTCGGATGCACCTGTTGGAGTGTTCCCAATTAATTAAATTTTCTGGAATGGGGGAAGAGAGAGGAAAGCTCAGAGTGGACTTCATGGAGATATGGACTAGGAGGCCAGAGGTACTGCTGTGCTTAACTCATCTGATCCTCTTCTAGAAGGAACCTAATCTCAATTTAAAAATTGCGAAGGCCAGGGAACCCAGCAAAAGCTGTGGGAGGTTCTTCTAGTAGCCAAACATCAGCACTCCTAAAGTCTAGTCTGAACTTGTCCAGTTTCACCTTGCCATTTCTGGGTGGTATTACACCTCCGTCTTCTGTACCACACAGCCCAGTATGAAGCTCTGCTCTTACAGACTGATCAAATTCAGTCCTTCATTTTCTCTGTGATACCATACAAGACAAATTTTCCACACCTACTCTGCTTTACAGCTTAACACCCTTCTAGACCACAGATACCAGGATGGGACAAAGTGGCGGCTGCATCTAGGCTGTGCCTGAGATACATACACAGTGATGTAGTGGGCTAAAGCTGTTGGGCTTGTTGACTGGTTTTACACATCCACATAGCAGCCTCTGGGACACCATGGCACAGAGCTCACCCACACAGATGCAAGTTAGATCCCCACCGAAGAGAAGATTTCTTCTCCCTGGCAGTTCCCCAGAAGTGGAGTCACACCAAATAGACAGGTTGGTTTCACAAAATGTGGCTGCAAGGTTGTTAGGATTCACAGATGGGCTTAGGCCTTCACTGGATGAACCAGTGCCAAAATACTAAATGCAGCCTCTGTATTCCAAGGTTCTCCCATCCTTGTCTTAGAGACTTCATCTTTTGGCCACTGCATCTCCTCAGGGATTGGTACTCACCTGGCTATTCGCCATGACCAGGCTGTCATTGCTTTCCAGGACAAAGTCCCTGGTTCTATAATGACCTCATACAGTCATTGCTTCTTTATACCTTTAGATCGTGGTGTATCAGAAAACACGCTGTTTGCTTACTAATAGCTCGCCCTACATCAGTGACCTCTCTTCTTTGTTCATCCCCAGTCTTTGTGTCATTTGCTACTTTATCAGCAAGGATTTTATGTTTTCTTCCAGGTCACTGATAAAAATGCAAAGTAATTCAGCTGGTTTTGTTAGCAGAAAGGGCCCGTGGGACTGTCCCTTGCAACTTGTGGGTTCTTAAAAAATTTGGGTTTCTTATTATATCAATCACAAACTCCCCCCAAAGGTAAGCTGCCTAGGAAATAACTCCTATCAATATCCCACTGGTATTCCAGAGCACAGCTCTACTGCACAGGGAGAAGAGATTTACACGTATTGAATTCACTGTTACTACTTTGACAAATAGCATAATCCCTCAGAGCTAGTTCCTGCATAATCACTGCTGTATGTTTTTACTGACCTTAGAAACAGAACTAGAGATAAGAATAGTTGAGAAGATGGAAGACAGCTCACCAGACCCTCCTTTGCTCCGGACTGATACAGGCTGCCTGGAAACCGTTAAAAGACGTGCTCCAACTTCCAGTGTTTTCTTCAGCTTTGTAGTGACAAGGACACCCTTTTAATGGTTTGGGTTAAAAGAGGGATGTATTTCGAAGGAATGCAAAGGAAGAAAATACATTTTTATTTTGCGTAACAGCCCAAACAGATATCTCTGTGTATGTTTTAATCATGGTATGGACAGATCTGCGTCTGTGATGCTTTCATTCATCAGATGCTATTCAGAGGGAGTCAGGCAGGCCTGCAACCCCTAACAGATGGAATAAGTTTAATGATCAACTGAAATGGGAGCCAACATTATCTGGTTTGAGACATTTTAATGCCTTGTCTTTAAGAGCTTGAATTAAAATTATGATGACTCCATGTTGCCTGCTCCTTCCTATTAAGCATTTTGCAGAACCGTGTTCATGTTGTGATTATATAGCTGGGAGTATCTATGACTTTTGCCCCCCAGCATATTCTCAAGAAGAATATGTCTTCTTGACATATCCAAGTGCTATCAAACCAAAGTTTGTAAAGTAACTATTTTTTTTTTGAGTTCTTCTCCTTTCACCTCTCTCAAAAATGGCATTTTTATTTGCCTGAGTTTCTGAATTCTCAGAAGAAGCAAAGTCAAGCAGGTGAGATCTGCCTTTTCCTCTAAAGCTAAACGTTGCCTGCTCTGTCACATATGACTAACGCCAGTCAGGTTTTAGTTAATGAAACTATGATAGTGTCAAATGCATTTCATGTCTTTCTTTGAGAGGAACATAATGGAGCTGATTGAAGGCTCTACAGACATTAAAGGCCATTCATGTGTTAGCAATATGGATTCTGTGTGGTGCTGTGTCTTCAGGCTTACTTTGTAAAAGCATTTGTAACATTTCCAAGGGTTACAGCATGAAGAAATCTGAGCAATTGCATTTACCAGAGGCTGTCAACAAGCTATCTGAAAAACAAGAACTGGGTTCTCAGATCAGATTGATTTATTTATTACCATAGCATATTACATGCCCATATAATATACAGGGCACACACTCAAATCTTTTTCTGCTAATAATGAGATTCAGTAACAACATATACTTTATATTTCACACTCCAGCAAGTGTTCACCAGCATGCAATTTTATGACTTTGAGAGAGAAATGAAAGCTGAGTAACATGATTAACTTTATTTCATTTTTTTGAATGCCTATATGTGCTTCTCCCCAATACAAACTATGTTCCAGGACCTAAACACTACCAGACATGGCAGAGCAAGGAGAAACCATTGAGATATCTTGTGCTCCCTGTAAAAAAGTTTATTAAATAACATACTGCTAATTCACATTCTTTAAAGACCACCCAGATATTTCCAGTGCTGTCATATACCTACAACAGTTATTTTTGTAACATATGTGCAAATGCATTAAGACTAAGTAAAACTGAACTGTAATTTTTGAAGGCCATACACCAGAATACACTGTATTATTTTGTTTATTAACTTAAAGAGATCCCAGACTGACTAAACATTTTTTTTTTCCCCACTGGTTTGCCCATGATTACTGCCTCAGTGAGGTTCTACTATAATTTAATTTATTATAAGCAATGTCATTTTATCAGTAGTGTGCCACATGTATTGCCTGTGCATTTTCTTAAAGTCTAATTAACCTTCAATATCACATGGGTTAGTTAGTGTTGAAGGCTTGAGTGTTGGGGTTGTTTTAGCTTGTGTTTTCTTTTAACACCGACCTTTTCAAATTCCCTCCTAGATAATGGGATACGACTTTTAAATGGAAGATACAGCTTTCAAAATGATTCAACATAATAAGAGATAAAACAACTGAGGAACTGAAAAAGCAAACAGTGCCTCCGACTTAAAAGGAAAACAACCATCAGTGCCCCTAGCGATTGTCTAATTTGGAGACATTTGAAAAAGACAGGTCTTAAGAGGGAAAAAAAAAGCCCTAAACTAAACACCAGCTTCAGAGTTGTGAATTTCAGCTGGCATGAAGTAAGAAGGGTGCAGATAAACAGTATCTGATGTAAAGCTTCACGGTACAGAGTTAACCCACCAGTAAATTTGAGCAGGAGGAATGAGCTCAGGCTGGACCAGCACTCTGCTTCATGTGGCCGTGGCAGCTTTGACCCCACATTACCAACCTGAACAGGAGGAATTGGCTTATACTGGGGGAAGAAGAGCTCTGATTGCAAAAGAAAGCTGGGATGTGCCCTGCTCTAAATTGTTGTGCTCTGGCCACATCAGCTGCTGTGTTCAAACAGCTCAGAAAGACCCGAGACGTCCGTGGTGTAGTCCGAGCTCTGCCCTGAGCTATCGCACCTTTAATAAGGTCTGGAGGACCCAAATCAAGGTGGTGATGGACGTTTACCAGCCTCAGAAGTCATCACTGGGAACTATTGCAGCTCTGAAAGTAAGATCTGCTTTTGGGGTGGGGAGATCATTTTATAAGGAGAGCTGTCTTCAGTGTGTGCCAGAAATAGGTATGGTTTCTGCACTTTTTGCCGATTCTCCAGACATTATTTACAGTATGTAGCACTGTTGTTTAGTACCACTCCCCCTCCTGCTCCCCCTTTTTTTAAGGAAAGATGCCTGGATATTTTGGTGGTGGAAATACCTAGAAACCACTACTTTAGCATAATCCAAAGGTTCAGATAACAGATGACGAATAGAAGAAACACAAATGTATTTATTTGGGGGTTTTAATCTTATGCATTTAAAGCAATCCACTGATCATTTGAAATCTCAGTCCTGATCTGTGAAGGTTCAGGGTTGCCAATACTATTAGCATACGTGCTGAAGAGTTTCAGCTGATAAAGTTGTGAGTGGTGTGCTCTCTGGTATGCTCTCTCGAGGGACAGTCAGGCTCAGGAGATGAGGTTTGACTTCATTGACTCCATGTGACCTTAGACTGCTGCTTAAAACAGTCTGTTCTTTGTTTCTCCAACTGTCAAATGAAGATAATGATTCTTACCCATTCTTAGGACAGCGCTTTGAAATTTATAAATGAAAATATTATTTATATTCAAGAGGTTCCCAGACAAGGAAAATGAATGATTTCCATAAATGCAATATATTTCTTCCTTGCATCATTCCTGTCTGGGATGTCACGTCTAGTTTGTAGCGCTCGCACACACTGAGGATGGGCGTGAGAGACAAATACTTACAATAATTTTATATATATACAGTCCCTCTCTACAGCAGGTCTCTGTGTGTAATTTTCTGTATATACCTATATAAGGGTGTATATGTGTGTGTGTATAACAGATACACAGAATCACACCTAAAGTGAATGTGAATCTTTCCTATCTCACATTCGTGGGGCTGACTACCTTTGTAGTGCTCTCAAATAGCAAAAGCGGTAAATGTTTCATGTGACTTTAAAAGGTCAAAAACTCTATCAGTCTGTTGCCTAGTGAAATACATACATTGAAAACATTACTAGTTAAAAGGGTGACGTAATGTTTGTCACAGGATGATGCCATTGCGCTTACCTTAATACAATATTAAACTAAGGTCCAGTCTGCATAATTGTGGTTTCTGTCCAAATGGTAATGAAAATTCCCAGTGGACCTCTCTGAAGGGGTGATCAGATGCCCAGGGAGCTCCAGGGAAAAACTCTCTTTTTCAAGAACAGCCCATTGCACTGGGCAACAGTGTCTGTATGAAAGAACTTAACATCCAAGATAACAAGAGATCTATTGCTGCCTGCAGAATGGCAGCTGCACCTCCTTCCCCAGTCAATGGACCAGCTTGGAAGCTCATCTCTGCCTTCTGCTGTGAGTCTTCAAGCTCTGAAGATTCACTGTAAATCTAAATTTTATTCTTCCATCTCCTCCTGATTCTCTGTATTTCTTTATCTATGCCAGAATTTCTGCTGCAGAAATTTTTGGCTGTCTTTGGCTTGGCTATGGTTGCTCTGAAAGAAAGATTTACTTTTTGAATGGAATCAGTACGATGTTTATCTTACCACAGCCCTTACTTTATTAAATATCTCAGAAGAAAGTTCCTGGGGTTTTCTCTGTCTCTTGCTCATTCCTTTTCTCCATGTTTATTTTGTTTTCTCTCTGCACTGTTTGCTACCATCATGTGTTTGGTGAGTGAGGGTAAGAAGAATATGAGAAAGGAGAGTGGTAAAATGAATATGGCAGACATATACACTGTTGAGGAGAAGAGTTTTCTTCATTGCTGTTTGTAAATCATCCATTCTTGATAAAAATAAACATTAAGAATATTTTAAATTGCGAAGATGGTAAAAGGGAGAGAAAATATGACAGAAATAGTTAAGGATGAATACTGGTAAATTTGTTACAAACTGTCATAATAAATGTATGTTTGGTAACAAGAAACAAATGTTTGCAGATGTCCCTGAAGGAGAAACAGGGCATGGAAACTCTTCTTGCCAGATTGCTGCAGGTTCATTGACCCAAGCTTGATCCAAAGTCATGTAGATCTCAGTTCAGGTCCCTCCATAAAGCTGATCTTTGCAGTAAGCCCTGAAGGATACTGGCTGCTAGGCCTGACTCTGGCCAGGGCAAGTGCTTTACAAGCTGCTAAAAGGCTGCAGTGACAACACAATATTTGCTACACAAAGGGCTGTGGAAAACAAACAAAAAAAAAGCTCACTGCACTGTTTCCATTTCACAGAGAGGACCTTCTTCTTCAGGGAAGCAAAGTTTCACAGTATAGGTAATTTCACAGCTGAGAGATGCTATCTTGTTGCCTTAAAGCAGTTAAAAAATAAGTGAGAGGATCTATCACCTTTTTTTCCTAGGCTATTTTTGGAAAGTGGTAATTTAATATGGATGTGTTTTTTCAGGGTGGAGGGAGAGAGGAGAGTAAATTTGCACTGAGAGGAGGGAGAATGAATAAATATGAAATGGCTTCTCCTCCGGAGCCCAGGCTAAGGAATTTGCCTATTCTCAGCTCTGGAGAAAATCAGGACTGCTGCTGTCATTGTGTGGGGACCGCAACAAGAGCAATGGGAGAAATGTACACTCAAAACTTGCTGCTAAATACACCGGATGGGAAGCCAAACCAACTCACATCCCCTGTCAGTAATTTATAACAAAGTCTGCACAGTGTGGAGAACCAATTGCTTGAAATCAATAGAGATTTAATGACCTATGAAGGGAAAATAAACCATGCTGCTAAAACGCAGAAGGTGCTAACAAAGCCTGCTTGAGTGCCAGAGAAGAGAGGGCATCCTGGGCGAGGCGATGAGCATCCTGTGATGGGGTGCAGTGGGACTGCGGGGGGTCAGCGCAGGAGCCCTACTTGGCCAATGCCTACCGTCACTGCTGAATGTCTGCAGTATCAAAGGGTAGCAGATCCATCTGTCAGAGGATCTGAACTTCTTTCCCTGACTGAAGTGGTGACGATCCACGTCCTGATGGAAGCCCTGCGCCTGGCTAAGGAGGAAGGAGAAGGCACTACTTGAAGAGGGCATGGCAGAGAAACTCTGTGAAAGCAACAGTGCCAGGGAGGTTTTAGTAGACTTAAACCCAGCACAAAGCTGTTCTAAACAGTATTTCTAGCAGATCCAAAGAGTCTCCCCAACATTACCATCAGAGACTGCAGCTCAGGATTACTGACTGACTTCTTGTTTACACTGTGTAATGTTTCACTTCCCCGGCCAGGCAGAGGTGGGACTGTAAGATATTTAGCACTGGAGTCAGTATGAGGCCCTGAGGTGTACTTCAGGAATTATCTGGGCTTTGGCCAAATAATACATTAGACAGCCGTGTGTATTTATTACCAGGTTGTCTTGTAACTCCATGTCTCTTGTTAAAGTTTCTAAGTCAGTGTAAGTAGGAATAAGAGAAACCCACTAAACCATCTAGTCCATCTTCTGTCCAGTGCAGGATTACTCCCTTGAGTACGGTTACTTGTGCTTTGCAAGTGTAGTTTTAAATGTATCAAGAGATGCATCACTTCATTTATGAGAGTAATCAATACCCTAACAGACCTGTCAATAAGTTTTCATTTTCTTTTACATTTTGCCTTTAAAAATATCATCCTGTTGCAAGTTATGCCCACTGGTGTTAATAACCCTTCCGACATACATAGATGTCTATTGGAACTTCCTCTGTTCATTGCTTAGCCGATACATATATCTTTAGGGCCAGACTTTTACACACTTGCCCATAATATTTTGCTCTGTAAGTAGGCCTGTTAAAATGTAGGGGAAAAGGATGGCATAAGAATTAAAGTGCTACTCCACAGGAACAAAAGGTGCCCCAATCCACCCCTAAACTATTTTAATCTTTCCTTAAAAGTCAGCCCAGACAACCCCTTAGACACTATTGTTGCTCTCCACTGAACCTGCCCTTTTAGATGCTAATAAGGTACCCAGGAGTGAATTTAGTATTCCTGGTGTGGTCACACCAAAGCCATATGGAGTGGAATCTTTTCTTCTCTTTTCCAGAAGGTGATGTCTTTGAATCTGCAGCCAAAAATTTTCCTTTCTCTTTTTTTGCTCAGTCACATTTAATGCACTCTCTACTATCACCCTCAGGCTTCTTTCAGCATTACTTTCCTCATTTTCCCTTCTGAGGAATAACTGAGTTTTGGATTATTTTCCCTAGATGTCTAGGCTTGAATTTCTTCAAGTTGAGAGTCCTTCTGTTATTTTCTCCCCATAGGTCATATCATGTCATCAGCTATTAAGCACAATTCTAAATGTGGATTATAAATGATGGGTTTCATTTTCATTGATTTTCAAGGGGGAGGAAGGAATTGACAATTACCAACATGTCTGAATTTAAATTCCATCCGTCTACCATCAGCATCAGAAATAATGGGAATTTTATTCATTATAGCTTAATGTACAATATGTTATTTTGGATCAAATATTTTCACAAATATTTACAGCTTAGAAATTGAAAATCTTCTCCTTAATAATCCAGAAAAGAGATTCTTTAAGCCTTTATTCATAGACAAATGAGAAGTAGAATATGGCATATTTAGGATGTACAATAATTAAGTCTCAAGTAAAACAAGTATGGGAGTACGCTTTAGTATGGGTGTTGGATTGGCTGGGAGAAAACTGTAGTCTAGTAATTGCAATTCATTCTCAATTCAGGATGCTATATTTGGCTATGCTATATGTAATGTATTTTAAACTAGATTTACCAATGATGTAAACTGAAAAATGAATCCAATTGAATTATACATTCTCTAATGGGTGAAGCAATTTTGTCCAATTCTTGCAAAAGTTGAAATAAGGTACACAGATATTGGTGGTTACAAAAGTACTGCAGAAAAAGAAAGTGTCTGTCATGCAGGGAAAAATTCTCCACTCATTTGTACCTAGAGGGAAAATTCATTAAAGTTGCCCTTGTGAAGCTGAACAGAGTTTGCTGCTTTGCCCAGATATATTGAAACACAATTAATCCACATTTCAGCTCCATTTTAGAAGATAGAGATGTTCCTGGCACCAAAATTTCTTCTACTTCAGATTAATTCATCAGATTGGATTGCCTTTTCTCATGTAATCAAACTGATACATGTCCTCAGTTCCTATGCAAAGGCATTTTATGAAGATGGAAGGATGTAAATTCACTTGAAGGAGACAACTGAATTAACTGTGTATCAGCAAGCAAACCACACCGTGACTGTTTATAATCTCTGTGCACACATTGCCCGGTATGGAGCATTCCCCAGCATTAAGAATCAAATGGGGGGAGGGGTGGGGAAAGCTGGAAAAGCTATGGGATATTTGAAATGGTCAACTGATGTCAGTTCTGCTTGAGCATTTCGTGAAATAAACATTTATACTTTAGTGGATGGTGCTGTTAATTACTTGGCATTCCTACGCAGAAATAACTAAAATAAAATTCAGAATTTACACATAAATTGCATAGTTACACTTAGGTTATGCTAGACCTTGGTAAATTTTTGGTGCAAACTTATTCACTGAAAAGTGTGGTTTTGTGTGAAAAGTTTTTAAATTGCCAGACTTTGTGGGCCTTTTTTTCTACAGAAAGAAAAACTGATACAAAATCTGAATACATCCAAAAGTGGCTCTTCAAAAAGTTGATTCAAGTCCAAATGTTCTTCAATAGCCATAGTGAGCAGCCAGAATTGGGCATAAAGTTTCTCAAAACAACTCTGTGTAACTTCAACAACTGCACTGGGGGAATCTCGAGAGTGCTACTCTGTCTCCATGACACAGAGGTACGTCCCTTCCTTCTTCAGCTGGATTTCCCAGATGGACAGGGAGATTTGACTGTAAGAGTTTTCATTGTTCAAGACAAATCTACCTTTCTTCGTTGATCCAGCTCATCTCATACCCTCTTCCTTATACAAACTCAGTACCAAATATGTAAGGATATCCTGAGACTTAGTTTTCTTTGCCTTAAGCATCTTCAGCATTTCATGGGGCATGCTGGAGTCCAGTCTACCATGACAGCATTGCATTTGCCTGGACCTAGTGTGACCATGGCACAACTGAACCCAACTCAAGTCCAACCCAGGCCCAAGCAGGGTGGTAAGAGGAGAGCTGTTCCCTTGCCCCGGCTGCCCTGGGTGGGTGCCCTGTGCAACTCTGTTGGGGACCACCATCAAGGGGATAGAGGCACCTGCACACTCATTGGCCATGGAGGGACACACACTTGGCTGTTGTCTACAGCACTCTCAACACTGTCAGTTAACTTTCTTCTCAGGAGAGTTAAATGAGGCTGTGCTGAAAAGACTTGACCATCAACAGGTCTAAGATTCCCAACAAAGGGCTTCCCCTTTCTTCAATTCTTTCTATAGAAGAGGCCTTACACAGATGTCAGGGTGAAGACTTAAAGTAGACCCAGTTTCAAAGATTAATTCTTTTTCCCTAAGTACAGCCAGAGTCTGAGATGATGAAATACCGTGGGAATAATCTGTTATATCACTCCAAAAACTGCAGTTCCTAACTTAATTAGCTAACATGGCTTGAGATATGTAACACTGACCATTACAGAAAGCCTGATAATAAAGGGTAATGGTATAACACAAACACTTTAAATTAACACAAGCTATGTAGAAACAGACTCACTAGGATGCTGTGTCTCAGTTTTAAGGAAATTCTCCCAGTGATGGGAGGTACTAGAGTCTGCCCTTTAATTTGTCCTACTTTGTCTGATTCTTCCTCTTTCATATGCTAACTTCCATTCCTTTCCAGGAATATAAACAATTTTGCATATTCAAAACTCTTGGAAAAATATCTAAATCTTTTGATATTTATCAGACCAGATCTAACACAGAAGTTTCCAAGCAGTGATGAACCTAATAACCAATCGAACTAAGTAATAATTAGCAGCAATAATAAAAAAAAATATTGCGATATTCAAACTGAAATAATAAAATAAAAATCTAAGCCTGATCTGGGGAAATGGAAAGAACATTTAAAATACAAATGTGAGTTCCATAATAAAAGTACTCTATGCCACTACTACTACTATGCAGCAGTAATGACTCCAAAAGGTATGGCAGCATCTAAAAGCATGGAGCTCTTGGCCTAAGTTTGCATTGTTTTAAAGCAGTTGGCAAAAGTGTCCTTGAAGAGCAAGCCTGGTGTTTGGAATCACTGAGGAGTGCTACTGTGGACATTGCGGATGGGAGTGCATGGGAGAAGGGTCTGATAGAGGATGGGAACCAGCACATCTGAACTGGAGTGATTTGGGGTAAAACCACTGTGGAGGGTAGGACCTTGCTGAACAGGGACAGCAGCCTCTGGACACAGTCTCCACCGCTGGTGGGGGTTTGGCTGTGCCTTCAGCAGTTGGTGCTGGGGCTCGTAGCAGAGCTTTACTGGGAGCCCACGGAAGCTTGTCCCACTGGTGTGGGCTGGGAGGAGTGGGAGACTACCTGTTGAGTGTTGCAGTAGAGCCCACATCACACTAACTTTTATTTGTCAACAAGTGGCAGTGGCTGGGTGTAAAATGCTGTGAACTTTTTCATTATTGCTTTACATATATTTTTTTTTCCGTACATGAGCAGGGTACTTTGGCATTAGACAATTACCTCTCTGGGACAGAAGTAATAGTGGGGAGCATGCTCCTACGCCTCAGCCACTCCAGATTGTACCTCATTGTGTATTTAGTTCAAGCCACCAAGAAGGGAGGGTTCATGTTAAGGTGCTAGACTGTGCAGTGTCTAAATTATAATGGCTGAGGCTCAGACACCAGTTCTCTCCTGTCAACTTTGTTGTCAGGAGATTGTAGCCCAGCAGACGGGTGGTAACAAACAGCTGGGAGGCAATAACAACATTTACTCAATGAATGTGAATGAGAGCCCTACTTTAAATAAAGTTGCTGCTTGCTGACATCAGTACAGTGCCATGAGGCAATGACTCCTACATGGGTTTCAGATCTGATCTGGGTAAGTGGAGCTTGCACAGGTCTACCTTTCACCTTTTCCGTGCTGACATGTCGTTGGGGTTTAACATCTTGCTTGCAGGGGGCACCTTACAGGCTCAGGGCCCTGTATCTCATCAACTGTATTCTTCATTTTTTCTCATCAGTATCTTGGAAGCATGAGCTGTTCAAAATGCCAGCTGACAAAAAGGAGACAGTTAAAACAAATCAGTGAGGGGCTTTGAGATCTACCAATATTTTTAGTGTAGTATATAAGACCTGTTAGATCAGTACTGCTCTCTGACCACTTCCTCCATTAATACTTTGACCTCCAAGAATGCAATAGTGCAAAGGATTTTAAGCACGTGTTTGAATTTCAAGACAGTCCAAGAGAGCTAAGAAAAGGCTTAAATGTTTCCACAAACATGTGGTTTGGCATCATCGTACAGCCTCAGTTTTATTCACATAGTGTGATGGGAGGCAGATTGATTTTGTCCTTGTGCAGCGTTCATGAGAAAAGGCTTAATTTTGAAAATATGATGGTTGGCAATGTGGAAGGAGTCCTGGAGTTACCTGGACACAGGTACATACAAAATGAAAGCATTAAAAATAATTTCTGTGACAATCAGTTGTCCTTTAGAGTGGAAGACTTACTTAATTAAAAGAGATGGAAGCTAGCACTAACAGAAAGTAACTATGCATATATACATGTATATATAGCACGGACATGAGCCACATAACTTATAGCCCTGATGTTTGGAAAGATTGGGGTGTTCAGCCGAGAGACTTTGGGCTGACTCCCTGGGATGTCAGTGGAGCCTGTTCCTTGATGTTGTGGCAGTCCGGTTTGGCCATCTCTTGAGTTTGGGCTCAGCGATTACCTAGGGATAGACCATAATCTTACAGGGAAAGGATAAGACTTTCTGCACACGTAGAAGAGGCTGAGCTATTTTATATCTGCAACCATAGCTTGCATGAAACCTTAGATTTCCCTTTGGGATGAATGAGAGAGAAAGAAAAAATTCAGCTAGTCACTTTGGTTTTAGAGAGGCCTTCTTTCCTAAGTACACCAACCATTGCCTCCTTCAGCACCAGTGCTATACTACTGTAACCAGAGAAGCAGTTGCTGTGTAAGTTTAGTGCTGTCTGCACTTTTCCAGCAAGCTGAATGTTTTTTCTGCCTGCATGGTAAATTAACAGCATAAGTATACCAGGTGAAGAAAAGTGTGTGTATCTCCAGAAAGACTTAAGTCTGTAACAGATCTTCATTTTGACTATTCTCTATAAATTTGTTTGGAAGTACTGAAGTACTGAAATATTCTAGTTTCCCCAATAACACAAGTCAGTTAAAAAGATTCAGTGAGTTTGTCTTCCTTTAGCCAACTGCAGACTTCAAGAAAAAAACAACTGGAATTTCTCTGAAGGCAAAATCACATCATGTAATTTAGTGGCTAAATACAGATATATGCTTATTAGTTTAGGAACCTGTTTCTTGCATTTTTTTCCCCCATAATCTCTACAGTTATTCAAAGTCTTCCTTGACATTTCTCCATTTTGTACAACTACCTGAATTGAGCGAGGGTGAAGTTGCCCTGTGCACATTTGTGTTATATTGGCAAAAGTGCCCTAGGCAAGCACACTTTTTACTGGCTCATGTTTCATTACTTTCCTGAGCTGACCTTCTGGAGACGTCTGTTCAAGTGAACTTGAGCCAATGAAACACCAGGCAACAGACTGAAAATCTTGGTTTAATAGAGTCATCATGCCAAGTACATGGGAAGCCTGGTGACAATGACAGAGTGCAGTGCAGTGATTTGAAGGGTTAGCTGTTTCACCAGCTCCAGGCATGCCAGGCCCAGATGAACTCACTGAACTTGTGGTACACAGCCACCCCAGATGTGAGCAATAGGATGCAGAAGTTTTGCTGTGCAAGAGGCATCCAACCATCTGCCACATGCCCGATAGATCTGATGCATCCCACAGCTGTGTGACTGCTCATACGCAACAGTTGTGTGCCTGCGTAGCAGTAATTTTCCCAGAAAAAGTAGCTCCTCCTGCCTGAAACTGTGTGTGTGTGTATGGCGGGGGTGGTAGATTCCCATTAAATGGCAGCGTGTATCACCCAAAGGCAGAGTCTTGGCAGATCTCCAGATGCAGAGCCTCAGACGTTACAAACCAAACTGCCAGAGCCCTGGGGGACCTCTTTTTGAGAAAACAGTGAACAGTCAGACCCAAATCCCAAGAAGAGTGTTATCCCCTCTGGAGGCAAACCAAAGAAAATATTCACACCATCTCTTCCGCATAAAACCAGGGTTTTGGCGTTATTCTACTGGCAGTGTAGTCGGTTGCCAGACTGGAAAAGTAGATGAAGAAGGAGCTCTGCATCTTTGTTTTGTTTCCAGAATTGCAGTGATAATAGGAACATCTTCAAAATCTCTGCTGAAACCAAGGACTCTATAGGTAGAAATTAAGCACAACTGTGTCTATTAAACAATATTTAATAAAAGCTCTATAAGACTCCATGAATTGGGATCTTTTTATAAGTGATGCTGCAGCCACGTATGACACTGATTTGGAGAACCGGATGCAGGACATGTGTTGCTGCTCAGCACTCATGATAGGCATGGTAGATTTTGTAATCTCCTGTACGTTCCTGATACTGCTTTTTCTTTCCTTAGACTTCTTACCTTTGTTCACTGCATACACACACATGCTATCCTAGACTGAAGTGCTGTCTGCTGGTTAGGGGCAATTTTGCCAATGACTTTTGTAGGACTGAGATTCAATACCTGGTGTATGAAATACTTTTGTACTTGATGTATAAAGTAATTTCATACTCTGTAGACTCTCTCACTTTGATACATTGGAAAATGAGCAACATTTACTGTCTCTGAGAACTAAGACTGTCACGTTTTCTAAGTATGGTCTAGAGTTAGTATGCAGGCTATAATTAAAAAAAACCCGTGATGCACTGATCACCAAAGAAGCATTTGTTTATTTTGCCTACAGTGCAAGTTGGCCATTTCAATATTGGTCTATCTATAATTACATTAATATAAATAAAGCTGGAGTGTCTGTGCTTTACCCAGCTGAGGGCTAGACTTGGGTTTTAGCAGAGCCAGAGGGATGAATCTGATTTATTTAACAGATCAGTCAGATCGCAACTGGCCTTGTAATACAAAGGTGATAACCAGAGATGCCGAAAAGAGCTAGCCACCTATGGATTCAGATCAAGTGGGACCTTCTACATGGGGCCCCACAGTGCACCAATGATACCCGCGCTTCAAAGGCAACCCACAGGAGAAAAATGAGCCTGTGACCTTTGGTCCTTCACAATGAACAAAGAAGCCCAAGAGATGGCTGTTGGGCTTTCTTAACTCCACCTGATATTATATTAGGAATATACAAGTCATTAGACCCTGTCCTGACTGGATTTGCTGTTCCCGTTTTGTCTAGAAGCCCTCCTGGAAGATTTCTTCTGGATATAGAGCTTTTTCACCTTTTCTGAAGGGCCAGGTGTACACGGGAAGGCCTGTGCTGGTAGGGCATACACTTTCAGCAGCAGTGTGCTTCTGGACCTGTGCATGAGTGAAACAAGTTGAGCCGGTAAAGCACAGCCCTGCCAGCGTGTCTGGCCCCAGCGCATCAGGCACAGATGGAGGTCAGCTCTCCGACCAGTTTCATGTCCCTGATGGACGTTGCTGAGTCAACAGAGCTCTTCCAGGTGGATCTGGCCAAAGTCGTTTTGCCATTCTCCTGCAAGGCATTTGAGTTACACAGGTAATGACAAAAGCAAAAGAAGCAGCAAACTATAAATGCTCTGACTAAGAAATCCCTGTTCTTATGTTTACTTGAACTTCTCTACTTGTGTCCCTGTGACATTATAATCCTGCCAGTTCTCTGATGTCCACAGAGTGTTTTGGGGAACAGAAGTGATAAGACTCAAGCTTCTAACGCAAGCAAAAGAAAAAGGAAATCTGTAAATATGTCTACACTTAAAAATGATAAACTATAAATTTGAAAACAGGCTTATTGCATCTTTTCTACTCTGGCATCTTTATATTAGGGGAGAGCAGCTTTAATGTATGCTGGGACTATCCACACTGTGGGCACCAATCCAGACCCCAACAGCACATTAATTTTGTTCTGACCTAAGTAGGGTCCCAGTTCTGCTTGTCTGCAGGAGAGGCTGTATTTCTTGCTGCTACCACAACCAGTGATGTTACTGGCTCTTGCAAGCACCATCGTCATTTGCTCACCCACTGCTCAAGCTCCTGATCCTCCACTCTTCCTTCAGATTTGCAGCTACCGCGGTACCCCAACTGAGCAGGGGCTGACACTGGTGAACTTGCCCCACTAGCAGTAATGCAGCAAGGAAAGGCAAGAACAAAAAAGGGTATTCACAACCCGAGTCAGCACATCTTTCTTGCTTACCATCCATCTGCACAAACCATTGCTGAAGGATGATGCAGGGGTGGGATTGAGTGCTTAGCAAGGGCAGGGGGGTAGGGTGGCTCAGGAAATAAATCCTGAGGAAACTGTAGCCTCAGCTCTCTCAGAAAGGAGCATGTGAGGACATGCAGTCTTGCCAACCAGGAGTGCTGCTCGATTCCACATAAGCAGCCAGTTTTGGGGTCAGTTTTCTCATAGTTTTCCCTATGGCAATAGCAGTGAATGCATCCTGAGTGCCGAGGAGCTGCAGCATTAGTCGCTGTCTCTTCCTTGACAAAAATACTAATGTGTGACCTGCATACTACAGAGGAATTGGCAATTTTAGATCATTACTGGGGAAAACCATGGCAAAGATTAACTTGTCTCACCGTAGTGCTAGTGTCTCCTGCAGCAGTGAAGGAAAAAAAGGCTTGACACTGCACAGAATCCACTTTTGTCTTAGCAGGGTACTGGCTGCATCTGTTTGAAAGGCTTGCATTGTATCACTGTTCTTTGTTATCAGGTTTCCCATGGTGGTCAGTGTTACATATCTTACATTGTTTGAGCTAATTAAGCCAGGGAATCAGGGAAAGCACATTTCCGGCGGGGATTTATTGCCAAAAGATATTTCAACTGAAGGGGAAAAAAAGGAAATCTCCCTTTATGTCCAGCATTCCTGAGCTGTTTCATAATATTCAGCTTTCAGCTTCGTGGAAATGAACTGACAATAATGTCAAGAAGTTTGAACGTGAGCAGTTTTCCTCTGTTTTGTTGAATTTAAAAGCACCGTAAAGAAAGCAAGGGATCTGTGCAGCCACAAAAATAAAAATATTTGAATCATCTTGGTTGGAAACAGAGTTAGATGTTTTTCTTAATAATTTACACACAAATGATTGTTTGCTCCCAAGGTGCCTTGTGCCATTCTGTTGTTTGTACCCGTTGAGAAATGCAAATGGCAATGTTTTACATCTTCACCAGTATCTATTTAGGATGCTGTCAGAGGCAGAGGGGCATGGTTCACTACTGCCTGAACCCCGCATGGTCCTTCACCATTGCACGAATGGGTGCTCAAGGCACCCGGCAGCAGTACAGGCTGAGCCCTGCGTACAAGCCTGGCATGTCAGGGCCGGAGTGTGTTTTCCAGAACCTTCAGCTGCCTGGCAAGTGCTGCCTGCAGGACAGAGCCTTGACTGCAACATGCTTGTCGGCCCCTGAAGAGGGAAGGTCTACTCTTACGTATGGGATGTCGTATATAGGTTCATTGTTAGGAAATCCTGTGTGTGAACAAAGCTCTGCTTTTCTTCCAGATAATATTAATAATCACTGTAGATGGGACTGGTGATGATGACAGTTTCTTCATTTTCACCAGTAGGTCTAAAAGGCTTTGCTGAAAGAAGTGAGGATGATTATCCTCTGCCTGCCAAGCAACTGAGGAGCACTGTTGATTATTAAAGGCATCCAGTGTTTCAGATGAAAAGGTCCTGTTTTCAGTTTTGTGTAACTTTTGTCAAGCTTTGGCTGTTCAGTGTGAAATTGTCTTCAGATGTCTTCTGAAGCATGGGTTTTTTGGGTTTTTTTATTTGATAGGTAGTTTCAGCTGAAACATTTCAGCTCTCCCAAACATAACGAAAAAGAAGGGTTTCAACCATGGAAAAAGAAAAGGCTGGAAACTGTATCTTTAGAAAGCATTGGCAGTACCCCTCATTTGAAGCAGGCACCAAAAGTCTGATATCACTATACTGTCAAAGAAAATGTACCTAATTTCTAGGCCTCTGAAAAGTTGCAGTTTGCACATGCTCACTACAGAGGAGAGTGTTTTAGCCAAACTCCCCTCATATTTGGCCTGCAGCGAGCAGGCTAGAGTGCAGCCTGTCATTGCTATCAGTTAATCCTTTAGGTCAAGCGAGAAGAATCTTGGATAGAGGAGATGCCAGCTTTGCTGATGACACATACAGGTGTCAATGTGAAGCTGAATGATAACACTTCAGTCTTTCCTTTTTTTTTTTTTTTTTTTTTTAATTGGAAATTATATGCCAAAATTGTTAAAAAGATTATGTTGAGATGGAAAAATCAGAGACTCAAAGTCAAACAGGAGGAATTCCACAATTAAGGTTCTCTTCATAATCCCATGCCAGTCCCTTTGTGCAGATTTTATTATTATGATCCATCTTTAATTAAATGATGATGCTAATTTTTTCCCTAAGTCCCCATCCTCATGTAGTGCACAGGATGATTCTGCTGTTAAAATTAATGAAGACTGTATTATGAAGAAAGCCCTTGGCTGTAGGATCCTCATCCCAAGTGCTCCTGTAACTGGAAGACATGCAGCCCATGAAGCAGCAGGTTACAAGAAGGGAGAAGATTACATGGTGCCTTAGGAATTCAACTACAGGATGGCATATCCGTCCCTGCCACTTCATCCGTATGTGATGCTGACCAAGTCACTTAAAGCAGTTTTTGCACTGGTGGATGCTGAATGCAAATCCGTCACTTCCAGTGCTCGTGCCTCGGCACTCAGAGGGTCTTGACCCTGCTTCTGCTTTTCCCAGTGAAGACACCAGGTAAGCAGCACCGCGAGAGAGGATCTTCACCAGCAGGCCAGAGCTCCCTGCTCAGTTTCCCTATGTTTTTTTCCTGAAAGTAAATGAGCTAGACTAAAGTGCAGAGCAGATTGATACTGAGCTTGCATTCAGATAAGTAAGAAATGTGTAAGAGGTGTTCGTGGGTAGAAACCTGCCCTGGTGCATGCAATAAACCTTGGAAGGGAAAGAGGTGGGGAGAAAGGTGATGTGGAGCTTGCTGTAATGTTTCCTTCTATGGTCTGACTGAAAAACCTATCACATGGATAGGCCCTTCAAGTGACCCGCTGAACTGATAGAAAATAAGAGGACAAGCCATCTGAAAGTGCCTCTAGAGATCGGAAGGAAGATGAGTGGTACCTAAGCAACACAAAGTCTGTGAAATCAAATGATTAAAAAAACATCTCTGAGCTGCTCATCTTCTCTCACCTCCTTTCCTCTATGAGAAAAGGCAAGGCAAGAAGAAGGGGAAGGAGGGAAAGAGCACTGAATATTTTCTTTTATTCCACAGAAGCTCAGGTGCTGAACTTGTTACAAATTTTATTATATGCAAAAAGGAGCTCCTAATGGTTTTGGACTGTTTCTCCCCTCACTCTCCAGTCCCCACTCCTATTATATTGAAGCCCATTAAGAGCCCAGTGACAAGTGCTGGATGCTTGGAGAACGAGCAGCAAAGGCAGCAATGCTGCCTTCTCTCAGCAGCATGCGGATGAGCGAGAAAATAGTGTCCTTATCGCCTCCGCCGGTGCAGCAATCTGAGTGCCGAGAGCAGAGCAACCTCCTGGGCTGAGAGCAAATGAGGAGCAGCAGCAGCGTGGCTTTTTCCTGAGGCCATGGTTTGAGACAGAGTTGCTGCAGCCTTAATAGAGGCTGCAACAGCCATGGCAAACGTGACCCGCTCCATTATTGAATTGTGCGGTGCTATTTTGCTTTTGCGTTTAATATTGGTAATTATGCAATTTCTAGACAACTTCCCTGTCATAACCAGGGCAGCAATGCTGACAAAACATGCTTTAAATAAGCACTTGTCAAAGTAACAGCTATTTTTGTTTGCCCTATTTAGCACTGTGTTTAAGGTCTACAGTGGAAATCTCAGACAATTTAAAATACATGATGCATTTACTTTATCACTGCATCACAATATTTAAAATCCCTGAAGCTTGGAAAATGAAAGTGTTTTAACAGAACCTTTTGGTGGTTCCTGCCTGCATGTAAAGGTCATAGCTTTTGCAAGTCTTTCTTAAGAGTCAGGAAGCACAGACAAGCTTAGGGTTCATGAGTCCTTCAGCCTGTAAGGACTGTTGGGCAGAAAAGATTCAATATCCTGCTTCTTCCCATCTCTGAGACCTCCAGAGGGTTCTCCAGGGGAAAAGAAAGAACAAAATACCAACGCAAGACTTAGCAGTCCTGTTATTCCTCAGGTAAGAACCAAACAGAAAGCAGTCTCAAAGCCTCTTTGTTCATAATTAAGAAAAGATGAGAAATCCTTCCCTTCCTTTATGAGCCCTGTCTGAGGCGATGGTCTCCAGACTCCTTAGGCACTGGGCTGCCTTGTTTGCCCAATGCTAGCAGCAGGGAGCACAGGTACAACTTCAGCACATGGCAGGAGTTTTCTTACCCAAGGTGCTGTGAAGGAGCAACTGCAAGGCCTCCCCTGGCCATGCAGCAAAGCAGGGGTATGCACAACCCAAAATACATGGAGGATCTCTCTTCAGGTAGGGAAAGGGAGGCTAGATGGCCAGTGACATGAGTGTGACAGTCATTGAGGGGTGCTTCCTTTAGGAAATAAAACCACCGACCAAGCACAAAAGGATTGCAGAGTAACACACGGGAGCAATTCTTTTTTTTTTTTTTTTCCCTCTGTCTCCAGACTATGGACTTCCTAGCCTGTCTATTCCCAGGAAGCTTGTGATATGTTTCCAGAGAGTTTCTGGAGCTCTCCTAGGACAGTAGCCTCGAACAGTTACTTTAAAAAAGCTCTGGGGAGGAGGAAAGGGGTCCAGGAGGATCCTTGCTACCTTTATGCAGAAGACAACATGAGTAACAGCATTTGGGGGTCCTGTGTTTTGAGCAACACCCTTGCTTTCCCCTCCTTCTCATCTCTACCAGCGGATGCCAGAGAGACAGCCAAAGCAAACATAACACATGGGAAATGGTCTGTAAATCCAAAACAAAAGAGATTTTCTTTTATCAGCTGTTTCCTGTTGTCAAAGAATAAATTATTGCTTTAACTGTGTATTTTTTAGCACACTGTGCATAGAAACGTGGTAAATTATTTAACTTTTTGAGCAGAATTGAATTTTATTACAGGTATTAAAACAATCCTGGTGTCAATATCATCTATGTCTATTTTTCCCTATTGCATTCCCTCTCTTCTCTGGTGCAGGGGATAAAAAAAGGTAAGTCAGCAGCTTAGCAAGTTAGGCAAAAAAATGCTTTAAATTATCGTAATTTAATGGCACCTGCCTGATTCCATTGAGCCTGTTCTGCTCCGCCGCTGGAAGCGTGCAGAGAGGCTGGTGCAGATGTAGGGTGACCCCACGTTCCCGGAAATCCCCGTCTGCTTTGCTGCAGCTCTCGATCTCCTGACTCCTAAACGAGCTCCTGCAGCACCGGTCACTCACCGCTCCAGAGGGTGAGCTAAGAAGCTGAAAATAACCTCTTTTCTGATAATGCAGGGCTCCGCTCATAAAGGCAGCATTCTGGCATCCCAGATAAGATGTACACAGCCTCCTCTGGTTATGTTTTCAGGCTCCTGAGCCTTTCTCTGCCAGGCAGAAGGGCTCATGCGGTGCTTTTCCTTATATGCGGGTGCTGCTGAAAATGCCTTTCCAGGAGATGCTATTGGTGGGGACTGATGGGTCTGATAAAATCAGTCAGGGTTGGGGGTTGCTTTGCTCAGTGCAGCACTGACAGGCATGACCGGGGCTATGTTACGGAGCACTTCAGAGATTCAGGGGGTGAGCAGCTCCCTGGTGAAGGCAGGGGTGTTTCCAAGCTGTGGCCCAGAGCCTGCTGTGGGTACAGGGCGATGGGAAGCATCTTCTGCTGCCCCAGCTGCAGGTGCAGGTTTTATGGCATTTGGGTGAGAAAGGGGGTGAGCTGCGAGAAAAGAGAATAGTCTCCTAAAAGTGTGGGAACCATGGGCTTGCTGGGTTGATAATCCCTAGCCTAGGGAGGCAGATGTGATCTCTGAGATGTGATAATCATGCTAGCTGACAGGCATTAAGATATATTCAGCTTGGTTGAATTGCTGGCTGTAGATACATCATGAGTGGGCCCTGGCTTTTGGAGCGCTTGCAGAGGTGTATTTTGTAGGCAGAGCACTGTGCTCCCCTTTGGCACCTGTATTTGTATTTATATGAAATGATGATACTTGTGCATGGATACCCCATCAAACATCACCAGCTGGGCAGGGGTGCTTCTCTGAGTCCTGGCTGGCTCATTTCTGAGTGAAAAGAAGTACAGAGCCTGGTTATGTGGGCATATAATAAGTATGTTCCAGAGCAGGGAAAACAGTGGGCAACCAGGGTTAGCCAATGCCTTCCTTCAGTAACCAGGTCAGTCCTGCACCCTGGGATTAGGTACTCTGCCTTCAGAAATAGTGCTAATTAGGAAACACTTGGGAAAGTGGAATTTCCTGCTACTCTGGCAGCTCCTCCTCTTGCTGTGAGAGCCTCTGCACTTCACCTGGCACGCCAAAAGCAGACACTAGCAAAGCCTGTCCCCTCCATTGTACCTTTATGGGGGAAAAAGCCTGGAAGATGTGCTGTAGTGCTCTCTGGGGAAGCCTGCTGCAGTCAAGTGAAACATGTCTCACCTGTGCTGCTTCAGAACTCAACTCTCTTAGGTCAGAAACTGCCATGGCATCATCATGCAGTTAAAGTGCTGCAGAATATTCTGGACAAGATGAAGATGCTTTAATGTATGCTGACACTTGGGTTTTAGCTGAGGGATTTAGCATAAGTTTGCATACATGATGTTAAATTCTAGTGTAAATAAGGCATAGATATGAGCTGATAACCACATTCTAGGATAAAATATGGCTAGAAACACTGGTTGCTTTAAGATTTGGTAATCATGTAGTCTAGCAAGCATGAACTAGGACATAGTCAACCTGCCTAAAGTATTAGCAGCAGACATATCTTGAACAGACACATACTTTTGGAATATTTACAAGGTAGTAAACTGTTTTTGTGGAGCAACATACTCTTGGTCATAAAAACAATGCGCCCAAATCTGATTCTTTAGGGTGTGCTATGCTCTGATTTCCCTCAGAACAGCCCAAGAAAACCCAGGGTAAGCAGCAGGCTTGTCTGAAATATAGCTGTCCCATTTTAACTCAGAAATATGTTATCAGAGGTCTCACTTCGTAGAGGAGAGGAGCTTACTACACAGCTGAACAGTCTGCCAGGACTCCCATTAGCTGTGTGAGATGCTTCCCTACCTCAAGCAATGACCCATCCAAGGGTTTTTGTTTCAAATTTCATCAGGGGTGGAAGCTTCAAGCCCACCTAAAGCTGTCCTTGAGGTGAAAGCGTCTGTTTAATGCTGCTTCATTGGTCACTACAACACCAATGTTCACAGTGCGTTGCCACTGTTTTATGAGGATCAGGACAGGCACTTAACAAGATGATGGACACCAATGCTGTGTTTATGGGGCCTGGAGTAACAATGTGCGTGGCTCTGGTGTCATTAAATAAGCAGACCTAGAGATATTAAGCAGCATTTTACTTCTGAGTTTGTTCCACGTGTTTTTGACTCAGAAGGGCTCCTATTTCTTTCTACTTGTATCAATGCATGAGCACCAACAGGAGATAAGAGTCTGAATGTTTTGCTGGGTCTGGGCCTGCAATACGTGTCAGATGTGTATCTTGGATATTTTTGCTTTTGTCTTTCACTGATTTTAAGTTCTTTCCCTTAGGATTTCTTTGGAAATGGGATCTCCTCAAATCCTCCATGCTGTGCTTGGGAGGGAAGGGTTTTACACATGCTGCCTTCAGTGGGAACAGCTGGGGAAGGACTTGGCAGTTCCCCTCTACCTCCTTGCAACGGCGTTGATCTGACTGGCAAAATGAATGAGAGTCCCCACATCCTCAGGAAAATCACCATGATTTTTGTAACCAAAAGGTGAGTCTGCTGATTTCCATGACTCACGTAGGCACCACCAGCCTGCAAGCTTGTAATCCCAGTGCTTCTTGCAGTAGATGCAGCCAGATGTCTGAAATCCCCATGTCTTATCACAAGTGAAAAGGGAGCCCCTTAATAAACTTTGTAAAAGTTATCTTAAGCTTTTTTCCAGGAGGCATGTCATCAAATGCATGGACCCATAAAAAATCTCTGAGGGAGCAGAAGGCCGAAGGTGGACTGAGTCTTGACTTGAGATATTAGGCACTTATTGATCATATTTATCACTTCACAGCACAGAGAGAAAATGTTAAGTAAAAATTCTTATTTTTTAATAAGGGAATGTCTAGACTCCATTCTTTCTAGTCCTGAATCTAATAATATAACATCAGCTGCTTGTTCTTGGCAGTTAAGTTCTTTCCTGAAACAACATATTTATAGCTCTGCAACCTCTTAAAAAACAGTGGGCCAAACAAGTTATTGAATCAGCCCAAGTGCTGTGTTTTATCTGGGGATCCTTTTGGTTAAATGAGAATGCACCAGGATTTGTGGTTCCCCCAAGGACTGAGACGCCAGGAACACAATCTGCCCAGGACTGTGCAGACTGGGAGGGAGAGCTCAGGAGACTTGTGAAAATGGAAAACATGAGCTAGAATCTCTTTCCTTCCCTCTTGAGCCACATTTTCATTTCAAAGATGGTACTATCCTTTCTCAACTGGGTGTTTAGAGTCTGGTTTGAAACAATTATGATCATTCACATGAAGCACTTTATTTCATATTTAAGACTGTGTAGCAATAACGATTGAGAATTCATGTCTCCCAGGCATGGGGTAAATGAGTGCAAATAAAACATCTCACCACTGCTGTTCAAAGATCTGGTCTTTTATTTATTTTATTTATTAGAGTGTCATGTTATTTTTGAGAGTGTCTTCATCTTGTGAGGTTACTGTGTGCAAAATTCAGGAAGGCTTTTGTTGTAGGGCTAGGATCAGCCCTAACACTGCAGTGAACTTGTGGATCAGCTGCCACAAAATACTTCTACTTAGCCCAAGTATATGTGCTACTGGCAGCACATAAAGAATTGGTCTCTAGACTCCATTCTGAGCAAGGTCAGTCTGACAAATGAACAGATTCTCCTTGAGTGTTAAATACTAATCAAAAAGAAGGGAAGTAAATATTTCAGCCCATCTCAGGTATAATATGCAAAAACTGATACACTAGGCAAAATCCTGAGGTTTCAATTCCTGAGCTGTATTGGAGAGCTAACTGAAAAGCCTTGCAAGCTTGTTGTATTTTTTTCCTGCTAGGCTGGCTGTATGCCACACGTGGTACAAGGCAGGGCAACCTGAATGCTTGATCCAAAGAGCTGATGTTACCTGGTAGTGAGGTGTGCAGCCCGGAGGGTCCCATCTCTGCAGCATGGTTGTGCTGTACAGCCGCTACCCGCTGCACTGCGCACCTGCACAGGGAAAGGGCAGACCCGTGGCACTGCTCCTTTCCCCCTTTCCCTATCCACACCCCAGTACTCCTGGGAACATCATCCTCAGCAGTGCTCCCTCCTTCCTGGGCTGTGACAGCTGGGCATAAGCAAGGCAGGGATTCTGGCTCTCTCACAGAAAACGTTTTCCTTAGGTTTCCTTCCCTTCTGTAAGTGGGATCCTGTCAGCCTGATCCACCTCTGCAAAAGGTGGCTGTTGAAATCATAGGGGTAAAACAAAAAGATGATGTGTTAGCTCTGGGGTCAAAAATAGGTATTTGGTAACAGCTCCTCCAAGGGGCAAATAAATGCTCCACTGACAAACCTTCTCTTTCCCTCCACTGTATTTACCAGCCAAAATTTCATGGTTATTAAACATGGACACTTGTGAAAAGGAAAGGTCAGCTCACCTAGTGCTTTCTACAAGCCAGCTTGATTTCTTGATGACATCAGAAGAGAATGCTGTTAGATGGAAGCTTCTTTCAGCATAAAGACGACAGGACTGGAGGGGTGAGGCCTTTTCTTTCCAGCCATTGGTGATTTTTGTCAGAGGATGTATTTCTTGTCTCTCAGTCCCTTGCTGTGGCTTTTTATTTTTAGTCTGGATGTTGGCTATTGGCAATCATGATTGCAGTCTCTCGGAGCACTGCTTCGGGTGACATTCATCTGGAGAATGTTGAAACATAGGGGAAATAATTATACGCAGCAGCTGCAAGACATTTTTCACCCCAAAGGACACAGAAAAAAGCCAGCACAACTTTGAACCATGAGAGTTCAGCTGAGGATAGGAGCCAATCCTTTCATCAAGCTAGCACAAATCCCACAAGCAGACAGATCTGTGCAGTGTGGCGATTTCTGAGTAGAGTTAGTCTTGATCTGCTATCTCAACAGTGGATTTGGACTGGGATCAGCTCCCTGCTCCTGACAGTGGGCCAGGTGTGCCTCCCCTGCCAAACTGCTCTCTGCAGCTGGAGCAGCACCGTGGCCTTGCAAAGCCATAGTGGCTCTCCTGGCCTCCTAGACTGGACCCAGCACAGGTGGGAGCTCCTACATCCTCCCAAGGAACAGGAGTAGTGAAGCTGCAGTTATGCCTGAAATTTTCTTTACTGTGTTTCCATCCTTGTGGGCACTGATGGTAGGGAAGAGAGCTGGCTTGAGCAGCTCACGAATCTTCTCACATCAGGAGCGTTCCTTCCTTGCAAATTGGATGTTATTCCTCTGCTGTTGCAGAGTCACAGATAGCCCACTGTGATTCAAAATGAGCGGGGTAAGCTCCGTGTTGAGACTGAAGGATGCCACCCAAATGACCACTTAAACCAGGTTTTGAACTTAGCACTGCAGAAAAATTTAGGTCAGAAAGGACCTTCTTGTCCAATCCGCTGCTCAAAGCAGGGCTGACTTCAAAGTGAGAGCAGGTCTGAATGGTCTGTGTCGGGATAAAAAGGCTGTTGCACGCCTGCCTGTGAGCCATGGGGGGAAAGGGCTGCCTGGCCCACCTCTGCCACAAGCAGGCTGCTGAATGACAGAAATAGGATGTTCTCGGATTCACCTTTGGAAAATACTTATTAATTTGGATACCACAGAGACTAGAAATAGACTTTGCCAGGGCCTTTCCTGGCTCTTGCATTTCCTCTTTGCCTGGCTACCATCCAAATCATACCCACCAAAGCTTTGTTGTTGCTACTCAGATTAAAGCCAGATAATGAAGGACCAAGCTACCCAATTGATCCACCACGTGTCCCTGTTCTGCTGGGAATGTTGAAACCTGCAAAGCAGGATCGGGGGCCACGCACTCAGTGAAAAGGAAACTTGATGGAACTTGAGATGGCTGCAGCCCTCTCAGCATACTTGGGGGTTTAGAAGTCAAGTCAGTGTTAAAAGATGCATGTAACTTAAAGGCTTCTCTCCCTGCTCCCCTTGCAGTTTAAAGATGTGTATAGCTAGCTAGTTAGTCAGCTATCCATCCAGCCATCCTAGGCTGTTATTTTTCACAGAGACCCAGACATATGTATTTATACACAGACATACATACATGTGTCAGCATTTTTTGTAACCTAGCATTTATAGTATGCAAGACACCTCCCAAAGCTAAATCTGACATAATAAATCATCTGTACTTTCATAAACATTCATGGTATACATTAGAATAAGCATAAAAGCTTTTGCTATTTCTGCTGTTGAAAGCAAAGTTCAGTCCAGGTTAGTCTGATCGCACTATTTTGCACTCACCTGTGGGTGTTTGTGCCGCACATGCTTTTCTCTGAACGTCTGTAGGATTCTTTCTCACTCATTGGTATCACCTGCAGAACTTGGACTGCTGGGGTGAATGGGGGGAGTTGCAGACGAAGGCACCGAAGCTTTACTGGCACTCAGACAATCTCATCTCTGTCTCCCCTAAAGCAATCAGGTCCCAGCTTGAGCTAAAGCATAGCCATGCAAGCAAGCACAGGTTCAAAGTGCAAATAAATACGTGCTTGAGGGCTCCCTGTGGGGATGGAAGGTGAGCAAAAACAAAGGTAGAGACATGGTAAACATACCCAGACTGTCTGGAAGGAAGAACAGGTTTGCATAGGATGGGGAGCTGGGAGAACATATCACCATTCTGTTTTCTGAACTCTGACATGTCATCTGAGTTTCCATCTTTCTTACAGACAAAAAGCATATACCAAATTGAGATGGGAGGGAGGTTTATATATTTAATATTTGCTAAGTATTTTCACTTAGACATAGCCTAATTCAATCATCTCCAAGGCTTTCACTGAGGTGCAGGAAGAAAAAATCATGTTAATGTCAGTGAATGAGAAACTATCACTCTCGCATCAAATCTAGATGTTTCCTTATGTGTTGTTTGTATGTGTATACACACAAACACACACACACTCTCTAATGCATCTATATCTGGTCTCCTAACAGCAGGCACATGGCATCAAAAGGACAGTGAACAAACTGGGAAGGGAAATGTTGTTGCTGCAGATAAACTAAGGCTTCCATGGGGTGAGGGTGGATATTTTCAGTTTTCCCAGATGTAGGTCCATTCAAAAAAGCACAAAAGAAGAATACTCATTTGAGATGAACAAGTTTTTCTATAGAGACAGATGGGTCTTGTTATACAATTCCTTTTCAAATGGAGGCTCCAGTGTGAGGACATTTTAGGACCCCAGGTCCTTTGAGAGGGAGAGAGAGAGTTCCTGATCAGACCAGCAAGGACTCCCTGTTGCATTCAAACTGTGAAAAGCAAAGTGAGTGAAGTTTTGCTTTGCTTGACTGAGCTTTATCATATCAGTTATTGTTTTGAAAAGTGACGAGATACCTACTACATCTCCTGGGAAAGTGAGAAGCGACTTGCTTTGGAAGAGACGGTTATTATCGCAAAGTTTTCAACTAGCTCTCTATTTTTGGCTTTATGTATTCACGTCTGCTTGAATTTTCCCTGCAATAACAGCTTTGTGATTAAATGACTAGAATAAGTGGTTTCAGAGCATCTGGGGATAGGTAGAAATGTAATTATTCATTTTTCGATAGGTAGTGAGGTAGATATTGATTTATATAGGATATTAAATGCTTTGGAGCAGGGGAATGAAATATCATTAGTATTTTAAAACAGGAATTATTGCCACCTTGTTTTCTACTTTTAAGCACCTGTGGAGAGAATACTACTTTGCTAATGTTAGACCATTTGAATGCTTTGAATTATTTAGGGATCTTCAGTATAGGCTGATGCAAGTGTAAATGCTTGCCTATGGTAAGTCAAATTTGTTAAAAAAACCTACATGTTCTTCCTTACGGTCCTTTATTGTTAGTCACCTATGGTACTTGCCTAAAGGAAATACAGCCAAGCAGAGAGTTCAATTAAGAAATCTATCTATCTGTCTACCTACCTATATATCTGTTTGCCTCTCTCTCTCCTACTCTGTGGATGATATTACAATTGCTAGACATTACATTTTTATAATCTTTATTTCAAGCTAGGCTCTCATAAGCATCCTATTTCAGGCAAAATATGTCATTATCCCTGTTACAGTAGAGCACTAGCTTTATAAAGGGAAGGACGAGAAAATTCAGTTAATACATGAGTGAGTTCCTGTGGAGCAGAAGCAATGAAGCCCAGGGAGGGACTCATCCATGTGGGTTTCTGATGCCTAATAACAGCCAAGCTCTTGTAGTCAGTTCTTCAGCAGAGAAGCGAAGAGGGTCTCTCTTCTCTACTTAGTCCTTTATTTTCACAAAACCCGTAGGGATGAGATATTTCTGAAACTTCACCCCTCTGTCAATGTGCCTGAAAACAAAAAGCTTCAAGAGTTACCAGGAGAGACTAACGGATGGGCACTCAGGCAGGCTGTGTGAGCCTAATTTTTATAGGAAAGTAGCCTAAAAATGAATCAATAATCCCTGAACCATGTGTGCAAAAGCAACCGTAGCATACCCTAGAGGTGGAGGAGGAAGAGGCCTTCCATGGCATGCACTTACCCCATCCCATCCCATCCCATCCCATCCCATCCCATCCCATCCCATCTCATCCCCAACACCCACAGGAGAGGCAGGAGGCAAAGCCATGGATCTCCAGCATGTCTTTCCTTCATTGCACTGTCCTCCCTGCTCACTCGATGGCCTCAGTAACCCCTTTCTCATCCTCCTCCGGCTGTTCCCCTCAGGAGCATTTGATTCCAAAATTACCAGTAATTCCTTCTGGCAGGGGTTTTTCCCCTTTGCTTTCTTTTTTTTAAGGTTTCCGTATCTTTTCCAGATCTTCCACAGAGCGGCTATGGTTCACCACAGAGTTTGCTTTGTTGGCAACCTTTTGCAATGCTTTATCTCTTTTGTTGCTGCAAAACAAAATGCTTCTCATACTTGCGTCCTCTGGTGATGGGTATGTTTCAAATACATCGCTGACACCTTCGGAGGTGTAATAGGAGATGTTTCTCTCCACATGGCATATTAGCATTGACAGATAGGGGCTGTAACTGCCTAACAACATGAGTGTGCCAGAGCTTTCCTCCTGGACAGCATTAATGTTCAGTAAGGCTTCTTTTCATCCCTTTTAGCTTTCTCTTCAGGCCTCCAATTAGGATTACTTAAAACTTTTTTTTGGCAGAAAGTGGGCTATCAAATACACGCAGGTCTCAAAAACCAAAATGTTTGCTTTTTATAGACTGCAAACATTCACTGTTTCTCAAGGGAGAAAGAAAACAAGGGTCAGAGCTAAGATGAAGTGAGTGCCTCCCAGTTAGAAATAAGAATATCTGCACAGCTTAAATAACTGTTCTAAGGCCTGACCTGTGCTTCCATTCCCACCAGTTTTATCAAATCAGTGCTAACATATCTGGGGACAAACACTGCTGCTCAGGTTGAAAACTGGTGTATTTTCATCTAGTGCAAGGTACTGCCCAAACTGCCCAACCATCAGACTTGCAGCCCAAGTTATATTTTGCCAGCCCAGTTGCCATAACCAACTTGGACCATAGTAAATGCCAGACAAAAAGCATCTGCTTAAACCTCTTCCATTAACACACTTTTTTTGAGAGCAGCAGTCATGCCTCTGTGCCCTGGAGGAACTGAAGTACGAGAACCCCAACCATAAGTCAGGTCCCAACCACCCTAAGCTAACCAGTGTAAGTTAAATAGGAAACATACAGCCCTTTGTGCTGTTTTAAATAAATCTACTTAAAACCACACCCTTGGGGACTATCTATGTGAGAAATCTACTTTGCTGCCCATGTGTGAAATGATGGGGTAGTTTTGCCTGAGCTAAATAGGGTCCAGCTGTAGTGGGCAGAGAGAAGCAAAGCCCCACAGCACTTTAGGCCACCTCCCACAGGTACATGGTTTAGGGTCAGGCAAAGTAGCTGCTGGAGGTATCTCTCCCTGCTGAGGGAGCTTAGGTGATTTCTTCAAGATTTCTTTGTCTAAAGATTGCATCACACAACCAGGAAGCCATACCCAGTGCTGCATGGGAATGCAGGCACTAAATATTGAATGATCAGATACTCAAGATAACATGACTGTGAGCAACTCATGAAGAAAACATGAACTCACGAATGTTCATGAAAACTGAAGTTGGCAATTACAAACCAAGAAATTAAAGGCAATCATGGGTTGATCATAGATCAGTTGTAATGGAATTGTAGAGCTACAACAAGGCAGAAATTTGCTTGCTTCTTCAAACTCCTAAGTATAATCTTAATGTTGTTTTTTCACCACTGATTCAGAAAGAGCCATAAACACCATCAGTTTCTCTAATGTGTTAGCATACCTTAGAATGTATTGGCCTAGATGACTCCTGAAAATTTTCAGAAGATTTGTCTCCATTTTATCTCAAGACCTAACGCATACACACTGAAAATTTTAGCAAAAAGTGAAAACAAATTGCAGTGAAATATTCTCTCTAGGAATAAAGAGCAAAAGAATTTTGGAATTCTGTTCAAAATGCTCTTGGTGCTGCACATCAGCCTTTCAGAAGTAAGATGTCCATAAACATTTCCATGGAAGTTCATTTATTTCAAAACTCGTAGTAGTATGTAATTCTCCTTCCAATTTAATGTGGGTGAATATAGAACTACTTTGAATCACTGTGTAATATTTCATATATAATCTCTCTATCTACCTAGTAAGCACATTCTCTGGAAACATGAATAACTTCTATATCTACACTGCACACTATGTCTTTGTGTATGTTTCAGTTCAAACTTTTCCATCTTAAGATTTCTTTTTGTTTGCAAGTCAGCGATACTTATGTTTTCCATTTTTTAGCCTTTCCCTTATTTTAAACATAAGTCAACAGAAAAAAAGTCAGCTCCCTTAACGTATAGTACAGCTCCATCTTTGATCCAAGTTCATTAATAAAAAATAAAGGTTTGTGATTATTTCAGGTGAGTGCCTAACAATACCTTGTACGTGCTACTTTTGCACATAATTAAGAATACATTTCTCACATCTTGTTTCTTAAACATATAAATAAAGTTCACTTTCTCCCCTCCCCAAAATGTTTTAGAATATACTTTCTTTACATAGGCTTTCACATTTTTTCCACTGTCTTACATTCCTACAACCTAAATAGGTCATAGGAATAGGAATACTTTCTGGAGAGTATTTACTCTCCAGAAAGGCACTATGTCTAAGGTCAATGAAACAGGAAAATGAAACCCTGAGAGCAGCCACAGAAACTGCCTTTACACTCACCACCTCTTCCAGCAGCAATGGTTAAGTTTAGCAGCAATCTATTATTAAACAGACCAGGATACTTCAGTCTAGAGAGAGATGACTGGGGCCAAGGTGGACTGCAGCAGTGTGCTATAAAACCACAAATGGCTGGAGAAGGTATAAACAGAAGGATTATTTACTATTCTTGACAGTGAAAATGGGATACCCAGTGAATTAATCAAGGAGTGGATTTAAAAGAAATCGAAAGAATTCACCAGCAGAGTCTTATACCAGGAAGTCATCGCCACAGAATATTTAGATGGCAAAGGTATAAACAGGTTCAAAAATGTATTGCATAAATTTGGGGGGTAAGATTGATTAAATGTGATAAACATAAATACAATCATGAATGTCAGGGAGAAGATGAACAAAGAATGGCTATTTACTATTTCTTAGAGTTTTACTTGGTGCCCAGTAGCTTGAGGTTTTTTTTGGTTGACTGGGCAGTAAATTTCTAACAAACTGTCGTGGTTTAACCAGTAGTCAACTAAGCACCACACAGCCTCTTGCTCACTCACTCCGCACAGTAGGATGAGGAAAAGAATCAGAAAAAAAAAGTAAAATTCAAGGGTTGAGATAAAGACAGTTTAATATGACAGAAAAGGAAGGGAAAGCAATAATAGTATAATAATAATAATAACAACAACAACAACAACAAATTATGCACAATGCAATTGCTCACCATCCGCTGATGGATGCCCAGCCCATTCCCAAGCAGCGGCCACCAGCCAGCCTTCCTCCTAGTATATATGCTGAGCGTGATGTCATGTGATATGGAATATCCCTTTGGCCAGTCGGGGTCAGCTGTCCCAGCTGTGTCTCCTCCCAGATTCTTGTGTACCCCCAGCCTACTCACTGGTGGGGTGGGGTGAGAAGCTGAAAAGGCCTTGACTGAATGTAAACACCGCTTAGCAACAACTAAAACGTCAGTGTGTTATCAATGTTATTCTCATCCTAAATCCAAAACACAGCACTGTACCAGCTACTAGGAAGAAAATTCACTCTATCCCAGCCGAAACCAGGACACAAACACATGTAATTAAGCTGTGGAGCTGATTGCTAGAAGATGCCAGGAAGGCCAAAAGCAAAATGCGATCAAAAAGTGATTGGACAGATTGAGATCAGAAAAGACTCTTGAGAGATGTTAAATACAACAATATGAAGACATCCTTCAGCTCAGCTTGTCAGAATCTGGAAGCCTATGCCAGAGGAAGGATGAATCTGAATTTGCCCTTTCCTTGCCCGTTTCCTGAAGCATCTGCTCTTGCCGGCTGCCAGAGACAGCTTTCTGGGCGATTTGGTCTGACCCCGCTGGATGTTTTGTAGGTTTGTATCCAAATGATCAGTAGTAAAGTGGCATTTGGATCATCCTCAAAACAGAAGTGATGCTGAAAGGCAGGGAAACAACAGAGGTAGTTTACAATCCTCCTGCAGCCACGGCTCGTTTGCGGGCTCAGAGGGATGACAGCACATCTCTGTGTGTGTTATAAGCCTAATGGATCTGGTCACTGAACTCCACAAAAATCCGTTTACCTGTTTTGGGGTTTTTTAACTGAAAGTTTTAGCTGCAAGAATTATACAAAGGTGGTGAGTGTTGCTACAGCTGGGTTAAACCTTTGTGAAAAAGAGAGTTTAGAAGCATCTTTCATTTAAAATGGCTGTAAGAGGCATTAAGCGTGTGTCCTCATCCTCCCCCCTGCTCCCCGCAAAAGGCAGACTGGGTATTTTTTAGGAATTCAGCTGCTCTGCACCGCAATGCCTGGGCTGAATGTTGTTTCAGGGGTGTGGTGAGCATGTTTGTTGCTGTAGGAAAAAAAAAGCTAAGGTGTAGAGGGAATAACAGAGCTCACAGAAGCAGAAGAAAGTTTGAACAGAGTCTGATGATTATGTGGTTTTGGCAAAATACTGGCGTCGGTTTTGGATTGGGGTGTTGACCAAAGGAGGTTTGGAGTGAAGGGTAGGGGAAATGACCTCTTTTTTGTCGTTGTTCCTCCTGTGCTTAAAGAAGCAGGATTTTGTACAGCCTTCCAAATAAACAGAATTGCAGCAGAGATACCTGATTGCATCACCCATTTCTCCTTACTGGAATAAGCTAGAAGAGTTTGAATTTTCATTAACCACTCAGCCTAGAGGGATAATAAGGCATTTTACAGAAACCAGAGAGAGAGGCAGGGTGGCCCAATTCTATTTGCAGTGTGATGCACCGTGTTTCCACTGATTGCGAGGAGATGTGACTTCTTATCTTTTTGGTGCCTGAGTTTTCAGCGGTGAAAGGGAGATGTTCAGGATGGCATCAAGCTGCACTGAGAAATACTCCTTGGTTTGCAACTGGGCTCTGTGAAAAGGGATCCATGCATTTTTCAATAAGACCCTCACAACCGTAGATCAGCCTTGAGTCAATTTTAAAGTGTGTCAGGCAAAGTCCTAATTTGTGTTATTTTATGTACAGTTCTGTCCCTGGATCATCCAAATTCTGTGCTCCCGAGTCTGTCTGCAGAACGACCGTGAAGGCTCTGGCTGGGGATGAGGGGAGGAGAGAGGTGAGGAGGCTGGTTACCCACCACAGCAAAGCAAATCTCTGTACATCCAAGAGCATCTCACAGAGGTTAGAGAAGGGGTGCTTCAAAAAGGTAACCCCTGAAAAGCAGCAGTTCAGGAGCTCTGCTATGTGAGTCATTTTATTTCTGCAAACAGAAAGAGGAAAAAAGCCCTACCTAGCTTTGTAGCCGAGACAGAGTCACTGTCTCTCCCTACTTCTTGGCTTTTCTTTTTTTTCTTCTAGTACATAATGGGAAAGCATGTTAGGCCCAGAGCTCAGACGTGGGAGGCTGTGAGAGAATGGCAGCTCCAAGACGGTAAGTGGAGGTGACAAGTTCCCGGCAATATTAAACATTAACACCGAATATTTTGTTAGTATTTAACTCCAGGACGTTTCATGTTACTGAGCAGAAACAGAACATCCCCCCTCACCCCCACTATTTTGTTCTTTACTCCTCTGTGCTGTACATTCAGAAGGCAGGGATGTAAGATGCCAGCTCCTTCAGGGTTGAAATGGCTTTATATAAACTAACAGAGAGGGCGAGCTTATGAAGTGGAGACAGGCTCTAATTCTGTACTCTGCTGAGACTGCGACTTGAAGATGGGGAATACTTTGTGCATGAGGTGGGCATGTTTATGTGTGTATATATATGAATGAAGCTGAACACAGGAGAAATCCCGCTCATTTAGAAATCGGACAGCGGCAAGCAGCTGAGGGGGAGAGCTGGAATTTAAAAGTGATCTTTTAAAACGTTTATGTATATTTTGTTGCTGCTGGAAATGTCTCTTTGCACCTCAGGGAGGTTCCTGAACTTCCATTGTTGGGGAGCAGCTGGCCCGGAGGGGCAAATTCATTTCTGCCGCAAGACAAGAGGAGTTTTATCAGGGAAGCAGCTGCCCTGAAGCACCCGCTGCTCTCCATCTCTGCAACCAGAGTGAATGCAATGTCAAGATTGCTCCTCGCATCCACCTGGGTGCTCCTTGCATTCTCCAGCCTACAGCTCCGGTCCTGGCGCAGAGCAGTCATCAAGCCTGCCATGGCTTTCAGCACCCGCTGAACATGCAATTCCGATTGACCGATACATTTTGGGACTACCCATTACAGTGGCATAATTGCCGCCCTGACTGGGAGCCAGGTTAGACCACAGAGAGAAGCGGTTTCCATCAGCGGCCCTGGAGCAGGGCAAGGGTGTGGTGGGAGCGCTGGGAGCGCGGTACGGGAGCACGTCCTGCTTCCTCTCCCGCTGCGAGCATCCCATGCTGAACAGGGCGATGAGAAGCCAGGAGAGGAAACATTCCCCTAATGTAACAGGAAATGTAAACAAGGGTATATTTACCAACAGCACTGTCTCCAAACACCCAGGCTGTGCTATTCCTCCGAGTGAGGTGTCCTGAAGGACCAGCTTTGCTGCTGGTGGGAACTGCCACGCTTCTGCTGAGCTCAGTCGCTGTTGCCTGATAGCATCTGAGGAGCTGGTTCTCACATGCCAAAAGAGAGAGACATGCAAATGCACACACCCCTGAAGATCTCCACCCACCGGCCCCCAGACAGCAAGTGGGAAATCAGGATGGCCTGGGGAGGATGGCTTTGCTCACTTACCCAAATGACCCTGAGGACCCCTCCCTTGTCCACTCCCCAATCCTGCAAGAGACTACTCTCTCTTCTGTCCACTGATATTTTTCCTCCAGGACCTGCCATCCACTGGCCCCAAGCCCTTTGTATGAGACATACTTCTGCCTGACCAGCAACATTTGCAAGGTGCCAACATTGGTGGTCTGTGCTCAGGTTCTGGGGGCAGGAATGTGAGAGTCATGAACCAGAGCAAGCTCCAGTTTAATGGAGAAGGCTGATTTCTGTTTGACTTTGCATCACATGTAAAAATGGATGCACCTGAGTTTGCACCAACCTTTAAGTCAACAGGTTTCTGAATGCCCACCTCAAAAAGTCAGTTCATTTCCAACTCACAGGCTTCTGTGCATGCAGTACATGCCCCTAGGACTTTGTGTGTGTTGCCTTTAGGCAAAGGGAAGAGAAAAATATCTCCAGCATGCACATCATGAAGACCCCCATGGGTTCAGGCTATGCAAGAGAAATGCTTCTTATGCCCCTGGGACACATGGAGTGAGGGTGGGGTGAGGCAAATGAAACAGAACCTGCTGGCACGTTGTGCTGTGCAAGATGTGCACATTCCCTGGAAACAAAGGACAGCAGGGCCTGAATTTCCATTTCCTCTGCCCTGACAACTGTGCAGCTCTTTAGCCTGGTGGAGCTACCCCCACCCCATTTAGGGGTGTGTTACTGCAATCAGGATCCAGCCCAATGCAAATCACATCCTCGCCAACTTGCCTTCTGTGGTCTTTAATTCACCTTTCCATTTACACTGCTGTAAATCAAGATTAACCCCATTAAGTCAATGGGCACATACTAGCATAAAAGCAGTGTAAGTGGGAGGTGAACCAGATCCAGTCCCTTTATGGGGATGTTATCTGATTATTTACTACACTGTTAAGTAACAAGTGCTATCTATAGCAAACTTAATAGCAAGCAGTAATGTGGTGCTGGTGAGATACACAGCAATTTACTGTTATTATTTGTACATTTTACAACATTTTAGGAGAACAATTTGTGGGGTTTTTTTAAGTAAGCATGTTTGTTCTCTCTCTTGAATACAAAAGACCATTGTTACCCTGTTTTGTTTCTCACAGATTTTGTTTGTCTTCTGGTTCCTTTTGGGGGATGAGAGCTCTGTTCTGAGAGTGAGCGAGCTTTTTGAGAAGCAGCGACACAAAAACACTTATGCCTTGAGGGAGAGCTAAGGAGAAGTGATGCCAGGTGATGCCTGTGGCACACTGGGGACAGCAGATACCTTTCCTGACATATTGTTGTTGTGGAGCATCAGTCTAATTCTGCAGTGGCCACAGCCTGAATGAAAAGGGGTGGCCTTTGGGATACTTGGAAAAGAGTAAGGACACAGTAAATGGAGATATACAGCTCAGGCTTCCTTCTTCCTCACACTTACCATGGCCTGTAGCTCTGTGTCTTGCTATGCTTGCGGCAGCACATCTTGGTTCACTGACGGGCAGGGGACAGCATACCCCAGTCTATGAGAAGCAAGAACCAGTGCGCCTCCAAAGTGTTTGTGGGGGGTCACCCCATGGTGGGGCAATAGGACAGCCCTGGATGGGTTGAGCCACCATCCTCATTGCCTACAGGGTAAAAGCACTGGCAGAGACTGAGGAACTGGCCCTGGGGATGGGGTCAGAGCACCGCAGAGCTGAGACTCAGGGCTTGTCCACACAGGACACAGCTGTAAATAAACAGTGGTGGTTAACCTGACAGTGGTTAGTGTGCTCATTAGTGCATGCTCAAAGTGCAGAGCATCACCAGCAAAGGGTTGAATCACTCAAATGCTTTTAAAATTAAATGCTTTCTAAAAACACATCCTTTATTTCCTTTTTAACCTAGCAGTTTAGAGAGCAGCCTCTGAAACATCAGTACTGGTCCCCTGAGACCTTAACCACAGAACCACTGGGCATTCCCCTCCTAGGCGCCCCTGCTGTTACCCAGCTACGTGCTGAGCTGGATGGAGGAACTGGTTTTGGTTAAAAATTAATCCAGATAACCGCAATGATTAGTTTTCAGCTGCATCAGTCTCCTGCATGGAAGAACTGATGCCAGCTCCCTCAGAGCCCGGAGCAGAGCTGTGCTGCTCCTCACCCATCTTGCTGCTCTTCAGGTGCCTGCACCTTTGCAAGTGAAATGTCTTCCTCTGGATGCAGTGGAACCTCGCATCTCCTTGACAGTGACTCTCGCAGAAAGCACACCATCAAGTTAATGCAGTTTTCCTGTTTCTTCACTGCCTTCCTCCATGTTTGTCTATAGAGTGGCTCATTCACTGGACCGGCAGTCTGGTGTTTTGCTTCTGAAATCAAGAGGAAGAAGCAATGGCACAGGCCACTGTGTTGCCACTCATGCTCTGCCTCCTCAGACTCATTGCATGAAGCTAACTGGGTCATTTGCTTTCAGTAGCAAGGTTGTTTTTCTTCCCCCTCAAGTAAAACTGGCTTTTATGTAAATAATTTTTGGACCAGCTGCACTGAACTAATTATCTGGGTCATTCAAATTTCTGCTTCTGGAAGTAATTATGGCCTTTGGGAGTATACTGTATAATACCGATTTATGATTGGAGACTGAGAGTCTTCCTTATCTGCATGAATAGTATAAAGCAAAGTTAGCAAATCTTCCTTACATCCTCAGGGCCGCAGAGCGCTCCTCTCCTGTGTACAGAACTCCCATTCGGTCTAATAATCATCTTCCTTCTCCCCTTCCTCCATATGCACATACTGAGCACTCTCATTCTGGATATAGAGCAGCAGGCTCTAGTCTGCCATTGGGGACAGTGCTCCAGCATCCTTATCTACTTTTTTTCTGCCCGAAACTTTAGCTCCTAACTGGGGCATCAGAGAAAACCAAGGAGGAAACTTTGGAGAGAGGGGCAAGCATATGCGAGGTGATGAGCAATGGGGATGGGTCTGCTGACATCTGTTCAGGAAGGAATGAGTTTACACAAAGATATAGGCGTCCTAGATTTTGTTTGCAAGAGTCTCTGAGATTGCAAGTTTGTAATTTGCCCTACCTGTGTAGAAGGGCTGTCCTGCACTGCTAGCAGAAAAGAGGACAAGAAGAGGAGGGTGAGAGGTGGTAGCAGTTCATGCCACATCTCAACTTGAAGGGGCTCAGGGCCATTATCTGCCCCGTAGAGGGTAGACCAGCTTTGGGACTGCTCTCAGCTTGGCAGTGCTGCCTAACAAGGAGCATGGAGATGGTGTCAACCACTGCTGATTTCTTGGTCCCGTGGCCAGCTCCCATGCTGAGGGAAGCTCATTTAGCTCTTGAGCATTAGGTTTTCACTAAGAACAAGGACCAAAAGCTCTGAGCTAAAACAAAGCTGTGTAACACCAGGGCAGGAGAGGACATTAGCCTAGAGACACAGTCAAAATCAATTGATGGAATGGGCAGAAAGTGAATGTTATCAATCAGCCTTATTTTTAAAAAAAATTTAATTATATGATTCATATAAAATATAAATTCAGTAGTAATATAGCATGTTTGTATATCACTGGACATAAAGACAAAAATGACACAGACTCAGAGTACTTCAAGGTTTTTGAGCTCATCTTCAATTCATACCTGCACCTTTCAGCAACTCCCCCCTGACATAGACTCCTTAACCATCCTTTATTCTTTTTTTCCCCAACCAGTTTATCTCATTCTAACTAAACTCAATACAAATAAACCATAAAGCAGTAAAATGGAGGCGGGCACCAAACAGGAGAGCTGATCCTATCCCAGTGCTCAACTTTTTGTGTGTTGCAGCCTGCATTAGTCAGTGTCCAGCTTCACTCTTTTGGCAGAAGGATCTGCCCACTCTCCTGTGCTCCTTCACAGCCACAGGGTCCTGGCCACAGTTAAGTATTTTTAGGCATTGCTACAGTAAATATAATTAATTACAACACAAGTAATAATGGTTTCTAACTCAGAAAAATCACTGTAATTAGATGTCCCATTTACATGCCACAAATATTAAAAATGAAATTAAATGAAAAATAAATGAAAACCTGGTGTAAGATGCTCAGAAATGGGTAACACTTTTTCAACTAAAATTTTCTTTTCTAGTGTGCTGTAGTTAAAGGAGGGGATGAAAAATGTGGATTTGCCAGTTACAAAGTTACACTTTGTACTTACTGACTGAGTTTTCCTAAATTGTTTAGTCTTGAAAAAGTAACCACCCTAAAAAAATCCAACATCCCACTGGATCATTTGGGAAGCAGCATTTGTATTTTCTCATTCAAAACTATTTTTAATTTTGAATTTTTCCTTTAATGTGCAGTTAAGCAAGTTTTAAAACACTTGACGGTGTTTTAAACAAAACTGAAACCACCACGTCAAGTAAGGAAAAACCGCATTTGATCCAAACTGAGTATATGTGATTTTATGATTCACCAGAAAGTGTTGAATTTTTTTCTCTTTCAGAATGATTGAAACCAACTCCTCTCTTCCTTTCTCCTGATTTTTGGGACTGGCAGTAAGCCAAAACCTCATTTGCCTAGCTGTAGAAAGCATCATTAGTCATCAACATGGTTAGAAGGTAATAGCTGGAAAGTTAGGTGCTCCAGATATTAGACCTGATCTTATTTAACATTCTCACTAATGATCTGAGAGTGTATGTGTACTCTATATTAATTGTATTCGTTGATGTCACCCAGATTCAGAGGGGTTGTGAACCCCAGTGGGGGGAATGGGAGATTGAATAAATGGACAGAAAATGAATATCCTTTCAAATTGATCTAATTAAGGATGTTCGTTTCAAAAAATGATAGTTAATAGAGCTGGGGAAAATAGCCCAAAATGCAGATGTTA
Organism: Strix aluco; assembly: GCF_031877795.1. Classification (NCBI taxonomy): domain Eukaryota; kingdom Metazoa; phylum Chordata; class Aves; order Strigiformes; family Strigidae; genus Strix; species Strix aluco. The sequence continues at coordinate 152,790,296 of NC_133931.1, read as the reverse complement.
GCTAAAGAGAGATACTCAGCAATGTTGTTCAGAAAAATACTGGATACTGGCTGGCCACAAGCTGGAAACAAGCCTGGTGTGCAATGTAAAGGCAAAATGCATCTCACCTGTTCAGGCTGAACAGTTGCTATAAATGACTTCAAAAAGAAGTAAGACAAACTCGTGAGAAAAAGGTCCATCAAAGGCTTTCACACTCAAAGTTCCTGAAATGAGCGCCAGCTCAGGAGGTGTCTAGAGACTGCCAGATGCCACCAGGGAAGGCTCTTCTTTACTTACCCTTTTTAAGTGCTTCCTCAATTCATCTGCTGCTGGCCAACGTTAGGGACACCATCATAAGACCCTTTTGGTTTAGTCCAATATGAATGCTCGTATTTCCCTGTGGACATCCCTGTTTCCTGCAAGCTGAAGGTCCCTCCATGATAGGGGATCAGTAAAATGATGCCCAACTGGGCAGCCCAACACAAGAGAGGAGCAGCACTGGAGATCAGCAGGAGCACATGACCAACAACAGGCCAAATTACAGAAGAAAATTCCTGACACTGGGAGCTGCTAGGACTGCAGGAAGAAACTGTCCCTACATGTCCAGACCATTTCTGGAATCGTATAAAAGTGGAAGTGACATTTTGTTGGCTGTTGTACAGGAAAAGTATCTTCTACTATAGCGGGCAAATGGATCTAGTAGGTCTTCTCCATATTTAACCTCTCTACCAGTTGTCTTCTACCTTTGATCTTGCTAGAAATCAATGAGCTCACCTAATCAATGAAGAACAGTGCATACAGATTGAAGGCAACTCTATGTGATTCTTTGAAGCTCCCAAATGTCAACTAAAACATCGTAAAAACTTTTCCAACAGTATTTATTGGCTCATCATTTATAATGAGACTAGTACAGAGAGTCAAAGACACAGATCATAATGTCTGCTAACAGACATGTTTGGAGCACTTATGCAAGTCCTGCAGTAGGGCAGGAGTCAATATTTATTATGGATACATAAATGATAGCTGAGAACAACGATCAATTTTCCAGTGAGCATTGGAGGAGTGCTCGCTCACCTTTTCTTACTTTTCATGCCTCCAGGACTGCCTGAGCAGCTTTAAACAATCATCAGATGAGGGTTCTTTCCTCTTAGTTACTTCAAAATATCCTCCTCTTCCCTTCTCTGGCATTTAAACCAAACTGAAACCTCTCCATCTCAGGTAAGTTGCTCTGATTTTTCCCCTGAGCTCTGACTCACTTATGTGCCTCTGATGATCACCCCTCCATTTCCTTCCCAGGAGCTGACTGCAATGCCACTGTTAGCACTTCCTGCTAGGAAACTCTGTAAAAGACAGCGCCAACATCCCCACTTGGTGGCACGGCAGATGCACCCTGGGCAACAGGCTGTGTGTTGAGTGGTGGCAGCGGGCACCAAAGTGCTCTCCAGGGCACAGCCACATCTGCCGTCCTCACAGTGGGGCCAAGGTTTGCTGGGACAACCTATTGATACCTGGGGCAGGTAAACGGGAATAAAGAAGAAAATTAAAATACTCACTGAAAAGATGGGAACATGTCAGCCCAAATCCTCACACCGTTTTTGTGCTGACCCATTTAATTTAGAACTGTGATTCTCTTTTATGGTTGTGGTCTAATCAATGCCAATACTACTGGGATGCCCTTTGATGCCAAGCCCCATTACAGTTCAGTAGGTTTCAAGCCAATGCAGTAAATGTGGTACAAAACCCACATATAGGGCACATGGAAGGGCTAGAGAGAGCACATCACTTACAGTTTGATGTGAACAGAGAGGGTCCTTACAGGCTGCACCACCGGTGAGACTGGGCAGTGAGCGCCTGATTTACAGATCACAGACTTTGCATGCCAGCTTGTCCTCCTGCATTTGTCCCTTTTCTAAAAACTAAGAGGGGGCCATGCCCCAGAAAACTTAAGCAGCCCTGTCTGAATACAAACCTTCTGCAAGAGCCAAATTCAGCTGAGGTTTTGGACTTGCACTCACCGATCAGACAGTTTGGATAGCAATGTCTGCAACCTTGCACCTTGTGCCTGCCCTTCTGCCAGCACTACTGCCCTGAGACTGTTGGCACCAGTCCCACCAGTGCTCTCGCTCTCAGCTTGGTGTCTTATTGCAAATGCACCCTCCTCAGGAGCCTGCACTTACATGCTAGGGCTGAACCTAGGCGGCTGTAATGCAGGTGCAGGAGCTGATGTGCAGATGATGTTGTGGGGTTGGTACCTCCTTGAAGAGGGGTGGGGACAGCTGGGGACTGGGGCATCTCACACCTCTGCAGCCCAATCTGCTAAAGCCCATCCACCAGAGCCATGCTGGTGCTCTTCTTCAGGCAAATCCTCCTGTCTTTTTCTGCTGTAGACTCTGCACTGCATGTGCAAAACTTCCATTCCTATAGAGAGAGGTTCTTAGCATGGGAAGCGTGCCAGAGATCTGTGAGGATGGAGAGGAGAAGAGAGGTTTGCCTGAAAGGCTACATCCTCCCTGTGCCCTCCATCCACCGCTCTGGCTTCTTCTGTCCTTCTGCAGTAATCACTGGGGATAGTTCCTAAATTGCAAGAGATTCCCAGATTGCTTAGAACTAACAGTAGGTCTTTATCATCATTAATCTTTCATAAATCTTAAGCCTAAAATAAATGGTGTGACAGCTCTGAATGTCAGGCTGTGGCAGTTTTGTTCACAGACGTATATGTGCATTTAGGAATGTGGTTGGCAAACCTCTCCTATTATTTGTTCTGGCTGCACATTGTTTATACTTTTCTTCCTGTTTTTGAAAACAGAAATTATTGTCTCAGTGGCTAGATAAAATATTTCTTTTACAGAAGAGTTGGTTGAAGAGAAGCACTTTCGTAATTTTTTTTTACAGCAAAAGAGAAGGAGAGAGATTTCTTGGACCTCTTACATTAATATTTTATGAACTACCTGAGAAAAGGTTTAAAGAACAAATGGCTGAAAATGGGAGATAATGTGGTGTGGTGGACTAAATGCACTCTGGGAGTTAGTTCAGACTGTCTTCTTCCACCCATCCATTACAAACCAGGTGGGGCCAGCTCTTAATAGCCAGAGTCTCTGCAGTTAGTACTTGGCCTTATTGAAACCACCCACAAAACAAAGCAATTGGCTCAGTCATTATCCCTCTGGAATTGGAGTCAATTTGGTGAGGAGGCTAAAGCCTTACGAAGTGAGCTGCAGTTACTCATGGGAGTGAGCACACCAAGGCCGGTGAGACTCCTGGCATGAGTGAGGTGCCACAGACCCAGAACTTGCAGTGCAGGGGATCCACAGTGCAGCGCAGGCACCAGTTTTCTCCAGAAAAGCTTGCCTGAGCTCTTAGGGCAAATCGAAAGCCAGAGTGCATGCAACCTGAATTGCCAGTCCAGTAAGAGCAGGGAGGTGACATGAGTTACCAAAGTCATTCTCTGGATCCATTGCTAAATCAGAAATATAGAGGATTTAAAAAATATAGACGATATATAGAGTAAAAATACAGAGGACTATGTTGATCAATCTGTGTTTGTTTTCACTGTAAGACCCTTGTGTTACCAAGAGGTCCTGTTTTATACCCTGTGAGGGCAGAGCAGGGCAGGTGGAAATTCTCCAGCTCCTAAAGCAGTCAAGGGAGGAGCTGAGTGAAATTACCTATCAGGTTTCTTTTTTTCTGAAATATTTCACTCATCTATTATGACCTTAGTTTATGCACCTAACTAATGACTTATCTTAAACCCGTCTTAATCACAAACTTCTATGGACACAGCTTATCGCCATCATTATTGTCCATTGCATTGATACTGACAGCAGTCAGTATGGCTGCTGTGGTCACCTATCATGATATTGTGATATATCACCTCTCATGATATACCAACCACTTTCTCAGGGAAGCTGAAGTGCCCAGAACACTGCCTTCTCACTGAGATCTGTGCACAGCAGTTGGCATCAGAATGGCAGCTGAATGCCACAAACATTGATAGAGGTCTTTTGTTGTTGTTGTTGTTAAATAAAAGACTGAAGCATTTAAAGGTAATCTGAAAGCAAAGAATGTAGGTTGTGGCACCAAATCACAAGCTTAAATCATCAGTTTAATAAGCCAAGCAATACCCATTTGTAGAACAAAGTTTTACTGTACATAATCCCTCTCTGGTTTCCTGATGTCAGAGATGAAGTGCACGGACATCCCCTTCTTTAGCTTGTGCCCAGATGGTGAGGCATGGCAGCTCATCTGCAACAGCCATTAAAAGAGGCTCTTTCACCCGCTGTGTCAGGGGATCAGCTCTGGCTAAAAGATGAGCCAAACTCAATCACTGTCTTCAGCTGATGTGAACTCTTGCCACTTCACTGGAGCCAAAGGACGAGGCAGCTTTGCATGAGCTGAGAATCCACCTCCCTCCACCTTTAAATTTATTACAATGATTTTGGATAACAGCAAAGGGAAATTCCTGTAGTCAGAAGGGAAATGCTTACTTCTGTACCTCTTCCAGTGCCCAGTGGGCACTAGAAGCTCTCTGTCAAGCCAGACAAAAAGGTAGTCATTTAAACAAAAAATATCTATGATAATGATGTGCTTTTTCAGCTTGCAGACTTTGCTCTCCAGTGGTGACAGAAGGACTGTATATTTCATCGTCAAACACTGGGCAAAACCCAGGACCACCTGCACTGACTTTTGCTGGTGATTTCCTGGTGGTTCCCCCAGAGAAGAAGCTCTGGGGAGGCAGTTCATCTTGCAGTGGGAATGCCCCCCAGATGTGCGATGCTCCTGCAGTTCACATGGGTCTTCCTTCTTCTCACTCCCTCTTCACCATGTGCTCCAGCTGCATAGAAATGTTGGGTGAGGAGCACCCAACAGTCCCTAAAAAGGCTGATGCATCTCTATAGGCAAGAGAGAGAAAGAATTTGAAATCTCTCCCCTCTTGGGTGGCTGGAGATGGAAGGCAGCAGTCACTGTAGATACCAGGTCAATTATGATTTCCAAAGGAAATGCATGCGAAGGTCACAGAGCAAAATCAGACATTATTCCCATCACAGAGAGATGAAGAGAAGCCAACATTTCCTTCCTCAGTTTATCCCTTCTTCACAAATGCAGGAGCTGTTTTGGGTTTGGTTTTTTTTTTTTTGGTGGTTGTTACAGTAAATCCCTAAATCCAAAATTTTGGAAAATAAACACTCTGCCTCTTGGGAAATTTCCATGACAAGCATTCCTTCAGTTTCCCTGTGATGTTGGCTGTGATTTGAGGTGACATCCATTCTGGTGGCAGTGGTGTGGCCCTCCCGTTCTCCAGCTTAGTTCTGATTGCAATGCCACATCAAGCAAACCCAAAGACCAGCAACTTCCATGAAAATACTCCCACTGACTTCAAAGGACTTTGGATCCAGCTCACACAGTGGTCAAACACTAGACATACTGAGGCAACCAAAGGAACTATTGCTCACAGCTGCAGCTGCAGGCACACAGAAATACAGCAGAGACACATCCCTAATGCATTTGGGCTCAGATTGCCCCAAACAATCCAATGGCTTTTTTTGAATGTGAAGGTTTTAGTCCTTCAGAGCATCCCCTTATCTGAACCTGTTCTACTGGGGCCTGTTTAGCAAAAGGTTTATTCCAGGCTCAAACTGGGATAAATAACCAACAGGAGCCTCCTTGCCTCCAGAGGCAATTGGAAGCTGTCTGCTCATTTGTGCTGCTATGCACCCATCAGATGAAGAGAGATCCAAACAGCAAAACACAGTATCAGTGGGTTCCTGATATGCTGATGAGTCTGTGCACCAACAAACAAGAGTTACCTGTGTGGGTGCCTATGTTGTACATTCAGATACGCATATGCATAGAAATATACATACATACACATACATACGCCTTGGGGCATCTAAAATAATCTACTGTGTGAATCATATGGTTTGTGTCTTATTACCAAAGTACAGGTCTAAAGCAGTTATTGTGCCTTGCGAAGGATCTTCATGATAACATCTTCACAGTGGCGTCCCTCACAGAAGCTGGTGGAATGACAACCTGATGCAGAGACGGTGAGAAGCATCACAGCAAGTTAGCGACTCAAAAGCAGACCCTGCCCCTGTGCAAGCAGCACAGAAAGCCATGGAGTTGCACCGTTATACACCAGCTGATGTCACAGTCCCTGCTGTCCAGCAAAGGGGCTGACATGGGGCCCTTCCCTCTTGATTCAGCTATAACTCAGCCTGGAGGGTGTATCCCTTGCAGGAAAGCTACTGTGTGACAGTGAAGGGCGTTGCATCCTACAGATGCTGCAAGCCCCTTTGCAAAAGGTGAAAAATAATATGCATTCATCAGCTACATAGCACATTTGTGATTTTGAGTGGTTCAAAAAGGAAGAATTATAATAAACTTTGAAATGGGTTCATTCTGGCTCTGTTATGGAAGGGGTGACAGTAGCTCCGTAGCAGGTTTTAGACACTGAGGAATTTGGCTTAGCATCCTGGTGGAGACAAAATGCAGTAGATTCATTCATTTATTTGTTTATCTATTTATTTTCCAGATAGAAAGTTCTCTTTGAGTTTTCAGGGAACTTTGGAGGCCATTTTGGTCACTAGCAAGTAGAAAAAGAAACAAATGTTAAAAACCAGTCACTCTTTCACTCTCTCACTCTGATGCAAAACCATGGTATATCAAAACACTTGTCTGGTATATAGCCATGCACCAGGGAACTTTATGCAGAGTTGTTCTCCTTGGGGGAAAATATGAGGCTGGGGTTTAGGTCTGCGTTACAGTGCAATCTTAGGGAATGAGATACATGTATTGCATCATCATACATTTTGGATTTTATAAAGAGAGGGAAAAAAGAAGACAGTAAACATGATGTGCAGACTAGAGTATGTTAAATGTTTTAATGATTTTTTTTTTCATTGTGGTATACTGTCTAATAACAGTTTCTAGTGTGCAGGTGCTACCAGATTATTACCAATAAAGTTTCAAAGCACTTTCTCTTTTCCTGTTTTGCTGTCAAAGGGAACAGTTTTGTCTATTTCTTTCCCATTAAGTTTTCTGAAGTTTTCCATTCTGTGTCTCCCAAGATTTGCTGGGTTTGTTTGTTTCTAAGTATTGGCAAAATTACTTCAGCTTTCAAATTTAACATAGGAGGACTGAACAGAGAATTTTTCTTACTGGCTGGTAACAGCCCCTCATAAGACTGGCTTGTGTCTTAGGAAATAGGGTGTCCTGACAGATATCTCCACTAATGTGTTTAAACTTCAGTACAGAAATGTTGGTTCCTTTCAAATGCATTAGCAGATAAGGGGTCTCAAAGAATTAGCTTGGGGAAGAGGGAGTTTTACTATGATTTTAAATCCAGATTATTTTCCTAGTCTATTCTTCTTGGGAGAGGTGGTGAATGCCATCCTGAGCATGAGGTCCAGGCCAGGAGCTGGGAGAATTTTGCTGTCTTCCCAGCTGCCACAACCCACTGTGTGAACCTGGCAAAGTCAATTAACCTCCCTATTAATTTTTTTGGCTTTAAAAATGCAGATGCTTTTAAAAATGAGTGACTGAGCCAAACTCCAGGCACATTCATGGAAAGACAACTGTTGACTTCAAGATCAGGCTTATAAATCTCACAGGTGTGGTGAGACGTGATTCAGTAACATTTGTAAATATCTCTGAGGTTCTAAAATAGAGGATGATCTGAGCAGGTAAAGAATTTCACTGACAACTCCTAATGAACGCATACCTATTAATTCCACACACACCCCCCCCCCCCCCCACCTTTTCTTTTCAAAGTAGCAATAAGAATGAGATTTGAAGTATTTATTGAGTGGTTGAGAAAGCCAACCTTTGACTCTGTGCCTTAGAGCAGTGCCTGGGGCAGGCAGTAATTGTGCAGAAAGGCACTGATATCATGTCTTCTTATTGCTTAAGAAAGGTGCTTTTCCAATTTGCTTTGTTCACTGGGTTGCTGTACCAGACTTGAGATTCACAGCTATAAATACAGCGAGCTATATATAAATACACATACATACATACACGAACAGAGACTGTGACTCAGACACATTACCAGCACACTATAGTCTAAGTCAGTATAAATGAAAAAAAAGAAGGAAAAAAAGGGAGTTCAATATTTTTAATAAATAAAACCTGATCCCAAAATCACTTTAACAGGCTTTGTTCATATGAGTATTCAGACCTACTGACAGTAGAGTGGCTCATAAACACAGAAATTTGCGCTAGACCTGTAAATTGAACTGTATAGTCAGAGGTATTTGGAGTTGCATATCCTATTGATTTTTCAAGATAAGAAAAGGGACTGAGATTGTAGAAATTGTATTCAAATTTTCAGACCTGAAAAGTTTTGTTATATATTGATTGGGGGTGGAATTTCCCAGTGTGCAGAGTGATTGCATTTGGACCATACACCCATTCAATCCCTCTACAGTCCTTCAACTGAGACTGTATAATAATAACAAACAATAACAATAAACCAATTAACAATATGAATGCAATTCTGAAGCTGTATTATAGATCTTGCAGTTAAACTGTCACACAAAACAGAGCGGGCCACATCCACCATTTGATAATGTTTCTGAAATACAGTTTTACATTTTTCCATATAAACCTACTGTGACTTTTCTTTCAGAATGAGCAAATGGAGTTGCTGGTTTTGGCCCTCAAAAGGCTATTCAGAAGAAGCGGAACTTATCATACTTTATGAACAGGAGGAAAATCAATCAATAACACTTTTCTGCTGTCCAGTTTGAGAGCCCTCAGATATGTGTTGTCAATTGCAGTTACAACTAGATATTTCTGAGGGCAAAAAGTCTGGCTTTAAAGTGCAACAAAGAGGTCCAAATTCTGTTCTCAGTTATACCGTAGTGAATCAAAAATTACTTCATTGACTATACATAGCATCAAGACATTAAGGTCAATAGATCTTTTCCTAGTTTTCCTTATTGCTTGTACAAAACTATTTGCAGTACAGCTCTGGGAGAGCATGAGAACTACTAACTATGTGGCAAACACCGGTTCTCCTTTCTGAGGACAGATGGACACAAAATCTGCAGTGTAATAGGGAACCACCCAGCAAAGAATTGTTTTGCCAAAGAGCAAAGAAAAGAATAAAATCCCTAAAATTTTGTGGCCACTGTCTCAGGAGGTGTGTTAGATGTTAAAATGGAATACATGTTTTTTTAAATACGTTTGCTGACCACATGTAACCTTCTGACAGACCTTTTAAGCAGCATTGCTATGAAACCATACATTGAATATATAGGCTACATTGCATACCATGGTAATCACCACCACATTGCCCTCTTTGATTGATCAAGTTATTGCAGTGGCCCACAAGCCATAAATACAATGTCTGTAAGGCCCAAATGATAACATTCAGGCTGTACTGGCTGCCTGGAATGACTCGCCTTTTCTAAAGATCTCAGAGAGCTCCAGTCTGAGGACAGCCGAGCCCTCATTCTCTGACCCTTCGGTCCCCATGAGAAGAATAACCTAAGCATTTGGCATGATGGGCCACTGTCCATTTATCATTTATGAGCAGATTTATGAGCTATTTGCTAAGGGTGGACTCATGGATGAAAGTCATCATCCAACGGTACCTTATCAATGAGAGCAAAAATGAGACCTTCATTGGTTTTGAACTTAGACTCTAGAATCAGCTACAGCACTGAGGAAGTGAATAATATATCAATAGCATAACTTTAGGTGAGACTGAAATAAGTGATACTCTGTGTCTTGATAGATATATTAGAGAAGGTGAATCTTTTTCTATTTCTTCCCAATTTTTGATGTCTTGACAAATGCATGGCGAGAGAGAATCCATGTTGCTTAGCAACTCCTTAGGATGCAGAAAGAAATCAGTCAATACAACTCTGAATTAAAGCTGCAATGACCCACAGAAATTTTTCTAGAGAAAACCGAGAATAGCTATATATTCACTGTCTTTTTCCTGAAGTCACATTAGCTCATGAGTCAAACTCTTTAAAACGAAGACTCATGGAAATAGATCTTTCTGAGGTGGGAAAAAGGGGGTAATTTATTGCAGGAGTCTGAAAAGCAGAAACTCATTTTGAATTTTAGCAATGCTGATTATTCTAGTTAAGGTTAAGTGTGAATTTAGCTGTTTTGGCACATGAATCATTTGTGGGCCTGTTATGATTTCAGTCATGAGACATGCTGAATTACTCCCTCCACTTGTTTGAATTGTCATTGATTACATTGATATTGCATCCATAGCAGCTGAAGCAACAGACATTGCACCAATAACAAACGAAGACATAGCTTGCTTGCACGTAAGTATATGCATCGAGCCCTCAGCAGAGCACTTGCATCAAACCCTCAACAGCTGAGCTAAAGTATGGTACTCTTAGTCTTAGCCCATGAGTGAGCATATAAGTCACAGGGTCCCATTTTCGGTACTGGATGGTTGACTGATCATTTTAAGAATGTGTTTATTCACGGAACACAACAGGCATTTCTGCAAAAATCAACAAGATGATCAGGATTTGTGAACATTCCCATCAATGCTAACAGGTTTCTGAGTATTCAAAAACAGTGATAAACATGACTTCCTAGAAGTCCAAGAGGGATAAATTTAGTTCCTTTACTCACAGTAGTATTTATATAGCCATTTACTTGTTTTTACTATTTAACCAGAACTCATCTGAATGTTTAGTAATGCAGAATTTGGTCGAAGTGGTAAAATAACAGAGGAAAATGAGTAAGTGCAGAAACCAATGTTGTTTTTTCACAAGAAGTTGCAAAGCACACCTCTGACTTTGCAATCACTCTTTGGAAAGTGCAACATTCAATGGCTAAGACAAACCACTCTCACCATCAGTTTTTAGACCAGCTATCGCTTCCTGTTCAGTGAAAGAAACAGACAGGAGCAAGATTTCCATCTCCTTTTTCTCTTTGGGACATTATTAATAATTATTACGATCACTGCTCCTACAGTAATGCTTGTGGCTCTGGTTGCTTACAATATATTAATAACTCTTCTAGTTTCTTGTGCATTGCCTAGACAGACACAGTGTCAGAGCTGCTCTATGTATGTAACCCCCATCGGCTTCAAGGAGTGGCGAGGCCACCTTGGCAGGATCAGCAGAGAGCCAGGACCTGAATATGGTTCCAGTGCTGCAGCTGGGTCACAGGTGTGGACCCTGTGCACTTTGCAAGGTCCTTTTGAAATTCATAAAAGAATCTGCAAAGGTATATGTCCATGTAGACCAGATTCTGCCCAGCAAAAGCTCCCCCAAAACCACTGTTTATAAATACCCTTGCCTCTGCCTTGCCCTTGATGACAAACATAAGGAACACCCTGTAAGGGTAATCGTCCTGAACATCCTATGTCCATACTACTGAACATATTGACTCTTTATTCACAATTTTCTTTCCTGAAACCTTTACTTGTGTGAACTGTGAAAGATCACATCTTGCTATATCTGACAATAAAACATAAGCTATACATGGTGTTAAACTGATACACAGTGTACTACAGAACTATATGCGGAATATTTTGTACTGTTTTATAGTACATCTGTCATGTTTATATCACACGTAGAGTTATGATATATAGAGCTATATATGCATGTATCTATATATAATGCATAAATATATTATGACATTAATAGAAATATGATGTGATCTAAACTTAAGAGAAATAATTTCTCCCTGGTATCTATCCATGTTAAAACAGTTCTGTAAGTGTAGCAGAAGAGGAGTGAGATATTTCAGTCTGTTTCCTTTGCAGGCCTGTGAATACAAAAAGGTGCCTTTCCCATCAGTTCTTGAGACAGATCCACAAGGGGCAGAATCCTTTGCATTACTGTAAAGGATCCCAGGTGAAAAAGTTGAGCTTTTGCAGTAATTGTTTCTGGTTTTGCTAAAACCAGTGATTCATTCTGTTCTGCTCTCTTGTCTCCATGTTATGTAAATAACATTGTCTCATTTTTAATGAAGCAAACCTATTAGGATTGTGTACAAAACCAAAACTTTAAGACTTTTCTACCTTTTAGCATTTTGAAGCAATTTGCTGTTCACAGTGACTGTGGTGTGTAAACTTCTTCCCCTGTGTGTTTAGCGTAAAACAATTCATCTTACAGTACTCCACGGCATTCAGCTTGCTGCCCTCTAGGTGACTCGCATGCTGCACACCAGGCAACGGCAGCACTGTCAGTCAAACCTATGTGCTTTTGGGGTGCAATAATGGTCAGACAAAGGATGAGAGCCTTGGGGCTACACATTGCTATCAACATGTGCAGTGTGCCAGCAGTGCCGTGTCTGACATGCATGAGGTAATCTGATGGAGGATGGATGCCATTAATGAGTCACTTCAAGGTGCTAGTGGGTTTGGAGATGATTCTCACTCATGTATATAGAAACTGGCAGGGGACCCAGGGCCAAACAAGCACATCAGGGATTCACCTCTAATACACTGAAAATGTGTGGTGTAATCATACCCTGAAGAGCATAAGAGCCACCCTGTAATCCAGCCTTCTGCTTGTATGGAGGAAATAGACCCAAGTGTTGGCAAACTATCTGCAGCAGAGTGAAGGGGCAGCAGGCTTCCCCTTGCACAACTTTAGCAGTTTGAAAGAATCATAGAATAGAATCATAGAATGGTTTGGGTTGGAAAGCGCCTTTATAGGTCACCTAGTCCAACCCCCCTGCAATGACAGGAACATCTTCAACCAGATCAGGTTGTTCAGAGCCCCGCCCAACCTGATCTTGAATGTTTCCAGGGATGGGGCATCTACCACCTCTTTGGGCACCTGTTCCAGTGTTTTGCCACTCTCATGGTAAAATAATTCTTCCTTATATCTAGTCTGAATCTACCCTCATTTAGTTTAAAACCATTATCCCTTGTCCTATCACTACAGGCCCTACTAAAAAGTCTGTCCCCATCTCTCTTATAAGCCCCCTTTAAGTACCGAAAGGCTGCAATAAGGTCTTCTCAGAGCTTTCCCTTCTCCAGGGTGAACAGCCCCAACTCTCTCAGCCTTTCTTCATAGGAGAGGTTTTGCATCTCTCTGATTAGCTAGTCTACACTACTTCTGTAACCTCCCTTTATAATCAATGGAGGGAGAAGGGGGTGTCTCCTGGGGTCAATCCATCTTGCTACAAGGCAGGTGATTAAAAGGATGGCAGGGAAGCTAAACTGTCTCCTGAAGTTGTCACTTCCAGCCACTGGATATGGAAGGAGCTGAAATTTGGTATCTGGCAGCTTTTGTGTCACTGACACAAAATGGGAGAGGAGTATTACTGTGGGGACAGATGAAGTCAGTCTAGTGGTCATCCCAGGCATGTTTGTCACTGACCATCCTCTTCTCCTTAGGAGACCAAGGCTGCCTTTGCTGTAACAGAGGAAACATAAGAGAATTGCAAAGCACTGCAGTCATTGAGTAATCCCGGAGGAGTTACAGTCTCATCCCCATGGGATCCACGTGCTAACCTACACACACACCCCCACGCACATGCAGTGCCCCACAGCAGGGACAGGGTGTTCACGCCACTTTTGGTTCCCAGCCAAGTAGGTGTTCTGCAATCCTTCTGGAGGATGGGCTGGCGTGGGCAGACTGCTCACTCTAGGATTTTCCAAGGGATGCATGGAGAGATATTTCCTTCCTTGAAACTATTTCACAGCTCCTCCAAGGCTGCATGGAGTTAAGCTGAGGGAGGCACTGGCAGCTGGGGGAACACCATGCCAGCTTCTCTGTCTGTGCTTCCTCACCTTTCCCTTCACAGTTAGGGCAGAAGGCGTAAAGGAAGGCAGATCAGATGCTGCTAATCAGCCAGTGAGCGATGTTGATATTCCTTTCTTGGTGCTGAAATGAATGATGCTTAGTCTTTTAGTTAATTTGAAGGGACCACATCTGGAAGCGCTTTACACAGCCTCAGTCTCTGTGGCAATTTGCCTGAGTAAGCACCTCAAGATTTAGCCAACAGAGAATGTGCACTGCATAGCTCATTAAGAGCCTAATCACTCTCCTCTGGGTCGAATTCAAGTGGCTATTAAAATCAATGTATTTATTTGCCAGGAAGAGTGCTAAAGAGGTTATAAGATGTATATGAAATGTGTCCTGGAAAAATGACACTGTGGTAACAGTATGAGAAAGAGCCCGAGCTGGCTTAGACACATCCTAACCCCTTGCTGCTATTAGATGTGGGGATTTCTGCACCAGGGAAGAGGGAACGTGAAGGATGTCAGCTAGAGGAATGATGAAAATATCTCACAGACAAGTGACAAGAAGCCCGTGGCACATCAAATAGCAGAGGAGGACTATGCAGATAACAGCTGGCTGACAGGGGAACCGTTTCCTCTGATTGGAGGCTGTCTCCAAGGAACATGGACTGACTCTTTGCTTACTGACCTTGAAAATGGAAATAATTTCAGAGGCAGCCTTCTCCCATTTGTGGAAGTTTAAGCACATTTGTTTCTAGCAAATTAATTGGAATGCAAGTTGCCGTGACATCACGGGGAAAGGATCATTCCTCATTTATCAGCGTGTCTGTTTTGGTATAAATGACAGAGCCACTTAAAAAAAGTGTTTTTAATGTGTGACTTTGCTTTGTATAAAATATGATGAAAGTGTCTGAGGATGGAGCTGAAACTGCAAGGAACCAGGGGAGGGACCATCCTCTGGGCAAACGTCATCCAGTGCCCGATGGCTGGGGACATGCTGGGAGGCGGGAGGGAAAGATGTGTTTCACGAGGAAAAGATTCAGTTGCAGGAGAATAAGAGGACATCCTTGCTTGGCACTCTGCCTGAGCATGTAAACAGACGTGGTGCAAAAGTAAGTATCCGTCTCCCTAAACGGTCATCTTCAACCTCCCTTTCCCCTTACTAACAAATCTTATGAAAGCAAACTCTTCCCAGAACGAATCACTCTTTTTCTGAACAGTGAACTTTTCTGTTGCAAAGTCAACAAAGTCCTGCAGGAATTCTTGGAAAATCTCCAGAGATGTGCAAAAAAAGCCAGCAATTTGTTGTCTATCATGGCATGCTTTCAGGACCCACAGAGGCTACTGGGAGCTGAGGGCGGTCTGTATCTCAGCAAGTCAGAGCTCCTCTGCAGATTTTCTCAACATCATAGAGCTGTGTCATTTTAATTTACTGGCTTATTCTTTATACTCTCATTTTAGTGCCAGCTATCACTGCAAGAAGAAGGTAGCATGATTGAAACATCCAGTTTGGTTTATTAAACTGAACTGCTCTCCTCCACTGGTGGGGAGGGTCACCTTGCAAGTAACAGGGTAGGAACAGGCACATACTGCTGACTAGCTGCTGGGTCTGCAGGTTTACAGTCCAATTTCCCCCATGGTAATTTCCCTGGTTGCTATATCAAGCAGGATTTGCAGATCTACCAGCTAGGTCCAGATTCTGGACTAGCTGCAATGCAGAGGCTGAACCACCTTTGTTCTGAAGTCTTAGAGAAGCTGAGCACAGGCCACACAGCCGATACGGTGGTCTGGCTCCATTTCTTGGCAAATGCAGTTGCTGGTCACTAAAAACCTCTAAGCCTGGCTTATGTTAACATCAGGAAAGTAGGTTTAGTGGTATAGGTAAATTAGATTTTACTTCCACTTGGCCAGTTTATTTTGCAGGGAGAAATGAAGCTGACTGTATCTATGGATTTACTTCTCTTCTGCTCCTATCCCACAGCCCACTTTTAGCTGTATTTCCAGGTCTAGCACTCTCTTTTTCTTGAATGGATTTACCTGCTCCATTTTTGCTGCACAGCATTGAAATCAGCATAAACGCCCCCAAACATCCTCATCTGGAGAGGTTTACCTTTACTACAAGTCACCTGAGGGTGGAGGTGCCATGGGCTGGGGAGGAGCCCCAGGACCAGGGAGCTAAGGGAAGAGAAGCTCTGGTAGAGCAAGAACGGAGCACCCACAAAACAGGTCCCCTCCCATGCTCCCAGGGCAGTTGAGAGAGGGGAAGAAAGAGGCACCTTAGCTACATCGGCCACATCTGTGCACCAAGCAGAGCTGGAGGAGAAAAGGCAAAATCAGTGCTGGGACATCATGGGTTGGCTGCTTAGTGAGATGGCAGAAGAAAGTGGCCTCTCTGGGGCCAGCCACTGCCGGCACCAGACAACATCGGGGTCTCTGCTCCACCATGCCCTGGCAGGTTGCCAGCAGACAGGGCAGGGGAAGAAGGGGGGAGAGGATCACACCACTGTGGGGAAGGAGGTGTATAAATAGTGCCTGTTTGGAAGGCCAGGTGTGTCCGTCTGATTCGAGCCAAGCATAACAGGAGGGAGCAAGGAGCGTGTCTTCCTCTCCAGACCCGGTTCCTGAAATTCATTTCCTCCTATGTGTTTCTGTTATTATGGGTGGGCGGACAGAGAGGAAGGAAGGAAGAAAAGAAAGCAAAAATCTTTGTTTTATTCTTGGATCTCACACTCCTGAATCTCTATTTGTTTACTTTGTACCTGCTCACTTGTGCATTGTTTGTCCTGAATATGTGTTATGGCAGAGCCACTCTAAGACCTTGCTTCTGCTGGAGGGGGAGTTTTGCTTCACTGTCTCCCACTTCTCTCCCTCACTTTGTCTATCCCTGCTGCCAGATGCATTAGCTCCTCCATCACTCCCGTCCTAGCATCATTGGACCTCTCACCAAACTGAATCAGCTCACTTACTTGGCAGAAACCTTCTTTTGCTAGTGAATTGAACTGGTGCAGAGCTAGTTCAAACAGGCAAGGGAGAGAGAGAGACAGTGAGTAGACACTTGTAGCAAGAAAGGGGGAAGGCATTTGGAGGACAAAGGGTTTTCTTGTTTGACTTTGGTGACCTGCTATATTGGTTCCCACTCTAGTGTGTAACTTGATCACCAGCTGGTATCTTGGCACATTGTTGTTTTCCAAGCTCTCAGGATGTATCTCCATTCCAAATATCACCCCAGCAGCCTGGAATAAAGCTTCAGCTCCCATGTACTTCCAGCTTTCTACTGTAGAGCTGGCCTTGAATTGAACTCTCTGACAGAGCATATCTGGCCAACGCTGTGGTCACATTTATGGTCATTCCTCCTGCCAACATTTTTTACAGCGTGCTAGGCTGTTATGATGAACCCCTTGGAAAACAAGGACGTGGCAACAGAAGGTTTCCCTTGTTATCCTGGAGGCAGACCCAGATATTGCAGGTGCTCTCTCTGGCTGCCTGGTCCTTCAGCGTAAAGCCAGTGCTGGTATCCACTCACTCCTGGGAAAATGCTGATGGTGTCAGAGAACTTGGCAGCTAAACAACCTGGCAGGAGCATCATTTTGTTTACAATGCCCAGGCAGCTGGTTTCTTGCAAGCATGGAGCAGGTGAGCCACCCTGCTCCTGCCATCATTTGCCCATGGACACAGGGGATATGTTCCTGTGACCACTGGGGACAGGAGGGTTGGGATGGAGGGGTGTGTTACCAGCAGAGCTGTGGCTTTGCTGCCCAGGGTGTGCACTGCTCACACAACCACCTTTCCAGCTATGGGGTGCCCCTGGTGTCTGGCTCACCCTAGATACACCCCACATCACTCCAGTGCATGGGGGAGCACAAACCCAGAGCCACATTCCTCCAACTGGGTGGCCAGGTCCAGCCCCAGCTAATCACTATCACCGGTGGCTGAGCATGGTCTCCTCTACCCCATGCACCTCTGCATTTGGGTGATGGGGGTTGTCCA
This sequence comes from Strix aluco, assembly GCF_031877795.1. Lineage (NCBI taxonomy): Eukaryota > Metazoa > Chordata > Aves > Strigiformes > Strigidae > Strix > Strix aluco. The sequence goes on along the minus strand of NC_133931.1, from coordinate 152,772,652 downwards.
CACTCATCAAAACCCTGTCTCCCCGCCAGCTGAAGGCACATTTGCAGGCTCGCTGCCACTTGATTTGTTCTCCTTTTTCGTCTCTCTCTTTCCTCCAACTTTCAGAAATGGGAACATTATTTGAAAAACGGGAGACACAGAAGGAGGCCGCATGGCCCCGCAAATGCGGTGTCAGGCAGAACAAAATAAGCGCCTGAGGAGGTGCTTCCGAGAGACTTTGAAAGAAACTGGAGCACACATGTTCCTCTTCTCCCCCTGTTTTTGTCACGTCTCTGTAATACGATGGACATTTTCCCGGCTGCTCGGCAGGGCTGACAGCGTGTTATCAGGATGGGGCTGTGTCCTAAATAGAAACTCTGCAGGTTCGGAAAGTTCCCTTCTTCTAATTGGAACTGACTCGCGGAGGTGAAGAAAAGCTGCAAAATTGTTTTAAGCTATGAGCAATTATAACAACCCTTACAGTGCCAGTGACACTAAGAGGATTTGTACTGGATTATACCTAGAGTTAACATGATCTAATGCCGCATGAATATCGCAGCCCGCAGCAGGCCCAGCTCTTGGAGTCAGGTTCCTTGTTCTTCAAAGTCATCTGGGGTTTGGGGAAGGAGGGGAACAAAGCCATGCGGGAAGAGTTTTGGTGCAATGTCATGTCTCGTTTGAACATCGCAAATAGGCAGTGTTAAAGTAACAGTGGAAGGCAAAACAGATTTTAACGAGAGCCAGCCAGCCTCCTGCTATTTGGCACTTGCCCTGCTGGGCAGAGAGGTACTGCAGAGGTCTCGCAGTAAGGTGACATGATGGTGCCATGCTGGCTGCAATGCCATGGCATACCAGGTGACCAAATTGTGAATCTTCCTCTTATCTCCAGGCTGTATTGGCTTGTCTGAGGTGGCCTTAAAAATTGTGTTGAAATAATCCTTCTTTTTATAATGGCATGGAGAGACTTCTGCTGGTACAGGCAGAGGAAAAAGGGAATTAGTTGGGGTATGCCCTCATATGCAGAGATTTCAGCAACACGAAGCTCTGGTGAAACAGGCTGCTAGAGCTGTATGCAGCTAGTAATCATGAGAAGCATGGTCTACAGGAAAGGAGGGGAGGAAGGGCCAGCACAGGAGCTGAGTCTGGAGGCTGGGGCCTTGGAGAATACCTGCTCTACTACTGACTTATTATGGGGCTTGCAGGGAGTTGTTTAATCTCTCTGTAGATCAGCTCCTCAACAAACAGAATTAAAGCAATAGCATTTTGCTCGGTGGGAAGGGATGAAGAGAAACCTGCATCACTGCAAGACACTCAAACTCTAGAGTGATTGGGGAGGGCAAAGATGGAAGACAGGTAGAAAGGAAAGGAATCACTGAGTGAAAAGAGACACATACTGGCCTTGAAGGTTTTCCCTCTTGTCTTGGATTTAACAAAATCAGTGAAATCAGCAGAGCCAACAAAAGTTCTCTGGGGACTTAAACTTCAGGTATGGCTGAAGGTCACAGAGTAGAGATTGTGCTTGGGAACTACCCAAGATTTGCCTTGGAGCAGCAAGGGAGCACCTGATCAAATGGATGCAAAATTTTTTCTCAGTATAGTTTTAGTGTGTGATGGAGGGAATTAATGGGGGTGAAAATGGCTTTATAGCCAAAATGGGAAGCCCCTCCCTGCTAGTGCTAGTGAGCTGTGCAGTGCTGAGCTCTGCAGCAGAGGTGAGGAATGAGGCCAAGAGGTCTAAATTACATTGCTGTATACACTGTTTTGTATTTGGCCCTGATAGTAGGCTAGGTCGGCTACACTTCTTACTAGTAGCATCATTTGACTGATGAATGGAAGAGTTTCATGTAAGGCCCCTAGGAGATTTTATATCACTAATAAATTATATTTATTTTGCAGAGGCATGTCAAATAGAAGTATACCTGTGCAATGTTGAACTGTAATCTGTCCCACTGAAATCCATTCAGGGAGTAAGTTCAGACCCCAAAATAGGATATGACAAATACTGGACAACTAACACAAAGGAGTGCGGCTCACATTGTCTGTTACTTCTCAGCTCTCCTACAGCTCATCTCACTACCAGCCCCATGCACTACATCAATCCCAATTAAGAACTCCTCTGAAAGTTTAGGCAGTGTGGTTACACCAATGTGTCAAAAAACTACGAGCTAAAATAAGCACCCGCAGGAAGATTAATTTAGCTTAAAAAGGTATGTATTAGAGAGAAGAAGAAGCAACATAAATCAGAAGGAAGGTTGGCGATTTGGGCCTTTGAGCCCTCCAGTTGTGAAGGATAACAATGTATTTTTTTTAAATGGGAACTGAGGTCTCCCATGATTGGGTGCTTGTAGGAGAACACCAGCAAGTATTGTAGGGGACAGTGTAACATCATGAGAACAGCAGTATTTTAAGGTTATATTACATAAAAAAGGTTAACAAAGAATCACAGGCAATTCTACACTTCTCACAACTTAAAAAACCCCAATAACCCAGTCTGAAATATTTTGGCCAAAAGAGGCAAACAACTTACACTGATTCCCAAAAGTCTTGTGAGAGTTATAGGTTGGGTGCTTCATGCTTTCATTCTGCTCCGTCATTAGCCTCCCAGCTAGAATTTCATCTTTCACAATGCAACCTGCAGCCTCTCAGGAAGCAGGAAAAGGACCATTACGGGGAGGAGACAAAGAAGGGAGGGGAGTTGTGGGGCTTAGGAAAAGTGTGGGAGATGAAATCTGTTGGAAGATGTGCCACCAGCTCCTCGGGATAGGGATGAATTTGACCCACTGTGAAGTTTCTCAGAACTAGTGCTAATATCCTGGGCTTGCAGTGCTTAGGCAGCAATTATCACCTATAAAATAGGTGCTAATGTAGATTTTCACATTCAGAGGGCCAGCTGCTAAGCTGGTAGAAATGGGTGTACCTCTGTGGACTCCACTAGAGATAAGACTGGTTCATGCCAGATGAAAATGCTCCCCAGAATTTTTAAGACACCAATTAATCTTAAAATCAAAATAAAGAGAAGAAAGAGTGCGCATTGATCCCTTCAGTTTAACAGGAAATTTACATCTGGAGATGTCTGAAGTTCCACCTGATGAATGATTGAACTGTGAGAGGCCAGTAACATGCAGCATCACACACTGGTCATTTCATAATAATTGCAAAGGAAGTATTTCTGGAAAGGAACGGATAGAAAATTATGGTGACCTGGCAGAACATAGCAACTAGTTTTCAGCCTGTGCCCTTCCGTCTTGGCAGGATGTTGTTTTCCTTCATTCTGTAAAATACTCAGATTGGTACAATGCAGCTTTTGAAAATGGAGTCCTAAAGGGAAGATCCACTAATGTCTAAGGGGAAAAAAAAAAAAAAACAGTTTATGATTTTAAAGTGTCAGGGACTTTTTGTATAGGTACACAGAGCTGCCAGGTCAAAGTGCTACCTTCCTGTAACTATAGTACAGCATACATTTCCCCAGTAACACACCAGCTGTTAGTTGAACCTCATAGCAAAGAATCAATAAAGTCAAGGCAATTTCCTTAACATGCCATCTGTAAGAGATTATGGAAGGGAGGTGGGAGAAGGGTTTTCCTTAGTGGCTAATGCTTTACTAAAGTTCAAATGAGGCAATATATAGTAAAATAAATTCAATCTATATTTTCTCTTCTTTCAATTTTAGTGGGGACTAAATGAAATGGAACTGTGTTGATTCTACCCAGTTCAATATATCTTCACTTTCTAATAACCAAGGTCATTTTTACCTTCATGGAAAAAGAAGCCTAATATAAAATACTCACCCAGACTGAACAAACACATATGCGCACTTTTTCAAAAGCCAGGTAGATGACTGATATATTATGTAATTCATTTCATGGCACACTGCTGAATGTTTTTTTATAGATAGTGTTTAACCTTGCCAATTTTGCTCTGAGATAATCACTCCTTTGAGGATAAAATCTCACATTTAACATTAGAAGAAAAAAGAACCCCCACGTGCCAAAATCTGCAGTATACAACAAATAACGGGGAAGTTACTTAGCCAGAAAGATAACGATTAGAGCAGTTTTCACTGCTGACTCTGTGATTAGCTGGTGGTTGTTATAATATTAATCAGAAATACAGAAACTGCTTAGACTACGTTTTGATACAGCCAGTGAGCAATGACAAAATGCTTAGACATCTTACAATAATGTATTTCTGCCCTGACTAATGGAAGTGGCAAATAGATCCATAAAAATCCCCTATATTTAGCACTGGAGCTATTCTCAGAGTGCAGGAGCTTTGCTTGTGGTTCTCTGTAGTTTATGATCAGGAATATTAATAGTGCTGGCGTCTCGTGGAAAGGATGCAAACCCTGGAAGACAACTCTGAAACACCCAAGGGAAGGACATTGATGGTGAAAGTCTGCAGGGTCAACACAGTGCCCATTTGCTCTGTGAGCCCTGATGCTCCCCTGGAGACTGCTTTTGAGAGAGGAACAGTGCAGAAGGTCAATGCAAGGTGAAATTTTACCTGGAGGGAGGAAAAAATATGTATAAGCCCAGATTCATTGTATCATGCTGTAAGCACGTAGTCAAGGTGGCTAAGTTTGGAGTGCTGTCAGCCCTTGGTTCCCATTATAGTCAAGGCAGACAGGCACCTCCTGAGGGCAAGTCAACCCACCTATGATGTGAATCACCCTCAGGAGAGCCTGTTTTTCACTCCAGCTGTTGGAAACCAACCGCCTGATGTGCCATGAGATGAATCCGGGCCTTGACATGTGAGGATGGGACAAACTGGCTCTGATTGAAAGCCTCCAGCCAGGAAAGAACCAAACATAATCAAACACTCATCTCAATTACTGAAATGAAAGATTTCATTAACTTTTAAAGACATTTCGTTCTTGCCTCCACCCTCCCTTTTTGGGCACACACTTGGGACCATTACCAGAAGCATCATTCATTAAGGTAAGACCGTGTCCTTATGGCATTTCCAGTTCAACCAGAAGCAAGCAGTACTGGGCTTCCTGGAGGAGTTTGACACTTCTGTAGGTTTTCTCCTCAGATTTTGCAGGCTACAAGAGATTCTGGAAAACATCCAGCCAGGACCAGATACAGAGGTCTTGATCTAAACAGTCAAAGAGGAATTTTAACCCACTTGTTCAGCTAAGATTTTTCACTACCAGGATTGCCAGGTTGGGCCAGAGGTGACCAGATGCAATGGGGGAGTATAAAAGCATCGTATGCCTTAAAGACCACTTTAAATAAGCCCTATTTTAGGGCCATAATATGCAGCATAAGACTTTGGAGAGGCTTTATGCATGGGGACAAATTGTCCTTAGATGGCAGAAGCAATATTCAGAAATTAATGTAGGGACTCTGCATTTTGGTTTTTATTCACTTATGCTTCCCCCTTATTGAAACTCCATCTCAAATCCATTCAGAAGTAGCAACTAACTTTCAAAAATACATTGTTGTTGTGGGTTGACCCTGGCTGGATTCCAGGTGCCCACGAAAGCTGCTCTATTACTCCCATCCTCAGCTGGACAGGGGAGAGAAAATATAACAAAAGGTTCGTGGGTCAAAATAAGGACAGGGAGAGATCTCTCACTAATTACCATCACAGGCAAAACAGACTCAACTTGAGGAAATTAGTTTGATTTATTACCAATCAAATCAGAGTAGAATAATGAGAAATAAAACCAAATCTTTAAACACCTTCCCCCCATCCCTCCCTTCTTGGACTCAGCTTTACTCCCAATTTCTCTACCTCCTCCCCCTGGGTGGCACAGGGGAACAGGGAATGGGGGTTGTGGTCAGTTCATCACACGCTGTCTCTGCCGCTCCTTCCTCCTCACACTCTTCCCTTGCTCCAGTGTGGGGTCCCTCCCATGGGAGACAGTCCTCCACAAACTTCTCCAACGTGAGTCCTTCCCACAGGCTGCAGTTCTTCACCAACTGCTCCATCTTTGTTCCCTCCCACAGGGTGCAGCCCTTCAGGAGCAGACTGCTCCAGTGTGGGTCCCCCACGGGGTCACAAGTCCTGCCAGCAAACCTGCTCCAGTGTGGGCTCCTTTCTCCATGGGTTCACAGTTTCCCGCCAGAAGCCTGCTCCAGTGCAGGCTTTCCATGGGGTCACAGCCTCCTTCAGGTGCATTCCCCTGCTCCAGCGTGGGGTCCTCCACAGGCTGCAGTGGAGATCTGCTCCCCTGTTAACCTCCATGGGTGCAGGGCACAGCCTGCCTCACCATGGTCTGCACCACGGGCTGCAGGGGAATCTCTGCTCCAGCTCCTGCAGCACCTCCTCCCCTTCCTTCTCCACTGACCTTGGTCTGCAGAGTTGATTCTCTCACATATTTTCACTCCTCTCTCCAGCTGCAGTTGTGCAGGTTTTTTCCCGCTCCTTAAATACGTTATCCCAGAGGTGTTACCACTGTTGCTGATTGGCTTGGCCTTGGTCCATCTTGGAGTTGGCTGGCATCGTCTCTGTCGGACACGGGAAGCTTCTAGCAGCTTCTCACAGAAGCCACCCCTGTAGCCCCCCTGCTACCAAAACCTTGCCGTGCAAACCCAATACAATTGCAAATAAAACCCCCCAAAAGACAAGTCTTGTCCTAAGACATCACTTTAAAGCATCCATAAACTCTCTGTCAAGATTTGTCTACAGAAGATTATTTTTTTTTTTTTTTTTAGGAAATCTATCTGCTTTTTTATTCTAATCTGTTTGACATAGGTTTCATTGTACAAAAAGGTTTTTAAGAGCACTTACCTCTTCAAAGTATGCTTCATTTTGCCACTACATAAATCAGAAGCTTAGGCTATTTTTCTTAAATTTATTAACCCAAACAGCAAAGAGCTGGGTTCCTCTGGAACTACTCACGTAGAGTAAATAATTAGACCTTGATCTGATGAAGGCACTTAACAGCAGGCTTATTTTTAACTCCACGAGTGCAGCCACTGAATTCAAAGGGATTGTTCGGATGTTTAAGTTGAGTGCATATTTAAGAGCATTGCTGATCAGAGCATTCTAATCCTTAAACTGTGCCATTGATTTCAGAGGGGTCACCAGCACAGAGTAATGTCAGGGGGCCGAGGGCAGCAGGACTACAACCATGACTTGTTGAAATTACGGGAAGCTATTTTTTACCCCTTGGACACCAGGACCCTCTCCAGAGCCACAGAGGCTGTTTGGTTTTGGTTTGGGGGGGGTTGGGTTTTTACTAGAGTTTTTTCCCTTCTAATTTAGGTTAATCCATATCTTCCCCATTCCAGGGAAATACTACCTTAGCCATGTGAAATGGAGAATACTCATCCTACCCTGATATAATGCCTGGAAAACATGACCAGGGAACGATCGGTAAATAAACTGCCAGGCCCTGCAATTCTTCACTCTTGTGCCTAATCTGGAAAGGAAGCTAATTAAGACCAACAGCACACTCCTCACTGAGCAAAGATTACTTATCAGCTTAATTTGATACTTTTACAGACAGCTGACATATGGTTTCCTCCTCTTCCCCCTGCCTCTTCCCGCATTCAAGTTTAAATAGGGCTGAAGTGGTGGATAGGACTGCTGCTTCTCCTTGCTGCTGGGCTGGGTTTTCATCTCATGTGGAAAAGAATTGGTGCTATCGGGCTCAAGGACCTGATCTTACCAAGAGGAGCTTGCTTTTCCTCAGAGCAGACCCATATGCCTAACAGATGTACTACCAGAAAAACAGATTGGTGAAATGGAGCTTGTTCCTTAAAGGTGAACTGAAACGCTAATCTACCGTGTGTAAAAAACAAAGTCTGCTTCTTTGAACCACACACTTTCTAGGGTGCATATTCAATTCAGCCACACCATGATCATCCTTGGAAATGCGACAAGTGGAAATGAGAAAGAGATTTACGGGCACAATTTTTTGGAGCTACGGTAGCTCAGAATTACTGAGTTTCCCCATTCAGGCCAATGTGAGAGGCCACCCTAAGTCTGATGCAATTTAAACCACTCCATAGATCATGCTGGACATCCTTTAATATGTATCATTCCAGCCTTAACTGAACCTGATAGATGTTAGCCAGGAAGGAGAATGAGGTGTACTCTATCACATATGCTATAAGCCTATCCTCTTTCACTGCACCATGTCCTCAGCTGATGCAGATCAGCCGAGCTCTGGTTCAGTTAATGGGGTTTGTGCCAGTTTTCACCACGTGAGGATCTGGACAATCATGTTTATTGCGGCAGCTCAGAAGGTTTAGTCATTTGTTTTTAACAATGCCTATGGGGTTTAATTCTCTGCTCTGACTATGTGAGTACAAGCAAGTCCCCTGTGACTTGGGCTCCCCTTCTTATGTGGGGTCAGGTCTACACCCCGACCTCCCAGGAAACAGCCCTGGCTGCAGGCTGCTCCCTGTCCTCAGGCATGAACAGCGGGGAAACCCTCAGCAAAGCAGCACCAAATCCTGAAAATCAGACTGCATGAGAGACTATGATACAACTATGCCACTCAGTAATGGACACTGTGTGAGACCTGAAGTTATCACAAATGGGTGGATGTGGTATCAATCCCAAGGAAGTCGGTCTCATTATACATGTCAGAGAGAGACAAGGTTTTCCCTATGTTTCCTAACACACTTTTGAACTAACACAGGCAATCCAGGCAAAACACAGGTACCAAAACCAAACTCAACATGGACTCCAAATAGGGTGCTCTCTGTTGCTCCTTCCACAGAACTTTCCTTCTGCTTCTTCTGTTGCTGAGGTCTTAGGTTTTAAATGTGATGAGAACTTTGCAAGAATTTTGGATTCCTCATTATAAAATCATTTTTCAGCCTTTGGCTTACATGAGATACATTTGCCATGATCAGCTTCAGGTACTTCTGGGCAAGCCAGAGTTTCTCATAGCTGTATAAATAAATATTTTTTGTAGTACACCCATGACTGATCATCATCTCCATTTGTGTATTTATGACTGTGACAGTTACAGAGCTTGCACAAGAAGATACATTTTTTAATGATGTTTACACTTATTTCAGCAATCATAGTTATATATAGCTACATATTTGAAAGTCCTAAATAAACAGGTTGCAGCTCACATAAGTAAAATGAAATGAAAATATAAACTAGAATCAAATGCATCATCTGAAGACTTAGCCCTTAAATACCTGGCAGGTTTTGTACATCTGATAGGTACATATAAATTTTAAAGACATTATATATTTGAGTCTAGATGTGTAAAACAAATATAAATATGTGTGTATCTATTGGATATAAAAATATATAATGCAACATACAACAATACACACCTGTCTATACACACATGTGCAAGCACATGCACGTACCCATGCATGTACGTCCACACATTTGGTACCATGACACTTTTGAATTCTTGCATCTGGAAGGTCTGTGTTACAATAACACTTGGGAGCTTAAAATAACATAGCTGCCATGCTAGTGCATGCCGGAGGAGCTGTTAGCACTGCAAGTCCTCTCAGAAAAGGGAGCTGTGAGAGCAGCAGAGAAACCCGTGGGCTGTGCTGAGGGGTGAGGGGCTGGAGAAAGTCCTTTGGTGCACATTGCCATTCACCACATGATGCATGGGAGTGCTGAGGGGACTTGGTGACACACTGAGACCCCATAGCTTTAGCTGGTGTGCAAACACTACACGCACACACATACAGTCAAAATGACCACAATTTGATAGTGTGGCCTGTGCGTGTGCTTGAAATGCAGACCCCAGGCGGGACAAACAGCCTGCATGCTGCTTTTTGCACCACAAGGCTCCCAAGGGAGCAAAGGTATGGAGCTGTTTGGGGAGCTGGGCAAGGGTGCCCACAGTCATTGGGTCCTGTGGAGGGGGCTGCGTGGAGGTGAAGAGGGGTTCACTCTGGAAAAGTTGCAAGCAGGGTTTACAAAGTGAAGCAAGGAGAGGGGAGATGGCTGGTGTGGCATCACACCATGTTCTCTGTTTCGTTTCTAAACCATGAGGCAGAAGGTGTTAGCTAAGGACAGGACCCAACTAAGTGCTCCCTCTGGGTATGTGAGACATCCGGCTCTGTGTCTGCATTCGGTAGCCAGGACCATGTTAGGAAATCATTCAGTTAACACTCACGAAGGTTGTAGTTCTTCACCTCTCAGTTACCTTGAGGGAAGCACAAGCTCCACTGAAGCTGACGGGGAGTCTCCTGTGGCTGCCACTGAGGAAAGGCAGCCCTCATGTCTCCTCCCTCCTGGCTTCCCCTGCCTCACACCTACACCCAACAGCACGTAGGATCTGCATGCAGCTTGCTGCCTTGCATCTGCCAAGCTCCTGCTGCCGGCTCCTGCTCTGACAATTGCTAGCACAGCACTGCACAGCATGGCAAGGCATGGCACAGTACGGCACAGCATAGTACTGGGCAATGGATGCTGCTCCTTGCAGAGCTTTCCACCCCACTCCCTTCCCTCCTCCCCTGCCAACAGTTGCAGCCAGCACCTCCCTTCCTGAGTCTAAAGGAAAACTATTTTTGCAGCCGTACTTAGCTGTACTTGCTACAAATATTCCCAGGGACGCTAAATTTTTTCTTGGCTGTTCTCCGATAATCTGAAGGGCTGTTGCAGCTGTTACCCCTCAATGCCAGGGACCTCGTGCAGGCAGTGGTGGAGACCATTCCCCTCATCAGCAGGGCTGCAGGTGCTGATCTTCAACCACAAATGCAGTCTGTGGTATCTCCCCAGACACCCTCCTTCTCTGCAAGGTTGGTTGCTCACACTGCCTGGAAACCAAAGCCTCGGGCCCGTGGTCTTTACTCTTATCCCCACAACTGTGGTGTGTATACAATGCAGTATAAATGACTCAGGTAAGAGTCTAGGAGAAGCTGGATCCCAAAAGCCAGATTTACAGCATCTCCTGGGGAGGTTATTTTTTCAGCACTCAGCAAGCTCCACCTGTAGCCTGGGTGGTGTCCAGGCCTGGTGGGAAAACAGCTGCTGATGCTGATGTTGATGCTGATGCTGATGCTGAAGCAGGAGCTGAGCTCTGCCAAAAAGCCAGGCCCAGCTGAGCGCTGTTGAATGGCGTGAAAATATAACTCAAGGCTCACAAGTGAGATTGAACATTCTAGACCCAATTCTTTTCACCTTATTCAAGCAAGAAGACCCATTAAAATGAAAAGAACTAGCTGTACGTGCACATGCATTTTCCTTTTTTGATCAACTGCCTCTTTGCTGATACGCCTAGTAGAGTGTTTGAAATCCCTATAAATGTTAGATGTCCATGATAAAAGACAGTGCCCTTATTTGGCCCGTGGCCATTTTCCATGTTTATTTGCTTATTTATTTCAGTTAAGTGCAACACACCAGTTGATGCACAACACCCGTGTGCCGCAATACGGCTCCAGGTTGCCTTGGCAACGGGTGGAAAGGGTTCTGAAGAGCCAGAGAGGCCCATGCTAATGAAAACAAGCATTCAGGGGGCCTCTTCTCCAGGTGGGCGAGAAGAGGCTCCCCGCTGGGCTTCCTCGCCCAGCCTGCTTTCAAATAGTCTGGCGCTTTAAACAAAAACTACAAAAAACAACAACAACAAAAAAGCCCACCACCCAGGCCCCTCTGCTTTTTTTTTTCCCCATGCTAAAACGCAACTACTGATTAAAAGTTCTGAGACAGTTCTTTGAAGCCTTTCATTAATAGGTTTCCTTTATGAATCCAAATTAGATAGTCCACATATTTTCCTTAAAAAAAAAAAAAAAAGGAAAGTGAACTATTATGGAAGTGTTTGTTGTTGTTGCTGCTGCTTGCTTTTACATGTTTAATCTCCCACATGTGCATCTGTGCCAGATGGCACTGCCCGTAAGATGGGAGATAATCTTTGCACACCATCTTCACCAGGTTGACGCTGGTCTCCGGGCTGCTGTAAGCTCTGGCTCTTGTTTGGACATGGTGGAAACCATGGGCTTTGTCATGAGCTCTGTGGAATAGGGCTGACCCTGCCTGGGCTCAGCACCCACAGTTCCTGCTGAAAGTCTCATGTGAGGATGGGGAGAGGGTGAGTTATTCATAGAGTTCTTGAGGGAGTGAGGCTGTGGATACTGAATGCATGGGGATATCTCCCCACTCGAGGAAGTGGGCCTTCTGGAAAGATATCTGGGCACCCATGCTCCGGAAATTGAAGAGTCACAAGGAATATCTGACCCTATTCAGTTTGTCTTTTGGAAACATGAGGAAAAAGGTAATGAATGACACTAGGAGCTGGGTAGGAGTATAGCCACCAGCTTCAGTGAGATTCACGTGTGTCCCACTTCCCTTACAGCTGTCCAGCACCTGCTGGGTATTCCCAAGGGCCAAACTGCTGACTGGCTCAATGAGGTGATGTCCATGGAATGTAAATATAGGAATAAGTATGTAAATATAGGAATGACATGAAAGGGGAAGCATCCAGTGAAGTCCTGAACATAGATTGAAGGTTGCTTTAGACTGATGATGATGGATAAGGGAGTGAAGACCTTCTGGACACCAAGGCCAGCAGAAGGGCACTGTATGATAATCTGGGGTGACAGATTTCTGTTCCTATTTCTGTTTCCATGTGAGCTTTTTTTTGTGCAGGGCACAACACATTCTTCTGTGGACAATGATAACGAACACTTTTTAATGCACAGTTGAGCTTACAGTCCAAAGTCTGAATTTGCGGCACAAAATTACAGGAAAGAGAGAAGTGGCAACTAGGAGTGAAGCAGACCTCTGTAACAATGATACTGAAGCAAGATACACAGTGCCCGGCAGGCCAGCAAAGAGGTAGCCACAAAAAGCCATGGAGGGAGATGTCCAACTTCCCTGCCATGGGTGGTATCATTTGCACACAGCTTGCAGTGACAAGGCAGGCAGCTCCTCCAGCAGAAGGTCTCTTCAACCTCCTCAGAAGCAATGAGAGGTGATTGCCTATTTGGACTGGTGAAATGTCACAAGCTCCAAAGAAAAGAAATTGGGGTAACTGTCCCTTTCAAAAAATCTGAAACCAACCCAGATCATGTGAGACTGGGGACAAAATCCCAGGAGTCGATGGCATAGCTTCCACTGTTAAGCAAAATATATGTATATTTTTTGGTAGGACTCTTCACCGCTTGTTGGTGACTCAGTGCCAGAAACTGACTCATGTTGAAACAGCATTACAGCGAGACAAAGAAACTGTGTAATACACCACCAGGCTTTCGGTCTGATAATACTCTCATGGAAGGAGTGTTTTACTCTGCCCTGAACTGCAGTGAAGCTTATCACTGAGAGCAGTGACGTACTGGTCAGTTCGTTAATCTAAGCAAAGGGGAGTGAAGCTGGAAATGTTTATGAGTGATTTCCCTCTGCTGAGGAAGGAGATAAGAATAACTATGACAACGCTGCTAAAAAATTTGTTGAATGTTTCGTTCTAAAATGAAGCATACCAAAAAAGAAGGCAGTGCCTGAATGGAGGGGTCTAGAGAAACACTGCTCCTTGTAGATGTCTCCCCAGGAAAAGCAACACTGCGGCTAAAATGTCTACAAGTAGTTTTAGGATGCCTGAAGTCTTTGGATTGCCAAGTTGCAGCAGGGCTCCTTTCTGGAGGGAGGACATTCAAAACTCTGGAAAACAGGTCTCTTTCAGGAACACAAGAACATGAGGATCCTCAAAACATGAATTTACATTTGAGATTACAGGCAACTGTGATTTCAGTGGCAGTGAGTTAGAGCCCATGAAAAACTGTCTCCAAATTGGGACATTTCTGGAAATTTTTGTAATCCCCATCTGAGTCGGCTCTGAAATAGGCCAAGAAACAAATTCATCAAACCACATGGGGTGCCTGCAAGAAAGCAGGGAAGGTTGACTGAAGCAAGGGCATCTGCAGTGTGTCATATGTTTCATTTTGCAGGTGTCACTGTTATATCTCTGCAAAATTCTTGTGTCCTCAGTGTGATCCCAGGAGCTGTGGTCCTGTGTTCTGCACCACTCCAGCCAAGCACAGAGCCCTCTGTCAGGCTAGGAAATGAGACCATGAGCTGTGTTGCTGCTCTTGATGTTGGGAGGGCGTGGAGCAGGGCTGACCCATCTACTGCCCTGCCAAATCTGAGCGAGACCCTGAATTGTTCCTGGCTTGGCTTATGCTCCAAGACTGCCCCACATGAATAACCCCACGCTGTGAAGACTTGCTCATGGGCTTAGGTGAACAGCCAAGATCTGTGTTTACTTTTTTTGGGTATAGCAAAGACATCTAATTGCACCCACAGTGTATTTCAGCGCAGAACGATTTAACACTTATGTTACAGAATCTAACAGCATGATTTGCTCCTTGTGGCTCCTAAAATCTGCAATATAGCCCTGCCAAGGAAAACATAGAGACTAGGCTGTGCAAGGAAACAGCTAGCTCAGCAAAAACAGTGGTCTGTTGTTGTATTTGCAATGAAAAAGCAGAAAAACATCTACTACCCACAGAAATGCTGCTCCATTTTGTTCTTGAAAGTAGCAATTTAGATTTAAAGACAGTTGAATTACATGGGCAACATGGGAAGAATTTGTTTTATGTGGGAGCTGCTATACATACATAACTTTGCCATAAGACTTCTATATTGATCGTGGTAACCTGCCTGGGTCACCTTGCTCTAACCAGTTATGGGGATAATCTGACAGTCTTGTAGCATACTCTTTTTATCTGCAGTGCTCTGCACAAGTACTCATAAACCATCCACTACTATAAAGCAGCTGTTCTAATGCCCTTATTCATTGCTGTAGACTATGTCCCTAGATTGTACTGGCATGTAAAACAGAGAGAAAGGACATAAAGACCTGGATATGTCTCATTTGTACTCACCGTGGAAATGATTTGTAACTATTGCCCTCACTGTTTGGTTTTGGTTTGGTTTTTTTTTTTTTTTTATGGAAAGTGCCACAGACTTAATGGCATGCAGCTTTGCTGGTGAGAAAATCCTAGGTGTCTACTTCATGATATATAAATGGCAAGGTATTTGACTTGTGTCACCTGTAATGTGTTTCATCTAGGTAACTTAACCCTGATGTTGTTGTATGTACAATAAGACTGGACAGGATCCCCATTTGATATTAATGTCGGGAAGTTTGCTGAAAACATTCTGGGTCAGATACATCCCTGCACAAAGACACATAAATCGGCGGTAATAGTCCTCGAACTGAAGGAGAAATATCTTCCTCTAAAGCCAGCTTGTTTAGGAAGGGTACAAAATGTAGCTGTGGAAATGTGCATGTAAGAGTCTAGCTCAGAAATGGAATTGCTATTTTCTTCTTCTCGTTGGGGACTCACTCTGGCAGTACCCTCCACCTAGAGAGGGTCTTGGAGGTAGCCTTTGGCTGAATGGGAGGTCATTGGGTTCATACACTTCCCTTTACTATGATTTCTCTGTACTTACATATCACCAGGGGAGAGTTACAGCCACTTTACATGGTAAATCTCTTCTACAGCACGGGCAGTAATATGGTACAAACACTACTTATTTAGACCTCACAGCACTGATTTGAATTAGGTAAATTCATGCAAACTGTGGCTTACATCTTATTCCCTTTCACATGGTTGGCTGTCCCTGCAGGAAGGAACAAGCTTTGTTCTCAGTAAGTTTGGGGTGGAAGCTAGTCATTGCAGAAGATGGATGATAATGCGTGGATGGGATATGGTTTTATTCTTCCCAGGTCTTGCCTCTTCCTCAGAGCTTCCAGACACTTTCTTGTACTCTTTTGGCAGTGATATCAGCATTGTCCAGCCCAAGGATTAAAAAAATAGAGAATGAGACATTTCTCCAAATCAAAACATGGACAGTAAATTAGATTAAATGAAATAAATGGAAGGTTAATTTCCCCTCAGTATTGAAGGAATGACATGTCCAGGTTTGAGCACTGGACTTCAAGAAAGATGTGAAAAAAATGGAGAGAGAACAGTCTTAATAATCAAAGGTCTTGAAAACATGACTTGTGAGGAAAAGCTGAAAAAAACACTGTACTCCACTGCAGTGGCAGGTAGGACAAGAAGAAATGGGTTTAAATTGCAGCAAGGACAGTTTAGGCTAGATATTAGAAAGCATTTTGTAATAGCAGGCTGTTGTAAGTGCCTGAGTAGATTGTATGGGTAGGTGGTGCAGTCCTCAGTGTGGAAGGTGCTTATGAGCAGCTTGGACAAACATGCATTGGAAATGACACCAACACAGCTAGCCCAGCCTTGAAGAAGTCAGACTGATTGCAAATGAAGTTGACTATTCAACTGGGAAAGAACTGAGCAATTTGTAATAAAAAGGGTATTTCAGCAAGAAGAAAGCTTCCAGGGGGCAAACCTGGGTTGCATATACCCATTGCAAACATCCAGGATGGCCTGGTCTCAGCGTCTCCCCAGGTCCTGCATGTGATTTCTGTGTCAGCAGAAAGCCAGCTCTGTTCACGGGACGCACCTCTTCCTATTGAGGGAGGGCATGGACGCTGGTGTTTTCCTGCCTGATATTTCCTTTGGCATGTCACAGATTTTTCTGCAAGCTAATTGCGTGCAATAACTTGTGCTACGGTATGCAAGGCTCACTGTCCATGGAAAGTATCTTCATTTAAACTAATAACGTGGAGCATTGGTGTGAGCTGACACTCACTTTTAATTATTGTTGGCCAGTACCCCCCCTCCTCCTGTGCTGAAGCAAGTCTAACCTGCTCTGCACCACAGGAGTCAGCAAGAGGGTAAGAGAACTCCTTGGGATGCCATTTGATGAATCAACTGAGGGACTGCCCTTCTGGGAATAACCCCAGGTGGCCTGAGATGGGACAGAGAGCCCTTCTCCTTCCTCACCATCCTCTCGTCCCTGAGGCATGGTGGGGAAGACCAATGTGGACAAAATCAAACCTATGGAGGGTGCAGAACCCTCTCCTGACCCTCAGTTCCTTCAGAGCTGCCTTCTCATGCGAGTTCTGGGGTCACCAGGGAATATGGGACATAAAACTTCTGGAATAGGACAGGTATGAAAAACCCACAGGGATAAACTCTGCTAACTGCATTTCGATTGTTTCCTCCGTGAAGTCCCCCTCAAGCACCAGGCAAACTCCGAGTGAGGTGACGAATGAGAAGAGCAGAGTGACCCGTGGCGTCCTGCACCCACTTCTGAGTCTGGTCACGCAGTCTGTGTTTAAATTTTCTCTTCACCACCCTGCAGTGTGCAGCTAAACTTAGCTCTCAGCCACAGCAGATCTCAGGTAGGCCACAGCAGCACTTAATTCAAAAGAAACACTGTTTCCTGTACAGGCTGGTGCTCAAAATATCATCAGAGGAAGATGAAATAAATTACTCATTAATTTCTGGTCACCATATTATAAGGAAATTACTATGGTACCAGAAAGATTCAGAAAAGAATTGGGAAGGTTAATTTGAAAACTAAAACATACTGCTTGTGAGGGTAAAAAGAACTGGTTATATACGGACCAGAATTTAAAAAAAAAAAAAAAAAAAAGAGAGAGAAATGGGTTTTCTTAAAAGAATACTAATTGAAGTATGTAAAAATCCTAATGGCTAATTTCAGCTGTGGTTCATACTTTCATTCCATCAGAGATAAGCACAAATGGAAATAAAGTAAAAAGAAATTGAGGGCAGTGTCAAGAAGCACTTCCTTACACAAGCAGTAATTGGAGAGTGGGGTGACCTGTGAGGCAATGTCATGAGACAAAAACATTAGTGTAATTAAAAAATCACTTAGATGCAATACGAGGAGAAAGGATGAATGAACTCTGGCACATAATGCCTTTCCCAGCCCCTAGCCGAGCCCACCAGAACGTGTGCTTGGACTCCTACAGTCATGTTGGTTTGAACCACTCTAAGTCCTACCACAAAACCCAGGAAAGTGGAAATTATTCTTCTAGTCTGTGGCTTCCGATTGCACTGTTAACATCGATGTAATGGGACTGAGGTCAATCATTTCTCATCATGGATGAGAAATGGATGGTTTTCTGAAACACAAACCCATGCAGTGTGTGGATAGAGGACATCTCAAGCTGTCTTGCCAGAGAGAGGTCAATGTCAGCCCCATCCTTGACCCTGCCACCGGTGGGGTGGAGTGGACAGAGGAGAAGTGATGAAGCCACGCCACTCCTTACTGCTGAGTCACTGGTGATGGGAAAGCCACTGGCTTCAGGTGCAGACTAATAGCATGTTTGTGCTCCTCCTGATTCATGCAAGCAGCAAATTAGACTCTTCCCCCAAGCAAAGGGGACCTGCCCTGCAGCGGGGCACTGCACCTCCTGCCTGGGGGCTCTGGGGGAAGTGGGGGGATGTCCCTCCTGCCCCTACACACACACACACACACACACACACACACACGTGCCCACACATGGTGCACAAAGGGCTTTTGGAAAGCACAGCTTAGCTCCCAGCTGGTCTCTCTGCACTGTTACCCTGAACACTGCTCCTGGCCCAATTTTGCCACCTTTGCTCCCACTGAAGCTATTACAACATGTTGCGCTTTTGCTGTACACAGCTGCTTTCCTGAGAGCTCTTCAAATCGTGAGGATTAAATCGCACCAGTACAGAAACCAAGGGAACATTTATCACTGACGAAAGACAGCAAGGATTTTTCTAAATCAGAGATTTTTCTTACAGTAGAACTTTTGTTACTGGAGCAGATCTATAATAATATCACTACTGTTTCAGTATTTTTATAACAGTGCTGCTGGGAAGAGCAGCTCTTTTAATACAAATGCTGTCATTTAGAATTGCTGCTATGGTAGAAATCTTAAATTAAGCACTGTCCTTTATACAAAATACAGCACCACCTGCTTGAACACAGAGCTGATAAAACACTATATTTTTTTCCATGTGTCACATTAAATTATCCAGCAATATAAAAGAAATGGAAGTACACAAAAGTCAGGGCTTTTTTCTGAAATGGCCTCACCCGTATCTTCTCCTTCCAAACACAATGTGCTGGGTGGGGGGCAGAGATAGACTGAACAGACCTTTCAGACAGAATTCCTTCAAAATGACCAATTTTTATGTCGAAACTGCACGCAGAACCACAGTTCTGGTGTCCTTTCTATTCAGATCCATAACATGTCCCCAGCTGCACAAAATGTCTGTGTATCACATGTCTGGGAAAAGGACTTTTAGTATACCTGTACAATGAATTCTCCCACTGAAGCCAAAAGTTTATTTGCAATATGGCTTATAACAGTTTCTCTAGTGAATAGATTACTGACTGATATAGCTAAATCAATCTGTTGTGGTTTTTTTTAACTTGTTTCATTTTTCTGTGTGGTAGAGAAGTGCCATTGTTTCAGCATTAGACAGGGAATTGGGGGATATCTCATCAGCTTGCCAGTCTGGCCAGGGGGTCCTGCTCCCAGGATGAAAGCCCCCTGTAAAGGCAGCACATCTCCTGCCCAGCCCAATGCCTGCCTTTCTTTTCCACTGAAACCAGGGTATAGGGTGGCTAAGGCAAGCCCAAAACTCAGACTGATATGCAGCAAGGGTACAGCTAGGCTCTGCACCCAGATGCCAGAGTGGAGCCCCAGAAGTGCCAATGGAGGCTGAAGCACAAGAGGGAGGCAATATCTAATCCCCTCACGTCTACTGTGTGTAACCTCACAGCCAGAAACTCCACGCACTGCTGTCAGAGGTCATCCTCTGCACTCTAGGTTATGAGAGTTCAGGCTGGGAAAAATGCAAACCACAATGCCAAGTCTTGTGCCTGAGTGTCTTTGAACCATTTTTGAGGTCCTCTTGCCACCTACAGATTATTCCAGCAAAGGAAACATGCTTGTGACGCATTCCCAAGCATTACACCATTACCTAGTATTTATTCTTCTGCATGTCAGATAATTGGCACCGCGTACTGATGACAGTCATTTCTTCCATGGGGCAGTGTGCACTGAGGCTCCTGTGATGGGGTATATAAAACTTGACTTAGATCCAGAGAATTTTGAAGGAGGTGCTGACAATACACTCGTTAATTTACAATTATGTTCCTTCAGAGAGCCTCCTGGCACTTTCCAAATACTGTTTAGAGCACATACCTCTTCTATGAGACAAGTATTATGACTATGAAAGACAAAAAACAAGGGCAGAGAGGTTTAAGTAACTTGCCCGAAGCCCTACAGGAAGGCACTGTCAGAGGTTACCATAGAAATAAGTCTTGTGCTATAACCATCTGTTCACAATGGCTTGAATTTTCAGAAGAATGCTCAGGATTTATTTATATTTGACAGAAATGTATTATTTTTGCTACACTAGCTATCTGCTGCTTGGGAGAAAGCAAGGATTTGGTAGTAACTAATGATTCCTTAGTTACTGTGAAATGTATGAGAGGTTGACATTAAGAGGTGACAAAATGGAGTTGCTGTTATAAATCAAGCTCTGATCCAACAACATCTTTTAAAATTATAAGTTTTGCCTCACTGGAGTCACTGAAGTTTCCAGAAGACATAAAGTACATGCATACATCCCTGTGGGGTCCAGTCACAGCCTCTGTTTGAGGGTGTGCCTTGTAATGCCCCAACTACTGGAAGTGCAAGAGTCACATCAACCTCCAAAAACTGCTAAGGCTCCAGCTGGTTCTCCCAAAAGTGGCACTAGGAATATGCCCATTATGGTAACAGTGCCTAGAGATCTGGTAGCTGTCAGTCCCCATCGTGTTAGGCATTGCACTTTGACAGAGTCTTGCCTCATCTCGCCCTCATCGGTCTGCCAGCCCATTTTCTATCACAATTCTGCTATTTCATCTGTCAGATGAACCCTTCCTCTATGGCTTTGGGAGAAGAAGAGACAATTCCCATGTATTTGTTCCGTTGTCCTCCAGTATGGAGACTGACAAAAATCAACAACTTCATATATTTAATGCCATCTAGCAATGTGTTGGTTTATAGAAAGAAAAGTTGTGCTTTAACAAATCCCAGCCACTATATTCCTGAAGGTTATGATGCTTTTTGAGAGATAAACATAAAGAGGTTTTTAAAGCTAAATCACATCGCTTGAGGATTGTCCCCATCCTGGCACATGATATGGAACAGGTATTGGTAAAATAATGATAATTGCCTTGGTAAGGTCTCTGAGGCAAGTTGTACCCATTAGGGCCTGGAGAGACATCCCTAGTATTTTTTTTAATGTTGTACAACAAGGTTAAACAATAGTCTATTTTTTGTCACCGATACCTTGAGGTGGGTTTACACTGATAACATTTTCTACATTTTCAGATTAAATCAGCTCTGTTAAAACTACTTGGCTGGTAACATAAACATTGTGTTAGTAAGGATCACTTGTTGTCAGTCTATTCATAGACTGTCGGTCCATACTCCCATGAGTAATATACTCTGGTGAGTAGCTCTATTGGATCAGAAAGACTAGGGTCCTCAACGAGAATAAGGAGTCCAAGCAAGACTAAGCTGTGTAAACAATTTATATCCCGATTGCCAAAAGTCTAAGAAAACTTGCCATACCTCTGTACATTTTCTGTAAATTTTGCTTTTCTTTAAAAAGTCCAAACATTAACTATTAGAGTTTAAAACTTTTACTTGTTTGGACTGTGAATTAAAGCATTTTCTCATGAGAAATAATTAATTGTTAATTTTTCTTTTCTTTTTTTTAGCCTTATCTCATGGAACAAGTTGTCATTATAAGAGATCAAAAAGCTCATTTTTCTCAGGGAAGCCTAGATTCCAGGACATATTGAAAACCTGATTGTAAACTGGATATTTGGCAACAGTGAGAAAGCAGGGTCTCTTTTGTTTGAAAGACAATCAAGCAGCAATATCACTTGAATACCCCAGATAAAACCAATTGTCTGCTTTACAGGTATCTGGCAGATGAGAGGTCAGCTTTGGCTGATTCAAGTCATATAGGTATTTCTTTTCTTTCTTTAGTAATACTTTCTCCTAAACAGAACTTCATCAGACTAAAACAGCTCTCTATTTTTGTGTGGTTGCTCTGTTTTCCCCTAAGCAAATTCTTCACATGCCCAGAAGGAATCTTGTTTCCAACATCTGGGAGTGCTTTAGAGGCTTTCATTATTTATATGCCAAGATAATATCTCTTGCCCATGAATGTGCTACTGTTCCCATTGATTAGATGTTTGCTGATTAGTGCCAACTGCAGTGGCGGCTGTAGTGGAAGCTATTCTCCGGCCCTCGATTTACATCACAAACTATGGGTCTCCAAACGCTCATCTGACCTTCAGGAATTCATTAGATTTTGATTGCTACTGACTTGGGAAGACTATAAAGTGGGGAGTTAGGGGGGAAAAAAAAAGCTGGCATTTAAATTTAAGATTAAAGACACACTAAAAGGAAACTGTAGAAAATAGAGATTTAAATGAAAAAAAAAAATAGAGACTGTAGAATGAGAAAGGACAATTTCTTCAGCATTTGATAGCTAGTCTCAGAGTGAGTTGGGAGTGAACGAAGCCCTTGCAAGGGCCACAGGAACCCACCTCTTCAGGGTCCCCAGGGCTTCCCCCAACCTCTTCCCCATCCTCATAGCCTCTGGTCGGACCTGGTCCTTGGCTTGAAAGTGCTTGTCTCAGCAGAGACAAAGGGGAAACAGGGAAAGGAAAATGCTGATAGGGCCAAAAACTGCCACTCAAAGAGGAGCTTTGAAACCATAGCAGGAAGCATTGCAAAGCAAAAAGAATGCACGTATTCAAAACAAGGGAGAAAGCACAGCTTCCCTATCATTTCCTCATTGCTTTGTTAGGAAATGTTTCTCAAGCACTGCACTGCAGCGAACCACCTCCAATTATATTAAGAAAATGAATTAAAATATCACATAATGCTAAAGCATTTCTGAGCGCATGGGAATTATCAGTTCTTTGATGAGTTTACTGAGTACCTGGGAGGACTAGTTTGCATCTCATCATGGACCACTGGCAGTGTTGGTAGCATGCTGCTGTATAATCTGTGAAGTTAGCGGCTACGATAGCCCTGCTGCTATGAGGAGGTCTGTGGGGATAGACCTGGGTCTTCACAGCCCAGCTCAAGTAACTCACTTGAGTAGACATCACTGTAAAATTGTTGCCTGTGTGTCCAGAATGACTGAATAAATATGTTTATTTGAACCCTTCAGCAATAAATGCCTGTTTAATTTTTATTTTTTAGCCAGCAGTGACATGGTGCACACTGTATTTGCAGAGGGGTTGCCCAGATTTACTCAGATTAGTTTCCTATTTGTTTTTTTTCTAGCTGACTGATGCTTGACTCAATCTTTGGTGCATCTTGTATCCTTAGAAACAATATTGACAATTCATAAATATTTCCAAGGTTGATGCCTCAACATGCATACCGCATGCTTCCTTCTGAAGCTATTTATAGGAGTACTCGACATTTTTGTTTGCTCATTTTCACTATTGCTGACAAGGACCTGATCTCAAACCACTCAGTATACTTTACTCCCTCCATGTAATAGTCACTATGATCTAACCAACAACTTGATTCATTTGATTTTAAAGTTTCTAGGCATTTAGAGACTGTAGTGTTTTAGGTATTTTTCGTCATATACAGATACTCAGCAATGGAAAAACAGACATCAGCTCCTCAGCTGCCACACTGGGGTAACTCTATTATGGTCTCTATATACTGGAGCTATGCTAATCTACAGCAGTTGTGGATCTAGCTTGCTTCCAGAGCACGCATTGATTTTTACCATAAGTCTTTATTTCCTGGTTTTCAGCCATTTACATGTAAGTGCATTTGACATTTTGGGAGGGTAAAAGGCATTGCTGTGTCAGTCTTGATGCTGTGTTAATGATGCTTTTGGACGATGAATAATAACCATGGGATAGCTTGGAAATTAAATTCCTGATTTCATTCTTTCAGTCTACTGGATTAGCAATTAAATTTCAGGTCATTTAAATACCTAAAAGGTCTGGGAGTGTAGAGGGTTCTGACTTAAAACATTAATAAACAGTGTTGGGGGAAATAACTGGTCAGCAATGGGGCAATTGCAATGGCTGTGGTGCTGGAGAAAGTCTAAGGAGCTCCCTGCTCACCTGCACCTCTGTGGTGACAATGTGACTGCTGATTTCTTTTGGTTTTAAATTTAAGGAATTCACCTCTTTTTTCCCCAGAAGGTATATTCTAACCGGAACTATGTCACTGATCTTGCCCTCTCCATATCTGCTGACACATGCAGGCTGTGCTTTTCACTGATGTCCTCACTTCTTCCATTGATCTTGCAGCGAGGTTGGAGGTGGGCAGTGCATTTCCAGGGGACATCACTGTTCTTGGGCAACTATTCACTTGCCTTCCAGCATCATGGCACTGACTGATGGAGTGTGCTGTCACCTGTACCTTTGGAATAAAATTGTCACTCAAAATTCTTGTAACGAAATGATGAAGGTTCCATATAAGAGAAATTCTCAGCAGTGACTACAAAACACCATTTAGGCAGATTTAATGCTCTCTAGCCAGATTAGTATGAAATAGGATCTGGCATTGTTTCATGGGCTTTGAATGCAGGCCAGTTTGCAGCACACCAGGGACTTATGGGCTCTCAGCAGTTCTGCAAAGGGGTGTTCCTGGGTCCCCTGCCATGACCCTGCAAAGTCCCAGTGCTAGGGAAGCCTCTGGCCACTGCAAGGGGTGCAAATGAAATCTGACTTCTCTTTGGTGAGTGTGTGAGAAATGTCTTATGGGTGGGTGTTTGAACTCAAAGGTCTACCTATTTGGTGTTGATAAGCCAAGCTTTGTCCATAGTTGATAAGAACAGAGGGCTGGCTTCAAACCTAGCTTCACTAAAAGTGTCTGCAGATATCATATAAAGAGTTTAGAGATAAAAGCTGCTTAGGCCATGAGAGATACTGTTATTAAAGGGACATTTTGGCGTGTATCTAAAAAAGAGCATATCCCTAATTATTTGTTCTTTCCCTCATTTCATACTTGCCAAGCAACAGTTCTGAACATGTGCACAAGAACTAATGTACTACTGTTTGAGTTATTTCAGACCTTCTTTTTTAACATTACTAATTGACCCACTGATGGATGCTTACTCTCCTTACTTTATCAGTGTAATGTTGTTCTAGCTAATTCCCTGCTGAAGCAGCAGAGCTACCCATTAGGCAACCGCTACAAGCTGATAAGGAACAGCAATATGATTTCTGCATTGCATCAGGAAACAGGGACAAATATTGGCATCAAGGTGACTTATTTGCCTGTGAAGCCCATAGCGAAAAGGTCCTTAGCAGGGAGCACCAGACATCAGTTCAGTGTTTTGCCATAAGCAGGGAGCTAAACATTTATTTCCTACTCTAAGTAATACTGTGTTCAGTGCAGAGGATGCAAGTAAGAAGGCAAAAGACTAAGGGCAGCCAACAGTGTTGTGCATCTGCAATTCAATATGGTAAATACAAAACAAGGAGGGAAAGCCAGTTATCAAGACATACATATGAGTCTTGGTCCTCGGGTGAGCCCAGTACCAGGTAGAGAACAAGGCTCCACTAAGGCCCCAGGGCACTGGCAGCAGCACAGACACAGTAACAAGGTGTAAATTAATTAATACTCTCTGTCTCAGCATTTCCTCATCTTGGCACAAGGGGAGTATTTGTCTTAGTGCTAGGAAGAGATTTGCCCTTTCCTGTGTATGGAAACACTAACCTTGTCAATTGCAGACTATCACACACACTCACAGAGGACTAGGAAGGTGGTTAAAAGAGAAATCAAACTGGGCAATAAAAAACTGTGACAGCCTATTTTTTCTTCTGTTGTGTGACGTGGCGAGTGATGATTCATAATTTTATTTGGGCGCTGACAACTTCCTTTCTTCCTCTCCACAGACACCATGACAATCAGCTTCTTAGAGCCGTAGCCTCATTTTAGCTGGTATTCCACCCAAATCCTTACGGGAACATAACATAAAAATAATTGTTCAGGGCCAGACCTGAGGTGTGCCTGCACCAGCATCCTGTCTCTGACAGCAAGCACTAGCAAGCACCTAAAGAAAGAATATAATAAATAGACATCTATAAGGGATCTTTTCCCACTAGCAAGCTCCAGCTTCTGGAAATCTGTCATTTAGTGAGTCCCTGAGCTACAGACTATATCCACATCATTGTGTTTAATGGTCTTTGGTGGCTCTTTCTTCCACAAATTTTTTAATTGCTTATGGCTTTGCTTTTGGCCTCCACAGCATCCTGAGTTCCACAGTATAATAGTGTGCTTTGTGAAAGACCACATCCTGCTTAATTTCAAAGAATAGATGAGATCAGGTATGTTCAGGATATGGTAGCTGGAGCATTACAGACCTTCTAGGCTTACAGTGCTGCACAGTACTAGACAGAAACCCACATGACAGATCCCTACAGCTGCCTATATACCCATCTCCATACGTTCTTCATCATATGATACTGTGGGATGTAGAGATCCATAAGCAGCTTTAAACAGAGGTAAGCAACTAACACTCCAGTAGCTGCCTCTCATAACACCATCTTATAGGTGAATATGGAAAACTGGAGTGAGATAAAGTCTTAATCCTGCCTCCATGTCCATGTAACTTGCTCTAAGGTTATGTCACCTTGATTAAAGCAGAGTTTAACAGATCCTAGAGAAGACAATGTTCCTTGTGGGATTTTCAGGTTGCTGAATTAAGCTATGTCCTACTAACATTAGTAGCAATGAGGTACCTATTTGTTTCTGTGCTTTTAAAAATCCTATATGGCATCCATCTCCACCTTTTAGGCATAGACCACCTGAAAGCTGAGCCCTTATTCTGAAGTGCTTTTAAGTGGTTTGTAATGCTTCATTTTTCTGTAGGATCTATTTTATGAGCAGCTCAAGCTGAAGTTCACAGCAGTTGGACAGATGTGAGCTGCCAAAGGAATGTATGAACTGATCCTGGAAGTGGGGCCAAGGAGGATGGGTGAGGGCCAGAGCAGGACTTGTCCATGGGATGTAGGAAGGGAGACAGACCCTGGGTGCAGACACAGGGACAGAACGTTTCTGGAGATCAGACTTTGAATGGGGAAAAGACAGAAAGAAGGATCCTATCGGGAAGGCATCACAGAGGGGAACAAAGCTTCCAGAGTAGATGTCAAGCTTGGCAACAGGCTGTGATGACTAAATGCCAGCTCTGCCATGGCCAACCAAACCCTCTCCCATACTGCCCTACCGCCACAGATGCTCACAGCTCTGAGTCACCGCTGTGCACCATGTCTGAAGGCAGGTACCAAAATAGGTAAAACAGAGAAATGCTAACACTTTCAAGAGGCTGAAATGTTTCCTTAAGCTCTTTGGGCATCAGCATTCTCACCTGTAAGGGAGAGACAGCCCACCTCAGCGGCTTACAATACTATTGTGAAACGCAGACAATTAACGCTTGGAAAGTCTCATGAGCTATTGAAAGCACCATATAAATGCTAAATATTATTATTGAATTACAGTGTGATTGAAACAAATTGATTTGTTAGGAAAGTTTCAATGAATCATATTCATAACAAATTCCATTTAATTTACAACAGTGAGTCATTAACTGGCTCTTCTGCTGATTTATTTATACATCCTGCTGAAATTATAACTGGTTTTAAGAATCAGATCTTAAGATAATTGGTCCTCAGAACTGTGGGATCAAGCATTTGGCAAAAGATATGGTAGTATCAATCCATATTTAGCCATCCCCTTCCCATCATATTTAATCCTGACGAAGGTTGTGCAAAGCACCTACAATAAAGTGTGCCTTTTTTTGAGTGCTCTGAGCTTGCCCCAAAATACAGTGCTTCTCCTGAAAACCAGTGCTTATTAAACTTGGTCCAAAATTAAATGTAACATTTTCTAATTCTCTGCAGGCTTCACTATGCAGGATGATTAGAAGCTATGAAATACTGAGTACTGGAAACCCAAATTGCTCCTGGATTGAAACCACACTTAAATGTGAGTGCTCCCTTCAGGGGAAAGATTCAAACAGAAGGATGGAATAGCTCAGGATGGCCACATGTCTTTGGTCCTGCTGTGTCTCAGTTTCCCTCTCTTCAAGAGAGAGGTAGGGCTACGTCTCTGTCAGTATAGAAAATATCATTTGGATATTTGGATGACAGCATCCAGCATCTCAATGAGCTAAGGCAGCTTGCATCATACACTCATTATTAATATCCATGCGTTAATGATCCACTCCAAAGCAAAACCCTGTGAGGCAACAGGAGACCAACATTTAACTGTGGCAGGAAATTTCAGAGAGGGAACTTCTTTTGGCGTTAACAAGAGGATTATACTGTTTTTTTCTATGGATGCTGCAGTGAGGGAGGGGAGCAGAAAGGCAATGAACCCTGGTTAGCCAGATGAAGGTCAGAGGGGATTGCATGCACAAGGCAGCTGGGTCACAGGAGAGCGGGGACAGGGGCAGGAAGGACAAGAAGGATGAAGTTGTGTTGTGCAGAGCCTGGCAGAGCACAGTTACATGTTTGAGCTGGATTCAGGGAAGAAGCATCTCACATGTTTACAGAGAATTTGCTTATTCCTAATTAAAAGCAGTAAATCAGGGCTCAGCAAATGGAAAAAAGTGAAATAAGCTGGGGGGAGAAAATTTATACAGACAGCTGTCAAGAGACTATTAAAGAAAAGAGGAAATTTTCAGGTAAAACTAAATGCAGCAGGACAACAAATGCCCTGCTCACCACAAGCAATGAACCTAAAACTAGCATAGCCCCATGCAACATGGCTTGATGCTTTGGTGCTACCAATGCCAAAATGCTATCATGACACCAATGAGGTCTCAGACCTATTGGACCTTTTGGTTAGTGCTACTGGGGTTTGAAAGGCTGAGAAAAGGGTCCCCTCCCCTCCTTGAACCTTTCAGCCAATATGTTGAAATGACAGAGGAGGACCTGTCGCTACAGATTTTATCCCACAGCAGAAACAGTGGGGCAAAACTTCTTCTACACTAAAGATAAAAGACCTCCTGCACAGGCGCTATCCTCTTCCCCCAACTCCCCTGGTCCGCACAGCTCCTGAGGGTACCTCCACCCCAGGCCCCAGGGATGGGGTAGCTAGTTGGATGCCAGCAAGATGGGACAGGGCACTGTGGGACAGCACCATGCAGGCTTGCATGGGATAGGATGCAAGATTAGGACCACTGTCATGGTTGAACCCCAGCTGGCAACTAAGCACCACACAGCTGCTCGCTCACTCCCCCGCAGTGGGATGCGGGAGCGAATTGGAAGGGTAAAAGTGAGAAAACTCGTGGATTGAGATAAAGACAGTTTAATAGATAAAGCAAAAGCCATGCACAAGCAAAGCAAAACAAGGAATTCATTCACCACTTCCCATCGGCAGGAAGATGTTCAGCCGTCTCCAGGAAAGCAGGGTTCTATCATGCTCAACTGTTACTTGGGAGGACAAAGTGCCATCACTCTGAAGGTACCCCCCTTTCTTCTTCTTTCCCGAGCTTTATATTGGTGAGCTTGATGCCATCTGATACGGAATATCCCTTTGGCCAGTCGGGGTCAGCTGTCCCAGCTCTGTCCCCTCCCAACTTCTTGTGCACCCCCAACCTCCACACTGGTGGGGTGGGGTAAGAAGCAGAAAAGGCCTTGACTCTGTGCAAGCACTGCTCAGCAGTAACTAAAACATCCTTGTGTTATCAACACTGTTTTCAGCACAAACCCAAAATATAGATGCATACTAGATACTGTGAAGAAAATTAATCCTATCCCAGCCAAAACCAGCATATATACTATAATAGACAATATCAGAATCTAATAGTTTTGCTACAGTTGGTGTTGCTTTCACTTAGGACAGTGGCACTATCTGGCAGAGGTATATTGTCCATCATTAACACAAGGTTTCTAAAATTCAGGTAAGAGGAAGGCAAGTACTGGGAATTCACAAGAATTTTATACTTTTTTTTCCAAGCCTGAAAGAAATCCAGTGATGGTTCTGAAATAACAGGAATTAGACAGTTAAAGTATTGTACAAAGGCTGCCTTTAAAACTTCCTTTTTATTTTCTGATCATCATTTTTGATCTACTTCAATCAAATGGAGTATCACTTAGGAAAAGAGAACCTTCATCTCATTATTAACTCCTTGATGAAAGACCTGTAAAAAGGGCATTGTTCATTTACAGGACTTTGGAAAATATTGAAAATTAACTAAATTCTTTATGAAGTACATGGCTTCTTGCAAGTTATAATTGGGCACATGCATTGGAAAAGCAGACCTGTTATGACTGCAAAGATGGGAACAGTGTCATGCAGTTGCCATTAAAATATACGAGTTACTAGATGCCTCATTCCATTCTTCACTGCATGCATAAACTCCCCCTCTAAATGACACTGATCTGAGAGGTAGGAGAGGCAGCTAGAGCTAAAGTAGGCTAGCTAAAAATTGTCTGTCCTAATTGATAACAAATCAACTTTTTTTTTTTTTTTTTAAGACACCAAATCAACTTTGGTTTTAAGTTATGACAAAATTTTACATAAAGGAAAGGTCATCTTTGACTAGAAAAAAATTAGATTTTCTTGGGAAAAGCATGCATCCTAAAAAAGTGACCTGGCAATGGTGTTCCAGCACTATCCAGGAGCTGTGTTTTTGTGTCTTGTGGTGTCTGTCTTCTCTCTCCAGACTCACAGCAGGACTATGTGTCCTATGATGCTTTATAGCATAGCCAGGGAATGACTCGGTGCTTATTGCCATGTCTCTCCTACCTAAGTCATACTTTGCCCTCTTCTCCTTGCTCAGAGAGAATAAAGTAGGAGGTCCAGGACCTCCACAGGTGAGGACACAGATGCAGGTGGAGCAGAGCCCCAGCCATGGCAGCGGAAGGTCCTACTGGCTGATCACACTCACTCCCCACCAGCACATGGTTGACAGAAACCCTCCATAGCCATAGCCATACTGAAGAGGCAGAGGGGGCATGATGCTGCTGTGGTAGGCGTAGGACTGCTGGGTTACATGGGCACTCCAGAGGATGCTCCTCTGTCCCTTCTGGGAGCTACCACCTTGTCCCAGCACCCCTTTCTTTCTGCTGTTTCTCTGCCCAAGCTGCTGTCCTCAGGCTGGGCCCAGCTGGCAGTTTGGGGCTGGTGGGGAGATAGAAAGGAGTTCCTTTTGCAGAGGATTGCACTTCTCATCCCATGCCACCATTGCTCTCCAAAGGCTTGGTTTTTTGGAGAGAGAACACACAGGAGACAATTGGTGCAAGAAAGAGGGAGGATGGGCCCCAGTTCTTTGCTGAAGTCGCAAAGTCAGAGTTGGGTAACCATTCCTCTTCACTTTATTCCAGGATAACAAAAAATCAAAGCTTGGGCAAAAACATTTGTGCAACTGTGTCACGTGTCAAAGTGTTTCAGTTCCTTCCTCTCCAAAAAAAGGGGGAAACCAAGAAAAACTCCAGTCTTCCCTCCATATTGGCAAAAGGGGATGTTTAACTGTTTTTTGTTTCAAGCTGATGCTTAAGTTAGAAGGCTACTTAAATCAAAATAAATGTAGCCTGCTGGTGCTACCATGAAAATGTTTTCATT
Organism: Strix aluco; assembly: GCF_031877795.1. Lineage (NCBI taxonomy): Eukaryota > Metazoa > Chordata > Aves > Strigiformes > Strigidae > Strix > Strix aluco. Next base: position 152,741,307 of record NC_133931.1, on the reverse strand, counting down.
GTAGTGGAGCTAAACATTTGACCCAAATCATATACTTTCTTTTTTCCCACATGAGAAAACAAAACAGAATTAAAAATTAATTTGGGGTATTTCAGAAACAAAACCTTTTTTAATCCCTTTTTTGGACCAGTGTACTATGAAACAAACAAACAAACAAAAGGAAAAACACAATCACCAATGATAGCCTCAACAGGAAAAGGATACCAGGCCTTCATTTGAGGTGGCTTTGACTTTTATTTCAGTGACGTTTTGGACTTCTATGGATCTTGGAGATTTAACTATTTCCAATTGTGTTGGAAATGAGAGTGCTACATTTATGTAGCTGCATTTTCATTCCTAGGCATTTGAACTACTCTTGCTGCCTAGGTTAGAAAGCTAGGTAGTTTGCCAAATGGCTGTATGAATTTTCTTGCTTCAGGAAAATTTCAGTAACATCTAGGTGATAGCCTCTGCAGTGGTGCTGGGATGGCAAACATCTGTATTCTTGATCAAATTCCTCCTGGCCTGTCCATTCATTCAGCCAGACTGTCTTCAAGGAAAGCACAGAGTTAAAAATAAGATCCTTGAGAAATGAAAGCTTGTAAATGCTCTAAATGCTTTTTTAATAAAAGGAAATTGTTGCAGGAAGTGATTTCTTATACTCCAGGCTCTGCCAATTGTTTCCAATCAGTGCAGCTTGGGGTAGCTATTATCTCGCTAAATTGTATTAATGTGTTTGTTGTTGCTGCTTTTACTTGTAAACTGATCTACAGGTTAACTTGGGTTCTGCTGTTTAACTTGTGGTTTGTTTGTCATAAAAGCTGCTTTGTGGGGTTCCTTTCATAATTCTAATCCCTCATAGTAGCACATAATCTTGTCCTCACTGGATGGTTGGCTGATTAGCAGGATGTGGTGCTCTGAAATGCTTCTCCCCTCCCATTTGCCCAATCACTCTTCCTTCTTTGAACCCAAAGACCCTGAGGACAGCTGGTCTTTCACCCTGAGGGTCTGAGCCCTTCCATGCAAAGCCACCTCTGCACACACCTGTGTGCCAAGACCCAGCTGCTGGGAGCAGCTTATTGTGTGACCAACAGCAAAAGGAATGGAATACACGCCTGAGCAGGATCCTGCAGTTAGCAGTTGATGGACTACATGAGATCAAGGTTTGATTTGGATTGGGTCATGACCCTGTGGACTGTCGTAAATGGTGGAACAATTTGGGAACTGTTGTTTTATGAGCTCTGTTGGCATTCTGCAGTCTCACAAAACCCTCAACACAAGCAGCCAAATGGCTTATAATAACTTCTTAACTGGCAAAAACTTAAAGCTCATGACTAGATGGAAATGAGGGGAACTCTTCCAAAAAATTTTGTAGAAATAATAACTTGATTCAGAGCACCAAGAAAATCAAACCCTGTCACTGCCAGTATCAATGACAAACAAACTCCTTCCCTCCTGCTAGAGGTTGGTACTGTGTTATAGCCCAGACTTGTCCTTCCAGTTCTACTGAAGCTAGTCCTGAGAACAAGCATGGACAACCCCCAGTCCTCAGTAGTGACAAGTTGGTACCTTTTCCAACTCTTCCAACAGCTTCAAATATAAACCATTTTTAATAACCTCTACTACTAAAAATCGTTTCCTGCTTTCCTTGAAAAGAGAGCTTTCTGCCCCTTAATTATTAAATTAAGATCAAATGGACCATTCACACGAGCAAAGGTTGTGGAATGTCCCTTTGTTTTATAGCTAGATACTATCCATCAGGTAGTCCCACTGCACAACAGTAAGTGTACAAGCCCCTGCATGGGAGAACCACAGAAAGAACAGGGTACATGTGTAAGTACTACAAGCCAGAACCATCTCTACAGCCTTATAAAGAAGGAAATAGGAAACAGCATATCAAAGATAGGATATGGACCACAAACACCCTGTTCTATCGTTGAATGCCAAAGGTTGATTTGCATGCAGCATTTTAAATAATTAAACAGCAAAATGGTGTTGCCATCTGCCAATGTCCATCTGGTGGAGGGAACACAAAGCCCTGAATGAGAAGCCGGCACTGGGCAAGATCCACTCACTAACAGGGGAGATCCCAGCAAGCAGCTCACGGATGCTTTGCGGTGCTGTCATCTCTTCTGCTCGGAAATAGCTGGCAGTCCCAATAGCCCCTGTTTAAACAAGGTTGCTGGTAGAGCATGAAGCCTTCCCAGTACAGGCAGAAAAGTGTCTTTGTAGCATGTCCACATAGTGGAGGTTGCAATAAATATTTTGTAATCAGAAACACTATAATGGCATTTGTAAATGCAGGGACATGTTTTGCTTCAATACCCTTGTTTAGGTCTGGCTACACTCATTCCTGTAATGCAAAAAAAGTAATAGCAGCCAGAGAGAGATCTAGAAGGTGATGATAATGTTCAGAGACACAGAAAGGCCTTTGTGAGGAAGGATTCAGGAGGTTCAGACTGTATTTTACACAAGAGAAAAATAAGAGGTGACATGACAGAGGTAGTAAAACAATGAAAAGTGCAGAGAAGGCAATCTAACCATTTCCAGTTACCCTTTCAGATACCCTTTCAAATGAAAGTGAACAGCAGCCTAGTGAAATTAAAAATACATTTTATACACATCAAAGGAAATGCTGGGGCTGGTTCGTGGCTAGTTGTGATTGTGGCACAAAGCAGATTCATTGAACTAGAAAATTGCAGTACAGTATTTTTTCATGATCTTTCTTTAACTTTTGAAGCCCATTGTTTTTAGTAATTTTATGGGGTTCTGACACATTTATACAAATATTCAAAGTATGCACAGTTATATAAGCACAGGTACTGAACTGTAGTGGATATTGTCTCTCCTGCTGTACTCTGCTATAAAGTAAGAAATGTCCACTACAGACTGATGCAGGCATCCTTATTAGTTGTAGATAGGATGAGGAAGAGACAGATCTTCCACCTGACAGCAGACGCCATCATGGACTGAGGTCACAGTTGTGCTAGTGACCCTCTGGACAAGCAGTATCGTAGCCATACACCTGAGAGGGTTAGCATCATCAGAGCATCCTTATTCTCCCTTAGTAGTGCTCCCACAGAGCTTCACTCTCACAGAGAACTGAACAATGCTAGCTGATGTCAGAAGGCAACAGGCACTGAGGGCACTTCTCTTTTGCAACAACATGCTCATCTTTTTCAAAAAGCAGCATAATACAGTGCTATTAGTGCCTGCAATAAGGAGGAAGCTTATTCTAGGGAAGAATACATTTTCACTATGCGATGCCCCCACTATTATTTGTGTTGCAATAATGCCACAGTGTGTCACCCACTGTGTAGATGGGCATATGGAAAGAGATATCTCTGGACCAGATAGCATCACTGCTTATTGAAAACTGCCAGCTGAATGCATTTTCCCACATCACAGTGACACTGGCTTCATCCAGTTTCAGATTCCCATCTTATAAACCCAGTGGCCTGACACTGTGAGGTACTACCAACTGCAAACAGATGGAAAAGTGGATGTGGCAAGGAAGTCTTTGAGGTTTTCTGTGGGGAACAGGGATGGCTTTCCTACTACAGATGCCCAAAGAATGTATTGAATTTTGTCAGCTGTCTCAATTGCAACTCCACTTTTTGTCCGTAACAAGGAGATTTTCTATACATTTGGCCGCAGTCTTCACTGCTGTTAACAATATTTGCATAAGGATGAGGAAGGCATCTAGATCAATGGAGTCCCCTCAGCTGCCAGACCATTTAAAAGTATGAAGTGATAATTCTGTTTTGTACTGTCATTTATGACAGGTAGCCTCTCAAACTGTGTCCTGCTTCTGGCTCAGCTTTGGTGTCCGTAGCTGAGATGGACAGAATGGTACTTTTGGGGATTTCAGTTTTCTTAAATGCTGTACAGGTGTAGCCAAAGGAAACGGTCAGGTGGAAGCAAGCCAAAGTTGCACAAGTCCCCGGTAGGCTACTTTGTACCAGGCATACCATGTTTTCCCCCAGAATTTAATGTTTTGCTGAGGAGGAAGGATGTAGGCAATCTTTTCCTAAACAGACAAGAAGAGTTTTCATTGACAAATGGGCAAACATTTCGCTGGGGATATTTGAGAGAAGCCACACTTTGGTCTCTGCTCCTGTGCAGGCAGGGGGGCTTGTAAGGAGTGACATTACTGAAGCAGTGTTGGAGCTGGCTGTTGGGCTTCAGGGACCACAGCACCTTCACCACTCTGTCCCGTTATTATACACACATATTTACATATCCAAACTGTAGTTTTCTGCTGGAGTGTTGCTTTTTGACCAATACCTGAATGAGCAGAACTGGAGGGGATGGATGACATTTTTCTCAAAGTTTTAAATTTTTTTTTTTTGTTCAAGCAGGAGTTTTGTCAGTGAAAAGTTTATCTTTGCTATGGTCTCCTTTTGCTGTTTCTGGAGTCTCAGGACTTCTAAGGACAGAGGGAACCTCTTGATAGAAAATAGTCAGGAATAACACTTTTGCTTCAGAAACATTTGTGGGATTTCATGCAAAAATGTAACTTTGTATTTCCAGAAAACAACAGTAAAAATTGCTGTAATTTGAAGGTAATTGCCTGTTGTTAATTGAGGTTCAGTTGGAGCACAGGTGGTAGCTGATCTCAGCCCAAGGAACTTCTCTCCAAGCTTTGTGGTATCTTGGTCTCTGATTGTCACTGCTGGAGACGAGCAGACTCCTTCCTCTGTGGAACAAACATCGCTCCTGGTGCTGTTGGAGTTGCAGTTTACATCCCTTACACTAACTGAAGTGAGCCTGCTCTGATGTATTGTAAATTATTATAACAGTATTTGGCACTTTCCATTTAAAAGCCAAGCGCTAAAATAAATTGAGGCAACTTCTTATTTAGATACTAGGAAGTTGCAGGATAAGGGAGGAAAAAAACAAAACAAAACAAAACAACCAAAGCCATCCAGAATCCAAATCTGTGTTTAAAATCTCCCCTATCTATTTAAGTTACTGTACCAGCTCAGCTCAATATCTAAAACAAAGAAAATGAATTATGGAACAGTACGAGGAGAGCTTGTTAATTTTCCCACTGATGCGCTGTGAAATGAAAGCTTTATTCTAAGAATATCATATCCTCAGGGTTCTGTCTGGGGAGATGCTGACAAATACAAATGTCCTTACAGTTTTTCTTTTATTCTTGCTTTATGGTGTATTCCAGACAGATTTCCAAAATTACATATAATAATATATAATCTGTAGTTGTGGTTTGGTGGAGTTCAAGGCTGTGATTTTTCAGGACATAACTATGCCCTGTTTGAAAATGGAAGATCAAGTGCACATAATGAAAGGCAGATCAAATTCTAGAAGAATTTGCTTATTTCTTAATCAATATTAATATATGTGACTTTAATTTCAGCATCTTTTCTCCTGTTGTGTACCAAGGGAACATTAACAACAACAGCAGCTTTACATTTTTATAGAGCCTTTCATCAAGAAGGATTCAAAAGTGCTTTACAAACCTTGGACAAAATTCTTCTTTGATCAGCACCGAGAATCTCTTAATCCATGGTGCAAATCTCTGTTGCACTTTCTGTGCCTTTTTCTGCACATAGGACTTCCATTGATTTCTTCAGGAATTGTGTGTGTGAAACAAGTGCAGAATGTGTAATGGAAATCTGCACTGCAGATAAAAAGGAGGAAAAAAATTGTACATGTATGGATTCATTGCCCATTACAAAAGTGCACCACTGCTGGAGTGGGCCCCAGTTGCCTTCTGTATGCACTAAAAAAAAAGATCCACACTCAGTTCTCTAAGAACACACTCTGTGGTGCTGCAGAAGAGAGTCTTCCTTAAAGAAGGGAAAGTACAAATATTCGCTCCTGTACACAAATTTATTTCTTTGTTACAGGGAGCCTTCCCTTACAGGTCCTTTAACTCTCTTCCTAAAAGCAGGGGGGCAGATCTGACTGCCAATTACTGGTGAGCAGCTGCTCCGAGGTGAGTGCTGCAGGTGCAAGCAGCTTTTACCCCTCCAGCCCCTTCCATGGCACACATTCTTGGACCCTGCCTATTGCAAATGACAGGAGAAGGTGCCCAAAATTTCCAGAGCTTCTGTACTGTGTGTGCAAATCTTGCTGAGCTAAATGCTAGCTTAGAAGTCTTACAAAGTCTCACAAAGTCTCTCAGGAGATTGCTGAGAAAATGTTAGAATTAGAGATGGCCTCCATGTTTCAGTTTTCTAGTCTGCAGCTAAATCAGGAGGTGCAGAGAGGATGCAAACTGAATTTCCTGAACTAATTCCAAGCTCGATTTGGGCAAAACCCCGAGTTATCTCTGTCTGATGATGTTTTTTCATCCTTAGAGCTAATGTCATGCTTCTGATTAGAATTTACAAATGCTAAGGAACACTTTCCTTTTTAATCATCAGAAAATGATGAACAGCATCCCACTGAGATGAGTGGAGAACCCAAAGTTATCATTAATTCTGCAGACACTTCTATTCAGTAATCAAGATTTCAATCCTTGTGTTGAACCCGTAAATCTCTGGCCCTGTCATGTCCCATTTTACTAGGACATTCTGTTTCTCATGAGTAGAACCATACTTTTTAATGAGAAAATCATTCAGAATTAAATGTCCCCTAGGGATGCTATTTGAAGAAGTAAAATGCCTCGCTTGCAAAGACAGGTGTAATAATGTGATGAGGGATCTTTTAACTACTTCATCTGAAAAAAGAGAGACTATTGGCTATATCAATGTGAACAATATTGGTCCATTTCAAAATAAAGTTTGCAGTCCATGGCATCACATTGCTTTATCTCACCTGATGAGCTGCCCAATTAATTTAGTCCTGTCTCTTTAAAGTTTTTCTCTTCCAAAGAGTGGAGGTTGTTATTTAAGTGATTGCTTTCCTTACATTTCCTCCTGTTGGTACATCTACATCTGAGTTTGCATTCATGTTTTTAATATGTGTAGCTAACAGGATTGCCCATTAGCATGCACACCATTAACAGCAAAAGTACATGTTCTATCACTGGTGCTAATCACATGTGTTAGAAACATGATTGTGCAGTGGAAACGCTATCCTATCCAACTGGTTTTTGAAGGAGCCTTAATTATACACTGTAAATGTAAGGGCGGCTGGATTTCATCAGGAACTCCATAGGAACCCTTCTTTAAGTGTCTCTGAAAACCTCAGGTTCAGTAAAGTCAAAGTCAAGGTGTATATGTTGAGCCCACCCTCCAGCTGCAGACCAAGAGGCATCGGTGCAATGTGCTGCTGCGGCTTTGCTCCCATCCCGGAGCCCTCACGCCAACTCCTGAAACTCTGCCTTGAACTCTTTGGCTCACTCGTCATTTAGAGGAAAGAGTTCAGTGCTGTTTGAAGGTAGCTAGTGAAAGTCTTAAGTAATATGATGCAAATAATTAAACTTAGTGATAAATTGGTGCTCTTCATCTTCAAAGTGCTTTACAAACATTAATTAGTTGAGCTCAGCAAAGCCCCATAGAGTGGAAGCCACTCAATCCCTATCTCCTGTGAAGTGACTTCCTTGGCTGTCCCCCCACACACACTATTTTTAGTACATGCAAGAGCCCGCCTCACATTTCCTTACTTTCTCTTCACATGGCACATACCTTTTCCATGATGAAAGACATGCCGGTTTAGTAATGGGGAGGGGGGGAAGGTTTTAAAATTAAATAGTCTTTTAAAACAGCAATTAGCTTGGGTTTTCCTGGAAGAACTGAGGCATATGAAGATCAGAGGCAGTCACCTTCATACCCTGCGCCAGCCTCCAAACCTTCAAACCCCCCGTCCCCTTTGAACATGAAAAGCTCTGTTTCAGGCGCACCAAGAGGTGGATCCAACGGCGGATGGTCAGCGTGAGTGCACGTCCCACTGTGAACAAAGTTACAGTGAATTTCAGTGCATGCCTGGCTGTCAGGTTTCCTCACCCAGTAACGCATCTAAAAATACAGCTACGGGGAAGAAGAATATTATCTTCATGGTGCTGCCAGCACTTCGTCGCAGGGCTCTGCTTCTTCCTCAGCTTCAGAAACACATGTCTGTCTGTCTGGAGTCTGGTGGCCATGAGGAGACAGACTTAACATTTTTTGCAACATTTTGTGACACAAGTGAAGTTTTTGGTTTAGCCATTTTATGGTGGCTGCTGTCCTTGCACGGGTGTCTGCTTAGCCCTGGAGTGCCTCTTACTCCAGCAGAGCTGTTGAGGTCTTCCCTACAGAAGCATCCCTATTCTCCCTTTGCCTCCCTCTTCTCCTTTAGTAACTGTTGTTTCAGACATTTCATTTTCATACTTTCCTATGTGTCTGGGCTCCTGATGACCCACTTCAAAGGTTACTCTATTGCAGTCATGGTGCTTTAATGTTATCAAACAGCTATTAAGGCACCAACCCTTCACTTTACATGCCTGCCTGCCTTTCCTGAACTTGATGTTTGCTTTACCAAAATAGTGGGGCAGCCTTCCTACTCCAAGTGGGAATATGTAAGTGAAGACAAAGACCTGGTGTCTCTCAGTGTAGAAAGCACCTTCTGAAAAGAAAAAGGCAACCTTCTTTTTCCCTACTTGTTTGTAAATAGAACAAATAAGCAGGCAGTCCAAAATAATCTTATTTATTCAATGTGGCAGACCCAAAATCTTGCTGAAAAGCACAGGTCTCCCGGTTGCATGCCAGCCTATGACGAGAAAGCCCACGGGAGAGCTGCGTGCTTGTTTTTTTGCATGACTTTCACAAAGTAATTTTGCTTCTCAGTGTCTCAGGTCCCCACATGACAGGGTGTGGTGGGAATAAATAGGGGAGGGTGGAAGCTGGGGTGAGGTGAGTGGCCAGGTTCATCCAGAAGGCACTGGGGGCATCATGTAAACACTTACAGACTTCCCTGCCGTTGCACTACCTGTTGGGTTTCACCACTTCCCATTGACAATAGCTTGACATCACTTCCTGGAAGAAAATGAATGTATTAAACTGAGTATTTCCTCTAAAACTTGTAGTTACTCAGCCACTTATTTTTGGCTGGCAATGCTAACTTGAGCTTTTGGTTTGACTCTATTTCCTGACCAACCCCAATGCATTGTCTGTCTTCTAGCACAATCTTAAAATAGTCTATCCCGACCTCTGGGAAAGCAGTCACGGATGGATTTACACACTTACCTTGAAAATGTTTAGCTCTTGGGAACTATTGCAGAACAAATCTGCAATGAAAGTTGTGTGACACTTTAATCTTAAAAACAGAAAAATTTAATCAAGAGAAAATTTTGGTTTTGCTCCTTCAGACATTAGTTTTATCTGTACAGAATTACTCCAAAAGAAAAAGCCATACATCCCCAGGTTCTCTGCTATGTGCCTGTAACAGCCTCATGCACATCACTCTGGGTTTTCTGCAGGAGCATGAAGTGCCTGGAATGAACAGCTCCAGCATCAATGTTGGGAATGTGGCTACTGAGTAGAACCCTGGCAAATCCCTTCATAGCAATGTTTTTTTCCTTGGAGAAAACATGTGATTTGGTGACAATAAAATGGTTTGAAAATGTCAGTGGATTATTTCTGCTCCTGAAAACAAAATCCAGTACAAACTATCTAAACCTTTCATTCTGGTATTGAAAAAAAAATTAGTATCACTTCTGTTCCACTAACTTCTGCCACTTCTGATATTTCTTTCAATTTATTTTTTAATTAAAAAACTTGTAGATGCCAAAGTCAGAGAAAAAGTATTTAATCTGAGACTGAAGAAAATGCTACATTTAACTTAAAGTGATTGCCAAAAATGTTGGAAAGAATTCATTGCAGGTCAACTGCAAATGAATTTCTCTCATGATTTTTCAGCATAGCCAGGAAAAATAAAAATCTCAGTTATTCACACAGCTCAGTTATTGATTCTTGTCATTGTTCTTTATCTGATGGCTTCATATAGCAAAGTAAAGCAAGTGGGAGAAGACAATGGGGACTTAAGCCCATTGTAACTCTAGTAGGATTATATGGGCTTATTAAGTATTTGTTTGCCTCACTGGGTCTTCACTTACAGCTAAGGGGCAGTTATTTCTTAATAAATCAATCGCCTGTGATCACTTGTCCATACCTTTTCCTTTTCACAACTCCATGTAAAGGATGTCAGCGTAAATGAGAAGAATGTCCCATTAAGTTCATAATACACAAGACCTTCCAACTTCACCTCATCATTAAAATCGTTACAGACCTCCAGAGTTGTCTTTGAACTTACCTTGCTTTACTAGATAAAGGCCAGCAGGTGAAGAATCACAACAGCAACAAACACAAATGAAGGGGATTTGAGAGAGCGTCTATTTCAGAAAATGACTATTGTTCACCTAACACCATTGCGGGGCATGGCATTTTATAGACGACCAGGAAAGCAAGCATCAAATACAAAGAATATTTTTAAAGACCCTCAAATGGAATTTTGGGTTGATTTTGACTGTTTGTTACGCTGGGGATGGGGCTGTGAAGAACTCTTCCAGCCACTAGCTAGGGAACCAACACCAGGTCTGAAACACTTATGAAGTCAAAGGTTTCAAACTTTATGTTCGTAACAGCAACTTTGCCATCTGTGCTGTGTCTTAAGCCACAGGCACCCAGAGCTGTGCACGAGTGCTCAGACAAGGGCACACGCAATTACAGTGCAAACTGGCGGCGGAGTCACCATGCCAACAGGGGATAGCAGTGAGCTGCTGTCTTCTGAAGGACTTCTTTGAGCTGAATGAAGGGAACCAGCCTTTAATATGAAGACCAAGCAAAACTTTTTTAGCTGGTTCCAGTTTTGCTGGCCTGAATTGGTTTATCCTTAGGACTTTGCCTGAGCATTCATCTCACCACTTGTTTTGCAACTGAGAGATGGAGAGTGGTGTTAGGAAACATCTTCCACTTCAGAAAATTCAGAATTAAAACCTTAAGCAAAACACTTTCAGGCATGAGATGCAGCATTAAAATGTAGACCACAGTAATAAGGCTAAAAGTATTGTTTTGATTAAATACCAGATTAGTCATCTCTGTAAATATTGTACCATATATCTGCATACTTTCAAGTGTAGTTGTCATTAGAGATGTGGGTTTGAGGAGGTTTTTTGTCTCACCTGTTTCCCATAGCAGTAAGTCCTGCACCTCATCCAATGAGCAAAGCACACTGCAGAGTTGCCCTCCTCTCCAAAATCCTCACATTGTTGTCAAAAACTACAGCAAAAGGATAAAACCATTTCTCGGGCAGAACCCTCTGGTAGCAGAAAGAGCCTTCTGCAAGGGTGTGAGGGCAGCAACACCCTTCCTTGTGGCAGGCAGTAGGGATCAAAGGGACTTGTGCCCCGGCTGAGGTGAGGCTCCTGGGATGAGAAGACAGTCTGTGACTGGGAACACAAGGGAAGAGGACAAGAGAGACGGGAGTGCCAGGGGGATTTTCACATGAACATTTCTTGGATTTTCACTATTTCACTTTCTTGAATAAGCACCCTTCATATATAGTGGGGTTTTCTTGCCCAGCACGGATGTTTAATTTGCCTCCTCCTGAGCTGCAGGACGCTTGGGGAGGGAGCCTGCCAGCAACACTGCCTGGGCTGGCTTGTCAGGAGGGTAAAGCAAAGTATGACCTCTCATATGGAAACTGCAGGGGAGAGCTGCTGGGGACACATGTAATCACCCAGCGCCAAGCTTGGGCAGGCCAGTGGGGTTAGCACCTCTGCTCCGGGGAGAACCAGGAAGAAATGTTGTTAATAACTTCAGACATTGCATCTGGGTCTGACTCACCTGAGAGGCAGTGCCTTTAGCTGCCAGAGCAGAGTCACAGCGGATGCACAGAGGCTTCTTAACAGAGCACGTCTTTTGTACCAACTCCAAGGGAATAATGTCACCTACCCAGCCACCAGCCCCAGTTTCCACAGAGCTTGAGTTTTTCCTTAGAAGTTTCCTATTCAAGCGCTTAGCCTGACCAGGGCTGACCTTGCTTAGCTTATGAGATGTAACAAGATCACTGCCTGAGGTGTGAAATGACACTGGAATGGAGGTCATGATCTTACGGAGAGCATCTTCTTCCTCTGCCACGGCGTCTCCTCCTGGTTCCCCTGCCCCAGCATCTGACTAATCAGGCAGAAACAAATTCACTATGCTTCTAGCACACCACTGGCAGAATATAAAAATCTGTCCTTTTGGCTATTCAGCCATCTCAGTGGTATAGAATTTTTTTTATGTATATGAATCCAAAGATCAAGCAGTTCCTTTTTAATGATTTTTTTTGGTCACTACTTCAACAGAAACAAAAAGTGTTTTCTATAGCTCTATCTCTGCAAGATGCCGAAACAGATTAACACAGATGAACAGACGGTAGCTTTTAAGAAATGTGGACAGAACACCAAATCAATCATTCTGAATGAATAATACATTTAAGAACTGCAGCGATACGAACAGCAGAAAATTCATCTGCATCTACAGTGAGACTACCTGGACCCATTTCAAGGTGGAATATTCTGCAGAAAGTACAGAAAGCACTTTTATTTTGGTATTTCAAATAAGAATGAATTTGTGTATGTGTCAATCTGTCACACACTAGATAGCAGTGGATCTGTGAATGGACATTACTATGTAAAGTTTTAGATCAAGCTATGGAGAATATATAGGGGTTTTTTTACAGGGCATTAGAATAGCATAGTATAAAAACAACATTCATAAATGACTTCTCATATGAACTGCTATAAAAAACCTTCTTTTGTAGGGAGCCATGGGTTGTATAAAGTTTTTATTGTGATGCAGTAAAGAATGAGCTTTAGAAGAAAACTTAGCAGGATAAATTTAGAGATAAATCAAGACCAAATAAAAAAAAAAAAAAGCATTGAAATTCAAGCACAGGTTTCAGTAGCAAGCCTAATTGACAAAAGAAAGGGGGTGAAGTGCCCCTCTACCGAGTTAAACCAGGCTTGGATCCACAGGGACGTTTCAATTGCCGCGTTTATTTTTATCATTGAAACTAAGCTGACTTTCTGAAGGGGAAAGAAAAACAAAAAACCCCAAAGCCTGTTAACCTTTCTTCGGGAGCAAAAGGCAAGGTCATCAAAAGTTTTGTGACTCTTATGGGGAAATAAAGCAAAGGCAGACAGTGGAGACTGGTCCATGCTGAATGAAATGGGTGAAAGCTCCTACACTGCTGAGGCCAGCAGGTTCTCACTGGAGGTGGAAGGGTGTCCTTGAGATGGCAGGGGCAGGCATGGGGGGTATAGAGAAATAGCATTTTCTTCTTACTGTGGAGGAGTGGTTATTAAATTAAGGATGATTTGGTCAATGTTGATGCATCTGCCTATAAAATTCCACTTTGAGGAGCTCAGCTAAAGGCAACAAAGCCAGCATGCAGTCAAGAGACTTCTACAGGAGGGAACTGGCTCCTACTCTGCTGTGGGTGGTAAATCCCTCTCTGCAATGGGGTGATTTGTAGGAAACCCTGAAGAAGTACCTCAGTGTTTTTCCTCATCTGCTGTGTCACAGTAACCTATGTTATAGGAGAACATAAGGCTGTTGAGTTGGGCAAAGATTTGTTTGTCCATGTCTGTCTAACGGTGATTAACTTAGGAAGGTTGTCACAGAGTAAATGAGAAGGAAACAGCCACCATTCATCAGCTGGTGGCCTCTTGATACAAATCCTGCTTTCAGAGCTCCTACAGCAGAAGGTTAAAAATGATGCAATGCATGGGCTGCAGCAGTCATTTTATGTTCGCCTGTAAGTTCAGGATAGCAGTGGGATAGATGACTAGGGTATACTCCTGAGCCTTTCACTGAAACTGATTTAAGAGGTTTTAAAGGGTTTGGAGTGGAAAAGAGAAACCTTCACAAGATTAAGATGAAGGCTGATTTCCTCTCCTTAGGGGAAATCCCAAAAAGTTTAAGGGATACCGGGGAAGGGATGTGGCCAGAGGCATGCAGCAACCCATTTCTCCTAGGATACTGCACGTTACTGATTATCTTTGGGACCAGAAATAGTGGACAAGGAGTTATCACTGTAGGAGTGAATTATCAATGCCAAAAATAATGCTCCTTTTCCCATTCTCTATCTCTCTGATTCTTCTCTGCCATCAGACGGAGAGCTGAGAATCTGAGCTAATGTATCTGAGAAAATGCAGCCCAAAAAAAAGGAGAAACACAGCCTCTGCCAAGTGGTACAAGTTCATTCCCTTATATTTTTATTTAAATTACCAAAATCATGCAGATTACTTGAGATCAATTTTGTTCACCTTTGCAAATGGCTAAGTGCTTGCATTAATGCTCAAAGGGTCTTCATAAATCTGACGAAGAAAGGAAAAAATCACTTTAATGAAGAATCAGCAGGACTTCTTCTTTCCAACTTCTGCATCCTCCTAAAAGCATATTACATGCACGAGAGAGAGTGCTGAACCAAAAGACTATATAGTTCATCCATTCCCAGACAAAATTAATTTCTCAGATATTCCTGAGGTCTATAGCATCCCTGGACTCTGGCACAAGGTATAGGGAGACAAGGACATTTTTTTAAGATCTCAGTCAGAGGGAGCACTATCCTCAAGAGATCAAATGAGCACTAATCAGGAAGAATGTTTGGTTATTAAATGCATCATTGAGTCCTTTAAATATCACTCGTTGGGTCATAAATTCCTATTAAACGTAGATAATCCATCATTGTCTCATGCAAATAGGAGATAAAAATAGTAAAGAGATTTGCCAGCCACCCCTGTCCCCGAGTCCCTTCCGCACACTTTAAGACAGGTGATACTGCTGTAATCTTCTACTCTCAACATATTCACTGTGCTATGGCTCACACTGTACTTTCTCTGGATTTCACACCCTGCTCACTTATTTCTGTTTAGGGTCCTCTTTGCATTGATCTTGCATTCCTGTCACCCTTACTCTCTCCCACTCTACACACTTAAGATCTCATGTTAACAGAGCACTTTCCCAAACTGTGTGTCCTCAGTAACAACCTACCCACTAACACCTTTGCAAGCTGGTCTTTAATGTTTGATTTTTTTTCTCTGCCTGGGAACAACAAGCTTCTTTGGGAAGGGAATTCCCAAATGCATTAAATGCAATCAGGCTTCCTTCCCATTGTTTCACCTGACCACACTGGTGCATGTGCCCACCGTATGGCTTGACATCTCTGGCCTTATGCGTTGTAAAAAAAGATAGTAAAGTTGTCTGCAAGGGAAACCTCCAGCCTTGTTTAGAGTATAATTGTACTCATGCTTGTGAAGAGCTTGCTGCAGAGCAGCTGGGAAAGCTAGCTGGTTTCCTGGAGTGCGTGGGAGGCCATGAGTAGGTGGTAACTTAAATTTGTAACAGAGTTTGGAGGCTTTTAAAATCATTATTACTATTATTTTGGACTCTACAGCAAGATTACAAATCTTAACAGATGCTTAGCTGCATGCAATTTACCTACAGATATGTGCTGTTGTAGATGCTTCTCACAAACAAATGCAAAGTCAAGAATAGGAAATTATTGATCATTCTGTTCAGGCTAAAATGGTTTTCTTTTCAGTCTACAACAGGGCTTTGGCAAGATGATTTTAAAAATAGCTACAGTTTGAAACCCAGATTGCATTCCCTGCCAGATTATAATGATCACTTCAACCAGGGCTGGGTGAATTTCAAAATGTTTGGAGACTCAGTTCAAGACAGTGCCCTCCAGTCTGTGATATTTTTAGCAATGGGCAAACCCAAAAATTTGGGTGGTTATCCAGAGTTCATCTGGACTGCCCAAAAGCCTACAGTCTGCAAAAATGGGCTGGAAAGTTTTCAAGGAAAATGGGTTTTGCACTATTTCCAGTACTGCCTATTTCTGCTCAGGTCAGGAATCCTAAGAGAAAATCCTCTTTCTTCATACTGTTTTGCTGCACTCCTGTTGCCAGTCATAGCTTAAAAGTGCAGAGTCTGGCAAACAAACTTGGAAAAGTAGCTGAGGAAAAAATGAAGCCTTCTGAAAGGCAAAATGATGGTTCAGGTTTAGGTGGTGGTCCAGATACATTCCTACCCCGAGATTCAATCCTACTTCTACTGAAAGCAGAGGAAACTTACATAGCTGATCAAATGGAAGATCTGTTTTTCAGTCCTTCATATTGCCAAGTAACCTTCTGCTACTGAGGTAGTTGCAATTTAGATAGGAGAAAATTCCCTGAGGATTACAGCTTCCTGGCAATTTTGGGTAGTTTGTTTTTCTTTCCTTCCATGCCAGATACTGGCCGTGACGTAAAACTGTTTTGCAACAAATAAATGAGTATTTAATGTCTTTCAGGCAAAGAACTGCAAGCTACCCAAACCAATTAATGACTCTGAGCCAAATTCATCCCTAGTTTAAATTTAAACAATTTCAGTGAAGTTGCACCAGTGGGCAATCAGATTTAATCTAGATTTAATCTTTTGATTTCACGTGAAAGTCCTGGCTATGTGTTAGGTCTTAACAACTAATTAGATAAACTGGCTTTTGGGGTGAGACTCTAGATGGAGAGGGAAGATGGCAAAGGTGGATTGCTGAATACTAAACCGACACTCTGGAAGAATTTCTAAATAAATAACATTATCTTAAGCCTCATGAGGGGAGAGCCTGAAATGCTTCTGCCATGGGAAAAGTCCAGCAGGACATATTCCAGGAGATTTTTAATGACACAAACTCAGCAGTTTAAGACATAACTTGCGTCTGGTCTTTGGGACATGAGCTCCTGAATCTCAAGAAAACAAGCCTGCATTCTTGTTTTCTTCCAAATCGCATATGCTCTTTAAACTTTGCATAAATACTGAAGCACCATACTTTTCTTCCTGAACAGCATTTTCCTTCATAGTGCCTATCCCAGCTGCTGTTAGAACAGCCTTTGTACCATTGAGAGAGGCCGAAATTTTCCTTGAGACAGCAATTTCCAAAGGGGTTAAGGATCCACTTCTCAATTAGTCCTCTAATTGGCAGCAGCAGGGGTTGAATTCCTGTTACAGCAGTAACAAGCAACTTGGTTCAAGTCATGCCTTTGCCTGCTATTTGTTCCTGCAGGAGTTCACCAAAAAAGATATAGGCAGACCTCGGACCTCAGCACAGCAGGAATCTTTATAGCAGCACATATTTCTGAGTTTTGCTCTGAAGGCATAAGTTTTGATTATTTTGTGCCATGCTACTTCTTGCATTAGTGTTTGTTTTGGAGTGCACAAACCCACTTGGAATGAAAACAAAAGCACAGCTGAAGAACCCCCCTCAAACAAAATTCAGATCAAACCCTTTGAGATCCACTGAAAATGTGAGCACTTGGGTTTGGGTTTTTTTTCCTTCCTGTTTTGAACTTATTTGTTCTTCCAAATTTGGGCCAGGATCAGAAGCTAAAATAGTCAAAAGCTCCAGATAATATTTTTACAGTGTACAGTTTTGACCCCTCAAAGTGTTAAGGACTCTCAGTAAGATCTGGGGACCTTCAAAGAGAACTAGATCTTGTTGGCTTTAATGGAGGGGACAGAGTCTCCATCTCAACTGACCTTATGCAAAATCTAGTATTGATCTAGTCTTAGATGCTTCCTGGAGAGTGGAGACCTCTTCTTACAGTGATGCCTCTGTCTTTCAGGTTTTTGACGTTCATGGTTCATATCCTTCAAGTTTGAGAGTGTGAGACTGAGAATATATGACCCAAACTGGAACCAAAAAGAACTGGGTAGCACCTCTAAGAGCTCTCCCCTTTCCCAGCTCTGAGTGTAGAGCATTTCTGTTTGCTCAGGCTAGCTTATTTGAAATGCAGTTTCTGCCTGAAGCCAAAGTTTTCAGAGCTAATCTCCTGCCTAACTAAAAATTCAAATATAAGCAGCCAGATTTGGAAGCCAAAATGTAGCCACTTGAGCTGGAAAATTTGGGTTCCAGATGAACGACTTTCCCTTAAGCTGAAGATCAGTGACAAATGAAAGGCCCACACCATTTGTTTAGGCAATAAATGCTGCTGGGATGGAGACAATCATTTGCCAAGGGCAGACCTACTAACATCAGTTTGGAGGGTTTAGCAGCCCAACCTTGGAGATTTGACCTTCGCTTGGTACTGTCTCAGGCTGCAGCTCAGCTAAGCACATACTAAACTTTAAGCAGATGCTGAAGCACTTTGCTGAATTCAGGTCTCAGGAAAGCTGAGTTTGTTAATCCTGAGATCACTTGAGTGCTGTTTTGTTGAAATTTTTCACACTTAATTTATTATGACAAGGGACATAAAGTATAGACTATGCAGTCTAATTAATGGCACATGAAGTAACATTGATATGTAAGTGTGGAGAGAAGTGAAACAGTCAGAGCATATACTGCTGCCTCTCTCTCCCCCTTTTCAGAGTGCAACTGTCATGAAGGGCCTGATTCCATGCTCCTTTAAAGATTTTGGGCTACTTTTTGTCTGCAGACCTGAACAAGAAGCAGCACATACACCGTGTTGCTCATCTGCAGCGTTGCTCCACGTCCAAGCCACAGCCCCGCATTCTGCAGCAGGCAATTAGGCAGAGAAAAGGGATGTAACCTCCTTATGGTCTGAAGCATCAACAGATGGTGATGTCCGTCCTCCCCACCCTCCACTCTGAAATAGCTCTTACAGCACTTCCTACAGGAAGGACAGTCTGCCAGGTCAACTGTCTCCCATAGCCTCCTGCATTTACTCCTTCTTCCTTCCCCAAGTCTCCTGAATGACCTCTTTTTGAGATGAAACTACTGTCTGATGTTTCCCCATCAGGGTCTGAACATCCACGAAAGGCAGTGATCGGCTGCGTTAGACACCAACACACACAGAGAATACAACAGACACCAGCAGAAGGACACTTAAGCACACACGTTAAATAATTAACCCTCACAAAAACATGGCGATTCCCAGTTTCACAATGGGGAAAGGCAGAAGCGGAAAGGTTAAGCAATTTGCTCGAGGTCGCAGGAGAAATAATTGTCAGTGCTGGGATTAAGATTTAGGAATTTATAGCTCCTGGTGCTGTGTGAGGGCCACTAGATCACCATCCCTGGCACTCCAGAGAGCCAGGCTGCTTATTCCTCCAGTAAAATGCTAAACCAAATGCTCTGACTTTTCCTGGTGTTATCAGATGAAGTGCTTTCTTAACTCCAGATTACAGAGGGAAATGCGGGGTGAGGGTAGGAGGAAGTGACAGACCAAAACTGGTATGTGCAATGCCTGTGTAAGGGGATTTTCCTCATGCGTTTGAGGAGTGCTTGCTATGTGGCTGTCTGCAGCATGGGAGGGAGAGTACCGTGACCTGATGGAGGTTTCGGGAGTATTTGCTCTATTTTCATTTGCAGACACTCACAAACTGTTTCAGAGACTGCACTGGGGATGTAGGAAGGTTTACATCATTCACAGGAACTCAAGTGCTGCCCATGAACTTGGGTACTTAGAGAATATATAAATAAGCTCTAATTCACTGAAATGTACGTATGGAAGTCTTCAGGAAAAGCTGACATGTAAAATTCAGTATTTCCAACCCACTATTATTATTATCCTGTGAATCTGTGGAGCTTCGGCTTCAAAGAAACATGCTCACATACCTCCTGTCTTGGAGTCTGCCACTGTTCAGTTACTTCATCCTGCTTCTGCATCAGCCATTAGAAGGCAACACCTTCAAGATGTGAGAGTCTTCAGGGCTACAGGCAGGGTTCCCAGCCCTGTAGGCACAAACAGCCAGTAAATGTGTGACTGGCCAGGAGAGGAGAGCTCTGTGGATGTGGGCCACCGTGCTCAGGACCCCCATGCCCAGCCTGAGCTCCTGCTCAGATGACCTCCTGACACAGGTGACCTTCTCATAAGAGCAGGGTTATGCTGCAAGATGTTGCCCCTGCTTTTGTGGTGATTATGGTCAGTAATTCAGCAGGAACCCAAACTGCTGTACCATAGTGGCAATAGTCTCCTCTGTGACTTCTTTCACCTGCCTCAGGATGATCATTCTGGGCTTCAGGCAGCTACTTTTCAGCCTAGTTCATCCACGTTTCACACAGGCACTGCAACATTTGGGAGATGGGACATCTAGTTTTGATAAACAGAGAAATTTGGCTCTCTGCATAGCCAGTGGTGAGCAGGGGTTGAGCAGAGATGGTCTCCCATTCTGTCCAAATGTCTTTCCAGAGCTGCTGAGCAAGTTTGGGAAGAGCAGTGGAGGATCTCAGATTGGAGCCACCTTCATGCCCTTCTGTTTTTACCTGCAAACCTTAACAGTTTGCAGTGGCCTTCTCATCTGCAGAACCAGGAGGAACAACTGACCTGGGAGCAGTGACTGCCCTTTCAATAATCAGCCTCATGCTGCCTCTGATAATTAGCAAAAAACAAATGCAAAATGTGAGTTGCACAGATCTGTTAATCAGTGGGCCTAAAGGGTCTCCTTCTGAAAGCAGAAGCAATAGCATGTGGTGCCAATTCCCTTTCCAGGGTTTTACCAGATTGCTCTCGAGGGCTGCAGGTTTGAATGTTATGAGAAGGGAAGGAGTGCATGAGAGATTTTAAATGAGAAGAATTCCTGACTTTTTGTGAAATGCGCAGTAACTTCACCAGGATAGATTCACAAGATGGTACAATTGAGATGTGTGGATGTGTATATATATAAAGGGAAGGCAGGGACAGGAGACATTATAGTGGGGGGTCTGCTACAGGCTTCCCAACCAGGAAGACTGGTGGGTGAGGCCCTCTATAGACATATAGGAGCAGCCTCACGTTCACAAGCCCTGGTCATCACCCTGATACTTGCTGGAGGGACAACACAGCAGGGCATAAGCAATCCAGGAGGTTCCTGGAATGCATTGATGATACCTTCCTTCTCCAAGTGACAGAGGAGCCAACGAGGAGAAGTGCTATGCTGGACCTTGTTCTCACCAACAAGGAGGGGCTGGTGGGGAGTGTAAAGCTCAAGGGCAGCCTTGCTGCAATGACCATGAAATGGTGGAGTTCAAGATCCTTAGGGCAGCAAGGAGGGCACAGAGCAAGCTTACTACCCTGGACTTCAGGAGAAAAGACTCTGACCTCTTCAGGGATCTGCTTGGCAGAGTACCATGGGATAAATCCCTGGAGGGAAGAGGGACCCAAGAAAGCTGGTTAATATTCAAGGATCACCTCCTCCAAGCTCAGGAGCGATGCATCCCAACAAAGAGGAAGTCAAGCAAAAACTCCTGGAGGCCTGCATGGATGAACAAGGAGCTCCTGGACAAGCTCAAACACAACAAGGAAGCCTACAGAGGGTGGAAGCAAGGACAGGTAGCCTGGGAGGAATACAGAGCAATTGTCCAAGCAGCCAGGGATCAGGTTAGGAAGGCCAAAGCCCTGGTAGAATTAAATCTGGCCACGGACGTCAATGGCAACAAGAAGAGCTTCTATAGGTACATCAGTGATAAAAGGAAGACTAGGGAAAATGTGGGCCCTCTCTGGAAGGAAATGGGGGACCTGGTTACCTGAGATATGGAGAAGGCTGAGGTACACAATGACTTTTGTGCTTCAGTCTTCACTGGCAATTGCTCCAGACACACTGCCCAAGACTCAGAAGGCAAAGACGGGGACTGGGAGAATTGAAGAACTGCCCACTGTAGGAGAAGATCAGGTTCAAGACCATTTAAGGAAGCTGAAGGTGCACAAGTCCATGGGACCTGATGAGATGCCTCCACGGATCCTGAGGGAACTGGCGGATGAAGTGGCTATGCCACTATCCATCATATTTGAGAAGTCTGGTGAAGTTCCTGCTGACTGGAAAAGGGGAAATGTAAACCCCATTTTTAAAAAGGGAACAAAGGAAGGCCTGGGAAACTACAGGCCAGTCAGTCTTACCTCTGTGTCTGGCAAGATTATGGAGCAGATCCTCCTGGAAACTATGCTAGGGCAGATGGAAAATAAGGAGGTGATTGGTGACAGCCAACACGGCTTCATGTGCAGGGTTTGTATGGCAGGGTTTCTGGTAGCAGGGGAGGGGGCTACAGCAGTGACACCCTGTGAGAAGCTCCTTGAAGCTTTGCCAGCTCCAAGTCAGACTCGTCTCTGGCCAGGGCCAAGCCAATTAGCCACGGTGGCTGCGCCTCTGCGATAATGTAAGAAGCGGGAACCTGAGAGGGGGTTGGGACTTGTGAGAAGGAGTTCCAAGGAGGACATCTACGCAAACACCAAGGTCAGTGGAAGGAAGGAGGAGGAAGGGGGGGATGTGCCCTGGGGAAGAGAGTCCCCCTGTATCCTGTGGTGAGGTGACAGGGGTGACCCCTCTTGCCACCCGTGGAGGCTACCTGTAGAGCAGAGATCCACCTGTGGCCTGTGAAGGACCCCACACCAGAGGAGGTGAATGCACTTGAAGAAGACTGAGACTCTGAGAGGAGAAGCAGCTCCCCCTGTTGTAGGTTGCTGCTGGGAGGACTGCAACACACAGGGGTTACTCATGCCGGAGCAGTCCAGGAATGGCTGCGTCTCATGGGAAGGACTCACTACAGAGAAGGTTTGTGGAGGACTGTTTCCCATGAGAGGGATGCCACACTGGAACGGAGAAAGAATGTGTGGAGTTTCCCCCCCACCCCCATGAGGAGGAAGGAGTGGCAGACTGATGGTAAACCTCATTTTCTGCCCCCTGTACCACTGCGGGAGCGGAGGTAGAGAGATCGGGAACACAACTGAGCCCAGGAAGAAGGGAAGGGTGGGGGGAAGTGTTTTAAGATGTGGTAACACTTCTCACTGTCCCGTTCTGTCTGTTAAGTGTCGTTATTGTTAGTGTTTGTATTAAAGTGATGTTCTTTTTTCTTTCCCTAACAAGTCTGTCTTTTGCCTGTGACCATAATGAGTGAATCATCTCTCCTTGTCCTTATCTCAGTTCCCAAGCCTTTTGCTTCATTTTCTCCTTCCCCTTCCTGAGGGGGAAGGGGTAAGTGAATGGCATTGTGGTGCTCAGTTTCCCTCTGGGCTCAAACAATGACACTTCACTAAGGGCAAATCATGTGTGACAAATTTGGTGGCCTTCTACAATGGGGTTACAGCATTGGTGAAAAGGGAAAAGCAACTGACATCCTCTATGTGGACTTGTGCAAAGCATTTGACACTGTCCCACATGACATCCTTGTCTCTAATTTGGAGAGATGTGGATTTGATGAATGGACCACTTGGTGGATAAGAAATTGGCTGGATGTTCGCACTCACAGAGTTTTGGTCAATGGCTCATTGTCCAAGTGGAGAGCAGTGATGAGTGTCATTCCTCAGGGGTCGGTATTGGGACCAGTGCTCTTTAACATCTTTGACAGAGACATGGACAGTGGGATTGAGTGCACACTCAGCAAGTTTGCTGATTGCCATGCAGTTGACACTCTGGAGGGAAGGGATGCCATCCAGAGGGACCTGGACAGGCTTGAGAGGTGGGCTCATGCAAACATGAAGTTCAATAAAGCCAAGTGCAAGGTACTGCACATGGGCCAGGGCAATCCCCAGCACAAATACAGGCTGGGTGATGACTGGATTAAGAGCAGCCCTGTGGAGAAGGACTTGGGGGTATTAGTGAATGGAAAACTGAATATGAGCCAGCAATGTGCACTCATAGCCCAGAAAACCAACCGTATCCTGGGCTGCATCAAGGGAATTGTGGCCAGCAGGTCAAGGGAGGGGATTCTCCCCCTCTACTCCACTCTTGTAAGACCCCAACTGGAGTGCTGTGTCCACTCTGGGCCCTCCAACATAAGAAGGACATGGACCTGTTGGAGCGAGTCCAGAGGAGGCTCACAAAGATGATCAGAGGGCTGGAGCACCTCCCTTATGAGGACAGGCTGAGAGAGTTGGGGTTGTTCAGCCTAGAGAAGAGAAGGCTCCAAGAAGACCTTATAGCGGCCTTCCAGTGCCTAAAGGGGCCTACAGGGGAGATGGGGAGGAACTCTATCAGGGAATGTAGTGATAGGACAAGAGGGTAGATTTAGATTAGATATAAGAAAGAAATTCTTTACTATGATGGTGGTGAGGGACTGGTACAGGCTGCCCAGAGAGGCTGTGGATGCCCCCTCCCTGGCAGTGTTCAAGGCCAGGTTGAGCAACCTGGTCTAGTGGAAGGTGTCCCTGCCCATGGCATGAGAGGTTGGAACTAGATGATCTTTAAGGTCCCTTCCAACCCAAACCATTCTATGATTCTGTGACATCCTAATTTTTTTATACATACATATATGTGTGTGTGTATACATATATATATACACACACACATATAAATTCTCATCTTGGAAAGTTGAGTTTTGATACATGATTGGTTTCCTCCAATCTTACATCTCATCTGAGAGAGCAAGTCACTTGACAATCTTGTGCCTCAAAGTCAGGCAGTTAATTCAGACTATGTTACAGCTAAACACTTCTCTCTTTTCACTTGCCTGCTCTAAATACAAGCCCATGTGATTTGCTAATTTGCATAATATCTTCTGACAAGCTGACTCTGAAGTCTTCTTGGGTGATTTGCTTCTCTTTGCAAAACAAAATGGGAGACAGTAACATCCAAGGGAATGAGTGTATCTATTTCCCTTGGATTGAGTGACTTCAGCTCTTGGAGCTCTGGTTCCTCTGGAGGTAATGGGATCAGAAATTATGCAGCTGCCATGGAGATGGAGGCAGAAAACCTCTAAAGGGATCTGGATCTACGTCAAGTGGGTCAGCTCTCCAGCTTCCAGTTACACAAACCAGCAGGTGCTGA
This sequence comes from Strix aluco, assembly GCF_031877795.1. NCBI lineage: Eukaryota > Metazoa > Chordata > Aves > Strigiformes > Strigidae > Strix > Strix aluco. Next base: position 152,716,720 of record NC_133931.1, on the reverse strand, counting down.
GATGCAACTCTTCTCCAGACAATGATAAAACTGCCCTAGTGTCACCCATGTGTGACAGCCGGGAGGGTGATATGAGCTGGACGTTTAACTCTGTGCTTTCTTTCCCTGAAATAACATGCAGTGGTGTTCTGCCTCTTGCAGAGCTGAGAAGTGAGACAGATTAATCTTTGCTAGTATTAAAAAAAAAAAGTTTCCTGTGGATTATCTTTTCACAGAGCCATAAGCCTTTGAAAATTTGGTCCCAACGTATCTTGCCTATGAAGTCAATTAGCTCCTAAAATGACAACGCATTAGAAAGAACCCAGAAGCTGATATAGAAATACCTTGCTTTATTAAGCCTGGCCAATTTTCTGTCAACAAAAATTATGCTTCTGAAGTGATGTGGAACAAGAATCAAACATGAAAGCATACAAGTATCCACTTTTGAGCCCTTGAACAGTTATAAGAAGCCACTTCTTGGTATTTCTGCTACACAGAATGAATTTTCATTACCTGAAGTATCTATTATCTAATGAATAAAAAAACCTCCATTATGCATTAAAGTGTAGTATGAACAAAAGCTCTGGAAAACATACGTTACTTCATGGTGAATTCTTGTGGCAGAAATGGCATTTTTAGTGACATCTGTGGCATGGATGATGTGTCACCAACCGTACTACTGAGCTTGCAGTCAAACTTCATCTTGACTTCTAAACAACAGAAGCAATGAATTTGATCAATAAATGTGTGCTGGTTCAGGGAACATGTAATTTTTTTCATCAGGAGATCATGTTCCAGTTCCTTGGTTGTGGTTGAGGAATGCAATTCCCAAATCCTGAGTGGTTCATGTGCAGTCCAAAACCTATGGCAAATTGAAGTTATAGCAATCTAAAATGGCATAAACAGTCCAAACCACCAAGGACAAGTCTGGAGATGTCAGGCCACTCCTGCTCTGGGAGGAAATAATTGTGCATCAATCCAGCTGTAGGCACAAAATCCACAAGGTTTATAGTCTGGATAACCTCCAAATGCTGGAACCTGCCCTGATGGCTTTGCTCTTCCCTTTATAGCACATTAAAGGAAATGTGGGGAAATGGGGAAAATACATACCTTCAGCTCCCAAGGAAAGAGAGTTTACACTCTAAGTCTTGAAAGATCCATTCATTTGAGGATGGTGCCCCACATCTCCATTGTGTTCTGCTCCCTTGCTAGTATGTCATACTTTTCCTACTGGCAGCAAACTGGACAGGAGGGTTTGCTAACATCTGAATTTGTCACAGTATATGCTATGCTCAATCCCAGCTACTTCATCCCAGTTTTGCACACAGGGAAGTAGAGCCAAGTACACTCCAGTTGTGCACTTTCATGAAAAGGCAGCCTTAATGGCAGGGGTAGCCTAATGACCTACTAGGCTAAACACAGAGTTGGTAAATAGCATGAAGTACTTTGGCCTCTGTGTCAGCTGTAAGAAATATAAGTGATTTAGCTATTTGGGGAATAGTGGCAATAGCTGAATTACACCAAGGACAACACAAAGAACAAGCACAAAGACTCAGAAGGGCGCAGTTCCAACAGAAAGAGGAGTGCCTGAGTTGTGTCTGGGTCAAGTGCCTTTAACCTCAGGTAGCAGATGTGAAGATGTACAGGGAGTGGTGCAGTTAACACCGTGCTCTGAGGAGGTGTGAGGAACCATAAAGAAGAACAAAACACTGTTTACAGAAGCCAAACAGCAGAGGCTGAATCTGCTGTGATAACAAATCCATAAAGTTATACTGGAGCACTAGTCATGAAGAGCAGGAGTTTGGCAGAGTGCCTGTGACCGTGGAAATAATTGATATTTTCAGTTAGGTGGCCAGAACCAAAAAAAGGAGAAAAAAATCAGTCTGAGTTGTCCAAAAACATTTTTCCCCTTTTTTCAGCAAGGAAAAAATAAACTGTCTTGAGTCAAATAAATGTTTTCTTCAACCCAAAACATTTTGTTTCCCTACAACTTTCATCAGAGGGAAAGAAAAGGGCAGTGCAGGACTAGTTTCCCATCTAGGCTCATGGTTACTCTTGATGCTGAGGAGGGTGCAGGTGGTCAAAGGACTGCTCCCTTCTTCCTCCATAAGCCAGTGGCCCAGGCCTTCCCCTGAGATATTGGTGGAGATTACCGAACCACTGCGACAGCAAGGGAGATGAGCCGGAGAAGCATGAAAAGCCCCATCCACACTTTCTGCAAGATGCTGTAAGCTCTGCAAAAAGAGACACAGGGAACAAGGTCAGTACCACTATGGAGAGGTGATCCAGAGCACGGGCATCCTTGGGTGCTTGATTTTTGACTCAGGAAAGGGTTAAAAGCCACATTAAGGAAAGCCTGGGGAAGAGGTTCAGGCATGGGTTAGCTCTTGTGCAAGAAGCTTGAAAGAAGGTCAGGCTCCAGTGAGGTAGGTGGGAAATGTGGGGTTACTTTATGGGATGGAGTGGACCCAAGATGAACTAAAACACTCAAGATAGAGTGCAGCTTTTTGTATCTAACTAAATTAGTTGTGGGGGAGGGACAGAGAGGGGAGAAATTTCAAACAACAAAAAAGGGAGTGAGACTGAAAAGGGTAAATATTCATCAGCTCAGACAAGGTGAGAATAATTGGGTGCTTATACAGCAAGGGTAGCTGAGTGTCAGGTTTTGGTCCAAATATTCAAGTATCTTTTGCTCTGCATACTCAAGTATTTTTAAACTTAGTGAAAGAATTTCGACAGAAAAGAGAGTTGATACCCAAAAAACCCTAAACCTCAATAGTGAAGGGCCCTTCCAAAACTGCAAATCAGAGGAAGAAGGCACTGGAGCTCAACACTCTCCTATCCCAAGTGTGTGTCCTCACACTTGGATGGTGAGTATGCATGTAAAGATGCACATAAGAATGCAATGGAGGGGAGGAGGAAGAGGACTTAAAAGGGGTTTTCTTTATTAATGACTACTCCAATTTTCAAAGATTCTGTCAAATCATGGAAACTGCAAAAGGGAAATCTCTGGGTTGAAAATGTTACTACTAAGTCCATTGAATGAATTTGCTTTTTTCTTCTTGTATTCCCTGAAAATATTTGCTGAATTGTTTTTCCTATCCTGACACTGAAATAAATGATTTGCTGATAAAAATTTTTCTCGATACCAGTAGCACCGTATACTTCAACTAAATATATCAAGCAAGTAGAATACAGCACCTATGGCCTTACACCAAAGCACGTACATAGATACCCAGCTTCTGTTGAAAGCTGCAATTTAAACCATGTAAAGGAAAAAGCACAACCCAAGTATTGATTTAAATGCCATAACTTTAGCTACCTGCCCTCCAGTCAAAGCTGTGTCTTATTGCACTGCCTCCCCTCTGCCTGATAGCACAAGACAGCCGCTCAGAATATGGGTGACAGTCACACAGTCAGAGAACAGAGCCTGGAATTAAACAAAGTCCATATCCTCCTCCGCATACTGAATCCTGGTAATTCAGATGATCATAAATGACCCTTTCCCAGGGAATGCTGAAAACCCTCACCAGCAAGTATCACAAGTACATTGTGAACTGTTTCTATACAACTTAATGAAATTTTAAAAAATGGTTTTTAGGGGAAAAGCAAACACAGATAAGCTTTCAGCCTCCTCAAAATCCTCCTCAAATCCAAGTCTATGCAACACATAATTAGGAGCAATATATAATAACACTTATTTAGAGGCTGTTGTGATTTTGTCCACACTGTTGGGAAGAACACAGTACGTTAGGGACCTCATCCCAGCCTGAATGATGTATAGTAACATCATCTCGTTTCCCAAGCAAGGCTAAGTGAAACCTGGATTTGCTGTCATAGATAGGTAGCAAAACGTATCTTAAATATTAGGGCCCCTCTTTCAATGAACCCAATCATAATAAAGAAGCATTGCGTCCCATGAGTTTCTGTGACAGCCTTTTTTTCTTTTTCCCTAGCACTGGTAGTGATCTTGCAATATTTAGGGAAGGAGACTAGAGTACCTTTACACCCCCCACCTGAAGCCTTGCTGCTCTCTGCTCATTGACAGCAGCACTGGTGGGTACGTGGTGCATGTCATCCCTTTTCACTGCATACTGCAGGCAGCAGCGGCTCCAGCACTGGCACCCACAGCCCGGCAGCAGGCACAATGGGGTGCTGCAGGCTCCACTCCCACTCACAAGCTGGGGCACCACTTAGACTGCTCCAGAGGCCTGCTTCCTTCTTACACCGTGTCTGGTGGTGTTTAAATCCTCCTCCAAACTCCCAGTACTCTCCTTCTGCTCCCATGGTCTGCTTCGAAGAGCAGAAGCATCCACAGACAACCCCCTGTTTCTGTGGCATGATCCTGCTTTTACCAGTGTGATAAATAAGATGGCAAGTCCTGGTTTTCAAAAAAAAACCAACTTGAGAAGTAGCCAATTAAAAAAAAAAATAAAATCTGGTTATTTCCTGTCTCCTACTCAGATCAGTCTGAAAATGAAACACTATGCAAGCACAAAAAGTTATTATGTGACTCGCAGCCTCCAGCTATTCTGACTTCACTGGATGCCTTACAAGCATCTATTGTTCTTGGAGATAGCCTGAGACGTGCTTCCCAGAGAGATGATTATATATTCTTGCTATGAGGAGGAAAAAAATGCTCTGATACTGTGTCATGTCACCTCTTTAGTGGTATCTCGTATGCAATATGCTGTGGAAATGTGAGAGGGAAGAAAACAAGCTTGTTATACGACTAGTGTTGTTGAACCACTTATACTATGGACCCAAGAGCATGTGTTTTACTCATGGTTGACTCTGACTACCTCTGTGCTCCTTGCCAGGTCTAAGTACCTTTACACTCTGCCCTCCAAAACAGTAAACCTTTCTATTTGGTTGAGAAAACTTTTTTGCTGATTGCAAAAAGATAAATCCTCCACTTGCCTGCCTCCCCCCAGCAGCTGCTCTTGCATGCATCTGCAGGGCTGACTCCACCTGAAGATGCAGGGCATGACCTCCATCTGAAGAGCTGCTCCTGCAAAGGGTGGGTCCCTTGCTATCACTGCGTGTTTTGGCAAACCCTTGCAGAGCTGTCAGAAGCTCTCCTGCAGACCTCATGAAACCCTGAGTTCAGCCCTCTGCGACGGGGTGAGTTGCTTATACGGTTGACATATAGATGGGAATGTGCAGCAGGAGTGCTCTCTGAGAGCTCTTCATCCACGCAGTCAACCATAAGCTTGCTCCGAGGGACAGTATCCAAATACTCAAGAACTGCGATTGCACACTGCAAGGTATGGCACTATGATTTTCCAATCTCAGTAAACTTGAAAAAATGAGTTTTGAACCCGCATAATGCTGTGTGGGTTGGTAATTTATAAACAAGCTTCCACACACGCTAGAACTAAAGATCAAACAATTTTCCTTTTTGGAACTGGCTGCTGGGGTAAGGAACAAAACTTCTCAGTGAAGGAGGGCATCAACTTGGTTCTGCAGGGCCAGGAGCTAGATCTGGGCAACTCAACATTATGTTGCAGTAAGAACAAAGGCTTCCTCTCCACCTCCCCAACCACACTCACAAACAATACACAGCTATATTGCTGGTGGTTGCAAGGAGCCACTACTCAGCAGCATGCTGTGGTGTTACTTAAAGTGGTATAGCAAGTAAAAGGGAGAAAACAGCAGGTGACAGGGCTACTTTCTCCTTCCCACCCGAACTGCAGCTTCTTGCACTAGGTCCCACCTTTCCCAGTCATCCTTTTCAAGAACATAAAGGGCAGTAGGATGCTCACCACAGTGGTCCTGGTTGCTCCCATCAGTTTGCAGAATGGATGAGGAAACGCAGCAGGGTCCCCTTTCCTCATTAGATTTAATCCAGAGAAGAGATGACACGTATTATATCGTAGTGGATTATGATTGAACCAGCAGTCCATGCTGAGATTTTATATTCTGGATAATAGTTAAATGCTTCTGAAGTCCTGTAATCTCATACAGCACAGAGGTAGAAAGCTAAAACCAAGAAAGCGTCGAAACATAGCAAGATAAATCAGTCTCTATAACATAATAACAGCGACTCTCCCTCAGATTTTGTTTTCTTGTTTCTTTTAGGGCACAATTTGCAGAACAGCTTGTTATTACATTTGCTCATCCCTGATGTGCTGTTTCAGTTATGGTACTCTCCTCTGACACCTCTCCCAACAGGATTCATTTGAGGGAATCACAACAGGCTCCTACAGGAGAGCCTGTCAGGCAGACAGGGAAAGCAAACCAGACCAAAAGGGGTAAGAAAGCAGGGGGTGGGTCTTGTCAAACCCCTATATGAGAAACCTGAGCAAATGTCTATACATTCTGTTCATGTGAATCTCAGGGCAAAATACCCTGTAAAGGTAGGGTGGGTGGCTTACAGCTGCTGGAGAGAAGAAGACTTTAAAGCTGAAATGCATGCATCAAACCAAAAAACACTGCAACTGGGGCAGGAGTTTATGCCCTGGCTAACCTCAGCTCAATCTCAAATGGGAAAACCAAAAGAACAGTAATCTAGTGCCTGCCTTAGAGAGTGGTCACAGAGAGGGGATCTTTAAAAATAAAATAAAATAAAATAAAATAAAATAAAATAAAATAAAATAAAATAAAATAAAATAAAATAAAATAAAATAAAATAAAATAAAATAAAATAAAATAAAATAACATACAGGACTTGAAAAGAACAGGGAGACAAGCAGGTTTAAGGTAACTGAATGGCAAGATTTAGTGATCTGATTTGTTTCCCCCTGTCAGTCTGTTTCTCCCCATTTCTCCATGCTGGTCTTTGAAGCTGAGATATCTGATGTCTCCCATCCCAGGGTGCTTGAGGCAGGATGAGCCCCATCAAGCTGCAGCATTGCAGAGTATGGGGGGGCCACAAGCTGTGGCCATCCCCACATTTGGAGACGAACCATTTCTGGCAACACTCCCCAGGTGAGGGGGACACCTGGGCACACGGAGGGGAGACAGGCAGAGGAGACAGAAATACTGCAAAGCTACCATGGAGGAAGGAGGAGGAAGACAAAACAAGGCAGAAACTGAACTGATGACATACTGATGGTTGGGAAGTAGAGTTTTCTCCTCTTCTATTTCTGCTTGAACCTGTCACAAATTTGCCATAATGTGTATCAGGCAGGAAGGGGGAGTCTAACAGAGATAATAGCATGGATAATTAGCAAACATGGTATCAACATGCCTAAAAGAGTCTGATTGCCATGTACTCTATAATCTTTATGAACTGCTCCAGGGACGAAGAGGAACATGAAATGAGACAAGTGGGCCTGTGAGTACCTCAGGGGACAGGATCTGCATGGCTATTCCAAACCTGGAGCAGTGGTGGGAGCTGTGGTGGGTGATTAGGGACAGTTTTTCACCCACAGCCAGGGGACAGGTGTGGGAAGTGTTTCAGATGCTCTCAGAAAGCTGCTTCTGGGAATTTCTTGTGACACATGAGACAAGTCTGCAAGAGACAAACAGTGTATTAACTATCCTGCTCAGGGACTGCTCTTTCTTGACATCCCAAACCACAGTGCTCCAAAAAGAGCTGCCAAAACCCAGGGCACAGGAACTCCTTCAAAGACAAACCGATTGCTTTTGCATGAACCCCCCGAGTTTTGGGGCTGAGGGCAGGGTAGCCCTCACTGGTTCAAAACACTTCATCCAAAATGTCTTGAAAAGCGTTTATGGACACTCCAGACTGATCTGCATTGCTAATAAAACATTATGAACTTTTACAGCTTCTCTTCTAAGACAAAAAGCCATATAATGGTCCCTCACAGCATCCCTGTGAGATCAGCAGAGATTATAATCTTTATTTTATTGAAATAGAAATGGGCAGAGAGAGGGCATGGGCCACTTCAAAATTCATATCCACAGGACAATTAGGTGCCACAAACATAATGAGGAGAAATCACAGGAAACTAAGCACCTACACCAGTGCTTTAAGTCTTAAAGTGTCTGGACAAAATTATGCTTTTTTAAGTCCCTGACACAGCTGAGAATAAAGCTCTCATTTCCTGATTTGCAGAGATGTCCTTTATCCAGAAGACTTTTTGCAAAAGAAGCTACGTTAACAGCAGCCTGTTAACATAAACAAGCACATCAGCACTTACATGAGATTGCAACCTTCTCCTTCTACCCTGGCTGGGTGATTATTGATCTAAGTCTCCTTTATCCTAGGTGGCAATGACCACTACTTTACGTTAGACATAAAATTTCAGTGTTGGTTTCACCCCACCCATGTTATACTGGGGGTCAAGAGGTACAAATAAGCTTCACCTACTTAACATCCAAAATTGAGGACCTCACATGGACTAAGCCTCTTGCTGTTACTCTGTCACGATGCAAAATTAAGCTTCACACGAGATTCAGTGACAGGTAAAGGCAGAAGGAGAATGACCTAGATTTCTTGTCAACTAAAGACCCCTTCTGCTTTGAGGTCACTCTGGAGATGAAGGAGGGCATGAATATTCGTAAATACACTAAATTAAAATTCTTCTGATTCTATAAGTCATGTAGATGAGTTTATAGCCTGCCGTGCTGGAACTGAAGGTTATCAGCTCGTGAGTAGTCAAGGTCCCTCAGACCCACAGGAGTAAGAACTAGAGCTGAGCAAATCATTTGCAACTAATATTTTTTTCATGAATTTCACCTTTGTCTGAGAATTCTCTATAAACAGATTGCAACATTCTCTAATTTATTCATTATTTATGTTCAGTAGTAATGTCAGCAAATAACTTCCTCTCTGTAGAGCAGGCCATTATAAATTATAATATGCAATATGTGCCATATCCATCTATTTCCCTTTCTATTCCCTGGTAAGGGGAGTTAGGTAACAAAGCAGCACAGTGTAAATTTTACAAGAATATAAACTATTCAGAATTCACTGATGGTCAGTACATGAGCATCTCTGTTTAAAATTCACTCAGCAAGCCCTCATGCTTGTAGAGCTTGAATATACAAATAAATGTAGAAGTCAAACACAGAAGGACTGCTGAACTCAATCAAATCAAAAATCACTTTTAAATTCAAATTATTACATAAATTTTTTTCTTCTGTTTTCCTACTCACTCCACTCTGCTGGCTAGCAAAGAAGTACTACACATAGCAGCTTCAGGTCCAGGAGGGTCTCATGAACCTTTCTTCTCTTCTTTTTACAAAAATAATTTATTATTATTTTTATCTACATTATCAATCAAAAGTTCTCCAATGTCCAATTCAGCAGAAATCATGATGCTGTCAGTCGCTTAAAATCATCCTCTTTTGCTGCAACCAAAGTATTTCAGTATGAAATTAGACACTGGTTCACTAGAAAAGTTCCCTATCTCACCTCTGCTCTCTGCCAGGTCCCCTTGGAAAGCTGAGGTAGGGCTAGAAAATACAATCTGACATGAAACCAAGCAGGGTTGCATTTCACAGGGAAAGCATTGTTCAGCTAGCACCATGCAGAACTAGGCATTATTTTCATGGAAAGCTTAATCCATTGCCAAATTCCCAGGAAGGACTTAACCAAATTTATGCCCAGTCTCTAGTTCATTTTACATTTGAGTTGCAGACTGTGCCTCAAGCACATCTGAGCGGGTATCCCACAGTGCTGGGCTCTCCATACCACGCCCTAAGGATGTAAGCCAGGACTCCATTCCCTCTATTATATTCCCTGTAATACACACTGTATTTCTATGTAGTGTGGACAAACATGCCCATCTGAACAATGTCGTCTACCCAGTCCCCAAATGATTAGACAGCATGTGCATGCTTATAGCACTAGGGCCACACTAAGGCTTATTGCAGCTACCCGGAAATATTTAGCAGGGCAGGATCTTTGCTGCACAGACCTAGAAAGGCTGAATCTTCTTCTAAAATGCAAATTTTTATGCAATATATCGCAAATGTGGTCCAAAAAACTTTTGTAGGAAACACATTTATTGTGAATAAATATTACATGTTCCTGGTTACCTGTAACTTGTTCAAATCTTGGTCTGCCTTGAGATTTTGAGGCAGAAGGTAGCAAAAAGAGAAAAATGTAAAAGTGTTTTTTCCAAAAGAAACACACTTTTGAAATTAGGCACACAGATCCTAATCCAGTGCATGCACCACCTCTGCTGAAAATCAAGATTTTTATTTTATTGAATTACTTGAATACCCAGCTGCTTCTTTAAATCAAAACAAACCCACGTAGTAGTCTCCAGCATGGCCCAACACCTGCATAATCATGACCACAGGACATCGATTTTTTTCCACTGCTGTAGGATAATGTAATTTCATAGACAGATTCAACTCCTTTGTGCTTCAGTGTGAAAGATAATGACTGCTCACTGGAGGCCAGATCTTGCACACCTTAAACAGATGAGCTGTCCCCATTGATTTCAGGCTGTCACCGTAAGCTCTTCCACCTCCTCATATAGTTTGCATCAGCACATGTGCTCCAAGCATGTTTGCTGGGTGAGGCTGAAGATCAGAAATAGCAGCCACGATGGAGCTGTCTGTACACACTGCTTTGGGGAGGAAGTGTTGGAGTGGAGATGTCAAAAAGTGATGAGCCTTAAAAATATTTTTATCTCACGCTCCACTACAAGCTTTGCTTCCTGCGACCGAACACCGGCACAATGGAGACACTTTCATATTAACTCCAAGCAGCTTACATGACAAAAGTCTTTGTTGCCATGTGCAGTATCAAAGCTCCCTCTGTGTTTAAAAAAAGCGTTACAAAATTTTTGGTGTTGTTGAGTTGCTTGGGTTCATTCACTCATTCCCTGCTCTTGTGGCCCTTTGAATTCACTTTCCACCAAAACATTCGGGCTTAATATTCCCAAAATAGCTGTCGGCAGGAAATGTTAAGAGATCTCAGTCTGAGAAATAACAGGGCCGTCTGTTGATCTGAATCACCGAGGGTGGGATTTTCAGTCTGTGTGTTGCTGAAGAGGAGGAAGGAGAAACAGAGGGAGAGCAAGTGCGTCTCCCAGCAGCTCCCTGTGGGGTTTGCAGCAGTGTTTGTGAGGGTGGAGGTGGCTGCAAAACCTCACGAGTCACTCACTGCGACTCACAAGCACGGTGTGAGAAATGTAAACTGTGAGCTGGTTATCAGCAGAAAGTTCTCAGCACCTCCTAAGCAGAAATAAATAAATAAATAAACAGAGCAGTAACTGGGATCAGCTTGTCCTTGGACTGTACTGGGAACCTGCCCCAGTGCTCACTGAGACTAGAGGTTTTAAATACATGCTTTGGGACAAGCCTCAGTTGTTCATTTGACTCTTTTGCTTTGGAAAGTAATTAACGGCACCTGATCTTTACTTGTCAGCAAAACTGCTTTCCCCATTTGCTCTTGGAGGTAAATATTCATCTGTCCCACAAAGTTTTTTGAAGTAATGAGCGTGGCCCAGGCGCCTCCTTCCTTGACTGGTTTCACCTTTGCCTATCTGGGCCATCCCATTAAAATGACCATTCTTGTTCCTGATGGCTTCCAAGCTTGTACAACCTGGAAGTTGTGCTGTGGTTGTACTGTACACAGAAATGAAGTGAAAAGTCTTCCAGACTTTGGTCTGCTATTACATCTTGCCAGAAACATTGATTTCTGAGTCAAAGTAACTATTACAAAAGGCTGGGCCCAGGCACACCACAACTTTGTCAAAAAATGAAAAGAAACACAAATCATCACATTGGCCACCCCTGCAGCCAGCCTTTCTTGACCATGCTCTGGAAGCTCAGTGGTAAGACACAGTTTGAAAGACAGACTGAGAGATAAATGTTTCTGACCAGCATGGGAGAGAAAGTGATCAATCTTTACTTTGCTCTCTTAAAGGAGCAAATGTTGGGAAAAATAAGAAGAAAAAAAATTGTGCTTCAATCATCAATAAATGGAAGGGTGAAGCTGCTGGAAGGGGAATGGAACTGGGATTGGCATGTAGACCTTCCCAGGGACAGTGGCAGGCGGGGCTCACGTTCTCCCTCCAGCAAACAAGGGGCCTATCCTAATTAGACTTCTGCAAAAATGAACAGTTTTTCTTCATGGGAATCTGAATAAACATGTTCTTCACCTTTAACCTTCATGGGTCACCATTCCTGACTCGCAGCACAGGTCTGGTTAAAAATCGGTGAATAAGGCAGGAGTGAGCTCTCATCTGCTCTGCAGCCCTGGGATTGAGGTGCCATGTTTGGGCTCAGAGCCGTGCTCAGTGCTGCTGGCTGTAAAATCTCTCCTTCCTTTGGGGCTGTGGTGTTATGTCAGTCAGCATTTACAAGGTGCTGTGACACTCCAACACAGCATACCTGGAAAAGCCTAACCTTATGGATTTGTGCTGTGACCCACTGCAAGCTGCTGGAAATAAAGCCTTCCTCAGTTATTGTCTTGGCATGGTTTCACACCTCGCTGCAAATGCTTCCCACATTTCTGAGCAGAGCAGTCACCTTCTCATGCACCCCGACACCATATTAAAACCAGACACAGGTCAGATATGGCAACGGTTAACACAATGCACTCCCCTTCCTAGGCTTAGCACCTCAGCCATAGCAAGAAGCACTCGGTTGCCTGCCAAAGCTGAATTAATAAGAGGGGAAACTGTGAGACAGATAGCAGTCAGTTCAGGAGGGGAAGAAGCAGACTGTGTCTGAGTTGTTGGGTGCCTGATAATAGAAATTTCCAGCTTCGTGAGGAATGTAGGAGCTGACGGACATCACACTAAGCCCCAGAGAAAACAGCACGAGAGGTACATAAACACCTCGGCAAAAAGCGCTGGGCACGCTTGCACTCATCACTGACTTGGTAATGTATATCTTGGTTTAAAATGTGAGCCCTGAGATCACGCACAGCTGTATCCCACTTGGCAGGGTAAAGCAGCATGCTGTACCTCATTCCTGGGTGGGCACATGTTCAGAGCACGATACCGCACTTCCAGGTGCTTTCCTCTACCCTGCTTTTCCTCCCTGGGGTATAAGGTCTCTCTGGATGAGTGAGTGGCAAGGCTCCTGCTAACTCTATGTACATATTAATAATCACTTAGAATGGTGATTAGGTGCACATACATTGCAGAAAATGATCTTTGTTAATTAGAGACGGATGTTAGACATGAGCAATGCTATTTTCCACTGAAACTTTCACATTTATATACAACAGAAGTTTAGTTATGATAGGCATATCAGACTTAAGAAGGAAATGTAATCTGTCATATATTCATATGGGACCAATCTTCTGGCAGGGAATAGCAATTTCCCCTCAGAAGCCTTGCTACAAGGGCTTTACATAGGGGAGGACCATGGCCAAGTGCAGTTGCAGTGCCCAGGAAGAGCTCATCTGTGGCAGAAAACAAGACTGCCCAGGGCCTGGGCAGAGCAGACCCCACACCCCAGTGGGAAAGCCCTACCAACACTAGTGGTGTCAAGGCTCTATGAGCACCCACATGAACCATCACCACTTGTATGGTAATTTATCACTGCTGCAGGCCAGATGTCCCAAGGGTGAGCTTACCCTTGAACAAGCCAAATTTCCATGCCCTGTCCATGAGGTGGAGGAAATGGGTGCAGATGTCTCATAATTTACCCATCCTGAAGGAGATTCCCGTTAATTCTTCCTCCTGAAGGAGCCATGTATGTAGAGAGAAACAGAGTGAAATTGTCCCAGATGCTTCGTTCAGCACGGAGTGGACTAATGAGCTCAGAGACCCCAGAGCAGAGGAAGCTGAAGTGTACAAGTTTGGGATGAGATCAAGAAAGAAATATGATTTGTGTGAGGTACTCTCCAGGTGTTGGAAGGAAAGAGCTTTTAAAAACAGCTGCCAATATCTCAGTAGCTTCTCTGTTGCCAGCATCTGAGTCCTTCCAGAAGATTTCTGGGTGAAGGCATCTCTAGTGGACAACCCAGGGGCAGGACAGAGGAGCACTCTGCTCCCCACTACCCAGGAGGAGCAGGAAGGGAGCAAGGACTGCCCCTGGGACATCTATCACCTCTGCTCCCTCCATGGGTTTTTCCCCCTCACAATGTTAACTGGAGCCACCCCCACTTGGTGACCTTAATCCACCCTTGCCCCTCCAACAACTCCTGCTCTTCTGTGGAAAAGGTGCCATTAAATGGCAGTGCTGAGATGGGTGAATTACCACAGCTCTGTGCTGGGACAAAAAAGCTTGAGGCGGCACAGTCCTCTTGCCAGGCTTGGCTCATAGCACAGTATTACAGGTTTCCCAGCAGTTACTTCTGGAGATCAGAAGAGCTGCAGACCAAGGAACTGCTGTTTCTTAACAGGCAACTCTTCCCGCAGCATACCAAGAAGAAAGCAATATTTATAGCTTGTGGGAGGCAGTTTAGAGGTCAGCTGGGGTCTGGCTTGCCCACAGATGCTTTCCCTGGTCAAAAAGCCCTGAAAAGCCCAGGGAATCCAGCAAGGGCTGTGCCGCAGAGGTATGACCCAGGCACTGGAAATTTGCACAGATGGTGCCTTTGGAGAGTGGGCTGTATCTGAATGCAGGCTGGGCAATTAAAGGAAACATCCCTGCATGGGGTCTGGTGGACTCATTGTACTGCCAGTCACTACTCTCTCTGACTTTGCTCCTGCTCCCAGGTTGATATATCCAATATTAATGAGGCATTTATACTCCGTCATGGAGCCTTCTAAGAATATGCATTTACTCCTAATGGGGTGTGCTGTTCAATTAATTTTTTTTTTTTTTTTTTTTTAATTTTGGGAAGGATGATGATTGCAGGGCTTTTTTTGTCCACTGTGGAGCAATATAACAAACAGCAGCAGGCTAGATGTTTTGTGCTGCCCATGGTCTGACTAATCAGCATGGCTGGCTATAAGTAAGCAGGAGCATGTACTTGCACAATATTATGTCTCAGAGTACTCTGGGAATATCAGTAACATGGGAAGTGACAAGAGTATCAGTGACACCAGGACAAAGGGAAATTAACTGTGAGTTGGTGAAAACCACAAAAGGAAATACATTTTCCATTTGAATGGTCCTTCCTGAATCAAATGCCTAAGCCAGAGAGTTTGTTGACCTGCAACATTTGTTGTCACAGATGTTAAAATACAACCATAGACAAATCCACCGTGTCTTGCATGTTTGGTGACTGCCATTTCACCAGTGTGGGTGGGTACCTTGCCCCCGACATGGACATGAAGAACCATTATTTTGATTCATCCCATGTGCCAGAGAAGGCAGTTCTTACTGCTCTAAATAGTAAAGGATTATGAGTCTTAGAAAGAAATAACAGGAGTAAAGACTCCTCCAGGAAGAGCTGAGCCAAAAAGGAAGCTCAGACTCATGAGCATTTATTTCACATAAGCAAATAATAAAGAAAAACCCCAATGTGCGTGCAGGAAACAGTATGGACCTAGAGGCATATCTGGCCACAACTATGCAGAGATTTTAAAACACATAGGCTCATGTGTTCACAGACCCAAGCTGGAGATCTTCCTAGCAGAAGAGACTGCCAACGATGTGCAGAGTTATTTCCCTATAGTTTTGCATTACAACCTTGCAGGTCTTTAACACTGGGATTTCTATAACGTTATCTAGTGAGGGAAGGAAAGTGCAAAGTTCAAACAGGCTTGAATATCACAGACAATTTACACTCTGCTTGCTGAGACTCTCACTCTTGCAGCATACTCCTCCAGAAGGCAGCAGCAGCAGCAGCAGACAGTTTTGCACATCTAATTTGGAAGGGTTTGGAGAGGGAGGGACGAAGGATCATCTGTGCATCTTTTCAGTATGAAGCCTGCTATTACCTGCCTGCTCAGGATGTTATCATTGCTCTCCCAGGAAACATGCTTGGACTGCAAAAGAGGCATGAACTGCATTAATTCTGCCCAGCACCTGGGTATTCAGTGCTCCTTCGTGCTAATATTTACTGCGCATAATTGTATCACAGAGGTGGACGCTGAACATTTCGGCAGCTATGCAGGGAACATTTGGAGATACAGCTCTTAAGGGCAGGGAGTAGTTTTGAGATTGAAGAACGCGCATTTTAAAACTGATGGGTCAGTGCACAAATCATTTCACCACAGAGATATAAACTGTCATTAGGTTTAAGAGATGGAGGTGAGTTCATCCACCTCTTACAGATTTTCAGGGCTCTCTAAAGATTTATTTGATGTTGAAATGGTGAGCACTCCCTCACACTGTTAAATATTTCTTCCTAGCCCTCATGACTTAATGTTTTCTCCCCTTTATTTTTTAATAGAAGTGTACATTTTGAACCATGACTCATTGCAAGAGGTGGAGCTTGTGGCAAATTCTCTAGCTGAGGAGTGACAGAAAACAGCATGAGCCCTGCTGGAGAACGCATGCGGTCTCAACATGGAGAGCAAACCACATAAGGCAATGCCATTATTCACTCCTGTCTTCATCAGGTCAGGCTTTGGGGTCTGCTCCATCTTCCACGGAGGACTTTGGCCAAAATCCCAGCCACGTGGTAATTGCTGAGGGGAGGTCTCTCCCAGCACATCCTCATGCTGCCTTTGTCAGGACACAACTGACAAAGTTCTCACCAGAGTTCTCACCAGAGCCGACTATTCTGCACCTCAAAATCCACAGACAGATGAGCAGCAAAACAATTTTTTTCCTCCATTAATTCAACAAATTAGTGCTTCACCTGCAGCCGTGCATAGCACACCTTCACCTGTCTCCAGCAGACCTGAACTGGAAGATGTCTGGCCCGGCACAGAGAGGGGTCCCAGGTGCTGGTGGGCAAAACCTCAGTGCCAGCCTCTGGGCAGCCCCTGCCCTGCCTGTCCCCAGCCCCTGCTGCAGCCTGCCCACCTCCCCAGTGCCAGTCAGCCCCTTCGCTGGCAGGTGTCTGACATGATGCTCGGCCGCAAGCTGTGCACTAAGTCATTTTTCTCTCTCACTGTGGGCAGTGTGATAATTTAATAAGCAAACTGATGTTTTGAAGGCTACAAAGTCAGCACAGGAAAATAGTAGTGAGGAGGAAAAAGTGTTATGCCAGCAAGCAGCTTTCATTGCTTGATGTGAGGCAGGGAAAGCTTCCAGAGGAAAAATGCCACTCCCAGCTAAAAATAAAGTCAGCCCAGGAAGCCTAAACTCAACAGCATGTCTGCTGCTAACTGAGAGAGAAGATATTGATCAGCTTCTGCAAGGAGGCAACAGAATGGCTTCTGCATTTGAATATATTTCATATTTACTAGTTTGTGGCAGAGTATAAAATGTAAGGGCTTTGCTGTTTTGACAGCAGGATGAGATCTTTTCATGTAAATTGTAGAATTGAAAGTGCAAGACGACACGACACGACAAGTAGGAAGGATTTCCTACTCAAGCAATGGAGGTTTTGGGTTCAGAAACCTAAGTTCTCTTCCACTGGCACGCACAAGGGCTGGGTGCTAGTGCTTGACTCTCTCACTGAAACTGGTACACAGTTTCCCTGCATCACCCTGCCGCAGCTGCAGAGAAAACTAAGATTTGCCTGTCTTGGTGTCTCAAAGGCTACATGGTGTCCTGCTTATAAGAAGGCATTGAAACCTGCTTTCAGTGCACAGCCATTAGAGAAGTAGTGACAGCATCACCCTCTCTCAGACTTCACAGGGACAGTGACAATCTCACCCTTCATAAATGTCACTCAAGGGGGAACTTAAAAGGCAAAAACCTCTGAGAGAGGTTTATTATGCAAACAAGCAAAAATAGCTCCTGTACACATTGCATTGGAGTGAATACATGACCAAAACGACTCTGGGGACCTGCCTGTAACTTACAGTTACTCAGAGTTATGTTCTCAAAATTTATGGAGCCATTAGTGGTTCCCGAGTGCATTCTGGCTCTCCACTCATTTGGGGGCTATCTACCGTACATACAGTGTGATGTACTGCATACACCTGTAGCCTTCATGGACTGCCTGTAGCAACACTTATGGTGAGGGGCCATCAGACTTCCACAGCTGAAGGAGAAAGCGACACCAAGGAGCAAAGAGCCCACATCATACTTGCAGCAAAGACAGATCTTTCCTTTATATTTAACAGCTTATGTGCTATATTCTCATCTTATTTTATCCCAGCAAGCCACTTAGAGAAAATTGCTGTCATGGTAGAAATTAGCACCAGAAAATTTGCCAGACACGATGCATCTGTTTCAGCATGATCCCTCTGACAGCACAGGGTGTTGCGAACAGGAGAGGCTCCTTTAAGAGAGCAGTTTGCAGCAAGATTACTGTTAAGCCATTTTCAGAAACACAGACATTTCCTAGGGCAAAAGAGGTTCCTGGTACAAAAGGTGGAGGGAACCTTTTGTCATAATAATCTCAGTCATTTTCGCAACACACCAGATTCCCCGGCAGCATGGCGAGTACAAGCACATGAGACTTGACGCCTGCTGGAGTTGTAGCAATGGGGAGAGAAAAGCTTAACATTCATGGCAGTGTTCCCCATATTCAAAGGCTCTCAGAGGAAACTGCCAGGAAAGCAAATATGGTTTTAAGCGGGGATGTCTCCAGAGATTTAGGAATATTTCTACTGGATGTTCTGAATATGGTTGCGAGTCTCAGAAATCCTGATAAGAAAGTTCCTGCTGAGATGTTCTGTTGAAGTTAAAATGTCTATATGGAGCCACAGGAAATCAGCAAATAAAATGTGCATTAGAGACTCACCATGCACATTTCTGAGACTTTGGAGAATTATATTACGTGCAAGAGAGAAAGAAGAATTTATGGAGATTTACGGAACTAGTAAACATATTTATTTTGATTAATCATGTATGTTGTACATGAGTACTAATCCATGCATTAAGCTGTGAGGATTTTGCTGTGTTTTTCTTGGCTGTTTATAAAAAGTAAGACACTCGCTGCATTGATTTGTGACCCCATCCCCTTTACTCAGCCATGACATTTGCTCCTGTATTCAGCTGCGACTCGGAGGTCTCCAAAGCATGAGGACATTCAGTTCCCAGGACATACCTTTAGTCCATCTCTAATTTTAATGAACCTGAAAAGGAACAAGGAGCAGAAAAAGGAGGTGATTGAAAACGTTGGCAGCTTCTCCAGAGGTACTCTGATAGCTGGGGATTAGGAAACCCAGCTAGAGTATAGCAGTATGCTGCTGCCAGGGTGCCCGCAACACATTTTATCCCAGAAGCATCTTGTGTTTTGAATACCTACTATGGATATGCTTTTAGTACACCAGGCAGACAGTGACACTCTCAAAGCCCTTGTATACATACCTTTTTATCTACTGTCATCAGAAATGTAAAAAGGGGAAAGTAAAGGGAGAGATTTTGTTTTTCAAGTACGTGTAAAAACAGGTCTACACTCTGTTCATGCAGGAAGAAACTCTCTGACACAGCTTCCAGGGCTGTGGGTTGGGTAGACAAAACCCAGTGGATAATAGAGGGCAAGCCCAGACCCTGGGAAAAAGACCAAAACCCAGGTCACAGCCACAAGGCTTCTGCCTGTGGTGGCAGGGGAGGGAAGAGAGGGAGAAAGGAGGCATTAACATCATGCAGTCCCATAGTGATGGAAGCACCCTGCACCAGCTGCCTTCCCTTCTTCCCTCCTCCACCCTGCCCTGGTGCCACCCTGGGCAAATGACTTCCCATGCAGCTGGGGCAGCTTCATCAGTACACCAACCTCTTCATAACAAAACTGGGAAGTGGGCAAAGGAAGGGAAACCCAGTGACAAAGGACTAACAAATGTATAGCAGCAGAAATCACTGAGAGATATTTGCAAAACACCACCACTAATGCAACTGCAAAACGTATGGGGTCAAAAAGAGACCTTGTTTCATCAATCTGGTTTTTGAAGGTGAAAACAGACATTTGTGGCAAAAGGACTGCAAATGATGACATGGAGATGGAATAGGAAAAAAATACTATGTATTTATATATACTTATTTCTACTATATATTTATATATACTTATTTATAGAGGTGGGACACAGAGGACTTTGCTGCAGTGGCTGGGTAGGCTGGCTTTCCCTCTCAGGCACAGCGAATTCATGTAAACAGGAAGCAGTGAGAGGCTTGGTCATCATAAAGGTATAAAAAAACCCTTTGGCCTGGCTCTGATCTATATAATGACACATTTATATGGTCTAGATAAGACAGTACAGAGGCAGTGAATTTGCTCTAGTCTAACTGTCTGATTAATATGTCTGCAGTTAGCAGGACACCGGACTCAATAAAGGCAGTGAGTGGGAAGGAGATAAGCAAGGGCACAGTGATATGTTTGTTCAGGTGTTAGCATGACAAATATTTTACACCTGCAGTCTTCCTTTGTTTTTAATAAATTCCCCTCCCATTCGCTGAAGGTTCAGGTCTCTATGGCTGCCTCTTTGGAGAAGCAGATAAATGACTTTTGTAGTATCAGGGCTGGGCAAAAAAACTGGAGAGGCTCTTTTGTGTGCACCATGGGCACGCCATTGTCAGGGAGGCAGGCAGCCTGAGTGAGGTCCCACTGCAGCAGGAATGAGTAATAAAGAAATGTGAATTTCTGGGGTAAACTCTGCCTCGTTTTATGAGCCAAGGTCTCCTCCCATCTGCACCAGTAAAACCCCTCAGCACTCTAGAGTTGATATCTGGGAGACTGTGCCGCGTCCAGTCTCAATGACTGATGGGAGCCCTGGGCAATGAGGATCCCTGAAAATCAGACTAGTGGCTTTTAGGCTTTTTTACATTTTGTTTTCAGGGGATTTCCCAAAATGGAAACATTATCTTATTAATTCTTCAGCCACAACAATCTTGGAGCAGATTTCTGGCTTATTAAAAATAATGCAGTATGTCAGGCAGTGCCAAGCTAACATAAAGCTAACTCTGCCTAAAAATGTAACTCGCTAAAAAAGAAAACCTGATTTTCTAGATCCTTAATGTACTTTATAGTCACCATCATGATAGTGGTATAATAAGTGGTATGAAACTCTAACTTCCTAGGGGTTTTTTAAAATTTTCCTTTTGTACCAATGCAAAAGACTGCAGTTGATGATCAAAGAAAATTGGACCATGATAAATATCCTGTATCTCTTTGAGACCCAGCTCTGACATGGACCTAAGGACTTCAAGGCAGACTGGACCCTCCTTGCTTCTCCATTCTGGTCTTATGGCAGGGGGAAGAAAGAAGCAGGGAGAGGCTCACTGAGGCTGCAGGAGATCCCGAAGATGAAGTGTCTGTTTGCCAGTGAGTTGGGTTTGCTTTGGACAGCAATGATTCCCCCACAGGAAGGGATCCTGGATGACTTATTTATCAGGCTGTTCTCCATCACCATTCCCTTCTCCCTGACAGAGAAACTCTGTGAAGCCTGGCAAATGTGTGGGAAGGGCTGACAGTCTGCCTGGCAGCCAGCAACAGCAGCTTAGTGGCAGGGGAAAAGAAACACTCAATAAGAAATCTTCAGAAAGGATTAGAGGAAGACTAAATTTGCAATCTTAAAAATGCAAGAAGGTTTAGGTTCACACCATTCCCTTTGTCACTATCATCTTTTTCTTTTGAGTTATTTTAATGAAATCCTGTCCCTGGTTCTGACAGCAAGATTTTCACTGATTTTGGTGGGGATCTGCAGTGTTACCCTCTGCGTACTCAAACTTTGCGTATGCTGTACTTGCAGCAGATGACTGAAAACTATGGGCCAGAAAATCAGGGGGGGCAATCTGGTGTAACATCCCACACCCAGCTCAGGATCTGGCCTTGCCTTTCCTAATCACCTTTTGCGGCTTCACAAAAATCCTGGCAAAACAGACCTCAAAAATGAAAGGGTGTGAAGAAGCAATCTTAATTCCAACATCTGGTGTGGCTTTCAGCAAGATGTTAGCATAAAACAAGCGACAGCATCCGATCTCCCCTTCCCCTTCCACCTGACAGGCTGCCTTTTCTCTGCACCCCACGCGGGACAGTGACCAGGGCAGCTCATCCTCCTCTCCACAGTGGTGGCCCCATAGGAGTAGTGGTACTTGCAGGCACCAGGTGTGTGCCCACACGCCTCCATGTTGACACTATGGATGTGAACACTTCTCCTTACTTAGAATTAGCTACTGTCCATCCCAGTTTGATGTTGGTATGAATTGGTAAAGGAGGGGTGTGACCAGCGGATGATACAGGGAAGCTTTAGTGAACTGGACTTGAAAGCAGTGAAAGGAAAAGGAGGGGAGAAGAGAGTTTCTTCCATGAGAGAGATATCTTCACAGCAAAATGAGGGACATCTGGCCAAGCCATGGTTTCGTCAGCAGAGATACCAGCAGCACGGCATGATCTTCCCACCAGCTGGAAAACACAGCATGTGTCCCTGGTTCTGGGTGTCCTTCTGACAGCTCACTCCACAGCCCCACGGCTACATCTGCCCTTGTATTGTTTTTCATGCTTGGGAGATTAGCCTCCCAGAGATACGCCTGTCCACACGTCACCCACAGTGCAGTCGTGCCCATGGATCGGTTCAAGGTTTGGCCTCTCATATTGGCTCTTATTTAGTTGTATAATTTCTTCTAAACAAAGCCACCCAGACTGCTGGGGGAGGGAAAAGCAAAATGAGCTTTTACTCTGGAGACAGAAAACTGGACAGGATTTGCTACTGAGTTCCAGAAATGCCTAGGGGCACTGACCAAAAGAGATCAGAGTCCTGGTGTGTCTGCACAGTGCCTGGTCCATGGTGCAAGGCAGTAGGTGCCCCGGAGAGCTTACCAACTGCTAACCCAGCTTGGATAAGGCAGTCATCTACCAGACACACTGTATGGTCTGCAGCTTCCCCAGCAGCTGGGAGTAGGGTGTGCACTTTGGGAGGGTGCAGCTCAAACCCAGGGAACTCTTTGAGGATGGAAAATAAAACTGGGTTTAACCAGAACAGTGCAGGTCTTACAGGGCATGCCATGTCCTTCCCTAATGTCCTACCAGCCTGCAACCAAGCTATCATCTCTCTTCTTCCCAAACCTCCTGGAAAAATGCCCATCTGGTTTCACCAGTCTCTTTGTTAGACATTGAGATGAGAATGGAAGAATTTTGGCAGGTCAGGTATTGAGCTTCTTCCAGAGGACTGTCATGACATTATACTCTGTAGTTCTGGCCCCTTTTTTTTCTGGCTTTGCATCTGTATGTGTCTGAGAGAGAGATGAGTTTGCATGTATTCAGCAAACAGGTAGCTTTAATTCACCTATTACCAGTATCGGTCATGGTACAGGCTGCAATTGCAACACACACCCAACAGCTGCCATGGGTGTGAATGGCTCACAGTGATGCATCTTCAGGGGACCAGCTCGATAATGCTAAGCTGGATACTGCCTCCGTGCCAGTGCAGAGCCACCCGCAGGTCCCCTCTGGGTGTTCCTGCACAGGAAAGCAATGGCTGCATGTTAGCCAGGGTGCACAGACGGAGCAGGAGTCGATGAGCACCTTCGTGGGAAATGTTCTGCTTTGGGGTCACTGGGGTGGGCAGCAGAGAGGTATCACCCCGCTTCTGGCTGTGCTGCAGCTCTCAGCATCTTTTCAGGATCAAGCCCTTCATTACCCACTCAGGGTGTCTGAGATTATGCAAGGGCTATTTTCATGAAAAAGCAGAAATATCTGGCTTATGATCCACCATCTCAAAGCAGACACCACAGAGCGATCCCAACAGACTCAAAGCACAGCATCCCAGCAGAAGATGTGACATGCTTGCTTTACAGCCACATACCTTTGCAGCACTCCTCCACTGGAGCAAGGATGAGGATCAGATCTCCATAATTGTGTTTTTATACAGTAAGAGGATATTCTTCAAGTGGTGTAATCAAATTCTAACTCAAAAGAACACACACAAAGGAAATAAGTAATCTTCTCAGTGTTTACATTCATTACACTAAGTAACTCTGCGCTGGGCACTTCTCAGAACTAAGTTTTGAAGGGCAAATACGGTTTGACCAGTTTTGTTCTAGTGGAAGAAAAATAGTTTGGGCAAATTAAGAACAAACCTTAAGCCTCAGCTGCTATCTAAAATTAGGTTTCAAAGTGCAAAAAGAATGTAAAGATCCAAGTAATTATTTTGTCTCCATTTATTGTTGATTGCCTCTGTCTTTCCAAACCTCAGGCTGTTCTGGAAGCAGAAACATTAGGAAATATATCTTTCAAAAGTTTATTAAGTTTATTAAGAAGACCTAGTTCAACTGAAATTTGCAAGTCCATGGGATAAAAATCAGTCAAATAAGAATAAAATTTCACTCAATCTTTTTTTAAAACAAAAGATGGGCCAACTCAGCTGTGAAATTCAGGTCTGGGGACAGATTTTGGATACTGCAAAAGTCTTGGCTTTGAGATCAGACTTCACTGTAGCTTATTACCGAAACAGAGCAGTCATGAAGCTTTGTCCTGGATCAGCAGGTTAAATTCTTTCTCAAGGGCTACAAAGTCCTTGAGAGATCTTGGCAGCCCAGGATACCAGGGCTCTGCATCTGGTTCTTCTGATTCTCTGCTAGTTTTGTCAAAAGCCATTTCCCCTTCAGCTTCTGCAGTGGGGCAGGTACATAGCCCATGGAGTTATCAGTGGCAAGAGCAGACCTGACTTTGACAGTTTCCCTCTAGGTGAGATGAAAGGGAAGGGAATGCTCACCAGGTGATGCTATCATTATCAGGCAGCTGCCATGATCATCTGGGCACATTGCACTGGACTTTCAACTCCCAACAGGGAGCACAGGTAGTTTTTCCCATGTATAATTTGTGACGCATAGCCAATGAGTCACTCCTAACAAATAAAGTTCTTCAGTGACTGCAATACCACCCCATCACTCCCCCGAGCATAACAGCAAGATAGAGAAGCCAGTCTAATTACCTCTTCCCCCAACCAATGATCATTAATTGGATTTGAGGTGACTCATAGCTGGCCTTTGATCATCGCCAGTCCTGTACACGGCACCTTCCTGGTAGGATGAGAGCTGTGGTGGCTATGCAAAGGACTTGGCTTGCTGGTGAAACTCTTAACCTGGCAGCCACGATGGGGTTTGCAGGGGCAAGTGGTGGGGGAGCCAGGCTGTCCCCATCCTGCAGTGGTAGGATGATATACAGGGCTGAATGTGGTGGGGACATTCTGATGTAAGCTAAATGCATTTCCCCACCATCAAACCTCGGTGTGGTCTGATGGAGGGTGGGGGGCAGCTGTGGGAGGCAGGAGGAAGAAACAGGGCTGCTTCCAGCCTCTCTTGGTGCAAACTCACCACTTCATCTTTGTAAGCTGCAACAACCATGGCAACAAGGCCAGTTACACCGAAAATTAAATAGGTTCAAGGTCCAACATCAAAGGGGAGCAGTTTTCTACCCACACTGCTCTCAGAGCACAAGGCTCCACAGCAAATTTGTGGTTAGCCTGCTGAAAGCCCCCAGGAATTGCTCAGCCAGTCTGTTCTGTCAACAAGGAAATTCCTGTCCTTGGGTTTTGGGATTCTTTTTTTTTACTGCTCTGTCTAATCTAGAGGAGAGTTTGGGACAAACAAAGCAAAGCCCAGGTGCCTCTGGGCCTTCTCCTCCCGTAGCCAAACATGCTCTGCAAAAAAGCAGCAGCAGAGCTTAAGATCACACTGTTGCTGGGATTTGGACAGTGTGACCAGCATCAAATGACACCCCCCCCCCCCCCGCCTCTTCATAATTTTTCATAACTCCACATGCCTGAAGTCTTTGTTTTTCATGTCATTCATCAGCCAGTTACATGTGAAGAAGTTAAATAAAGGCACTATTACCCCCCACTTGCACTGAGCCCCAACATCTGTACCCCAAGGAAACTCTGCAAGGGTCAGTGTGGGAGGACTAGGGAGGGAGAAAAACCTAAGTCAGTACAGGATAAATCCTTACCTACAGCTGTGTTCTTCTGTGATTTAATGAAGGATGCTTGTTCTCACAGCGTTATGAAGCTGCCTTTTCACTAGGCCTGAGCTGAGGAGCACTGGAGGGGGTCCTCACGCAGGTGTTCCCACGCAGAAGTTCAGGGCTGCGTCGTGCTGTACCTTCTGCACCAAGAGGAGCGCAGCTCAAGGTTACCCTGCAGCCTTGCTGCAGAGGGGAATTTGGGACATGACTCAGGGATTCTGCATCAGCCGGTCCTCTCCCCTGCTCTGCCCAAAGCAGCATCTTCAGTTTCAGGAGCCTTTGAGCAGATGCCCAGTGAATCCAGGATTGAAATGGTGCAGCAAGGAAGACATGGGAGATAGCTAGCATATATTCAGTATCTCACAACCCTCACTTGGTGCAGGGAAGAGGAACACATGCTGTGGTTCTTCTGCACAGCCCCCAGGCTCCCCTATAGCACAGGGCTCCCCGCAAAAAATAGGCTGGAAGAAGAGTAGGACTCAAGTCGTGATCAGAAGATACGGAGATGAAAGAGAACTGATAGTGTCTGTAGCTGTGCACCATGTTTTCAGACAGAACTTTATTGTATTTTGTATTCTGACTTTCAGACTCTCTCCCCTATTTTTTCTAAACGGCAGCATCACCGTTAATTGCAAAGCGCTGTGTGGGAGTTCCAATTAAGCAGCTTTCACTGAATGGTACTAGGATATATTTTAAACCCTTTATGGGGTTATGCATATTTTTAACTCTTGGAATAAACTTTGTTTCCAGGGAAGTACATTGCTGATAAGACCAGCTCTGTAAATAACTGTGAAACCAGCTTTTTCAAGGTGGGAGTAATTTGGTGCTCAGAGTGAGCAGGAAGCACATAGCTTCACAGAGTGTTTGTGTTAGTGCCAGCCTCCCCAGCAGCATAAATTGCAGCACCATAGAGCAATATTTACTTTTTGAAAGCAGATACACATCTATATGCTAAGGCAGAACCATGACTTTTAGGAAACCATTGGGTTGCTATTGAAACCAGCTTCTGCTGCAAAACTTCAATAAGTAATTTGAGATTTAAGTTTTAGACTTTCTAGCTGAAAAAAAACATTGTTTCCTTTTAAAAGTTCAGCTAGCACTCATCCATCTCCCTGACTGTGGATGAGGCTACTGAGGAAGCCATGAGACAAATGTTGCAAGTTGCCACAACTTACACTGTGAGTATGACAATACCTTGTGTTCCTCTCAGAGCCCTGACTCCCCAGACCTTTACACAGCAAGCTCAGCTGTCGATGGAGAAAATGATGTTTTTTCCTCTCAGTTCCAGAGAAAGCTTTAAAAGTGCTGGCACAAAAAGCTTAAGAACTAGAAGGCAAATGAAAACATGATTAATCCCATTGGTTTTGAAGGCATGTAGTATTCAGACTCCTGAGTGTTAAACCTCGAAGTTGAGTGTGATCCTACGGCTTTCAACACTCTTACGTAAGGAAGCGCTGATCACTTCCGCAGAACCAGGGTCCTCATGCTGCCCAGTCTGAAGCTGCCTCCCCATCCCTGCAGTGGGAAGTGCCTGGCTGCCAGGCTGCCGGGACCTCTTGCCTCCCCCCGGCAGCTTTGCCAGTGCACTTTGGCATGGGCTGCACATGAGAAAAAAAAAAGCACATGATTTTCAGCTGTGGCATGTGAAATCAAAAGTGCAGGGAAACAGCATAAATGCACACCGAGACAGGGATGAGACAGAGGACAAGCCACACTTTGTATTATTAACACATCTGGTTAATTCAATGGATCTGTTAGGGTTTTTTTCTGCTAATGGGAAATAAGCTGCCACAGGACTTTTAATTTTGTGCATGAGAGCCCTGGTTGCCATCCAGAAGAGGGGACCTTGATAACAGGGTCTTGCCACACAACCAAGACAATAACGCACAAGGGCTGGTGTTAGCAACATTTCTTCTGGGTACCATACAAGGCATCCAGATGAGATGAGAGAGACAGAGGCTTCACACCTTTCACTGGAGAGCTGTTATCACTGCTGTGCTACTACTGTTCCTTGTGGGTTTATTGCCCCTCCTCGCCCTAGCCTCAGCGTTGCTGCTTGAGTTCAATGGAGTGGGGTAATGGAAAGTGATAACCAAACATTCAATAAATAGGGAGGGGACCAATAGGTAAATCTATCACGTGTCTCCCTATCAACCCAGAGGTGGAGCCTGGTAATCTTTTGGGCAGGGTGCTGAGAGCATCAGAGCTCTGGCAGGCTGCAGTCATTTTGACCTGGCTGACAAAGTGCTAGTTCACATTACTAACAGGTTTTTTAGCCCTCCTGGAGGTCTGATCTATAATGACTACACCACCACTGATGGCACCTGAGCACTGCTAAACCTAGACTGGATCTAGTCTACTGGATCTAGTCATGATTTGGGATAGTGGTGGTCTCCCATCTGCAGAGTGAACTAAGGAAAAAAACCTCAGAGAAGGGCATGAAAACCTCTTGGAGGCTTTGGAAAACAGGTATTTGCACTGGATGAACTGCAAAGACCTTTGGGCATCATTAGAAGTTTGGATGGGTGAAGGTTTAGAGCAATGGTGGAAAGAACAGATTGGGGAGAGAGCAAACAGAAAATAGGAAGTGGGCAGACAGAAAAAAAAAAAAAAAAGAGGGACAGGGTGAGGGAGGATCATGTCACCAACAGGAAAAAGTAACTGGATCTGGAAAGCATCATCAGCATACAACCACAAAGACAACCTCAATCATTCTCATTTACTTCAACATTTTGTTTATTGCTCCATCACAGTTGCTGTCTTGTTCCAAAACTTAACAGTTCCTACAAAAAACATGTTTAGGCAGACTGCCAGTGTCAAATCTTTATTTTTTCTAGAAAATTTGAATTTGGGTCTAGACTGCCTGGAGACAAGCATCTCCCTCATCCTTCCCTAATGCCAGCTATACCCATCTGATGGCTCTACATCATGGCACCTGCCAGAAAGATGGTAATACAGGCTGGTTTTGATCTTTTATCTTTCTGCTCAGTCAAACCTCCTGTATTCACCCTTTTGTTCTGAGAGAGAAAGAAAAGCAAACAGAAAAATGAACGTGAAGATCCCTGCAAGCTGAAGTATTATCTCAGGAGTCACAGAAAGATCAACATTGACTCTCACTGGCTGCTGCCCTCAGCCCAGGCTGTTCCTGTCGAAGCCTAGAGCCTGGGCATACAGTAACACTACAGCACACAACTCTCCAGCAGCCAGACAGGCCCTCCTGTGCTCTCCCTTCCCCCAAGACCTCCTTTCCTAAGAAATTAAGGATAATAAATTTCCGCTCTGCCTGAGCAAAGATCAACCTCAGAATTCATACCATTAAATGATAAAGTGTAAGCAACTAAACTTTGTTCCCTGGGAACCTGTTCTACCCTGTCTCTCTGCTGTTCACAAAAGGGCAAGTTCAAAAAAGTAGAAAAAACAGTGCAGTGAGCTCAGCTGCATTTCTCTGGTCTAGATGCTGCCCCAAAGTACCCAGGGAGACCTGACTCCCCAGGTCAGTCTGCCCAGCCTACAGCATCCAGAGCACTCCCACCGCAATGGGAGTCCTGGCACTACAGAGGGAGAACTGTCGCTTTGGTGGAGGACCAGAAAAATTGGTGGCACAGACCAGGCTCCCTCACCCATTGCTTCATCCCAGTCCTTGGAAGGGGCTTTTCCTTGCCCCAGGACAAGCCGACTTTGCAGCTGACAATAGGGCACAGGGGCAGAGAGCTGAGAGGGGATGCCCTCACTCTCCCAGGGGGGTCTCTAGGCATGCAGCAGGCTGAGATTAACCCAAATGACCCTGTGTTCTGAGAGACGTGAGTCAGCTCCCATGTGACCGCCCTTTCTGCTCTCAGCTGCACAAGAAACACTGTATTATTGATGGTAAGCTTAATGAGGAGGTAGAAATGGCAGCGGAGAACAATTGTACTCCATAGTGGTGTGCGTGCAAGCTTTGGTGCCCAGGAACGCTCCACATTGTCTTCTCCACTGCCCACAGACATGACTTGTGTCCAAGGGAAATTTCCAACCAGGGCTGCTCTTCCTGAGAGCTGCCCCGTCAAAGAGAGATGTTTCTTCCCCATGCAGGATGATCAGCTTTTCCCTTTCCCACCAGCAAGCTAACCGAGACCTTGCAGGACAGGACCTGCCACCTATGGAGACCCTGCCATCAACCTTCTCCACATCTACAACCGACTTGTGTTTCATCCCAGCCAAAGGGGAAAAAAACCCACCTAGGCCAGGCTCCAAAGAAACACACCGTCAGATACTGAGTCTACTGCATTTCATGGGCAGTGAAGAACCCACAGGAAAGGATTAGACTGCCAAGGAGCACAGCAGGCTAGACCCTGGATCCAGACACACCACAGATGGTTGTTTGTGGAAGCGGGGGGCAAACCTGGCCCGCGCTTTTTAAGGTTGTATTTCTGCCTGGTTTAGCACACGTTAGTCTATTCAAGTTGATTGCAATCAAGTTGCGTGGTTTAGCCTCTTTCAATTGGAAAAAAATGGCAGCTAGGTCAGTGTCTGCGAGATCGTGGAGTAAATTTGTGTGAAAAGGTGGAGAAATTGCTGTTAATGACCCTGCTTGGGTTTTCCAGCTGGCCAAACAGATCTTCCTTGTGGCGGCTGCCTTTGTGTACTGCAGACTCTTTTCCTTCGGAAAGGTGGTAGTTTAAATTGGAGTTAGACGTACGGTACCTGCCAAGTTCAACATGCCTCTGAGACAAACACGGCTCTGTCCGTGAGAGGCCCCCGCACCGCTGAGGCTGTGCAAAGGCCAGCTGAGCTATGGAAAACAGCAGGGAGAGGACTTGGCTGCCTCAAAATGCAACTGCTTCTTGTAATGTAGACATAAACTTTTCAAGGAAGGGTTGCTTGAAGGGCAGGGAGAAATGTGAAATACAGGCCTATTTTCTTTTTTTTTTTTTTTTAATTAGCATTATTATTTTTACAAGAGTTCATTCCCAGTTCCCCCACACTGCACACAGGCATTGCTCTGTGTGCTGGCAGCCCCTGTGCCAGGACCGCTCAGACCCAGGACCAGCAGGTTTCAGCCCTTTCCAGCAGTCATGCCACATGTCCTAGGCTTAGAGCCCATCTCACTGTGTCCCTGTTCTCACTGAGCTATGTCTTCGTCAAGAGTGGATGGAAAAACACCAGGACCCATATGCTCTCCAGGATCTCTGAACTGCCCCTCCTGGGTGCTGCTGGAAAAAAATCAAAACACCCCAGACAACCCCCCTGATATATGAGTTTGAGGGGGATCCTTAAGGGAAAAAGGCAGAGGACCCCAACGTCCCTCAGCTTCTGGGTCAGGCATGCTGGAGGAGAGCATCAGTGGATGCAGGACCCGCAACATTGCACAGGAAAGAGCGGCTTGCTCCCTCTTCCCCTTCCTGTTCCTGTTTCTCAGGTGGGAAGGGCCATGGTTTGCCCTCTTCATCTTTAAAGCTTGCAGTAGCCCATGCTGAAGTGTCAAGCTCCTATACTCAATGCAAGGCTAGGATCTGTGATTAAAGTAATATAACCAGTAACCTGGTCATTCATAAATCCATTCTGCCATCCTCATTATCTATCCCAATTAGCTAGCAGACCCCACCAGGAAAGTGTCTGCAAGCAAAAGAAATCCAAACCTCTCCAGGCGGAAACCCTTTTAAAAAAGGCCCTACACAGCCACACTACGTGGGGATCCCCAAAATGTGATGCCAGAAGAAAGAGCAGAAACCATGGGAGATGACCTACATGTCTTTTTGTGAGTCCTTCACATTTTAGGCATCCAGAAACAGCAGCACAAGGGCCCGATTAACTGAAATTAATCTAAAACCTCATTGTGCAGCAGTAAAAGATGAAACTGAAAGGAAGTCTTTTCCAGTCTGGTGCATGAACCAGCCCCACAGTGTAGAGAGAGGGATGGGGTGAAAATGGATGTGGTACCAATGCTAAATCTGCTGCAAGGACCAGTTTTAGGAACACAGTGGCAGCTCTGCCCCCTTCTTCTCCCTCCCTAGCTCTCACTCCCCAGACCATGTTAACAAGCTCAACCCTAAATCCTTCAATGATTTCTGTATGAGCAGATCACTGCTCCTGAGCAAAACCCACTGGATGTCAGTGGCTCTCCTGGGGCTGGACAGGAGACAGCTCTTGGCCAGAAGGGACATAGATGCTGGGATGGGAAAGGAAGGGGAAATATGTATGGAAACATTTGGGCACAGTGCAGCTGAGACTGTGCCCAGACAGCATAAAGGTACCAGCTATAGGGACTTAATGAAATGCAAAAGTGATGGTGTCGAACTTCTGGGCAAGGGCCTTTTGAAAAAATGGTCTGTCCTTTGAAAAGTCTGACTCAGAGAAACTGAGACTTCTCATAGAAATGCACTCATGTCTACAAAAGTTTTACTAGGTCCTTGCCTGGACCTGGTCTTGTCTAACTTGTCTCGCTTGTTCTCCTTCTCCGCATGCTTTTGCCTGGAAAAGCCCCAGAGCAGCTCCACAGTTTGCATGCTGCTCTGCCCAGCTCCAAGCAGGAATGTGATGGATGTGTGTCTTGCATCCCAGCTGAGTGCTGCAGCTGTTGGGCAGGTTTTTGTCTCCATTACATGCCTCCTCTTTCTTTCCCTCCCACCCAGCACCCAAGCAACCCATCTGATTTTCCTTATTTTTTCTGCCCATACAACTCAGTCTCAGACTACCAGTAGATCGGGTTGAATTATTCACTGCAATCATTATCATTAATCCAGCCTATTTGCTGAGCCAGCCCTGATGGGTGAATATATTTGTCATTCCTAAGTATTTGCCAAAATAGTCTGGGTGAGCCATTTAGCCCGGGGCCATTCATAGTAGCTATTTGTGTTCCTTTCCATTAAAACTCATCTCTTCTGTAAGGGCCAGTACAATAACTGTGCAGTGCTGAAACCCCACTCAGGTGCTGTTTTGAGCATCTTGGTGCCAGGCATGTTCCCCTGATCCGTTTCTGCCTTAGTAGTCTACCTGCACTGCCAGGATGGCAGGACACAGCTTGGCAGAATACAGCACTGGCTCCCAGGGGCAGAGCTGTAACTCCCCAAATTAATGCTTTTCCCCTCTATTACTTTTTTTTTATCGTCTCCGGTCATAGCTTTTCCTGGCTATGGGCACTAGAGTTACGTGGATTTTCTGTTTGCTTCTTCAAAAGAGCACATGCATATGGGTGGAGAAAATGTACTAAATGCCAAAGATTATATTTTTCCAAGTGTTGTAGTAGGTTCTATGGTTACGGTCACAGAGAGCAAAGGAAATGCAAATGCTGAAGTGGCCACGGGAGCTGGAACTGAGCCTCTGTGCATAAGACTGGCATGTATTTAACATGAGAGGCTATAGGCTAGGTGATCTATTTGAAAACGTGACCTGTGAACAGTGTTGAAGCCTAATCAGTTGGGGGAGTAATTTCTGGTGATGGCTGCCTGAAAACTATACATTATGTTGCTTGCTTATTTCCATTTCCTAAGCCCTGGTAAGGATGTGCAACATCCTCAGTTGCACAGAACCCTTTATCGTCACCATGTAGCTCATCGTTATTTGCTAACAATGCAGTATGTGTTTAATATAAATCAGGCTATTAACTATGCATGTGTATTGCAATTTGAGGGATTCACCCCCTATTAGTGACATATTTGTAGTAAATCCTGACATATTAAAAAAGATCCTCAGCTAGTCAGTCAACTTTTGATAAAAAATATTAACATTTAACTCAGAAAGTGGCAAAGATGACCCCAGCCCAGCCCCTGCAAACATAAATAAAATTCAGCTTTTGAGACAGGTGGTGTTTGAAAGGAGCCCTGGATTAGCCAGACAGCACTAACCTCATTCCTTCAGGGTCCATGACCATGAAGATCCCAATGTGTGGTGACTGTTACGTGTAGTAGGACAGAAGAGACAAACTGCTTGAAAACTCTTCCAAATTTAAGCCCACAGAAGTCAAAGCTGATTACACCAGATGTGCATTTGGCCCATAAACTGCTGAAAAGCAGATAATCAGTTATTTTCTTTGATTGCAAGACAGTGGCTTCAGCCTTGGATGCAGCCACAGCACGTGGTCAGGGTGAGGACCGCACTCCGGAGGAACACAGGAGGTTAGCACAAAAGCCATATGTCCCCTGCACACACACTCACATCTCCCAATATCTTTTCCCATTCTCTGTTTGCCACAGCCATCTCTGGATCATGCAGCCTGTCTCTGACCAACTGCTTCTACCATCCTTTGGTTAAAGAGAGTTGATAAGCCTCATGTGTAGCATTGGTGGCAGGATGCACACAGGCAGGTGCTCCAGAGCTGTTGGCCCGCTTGCAGTTCACACTAATTTACTTTCTGTCCATACCTTGACAGTACAATACCTTTGCCTGACTGGAGAAGACTCTGCTTTCGCCGTGTCTCAGTTGTGGCCGTAGAGCAAGCAATAAAAACATAGTGTGTCAAGCCATCAGATTTCAGAGGTCTGCCTGTAAATTTTTTAGCCTCTGATAATGACTTTTTGCAAACAGGTGATAAAATGCAATTGCTCCCTCCATTTTAAGTGAGAGCAGTGTATGATAAGCACCCCCGAGAAGAAGAAATATATTGTTCCACAGCTCGATATATTCATAGTTTTAGACCTACACGTTGCATTAAATGAGTTGCCATCAATCAGCCAGGAAATGCTTTAGGTCTGTGAAGCGTGCCGTGTTTTAGAGAACCAAAGGATGTACTGCAGAGCCCTTCATCATGAGGACGGGGACACTGCTCTGAGAAATGGTTGTTGCCAAAGATAAAGCCTCATGGATCAAAACTCAACCCAAGAAATAACAGCAAAATTATACCGTCGCTCTGAAATGGCCCTGGACCAGCTCCCAGAAACACACCATTAACAAAGGCATTGCAGGAAGTCTCTACTTGCTGCGCTGCATGGTGGCTCCCCACTTTCCTTCCTCTCTTCCCTGGTGTGGGCAGGAACCCCGTTGACACAAGCAGTAATTCTGCCCAGGTAGAAAGACAAATTTATGTCACATGGAGACTTTCATAACTGAAGGGAGAACTTTACCACAAGACCTATTTTTTTGGATAAATGGGCCAGTCTTGAAATTTATAGTTGTTAAAGTTCAGTGGCTAGGACTCATATTTGCCTTATATTTGCATGAAAATTATTGCAGCTTTGTGCACCTGATCTCCACAGAACTTTACTTGCAACTTGGATATTAATGTAAGCTGGGAGTGTATCTCTGAGGGGAATCAAATCCTTTCTTGCCTTGATTCTGCAGCAGAGACTACTCCAGGCACAAGGTGAGCATACTAGGGCAGCAGGAGGTATAGCATAAACACCATCATCCTTCCCCAGCCTTTCTTGTAATCAGATCCCAAGAATCATAGAATCATAGAATTGCAGAACGGTTTGGTTCGGAAGGGACCTTAAAAGGTCATCTAGTCCAACCCCCCTGCAACAGGCAGGGACGTCTTCAACTAGATCAGGTTGCTCAGAGCCCTGTCCAATCTGACCTTGAATGTTTCCAGGTCACTCTGGGCAACCTGTTCCAGTGTTTCACCACCCTCACAGTAAGAATTTCTGCCTTATATCTAGTCTGAATCTACCCTCTTTTAGATTAAAACCATTACCCCTTGTCCTATCACTACAGGCCCTACTAGAAAAGTCTGACCCGGTCTTTCTTATAAGTCCCCTTCAAGTATTGAAAGGCCGCAATAAGGTCTTCCCAAAGCCTTTTCTTCTCCAGGTTCAACAACTCCAACTCTCTCAGCCTTTCTTCATTGGAGAGGTGCTCCAGCCCTCTGATCATTTTTGTGGCCTCCTCTGGACTCGCTCCGACAGGTCCATGTGTTTCCTGTGCTGAGGATTCCAGAGCTGAACACAGTACTCCGGGTGGGGTCTCATGAGAGCAGAGTAGAGGGACAGAATTCATTCCCTCAACCTGCTGGTCTCACTTGTTTTGATGCAGCCCAGGATACTGTTGGCTTTTTGGGCTGCGAGTGCACATTGCCTGGTCATGTCCAGTTTTTCATCCACCCGTCCCAAGTCCTTCTCCACAGGGCTGCTCTCAATCCCTTCATCCCCCAGTCTGTATTGATACTGGGGATTGCCCTGACCGAGGTGCAGGGCCTTGCAGGATCCGTTTTGGAACTCCCTACAAGTTAAAAATTTGTCTTTTCAGGGAAATGATGACAAAATAAACCAAGTGTTGAATGCAAAGCCTCTTCACTATTGTAGAAAAGCTGCCTTTAAACATGCTCTCCTTCCAGAGCAGAAGTGTTCAGAGAGGGAACACTGTAGAACAACGTTGGTCTGCATGGACCAGACCTCGACAGCCTTTCTCAAGGAAAGACTACTGTTACACTCCTGCCAACACCCTGGTTGCAGTATGCTGAGCAGGCACTGCTAGAAGAAAAGAAAAAAATGAATATGACATCGCCTTCTCTAGGCATGCCTTTGTAAATCTGAATCAAAGAAAGCTCATGTGTTGAATGGACACAGGGCAAGCAGAGAAGACTGGCAATGACACAAGTTTCCTACAGTCTGCTGCTGTTGTACATCAACTCCTACTTAAAACATATGATTCTTAAGTAAGAGATCCGAGAAATACATGGAAATCATGCAACCACAGCCCCAGGTTCCCTGCACCAGTTCTGCCTCCAACTGCCGTAGTGTGACAAACTTCATCACCACCTGCCCCATGCCCATGGGTGCTCCCAGCTGCACACAGCAGGGCTGGGGATGAGGATGAGGAAGGCCACGGGAAGGGGCCAGCAGCTGCAGGGAGGAACAGATGGCCTCAGCCTTTCCACAGCAGCTGCAGTTGCGTCTGTTTAGAAATTGCTGCAAAGTGCCAATTTTCATTACGCGAAGCACTGAATACTTGTCTGGTGGAAACCACATTTCATCACAACCTACCCAAACTGGATCTTGAACAGCAACCTGGTGATTAAATGAAACTCTATTAGCCTGGGTCTATTTTTGAATTGGGTTTTAACCATTCTCTCATTTTTACCTGAGCAATTTTCATGCAGACCTGCTCACCGCTGCAAACACATAGGAAGCTCAGCCCAGAAGACTAACACAGAGAAAAGTTACAGGATTTAAAGAAGATGGAGGATATGTGGAATTGTGCCTGCCCCTGGCTCTCTGCAGCAATCCTGCCTGGGGACCGGAGCAGAGCATGTCTTTGTTTAAGGGTAGGGTCAGATGACTGCACTGTCAGAAATTGCCATGCTTTCAGCCGAGATATGGTATCAGTGCACACTGGTCACCTTGGATAAAGAATTACTTGAAAGGAGTTATTCTCACAGGAACAAAACTCACCTTGCTGCCCGCTCTCTCTGCCCGCTTCCAGGCAGTGATCTGCAACCAACCACAGGAACAGGAGGGGCGGGTGAAGGAAGGGAATTGAATGCTTAAACACTTGGCTGCATATTATGAAATGTTTTACATGTAAAATAGGTTAAAGAACATCATGAGAAGGAGAGAATATGGAACAGCAGGTTCATGATTACTGGTATTGGTCTAACATGCACTCATGGTAAGGTCAGGGCATACAGGAAAACCTCATTTTAAGGGAAAAAAAAAAGCTTGGATCAGATTCTTGTGTATCCAAGAGCTGTAAGTCCTGTAAAGAATTATGATTAACCTGAATGACAGCATTCAGAGCACCAGGAGAGCTCAGTGAAGCAAATCATGCTGAACTAAAATTAGCGGCGTCTAAAATTCAGCCGTCTACTTGGCATCCACATGCGATGCTTCCCTGGCCCCAGACCCATCACATCACTCAGCTCTCCCAGTGCCGTCAGTTCCTTGCTTTCAAAAGCACTGCTGAGTGAATTGCTGCTGTTCACATGCAGCCTACACCTGCCTGGAGGCAGCAAGCCCAATTGCTAGAAATGGGCTGGGGTTTTTTTCCAATATTTCCTCCAATGTTTATTTGCTGATTGTTTTCCAGGCAGCTGGAATTCAAGATGTGAAGTGGGGACTGTCTGTCAGTGAAAGGATGGAAAAAGACCAGATAAAATAGGGCAAGATCATAGGTCTAGAAATACACTGGAATCCCACTTGGCTCAAAATGGACATGAACCATGTCCTGAGAAAAGCAAGGAGGGGTTTACCATGCCTGGTTCACAAGCTATGGGGCAATAAGACAAGAGTTAAGGTCTGCTTCTAGGGGGACTTAAGACAGAGAATGAGTGTGGAAATAAAGTTTTGTCACTCTGCCCTACATTCTGTGTGCTTGTGGCATCTGTACACAGAGTATAGCTGGACTTGCTCACCCTGAGCATCCCTTCAGCTCCAGGCTCACTATTCTCATTTGCTGTACACAGGCCAAGCTCTGAGCCATGCTTAAGCACTCACTGCCCTTGCCCAGGCCCACATTCTTGCTCCCAGGATCTGGAGGAACTGATGTGGTTGTGCTACAGACTACTTTGCCAGCAGTAATCATAGAAAAGAATCACAGAATGGTTTGGGTTGGAAGGGACCTTAAAGATCATCTAGTTCCAACCCCCTGCCATGGGCAGGGACACCTTCCACCAGACCACGTTGCTCAAAGCCCCGTCCAACCTGGCCTTGAACACTACCAGGGAGGGGGCATCCACAACTTCTCTGGGAAACCTGTTCCAGTGTCTCACCACATTCACAGTAAAGAATTTCTTCCTTATATCTAATTAGATATAAGGAATTTCTTCCTTATATCTAATTAAATTAAACTGAAAGAGGGTAGTCTCAGTTTAAAACTGTTACCCCTTGTCCTATCACTACATTCCCTGATAAAGAGTCCCTCCCCATCTTTCCTGTAGCCCCCTTTAAGTACTCGAAGGCCGCTATAAGGTCTCCCCGGAGCCTTCTCTTCTCCAGGCTGAACAAGGCCAACTCTCAGCCTGTCCTCATAAGGGAGGTGCTCCAGCCCCCTGATCGTCTTTGTGGCCTCCTCTGGACTCGCTCCAACATGTCCATGTCTTTTTTATGCTGGGGGGCCCAGAGCTGGACACAGTACTGCAGGTGGGGTCTTACAAGAGTGGAGTAGAGGGGGAGAATCCCCTCCCTCGACCTGTTGGCCACAAGTCTCTTGATGCAGCCCAGGATACGGTTGGCCTTCTGGGCTGTGAGTGCACAGTGCTGGCTCATAGTGAGGTCACCATCCACTTATACCCCTAAGTCCTTCTCTGCAGGGCCGCTCTCAATCCACTCATTGCCCAGTCTATATTTGTGCATGGGATTGCCCTGACCCATGTGCAGGACCTTGCACTTGGCCTTTTTGATCTTTGTGAGGTTTGCACAGGCCCACCTCTCAAGCCTGTCCAGGTCCCTCTGGATGGCACATCCCTTCCCTCCAGCCTGTCGACCGCATCACATGGCTTAGTGACATCAGCAAACTTGCTGAGGGTGCATTCACTCCCACTGTCAATGCCTCCAACAAAGATGTTAAACAGTGCCAGTTCCAACACCGACCCCTGAGAAACATCACTTGTCACTGCTCTCCCCTTGAACATCGAGCTGTTGACCACAACTCTGTGAGTGCAACCGTTGAGCCAATTCCTTATCCACTGAAGTGGTCCATTTATCAAATCCATGCCTCTCCAATTTACAGACAAGGATGTCATGTGGGACAGTGTCAAATGCTTTGCACAAGTCCACACAGAGAACATCAGTTGCCCTTGCCTTATCCACCAATGATGTAATCCCATTGTAGAAGGCCACCAAATTTGTCATGCATGATTTGCCTTTAGTGAAGCCATGTTGGCTGTCACCAATCACCTCCTTATTTTCCATCTGCCCTAGCATAGTTTCCAGGAGGATCTGCTCCATGATCTTACCAGGCACAGAGGTAAGACTGGCTGGCCTGTAGTTTCCCAGGCCTTCCTTTGTTCCCTTTTAAAAAATGGGGTTTACATTTCCCCTTTTCCAGTCAGCAGGAACTTCACCAGACTTCTCAAATATGATGGATAGTGGCATAGCCACTTCATCCGCCAGTTCCCTCAGGATCCGTGGAGGCATCTCATCAGGTCCCATGGACTTGTGTACCTTCAGGTTCCTTAGATGGTCTTGAACCTGATCTTCTCCTACAGTGGGCAGTTCTTCAATTCTTCCAGTCCCCGTCTTTGCCTTCTGAGTCTTGGGCAGTGTGGCTGAAGCAACTGCCAGTGAAGACTGAAGCACAAAAGTCATTGTGTACCTCAGCCTTCTCCATATCCCAGGTAACCAGGTCCCCCATTTCCTTCTGGAGAGGGCCCACATTTTCCCTAGTCTTCCTTTTATCACTGATGTACCTATAGAAGCTCTTCTTGTTGCCATTGACATCCATGGCCAGATTTAATTCTATCAGGGCTTTGGCCTTCCTAACCTGATCCCTGGCTGCTTGGACAATTGCTCTGTATTCCTCCCAGGCTACCTGTCCTTGCTTCCACCCTCTGTAGGCTTCCTTGTTGTGTTTGAGCTTGTCCAGGAGCTCCTTGTTCATCCATGCAGGCCTCCAGGAGTTTTTGCTTGACTTCCTCTTTGTTGGGATGCATCGCTCCTGAGCTTGGAGGAGGTGATCCTTGAATATTAACCAGCTTTCTTGGGTCCCTCTTCCCTCCAGGGATTTATCCTATGGTACTCTGCCAAGCAGATCCCTGAAGAGGTCAAAGTCTTTTCTCCTGAAGTCCAGGGTAGTAAGCTTGCTCTTGTGCCCTCCTTGCTGCCCTAAGGATCTTGAACTCCACCATTTCATGGTCATTGCAGCCAAGGCTGCCCTTGAGCTTTACACTCCCCACCAGCCCCTCCTTGTTGGTGAGAACAAGGTCCAGCATAGCACTTCTCCTCGTTGGCTCCTCTGTCACTTGGAGAAGGAAGGTATCATCAATGCATTCCAGGAACCTCCTGGATTGCTTGTGCCCTGCTGTGTTGTCCCTCCAGCAAGTATCAGGGTGATGACCAGGGCTTGTGAACGTGAGGCTGCTCCTATATGTCTATAGAGGGCCTCACCCACCAGGCTTCCTGGTTGGGAAGCCTGTAGCAGACCCCCCACTATAAGGTCCTTTATGTCCTCCCTTTAATCCCCTGTCCCTGCCCTC
Source organism: Strix aluco (assembly GCF_031877795.1). Lineage (NCBI taxonomy): Eukaryota > Metazoa > Chordata > Aves > Strigiformes > Strigidae > Strix > Strix aluco. Next base: position 152,675,966 of record NC_133931.1, on the reverse strand, counting down.
CCTTTAATCCTACCCATAAACTCGCAGTTGGCTCCTCATCCATCCCCCAGCAGAGCTCCATGCAACCCAGCTGGTCAATGACATAGAGGGTGACACAGCCTCCTCATATTCCGTGCCAGTCTTTCTTAAAGAGCCTATATCCTTTCATGCCAACACTTCAATCATAGGAGTCTTCCCACCACGTCTCTGTAATGCCAATAAGATCGTAGACCTGCAGGTGTGCACACATTTCTAGCTTCTTTTGTTTATTACCCATGCTATATGCATTTGCACAGAGGCATTTAAGTTGGGCCCCGATGAAGCTGACTTACTGGCTGGAATTCCTTTGTGCTGCTCTTCAGATGCTCTCCTGCTGACCCATGATCCCTCTCCAGGCTCTGGGCATCTATTGCTGGCACTGGCGTCAAGCTGGTAGGAGTGGGATGGATTGAGGTTCCCCTTCCCCAGCAACTTTAGTTTAAAGCCCTCTTCACCAGCTTGGCAAGTCTATGACCAAAGATGCTCTTCCCCTTCTCTGACAGATGGACCCCATCAGCCCCCTGTAGAGCAGGTATCTCAAAGCGAGTCGTGTGGTCTAAGCAGCCAAACCCCTGGCTGTGGCACCAGTTCTGTAACCAACTGTTAATTTGCCAGATTCAACTGGCCCTTTTAAACCCCTTCCCTTTGACCGGGAGGACTGATTAAAAAACTAATCCCAAAGCCAGCTCCAGCTGGAAAACTTTGAGCGCAAACTGTGGCTTACCTAAGACCCAGCAGTGGGGATAGAAAGTACTCAGGTAAAGGGACCCGGTGTTTGTCACCTCACAGAGCCGAAGAGTGCCTTGTGAGGAGTAACTTGTCTTAGGGAGCATGAAAAGGATGACACAGGGCATTAGGACAGAGTAGCAATCTAGCTTCCCATGCAGCACTCATTTCCACGTGTAGAAAACTCCTCAGAAATACTGGGAAACACTCAATATGGGGTTTCTTGCCTGAAGAAGCAGTTTTCAGATGATGCACAGTGCACTGGTAACATCTAGAGAGTAAGAAAACTTCACAACAGCTTGCCAAAAGGGCAGACAAGCAGCACAGCAGTGGTCAAAATGCCAGGCCAGCAAGCACAGGTTTGAACAACCCATGCAAAGGGTAAACCAGAGACCTGCATCACTTCAGGAAGACAGGGTAGCCAGCAAAAAATCAAGGATGAGGCAGAGCAAATGCAAAGAGGGCAGAGAAAGAGAAGGAGAAACCGAGATCTACCCACATTATAACAGAAGAGACAACAACCACCTGGGGTTAAAAATAAGAGTAAAGAAAGTTATACTGAATTTCTCCTCATATCACAACACAGACATCATTCAAAGAATCTGTTAGGGAGCAGAACAGAGACAAGAAAATACACACATACCATGGAGCTCAGTGCCATCAAGGCCACAGATCTGTCATGACTCATATCATGAAATCTTCATATGCACAATTAAATACCAAGAAAGTTTTGGGAGCAATAAAAAGCCTCATGTCCCATGATTACACCAATATCAATAATGGACATGAGGAGAAGACTCACTTATTATAGAAGACTCCATATCTACCTACTGCAAGGGCTTTATACTCATTTCCAGGAGCATTTCACATCAGATACAACACTGGACTGGAGAGGCCACTGGACTTACCTAATACAGTAATTTCCATGCTGCTACTTTTTCTGACAGCCTCAATCTTCTGATGTCTTACAGTGGGGTTACTTCTCACCTGCACCCCTTTCTGCAGATATGTGTTATCTGCATCCTTGTGATGAGGTATTTTCACAGGCTTGCCTGGGTACAGCCTTTGAAAGAAAAGCTGCAGTCAGGAGAATGGAACTGGGTGCTAATGGAGTCTGCTGTGGACTACCTGTGCAAAAAGGCACAACTTGCAGACAAGGAGCAGTGGAAGTCGAGTGGAAAGAGAGTGAGGAAAGGAGGAGGTCCAGAATCCACTCCTGCCTGACACAACAGCCAGCTATGTGCTTCATTTACTTCATCTCCACGTCCTCCCAGGCTCCATTTTAGGTTCTTCAAACACCTTTTCCTGATACCATTTACTGTTGAATGCAAAGGAGTTTGTCTTCCTCCTGAGTTCTTCTGGAGCAGTTTCCCTCCCCTCCTGCCCCAGCCTCACCACCTTATTTTATGCATCTTCCCGTCTCCTCGAGGTGGTTCAGAGATCACCATCAGCACTGAGCTTTCCTGCTCACCTTCTCCCAGCTGGACACAGGCAGTGGCACTCAAGGCTCTTGTCAGTTAGCACCAGCTTTGAAAGCAGGTTTCCACTGCTACCCTGGTGCTCATCCATGCCAAGCCAGCATTGACTTCCAAGAAAATTTCCAGCCCTGATAGGCATCTTACCTCACCATGGAAGACAAAATATGGACATATTTCATTGGGACCACCAATTTAGACATTTTTTATGATGCACAAGTGGCAAGTAGGATCCCCAGAAGCTGATAAACCAACCAAGGCAAAGCAGGGAGAAGAGAACACTTTTGCTTGGAGCACATCAACGTTGGTTAAGCAACAGGCATAAAAAGCAGTTTGAGGCACGATCATTCAGGCCACTACTTCTGTATTTAGGCTGCCTAACATTTTGCATGATAAACAATTTGTGAAGGTTTCTTGAAATGCTTGGAGACGACTATTATTTGCAGGAGATCTCAGATGCAGCAGGTAGAGCCCTCAGGCTAAAGCCAAACCTTTTCCTAGACTTGTGAACTGCTATCCCAATTTTGTTACAGTAGATAAAGCACTAAAAATGAATAACCATTTTGCTCCCCTCATTTGCTCCCTCACCACTCTTCCCCCTCCTCCCCTGAGTATGCCTCAGAAGCCTTTTAGCACTGCACCAAAATACCCCACAGCAAACTAGTGTCCCTTCTAGAGGCACTGGGGTCACACAGTGCTTGAACATCAGTGCCACATACTGAACTGGGGTGCTGGGGACCAAGGGAAGAGGAAAGCAGGGGGGAGGAAAACAAAAGCAAAGGACAGAAGCAGAGGAACAAGAGCTTTGTCACAGCAGCCGTTCCCAGGCCTGGCTTGAGGGCTGTTGTTTGCCATTGTGAAACTGCATGCAAAAAACTTCCCCTGCAGGAATGTCAAGAAGGTTATGAAGTCAAACACTTGGGACTTGGGAAATATCAGCTTTTTCCCAGAACACCTTTTCTTCCGCATACACGTGTGCAATGAAATGCTGTATTTTTCCACAGGACCACTGCCTGATTTTTAGCCCAAGATGGAGGCAAAGGGGAGCAGAATCCAAACGTGAATAGTTACTGACAGCGTTTCCTAACATTCGACTAATGGACTTTGCAACTGCAGGAGCCCTCTTTTACAATTTGTATGTGTCAGTGTGTTGATGCACACATATAGCCGGACACACACAAGGTAGATTTTCAGCCACCACCAGTTCACAGAGCACTGCTGGGAGCAGGGAAACGACATAGGTTGCACAAGCCGAGACGGAAACTCCAGAGCAGAGATATAACACGTCTCCCACACAGAGCAGCACTACACCTATCAGCTGAGTCACAGGGGTTAGGTACCCAGGCAACCGTATCAATTGTTTTGCTCTGGCGTGGTTTCTGGCAGGCCTGGGAAGAGGCAGCACAATTACACCGGACACAAGAAACCAGCAGCACTTACTTCTGCCATCTTCCTAAGCCTTTCCAAACGAGTGGTTTGGGTCAGTTATCTCTTCACCAACCGACAGATACGTCCTCTCAATCCATGCACTGATCTAGCAGACAAGAAACGAGCTTTCCCTCCTGCTCTGCATGCTTAAAGAGAGGGTAGCACTAGCCAGAAACATGTTACCCAACAAGACTAGATACTTGTCATGCATCAGCCTCTGGCAGATTGCAGCCTTCCAGGTTTACAGATACTTTTCCTGGTTTTAGGGAAGGACTGCCAACAGTCTGTTGCAAATGTCCTCTCCAGTAACAACAGGCCACCCAAGTCCCATGGCAGTGTTAGTTGACTGCCTGGTTAAGCATGAATCTTGTAATCATGAGAAGGTTTTGCAAAGGCTGTTGGTGGCTTTCACTGCCTAGGGACAGGAGGCAGATAAACTGTGACTACAAGTATTGTACAGACCATTTTCAGCTTTTCCTCTCTGGGCCACACAGACCTTTGCCTGAGGCACTGCTACTTTAAAAAAAAAAAAAAAAAAGCAAAAAAAACCAAGCCAAACTTAAGCTGTTTGGCAGATTTGTTTGCAAGATATGGATCTTACAGTTAATTCTGAGTACTTGTTAGACGTACTTATGTACATGCATGTTTTTATTTACAGAAGGCTGGCACACCCATGTCTGGCTCACTTCAGAGCCTTTGTTCCAGAGATCTGGCAGGACTTTCTGAAACAGGATCTCATGTTAAAACCTATTATTCCATTTGCAAATAATGAGGTTTAATTTTGTTTTCAGTAGGTATCCAGAGGAGTAATTCTTGACTGAGTGTTCACAGAGCATGAACGAAAGAGAGGTGTGAACACAGATAAAGCAAGCATATTTTTAAGTCAGAGCAAATACTCACAGAAAAAGTACTGCATTCTTCCAGCCTGGTAACCAGAGAGCGTGCTGGGCTGCTCTGTTTACTCTGGAAAGGAGTGACTCCCATCTGTGCAAGAGTTAGACAGAGGCTCATAGAACTGACCAAGTTATTTGTCACAAATAATTTTAGATCGTTCGTTCACAGTTTGTTTGCAAGCAAGGTTCTTTTCTAAACAAACCTCTTTTGTATTCATACCTATTTGGCAAACACTCCAGACAAACAAATTTCAGCCTCCCGATTGTTTGCAGGCTATGTCCGCTTGCTATTATTAGTTCTGTTGCAGAGTGGTGGACTCCAAGTTCCTGCATGAGAAGGAAGAGTTCCCCCTGGGCTAGGCAGAAGTAGGCAACCCAGCCTTGATTAACAATGCCCTGGTGGAAAGCACACCCTGCCTGGACAAAAGTACATATCCACCACCTTCTCCACTATAAAACTACCAGTTAACAGGTCTCCTGTAAACTCCAAGACACTCAGGAGCAACTGATGCTGTTGTGATAGGTAAGATATTTTTGATATTTTTGGCTGGTGAATCATTTATTTGCCAGAAATAATAAAAAAAACCAAAACAAAAAAAACAAACAAACAAACAAAAAAAACCCAACAAAAAAACCTGTTTCGGGGAGGCCAACGCTATTTGTAAATTCAGGCATCTCCACTCTGCATGGAGTATTTGAACATTTAGCAAGCCAGAGACAGGCAGACTGAGGGCAAACTGTTCCACTTGCTGCTGATTGAGGTGAAAAAGCTACCACTCCCAAGCACACTTCACTGTCCCAGTCTTTCCCCACACTAAGGGTAGTTATCACATTCACTTTTTTACCTAAACAGTTTGTTTGATTACTTCCAAACTCAAACCTGTAAACTCTCCAGCTTAATAATTAAAAAAAATAAACCTAAGAACATACTACTATTAAAAATATTTTAAAATATTTCCCAGACCTTTAGTCATTGCACAATTGACAGAAAGTTACACAGATATAGTAAAGTTACAGAGCGGTAGGACCTGATGACAAGGATGTGGGAAGAAAGTTACGACAACTAACTCGGGGTGGAGAGGAGACAAAAAGTAATCTGGACCACGAGCTGGAACAGGTTGTCAAGGTCAACAGCTGGAACAGGAATTCAAAGGGAGAGCAGGCAAATTCACGGAAGAGAAATACCTTGGGTGTTACTAATACATAAAAACTGTATTTGATTCAGGAAATTCCTGAAGATAGTTGAAGGCTGGGAGTGCACTCAGGAAATGCATGCTTGACATGCTGAAAGTCTGCCCCAGCCACCCACATCTGGCCACTGCTGGAAGCAGGACACAGCACTAGGGATATCCTTGGTCTGCACTAGAGAGATACTTGACACCTGGCTAGGCAGATGCAGTGGGCAGTCTACACACTTGAGGAGTTGAACAGCTTAGTTCAAATCTCTGCTTCAATTCCTGCTGAGAAAGTCTGGTGAAGAGACTATTCATTTGGGTAGTAATGATGTGGGGCCAGACTGTGGGAAGAAGACCGGGAAGGTGGTAATGGGCCTTGAGCACTATCTGCTGAAGATACCTCATTGTATAGTCAAGCAGTGCTTTTTTTAAGGGTCCTTAAAGGCCATGAAGCAAGGTCAGATCACTGTGAGAACAAGTGATGCCAATGTATGAGGAATATAAGCTGGTTACAGATCTGTTTTCTACATCTCCTACCAAGGATACAGGTGTCCCTGTGATCAAGTAGCATTTACTAATATGTTCTTCCAATGAAGCACTTTTCTAGCCCTTAGAACCTCTCCTAACAGTTTTAGAAGAGTAATATCACCTCCACTTTTTAAGGTCAAAAAGACTCTTTTTTTTAACAAACGCTGTTGGAGCAAGTGGGATAAGTGACAGTATTTGATCTGCATCATTAATACTGATTTCTAATGAAGGCAGTTCACACAGGGCAGGTGACAGGATCAAATATATTGTTTAAGTGGGTACAAGAAGAATAACCATCCATCTTTCTTGCACCCTGAAGCTCTCCAGAGCATGTAAATGACAACACTTTCATGTCACTAGATCAGCCAGTTGGAACAGTCCTGGGACCACTTCTTTCAGCAGTTAGTATGGCTCATACACAATCTCGCTGCAGGGGAATCACAAGGTCTTTTTCTAGACATGCTAAAGGAACTAAAGCATCACCTCTCAGAAATACTGCAGTGACCTGGGTAGATTTACTTACACTATTGGCCCCTGCTGGGAAAATTTAGGCTAGTGAAATGTGTGTTGTGGGCCGCACATTATAGGCCAACAAAATATCTTCTCCCATGGCACAGAGGAATAGAGTTTATGGAGTATCAGGAGTATGTTGAGCCCTTGATGTCATAATTAACTTTTGTCTGGCACTGGCAAACCTTTAAACATATTTAGCACAGATGTGAGGGCACGGACAAGAGGTGAAAGTTTTGGTAGAAACCTCAGATAAATCTCAGTATGTGTTCAAGTCACAGAGCTTTAGCTTTTGAAAGACATTCAGGACTTGCACAGGCAAACTTCGAGGGATCTGCAACTTGCACTGAACTCCTGAAAGCCAGGTATCATGCCAAGACATGAACTGGACAAAACCCATACCTCAGGCACTGGTCCTGGGAGCAGTCTGCCAAGTCAGCCTCATATCCAGCCTTTCCAAGGTATCTTAGTTCACTGGCCATTGCAAAACTGCTGCCCAAATCCATTAGGAATGCCTGTCTTAATGGAGAGAGCTGTAAGCCCCACAATTTGTGTTGTGATTTCCATAGGAGAACTGCATATATCCTCCCATGCAAGTTGCTGCAGGCCCTTCCTGAGGGTCTTTGCCTAGAAATTGTACCCAGAGGTGAATTAACAAGGACTGGCATAGCAAAGGAGGTGTGTACCCAGCACCTGTCCAGAAAACTCCACTGTTCTGCAGACATGGGATTTTTCCTCATGTTGCATGCTGAGGATTTGAAAACTTCCTCTCTTCAGATCTGATTTTTCTTCACTAATCATGCCCAAATCAAGGCATAATACTGACCCTTTCTCCCCTATGGTGGTATGGAAGCCCATGGGCAAAGAGCTATACAGCCTGCACCCTCTTGCTTGCTTCAGGGAATGGGCAAAACTACACTCTTCATTCCTAGGGGGACCAGCCCTGCTGGTGGCAAGAGCCCTTCATGTAGATGTTGTGAGCAAGTTCCTTCTGCAACAGTATTAATGGTGAGCCTTGCACATGGGAATCCCGACTCTTTTGGTGCATGTCAACCTCTGCACCTCATTCAGTAAGAATTCATTAATCTATAGGGCAGCTTTTCCAGTCAGAAGCCCTAACAGCTAGAGACAAACTGGAATTGGAGCTGGACCAAGAACATTTGAGTAATCCATCCAGCCTAAGCAAGATCCCCCAAGACAGGAAATCTCACTGAGAGCCTAGAAAGAGATTATAAAAGAAAATAAGCCCAGGCACTGCAGTCATGTGCTGATGGGACAGCCCAGCAGAAATGAGAACACATTAGAGGTGTAAAGCCCACTGCCCATACAGGCTGCTATAAACACAAGTCAAAGCATAAGGGAACTTCAGCTGTGACCAGAACTTATTTTGGAGAGACAAAAACATCATCCTTCAGGACCTATGGTTTATTTGTGTGGCTCTGTCCTACAGTATCTTCTGCTGTTGCCTTTTCCTGAGTACCTGTGAGAGAACAGGAGAGGAAAGCTAATGAATCTGTGCATGCTTAGGTTGAGCTGCAGCTTGTCAGGTGTAATTCCTTCTTACCACACACCATACCTCTCCTCAGAGGGAAAAGTACAGGCAAAAAGATACACTGGCATGGTCTAGAGGTACAACCTGAAGTTGGAGAGCCCAGGGACCCTTGCAGCAGTGCTTCTCATAGCCTAAAACCATATTACAGGTGCCCAATCAGGGTGGCAGGGACTTCCTTCAGGTAGAAGTGCTGGGATTTTATGGGCCATTTCTCAATTCAGCCCTGCTTCTTCTCATGTGCAATAATGATGCTCCTGAGGGCAGAAGTTTTATCTTTACCATGTACCTCCACTGACATGACTGTCCTGCCTCTCACTTCAGGTTATTTCCACATCGAGCGGTGCACCTCACTGAGGACAAGGGCTGGCCAAGACATTTTCATCTCTCCCAGAGGCATCACTGGCTAACGGCATGCAGCAAGCTTCCCGTCACAAATCCCCCAAAGCACCAGAGCAGAGTTTCTACCGCTCGCAGACAGCCACATGCCAACCTTATGCAGTGGCGACACAGGACAAATAAATTTCTAGCAAAAATATAATTAGCTGTCCGTACTAGGGGCACTGGCTTGAGGGTCAGTGAGGCCCTGGGATATAGGAAGGTGGGTAAGCATAGGAAGCATGAGGAATCTGACCACAGACAAAGGGAACTTGGATCAGAAGTAAGTGGGAGAGGATAAGGACTGCCAAGCTTTTAAGAGGAATTGGAATTTAATGAAGTGATTGAACAAAGAAATTGAAAGCCTTCTTTGCCTCCTGCAAGGGTCGAACGGATCTGAGCAATACTTGGCTTGGCTGCATTACAGCGTTGTTATTTAATTTTAAATAACTTGGAAGCTTTCTATGTACTTCATAATTCTATTGACATTTATGATTTGAGATACTTAATCTTGAAAACACAAACACAACACTGATCTGTCTCTCACCCAAGAGAGCTGGGAATCATTGCCTGCAGCTCTTTAGTGCAGTAGATCTAGGCCCAGCTTGCCACGTTGCTGATACCAGATAGGGACCTTACACTTTGCAGAGCTGAATTATTTAATCCTGAATAATTTGATACCTTTAATATTAGCTTGTTTCATACTTACCTTCACCAGGATGTGACTCTGGTCTTGCTCCTGGAGAAAGCCCCGACCCCTCCCACACTGGGCTCAGGCTGGGGTCCTTCCTCCCATAAACCTGGATGAAATGAATGGAGCCACGGCCACATCATCCATACATCAACAGCAAAGCTCGTGCAGCTTCCTCTTGTTAGACCCCTGACTGCATGGGGGAACCAAGGACTCAACATCCTAGGCTCTCTCCTGGGTACCCCAGGGCCTCTGCAAAGCTACAGCTGACCCTGTGACTGTGTTGGGGTGTGTGCATGTGATATTGTACAACAGAAACTGGCTGGCTACTTTTGGGTCATTCTGCCTCCCCTAACAAAAGATCCCACAGAAACCAATGAGAAATGATGGTATATTAAGTCTCATATTAGGACCAATATCCAATTCATATATTTCAAAGCTCAGGTCTATTCACATGTGAGGGCAGATGTTGCCAGTAATCATGTGTATTAAAATGGAAGAATATATGTGGCAAGCCTGAAATTAATTAGGGTCTGATTCTGTTCTCATTACTGGGCATGCAATTCCCATTGACTAAACAAGATGTTGTACCCTTAGAACAGACTTTGGTCCTTAATTTTCACACCATGAAATCGGTGCCATTTCAAAGGCATTACAGTAGCAGAAAGCTTGACCCTTGGTCTTTCCTACCAAATGTATTTTCAGAGTATGACCAATTTGTAAAGCCTAACATTATACTCATTAGTTAGTGAATGAAGAGCACTTTGAAGATCAAAAGTGCTATTATTATTTCCATATTTTTGCCAAACAAAAGCTCCCATGCCGAAACCATGTGTGTCAAATGTAAAGCATTACCTCCAATGTTTTCTTTCCGAGCAGACCCTCCCCACGTGTCCCTGTTGTTCTGCCTCCATCTGTGGTTTCAAGATTATTTTGTGAATATGCAGTCAACAACATGGCAATACTGCAGGGACAGTGGAAGGAGCATCTGGACAGAATGGCAAAGCAAGCTCTGATTGGGATTTCACATCATGTTAGGGAGCAGTAACCTAACAGCCATCTCAGGTGTCAGCAGAGATGGAGGATGTGCTGGAGATGGGGCAGTGGATCGCCACTGCTCTGGGATGGCAGGCTTGAGGTGAGGAGGGTGGGGGAGACCAGGGAGCAACTGAAGATGAAAGAAAAAAGGAAGAGCAAGAAAAAAAATACTCTCAACTGCCTCGCACTCAGCCCTGAGCCTGGCTGGTGGCGTGTTATAATGTGTGTGCAAGCATGGGAAAGCAGATGAATCGCAGATTTGGACCAAGTGGAAAACTCAAGAGCCTCACGCTTCGCACAGGGAAACAAGGCTCCCTTTTGTGAGCGGCTTTGCTGAAAATCCCCCCCTCTGAGCTCCCACAGCCACCCTGCATGCCTGTAGAGCCAAAGGGACACAGCCAGATGGGAGCTGGAAATAATCTAGAGAACAGCAAATCCCATGGGAATTTTTGCATTGATTTTAGTGGGCTTTCGATCAGACCCTAAGTGAAGCAGAACTTGTGTGTTTGATACCAAATTCTGTTCTGGCTCCAGAGAGAAGGAGGACGGTCAGATAGAAAAATGAGAAAGATAGGAGGTGGAGCTGCCTCATTTTTTTCTCTTCTGTAAAGCTTCTGTTGTTTCATGAACTAGTGGGTGCAGAGGAGAAGGGAGACGAAAAGGCCCAAACCACTATGTGAAGGGAGAATTTGCAGTGCTGAGATGGGGAAAGCCTGCCCTTTGTGAAATAGTATTTCTGATCTGCAGGCGCATAAAGCCTTCATAATTGCTGGAGTCATTATTTGCTGTAGATGGCAGAGAGACATGACAGGTACTGCAGGACACATAATAAGCTGGAATGAGCAGTGATGTTAATCCAATACCATCAAAGATTGGGCTCATCACAGGATCCCATTTAGAGTCCACAACAGCAGCCCTGGTATCACTAAGGAATATGTTTCATCTAAGTGCAGATCTCTCTCGGTACAGGCTTCAGTCCACAGCTGTACATTTGCTACCTCCTCCTCTGCTCCCAGATGCTGCAGCTACAATCTATCCACCCCAGTGTACCCCAACCACATATCTGACCCACCATTTGTGAGAGTCCGGCCACTTGCATTTTATTTCACTACCTAAACTATCTCCAGTAATGAGGAGGCTGGACAACCTTAAACAGCATATGTAAAAATTCACTTATCTTTCAGCCCAGCTTCCGAGGCTGCAGGTGCTCTGTTGTTCTCATGCACTTAGGGGCTGTAAGCTGAGTTTCAGCTCTCAGACATTTTCTATTTATCATGATTCCCAGATGCAGCATCAGTGAACACCCCAGCATACCTCCTCGCTTCCACAGCATGCCAGGTAAGGAGAATATGTCTAGACAGAAGGCAAGGCTGAAGCTAGGGATAATTTTTCCTCCAGAAGCCCCTTGACAGCTTTCAGCACAGGAATGACAGCTATGGATTTATGGCTAGGTTGCCAAGTCCAAGCAGACAAACACCTTACTCAGGTGCTTTTGTGGGGTTGGGAGACATAGGAGACAGCTGCTGAAACAGCACGGTGTGGGAGGATGTGTTTAGTCAGAGCTTTGTGAAGCACATTCCTGAATGTTTAATAAATTCAAATTTGACTGCACAATTTATGGCCACTAAGCTGGATACAAGCGTTCCTGCAGATAGACATGCGCAAGAACTGAGGCTGAGCTGCACTTGACTTCAGTGAAAATTATGCCCAATGTCTTGAGCATTTGGCCTTGTTATTTATTTTTAGCACTTGAATTTTGCACTGTGGTCTCTCTCTGAACTTTACTACTTTGATAATAACCAGAGTGCTCCATGCGAACAAAACAAGAGAATAAAGCAACTACAACTTTTAACTACCGCTGTAGGGGAAGCTGCAAGACACAGCAAAAAGAACATGTGAATTTATACCAAAGAACCTCATTAGCTGACTAGTTATTTAGAAACTACAGCAGCGCAACCTAACTGCACTGATACCCAAAGATTCGGTAGCAGAGGCCTGGTTTGGGTATACAAATATAGTACAGCACAATAAAAAAAAAAAAAGGCACTAGTTTTATTATATTTCTGGAATATAATGCCTTTTCCTCCACTTCTAAATAAGCAGAGAGTGCCAAATTTCAATGACTGCAATTAGCCTCCCATCTTAGTTTTGTGGCTCTTCTGTTTATTGGTTCTTCTCAAGGAAAACCTGTTCAACGAGCACTCAACTCTGACATGAAAACTTCATTAACTTCTACAGGAGACATTAATATAGCCTGGATAACCAAGGACAGAGAGGCCATAACTGGAAGGCAACCAAAGAACACAGAGAAAACAGCTGTAAAGGACAGCTATTTGTAGTAGGGAAGCACCAGCCACACCTTGATGTGCAGATACCAGCTCCCTCCTTCAGCTGCAAACTGGAACTCAACCTCCTTACCTATGATTAATGCATTCACACTTCTAAAAACTCACAGCACTTTGAGTATGAAGTGAATTTTCACAAGATTTACAACAATATCCACTGAATGCTTTGTGTCAAAAATAAAGACTGTGTCTCTATGATACTTAGCACTTCTGCCAGTCCTCTGTTCAACATTCCTCTACAGTTAAAAATTAAACTCTTGTGTGCCCAGACTGTATTTGAAGACATTAGCTTGTAACTAAGCCAAGCTGGTAACAATTTATATAAGTTTATATAAGTCTCTGTAAGATTATCTAGACTACTGGCAGGGTCCATTCAACAGATCAGTCATTTCCACAGCTGCCTAATAGGTTGTGCACCAAGTACCAGTGGCAATGCTGTCTCAGCAACACTGGATGATAACATGCCATGACCTATGGTCAGAGCACCAGTGGCAACCAAAGGGCACTCAGTCCCTTGTGGCTTATTAGCTCCACTTGCACCCAGTCTAAATTAGGTGCCTAAGTTTTCTCTAGGAGCAATGGAGGGAGAACATGACACTTCCAAGAGGCAGTTCATCTCTTCAGACTTACTGTAGGACAGTTCTCTCCAGAGGCAGCTCACCTTATATATCACAGATTCACAGAATCACAGAATTGTCTAGGTTGGAAAAGACCTTGAAGATCATCCAGTCCAACCATCAACCCAACATTAACAGTTCCCAACTACACCAGATCCCTCAGCGCTATGTTGACCCTACTCTTAAACACCTCCAGGGATGGGGACTCCACCACCTCCCTGGGGAGCCCATTCCAACGCCTAACAACCCGTTCTGTAAAGAAATGCTTCCTAATATCCAGTCTAAACCTTCCCTGGTGCAACTAGAGGCCATTACCTCTTGTCCTATCACTTATTATTTGGTTAAAGAGACTCATCCCCAGTTCTCTGCAACCTCCTTTCAGGTAGTTGTAGAGGGCGATGAGGTCTCCCCTCAGCCTCCTCTTCTCCAGACTAAACAACCCCAGTTCCCTCAGCTGCTCCTCGTACGACATGTGCTCCAGACCCTTCACCAGCTTCATTGCCCTTCTCTGGACACGCTTGAGTCATTCAATGTCCTTTTTGTAGTGAGGGGCTCAAAACTGAACACAGGAATAGAGGTGCGGCCTCACCAGTGTCGAGTACAGGGGTAAGATCCCTTCCCTGTCCCTGCTGGCCACGCTATTTCTGATACAAGCCAGGACGCCATTGGCCTTCTTGGCCACCTGGGCACACTGCTGGCTCATGTTCAGCTGGCTGTCAACCAACACCCCCAGGTCCCTCTCTGACTGGCAGCTCTCCAGCCACTCCTCCCCAAGCCTGTAGCGCTGCTGGGGGTTGTTGTGGCCCAAGTGCAGCACCCGGCATTTGGCCTTATTGAAACTCCTACAGTTGGCCTTAGCCCATCGCTCCAGCCTGTCCAGGTCTCTCTGCAGAGCCTCCCTACCCTCGAGCAGATCAACACTCCCACCCAACTTGGTGTCATCTGCAAATTTACTGAGGGTGCACTCAATCCCCTCATCTAGGTCATCAATAAAGATGTTAAACAGGAGTGGCCCCAAAACCGAGCCCTGGGGGACACCACTCGTGACCGGCCGCCAACTGGATTTAACTCCGTTCACCACAACTCTTTGGGCCCGGCCATCCAGCCAGTTTTTTACCCAGCAAAGCGTGTGCCCATCCAAGCCTCGAGCAGCCAGTTTCACCAGGAGAATGCTGTGGGAAATGGTGTCAAATGCCTTACTAAAGTCAAGGTAAACTACATCCACAGCCTTTCCCTCATCCAATAAGCAGGTCTCCCTGTCGTAGAAGGAGATCAGGTTTGCCAAGCAGGACCTGCCTTTCATAAACCCATGCTGACTGGGCCTGATCATCTGGTTGTCCTGCATGTGTTGTATGATGGTACTCAGGATGAGCTGCTCCATCAGCTTCCCGGGCACCAAAGTCAAGATGACAGGCCTGTAATTTCCCGCATCATCCTTCCGACCCTTCTTATATATGGGCGTCACATTGGCCAGTTTCCAATCTGTGGGGACCTCCCCGGTCAGCCAGGACTGCTGGTAAATGATGGAAAGTGGCTTGGCGAGCACCCCAGCCAGCTCCTTCAGCACCCTCGGGTGTATCCCATCCGGTCCCATAGACTTGTGTGTGTCTATGTGATGCAGCAGGTCACTGACTGTCTCCTCCTGGAATGCGGGGGGGTCGTTCTCCCAGTCTCTGTCTTCTGGCTGTATCTGCACTAATCAGAAAGTTACTTAAGACAACAAAACTGAATGCCTTGCTTTTACCTAGCTCCAGTTAGACAAGGCATGCTTGGGATTGCCACCAATACAACAGGAACTTTCAGGTAACACAAAATGGTTTTAAGCCAGGTGTATCCTCCTTCACATTGCTCTGCTTTGCTGCTGAATTCAGTGTCTGAGGCAAGCATTCCAGACTGCCAGAAAAAACTGGCTATGCAAGTGAAATAAAGAAGATTTGCAACTCATTGCATTAACTTGAGGGTTAGGAGATCCCTTAAGTGTTTCTCTGTGCTCAAAACCACCTTACATCCCTTTCAAATGTTGCCTAACCCCTAGACTAGCAAGACCCCGCTTCTGCTGGCTGTAACTTGCAGAGAGGCTACCATATGCTTACACTGGAGCCATACCACCGTAACAAGAAGGCACCTGAGCTTTTACAGCTCCAGATCAATTTTTTTGCTCACTGATTTAAATTTCCTTTGCAGGGTAAAGTTCGTTTTTCTTGATAGATTTAACCTGTGTCTTTCTTGCAGTAACATATAAAGATTTCTTTCAAATGTCCCTGGTATGCTTTTTATCCTTGAATTGATGAAATAAACACTCCACCTTAAAGGGCTTTGAATTCCTTGAGGTCAGAGGAACTGAACATTTATTCAGTGATAGCAGTACCCTTGCCCCTGCAATTAGAAGTTGTCTTCAGTCTGTTAGATCATCAGAACAATAATATTCTGCATGATTTCAGATAAAAGCCTGTGATGTGCTCTAATTTCCAGGAAATTAGTTATTTTTATTAGAAATATTTCCTTAGGTCAGTGTTCAAGACTTGGAGGACGCCTTGCATTGCTAAGACTAATCTGTGCATTTAAATCTGTTAGCAGATTTAGCATTCCTCTTCCAAACAGCAACATCTTTCTGCCTGACCCTTACCACACCAGTAAATCCCATGTGTCTCAGAGCTCATGTGTCACTCTGTGAAAGGTGGGAACAATAAGTAGCCACAAATAGAGACTCAGAGGCTTCAGCCACATATGCATATAGTTCTTATCACTCTCTGGGGAGAGGAAGGTATAAAAACAGGATCCCTACATTTCTTCAGACTCACCCAGAGAGTCCAATACAGCATGTTCCCTGGGGCATCCATTGAAAAAGACCTTCTCTGCCATCCTCGTGAAGGGCTGTCCATGAATTCTGGAGTCAGTGGGAGCCAGTCCTTTATATTTTGGGTACACATGGAGAACCAAGTAAACATTATCACCTGTCAGTGACCAAAATCTACCCATGGTTTCTGAGAGTCACAGATAAACACTGAGTCCTAACAGTTAAAGCTGTCTTAGTCCCCCTTCCTTCTGACCCTAGCACCTGCTAAAAGGCTCAGGAAAATAGGATCAGAGCTCATATAAACAATTCATACCATGCTCAGGAACTCACCCTTTCCACCCCAAACCACCCGAGCTCCCAAGGATTTCATAAATCCTCAGCCATACCATCTCAACCAGCATCTCTAAAAGCTTTGCATACCATCCCAGTGCTAATAGACTCAGATTCCTGCCTGGCAAGCAGAGAAGCTGGCTTAAAACGTGAAGGTCAGTCAGTCGATCAAGAGCCATTTACACCAGAAGGTTGCTAATTTGAACAGCATTGGACCACGCTGTCCAGATGTCAACTTGGAGGCTCCTGCCTCCACTGCCTGAACAGTGAACAAGGGGCTCTCCCCTGCCTCCCTCAGACGCGCCAAGCTCTGATCCCAAGGAGCCCAGCCCTCCACCCCTGCCCACCTCCACCCCACCAGCAGTGCAGTGCAGTGCAGCTTTAGTTTGGGTTTTTTCTTTAATAACCTCCTTTATGTGAGCCACATCCCAGTGTGGCCTCTGGAGCTGAATGGTGTGGGAGGACAAACCACATCTCCTGTCAGCCCTGGAGAGTGATGGTGGGAAAGCCTGTTGCATGGTGAACAGGTTAAAACACCCTGTCAAAAAAGCAACAGCAGCAGGAGAGAAGCATTAGAAAAGAGAGGAAGGAGTGAGGAGGGATAGGTTAAAACTGGTAGTGAATTACATTTGGAAGTTGCAGTCCAGGTTCTCCTATTGTACAGGTGTTCACATTTGTCCTTAAAACCTTTACTTATTACCTGCATACACATAAAACATGGCCAAAGCATAACAAACCTTGCCAGAAAGTTCAGTTTTGGGAAGAGCAGAAGTATTGTGAAATTCAGTCCAAATTTAATTGTTTCAAGTCCCACAAACGGAGCAATTCTTTTTTCAGTGTTGAAACATTTATTTTCAACTTAAGAAATATTTAATTCCTTTCAACACTTCTTTTTGAGATGGGATTTTTCACTTATAAAGCATCCCAAGTTACAAGCAAAAAGGCTAGGCACCCCAAAATAAATATTTTCTAAATAAAATGTTACAGGTCAACCCAAAAATATTTATCTGGTTTTCTACTTTCCCGGAGAGCCTATTAAAAAACCTTTGGATTTTGATTCAAAACCCAAAATCTTCTAGCCCAGCCAATGCCCAGACGAACCCTTTAGTTTCCAAGCTCTACTTGCATAGGATTTTTTCACCATCAGATCTGCATTTAGTGCTACCAGCTTCTCAGGTTTTATCACATGTAAGGTGCTTTTATCCTGGAATAACACAAGTAACGCCATCAATTTTCTGACTGCCCAACACGTACCCCTCATACTGGCTGCAGAAGAGCAGTGGGTCACAACTACTATGGGAGATAGGGAGAGCCGAGAGGAGATCTTGGACAGGATGCACGGCAAAGGAAACAACCGGTATTTTCAGAAGCAGGGAGACAAAAGCATAAAGCTCAGTCAAACTAAGTCTATGGGTGCTTTGTGTCACCAGAAGCTGTGGAGGGTCCACCAGAAGCCTGCTGGACCTTCTAGTAGGGGCAAATGTGACTGACTTTGCCACCACCTTGAGAGCACGTTTTCCATCGACACACTCCCGTGCAATACACATGCCAGACTTTTCTGACTCAGTGATGTTTGGGGTTTTTTTATCCTGAGTTCTCAGATATCACATTCATGGGAGGGGGAAGGGGGTGTTTGTGTTAATTGCATTTCTTTAAAAAATTAGGAAGTTAAGCTTATCTCTCTGCCTGCATATGGGGAGCCTTATGTACTGGATGAGTGAGCTGACACGAGATGGTTTCTAGGCAATTTCTGCAAGTCATGTTGGAACAGGAATATGAATTAAAATTAAAAACAAAACCCAAGCAAGTCAAACAAAACAACTAGCAGCTACTCCACACAAAACCAGTTTTGACTGACTCATAAGGTTCATGCAAGATCTTTTGTGGGATGGATATTGCTTTACTGTTAAGGAGAGAAAAACTGGCACCCCTGTGCCAACATCTATTGTGAGAGATGTGATAAGAGTGTTTATGTGGATAACACACATAGCTTGTATGTGATAAGAGGCCTGTCATGCCATGTCCATGAGATGATACTACTTGATTGTTGAAATGCCACAACCCAAGTGTTCCAGGAATGCCAGCCTGAGTACATCTAGGGGCTGGAAAATGATGTCATTAACTCTAGTTCTTTCCTCTTTCCCAAAGAATTTTTTTTGTATTTATTAATTATACCTCTTTTTTCAAGTGGTTGGTAAAGTTTAGGCAAAAAAAGTATTGTTCTTGGGAGCTGCCTTTATTTGTTTCTTTTCTATGTAGTACAGAAATGAGGAGGACATCTCATCTGCTTAGGTTATTCTGCAGTATTAGTAATTGATCGCTGTACTTTTTTAGTCTCAACACAAGTTTCAGGATTAAGGTGAGGTGATCCTCTTCCCCTCAAAATGTATTCTTCCAATATCTTCCCTAATTTATTGAACTACAAAGGTCTCAGAGAGAACATAACCTCACCCATATAAATCCAGAGCTGTGTCATTTTTCCAGTGTCAGAATAAAATTTAGTCTTCAGTGCCACAACTGAAAATTAATGGTTTCATATCCCACACTGTTAATTTTGTTTCTGAGCCAGTGTAGCAAGGGGTATTGGATGCAGTGTTTACAGCCTTCCCTTAAGTCGTGGAGGGCAAGGAATGCCTTCCAGGGATTTTAATTATCAGGATCCCATTCTGCTCCTGCATTCACCAGCATAAATGAAAAGCAACTCCCAAAGTCTGAACTTGACTGAGATCAGGGAATTTACATTGTCAATAAAGTTGCTAGCAGGTGTTTTAAAAGCCAGAATCACCATCATTATTTCAAAGTCTGTGTTCAGGTTTCAAGAAGGGGGATACCAAAATCAAGTGAAGTGATCAATAACCAGGCCTCCAAACAAGTTTAATTTACAAACCACATTTTTTTTTTTTCCTTAAAGGTTGTATGGCACTATTTGTCTGAGAGTAAGACTCTCTTTCCCTTCAAGAAAGTAGTTATAAGGAGTGATACTTAAATTTTGTTGTTCATATGAAATCAGAGCAAATCAAGGTTATAGTTAGAAAATAAAATCTTTAAGCCTAACAAGCTTTTCTCTGAGCTCTAAAGAAATCATTGACGAGCAAAACTGCTGGGCTTTCTTCCAATGGTAAGTTATGTATGGAACCAACACTGGTTTCAGCAGCAGTGTGTTTTCTCTGCTCAAGAACCCAGAGCAGCATCCCAGATAATTCAAATTGCTCCACGTGTATCCAGCTCCTGATCCTTTACAGCTCCTGTGAGTACTCCTGGGCCGCTGATGGAAGTGGACTTGCCTCTGGTGACTGGACCGTGCTGGTCAATACCTCTGGTGGTGGCACACTCTGGCTGCATCATCTCTTGCTAGCAAGAGGACAAGGCTTCCCTGCCTTAGACATCCTGTGCAGCAGGATCCTGCTGGTTGTTTCCACTGCTGCTCCTGTCAATGCTGGCTGGAGTTTGTAAACCCAAATTTAATCACACTAGCACTTCATTCCCCTGCATTTGGCTTCTGTTTCTGGAGTTAGCCAGGCCTTAGCACTGCTGGGTGACCATATACAGACTTGCTTTTTTAATCCCTCACAGTTTTCTTCATGGCTGCTTTCTTCAGAAAACCCATGACCCATTCGGACCTCCAAGACTTTGGTAGGCTCAGCTCAGCCTGAGAGAAGCTGAAGCAGATACTGAGATTGGCCTCCTTTTTCCTGCGGTCTTCTCATGTGTTCCCAAACTGACAGTTCTGCTCCCTTCTGTAAATACTGTTGCCTGCTGCCATCACTGGAAAGCTCACTGCCCGCCTTGCCTGCAGTCAGAAAGGGGCCCTCATAATAAAATAAGGAGGAAAAATTAACAACGAGACCATGCTGTGACACTGATAGCAGAGGCATCCGTGGTGTAATTCGGAGTGACACAGCCTCTCCCCTGTCAGGCTCTGGCCCTTTCAGAGAGATAAACTCTTGCAACTACACAAAGCGACTCACAGTGTTGAGACTAAAGCACTTGTCTTCTGCAGAGGCTCCTCCATTACTCATTACCTTTTACCAGCTCTCCACCGTCCAGAAGATACACCAAGGACTATTTTAGGGGAGGTCTTGGATTAATCAGAGAGGTTGCATCAGAACAAGGAAAAGCAATTTCTTCTCTCAGGGATTCAAGATATTGCCTCAGGAAGACTGACAAGCAGACCTCAGAAACCCTGGACAGGAAAACCACAAAAACTAGATGTCCTTTACTGTAGTTCTAACCCAGAATGTAGGACACCAACTGGGTTTGCAGTGCATTATTACTATTATTATTATTATTATTATTATTACTGCTACTACTAATGCAGAGTGAGAATGCAGGTGGTACCCAACATTGCTCACATATTAGAAAAGCTAAGTGCTGTCCTGCATTACCTTTTGGGATTTTAGTGTTTTCCAAAGACACTAGCTTAGCCACAAGTGAAAATCTAGCAGCAGAGCTGATGGAGCTACAGTTGTTCCAGCCTGCACCCTTCCCTTTCCCCCCATGCACTGCTTGATGCAGGACTAAAGCACTAGATCACCCAGCACGATCACCCAGTTGCATGGCTATAGAGGTTCCCTTTGTGCACCTTGGCTGCTCTCACTCCTGCCAGCACAAGAGGAAATCTGGCATGAGGTAACACTGGGAGATGTGCTCTTTGGAAAGCTGAAGAGGAAGATTTGTGTTCTGCAAAATTAAACCTCAAACCATGGATGACTCAAATCTAGGTCCTGTCATATCTGCACCCCAACAGTCTGCCAGGGAAAGAGTGCTTCATAAAGAAGTTTTAGTTTACCTCTCCTGTGTAAGCAAATATGTATGAACAAGTGTCTCAGCAGTGGCTAAGCATGTTTCAGAAACTTCTGGTGTTTTTAGGAATTTAAAAGACCGGTCACCCATGAAAGGCCTTTTCCACACCCTCCAATAAACTATCCAGAGCTTTGTCATCTCTGTTCCATGAAGAAGCTGTCTAACCCAAAGACATGGTGGTGCCAAATGGGTCTCACCATTTCAAGGATTTCAAAGAAGATGGCTGAGGTTCACTTATTAGGTTTATTGGTCACCCATAAAATTTTCAGGATTCTCTGTTATGATATAAGCAAGTGCAATTCTTACACTGCAGATTAGAAACTACCATGTAGAAGGATTTTGGAGTAAATGTCTACCATTCATTCATCCTTTTTTCGGGAATACTGGCAATCGATTTTTGAAGTAATATCTCTTCTGCATCTTTGCGGTTCATCTCTTTTAGAGATCTGAGGACATTGCAAGATACAGGCACATCTGTTTCCTGAACCCAAACTTACAGGTAGTGACAGCTTGCTCTGTCTAATTGTGTGTGTGAATTTGTGGGCAGTAAAAATACAATTGTGTTATGCACACACACATACACAGAGAATATGCTGTTGGTGGCTTAAGCTAAAGGCTTAAATCAAAACACCAGAGGTATCAGAACCACAATTCTGCAGGCTCACCTCGCATGAAATTTCAGCATAATTTTACAATGTCCTGGCTTGCAGGTTGTTCTTGATAGCACTTTTCTAAAGGGAAATTGAGAGTAAAGTACAGTAGACAAAGGCTTGATTAGCTTCTGGAATCTGGTGCCAAATTTTCAGCAGAGTCTGAGTCAAAATAGCAGGAGAGGAAAGATGAAGATGATTTTTCATCATGCTTGCTATTACAGCTTAGTGGTGGGACGCTCAGGGTTGTGTCATAGCACAAGCACTTCAGCACATGGTAAAAGTTAAACAGCATGGAGCAATGGGGGTAACTGCCTGCGGAGTTATCTGATCATCAGAATAAATGCATAGCTGTGGTGTGAAGCACACTGCATAAGTCCACAGTGCTCAGTGTACCCTGCCATATCCCAGGAAACAGCCAAGCTTGTCTCTGCATGAAATAGCTCAGTCCACATGTAATGCCTGCAACAATTAACTTTTACATGTTAATTACCCAGCTTTTCTGTCATCAATCTACTCATTACAGCCCATTGCTCTGATTTTCATTGCTCAAGTCATAATAAGCCACATACTCCTCTTTTTGTCATTGAGGAAAAGGTAAGTAGCACTCTTGACCGCTTAGAGCATGTATTAGGCAAGCAGTCCCAGGGGGGATTACTGCTTTGCACTGTGGTGCAAATCTCCACTGAGAGATAAAGATGAGCAGAAGTTCACACAAAAAGAACCCATCATTATATGATGTTTTGAGCAACTAAACCTCAAAAGGTCTGCAAAACACTCCCAAGCGACTTACAGATGAGTGACCATACTGTCACCTCAGAGAGATGTTGAGCTGTTCAGTGTCATTTTCTGAGGTACATCAGACTATGTGAATAGTGATTGATTAGATATCTTTTTGCCCAGTCATTTCAAACCAATATGAGAATCCTGAACAATTTTTTAGGCTGAAGGACAGGGATGACTAACCAGCATAAAAATACATTGCTTTTAAAATGCTTCATTTCCATTATACGTGGATTTTTCTAGAGGAATTCCATTGAAATCCACTAAAATCCACTACTCCAGGTTTACACCACTGGGATCAAAATCTGGTCCCCCTCCATAAGGAGGGCCCATTAAGGCATCTACAATCCAGCAATGTGAGGGGCCTTAATGTTCATAATTCCTTATTAGCAGCATTTTGAAGTCTTCCAAAGACCTGAAAGAAGACCAGAGCTGTCTGGAGCTGCACAGGAAGCCAAACTCATGGTCTCGTCTTGTCTCAAAGTCTATTGCTTCTCCCTAGTAAAGCATCCATTTTCTCACTTAGAGTAAAGGCATCTGCACGTAAATTGCTCTCTGCTCATTCTAATGGACCAATTTCTGTTTTCATTTCTGAGAATATAAATCTTAGGCTCACTTTTCTGACAACACAGGGCATTTAGTGTAAGAAATTTCACCCAACAACCTCAAAACCCTGAATGGTTTCCTTGCTTGGGTTTTTTTTTTTTGAGTCCTACAGTTTATTCTTAGTATGAAAACAGCGTACCAAGAGGCACAGCAACCTTACTGCAGATGTCAGCAGCTTATCCACACAGACCTTTCCAGGACACATTTCAAAATGGAGGGTGCAACACACCAGTGTCATCTGTCGTCAGCCTGGCTCTGCCGTCGGCATTGCGCAGTCAGCTGAAGAGCAATAATGGGCCCAAAGTGTAATGGTTTGGTGCAGGGCACAAAAGAGGAAGAAACGTGAAGACTGAAAAACATTTATCATGTGGGCTTCTGTGTTTAGCATCTGCAAAAGAACTTGTTTTTCTAACAGCTTCTTTTTGCAAAAGGCTCTTACTGCAAAAAAAGTATGAACTTTATTCTTAAAAAGCTTTTAATGAAGCAGTTTCAGTAGTACAACAGACCACCTCAGGAAGGGAAAACATTTACTTTATTGTTTCTGTCCCCTGCTTCTGTCTCTGCTCTGGTGACTGACATTCTTCCAGTGTGCAGGAGGAGCACCACCATCCCACACTCAGCAGCACAAATGCTGAGCTTTCTGAGAAACACAATCACTGTTGTTTTCCCCTGCAGGAGACCTATATGCATAGATATATGCAAGGAGAGAGGGTTTGATCTCTACTGCTGGTTCAGTAAGAAAAATGTATTGCAAAGAAGAGACCAGAAATTAAGCAGAAGGCTAGCAGGAGGTGCAGAAGCCATCCAGTAATACCTGTGCTAAGTGTTGCTCTTTAACCAGGATGGATGGTCACTGTTTGAAACTCCTGGGTTTTAAAGGGGTGGCTCACTTTGCTTTCTGCTTTTCTCTGTTCATTGACCTTGATACTGGAAGGAGGGCAGAGTGATTAGCCACTATTTCACACTGTGGTATTTGCCAAATAAGTAGCAAGTGAAAAGTAGTTCTTAAAAAGGCACCTGGAGTGGGGCTGGGGGGGAAGGAAGGTACATTAGCAGGGTGTTCAGGAGTCTTGCATCTGATAGAACAATCAAGGCTAAATTCAAAGGCAGATGTATAAAGACTAAAATAGTTTAAGAGATTAAGTCCTGAATTTTTAGCATCTAACATAAGACACTTGCATGAAGACTCTCTATGAGCAATCTAGAAATCTTCATCATTGCAAAGGAAAGGGAGAGCTATCTCCTCTTCAGTGACTGCTGAAAAAGCTCCCAGGAGTGCCCTCCTAACAGAGTACTCTCAGCTGAATGCTTGAGGCTAGATGTTGGGAACAGAGGCCATGATCAGTAACTTGGCTGTACTATTCAGGCTTGAGTTTAGACAAAAACTCAATCATAGGCCTCACTGCTCCATTGATGGTGCAGCAGGAGTCTGGCTGCTGTGCAGATATGGAGCCTCTCTCCTGTTTCCTGATGCTCTGCAATGTGCATGGTGATTATCTGCAGAAGAAGGAGCTGCTCACCTGTAGGAATGGAAGCATGATAGTGGTAACCAGAAAGTAACTGAAGCAAACATAGCCAGTACAAGACAGTGGTCAGCATTTGCTAGCCCTCAAGTCATGTGGTGAGTCTCAGTCCAGCTGCCAGGGCACCAAGGTCTCCCTTGCAGAGACCTTCACAGTCAGTGATGCTGAAATGAGAGGGCCATTCCCCGTTACAGTGCCTCTTTCATGGGATGCCTTTCAGCTCTACAGATCTGCCCATACATGCTGTCATGGAGGAGAAGACCGCAAGTTCATAAAGGCACCCTGTGAACTGCAGAGACTGGTCTTCTTGGCACCTGTCCTTCCAAACCCTCACTCACACTGTGCTTTTTTCAAGCATATATAAAATTCCCTTTCATGTAATTGGCAATTTCCCTTCCCTCTCTCATACAGGTTAGGTTAAAAGGGGCAGGAGGTCCTCTTCCGTATTGATTTGTTTTCCTGACCTTTGAGATACATGCAGAGAAGATCAGCAAAAAAGCACTGGAAAAGGAGCAGGACAAAAGCACAGTGCTTGCTCTCATTTAAAGAAGTAAGACAAACACAAGATTTCGCATTGAATAGAAAATAAACTGTCCGCTGAGGAAAAGAAAGAAGCTGCCCGTATGGAGAAGGGACTGTGAGGAGTACCACTTTGCACTGCAACACCCGTGGAGCAGGCTATGAAGATGGAGAGTCAGCCTTCAGAGAGCAGTCACGATCTCAGAGGTTTTTCCCTTTTAATTTTCTTTTCATTTTTACTTCCAAATAAAAGGAAATCAGACAAATTATTTTTAATCCTTTGTATTTACACCCTGCTATTACGCCACTCCCCACCACAGTGCACTGTGTGTGGTACCGTTATATGTGCTGTGGGTTTGGTTAGACATAAAGCAGATGCCCTGATCACTAAAGCTCCCCTGACATTTTCTCGTGAGTGCATCATGGTGGTTTGACCAAATTCTAAGCTGGGTAGTAACATTTTTTCTTTGCTTAATTCCTCCCATGCATTTAATAAGATTTGATATTCATCTTCCCTCCCATATCTTGTAGCACGGTTTTGCCTTGCTGTATTCCACACTAAAAGCAGAAATAGCACAGCAATGAATGAAGTGATTGTTACAAAGCCTTCACCAACCTCACAGGGACATTGTGAGGATTAATTAACTGCTTATTCAGAGATTTTATATCCTAAGATTAAAAATAATATAATCATAATAAACACAGATTCCTACATTATCAGAATCAGTTACTAAAATCCCCAATAAAGTCAATACAAGTTTCCTACTAAAAAAATTTCAGGACTGTATTCCAGTCTCACCTCTGCTAGGAAACAGAAAAGAATTAATGTAGACTAACTTTTACGGTCAGTAAGTTATATCTCATTAAAGACCTGTATAACGTTCTCTTTCATAGTTATGCTGAAACAAATTAGGACCATTTCAATTCTGAAGAGAAGAATTTAAGAAATCTATCCATTTATGTGGCATTGCTAATCCACT
This sequence comes from Strix aluco, assembly GCF_031877795.1. Classification (NCBI taxonomy): domain Eukaryota; kingdom Metazoa; phylum Chordata; class Aves; order Strigiformes; family Strigidae; genus Strix; species Strix aluco. Next base: position 152,649,604 of record NC_133931.1, on the reverse strand, counting down.
TTCAGTTCACACATTTAGTTAATTCAGTTTTCCTCAGCGACTCTGCATAAGCAAATCCTCACTCTGAAGCAACCACCTCCCATCACAGACACTCAGCAGCTTTCACAAGTTCAGTAACCTTGTGGATTTATGTGTTTGGACATGGGCGATGGTTTCTTCAAAGCCTCAAACCTCTGGGACTCAGATCTGAGCGCCAGAGAAGTGAGGAAAATGGAGAGGATATTCCCGTAGCCCCTTGCTCGAGATGTGACCCACGGCTGCTCCAAACCACACTCCAGATGCAGTAACCTTTGAGGGCTGTCAAGCAGCCAAGAGCAGATGGGCTGTGGGTCCCCTGGTGCCATTCCCTCTCATGCCTCATTCATCCCTGGTGCTCAAAGGCAGCTGAGATCGGTCTCTCCATGTAAAATTTACCCCTCCAGGTGCAATGCCCATCCTAAAGGAATCCTCCGTGGAGCACTTGTGTTCATATGGTCAGAATGAGATTAGGAGACTTCCGTGTCCAATTTTTGTACTATGAATACCTGCCAGGGCTTCAGGACCTCACTGCAGGCATAACTTCATTGTTTTAGAGAGAGAAATACTCTGTCAAGTTTCAAACTCTCTGAAAGATGGCACTAATCCACTCCACTGTTACACTACTACCAGGGAGGTCTGCTGAAAGACACCAGCACGAGGACAAAAAGCCCACAAATGGGAAACTGAAGCGGAGTACCCTGACATGCAAAGAACCAATGCTCAATTCAAAACAACCAAAACAATTCTTTCCTTGTGCCCTGAGGCACTGAAATTCTCTCTTAGAGTGACATTCTTTTAAAAGAAGAGTAATCAAATATAAATGCTTTTCAGTGCTGAAGCTGATGCCTGCACCCACGATGCGCAGGGACAAATGCACCTGTGAAGAAAATGCCTTTGTTCCTTTCAGGCTCACATCAGGGCAATGTGCTGTAGATGGCTGCAACTCCTCTAGCTGAATGTAAAGGCGATGCCCTAAAAAAAGAAAACAACATTATTTTTGTGTACAGTTAAATCTGGTATGCCACCAGGGATTCGTTTAAGATACAGGGGTCCTGAGGCTACATGCCACTGATGTATTTTGAAGTTAGGGCAGATCTATTCATTGCTAAGCAAACCTTTACAAATATGTTAGCGTACCCTGCATAAGCCATGGGAGGTGTTTAGGAGACTACAGAGGAATGTTCATTAGAGCTGCTCAGCAGTGAGGAACTGGAGCACAAATGCATTTTGCTGAGAGAGGAATAAACGCACTGCTCAGAGCAGGTTTGCAGATATGTACACCATTATAAAGTGCTTTTACCACAGATTTGTGTCCTTTTCAGCGTCTTTGTTCTAGATTTTCTTGTGTTTTCTCCTTTTTGCACCTTCATTATTCCCAACTGCTCCTTTGCCTCACTGTTTTCCCTCTCTCCTTACCATCTCCAGCTGTGAGGCCACTCCTCCTCCCAGGTCTGAGCAGTCCTAGCAATACAACAGCAGCTCCTCTGACACTTCTCTAGCTCTATAGCCCTCCCTGGCAGGACCTGAACACTTTCAGGCACACAGGCCTGGGTGCACATCAACTCAACGCATTACCTGAACTTTGCATTACTGACTGGTCACCCTAAGAGCTCTATTTTTCTTCTTCCAGGACAGATAAAGAGGTTCTGCAGGGTGGTTCACCCCATTCTCATCTCCTTCTGGAGTGGTCTCGCTTGCGCTGGTTTAGCTTATATGCTTAGGTGATGCTCTTGAATCAGGCACCTCAGCTGGATTTCCCTTTGTCTCAGGGTAACCCGGGTGAATCTGGGCTTCAAACCCTTCCAGACTGATGCACCTTTTGCAGTAGGCTTGGGGGTTGATGTATTTTTTTGCCAGCTCAGGCTAAGGATAAATAATAAATCTGGATTCACTAAAGCTGTATAAATGCAGTCTGCACTGGGTTCAGTTCTTCTCTAACTGTGGAGAAGCTCAAAGCCACCATCAGCTGCACAAACAATATATGAATTCATAATCTGTGAGTTTCAGAGGATGGGGAACAATTACTGTACAATGGTGCACATGTATTATTCAAGCTCCTGAAGCCACCCAGCTGGCAAGACAACAAAAGAACAAAGGTTTTGCAATAAAGTTCATTTTAATTGAAAGACCAAAGAGTCACGTGTGCCTCTCCTTTTAGCCTTAAGGACAGCAGTAAAACTAATGTCATTTTCAGAGCCGCTGCTATTAAAAAGGGGGTGAGGGAGGGCTTTGTTTTCTAACTATCAGAAGCCATATTCACTTTTAATGCCTGTCTATGCTACTCTACCATTATACAGGTGAGACCATGGTGACATACAATTTGCTTTTTATGGATTATATGGCCTGTCACATCAAATGTTAAACTAGATATTACCAGAGAAGGGATAAACTCTATAAAGATCTGGTTCTGTAAACTCAGCCCACATTCATGACACCAGTATACAAAATCGGTGTGGGATGGGAAGCTCTTGGCATAAGAAATAGCTCAAAACAAAATTAACTTAGGTTCTCTGATATAGACACAAGTGTACATATGGCTGTCTTCAGGACAAACTCACGCACCACGCTACATGTCAGGATGGTGACATTTCTTTTTTTTTTTCTTGGTTAACAAATCACTAAGGGCAGTTTTGCACGGTTCACATCTGCAGTTTTGCACAACTCGAGGTTCAAGTCCCAGAGTGACTGAAACCGCTGGTACAGCCTGTTCCAAGCACACATATTTATGAGGACAAAGCTTGTGAGATCAGAAAGAGAGATCCAGATGAAGCCAGTCTCTGGCTAACTAACTGCTGCATCCCTCGATGTGTAAACCTGTATGCTATACGTTTCATCCTCCTCATGAATTCTCCTAGAGTGACCTGCTGCTATTAATAGCTTGCTACCATCAGGGTCCAGCATGGCATATCAGAGAGAAAGAATTTGCTCCTTTTTGGAAAAGGCAGACAGCTACAGTGTTCCCTGCCCAGCTTCTCTGAGCCGCTCACTATGCTGTACTCTACCCATGTAAGGGCAAATTTCGTGGCCCCCTTCATTGGTTTAAAAGTGTATGCAGCAGATGAGTTAGGTAGAAATAAAATGTGGATTCACTGTAGTGGGATGGTTGTAGTAGATACAGACTTTCACACCTGCTGCAAATGGATATTCTCCTGGGCAGCTGCAGTCACTGGGAAACTGCTCTCCTGAAGCAAGGAAAGGGGTATTCTGTGCAGAAATGGGCTCTGACTTCTTGCCAGGACAACAGGATCTGCTTGATTAGACAGAGGTGTTTTGCCCATACCCTATAGGACAGCACATCTGCTTTGTTGGGAACCTAAGCCCTTTATTTAGGGCCAAATCTTGTTTGACCAAGTCAAAAGTCCCACTTGCATAGGATCAAAAGTTAAAAGTCCCAAATAGCATAGGATCAGACTCTTAATCTTTCAACACATTCAGGAGCAGAGAATTCAGTGAATTTCAGTCTTTTACTGAAATCTCTGGCTAGGGAACCACAGTTTGCTCCATCCTGAGCTCCCTGCAGCACTTTATTTCAGACCTCCAAAAATTCTCACCAAATTTAAAGTTGCCCAGATTCCTTTTCATTTTCTTTTTTAAAGGGTGGAAGTTTTTTGTTTGTTTGTTTTAGCTTGGGAAATGGATTGTTTCTGAATAGCTGATTGCAGCATTGATTCCTCCCTTTCTATCATGCAGGGTGAATATAGATACTTTAATAATGCTCTAAGACTGTGCCTGCCCTGTACCGGAAACTACTCTTTAGTTTTGTTCTGCAAAACATATATGCATTGCTTACTGTTTGTTGGCCTCTGGTCAAAGGAAATAATAAATGAGCACAATAAATTTAAGAGGTGGAAGAACAGAGATCTCTTGGATGCGAAAACATCACTGCTAGCAATTTCAAAACCTTGCTCCACTTGCCCCAGCCCCTCCAAACCCTGTCCCACTCCTGCCTTCCAGGATATCATCAGTCCTGGAGCTGGGGAGAAGCCAAACGAATGACAGCTGCTGAACTCCAGCTTCTGCAAACAGTCCAAGCACAATCTGCTCCTTTCCAGATCACTTGGGGGGGAAAAAATTACCCTTCCATTTTTTAAGCATACATTTTGTATTTAAAAGACCACACACAGTCCAGAGCTTTGAAATGATACTGTGGGATTCAAAAGGATATTTTCTGGCCATAATGATTTATGGTGCTGCATCAGAGCCCTCTTTGAAGAAACGAGGTGAAGCCAAGTGGCTTTGGCAGGAAGGAAAATGGCCATCCAATGATACGTCCAGACATCAGGTTTAAAACAAATAAAGACGCAAGCATCACTGCAGGATGTTGCAAAGACCAGAATTACAAACGGGTTAAAAAAGGGATTAGACAAATTTGTGGAGACTGCGCCCACTGGCAGCTATTAAATATGGGGATCTGGCTGCAGTCTCTGGCTTGTGAAGTTCCCTAATTCACTGATTGCCAGCAACTGCTAGATTTTATTGAAGAAAGATGTCTCTACGTGCCCTGTCATTGTAGCCTTTCCTCAGCTGTCACCAAGAAAAGGCAGTGTGCTGATACAGCTCTGGGCCTCATGCAGGAGTGGGAAGTGCTATTTGCTCTGCTGAGTTACGCCGGGCTGTGCGGGTGAGTGCTGCCGGCTGCACAGGGGGGGTCTCATCAACTGAACGTACAGAGGTTTTCAGTGGACACTAAATGCAGAGCAGGTGGGAGGAAGGATCCTCTGCCACGCTTGCTCAGGAGCAAGGTGGGTATGTGCATCCTAATGCAGCTCCCAGGAGGCTGACAACTATAAGAAAATGCACTCATTAGGTTCCTTGCAGGACTTCTGGAAAAAAATACACACCCCTCAGTAAAGTCTTTAACACTGAACACAAACACTGCAGTGTAGTCAGCAGGAATCCCCTCCACAAATCCAAAATACAGCCCAGGATTGAGAGCTTATGCAACAATATCCTCACTCAGGTGGAAAAAAAGCACAGGGAGAGTCTCCGAGGTTGCAGCCCGGAGAGAGGAAGCTGTACTCTGGGGAAAGGCTTACCCCAGGCTCTCCAGCAACATCCCCGGGTCTCCGTACCTCACTGAAGAACCACCCAGATGTATTTTCAGAAAAAATGCAATTGAGATCAGACTTTGAAAATACCCACTAGCTTCTGTAAAACAGAAACCCTTGCCATAAGCAGCTCCCCACAAGATGCAAAGCTCTCAGTGTTGGTGAAGATCCTGCCGTGAGGTTACCTACCCAAGCAAGAAGGGATATCTCCTCAAAGTCTAGCCCCCTTCTCAAGAAAAGAGCATTTGAAATTCTGTATTCTTGCTCAAAAAATCCACTGACCGATCTCTGCATTTTAATAACATGACATAGCAGAGTCATCCTGCATTTTGAGCGGTTTGGGTTTTTTTCCAAGTAAATGTTCCCTCCCTAATACCTGTAAGCAGATTTTTTCTGTAAGCAGACTAATATCTATAAGCAGACTTTAACGCCAATCCTGTATAGCACCTGTAAGCCATCTGGAAGATGAACGGCTACACAGACACAAGCAGCCTACCCCAAAGTTATGGCAATGAGAGATAATGATCCTGGCTGCAAAGGCAGAGACAGAGCACAATTCTCAATACCATCTTTCTAAAGCCTTCTCTCAGCCATAACTCTTCTCCTGGAGCAGTCACACCAAGCCTGGTCTCATTCTCCTCATGTTTATACAGATGTAAACCCAGGAATATATTTATTACAGTTGGGAGTGGGGATTTTCCTCCTTTCTCAAGCAGTAGAGTGGCATTTTACCAAATCGATGTCAGGGTCACTTTGTTAGCTAGCAAAAAAATAAAAAGCACTTGCTGAACTCTGTGAGATTGTGCTTTGGCCTGCACATCTTCCAGCGCCCAGCACTAAATGTCACCACAAAGGGCAAGGACAGGGACCAGTCAGACGGTCCCCAAATGAGCACGTCCGTGTGGTGCTGGTGGCAAACAGCTGGAAACAGCCAGCCCTCTTACTCATCCCCTCCTTCACTGCTACAGCTTGTACCCAACTGTAAAAACACCAAGCACTGACTACATGTGAGGCAGCAAAGCCTTAAGAGAGGTAAGGTGCACAGAGGAAAAAAAATGATGCGATGACTAAAACAGGCACCAGGGACTCCAGGGATGTGGGTGCTGCATGACACCAGGCAGCTCAGCCCCTGGTTCTGCATGCCTTCCCGCACCGCAGCGGTGGTGGAGGCTTAATGAGTGCTTGGGAATCCTGCAACTTTTTTTTAATTACATTGTGCTGCACTGTGAGCTTTTGCTATAACAGGTCTGGCTGAAATACCATGCACTACGATCTGCTCAAAAGTCACCTCAGCATTAAAAATGATTGGAAAAAATACATCTAGAATTCATTTTAATGTGCATATTTTTCTCTCCATCCTATTCTAACTCCCCCTTTTTTTCCTATCCCTCCTCTCTCTTTTTATTTCAGCATAGCCTGTAAAAGGCTGGTCCAGGTCTTTGACTTCTGATTCCTGTAGGTCTTATGTTCAAATCCCCAAGTGGCAGCAGCAGGTGGAGTAGAGGCAGATGACCTCTTCAAATTTTTAGGGTTTTAAAATGGATATTGAACCATTTATGGAAGGGATTAAATGCTTTTTCTTCCAGTCCAAAGGACCTTTTAGAAGCAAGAAGTAGCTGAAGGTAGGGAAAGACTTCTATTTAAATGAAGCAAAGCTTTAAATAAATTATGGTTTCCCAAGGAAATGAGACTTGCAGACTGATTCCTCAGACATCTTTCAGGCTGGCTGGTCAGGCTCAGCCAGATTTGCCAAATGGGCAGACACCTCAGATTCCTGTGAGCTTCAAGGCAGTCCACAGAGAAGAAAAGCATCACGTTAGGTCATCCACCATGCTGATTAACTATGAATGCTGTCACTACTTCTCCAGTCTCCCCATCCAAGTGGGGATGTGAGCAGGGAGGAAGAGGAAGGAAGCAGCCAGGAGCATCGTGGCTCCTGGGAGAGGTAGGAGGCACAGTTAGGAACCTGAGGATGCTGCAGCAAGGCTTTAGCAGCCTTTTGGGGAATCAGCTACAGCTCCAATAGCCAGCTGGAGAGCACCGGGCCTGATTGTGTCTGTCAGGAAGCCAGGAATCACTCTGCTGGTGCTTTTTTTTAGATAACAAGAGGACCAGTAAGAGCTGGTAGGGCTGTCAGAAGGCGGCTGCTGCAAAGGCCAGGGATGTTCTCCAGTCTCACAAAATCTATCCCAATGGGATCAAATAGGACTCATCTCACTATTCACATTGCAACATAGAAGTCTGCTACTCAGCTGATCACCCCTGTCTCTATCTATAGAAAAACGGGAAGAACAACACAGTTTTAGGGTGCCATGACCTAATTTAGGATAAGAAAAGGAAGATCCAAGACTATGTTAGTTATGTGTATGCTGACTGTAATGGAAGCCTAGGGTCACTGCTGCAGAATCCGGGATGGGGAAAACCTTCTTCAGGTTGGTAAATCCCATCCAGTAGTCCCTCTAACCTCTTTTTCTTGAGCCTGCCATCCAAAAAGAAATTACGCTCCCACAAGCAGGTATTTTCAGCAGAGAGGGTATCCAAAACCCCAGGTCAACTCACTCAAAGCCCTGTACCCTAAATACAGAGAAGCACTCTCCTGCGCCCAGCGGTCCTCTCTGCAGCCCCAGCCAATTTCCCATCCTTCAGCCAGGGAGAAGGCACAAGAGCAGGAGAGCAAGCACACAACCAGGCTGCGATCATAAGCACAAGGGAGGGACCAAACAGCACTTTCTACAGAGGGAACTCCCAGCTACACACTAGCCGCCTGCCAGCCACACCGAGCCGTGCAGCGGCGTGTCTAGCCGGTAGCACCGCACCCCCAGAGACCTAATTTGCAGAGGCTGCAAATAATGAAGAATACCTCAAAGAAAAAAAGCATCCTATTAAAAACTTCTCTTTTTAAAAGGATTTCTGCAGTCACCCTGCTTCACGTCTTCAACCATGGGGTAAAGGTAAGAGCCACTTCTGTTGCCCAGGCATCCCCCATGTCAGTAAATCCCCTTGAAGGCTCTTTCTGAACTGCCTCTCTCTGCGGCTCCTGCACAGCACAAGCAGATCTGAACATCCAACTGCAGATCCACCAGACCTCACTCCTGTTGTCATCCCCAAGACTTCATCTGCCATCCTCCTCCACCAACAGCTACCTGCCTTTGCCATGAGACACCATCCCGTGTTACTCAGCAGGACGGATTTCTTTAGCCAGGAAACTCTGCTATTCCATGCGATCTTTTCCCCTCGCCTTGCCAAGCAGCAGACAAGGTCTCCAGGTGCCTCTGGAAGGGGACAACCAGGGAAAGCAGCAAAGGAGCCACTGAGCCAGTTCTCAGTCTGCTGCAGGCCCCAGAAGGATCTGGGGAGATGCACAAGATGAAGGAAAGCCTGTGCACTAATGGTCTCATGCACTAGGACCAAAATGACTGCCTGCTCCTCCTGAACACAACTCCTATGTGCCTGGCTTTGATAACATAGCGCACACCTTTGCAGCAGTCATGAAGACACAGTCTGACCTTGAAGCCAAGGCTCTTACAGACCTGGACCTGCCATGCAGGTCTGCAGGGGAGTGAACTGTGGAACCCTGCGAACATTCCTTGCCTCTCCGCTGTAGGTTCGATGGAGATGGCGTGCAACACACTGAGTCAGATGCCAGACCCCAACCCTCTGAGCGCTCAAGAGACACAACCCCAGAGAAACCTCCAGCTGGAAACAGACAAGGAGGGAAAAAAGCATGCCACAGATAACCCTTTTCTTTTCCCACCATGCCTCTCTAACCTCTGTATGTGACATGTACAGCTAATCATGATTGCTCCCTGTGATAGTGATTTGCATCTTTTTGGTAACTATCCCATCACCTGCACAAAGCAGATAATTCAGTGGGCCTGCTAGTGCCATTCAGCAGCCACGTCCCCAGGTTATAAAGTGCTGATTGGAAAATTTTAATGACTAGGGGCTGGAGAAATCTTAAATTGATGGCAATATATGTTGAAGTCTCTTAAATAATGTGAAATGCCCTTTTGGCTGGAAAGGGCTGGATGAACCTGTGGTTGAGAAGTTGTTAAATTACATCCCATGGCTGGCTGCTTGTCTTGGGAAGGTACTGAATGATAAGTGCGCAAATTATCGTTACTGCACAGAGCAAAACTATTTCCAGCAGAGATGATTTGATAAAAGAGAAGTTATTTGTCATGATTAAAACCAGTGCATTTGTACTTCTCCACATTGAACAGATCCTGAACTGGCAATCATCTTCCAAAAAGGTACCTGAGCCTGATTTAAAGGGCTTTATGACTGTTTTAAAGGATGGGTTTTTCTCTCATGGAGAAAGAAGACTTTAATATCTAAATTGCTATGTTTCTGGGAATTATTTCCCTGTTCATTGCATGCAGCTTGATTTCATTTTTTTTCACACCCTTTTGTCGTATTTGACTTTTCCTAAAAAAACCCTAAGAAACACTCTTTTGCAAACAAGAAGAAAATGGTAGCAGAGAGTTGTGTCTTCTACACCTTCATTTTGGGCCCTGCAGAGACAGACAAGGCTTAAATTAATTTTCAGTGGTTGGCTGCTCAGTGATAGAGGGGATTAGGTGGTAGAGTCAGTTTTGTTGCAAGAGACAGAGTGACTTCAGTTTGCTTTAACTACCACAGCTGGAAGCTAACCGTTAGCTACTGCCTGGTGGCTTCTTGAACCTCTCAGGAGACCTCTCAGGAGACAACTCAAATGAATTTGATATAAGGTCCTATGAGCTATCATATAAAATACGAGCTTTCCATACAGCTCTACAGGGTACCAAAGCCATGTTGGGCAAGGTGAAGCTGGCAACATTCGGTAAGTTTAATGGATAAAGGAAGGGTGCTATTCTCCAGTACCATTATTGCAGGATCCTTTAGCTCAGGTCAGTTACATGAAACAGTTAGGTGGAACTACCTATAGAGTACTATGACTGCCACAAGGAACAGACGAGAGCCATCAATAGCACCAATATACAGTAGCCCTTGCATGGGAAGAGCCCAATCATATTCCCAAACCATTCCCTTTCCCATCCCTGAGGTCACAGGGGACTTGGTTACTTTTTCTTCCTTGAAACAGCATGCAAACCCCACTTCATGATAATCTGAAGCTTATAGTCCACCAAGGTAGCTAAACGTGTCTGGGCCAAAAGACAAGAATAAAAGCTACTACTTTGTTGGGACTGACTCACATGCATAGAGTATGTGAATTCTAGTTTTCTGAACTTAAAGTTCTTTACAGTATTCTTGAGGTCTTCCAAGGAAAATGTCATTGTTGACATTTTGGCATTAACTTACAAGCCTGCTGTCTCCTATTAGTACAGTAGTAGCTGGTTTAGGTTTGATTATCAAATCACCTAACCTAACCTTCCATCTAATATGAGCCAAGGGCTAATACGGGTGAGATATTTACCCTCCTGCAGTTCAACCAAGCTCACCTGCATCTGACTACAGTGCCCCTTTCAAGACAGTCCCTTGACCTGAACTCTTCCAGAGAGATGATTCAGTGCAGTCATTTCAAACAAAAGTACCTTTGAAAAAGGGGGAAAAAATTCCACCCATAACTATATAATGATAATATTGCAGTACCTAGAGCACCAGTGCTTTCCAAAGCCTTGCTAAAGCCATCACCAAAGGGGAGAAAACATCACCTTGCACTGACATGATCCCTTCTGGCAAGATCCATATCCAGGGACTTTGTAGTTTTTCTCCTCTTGTATTGCAGGAGTTGAAATGTTATTACAGATTACTCCTTTCGGTATTTTTTCCTTTCTTTCTCTGTTTATTTATTTATTTATATTTTGATAAAATTCTATGCCCATGAAAGTCAGACATTCTTTGAGGTTTTCTGATGCTCTGAACAGGCAAAGCCCCAATAACAGTTAATTCACAGAGAGTGTATTCAACAAAGCAAGCTTAAAAGAAGAGTTGGAATTAAAGATCAGTTGGAGGACCAAAACACGTTCTTTAAATCTGCATGCTTGCCAGCCAAACAAGCATAGGGCAGCAGTAGGATTTCATAACTAGGTTCTCACAGGGCTCTTCATGCTGCCCTGACAGGAGACATCATGGAATATTTTTCTTCAGCTGCACTTCAGTATTAAACTCAGCTCCATCACACCTCAGCAGAGTTGTGTCTTCTCAAATCAGGGACAAATTTGGCCAAGAAGCTTCAATGAGAGCAGCACATAGATAACCCCGAGCAAAACTCAATTCTGTCAAAATGTCTGTTTTCCATCTCCATTAAAAAAACACATCCCAGCATATAATCACACAACTGGCAGAATGTGGATCTCCTTTAGCATGCAATTCATCTGAGACCCGCTCTTTCTGTCTTGACTTCTTTTATTTTCAGTGAAAGACCAGATCTCTCAGCTCACCCCTGGCACACCTGGGCTTGTGCAGGAGTGCGACCTCATCACCGAGAGCTTTCTATGTTACATGGACCAAAGGACAAAGTGGTACCCATGCCCTCACTACCCTTACTGACCTCACCAGAAAAGGGGCCAGATGCTAAGAGCAGAAACTGCAGAAGGGACATTTTTGGTGACTTCTCTGCTTTGCTGAAGTCCAAATGCTTTAAGGCACCTTCCACGAGAAAAGTTTCGTGAGAGAGAAAATACTAGGGTGCTGTCACAGAGTAGATTAACTTCTGGTGTGCAACAAAGATCATCATGTAGCAGTGAATAAAAAAAGTGGGTTAGCTCCCATATTCGGTGTACATCAGAAGAGGGCAAATTCTATATTGCCATTGCAGAGAGGTGGGGATGAGTCTCTTGAACCAAGTAACGAGCGATAGGACAAGAGGGAATGGCCTCAAGCTGCACCAGGGAAGGGTTAGACTGGATATTAGGAAGTATTTCTTTCCAGAACGGGTTGTTGGGCGTTGTAATGGGCTGCCCAGGGCGGTGGTGGAGTCCCCATCCCTGGAGGTGTTTAAGAGTCGGGTTGGCACAGTGCTGAGGGATATGGTGTAGTTGAGAATGGTCAGTGTGAGGTTAATGGTTGGACTAGATGATCTTCAAGGTCTTTTCCAACCGAGATGATTCTGTGATTCTGTGAAATCAGGTGTGGAGCAGCACCACTTACCTTCAGCTATGCCCTTGGGAAGGGAAGGAAAATCCAGGGTCTTCCACAGCTCTGGACAGGAGTCAATAACCCAGTAACCCTGCTGTCCTCCTGTGCCCCAGCTGGGCTCCTTCTCATCCACTGCCATCACCATGCTGGATGGGAAGAATGAAAACAAATGGCAAAACTCAGAAGCTGATCCAAAATTGGAATTATCCTCCTCCAACTGACTTCATGAACCAGCACTTTATCAGAGTCTGGATTCCTTACAAAGACATGACAGTCTTGGAAATATTGAAGTAACTCCAGCTGTTTAATTTCTAACAGTGCTTTGAAAACTCACCCAGGTCCGGTTGAGCAAAGCATTCCCCTACTTGCTCAGCTTGAGTTGTGCTAGAGGAGTGGGCCTGGATTAAAGCAAACGCTTAAAATAACACATATGAATAATTGGTTTGCTAATTTGGGTTTTTAAAGTTGAAAATGTCCTCTTATAAAGTCAGGGAGGAGGTATGATTCTGATTTTCAACAGCATCACTAAGTGTAATAGCTGTCAGATGTTTATGTATACTGAATATATGTGCAGCAGATAACCTAAAACTGCATTGACTCAAACTATACACAATGAGTAATAGTTTTAGTGCTCATGCACTAATAAAAAATGCCATGCTCCATTTATGTTTCTGCTCCCCAGTGTCTCCCTTGTAGTAACCTAGGGCAGTGATGGAAAACAAGCTAATACCACCCCCAGTTTGCCAGGATTCCCTTTTCAAAAACCCCAGAGCAACAGGGCAAGCTCTTAGTGGCATTCTGCATTAGCAATTCTGCCCCCACAGGGGATGAAATGAATTTTCATCGTCTTGACTCACAGAGATGGAGAGCAAGGGTCTTGATCTCTGCCCAGGCATCTACAGTGCTACCTGCAGCAGAGGGAATGCTGCAAAGTCAGAAGCACTGGCTATGCAACAGTACACCCTAAAATGGATTAAGAAAGGCCATATTGCATCAAAACAAGGGTTTGTCTAGCTCAGTAGCCTCTCTCTGACAGTGGTCAGAAGCAGATGTTTAGAAAGAACAGAAAGAGGGTTTGTGCACAAAGATCTTTCCTTGATACGACCTCTCAGCTTCTGCCTGTCAGCAGTTTAGGCACTCTCTGGGTCTCAGTTTGCATTTTAGTTACCAATTGATCCATCCTCCCCATTTCTGCCCAAAATTTTGCTAAAACCATTTACTCTTAGGGCTGCCACAGGAATCTGTGGCTGTAGCTCCAACAAGCTGTTTCTGTTGTCAGTGAGTTACTGGCATGCAAAACTGGGGACTTGTTCTGCTGTTCTGGGGAATCCAAAAGGACCAAGTTTATGAACTTGATGTAGCTGATCACGAATGAGCCAAACAAAAGGTGCTTGCTACTTAGCCTGTCGATTTGTTACCTCTCCACTCTGCCACTGGACCTTCACTGAGCAGCCACGTTATGCTGATGCCCATGTTCCTCCATGCCCTTCCCTTCCCCTACAGCATCTGGTGTCAGCCTGCAAGGTCCTGAGGGTAGACAGCAATGTAGTTGTACTCTGAGAGGTCTAACAAGCTCCTGGTAACTGAAAAATATAATGACTTATAGCCCTATTTAGTCTAGGCTATTAAAGTATGCACAGCTGGCTAAACTCACCCATATTCTGCTAGGCAATTTACTTGAGATGGTTGACAACCAACACATAAATGACAAAGCTACTTTGTTGTAGAGGAAAAGCATGTGGGTACTTAAGATATTGATGAACTGGACTATAAGCGGATTATCACAACACTATGAGTAGAGACTAATTTCCCAGTAGAAAAATCCTTTTGAAATACAAGACAAAATGTCAATCCATTTACTAGTAACACATATTTAAAACATTTCTCTTGTTTTGCTCCCTGCTACCAATTCTCAGCCTTCAAATGATACAGAACTGAGAGAAATGTCCAGCATTTAAACACCACATAACTTTCAGATGATCTGGATCTCAAGATCTGGAAGTTTGGGATTTGGTGGAAATGTAAAAGGTTCATACAGTTCCACAGTCTATCCAAATTGCCTCCAGAGTCTAAAAACACAAACACATAGATTTTTCCCTGGAGATGACTGCTGCGGGGCAGGAGGATTTCTCCTGTGGACTGGTAGAGTAATCCAGGACCTTCTAGCTATACCTTCAGGGCCTCTTCCAGCCCCTGTTTTAGTCACATGCAAAATTCCCTTTGATTTTTGTGTGACAAAGAGAACATACAGAATGAAACCCCAACTGGAGGGACACCACTACTTTCAGTTGAAATACAATGGCCAAAAGGAAAAAAAAAGAAAATGAAACTGGAAGGAAGCTGTGGAGAAACCCTGGTGCATATTGTAAAAATACAGAAGTCTCTATAAGATATCTCTCATTAACATTTGGTGGAGAACTTAGAGGAACTACCTCTTCTTTGGGCAAATCACAGCTCACCTGTGGCAATCTGTGGATGGATCACCCAAGCTACGGATTCAGCATCTCTTAGGGCACATGAGCCCAGTGCCATGCCATTCACACTTGCTACTCAGACTGGGCTCTACCATTCCCGAAACTCTGCTGCTGAGCATTCGGGGCCAAAGAGAGCACATGTCTCTGTCATCTCTAATTGCAGTATTTTCCTGTGAGGAAGAAGGCCTGGGATGAAGTTTCTAGTGTTAGGACTGGTTCTGTGTTTTAGAAAGTGACTCTTTAACTTAAAAAATAGGTCCAGAAGCAGGACCCATGTGCTCTATGATAGTGGAGCAGCCACTGACAAGCAGGAGCCAGGTGCCCTGGGGCTGCCTTCAGCTGAGAGCCAGAAGCTGCTGGGAGTGGGCTGAAATTGGGCAGGGAGGGCTGAGCAGAGGGAAGTCCAACTGGGGGGGGACTGTTAATGGCACAGCTCAAAGGTGCTGCTCCAAAATTAACTGAAGACATGGGGAATATTTCCACCCATGTCTTTGGGTTACGATTTGGGAGCCATTTCAGGAAAATGCATCAGCACATGATAAATCCAACTGAAGATGATGACATTTAATCACATCTTTAATTCCGACCTCACACTTACATATGCACCTGCATAGGAGGCTGACAGCAGCACTCCCATTAACTTCCACTTTTCAGACTTCCCAGCGGATCAGATCCTTACATCACCAGGGTCACCTAACTCAGCTGGAACAATACACAGGTCACCTGTCTAGACATAAATCTATTTCTGAAAAAAAAAAAAAAGAAAAAAAAAAGAGAGGGAGAGGGAAGAATGAAATTCTTTTAAGCCATTTTCATATCCCAGACCTTCAAACAATGCAATTTCACAGCCAATTTTGGGTCCTGGTTTTGGTTTTGCCGACAAAAGCAGATATATGATTTTTAAAACCATTGAAAGTGTCCCACTGAGGCAAAACTCAAACTCCCGTGCCTGGCTGCCATCCTGCAGGATCAGGCCCAACAGCGGAGCAGGTGGCGTGTGGGTCACCCGCGCCTGTGTGACAAACTGTGATAATTGGATTGTTTGGGGAGCGGGGGAGGGATGCAACCGCTGTGTACAAACCTCAGGAGGGAATTAAAAGCGAGTCTGCATCCTGGTTAATAGCGCTCTATAAAAATGCAAAGTGGCTAATGATAAGCAAAGGAAGTTCCATTAAGCCATGCGCCTGGCACGAAGGGGCATCATTGACCCCACGAAGGATATTTGCTGGGAATGGTCAGGCAGCAGAAACAGGTGCAGAAATAAAAGCAAACCAACAGCTCATTTTAAACTCCCCAATCTGCAATGTTAATGAACACGAGGGCTGGGGAGAGCCAAAAAGACTAAAGTAGCCAGACTGTAATTTTTCATGCCCATTAAAGTCACAGGCATGCTCAAAATCAGAGGAAAATCTGGCCATGGCTTGCCTAGCGCTGGCCATCCATTAGCCCTGCACGGCGGTACACCGCACCGAGAGCTTGCTGAGGTTATTTGGGGTGGAGTGGGATGGAGGGCAAGGAAAGAGCACGGGGAAAAAGTTCTCCTCAGCCCCAAGCACCCGCCAAGCTATGATACGGTCAGTAAGGAAAGGAACTCTCATTGGGCCGATAATGAGCCGTCCTCATTATAAGATTAGATGCCAGAGTGAACAACACCCTCTTAATAATGCACACATCACTATGACAACCACGGAGTTTGATACCCGAGGACAACTTTATTGTGCTTGTGAAATTTCCTTATTTAAAAAACACTATTTATAGTTATCAGACATCTATTCACCATATCCACCCTCCTTCTTGTCTCTTCGCCTTCCTTGTTTCCAAGGCAGGATCGGCCAAAGTGTTTATGTGCTGCTCCTAAGGTTAGCAAACTGCTGCAAGTATCAGCGCCAGAGTCTGCTGACATAATTATCCTGCTAGCCCATACATAATTAGTAAAGCTAAGCCCAAACTATATTAATACCAGGATTAATTACGGTGGAAGCATAAACAAGGATATTAATGCTATGAAAGTAGCAGTACGGATATTCAACAGCCCATATGCTTGTCTGTAGGACCACTAGGGATTGTGTTGAATCGGGAGCTGTGCGGTGCCCTGACTGTAATGAGAAATGAGAAAACTGCTGAAAAATTGATGCCGCCTGCAGATTGCACAATCCGCTGAACAGCAGGGGGTCGGCTTCTTACATCTCCCACTCTCGGTACAATATGCTAATTTCTGCATGCATACGAGTGTAAAAGGAAAGAAGAAAAGATTTCACAAAAGGAAAAAAATGCAAATGACAACCACAAAGATCACTGCAGAGAAATCCATGAGCTTTATATGGATTAACTGTGTTGGAGCTAGTGCTCGTCTGAGTTTAACCCTTTCTGTCCTAGACCCTTTGGCAGGTCCTTTTTGTGGTGCAGAGGAATACTTGCGGCTCCTTTGTGGGAAGGGAGGGAGTGAGGGGAGGGCAGTGGGGAGCTGAAAGGATGGAAAGGATCTTTTCTGCTCTTTTCCATGACTGCACCCCTCTTGCTTTAACACTGACAAGGAGGCAAGGGTCTGGAAGGGGGGGAAAAAGGGACTGGGAGGGGAGTTGAGAAAAGGAGGCTAACTAAATGTTGGTAGCGTTTGAGAGAAGACCTCTACGCCCAGGCTGGTCCACCTTTAACTGTGAAGGACTGGCAACAGACCCTCCCTAGTCCTGCAAGAGCTCCTCTAACTCCCTATGCCCCTTAGAGAGTGACTTTGCAGCATGTGGTCAGCAAGGTCCTCCTAATAACGTGCTACAAAATCCTCATCAAGAAGACAATTACTCCATGATTATTTTCTACTCCCGATTCACCACCTCGTCCTCCCAGGCAAAAGAAACAGATGTGCTGGCTTGATGACAAGCCCATCTCTTCACTGGAGACAGCCGATGCGCCGGTGGTCCTGCGGTTCCCGGCGCGCCCAGAATTTGCAGCACGCCTGCAGACAAGTGGGCTCCAGCAGCGCCCAGACAATTCCGCTGCCATTTGCATTTGCCTTGCTTCCAGAGGGAGCCTAACCCTGACCTCAGCCTGCCCCTCTCTGCTGCCCATGGGACCCGAGGGAATCGCTTCTACCGCAGCTCCAGGGAGAAAACTAGCCCCTCTGCCTTGCATATAGTGCTGCCAGTGTGGGATAAAACCCCCAGATGCCAACTCTCGTATAGATAGTGGAGGGATGGGTGTCCATAAAACCCCGCTCTTCCTTCAGGTGCTGCTGGTGGGGGCCACCCACCCAACGGTTTAAGCCTCTCTTGCAGCAGAACAGGAAGGCAAAGAGCATCTCCTCCCCAGCCTGCAGGGGGGAAATACCTATGTTTCTGCAATAAGACAAATCAAAGCCTTAATTCTTCTCCAATAATTAAAGAGATTAGTTGCTCTCTCTTTAGTAGCAGCAGGAGCAGCAGCAGGTGCTGTTATGCTTGGTCCGATGTATGCATAATGCATGTTCTGTATGCAATCGCTGTGTCCAAGCGTGAACAGAAACCTTAGAAATATTTGTCATTAAAAAGTTGCCACTGGGCTTGTGTAATAGAGTAAGTGCTCAGCAAAAAGAAATTGTTTGCTTGTTTGTTTTAAATAGTTTTGGAAATAATTTAGCACTCCTGGAAAAAATACTACTGCTCTGGCAGCCCAGAGCACAAAGAGCAAAATGCCTGTCTCACGCCCAGCAGGGAGAGAGATGTGCATCTTAGGATGCCCAAACCTGGACAGACATGTGCAGTGAACAGGAGAGGTGGCAGAAGAGAAAAATATGAAGAAGTCCATCCTGCCTCCCTATCTGAATGTGGCAGAGACTGTGAGAAAGAAGGAGGACAAATGTTTTGAGGTTTTTTGTGGCATAAATTTGCCACCAGAAACTGGCACAACAACCAGTGACCACCCTGCAGGTTTCAGTACCGATGTGAATCTTCAACCCACAAATGAAAAACATTTGTATCCCACTGGAAAGTCTCCAATCACCTTCTGAGTGTCCTCCCATCCACTAACCTTCTCCCTCAAATATATCATCTCCCCTCCTCCTCCTTGCGTCTTTTACCCTCAGCACTGATTACATTCATTGCTGATTTTTAAGGACTTTTTTTCCTGATTGTGACTCATCAATTTGATTTTAAATTTTGTATCTCTGATTGCTTGTACACACCCTTCTTCCCCTGATGAGTATTCTTCCCACCAAATTATATCGAGTCTTTTCCCTGGTCTGATGCTGGAACCTGTAAAAGCAGGTGAATTCTCACCTGGGAGATCTTTACAGCAGATCCTTCTTCGTGAGAGTTGTATAATGCCTTATAGATCCTGATTCAGAGTATCACCTAACTACAGCAGGTCAGAACGGCTCTGACCCAGGTTGCACATGCAGGGATCATACCCTATCCAAAATCTTCTGACTCCACAGCAGTAACAGACAAAGAAGAGCAGTTGGCCAACAACAAAGAATATGCATTTCTTGCCTCTTCTTAAATACTTTTGCATGCAGCTGAACAGGGGCATTGGTACAAAGAACAGCCAGTCCCCTAATATTTGTGCAAGAAAAGTCCCTTTAGGTAGACATTCAAATAGCAAACAAATAAGTAAGCAAAGTAAGAGTTGTTATTGAGTAGTCATCATTTGGAATAGCAATGAATATTTGAAAACAACTTTTCTACTGTATTTGATCAGCTCTGCCATTGTAACAGCCATCCTGAGGCTACACAGAAAGTCTAGGGTGGCACTAAAATTTCTTCTTGTTCTGTTTGCACCAGCCTGACAGACTAAGAATATGAATGCTGTGCTTAACCTGTTGGAGTTAAAAGGTGTTTGGGGAAAGGGGGAAGCAGTGTGTTTATAGCAGAAAGATTGTCGCCCTAAATGATAGAGTAGCACAAGAAGATACGGTTATGAATATCACAGGAAGAAAAACCCAAGACTCAGGTGAAAGAATATCTTGTTGATAGTAATTTAGAGCTGCTATGTTTCAGGAATAAGCTGCCCACTCCTGAAATCCCTCTATCCAAAGCTGTTAGTCGGAGCCAGCCAGCTGGAGAAAATGTGGAGAATGGAGAGCAGAGAAAAACACCAAGTCAAATGGGGCAAGCAAGGATCTCCCCACCATCCAGGCGTCCTTGCAGCGGCTGTGGGGCAGGGATCCACACAAGGCACCAGCACCCAGGGGCACATGGGTGCTGCGGGGGGTTACAGCATGCTGCCAGATCTCATCCCCCAGGCAGCGCAGCAGTACCCGTGCCAAATCCACCACAATCAGGCGAACTACGTCAGATTAAACCAGCTCATTAAGGTGGCCTCTCGGATTAATAATGAAGGCTTCTCCTTTATATAAGCTAAACTGGCACCCCTGGACTATACACGCATTTGATTTGAAACAGAAACAATGCCTAATTCTCCTAGTCTGCATTGGCATGGCTGATGAGCAGTTTAATTTTGACTCCCACTGCAATTTAACACTATGGTGGCAAATTTCAGTTTAAATAATTTTTACTCCTCTTCTCTCTGCTTTTTTGCATCCCTGCATCATCTCTGGGTAAAATTGTTTGCACTGTAAAACCAGCCCTGCCTTTTTTTGTTATTTAAACCTGGATGAGGTCAGTGAAAAGCCCATCACCACAAGCAATCAGATCAACTTTGCTGAAGGAGAAGCACAGAGGCAGGGACAGAAGCCCTTACATCAGGATTGTCATTGAGAAGAAAGTACAAGGAGACACACACCATCAGAGTCTTCTAGAAACACCAAATGCTGTTTCCACCAGGGAAACTAGCATTTTGAAATCTATGGCAGGGCAATGCAGTTTCATCAGGGCATGTCCATTTGAACTTGTGCTGAGCTCAGGAGGACCAGGTGAGTTTGCATAATTAACAACCTGACCTTGCAACCTAAATGCAAACACAGTTCCCAGTGAAGTCAACAGGAGATTGCTGTGTGTGAAGAAACCAAGGCTCATATATGAATTTCATATATGGCAGTGATGAATTCAGCCATAAAAATGTTTATATGGTGGCGATATTTCTTTCCTTTTTTTTAGAGAACTTTTAAGGAATTTGTGTTGTCAGTGAAGTATAGAAAGGCAGTGACCATTCCCACAACAACACCTTCCTGCCGGTGCAAAAAACGCACATAAATTAGGCTTAGCAGAGTACATGTGCTGCCACAAGCTCCGCTGAAAACTTCAGAGAGGGCAATTGCAAAGGAGAAATGTAGTGAGGCAATGGAGAGATCCTTTTCCAGAGGCTGTGGCAAACACCGTGAGCCATGTGGAGACACATGAGCCCTACCTCAGATGTGCTAATGCTCTGGCTCCCATCCAGGGAAGCCATCGCACCACCAAGCCTCCCCTACCCTCCCTCTTGCCCAGAAAGTTGTGTAGAGCTGCTGCACGCGCTGTTAGACAGATGCCCCTTGCCGCTCCAGCCCAGGGGAGCCCCGCACGGCATGGGGATGCGTAGATGTGCACAATATGCTTCTGCCTGTCGCTTGGCTGTGGCGGCGCTTTGAGTTGTGGGGTTTTTTTTTCTGGATAAAAGGGGCTGCGTCAACATAAGTCCTGATTGCCACCCTGGGTTGCGTGCAAGCCCTCTGTGCGGGACTGATCTGTCACGGTGGGCAGTTCTCTGTCTGATGTGACCTGAAGTAATTAAAAGTGGCCCAGCAGGCTGGTGCCTCCCTCCCCCATCTCTCCTCTCACTCCATTTGCTGGCATTTACCGAAAACAACAGTGACTGGCGGCTCGGAGAGGGCTGTCGCTGCTTTCACTGCCATGATACAGCCACTGATACAGCAGCATTCGCCAACTTATCAGCGCTTTCTCTAATTCCCTGCCTCCAGGTTTGGGGTTTTTTTCTCCCTTTTCCCCCCCACATGATAATTGCTGCAAAAGAGAACTCCCTTTTGACCAGCCTGATGAGATCCAATTACCACATGTCAGCGCTCAACCTTGGGAGCGCTCGCAACCACATGCTGACCTTAATCGAGGATGTTCAGTCCACTGTCAGGGCAAAGGGCTGATGGCAGAGCAGACGGCCAGTCTCCTGACTGCCCCTCCACTTTGGGTCCATCACTAGGAACCTGATGTTAATTCATGGTACGGACCTAAATAGAGGACCCTGTTTGTGCGTTTCTCCTCTTTCTCCCCATCTTTCCTCACCTACAAGGCATGGGGAAGAACCACATCAACCACCAAGATGGAGTTACACTCTGGAATTGTAATAATAGCACCAAAAGTCTATTATCAAGAACTTGGATGTGGCCTTTTTGCAAAGCATGAATGAACTCCAGAGCAAGGAGCACCTGCTGTAGCTTCAGAGATGTGAAGTGGGTCTGCCCTGGGTCAGCCCAGGGTGTGCAAAAGAGTGTGAGAAACTCCCTGTGAATTTCCACAGTAGCAAAACAATCTTTGCCATCAGAGCCAAAAGAACAACCACCGGCATTGATATGCTGCCTTTCATGCAGCGGGTTCATTATAAATGAAGCCTTAGATCTGCAAGTTACATGAGCGGTATAAAACACTTGGTATGAATTGGCCTGGCTCCAAAGAACTTAATACAGCTCCATGAGAACCACTGAAGCTTCTGTGGACCAACAGCATCTGGGGGATGCAGGACCTACAGACAACACCAGCAGGGATGTCAGCCTGTTTTCGACAGTGTCCAAGAGTACCTTTTTTCCTCTCTTCCCTGTTAGTGCATGATAATACTACTACAGCCCACCGATAATGAATGTTTCACCATGGCTTTAAATTCAGCACTGGGCCAGACTAACCAGAAACTTCATAACATTTTCTGTTTCCCTTTTTTTTAATTTCTATTTTTTATTTTTCTCTTGACTTCTATTTTCAGATGGAGGTGTGCACACACAAAGCAAAGTGATACCTCTTTCATGTCTTGTAGGTACATGGGTGACTGCTCCACCAGGCACCTCACTGGCCACTTGCACATCCTGGGATGCAACCAGCAGGCTCACTAGCAGGCTGATCCTCTTCCACATTGCAGCGTGCCAGCCTGCCCAAAATGGTCTTACACACTGCCATGCACCCACCACTGGTAATCGCATCTATGAGCTCCTCTGCCCTAAGGAGAGGGAACGACTTTTACCTCCTCACTAAACACCTAGAAAACTCTTTTGGTCCAGGTCTTTCTTTGCTCAGTCTCCACTCATACATACAATCAGTCTCTCAACTTCATCTGAAGACATGTGACCTTACCAACCACAGGCATTCAAATATCATCAACCGGATACTCGGCCATCTTGAGAGGACCTTAAACATGCTGGGATTTGGGTGGAATATTGTGAGAGCAGTTTGCTGCCTTTAGAAGCTCCTTTTTTCCAGCAGGGAGGAGAATCAGGGTGCTTGGCACTGTCTCCTCTGTTGTTTTCAGCTCTCTCTCCTGCCCTGTGGTCCAGTATGGAGCAGAGGGAAAGAGGCAAGGACACATCTAGCTGCTGTGCTTCAGCCTTACTGGGGGTTTTCACTGAGCACCATATGCAGCAGCACCAGATGCACTTGGGAGCTGCATGTGGCCCATCGGCTGCACTTTCGTCACCCTGCGTGACAGCTCATGTGGAAAGGAAACATCAGCTGTGCCATTTTTATCTTGGGCCCAAGAATGCCCCGTGAAATCCGGAACTCATGTTTCATCCAGATGCACCACTGCTGCTGCTGAGGCAGGCACAGCAGACACAACCCCAGGAGGCTGACGAGACCCCACAGGCATCCCACTGGCTCCAGCCCAGCAGACCTGAACTGCAGCTCACCGTCTGGGGCTGGGGAGCGGGTTGAGCACAGATGAGTTGGAAAGGCAGACTGCTCTTCAAGTGCAACATGGAAGTCCTGACCAGCACCACCCTCTGATGAGGTTTTTCATGAGATTTTGAATTTTGAAGCAAGTATATAGAGATATACTTAAAGAAGATGCAGGAGACAAATGGATTTTCTTGCCCATTTTTGCTGCAGGATAATGAGACATGAAAGAGCCTTTCCTCTGCTTGTGGGTTGTGGGTTTTTTTATCCAAATGTCAGGATGGTGCAACCCACTGCCATGCCAGCAGGACTTCTGGAGGTCTAAGAAGCACTGTGCTGTCATATTCTTCAGCCTTCAGTCAAAGCATTGACCAAGTTTTGTTGAATCTTTACGATCACTTTCTCCTCTCTGTGTGTTTTGGCTCTTCAGACTAAACTGACCTACACGCAGACAGTCACCAAAAGAGGTGGAGGGTCCTGCCCTTAGCCCAGTGTCCATGTTGTCTCCTTTCTGCTAGCACACGTGGCAGCAAGGTCACCTGGAACGAGGACCTAATCCACCTGGACACTACTCCTACCAAAAAAATAGTGATGGCTTTTCAATCAGATCAGTCCTCTCCTTGGGCAGACTGCACAGCCACTCTTATGCCACTTTCAACTGGCTGCGAAAGTGTGTGCAGCCCCTTTCTCAGCTATCAGAGCAAAGTACACCATAACATCAGCAGCAGTCGCTGTGTCACTCTCATGAAGGAAAACTTCACATGCTGGGAAATGAAATTAGAGTGGGCAGTTTGACAGCAACATTTCTTCCTCATCCCAAATGAATATTGCTATAGAGGTGCAGAGACAGGGAGAGGGTGGCAAAATATTCCACATGCACAACTTGGAAGACAGGGAAGCAAAGACCTTTTAAAGAAGTCTAGGCCTACTTACCTAAATATTTCCTTTTTTAATTACTACCCTTTCACAATCTAACCACTCAAGTGGTAAATGTGTTTGTTAGGATTATTTGTGTGATCCCCTTATTTAAGGATCACCAGTGTCAAAAGATGGCATCAGTTTCACCTGGGGAAAAAAAAAATCTTCAATTTATTTTCTATGGCTGGGGCAGAGGCTGTATTTTTTATAAAGTTCCCAAAGAGTTTTTGGAGACATCCCCAGTCTGGTGAGATTACAAGGCAAACACTTTGTTCAGAGCCACAAGAACTCTGCTGACTCCCAGAAAATAACACGGTAATAATGAATAGTAAATGGGGGTCAGATGCTCAGCTAAGAAAAATGGGCACCACTTGTCAGTCCCCAGCAGAGCTCAGGTGGTTTACACCAGCAAAGGACCAGGGTTTCTCACTCTACCTGAGGATATCTATAGAGGTTTCCTTATTTGCTAGGGTGGCATAAAGCTGTTATTGACATGAATTTGGGATGCCTGCTCCACTCATGATTAATGAGGCCACAAGTGAGTTATATTAGTCACCCTGGCATGACTGACACAGATTTTTACTGTGCCACACCACTGCCTCTTGTTTACGCCAAAGGATTTACAGGCATAAACCCTAACTCCGAGACTTTATTGAAGTCTGCTTTCTTAATCCCTCTACCTATACTACTAATTTGCCTTAGCAGAGACCTAGGAGGGAAAAAAAATATAAATGGTGCATTTTAAAATGTCTAAGCAACTCCCTAAACCAGCAGTTCTGTCAGTCAGTGTCATGATTTTAAAATCTTGTTTTTCCAATCTGCCACGGTTGGAAACACTTGCTATATTCCTCTGGAAAGTAGGATTTCTCAGCCATCCAGTAGCAGAAAGCCTTCCTTTCAAGCACTCATAATGATATATATTGATATTTGTTTCTTACAACTGTCACTGTTTGGAGGACTGAATATTGTACATAGAGCAAACCCAGCCAGCAGACTAATTGATTGATTGGATGGTTGATTTTTGAGTGGAAGCAGGATTTTGTATTTGAAAAGGAAATTTTTGCTCTTGGTCAATGTGGAAAAGCTTAGAGGAAATTGTCTGAAGTATGAAATCTCAGATATACGTTCTCATTTACAAATAGATAAATCTGTTCTAATTAGAGTTGAGATTTCCATCTACGTAATCCCAGGGGAATTCACAACCAAGAAGTTGTTCTCGAGGAAAAGTCTTCTTAAGCCACCAAGGCCAAAGACTGAGCTGATCAAAGGTGAAAGTTAGATTAAGTACAAGTTAGCACCTGCTTTGGCAGCTTACCACATGGGTATATGATCACCTTATAGGGTATAAATATGTGCATGTGTGCGTATTAGATAGAGATATAAATCTGGGCATAAATTCACTTTAATATTTAAAAGCTTGGCTCTACAGGAAAATTACACTGCTACAAACTCATATAGCTACTTGGGCACTGTCCTCTGTGGATATCCTTACTCTGGAGTCAGCTGTGTACTGCGGCACAAGCAGCTGATAAGATTTTCTGCCGCAGTCAGTTCCTAACTCTACCTCAGCTGTAAAAGACAGCTTAAGTGATCTAAACCACAGGCACAAAATATCTATTTATTTACACTGGCTGCTTCATTTCCACCACTACATGGAGTTAGTTAAGGCTGAATTGAAAAAGCAACCACCGATATCTATGGAGATAGTTCAATAAACGTATATTGCACCCACAGCCACAAACTTGTTTTCACTCGGGATGTTAATATGCCCAGGCAAGTGAGTCTAAGAACAGTCTTGACATTTTCATTATGTTGAATAAAGGGAGAGGCTGAAGAGAGAGGTCGAAAAGCCTAAGGAGGTGGAAGTCATGTAAAAACTGCTTTCAACTGTGTGTAAAATGGTTACCGACTCCAGTGTCATAACAGTTCAACACTGAGTTGGCAGCATATGCGCTCCTGTATGCCAGTTTCTCATGGGGCAAAGGACAGCTTTCCTTGAATTGCCAAGCCTGCTCCAGTGATCAGATATTACTGAAGAGGTGACAAGGGCTGGGATTGGCAGGGCTTGTTTGTTTTCAGGGGTATTAGAGGTATTACATTCAGTTCCAAGTTAGTGACATCTGCTTGGACTCAGATCCTCATGAGGCTCTTACTCCTGTATATTATTTACAGCGTACTTCTCTTCCAGGGGCAAATGTCTAAAGATTTTGTAGTTGACTTTTTTTGTAGAGAAACAGCTCTAGCATATAGAATAATCTCAGTGAAATGAAGGATGGAAATAGAGGTGGGAAGGGTCAGAAGAAGAGCAGCTAGGAAAATATCAAACTTAGCTAATAACAAAACAAAGTGTCCAGATTATTTCTTTCATTTCTTACACTGGTGCCTTTTGCCAACAGTTAAATACCAAAAAATGAGATGGACCTGTGATATGAACAGTTCCTCCTTGCTTCTCTACTAAACTTCAGGGAAGTTCAGCTCCAAACTTCATAGCTTTCTCCTGTTTGATATTAAATAAAAAATCCTAGCATTTGCCAATGATTACATTCCTCAGCAAATCCACCTGCTGCTGTGCTGTTTCCATGGAGCTTGAGCTCATCAGTTTTTGCAATATTTTGATGCCCATGCATGTTTCCAGTCAACTTGAAGGCACACCTGAGAAACTGTAAGGCCCCTTTCTTCAGGAAATCTTTTGTAGCTTGATACCTGCACCCTACAAAGTTCATTGCAAGGCCCAGTCCCAAAACAGTAACTTCAGCTAGAAAAGAAGGGCTGTGCCAAGGTGGAAAGAGTTTAGCTAAGGAACCTATCCTTTGTTAACATGCAAGCACACCATGAATTTAGGAAAGAAATTCTAAATCTGTATACTTCCCACCTACTCTCGTTACCAGGAGAGGACAGAAGTCTTGAGATGCCAAAAAACTGATGTGGGCTGTCCCTCCCCAGGTTTGTTTACTGTGTGCTTTAGGGAATGGTCAGCCTGCTGTCCTGGCCACTGGCACCCCTGTGCTGCTCTGCTCAGCCCCCTCCGGAGCTCACTTCCCCCTCAATTTTATCAGCATAATTGCACATGAAAGGCCTCTCTAACCCAACTGTTGAAGTGATGAGAGCTACAAAAATAAACATAGTACTGGAAGTGTTGAGGCTGACCCAGATTACTGTGACAGAATTGGGTTAGAGAGCACCTCCAACCTGCAGTTATGCTGGCAAATACGAAGCAGGGATAATGTTTAGCAGGGTGGAAAAGGACAGCTGGGGCATGGGGGTGCTCTGAAACTGGGTTCATCTGAGGCCAGAAGAGCACATTAACCCCTGCTTTAAACAGCACCTGCTGTTCAAGAGAGCATCTCATTTCTTAGCTGTGTGAACTCTTGCCTACAGTACAAGCATTCAGGAGGCTTTTCAGTGACGATGGCAGTGAAGCTAAAAGAAGCAATGAAGAGAAAGAAGGACAGGGTGAGAAGCTGGAAGAGGTGAAGGTTGTCCTTGCTTTAGGGTCTAGTCAAAAGACTCTTCTGAATTACATGCAAGAGAAAAGCCCTCTTCTTTTGCCAAAACTTTAGAAGGGGATAGGTTTTTTTCAAACCAACAGAAGCTCCAGGCTAGAGATGAACTCTGCCATCTCAGCAAACACCTCTGAACTGAAGTCCATCCTTCACTCTACATTAGCATTTCCCCCTCTCTTAGCACTTGCTACAGCAGCCACTTGAGTCAGTGAATGTCAGATCCTTTCACGTCTCTGCAGCCTGACTCCGGTTACATGTTAGAAAAGACTATTATAAAGACAGGAACAATTATTACAAAGAAAATAAGGTTCCATTTTCTTGGAAACCCTCTTCTGTGGCAGGTTGTTAATCAAAAGTTATCACAAGTAAACATTTTTACACAGAAATGGAGAAAGGACAAAGCTCTGCACTTCTCATTTGGGATAGGGCTGGGTGAAAAGCAGGAAAACTGGGAGTGGAAAGTAGCCAGATATCCACTAAGATAAAACTATACGTCTTTGTAGAGAGAGGGCATATGTCAAGTCCATCCCAGGTGGTCAAGCTTGGGAGAGGATGACAAGATATGGAAGAAAGGGCAGAAAGGCTAGCTCTGTTTTTTAAGACTATCTGGAACTTTCCTGGCAGGGTGCCTCTGGTGAGAGAGGTGTCCTGCTCAGAGAACCCCATTGAAGGGAAGTCACCACAGGCAGGCGATTTTGGCCACGAAAAAAATCTTCCTCAGGACTGGAACAAAATTAAGATGTGATATTAAGGAGAAGCTATTTGCATTTGGTAAACAAGTTGTATTAGCTTGACAAAACCCTGCAATTATGTTACATATTCTGGACATCACCCACTGATGACCTCTCTGTATGCCTCATGAATAAAGTGTATTTATGGTGATACAAAACACTCCTTTAATAGCAACTTGAGACCAGTTTGAGGGTGTTGGTTTTGTACTAACCCCTGGAAAGACTGGGCTCTGGGTCACATAGTAACAGGGCCACTAGCCTGTAACTGATTAAAAGCACCTCTTATTCTTAGCAGCACTCCCTCAGGTCTCACCTTCACAATATGATTCAGGTAATGAGAGTAAGGTGATCAGAGATATCAATAGACATCACATCTAGCTGGAAGATGGGAAGCTGAGTGCAAATGTGAACACCCCCCTTAAGTGAGTTTTGTCTATGAGCTTGGTGAAAGGATTGAAGTACAAGGGAGAGAGAGTCATTTTCATTTCCAGTAATATTTTATTGATTTACTTCACATAATGCAGTTCAATAACTCATCCCCCAAATAGATGAAACTTCGGCTCCATATAAATAGGTATTAATCTCAAGTAAATTACTGATGAGTCTTAATTAAGCAATAAGATAGAACAGCCCATATAGCTGGGCTGATTAATGGCAAACCTTGGACATGCACGGAAGCACAGGGCAAAATAAAGGGCTTCCAGTCCACCTGTGGTGTGCAATTGATCAGCAGAACGGTAACTCCAACCCACCCTCAGGGTATTGGCATAGTCAAGGGCTTGACTGTTGCCCTAGCCATGACCATGCAACTTCCAACTGTTTGTTTCGAAGAAAATATGACAGAAACTGAGTCCCTCAGATTCTTCCAAAGCAGCAGGCCATATGATTGCATTGCTGTTTGCCGTCTGCTGTTCTTACACATCCAAATAAAACTCAACAGTAAGAGCAGCAGAAGCACAGGAGAAGGTGAATAATGCAAGAAACTCACCAAGTATAGAGATGCCTTTGCAAATCCCTGGAATACGCCATGGTCTTCAGTGCAAGCTGAAAACAATTCTGCACATTTCAGAGGGCATCGTTCTGATTTTGTTTATGGCGCTGTAAATTAGGAGGGACTCCACGGAGGTCAACACAACTAAAAGAGTGTGAAATTGATGCAAGGGAGAGAACAGGGGGAAAAAAGCTCCGTATGTTTCTCTCCTTGCATACTAGCATCAGAGTCTGCTTCCTGGTTTATCAAAGCGTGCTATAGCCCTTTCTATTTCCCACTAGAGAAGTAGACTATTAGCATACAGCTGCACCTCTTAGGAGAGCAAAACAGAAAGAACTGGAGTTTTGGTGGAGTGTTTTTCTGTCAGTCTTTTTTTTTCACAACAGGCAATATAAAACACTGAGAAGAGGGAGACGTGACAAAGCAGGTTCTCAGCTACAGTAATTCAGTGCAGCTTCATTGTAGTCAGTGGAATTACACTGATTTACAGTAGATGGTTAATTTACATCACTTTCCCCCCACTCTCTCCACCTGGGTCCAGAGAGGTTGAAAGCAAACACTGAAGAGAAAACAACATATAAGGCCAAAAAAATTCAAGTGGCAGAGAACCTTGCAGAATGAAAAAGTGCACCAATATTTAACAATGTAAAGACTATGTGTCAGAGAGGGAAAAGGGAGACAGAGGATGTTCCCAGGAAAATGGGAAAAGTTTCCAGTGGAAAAGGCATTGCAGCTGGATGGCCCTGAACTGCTAGCACCACCTCTGAGCCTCTTCTGAGAAGGGGGAAAAGTATGCTTAAGTGAGTAAATGAGGGACTCCTACTCTACTCTATGCGCTGAGATTACAGGTTCATAATTTCGGGACCCCACTGATTATAGGTTCCCACTACCTTCTTGCTCAGGGTCTTCCTAAGTCTCCTGCATCCTGGGGCTCTGCATGCCTCCATTCCCACTGTTCTCCTTCTGCCTCACTAGGATTCCTCCCTCTCACCATCACAGGACCTGCCTGACATCTCCTTTTGTCTTTTTCTCCTTTCCTCCTATGTCCCTTCACCCTGATTTTGTGGGCTCTGCTTTCATTAAGGCAGGAGGAAGGTGAAGAAAAGAGCCATTGGCCATTGATTATTAGCACTAAGGACTTCAGCCCCAAGGATAACTGTCCTTGCTGATTAAAGTACTGACTGTGGCTATCAAACCACTTTCTGGCTTAATAGTACTCTTCCTGCATGCTCTATCTACCCTTCCAATCCAATTGGCAAAGTCCAGAGCAGGCTGGAAGCTTTGACAAAGAAAATTAGATCTTTTACAGGACTGTTATGAATAAAGCATTCATTGGAAACAATTTCTTTGAATCAAATTAATATGGTAGGTTGTTACCTGGGGCAGCTGAGGAACAACCAGGTCAGTTGGTCTATCACGGCAAGCTTCTGACAGCAATAAGCTCTGGCTGAGGTGAGATGGACAGGCAGAAGTCAGCAACCTCTTCAGCCACCTCCACTGAATCCCACAGACAGCATGAGTCAGCTGATCTTGAACATGTCAGGATGACCTGCTAATTTTTCTCCAAACTTCAGCACTTTGGGGTTTTTCACCCAAACACCAGAATAATCAATTGCATATTAGACCTCCTTTTTCTTTCACTATTCACTCTGCACTTCAGCTACCCTCCGTGCACACACGCACAGACACACCCCGCTCCCATGTGAGCTACCAGCAGTCCAGCTATATCCATCCTAGCAAAGCCCTCTAGGGCAGATGTAAGTAATACCAGCCAAAAGCACTTTGGGTAGTGCACCTTCTAGTCTGGTTCACTGATGTAAACGAACTCTGGCAGGGAAAAAAAATGTTTGTTTTTATGCTTGATGTTGGTTTAACTGCAGCTGCCATAAACATATAGCTGGAAATGTCACAGCAGAATCACACCCTGACTGACAATGAAATACCAGTCAACGTTTCTAGCATAAATCTTGCATAAAGAAAGTACCAAGGTTTAATTTCTAGGGCAAAGGGAAGCAGGCAGACCCAGCAGGCAAGAATTTAAAAGAAAGAAGAAAGGCACCTTAGGAGAAAATAATTCTATTATTAAATAGATATTAATTCATGTACATTAACAGATAGTGCTGCATCCCATTAGCAGTCACTCTTACAACAGTAAGAATTTTTCTGTCTGTTTAAGGCCTCTGGATAAAGCTGCCAATTGTTGAATGGAAAAAGCTCCAATGAAAATATTTAGTTTTGGCGGAGACAAGGCCACCTACGAGGCTTTCCATTTCCCTTTTTTCCTCCTTGTTCTCCCTCTCCCAACCCCCTTTCAGCCATTAATTTACTAGCAGCAGCTGTGATTGTCTGCGATATGCAGAGAAGCATAAGACCATCCTGTGCCTCATGCCAATGCTGTTAGTTCAGGAATATTACAGGATTATTTTTTAAGATGTTCCTCCAGTTGTATGCAAGGCTGGAATTGAAAAAAAAAGAACTTAAGAGGATTTTCATGCAGTGTGTTTGTTATTCATGTTGTTGTTGCCACAGCATGTGGGATTTGTGTGCATTTAAGATATCAACTTAACTATGTTCCCTTCACTTCATTACTTGTGTTTGCCAGCTGATGGGATGCCAAGGTGAAGTAACGGAATCAAAGAAGATTTAAAGTAAATACCATTTAGAATATGGGGCAAACAATGTAATACTAGTGAGGTGGCTAGAGAAGGGGGAGAGGAGGGGAGAAAAAGGGGTATCATGTGCCATTTTAATAGAGGGTGACTCTCCAAAAGACTAACGAGAGGAGAAACCAGCTGTCCTGACAAAAATCATCTCAAATGTTGCCAGAGACTTCTGTTGTCATCAGTCCCTTCTTTCAAAGGACTGCTGCACTCAGGTTTTATTTGGCCATGCCTTTTACTGTGTTCTGAAAGGCATTCCAATCATTAGTTATCCTTAGGAGGATAACTACAAATAAACAACTGCATTGTGCCATAGATTGTTTTTGTCCCATTTACACTGTTTCTTTACCAGATAGGCCTTATCAGTTTATGCCCAACGGATTGTGCCTTTCATCTTCTCATTCTCAGATTTTTTCTTTACAGGTACCAAGAAGGTAAAGACTAAAAACTAGACACTTGGTGTATAAGCACTGGCTACATACTCTGTGCTCTACCTCCTTTTTTTGAAGAGCCCAATTGAGTTAGATCATGTGTTATTCACATGATAGAGCTTTGCCCAAGGGGCAAGCATGTGACATTACCTTCACTGTTTTCTAGTCAGGAAGGTAAAGTCTACTATCACAAACCCAACTAAAATTTCACTTTTCAAGAAAAGTGGCAGTGGTCAGTAGTAGATGTTTTAGAGAAAGGAATGAGACTTCCTGTTCTTGAAAATAATGAAATAACTTGGATCTTGAAGAACTGACTTCTATCAGGAACTCTCACTACTTGCACTTAAGGCACTTCAAGGTTAGTGTCACTTATTTTCACTCTTTTTAAACAGCAAAACAATATTTTGTCTAGGCAACACACTCGTGTGAAACATTCAGAAAAATTATCTTTATACCCGTCTCTCTCCTTCATCCAGATTTTGGAAATGAGAACATTTATTAACAGTGGCAAATTGGAAAAGATATAGCCCAGTGAAGGGGAAAAGTCACTGTTACTCCTTGCAAAAATCTTTTTCTAACAGCTTCAAAACTCATGGACCTGCCAAGACAGCCTTCATTTGAAAGGAAAGGAATCGGGGCTTCTGAGATCAGATAAATGTCACGTAAAGCAAGAAGAGCCAATGGCTGAGTTACCATGCAAAGGCCTGATTTCAAAATGGCTCACTTGGTGCCCTTCAAGCCTTGCTGCCTTCCGAGTAGCTGCCCATAATAATGGGTTTAGCCCTAAAATGGTATCAGGAAACTGAGACCTCTGACCCCCATTTTACAGCCGGGGGGGGGGGGGGTAGCACGAAGGCTCAGAGCAGGGAGGAGATGGATGCAGAAGTGCTCAGTCGGTGTCTCAACCACAAGTGACACTCCATCCCCAAGACCCCTTTGAGTGGCACATGTCACCTGATAGCCCAGCTGTCACCGTGCCAGCATGCCACTGGCTGTGCCCAGACTGCAACTGTGCCCGTAGCACATGCCAGCGTACCTGCCTTTCTGCCGGCAAGGGTAACAACGGCAGGGGAAATGGGGGCAGCGGGGGCTTTGGCACATATTAGGAATCAAACCACATAACCAGGATCCCTGGAGTGTTTGTATGTTGGTTGCTAGCAAATGTTTGAGCCCCGGCAGTAACACAGGCACAGCTGCTGTCGCCCACACTACTCAGAGTAATGTAGGACATGATACAATCACACCTTTGCTCTTCTCTGAGGCTTTTGGTCATCGCTCTTGAGTCACAGCCCAGGGGCACTGGACAAGATGTTAGGAGACCTGACCACACGTGGCTTGAGACAGGTCATTCTACTTCTGTGCCTCTATTTCTCAACGTTTTACAGCCCTAATAATTATTCCTACACTATCGTTGAATCTTTTTGTTCTCCTGTTTCAGTACAGCTTACAAGGATACTGTGTTCCACTCTCATGTAGTTTTACTTTTTTAACCTCTATTGTTTACAAAACCCCACTTAAAAGGCTGAAAATAAAATTTCTCTATTGATTTCTTTTCTTTTTCCATTTGGCGAACATTGATTTTTTTTCCTTGTGTTTTTAATGGAGCTTGAAATTAACATGAATCTGTTTGTTCAGATCCCTGTTTGAATTAGTGCAGTTTTAGTAATAAAGTTAGGTAGCTGTTACCTTGGAAACAGAGCTCTGTTTTAGCAAATACTTTAACAAACATTAGGGCCTACACAAACAGAAGTAGTAAAACCAAATTCCTCAATAAGAGATTGGTGTATGTTGGTATCAGCCAGTACCTTCAGCACAGAACAGGCTGCGGGCCTGATGGTGATTGTATAAAAAGTGTGTTAACTCAGGGGCTTTGGCTGTTTCACAGTGTTCAAGTTTTTGCAAGTGCTTCTTTTCCCTTTTCATCCAGTAGTGCCATGTTGTCAGTCAGCATTAAGGATTCGATGCTTTTCACTATCCCTTAATTGCCAAGCTAATCTGAACTACTTGGCTTAGCTGTGTGATCCTGTAAAGGTGCAGGCATACTGCATGTACCTCTGATTTCACAGGAGTATAATATCCAAGGTACTGGGCACAATTGTCACAGCAAGATGGCCACAGGGAGCTGACAATATACTGTGCTGCTACAAATACGTGGGTTTGAAGAGTAGCCCACACACTCAGAAATGTATTAGGCCTTATCTTCCACAGAAGTGCAGGACAGAGCCTTGAGACAAAAATACTGAAATGTATGTGACAGTTCAGAGACCAGTGGTACAAACACAGAGGCAGAATATATCCCACAGCCGGAATTAGAAAGCAGTTGTCCATATACAACAGCTTCACTGGACAGAACAAGAGACAGAACAGACTGAGCCAGCTGTGTTAAGCTTTATCACCTGAAAATTGCTATTTATATCCATTAGATAAGGTTCATTTTTCTCAATTTCTTTAGTTTCCAGTAACATCCAACTGGTGCAAGCAGGATAGGATCACCCCTGAAAGAGGAAGCATTTAACAAAGACCAAAAAACCTCCGGAACAGCAGAATTGTTTCAAGACCTCTTTGAGAGGTATGATTCATGTACACCTGACTTTCTTTGACCATGAGGCTAAAGGTGTCTCAGCCATGCTTGCTCAGATTCCAATTAAACATAAATAAAAATAAAATGCTGAAGGAGAGATGACATGCTGTTCTGCTGAGGTTTGTTGTTTTTTGATTGTTTCTGGCTTCCAATATCACCTTCAAAAAATAAAACTTGTAGCTTTGCAAAACACCAACTGGCTGGTTACTTATTTAGCTACGTGTATCTTTTTTGTGGACAGGCAGCAGAACAATAAAGAAGGAAGGATAATGCTTAGTGTAACCTCAGCATTAACGCATACAGCATAATAGATGAGTAGCCACTGCATTTGAAGAGCAGTTCATGAAGCAAAGTAGAAATGATGTGTGTGCAGGATATAATTACAGCAGTAATGTAATAACATTCCATGTTAGATTATTAGGGGTCTATTCTGCCCTTGACATGCCTACATAACTCCCATTAATGTTAATTGAGGTTATGCATGTGAATCAGCAGCTGAGCAAATCACTAAATTAATTACATATAAAGTACCTGTTTCATTTTTTTAAGTCCACTGATACGTTTGGCCAGTGCAAATGCTTATAGTCCAGGAATGAACTACCACAGGGTGGAGGAGAAGGGATGTGGAAAAGACTACGCAGATTTAAAAACCCCATTAAACAAAATTAAGTTTTGACAAATAGGCAAGGGATAGTGGGAATATTAATTCCTGGACAGGGCTTCCTGTACATTCTTCAGAAACCCTGGGGCTCTGTTTGAATAAACCAGGAGAGAGACTCTTGCTTTTCTGTAGCACCTCCTGCAGAGGAGGTTATCTGGAGCTTTTGTAAACAAAGGTGTTAAATACTGGCTCTGCAGGCAAAGGCGGCACCTATTGTGAGTGCAGCCATAAGAGCAACGACAGGCTTGGATAAGGCGTACAGCTACTATTTTTTTCTGCTTGGCAATCACAACCCCCACATTCTGTCCAGGAACGCTTTGATCAAGCAGATGTGATGACAAGGATCAGTGTGATGACAAAGTCTTTGCATGTGGTGGGAGAAGTTTGGGCTTGAAATTCAAAGCGTGTGTTTCACTTAAGGGTCTCGTTCTGCAAACACTTATCCTGGAGTTTGAAGGGTGGAGATTGTTATACAAGAAACTGAATCAACCTTCTCTCACTCTTTCTTTGTTTCATTTTTGGTTTAAGCACCAGGAGCTCTTGAGCTTTCAGTACTCCTGAGCTGCTAAAATTGGGTGCAAACAACAGAGAAAAAGTGCTTCCTGGAGAAAGGAGGGGGGCAGCAAATACCCTCCATCATCTGCACCTCTAATATTGCCTCTGTCCGATGCTATAAGTAGAGCAGAGCTGGGTTGTCAGCCTTTTCCACAGCAGGAACCCCCCGGAATCCCCTTCTCAGCTGGGCAGGATCTGGAAGGGATTCCCCCACCCATTCAGCAACCTGAGAAGGCCCGGATGGTCATAAAACTCTGGCACCTGTTTGTGATCCCCCACTGGGAGGGGGGACAACTGCCCCACATTCAGACTTCCTGAAATAGAGCAACATCCATGACATGACCAGCAGAGCCCCCCCTTGCTATAGATTAGAAAAGGTGCCTGAGCTTTTTAAGCCTTTATCTTGCATGGAGTAAACAGCCTCTCTGGTTTCATCTGGACCTCTCTGAAAGAGCAACTTTTGGAGTGGCTTTAGTTACAGTGAGCTCCGCTGCCCCCACAGATAGTTTGTGGCCCAGCTCCGTGTGTGTGTGCCTGGTGGCACTGGAGCATGTTGGACGTGCTTTGCCATGTAAAGAGGCCTGGCTTCAAAGAGTTACGCTTACAGGCTCACTGCCACCTGACAGGCAAAGAGGAACTTAACTTTCACCTCGAGACAGTGTGGACACAGCTGCCAAAGTAAAGTGAAGCTAACTCTGGTCAGCTGCACTGCAGATGGGGTTGCCAATTTAATTACCGGTAGCATTACTTTCTGTAATTCTTAATAAATATTTATACCTATTTATTCATAATAATTTGCACTTAGGAGTCCATTGTCATCACTGGGGGTATAAAGAGGGCCAACTGGCAGTATAAGCAAGGTGAGCAGTTACCCAGGTGAAAGGAGAGCAGTAAAATTGCAGCTTTAAGTGAGATCTCACTGCAGTGGCCATGGCATCATCCCTGGCCTGCACTGGTTCAGTGGCAACAGCATAGCTATTCCCACAGGTCTGATTCTTCTCAAGCAGAGATTCTGCCTTGGTATCTGACTTACTGCTGTCTCCCTCCCTCACAGATGAAGACAGACAGCCTACACAGAAATTACACTTCCTGGTGGCAGGGAAATGAAGGTCAGACAGAATAAAGGTGTCTAGAGACAAGACCATGTTTGTTCCTCCCCTCTCCCTGCTCTCTGGTGTGTGTCTCAATGTTGTCTTGGTGGAACCCCATCAGCAGGACCATAGCAGCCAGCTGTGGGGCTGGGGAATCTGTGCTCAATGCCTCAAAATGCTCAAGAGAGATGGTGCTTAAAGAAATTGCTCTGCTGCAGCAAAGGGACCCCAGTGCAGGTGAGGTGGTCTCTTTTACCTTCCTCACACCCTGCACTGCATACGCTGCTGAGAAATTGGAAGTTGTCACAGAGAAAAGACCGGCCTCTGCCTCAGAAAGCTAAAAAGCTACCACCTAAAAAAAGATGAGAGTACAGAGAATAGATATTCAGATGCCAAATAAGAATTTTGATGCTTAACTTCAGACATTCATGTTTAATAATATAGATGTATGTATTTGCTTGAGAAACAAAATGGCTTGTCCATCCTTCAGTTTTATTCAGTTAAGTTTACAGAAATCTCCAAAAATCATCCAAGGTTATGGAATTGGTATTTTAAGAAGGAAAGGTGGTCCTTGTGGACATAGGACTGGCTTTCCACCTCTGTCTACATTCCTAAGTGTTTGGCTCAAAATCTCAGTTGCTGCCCATTGCTATTTAAAAATACAATTACAAAACAAAGAGAAAACAGCATGTGAAAATGCTGACCAGCAGGTTTCATCATGTTTTTAAAAGGACAGCTATCTTGCTGTCCTCATTTCAAAAAGGAGGGGACTGGCACTCGGGAGAAGCTGTGAGTAGTCGGGCAGCCACCAAATGGCAGATTCATTTAAATGAGCTCCTGTCCCATATTGTATTGTGCACGTTTCATCACTTGATGTGTGCATGGATCCTATTCCCATAACAGGTCAGATTCAGAGAGATTAGAAAACCTAACTCACCTCCAGAATTACTTTCATGTCTCCAGCACACAGTGCCTTTCTAAGACATTGTCTATGCATATAGGCTCAATGTAAGTATACAAGGTCTAATGATTAAATATCCCTGTATCCAACATCTAGCAGCTGGAAATTTTACTCTTCAAATCCACAAATATTGATTAATTGACCTGAATTCTTCTGCACTTTATGACATATTAGAAATCATACCTTACCGGGGCCTCTCCTTTTGCATTACAGATTGCACTTCAGTCTAAATAGTCAACTCCAGTTTATTTTGCTTAATAAAGTTCTGGGCACATCTGTGCTGGGAGGTAAGTGATAAATAACATGAATAGATGGCAGGTCAGGCAGTGCAAATAAAGCCAGCCAAATCAAATGGAACTTGCAAGATTCAGACATTGATAATACTAAAGTTTCAACAGTGGCACACAAAGCTGGGCTATGCCTCCCTCACACCCCACCGGGTTGTTACAGAGGCTGTCACTGAAGCCAGTGGAGACTTTTCATATAACTAAGTTACCACCTCTGTGTATAATGACTGCGAGATACAGCCCATAACCAGTGCCCTATGTCGGAAAGGGGAACCTTTTCCACTGTTTTTTCTTCACTGAATTTTAAGGCTGTCTTGCTAAGCCCTATTTTGGGTCTTTTTTTGGGTGTTCCGCAGGCAGTCCCCCATACTCTCGGCAGTTAATCTCCCACCTGTCCCCACACAATATGAGGGGCCTGACTCAGCGTTGCCCATCAATTAGGCCACTAATCCTGGACCACGGTGATCAGCAGCCAGAGCAGCACACAAGCCCTGGTGTGCCTCGTCCTTGTCCTCATCCTCACCCAGGGGCCAGCCAGCCTTAAGGCCCCACAACACCCTCAGCAGGGCACCCCCGCGGGGCTCCCGCTTGCCCACGGTGGCACAGTGCATGGCAGCAGCCAGCGTGGTGGCCAAGGGCACCAAAGAGGGACCGGTGGGCACCGGGGGGCATGGTAGGTGCTCACAGAGCAACCCCCACCAAGCTGTGAACCCAAGAAACAGCTTCCACCGGAGGCTGGCATCGCTGCATCTTACAGTAGTTTGTTCCTCGCTCATCCCAAATTAAATAGACATACGAGCAGCAGGTGTTTCCTTAGGTACGCAGGAGCGGGAGGCGGGA
Source organism: Strix aluco (assembly GCF_031877795.1). Lineage (NCBI taxonomy): Eukaryota > Metazoa > Chordata > Aves > Strigiformes > Strigidae > Strix > Strix aluco. The sequence continues at coordinate 152,610,033 of NC_133931.1, read as the reverse complement.
AGGAGGAGAAAAAGGAAGACGGGAGGGGGGATATAAGGAAAAAGTAAACAACAACCAAAAACCCCAAACCCCGGCCCTGCGCCATGCAACTCCTCTGCCGCCAGCCCTAAGGAAACCGCGCTGCCTCCCAGCCGGGCCCCCCGCCGCGATGAAAGATCGGGCGGGGGAGGGCGGCGGGGCGCAGGCTCGGGCGCGGGTCCTGCGGGCCGGCAGCGCCGCCGAGCCGCGCTCGCGAAGCGCCAGATGTCGGGCTCGGTGCAGAGCGGCGGAGCCGGCCATAACCCCCGGCAACACAGTCCCGGCCCCCCGCCCCGCCCCGCCCCGCCCCGCCGCCGCCGCCGCCGCCTCCCCGCCTCGCTGCCTGAGGCGCGGCCGCCCCCTGCCGGCCCGCCGCCGCCTTACAGCCGCCCGCCGCCGCCCGGCCCGCGACCCCCCGGCGGGGAGAGGCGGCCGGCGCCGCGGGCGGGCCGTGCGCGGAGGGGAGTGCGGCGGTGCCGTTCGGCGGAGGGCGGCCGGTCCTGCCGGAGCAGCTGGAGGTCTTGGCCCCGGGCCGGCCCTCGCTCAGCGCGGGGCCCGCTCGTCTGACAGAAGCCAGGGGACGAGGCCCGCGCGGGCCCCCCAGAATCGCTTCGGTGTGGGGTCCGGGGAGCACCGCGGCCCAGGGGGCTGCCTGAGGCTGTCGGGGCCTCCCTCTCACTCCGGCATTTCCTTTGCAAATCCTGTGAAAGGACCAGCTGGTTGAGGCGAAGCAAAATTTAGCTCTGACGTTCTGTTAGACCCCGGCTGATTTCAGGCGTAACTGAAGGCAGAATCCGGCTACGAGTTAGTGCCTTTGAGCCAGAGAAGCCTGAAACGCCACAAATGGCACCAAGGATCGGTGGGGAGTCGCTGGAACTGGCCAGTGGAACAGGCCAGGAATTGGGCAAACCTCACCACTTTTTTGCTATTCTTTTCCCTCTCCTTTGCTTTTAATGTGCCAATAATACTCGTTTTACAGACCGATCCCAGGCTGATGTAAATCTCACCACATCCTCGTAATATCCCCTCACATCCACTCTCTGAAACGCTATGGCTGCAAGACTGAAGTCTGCCATTCTCAAGTAGATGTCAAGCCACTTCAAGTAGGGATTTATTTCTTCTCCAGTGTTTTTGGGGTAATAAATTGATGACAGACAAATAATTATCACCACTGCAGTCAAAGAGTAGGCATAGGTTGTGATGAGCGAGTGACTGCTGAGCTGAAGCATGGGAAGAGCCAAGACCAGGAGAGAAGTTTGTCTCGTGATCTTTCTTTGGTAACAAGATGTAAATGCTGTTGCCTCTCACTGCTTTGTTCACACAGTCCTGTGGGTTTTAGAAAAAGGAAATAAGGCTAGAGAGGATGCTTACTTGGTTAGAAAATATTTATGTCTCTGTACCTGTATTGATTACCTTTAGGTATGAATAGCAGTGGCATTCTTATCCTCCAGATGTTCATTCTAGTCAATAACAAAATTAATTTGTATACCAACAAATCTGCAGCTATTCAGGAGGGAAATGAGCTCAGTATATAATAGAGGGGAGCATTTTGGCAAAAGGGAGAGTGTAGAAAGAAGCCTGCTTATAAGAATTATTGATAAAAGAATTATATGTTTATAGAATCCAATTCTGTATCTTGAAGCGTTTTATACACTCAGTCCTCAGCGATAACTGCAACCATTTCAATAATTGCTGTTTGCTGAAGAAGATTGATTTTAAAATCTCCCTGATTCCTTTACAAATTACTATTATTTTTTGTACTAAACTAGCACCCCAGAGTCTCTAGCACAGATTAGGGCTCCTCTGGGATAGGTGCTGCGTAAACTCATAATACAGGAGTGTTGTCCCTTAGAACCACCACCCAGGAACTGGCTTTCTAAACAGCACAGCTCAACAAGAGCCATGGGTATGTATTTGTGCGTGTGGTACTGAATGACTGCACTAAAGCTGACACCTGAGATAAAACCATTTATTTATTCGAGCCTACACAGGCTCTCAAGTACTGAAAAGTGCCTTAAAAAAGCTAGCATCCACACATAAACATCTCTGACCTACTCAAAACCCAAATCCAGCTGGTGTTGCAGCCACTGGGGACTCTCTGAACTCCTTAGAGGTGCTGGGGGAATGGTGGAGTGCCACCCAGGCCTCTGCCTGTGCCAACCCAAAGCTGAGGGCAAAGAGAGCAACACAGGAGCTTTGCAGAGGTGCAATGGGATGCAAACACCTTACCTCACTGAATCTGAGAAACAGTCTCGCAGGGCAAATGCTCAGGCTGGTTCTGCTCAGGAGGTGCAGTGAACAGGCCTCTTCCCTCCCTGTGTGGAGGATTTGCTGGGTGACATGTTAGCCTCAGTGCTGGGGCAGCAGGAGGTAAGAAAAACTAAAGAGCAAATGGCCTAAGAGGTACAAGGAAAAATGCACTGGGGCACTCACAATCCAAAAAATTTGCCACCATATGTAAATAGGCAAGTTACACACAAAAGTGGTAGGAAAAAAGTATTATTCTCGTCATGCTGTTGTATAAGGTAAATTGCTAATATGGGAAAACAAGACATTAAGAAACAGTATTACCCAGGAAACATGTGACAGGAGCAGGAAATGACTGCAGTGTCCAAATAGCAAGGTTTACCTTCCTCTCAATCTCAGCGTTAACCAGTGAGCAAAATGAATGCAACTGCATCTCAGGGTCAGACTGCCACAGACTGCACCCACAGGGGAGAGAAGATGAGTGTTTTGAGCAATGCAAAGCAGAGTAGAAACAAGTGACGTGGGGGAAATCTGCCCTCAGACAAAAGCCTGTGCTGAGCCCATGCATCTTAAGTTGAAACTTAGGAGGTACGTGGGTTCTGGACCACTGGCCTGGAGGTACACTTCATCCCCCACGTACACAACCACAGCCGAAGCTGGGGAATACACACCAAGAATGCACAGCAAAGACAAGGAAGGTAGCTGTGAACTGGACACACCAGACTATCTGCATTGTTTGTCCATCTATCTCCAAAACATGTGAAGGACAGATCTTGAGCAAAACGGATGAGCAAACATGGCAAAAGCTACTCTTGACTGTAATCCAAAGCCCACAGCAATCAAGGGATTGCTCTACAGCAAACCACATGCAGTACCCACAGCTTCAGTGAATATGGTCAGTCTGTAACAAGGAAATACCAAAGATACATAGAGAAAAGGGTGACTTACAGCATCCTGACCATCATTTCACCATTATGAAAAGCAACTGATAGTTTCCTTTTCTCTGCTCGATGCAGTAAAACAATTTAATGGCCAAATACCCAGTTATAATGTTTCCAGATTTCATGGTATATGTTGAATTTTTTCAAGTCTCAGCATCTGGAAGCATTATGTGATTATGTAAAAAGCCCAGTTTTATTCTGGTTTTATTTTTCCTTTAGTTTCTAATTCTCCATGTAGCTGTAAAGCTCAAAAGCCATAAATGCTGAAGGGCCAAATTCAAACTCAAATCAAATATGTAATATGTACATACACACACACACGTGTCTATGTATATACATTGTAACCCCACTTCATGGTTTGACAGAGTTTTTTGGAACCTGAGGGCTTGGCAATGCTATGATTATCAATGGCCAGACATGGCCTTTGTGGAGAAAAACATATGGGGTCATATCGCTGAACACTAAGGTACTACCAGTCACAAAAGTGACAGTGCCAAATTCTTGGCTGCTCGAAACTGGCATAGTTCCACTGAGTTACATAAATCAGCAGCTGGGTCATGAACTAAAACCTGAAATCAGGGAAAATACAAAATTCTGGGAATGCAGACATTTCAGCTTGCTTCACACCCCCACATCTTTTGTTAGAAGTTTTTTTTTTTTTGGCATTTGCACAGAAAACATGCCAGTGTGTCTTTTACAGCACTCCGAGGAAGAAAATTCAAGCTGCTCTGCCTGATATTAAAAGATGTGGCATTTGGTAATATTTGGATGCAATCCAATTGCTAAACTGCTGAACCGCAGTTTGTAACACAAGCACATCTTGAAGGGAAAGCAGCAAAAGACAGATGCAAATTAAATTTATCAACAGGCATAAAAGAACATGTGAGCAGAAAGCAGCAGAAGGAATATCCAGTGCCTGAGAATGGAGAGAAGGGTACCAAGCACATAAACAGCGGTATTAGTGATTTAAACACAGCCGCCTAATGAAGCTGAGCACGAGTGTCATGATAAATTCGAGTGGAAGAATGAGCTTTGGAGTAAGTGAGTAGAAGCATAGCATGTGTCCAAATGTGTGATGGCATGCAAAATGAGAGTGACCCTACCTGGAATATGTTAGATGCTGAAGACCACTGCCAGATATTTACTCAAATGACAAAGTGGAAGTTGCAATGTGTAAGATCAATACACGTTAGAAGAAACAGATTCTCATGATATTAAAAAGATCACAGTCTGGTCATAAAAGACTCACAGTTGTGTAACCTCCAAGTATTTAGCCTTTGAACAAGTCCAATTGTGTCACATGCATTCAGGTGTTAATAATTAAGGGTGGGATATCAACCTTAAGCTTTGAATTTTCCCAGCTATTGTCAGTTTAAATCTGACTCTTGCCATCGCTATAGCATGTTTTTACTTTTAAAAGGAATAGTAAGGTCCTAGGAATATCACATCAGCCTTCCTAATAAGAGAGCCTTAGAAACAGGGCTGGAAGGGACCTTATGAGGTCTAGTCCAGCCCTCTGCCCTAAGGCAGGATCAATTATACCCAAATCATTCCTGACAGATGTTTGTCTAACCTGTTCTTAAAAATGTCTGGCAATGAAGATCCCACAACCTCCCCAGGCAATCTGTTTCAGTACTTCAGTACTGTTACAGCTAGAAAGCCTGTCCTAATGTCTTCCTTAAATCTCCTTTGCTACAATTTAAATCCATTAGTTCTTTTTGTATTCCCAGTGGACATAGAGAACAATTTATTACTTTCCTCTTTGCAGCAAGCTTTACATATCTGAAGACTGTTATCACATTCTTATTCCTCTGCATCTCCTTTCTCTGTATAAACCCACTTCTTCCAATCTGTCCTCACAGGTCATGTTTTCTAGACTTGCCATCAATACCACTGCTTTCTGCTGGACCGTCCAATTGGTCTACAATTTTCTTTTTTGAAGTATAGTGCACAAAAGTAGACACATTACTCCAGCTAAGGTCTCAAGCAGAGAATAAGTAGGGTAAGATTACTTCAGATTTCTTCTCCATGACACATTATATATAGAGCCGAAATTGCATTAGCTTTCCTCACACCATGGCCTGTGTTCTGTTTTTAATTCACAGCTGTCACAGATCCCTTCCTGCAGAATGACCATTGAGTCAGTCGCTCCCATCATTTATGTATGTCGTTGGCTATTGGAATTCAGTGGCAAGATCCTGAAGTTTCCAGCGCTTAACTTCTTTGAATTTAAACCTGTTCACCTCAGACTACCTTGTTCAGGTTTAGTAAGGCGCTTGTGTATCTATCAGTGTCATTTCATTGAGAGTGATGGAGTAACATAAGAAAATAATTTAGCCCAAGCTGCCCATCCACCATAGAGGAATTCAGCAATGGTTCTTCCCATTAGCACCGTGTTTAGCGTATTCAGTCTGCAATAATCTGAAACACAATGATTTTGTTTTAAGGAGTTGAAACAGTTTAAAATACAGAAAATTAAACATCAAATATTATAGCTCAGAGGTATCCCAATATGTTGAAAGGTCTCCAACCTATCTGTATCCTGATGGGTATAATGTCAGTGAGTGGAAGTCTTGCTCAATCACCAGTAATACCCAAATTAGGATGAAATGGGAACTATATCTTATCAGGTCCACCTTGGTTAGTTGACCAGAAGGTGTCCTGGTTTAGCCAGGATAGGGTTAAGTTTCCCCAGCAGTGGGGGGGGGAGCTCTAGCTGGGTTATTCAGATACCATGGGGACATCACATCCTGGCGCCTAAGTGAGACTGGTCGGTTAACACGTGTGTTATGCCATCGCGCTTCTCACTGCTGTATTGGTAGATATTTTGCTCTGTTCATTGTTATTACTGTTATTGTCATTGTTATTGTTGTTGATTGTTGTGTTGCTGTCGCACTGTTGTATTAAACCTTTCCTTATCTCAGCTCCTGGGCTTTGTATTTCACTCCCTTTGTGGGGGAGGGGCAGCGGCCACGTGGTCTCAGACCCCGGCAGGGACTAAACCACCACAGAAGGGAAATTCAATCTCTATTCCTATCTGTAATGTATGGAATTATATTTGTCTTATTATACTATCTTGAAATGTGCAATGAGAAACCAGGTATTGTTTCTCCTTCTGCTCTACAGGCAGGTCCTTCTCTGTAGCAGCTGGAGTAATCTGCAGGTACAGCCTCAAGCGGAGACACAACTAGGTTCCTCACAGTAATGGGGTCTGAACAACAACCAAAAATACACTGTGGTAAGAAAAGGGTTAACTCTTCAAGTTGCAAAGTGGTTTTCACCTGAAATAGAACTACAAGTTACCCACCCACTGTTTATAAGCACATTAAGCATTTAAATTAAATTTTAAAATTGCTCTGAATTTGACCCTCCTCTAATTTTGATTTTTACCAAGTATTTGAAAAAATTTGGCATGATTAAGAATTAATAGTGGAATACTCAGTAACTCAAAGGAACAGGTCTTCTAACTTGAACACATAATTCCCACAGGTGACTTTGAAAATCCCTACTCTGAATGTTGTCCATTGGATAAACAGCTCAAACATCACCGGCTTCCTACACAAACATGGTCTGCCTGCAATAATTTATGAAAATCATAAAACTGATTTAAGCTCTTCTCATTGCTCCATAAATTTTATGCAGCCCTTAAATTATAAAACTGCTGCTGATGCTGTGGCACTGATCAGAACAATGCTTAATCTCTTCTCTCAAGACAGTTGGCATGTCAGAGGAGAAAAGAAGAGACTCACGCAGCTGAATTGTTTGTTTCAATTTAACAGGGCAGAATAAAACAGCCTAGATGCCAGGGCTCTAGTCCCACTGAGACTGTGTGCATGAAGTTTTTATTGCCAAAATAGTTGTTCTAACCTTCCCATGCCTTTCCTTGGTTTTAAACCAGAAAATAACTTTCATTGATTTCACAAGGATACTTTTTTTGCACACATCGTCAGATTTGTGATACTTGAGATGTTTCCCTTCTAATTTGTAATCAGTGTGTTCCTGTTCTCAGATACATGAATGACAACAAAATTCTGCATTTGTCCAATTGCATATTGGTGTAAAAAAAATTCTACAAACCTCACTACACCCTTATCAAATAGTCTTCCTCCCAGCCCAGAGCTGTACCAGAACGAATGCAGGTTTTTTTGCTTTTACTAAAATTAGACTTTTTAGGAGTGTTTGATTTTTTTTTTATCTCTATCTTCTTTGACAAAAATTAAAAACATAATTTTTGGCATTGAATCTAACACAAGATGAAATTAAAGTCCTAGTACAGAGAAACTATGTTTGAATGGGCTCTTTTACGCCTAAATTTGGCCTGGTCACATATTAAAACTGCAGACTGCTTTGGCTTTACTGAGATTTTGGCTTGTGCTAGCTAGCTAACTCAGATTAAGAGCATGCTTGTTTTTCTGGTGAAGTCTTATCTGGAGTAGGCCAGCTTTCAAAAGCAAATTGCTCAGGACGTCATTAGAATCTCTCTTTTCAGTGTGTGTTTCATCCCGGGGATCCAAAGTCAGCAGCTGCTATAGTCCTTTTCTTCGCCCTGACACTTTCCAGCTCTTTCCACTCTCCAGATAACATTTCCTAGTCTGTCATTCAGACAGTCGTCATCTTTAAGGGATGCATTTTCAACCTTTCTACACTCACGCTTTTCTCCCACGTAACCCTGTGAGTTTCATTCTTCCTCATACGCTATGTTTTTGCTCAGAGGTATACAAACCATCTGTGCCTCTAATACAATGTTCTTAAATAGCCTCCAGGCAGATCTCTATGGTTTTTAAGTACTTCTCTTTGCCCTTCAGCCTGCTGTTAACCATTTTGCTCATAGTTTTATAATCTGCCCTTTTAAAGTTCGTTGTTACTGCGCTGTCCCTAAGGGAACAACTCTTTCATGATATCAAAACTAAAAGTGTGCAGTGATCACCGTTACCCCACGGAGGCTTGACAACACCTTCCTCTAATAACTTCTGCCTGTTACAAGGTAGCTCCCTCTTGCCCATGGCCTTAACTAATCAGGCATTGCACTGAGGGCTGCCACAGGAGCCAAGGAAAAGGAATCCTTTGCCATATGGATTGGAATGGCACCAAAGCCACTTTACATCTCCTGATAGACAAAAAAAATGCTTTTCCAGCTGTTGGATTTACCTCCAACAAAAAATAAGAAGTGATAGCGGGGTGAACGCAGTAAAATTCAATCATCTCATATAATTTTCCTGACGAGTATCCTCCCTTTTCCCCAGGAGGAAATGACTTCCCAGGGGCTGGCTCTGAGATTTCATAGGTTCTCAAAATCTTAAGGAAGTCTACAGGAGGTTGCAGTCACTCACATAAAGGCCTGTGGTGTTTCTCCCCTGGTTTTAATGGCTACCCTTGTGACTGCTGCCTCTGAAAGGCTCTCAAGGAGGTGGGGCAGAAGGGGAGGTCCACAACATGAAATATCTCTCTCCAGATTAACAACTTGCTCTAGGAATGGGAATAAAGGGATGATACTGAAGAGGCAGCTGATACACCAGCCCTTCTGTTTGCTGAATGCACAAAGGATTGATTTATGGCATCGTGCCACAGGAGAGTGCCATAGGTTATTAACCAACTTCAATGGACACACACTTGCTGAGACTGCATATCACACCTCTTGTGCTGTAGCAAAGGTAATGACTCATCTTCAGGCATGCCTGATGTCCTTGAGAATGCAATTGGCTCTACACAGCCAAGTGAAGCATTACTTAGTTAATACACTACAGCACACGGGAAACAATCAGCTGAAACGATGACATTGCTACTTCCTGCTTCATTATAAATCTGCAGCTTCCTAACAGGATTATGTACTGAAGCACTGTAAAAAAAGACATTTAAGTCCTGTGATGAAACTTAAAAAATGTGTAATTAAAACAGCTAAATACAGGCTTCTTCTGCTCAGTGTCTGCAAAACACAGCCTTTGATCCTCCAAATGATATTTCCTGGAAAAGTGCCGGACACAAAAACTATCAGAATAGAATTCTGACTCATCCCTTCCTGTTTAGGCCAATGAAATGAACATTTGCAGTACAACAAATTTGGTTTATTTGAGAAAAAAAATTAACCTTATCAGACAGGCTAGAAATACAACCAAGAGCAGGAACTCCTTGGCCGCCTGCCCACACGTGCATTTCCTTGCTCATTCTGTCCCATGTCTTTGTAATTTCAGTGTCATAATGCAGCATTCTTGATAAGTCACCTTGATTCCTATCATGCAGAGAAAGATTCTGTTTCTTCAAAAGAAAGGTGACAGAACATCTCATCCTCCCTGATGATATCCAAGCACCTTTGCAATGTAAAAACCCTCCACTATAAGCATCCATTGCTGCAATGCTACCACAGTTCACCAGGTTTGTTCCAGCTTACTGCTCAGCTAAGAAGAGCGAGAACTAACACCACCATCAATAAATATTTTGGAGTCTCAATGAACCGGGAAATTTCAAAGATTTTATTAATAAAAACTGTACAAGATTCCCATATTAGGTAACAGGCCACATCTGACCAAGATTCCCATATTAGGTAACAAGCCTCAGCTACTTTCACCTTGCTCCTCCACAGCGCTTCTCTCATGCTTAGCTGAGCAAACTCCGCAAGACAAAAAAACCAAAACATATACATTCCTCACTACAGGAGGGGAAAAGGACTGGGGACGGGGACAGAGAAGAGATACAGAAAGAAAGCCAGGAGAATTGTCCATTCCAGTCGTAGCCCCATGTTCCATGTACTTACTTTGGCTTCTCCTTTATTAGAAAGTTCTTGCAATTATTATTTTTCCATGGCCCATTGCTTAAGGCAGGTGATTGCTTAAGACAGTTTCACATTTTTTCCTAAATGAACGAGTAATTGTTCTCTTTAGTCACAGGTTTCATGGGGAGTTGATGGCGTGTGTAATTTTCCTGGTGTGTCACATTAAGAACACTGAATTTTCACATGACTACTTGACTAAAATGCTTTTGTGCATCACTCACACCCTCTTAATAAATATATCCAATTAGTTATTGTTAGGTGAACTGGGAGTGAAATACAATGAATACAAAGGTCTCCTCCTGGTCAGAGCACTACAAATCACAGTCGGAATAAAGGAAAGAAACTGGGTTTCCGTATCCACCTTTCTTTCCCCTGCTGTGTTGCCTGAAGAACAACATACCTTTCATTATATTATTTGAAGTAAACCCAATTAATTTATTTGCATTCCAGACATCTATCATGAAGTTGTAGGGCAAGGAGCATGATTAAGCAAAAGTACTGCACCCAATATTTTGAGGTAACCCTCTTTTTAGTGGACTTCAGTCCCCCAAGCCTTTCACTAGAAACAGTAATTTTTGTTTAAATAGAATTACTAACCAGATTCAAACAAGACCTCAATCTTATTTTGAACATGCCAAATCAGCTGCATATTTGGGAGGTCTTCTCTAATTTTAAGGTAAATCCAAATTCCCTCTGATCCTTGGCAAGCATTTATCTCTTGATAGCCATGTCTCCTGAACTACCTCATAGCTAAAGTTAAGAGCTTTCAGGCTATGCAAGAAAAATGTAAGCAAGTATATTTTTGTGCTGACAAACAGAACCAGAAAAGTTTAAGTAAGCAGTCAATGGTTAATTCATTCTTTCAGATGAGTCTCAGCAAGTCAGAGTATTTACTCAGTTGTTGAAATATGCCCAAATATTCCTTCAGTATACTGTAATTCCACAAGAGTTATCATGGGTGTATACATATATTTTTGATGTATTCAAACAAGTTTGAAGTATACAAAATAAATGGAAAGATTAATCCCTGGGAACCTTTGATTCTGTATTTCTTCTCCCTACATTTTATTTTCTTTTTTATATATGCAGAATACAGACAAATTACGTATTTGCAAATGTAACATGTCCTCATGGAAATAATCAGGTTGTCACACTGCACCTCTCTGGCAGTTCTAGTATCAGGCCAGTGCTACAACAAGACTTTAATATCCATTTATAGGTCTGTTTTTAATTTTCTGAAAGGACAACAGGTCTATTTATTTTCAAAATCGGGGTAACATGCACTCACACAATTAGTGTGAACTGGTACACAGACCTGCATCTGATTTTACGCTGCAGGAAGTTGGTGTGTATGGAGACAGGTAGCAGTCATAAGAGGCTTCATTATCAGGTGACAAAAAAATCCCATTTTATATACTGAAATTTTCACCAAAATATCTTTGGACCATTTAAAGAAAACATAATTTATTGTTTAATACCAGATTAACAAACTAAAAACAGCTGTTTCACACAGCAACATCAAATTTGCTCCTCAGTGAAGCTTTACAGCCCAAATAATTTCAAATGTCCTGTCACACAGCAGAAGAATTGGTTTCATTGCCTTGTACCCTGTAATTCTGCAGCAGTCTCAGGTCTTGCTTATATATGGTTACAAAACACATCATACTTCCAAATAATTTCAAAGTCACTAGTCCCATTTCCATCAGCTCCCCACTCCCATCAGCTCTCAGTGTTATTTTGAATTTCAGCACATCCTGTTACATAAATGGTACAGAAATGGTCACTTTCAGTGTATGGTACATGGGCAACTGAAAAATTGTAAAACTTTATACAACAGCTATAACATTTCTTGACTTAAATTTCCTGTTTACAATTTCCTACTTGAGGAAAACCAAAATAATGCTTTTCCACAGTTTAAAGATTAAATATATTTTTTTTTAAATAAGCTGTTTGAGATCCCAAATAATTATGAACACATAGGTAGCCAACTGGAACAAATATACTGCAAAAAACTCAAAACCCACCACCAAACCACTGAGCCCATCAGTGTGATAACCAAGGTGCACAATTTCCAAGAGTTTAGGCATCTTTCTTTTGCATTAGTTGATACCATCAACTAATGTTGTATCTTGCTAGCACAATCAATTCAAATGAATTTGATGCTTCTTAGAATGCATTCACCAAAGACATGAATTTAGCCACTGCAGGATCACTTAGTTCAAGGGCTCTGCAAAGAACTAATCCGTCAAACCACACGTGCAAAAGTTGTGCAAACTTCTGTTAAGCTATGAGACAGAAAACTTTGCTCTCTGTTCCACAGCAATGAAGTCTCTCTCTTTTCAATGTTGTCAGCAATATCAGGAAAAAATACACAACTGTCAACTAAGGCCAGTAAATAGAGAGGAAATACATTTTTAGCAATGGAGGCCATTTTAAAATGTATTGATTGAAAATGTATGTAAGCTGGGTATGTACAGGTATATTTTGCTACCTATTTGTGACCACAAATAGCTTTTACATACATGGTTAAATTCTCTTTTAAAAGAAAGACATGACATACTGTTCATACAGTTCTCTCTGAACTGCAAAGACAGTTCTTCCTAGTTTTACACTATGCTTCTCTAGTTGGACTATAACAAAGTAAGAGAAGACTCAGATACCATGCTTCAGCTTCTAGGAAAACCCTCAATCTTACTCAGATTCCCAGAAGGATAAGTAAAATATAAAAAAATACAACTCCTAATCATCATTTTCCTCATCATCAAATGAGAGAAGACTGCTATTTTTTATTTGCTTAGCTGTACTCTGAGGAGTAGTTGCTTCTCTCTTAGTTTTCTTTGCCTCTTTCATCTTCTTACTTGAACTTACATTGAAGTCCAAAGACTTCTCTGATGAACGTTTGGCTGGTTTCCTGAACATAATTTTTCCATCAGCAGGTTCTGGTTCACCATCTGTAACAAAGAGTAAAATCAGAACTCATCTGTCCATGTTCACACACACATACAGACCTTCACAATTATATTTTCTTTTCCCCTAGGACCAAGATCAGCGAGACCTCTGATAGAATCAACAATCATGAAAATGTATTTTTTTTAGCCACAAAGTCTGTATCAATGAATGTCCTTCATGCACACACATCTGTTCCATGACAACCAGCCCTTGAAGACAGTTCTCCTGCAGCTCCTATGAGAAATGGGTTCTCACTAACCAGAGCTTTAACTTAGAAGAGACTGTGAGCAGGAGAGCTTTTCCCACACAATCCAGCCGCATCCACTTATCAAAATGGAGAGGACAACTTTATAGGATCCTCTAATTCCACTTCACTATTTGTAAAATCCATGACAACAAATGCACTTATTTCAGAATTATGATATCTCTTTAAAGAACAAAATGGCACATATACAAGACAAAGCTTTTCTTTTTTTCTAATATACCCTGTCCTGCTGAGACAGCTAAAAAGATCACATGGTCATAAACCTGCCTTATATTATCATAAAGGATGAAAGATTTAGGGTTTCTTTGTATCTGCAAAATCACCAAACTATCTAATTGACTAATTCTGCTCCTCTGCATGTACTGGAGCAAATAACAATTTTAAAAACAAGAGAAGTCTCTTCCAGGATTTTCAGGCAGAGGAGGAAAGCTACTGCAGAAGTAACAGCATCAAGGCAGTATTTCTGGGGAAAAAAAGTGTAATTGTAAAGTCATGAATCAGACACAAAGGCTCATGCTGCAGTAATTTGCAATTTTTATAATGTTATATATGACAGGATGTTAAAGAACCATAGGTTCTGTGCTAGATATTCTTCCCAAAGTACTTCTGTGAAATTCATTATTCAACAGAAATTTCCTAACAATATGCATGTGTTTGACAAGATTATGTGCTATTTAATTATAACCAATAAATATCTTTTGTCTTTAGCACAAATTCCTTCCTCGGTATATAAGCATTATGGCAGAAGACTAACATTTCAGTGTTATCATACACAGCACTGGCTGAAACACTCTTCAGTGCATACTCCAAACAATGCAACTATTAAATCTGGTGTCTTTGGGTTGTGTGGTACAAACGAAGACATCAGCTTCATTAGAAAACTTCATTTAGAATTCCTCAAGTTTCAGAGACCCGTTTTAAGAAGAAACCTAGCTTAAAAAACTAAGCACCAATTCTGCCAATAACTTCTACAGAATGCATGCTTCTGCATTAGTTTACGAGAGAATAATACTATGCAGAAAATAACTAACCAGGTTTGGGGAAAATATTTCAGTACTGGTCCACTGAAAAGCATTGCAGTTACAAAGAATTACCAGCAATATAAACCGTAGATATGAAAAGTGTAATTCTCAATGGATCCGTTGTGAATTCTGCACGTAAAGATTAGGTGTTTAGATACTGTACATGTGATACAGAAGTTTAGGAAGTGCCTGCAGTAAACTGTGTGAGGGAAAAGTAACTATTTCTGAAAACATACCACACCCAACCAATCAAAATGCACTATGTAACATTTCTTCTCAGAAGCTGGCTCTCCATTTTCGGACTGGGAAGTTTACTACCAAATAATTTCCCTTACTAATTGTTGCTTAACTACAATGTTTCTTTGGAAACCCAGATCTTCTAACTTAAACAAGATCTGAGGCACGATATAAGCCAAATTCTGGAAAAAAAAAAAAAAAAGCCACATATAAGATGAATTTCACTTATGAGCAGACTCAACTGTCTATGTACTTGAGCCAGTCAGCGTCCAGACTGCATACAGTACCAGTACAGCTGTGGAAGCAGGACAACCAGCTACTGCATAAGCACGAGGAGCATCAAAAAAATCCTCATTGGACACTCATTTAAAGAGTGATTACTGCATTTTCTTAGAATGGTAAATTGAAAAACCAAACCCCTAAAAACATAATGAAAGCATATCCACAAAATAAAACAGATAAACAGCCATGTACTCATACTCCATGGAAAAATGGAAGTCAGAAATTTCAATTTTACTCCCAACTTTCCTGCTACCCACGTTGTGAACTGCACAAAATAATTTCATCTTGTCTACCAGATGGAGAAACTGACAGGTATCTTTGCAATATGAATTTAAACGCCTAATAAGCAAAGTGCATAAACAGAGCAAAGCTCAAAATCACCAAAATGGCAACTAGCTTAGCTCTGACCTCCAGGGCCTCAATACTATTTGTGGATCATTCTGCATCAAAGGAAATGATTTTAGCTCTTGGCCTGGTTAAACCCTGTCAAAATTTCATTATATGCTCAAGGACATTCCTTTCAGCAGGAAGCCCAGGCCAGCTTCAGAGAGCTATGGTTTGTTGGCAGTGCTTGACAAATGAAGCAGATGAGGAAACACACTAGGCCTAGCCTTACCTTAGCAACTTCTGGAAACAGGGAGAACAGACTATGCTTTTTGAAAGAGTGATGTAGCAGCTCAAGAAATTTGTGTTGATTTGTTAAGATTGTCTTTTCCAGCTGGTAAAAAAAGCTTCAATTCATCCTTTCTAATTTTACCAGACTCTTACGTGTCAGCTTTGTTGTTTGTATCAATGAACTCCAAAAACTAACTTGTATTAAGCAATGCAAAGAAGAGGCTGAAGAATCAATCTCAGTGTTGGTAGTTTTTAAAACAGAGCCCTGATAAAAGATAGTATCAGTATAACAAATTATGGAAAGCAGGATTTCTGATATACACACTGAAACACACAAAGTAAAACACAACCAGCATAAAGGCATTACAGGAGAAATAATAAAATCCACTTCTAATAAGAGAGTCAAAAAAAATACACTAGCAGTTCAAATTCTGACTGTTCTTAGTCCCTGCTGCTTTTACCTGGATCACAAACCTTTACATTGGTTGACTAAGAGGGGCACAACCAGACGTTGAGCTGAAAACTCACTGCATGATTGACATCAATTTAAGAAACCACAAATTCAGAATTTTTTTTCTTCTCTATTAATTGCATGTTATATATTACAAGAGAAGTAGAAACGAGGGCCTGAAAAAGAAACACTGCTCTTCAGTTTACTGTATTTTTTATTTAGTAGTCATTTGTGTAGTTGGCAGCACCATTTTTCAGCAGTTCCATGTCCACATGGGTCAACAAGCCAACAACAGGAAACACAAATGCCACTAAACTGGCAGGAACAACAGGAGCAGCAGTGCAAACAATATTTCAAGATATATGTCTATTCAATGATAAAGGTTGGAAAAAATTTATGATAACCTGGAAAATTTCTTAATGGTCTAACGTTAGAAGTTCAGGTCAGCCATTTCAGATGCTCCTCCTAGTGCTTTCTGGCCACCTATGCATGCCTTTGGAAGCATTTACTACAGGAATTCCACAAACTGGTATCATGAAGATAAAAAGGCCAGTCTTGCTCAGATATTCAGTCTCAATCACTCACGAGGACATCTGGGAAAGTTTTACTTACTTAAATACTGTAAAATTAGCTTTGATTTAGATTCCTGCTGTTCACATGATGAAGAGCAGCATGAACTCTTGATATGTATCTGATATAACAGCTGCTTAAGCTAAGGAAAGAGCTCCAATACCCATGACAGCATGACTGTATTCTCCTTGCCCCTCCCCTCTCCTGTGCTCCCCCAACCCCAGCATACAGAATGAGACAAGAATAGTATTAAAAAGACTTTGAATGAGTAAGGACATCTTCTGCCAAATTTGGTCATCTGCATGTATCAGTGTCCCAGAGGCCAGATGAACTAGAAAAGGAGTAGAAAAATCAATTCCATAGACTATAATGAATGCTGGGATAAAGTATCTTGCAGTAATTGCCATCTTTTCTTTTGTGCAAATTTAATTTCTCATAAGACCATTTTAATTTGTCTCTGAACCAACAGTAACAATCTGTAAAATGCTTCATAAAAATACTAAGCAAAATGACTGCTGATAAACAAATAACTTATTTTTAAAAAGCCTCTAAGTCAGTTGTCCATAGAGGAAAATATTTCAATATGGAAGGGCGTTTTCTCATATAGGAAAGGTTCAGTCCTAAATAAAAAAGTTCCCTGTGACTATACTTGCAAAATCCAATGTACATGCTTCACTAAATTTTGTTGCACCTTAGGAGGCAACTAAGTGCAGCTAGGACATTAATCAACTGTTTTTTTCCAAATTAATGCAAAAGTGTTGCTCATCTGTAAAAGAAAATGCCAGTCATGGGAACTGATGATGCCTGAAATCAGTGTCAAACTCGTTATAGAAGAAAATCAAGGTGAAAGGATGTAAATGAGATATGGAAAATCCTAGAATAATATCCCAAACCAAAGCCTGAAGACAAGGACCTTCAAATGAAGACAATTGCTACAGATATAAAAGAGGAGAGGACAGAACCTCAAAACTTACTTTCCGTGTTTTGAAAAACTAACAGTTTCTATTCACAACAGATAGTTAGCAGCACATTACTTACGGTCTATCAAAGTGCCTCAGCACTGATGATGGTGGAAAGGAAGATTTATCAGTTGGGAAATTTACTTCCCTGCTACCTTTTCAGCTTCACGTAATTTCACTAATGATCTGATTTGAGACTATATATTATGGTCCAGTGCCTGTTAAATTAATTTCACTTTCAACTCTGGGATAAAAATCAAAGCTACAAGAAACGTAATCTAATCTTGCAGCATCAAACTTTATACTTCCCATTTTCAGGATTGACAATTATCCAAAAAAAGAAAAGAAATTCACACACATTTAAAACTCTCTTTATTAAACTGGAAGTAACCAGCTGTCTAAATACCTGCCTCTGACTACAAATCAGAATTTAAATCTAGAGGTCAGACTGACAGTGCAAAGATGGTCAAAGACTCAAAAAAGCCTTCAGCAAGCTGTAGCACAGTCACCCACTCCTTCACTGAAAATTTCATGTCGAGTCCCTTTCCATAGCAGAGGAACATAGGAGTGCTTACCCATTTTATTCCCATAAGTCAAAAAAAAGGAAAAGGAGGCCAAGACCTCATATTAACAGCAAAAGCAGATGAACAAACAGTGAGACAATAATGTAGAACAGAGGGCAGCAGTCCCCAGAGCACAGTGATTCAACACTCCTGCTACCTACTACTGTGGATTTTTTCCTCCAAATGCAAGTTATTACTGAAGGGCTGAAGGGGTAATAAGCAGAGGTGTCAAAGTCCTACTGGGACTCAATACTACCACCCTCACTACATACAATTATGTCTTAGGAATGTCTTTTTCCACCAAAGAAGTTCAGTTACTCTATTCAAATACACTTCCAGTTCATACTGTGTATTCAGCTTGGTAGCTCTTTTGGACTTTTTTCACAGCATGGACTCCACCTCAATAGATTCTCATGGACAACTACTTCTTTTTGCCCAGCCTTACAAAATCATTTTTCCTCCTACTGTGATCATTCAAAATTCAAGTTGCTTGTATGAAAAGGAAACCAATGCTCAGAAAGAATCGTGCCATTTCTTTCCAATAGGTTGAAATTTCTCCCAATACTAGGAGAGTGATCCCACTTTTGAAAAGAAATCATGCAATAACTTTACAAACTGTGACACTAAGCACATGCATTGCACTTCAATAACAAAGAGTCCAGGAAGTAAGCTCGAAGTTGAACACATTTTCTCAGAGGAGCTCAAATTATATAAACACAGCCCTCAGTCCACTACCTGGTTGCGCCTAAGATACACCTATCTACCGGCAGAAACAAAGTGGATGTAGTTTTATTTAGTTTCAAGCTAACCTACATTATAAAAATTAAAAATTTTTCATCAATCTCCTTTTCAAAAATTTAACATTCCCAATGTATTTTCTCCCACTACTGTTATTTGACTTCTCTGTTTATATCATTTCTACCATTTAAATCTTAACACATACTCCTACATAGGGACAGCACAAATCTGAATTTTTTAATCCAAATGAAAAAAGACAGAAAAAGACAAAAGCTAAGGATGTCATATCAATAGTCGTGTGCTAGCCTCTCAATCTGCTCTAAACTCAGCCTTTGTAAATAGCCACAATGGCTAACCAAGGAAAAGGTCCACAACTTCTACAAATAACCTTTCTATTTTATATTTGTAAGGTTCCAGTTCTATATTATTAATTGTCAAGACATTTCCACTAGAAACAGTAATAGCTACCTTTAATCTGTCAAGTCTTCTGTCAGCAAAAAATAAAAATAAAGCTACATTTCATCACACCTTGTGTGATGATGGAAGTTTCTGGACTCTCAAAGCACTTATGTCAGCCATATCTGAATGATGAATACTGACAGAAATTCTTACCATAACTATATTCATCGGCTATAGTTTCACATCTTTATTGTCTGACCGCAGCCACCTCTCCCACTTCCATCTTTCCATTCTTGAAAAGCCTGTTAAATAACTTAAAGCTTTCTAATTCTTTGTAGCAAAGAAACATTTTTTTTTCTATACCTTGCTGTTTGTTGGCACAATTGTATCATCTGTTATTTTCAACTAATCAATCTAGTTTTGCGTAATATATTTGCAAGTCACAACACATACTGGGGATGATTTTAAGCAAGTAATAACATGGCCAGTCAGTTCAGTGAACACATTACCGAGCTTACACACCTGCCGTTCTTTCCACTGAAGCACTAACCTGAGTTTCCTCCTTCTGCCCAGACACTTTATTTCATAAACTCATACAATTACCTTTAAGACATCCAGCCCACCATCACATTTGGCTGAACTAATTAATGAATTCAAAAATTATCACAGGCGATGTCAAAAGACTGTGTACCAGGACAATGACACACAATAACAAAAAAACAAAAACCAAAAAAATTAAGGTGGTATTTGGAGGCAGGATGATGCACAATCAAGAAGCACAGAACTGCAACACTATAAAAAGCCGAAGAGCTTGCATAGGTACTCAACAACTTCAGATTAGGAATCACAAGTGCAAATTATTTAGCTGAAAAATTCAAAACAACGTATCAAAGGTAATATTAAACGGTAGAAAACTGATCAAATATCAAGCTCCCTTTTATGGGTTCTCTCTCTTTGGCTATACAAAGGAAGAAATTAGTAGTTTGAAATTCACCTGATTCATTTGACTTTAAGGCCTCTTTGATTTGCTGTTTGATTTTCATTGCTTCTTCGGCAGTCAAGTCCCCTTTTTTCAGTGTTACCACTTGAGGCTGCTCATCTTCGTTGTCACTGCCATTCTCACTATCACCATCTGCAAGTGGAAGCTGCTCTCTCTAGACAGGAGAAAAATAAAAGCAGTTCTGATCACCACACCAAATCACAACTGCTACGGGTGGGCTAGTTCTCTCTGGTTTCACTTTTGCAGTAAGGTTAATAAAGAGACTTGGCACAGCTGTCAGTGCCCGGCCCTCCCAACATATGTTGTCCAAATAACACTCCAATTCTATCACTGAGACATAGCATCCCCTAGAAAAAAACAGTATGGACTTTTTCAATTAGAGGCCAAAACAGTAGGAACTTGGAAGGGTAAGAAATTAATTGCTTTTGTTCATTATCTTTACCGTACAAGCATTGTCTGCCACGCAACACTGAGAAAATCTTAAATGCATGGGTTCAGATTTGAATCTTCATTGCTGTACTCAAAGTGCAACAGAAGAGGGAGCCCATGGTAGCTTTGTTATTAAGGCTGCCTAACCAAATCCCTGGGAGCCTTACTTACACAAGGAAGACCATGTCCCTGTTTCCACTCTCTCAAACTTGTGCTCTCAGACAGAAGAATCATTTGGGACAAAATTTTATAAACTTTCTGGCATGGAAACCTCAATGCAACAACGTAAAGTTTGGCAATAGAAAAGGAACTGAAAACTTCCTTTTATAAGGAAATGTATAGATAGTATTACTATAATTGATTGAATTTACAAAGAAATATACAAAATACAATTTTCCTCAGGAAGTGAAACAGTTCATACTAAATTTACTAAAGGAATACTTTTATGTCAAATTCCAACTTATCACAAATTTCTTCTTTTAACAAATCGTTGTGACTATTTACTGACCAGTCTGGAGAGGTTAGGTGATAATGGCCTCTTCAGCTCAAGTTCCACAATATACTGGAATTGAACCTTAAAAGGCAACACAGGCTAATGGAGCAAGCGGTGAAAGTCAATACATCAATTATTTGTAATAAAAGATAATTTCACAAGGAACTTGTATATCCACAGTGGCACAAGCATGATTCAAATCAAGGCCATAACAATGAGCTAGGGGAGGCGGGCTTTTTTGCTAGGTTTTCAGCTGCATACAGTTCAGGGTGGGATCATCCCCACATTTGTGCAAGTACAACTAGGTAACAACATAACTGTACAAACAGCACTACCAGCTAATGTTAAACCGCAGTTTACATTTCTTTACCAAAAATAAACAACTTTGCACATGCTATATTATGATAATGTCAGGCCTCCTTCTTTAGGTATTCTGTAAAACCTTAGTTCACAGGAAACACGTGCAAAAGCATATTAAAAACAGAAAGAAGCCCAGTTCCCTCAGAAAAGGATGCCTTTTAACAAGTTGGCTCAAACCCTACTGCCTGTACCCTTGATGTGCAGAAACAGACTCTCCAACTCGGAGAGAGTTATAAAGCAGGTATGTTTATTCCGGCGCTGGGGTGCAAGGGGATTTCTCCACAAAGCTTGCACACTAACAACACATCTTACCAGAAATTTATAGAGTGTAGATATACATGTTCATAGAATCACACAATACATATGTGGAGTTAGTTCAAAAGGCTTGCGTCAGCAGTTTATGTTATCTTTACGCCTGCGCATTGCCTTCTGGTGGTCGTCCTCGGGGGTCTTCTGGAGGAAAGCTCACAGTCTTCCTCATCTTGTACTTTTAACCCTGTTCCTCGGAGCATGCGCAGATTCTTGTAAATAATTTCTTGAACAACAAGAGTGGTCCCAGCTGGTTTACTCCCTCTATCTTATCTAAAAGCACTAGCATACTAGTTTCTACTGTCTAAACGTGGCTATTTGTACTCTGCAAAGACTCAGCTTGTTAGAACACATCTGCTTCCCAAGGACATGTCTCTTATTTTTGAGGAACACAGTAGTTCTTGGTAAGTTTCCACAGAACAGTCAAGGCAAGCAGGATGATTAAGCAATATTCAGAAATCATTATAAATTGCTATAAGTAAATAAGTTACACAGCAGGTGATCATTTCCTTGTATCACCCTGCCTTCCTGGCCATCACAGCAGTTTGCACCTGCTGACTTGTGTTAAGACGATGTTAACTGTATTACAATATAGTTTTACTATACTCTTAAAACTTTTTTCTTTTCCTGCCTGGGCTTTGTAAGGCCAGGTAAAACTTGGGACACCATTGCTGTTTCCCCCGTTGCCCCCACAGACCACTTGGACACTGACAGCTCTGCAAAGGGCACCATGATCACAGCTGCCATTATTAGGGACAGCAAGGGGAAAGGCACTGCAATTTGTTGTTGTTTTGCATCTCCAACACAGAAGCAAAAGCAAGTTACAAAGACAGGTTCAGTTAATTTTAAGCGAGTGACTACTGTTCCCCCGTGTCCTGCAGGGACAAAGCCCTGAAGTGCTGCTTCCCCACCGCCTCCTATGGGGCCTCTCCTCCGCCTCCCGTTTGAGGCCCGAAGGGGGAAATCACGGCACGGGAGGCCCCCTGAAGCGAGCGCTGCCCCTTCTCGCCCCCGGGGAGGGGCCGCCCGCGCGGTGGGAAGGGAAGCAGAGCCCCGACACAAGCTCACGGGCAGGGAGCCAGCGGCAACCCGGGGCGGGAAGGGCCGCGCTGCCCGAGCGCGGCGCCAGGCCGTTACCTTGGTTTCCACCGTGGGCCCCTCCCGATACCCGACCTGCCGCTTGAAGCGGCTGAGAAAAGCGGGCTCGGCCGGCCGCACGTAGGAGACCTGGTTCCTTTTGCTCATGGCCGCTGCCCGCCACTGAGCCGCGCCGCCGCCTCCTCCCCCACTTCCGCGCCGAGTAGGCGCGAGAGGACGGCGGCCCTAGTGGGACAGAACTAATACATCTCCTCCTGCCGTATCACCCTTCGTCACGTGAAGGGGGCGAAGGCACTTCCAGCCAATGGCAGGAGAGAAGTCGGAGCGGGGAAGGAGGCTATAGAGCGAAATGGCCGCGCCCACCCTGGCTTCGGAGAGGGGGCGGAGTCACATCGCTTGCGGCTCTTAGCGCTAAATTCAAACGTTCCGCCATTTTGGAGAGGTGGTGAGTGAGAGGTGTTGGGGTTGGCAGGGCTGCCGAAGATCATGCCTCCCGGCGTGAGAGGTGAGGAGCGATGGGGTGGCTGATGGGGTGGCTTATGGGGCGGCTTATGGGGCTCTGTGGCCGTGAAGGGGCTGAGAGATGCTTCCCCTCTGTGTGGGGAGCAGGCGGGGACTGGGGCGGCTCGGTGAGAGAGGCCGGCTGCGGGCCGGCTGAGGGAGGGTTTTGCCCTGTGGGGCCAACGACCTCCAGGTGTAAGAACTAACAGGGTCAAGGAGACAGGGAGAGGCATGGCCGTGTTGACTGGGCTGGGTTGCCCCATAGAGGGGCCGAGGCCCTGGCGGTGCCATCCCGAGTGCCCGCAGGGCAGCCGCGCTGCCCCCAGGGGGGTTGGGGAGGGGCGGTGGGGTTGGAGCAGTGGTACGGAGAGGGGGGTGACCCCCAGGGCTTCCAGAAGTACTTCTGGCGCTGATATCCCCTGGGGCTTCTCGTGGTTGATACGTGTAAGCAGCCCTCCCAAGTGGGAAGGGTTTACAAACTTGGTTGCTCTTAGCCCTCCCGCGTTTATTCGACTTGTGTAATTCTACGGAATTTTAATTAGCTGTGATGTTCGTAACTGTAGTCTCTTACAAACGTTCGAGTGAAGGCAGCTCTTTAAAATGGGAGCTAAGAACGGTTAGTTGAGAGTCGGTCATTTCCCAAGGTACAGGTTGTGCAAGTATCTGTGAGTCTCATTTCAGTTTTAAATTGCACTGCTTTTCTTGTCCCAGCTCGTTTTGATACCTTATGCATTTGAAGAATAAATGACTGAATTAGAAACTAGCACGTTTCTCAAATGTTATTGTGTGAATCAAAGCAAGGCTTGCATAGCAGCAGCAGCAGAATATTTATGTAGTATGAATGTTAATGAGGTTAATACCTTTGCACATCTTTGTTAAATCTGCTTTTAAAGGGATCCTCCTACAATAAAACCTGTGCACTTTTAGAGACTTTATAAGGACTTTATTATTGGAATATTTTGGTAAATCTTTTTTCATTGTCATTTATTTTTAAAATTTGATTATCTTACTTAGTTAATATTTTGGCTAACATATGTGAAATAATTTCATGTCCCATTCACCCTTAAGTAAATAATAAGTTACCATATCTACCTATGGGATAATTTGTGCCATATTCTTGCAATGTGAAGCTGTGCAAAACAATGCTCATATGTACAGGAGAGCTTTATGCATTACAAAGTGCTCAATATTACTTCATAAAAGTGAAAGTAATATAGCTACTCAGTTGTGCAGGTTTAGAAAATTGAGTTTTTGCAGTTGTGCAGTAAAACTATTCTATGCTATACTGTTGTTTTATCTGCAGTGAGTTAGCAATTTTGAAAATGTAATGTCAATATATAATACTATTAACATTTATGTTCCTAGTTCTCCAAAACACTTGCAAAACCCTATATGCATTCAGAGACTTCTCATTGCACATACATTTACAAGTACGTGCATGCTCACATTGCAGGACTAGAGATTTCTCTACCTTTGCAAGAAACTGCAACTTTCTGCCAAAGGAAGGTAGTTACTAAATATTTCTGTGCAGTTCTGATTCATACATGAAACGGATATTTATAGAGCTCTCCATTTATCTCCCTCAGTACTGTTTACAGTAATTTTTATTTAAATGGGGGCTTTCGAGCAATAATTTTATCTTGTTTAATTTTTGTGTGTGTGTTTCACTTTTATAGGAGATTTACGTGACTCTGCATTAGCTCTGAACTCACCCAGGTAAAGTAGTATCAGCCAGTTCCCATATATGAATAATCACATTGCACAAAAGATGCAAACAAACCTAGTATAACTTTGAGAAATAATTTAAAGTTTTTTCTTTCAGTGTTTTCCTGCGCAAAATTGTTGCCTTTCTCTCTTAACTTCCTTTATAAGTTTTTTTAAAAAAAATAAATTGTTCTCTTAATAAAAGTGCCGTTCTGAGGTGTTAGATTCTTCCTGGAATGCTGCCATGCAGTAAATTCTCATTTGTCCACTAACTCTGCAGCTGGACTTGAGATATTCCGTGAGAAATTTCAATTCTGTGAGGAAGTTGTAAGCTAAAACAAAAAGTCCTTCTCCAAATATAAATAGTTTCTGTCGTAACTCAGAGTAATATTATTAATGAAAACATAAGTTAGTGTGGTGTGTCTTAAGTCCAGTATAACATCTTTCCTTTCTTAGCTGCTTCCTGTTCTTTTTTAGCCCATTCCTCTGCCACTCCCCAACCTCACATTTCAGTCATGAAGTCCTTCCCCCACTTCTAAAACTATTCTGTTCCTTTCACTTGTTTACCAAAAGTAAAAGTCGGTAACAGTTATAACACCTTTGTGCTATAACCTCCCTTTGGGAAAGAGTGAAGTAAAGTAAATCCAAGTTTGCTACCACTTCATGTAAGAATTTAATTCTTTACTATTGTATCAGTATATTGGTATTTAAGTTGGAATTCCTCAAAGCTTTAATATAATAGTGATGCACAGTTACTTATTCAAACTACATTTACTGTGCATCCACTGATAAATGTGATGAAATAGGTTAGGGAGCTTTGATGTAGGTGCTGCTATACTTTATTGGACTTATGGATCAAGAATTGATTGTATTTTCCCTGTGAGCAGCAAAGAAAAATGCTGGTAACTTTCTTGCTGGAATATAGCATCATCTACTTCATTTGTAAAGTCTTTTATAACTTCTAATAGTAAGAAGGATGTTTGAAGCCCATAGTCTTAGAAACCACTGAAACCTTTATTATAACACTGGTTTTATATATCTCAAGTTCACTGTGAAATGTGTTCTTTAAGAGCTAAAGCTACATGTAACAGCAATAAATTCCAGTAACTTAATGTTCTTTGTTTTTAAATCTGCCACATTGTTACCTTTAATAAATCTGTGGCTTGTAGTGAATTGATGATGTGTACAGCTAATAGTAGTGTTTTTTCAGGAGACCTTTGTATGACTTCACATGCTTAATCTGATTCTCATGATTTAATTTTATCAAACAGCTGATAGATCTATTTCAAAGTAATTAATTCATAAATATTCATTTAGTGTTGAAGGTGATGCTATCAAAGTTTATGTAAGGGTACGTCCCCCTTCAGAGGGAACTGCATTAACCGATGGAGATCAAGGCTTGTGTCTATCTGTTCTTTCATCAAATACCATCCGTCTGCATTCGAAGCCTGAGCCAAAGATCTTCACTTTTGATTATGTTGCAAATATGGAATCAACACAGGTAATAAATCCCAGAACTTTGTAATGGTACTGCAGTTTTTCCCTAAATGTTGGCAACTGCTACACTCAACCTTTCTAAAGATGTAATGCCTTAGGTCTTATTTTTTGCAGCGGTCAGTCTGGTAATATGTAGTTATAGTACAGAAATGTTGCACTAAATTCTGCTCTCTAATAGTTTTAATGTATTTTTAACTGTTAATTTCTTTAAAGTTTGCATTAAAATTGAATTTTCTATTTGTATATGTTACAGCAACACCATAGATAGAAAATAAACCCCGCTCTTGAGAGAAACATATAAAGATAGCTGGCAGACAGTAGCTGATATTAAAGATGTGATTTGTGTTTTAGGAACTTATGAGTTTATATTCTATTTGTTATATTTCCTTCTTATACATATGCCTTTTAAACAGACATGTTGTTCATCTGGGACAGCTAATACTGCAAGGAAAATCTTTCAATTTAATTTTTATCATATTGTGTTTGAAATTCTGAACATAGTTTTAATTACTCTAAGACTTCAATTCCCTTTAATTTCCGTTTAAAAAAAACAAGGAACCCCCCCAAAACCCTACCCACTGTAGGCTGTTATTTGTAGCTCGGCTCTTCTTGCAGGTCTAAGAATTATGTGAAAATAGATGAGGTTAACAGTTGTGCAGATTTGCTGAATATGCCACTGTGCAGTGGCAAACGTTGAAAGTTAACTAGATTTGATAAGTGTTATGGGCTCAGTTTTTACCTACTGATGGTATAAGCCACATAACAAAATCAAAAACACTGGACCAAATTAATATAATATGTATTTGAAAGCCGTTACTATGATGGTGATTTTATTATTTTTCTTTCAGTTTATCAAGGAATAACATTTTTTTCAGAGGGAGTGATTTATGTCGCAAAGGCTTAGGATGTATTGTTTTGCTGTGAGAACTCCAGGGGTCATGATACATGTCCAACCTTATTTTATACATTATGGAGTTATGACATAGAAAACACTGATAAAAGAGATACTTAAATGAGTGGTGCCAAGTGCCTTCTCTTTTCCTTGTCCCCAGGAGTCAGTGTTCTCAAGCGTGGCCAAAAATATTGTTGAATCTTGTATGAATGGCTACAATGGAACCATCTTTGCATAGTAAGTCATTTAATGGTATTTCAAGGCAACTGCAACATTTGAAGAGATTGTGTTATTCAGTTGTTGTGGACTTAAATGCCAGAATCTGCTTTATGTTACAGGAACCTTTGAAAGTGCTTCCTTAGTGCAGCACAACATAGGGAATGTTCTTGCAGTACTGAAGCGTACTTCTTATTCCTCTTTTGGAGGAATCTATTTGTAGGTGTTATGCTTCTAATACTTAAGTCCAATAATGTGAATTGTAAACTCATTTCAATTTTACTATTGTTTGTCTAAAATCTAGAAGTTGTAGTGTACCGTTAAAGAGAAAGCTAGTTGTTTTCAGTATGTCCATAGTAAAATGGAATGAAAATCACTTTAACTTGATATTTGGCCAGCTCAACTCTTTGAGTCTTAGCTGCCTGTGGGAAAACTCATGAATGATAACTTTAACTTCAAAATGTTTTCGCAATGGAAATATATCCATGAATAGTAGCATGAGTATCATTATATTAACTCTCAATATTTTTTCATTTTGAAAACCGAGTAAGCACTTTGGTCAAAAATGCTAACTTGAAGGCCTGATCTCATCAAAACCTTACTGGGTTTTTTAGCCTAGCACAGCATTTGCAAAACTGAAGTGTACTTTGTTACAACATACAAACATGGAAAAATGAAGTGAAATTGCCCTGAAGTTTCTCTAGCATGGTTTAAAAAAAAGGATATATTCAACTTAAAAGTATTTTTCTCATTTTGGGTTTATGTATGCTACTAAGTGACACAAAACCCAAAAGATTGACCCAAGAGTTAGTTTAATGTATATATTTAAAAGTCTTCATTTTATTGCTAAGTTCCACTATTTCTCTTTCCAGCTGAAATAAGGAAGAAAATGGTGGGTGGCGGGGAGAGAAAAGGTGATTTATCTAACAGAATTTCATGGTCAAATTTGCTGTTCTATTTTTATACCTGTTTAGCTGACTGATTTCTTAGCTTTTCTCTGTCTCTTTATCTTCAGTTTAAAATAATTGGGTTTTTTTCATTTTAAACTGTGAGTTCTCATTAAAAGATGCAGATTAATGAAAAATTCAGAGCCAGAATAAAGCTTTTATCTGAACTTCTTTTGTTGTTTTTTAGTGGCCAGACTGGGTCAGGAAAAACCTTTACTATGATGGGTAAGTGCATGAGAGAGCTTAATCCTTCAGTGATTTCTTAATGTTTTTTGTCTTGAAAATGTTGTTGAAATGTTGTTTTGTTCAAACACCAGGGATGATTTAGATTTTTGTCTTCCTGCAGATAACTTTAAGGTTTAAGAAATGGTGTAGTGTTCAGTGCAGTTGTTCATGCTTTATATCAAAACAGTGAAGTATAGATACTCTCTTCTATCTTTTTGAAGATGTAGATTTTTTCTGGTTTTAACAGAAGATAAGCTTTTCAGTTAAACAGAGTAAATGTTCATTTATGAGTATTCTACTGCTTTACCTTTTTGGCTGATATTCCTTGCATGTGTAGAAAAATATTCTAGTATGCAAGGGTCTTTCTTATTAAAATATATTGAGGTTTTCAAAATAACTGGTTTCTATCCAACTAGGAATTTAAGGACTCTCTGTGTACAAAGGGATCCCCTTGTAATCTTGTTCTTCATACAACGGTGATTTTAAATGCACTAATATTGTGCTTGACATTAGAAAGTTACTGAAATAACCAATACCAGTTCGGACAACATGTTTTCAAGGACTACATAGAAAGTAACTAAACATGGGGACAGATCCACCCTATCTTTCTGGTTCTTCAAATCAGGGTTAAGGTAGCTGTATTGGCATACCTCCACATCTGTACATGTTTTCTATGGAAGTCCAAGTAGTTTATACTATTTTAGGCTTAGGTAACCTATGGACAGGTAAAGTAAGATGCTTTCACAAGCATCATTTAGACCACATATAAATCTGAGTATGGAATATTGTCTTAGATCTTGAAAGTTGATTTTATTGCATTTCTTCTGTGGTTTTGCCATAAACTGACTAAAACCTGGTTGCTGAAATCTTCTGTGATGACATGTTGAAAAGATCAACCATTACTCTTGAGTAGTACTAATTAATTTTTTTTTAATTAAAAATCTCTTTAGGACCATCTGATTCTGATAATTTCACTCACAGTCTGAGAGGTGTAATTCCACGGAGCTTTGAATACTTATTTTTTCTAATTGAACGTGAAAAAGAAAAGGTACATTTATTTTATACTTATTGTAGTGAAAGTAATGTCTCGCATTAAAGATTAAGCTAAGGCTGTTTGGCAAGCCAGGTGTGTAGCAGTTAAATTTCCAGGATTATTGCCATCTTGCATCAAATTTGTTGATGAGAAATGCTTGCATCTAGTACTCTACCAAATTATAGTATAGTACACTTTCATCAGACACCAGTGTACTTATATTTTGAGACTAAAAATGCATATAGGTTTCTGGATGTTGGTTGACATCTGGGCATCAGGAATGTATAGTATGCAGAATATGTATGCAAACTAGTAGCTTTAGATATGTGTAAAAAGAGACTCACTGCCATACAATGCCAGACTTGATAAAATCAATGCGTTTATAGTGTAAATTACTGTGTTTTTCAGGCCGGCAATGGGAAGAGTTTTCTGTGCAAATGCTCATTTATTGAAATCTACAATGAACAGATATTTGACTTGCTAGATTCCGCTTCAACTGGGCTCCTTCTCAGAGAACACATCAAGAAGGGAGTCTTTGTTGATGGTGCTGTTGAACAGGTGTTGTCATCTGCTGCTGAAGCATACCAGGTATTTTTTGTCACTTTTTAATGTTTGGACTATTTATCTTGATGCTTATTTGGAAAATATTCCTCTTTGTTTAAAGCACATAGTTTTTGCACAGTGTCTATGACATCCTCTTTCCCTATCTCCATCCTCCAAAAAACGGTGTAAAAAGCTGTTTCTAGGCAATGCTTCCTGACTATCCCACACATGTAAGTAATCGTATAGTTCTGGAGTTTGGAATATATGAAATGAAATTGCAGTAATCTTTCCCTAATGCTTGCCCTACACATCTCTGAAATAGCAACTGAAAACTACATCTCCTGCTAATTAGGCAGTGCGCCTGTTCCAGAAATTTGTCAGGTTTATTTCTCCATGAATAAGGCATACACATAGTACTTCTGTGACTTCAAATATTTTTTTCCTTGTGTACTACTAACATACACCAGTGTTGGGTATGTTATGCTTTCAAACAGCAATGGCACTCCTGGAGGAAAGAAGTGAATATTATAACTAGTGTTTTTATTAAGCTTGACTGTAGTTATATTTTTTTTACTTTTAAAGTAGTCCTATTGGAAGAAAGCAAAGAAGTCCTTGTCCTTGAGATTTTTGAAAGCTGTTGCACTGAAATATGCTTACTACTGTTTGTCACCTGCATGTAAATACAGAGTACGGGCTGAGATACTTGATGATATTTTATGTCTTTTGCATGCTTAGGTATTAACTATGGGCTGGAGAAACCGTCGTGTAGCATCGACCTCAATGAACAGAGAATCCTCAAGATCACATGCAGTTTTCACTATCACAGTGGAATCCATGGAGAAAAACAATGAGATTGTTAATATTCGATCTTCCCTGATCAACCTGGTAGACTTAGCGGGATCTGAGAGACAGAAAGACACCCATACAGAAGGACTAAGGTTAAAGGTTAGTTCTGTAATATCTGTGGCATCTTTCTCCTTTCAGATGTACTGCCCTGTTCCATCTGCCAAATCTGTTCACCTTTGTTCTCTTTTAGGAAGCAGGTAACATAAATCGATCACTAAGTTGCCTGGGTCAAGTAATCACAGCACTTGTTGATGTGGGCAATGGAAAACAGAGACACATTTGTTACCGGGATTCTAAGCTCACTTTTCTGTTACGGGTAATATATATACTCTGTACTTTATATTCTACCTGGGATGTATAAAAACTATTTGCTTGGTTTGGTTTTTTTACTCTAAAAAGCTGAACTCGGGTATTGTTTCAATATTGGGCAGGTGGAAAAAAGCTTGAAAAATATCTTTTTACCTAAACAGATTTCCAGTCGATTTATTGCTGTTAACTGAAGACAAATTTATTTATGTTCATAACATCCTACTACATATTTGCAAGTTTTAAAGAAAAAAAGCATATGTTTTGATCCCTGTAGTTTGGGAAATACTGTGTGTCACAATGTAATATTTAGAGATGTGTTGAAATGTTGGACAGGACTTCCAGAATTAGCCTGTGTGTGCTAAGTGTTGGCATGATGTTAAGAATTAAATAAATTTACAGTTTCCTATCTGAGAGCTTATGGGCTCTTCAAGATGAACAGAAAACAAAGATGGAAGCAGTCAAACATTTGTTGGATGCCAGCACTCACCAAAATTCTGTGACCAGTAATGAATAATATCTGTAATTTATTTTTGTATTATAATATAGTACTTGTACATAATACAGTATTGTTGTCACAGCAAAATTTCCCAATCATTCCATCCCTGTTCTATGTGTATCTTAGAATCATGAACCTCTGAAGAATTGTGTTCTTCCAATACAACCCAAAATACATAGAAATTGGAAGAGAATTGCAATTCTATGAGCTGTTACTTTCTTAAGTGGTTATTTTTTTTAGGTGGCTGTACTGCAAAGAAGTCCACAAACATGACCCTCTCTGCTAGAGAGAGAGAATGCCATTGAGGCTTGTAGGCTATTTTATAGTAGTAGACTTTTAGTCTTACGTATAACTACTGCCCTCTCCAGATATTTGAGAGCTACTTGTTTAACAGCACAGAAATATCTGAAGAAATGTATGTAAAAAGGAGAGGTTCTTTTTTATATCCTTGGTCAAGGATCTGTTCGTTTGTGATTTTTTTTTTTTTTTTTTTTTTTTTGTTTCTTTGGCAATAGCCACCAGAAGATAGATTGGAACAATCAACAGGCTAGATGGTGTCCAAGATAGTCCGAATACCAATCTGCTAATTACCAAGATTAAAGTGAAATATCTACTTTATTCCCTGATTTTTTTCTATTTTTTTTTTCCCTCCCCCTGCTGTTCAGGTGTTTAAAAAAAAAATAATTGTTGATGAGTAATATAGAGTTAGGGTTTGAAAACCCAAATAAAGTCTTTATTTACAGTCATATCCTTTATACCCACATTTGAAATAAAATTTCAGAAATTTAGCTAGCATGGGGATTTGTTAGATAAAATCCCTCCTGCTGCAATTTGTTCAAAATGATACATGGTAGCTGTTAGGTGATGGCTTACTGCTGTCTCCAAAACCATGCAAATAAGGCTAACTTCCATGTTTTTAAATAGGATTCCCTTGGTGGTAATGCAAAAACATGTATAATTGCAAATGTTCATCCAGGATCCAGGTGTTTTGGTGAAACACTGTCCACTCTTAATTTTGCTCAGCGAGCAAAGTTGATAAAAAACAAGGTAAGAGAGTTACTCAGTGTCTTTGTTGCAACAAACTATTTCTTGTCACTTAAACTACCATCTGCAAACAGGATAGCTTTGTTGAAATACTCCTGTGCTTTCGCTAATTTACATTAATATAACTTATTTTAAAATACTAAATTTGCTTTCCTAAATGTTTTTTATGACAAATGATTTTTGAAAAGGACTTGTTTGCTTTTGATTATGAAGAGTACAACAGCTGGGGACTAGGTAATGGCTGATAATAGTGTATTCATTGCTTGTTCTCAGAGCACTTCCTTAGAGAAAGTAAAAAGTAAATCTGTACTAAAAATTTAGAATAGTCATAAAAAAATGTAGATTCAATGGTATTTCAGTGCATTTGGCTTTTATATATGCTAATACCCAAAATACAATTTCTCATGAGTGGGTTTTGATAGTATGTTGGCAGCTTGAAAGTATGTTGGCAGCTTGGAAGCTGCTGTCTTCAATGTATGCTGCTTTGTTGGTCAAAAAACTCCAGACAAAATTCTGCAGAAAACATTACCTTCTTTTCACCAATATTTTTAGCTAAAGTGCAACTGGCTTCTCAGTAAATGGAACATTGCTTTTCCCATGAGTTCTTCCTTTCCTAAGATGGAAAGACTTCTCAGTAGTTTTGCTGCTTTGCAGTCTGAGTTTTCTCTTATCCTATTAAATGTAAGATTTTTATTTGTACGTTTTCCTATTTTTCTCTTAACATATTTATGAAAGGCTGTGGTAAATGAAGACACACAAGGAAATGTGAGCCAGTTGCAAGCTGAGGTCAAGAAGTTGAAAGAGCAGCTTGCTAAACTTAATTCTGTGATGTCTGTGCATGATATTTCTGTATCACAAGGTAAGAGCTGAGGGTGAGGGGAGAGAGAACTTGCTACTTTTGCATCCCAGAGTGTTGGAGCCTTATGTAATTCATTGAGTTGCTGAACATTTAATGTTTTTTGTAGGAAGTGATCTACAGAGGTTGTATTTGTCTTATTGATCCCATGGCCTGTATTTGTATCTAGTATTTTGCAGAAATGGTTAATGTGATTTTATTTTCTTCCTCTCTTAAGTTTGTGTACTGGGCTATGGTTTTATTATATAATACATAGAATACTCTTCCAGTTTGTAAGAGGTATGCTGCATAATCCTTTAAGTAACCAAAAGTTTACATGTGATTGCTTGTACATTTAGGTCAGAGGAAGGGCACCAAGGTGTTGATAATGCTTCATTCTTTTGAAGCACAGGACTGGATCTTTTTCCCCTCTTCCCTTTTTGTCCCTTCAGGAAAACCCTAAGAAGGATGTTTACCCTTTCAATAAAAGATCAGTTTCAATGTGAGATGGTAAAGGGGTTATGTAATTTTTCAATTCCAGCAGCTTTTCCCTAGACTATTATACATGCAATATCGATCTCATCATAGCTTTATACTATGTATACTTCTCACTGAAATACACTAACTTATAATGTTTGTTTACAAGGTAGTAAACTTGGTCTTGTAGCTCTTACTGTGTTTAACTATTTCCTGACCTTGCTAAGAAATAGAAGATACAGCAATAGAAGTTACTATGAAAGTTAGAAAGACTTGTATAATATAAAGCAGCTGTGGTTGAGTTTTCCGAAGGAAGAAGTACTTCTCTATTAGTATACACATTTAACCAGTAAAAACAAGTCAGTGATTATGTGGGACACTGAATTACTGTCCATGAATACACAAATATTGACAAAGGGCTCAAAAATATTTAGACCTGTGATAGAGTTCTGAGGGAAAGCAAGTGATGATGCTTCAACACTGAAAAGAGGTTTTATGCAGAACCCGATATATTAGAGCTGTGTTTAGTCTATGCAGTTAAATTATGTTTGTAATATTCGATCACACAAATACGAAATCTTGCTAGCTACTTTAAAAACAGGATTAACTTTTTAATATATTAAATTACAATAGTGTGGTAGTTATGCACCTAGATACTGTGGTGATTAGCATTCTATAAATAAGCAGTCTTGTCTGTGTGAGGATATTCAGGAAAGCTATTTTGAATTAATTTCTGAAGTGGATTAGTTAAGCCCTTTTAATCCCTTGTGTGGACACTTTCCTTCAAGATTAAATCACTAATTGTCCACTTAATTCATGCTTATTTTACTGAATTTTCTTTTCATAAACGAGTCCACTTTTAAAATGTACAAACTGTAGTAATAATGCAAACAATGGCTTAGTGTTATCAAATTAATTTCAGAGGGGTTTTGCATTTTATAGATATACTCAGCTGAACAGACTGGTTCTTTTATTTTACTAAAAGTTCATCATAAAGCTGTTTAATGCTTGAACAACTTTGTTAATTATAGAATTATTTATACGGACTCTTTATCAGCACTTGCAGGTGACTAGGAATTACTGTCTAAACTTCTTTGCTCTGGGTATGGCACATGATCTTTGTAGAAGATTTTTACTGTTAGAAGAATGTATTTAAATTTTCTTTACACAACTGTCATGTTACGTAGGAAAACCTGGTTAACTAGCATTTTAATAAATATGGCATTTACTTCTTTGACTTACCCTACAGGTGCTGTTGAAAAAGGGAAGGACAACATAAATTACATGAACAACTTTATTGAAGCAATGTTGTTCTGGGAGAAATCAGAAGGTGAAAAGAAGGTAAGAAAGCACTAATATTTCAAAGTGTGTTCTGTGTACTCTCTGACAGACTAGTGAGCATATTGAAATTGACTCTCATCATTATTTTTTTTGTTTTTGAATAAAAATACTCTGCCCAAAGATAATAGGGTTTGGTAACAAGGAAACTTGTCAAATGACAAATGACATTTAAGATAAAGTCTGTAGGAGGACTACAAGGATGTCATGAGGTTATGCAGGAAGAAAACTAGAAGGGCCAAAACCCAAATAGAACTTAATCTGGCTACTGCTGTAAAAGACAATAAAGAATGTTTCTATAAATACATTAGCAACAAAAGGAGGGCTAAGGAGAATCTCCATTATGAGATGTTTCCTCCTTCTTGGATGCAGGAGGAAACATAGTGACAAAGGTTGAAGAAAAGGCTGAGGTGCTTAATGCCGCCTTTGCCTCAGTCTTCAATAGTAAGATCAGCTGTTCTCAGAGTACCCAGCCCCCTGAGCAGGAAGACAGAGATGGGGAGCAGAATGAAGCCGCCATATTCCAAGGGGAAAGGGTTAGCGACCTGCTACACTACTGAGACACACCCAAGGGTACTGAGGGAGCTGGCAGAAAGTGGCATCAAGCCACTTTCAATCATTTACCAGCTGTTCTGGCTAACCAGGGAGGTCCCAGTTGGCTGGAGGTTGGCAAATGTGATGCCCATCTACAAGAAGGGCCTGAAGGAGGATCCAGGGAACTGCAGGCCTGTCAGTCTGACCTCTGTGCCAGGGAAGGTCATGGAGCAGATCATCTTGAGTGCCATTACATGGCATATATTGTACAACCAGACAATCAGGCCCAGTCAGTATGGGTTTGTGAAAGGCAGGTCCTGCTTGACAAACCTAATCTTCTGTGACAAGGTGACCCACTTATTGGATGAGGGAAAGGCTGTGGATGTTGCCTACCTGGACTTTAGTAGGGCCTTTGACACCATTTCCACAGCATTGTCCTGGCGAAACTGGCTGCTCGTGGCTTGGAAAGGTGCAGTCTTTGCTGGGTAAAAAACTGGCTGGATGGCAGAGCCCAAAGAGTTGTGGTGAATGGAGTTAAATCCAGTTAGTGCTGGTCACGAGTGGTGTCCCTCAGGGCTTGGTTTTGGGGCCACTCCTGTTTAACATCTTTATTGATGACCTAGACGAGGGGATCGAGTGCACCCTCAGTAAGTTTGCAGACGACACCCAGTTGGGTGGGAGTGTTGATCTGCTCGAGGGTAGGAAGGCTCTGCAGAGAGATCTGGACAGGCTGGAGCGATGGGCTGAGGCCAACTGTAGGAGTTTCAATAAGGCCAAATGCCCCAGGCTTGGGGCAGAGTGGCTGGAAAGCTGCCCGGCAGAAAAGGACCTGGGGGTGTTGATCGGCAGCCGGATGAATATGAGCCAGCAGTGTGCCCAGGTGGCCAAGGCAGCAATAGCATCCTGGCTTGTATCAGAAATAGTGTGGCCAGCAGGACTGGGGCAGTGATTGTCCCCCTGCATTCAGCACTGGTGAGGCCGCACCTTGATTACTGTGTTCAGTTTTGGGCCCCTCGCTACAAGAAAGAGGTGCTGGAGTGTGTCCAAAGAAGGGCAACAAAACTGGTGAAGGGTCTAAAACACATGTCTTATGAGGAGCAGCTGAGGGAACTGGGGGTGTTTAGCCTGGTGAGAAGGAGACTCAGGGGAGACCTTATCGCTCTCTACAACTATCAGAAAGGCGGCTGCACGGAGGTGGGTGTCAGTCTCTTCTCCTGTGTAACAAGCGATAGGACAAGAGGAAATGGCCTCAAGTTGCACCAGGGGAGATTTAGATGGGATATTAGGAAAAATTTCTTGACAGAAAGGGTTGTCAAGCATTGGAACAGGCTGCCCAGGTAAGTGGTTGAGTCACCATCCCTGGAGGTATTTAAAAGATGTGTAGACGTGGCGCTGAGGGACATAGTTTAGTGGCAGGGTTAGGTTAATGGTTGGACTTGATCTTAAAGGTCTTTTCCAACCTAACAGATTCTATGATTCTATTCTATCTTTCAAATTCAGACAAGCCATAGGATAGATTTCATAGTATGTTTAGTTTTAGGGAGTAGATTCTTGTGATTTTTTTTAATTAAAAAATTGAGTAGAACAACAAACTTCTGGTCTACTT
Organism: Strix aluco; assembly: GCF_031877795.1. Classification (NCBI taxonomy): domain Eukaryota; kingdom Metazoa; phylum Chordata; class Aves; order Strigiformes; family Strigidae; genus Strix; species Strix aluco. Next base: position 152,572,279 of record NC_133931.1, on the reverse strand, counting down.
AATTTTGAGTACATCTTTGAGTGTTTGGATCAACAGTGTGTTTTTTGAAGCAAATCTCCCAGTCATTCCCACTTTATTGTGCTTTGGCTCATGTCATGGCCGCAGTACTGAACTAGCCAAAATTAATTATTTTAAGAAAATGAACTGCAACAGGTAATCTAAGGGTGCATCTGATGTGGTTAACTGAATGCTTAGTCTACCAGATCATACTGGAGTTTAAGTAAAGTTTCTGCAATCTAGTGTGTAATTTGGGTTCTTGGTATGAGCTGTTGCTTTCTACAAACCTGCTGCAAATGATAGTCTGTGTATTCACAAAATTACTGTTAACTGAGTTTTGCATGATTTATCTATACGTGCATATGTATGTGGTATGTGCACCTTAAAAATGCATCTAGTGTAACCATCATTTTCATCAATGTGTATATGTACTTCCTAAGAATTTATTAGAAAAAATTGCTCAACTAGAAGATCTGTGTGCCAAGAAGGAGAAATTTATTCAGTCCAATAAAATGATAGTTAAATTCCGTGAAGACCATATTGTTCGCTTGGAGAGATTACATAAAGAAGGTGGTGGAAGTTTGTTGCCAAAAGAGCAAGATGATCTCCTCAGTGAATTGAGGAAGGAATTGCAGACACTCAGAGAACAGGTAAGTCTTTGGTTTTTCTTCCTTAGAACAATTTTCTTTTGTGAGAATAGCTCATGTGTTGGAGTTCTGTGATGGGTGGATACGGGCTTTTTAGATAAGACAGGCAGGAAAGAAGAGGATGTGTGGTGTGTTCTTTTATAGAAGCACCTCAAATGCATGGAGTTTCCCTGTGGAAGGGACAATGGGTGGGTTTAGAGCTTGTGAGTTTGCATAAGAGGAGAGGCTAGTAAGGGTGATGTCATGGTGGGAGCTTGCTACAGGCCACCTGGTCTGGGTTAGGTGGAGGACTAATTCGCCTTTAAGCAACTCAAGGAAGTCTCCAAATAACAAATCCTCATTCTTAATGGAGACTTTAACCTCCATGACACCTGCTGAAAGCAAAAGACAGCAGGATGCAAGTAATACAGCAGGTTGCTGAAGAATAGTAACACAGATGCTAGATGGGCCCATCAGGGGTGATGCAGTCCTGGAGCTGTTTGAGGAAGGCAAGTAGCAAAGTACATACCTGAGGCTTCAGGAGAGGCAGCTTCGAGTTATTCAGGAATCTGGTAGGTGTATCGTTTGTGAGGCAGTTTTGAAGAACAAAGAAGCTCAAGAGAGAAGGCAGGTTCTTTAAAAACTATTTCCTGTGAGCACAAGTAGGAAAAATGAGCACATGTATTAGAAGACCAGCTTGAATTTGTAGCTCATAACTGAGCTCCAGAGTGAAGGGGGGCAAAGTACAGAAGTCAGGACAGTTATTAAAGGATTATAGAAACATTACTATGGCATGCAGGGTCAGTGTTAAGAAAGTCAAAGCTCAAAGTTGAAACTGAAAAGGGGTGTCAAGAGCAGCAAGAAAAGCTTCTACTGCTTTATTACAAGTAAAAGTAAGCACATAAAATGTAAGCCCACTGTCTTTTTTGAGAGCAGATTCCAAGGGAGTAAGAAAACTAACCAAAAAAAAATTGGGGCAGTTTTAACCACTGTAGGGAATAGCTTTTTTCTTTCTTCCATTATAATTTAATGCTTCCTGAAGGTAGTAGAGCAACAGCTAGATATGTATAGCATTGTCTGGAAAATAAAAACTGTTGACTAAAATACTGCTTATCACAGATGGAACAACACCCACGAATTGCAAAGTATGCCATGGAGAACCATAACCTCAGAGAGGAGAATAAAAAACTTCGTTCTTTACAGTCAGTTAAAAAGGCTCAAGAGATTGATGCTCAGACCATCACAGAACTAGAAAAAGCTTTTTTGGAAGCTTCAGCCACTGAGAAAAATACTGGAGGTAAAAATATTCTAATGTTTTTCAGCTAAATAAGCTTACTGTATTTCTGTTGCGTGCAGCATAATGTTGAACATGTTGTCTGTCTTGATGATTTTTGCCTTCTTCAAAGGCAAGGCTGATAAACCAGGTTTACTTCATTTTATTCATGTTGGCCTTCAAGCAAATACAGCAATAGAGAATTTGAATTCTTGGGTATCTTGTGAGCATTATCCATAATCTCATCTTGTTGTCCTTAGTGGTCATGAAGACTGCAGTAACATTGGTCTACTGGTTTTCATGTGGGTTGTTGCTAATACTCATTTTCTTCAATCTTAATTGCTGCTATGCTGTTCAAAAGCCTACAAATGCTTTCAGTTTAGCAAAACTTAAGATATTTGAGCTACTTTGTGATTTCAGAGGATATATGTTTGTTCTTTAGGTCATCATTTATATTCCACCACCATATCCATGGAAGGCAACTCACTGGCATCTGTTGAAAGGCTGAAAGCACGCCTGCTACAGACTCAAAGCGAACTGGCAAGTTCAAAACAGGAATATGAAGAATTTGAAGAGCTAACCAAGTGAGACAAAACAGTATAAAAATGTCTTTTAAATGTCTTTAATTATTGATTTCTAAAAGTTAGTCTCAGATCCTGAACATAAAGTCTAAGTATGTTCTTTCCATGTAAGAGGACCAGGTTAAGAAAATGGCACGCACACAGAATACATTCCTGTTGAACTCTGTTACTCCCAGACTAGGAACAACCGTGATGCAAGGCATGTCTGCACTGCTGCAGATTTCTTTGTCTTTCCAAAAGCTGTTCTTTGTGCTAAGACACAAAACAGTGCTTCACAACATGCAGGAGATGCCCATATTCTGCTTAACAGGACGGGGAGAGTTTGGCTTAGTTTCTATGTTGAGCAAGTATTTTTCAGTAACTGAAATATTACAGATGGAAGCAGTGACAGGAACTAGGAGTGGATGCAATTTGAGGGGGGTATTTTGGGGGTTATTTTTGTTTTGGTACAACAGTAGTTTTTAATATAACCTCCTTAAGATTGTGAGTTTGAGTCACCATAAATGTAGAATTCAAGCACCCCAGAAAATTTTGGCTAACCTGTTGGTTAATTTTTTGTCTCCAAAGATTTTTAAGAAGGTAATAATACCTCTATCTTGAGACTTGTTATAGGAATAGAGATTTAATGCAAATTAGAGCAAAGACATTTTGTCAATAGTTCATTCTTGTCCATTTGCTTTGGCATCTAAACAGAAGATGGGGGTCTACTTTGTCCTTACCAAGGTAATAAAGAATTTATTGTCATTGTTCTTCTTGAGAGCAGCACAAGATAATGTGAAAGGCCCGAGTAATACCTTCAGTGTGTATATATTCACATGCAAGCAAATAATACATGGCTTAACTTGATCAACCCCATTTCTGAAAAATCCAGGTCCTGTTACTGGAGATACAAGAAAAATAATTGCATTTTCATCAAACGTAATGTAAACCTGAATGGCAAAAGGGACCTGATTTTTTAAAATTATATTCATTTTTAGCTTGTACTTTGCTGCTTTTTATTGTACATTATTGCTTTTTGTTGATTTCAGTGAATCTGGAGTGTAATTCTAGAAGCATTTGGGCCCAAGATAGTTTCTGCCTCCTCACTTTTTTCTTTGCAAAGTAGCTTTGTAATGTCCTTTCCAGTCATTCAGGCAACTGTACAAATCTGTTTTCTTAGATTTCTGTGTAGTAAATCCTATGAACTTTATAAATCATAATGTTACAATCTACTGAATTTATCAATTCAGCAATCCATCTATTGTCCTGTATTGTTAGTTACAGGGTTTATTTATATCTTCATATATTAATTACTTTATTTTCCTGCCCAGCCAATGTATTCCTGTTTTACATATTCCATGTTTTGTGCATGTCTTGCTTTCTTGATAGCACGTATGAATTTCTATTATCAATTACTGACATTTAGTGGAGTGCAGTCAAACAGAAGTGTGCTTTTGAGCCTCTGGATTGCCCTCTGGATTTTCACTAAATTTTAAACTTGTTTCCAGTTTCAGAGTAACTGGATGCTTAATTTTACATGCAAGTGTAACTATGTCCTGTAACTGAATAAGCAGAGTAAAATTTAACAATTTCACAAAATCAATGTATGCTAACTTTTCTGTTGTTCAATAGCAGTCAGAACTAAAGTTCTACTGTTTCATAGGTTTTGTTGCAGATGCTTGAAAACATGAGGGAAGGTGATAGCATTAAACTGCCAAAAGATGAAATAGTATATTTGCTTTTGTCTGTAAGACATTGACCCTACAATTATGTCAGTAAGGCCAACTATCACAGTGACAGCGTGTAGCTCTGCAAAATACCTAATGAAAATTATTCCTAAATTTCTGCTCAACTTCTGTATTTCAGTTAAAGTACTCTCAGGGGCAAAATAATCTTAACAGAACAGCACTTCCAAAAAAAAAAAAAATCTTTAAAGGATTTTCTTTAATCCTGGCAAGCACCAGTTCAGACTTCTCATATAACTGGATAACATTTATAAGCTTAGAACTGTATTGGTATGGGTGATATCACTTTCTCATAAAAGGAATTGCAGAACTCTCAGCTTATTTCTTACCATGTAATGGATTTTTTCCAACACGTTTAGTTATCCATCTGCTTGCTTCATTATGCAAGCACAAATAAGCTTCTTAGCTTTTTAATTTTAATTTTTTTTTTTTTTTTTTGCTTTTTAATACAGCAGTGGTGGCTTTCTTCTCAAAATAATGTATTTCAGTGTTTGGGCAAGAGTTCAGCTTCAGTTTGCTCACTGGCAATACTGCAGCTTATTCTTTCTGATGGGAGGGCATACTGATGGAGTAGTTTTGACAGTAGTAAAATTCTTCCTAAACAGGAAAAAGCATATGGAACTGGAATCAGAGCTTCAGTCCCTTCGGAAAGCAAACAAACATCTTGAAAACATTCTGGAGGCAACCAAAGCACACAAGCGCCGAGAAGTCTCTCAGTTACATAAGTTACATAGAGAAACTCTTAAGGTATGAGAATAAGTTTATTTAAAACCACACATACTTACTCCTGAGTTATGTGAGAAGAGACTTTCATTTGTATGATCCCTTAACCTAACTCGTGTTCTGGCATGTAATCCATATGTGATAAACCAGATACGATGCTTTTTTGTTCTGAAATACTGAATGACTGCTACTATAATCAGATGACAAATCTGAAAAAGTGTAGTGAACATTTTATTTCATTATTCTGCTTAGATCTATGGAATACAATACCAGACAAAGTCTTAATTCCATTTTACAGTTAAAGATTACAAAGCAGCCTTTATTTTATAACAGAACATAACCACTCCAACAAAAGCTTACCAGCTAAGATCTCGCCTAGTGCCGCGAATAAGCCCAGAAATCTTAGATTATCATTCTGAAGATTTTCAGTGTTCTGAAGAGATGATGGATGATATTTTGAAGGAGCCAATTCCCCCAGAGATGAATGAACAAGCATGTGAGGCCATTGCTGAGGAGCTCAAAGTGACACAGGTGAATGTTCTGAATAAAAACTGAAGTGTATGTGTAACTTTATTGTAAAACAGGTTTTGGCATGAAATACTTCCCCCTCACCAAATATATTTTAATTTGCATGGAAAGCTGAAGCACTTGATGAATACTTAAGGCGTCACTAAACAGTTCTCTAATTATACATTGTATTTAAGAGGATTCACAATGAAAATACTGAAAGGGATTTGAGAGCTGAATATCAGAAGTAGTTTAAGATACACAGGGCATTTAAACTTTTACTGTATTAACCTGATAACTTGTCTCTGAGGAAACTTCTTTATCAGTCCCTAGTGACAGCTATATTTGGAACAGTACCCAAGAGTAATATATAATACTGCATTATTTGACGCAACCTGCCAATAGTGGACAATTCTTGTCCACTATTTACCTTAATTGTTTTGTGTCTTTCCTAAAGGTCAGGGAAGGTCTTTTGTCACATAGAAGAGTGCTATGAGGTTATCTGAACTACACTATAGAAGTTGGAACTAACTTCAGTGCCTGTAAAACCCTAGCAAAACAGCCAAAACCCCTCTTTAATGCTTAACATAGTGCAGAGATCCTGTAAGGAATTTAGCTAGTGTATATTTTGAATAACTTCTTTTTAAAGCCTTATTTCTTCAAGGTAATCATGTCTGAAAACTGTTTATTGGGTTCAGTCCTTGTATTCCCCGACGGATTTTCTTGTGTTCTGTCAGTTTAATTAGCAATAGGAGAAACTGGCTACTTAAGACACCAGTTTATTTTTTGAATGTTCTGTTTTCTGTTGGTTCAGGTCATAAAAAAAGAAAGTAGTTGACATTTTTATATTTAATATGCACAGACTGCCATATGGCATGTGAGTAACTCAAAGATGGGTGCTCTAATTTTGAGTGTCTGTTTTGTCACAGGAGCAACTGAGCTCAATGCAGACAAAGCTGGATGAAGAGGAAAGCAAGAATATAAAACTCCAGCAGCATATTAGTAAACTGGAGCATCATTCTACGCAAATACAGGAGGTGAGAGAACAATATAATACAGGGCTATATGTGAGTGTGTGTATGTGACAAAGTGGTATCTACCACGCTCATATTACTGTGTTGTCTAGTGAGGTCTGCGGTGTTACTTGCATTTTGAATTTTGAAAAATTTACATAGCATCATAGCTCAGGGCTGTGCAGGAAGACAAGGACTTCGTTTAACTCTGCAGGTTTGGTTTTTTGGTTTTAAATGTGATTCTGAGCCTGCTTGATCTTAAATATAAGCAAATAGGCACTCAAGATGTCTGTTCTGGCCAACTTCATGATATCTGGAAAACAGCAATAGAGAAATTGTACACTTTGGAATGCTGAAAATACTACTTGCCTCAGTTGGAACTGACCTGAAACATCCTTACTCTGTAAAATAGTAAAATATTTAGAAGTCTTCCTTAAGTGCTAGTTTTGATTTAACATAGAAAAGGAAATAAGGCCTGTGTTCTTCATAGATCAGTCTCATTTCTGATAATTCTGAAGTAGATCTCAGCTCCTAAGCCTTGGGTTGCTTTCAAATGAACTTTTTAGATAAGCAATATCTTCAGTGATATCAAATTTTTTTTTCTATGGATTTCAGATTCACCCAGCATTGAATTTAAAGAAAAATGCATCTTGTATTTATAATTAGCTGACTAAATGCTCTAATATATTATTAAATTACTGTTACAGCTCTGTGATTTAGTCACTCCTACATTTCCTTCCATTTAAAATTTTTACTTTTCTTCTCAAGCTTCTTTCATCCGAAAGGAATGACTGGAGTAAAGAACGCCAGGATCTCCTTGGACAGATAAAATCGCTTGAAAAGCAATTTCAAGATAGTCAAAGCAAGACTGACAGTAAGTCTGTGACACTGATATTTCATATGAGGTTTTGAGGTGTCTTAATGTTTTGAATCAACAATAGCACATGCTGAGTAACTATTTGGGTTGTTAGTCACACTGGTTTGATTTTTTTAATCTTTTTTTGAAAAGAAAAAAAATCTCTAATACTTGCAGAATAGCTTTTCTCTGCCCAGTCTTGCACAGTATACAATATTCAAAATTGTGCTCTGTTCAGCCTGAATTTGGAGAGAGTACAGGATATAGTATTTTAAAAAGAAAATATTAACAAAAAAAAAGGGAAAATCCTCCATTATTTGGAAATGAAGTGATATTGTCTGGAATGGTTTTGATTCTGCCTGTACTCTTCAGTTCTTAAAGTCGATGTTTCATTGACCTTTTCCATTTACAAATCTTTTTTGCGTGTGACCTTCAAGGCTCATTCCACTGAAAATGTGTAAAGTTTTGTGAGACTTTCACAGGCCATTCTGTAGTGTTACATGTCCTGTATCTAGCACAGTTTTCCAAATAACATGTAAAATATTTGTTTGGTTTTTGACAGTATTAAAAAGTGAAGTCTATGACTTGCGCATTGTCCTGCAGTCTGCAGACAAGGAGCTCTCTGCTGTAAAACTGGACTATAGTGCCTTTAGGGAAAAGCAAGAGAAAGAAATGAGTCAGCTTTCTGGTAGACATATGGATGTGCAGTTCCAGCTGGACAGCATCAGGTATGTTGGCAGTTTGGTAAAATACCTTAACCTGCTTCCTGGATGCATCCAATGATTTAGTTCTTTTCTGTGTGTAAACTTGCACTTTACATCTCTTATTTAAAGTTATTATTTTGTTCCTATGTCCTTTGTTTATTTTTTTTGCTCAATTCTTTCCATGCCTACTTCAGAGCCATGAGGGGGAACATGGTGAAATTAGCAGAAAGAAAATAAAAGGCTTCCTTAATTTTGGTTTGCTGCAGCATTTTCCCATTAAGTAGGATAGAACTATAAACTTACTGATCTCCAAAATTTAAGTAGCTGAAGAGGCATAGTTTGGGTTTTTTTTTCCCATTTAGTCCTAAAAATAAACATTTTATTTCTTAGTCTGGTCACACAAAGCAGATGACATAATCATACTGCTCTAAAAATACAAGCAGAAAGAAAGCATAAAAGTAAACTGAAGCTTGGCTATTGAAGCCCGAAAAGCTCACTACATTGTATGCAATAATTGCCATTATTATTGGCAGATGAAAATCAGTGAGGCTTTTAATCATTAGTGTGACTTAGTTATGTTGGGGTTTGTTGTTTGTTTTTGTCTTGCTGGGTTTTAGTTTTGTGAGGTATTTTTTTTTCCTGGAAAGCTTAGTGGGTCATGTCTTAACTGAAGTCATTTTTTGAGTGATGCATTGTGAGACTGAGAACCTGCATTTGAAACTAAATGTTGATGCCTTCTGTGTTAGCGGAAGTACTGACTGTTTGGAGGGTGTTCTTTCTATAGGCTCTCCGTTAACAACATGATTCATAACACTTTTCTAGCAGCTCTTTTTACCCCTCTTTGCTTTTCACTTTGAAAGATCGAATGAAATACGTTTTCATGGCAAAAATTTAGAGGGAAATAACCCAGACTTGCCCAGAATATATGAAGATTTTATATGGGTAAATAACCTAGATATCAATCTGAGCAGATGTAGGTACTGAGGGTCGTCCAATCAGTCTTTTGTGCGTCAACTGGCTAAAAAAAAAAAAATTAAAAAGAAAAATGGATGAACACTATTATCAAGACACAATGACTGAAATTTCTATAGAATTTTGTATGAAGGAAATTTTTTCTAGGGATCAGAAAGAGTACTTTGCCTTCTCTGCCAATGCCACTTAAATTTCCTGTGCCCTTCATAAATTTGGGGTTTCTGAGTTTAAAAAAGGTTACCACTTATGTCAGTCACTTCTTTCTAAAATAACTACTCTGTATATTATCTGAAGAATATAAAAATAATCAATTGTATCTTAGAATGAAACGAACCCTTATCTTAATATTGTGGGTGGGTTTGATTGCTTTCTTTATAAAGGTTAGAACACGAAAAGATTCTTGAAGAAAAAGCAAGCCTGCAGGATGACTATGACAATTTGCAAGAAGTAGCGAAGTTTGAGACAGATCAACTGAAGCAACAACTTGAGGACAGAAAACAAGAAGCAGAAGCCATGAAAACTGAGCTTTGTGTAAGACAGTCAAGGATTTTAAAGGACTTCATATAGTTAGTCATGTAGCCAGATTGTTTAATTCCTCTTATTGTATTGCTGATAATAGATTCCACAGTAATAATAGGTTTCCTGGTGATTTCATTTGGAAGATGTACCCAGGACCTTTTTTAAAACTTAGGCTACCAGAAATATGCAATAGCATGATGAAGTAGTAGGTTTTTTAGCTGAAGAAATTGCTCTGGAAATGTTGAGGGAGATGGGTTAATTAGTAAAGGTATAAGAAACTGATTTGGAAAAGAATCCTGGCATCGAAATGCTGGTGATCTTTCTCAGTGCTAGCTAAGACTACCTTACTTATTCTATCGTTACAAAGCAATTTCTTAAAAATGTTCATAGTGGATGCGATCTTGTTAAAATGATCTATGGCTTTTTGTGGTGGATCACTGTCCTGCAATTTAGTTGATGCTGCCCTTGAAAGCCTGTCAGACTGCAGTGACTACAAAACAGCACTAAGGTTGCTCAAGGGCTTTTGCAAATGATTTTGCCTGCTTTTCTGCAGTGTACACTGTGCCTGCTCAGCAAGTTTGCTATAAGTTTTCCTTTTTATTGTTTAAAAGAAAACTGACATATTGAAAATTATTATTTTAAATTCCTTATGGACTAGTATGTTGAACCGCTGGTTAGAATTAGAAAAATCCACCCAAATTAGCCTACAGTTGAAAATTCTAATTTCTCCCTTTAAAGCCTTGGATATCGAGGAACATTATAGCTATATGAAATTATTATCAATGGCAAGTGAAGAACTGGTTGCTTAATCTGAATAAGAGTTTACAATTGAATTTGTCCAGGACAGAGCTAAAGATCTTTGTTTTCATTTAAGGTTTTGGGGGAGGGGGGTGTCAGTCATCTTAAGAGTTTGTTTAGATTTTTATTTTGGCTTAAATTATTCTTAAGACATTATTGTAACTTGTTATAACAACATATATTTTGATCCTCTAGAACCTTTTGAAACTCCTGAAAACAGAAAAAGAACATAATGAAAAACTAACATTACAATTACAAGAAGACAAAGAAAACAATTCAAAGTAAGTCTTAATTAGTGGTGGGGTTTATTTTCATCTGACTTCACTGGTTTTATCCTATGCTAGGTTTTGTATTGAGATGGAGATCCTGTTTATAGAGGAGCTGGGTGGAGATAATTACATAATGGCCTTTTTTTATTTTACCAACTTAGAACAACACTTCATTTTAATGTATTCAATTAACATGACAAATGTAATTTCATTGCAAGTACAGTTCTTCATGTCAGAGATAGTTCTACTACTGATAGCAGTGTATGGCTAATAACTAAACTACTAGTCTTTTGTATAGCACGAAGAATGTGATGGTTAACTCTTAAAAAAAATTAAGTGCAAATAAGAATAAACTTATATGACTTGATTCTTGTTAAAACTCTCTTATGTTCTGATTGTATTTCTCACTAGAAATATGTTTTCTTCTCCAGAGAGCTCTTGAAAGTACTTGAAAAAGCACAGGTGGAGAAACCATCCTCTGAAATGGTAACACAGTGTGAGCAGCAGGTACAACAGCAGAATTTAATGTCTATATTGTGTGTTCATGGATTTCCTTGTGCATTAATAGCAATTTTATTATGAACTGACTGTTCTGTTGATTACCAGCAAAATAAACATAGAGTCCTCAAGTTTCAGGTTGTTTTGTTGAGCTGCTGCTTAATTTTCTGGAAAAATAAGTCGGTTCCTTCCATTTTTTTTTCATGGCTTTGTGCTTTACAGGACATACTTCAGAAGTAATTAAGTCTCTCCTTCACAATTATTATTTCTTCTAGAAAGCAAAACTGCAAAAATTGGAACAGGACCTGGCTGCTGCTGAAGAGATTATTGTTTCTTTGAAGAAGACAAATGATACAGATAAGGTTTGGGCTTATTTCTGTTACCGATACCCAGTTTTGCAGGTAACTATGTTCTGTAGTAGAGTTGAAATCCCAGAGCCTTTCTATGATACTCAGTAATTCTGTGCTGCTAGGCAATCCTGGCTGTGTATCTAGGTAAAACAAATCCTACCTTTTACTGGCATGGAGTTTGCAGGGTGGTAGGAAAGTGGTATGCACTCAGAGAAAACATAAGATGACTGATGGTTAAACAAAAAAAAAATAAAGGTCAAGCTGTCTACTGGACAAAACATTCAATGCATAAACAATGCATAATTGCCCTGATGATTAATAGGGCCTTCTGGTCAGTGCCATGTGTAATGGGCTAATAGAAAATAAGAAAGGTGATGTAAAAATGTGACCGTATGTATCTTTATTAATAAAATCAAAGCACTTTTACAGGAAAAGACTGCTTGAGTGTTTTGAAAGCTTAAGTTCCAAAGTACAAGCATTTATGCTGTATGGAAAACAGGCATAAGAAATCACACAGTGCGTTTACTATCCAGCATGATGCAATGACAAGTCTTGCTTTTTCAATGCCAAAACCAAAAATTTGACAAGTATAAGGTCTGAAGAATCTGGTATTGTCAATGCCTTTTTCCATTACAAACAAATGAAACTTTAATCTATAGTACTTCTGTTCTCCTATTAGAAACTCTTTACAGCCTATGACCAAATGAGAGGGCTAGTCTTTTCTTCCAATGAACACAGCAGGTTATTTAATTCTTTATATAAGTGCTTAGAACAAAAGACAATGATCTGACAACAAATTTCCTGTTATTCCTTTACATGTGCATACTGAGGCCTTGTTTTCAAATGATTGTTTGAAATTCGGGATTGACAATTTATACACCAAAGAAAGCCCAGTAATAAAATATATATAAAATATATATATATTTTATCAGCATTATTTTTTTTTATGTTGCAGGAAGTTGTAACTGACTTGATGAGACAGATCCAGGAGCTGAGGTCTTCAATTAATCATAAAACTGAGTCCATAGATGCGCTGACAAGAGAGCTCGAGGATATAAATGTATGTTCTGTCATTTTGAAGGACATGGTATAGTTCTTCAGAAATGGAAGGCAATGACATGTCTTATCATGGGTCTCAAACAGCATGACTTGCTGTAGCGTTTTAGAAGGAAACTTCTTTGTTTTGACATGTTGAAATCTTCTGAACATTTTATGCCTAAGGCTGTCTTGAAAACTGAACTCTCCCCACATGGTGGGTAAAGAGCAGTGTCTCTAAAGGGACCTATTCACATCCTGTAAACTACACTCAGCTGACAGTCACATTTAGATTTTCTCAGAAATTGGCAATTTAAGACCTCAACAATTGAAGCTGAGTTGTAAATTCGTTTTTGAGGGAGTGAATTTTTATGTTGCTGATCTTACTATGTTCTACATCTGAAAACAAGTATAAAGAACTAAAACTATGTATTTGAATAACTGAATAAATAAGATGCATTTTCTTTATTAAAATACATCTAGTTTACAAACTGATAGAGCAACCCACAGAATGCTTTAGATAATGTGTATGTATGAACTATGAGTTCAAAAGGTCCGAAATGTTGATGAGACAGATTTCTACATATGGATATTTGTTTTTTAATAGTGGTTTTAGTGTTTAATATATATTGTGGTGGCTAATACATATTAAATTAATAATTCTTTTCCATTGTTCTGACAACTCATTTCTAATAACATAGTTTGCACAATTTAGCAAGTATATCATTCTGACTTTACTCATTGACACTGAGATTTTAAATGTTTGTAGTTGTCATCACAAGATTTGTGATATATATTTGTATTATGTTTGCCAACTTTCTTTGATAATGTTTTCCTAAAATATCGTAAAATGTAACTTAATATTTTCTGTAGTCCAAGTATAATCTTGTTCTGGCTGCAAAAGAAGAAAGCAAAGGAATCATAGAGGATCAGGAAAAGAAGATTGAAGAACTGAGGGAAGCCTTAGAGAGAAAACAAATAGCTGATAACATTGAGGTAAAAACATTAATGTTGGTGTATTATTTGTTCAACAGACCAATTGGATGTGGTTTTGCTTAAAATACTTGTGTAAAACTTAACCTCCTTTTAGTTCAAACTATAGCTAGTTAAGCTGTTCTTAAAGGAATTTTTCATGAGATACCTGACAAATTCAGTTAAATTATCACATTACTTGACATAAATATTTTATAAGCTGCTTCATAAAAACTTATGCTAAAAGCCTGGTTTAATTTTAAGGCCACCAAGGAATCATCAGCTGAATTTAATGGTAGCATTAGATGATGCAGCTGAGAAATTAAAATAGGTAGAAGAATATATTATGTTTAACATATCTCTTCCCCCACTGCTACTATATTCAGTAACATCTTTTCTTTACTCGTAATTTTAACTAAAAGCTCCACCTGCTGGAAACAGATTTAGGATGCATTGTTGATTCAGCTGCAGCTTTGCTTTTTAAAATGGTATCTTGCTTTTTTAACTCTTTCCTGTTACTGCCGTCACCATTATTTTGTGAACATGTCTTTCAGTCAAAACTACTAGCTTGTCCTTACATGTAACTTCTACAAGATCATCTGTCATATTAGATATGCTTAGTCCAATCATACCGCGCCAATAAAGTCTTTGAGTGGTGTTTGCTTCTCAAAAACCATTCTTAAATAGATTTCCACTATGTTTAATAGACAGGCTATCTTCATTAATCATCATATCTAAATTTGACATTTTGGAACCCAAAACAGAGTCACCTGCCAAATGGATCACTTTTGGGTTTTTTTAAAACTGAAATACCAATTCTTGCTACAATGTTATCCTTGGGTATATCTGGCTCCTGATAAAATCACAGTGTTTCTCCTTCTTTGACTTTGTACATCACTTACTAATTTCCTTTGTGCTTTCTTGACTGGACAAGAACTAATCCAAGGTATCACTTAAAATACTAAGTACTGTTTCTCCTTCTAGATTAACACACCTTGTGTAGGTATGATGCCCTATCAGATAGGGTGGGAATCTGGAGCCTAGAATAAATCCAGAGGTATCTACAGAATAGCAGTGCACTAAAAAGCTATAATTACTAATTCAGCATGGACTAAAATCTGTACGTTCTTTTCTGGCTTCTTATTTAAAGAATTATATCTCTTTTTAAGTGTACACTATACTTCAAAACAGTGGTTGATTTCCAATATCTCTCACAAGTATCTAACTGTAACTATACTGTTTCTTTTTTTTTCTGCAACTAAGACAATGGATGTGGAAAACATGCTAAGAAAGTTACAGATGAATGCTTGCTACAATTCATGATGAAAAAGTGGAAGGAAAAGGGTGGTACTTCTAGCTGTTAGCACTCTTCGCAACAATGACAAAACATCTTGAAACAACTGCTTTAGAGAACTAACTAACATTTCTTCATTTCTTTCTTTATGCATCCAATGACTTAAAATAGAGAGACCTTCTGTGTGAAGACTTGCATCACACCACTGATCAGCTGACAAGACTGACAGAGGCCTCTAAGAAACATGATTTGTTGCTTCAGTGTGCACAGGAAGACATAACAAAGAAAGAAGCTCTAATTCAGGAACTCAGGGAACAGGTAAAACAAGGAAATTCTGATAATTAGCTCCTTGGGAGGGAGCTGTGGTTAATTGTAGCTTCTGCAAAAGGTTTTACTTGTAATTTTAGAGCATCTTGTACACAGTACTCTTGGTGAAAAGCAAAGTAGTAGTTCAAAAGCTTCTGAATAAAGGCTAGATAACTTTTAAATATTTTGGAAATGGTGTCTGGAGATCATGAAAATGCTTACTTTGAAAGCAGAATAATAAAATCAGTACCTGTAATAAGAGCAACTTGAGGTTATAAGAAGTGTAACCTAGGGGATTACTTTTCCCTCTGCTTAACACTTATCCACAAACAATATCATTACGGAATGGAGGTAACTGTTGAGCTCTCAATTATGTGGTCTGAGTGTGATTTGGAGCTTTTGCAGCCCAAATAGCTATGTTAAGCCTTTGTCTAAATTTTAGCTCTAGTTGTCACAGCTGTCATAGTGCTAAATAATATATTTGTGTTGGCAAAAACTGTGATAAGCTAAGTTATTTTGGAAGGAAGAGTTCTTTTGTCATGTTAGCATATTCTCTTTGAGGAAACTGATTAACTCTACTGGTAAAATCTTTGTATTAAATCATGTTTCAACCAGTAATGCTTGCCAAGAAAGTTCATAATGGTTTTTCTGTTAGCAAGACCTTTGGAAGGTAGATTGTGTTAGCAAGTGGAAAAAAATTAAATACCAACAAGAACAAAACTATTAACTACAGAGTATACAGTAGATAATGTATATATGCTTTCAAAAAATGCTCGTTAGATCCAACTATTGAATAATTAAGTTATTAGGTAAATATAGAAAACAGGTGTGAAAGTGAAGTTTAAGGTAATCTAAACTTGTGTACTTAAGCTTGCTCAAAATAGAGATCTGGCTGCTGTTTTCTTTATTTTGTGTGTATTATGAGCTAATTTAATTCTCATTGGGGTTTCTAATAGTTGGACAAAATGACAGAAGAACTGGAGAAGAGAAAGAATGAATATGAACTAAAAATGAAGCAAATAGATTGTTTTGTGGACTCATCTTCAGTAATGTTTCCCCAGGTATGGCATTAGTGAGAGAAACATTTTCATAGTAATGACTGTTAAAACTCATTGAAAAGGACAAATAAACTTTACAGGCTTCAGACTGGGACCAGAAATGACAATGTATCAGGAATGGTTAAATCCCATTCACCTTGTTTGTAACTTAAATGTATTATTGATGATTTGTCTGCCAGGAATTTATTAACATATGTCTCCAATTAAGTGTTAAAACATGTAACCAATACATAGGGGAAACAGTTCTTTACTAATAGCTTGTGGGGTTTGTTTCTTTTAACTTGCCAGTGTCCAAAAACTCCCCCTAATTTTGATGTGAATTTGGTAAAGCTCTTGGAAACTCATGAGCAAGAAATAGCTGATCGGAGGGCTTCTGCAATAAATCTGGAGCACCTTGTACATGAACTGAATGAAGAACGAAGAGCTAAAAATGATGAAATTCTAAGGCTCAAGGTACTATGAGTTAATCTCTACAGCCAATTTGTAAAGTTAAAACAAGACACAATACAAAGTTCAGACTTCTCATGAGCTCTGCTTAGTGGTCTGTCCATTAAAGCAGGAAGGCAGTTCTTGGTCCTCTCTTCACCTAAGCTGGTAACAAATGGTGACAACTTGCTTGAGATGTCCATATATCTTGTTTTCCCAAGGACTGTCTTGTTTTGTGTTCATGGATATCAAATGGTAACATCGTTTTTGCTGACGAACTGTTCTGACTTATTCTAAATCAAGTTTCTAATGAAACTGTAAATGGAAGGATGATGCAGATCTTTTCTGGAGAACTGTGCTTGTTTTCTGAGAAATACTTGTCTCTTACTCAAAAACACATTCAGCTGTAAATGAAAACAGGAACTGCAATTTCATCTTCAAATAAAATGTTTCAAATTTCACTTAGGAACAATTAAATGACTTGGAGAACTTGCATCTGGAAATGCAGGTATTGGTGGAGAACAACAGGAATTTACAGAGCCTCGTAGAAGCTCAGAGACTAAGCAAGAACAGGTAAAGTAAAAGAAAATAAAAACCTGTTGTAACTTGAAGCAATTAAGATAAACTTACTGGTTTTATTTGAAATACAATCTTACATATTGTTTATATAATTAGAGATTGACTCAGGCTTTTCTATGAAAATTGCGTACTGGCTTGTAAACTTTATTGCCTTCAAATCACAAATTTTACAAAGGAAATGGAAATAGAATGTAAAATAATTACATGCATAGACATTTCTGTGTATTATATATTGCCATCTCACTTGTGTAGTTACGGATTCAGTAGATAGGAAATGTCCGAACGAATTGAACACAAGTTTTAACAGACGTAAATGGAACCAGTTCTCCATCTTGTGTTTCTGAGGGTAAGGAACAAACTTCCTTTGAAAAGATGGTACACTGCTGTATACCTCAAACTGGAGATATCCTGAGGTTTGGCTCAAACTGTAAGCTGTATAGCTTAGTTTTGGACAGAAAATAGTATGTTTCATGGCTTACCTTTTTTGATTTGTCTGTTTTCAATATTGTAAAGAATTAAATAATTTGCTGGTTTACCTCTTGTGAAAAGAAATCTTAACTAGCAGCAAATAATTCTGTTGATATTTAATGACAATTAATTTTTAAGGGGCAATTTAGTAAATAGTAATTTCATGGTAGGTAAGAGCTTAATCTTTTTTTGCCTATTAAATGTATAAAAAAACTGTTCCAGAACTTTTATCCCTATTCAATGAAGTATCAGTGTTGTCAGTTTTAGAACTGACTTTTTGGTAAGATGAGTATTTAACGTAAAAGAACACTATTACATTTGCAAAATTAAGTATTCTGATTAGAAGATGCTATAATTGTAGGTGTCTGTGCAGCTCTAATTTGTCCTTGCATTCTATGTATTATACAGTCATCTTCAATTATGGAGATAGACATTTGCGGAAAATATTCTGTGCACAAGGTGGGACAGCTCAGGTGGGATATTGAATGGGGATGTCTGTAGGGCCTTCTGCTTAGCTTGCAACAGACATTTGCAAGTGTTTGTGATCTGAAATGGGAATCATGGGAAAACAAGAAGTGGTTACCTTGCCATGGAAAACTGGATTCTGTGGCTTTGTTTTTCACACACTTTAGGGAGTAGGTTACTTGGACCAAATTTTTCCCAGAAAAGCATTACTTTTATGTTCATTTGCTGGATTTTGGGACCTTGGGATATAATTTGGATATGTATTAACAATTCCCAGCTGCTGTTAGTTGATAAGAGTTGTGGATTAAATAGATTGAAGGCTAACAGTATATTGCATGCTCTCTGAAAAATCAAGTTTAGATATTTCAGGTGGGGTTACTCACAGCAGATCCATCCCACGTACATTACGGGAGTAGCTGACAGCAGCAGCAGGTAGCAGTCTTTTCTGTGGCCCAGTGATAGAGATGATTTGATCATTGACGTCACATGGGACGAAGTAATGACATCTTGGACTGCATTGGAGGATGTTTGAGAATAGAAAATGAGACCAAGTGCCTGCTCTCTTCCAGTGTTTAGTGTCAGGGCAGGGAAGAGCGAGCTGTACAGGAAAGGTCAGCCTTCACCTCTGTAATGCTAAGCTGCAGCAGGCTCAGCTCCTCTGGAGCTGGTACAGGCTGGTCAGTACTAGAATTTGGAAGGCTCGAGCATGACCAATGATTTTAAACTTGGACGTTTTAAAGTTCATGTAAGTATCCACTGAGAATAAGTAAACAAAATATTGCAGTTTTGTCCATTTATAAACTGGATGAATTTGGGTGGATTTTGGAAGCGGGTGGTAGTAAAATTTAACAAAGAAAATATTATTTTTTAGTTCTCAGAAGTTGTTAGAATTTTTAAGCTGGCATTTAATTAACAAAAACACCCACACATACACACACTCTCTTAGACTGAGGCTGTTTATACCAGATATAAGAAATAAATCACCCTAGCTAGCTTTGTTGACAAAGATTTTAAGTTACTGAAAATAGTGATCTCTTATAAATTGCATAAAATTACAATAACTGTTAACCAATGACGTTCATCTTATGGCACACTACAAGAATGAAGTGGTCCCAATGGTGTGTTCGTTTGGGGGTTATTTTTAATTTTATGGTGTTTCCTTCCATCCGATGTCATGTTTACTAAAATCTAACAAAATAAACAGTTTTCAAGTCTTATGAATACAAAAATCTTTTACCTTCTTCACTTGGCAAGACCTCTGAGCAGCGATCTTGTAGGAAGCAGTTGCTTTCTGCAGTCTATATGCACGTGAACTTCATGAACTAATAAAACATTTACCTCAACCCAAAAGCTATCTAACATAGTTACATAGTTATTACATTTTTGTTTCCCTTAAAACATTAGTTTCTCTATACTCTAACACAGGAAAATGTGATATTCTTGGAATATAAAAGTTTAAACCCTTCCTGAGTTGTTTCATCATCTTCCGTATTTTGAGTATGAACATGCGTCAAGACAGCTACACATATTCACTGGTTTAATCTGGATGAAATGTTTTTACAACTAGTTTCCTCTATTTGTTGAGAAACTTTCCTTATTCTTGGATTTCCTAGTGACCAGAAACATCCTGATGTTCAGTACCTCAAAGAGAAAGAGGAGGAGATTGCTGAAGAACGACTTGCCAAGGTACATTACCCTTCTCATGTCAGTTGCTGTTTCCCTGCTGTGAAGTATTAAGGTGTCGTCTTCTATTTCATGGCAGTGAAACAAACACTGATTTCTAGTGAATTCTAACAGACACAGCCTGATTACTTATCTCTTTAAGGTTTCTATCTTGGTCTAACACCAACAAACTGGGTGTCAGATTGCGCGATAAGCAAAACCAGATTTAGATCACTAAATCTAACTCATCTCCAGAGTTGGAAAGTAAAGATTGTGTCACTTGCTGATGTCAGGGCTCTGCCAAAGGGAAGTTAATGTCACAGTGGAGGTTGTCATGGCTCTCCCAGACAGAAGAACCCCCTGCTAGAGCTCTGCTGTGTATGAATGGGTAGAGATACTTCTGTGGGTTGTTTGTGCTCTGCATATAGAAAAGAGATGAACTTATAGTGAATATTAGATGTCAGCTACTAGGTGGTAGGACAATTTTGGTAGGATCTGGAGAGAGATACGTAGCATCAATTAAGTGACAAATAATTTTTTATATGTATGTATGTTAAACATTAAGAATGTAACTAATATTTTTTAACTTTTACAGAATAAAGCAGTGGAGGAGATGCTGAAAATCAAAGCAGAGTAAGCTTAAATATTGCTCATTGAACTGGAGATTTGTATGAAACTCATTAATACCAAAAAGATATACTGAAGCAATAGAAATCCAAGATCTGAAACTATAAAAGATGTAATTTGGAAACGTTGTTTACATTTCTGCAAGACACATTAAGTTCTTACTCTTTCTCATCAGTAGGTGGTAGTAGCACCTATTACTACATTTTCTAAAAGGGTAACATTATATCAGGACAATACTCTGAAATAGGTGGAACCATAGATAATTTTAAACAATTCTAAGTGTTCCCTCCAATATAAGTTTTTCTATGTCTTGAATTTGTTTATATGCAGTGAATTCTAAGCATTCCTTTCCAAATTAAATTGAAATACTGTTCATTTTTTATTAATAATTGTAAATAGTTTATAACTTTGCTTTTGCTAATTCTTTGCTTTTTTATTTGTTTAAATTTTTGCACTTCATCTTGAATAATGAAAATTGTTTATTATTAGAGGATTCTTAGACTGGGTTTGCACTATTGTGCAAGTAGTTCTCAAAAGTCAAGTGTTTTGCACCTTGTATGGATAGCAGTCAAGAAATAAAGTACTGAATTGGTAGATAAAAATTAGCTTGAAAATGTTGCTCCTGTTATTCTTTTCCTAGTCTGTATTGCTTCAGGATTCACAGTGGCTGAATCTCCTAATACTTGAGTTATTTACATTTAATGGAATGCTTTTTATGTAGGTAACTTCTTTTAAAGATGAAGATAGTTTTTTATGCACATGGTAATTTCAAAAGTAATTTTTATTAAGTTTTCAAGAAACCCTAGTCTTGATGTGGAGTTACTTTGCTATTTGATGCATTGGTTTTTCATACCTGTCTGTCTCTGAAATATGCTTTATAGCAGTGCTGCAGTGTCTCATACAAACAAATAATGTACAAAGAGGAAAAAGATTCTTTTTGTCATCAAGAAAATATCTTGACAAATGCAGCAAATGAATACTGTTTTCATATAGTAGGTCTTAAACACCAGGCTTCAGTGAAACAAAACTGATGACAAAAATGTTTTAATTTAAGCAATATTTAAATAGGCATGCAAAATTCCTAAAGTTCATATAATCAGTAGACAGGCTATGAAGTCTGTTGGCATGGTTTACTATTCTGTGAACCTGACAGAATGAAAACATTTTCAGCAGACGAGACCTCTATCTAAAGTGGTGGTCCTTTGGTTACCAGGCCAAACAAGCTCAGACCATCTCTGAGCTGTTCAGAGATGTCTGAGCAATAAGGCTATTGGAGAAAAGCCAGGTACAAACAAGCAATTTAGGAGAAACTTGAAGAGCAGCAGAGTTCATCTGACAAATTTACATACCTTAGATAAATTAATTCTACGTGTTCTCGCAGGTGAAGCTTTTATTTCATGGGTGGAGTTGTATGTCCTGGATTGGAAACAGCATAGTTCCCAAAAAGAAGAGAAACTCCAAAACACTGCCTAGTTAAGAGATAGTATTAAACACAAGAGCTGTGAAGCAGAATGAAATTTTTCCTTCTCTTAACACTAAGTTCTAGGGAAGATACATTGCCTCAGAAGGATAATTTTAAAGGAGCCTGCCTCCATATCCAACGCTGACTTAATTCAGTTGTATGCCATTTATGTTGGTTTTTAATATTTTATGATTCTTTTATGTTGGCAGATTAGAGGAGGCCAAAAATACCCTCAAAATCAAAGAGAATACTTGTCTTGAAATGACACTGGAGATGGAACGAACAAGAGCTTTGGAGCTGAAAGCATTTCATGAAAAAGAAGAAATTAGATCAAAACTAGAGGAAACATATGAAGAGAGAGAGAGAATTGGAAAGGTTATATAATTTTTTTTTGTTGTCTTTACAGTAGAAGCTTATTCAGCAGAGGTAGAGCTGTTGCTAATTGGACAATATTCTGATTAATTAGCAATCAAAGACTGCCTCTGAAAATGTATTGCCTTGCAGTTTTGTTGTATTTGCAATGCTGTTTCCTGCACTAGTGAAACTCTAGGTATGGAAATCATTGTTGTAGTTTGTAATACAAATCAAATGGTGCTTTTTTTGCGCTTTGGGAGAGATCTAATGTAGTACCTAAGGAGACATAAGACAAATACATATTTCCTGAATGAACCAATTCTTGCATCATATGTTACAACAAATTTGTGTGTTAGTATGTTAATAGTTTGAAAGAAGCTATTTCTTCTGAAAAGCGAAGGAGGGGCTACAGTTAAGAGGTACACAATGTATTTATTAATTACAGGAAATGGCCTTGCTGAGGAAGCAAGTTGACTTTCTTGCTGAGGAGAATGGGAAATTACTTGGTCATCAAAACCTAAACCAGAAGATTCAGTATCTTGTGAAATTGAAGAAAGATTACGCTAAACTTGCTGAGGTAAGTTGCAGAGTAGAATACAGATGAAGTAATGGCCTGACATAGAAGAGAGCTAAGATTTGAAAATAAAAACTAAAATTCCTGCTCTTCTGCTGGAGAGTGGCAGATGGAGACCTCTGATTCTATGCAGTTGTGTAAGTCATGGCTGGTCTGTCTCCTCACAGGCCCCAGACAAGAATCACCCCATTTTATTTCCTCAAGTACATAGTGTATAAAGGACATGAACAAGTGTAGATACAGCTTATATAGAAATATGAAAGTGGGTATGATTTCTTTAATACACCCATGTGTTTTCTGTTTTACAGGAGACTGAAAAACTACGAATTGAAAATGCTTTTTTGAAAGAATTAAAAAAATATGACATGTAGACATCATGATCAGCTATAATGACACAAATGAAACTGCAGAGCCATATTTTTAAAGTGTACAGAATAAGCAAAAAACCAGTTGTCAAATGACTTTTGCTGTGGTCCCAGAGTAATCAAGTGGTTTAGTTCCTAGATTTTTTTTTTTCTGGTAATAGCTGGAATAAAATTCTTTGCTAAGTTACATGGGCAGCTTTCAATGACATATTAACACCTTCCTGTAATTTTTCAAAAACTGGTTTTGTATAGGTACTGGAAGATACTTCCTTGAAACTTTTGTACCTTGCCAAGGAAAAACTTTCTCACTGGGAACACACCTGGATTTTTATTTCCTTTTGTGCTTTTATTCAGGTTACTACTGCTTCTGAAATGTTGCAGTTTTCACCAGAGCTGAATTTTAAAAAGCACAATTTCTTTGGGTTTTTTTTTTTTTAGCTAAGCACAGGGTCTCTTTCCTGGGTTGCTTAAAAATAATTTTCATATTGAAGTTTGTTCAGTAAAACATGAATGTGAATTTAGTAATAGACTTGTAAATAGTACTATAAATATCTTTTGGCTTTGTATTCTTTTCTTTCTCTATTTGAAATTAAAATGCTTTTTAAATCTTTTTTTTCCCCCTGTATAAACTTACAGCAGACTTTCTATATTAGCATTGTAGGAAATTCTATGTATTTTGCAACCATTTTCTTATAAACAAAACTTCAAAATGTTAAGAAACATCTGAAAATATGCAGGGCATTTTAGGAGTATAGCAGAAGTTCATTTAATCACACAAGATTTATTGCAAATAACTTTTTAGTGGAACAGAAAACACTGATTTATACTGTTTAGCTTTTTTTTACTCTCAATAATCCTATCATTCTGTTTTTGGCTACTATGTACAGTGATTCTTTTGCCCACGAGCAATGGGGGAAAAGGAAATGAGGAGAAAGATGTGTGTCAAGTGGGGAGCAGAATACCCAGTGACTTTCTTCAGTATTTGGCTGAGGGGAAGAAGAAATTCCCCCAGCCCTATCTGTGAATTTTGAAGTTGCCTAATCCTGCAGATTTGTTTCCACTTGAACTTTGATGGTGAACTACAGAAGTAAAAAGCTGATCTTAAACTAGGGAGGTTTGTGTTTTTCCTTTTGTAGACAAGTAACTAAAAAGTAACTAACTCCTTGCAGACAAGTCAGTAACAAGTAATTACGAGCAATCTAGTAGTTAGCTGCTGTCTCCTGTGGGCTTCGTTTTTCCCATGTTCTCGGTTTGCAGATGTTCCCCAGAGCAGCTCTGGTCTGTCCCGTGTGACTGTTCCCGCAGCCCTTTCCCTGCGGGCAGGGGCCTCTGGCCCTCCCTGGAGGGGGAGGCAGGATCCCTGCTGCGCGCTTGCTTCCTCGTGAGCCTTTCTCTGTGTTGTACGTCTATAGCAGGACCTAAATTGTTTTCATACTCCATTCTTGTTTTTAAAAAAATAAAGCCTTTGTATATAACGAAGATTGCCCGCGTGCACTTGTCTTCCCTTCCCTCCCCCACCCTGGGGAACCCCGCCCCCGGTGCGGGGCGGTGCCGCGGCGGGCTCGGCCGGGCCCGCCATGAGGGCGGGCGGCGGGGCGGCGGCGGCGGCCGCGGGCCTGCTGGGGGCGGCGGCGGCCGCAGCGGCGAAGCTGGCGCTGAGGCCGGGCGGGGAGGCGGCCGGCGGCTGGGTAAGGAAGGGAGGAAGGAGGAGATCAGCGCCGGGAAGGGCTTCCATCTGCTAACGGGTGTGCTGCCTGCGGCCGCCCGCGTAATTGAGCCGTGAGGGAGGGCTGAGGCCGTGAGGGCGGGAAAGGCGCCGGTTCTGCTGCTGCCCTCCCGGGGGTCTCTGCCCTTAAGGCCTGCGGAGGGAGTTGCTGGGAAAGCGGCGCGGCCTCGGAGAGCCGAGCCCTGACTCACCTCTTGAGGGAGCCTGGCCTTGTAGCTGCTGAAGGGTTGACTAATGCGTGGTGGTAATGTCAACAAACAGTGAGCAGGCTGAGGTAAGCCTGCTGGTATGTGAGAGAGAAGAGAACAGGCATGGTACGGGAATGCCTGAAGCCAAACCCAACTGAGAAACCCCAGCTGCAGTGGGTTTGTGTCAGTTCTACGATAAAAGCAGGATGTTAGTGTACTTGAGTATCAAACACTTGTTCTCAGCCTGCTGTTTTGCTAATAACCTTGCCCTTCTCCCTCTCTTCTATTTCTCTTCACTCATGACAAAAGCGGAGAGGTGGAGCACTTGCTTTCCATCGTGCTGCTCAGCTGACGTGCTCACCCGTGAGCTCACCCGTGGGTGTTCCTCGGGGATGATCTTTACTTTGGTTGTGTTTCTCAAACCTCGTCGTGCTTAAGGTTATGTGGGACTGCTGGCCTCTCACCTCAAACACACACTGTCCTTACCTACAGAAGTGAACCCTTGCACAGGCATGGCGGAGGTGGAGCCATACACAAGACTGTGAATGGTGAGATGCTGACGTAGACAGCACACGCATATCAGAAAACACATTGTGGAGTCTCATTTAGGTACAGAGCAGGGGTTATTATTCATATGGCAAATGTACATTTGGACTTGAAATCCAAAGGAGGACCCACAAGAGAAACTAGATCTGAAAAAATCCAGCCTTGCATCAGGAAAAAAGAAAATCAACTTGTGTAATTATTAGAGATGGCTAAAAAAACAAAACCTCAGTATTTGCTGATCCTTTCCAGTATATCAGAAAGGATGACAGGAAGGAGAATCAAAAAATTTAACTCCTGATACTCTTCCCTGTCCCCCTAGCAAGATTTTACCCTGCACTGACAGAAAAGCAGAGCATGGAATCACGGAGAATGTTGACAGCATATTTTCAGATTATTTTTCTCCTTTGAAATTTATAGAAATATTGCTTATTTGTTGAGAGGGGGAGTTGGTGGGGGTTTTTTTGAAGGTGCTATGACAGTGTATCATTGAGGTGGAGTGTTGTCAGCAGGTCAAGGGAGGTGATCCTTCCCCTGTACTCAGTACTGGTGAGGCCACATCTGGAGTGCTGGGTCCAGTTCTGGGCTCTCCAGTACAAAAAAGAGATGGAGCTACTGGAGAGAGTTCAGCAAAGGGCCACAAAGATGATGAAGGAACCAGAGCATCCCTCCTGTGCAGAGAGGCTGAGAGAGCTGGGACTGTTCAGCCTGGAGAAGAGAGGGCTCAGGGCCGATCTCATCAATGTGTATAAGTACCTGAAGGGAGGGTGCAGAGAGGATGAAGCCAGGCGCTTTCCAGTGGTGCCTGGTGATGGGCACCAGCTGAAACACAGGACGTTCCCCCTGAACATCAGGAAACACTTTTTCAGTGTGAGGGTGACCAAGCACTGACACAGGTTGCCCAGAAAAGTTGTGGAGATCCTCAGAGACATTGAAATGCTGTCTGGACACAGTCCTGGGAAACCTGCTCTAGGAGTGGCAGGCTTGGACCAGGTGATGTCCAGAGGTCCCTTCCAGCCTCAGTCATGCTGTGATTCCATGATGGTGTTTCTTTTTTCTGGACAAATTGGTTCCTTCAGTTACTTGTTTCAGGTCCATTCTAGGTGATAATTATGAATTAAATGAATCCGTTTAGCTGCAAAACTAACCAAGTTTTAAGTAAATGCAGTAATCTTCCTAGTAGCTTAAATTGCGCAGGACTGTAGATGCTTAAGTGTTTCAGAGGGCTCCCTTTGAATCCTGCATGCTTGCTGCAAAGGCATTTCTGCAGAGCAACCACAAGGTGACAGAGATTCAAGGAGTTTTGTGTTTGAGGAAGAACTGCAGAAATCTAAAAATAAGATAGCAGCCATCACTTGTGCAGTGTGAAAAGCGGCAGCAAATGTTAAAAGTGCATTGACGCTTCTAAGAGGTTATGACGTAGGGTAGCAGGATACTCGATGGCAGCACAAAGATGGATTTCCTGACCAGAAGGATGTGTTGTGATGGCCCAGCCTAAGAGCAGCCTGATCAGGAGAGGGCATTTCACTTGAACAAAAGTTTTCCTTTACTTTCCCCTCTCCCCTGACAAACTTTGTCTAAAATTACTTCTGCTACTTCAGGAGTGATTCCGGATTATCTGAAATGTACACTGAAATTAATCTCTTAGAAAAGCAATCAGAACAGTAATCCTTGACTCACTGGGCTGGCTAGGCTGAGCCCTTGGCAGGGGAGGAATTTTATACCTCCCTCCTTCCTTGTGGGGAACACCTGGGGATGTTCCTGCCTCTCTGCCTGCATGCCATTGTGATGACCAGTCCTCTGCCCATGACGCAGGGGGACTCAACCTCTCTCTGGAAAGCCTTCTTTCTGGGCATATGCCACCTGCAGAGCACACTGCAGCTGATTTCCCTGGCTCTGCAATAGACAATCAGAAGAAGCACCCATGGGTTCAGAGTCACTTTTGAAGATAGCATAGCTGCTGTGATGGTGGGAACCAGCTTTGCTCCACCAGTGATAGACTCACAGGCTAATTCAAGTCGGGCAGGACCTCCGGAGGTCTCTAGTCCAACCTGCAACAGCTTGATCATGACCTTCTGCAGTCAAGTTTTGAATACCTCCAAGGTTGGAGGGCCCATGACCTCTGGTCCAGTGTTTGATTACCTTTGTTTTTCCTTGTATCAGATCAAAATTTCACTTGTTCCAACCTTTGCTTGCTGCCTCTTCTCATATCCCAATGCATCTCAGAGAGGAGCCTGGGCTCCATCCTCTCTACACCCTTGGACGGGTGGTTGAAGACAGTTCCAAGATCTCTTTTTCTTAAGGCTTTTCTTCCCCAGTAGCATAACCTGGGTCTTTCTGATCCAAAAATATATTGAATTTAGGTGAAACACAAGAGAATTGTTTTTCCCTTTCATCTCTCTACTCCCAAATCTGCCTAGCCCGTAGAGGTATGTGTGGATGTACGCAGCTGCCCTGAGCAAGGTAAAACTGTCTGGTCACACAGGCAGAGGGTGAAGCTGGGTGGCAAACCCCATCCTACGGTGAGCTGCAGCACAGCAGAAGGTTTCTTCCTCAGAAGATTGGTAGCAGCTGACATGGTTGTCCCTCTTAGCCCTCTCTGCAGGGTTTGCCAGGGCAGTGGTGGGAAAGCAAAGTGACGGGAATCATTTTGGATCATTTACTGTTGCCCTGATAAAGTTGGAGACCTTTGGAAACATGGGGCAAAATGAGGCCAAACCACGTGAACTGTCCCTCTCTGGAAGGGGATTAGTCATAGAGAGCTTGCACCAACCATCAACCAGGGATCTGCTTTACAGCCTTTTCCTTTTAACTTTGTTCTTGCTACATCACTTGCTTCAGAAATCGTTGTGGCCTCCCCTAGCTTGCAGTTAATAATTTTTTCTGAGTAGGAGCAGAACACGGTGGCTCCCCTTGATTTGGGCAGCTGGCAGGGGCCACAGTGCAGCCATTCCCATGGGGCAGGTGCCACCTCTCAGCTGTGTTTGTTGGTGGCTTCACACATACATTTCTGTCTGCTTCGAGGTGGATCCCACCATGGACTGAAAGGTGACAGGTGATGAAAGCATGATTCCTACAGGCTTAGACAAAGCCTTGCTTTCATTTGCCCTCGTGTGCTCCCTGAGTGTGATAGTCGTGATCTGCCTGTGATCTTCTCCCTTGGTGTCTTCACGTCAAGGGGATGGTATCCCAGGGCTAGGGAGATGGCTGCAGCAGCTAAAACTATGGGTGTGGGGGGAGCCTGTGCATGGTGAAGGCTTTTCAGGCAAAACTGTGCCCTTTTTTCAGCCTGAGGCTGTTTCACATCTTGTCAGGTTGTCTAAGGAGGGAGATCTTTCCTGAGAACCTAGTTGCCCCTTGAAGGCCCTTGAATTCACAGGTGGTTTTGTTGCTACTAGATGCTGGAGCAGAGAGCTCTCAGTAAATCTGCTCTCCAGTGAGCATGCAAAGTAAGGCACGAAGCCCCTCAGCTCTCACGTTCCTCCCAGAGTACCCTGCTCTGCCCTCGCTGCGACAGTAAGGCAGGCCAGGTCATGGGAGGTGGTGAGGACCAGTGATTTGGGTTTCTGCCCAGATTTACAACAGATGTGGTCCTGGACCACACACAGCACATACGTGTTTGGTGTTTGTCTCTGGCAGGGCTGAATTGGACCCTTTTTCATACATCTAGTGAGGACTCATGGCAGGACATGCCAGGGTCACGCTCCTTCCAGGGCTGTTTCCTCGCTTCTGTTTCCTTTTGTGATTTAATACATTCATCCCCATGTAATACCAGCTGTAATTCAGCTTCAGAGGCGCACACTTGGGTTTTGCTCCAAAGTGCCCATGAATTAGTGAGGGTAGGCGAGTGGTCAGTAAAAATCCCTTTCATCCTACAGCTGCCTGTGCTGCTTCGCATCGGCTGCGTTGGCTTGGTGTTTGCATGCAATGCAGTGATGTGGACGGTCTTTGCAAAAGCCCTGCGACTCTCCTCTTCCTCGGCCTCTGCCTCTGTGACGATGACGGCCTCCAATTTCATCTCTTCGGTGAGTAGATCCCTTCCCCAGGTGCTGAAGCCTGGAGGAGCCCAGCGATGCGGGAACAGTCACACTGGATGTGACGGGTTGTACCTCACCTCCCAGCATGACCGGCATTGCTGTCCACAAAAGGAGAGTTACAGGCAGACATGAAATGATTGTATCGGGCCTCTGCTGCTCTGACAGCTGTTCACAGCAGAGGCTGTAGGACTTTGCTGGGTGGTGCAGGAGGAAGGGCGCTGCTGCCCAGCACAGTGCCTTGCAGCAGCTGTACAGTTTACTGCATTTTCTAATTGCCAGTGAGAGCCAGAGCTGGGAGCTTTGCTTTGTTTTGCTTTTCCTTTGCAACAGCTCACCTGTGACAAGCCAAAGCCACCCTAGCTGGGTGTGAAGATGCACTGCCTCTAGTGACAGCAAGAGCATTTTTGACCCGCAGGGTTTTTCTGCTCACTTTCCACTCTCAGCAGCTGTCCACCTTATTTCTGTGCTCCAGCTCGTAGTCAGTTCATGGTGGTATCCAAAACTCAAGTCAGTGGGACCCTGTTTTTTTATCGACTGCAGTTGCCCAGTCGACTGGAGATTTGGCTCCCGAGAGCTGCTGGGAAGGCAGCAAAGCACACACGCACCTGGCAGAATCCTGCTTTGGGACCACAATATGGCTGTGCTTCCAGGCTGGATGGTAGAGTAGATCATCTCTGGCATCACCCACAGCAGCTGTTTCTGTTGGTGGTCCCAGCAGGAGTTTCCTCAAGCAGGGTTTTTTCCAGGGCCAGCTCTCCAAGCAGAAGTCCTTGCAGCTCTGGCAGCGCAGGAGGCCTTGGGGTGGCTCAGCTCAGCAAAGTTTTGTCTTTGTCTTTTCCTTCAGGCCGTCCTGGGCAAGCTTCTCTTTGGGGAGACATGGACACCTCTGTGGTGGGTCGGCCTTGCTGCGATGCTCTGCGGCCTCGTGCTGCTGCACACGGCTGCACCCCGGCTGGCGCAGCTCCCAGCGGAGAAGAAGGAGGCGTGATGGCTGCCAGCGGGGGGTACGGTGCCATGCCACCCCTCGCCCCTTGCCAGCCTGCCTCGTGACAGCGTCCCCAGCCCCCAGCTGACTCCGAACGTGCCGGCCATGTACCTGCTAACCCCTGCTCACCTGCTGATCTGCTGACTCGCATCTTTCCTGCCAGGCTGGCAGTGGTGTGGTGGCAGTGACAGCCTCGGAGGGAGCTGGTCCGCTCTGAGTCAGTAATGTGAAAATCAGGGCCAGAGGCTTATCAGCCGCTCCTCCGCTTCACACCCTGCACCTGCGGAACTTTCCCAGTTTGTGGAAAGCTGAAAGTAAACACGGTGGCTGTGGAAGGTGGCTGTGCATCAGTACTTTTCCGTAAGACGACCTGTCTCGAAGTAGAAAAGCAATCAGAAGTCAAGCACTGGAACAGGCTGCCCACAGACGTGGTTGAGTCACCATCCCTGAAGGTGTTTAAGAGACATAGATATGGCACTTAGGGACATGGTTTAGTGGTGGACATGGCAGGGTTAGGTTAACGGTTGGACTCAATGATCTTAAAGGTCTTTTCCAACCTAAATAATTCTATGATTCTAAGTAGATGCTGAAGGCAGCTGATATTTCTGCTCTGATGACTTTCTTCTCTTGAAATGGCCCCATGCCCACCACTGCCTGTAAGGCTGCGGAGCCTTTCATTAATGCCTGCAGCTTCCCCTGTCAGTCACACACATATACCTTTTAACTTGCTATTTGTATCTGATGCCTGTAATTTCCACTCACCCATTCCTGACATGTTACTCACTATAAGGTTGCTGCTCTTTCCTTTAAACTCTTAACCAGGATGGGGTTTTTATCACCATTCCGGTTGGGTGTAGGTCAAACTGTAAATTTGGGACAGTGCAGCAGGCTGCATGTGAGCAGTCAGCTGCTTCCACTAGGAGTGTTCATGTTCAACATATCCCCCCTCCACATTGAAGTTGGCAGTTGCTTTAACATTTGGTAAAATGGAGTTTCTCAAGCAACACTTTTCTTACACCTCTGGATGATGCTGATTCCCATTTGTGTGATGTAATCAACCAGATCACTGGTACCCACACATTTGCTAAATTTTGGGTCAGTGATTACTCTGTGTTCAGATGTCAACAGTGTGCATGTGTCAGGAACATAATTTCTAAGGTATTAACTTCTTTCCCCTGCCCATACATCTTGTTTTACTTTGAAATTTTTTAGTTGCAATCCTAATCAAGAAATATAATGATGCCTATAAATGTATGCATCATGCTGGTGATGTCACTTGTTTGCTCTAGGCTTATCAGGTTGTCTCTGTCTGCCTGTAACCACAGAAAGTGAGTGTCGTTGTTTAGGCCCAGTTGGTAGCTAAGCACCTTTGCAGCCACTTGCTCACTCCTCCCCGCTGCAGTGGGATGGGGAGGAGAATTGGAAAAAACAAAAGTAAAACTCACCGGTTGAGGTAAGGACAGTTTAATAACTAAAATACATAAAATATAATAACAATCACAAATAATAATTGTAATGAAAAGAAATATAACAAAAGAGAGAAATAAAACTGAAGAAAAAGAAACAAGTGATGCACAACGCAGTTGCTCACCACCCGCTGACCGATACCGAGACAGTCTCCGAGCAGCGATCGGCTCCTTCCTGCTGACTCCCCCCAGTTTACATACTGAGCACGATGCTCTATGGAAGGGATATGGAATATCCCTTCAGCTAGTTCGGGTCAGCTGTCCTGGCCCTGCTCCCTCCCAGCTTGTGCACCTGCTTGCTGGCAGAGCATGGGAAACTGAAAAACCCTTGACTTAGGACCTAAGTACGGCTTAGCAGCAACTAAAACATCAGTGCCTTCTCAGCATTATTCCCACACTAAAGCCAAAACACACTGTACCAGCTACTAAAAGAAAACTAACTGTATCTTGGCCAAAACCAGGACAGTGAGTCATGTTGTGGCAAGTGGAGAAAACCTAAGGGCACATTTCTGCGAGCCTCCCTATCGGAACCTGTCAGCTTTATCATGACTGGCAGATCTGCACCATGTCCAGCAGGAATGTAAAAATAGACTTGCGGGTGGAAATGCCACTGGAGTTGGGTTCAAGCTTTTTCTTTCTTCGTAGCAGAAACAAAAAGTCAGTGTCCCCAGAAGAGGCCAAGAGCTGTTTGCTCCGTGTCCCCTGCGTCAGGAGACCATGCTAGCTCATCACATCTGGCAGCCGTGTCCCAAGAGGGGGAAAGCCTTTGCCTCTCCCCTTGGTGTGCTCATAAGTCTTTTCCTCCTTACCAACATGGGTCTTTGCACCTGGGGAACTCTGTGGGTAGCAGCAGTGATAGAAAGAGGGGATCTGTCTGGCTGCCTGGGAAGGTGAGACTTGGTGTGGTGACCCAGCATCCCCCATAGGTCTGCGGAGATGACAACCAGGAACTATGCATTTCTACATCAAGTCTGCTTAGACCTTTATACATGATGGAGAAATAATGAAGGCTGCAAGCCTGATTTGTTTGCCCTTGTTATTAACTCTCAGCCAGCTGTAAGCTGTGGCCACCTTCGCGCAAATGGTGAGAGAAGGACCAGACTTTCTGCTTAATTTGGCTGTTGCTCCTTCTCCTAACAAACCTTTTGAAAAGTTTCTTAACGTGGACTGTCTCAAAACTGACATTTCTTTATTATAGTCATCGTTGGAGGTCAAGGTCTAGGAGATGTTTGCACAGGTGCAGAAAGTGTGGGCAGAAAGTTTAAGGCAGAAGAACATAAACAAGGGCTGTAAATTCAGTCATAAATACTTGAAGGTGGAAACAGAAATGAGTTTTCCTCCAATTACTGTGGGAGGGAAAGATTGCCAAGCAGGGTGTGTTTTTTTGGCAGAATCCCTCTCCTCTGTACACAGAGTTTGGCCCACATCTGCCGGTGTTGTTTGTCAGCATGGGGCCAGGGCTGCAAGGAAGGCTGCAATCACTGTATGGCAAAGCAGTGCACTTCTGGTAAATGGTTTGTGTGTGCTCATCCAAAATGTGGCTGGGTGCTGGCATTTGCAAATTAAAACACTGTCCAAAGCTCAGTGGCTGAAATTTAATGTTTACGGATATTTTAGACCAGGCACACCAAAAAAGTGATGTGACACTTATGAGCGAGCTGTGTTTGAAGAGTGAGCAGTTCAAATGTGGTAGACCTTGCAAGGTGGCTGAAGATCATGGCCAGCCATAAGACCTTGGTTTACCAGGGCAGAAGATGGGTTATCCTTATGTGGGAACTACAGTAGTGTGCTTGCGTGGAGTTTTGCACGCTTGAGCCAAGGTATTTTTAGAGAAGAGTCTCAGGTACACATTTCTGGTCAAATTCCAGAAAAATACACTTTTGTTTTCACGTCTCCCGGGCATTGGCTGTAATGAGTCTTTCCTGCATCTTTCCCTCATTCTCAAACACAACCCTAATTTTTCAGTACCTTGTTCATCAGATTTTCCTCAAGCAGAGCTCTACCATGTCACACTTTAAACAGTAGAAGCGGCAGGTGCACAGTTAACAGCAGGGCTCACCGTGTCACTCATGAAGATGGAAGTAAGAATGCTTGAACTAATGGTGGGAAGTGTTTGAAAAATCTGTTGTATAAACAAGGTCCAAGAGTATTATATTCTAAGGTAAATAATACCTTTACAGGGAACAAAGCCAAATGAAATTATAGTTGCAGTTGACCCTTAAAGTTGGACTGATTAGATAAGGATCTATACATAAAACCTGAGAAATATCCTTGTTGTCATTGACAAGGAGCCACTGAAACTTGGTAGGTTTGTACAACATCTCAGTGACATCATATATCAAAATACCTTGAAGGACAGTATGTTTGTCTGGGTGATAAGTAGTTGAAGTAGATGTGATAAATAAGATCAGGAGATTGTTCTGCTAAGTTTGGTCTATTTACAATTTCCAAGGAATTTGATTCAGTGCCCTGTGTTGACTCTTCGGAGACCTTAAATATTGATCACATGGCATGGGTATCACTCACATAGTTAATTCCACTAAAATATTGCAAGTGGTGGGGTGTTTCTGAAGAAGGAAGTCATGGTGATTGAACACACCAGAAAAGTGGTGCCATGGATCTGACCTTGGCTGTCACAGAAAAAGCATGAAGTTACAAATAAATGGGTACTAATACTGGTGTGTTCTTGGTGCCAAGTGCTCTGCTCACCTTCTGCAGAAGACCCCCAGCAGGCCTTTGTTTTGGGGGTCTGAGAGTTGTGTAGTGTGGGTATTTGTCCACAACAAGTGTTGTGGTGCCTCACTTGGTCTCAGAGAAAAATCTGGGGTGCGCTCAAGTCGGTGGTGAAGGCCTTCCCAGGAGAGCCAGGAGTTTGCCTTTAAAAACCAAGTGTCTGGGGTGCTGCGCCACGTCACTTTTTAAAGGAAAGGATTGCAAGAAAACATTTCTGAAAATGTGGTCCTGAGGAAGAAACAAAGTATTTTAGACTGTAAAGCAACACCTTCTAGTTTCAGGCAAAAGATGGTTGTTGGGCTAGGTGTTTCAGTGCCTTTTCTAAGGCAAGTCTGTTTCTAGATACTTTAACACCAAAAAAGAAAGGTCAGCAACCTGCCTGTAAAATATGAAATGGGGTCTTGGGCCATGGGCAGGGTGGAAGGGGAGGCCATGGAGGTTGGGCAGGGGCAGTCTGTCCCCCTCAGGGCCCTGATGTAGTCGGTGGCTGTACCTGGGGTGTTGTTTCCAGTGCTGGACTCCCCAGTTCAAGATGGATATTGGGAAACTGTTCTGGCACAAGAATACCAAGATGGCAGGGACCTATGAGGAGAGGCTGAGGGATGTGGGCTTTTTGGAGCTAGGGAGGCTCAGGCTGACCTGATAGCAGTCAACACGTGCTTGGAGAGGAGTTACAGAGGCGACAGAGCCAAGCTCCACTCCATAGAAGTGGCCAGAACAAGAGACAACAGGCACAGGTTATGTCTTCAGACTTTCAAGCTGACCATCAGGGAAAAAAAGGCCACCAGAAGGTTAGTTGCCGTGTGAGGCAGCAGAGGCTCCACCCATGGAGGTTTTCGAGGCTCAGCTAGACAAGACCTCAACTGACCCAATCCAGTGTTGGTGACCATCACATCTGGGCAGGAGGCTGAACTTCCTGTGACCTATGGACGGATCTCATGAGCAACACCATCTATAACAAGCTGGTTTGCCCTTTTACCTCCAGTTTGGCAGTTCTCATTATGTGTTGCTGTGCCACAGAAAGGAGGTTCCTCCTTGAGGCGCCGTACAGACCTAGGCCACCAGAGGCTTGTTGGCTAGCGGCAAAATGGACACTTGCGGATGCTCTCATAGTCTGAAAACAAATGCGCTGTTCTCAAAGGAGAAGGACCCCAACGTACTCAGTTGCTGATAATGAAGTGCTTCATACATTTGAACCTTTGCTGGTTGAGGAGACAGCCTGCTGCGTGCAAAGCGTTGGCTCCCAGGGCAGGGTAACACTGACCAGCTGCAGCACCCCAGCATGGGGTGACCAGAGCTCCAGGAAGCCTGGACCTTGCAGTGCTCTGACCTGTAGCTGCATGCAGCACTGCAGTAACCCAGGTCCACTAGCAGCACTCGACATACACAGGACAGTTTTTGCCCTGCTGAGCAACCACCCAGCCACTCTGTTCACTCTCCAGGGAAACTTTTTGGTTTCTGTATAATAACCCTCTTAGTTGTTTCGATTTTTCCTTGGGGTTTAAGGAAAAGTGGCTGTGAATGTCTGTACTAATTGCCAAGACTTCCGAAGCAGCTCCTGGGGCTACTGCACGCCCTTGAAGTCCCAAGGGATTGCTGGTGCTGAGTTAATGCCTGAGGAGCTCCTGGGTTGGGCCTCCCGCTCCCATTTTGCTGGGGGGAGATGATGCATGCCCTGCTCAACCCTACATGGGTCTTGCACGGCACAGAGGCTCCACTGCACCCCGCGGGGATAAAGCCGCAGCAACAGAAATAAGTGGGAGGGAAGGGCTGGAAAGAGTGGTAGTAAGTGGGGCGTGGTGGATGGTACCACCACTTTTTGGAAGAGGCACGTACGTTTTGAACCCATTGCTCAATCTCGCTTGGCTCAGAGGTCACTACAAGCTGCGCTTTCATCCCGCCTGTGGGAGTTGGGTCTGGGGCTTGGCCACGTGAGCAGCTGGCCTCCTCCTGACACAAGCGGAGCCTCTCTGGTTTTGGGGTCAAACAACTCTGCTTGGCACTGTGACCTGCTCTCGGTGCAAGTGCATGGTCTGAACATCAGCCAGGTCTTTGAACCTCATTGCTTTCAGTAAATTCAGGCAACACTTAAGGAGAAATGAGCAGTGCCCCAGGGAAGGATGAGGCATTACAAATGCCACATCTCCAGCTGCCAATCGACTTTCCTCATCAAGAGAGGAGGTATTTTGAGTGACTCGTTCCCTTCAGGACACTCCTGAGTTAGGCAACTCACAGGCATGGCTCTGCCAGAAACCAGTGCTGCATGAAAATGCTTCCTAATAAACCCTGGTGAGCTACTCCAGCTGCCCACCAAGGTGAGAGCATCTTGTGCTGCTGTGAGGGACCATGCCCTCAGTCAGTCCCACCATCCCAAGGAGACTACCGCACGTGACATCCACATGTCCAAGGGTGGGACAAAGCCTTTGCACCCACTGTGCTTTGGGTCTGCTCCTACACAGCGCATGAGCCAGATCCCCCGTGCTGTGTGGGACTGTGTCCTTCCTGCAAACCCTCCTGGTCTAGGAAGGTTCTCCCTTCGCACCACGTAGCAATTTCAGTCGCGCTGCTGGCTGGTGGGGATGCGGAATGGCATAATCTGACCTGTAGTCTGTAGGCTGTATACATCAATATGTGTATAGACACACACACCCACACAGACAGATGGGAGAAGCTGTTATACCACCCCTGCAGAAATAAATGTTACTTGAAGACACTGGCATGCAAGTTTCTGTTTTCTCACTTAGACACGCGCAACCAAACACATATCCTGTAGGTGGGAAGGTATTCTGTCAGTATTTTCCTTGTTCTCTGAAGCTGTTTTTAATACACAGATAAATTATTTTATCCTCAATTCAATATTTGCACTGTTGATTACCCTGCCCTTACCTTTTTTGCAGCCCTCTTTTGCTTTATTTTTCCTCGTACTTTTTCATACTGTTTGCTTTAGGTGTAGTCTGTGGACATGTGTCCACACTGCAATCAGTCAGTGTGGTCATACATGCACACTCGAAGCCAGTTCATGGGTCAGTGGCAGTAGGGTGGATACAGCCCTGGAGTAACTGCACCCACCCCGTTGGACCCTTTCCAAGCACACACTGCAGGCTGAGGGATCACACAGCAGTGGGGGGTCCTTCTCCCCATCTTGGGTCTCTTGATGGGGTGGGACAGAAGTGTGAGGAGCGAGTTAGCAGGCTAGGACCGTTCAGTGTGGAAAAGAGATGGTGGTGGTTTGTAACGGGGGCTGAGAAGACTGTGAGTTGCATGGAAAAAGTAAGCTGGGATAGCTGTTGGTTGTCTCCTCTACCACAAGGACAGGGGCCGCAAGGGAAGCAGGCAAGCAGCGGCTTCAAAGCCAGAGGAGCTTCCTCCTCCTACAGTGTGTCATTCAGCTGACACACTGCACGACGCAGCAGAGGCTGGCGGGTTCCTCAGGTTCAAAAGGGGAGCAATTTCATTAAGAAAAAAAATCTGCTGTGTGAAAAAAGTGATGTGATGGAATCTTTTCTTCGCAATTTCTTGGACAAAACTACAAAGTCATGTTTTGCTGAGAAGCAGAAATACCTTATCCTGAGTCTTTTAGTCCAATACATAACGTAATCATCTCAGCACTGGAGCACACTTATTTCGGTGTTTCCAGTGCAACACTTGTACCAGAATTGAGGGTCAAGCAGTTATAGTACTGAAATGCCAAGTTCAGTCTTCACACATTGTATGTAGACTGATTTTGCAATTTTGCTTGTTGCATCTCAGCCAGCGAAGGGGAACGAGATCTTATAAATAACCAGAAAAGATATTTTAATGTTATAGCATTTTGGCTTGCTGTTAAAGCAGCTCTATTTTTCCAATATGGCCTGGACTAAAACCTCAATTTCCTGTGACTGACCACAGGACTTCTCTTTCAGGGCAGGGAAAGTGCTACACAAGAGTGTTTTGCCTGAGTAGCCATAAACCTATGTTTGTTATATATGTAGTTATGGTCTCTGTTTTATCTCTGTCTTTGCCTTCTTCAGGAGCAGACTCCCTGGGTGGTGCTGGGTTGGGCGCAGAGTGATATGATTTTCATTCCTTTTGGAGGTAAATGCCCAAAGCTCGTCATCTACATCCTTAACTTTAGGTGAAAAAAACCTCTTTCAAGGTTCAGTGAGAAGGAAACAATGGAATTTCCTATAATTTTACTGGCATCAATCGCACCTCTGGTATTTGCCTGTGAGAAACTCATTACCAAGTAGCTGGGACCAGACAACTTGGGATAAGTTAAGATCTGGGCTTGGCCACCTTGCATCAACTCCGGACATCCAATTGCCTGCCACAACTTGACTCATGTAAGATTAGAAGAGAATCTGCCTGCTGGAAACACGGGATGCCCTCGGAGTATAGCTGACAGGCCACTGTCACGGCCCATGGTTGGTGTACATGAGTAAGAAGTGACCAGATCAACGCTCCTTCCAGCAGCACTATCATGTCAGGATCATTATGTCGACAAGATGCATCTTGCTACTAGGAAATTCCTAATGACTGAGATACAAACTTAATGAAATGGTGAGGGGAGAACCAACATAGCACCTCAAATAAGGTCCAGCTCAAAAGAGATGGACCAGGTCTTCGTCTAGTTTTTTTTTTTCTCTTCTCACCCTCTCAAGACTTCTCATTACTTATCGTTCCCTAGGCTGTGATTCAAGAAGGACTCAACACATACTAGATGGTACACGTGGGAGCAGTCCTGCTGTGGTCAGTAGAAGGGACCTTCTTGCCATGGTGCCCCTCAGGGCCCAAACATGGGTTGTATGCGTGTGTACCTTGGCAGATGCACTGCCCACCCCTGGCACCTCGGAGCGACTCCATGGAGCATCTGGGAGGATGAGTTCACCTTTCCAGAGTGCCAAAAAGAAAACTTATGGTGCTTTTGGTCTGTGTTTTATTTTGAGTGTTACTCTGACTGGACATAGAAAAAAAAAAAAAAAACCAGAAACAACTTGAAGCCTCAGGTGGTTATAAAAAATGTACGTCAGTACATTGCTATTATAAAAGTCAGTTTCTCCAGAACTAGACATGGGGTTGCAAGTGAATAAAACTGTAAAGTTAAGGATTGGGTTGCTCTTCATGTCCTTCCTACTTGGCATTGATACCTGTGGTCATGCTCTGGAACTTTGACTTCTTCTTGTCATTTTTGATACACAAAATAAACAAAACCTGATACAAAGGACAAGCTTGTAAATAGGGGAGCAGCCCTATTTACAAGCTTGGGGGAATTCTGATTTTGTTTGTTTGCATTTTATTACCTTCTTATGCCAGCTAATAAGGTGACTTACTGTGAAACAGATAGATGCAGATAAGGCTGATAGCCTCTGGTGTCTGATTTTGCAAGCTGGGAAGTGAGTCGATGAAGAAATTGGTAATAGGCTGGAGATTGCCTGTGAAAAAGATACCATCTCTTGCTCTGTTAATTAGAAGAGTATACTTTTATGAGACAGATTGAAGTGATTAACTGTTGTAACTGTTTGGGGGAAAAAAATTGGAAGAGCTGGTATTTTTCGTAGCTTCACCAAAGAGGAGGGAAAAAAGCCATGCTGCTGAGCCACAGCCAGCCACTCTGGCCACTCTGACCAGCAAAGGCAAAAGGAGATTTGCCTGGAGGGAGATCACCAGAGATCACCAGCTGACAACACGAAACAAGATGAAACCCTGTCTTTGAAAAACATTCCTGCAGTTTAAGTTGAAATCCCCTTTCTCAGACCCTGCCAACACTGTCTCGGAGGATATTACAGTTCAATGGCCTTTCCTGGCAGGGGAAGCTTGTACGAGCCAGGGGAGGAGCTCATGTAGGAGTGTTTGTACCATATGCCAAGTTTAGTGCCACCGAATTGAGATACTACCAGTGCATAGAAAACAATAATGGGAGAAGCAAGACCAGCAGCTGCACAGAGCGAAAGGAGAACTGAAAGCTAGATGCTGTCTGTTGACATAAACCAAAAATTCCTGTAGACAGTGAAAAGGTCAGCTGCCTTCCAAGATGGAGTAAGTTCATGGCAGGGCAGAACCCACACCCATTTAACTTCTACAATCTTTCCTTGAACTCTGAGGTTCAAAGTGAGGGTCAGAACATGCACACTGTTGAAATCAGCCTTTTGCAAAACCCTATAGGACTGGAAATGTTACTGTCCCTGGTGAACACGTGCCCTGCCTCCGCTACAGACCTAACAAAATTTTTTCAGGAGCAAAGCATTACCAACATCAACCTTCCTGTTTGCAAAAATTTGTAGTTTTTGCTGTAGGACTACTGTGTCAACACAATTTAAGCTGCCTCCAACCAAGCATGGAATGAGATATATGTATAACAAGTTGAGACTGGATTAGAAAGCTACTGTCAATGACTTCAGATGAAGTGGATCACTCTGTTGCTGTAATTAAGTGGAAACCAGTAACATACATCATCAATGTTCAGATTACGTGTATTATTGGTTATATTATTGTACTGACATTCCAGGTATACTTTACTTGATCCCGTGCTGTCTCTAAACAACAATGTCTTTCACCCTCCAGGAGGAAAGAAATGCAGAGTAAAAGCAACACTGAAAGGTAAATTGGGGTCGTGGTGGTTTTTTCAACAGTGAAATATGTAATTGCCAGCACATTGCCAGATGCTGAATGGTGAGTGATGCTCTGTCTACTAAGAACGCTGGTGGGTCAGATGTTCGTGCAGATGTCCTGCAAGATTATAGATGTGTACTGAACCCTTGGTGCCCCGTGATGCGCTAGTCAGTCTCTCAAGTAAGGACACCCAGCATACACCTGCCAGCAAGCAGTGACATGCTCAAAGGGTGGGATCTGCTAACTCAGCATCTAGCTTGCACCAACATTTCAGCACCAGATGAAACAGTCCTCCTAAAGTAAATACCTAGCTACTTGAATTGGTGGAGAAAAGTCAGTGCCTTTGAAGGCTTCCACAGGGAGATCTTGTTTAGGGAGATTCTACATTTAGATGTGGCAGCCTTGCAGACTGAATCCTACCTTGCTGGACCCTGGGCTGCTGCCATAAGGGAGACATCAGGGCACTGTATCAGGGCACTGAGGCTGCTCCCACTGCTGAATCACTCTTCACTTTTGGGTATTTGGGGACATGTTTGTATCTCTGGCCACTGTGCCCATGTTGCTGTTGGCCTGTGTGCCACCAGCTCTCCCCTCCATGGAGTAGACTCATCTCTCCATCTCTGGTCACTCTGAGGACCAGGGTGGCAGTGGAGCACGTGGGGTCCAGCCACATCCTGGGCAGAGACCTTTGGTACAGCTGTCAGCAAAGAGCAGTCAGCAAACATCTCCTGATCCACCATGTTTCTTGCTCCTCCTGGACATGGCCTGTTTCTCCTCTTTCCCACCTGGTGCTCCTGCTGGGCTATCTCCCCTGACATCTGCCTGACCCCATGAGAAGGGGGCCAGCACCAGGGTCTTTGGGCTTTCCAACCCACATGTGTAAATGCTGGATTTTAGCCCACAACTTCAAGTGCTTCTGTCCCAAACACAATGACAAAAATCTCATTAACTTCAAAGAAAGTTAGATTGGTCCTAATGAGGAGCTCTGTTTTCCTGAGGATTAAGTGTTTGTGGGCTGCCTTGTAAAGTTAGCCCTTGATTTGCAGTCCTGGTAACCTGGATGTTAGGGCATAGGTACATTCTTGTTACTCATCTAGCCCATGATTTTACTGTTTGTCAGTGAAGGGTCTGTCCACTTGTCATCTGATTGTGCAAATCCATCTTCCACGTGAGTTGGGATTTAAGTTTCGCTGTTTTTCAGGGTCTGACTATGTGCAGAGGGAGTTGTAGTCATTTTTTTTTTCCATGGGAACTTCCTTTCTCTAAACACCACCCCTTGGCAGTGGACCTGCTGACACCTCAGAGCGAGACACATAAAAAGGGCAGCCTGTCTTCCTTCTCCACACTCAGAAGCCAGTGGCAGAGGCTACTCAGGAGCTGGGAAGCTGCTGGCATCGCAGGCACCTCGGGTCAAAACACTGACAGGAACCATGAGCAATAACTCTGGTGAGTTTTTAACGCTTGATACGATAACCTGCGTTAGATGTGCGGTTTGGCAGGTGTCCTGCGGGGAGGATGGCAGCTCCAGCAGAGGTGAGGGGTTTCTCACCTCTTTGACTGCCATGGGTGACACCCTGGGGAAAGGTGATTTGGTGCCACCACTGTTTATGGGGGATAGGTTTGTTCTGGCTACGCAAATGCTGGTTTTGATGGATCGGTAAGCCAACTGAAAAATGCAACTCACTTTTCATCAACCTGTAGATATCTGTCTCTATCAGAGATAATGGGAAAGAAATGCAGCTTTTCTAAACTTGCTCTGTGTCAAGGTGAAAGGAATTTCTTTCTTTCAGACTACTTGTGTAGATTATTGCTCTTTAGTGATGGCTGATACCATCTGACAGAAGTTTCAAAACAACTGAAAAGGGCATTTATTTAGACTTGAGCTCCGTCCCATGGCCATCCTGCC
Organism: Strix aluco; assembly: GCF_031877795.1. NCBI lineage: Eukaryota > Metazoa > Chordata > Aves > Strigiformes > Strigidae > Strix > Strix aluco. The sequence continues at coordinate 152,529,050 of NC_133931.1, read as the reverse complement.
TGCCCTATTGTCTGAAGATCCTGCACCTACCTAGAAAGGTGCCTGAGTCACTCCTGTAGCAGCAGCGGAACCACCACCCCTGGGGTTTGCGGTACAGCTGAGCAGTTGTGGTGTAGGCTGGGTGGTGCCTGCAGCAGAGAGGGGAGCAGTTCACAGCCATCAGGAGGGGAAGGGTGTCCTGACACCACTCCAAGCCCCTCCATTTCACACCTCCATACTCTGGGTGTGGATGAGACACAATTTTCCAGGACGTCTTAGACAGCAGCATCTTTGGGATGTGTTCTCACATCTCTGGGATGTGAGAAAGTGTTTGCCTGGAGGTTGGGCAAGGATGGGGAATAAATGCAGGTGCCCAGATTTTGGTCTCTCTTGCAAAACTACAATTCTCATCCCACTTCCCTCCTGTCCTGAGCAGCTCTTATTCCCACTGAAGCCAGGTGTGCTATAAACACTCTGCTCCATATTACTATTTTTTTTAAACCTCATCACCTTACCCTCATGGAAAAAAGGCCCCAGATCTTTACCGGTGCAAAATCCTCATGTCCCCGTTTTTGTTCCGGGTGATCGCTGTGCTCTGGAAGCTCTGAACATCTCCCCAGGCATGTAGCAATGTGATGGTGGCCAGCAGGTTAGTGTAGGAAGGAACTCTATGAGTGATAAATCATGGAACTAGGAGATAAAAATAAAAATACTGCCTTGAAATTTCTTCTAAATAAAGGAAAAAAAAAATCTGACTGTATTTGGGGTTTGGGTTTGCTTCTGGCCTGCCCCAGGAACGAGTGCACCAGGGCTTCCTCTTGCAGCTTGAGCCTCCGTCCCATGAGCAGGCGCATTCTCCGCACCCTCAGTTCTGCTATAAATCATTAATTCCCGTGTTAGCAAACCAGGGTGCCTGCAGGCAGCCAGGCACAGGGCGTGTGGGCACCCGGCCCTGTGTCCCGTGCTGGAGGCAGAGCAGGAAGACGAAAGCAGCACGTGGGGGCTGCCCGGGGAGGGCAGGTTGTGGCCGGGCCACCTTGGATGCGGTGATGGGCACGCCGCTGGCTCGCTCCGCGGCATTTCTTGGCGCCGGGACACTGCACCAACCGGATCACAGGTTATCAGGGGTATGTTTGCACAGGAATAAGTGCAGCACGATTGACGGGCAGCACTGCATGGGGACAGGTCTTTGGCACCGCGCTCTGCACTGTCAGGGCATGTTCCAAGGCTGCTGTTGTCTGTGGTTTTTCTCTGTGCATCCTCAATGTCGGTGATGTCCAGAAACAGGGGATGGAAATGCAGTCCCTAAGTTAGAAAATGCTGGAAGGACAGATTCCCCAGGGCCCTTTTCCACAGCCATCCTATACATTCAGCTCTCACACCCCTCCATAGCCCTCTTCCATCACCAGGGCTGTTTTCTGGTAGCTTCTCAGCCTGGCACCAGGGTTTCCATATGGAACAAGGTTGAGCAGCTTTAGTGGCTGGAGATTTGTTAATGCTGAGGAAGACGCATTTCCCCTTCATCCTTCTCAAAAGGGTTAAGCAATCGTAGCTGAAATTTTTTGACATACACCACCGCCACCACCCCACTCCATTGCGCAAAACATGTCAGAGGTTAGCAGCTGGCAGGCAGCCAGCAAACAAAAAGCACTCAAAAATGAAATCAGTTAACAAAAGGTGATGGTCAATTTTAAGTCAATTTGCTGTACCACTGATTATTGTTATATAATTAAGATAAATATGGTTTATATAGTTACTAAGTAGAAATATACAGAGGTAGTAATCTGGTGGAGAATCCATGGGCAGTCAGTTCAGTTTACTCAAGGCTGCAGTCACTGCCTAGTGCAGGTGGCAGTGGGAACTGTGCCAGTGGTTTCAGCCTGCCCTGGATCTGGCCCTGCCTGTCGCATCTCTCATGCCACAGCACCCACCAGCAGATTTCAGCCTCTTCAGTGTTAGGGATGGCTCTTGTTGACACTCAGGTTAGCATGGTTCGCTGGTACTGTGTGAATCTGTCAAGACATTTGGTGAATGAATCCCTTCAACCATTATGCCTTTGATTTGCTAATTTCTAAGTTACGATAAACTGATTTACATTTCCTGACTCTCCCATATCTTCATCATTGAATCATTCATGAGCCAAGTGCTTTTGAGGTATTGTTACTCCCTACTGTTTACACAGAATTTATCCTCTAAGGATGTTTAATGGGCAGGTACAAGACAGGTTAGACACTTCCAAATATAGCTCAGCCACGTTCTGGCATGCTCCAGCTTTCCCTGTCACACCTGGGCAGCCTGCCAAAGCCTGACGCAGTGACCCCCAAACTCCCATCCTCATTGAAAGCTGAGGGCTTTCTCTTTGCTCAAGTGTATCACTGGGTTGTGCCTCTCAGAGCTCTGAGCCACTGGGCACACAGAGGTGCTGAGGCTTTTCCCAGCCCTGCTCCCATCCAGAGCTGCAGAAGTGGAGAGCAGCCCAGGAGATGGTGATTTTAAATACCGTGTCTTATAAAATCAGCTGCTGAGTTGGAAATGAATGGAAGTGAGGCACCTGGCAGGGACTCTTGCTGGAGTCCAAAACTGTGCTGAAGTCAAGTGACAAAAGCACAGGTTGACATGAAGGGGGGCAGTGCTCTGTGGTAAGCGTGCTGCAGCAACCCACCCCGAGCAGGGATGGGGGCGCCTGCCTTGCCCTCCAACTATTTGGCCCGGGGCTGCTGTGCCATGGCTCTGCCTCCCACCCTCGCTGCCCAGGGAGCCTGAGGGATGTTTGACCTCTGAGGTGACCTCTGAGTATTTATTTTATAGTATAGTATAGTATATATGTGATATATGTAACATACTATTAGATTAGATTAGATTAGATTAGATTAGATTAGATTAGATTAGATTAGATTAGATTAGATTAGATTAGATATATTATATAATATGATACGGTGCTTTATAGTGCTCTGCTCCCCATGTTTAGCATCCCCCCAGACAGGCAGCATCTCTGCAGCAGAGCTGGCTCCCAACCCCACACCTTCCTTTGGTTACTTGGGTTGTAGGAGAAACCAAGTCCTTGGAAAAAAAATCCCAAGTCTTGCAAAGATTCACATGTGCAGACTTCAATAAGAGATTGATTAATGACTGTTGTGATATTATTGGGGACTAATTTTTGAGGCCAAAATGCAAAGAATCAGCTTCAGTGTCCTGAAGAGCCCCATTTCCCAGGCCCTTGGCATCCCAGAGACAATGGTGATCTCAGCAAATGAGGGGAGCTGAATTTTAGCACATGTGTTCAATGCTAATATAAGGCTAGTCTTTGACCAGAGGGGAATACACTGAGATAAAAGTCCCAACAGTGCTGAAAAATTAAGCTGCCCTGTGCTAGCTGGGAGCTGCTTGGGAGCATCACCTCTGAATTGTGCCTTGGCAAGCAGAGCTTTCTTCACCTGTCTGTACTACTACTACTATTACTAGTTGTTTTAATACCTGCAATAACAAAGAACCATTTGTAATATTTGAGGAGCTGATGCTCCACGCGTTCAGCATGGCACAGACGTGACAGCAACAGGAGTTGCTGTCACAGCCTTGGCTTTGACAAGGTGCCACCAGCAAAGCAGCTGAGCAGATGGGGGCAAGGAGGAGAGGGCTCAGGGATGTGGCAGGACCATGGGCACTGCAGGGATCAGAACCTTTGGTGGACTCCTGTGCAAGATGCTTGGGGGAGTGGAGTTGCCTCGCAGCAGCTGCAGTGATGGAATGCAGATGCACTGTCTCTGCTCCACTTTTGAGGGGGAAGTATGACTTCTGCAGAAGTAAGACTTTCAGTATTGCGACAAAACTTGCAGTCATGTCATCTTCTTGACCTGTGGCAGGCTGTGGAGCTGGCTTATGGCTGCTGGCCCCCGTAGGCAGTGGTCCAGCAGACATGGATTGCCAAACCAGTAAGATCCCATTTGCAGCCATTTGGTTGCTGTGGAAGCAGCCCCAAGGACTGTGGTGGGCAGCTGCCTGTGCGCAGAGGTGCTGGGGTGCCGGCTGGATGCCTGGCTGCGAGCAAAAGCAGAAATCCTCACACTGCTGCCACCTCCCTCAAGCCAAATTCCCCACTCACCCAGGGCCACCTCAGAAGTCAAACATCCCTCAGACTCCTTGGGCAGCAAGGGAGGGAGGCAGAAGCACGCCGCAGCAGTCCTGGGGCCAAATAGTCGGAGGGTGAGGCAGGGGCTCGTCCCTGCTCGGGGCAGGTTGCTGCAGCACACTCACCACTGCCAGCCTCCGTAACCCGTCCCAGCAACATGACTCTCCCTATATCTCTATATACATAAACTAAGTATTTATATTATATCATATTACATATTGTATTTTATATATTTAATATATCATTATATATTATATTATATTATATTATATTATATTATATTATATTATATTATATTACATTACATTACATTACATTACATTACATTACATTACATTATATTACATTATATATTATACTATACCATGCTATGCTATACTATGCCATGCTATGCTATACTATGCTATGCTATGTTATACTTTATTTTTTATATATATATAAAGTGTTACACCATCCATTAGTTGTGGTGATCACCCATGTTATTCTTCGTGCTAGATCACTGGACACTTAGATGTTTTGATGACTCACGGAGCTCCATTAAGAAGAAAACTGTCTTTACTGAGCAATTTACCATCAATCTCTCCTTTTTTTTTTTTTTCTTTCCCCCTTTCTGCTAATGGCTTTTCAGGGAGCGATCTGAAGGTCACTGGGATTGACTTTCTCAAGAGCCAGAACACCCTCCTGCACCACACAGATGAGTACAACATTGAGAACCTGGTGGTGCGGCGTGGGCAGCCCTTTCTGCTGCAGCTCAGCTTCAGCAGGGAGCTGAAGGCTGCTGACAAGCTGTCGCTGCGTTTCGGCATCGGTAAGTGGGCCTCCCCTCCATGGCCACCAGGCAAAGTGGGAGAGCTCCAGCACCCTCCCACTGCCTGTTCCTGCTGCCAGGCATTGCGTGGTTGTTGTAGACCTGTGCAACGCTTCCGCATGTCACACTGGGTTTGTTTTCAGGTGAGAAGCCAATGAAAACCAGGGGGACCCTGATGTCGCTGAGCGTGAAGCGGGAGCAGGATCTCAGCGGGTGGCAAATCTCCATCGTCAAGAACAGCGGCAAAGAGGTAGAGCCCATGTGCAGTGCTCGTGCATGGAGGGCAGCAGTGCCAAGCCCGTCAGGAGCTACAGAGCAAATCCTCATACCCCTGTCTGGCTTTCCCTTAGCCCTATAATTTTAGGTCGTCAGCAGCTCTGCCCTGTTTAATTCATTGCTCCCACACTGCGCATGCAGGATGTGCCCCGTCCTGCTGCCTTCCCCTCTCTCCCCGCATGGCCACCAGCTTCGGCCCTCATACTGGTCCCATGGCACCGTGGTTGTGCCATGCCTGTGGCTGTGGTGGAGTCTGTCTGCAGTGTCTCCTTGTTGCCTCCCCAGTGCCTGCTGTCTGTCACCAGCTCACCCAGGGCCCCTGTGGGAAAATACATCCTGAACGTGAAGACTGGAACTAACATTTACAAGCCCCCAAACGGTCCTATGTACCTTTTGTTCAACCCTTGGTGCAAAGGTGAGTCATCCCGCAACCAGGCGTGATAATTACTGCGGCCAGGGACTGTCTCTGGTGGAACTTTTCCTCACATTTCTCCTCCTCTCTTTCCCACATACATTGCTTTTTCTCCATAAAATGCTGTAAGCAGCATCCTCACAGAGCCAGCGGGAAGCTGGACAATAGCAATGAGCCAGCTCCTTGCTGGGGAGTCCCCAGTGTCGGGTTAAGGAGCATCCTTCTGTCACCCCTGTTTGCACCTCTGTATCACACCTCTCCATTTTCCCTGGGCCAGCACAAAGGTTAACTGAGAGGACTGGGTTAGCTTAAAATCCAGATTAAAAAAACAACTAGTCAAAAAAACATGTGTTGTTGGTTGGCATCAGTCCCCCAGTTCTCTCTGCTGTCTAGCTAGTCCACTAAAGTGTTCAGAAATAAGTGTTTTGCTAAAAAATGGTCATATAGCAACAGTGGTCGTATAATAATAATAGTGGTCACATAGCAATAGACCTACAGGAGTAAAATAAAGGTTACTCTTATAGGAAATTCTTCCATGATAGGAAAAAAAATTGTGAGTGCTGCATGGTCATTATTTGGTGTGAATATTACAGACCACTAGCTCCCCCAGTTTAGCTTTCCAAGGAAAAATTTGTATAGCGTGTGTGAAAACCACCTAACGGTGAAGATTTTTTTTGCTCCAGATGATGTCGTCTTCCTGGATGATGAGGCGCAAAGAAAGGAGTACGTGCTCAATGATACAGGCTTCATCTATGTTGGCTCTGCATATCGCATATATGATAAACCCTGGAATTTCGGGCAGGTAAAACACAGCTGTCTTGTCAGCGTTATTACCCTTATTCGCTCTTTCTCCCTTAGGGATTCGTTTCAGTGAATCAGACCTATAAACAGATTAAGCCCGTGAGTAGCTCAAAATGCTTGAATAATCCTGCCTGCCTCACTGGGAGGGCCCACCTGCTTAGAGTAATCTGCACGCTTAAGTGTTTTCCCCAGTCACAGATGGAGAACGGGGTTTAATGACATGTTTATAGTCAGATCACGACACCCCTGGCAAAGGATGTGGAAACTGGAGACAGAGCATTTCTGGTTGAAAAAATTCCCGTAAGGAGCCTCCTCACTCTTGGGCAACACAGTAGCTGTCGGTAACCAGCTCGTGAGCCATGGAGAGGGCTGATGGGGGAAAAAAATCTGATTATTTACCTGTTGCATTATGATGAGGAAAAAATAGGGGAAAAGCACTGTCAGAGGCTGTCATCATTCAAGTGGTGCCTTCACCGACTGTGAGGTGAACTGTTGGGTGCAGGACACAATCAGCCCGCCCTCTCAGGAAGGGTGTTTCTCCACGCTGCCTCTGAGATGAGTGGAACAAGTTTGCTCAGTCTAGAGATAAGAGGTGGATGTCAGAGCAAGTTTATTTGCACCCAGTAGAAAGCACACAGGCACCCAAACGGAGCATCCTGAACCCTATCCAGACAGACTTTCCCACCAAAAAATGTTGGAATCTGTTTTTTTTGTTTGTTTTGCTTTTGTTTTGTTTTATGAGTCTTCAATTCCAAGCTGCAGGATAAAGATGGCCCAGCAAAAGTGCTTGCACTGATGCCTTTTCCACAAAGGGAACAAAGGGCATTGTCCATAGGGCTCTTCCTATCCTAATATTTATTCTGCTGTTAAGCAATGAGAATTGGTATTGATATTCTGCCAAGCTTCGTTGGATGTTTGACATCCGTGAATTGGACCTCAGGGAACTTTATCAGCAATTGCTAATTGGGAATGCTGTAATAATCTGCATTTATGGACCCATTCTTTTTTTCCCAGAGTTCATTTTGCACCTATGTCAATAGTCTGAATATCTGTAGTGCTGTTAAATTTTCATTACTTTTGTGAGTAATTTGCAGGGCTTCAGGGAGATGACGAAGGTGAATTAGGATTACTCACAGGAGTGAAGATTGCTGGGTCAGGTTCCAACTGTGTTTGCAAGATATGTGAGATGGGCTTTTGTATTACAAAGTGGGATTTCATTTAAGCCCTTCATTGGAGAGAACAGCTTTGGGAAGCCCTGTAGGCTTGAAAATTCAGCATCATAAAGGAAGTTTAGAAGTTAGGACTAGTCAAACTGTTTCCTCCAAGTACTTAGATAGACTTTGTAGGGATTGAGCAAATTCTGTTTTAGAACAGTGTATAAAAACATCTGCACTTTCTCTCCAAAACAGTTTGAGGAATTTGTCTTGGATGCCTGCATGTATCTGCTGGACAACAGCAAACTCAAGCTGAGCAATAGAAGCGATCCTGTGTCTGTGTCCCGAGTCATGTCTGCTTTGGTATGCCTCTCTCAGAGAAGGGCTTTGTCCCTCCAGCTTTCCCTCCTCCTTCTTCCTTGTTCTTCTTTCCCTGGGGCCTTGAACACCATTTGAGGATGCATCTAAAATGGGCTCCTTTGGGAAACCACAAGGAAAGAGCCAGAGGCATTCTGGGTGAAGAGAAGAGGGAAGGGATATACAGCATCTCCCCATCTCCAAAGCTTGCAGCTCCCCCAGTGGTTGTCCTTCCTCAGCAGCTGTGTTGGCAGTGTTGTGTTTCAGGGGGCAACTGCTCTCTGTGGTGGGACCCTTCTTGGAACCCTTTAAGATACAAATGAAGAGTGCATTTTGGCTTCCCCAAGCTGCGGTGCCACCTCCCTCTAAGATATCCAGGTGGAGGATTTCCAACTAGGGGAGCCCCCAGCCAGCACCAGCAGCCTTGCTGGGTACCACAGGACTGTGGAGTACCTGGGAAGCCACTGGGTGGGAGGAGTCCCAGGGCTTTAAGCCTCATTCAGCCTCATCCATGTATTTTTCTCCTTTGCATGTGTGTGTGGCCACAGGTTAATGCCAATGATGACAGTGGTGTCCTGATGGGGAACTGGTCAGGGAATTACAACAACGGGACCTCCCCTGTGGATTGGATCGGGAGCGTCTCAATTTTGCAGCAGTATTACAAAACAAAGAAGCCGGTCTGTTATGGTCAATGTTGGGTCTTTGCAGGAGTCCTCACTACAGGTAAACAATGAACTATCTCCCTTCCCTGATATCCTAATTACTGTGCTAGTAAGCCAAATTACTGTGCCTCTGAGTGCTGGAGGTAGCAGGGTCTGTCATGTAAGGAGAGGCTGAGGGAGCCAGGACTGCTCAGCCTGGCGAAGAGAAGGTGCAGGGGGTCTCATCCATGTGTATAAATACCTGATGGGAGGGAGTGGGGCAAACAGAACCAGACTCTCCTCAGCGATGCCCAGTGACAGGACCAGAGGTGATGGGCACAACCTGAAACATGGGAGGATCTGTCTGAACATGAGAAAAAAGCTTTTTTCACTGTGAGGGTGGCCGAGCACTGGCACAGGTTGTGCAGAGGTTGTGGAGTCTCCATCCTTGGAGATATTCAGAAAACATCTGGACACAGTCTTGGGCACCTGCTCTAGAGGACCCTGGGTGGGCAGAGGGGTCAGACGAGATGATCCCAAGAGGCACCCACCAACCTGAGTGATTATGTGACCCTGTGTTTTGTCTGTCTATACTGCAGTCATGCGCTGCTTGGGGATCCCATCCCGCTGCGTGAGTAACTTCAACTCAGCACACGATACAGAGGAGAACCTGACAGTTGACATTTACATGGATGAATCTGGAAGAATTGAGAACGGGATATCCTTCGACTCTGTCTGGTACTGCTAAAGGGGATAACGCTTCCTACCCCCCACACCACCCCACAGCGCCACATTTCCCAGCCCCAGTAATTCCTTTGAGAATTTCCCTACTGCTTCAGGTTTGCTGCCCAGGAGAGAGAGAGAAAGCCTGGGGTTTCACAGGGTTACACACAAATCCCCATTAAACCTGCCCTTACTTAAGGATTAAGGGAGAAGATCTCAACTCTTTGGCTGTAAGAGCTCACTCCTTTTCTTTCCAAACCAAATGCATGCAGGAACTTCCACGTGTGGAACGATGTCTGGATGAAGCGGACAGATCTGCCAGAGGGGTTTGATGGCTGGCAGGCAATTGATTCAACCCCTCAGGAGCAAAGTGGAGGTAGGATTTGCCTAGAAAAACTCTTCCGCAACTCCCAAGGGAGGCAGGGACTTTTCGTATGAAAACCATGGGCCCCAGTCAGCAAAGCACGTACTCCACACCCTTGGGCAGTGACATCCTAAAGCCGGAGGTCTCACTCCTGCCGTCTCAGCCTGGGATGGGAGGAATGGCGTTTCTCAGCAGGCAGAAAATCAACCTCGTAGGATGCTGTGGGGACATTCATTTGACACTCATAACCTCATTTCAGAGGTTAGAGTGCACAGCTGGAAATCAGAGCTAATTTCTCTTTCCACCATCCTCTGATTTCTTTATTGAAGTTGAGGACTCAAACCAGTCTGTAGTAAGAGGTGCCACAGCTTTTCCCAGTAAAGGTACTTTCTGTAGAGCTTTTCTGAGGAAGTCATGAGTCTGTTCATGGGTAAATGAGAGGAGTGACTGCCAAAATTGGTGACTACCCTCCCTGCACAGATGCAGGGAATTTGGAAGTGGGAAAGAAAACATTAATCCTCAAGGCTGTGCAGAAAGTGAGGTGTTGTCAGCAAATCAAACACAGGTGGCTGGACTCGGTTGACTCCATCACCAAACCATGACTTTCAAACCTTAAAATTATTTAAGTGAGGGGAAACACTTAAAAGCTCTTACCAGACGTTGGTCATCTATAAAAAAGCCCCAACAGCTATGGGATAAATAGGTGCTTTTGGCGTTCATCACTGAGTTGGAGGAGTATTTTCTACTAAGTGTCAACAACCATAGCCACAGATTCCTGCTTGGGTGGGTCTGAGGGTGGAACAAAAATTGGAGGCTCTGTTCATAGTTGGAAAAGCAAATGGTGTTGAATGCGCTTTCTAGGTATTTTCCAGTGTGGTCCATGCCCGCTGAAGGCTGTCCGAGAAGGGGATGTGTATTTGCCCTTCGACGGCAAGTTTGTGTATGCAGAAGTGAATGCTGACAAAGTCTACTGGATGGTCAAAAAAGTGAACGGCAAGGATAAGTATATCAAGCTGAACGCGGAGACCCAAGACATTGGCGTAAACATAAGCACAAAAGCCGTTGGGCAGGACAAGCGGGAAGACATCACCGCGCAGTACAAATTCCCTGAAGGTGACTGCCCCTATCCTCTAAAGTAGTGCCAAAGAGGAGACCCCTGGCCATGTAGGTCACCCCACAACGCGTGTTTTCTCCAGGAGTGAGAAACCTGGTGTGAGGCCTGGAGACCTGGTGCAGCTCCTGGGCAACTTCGTACCCACAGCGACACCCGTAGGCTGCTCTTTGGGACAGGCACCAGCAAGCTGGCAGGCGGTGAAAGAAATGGGCTGAGTGACCAACCTAGTGGTCGGACTCACCGTTGCCTCATTTTCTCATTCTTTTTTTTGTCTGTCCATTCCCCAGACCACATTGGAAAGAAAAAAAATCACATTCCCTCCCCATGGTTCTCAGATCCAGCCACGTCATGCTAGACCATGAAACCCTTCCCAGTGAGGAGTGGGAAAATCTTAGACTGAAAAATTTAAGAGCATCCATCCTCTAAAAGTGTCTCCTTTTGGAGAACTTTTGGCAATTCTTCCAGTCCAAAATGCTACAGTTAAATCCAGTAATAGTGTAAACCAAGAGGGTCTCCTGAGCAGAGGCTGGAGGTCCCCTGACATCCTCTCCGCTCAGCAGCAGCATAAATAAAGGGAAGGTGGCTCTGGGTGAAGAGGCTGAGATACAGCTATCACCCATCTTTTTCTTCACCCAGGCTCCAAAGAGGAAAGGAAGGCCATGCAGAGAGCTTTGTCCTTCATACAGCCTCCAGGACTGACACCTCGTACACGCATGCCTTCAATTGTGCCCATGGCTGGTGCAGTCTCCCAGCCTGCGGTCCCATGTGAGGCAGTTCCCAAGTCTGGGGTCCATCTTGAGATAGCCAGTAAAGAAGCTTTGTACCCTGGCAATCCCCTTGAACTGGTCATCACAGTGAAGACCTCAACTCCTGGGACCTGGACCATCAATCTTACCGGCTCCTGCCAGCTGCAGTCCTATACTGGGAAAGTTGAGGCCAGCCTTGGATGTGTCAAGGAGACCATCAAGCTTGAAGGCAAATCTGGTAGGCACAGAAAGCTTGCTGTGTTCTATGGACTATTTACTATGGCAGCTTGGGGTTTCACTCAAGCCAGTTCATAATAGCTCTGTTACAGCTCAGTGCCTGGCTCTGTACGGCATGAAGAGCAGAAATTGCCTGCCTGCCACCCACCTCTCGTTACTGCGTTGGGGAGTCTCAGTTATAGACTGAGAGCCCACTGCAGTGGGGACCAAAACGTGAAGGCCCTGTCCCCGCCACTGCAGCTCCAACGAGATGGTTAGAAATACATCAGTGTGGGCAGACAGATGTTTTCACGGTGTGAGCGAGGTGCTGGAGCATCTCCCTACCGTCCTTGCTGTGTAAGCAGCAAAGATGCCACCGCAGGCTTCGGGGGTCTCTGTATGGGTCAGATCCCTCCCAGGATTTAGATGGCTGGAAATTTCAGCCTTTTTTTCTTCTTGTGATTGCCACTCTAATGTTGATCAGTGGTGGTAATGCTGGTGTCATTTTCTGAATTCTTCACTCAAGCAAATTTCAACCTCACGGCTGCCTGCCTAGCTTATCCCAAGAGCTGTTTGCTGTTTATTGTGTATCTTGGAGTGACCTGGGTTGCATTTCTGATCGCAGCAATGTGACTGAAATTTGCTAAACAGACTAACGAGTGATGAATAATTAACAGCACTTGCTCATTCCAAGTGTGATTCACTCTTGTAAAATAAAATCTTTGCTGCTAGCGACTGCTGAGTGTTTTCACACATACACTGTGACTGTCAAAATGCAGCAGGGTAGGGCACAAAGGTAGCTACATACATTTAGAGAAAAGGACAGGCTTTTTTTTTTTTTTTATTATTCCCAGAAGCTAGGAAGCCTTGCAACTAAGGCAATGTTCAGGCTCCAGCGCTGCTGACTCTGTGGCTTTTCTGAGCCACTGGAAGTTTGTCCAGGCAATTAAAGATAAAATCTGAAGTGAGAGGAAAGCCGCTAATGCTATAGGAAGCAATGCCTCAGAGAAACCCCGGGGGACACGGGCTTAAATGTACTCAACCTCACGCTCCTCTGCCTCCTCCTGAGTGCCGGGCACCTGGGGACGAGGGGTGCCAAGACGCTGGATGTGAGCCTGAGCCAGCATTCGGCTTGGTGGGGAGATGGTGTGGGCTCAGCCACCCTTCCTGTGAGCTGCATGTGCCAGGTATCACCTGTCCAGCCAGGGGACATGGCCCCAAAGGACCCCTGGGTCTAGCTGAAAGCAGGATGATCTCAGCCAAATATGTCTCATCCCGCACCATGGGACACCAGCCACCAGAGCTGACTTTACCACCCAATTCCTAGGCGTGTGATGAAGTACCAAGTTGTATTTTCTCTCCTGCAGAGATGCAGGTCCCTCTGAAAATCGCGGCTGATGCGTACATGAAGACTCTGTCCTTGGTGGAAGACGAAGTGCTCATCCACATCACCGCCATTGCCGAGGTCCAGGGGACGGATTACAAACTCACCAAGGACATGACGATGAGATTCGAGTACCCTCCCATCACCATCCAGGTGAGGCAGCCGCCAGCCCAGCTCCTCGGGGATGAGGGTCACAGCCCTGCTCACTGTAACACCATGGTGGTGTAGCATTCCCAGGAGGATCTCACAAACAGCTGCCTCCTGGGATGCTCAGTCCTTAGCATTTTATTTGGCTATTCAGCCTTTATTTGAAGGTTGAAAGCAGCCATGAAATGATGATTTTTATTGCCCCATCTAAAATGGGCAGGCAGAGGCTGCTGGAGGGGAAGGTATGGAGGAGGACAGTTTGTACAGAGACCATCTCCAATCCCACAGCTCTACCTCCTGATGGAAAAACATGCCAGGCAGGGCAGAGCACACAGTGCCTCAGGAGGGTGGAAAGGATATGAGGGGGTTGTTTCCTACCATGTCGGTGGTGAGAAGCAAACCTACAGCAGCTCCAGCATCTTTATTACCCCTCTGATCCCCAATATTTGGGTTTGTTTCTCTCTTTCCTCCTATTCCAGATGCCAGAAACAGCCAAACTGAACAAGGAGTTCACCTGTGCCTTCATCTTCAAGAACAACCTGAACGTGCCCCTGGACAACTGCAAGCTGCTGGTGGAGGGCTTGGGCATATTTAAGATGTCAACATTTGATGAGGGGTAAGAAGATGAGCCCAGTATGAAATGAGCTTGGCAGCACTCTGCTTTGTTTCTTTTTTTTTTTTTAATTTCCCTTGAAAAAGCAGTTAGGGGATTTGGAGTAACAGGGCTCTTTGCAAGCTAATGTCGAAACCACGTCCCATTTGGGTGCAGTCCATGCAGCAGAAAGACCCACACAGATTTTGGTGGGTTCAGGGCATTTGGGCACGACAGGAGCTCTTCCTGCACTCCTGCTGATGCCAGGCGTTGCCTGGCCAGTGTGAACACAGCTGCTTCCTTCAGAGCTGAATTTAGTGCTTCAGCAGTACAGGGAAGCCTGGGGAAGGTCCCCAGGGTTGCTGGGACCACCAGCCACAGCCACCGTGCCAAGTCCCGCTTGCTGCATGTTGGTCACAGGAGAAGGAAAACACCCACCCTAAACACACACAGCAGCCATTTCTTTAAGTGAAACGATTTGAAAGAGGCAAATAAGAACCATAACTCATGCTGGGACTATTTGTTTTTTCTTTCTCCTTAGGGATGTAAAGCCTGGTAGGATCATTAAGTCTGAAATAATATGCACTCCAACAAGACTAGGAGAGAAGAAAATAATAGCCAAGCTGATCTCGACCCAGATCAAAGGGATCTCTGCAGTGAAGGCCATCACCGTCACTGAGTAGGATCAGTGCCTCGGCGGGGTATAAACGGTGGCCTCGCTAAATGTGCAGCACCACCGTGTGTCTCGGGCGCTTCTTGCCTCCTTAATTGCTGAATAGTACTCTAGAAGTAAAGAGCAAAAATCCCATCAAGCTAAGGGAATTAAACTGACTTAAAGGGCACAGTTGCATTGATTGCAGTTAATTGTGACTCAATAAAGACTGTTAAAATCGACTGTGTGATTGGGTTGTATGTATCGCCAGGTTGGGATGGCTCCGAACCTGCGGGGGGAGGGTCCCACCTCAGGCCAGGGACTGGAGGTCGCCAAGGTGCCAGCTTCAGCCAGCGGTGGGCGTGAGCCTGGGGGTGTTTTGCTGCCGGGGCCAGCAGTGCTGTGGTCCTACATGGGAGGCCCCCCAGGGACTCACTCACCATGGGCTGCTGCGCAGCTCAAGAAATGTTTTAAGCAAATCTCTCCCTGGTGATTCCCTCTCCCTCCCAGCTAGCCAGCTGGGGAATGCACTGGCACGCGCCTTTTTTTGTCTTTAGGCAACAAAAAGAGCAAACTTGGCACAGTCTCCCCAAACACCACTTTTCATACATCTTCCTATCCTACCCAGTTTCTTTTGGGGGTTTTCAGGCATTTTTGGAAGTACCATCCCCAGCAGCATTACCAGTGCTTCCGTAGAAATGTATAACCTCTATCCTTCCACCCTGAACACTGTTGGATTACAGGCAGGACCTTGATGGTGGTGTACATCTGGAGCTCTTCCAGCCACAGCCATGTCAAAGGAGACAACAGCTGTGCACAGCTGGAGCCTACCGCTGTGCTACACACCCCAGCACCCCCTGAGCCCACTGGCAGCCAGAGATTGCTCTGCCCACGGCATCGCCACAACGTGGCCAGCAGCAGTCAGGCGCTGGGGTTTCCAGCATTTCGGTGAGGAAAGAGGATATTGAGCCACACAGTAGTATAAGGGTTTATTTATTTATTTGAAAGGTAAATGCTCAAGCATTAGGGCTGTAGAGTGGAAAAAAGAAATGGTGACTGCACCTCGTTATGTGCCAGCCCATAAAACGGAGGAGGAAGGAAAGGAGGAGGAAGAAAGGTTTTGACCACTCCCTTGTGTTTCAAAGATTTGGGGAACCCCCAGAGGGGCGCCCAGGCGGCTGTTTAGCCATGAGAGGTGGTCAGGCTGCCCCAGCCCCTGCTGCCCCTCTGCCCATCGGGTCCCGGCACCCTGTGGCAGCACTGGGTCCCCGCAAGGCCACCTCCTGTGGTGGCACAACAGGGAGCGGGAGCCCCTCTCCGCAGGCAGAGTGGGTGCAGGGTCCATGTGTGTGGTGCCTGTGGGGAAGGGAGGAGCAGGTGGTCCTTGAAGTATTAGTTCTTTAATAAGTACAATAGCGACCGGAGGCATAAAAAGGAATTACAAACAGCAAAATATATATATTTACAACAGAAGTAAATTCTTTACTTGTATAGAAAACCTGCTGTAGAAGACACCAGATAAGAAGTACAAGTACACTTTCCACGTCTGCCATGACCCTGTCCATCGTGTATGAACACTTCATGCCGGAGCAGGGATAGGATCTCTAGCAGACCACGTCACACTGAGCAGTGCAGGGGGAGCATCCTCCCCAGCCCGCCGTATTTGTGGCACCACAAGCGTGCTCTCAAGGAGCATCTTCCCTGGGGCCTGGTGAGCTGGCCAGGACCACAGCAGCATGACCTGAAGATGAAGGCACAATTTAACAAGGAGCAAGGAGCGTGTGGAGGGAAGGGAAGGAAAACAGTGGGTTTGGTTTCAATTTCATGAAAATCCCATTTGGTCTCAAGCTAGTCATTAAGGTAGTCATTAAGGAAGGAGGTTTATACTAGAGCTGTGGATAAAACAGATTTTTCTGACTTGTGAAGACTTCTGCAATTTCCGACAGTTGCCACATTATACTGAGACAGAGAGGAGTACCAAGGGGTACTGGGACTTTGAGGGGGGGAGGAAGAAGAGGGGGATGAGGGAAACTGACAGCCAGGAGATACCAGAAGAACTGATTTACTGGACGTAGGAGGTCACCCCACAAGGTCTTGGTGGACACCAGAGTCGGGACTGGGCTGGCTGCCCACAGCTCTGTGTAAGGCACAGGGACATGTCCCTGTCTCTCACGCAGACCATAACCGCACTGTGGGAGGAAGGGAGACGACTGTTCTAACTCTCATTGTCCTCTTCACACTGCCCTTCTGATTCAGCTATTAAAAAAAAACAAACCTAGAAATGCCAGCACCTGAGGAACAACATGAGAGGTGGGAAAAGGAAGCAAAGGACACCTGTTCTCATGATGAGGTGAACCAGCTTTGAGAGTGGAGGAGGAAATACACTGTCTCTGTCTGTGCCTACCCAAAGCCATGTAAGTGGGGTCCATGCCCCGAGAAGCATCACCAAAAGGCAGCACAAAGGGGTCTCTCCCAAGCCGATGTCCCCATGCGCCTGCCTCAAGGTGATTTTCAGCCATTAACTACTTTGTGCCTCCAGGATGCTGTAGCACTATTCCCACTGCAGACACGGCACCAGAGGCAGGGATGTTAACTGGATGTAGAGGCCAAGCAGCAAGCCAAAATTAGAAAATATGAGCTAAAAAGGGCACTCTTATTTGTCCTCCTTCAACATCCCTATTGCTCCCTATAGGAAATCCCTTATTGTATGTCTGTATGTCCCTCATGTCCCTTTCCGGTGGAATGCTGACAAAGAGGAAGGTAGGCTGGTGCAGAAGAGCCTCGTCCCTCACTATCACACTGCTGCACAGGGCAAAGACATTCAAGACCTCATGTCTAAATGACATGAGAGGACACCCCAGTTGCAGGGTATTTCCCTTTACCTAAAAGGTTTGTATAAATACACAGTTCCTAATGATTTTTTCTAAATCTATTTTGCATTGACAAAGAGGAGACATCCAGAGCGGATAGGGGATGGGACGACTTTTTGGAAGTACCCCCTGGGTTTTAGCCACTCTGTGCTTCTAACAGTCATGGCACTCCCATTTGTTCCCAGTCCCCTTGCCAGAAAAAGGGACTGCTGTGGCAGAGGTCAAGTCCAGGAGAGAATCTCATCCTTCCACAGCAGCCCTGAATGCCATACCATTAATACATATGATGCTTTTCTGGGGGAAAAAAAGAAAAAATCTTGCACAAATTCCATTTGGTACTGCTTCTATAAATAACAAAAACTTCATATAGTTCTTCCACAATACCATGCTTTCATTCCCCAAATTCCTTTCTTACTTTGAAGAGGAAGCAATTATCTTTGGTCCATGTTACAGGGGAGGGGGAGATAAAGTCCAGCATGTTCTGTGGGGGGAAAACCAGAAGCATGTCTCTAATATCCTCCAAAATTTACTGACAATTAAGCTAATGGAGACAATGGGAAATAAAAAAAAAGCAATTGACAAACAGTCTAAATCAAAACTACACTGACATCTGGAACATGTCAAATGTTTGTAGCATATTTGAATGCAGTGGCTAACGTCACCTCTGCATGATTTTGCTGCAACTATTGCCACCTGCAGCGACGCCTTCCTTGAGCGATGCATGTTCCTTCTATGGTTCACCAACATTCACCAGAAGCTGGCTGCAAAATTAGTGTAAGGAAACCCCGCATAATGGCAAGTACTAGTAGTACATTAAAACCCAGTAAGATTAAGAGGCATTATTCATTCTCAGCTAATTCTATCTATCAAGAAAAGAAAAAAAGTGACACATCTAAATTAGACAAGTCAAATGGACAGAGCCAGTACCTCCATCAGCAGGGTGCTCAAGTCTCCCTCTCTTCTTTCACTGCAGAAACAGCCCCAGTGCCTGGCCTAGACCAGCTGCAGAGTTCGGCCAGGCCGCTCCCGCTCCACACCTCCTAGGTGCTAACGAATCACAGCGCCGTGGCAAAAGCTTCCCCCCACCAGCAGCTCGACAACCCAGCCAATACTTGTCAGCTCTCGGCTATGCTGGCCACAGGCAAACGCTCCTGCCAGCCCGGCACCACCAGCAGCCCACCGGCTCCAACACTGCTCAGGCAAGCCCCACCAGTCTTGGGCAGCCCCATGAGCACAGAGGGTTAAAATTTACCCCTGGAGATATTTGAGAGCCCAAAGGAATTACACACAGGGTGAGCTCGCTTATCTGCTGTGGCCATAGCCCCGTACCCCACCTCTGCTAAGACCTCAGCACCAGCAGCTTTCATAATCCAGAAGCAGCATCCATGGGATGAGCTAAAAAGGATGTGTTTTTCAAGAAAACCTTTAGAGCTGGGCTAATTTGGCCATTGCACAGGGCTTATCATTTAGCCCTCCAAAAGGCTGCTAAGAACAAAAGATTAACCAGACTCCTTAGGACTGCACATTCCTGGAAGCTGGGACCAACCGATCTGATGACTATAAACTTTCCTTAAAGGCCAAGTAAGAAAAGCTCAATAAAGCAGTTGATGCAGGTCCAAAAAGGAGCTTATGAATCTCATCACTTACACAGCTTTCTCTGGAGATTTGCATTGCTTCTGCTAGTGCTGTACCTGGCTTCCAGATAAATACTCCTGAATTTTTTAATGCACCAAAAGTATGTTAAAAAACAACCCCTTGGATCTCCAGCACGAGTAGTTATTAAAAAAAAAACAACTGAAAGCTGCTCCTGACGTCATGGAGGATCTTTTGCCTATTCCTGTAACATTTGGACGGCAACGTCTCGAGCGAGAAACTGCTCGATTTCTTCTTGGGTCATTATTGCAGATGCAGGAGCTGCTGCCACCACTTCAGAGGGCGCTGGGCTCTTGCAGTTCAGGTTCGAAAAAGGGTTGAACCAACCCAAGGAGAAGGCACCACCGAATGCCAGCTTCATTCCTTCCCAGCCGCTGACCTTCTCCCAGGTTGGCTTCTGATTTTTAAGACGCTCAATACCCTGCAAGAAGAGAAGAGTTTTGGGTCATCTCACATTTATAGCAGGTATATATAGCACTGCTGTAGCACATGTAAAACTGCCTACCTACAGCCAGGACGTTATTCATGTTTTAGTTAACAATGAAGACAGATGTACTGCATTACTGAGAGTTTCAACCCAAACTTAAAAACAAAACCCTAAGACAAGACCAAATTCATGGACAATCTGAATTTCGGTGACATTTCGGTATCAGTTGCTATTGATTTTTATGGTGAAGAGATGGCTTCTTAAAAGTCATCCCTTTTGGAAACATGAACCTTTTCTTCCATTTTTGAATCCCTCCAAGGAGTAACAAAATACAATTAGAATTTAAAATTTCACCTTATTTGGGCATTTTCACAATAGTTCAGATACAGGCAAAATATTGCAACTTCTTCCAGTAACCAGGAATTTACCACGGCCATATCTAGGCTTGTCACTAGAAGCTGATATAAGAACAAGCTTACTCTGTGTCAATTAAGAGGAAATATTTAAGAACATAATTTCCATTTAACAAATCACAATGCAAGCTGGATACCCGCTGGGAGGCGAGGAAATCTGTACAGGTGGAAGCAGAGGTTTCAAAATGCGACTGGAGCCTTGGTCAGTCAATATTCTGATTCATTCTCCCTCCAAGAATATCACTTTTAATAAAACAAACATTTTGATTTAATTTAAATAACAGATCCATCAAATTTGGGTAGCGATTTTTTTTTCCCCATGTAGAAATAAGCAACTAAGAATTTTTTTTTTAAGGCTACTGCCATGTGAAATAGGGCACAATTTTTTATGGCCATCTTCTGTATCATGTAAGAGTCAGAGCTACAGCTGTGTATGATATGCTCACAATGATATACAAGTGACCATGTAGAAACTCTGTTCTTAGAGAAACAAGAATACTAGATCCAAGTTTTGAGACACTCAAGGAAAGGAAAAAAAGAGCAAATTCAGTTAAAACCATTTAAAAGAGCAGTTTTAGAAGAGCTGGATGAAAAATACACTTGCCACGTCCTAATACTGCAGATTTTCCCTAAAAACCCACTAAACATTTCAAAGCTTTGCAGGAGGGGAAATGAAGACACGTAACAGCTCAGTGGCACCACAGCTGTGCTCACAGGAAGCCTTATAAATAACACGACATTTCAATGCAGCAGCAGCTTGGTTTTGCAGTAACACTGAGTCAGCACGAGCAGGCCCGGGAGAAAACACACCATAAACAGAAGAATTACGTGCAAAGCTTTTGCGAGCCTTCATTCATGCCTCGTTTCTCATGCTGACTTAAGAGAAATCCAGCAGTGAATTTGCAGAAAGAAATGACGCGATACCAAAACTGAAGACTTCAAGGGATGCAATTCCGGGAAAAATTCAAGCCCTGAAGGACAAACGTGTGTCTTGCCACGCTAAGCACAGGCACGTGTCCCTTCGCTCTGCTCCCAAGCTTGCAGACGTGCAGCCTGGACTGTTCCAGGGAAAATCCCTTGCAGCCTCTGGCTCTGTGGGACATGACACTTGGTGCTGTGGCAGGCAGTGCCCGTCCTTCCCTCCCTGCTGGGCAGGCGGGGAGAGGAGCAGTGCTCACGCATCACAGAGCAGAGCCTTGGCAAAGCATTTTATAGCACTACCATGTGCTTTTCCTCCAGGATACCCCGGTGCCAGCACCCTGCGGCTGCGCAACCAGGAGGCAGACGCTTTTGCAGCTTAAAGCAGAAGACCACCTTTGGTTGTCGGCTGTCCCTTCGTAAACTGCAGAGGTTTCTAATGCATTAGTAACAAACCGGCACTGTGGCTGCATTTATTACATGAGTATCTAGAGAGAAGGAAAACAAGTAGCACAGGGCAGGTGGAGAAACAGACACCAAGCATTTAAACCCTTCCCCGGCAGCACAAGCCAGCCCTCAGTCATGTGCATAATTTGGTTTGATGCAGGATGCCACCTAGATAGGGATTAAGGATCTTGGAACACTTCTGGGCAGCAACCCCTCTCTTCCCTCCCCAGAAAACGTTGTTCACCTGCTCTGAACCGTATCTGCTAATCAAGGCCATAAGCAAGGTCAGGGTGAGGTTGTAGTAATGCCAGATTAGGCAGCAGTTAATCAGAGCAGGCAGGGGCATACTTTCTCTCTCCCAGCCTGACCTCGCTAATCCCTTCAGGGCACGTATTGAAAATGAGCAGAAGGTTTAAAAATTGTATCCTGGTCTGATTTTGGCTGACTGCCACACAGTCAGTGGGGTGTAAGGTTTTGCCTTAAAAAAAATTTAAGGGGGATGGAAGGAATGCACAACTGTTGAAGACATTTATTACTGTTTAATGAAACTTTGTTAAAAATGTATTTACCCAAAATCTCTCACGATTTTTTTTAGAAAGTGAGAATTTTGTATTTCAAATTAAACCAACACATTTTTCTTTTTCCCATCATGCAGCTATTTGACTTTAAAAAAACAACCGTGCTCAGAAAGCATCATCTGTCACTATTCCAAATTACATAATTTTGAACAAATACTGAAAAGAGAAGACATACATAGAGAAATATAAAATACTGGACATTCCCATTTCAGTAAGAGGTACAACATTGCAAACATGGGGACAGAAAGACAAGGTTGACCTGTTACCACTGCGATGCTGTAGGACAGACCCTGTTTCTCCCACTATTGACCTCGGTATCTGCTCCTGTGCAGCGCCAGGGGAGGATGCTGGGCTGCGTGGCCTGCCCCAGAAGCAATCTGCAGGACAGCTCTTGTGTGTTAGAAGAAATGCATTCATTTCTTTTAATACACTTTTAAAATCCAAAAGGAAAGAGCAAACAGAAGAGACAAGTGTTGTAACAATCTGTCCGGTAAGGGGAAGGCACAGGAAGCATTGCTATCAGAAATGATGATTAAGGCAGACTTTCCCTACAGCAGAATCATACAGAATGGTTTGGGTTGGAAGGGACCTTAAACATCATCTAGTTCCAACCCCCCTGCCATGGGCAGGGACACCTGCCACTAGACCACGTTGCTCAAAGCCCCGTCCAACCTGGCCTTGAACACTACCAGGGAGGGGGCAGCCACAGCTTCTCTGGGGAAATGAGTGCAGTTCCTTGCACTCATTTCTGCTTGGAGCACCACTTAGCTTTTCAAAAAAGGTAGTACCCCACCTCGGATCAAGTTTGTACTTCAATTCCTCTTGGCCACGCTGAAACAGAACTAGCACCTGGAATCAGGTAGTCCTGCCTGAGAAAATACTTTCCATGAGCAAATCAGTAAGTCTGCCTTTCTCATATTAATACTGACCCACATTTAGTATCATTCAAATTGCATCAAATTGCACCACCAAGTCATACAGTGCAAATAAAACTGAGGACCCCCAGTTACTGAGACACACACACAACAGGTACCAATGGACATTTCTGCAAGCTGTGATGATGCCTCCTTTAAAATGAAAACAGTTTGACTGAAAATATCAGCACTATATACTGTTTAACAATTTGCATTTGTTTGAAACAAGAAAAACTGAGTAATTACACCTTCCTTCGCAACGGTCAAAATGCTGGAACAGCATAACCAGTCTTCCTCCAAAATGCATAGTGAATAAGTGTAACTAAAATAAACCATAACTGGAATGTGCACCAGTGGAATTTATTATCAAAACAATTTTTAATGCAAGGAACTGTACAGAGAGATGCATTCGTTAATTGCCTAGGTGACTAAAGCCTCTCCCCTCAATACATCTGATTTTGCGTCAACAAAGCTTTAGGGCCAGATTCTCTACCAGTTCAAGTTACCACCTGCACGTCTCTCACTGGCTGAACTGATCCTGGACAAAGATCCAGCCCTTAAGTATTAAGCTGGGAGCATTCTCTGAAAAACACCATTGCATACTAAAAGCAGAGTTACAGATTTATTTACAATAGCTTTCCACTATCAGCACTATCAGCACTATAAAAACAAAACCTAAACTCTTCCTGAATTTTAACTCTTTAAGGAAATGTGTACACAAAGGCCACGTTTCCCTCACGGAGCCTTCCCACTCGGGCACAAGTGTAGCCTGTGGCTCCCTCCTGCAGACCTGCAGATCACAATGTACTCCTGAAGATCTAGCCCTGAGCAAGGATTGCAGAAGCAGCCCGCTTACACAGCAGAGCAGTTACTAAACAGCCTCTTCCAAATGACAAAATCAAACCACTAATTAACAGATTAGTATATTAGCGATTAACTCATTTTTAAACTTAAAAGTTGAACACTCAGTTAACCTTTATATGCTTCTGCCTGCTTGCGTAGAGAAGCGAAAGTTCAGAAAACTGTTACAGATTTTTCCCAGCATTTGAAATGAAGAAAGAAAGTAAGAACAGCAAACAAGTTTTTGGAAAAGTTTTATTGCATTTGTTTTCCATATGGAAGCATTGACAGATTGAAAAGATGCAGCATTCACATTACTTCCAAAATGAGACATCCATTAAATTTCTCCTTCCCTGATTTCCCTCCCTTCCCCCATGGCTTTGAAGCAGTCTAAACAGGTCATTTTCCAAAAAAATACCATTTTATCTTAAACCAAGGAATGAAAAGATTCCTTGGAAGTCATGGACACAGCTGATTTGTATGTTTCCATTGTTTGCAATTCATTTGATGAGCCCATGGGAGTCATGATCCAAAAATGTAGTAAAATTCCTGCCTGAACACAAGAAGTCAGTTGTAGTTATGAATGGTTTAGCTCTACCCGTTTTTGGAATACCTTCTGTCCCTCCCACTTTCATCACCACACAGTTCGTAACAGCATGCATGCTCCTTACCATAAGTATTTCCCAATTTAAAACACACATATATGTGCGTTTACACACATACACGTGTATGCATAAATATGAGAAAAGATTTACAAAGCTCTAAACCAGGGCAATGCTAAGAATACAGAATCAATCACCCCGGTACACCTGCACATCCCATCAATATTAGTCTTTATAGTTATCTGGGCATTCATGTCAGTTTTTCACATTAACACTGTTTAGCAGGCATTGTTCTAACAAGTCATTTTCCAAGACAAACACACACAAACAAGATGATTCTGCTATTCTAAACACTTGAAAATTAGATTTCTTTCTTTCCTGCAAGTGTAAGGCATTTAATAATCCAAAGAGTCTTCTAAATCTGCCACAGTTATCCTAAGAGGGCAACAATTTCCTGCACACAAGGGAGGGAACAGACAAAATAATGCCAGAAAGATGGAATCAGTCCTGTGGCTGGAAGGAAAAAGGAAGGTGGGGTGGGAATTGGTGTTGGCAACGTTTGTTTTAAGTATTTTAACTGTATGCAATCACCAGGTCAACTGGCTCTTTTGCTGTGTTGCGTTCTCGTCTTGCACCTTTGGGTAAGTGAAGTGTCTGCTTCCCCGTTCAAGTTCACTTAAGAAAGAGCAATATGCTCCTTCAGGAAGTCCAAAGGTGTCTGTGTAGGGCTGTTGGCACTCATATGTCTTCCACAGAGCTCATCACAGTCAGGAGACAGCATGAGAATCTACTCAGAAGAGGCGGGTCACAACAGAGAAAGAGGATCCCCTTCACATTAGTTATGCCATACAGAAAGCAGAGAGAAACAAAGGCCAGTAAAGTTAACAAGATTTAAAAAAAAAAAACAAAACAAGAAAGAGAAAAAAAAAAAGCAGCAGCAGTTTCAGCCAGAGATATAGAATTATCTAAAATTGTGGAATACAGGGCTTTTTTTTCCTCTGCAATTATCAGCCATTTAATAGACATAAAAAAAGTTTATTTTGCTTTTTGTTTTAAACATTCATGGAAAATTTATAACAGTAGTGCTGTAATATGTTTCTATTTTAGTGGAAATGCTGGTCAAGAATTCCTCAGACCACATACTGGTACGGGTCTGCTTTTCCTTGGTCTGGTGTTGCGAATGGGCTAAGCCATGCTATAGAGAACGGATGGCCAAATACTGCTTTCATGTTCATCCATTTTGTTTTTTTAGCCCATCTTCTCTCTTCCTTTTTCAACTGTTCTATTCCCTGAAAACAGAAATATCACATTTTCAGTCAAAACACTCAGATTTTGTAGTTCTGGATTTGGGGAAAGGTCTACTCTCAGTTACCCCTTATCCAAAGGATGGAGTAAGAAAATAAAAATGCATCTAGACTGCCTTTCCTTTTATTCTGGTTGTTTTATAGTAAAAAAATATTAAGGATAGGAAGTATTCCTTGGAAATAACATTACTTTCGTTTTGTTCAGGCCTAGATATTTCATAAACCTTTTAAGACCTGCCATCCAATTGCCTCTGATGTCAATTAAAAAAAAACACCACCTAAAACCAAACAAAAAGTATGTGCTTTAATGGCTGAAAGTATTATGTGCTAACCAGATGGAAAAGTTTTAGAGGAAACCATTATAAGCTTGCAGACAAAAAAAAAAAAACAACCCACAAACCCAAAGATAAACTCTGTAATGCTTCCAGATTCACCAAGCAAGTTCAGGAAGTGCCCATGGCTCAGTGTAGCTGAGTCTACCTGGTGCCTCTTCATGTTTCATTAGAATCACTGCTAAAACATGCATGGGCTGACAGCAGGGAGAAAGGGTTAAATAAGATACCGATTTGAGAGAAATGATTGGCATTGTTTAGTAAAGGTTAGAGGGAGAACAAAAATAAACCATCAAGCAATCAGCTGAAACATTCACTAGTCAATGATTAAAACAAAATAAATGATCTGTCTTGTGTCTAAAACCCACAAAGTGAATTTGGTCTTTCAGGAAATGCCTGGCTGCCACAGAAGCAAAACAAACAAGTGCAGTCACTGGAGAGCATTACTCTTCCACGGGGCGCAGCAGCAGGCAGATCACTCTGTTCTTTAACTTCAGATCTTCTGAAAGGTAAGCTTCTCCTGACCTACGTGTGTGTCTCATGCTACGGATTAATGCACTGTAATGCATCTACGTGTCTCAAATTACTGATTCTGGGAGCTCTGCAGAACACAACATGGGTCAACTGTAAGAGTTGTGCTGATCCCTGGCAAATGTCAAAAGCAAAACACTATGGTTCTGGGTCCCTTCAGGCAAAAAGGAACCATCCTCGTGGGACAGCGTACACAAGATGGGGAATGAGGTCTCCCAGTGATTGGAAGAGGAAGGTGAGAAAGGGCAAGACTCTAAATATGGAGTAAACACTCTAAAATACGGAGTAAAACACTGCAAGAGATCATGCCAGGAAGAATTTCACCTGGAAATACTCCTCTGCTCAAAACACGTTGCTTGCCAGACACAGCTAGCTCAATGCTAGCAAATCAATGAGACATCCTACAGAGCAAAATCCTTACATACATATTAAAAAACAAAAACGAAAACCCACAACCCAACAGGGGGAGACCATATTTCATTTTCTATTTTAAATTGTGGCATTGTTCATTTAACATCTATGAGTTCCCAGAAGTTGAAGCGAAGGGAAAATTGCGGGACTTATTTGGGTGCCCAGCTGTAGAAAACAGCTTCTAAAAATTGTTGATAGGTTTCAAAGACTGAGAAATACAGGTGATGAACTCTCAGGCAACACTGTAATTTACACGCTTATTGATAAACTCAAGCTCAGCAGGTTTGTTCTGTATGACACTGTACTTCTTCCTGGGGCTCTCCCCAGCAGAATGAACAGCTGAGGTCTTCCTCTGAACACAGAAGAGCCACAGTGTGAACATCAGCCTCTTGCAGAAGCCAAGCTTTAAAAAAAGTACTGCAAAAAAATTCAGGCACAAAGGGCTCTTACAGTCTATAATGCCAGTCATAGCTCTCCAACGGCAGCAAAAGTACCTGTTTTAGCTTCAACTGGCCATGGGCAAACAAGTGAAGGGGAAAGGAAGGCAGGGAAGGAAATAAGAGTTGGCACCTGTTTAAGACTATCTCTTCTCTTCAACCACTCCAGTTAATTCAGGTATCTGAGCATGCTTGGTGAAGGCTGGCAGTATTCACAAGTGTGGGAACATCCCCAGGACTCACCAGCTCCATCTTTACAGAAGTGGGCAAATGCAGGGATATACGACGGTCTGCAACACTACTATGTAACCTCTACTGTGCCATCTCTGAACTGGGGACGACATGGTGACTCTGCAGCAGACTGTACTCAGCAGGTTTCCATAAGCCTACTCCACTCCCTTTTCTTTTTCCCTCCAGCAAGCGTTTTTGAACTGTTTAACAAGCAGCTAAAATTGGAAACCTTCTAGGCTAAAAGAAGTGTGTTTGTGCGCGCGCGTGTGTGTGTATCCTTCCCCCACCTACTCATCTTGGCTTTCCAGCATGTAAAGCTGTAAATAGTGACACCAGGGGACACACAGCTGAATTTCAGACAATACCAATGTAAAAGCATTTAATTAGAGGAAAAAGGTTCTTGAATCCACAGGGACAAACACTCTCTACAGAGTAATCCCGGTTACCAATGCCTGCCTTATCAGAGGTACTGTCAACACAGCATCCCAGCCAATACATAAGTGCACACTACTTCTCACAGTAACCTTCAGAGAGCACAATCCAGCACTGTGCCAGCTCAGTTATTACCTTGGATCTTTCCTCAAAGGGTACACATACATGAACTCCCCGTGCAACGAGGTAAAACCCTGTGGCCCTTCACTGTTCCTACAAATGGTGAGAGACAGGGAAAAGGAGAGAGCGAGTGAGGCACCCACCGTTTCATCAGTGCAGATAGAGTGTACTTGGGTCCCAAACATAACTGAGGTGAAGATGAGAAATAGGAGAGCCTCAAAACACAAGAGGATGAGAAGAATCACTGTAGTTGGTGGAGAGAACGAACTGCATTCTGTAAAGACAAAACAATGGAGTTGGAAGGGGAGAGATCAGGTAATGCAGCAGCTGAGAAACACCTGCTAAGCCATGAGTTTCCAATACTCAGACTGTCACAATAAATTATATGATCAACATTCTCAAAAAGGTGCACAGGGAAGATCTGACATTCTTGAGGATATTCAACAGTGAAATGATTATTCCTGAAAGTTTAAAAAAAAGCAAAACCAGTAAAACCCCTGCAACACTTCAAGAATGCAACTTTCACTTTGGTGTTTCCCCAGTACACTGGCTAGGACTCCACCCTACTCCATTTCACCTGTAGCTTCTCTCTTCAACTTTAATCTTAATGGATTTTCTAATGGACTTTATCACTTTGGAAATCTCAAGCTGGTGGTCAGGACACAAGGATAATTATTTCTGTAGCACCAACATAAAAGCAGAGTATGCTTCCTTTCATAACTGCTCTAAGTCATAACCTAAAGAAGGGCAGGTTAAACCAAATTCTTATTTTTCCTCATGCTCTATAGTACAAACTCAAGCAAGAGCTGAAAAAAAAAATCTGAGAAGGAGCAGAAGAAAGGAAGAGGAAGGAAAATGT
Organism: Strix aluco; assembly: GCF_031877795.1. Lineage (NCBI taxonomy): Eukaryota > Metazoa > Chordata > Aves > Strigiformes > Strigidae > Strix > Strix aluco. The sequence goes on along the minus strand of NC_133931.1, from coordinate 152,500,239 downwards.
TATTAGGGCAAAAAAGGTTATTAGTGCTGTCAGAACAGATTTTTCTGAAATCCAAGAATGAGTATCACCAGAAAAACCTATTTTTCCCATGAGATGTTAAGATTTAACAGATATACCATAATCAGGGGCTACCAAAATCAGCACAAATCCAAGGCAGCTGGAACAACAGATCCATCTCTCTTAACAGCTTTGTTCTGCCACCTAAACCTGGGACAGGTGGGAAAGTGCTTCCCCCACAGATACAGGCTCTGAGAAAGGGGGCAAAGGAAACTATCTTTTGATGTATCCTTCCCCTACGGCCCTGGCCACTGTACTCAAATCTAGATGTTCTCAAGCTGGCAGTTGTTTTACAAAGTTTTGAACTGCAGAACAACCTTGTCAAATTCAGTTCATATGTGTAAATGTACCCATCCTCTGCAGTATTATAAACTAAAACCGGTCATTATATTGAATGACACAACTGAAATTCCAAGAAAAACTAAGCTAATGCTCTTCCAAAAAATCCACAAGCAGCACATACCTCTGCATACACATTCTTTGACAGTTTGCTGTTTGCCTCAGCGTTATCTAGAGGATTTCCTATATCCATTTGTGTTTTTAAAAACACATCTCAACTGGCTTTGTGAAAATTTACTCATTGGCTGCTCCAGAGCAAGGGCTGGGGTTTTTCATTTGTTTAATGGGGATTGTTTGGGTTTTTTAATGGAAAGGAATTGTTTGTTCTTGTGAGGGTAGATTTTTGGATCTGGGTTAGCATGTTTTCCTGGCAATCTTGCAAGAATGATTCACATTACTCTTTAAAAAAAAAAAGCATACACATTCTTATCTTGTGTTGGCATTCAGGAAATTATCTCTGTGTTCATGTCAACAGTAGGTTATTGCACACACACTATCTAGGTGTCTTTACATCTCAGCTTCTCCCTAGGCATTACCAGGCTTAAGTTGAAACAGGACTTTTCAGGACAGAGATCCCAGCAGGTCAGAAGGAATTATGAAGTTCCAGGATTGATCATTAAAAAAAAAAAATTGAGATAGCATAGCAGAGCCCTGATAGCATTCTTCTGAAACCAGAATAAAAAGGGTTGCCTTACAAGCAAACTATAAAATCTTATTCATAGGCTAATCTGATATTTTATTGAGGTATTTTGTTAGTACTCACTTGTCCAGTCTTCTTCAAAGCAATACAAGAAATGAAATCCCACCATGATTAGAGCATGCAGGGAAATCAGTGCTATATACATCTGAAAAATAAAGAATGTAATATAGGTAAAAGACCAAAATGCTAAATCTTCTAAACACTTTAAATAAAGCAAAGTGTTAAGACTTCAAAAAAAACCAAACCACAAACCATCCCAAAACCCAAGCCCTCCCAACCCCCCTAAACAAGCACCCTGAGGCTGGCAAATGCCAAGACTACATGGACTCATTCTGGCCTTACTAACAGCTCTGAGTGAACAGGAGGGAGGCTCCTTAATTCAAAGCCAGCTGGACATAAAACCCAGGCTCCTGTGCCCCAGCGCCACCTTCCACGCAGCTTACTGTCCTTATCTCCGCCGACTAGAGCACAATTTTCAGAAAACAGCAACACTCTGACATCGAGGTATAATGTTGTCAAAGCTTACATCCTTGCTCTTGAGAGCACTATAAGTTCCCAGAGAAACAATAGCTAATTTGTTTTAGCCACAAAATGCACTTTATCTCCTTTCCAGCATGAGTTTCAGAAAAATGTTTTTGTTTTTAATAAGTACTTTTCCCTGAGGCAGACACCAGCATGGAAAGTTCTTCTCAAGCTTTAATACTTCATACTTAATCCTTTTTGTTTTAAATTAGGTCTTAGCTGTGTAACAAAAAGCTTTAAACTATAAGCAATGCTACACATACACTACAATTTACCAAGACAGGGCTAAAAAGATGATTCTCCTGAACCTACAGACTCTGACAAAGATCAGAAGATATTAGAAGTGAGAGATATTTTGTTACAAGAAACCTCTGTGGAAGCAGTAAAAGGTGATAGGAGAGTATTTTGGTTTTCCTTTCAAGTTGAGCATGCTGATGTTCTTTCACCTCCTTGGGTCTCAAAAAGAATAACAAAGAAGAAAACCAGCAACCCTTACTTTGTTTCTCTCAACTACATTAAGTGTTTAATATAGCCTGCTTGAAAGTAGATGTCAGTTTTAACAGAAATCCATTCGATAGGATTAAAACACCTAGCTCACTCCTCATGATGAAAAAACTCACTCAAGGGAAGAAAACAGGATTCATTTTGTTCTGTAATCCACATCCTAACAAACCACACCATAGAACAGTAAGCCTTTCCATTTGATTGAAAATCTCCCCCTTGTTACTTGGTAATATGAGAACATTCTTCCTCAAACCTACAGATGTCTCAAAAGATTTATTAATAAAACAGAGCATCACTAAAACTCAGCCTTGTAATCTTCACGCTACTCCCACAGAATATTTACAGTTTGCTTTGATGAAACAGATTTCAACCCTTCCAGAAATATATAGTATTCAAGTTTGCACTCCTGTTTTCTTACTCATGATGCCACAGATATAGTACAAAAAGTCAAACACCTCCTTGGTTTTCAAGTACAAAAATAAACCACTTGCAAGTAAAAGGTGGATAATTCTTGCCAAAGGGGATGCAGACTTCCCACTCCTCGCTTAAGATGTGGCAACATCTCTTATTATATGATCCCACACAGGTACTCATACAACTACAACATTTAGGAACCCTACATATGGCCTGGGACCCTACCAGCCACAGTACGGTGTAAAAGGATGGCCCACACCTCAAAGAGCTCAACGCCACAATAAATAAACTACTCAAATTATGAAATAGGTGCTGAACAACTGTCAACACAAACCTCACCAAACCCTGGCAAATACTTCCTGTGATGCCTTTTTCCTGTTGTTGTCTAGTGTGTGTTCCCTAATCAGTGAAACACATGTCTGCAACGGTTCCCTGTAAAGTTCTTCTGAAATGGGAAAGAAGAGAAAGCCAGTCTTTGGAGCTGCCTCACAGACTACACACAGCATTTCAGCGCTGCCCACTGGACAATCTCTAACACCACTTGCAAAATACTTACTGTAAACAGTACAAAGTACTTCTGGTTATTCTCTCCTACACAGTTATTGACCCACGGGCAGTGATGGTCCATTTTCCGAATACATCTCTTGCAAACACTGAAAGAATACAGGTCTTTATTTATAGCACGTTTCATTCCAGGAACACAAGATTTCACAGGGGCTTGGGGGACACAGAAATTAAAGGAAAGAATCAGAGGTGAAATTTGAACCTAAATAAATTTACTGGTCACAACATTTATATTTGTGCTTTGCTCACTTGAGCAAGTCTGCTCAAAATGAACCATACAATCCCAAATAACCATTGTAAAAAATTAATGCCAAGTAAGATACCTTAGCATAATATCCACATCAGTGGTTCTGCCAAAATATGGTTTCAACAATACATTCAGGCAGATGGAAAAAATCTTAGTTTAGTTTTAACCTATTTGGTCTGTGAAAACATCCAGAGATTAAAACCAAACAAAAAACAGTAAGATATGAAAAGCAGTAACGAATAAAGATATTTCTCAGAGTTGGTAATAACAGACTAAGGTTTATTTACCAACATTGGCTGGTAGCAGGAACTTGCAAAAAAGAAAATTAAAGCATTAGAAAAGATTCTTGACATCAAGGTAAGCTACATACTAGCATAAACCAGCTGTGGCAGTCAATCAGGAAGACAGTACCACAATATACATTCAACATAAAATTAGATGTTAAAGCACTTCACAAAACCAGACTAATAAAATCAAAATTCAAATTCTTGCCAGCATGCACATTGTGGCTAGAAGTCAAATAATTAAAAGATTATTACTTTGTCTGTACGTTATTCTCTTGCTTAGTCAGTAACTGTTTCAACTCACATAATAAAGGAAGTCTTTTTCTCTGCTGCTTTCTCATATGATAGGAGACGAAAGGCAGTCTCCTGATACCACATTGCACAAACAAGCACAGAAATCAAATATGAAAAAACACAAAACCCCAAGACAAACAAACAATAGCCCCAGAAAGGAAACAGCCATTCCAGAACAATTCTGGCAGCGCTGAAACAGAAAAGGTCGAGGGCTCTGCTAATTTTATTTTTCTTCTTCTAACAAAAAATATTTTGACCTTAATATAAACAATAAACTTCAACACCCAAATGCTTAAGGGGAACTCAAATGATAACAAACACGTCTTATAAGCACGTATGAATAAATAATAGAAAACCTCTCTGTAAGAACAGCCTTGCACTCACTCTACATGGTGGGAGGGGGCAATCCCCAAGGATACATGCCATGCCTGAAAAACAAATGAGCTGCTATAGCCCTGATCCTAAATGAAAGGTTGGCCAGGCAGGCCCCAGCCTCCCAGCATGAGACCAGATCAGGAGTTGCCTCTCCTCGGGCAGGCCCAGGTACCCTATTACCCACCAGCCCTAGGTGCAGTGGAAAACAAGAAAAGCCTCGTTTTGCTAGAATAAGCAGATTGAAATGATTTTTGGGCTAAATGGGGACTAAAATAAGATGGCACAGTACAAACAATTTATCTGTCAGATAACGTCATACTTCATATTGGTTTAAAAAAAAAAGGTGGGGGGGAGGGAGGCAGGGCAGGTGGTGTAAAGCAGGAGGATGCCTCCCTGTGGTTTAATTTACTGCGTGCAGAGGCGCACACACTTCCCTTGGGCTCTTGAAAAGGTATGTACACAAGCAACCCCTCCAATCGCTCCCAGGTCCTAGCTCCCCAGAGGGACAACCTGAAGCAGACGAGCCAAAGAAGAGCTTCATGAAGGAGGTAGCTAAGGATGAGAGGAGATGTTTTATTCCATGCATACGTACCAAAAGCAGTTGGATGACAGGCAGAACATGAAACTAGCTGGTGGAAAAGGAAACACAGAAACTAAGACTGAAAACTATAGGCAGCAGGGATTATCCATACTCAGACACTCTCCCCCCGCTCAACCACATGACTTCCAAATGCTGGCACAAGTAGTTTGCTGGGCATGGGGGACTCACAAAATAGCGTATGAATCAAAAAGCACTCTGGCCCCTCAGACATACAACTAGCAGTATCGCTTGCTGATGCATATGCACAGCCTTGATGTGTGAAAGTCCAATAAATCCCCCGACCCCACAAAAAAAATGTTTGACTGAAGATTCTCAACACCATCAGCACTCAGTGGATCAGTTTCCCAAACCTTAACATCTAAAAAGTTATCTTAAAGCATAGAAAAAAGGACCATGGAGACGAGGTTTTGTGTTTAGCCAAAGAGTCTTTTTCATTTACCTACGCTGCGAGTCATCAGCAAGACAGCATTTTAGATGCGAAGTTTCATTCATAATTGAAGAAGTGTCAGAGGGGATTTTACAGTAGCATTAATAAGTGATAGGCATGATCGCATTGCTCCTGCTGAATAACCAACTCCTGATTTTGATTAAAATAAAAAACAACAACAAAAGAAAACCATTTGCAAACTAAAGCTCTGCAAATAAATATGAAAAATGCAAACAGCAGAACAAGTTTGTTCAGCTCAGTACCACGTACTTCCCTCCCACAAGACCCCTGCATGAATTAACAGTAACCCTGATACGAGCTCTCTCAGTATGTATTGGGTTTTGAGTAGGTAAGGAAGGGACACCAGTGCAAACTTGTTAACTACTTACTGGAAAGCAGGTTCGCTTGCTTTAAAAGTAGAAGAGAATTTTAGGAAGTAGTTATTTTTTTGCTCACTGCCTTTAGTACTAAAAAGCTCACTACCAGACACTCTCTTCAGGGAAGTTTATCCTACCAGAAAAAGAAAGGACATGACAGATCAGTAGGCATACTGATCTATCACAAAGCACAAAACAAAGTCACAGTACTCAGTGAAAACGTGGAAGTCTAAACTCTTAAAAAAATACAGTTACCTGAACTTTAGTTCTAACTTAAATATCACTTCTAAATAGAATCTAAAGTTAGACAAATGAGTCTGTGAATAAAAACAAAAATAGAAAGGTCACTGACCTTTTGAGAGACATTACATTTTATGGATTTCTATGTATTCTGGTATATAATGTCTCTTTTTAAGTCATGTTTACACGAAAATTTATGTCAATTACAGGTCTGGAGTCAAGGCAGCATTCATTTTAAGTGTTTCTTAGTCTGCAAGAATTGGCCCCAATCTGCTATAGATGAAAACTTGTCAGAAAAGGCCTGAGATTTTTTCAGAGAAGCTCAAATGTGTCTGGCACTGTTGACAACAGAATTCGGATGCCAATCTCTCAGTTTAACCACTCCAGTCTCAGACTCCAGTAATAATTTAGATCAGGGAGCACTGGATGATTCCTGAGGTCTTGATAAAAGATCAATCCTCAGAAAAGACCTTACCTGCAGTGATGTGCTCTGTCAGGTTTGATGCTACAGCACTTTGGGCACTTGTAAACCACCTGTCCTGGCTTTAGCTGTAAACTCTCGATGAACTCCTTTGTGGCATTACCTTTGGGTACAGCACCCTGCAGAAAAAAAAACAAACCAGAAGATTAACCTGTGGACATTATGAGTGCTAAGAACAATAGGATGACATAAAACTATGGGAGAGGAGGGAAGAGAAAGAAATAAAAACTTCCCTAAGATCAACAGTTTCAGGAAGAGCAAGATGATTCAGAAAAGAAATTGAGGTCATAATATACGGAACCACATACTTAAACGTCATTTTGGTGGTTTGTTTTTTTTTTTTTTTTAAATATCACCAAATCCTCACTTAAGCAATCAGTCTTTTGTAATCCTACAGTAACCTTAAAATATTTAAGAATCCTCTCTTCACATCTATCAACGTATTTATCATGCCAGTATTCCATATCACAAACTGCAAACTGCAGATATTTTATTCCAGTAGAAGCAGCTACTGTAGTAGTATCATTGTGTACACTAAGAGTTGCTGGTAAACACCTCATATATTTATAGCTATGCTTCCATTGTGTATTTGTTATTTAAATTAGGGTTTAACATTCAAACAGTGAACACTAAAAATCCTCCCACCTGAATAAGACTAGATAAAACATTCTTGGCTGTGCAGTTTCACCTTAAAATATGTGTCTTTAAACAGCTGCTGCAGGAGCCTGAGCTCAAGAGTTTCCAGCCTTTCTAGGGCCATAAATTTGCTCAAAAAAAACCCCCAAAACCAAAGAGAGTCATGAAATGTGTTGTAAGAAATCAGTGCTGGTACAGTGGCAGAAAGGCACCTCTGCAGATGTAAGGCTTTTATATTGAAATAAAAACAGGGATGTGGTATTTTAACTGATTTCTGATGAAACAGCTCTCTTTTTAACACAACTATACAACCTCCTAAGAGCAATAAACAGGAATAATACACATAAATGAGAGGTGCACATTAAACCAGTACTATAAGGCTTTCTTGAGCAGTCTTTGGGTTTTTCCACAAAAACCTCCCAACAGGCCTGACCAATTCAAAAATTACCAACACAATGTTCTCTCTCTTTAGTATGCAGCAAAGCTCAAAACCTTAGGAATGTTTTTAGCAAGAATCCACAGGAAGCAGTTCCTGAAAAGCATGACACATGCTATCAATTCTGACGAATTCAGGTGTTCATTTTTTTATTGTAAGTATTCTATCTGTTTGCCTCAGCAGTGCTTTCTGTTTCATTCTGATCCTAGACATGCCCCTGGTTCCCCTCGTCCCGGCAGCTTCCTTCATCCCTGACTCACACTGTCTGCCAGATGTTGCTGCATCCCCTCACTTTATTTTCTCTCCTCCATTTTGCTTAGCTGATTTCCTCAAAAAAAAAAAAAAAAAAACCACCAAAGTCCCACTGGCTCTCACCATACACACAAATAAATCCTACCACACACTAGGAAGTAACATATCTTCTCCCAATTACTCTGCATAGAGATTGTATCTGCTTCTCCAACACTGCTTGCCCAGCCTGCTTCAGAATACAGCTTTTGTTTCAGAAGAGTTCCTGCTAACTCGGCAAAATAATTCCAGTGACCTGAAGGTCCCTAGACATTAAAGCCACACAACATCCAGTAATTAGCAACAACAAGAACCCCTAGGATACAAACTATATAACAAATTGCTGCAACCTCTATTCCCAAGTCCAATGACCAGAAGTTTCAGAACCTCGACTACTGCTTACAGTTCTGCCCAGCAGCAGTAGTGTGCAATTCATCAGTCTTTACCATAAACTGTGAAATTACCCCAAATCAAGCCATTTCTGCACTCCCGTGGCTTCTGGGAGAGCTGGTAACTATGAAACAAAGATTACGCTGCAGCTTTAATGGTACCTAACAAGGTTTCAAGTAGGAAATAACATTTGAAAGGAATAATTACAAGTATCAGAGGCACACCACCATTCCCAACAGCACCAAGAACACTCAGGAGGAAGGGGCCAAGAGGAGTCTAAGCTTGTTTTTCCTTCCACTGACTAGTGGAGATGTGGTTTTGAACTGAATCTACTGTCCAGAGGTTATTAATCAAAATAAGCCATCACAGGCCGCTCAAAATAAGCATCATGGTGCTAAACTGTACTGTCCCCACTAGCTGAAAGACAAGAAAGCAGCAGACCAGATCTCTCACAAAGCAATGTCCTACGGAGACATACAAGGGGGTCTTACGACTCTAATGCTCCCCACTTGCCTCAGAACTGTCAGGTCTTAGCATGCTCATATAATATTTATTTCAGCATGGTCCAATACACTCAACTAAATCACTACTATGAGAGATGGTTAACATGGCTTTTCAAAACACCACCCATTCTGCTCCATTCTGCTGAAGCAGTACTTGCCAAGGCAGACAACTAAAACCAGCTTTTCCAGCTTTCCTGTTTGTCAAGACACGACAAGCCACAAGATCTGCCATGTGGAGAAAACAGCATCCGAGAGGAACACTCTCCTTCCCAGTGCAAAAAGAGGAGCTGCTCACACAATGGGAATCTAAAGCTGGGCCCTTGACTTTGCATCTGACTTGAGTGGGATGAGAAATTAGCATACCACATCAGCAGCCTCACTCAGCAAGCTGACACATAAAAGTTATTTAAATCTGCCACTCACTCGGCAACTGAGTTATCCAACATCTAGCAGACAAGAAAAACACCGCCTTTTTCTTTCCGAGACATACAGAGAGAGATATACTTACTGGATCTGTCAGCATAGCACGAAAATGTGAAGCCAAAGCGAGGAAAGCCAAGGTGTTGAACAGTGTGCCATTGATGACACTATAAACATAATCTCTTGATGGAACTAGCATGACAAGAAGGACTACAAAGTCGGCATAGAACACCAGCATCCAGGTAACGACAGCACATGCAATACCACAGCCATCTCGAATAAACCACATTGTTCCCAGGGAAGCGCGGCTAGGAGGTGGAACACACTTTTCTGGCTGGAGGTATTCAGGTTTCCTTTCAATATCTCTGAAGCGGTGGACTGGAGTAATCATCATAGGCTATTATGTCCATACTTGCATCTGAAAGAGAGTCAGAAACAGTGTTCACTGCTTTGCAAGACATGTAGATCTCCGTTCACATAATGGCATGGGGATCATGTGGGAAATTCCAAACTGAAGAAAGTGAGTTGAAAAAAGAAAAAAAGATAAATAAATCAAACACAAAATAATGGATTTGGAAACCAGACTCTTGCGCTTATCAGAAGAGTCTCTAAGTGCTTTTAAGACTTGCTTAAATACACATTAAATCCACTGGTGTACTACGTCCACTCCCCCCTCAAGGAAAGGCAACAAGTGTTTTAATTAAGAGAAAGCAATCAGGTAGATGCCAACAGGAGTTGCCACAGCAGGAACTGAAGCAAGAACTGGACAATGTCACGTGAGGAAAAAAGGAAAGACCTGGCACAGCTGGCAGGGTCCTTTTTTGCTCCCTCAGACCTGGGGAAGGAAAGGGTCTCTCCTACAGATAGTGGGAAGCTTAGCAAGTGGAAGAAGTTTCCCTTCTCCTTAGCCATTGACTCACAGCTTTGAGGTAAAAGTGCAAAAACAAACCACTGCGAAGTTACAGTGGCAGGAACTGCTGAAGAAGTAACTCAGGCAAAGATCTTGACAAGAATTTCTAGTCTGGGCTGGAGGATGCTCTTCCTGAACAATGGCTGTCTCCCACTGTCACCTCCTGTGGCCTTACATCCCTTGTAAGTCTTCTGCTTTGCCATCCTTCTCCCACCACCTTTGCTCCATCCATCAATGGCATTTGTTTTAATCCCTTTCAGCACTTCTAGCTAACTCCACTCCACTCTAATTAGGGCACTAACATGACATTTGCTGTCATTGCCCTGTCCTCTCTGTCTCTGCAGGCACCTTGTCTACCCAGAGGGTAAGGTCCATCTTGGAGTCAGAAACTGTACTACTCCAGGCATGCACTGCCCTTACTGTAGTTTCAGTGTAACTCCCACCAAACGTAGGCATTTGAGGAAACAAAAAAGGTGCTCATAAGACTTTGGCAGGGGATTAATCAATCTGCACTGTGAACATATGCCACTCAATGTTACAGCATACCTGGAATGCTATGCTTTGAAAGCAGCTCTTTACACACCCAGCAACTTCTTCCAAAGACACTTCTTAACAGGGTATTTGCACAATACTCTAAACACTCAAAAACAATACAATCTCTATACAAAGACCCACCTTCTACAAAAATGGATACAGTAATTTTGCTACCAAATACACTGAATTGCATATACCTAAACAGAAGGGTTCAGCCTCCTATTTCAACATGGAAGGATTATTCTCATTTCTTTACAAAAAAATAAGATTGCGTTTTTCCATTTTAACTCAGAAAAAGGGAGACAATGTTCACCATTAATTACGTTTTCTGCCAAGAGTTCATACTGAAGCTATTTTTGTGTTTAATTGTTAAAAAAGTGCCACTTTTACCTATACAAAGTGGATAAATTTTACAGAAAGCAGCCAGAGGATCACAAAAGTACTTATGAACTTAAACTTCTCTCAAAACTTTTATGGCTAAGTTATGTCAAGTACAAGGAAAAAGCTCTACTCTGCATAACACCAATCTAAATTGAGATCCTATTGCCCCTCCCTAGAAATGGAAGGAGATGATAAGTTTGCTTTCTAGTTGTTATTTCAACAGGACCAAATTCATAAGAGGACAATTAGTCTCTCACAGCCAAAGATTAAGGTTATTAACAAGCAAGATGATTAATTAAATCCAAGCACAGAAGTGATAGGCTTGTGCATGTTAGAGCGAGTGATATGGAAAAGAGGTGACTGGAACTTCTATTGCCACAGTGAGAGGCAAAAGCCAGGAGCGCAAAGTTCCGAGGTGCACAGCAGTGGATGAACCAGACCATTAACAATATTTGTTTTCTAACATAACTGGTATAAATAAACTAGGAGGATTAGGTATTTTCTTATATTTCTGCTTTTAGCACTCAGTATTTTGCCAAGTGAGAGAGTTTAAGATGTTTTATGAGTCTGAAGAAAGTCACGTGGATTAATGGTAAAGTATATCAGTCTCATATTTATACATACATCACACAGAACAGAAGAAACAAGATAAAAATGCACATGTGTGGATCTCACTTACTTTGGCAAGAAAAAAACCTGAAAAAAACTCTCCTCCTCATTCACAAAATTCACATAACACATTGTAATTACTTTGTACTTTAACCACAGCTATAATTTAGCCTCATGACTCTGATACTTAGGGAGACAAGCTATATAATTTTCAGAAACAGCGATTACCCAAACAATCTGGTGGTATAAGTTCAGATATATCTATATCTACTAGTAAACCCATACCTCTTCCCCAGTTTTTCACAATTTCTGTAAGAATGCTTATGTATTCACACATTCACAGACTGAACAGGTATTTTAAAGATTCAATCCCTCCCCCAAGGAAACAGGTTAACCTTCACTGCATTATTTAATAATCTTACTAAAATTGTTATGCTGGTTTGCCAACTCAAAATAAAGCTGACATAATTAAAGACTCATGCCTGACAACAGTGTTTAGTTGACAGTAACATCATATTGCATTAAAAAATAAGAAAGCAAACAGTAATTTAGGTGTTGATATTCAAATGAACGTCTTACACTTCAGGTAAGTAACACACTTCAGGTAAGTAACACACTTCAGGTAAGTAACACACTTCAGGTGCAGTAACAAGCTGGGATAGTCCTGAACACAGACTTTCAGGATTTTTTGCAGACTCTGAGCCTTTTTTTTTTTCCCCCTGAGGTTTTGTTTCCCAAAGCAAAGGAATGAAACTGTCACAGGAAAAGCAAACTCCTATTTAACAGAGGAATTAGTTTGACAAGTCACCTCAAGGTCAGTATTAGTAAAGACTGACTGAAAGCTAGACAAATACATAGTGATTAAAACTGTGGGTTTAGTCCTGAAGAGCACACTTCAGCAGTCAAATAAAAATTCATCTCTCTTGCAAATGCAGGAAGTGGTTTCACTCCAATAGGAGTTCTACAGCTCTCCCTCAGAAATATTATTGAGCTAAACTGAAAAGAAAAAAAAATAGAAAAAAGACAAAAGTAAGCTATTGCCATGTAACTGTTTAAGGAGAAACTGGAAAGAGCCTTGAGGCACCTCAGTCTCAAAGTCTGGGGACTCTTTTCTGCAGTGCAGTAAGGAAGTGGTTAAGAGGATAGAGCACAGGCCTCCAATTCTGACTTCTGGCTAGAGGACAAATTTGTTATTTAATGCACTTTGTTATTTAATGCTTGCTTTACAGGCATCATCAGGCAACAAAATGAAAAAATCAGTGATCGGTACATAAACACCATTACTTGAGAAACAGATTTATGGTTTAGTGTACGTTATCTTACCAGTCAAGTTATAGGAGCTTAGAATCTCAGCTTCTCTTCTATGTGACCCAGTTAGTTGGGGTTTTTTTAATTCCTTGTTCTTAACATACACAAACATCTGGTTTTGTTTATGTTGTCCAAACTGGTATTTTCATGTAAACAATACAAGAAGAAAAAGATTGTAGCGGGGAGGAAGCAGTAACTTGCCCTAACTGGTCTTCCCTTCAATCATGCTGCATATGAACTTAATTTATAACACACAGATGGAATATGTCAGTCCCTCCCGCTCTGTAGCAAACAATACATAAACAGTGAAGGCAAAGGGCTTAAGGTCTTAATCACGGTGTCAAGCTACCAGAGAGGCCACTAGGTAAGTGTGAGACACAATGACAACACACACATCAATTTAGCTAAACGACATGTCAGAGTAAAGACCTTTTCTTCTTTTTTATCTGGAAGGCATTTGGCATTATGGGAGTAAACAAAAAACCAAGGTAATACACACATTAGAAATGTAAATAAAACAAATTAAAATCCACTTCCTGCTACAATGAACCAGTAAAATATGTTATTACACCCTATATAAATTAAGTAACTGTCTTTTGACCTGCCATAAGCCATGTCAAAAATCTATTTTTTAATGGCCTGTGACTGCCAAAGAATGCATTAAGAATGAACTAATGAATGATGTGGGCCTTCACCCAATGTGTACCTGAAAGCTACCTGAGGTTCTGATGTTATAAAACTTACACCAAGCTCAATGTCATCATCACCATCACCCTGCTGATTTCATGTAATTACTCACGCTAGTGAAGTCAGACACATGGGTGCTTGCAAAACTACAGTATTACTATGTACATTGCAACCATTTCCTCCATTAGAAGTCCATTAACATTAAAACTTTGGGAAGAGGCTACGTTTTGTCATATGATCTAAGTGAATTTCAAGGTCTGCCAATTACATGAAAACAATTCTAAAAAAATAAAAAAAGAATGAGACCAGGGCAGATCATGGGCATTTTTTGAGGTTTTCAGTTTTTACATACTTTGAAGAGATACTTTGGAACAGCTTTTATGACACGCACAGAATTCATTGCCAGGATTTTGAGAGCTGACAAACAACACTAAAGTTAACTTTTTATCGTGATCAAAAGGAAGCAAACATACATAACCAGTCATGTTATATTCATGACAGCTAAACTAGGCGATCTAGATCCACAGGACAGGATGTCCCTTTAAATAAAACCAAACTCCAGATACAGAGATAGAAACTGCAAGAGAGGTCATTTTGAAGCTTTTTTCATTTTTCTGTACATCAAACTGCATTGATTAAAACACTGCATATTTAACCATCCTTTGCAACAAAAACGAGCTAAAGTGTGTTTCTTATTAACAGGATATTTACCTGTGCTTCTCCTGACACACTTTCATACAGCTCAAATCTAACAACAAGCCTGTCAAAACTTGCCAAAGCAAGTTTAAGTAGGGATAATATATTTTTTTCCTAATGGCTCCTGCAAGACCTAAACAGCTTTATCTGATCAGCAGGAGTGGAACAAAACAGCCCAGCTATGCTGAGAATTTTTGGCAGTCTCCTACAGATTCATCCAGATATCCATCAGCAGAGCAGTTTCCAACCCCTGGTTTGCAAAACCCTGGAGGGTCAATGGGACATTTCTAACAGGTCTGTGAAAGGCAGCTAAAAAAAGCAAGCCTATTATTAGCAGGCTTAAATGTTATAGAGCGAGCTGTACTTCCATGGGAATATTTTTGGGACTCCACACATGGTTAAAGAAAACCCAACCCAAACGAACAAACCCAACTCCAATTCAAACCCCCAAATAGGTCAAAAACTGCTCCTCTCCAGTTAAAATGGCAAAAGCAATAGGGAAGGATCAGGCACGTAGCGTAAAGTTGCGCTTGCGGGACACCCGATGACTCAGATCAAAATGTCACAGGGTAAAGTCAGTACTGCTAGCCCTACTCCAGCCACCCCAGGAGCAGAATTATGTTTAGTGAAGATAATTTTTCATTTTTCTTCTGGAAATTCAGGCCACATTAAGGAGAAGAATTTCAGCCTACATACTACCTTATCAGCTATGTGTTTGCTTTTAGCAAGAAGCTCACAAAAACCTCAGATTCCCCTGAAACCTTTGGCTACTGAAGTCATGCAATTTCAACAGTTTCAGTTCCCATACTGAAGAAAAATGGCGTAAAGAAATCCAAATGTGAATTACATTAAATCCATTAAAAATAATCTTTAACAATTAAAAGGCTTAAAACAAATTTGTGTTTTCTCAGGCTGAATGCACAGGCTTGGATTACCTGCCTTGGGAAGGGGGAAAGAGAACACACAAAACCAGATGGTTACCCAGTTCTAACGTGAAGGTAACCCTGTTATAACTTTTCTATATATGAAGGGAATAAATGGCTATATTACAATACTGCTTTATAGTCACCGTTTAGAAAACTCTCTACATCATTAACTATTTTGATGAAACATAATAAATTTTTATTTTTAATTTATTATTTTGAGGAGGCCATGCGTGAACAAGACCTTAGTAAAAATGGATCACACTAAAATCATATTTTTATTATTTTTCTTAGAAGCATCTTATTAGAGGGGAAGATTTAATTGAAGTCATGTATTTCTGAAGAATAGATTTGAACAGGAGCATGAATACGTAGAGGGAACTTCTCCCTAAGGAGAGCAGGGGGAGGTGGAAATTATCCCAAAGACGTCTGTCAGATCTAGAAACTCCATCCTGAGGGCCTGGATCGGACTGAGAGTGACAGGCTCAAAAGAGGTGCAGTCACATAAGGCACAAACCCCACAGTTCTCTCATTTACATCAGCATAAACAAGAAGCAACTTCAACATGGCCAAAGGAATTCAGTTCCAAAGGAACTGTAAAGAAAATAAGGCCACGTTTTCTCAACTAAAAACATGGGGTTTTTCTATCCTAATGTTTGTGGTATGCAATCTCTCAGGACAGATGGTAACAGCTTCCTGGCTAATGTCTATAACGTTTCTGTTTAACTAGTGGCTATGCATTGTATAAATAAATTATAGTGCAATGAAGACTGACCTGAGAGTCCGAGTTATCTGGTGATTGCACCCCCACCTACAAGGCCTGTCAGCTGCTAGCCTGAGCACAGGAGAGGAGACAAAGACAATGTAGTTACTGTCCAAGGTACATAAACACTGGGCCACTATGGATGAGTGACAAAATCGGGGCAACATCTAGGAACAAGTCACAAGGGCAACAGAGACTAAAGTCAGACTTGGATCTGACTTGGTCTGATCATGAAGTTAGTGATCTTAATAAGCTTTTGATCAAAGATGGAAGGTACTTTATAGAACCGTAATTAAGTATGAACCATTACAAAATAACTTATGCTAATTTTTTAACTATCGGAGCTGCAAGGGCAACAGGGAAATTCTGTCACTTCAATTTTACAGTTTCCCAATAGACTAAATACACACAAGCTGCTTAACCTATATAAAAAGAGAAATATTAATCCTGAACACATCAATACAAACCAGCTCTGTGGCACTGCCACCTATCTGGAGTAAGCATCGGAAGGAAAGAGCAGTCTTGCAAAGGGACTGCACTGGGAAACAGAAAACAACAAATGGGGATGTCATGCTTTCCCACAGCATTGTCGTTATCCTGAATAGACAGCCTTATGAAAGACAAAACGGGAGAAGCTGTCCTGGTCTTCTAGACAGCCTTGCAATTTTGATGCTGACTCAGGACTTAAAGCAGCAAGCCAGTGGATTCAGGGAATTTAAATTCTCAATTTGCCCTGTAACAATTTTTTTTTTCTTAAAAAAAGACAAAAATTAAAGGGGGAAAGTTTGTCTATACAACTGGTATTATTTTTAGCACCTATTTTAAAAACAACACTGCTTTCATGGCATAAGGAATGTATTTTCCAGAGAAGCAGAAAAGAGTTGCATCTTTAAAGTTTTAATCATAGTAAGAAGCTGGCAGAACCATCCCAGTCTAAAAAAATACTCAGATTATCTTTCAAGGCAGAAAGAGCACTTTAACTATCAGACATACCTTTTCACTCAGATGGTCTAACCCATGATTTGGCTCTCACCTGCTCCTGCTACAGCCCCCACCTTCACAAGCATGAACAAGTCAGTGTCTCTGTATTTTATTCCCCGACTTGTAGCCCACACTTCTTCCCTACCATACAGGGGTAGCAAAGATACAGGTATGAAGGCTGTAGACATTTAGATTTTAAATCTAAATACTACACCTAAGCATGTACCTAAACCAAATACCAAAAATACAGAGAGCATACATTAAAATAGCTCACTAATAAAACAGGGACCAAAAAATTATCACCTCTATCCTGAAAAGGATTCACCTTCGTGATGTCAAGAGTTAGCCTAGAAGAAACCTATGTTGCTACTTCAGAGAAGTAGAAAAATATGCAGGTTCAAATTTGCTGTATGTTAAAGCTTTTGAAATGTAGTAAAGAACTCCTGACTTGGCAAACAGTATTTCTTGGTTTGCCCACTGTTGCATTAGCAAGCACAACTGATCACTGTCTCTGTAAAAAATACTATTTCTATGTGTAAACATTCATTTTGTTATCCTTCAAAATACTGAGAGTTGGAGACCAGGCTAACTGCAACACATAGTATATTGCTTATCTATTCTATGCTGTATTGGACATCAGTAATTCAAGTAGTCATTGCAAAGAACAAAGATGTATATCACATTACTATCTCCCTTTATTGCCTGCTCTAGCCCTCTCTGCATCTACGGTATGGTACTACTGCCTTCCCACTAGGACTACATATGTTTCATTGTCTTTCTTTTTTTTTCAATAGCATTCAACAGTTCTGTACTTCACACTACCCTTGTTCACTCTTACTGTTTCAACTTGAGCCCATTTGTTTTAACTTCTGCATGCTGCACCACGTTTAAGATTGGTTGCCCCTGTCAGTTCTGCATTATTGCAAAACTCACAGCTGAACTTCACAAACACGCCATCCGCCACCACCATCCACCACCGGTCTAGCAGCAAAAACATCAACAAGGGCCTTGCATTTCCTCCCATTCAACATTCCTCTCTTATCCAGGGTATTAACACTGAGTTTTCTGTGTCCTTGTTTTACTTGCTCTTACACCTCCTGGAACAGTGATTCCCAACATTTTTCTAGCTCAACTCTGCTGCTGTAGTCTTCCTTCTCATTTCCTTACTTTCCCATCCCTATCCTCTGCTTTTTTTTTTTTTTTTCCTTTCTCCTTGCACTCCTACTCCTTCTCCCGTAAGAGCACCAGTTCTGTATGGTCATCTTGTAACCTGGTGGGGTGAAGAGATACGGGGCTATAAGCCCAGATAAATCTCTCTCCAGTCTCCAGAAGCACTCCCAAGCACCCCCCACCCTGGGGGCACATCCAGAAGCAGACGTGCCAGTGCTCCTGTGGAGTTAAGAGCTAGTACCTAGCTGTACCTTGCCTGTAACACCTTGCACCTCACTAGCTGGGAACTACCGCTATATGAGGAGGTCTTTGGCACCCCTAGCCTGCAGAGGCAACCTGGCTTGCTCTTTTGGACTCCCTCTCAAAAGGACAATGTGTAAAGTGTTACTGGCAGACTTGCTGCACTGCAGTTCCAGTCAAGTTAGAGGCTTTTTTTTCTTATTGTCTGCACAACCCAGGAAATACGCAGCTCTAATTGGGAAAGCTTTAACTTCTCATTTTCTCTAACGCAACCTTAAGTTTCAGATTAGTTACATGCACAAGTCAAATATGATGTTCCAGGTTCACATTTGATTTGCTTCAACCAGCTAAGCATGGGATGGAAAATAAAAACTGGTAATAAGCTTTTCTATCTTGTCATATTTTAAACTGCCTGCTGTCTTCTCTCAGGAAGGCAGAAAAACTGTATTCCAGAATACCGCCCTAAGAAAAAGGTCATGTCTACACCGCAGAGGGACCAGAAAAAAACATAAGCTCAGTCAATTAACATCTGCAGAGACTGGCTGAGCTACAGCCAAGACATTTTCAGCCTGACACCACTGTGGGTGCCCATCACCTACCCTGTAGTCTCCTCTACAGGAGAGAGAACCCATTCTAGATGCATGGGAAATGCCTGCATTAGCAAGCTTCATGGCTGCACGAGCAAGCTTCCCTGAAACAATGGGTTTAAACTGCATCGACTATGGGACACTGCTAGCGATGCACAGCAACCCACCCATCACGAAAAGTAAATTCACATTAGATAAGAGATTCACCGAAGGTGAGTTACCATTGCCCAGGCTACACACGCGCTCCT
This sequence comes from Strix aluco, assembly GCF_031877795.1. NCBI lineage: Eukaryota > Metazoa > Chordata > Aves > Strigiformes > Strigidae > Strix > Strix aluco. Next base: position 152,481,103 of record NC_133931.1, on the reverse strand, counting down.
GAAGACTATCAGTTGCTCCCCTTTGCTGACACAAAGGAAACTGCCCAGAAAAGACACATAACGACTTGGGCACAGCAGACCTGCATCTGCTGAGGAATTAAGCATTCATCTTCTTGCAACCTGCTCCCAGTAGTTGGATCAAATTATATTTTTGTCTACTGCCAAACAAGCAATTTCAAACCAAAATACGCACTCTGCCTGTAACTAGAGCACCTAAAATGAAAACTAAAAAGGAAGCAGAAACATACAAAAAAATACCCAATAGGTGTTACATGTCGCAACAAATATTTGAGCTTTTAGGCAGACTTTACCTTTGTCCTTTTATAAACCTGTAACCACACAAAGCTTCTGGGTCACACCTTCTAAATCTCAATGAGCCTTGTCAGACACAACTTACTACCACAGGCAGCTCCCATTGGTTTGACAAACACTATTGCATGAGTGAGACAGCACCAAGAGCTACGCTGACAGAGTCATAGTATTTGACGGACCAGATCTTTATTGCACTGGGGGATGCATTTTTAAAGACATGTGAATCAATGTGTGGCTCCCCTTACAATGACTCTTATCACTGAAATGCCTATAACACTATACAAAAGAATTATTTGTTGCTTTCACTAAGCAAAGAAAAACACGGTACTCCCTAAAGCCTTGCTATCTACACCACCAGGCATGGGAGGTAGTGACTCACTGCACCCTGCCAGCCCCTTCTCTGCGATTCCACCGTATCAGAACGACCACCCAAACGTGGGCTCCTTTCCTACAGATCTGACGTTGTGCACCTCTGCCGTGTCAGGAGTCTGGCACACGATCTCTCACTCACATGCTGAAAAACATAGCTTATCTTTTCTGAATCAGGATCAAAGGAGAGAAATCTAAACAAGCTCTGGTGTCCACCCGGCATCCCTCGCTGGCACGCAGGCAGCAGGAGGGCACATCAGAGACCAGACTGCTGCCTCCTCCTCTCCGGAGCCTATGTTTTCTTGAAGATTGTTTTCTAATGAGCCATCGCGAGCTCTTCCTTCTTCTTAAAGATTACTTTTCGTTAGTACTCCAGTAATACTTAGCAGCTACTGTTTAAAACCAGCCCGGATTACTTCCTACAACTCCCCACCCAATTCGACCAAAACCGCCACAGCACAGCGCCATGGTTCCAGCACTGATTCCTCCCGGGGCTCAAGTCGCGACTGCCCTGCGGTCCCCTGGGGGAGCCGCAGCCAGGCGCCGGGTGCCCACGGCCACCTCCGAAGGGAGAGGGTCTGCCCCGCTGGCCGGCGGGCGCGTTCCGCCGCTGCGCCGCTTAGCAGGTTAGAGGAGGCCGTTTCAGCACCGCCATCCCGTAACCGATCCCAGGACCCCGACGGCATTGCTGCAGGCTCCCAGCTTCGATTTCCTGCCGAGGGGACGCCGCGCTGCTCCGGACGGCCCCGGCAGCAGAGCTCGGTCCCGTACGCGGCCCAGCGTTCTTTAACGCTTCCCCGCGCAGTATTTCAAGCCCAGCGCCGGCGAGGGGCGACCGGGAGCCCACCTCCCGCTTTCCGACCGAAGCCAGCAGCCCCAGGAGACCCACGCCCAGGCGCTGCCCGGGGCCCCGGCAGAGGGAAGCGGGGCACCGAGCGGCCCTTGACCGGCCGCGCCACCCCCGGCGCTCCCCGCACGGCCGGGGGGGCGGCTGGGCGCGCAGCGCCGGCGGCGGGCGCGGCCCCCGCCTCAGCCAGCCCGGCCGGCGGGATGGCCGCTCCGCGACGGCGGGCGGCGGCGGCCCGCGCCCGCTCCCGCCCCCTCCGCCACCGCGCACCTGCCCGCGCGGGCCGCCCCCCCGCGCTGTCATTACACCACCTACCCCACAGGCCGCCGCCGCCGGTCCGGCGCGCGCCCCGCCGCCCCCACGCCGCGCGCGCGAGCGCACGCCGCCAACGCCGCCACGCAGCGCCGCGCCGCGCCCCGCCGGCCGAGGCTGCCCCGCGCGCCGCCGTGAGCCCCATCCGCCCCGCGGAGCCCGCGCCCGGCGGCGGCGGCGGCGGCACGGCCCCCCCGCCCGTGCCCGTCCCCGTCCCCTCCCCCGCCGCCCCTTACGCTGGCTCGGCAGGGAGGATCCAGGAAGTGAGCGGCGGCGGAGAGAGGCAGCGCACTCCCGGCCCGGCCCGTCCCCGCCCTGCCGCCGGGCGCGGCGCGCGGGGCTCCCCGGCCCACGGGCGGGCACCGGCGCCGCGCCCGGCGGGGCTCGGCTCGGCTCGGCCCAGCCGCCTGGGTGCCGCAGGGCCCCGTGCAGCCGCGGCGCGCCTCTGCCGAGTGCGCCTGTACGTCTCGGGCGTGCGCGGCGGGGCGGGGAGGGGAGGAGGGGGGAAAGGAGGGAAATGCGGGTTTTGTGAGGAAAAAATAACCTTTTTAAATTATTTTTTTTCTTCCATGGGGAACAGGTGGGCTTCAGCGCGCACCTCCGAGCCGCAGAGCAGTCGTTCGGGTGGTTCCGGTTTGCGGGGATCGCGGATCGTGCGGCGTGCCCGAAGGCAGAGCGCAGGGCTGCAGGTGTGGTGTCCGCCGGCGGGGCAGCCCCGGGTGAAGTTTGCTCGACACTCTCCATCCCGAGCCGCCGCTTCCAGCGTCAGGCACGCCGGGCGAGTTTCTGCTTTCCGGCTGATTCCCTCAGGCTGGCTTTATTTCAGCCAACGCGTGTCATCCATTTACCGTTAATGAGGTCAGAGGAAAAGACGTTGCTTTGCCCTTGTTAAAAAAAAAAAAAAAAAAAAAAACAAACACAAAAACAACCCACAACAAACAACAGGCATCTTTTTTGTCTGATAACTTTCACTGTTGCCTTGCGTTGGAGGAGAGAATTTGAATGCACTAGGAAGCGCTCTTTAGAGCGAGGGGATGCCTTCTGCCAGCCCCGAGGGAAAACAAGCCAGACCTGGCCTTCTCCAGCCTTTGGAAAACCGCTGTCTGTCTGTAAACAAGATTTGCTGGCTGAGCCTCCGGACTGTGCAAGAATTTGACTCGCATTAGGCGGATTCCAGGCAGGGATGGCAGAAGGGGTGGAAAAAAAGAAAAAAAAAAATCACCCTTTACTTGCAATTGGAACTGTTAGCTGCTGTGGGCTAAGCCACAAGACCTGCAGGACCGGGAGACAGAATATCATCTGCCCGTGCTCCCAGAGGGAATCATAGGGTGCACCTGCATTAATGCTTTATTTCAGATCAGGAACTCACTTTTACAAGGGAGTTTCTAATTTCTCCTTGCCGTAGTTTGGCTCATGCTGCGGAACGTGAGGACGCACAAACGGCACTGCGGGGTCAGACGACGGGTCTGTCTGTGCTGGGCAGCAGCACTGGCTGATGCTGTGTAGGGAGAACATACCAGGCCCCTTTCCTGGCCCTGCTTACCCCAAGGTACCCACACCCTGTCTCCCAGCTCAGTCAGGCTCCACCGCTGGCTCTCCTCACTGCGAAGCAGTAAGTGATCCCCACACAACAATCCTGGCATGCGGAAACTCGACTCCTTTTGGATACAGAGAAGCTCTGGGATGCATCCGAGCAACGCACCCGCTCTCTGCTCCGACTAATGGACATGCTGCCTGCTAATGGGAGCAGAGCAGCGCTAGCCCAAAGTAAAACCCCCAAAACATCTCTCACTCATCAGGTTTGCTCCCGCTGCATCATGCTGCTTGCTCAAAGAGGCACAGCCAGAAATGCTCTGTGCATTTGACTGAGCAAGGAGTCTTGGAGAGCTAGAAACACCTGGATAAATTCCAGCAGCTGTGTAATCCTTGTGAGCCATGGGTCAATCTCACCCAAGCATCAGCATGAAGTCAGCAACTTTCAAAATTATTTGAAAATTAGACACGAGCCATGCAAAAAAGTATGAAACTTACATGAAGTTCTTATGCAATTTTTAGTTAAGGCTATCAAAAAAACCCCTTATTGTTTTAATATATAGTATGAGATTTTAATTGATTTCCCATGCTGCTTTCCCAGGGATATCTGGCACAGGACCAACAGCACTCTCCTAACGAGAGCATTTGGTTTCTTCCCTGCCCCTGCACCAACCTGGCCAAAGCTCCACACCTCACCCAGACCTTTCTGAGGTAAAACCTCTGCGCTTCCCCCTTTTTCTTGCGGGGTTTATCACGACGCAAGCCCTTCCCAAGCACTGGGGTATTTCCACAGTCTCTTTCAGGAACTTTTACCCTGGCACCAGGCAGGCAGAGAGCGGGCACTGCCCCTCTGGTTTACCGCGAGTGTCAGCTTCTTGGAGGGAGCGTTTTTCGGGAAGTGGGGTGCTCAGTAGGCACCACCTCCAGAGCGCTACGCCTACTCCCTGCGAGAGCCTTCTCCGGGGAGTTTAAGGGCTGCACACCCCGCTCTACCCGTAGGAAGTGCGAGACCCCAACGTCAGGCCGCGGCTCGGCCACCAGAACGGCCCTTGCAGCCCCCCGGCCGCTTTCCCTCCTCGGGCGCGCGGGAGCGGGGCAGTGCGCAGGCGCGGGGCCCACCCCCGGCGCCGGGCGTCACGCGGGGCGGGGCGGGGCGCGCGCACCTCCCCGCTCCCGCCCTCTCCCCCTCGTGGGGCGGCAGCGGCGGCGCGCGGGCGCCGGAAGCGGAAGAGCGGGCGGGGGGTGCGGGACATGGCGTCCGTGGTGCTGAGCGAGGCGGAGAAGCTCTACATCGTGCATGGCGTCCAGGTTACGGCGGCGGCAGGCGCCTTGCGTGGGGGTCGCGCTAGCTTGGGGCGGCGTGGAGGTGGCAGCCGAGTCATGTGGGCCAGCTCGGAGCGGCCCGGCCCGGCCCGGCCGTGCCGTGCCTGGGGCCGGTGGTAGCGTTGCCCTGTGAGGCGTGGGGCAAGGCCCTTCCCCGCCCCCTGGGCTTGCTCCCTGTGAGCAGGTGTGGGGTGGGGACGAGCTGGGGAGGAGGGAGGGAGAGATGTTTCATTTACCTGATGTCTAGGAGAGAAATCTCTGGGGTAATAATCATCCAGGCACGCTGAGAATAGGGCATCAGAACAGAAGGCAGGCTGAGAAAAGGGTGTGGGTTTGTTTTTTCATTTCTTGTCCTCCTCTCTCCCTCTCTCCCCTTGCTTTTTCTCGAGTTTTTGCCGTTGCGTAGAGTTTTAGCGTGTCACTAAGCTGTGGAACAGTGAGAGGACCAAGGTGGAGGAGTGAAGGACGTGTGGGGAGAAATGCCAAAGATAAAAGGACTGTACTGTCTGCAAAGTACAGAAACTGTATTTTACTGCAGAGAAAACTGCTGTAGGGATGAGCTGCATAGTATCTGAGAGTGCGTAACATCTGTTTTTGAAGTACAAGCAGATGAAACCATTTGGAAGGCTGTCAGGTTATTTTTGTCTGCTGGGTCTTAATTACGTATATAAATGTACAGAATGTGAGTATCCCAAGTGTCGGGGTCACCATTAGCCGGGGTCCTTATTTCTTCATGCGGGAACAGAAACGACGCAACACCAATGTGATGATCAGGTCGTCCATCTTTTTTTTTTTTTTTTCCTTTTCTGGTTACATTTATATTCTACTAAGTTCCGTACACGCACTCATCTATCTTCTGATAGGCTACAGGTCATCTACATGCGCTGTTCACACGCCTCTACAAGCATTTGCATTGGTTAATTGCAATTAGCACATAAAGCCCAAAACTTGCCAAAACTCCCTTATCTCATACCCTGTTTTGCTCAGACTTATGTGCTTTTGCTGACCACAGGTGTTTCTCACTTATCTGCTATCTTGTGTGTTTTTGCCAGCCTTATTTTGCTGGCCTTGTCTTCATCCTTGCATTCTTCTGTCTGCACTAACTTTCTCCCAGCGCGGCCCAGACTCCTACACCCAAGAAAGACCTGTGTTGTGTTAGGTATCGTTCCTTTTGAAGCCAAGACCTTTACACTTTTGCAGTCTGAAGCTGTCTTTTGGAATGGGAAGGATTTAGTGCAGGAGTTCATGTCTGCCTGCAGAGACAAGCTCTCTGCAAGCTCTAGAGAAATGAGAGGTAAATGGAAAAGCATGGTTGGTTCTGTTGTACTCTTAAGCAAAAGTTAGTGATGAAACTCTGAGCTGTTGCTTTTATAACCTTTTTACTGTGGTGTTTGGCATAGGACAAGGAAACTTTAAAATCACAGATTCTTTTTTTTACTCTCCTTTACTGATTCCCTTACGCACAATATATTGATTGTCACACTTAGGAGGACCTTCGTGTAGATGGTCGTGGCTGTGAAGACTACAGATGTGCAGAAGTAGAAACAGATGTTGTATCAAACACAAGTGGATCTGCAAGAGTAAAGCTGGTAGGTACATTTCTTAGGGATTGTGTATCTTGCTGATGAAATTTCTGGTTTATGTGAATAGTTTTAAGAGAAGTTGAGGCTATCTGTAGATGGTTTTCCATGTAATAACATGTGTGTGTATAGCACTAGCTGAAACTATGGGTTAAGGAAGTAATGACAGGATACGCAGTTTGTTCAGGCTGGCTTAACCTGCTTGAGCTAGATTTACTGTGAAGTGCTTGGGCAGCCTTCAATCTGAACTAATCTAACATTTAATCTTAAAATTGATACTGCTGTTGTGCCTAATCCCTGGAAAAAAGAATTCTTTTCCTTTAGAGTGAAGCAAAACTACTTCTGGCACGTGTTGACTGTGAAGAAGATAAATATACTGTGCAGTATTATAAAGGTTCTGCAGAAATAGCTGTTTCCAGAACCAAAATGATAGAAATAGTCATGGATATTAAGAGTGTCGTTTTAACCTAGAGAAAGCTAATATGTACAGTAATTATTTGAAGAATCTTCTTAGGCTTAACATTGTCCTTCTAAAGCCTTTCTTTTTTAAAAAAAAACCCTAATGTAAGTTCACTCTGGTATAATGATCAGTGCAGATAACTGAAAGGTAGAAATGTCAGCTTACCATAGGCATTTAAATTCAAGGGGTAGTTCTGTGACAACTAATTCCAGCTGTGCAATATGTTTTTTGCTTTAACAGGGACACACTGATATCTTGGTAGGTGTAAAAGCTGAAATGGGGACACCGAAGTTAGAGAAACCAGATGAAGGTTACCTGGAATTCTTTGTTGACTGGTTAGTATACTAGAAGTGAAGGAAATGGGTCTAATATTTGGAATAAATGACTGATCAGATCTTACCATTCTTCTGAGGTTTATACTTTCATTCCACTAACCTCCTATAAGGGTCTGAGTAATAGAAACGAGTTATTTTACTGTTTCAACAGTGGTGAATGTTCAGAAACTTTCTGCTGGTTCTGCAGACTCAAAATAAGCAAAACAACAGGAGTTAAAGAATGAAAACAGGTTAAATAAAACAATCCCAAATTGCATAGCATCGCTGCAGCTGGAGAAGAGCAGTGGTTCAATTAAACATGCATTTAACATAACTTCGTGACTAGAATGTCAGTTGTCTTTTTTACAATGGTAGAATAGAGAAAATCTCTCTCAAAAATTAAGTATTCCAGAAGAAAAGAATTGACTGATACAACCTGTACTTCAACTGTACTTAAAGGTTTGCTTACATTGTCTGTGAAAGCAGTGGAAAAAGTTTGAAGTGCATTTTTTACAAATCCATTTGTTTAAAAAAACATCCTCACTGTAAACTTCAGATGCAAAAGTTAATTAGAAAATTTAGTTATATTTAACAGTGAATCAGTATTTCATTAACTAATATGGTATTTGTTTTTAATCATATTCCTGGCTTTGAGCTGCAAATGGACTGTTGTTTAGCCTTACAGTCTTCATAGTGCTTGAATTATGAAGGAAGCTAGAAGAAAACTGAGACCTCTTATTTTCAGGTTGCTCTGAGATAGCATAGTGATACCTCAGTATCATTACAGACTGTCTGCTGTCTGAAACTACAGTATCCATGTCTTGTAGACTTCCTAAAACTGTTCTATATGAAGTAATGTGCTTTGGGAACCTCTCATAAAAGCCTTGGCACCATCAAGTTAGCCGTTTTGTGTGTGACCTTTTTTTTATTTTTATTAAAAGCAAAAAGTGTTGCTACTCTGACATTAAATCAATATACCATTGGTAAAGCTAAGGTATGAGAGCTATTAAGCGAGTGTGTATCTCATAATCTTTGACCCAACTGGCTATATGTGCCTTAACGTTTGTGTTTCTCTCATGTTATACAGCCTTACCTTAGACTGCCTCTATATGTCACAATGTACTAGTTAACTGTGGAAACTTATGCTTTGTAGAGAGAAGGGCTCACCTATGAGTTAATGGTTTGTCTATGATTAATGTTCAAAAAATATCAGATAGGAAGATGATCTTCTCAAATGGGGTCCTGCCATTAGAGGGGATCTGAGCTTGACTGCTTTATAACACTCATGGATGAAATATCCTAAATAGTAACTGCTTTGTTCTGGTGGTTTCTATATGAAGAAAGTGCACCGACAGCAGGGACATTTTCTTACTAAAACAAGTGTCTGTGGGGATGTTGCAATTCTGTGACAGTTCTTTCATATGTAAATAAGTGTTAGAAAAACTTCAACTCATTAGATCATGTTAGCTGTATTTTCTAACTGTTAATCTTTGCCTCATAAGAAGATGGGAGGGACATGTGTGGCAATATTGTGCAGGATGGATCTTGTCAGTTCTAGAAATAGGTAATCCTTACTTTTTGTGACAACACAGACCAAAAGCCTAAATTTTAGAGAAGGGTAGTCACTTCTCACATGCTTCTGCCACCAGGGAAAATTGACCTCTAGCCTCCAGAAGGATCCAAAAGACAAAAGGTGAACTGGAGGCAGCTTGTTCCCTGTAAAGGGAAGTGAGATGCTGTCAGTACTCTGATGCTTTTCCCGGCTGCCACTGGGTGGTAGTAACTGAGCATAGTTTGGCACACTGCATCTCCTGATGAAGCTCCTGTGTGTTCTACTTGGCTTTTATGTTGTTGAAATTAATAAGAAAAACTCAGACTGCAGTGTTTGCTGTTTTAAATGCTTATTTCCCGAAACACTCAATGTTTCTTGTACTGATGAAGTTAATAACTTGCTGGATCACATATATAATTTTCTGCCCCAAAATTCCATTTCTCTTCATTCTGCTCTGAGTCCTTAACCTAGAATCTGAGAAGCGCATTTAGTCCCATTTTGAGATGGACTTTAATGCAAGTCTCTGGAAGAGATGATTTTTGGAGCACTGGTTTGTGATACTTAGAAATTAATTATTGTAGAACAAGTCCATGTCCTATGTGATGTCTGTACATCAGCACTGGAGAAGACAGTCATCCTGGCCATTGATATTGAAAGACTGCTGTGTCTGCTTTCCCATGCTTGAGTTTGGGGGCTGTTCCAATACTGACTTGTTAGGGGTTTTTTTGGTTTTTGTTTTTTTGACTGAAGAAAAGATCTATTGTTTTCAAAGTGTAAGAAATAAAAAAGAAAGAAAAGAGCAAACATCTGAATTCCTTGAATGCATTAGATTTTGTTTGTGGAATTAGGGAAGCAAGGAGTATATTTGTCCAAGTCTGGCCATTTGTTCCTCCACTTCAAAAGCCAGACATGCTTTTGTTCCAGCTGGGAGAGCAGGCTTATTTGTGATGCCTGCATGGGAGTCCGGATCAGATAGGATCTTAAATATTTTAGGTGGAAAGCGGTTCTCCAAATCATAAGAGATGACAGTATTGAAGAACAGCCACATCAGCATGCTCTTAGGTGATCCTCAGATAGTGCTTCACTGAGTTTTGTGGGGAAAATGTTAACTTAAATTTCAGTGCAGTCACTGAAGGTATGACTTGAATGGTGGCTGCAGGAAAGGAACCTTTGCTTCCCTTCTCTCCCCTACACCTGTTATCATGCCAACTGTTCTTTGCAGAGGCAAGAGACAAGCTAATGCATTTTGAAAGAATGAAATGTCTTTATATTAGGGTACTTCCTCCATTAAAGATGTATTTATTGTCTGTACTGCATGGGGTTGAGCTCAGTTTTCAGAGAGAAACGTTGTCTGATGCTTGAGTAAGACTGTTTCAAACTCTATAAGCAGATGTGCTTTGGGATGGGAAGTGCGGTGACAGTACCTGACCAGGCAAAGACCCAAACCAGTAAATACATCTTGGTAGAGTTAACAGCTTGACTAGATTAAATCCAAACCCTTGGTAGCCCATTTCTTTGTAGGGTCATGAGCTTGAATATCATCGTAATCACGTTAACACAGTTAGACAGCATCTGGACCTGAATTCAGGTCTGTCTATTTCTGTGACTGCCTTTGTGGTCCAGATGTGTCATAAACTTGATGTCTTCTGGTGGCTTTCTGAAAGAGTGGAATATTAGTGAGGTGGTTAACTTACTGCTAATTCTAAAACAGTGGATCTGCCTACTTGTTTCAAATGATTGTATGTTTCTTTTGGTGCAAGAACAGAAATCTGGTATTGGTTGCTTAAAGTAAATATGGCTTTAAGTAAAGAATATCCTCTGTGTAATGAAGCCCTTGTATACCAGGAAAATAGCTGTAAGCTTTTGTTTAATTAACTCTTGTTATTGTAGATTATAGTGTATTAATGGCCTGAGCAATGGATAGGAAGTACTTAACTACTGTGAGAAAGATTTTGACTGGTAACAGCAAGGGTTTTGAAATTCAGTAGAGGTCTGTGGTAGAAGCATCCTTGGGCTTTAGGAGGGGTCTTGATTGTTATGCAATGTGACACTGAAATGGTTTTGAAAGTCTTAAAAATTCATTCAGTTTGCGAATAGAAATTCTGTGCTCCACCTGGCCAACTAAGTTCTTTCTCTGCTCCATAAAAGAAGTTTTTTGGCATTTTCTCTTACTAGTGTGCTAGAGAACCCCTTTTCAAATTTTTACCCAGTGTAAATTACTGCGGTAGTCTGTGAGCATTAGGTGGCAGTGTTTACCATATAGTTACTATAATAATACCCTGCTAACTTCTTTATTTCACTTTGATTGCAAGGAACTGAAGAGTTAAAATAATAATGGAATTAAAATACATTGAAACTTGCAATGATATTCCAGTTGAGTCTTATGTTCTTCCTACTCTCTGTCAAAGAAAGCAGCCATTTGTAATTAAAGCATACAACATTTGATAAAACTTTATGTTTAGAAATAATAATGAGGTATAGATTGAGGTTTGTATAATTCTTCTCAGCTTATCATAGGAATCATAATGCTTGCATAACCATATTTTAAACAGAAGGATCTGGTTAACTTGCAAAAAAGCTGCTTCTGTGGATAAGGGCTTGTTTAATACAACCTGAAGACTTAACTCAGCATATTTCCAGAATTAAGTTATACTTAGATATGGTCCTATCTTACAAAATTGGTGTCTAATATTAATGCGACTGTGCGTAATGTTGTGTGTTACACTTGCAGTGCTTATTCATGTGGCAAATGTAGTCTGGAAACATAGGTCAGTGCCTGATTTGCAGTAATTTTTTTTTTTTAAGTGCGTATAGTGCTGTCTGTTTACAGGAGCAGCAAATAACTTCTATAAAATCTGGTCGCTCTTTCTGGCATTCTGAGTTTTCATCAGTTCTGCAAAAGAACAAGTTGGGAGAATTACTGTGAGGTAATTCTTATAAGTAAGAATAATAACAGGTAATTATATGTAAGCTTATAGGCTCTGCAGTCTCGTTGATACAGCTCATTTGATGGTTTAAGTCATACCTAGATGATGTGCATCTTTTTGTTTTGTTTTTTTAAAGGTGAAGGGACTATATTCCAAGACTTTGTTTTCTGTATGTTTGTATTCCTGCGGTGTGCCTGTTGGAAGAGCTGAGAGTTTGTATCATCATATAAACATGAAACAGACGTAAGAAATTGGCACCAGGAGGTGCCCAGCCAGGATAATACAAGCTATTAAAGATTTTGAACATACCGAAACCAATTCTGTGGAATCACTTCCTTTCCTGTGTTCTGTAATGAGAAATTAATTTGGGGGAGGTCTGACTAGTTTATTTAAAAACAAGATCCGCAACGTGGGCCATGGATCCACTGCTTGAGAATGCTCTTGCCCTCTAGAAACCAGAGGTTAGGTTCAGAATATGTTTGTTATTTTGCTGTATATGCATCTCTGGACATTTCTGCTCTATTTCATTGTGATTTGGAGGGGGTTGGGGGGGGGTGGGGTGGGGGGGGTTTGTTTGTTTTTGTAGGTCTGTTTTCTTTTATTGTTAGAATTTTGTTCTTAGCCGTGTACAAGGCCCCAGCACGCAAGGACTTTCTTGCATGACTGCTCATAAACAAAGTTTGTTATGTTGGAATCGGGGACGTGAAGACCACACACTTTTGTCAGATCCTTTCTGAAAAAAATGTTTAGTTGCTGCTCTCCATAAGCTGCAGCTGGTGAAAGTAATGAGCTGCTGTCTGTAAGTGGCTTGATAGCAGAGAGTACACTGAGTAAAGAAATTACCAATTAAGGTCAGGCAGTCATGTCACTTTAAAAAAAAAAGGCATATTCTACTTGTCATATCGTCACATCTTTCTCTTCTTAGCAACTCTCTTATTAATTTAACATTCAACTCTAACAGGCTGTCTTGTTAGCTGTTCTGAACATAGTACAGATTTCTCTCGCTTTTTTATTTTTGAAGGAGTTGAGGTGATAGAAGATGAGAGTGCTTAAGAAATAATCCCTGAGAGAATTCACCAACTTTAATATTGTAACTTTGGAACTAAAGATAGTAGTGGAATTTAATTAGTATCAGAGTTTGTAGCAAAATGTAGGTATATTATCTGCATCAAGACATTTTGTTATGCAAAATTGAAATAATTTCTTTACAGATAGGATGCTTATTCTTGTACAAATAAATCCATAGATAATGCTTTATATTTAAGAAATGTTCTTTGGGTATTGGCTGCTTCGGTAGTGAAAGTATTTTTTTCTTTCTTTATCTAGTTCTGCAAATGCCACTCCTGAATTTGAAGGCCGGGGAGGAGAAGAACTTGGCACAGAGATAGCAAATACACTCTACAGAGTGTTTAGCAGTGAGAGCAGTGTAGACTTGAAATCACTTTGTATTAATCCCAGAGAGCACTGCTGGGTTCTCTATGTTGATGTATTGGTAAGTAAGGAAATGAAACTAAGATTCAAGGAGGTTTTTCAAGGCACTGACTAACTTAGCATAACTATGTGTATTTTCATATTAAAAAAGCTTCTCATAACGCGATACAATGCTTCACAGCATGGATGGCCATTTTCTTGTGGATCTCCCTATAATAGTTAATCGCTACTTCCAGCTGGCTTTTTTCTCCTCTTCTTGATGCCACTGCTCTACTGCAGAGCTAATAAAACACTGAATACTCCAAATCTGTCTCAGATAAAAATCAGCGATCAAGGAAATTTCCACTGAGGAAGGCTAAACTTTTTTATAGCTAGATATAACAGCAAATGTATCATTGTAGTGAATGTAAGTTAGCATGGGAGTATGTTAGCCCTAACATAACTGTCCATCCTGTCTACCTCTTTGCACTGTTATCACTACTAATTCAGTAAGGTAACGTTTGGCCTAGGCACTTTTTGATGAAAGTTGTATGCATATACTGATGTAGAAGAGAAACTGAATAGTTGTTCCCATTAAAAAATGGAAACTGAATTTTATGCATATAAGTCTTGTGCATGTATCAGCTCAGTTTCCAAACTATGCTGTATTTAAAGCACTCTGTCATGGGAATTTAATAGAAGTCTGCAAGTCAGACTCTCCTGAGCATTATTTCCAATTCTTGCTGGTCCAAAGTTGAGTTTCTATTTGTCAAATTTGTAACTGAAAATATTTTGAGGGATCTTACTGACAGGAATCCATTCATGTCTATGAAATGATTTGCAAAATGTTAAGCTGTATTGCCAAAAAAATTAAATACAGGGTTTTGTTAAACAAAACAGGATCATTTAGACTAAGACCTAAATAAATGTGAAAATTAGTCCATTAGGTGTTTAAAAGCAGTAGCATTAGCCTAATTATAGTAGATATGGTACATACCGTGACTTAGTCTGCATACAGAATGATCAAATATGCACCACTGCTGAGTGCTTTAACAGTCCTAGTCACCAGCTTATTGGAGCTTGGCATAGTTTAATAGAGAATGAAGTGTTAGTTCTGAGAAATCACACTGGGGCCTTTAGTTACTAGGTAATTACAAGCAGAGGTACAGAGTATTAAATGCTGTGCTTATTTAAGCAATGTACTACTTAACATTGCATAAACACTGCATAAACAAAGACTTTCATAAAGCTGACTGCTGCAGAAGTAGTTCTGTATATCTTTTGTATGAGGTATAACTGGTCATTATTTGAATTTTCCTGGATAAAATTTTTGATTGTCCATAGCTACAAACAGCCTCGGTATTTGTATGCTTTTTAATGTCATGTTCTACAGGGATTTCATGTGTGAGCCACTGAAGAGCTGCTGGTACAGTTAGAACAGGATATTGTTAACATTTGTCTCTTATTCTGTTCCCCTGCTCTTTTTTTTTCTCCACCCCAGGCCTCTGTATTTTCACATTTGTGAGGTATTTGTACTATTTCCTTTTCTAAATAGAAGACACATATATCACATGTGATAGTTTATACTTGATGTAGGTGCTTGACACCTACAGATTCCTGAAGCTGCTCTTGCTGAATCATTCCTATAGAATTCTATTTTTAATAGTACATGGTGGAGGTATCACACTTGTGCTAATATAAGGTACGATTCATATTAGTCATTATTTGAGGGAGGCAGATTCTAAATACAATAACAGTGCTTATTGAGAGTCTTTTGGATGATGTTTTCCTTCAGAATTCCTGGAAATTGTTCACATTGGTGTTTGTGTTGCATACTTAAGTTGGAGGGAAAACAAGCCTTAAATCTGTTGTAAGCCTGAAGATGCTGGTACCTTGTGGTCAAGTGGGAAGGTACTTGTTTTCAAGTCTCTTTCCACAAAGAATGTTACGAACCTGGAGATACTCCATTGCTATGTAATTTAGCCATGCATGCTTTGGTCGAAGCATCTATATTCAGCTCCTATCTGTAAACAAAATTTGAGATATGCAGCCTCAAAAGAGAAAATCGTATATTTTGCATAGCCATGCAGCTTATTGATTAAAAACGTCTCAAATGTTTTTTAGTGGTCAGCGTACTTGGGAGGTGCTATAATTCTGTACAGTCAGACTGCAAAGAAAAAACTCCAACTATACATGCCACAAAGATGCAGACATACAGACAGATGCATAGATATGTGTCAAAGGTCAAGAATATATACCTTGACCTTTTAAAATATATGCATTCTTTCTTAATAATGGAAGGCCTTCCACTTCCAAAGAGTAGCTCATGAGTGTGGAGATACACAGTACTGCAAAACTGTAAGCCTATTCTCACCCTCTCTGTCTTTCCCTCAATTTCTTTGCCTTTCTAAGTCATTGATACCAGAAATAAGTTTTTAGGCATTTCTGAGGGTGTTTTTGATACATGTATAGCCTTCTCCACATAATTCACCCCAGCAGGCTGCCGTGCTGAGCGAAGAGAACCAAGGTGTGCAATCTCTTCATTCCCTACCCAGTCACAGCACCTTGTGTGTTGATGGGCATGCATTTGGTTCTGTTGAAATGTTAGTAATTCGCTACTCAGCATCCCTCAGAGGATTTCCTCATTTTTTCTATTCCCCTCACAGTTTGGAAAAAAAACATTAGATATCTGTCCTTTTGGAGGAAAAACTTCTTTGAATAAGGCAAGGTCTACAATATTTTTCTCTTTTTTTTCTCACCCCCAATAACTCTTTAATTTGCGTATCAGTAAATTAAGAGCAGCCCTTTCTAAAGACTCCTTTACTTCCCCCACACAACTCGCAGTTGTGCAGACTTTTAGTCTTTAAAAAAAAAAAAAAATGAAGGGGGGGAATCTCAGTACAAGGTGCTTCAGCTGAGAAGAGAGTGTTCATTTCTTTTTGGAGGACTTGTTGCACTACGCTTGATACAGGCTGTGTTCCTAGCCTGTAGGCACCACTGTAATATAGATAAGACTTTAGAATAGCAACACGAACATAAGCCTAGCAACAGTACAGGCACATCCCATTACTGTGTTTTAGTAACAAAGATATTGTGGGGCTTATTGTGTTACCCAGTCAAATCCAATAGTGACTGAAAGTGACAGGTTAACCTCTCTGTATCTAGCAGCTGTTTGCAAAGAAATAATCTGATCACCTTTGTATTTAGCTTTCTATCCCAACTTTTTGTTGTTCTTTTTACACAATTCAGTCTGTCTTCATAAAAATAAACTGTCTTTCCAGAATATCTGATTTATGATTTGCTCTCATTGCGGGAGTTTATCTCATTCTTAAATAGATTTTGAAGAACAATCAGTGCAATCAGTGTTGCAAAACTGGTTTTGCTCTCATCATATAGCATAGATTGATGTAATGGAGAAGCCTCCATATGTTCTCACTGAAGTAGTTCCAAATGCTTGCTGGGGATGTGTGTGTTCGTAGAATAGTACTGGCAGCTGAGAGCGGAGCTTCTCAGAGAACTAGCACTAGACTATGGCTAAATACATCTTGGAGTTGTCTGTCAGCCTATAGAAGGTATTAGTGGTTATGAAGCCCTGCCTTTTTAGCTAGTATTCAGTGCTGTTCTTCTCTTTGACTGCTCTTCTGATCTTCATGGGAAAAAGCTAAGGTAGACTCCCTCCACACACTTTAATTCAAATGATAGTGTTATCAACAAGTAGACTTTGACATCAGGATTTCCTTAGATCTTTTTCAGCTACAAGACAAACTTGCTGCTGACTGCTTTTCCATAAAGAATAGAGAATAAATCGCGACGTACCTTCATAACTAGACCTTTTACAATTAGCTTTTCATACCATGTTCTTGGTGACAATTTGCATTGCTTCTTTGAAAACAATTCTACCAATTGGGTTTGTCTAGCTGATATTTAAAAAAGACTCCTCTTTGAAATAAAATAAAGAAAATGGATTGGCTTGATTTAACATTAAAGAATGAATGTGGTGAGTTTATAAAAAGTGTTCTGGTCATAGTCTAGTTCAGTCCCTTAGCACAAGAAGAGTAAGAACAGCGGTGGTTTCATTTCAGGTTCTATTATTAAATTGTATCATTAATTTTATTATGAAGTGCTTTAACTCTTCCATTTTGCATGTATAATACAGTTAGCTGTAATCTTAATTTCCTATCTGCTGTTTCTTTTCATAGATAGGCTTTAAAGATGACTTTGTTTTTTAAAAATCCTGTTCTGGTTCTTAGTTTTGTGCCTTTTCAAGTAGGTTTAACTGAAGTAAAGCCTTGGTTTAAAGGCACTAGCCTGATTTTTCTTTTAAAGAGCTTCTTTTTTTCCTCTCCAGTTACTGGAATGTGGTGGGAACCTCTTTGATGCAATCTCTATTGCGGTGAAGGCAGCTCTCTTTAACACAAGGTAAAGCAGAAATGTCATTTCATGTGAGTGAAAGAGGCATGGGAGGTGGGAGAGAAGTACTCTCTGGGAGCTAAACATTTTTAATGCTTAATTATTTAAATAATACCCAGAGCAACTTTTGTTCAGATACAACGCAGTCCATCTGCATGCAAGTAACATGAACTAATAACTTTATTCTAATAATCAAGTGTCATATTGCATTATATGCACAGTCAGGCTCAAATATGACTTCTGTTCCGTAGCCAGATCCAGAAAAAAATTGTCTTGACCATGTGGTTTTGTTGCAAGTTGTGTTGATGCCTCGTGGGTTTAAAATAAGAAGTATTTACTGATATGTGGTGCTCCTGAATAAGAAGCCCTCTGTCAGTGTGACTACTGATTTGTAACTAGCCTTGATTTCCCACTTCTGATGTTCTTTCTCATTAACTGTTAGTCTAGAGGGTTTCTGGGTTTTTTTAAAACTAAGAGGAAATGGTGGTGAGAGATTGTGGGGAGGGGGAAATAATGTGTCTTTTAAAGAACTTTGCCCTATGCATTTTAATTCAAAGAATAGAAGAACAAAATCTAGTAGAATGAATGATGCGAGTGCTCTGTGTGTGTTTTAATGATAACATTCAATACCATTTTTTCTAATGTTTTTATCTTCTTTATGGTGAAAGGGAATACAGAGTTTTGTAGCACCCTTGAGAAAGAAACTAGGTGAATGACTGCTAAAAAACTTACATAGCAAGAGTAGCTGGAAGAGGTACAAAAGTTAGATTTTTACAGGCATAAATGTTCTAAAAGTAGATCTTTAAAAGTGGATTTAAAAGAACAATCTCAAATTGTTCTTCAGCTGTAAATTAGAGATCTGGTAGTCACTGGTATAATTCTGGCTTATTCATCAGGGAATCAGCGCACAGTACTAGAGCTGGAAGAGTACGTGCAAAAAGAGGAGGAAAATATGCTTTTGAAGACAGGCAGTATGTCAGGTTGTAAACACTTTAAAAGGGGATAAGGGGAGAATCCATCTGAGACTACAACTTGTATATATTGCTGAGGAATTTCCCATGTTAATCGAGTTCTCAACAGTAACTTTTAACAGTTTTTGTAGCATTAAGAAATACTGTCACAAACGTAATGGCTCACAGAAGTTTGGACAATACACAAAAGGGAGGAAATGCCTATGTCTCTGTGTGAGCTGCCAGGATGCAAAAGTCATATAGTTAGTACAGTTGCTCCTATGTGAGTTGTTTTGCAGATCCAAGGCATGTACTTTATTTACAAGATAACTAGGTCTTTCTTCTTATTTCAGCTAGAATCCTAGTTCTGAGTAAAGAGAGAAGATCATATAAAAAGCAATTAAAATAAATAAAATAAAATCTGTTGCTTTGGGATCTTGGGCAACAGGGAGGGTGTCATTGTTTTAATGATACTGTTTTATTTTTATTCTTCTGACAACTGTATCATTCATGGAATCTTTAATCTGTGGGCAAGCATCCACAGTCTTGTGGAAGTCAGATATCAAATCAAAATGTGGTACACTATGACATAATGCAGAGTCTGATTTTTTTTTTTTTTTTTTTTTTTTACCTGTGAAAACCCTGTCTATTGATTTGAGCAGGGAATTCTAGTACATCTAATCTCATACAAGCTCAAAGTCAAGAGGTGAAATTCAGAGTGAAAACCTGTGGTCCTCATTCTCTGTTCCTGTCCCTTTCCCTTGGTACCTACTAAGTTTTCTTTGGATTGACACAAGGTTGTTTAGCGTAGCTGCCTGCTCTTCATAAAATGTTATTGTCCAAGCAAGACATCAGTTTGAAGATGACTTCAGATTAAGTGTTCCGAACTTTGCTTGACATGTATCGCTCTGAGTCTTACTTGCCTTTCATAATCTGTTTACAACCAGGTTTTTGTTATAAGTGTTTTCAGATCTTTGTCAGCCTTGACTGCAGCCTTAGAACAAAGAGCGGGGAGCTCAAGCTGCTGTTATTTCTCTGAAGCTACAAAGTTTTAGATATTCAGATAGACATTTGAAAACCTCAGCTTCATCCTTAAAATCTTGCTCTTAACTATTTATATAATAGCTGTGGACACATTTTTCTTAAGGGCTAAATAAATTCAAAATTGTAACTTAAGGAATTTTGCGCAAGAATTATGGGATTTAAATCCTTTGTATGTCTGACCTGACTCATCGTATCCCCTTCAGGCATGGAACAATGACAATATGACTGTTTTAAGGGGAACATTTACTCCTCGGGGGTTTGTATTGTTCATTGTGTTCTAAAAACTATATCAAGATCATGTGTAAAAGATAGCAGATACCAAACTTTCTTCTTAACCGTGTCTCTAGGGTGCTTAAGGCTGGTTTTATCCATGGTGGAAGTACATATTGCAAAATGTGCAAGTCTTAGCATTAAATTTGATCCTGTGGAATGTGCCTACTTGCAACCGGGGCAACAGAAACTAGGCAAGTTACAAAAGCTACAGAGTTTATAACACAACAGTCTTGCAGATGTCGTGGGATTTTTGCTGGGCAGCATGGTTGAGGCAGAACTGATGCCTGCTTGCAAGGGTAGAACTGGTTTTTCGGTTGTGAAATCTGGGTCTGCAGCACACAGAAAAGAGCATTGTTTCTTACGTGATTAAGTCCTGCTGTACAGATTTCTGCCCTGATTAGTTGCAGGAATCAAAATAGAAAAATAAAAAGTCGCAAAGTAAACACGTACAGCTAGTCCTTAAGATAAACCTTCACAAACGGGGAGAGGAAATCTCCAGTTTTCTGGAAATGCTTTGTGCTGTACTCTTTGCCTAGTTTTTGTGTGTATATACGCTGTTTTTATGCAACTATGATGCTTGTGTCTGATCAACTGCTTTTGGCCTCTGCAGTAGTTCTAATTTGTACCTCTTTCATCTGTTCTTGGCCAAAACAGCTCCATGCAGGCATTTTTCAGGTATTAATTCTGGCAACTTTTTCTTGCAGACCAACTACTGCTCTGGTTTCGTAGCTATTTTAGGGTGACATTCAAAATTGCTTAATTTCACAAATTTTTTCAAAATCTTCCTTCTTTTTTAAACACTGCTCTGACACATACGCTTCTTGTCTAGGTTGTTGTCCGTAGTCTGTGTAGCTTGCAGGTTAGTCACCTTGTGACTTTATTCCATCAATTTTTAATGGAATATTTTAAACTCGAAAACAGGCTTTGATGCATTTCCAATGAGTTGCAAAGCATTTTGAGTTTCATTTCAGGAGAAAGTACACATCGCAGTTGTTCTGCTTACTGAAAGTTTTAGTTTTATCTTGGCTCAGGCCAATGTTCTTGCAGGGAATTTGTTCTCACTGAAGCAGGGTTAGCTGTTGTGAAGTACTTGCCTCCAGGACTGTTAGCCACAAATAACTAGAATACTCTTCCAGGGAACAACAAAAACCACTTTGCGTTGGTGGGAGAAATGTTCACTAAATTAGTCCCTATCTCCTCCTCTTTTAACAGAGATTTGGTACAGAATGCCTAAAAGAATGTAATCTCCAGAGTCTAGTTATAAAGCACAACGCTGCTGTAGAAGCACTAATATAAAAACAGATTGTGGTTACATTCCACATGGTTAGCTTTCTAGGGACGTCTTGAGATACTTGATGTTCTCAACTGCAAATGTATAAAAGAGAGTAGCATGGTTGAGCTGTGTGGGGGTTTTACTGGCCAGTAAAGCAAATTCTCTCAGTCAGTATTCCATCCTAGTGGTCACCTGGATAAATGAGGGTATAGAAGATGCTGATGTTCTTGACAGCTTGAGATACCATCTTCTACTAAATTGTTTTAAATTACTTTATTCATTATGCTAAGAAAACTGCATGAAATCATCCTGTAAAACTCCCATTAAATGGCTATCACAAATACAATATGTGTACCACTGACAAAGGAGTCTGTCTAAGCTCATTTGTGGAGAGAGCTTGTCACTCACGATTGAGAAGAAAACATTTCTTGGATTTCTGCCTGGGTTTTTATCCCTGGTTGTTGTTTTTGTGTATCTGTCTTTAGAACAATAGAGTCTTCTGGCTTCTCAAAGAAATGAGACTATCTTGCAATCTTCCCATCTTGCTAAAGAGAAAGGATTTTACTAATGTCATCTTTTCCCTTTACCCCAAGTCTCCTTAGTTAGTGTCATTCTTTCCTGAACAACTTTCCTACTTGTATTTGCTGCTGATGTCACAACTTTGTCAAGGACTGTAATTGCTGTAATTCTGACAACTTTACTGTTGTCTGCAAGGTTGGGAACCACAGTACAAAAGAATTCAGTCTTAGTAATTTCTCTCCCGTGCATCCAGGCAGATGAACAGAGAATTGTTCAGAACTGATTTGTGCAATTCCAAAAGAATCTCTCCCCCCATATATTAGTATAAAAACCAGCTCAAATTCTAACAGTTTGAGTGATGTAAATATGATGATCTTAGCCTAAATATCGTCTCGCTTACAATGTTTTATTCCTAGTCTCAGTGAGTTGTTAATACTTTGATAACATTCTGGATGTTTTTCTAAACATTTAGCCTCATTTAGAGGAAAGGGCACTTTCTGGAGTTGAGACTGTTACGACAACTGTATTCATTATCTGTTCTGGCACTGATTTTGCACATTTTGTTTCCACAGAATACCCAAAGTGCGAGTTCTGGAGGACGAAGAAGGCTCTAAAGAGATTGAGCTGTCTGATGACCCTTATGATTGTATTCGACTTAATGTGGATGATGTGCCCTGCATCGTCACTCTAAGCAAAGTAAGCCTGACAAATTTCTGACCTTCTACCTAGAGACTTCAGTTTCTGTTAACTTCACCTGCCATTTATTTTTTTCCCCAGATATAAAATTTGTGTTACAGAAATGGTCAGTGTCCACTATGTATTTATATTTGTTCATCTTTGGCCTCCTAATTAAGAACTTTTACTGAATAAGGGGTTTTTTTCCACCTCTGACTTGCAGGTTTCTACTTGATGCGTTCTTAAAGTGCATCTTCTTGCATGCAGAAGAGTTATTATTTTTCATCTAGTCTTTGTTCAACATCCACAGCAGCAGATACTTCAGTATTTTAAAACAAATGGTCATTGTTGTGAGGTGCAGAGTTTGTGTGATCTGCCTGGAATTACAGAAGTATTTGTGGCAGGGGACAAAACTCTGTTTTCATGGGTGCAATACTGTCCTTTCCTTTCAAACAGGTTTTTGTTTTCCACATATAGCACATAGCTAACGCAGCTGATTTGCTGGATACCACATTTGTCATTGCAAGCGTTAGTGATTCACTTAGTTACCGGAAAGTTTGTCTGATGTTTCTTTTAAGCAAGTTGCATAAATAGTAGAAAGGCTATCACTGAAGTGGGGGCTCACCTGGGTCTCAGGATGTGTAATTTTCACCTAGGCAGGAGGAAATCCATGGTTGGAGTTGGGGGCGAAAGGGGGAATATGGAGTTTCATATAGACGAAAGGATGGTCAGAGAGGAAAACAGCATGAAATAGTGACATGCTTGTCTCGTCTCTCTTATGTATGTACATGCAGTTTGGAGTCGGAGGCTGTTTAAATACTGCGCTGTAAAGTCAGTCTCTGACCACTACCAAAGGCCCCATGATATCCGGATAGGAGGCTGCGGATAACTAACAGAGCTAACACTCACAGTTTAACTTTTATTAATAAAGAGCTTAGAGAACTGCAAACTAATATGTCATTTTGTGACTAACTTGCAGATTGGATATAGGCATGTGGTAGATGCTACCCTTCAGGAAGAAGCCTGTTCTTTGGCCAGCCTGCTTATTTCTGTGACCAGTAAAGGTGCCCTCACTTCTATGAAGAAAGTGGGGAAAGGTAGCCTGGATCCTGAGAGTATTTTTGAAATGATGGAGGTAAGGAGTTTTGAACAATTACTGTCTTGGATGATGCTGCATGAATTGGAACTTGGGTATATGAAAAGCTGCAGTAAGGACTTCAGAGCAGAGATCTTGGTGCTTTTATTAGATGCACAAGGGACTTGATGAAGGTCACAGAGTTCCTTTGAAACAGAAACTAGCATGAATGGATGTTATCTAAAACTTCTAGATGCCTGAAATGTATGGTACTCAAATTTGTTTCAGTCAGGTACTTTACAGCTGTAAGACTCTGAAGCTCAAGTTGATGAACTTCGGGAGTATTTTTAAAGAACATGTTCTGTCTCTCGTTTTTTCCTTTAAAAAATGAAAGAACAAAACTTCTAACATGGTAAAGTCCTTACAGAACTAGAGATGGTACTTTGAATTGCTAGTGCATGGTGTTCTCTTCTGGCACAACTAATTTGTTTTGTGATAAGCTTACTGTTCTCATTTTACTGTTGGTTTTTCTTTGCTTCTTTACTGGGTTTTTGATCTGCCCTTACTCCATTAAAATACTAGTATCTGGATATTGTTCACATCCACATAAGAATTGCATTTTAAACCTTTCTTGAGGCTCTTCTTAAATCTGTCCTCCAGTATAAATTCTCATGCCTGGGTTTGGCCTTGAGCGTGAGACAGAAATGGGTTTTGAACTTGGAGTCAAAATGAAAATTCAGTATTTCAAACTGGCTCCGTTTCTTAGAGATCCACGACTAATTTCAGCATGGCTGTACTACAGAATGCAGAAATTGCGGCCAAGTTTGAAAACGCTTGGTCTCAAGTGGAAATTACGTGCTGAGTATATATGACATCTCGCTATTTCATGATGTCAATCCAGAGTGCTAATCTTGGTGGTATCAGTGGGCTTTTTGTTTGCATTCCGAGATGTCATTTATCCCCCTTATCTGTGTAGAGGGGTGTTATTGCTAATCTGGCATCCTAAAGAAACTAAACTTGCTATGGACATCTGACGTGTCTTTCTTGATGGATTTTTAGTCCAATTCTGATTAAATGTCATAGAAGGCTTGAGGGTTTGGGTCTTGGCCTGTTACAAAGAGATGAGTGCCTAAGTCAGATATAGGTTCATGGTAGAAGCTGGCTTCCGTGCAAATTATCTGCACAAAGCTTTGATCAGAGCCTCTAATTTGATCACTGATTTCATTCTACATTGAGCCCTGAATAGGAAATGAACTTCTGCAGTTCCATTGTGTAGCCTACCCCCAAAGGCTGTGCTTGGGGTTATGTAATGCTCATCTAAACACTAGTCAGAGATGCATATGGAAGGTAACCTTGGGTAATCTTCAAACCGTCCTACTCTTCTTAGGACCTTTAGTGAACTTGTCCCTACTTGTTGGTGCAAGGAGCTAAAAGCTTAAGCTAAAAGCTTAACCCAGTGAGTGTTATCTCTCACTTGCTTTGGAAGAAGTCTTCCTCTTGAAGCAGTTTGAAGTCGTGAGGGATAAAGCTGATCAGAAGAAACCAAGGTGTTTTCTGGGAAGTCAGATGTTATCTGTTTGGCCCTGTCTCAAACTCAGCAGCCTGGTTAGGATACCAAAAAAACCAGAAAGGCCTGGAAATGTCCAGTGGAGGAGCTGCGTAACTCTTGCTTGACACCTCCATTCCCTAATGATTTGCCTGCAGGTCAGACAGTGTTCAGCTTTCCCTGCCTGGTAGAGAACAGATATATCTCTTAGGAAGGCAGCTTCATGGGAAAGTTTTGGAAGCTGCCAGCATTAGGCTTTTTCTACTGAGTTTATGATCCGATCCATAAGAGAAGCAAGTAGGAATAAGGTGGCAACAGTGTTGTGTCAATACCGAAGCTCTGCACACTTCCCATTTGCTTTGACTTGGTGTGAGTGATGTTGTCCTGCGTTTGAGGAGAAGAGTGCAGAAAGTATATCACCCCTCAGGACTCCAGACTGCTGCTGTGATGTTTGTCCCAGTGCAGAGCTGTAACAATTCTGGTGTGTGCCCCCCTTTATTTAGCACGACTCGTAGTGTCTAGGATTGACAGCTATCCTGCTGCATCAAAGCTCTTCGCAAATTCCCTTTGGTACTATGGGCTGTGTTCTGTCACCTGGTTCTTCAGTTAGAAATGTACGTTATTTTAAGGTTTGTGCGCCCACGATCTTGGCAATTGTCATCAACAGGTGAAAGAGAGCTTTGTGGTCAGCTGTATGGCAGGCATAGGCTTTGTTGCATAGATCAGGAGCTAATAAACTCAGTTTAACATAATCTGTCTTTGGCTCTCTAGGGACAGTGGGCTCTCTTCATCTCTGGATGGAGTCAGTATTTCAGGTCATTTAGAGAAACCTTAGGAAAGCTCTAATAGGCACCACTGCCTTAAGATCTTTATTTCAACATCGCCCAATG
Source organism: Strix aluco (assembly GCF_031877795.1). Classification (NCBI taxonomy): domain Eukaryota; kingdom Metazoa; phylum Chordata; class Aves; order Strigiformes; family Strigidae; genus Strix; species Strix aluco. The sequence continues at coordinate 152,455,509 of NC_133931.1, read as the reverse complement.
TTTCCCTGTCCTGTAGCTTCCACAGGTCAATTGTGCATGTGGGAAGAGTAGAGGCTGACGTCGGAGCTAATCCTGGTGGTCTTCCAGTGCTGGAATTTATTTCTGTAAAGAAAACCTTCTGTTAACTCCTTTAAGGTCCTTGGACAGTACAGAATGGCAAATCATGATGAAGAATCTGCCCACAGACTGATTTGGTTATGCAGCCAGTGTGCATTTTGGGCTTCTCTGGCCACATAACAGGGTGTTGAGCTGGTCTAAATTCACTCTGCTGATTCTGAGCACGTTCAGAATAGTTTATTGAACTTTGTATTAGTAGGCTGCTTTGTTGGTCAGGTATCTCTTGTCCTCTGGCGTATTGCTTCATATTGCGTGTGCTGGCTAATTTGAATGTGTGCTTGTGGCTGATGTGAATTTAATTTGTATTCCTGGGTAATCCAGCAGCGCACAGATCTGGTATTAATGATCATGGAACGCTTCTCTGATGAATGGGAGGGCTGCCTTTATGTGTACATTTTTCCAAAACTTAATGAAATTAAAATGAAACTTCCACCACTGTTATTTTTCTTAATTAAAAGCATTTTTTTATTATACCAGCTGGTGTATATGAATCATTAAAGGGAAAATATTTGTCAAAAGGAAGTGTTCCATGAGAGTTGTCTCCTGTTAATAAGCTTATGTCTTAGATTTGTTTTGTTTTCTTTGCATTGCAGATGGGAAAAAGAGTAGGCAAGTCATTGCACATAGCCCTTCAGAAGATTTTGGATGAAGAAGAGAGTCTGGGGACCTCACGGCAGAAAGTTGGATTTCTAGGATGAGTTTTTATTAAATGTTCAAAACTGTTTTTAATTGATTGTGCGATCTTGTCAGTTTGTATATAGAAAAAGGAATTTTTTTATTTCAGTACTGTTATCTTTCTGGCTAAGAAGCTTCTAAAATGTTACTAAGCATAAAGAAAGCTACAGTTAAATGCAAATAAGCAGATTTGAGATGCTTTCCATGTCAGTAACTGTCCGCACCTAGGAAGTGCACCAGCAGCAATTGATGCCATTGCTTGGGAAGTCTTGAGTCTGTTTTCAAGGGTGACTGGTGTAGGTTCCACTTCATTCTGTTGGCATGTGTTCCACTTCTGCAGACCAGCTGCTGTGCTCTCGAGCATATATGGGGTTGTCCTCAGTACAGCACAAGCCAGGTTTTGGGCCTCTTGAAATTTTTTTTTTTGTTCACCAGCCAGATGAGAGCAGCAGGTGGAAGTCTTCCTTCAAATCATCGTAATTTTCTTTGAATAAAATGTGGTTAGATTTTACTATAAATACAACATGGTCCCAAGTTTCCAATTCATGTTTTAATCCAAGATTTCTCTGCTCATTAGAGCTCTGATTTTCCCTTTTGCCAACAGGTACAATAGTAACCTAGCTGACACCTCTCATGGTGCCTGAGGTAGAAGGGAAAATAATTTAATTTTTAAGAGTTTGATAATTCAACTGGAAAAGCATAGTGGCTGTCAGTAATGATCTATTACAGGGAAAGACAGAAGATGGCAGATAAGGTATGCAATCAAGTTGTATCACCAGGTCTTCGAAGTAATGGATTCCCTCCCTGCATCAGTCGGCTGACCCAGCAAAGAGTGAGAGCTGTTTACTTGGCAGGATAGGAAGAGACAACAGATGGAAGAAGTCAGAGGAAAAAGCTGATATTCAGGAAGTTGGTATTTCAGCTGCAAGTGTTAGAAGGATTACTTTGAACAAACATTATGGCAAAAATTACTACAATAATCCAGGAATCATTTAGCTCTTATTCAGGCAGCGTTTTCTGAATTTCCTGTTTTAATTTCCTAATATCAGATTAAGAACATTCTCTTGACTGGAACACGTCTGGTGGGAAGAAGGGAAGGTTTTTGCTGAAGAAGAGCTGTAGATGTAGGACAAAACATACTATGGCTCAAACTAATAACCATGATCACATTAAAATATATGGTGTACATAAAGTTCCTGAATCTCTTCAGCCCTTTTCCTAGAGCTCACATAATCATTCAAGGTGATGGTGTGCCTCTGTGTATTTCAGATATGTGTAGCCGCTACTATAACAAGCAGGCAGGTTAAAAAAAAAAAAAAAAAAAGAAGAAATTGTCCCACAAAATTCGCCCGAGATGTCTATTTTGGAGAGGTGGGATGTTTTTCAGTACTGGGTAATGGGTTAGGTAGGTTATGATAATGCTACATAGTAATACAGCCAAGAAGTGAGAATGATTATACATACCATCTTAATCACTCCAGTAGAGTTACTCTGTGTGAGGGAAAAACTAACTTGACATTGGGTTTACAGTATCTGTGATCCATTCCTAGCCACGGAAAGCTACTTGTAAGAATGTAGAAAGAGAGAAAACTGAAGGGAGAAAAAACATTTACAGTACCTTAGACTTACCGCAGGCAGTTTTTCTTTGGTCATGTGTTGTTTAATGTTTCAGAAAATGGTTAATGTAAATGAGGATTGCAAGTCTTAAACCACAGCCATTCTCTGAATAGCTGTTGCCTGGTTTATTACAGATTTGTGGTTGGATACCAAAAGGCTGCCCAGAGTTAACTTCCAGGGTGAATTTTGTAACATGGTAATAATAGTGTATTTCTACATAGCCTTCCAGCTGAAGGATCTCCAAGCGTTTTGCAAGTTACGTCATTTAAGATGATGCTTGCCTGTTCTCCAGATGCTTTTAATTTTAAATTGATTGTTGGTGGGGTGGGAGGACAGAAACCTCACTGTGTTTTCAAGCATGTTAACTGACACCTCTGTGGAGGTGAATATGTGTGTGTTCCCTCTCCACTTCTTACTAAGAATGGCAAATATTTAGCCCATCTGAGATCTAGGCTATGTGCTCAAGACACCTAAAAAACAAACTCTTGGTACCTGGGCATCTGTGTCTGCTGCCAGCACAGGGAAACCTGTGGAGCAGCTGTGTATACAAAAATGGCTACCTCAGTCACAAAATACTTGGTACCAGGCACTTCCTGAGAGCGTCACTGTAAATTAACATGATGCAAGTATCTGCAGTGCCTCCTCTAACCATGTGTGTCCTCCCCCCCAGGTCTTCTGTAGCTGTGTAAGCAGGCACAGAATGAAATGGGGGTGTTCAAGGGGTCCTATTTGTTCCACATTAACTACCACCCATCTGTTGGCATGGCAAAGCAGTGGGGTGGAGTGTGACCCCAGTTCAGACTGGGGCTGCTTCTACCCCTGAGATATAAATAATGAGCCCAGCCAAAAGTATTACACAGCTGCTAGTTGGTCTCAGATGCTCCTGGAGGCTTGCTGCTACCAGCTCATGTCCCAGATGGATAAACAAAGCTCTGACAGGGGTAAAAGGGCCTACAGCTCTCCCAGCTGATGCAACATCTGCCAAGAAATCTTTGAGACTGTGGTTCTCAGGCATACTAAGCGCTATGCTGCCCATTTCTATTTTCTTAGCTCTCTTTAACTCCTCCTTTCCATCCCAAACAAAAATAGCAGTTAGATTTTTAATAGAGGCTTCAACTGAGACTGCTCCTGTTCCCATCTGGGCTGGTGGAAAGTTCCATGTGTTGCTGTGCAGATATTGCCACGTTTTCATTGACTCGAGTCCAGTAGAACTAAGAGGAAACATCTGCGGAGCGGGATAGCTCTCTGTTTGTCCCAGAAATTAATTGCTTCTGCTGGGAGTGTCGAGAGGCTGAAAGCTGTTGTACTAGACATGAGGAGTCTAGCAAGTCCTGCTAGGCTTCTGCTTGTGTTGCCTAAACCTAAAAAGCACTCAGCTGCAATTTACTCTTTTGGGTTTTTTTGGTCTTGGTTTTTTTTTCCCCCCCATGTATCCCAGCTTAAAGGTCTGTTTGACAGGGACACCCCCTTGAAGCAGGAGAGGGCTAGGCTGTAGGTCAGTGGGCCTGACTCATTTGGTTCTCATGTTCCTCCAGATCTGTGTTTACGCTCAGAGTGATGTACAGCAGATTTACCAAGCCCAGGAATCCCATAAGCCAACATTTTGGTAGCTGTTCAACATTGCAATTGTGTAGTTTGGGGAGGAGAGGGGAGCTCATTCTGCCAGGGGGGTGGGGATGGAGGCAATGGGGAGGAGAGGGGCTATGACACCCGCAGTCAGGCTTTATGAAAACTTGCTTCAGCACAGCCTGTTGTAAAGAGAAGTTCACGTGAGCCAGAGCTTGCAAGTCTCTCTTTGAGGGACTCAACACCTTGATTTGATGTAGGTAATAAGGAATTTTTGCATTTTCTCTGTAAATAGGAATTAACTGGGATTTTCCACCTTCTGCTAGGACTGCTTACAGCTTTTCTTTTAATCTTCAGCAGACACCACTGCCCTCCTCAGCAGCGGGATGTTCTCCAGCCCTGCTGTGGCACTGGTTTATTTTGCCTGTAGTAAGCAGCTGCTGAGACCCAGAGAGGGGGGAAGAAGTGGCTGTGTCTGGCGAGACCTGAGCGCTCCAGTCCTTACCCCAGAGCCTTGTTCCCTCCTTTTCCTTTAACACGCTTGAGCAAAGTGCAAGAGCAGGTCTGCAGCTGGGACTGAAGCTCTTCAGCCATCATCCTCCACGCTGTTTCTCACTGCTCCCCAGCCCCTTGCACGCCCCTGCTGGCGTGAGGCAGAGGCAGAACACGGGAGCTCCTGTGAGCTGTGCTGCGCAGAGGAAGGTGTCACCTGCCTGCTCACTGCTGTTGGGGAGGCAGCTGCCAGGGGCTGGTTTTGGACTGGCGCTTGAAATGCCTGGTCCCTCGCTCCTTTTGCTTTGGTGAAGTCCCAGGCTCCCGGTGAGAGTGCTCGGCCACAGCAGGGCACTTTGGTACCCCTCTCCCCGCAGAGACTGCGGTGCCTTGTTTTTCCCTTGGATCAGCTGCATTTCGAGCTATTCAGTAACAAAGACTTTTTTGCTGTTCCTGCAAAACAACATCAGGATCTCAAACGTGTTCCTGTTAATGACTCCCTGGTGATGGTTTCAACCTCAGTTTCATCAACTGGAACACTTTTTAATAAGGTTGCGGTTATCTTACGGGCTCTGTGAACATCTCTGTTGCTATCCTGTTCTCAAGATAAGGGTAAGAGCAGCAGAACGGGCAGGCCTGAGTTTTCACATCACACCATTTGCAGATCAGATTTGACGTCCCTGATTTAGACTGGTAAGATCATAGTTACTCCAACCCCTTAGCTAATACCTTTGGAAGGGAAAAAGGAAATGAAATCTCAGCCGCTTTCTGATGTACAGCAGCCCTCCTGCACCCCGCTGGCATGGTGGGGACCACAGCCAAGCCAGCTGTGCTCGGGCGTTGGAGGTGCTCAGAGCCACCAGCGTGCAGTCCCTCCCTTCCAGAGGAGCACCCTCACTACGTGGTCTCAGTGTGTTTTGGCAATCGGTAAGCCTTGGTATTTCCAGGGTTGGAAACCTATGGGTTGAAAAGTCATGATTTAAGTCCTACCTCTCTTCTTTAGACCCAGAGAGAGACCAACTTTAATCTGATGAGGATTTTCCTGCTGTCTGATCATGCAAACTTTTCTTTAAATTCAAAAAATGAAAGAACTAATCAGGCTGACGTTGAAATTCTCTTAATCTAATTCAGCATCCACCACCATATGAAAGCAAACCATCGCTCAAAGGTGAGTGACATGCAACAAGATATAAGCTGGCAGAACTGCCATCTGCCAGTCCTAAAATACTGACTTTAATTTCAACAGTGACTTCACTTGTGCTGATGCTGAGACATGCAGTTTCGTGCAGCCTGCTCAGCAAACCTACACAATTAGGAATTTCTCCAGAGTTTTGGTGTTAGATTTAGACACTTGACTACAGTTTTCCTTGGGACATGACAGGCAGAAAAGCAAAGCAGTGAAGACAGCCAGATTTACCCCTAGCCCACAGGAGCTGCATGCTCCAAACAGAAGGGAGGGTGAGACCTTTGGTGCAGCTCCTTTTGGAAACAAGGATTTTGAGCAGCTGATAGCACTTGAACTCAGGTTCTCCACATTTGGGCCTGGTTTAAGGCCTGAGGATCTCCTTTAGCACAGATCCTTCTGTCTTGTGTGACCCTTGATGAACGTGGGGTAGGGATGTGAGCTGTGCTTGCTACAGGATGTGATGGGAAGGCTCCCTTGGGAGGCTCAGAGCCAATTTCCTAAGGCTGGTGCTGGGAATAACGTTTTGGCAAAGTGCTGACTCCTTGGTTTTCCTCATCATTGTCCTTACGAAAACCACCCTTTCCTGAACTATTACCGCATTTCTTCTTGATTGGTCTCAAAAACAATGATCCATAGATTCGTCTCTTTAACCTGTTCTGATGTTGTTTATGCTGGTGGAAATCAGGAATGATGCCAGCACAAGTTTGGGCAGCAGCTAATTAATGTCAGAGATTTTCTTCTGTTAGCCCCACTTCCTCGCAGTGTGTTTTTTACTGTCCACTGCTGTTTCTCTCCTATTCTTTTGAGGTTATTCTGGTGCTGTTTAGACACGGATCCTCCCCCTGCAGAGTGGATTTGGCCAAGGCAGCAGAGGTATGAAACTCAGTATGCTGCCCCAACCATGGCTCGAGCCACCGAGCTGCACGGCCCCACACGTAAAGGTGCTTTTGGGTCTCTCCTTTGCTTTCCTGCTGTCAGCGCCAGCAGGGGAAGCAGGAGCCAGGCAAAGGGCAAGCATCATTCAGCATTGTGGTGGCCTGTCTTTGAACTGGTAACTTAGCCTTGAAAAGCCAGGTCTGGTAATTGCTGATTTTGATAATAACCGTGTGAATACTGTTATCTAGTCCACCCTTCCACTTTCCAGCCATTGTGCAGCAGTGCTGCCTCATTTCTTGGCTTGGCAATACCTGCTCATTTCCTAGGACCTGAATCAAAATAGCCTCTGATCTTGCTGCCCATTTCCTCGCCTAGCTGGGCACGAAATCACAGGTCTGCATCACTGCCAGGAGCATCCATCTTCCTTTCGTGGGCTTGTTCCAGCCACTGTTTTGCTAACTGAAAGCCTTCCAAATTCAGCATTGCAGCCTACTTACTGGGTTTCCCAAAGCCACGTAAACTTTTCTGACTGCTTCCCTGCAGCCCTGGGACAGTTTCCATAAGCATAGGTTCTTCTGCACTCTTTTTTCATCTTGAACCGGTTTCCTTACAGCTAACAGGATCTACTCTCTCTCTGACCAGGAGACCGGGCTTGAAGCCAGGGAGTAAAATGCTTTTACTGGGAAGTAAAATCCATAATGGCATAGATTTTTTAAATCATAGACAAAAACCTGGTTTCTTGGCATAATTATATTCTTTCTACTTCTCATTAACCCTTCCATGAATTAGCTGTTGCGCTCTTTCCCCCAGTGCCTGCTCCCTTTCTCTCCGATGGGCTATGTGTGCCTAACAAGCCTCCCAGCTATTTCTCCTCAGCTCTGACATTTGCTGCTTCTCTTTCAGCCCCAAAGGAGAAGGGTTTGTGGGGCCAAAACCTCACCACCGTCTTCCAGTTCTATTAGTTCATCTAATAAAAAGGATTACCTTTACCCACCTCCCACGCCTCCCTTACATAAGAAGCGTGAATCATCGGGATCTCAAAAGCATGGTGTCTGCCCAAAGAGCCAACTTACAAAGGACCGCTGGTAGCCCTGTTGTTTAACTGGAACTGCAGCCTCGGGCTTCAGGAAGGGCCCTTCAGCTTTTAGGTGGCCGTTGCTCATAGCATCCCCCTTCTGGACCCACTACATCAACACTTCAGCTTGCTCCTGTCAGGTCAGTTCGTGGGGGTTTATGAGCTCTTACGATGTCAAGTTTTGGGGTTTTTTTTCAGTCTACATAGGACAGAACTGGGGCAAAGCCCCCTGTGAATAGGTGTTACAGCCAGAGACAAGTTTTTTTGAGTCTACTTCTTTTCATTTTTCTTTTTTTCAAGAAAAACAATACAATAGTGGCGTCCAGCACAGGACCTGCTGGCTGGTGCAGGCAGATGCCCCCTTAGTTACAGACCTGTCCTTCAGGGGCTAATGGAAAGCCACCCTGCCCTTCTCCTTTCAGCTGGGGAGTCGGAGAAATGCAATGCTCCAGCGGGTCCCAGCCACCCAGAAACCTGTTGTTAGGGATCGCTGTCAGACTCCACACCAGAGCCATCTGTTTCACGCACAGCAAAGAGAGCATTTCATTTTTTCCCCAGCGTGGCAAGACATGAATCAAAGCAAAGGCAGGCGAGCAAATCTGGGGCCAAGGAAAACTGGGAGGTGCTGAGTTACTACAAGTACTTTGGATAGGTAAATGCTACTCAAGTGTCAAGAGAAGGGAACATGTATGTGTATGTAGGTGTCTGGCATCTCTTGGTCTCCATCCCATTTTGGGATAGTCCAGACAGGAGAACGGTAAATCCCCAAAATACATATTCTCTGGCTTAAATTTGAGTGGGGTTGGGTGTGTGTGGTAAAGGATAGTGAAAATCAAACCCATTCCTCCTTGGATTCAAAAGCTTGGACTGCAAGGGAGCTCTGTTCAGGTAGGATATAAGGGCAGTGTTTTCCTTACTCAGCAAAAGTGTGAGGCAGGGTAACACAGTTGTGGCCAAACTAAATCAATGGCAGCTCTTTTTCCAGCCTCACCCCTGTTTATCTCAGACCTTTTATGTTCCTATGACTCCAGTGGTTCACATTGTGCTGGGTGGCATCTTGACTGAATTTTTGAGAAAAGATTTAGTGTTAAGGGCCAATGTCTGGAGCACTTTGTTCTCCAAAATGCCCGTCCCTCCTCTCTGTACATGAATTTTCTTCACTTGCTCAGATTGTTCTTGCTCCTCCTGCAGGAAAACCTCGCTTGCTTGTGCTGTAGCTGCTGAACAACCCAGCACCCAAAAAATCAGGTGGTCATCTTGGTTTAGGCTGCAGGGCTGCTCAGCACAGCCCAGCTGCTCCAAGAAGTCAGGCTGGGACTCTGCAGAGGGGTCTCAGGAAGAACGGATTTTTGTTAAATGTGCTCCCCCATCTCGAGTGCAGCTCATCCTGGTTGTCTGTTACAGCTCTAGGGGTATTTAGAAGCCTAAATGTTCCCAAAACTGAGTGAAGACCCAAATTTCTAAGTATTTTTAGCCACCTAACCACTCGGGTGGCCCCAGGGAAGACCCCACCCCCCCCATGTACTCAGCCTGACTCTGGGGCTGTGCCTGTGAAGCATCAACCAGCTTTTCAGAGCCACCGTGCCTTGTGAAGCGGCTCAGTGCTTTGACAGATCTGGCCACGAGATACTTTGGATTATTGACCCTGGCACGTGCTGGGTTTCCTAAGTGCAAAGTGCACCTGTAGATTTTGATTCAAACGTGAGCACTGCCAGAGGAGGAAGGGAAGCAGTCCAGCGCCAGGTGGTTGCAATGCACTTGGTGTGGAGAGGGAGTGACCTTCCTCTTAGTGGGACAGCTGCAGTAGCAGGTCGAACGTCCTCCCTGCTTTCTTCATCCGTGCTTTTGCCCAGGCCTGACGAAATACTGTCCCTTTTCAGATCACTTTCAGGAAAAAGGTGTAGGGCTGAGATCTCCCCTTCCCGCTTGACTGGTGGGGTGAGACAGAGCCAAAACACCTCCAGCTCCCAGCCAGGACAGGGGAAAGGGATAAAGAGTGACACAATGAGCAGCTCTCCGGTTTGGTTACAACCTCTGGAGCTGTTGTTTGGTTTCCTATCCTACAGAACTGAAAGCGGTTTTGGAAAATGAAAAGCATGTGAAGCCTCCACGTGGTCTGGTGGTGGGGATGCCTTTGTCACCTAAGGAGTCTTGCTCCCCTGGGAGGTGCCACCCAGGTGCCTCTGAGGTCTCAGTGTGATGCTGCTGCCAGGCAGCCCCACAGCACTGACCACCCCTGTCCTTGCAAAGTTGCCATAGGATTAGTATGACCAGCTGTCCTCACTCCCGAGGATGGAAATCACCGTGAGGAGAAGAGTGATTTATGCTGGAATTGCCCCAGAACCAGCAATTTGAGCCCAGGGCTGGGAGCCACCCTCCATCTCCAGCCATCAGTGTAAGGAAAAGGGGGGCAAACTCCAGGTCAGCTACTGCTGCCCCTCAGTCCTAGGCAGGTCCCACAGCTGAAGGGGGGTGCCACCAAGCCGCCCCGCATGGGCACAGACTGAAACCTGATCCTGCAACCTAAATTTGGGAGCTGGGCAAGAGCAAAGGCACAGCCACACACACTGTGGGGCTGCTGTGCACAGCACCCCCCTTTTGGAGGGGGAGTGTCCCAAAAATAGAGGTCCAAACCTATTGCGTTGGAAGCTGCCCTCAAACTGTGGCTGTCTAAGGGCAAACAAGAGATCACTGCCAGGGCAGAGGAGAGAAAGCGGCTGGCTCTCATGGGATGGCTCTGCCCACAGCAGGCAGGGCTGCCCGGCAACTGCCTCCAGTCCCCACAGGGCGTAGGGAAATGGGTGTCCCCACAGCAAGGGTCACCCTCCAGAGGGGACCCTGTGCAGAGCTGGGAAGAGGTAGGCATGAGGCATCAGCCTCATCTCTCATGGAGAAGCAGTGATGGTAGGACAACCCCGCCAAGACCACCGTGGGACTGGTTTTTTGAGGTGTAAGAGTTGTCCTACACTTTGAGCAAGGACTACTCTAGAAAAAAAAAAGCCCGCTGCCCCCCCCCCCAACCTGCACTCAGGCTGGGGGGTCACAGCAGCCACTTGCAGTGGGGATAAACCAGAAATCTCCATGCAGGGCCTTGCATCACGCCATGTCAGGGACCGGGGTGCTCAGTGTCCCCACGGGCTCCCTCCACCTCTGTTGGTGCTCACAGCATCCCTTGCAGGCAGCCCTGCCGAACCTGGGCAGGCTGGCCCCTCTCAGTTCCCTCAGCTACCCAAATGCAGTTTCACATCTCACGTTGTCGTTGCCATCACTGACGCGAGATCAAACTTGTGGCATTTTGCTAAAAGCCGTAGGAAATCATTCCAGCTACACTCACAGCCTTTCCTTATGTTTAGCTTAGCAGACTTTCAGTACATTCATTCCCTTTTTTTTTTTTTTTTTTTTTTTCAAACAAAAACAAGCAGTCTGCTAAGAAATGCAAACCCGCTGGGATGTTTTCAGCCTTGGCCAGAGCCGCCTGAGCCCCCCCCGGGGCCGGGAGGCTGCCTCTGGCCGGGGCTCAGCGGGCGGCTTTCTGGGACAGCCATTTCTGATTTCAAGCCGGTGTTAAGCCGGCTGTCTGAGGGCAGAGCGGAGTCACTCCACCTCTGCTCGGCACTGGACGGCAGCAGCATGGTGCTCCGGGGAGCCTGCATCCTCCTCCTTTGCCTCCTCTCCCTCACCCAGGTCTCCGGCCAGCAAAACGGCAAAGTCCGACAAAAACCAGTGGCTTCCAAGAAAGGTAAGGAGCAGTGGCACCTTCCCTGCAAAGAAACCTCGAGGGGTTTGGGGGGGATGCAGTTAGCCCAGTCATTTGGGCATTTAACAGTGTTTTAATGAAACTTCTAAAAAAAGCATCTAAAAACCTAATAACGTGTCTTTTTTGCCCCCCCCCCCCCCCCCCCCCCATGGGAATAATTCTGTAGCCCTTCTGTAAATTGGTGAGGATATTGAAATATTTTTGGTGGGTTCCTATTCTGAATAAATTTGATGGGACAGCTTGGTCTGAATTTCAGAAGGCAACAGATTTTCCATGTTATCTCTAAGGTTTGCCCCAAACTTTTCCTCTACTGAAATCTCTGTTTCTATGACCCCTACCCCTTCTCATTCACTTCTCAGAAGCAAGTAAGTGGCAGATGACAGACTGCTGTTGTAGATTTGGAGACGTGTAGGTAGATAATATGTAATCCATTAAATATCAACATGGATCTTTATTTTAAAAACCTTGCCCTGGGTGTATATGAAGCCAATGAACGAGCTCTGACTACTCAGGCTTACCAGAGGGCAATGCATACAAAAAGGTGCCTAAGTTTTTTTTTCCCTTAGTGCTCTTTTTTTTCCCTTTTCTTCTCCTTTTTTGCTACTGTCCCATCCTTTCTCCCTCCGATTCAATGCACATTAACTATAGGAGAAGGCAGGTAAGGAAGTGGCTTGTGTTGCAGCCCGGCGACGTGTGAGCCTGCCTGCCTGATGTGTCCAACTGCAGTCGCGTGGGCTTGGACTGCTTCTGGCGGGCGCTTTCCTATTTGGAACAAAGTGGGGAGCGAGGAAGAAGCATCCCAGGAATTCTCTTGGCTGAGCTGCTCTCTATGCTCACCCGGTGGCTATTTTCATCAGATCCCACCCTTGAGAATTTTTTCCTTTTTCTCCATTAGATCTTTCTATGAAATCATGGCATAGCTGTTATTCCACATCTCTAGTTTGTGGCTGTTTTCTAGAGCAAAAGATACCCTCTTAGGTTCATATAGGGTACATATGTGCATTGCACTCACTGGAGGCACCCGGAGAGAGAGCTATGTTTCTTAGAGAAATCTTACTTTTATCTCTGTATCACTGCAACTGCTCTTTGTAACTGATTCGTGACAAGAAGTGGGAGAAAAATCACCTTTGTGATAGAAAAATTGGGCTCTGATTTAAAAACTTTTGAGGGGGGTGTCCTGAAAATCAAGCCATCTGGAACAGCTGGTGACAATTTTTACTGAGAGCTTGGGAGTTTCTTTTCAAAGGAGAGGTCAAGTTTTCTGTGGGGAAAAGGAAAAAAAACCAACTTGGCATTTTTTGGCCAGCCACATCCAACCCCATGGCAGGTCAACTGCCCTGACTTTACTGGAAACTTCCAGCATGTCTTAGTTAAACTTTTTCTCATTTTTACTAACATCAGGGGTGTAGAAAGAGGGAGGAAAGTGCTAAAAATTCCCCATGAGGCTCCTCTTCACTCCCAGCCCCTCACCACATCCAAGCCTGCCTGCCCACCCACCACAGGAGCCAGGGCTCTGAGCGAGGGCAGGATGGCCCCGGCCCCATCCCCATCCCAGGCCCCCGGCGCCTCTGTCCCGGCTCACCCCCTGCCCTTTTCCGGGGAGGGTCGGGCAGGGTGAAGCCGCTGGAGGGTTGGGGTGTTTGGCTGGATTTATTTTTTTTAAATCTGTGCAGCCAAACCACAGATGTTAGAAAAGAAAACGATGATTTGAGCCAAACTTTTTCTATTTTTTTTACTTTTACTTTGTTTTTTTGTTTTCTTTTTTCTTCTTTTTTGTAATTATTGCTTACATTTGGATCTGCTTCCCAACAAAAATGGTGCTGTTTCAACATGAAAAAAGCCAAACCATAGCATTTAGAAAATGCTGAGACAGCACATTCACTTTGCCTGCTGTTGGGTTCCCTCCCCCCCCCCAAATTGCTCCCCAGTCATATTTCCAGATGCAGCGGTTCAGCAAACTGTCCCTGAACCCTGATGTCTTGGGGGGCAGGCGGGATTTGCCCTCCTCTGGTGGCCCCGGGGGTCTTGCCCAGAAGGGTGCCCAGGGGAGGTGAGTGATGACACCCCTGCCTGGGGTCGATGGCACCCTCCAGCTTGGGGGTACAGGCTGGGGACCCACCACCCCTGGGGAGGGGGCCCTCCCCTTGGTCACAGCTGCACTGGGGTGCTGAGGGCACGGGAGGGAGCATCTTTGCATAGCTCTCGCATGTATTTTTAAGGTAAACGGAGATGGAAATTTGAGTCCAGATGCTTAAATCAGTGGATAGGGACTGATTTGGGCTCCACTCCTGTAATCTTGTAGTCTGGGTGCTCTTCCCTGAAAATGCCTGTGAACATTTACACTGATCTAAACCCAGTTGTTGTGGTTTGAGCTCAGAGGACAACTGAGCACCATGGAGCCACTCATTCTCCCCTTCTCCTGCAGTGCTGAGAAGGAGAAAATAAAGCAAAAGGCTCAGGAATTGAGGTAAGGGCAGGGAGAGGTGACTCTCCTGTTATGGTCACAGGCAAAAGACAGACTCCTTCAGGGAAGAAAAAATAACATAAATTTAATACAGTCACTAACAACAACAACATGTAACAGACAGAGTAGGACTGTGAGAAGCAGTACCACATCTTGAAAACACCTTCCCCCATCCCTCCCTTCTTCCCAGGCTCAGCTTTGCTCCCGATATCTCTACCTCCTCCCTCCAGCAGCACAGGGGGCAGGGAATGGGGGGTGCAGTCAGTCCCACCTCTTCTTCCACCTCGGGGAGGGGGGAACTCCTGGCACTCCTCCCCTGTTCCAGTGCAGTCCCCCTCTCACAGGAGACAGTCCTCCACAAACCAGCTCCGACATGAGTCCCTCTCACAGGCTGCAGCGTTTCCTGGGCTGCTCCAGCGTGGGTCACCCCACCAATCCTCCCAGTGCTGACCTACAGCTTTTTCTCTCCTCAGAGTCCTGGCCTCCTTCAGTTGCAGCCACCTGATCCAGCGTGAGGTTCTCCATGGGCTGCAGGTTGTCATCTGCTCCACCATAGACCTCCATGGGTGGCAGCCCTGCCATCTCACCACAGGATACAGGGGGGCTCTACTCTGACACACTTCCCCCCCTTCCTCCTCCTTCCTTCTACTATCTCAGTGTTTGCATAGGTGTCCTCCTTGCAACTTTTCCTCACAACTCCAACTCCTCCTCCCAGGTTCCCCTTCTTAAATATGTTATCACAGAGGTGCAGCCACTATTTCTAATCAGCCTGGCCTTGGTGCAGAGGCAGGTTCAACTTGGAGCCAGGAGAGCTTTAAGAAGCTTCTTACAGGGGGACACCTCTGTAGCCCCCTCCTCTGGTACCACTGCCACTCACTCAAACCCAGGACATTAGTGCAGGTGTGTTTGGTCCCCTCCTCTGATGACCCGACTTTTTCAGCTGGAACATTCAAGGAGATGCCTGGTGTCAGACATTGCAAACCAGAGGGATGCTCGCCCCCCTGGGGGAGAGAAACCTGTTCGGATGGAAACAAACCAGATGGTGACTGCCCAGGCAAAGCTAAGCAACCCAGATAATAGATCCAGATTTCACAGGGATAGTTAAATAATGAAAATTAAGTACAGAGGGATTTGTTTGTTATGCAGCGTATAATTAGAACAAGGGAAAACGGGTGAGAGCTCCCATTTGCAGCATCAAATACATTACTGGCCAGGCTTTCAAACCAGCAGACTATTGCAACCCACATCCTTCTGTGAGTCTCCTTTTCATCTCGCCTATGCCTGCGCTTAATCCTGCTGCTCACAGTTAGCTGCACAAGGACCCACTCCAGCTCCCACAGGCAGCATTGGCAACCCCTACACTGGCTTCAATCGCAGCAAACCCAAGTTGTAAAAGCATTGGTCACAGGCTTCAGGAGGTGAGCCTTGAGGAAACGACAGTGCAGTAACAAAAACCTCTGCTAATAAAATAGAAAATTCAATGTCTGTTGATGTAGTCGCAGTACTTGCTTTGTAGCTGAAGCACAAATGAACCACTCCCGGTTCTCACCAGGACATCCTGGTGAATCTGCTGCTGTAGGAATATCTTGTGGCCCAGGATTTGGAAGTGAGGTGGTGAAAAGGGACAGGGCACGTAGGTAGTTATCAAGGAGACATGTTACCTTGCATGGCAGGGACCCTCTAGATGGGAACCCAGCAGCAAACCCGGCTGGAGCAACGTAAGGAGCTGCCCCAGCAAGACTCATTGGCAGTGTCCTGCCATGGCTCTCAGGTGTTACTTAAACCTAAGCGACATTTGTTCTGCTGCAAGACAGACTTACATGGAAAAAAAACCCCAGCATTAATTAGCTGTTTCCCACAAAGTGTTTTTATCAAAGGCAGCAAAATAGTAACTAGTGCCTCAGTGTTAAGTGAACCTATTAAAATTAATTGAGCAATGAGTAATGCCCTCCTCCTGATGTAGCTGGCTTTTCATATTCATGGTAATCTTTGGGCTAGTGGTTTTGGTCGCATCCAAGCTGCTTCCCGACTTGCCTGGCTTGGTGCCCTGGCTTCCCATCTCATTGACCCTCAAGGAAGTCCATCCTGCTGCATTCATGGGCAAATTGTCCCCTTTGCTCTCACCCCATGAGGACTACCAGATGCTTGCAAGGTAAAGCAGTTGGAGCAGC
Source organism: Strix aluco (assembly GCF_031877795.1). Lineage (NCBI taxonomy): Eukaryota > Metazoa > Chordata > Aves > Strigiformes > Strigidae > Strix > Strix aluco. The sequence goes on along the minus strand of NC_133931.1, from coordinate 152,439,513 downwards.
AGAGATCACGTAATGAATACAAATGCCTCGATGTTCGATCTCCCACCACCTCCAAGGTATAATGGTCCTTTTGCTCCTAGACAGGAGAACTCCAAGTACCAATTAATAGCTGGTTGGAGCTGTTGCAGAAGGAACTCACCTAGCAAGACGTAGGCTTTAGTAGCAGGCTGCAACCAACTCCCCAGCCAAGGAGGCGTCTTCTCATGGCAGGGGAGCAGCTCTGGCCAATTTTTGGGTACCTGCACCACGGATGCTGAAGGCAGAGGCAGGGCAGAGGCAGCTGTGAGGGCCTGAGGGATGGTGTGGTTGGTGGCCTGAGGGATGGGATGGCTGGTGGTGCAGGGACAGATATAGTGTAGGTACTGCAGCCCTTCCAGCCCCTTCTTCTTGAGCGTCAGCCTGGTGAGCAAAGTGCTTTCTTGTCAACACACCCCTAAGAGCAGACTAATGTGGGGACACAGCAAGGAGAAGATCATGTGTTAGGGTGTTTAAGGGAAGCCAGGAGGGTGTGCTGTGAATAGAGAGAGGGAACGCATGTTTTTGAGGATGAAAAAAAATAATCCTATTCATTAGCAGCTTTAAGTTCCCCACAAAACACTCATGTGTGGCAGGACTCCTGCTCCAGAGGGGCAGCATCAGATACTGCCCTCCTGCATTTTGAGAACTTGACCCCAGTGCAGCAGCACCCCAGGTGAGTGCCCTACACAGGGCGCCAGAGACGAGCCTGCACCTTGCGACGCTCACGGGTGCGACCTCCACCCCAGCACTGTAGAGGCAGCCCAAGGGGAGACCCCCACCCCACAAAGCCCCACGGGGTGCAAAGCCCCAAAACCCAAAGTGGGAAAACAGAGTTGATGGTGGAAGCAGGCTAGCAAGCAAAGGCTTGGTCTGATGGATGTGCAAGGGCACAGGCATTGACTTTGCAAATCCCTTTTGTTTGTCTTTCTCTGAGGGCAGAGAAATGGGGAGTTCTGATGATAGGAACAACTTCAGCTGCCTCCCTGGGGGACACAGCCCATGTTTATGCTCCTCCCTTGTTTTTTCCCCACAGATGGTGTGAGCCTGAAAATGATTGAAGACCTAAAGGCCATGATTGACAACATCTCTCAGGAGGTTGCTCTACTGAAGGAAAAGCAAGCACTTCAGACAGGTAAATGACTCGCTGAAGAAGGCATGGCTTTTGCTTTGAGAGAGGAGCTGCTTATAAAGTGGCTACAATTGCTCCACATGTTTTGACAAGAGATGCCCAAGTGCCTTGCAACAAGGAGTCCATCACAGGGAGAGAGGTTGGGGGATCAAAGCAAAATGTGGTCTTGCTGCAATTCTTCCAGGCAGCTGAAGCTCCTCAGGCAGTTAACGACACGAGTTGTGCAGCGTATGGCCTCCCTCTTTATGTGCTAGAGCTTCCCATTTGTAAAGCTATGGATATTTCTATGACACTAAGCCAGATGTTCATTTTCCTTTATGAGTTAGAGGGATGGATAATGGATTAGTCTGTACTTCAGTCAAATGTAGCTTACTCTTTTGCCTGAAATCCAATAAAATAGTGACCTGGTCTCTTATACATATCATGATATTGTGCAGGGAACCTCATGGAGGTCAGTCCCACCATGCTTCATTGAACACATACAGAGGACAGTCCCAAGATGTTCATCTTCCAGCCATGTCCCACAGTTATTCTGTGCAAACTCCACCAACATCTATAAGAGAGGAATTTTCAGAACACGAAACAGAAATGAGATGAAAATGCAAGTTAAGGAGAATTTTTTCTTTAAAAGAAAAGGAACACAAGCAAAATCAAGGCTTTAGATCCAAGCTCACATTCATTGGTTTGGATATTAATGCGTGGCTCTGATTAGTTATTGTTTGGCTAGAGTACCCTGCACTCTCAGGGTTTAGAGCTTAAAAAAAAATAAAATAAATTGCTATTCTTAACAATAAAATTAGAGGCAAATAGAAATTTCCTCTGAAGACCTCAAGCTGTGCAAGCACAACACTTCTGATCAAAGCCTATTAAAAAAGACATTTTTCTCATGCTTGCATAATTAAGATGACTGAATTGAAATTGCAGACTTTTTTCCAAAACACTCCAACACCACGGCAGCGCCCACAACCAACCCTGCCTCTAAAAAAACTTGTCAGAGAACGGGTAGCAGCAGCTGGGGAAGAGAAAGGCCAGGGTAAGGGGCAGAAGGACCACACAGAGGTCATCTGTCAGCGGCAGAGCCCAAGAGGGTGGCAGAGGTACCCTGAGATCCATTTTTCCCTATGGTTTGAAGACAGGGAGGGCATGTCCCCGCAGCCATGCCCTGCGTAGGAGGGAGAGGGCCCCTGGGCCTCCCGTGCTGCTGAGGATGGCACTGCGGATTGCTGCGCAGCCTAAGAAATGAAGCTCATAGTTCAGCCGCTGTGTTTGCTGCTGCTGCCTCTTCCTGGGTGGTGTTTTTAAAACTAATTCCCTTTCTTTTTGTTCTGTTTGTGTGGTAACCTCTCAGTTTGCCTGAAAGGCACCAAAATTCACCTAAAATGCTTTCTTGCATTTTCGGACACCAAGACGTACCACGAGGCCAGCGAAAACTGCATCTCGCAGGGCGGCACGCTCAGCACCCCCCAGAACGGGGAGGAGAATGATGCTCTCTACGACTACATGCGCAAGAGCATCGGCTCCGAGGCAGAGATCTGGCTGGGCCTCAACGACATGGCGGCGGAGGGCAAGTGGGTCGACATGACAGGCGGCCCTGTCCGCTACAAGAACTGGGAGACTGAAATCACCACCCAGCCTGACGGCGGCAAGCTGGAAAACTGCGCAGCTTTGTCAGGGGCCGCAGTCGGCAAGTGGTTCGACAAGAGGTGCAAAGACCAGCTGCCCTACGTCTGCCAATTCATGATCGTGTAGCGGCAGGGCCTCTCCCCACCCGCCCACAACCTGGGTCTTCCCCCTTGGCAGCAGGATTATAAAGCTATAGGTATGTGTACATGTACGTATGCACGCACGCGCGCACGTGTTCAAGTAGAGTCACTCTTTGCAACGAGAATCGTCACGGCTCGGTGTCGGATTAGAGAACATTAGAGCATTTCATTTGGCCACATCCAGCCCCGTTAGAAGCTGCATCGTTCTTACTAAGGCATGATTTATAGATATATTTTTTTACACAGGGAATTTATGAGGATGGCTCGGTTGTTTCGGCAAAGAACCGGTGCAGCAGTCCAGCCTGGCAAACAGCTGCTTTGGCTGCCCAGGGCTTTTCACATCTTGTTGAGCTTTGTTGGGACACCAGCATAGCTAGTTCCTGCTTTCTTCTCCTGTTTTGCTCCCCCACAAGCCCTGGCAGCCATCTGTGGGAGCTCCTTGTTCTTCACAGTGCCCTGATTCAGGCTCCTAGGGATCAAGGTTCTGTCTTGACAAGCAGAGGGAGTTACTCCTGCTTTGCATTGAGAGATACAATCGGGCTTGTTGGCTGAGTACCAGCAGCTCAACGGGTTGTCCGACTAGTCCAGTTATGTGTATGAATGAATTAACAAGTAACAGGCATGGGTTGACTTACCGAGAAGGCGGGTGTCCTTTCCAGAAGCTTTCCCTGCTTTGTTGGTCCTTTTCTCATCAGCCAGAAGCCAGTTTCACTGATTTAAGTGGGAGAGTGAGACCCACTGCCAGATCTTTTTAAAAAAAATTAAATCCCATCGGAAGCTTTATTTATGCTCCAGCATCACAGGGGAAGCAGGGATGACTTGCAGCATAGTCAGTCAAATATATTCCTGGAAATAGAAGATGAAAGTATTACATAAATAACACAAAGTAATGCTGCCATATAAAAAAGAACTGTGTATCGAAAACGAACCCCAGAACAGCTCACTTCAGCAACTTCAGGAAACATCTGACCTGTTTAAGTGATGGAAACCCAGCTGATAGTACAGTCTTTGTTGATCCAGGCACAGTCCTCAGCAAACATAAATTTGCTGAGTACTGTTTGTGCCTATAAAGTCATGCCCAGCTGAAGGTCTGGCCTCAGTAATTCTTGGCTGAGAAAAAGGTTAAAGAAAAAAAAAATAAATTGTAATAAACAGCAACGATGGGAAAGAAGTGCAGGCCACCCCAACAGCTTAAGGAAGCTTTGCGGGCTGTTGGCTGAAAGGTATCAGCAGTTCTTTTGCTGTCCAGTGCTTGGTTCGGGTCACATCCCCTGCACTGTCAGGTTGGGCATGTCAAGACATGATGCGCATGGGGAGCCCATGGAAAAGGTATTTCAATTTGCTGCTTTGTTTAAAAACAGCATGATGGTGGGTATTCCAAGATGTCTAGTGGGAGTCAAGCTGGAGGGACTGAAACACACACGCACATATAAATGCAGGGTGCACGCTTCCGAGGCTGTCACTATTGCCAAACTCTCTGCTGTTCAAATGACTATAAAATAAAATATATATATATAGCTTGCTGAAGGAATGAAGTGTCAATGTGATTTGAGGGGTCTTTTCTTGCATTTCTCTTTAGATCAGCTCCAGGTATCTGTCAGAAGGTCAGAGATATCAAAGGCAGAGGGGAAAAGCAGAAAGCAAGAGCCTCTTGCCCTGTGATATGGTTTATAATTCCCCCCTCCCTGTTATCCCAGTCACACACCATAAGTAGGCAGGGAATCCTTTTATAGGAAAATACGATTTCCTTCCTTCCCTCCCCTTGGTGCTGGGAAATTTCACTCTGAAATACCAACCCAGAAGAAAGGTCCTTCCCTCACCCCCGTTTGGCAGCGGTAGCGGTGCTGGGGGAGGTGGCACCTTGGGTCCCAACGTGCAGCCAGCACTTTCCAGGCTGCCTCCCACCTCCTCTGCAACGAGCAGAGCTGTAGCAGCACTGAGCATCCTTCTCCTTCCCTCACTGAGGTGGTGATGACTTCTCCCTCCTCCTCCTCCTCCTCCTGCTCAGCATCCCGTGAAGGAGAGAAGACCATACATGAGAAGACAGTGCTCCAGACCAGTCTGGGAGGTTTCAACTGCTGCAGAACCGCATGTAAAATTAGGTCTCTTGCACAAGAGGACAGCCCTTCACCGAGCTTTACTCTGGACCCCGATCCTGAAGGTTGCCAAGGCTCTTTGCTGCAGGTCATGGTTACGCGCTACAAGCCAGCTTGTCTCAATATAAAGCCTCTAGTTCCCTTGGCAGACAATCCCTTCATGTTTTTAGATACACATGAATGCAAAGCAGGAAAGCTGGAAGCGTTGCTGGCTTTGATCCTGACTGGCCATAAACCACAAGGTCTTAAAACATGAATGTGTGGTCAGAGAAATAAACAGAGGGCTTTTATGGGAGCCCAGGAACTAAAGACGGATGATGTGAAAGCCATGGACCCTGGTGATGCTGAGCTTCAGGGAAGATGTGGGTGCTGTAGCCAGACCATCTCTGCGTGAAGTGTGAATCTGAAAAACAGCCATGGAGATGGATGCCAAAGGATATTCCCAGAGAGGACATTAAAGAGTCAATCTGTCAAAATCTAGAGAATAACAAGTTGCTTTCAGCAGATTTCTTGCTTGTATCTCTCTTGCTCTCTATTTTCACATAGCTACACCCCTGCCAGCACCATTTTTCATAGATGTTTTTCTCTTCTGAAGCTGGGAGGAGCACAGGGAAGGGTGGCTTTGCTCCTGCTGTAGTTGTTGGACCAAGGAGGCAAAAATTGACCTTGCAGTTTCAGGGTTGCATTTGTGAATTTAATATTATTCTATGATGTGCTTCGTCTTACTGTACCTTACAAACTACAGATTTTCTTTTAAAAGCCAAAGAAAAAGAAATTCTAGAAGATTCCTCATCCGTGCTTACCATGGCAGTCTCTTTTGTTTGTTTGTGGCCAACCCCATGTTTTGCACTCACAGTGAATGCCAGGGTGGAGGGGTTGAACGGCTGCCTCCACTCCAGAGGGGCCTGACGGGAACTGCCCAGAGCAGATGTGGTCCAGCTGCTGGGGGCTGGGACAAGCATCATTTTTTTGATCTTCCGTTAAATCTTTTTGGCACTCAAGCCAGAGAGGAACATCTGCTGTCCACAAAGTGCGGTCTCAACCAAAAGCATGCAGACTAATGGAAAGAAACCTCAGCTCTTCCCCAAGAAAAAGAAATGTGGAAAGTGATCATGTCTGAACCAACGTATTGCGACGCCTGCAATCTCAAATGAACCTTGTGTTATTAAAATAGCAGATGTTGTGTAAGATCTTGTGCCAGTGGTGGCACTTCTCAGCTGCCTGTGGCTCTGTAACACAGCAAGGAAAGATGAAGCATAAAATTTGCATATATTTATATAAATAAAAGCAGAAAAGTTACTGGGTGAGCACACAGAAGACATTAGCCCAGCACTATGCCGTCCACAGCTATGTTAATCTGCTTGACCCCAATTCACCAATGTCCTGAAATACAGGCAAAGGGCCAAATGGATAAAGATGAAATGGTTAACCATAAAACGGGTAATGCCCGCCATTCTGAACTATCCCTTTGAGCAAGGGCCAGCCAGAACAGCACACTATTAACACACGTCAGTGGCCTGACCAGCACCCAGGTTGCTTTTGGCTTCTGTCAATAAAAGGGCCAGGTAGGCAAAGGTTAGTAAGAATTTGTGAGTCACAAGCCAAAAGCTTGTTTTGAGTCTTGAACACTTTTGTGGGACTTGGTCCTTAGGAGTCCTGGGTGAATTCGGATCAAGAGAGTTTGGTGACATGGGAAAAGGACCCCAAGCAGAGAGAGGGTGAAGATTCACACTCAGAAGAGCAACCCAACCACACGCCTCTGCTCCTTGTGCCTGTTCACTTAGTGTGGGGGTTACTCAGATGAGAGGCTCTCACCAGATCAGGTGTATCCTCTCCCCATCATCTTTAGCTCCCAAACACCTCTGCTCCTGCCTGCCACAAGGGGAAGGCACTTTCCACCTCTGCCTGTTGGATGAGACCATTGTTAGGATGCACCTCAAAAGGGAAGGAGCACCTCCACCCCTGCACTACTGAGCTTTGTTATTCCTATAGGCTCTACTGTTTGGTCCCGCTCCTACATAGGCACTAAACACCACTTTGGTACCTGACCTCTCAGTCTTTCCTTTTGCAAATAAAATAAAAAACTAAATTAAGTTACATTTCTCCAGCTCAGAAGCCATCACAGACAGGGAAGAAACACAGATCTGTGAGGATCAGCAAACAAAGTAAGCCAAATGATTGCTGGGAGCATAAGTATAAAATAGTTGGGTATCACTACACTGATAAAAATAATCTCCTTGAGGGTAAAAGATAAAGCAGGGTATCAGAGAATATCAGACTATGGTGCACAAAGCAAAAAAATAATCCTTTATCCCCTTTGGCTCTAGTATAGAAGTACCTGGAGGGAGTCCAAAGGTAATAGGTGGGGACTGTTGCAAATACAGCTAAAAAGAAAATCACAAACATCTTAGCTGTGACTCGCACCCAGCGGCCTCACTGCTCTGTCCTGCTCTGTGCAAACATGTCGGTGGCTGCATCACCTCCCTGCAACCTCCCACTCGTGCTAGAGGCTTGGGCCATCGGTGCTGGCAGCGACCATAAGGTTCCCAGTGCCTGCAGCCTGGGTGCTTGCTAACCAGCGCCATGCCCTCAACATCCAGCCTCACCCCAGGAAGGAAACAAAAACCCATAGATGGCTGCACTGCCAAGAGGTGAGGCCAACTGCTAATCACAGAAAATATTTGCTTTCGCTTCAATCCTGTTAGAAAACTAACCCTGAGCCCGTTGAAGAGAACAAAACACACAGGCCACTTGCCAACCTTGCAGGCTGGCAATGAAGAACATGTCTCAAGGAGCTATGTTTAAAAAACACTGTTTGGGAAGCACTACATCTTATAAAAGAAAATGCAAGAGGGGAAATAAAACCTACACCACCTACTGCTTTGCAGAAATGCCCTGGGGCCAGCTTAGTTTCCCACTGCAGTAACAGAAATGCTTCTTATTTCTGTCACACACATCAACAAGGATCCCAAAAGCAAGGGTCTCTGGTGTCCACTACTGTATCCTGTTTCTGTGTTTCTCAGGACCAGTGAGGCCGTATCTGGAGTGCCAGGTCCAGTTCTGGGCTCCCCAGTACAGGGGGAACATGGACTTACTGAAGTGAGTGCAGTGAACGGCCACAAGACAATGAAGGGATTGAGGCAGCTGTTGTGTAAGGAGAGAATGAGAGCTGAGACTGCTCAGCCTGGAGAAGAGAAGGCTCAGGGGGTCTTATCCACATGTTTAAATGTCTGATAGGGGCAGATAGAGAAGACAGAGCCATGGGCACAAACAGAAATACAGGAAATTCTGCTTAACCAGAAAGAACCCTTCTTCTCTATGAGGGTGGTCAGACCCTGGCACAGGTTGCCCAGAGAGGCTATGGAGTGTCCACCCTTGGAGATATCAAAATCTGACTGGACACAGCCCTGGACAACCTGTTCCAGGGGACCTTGCTCTGAGCAGGAGGTGGAACTAGGTGACCTCTAGAGGTCCCTACCAACCTCAACTAGTCTGTGCTGACACAGACACTGAGATCCTACCTACACAACTGGTTCCTCTTCTACAGTCAGAGGAGAAAAACAGGCATTCCAGGGGGAGACTGATGACCTCAGGCACCTGATGCATGAGCTGTCACGTAAAAGCCTTCCTACAGAGAAAAGTTATCAAGAAAACCAATAAAATAATCTGTCACAGGATGTGATTTCTACACTGTAATGTTGCCAGAGCTCTAGATACTAGGTCTTACTGCTCTGCCAAGCATGGTCAGAAGACAAGAGTTGAAACTTTGTGTAGCTATTCAACCAAAAGGAAACCGAAAAAACTCCACCAAAGCACCAAAAAGCAAGTTACCTGTATTTTTATAGCAAATGATCAGCCCTAACACACAACTCATGAGAGGGTAGATGCAGTTGTAAAGCAAATCTGTCACCGTGCTTCACTGTTAGAGCAGGATGGTCCATGGGCAGCTTGAATTTCATCCGGATTCACGTGCAATATAGACACTGCTCCACTGCTGGGAAGGCTTGGATCCAAACCCCCTGACATGGGGGATCCAAACCCTGGGAGATGGGCAACGGCACAGGTCCCACCTGTCTGTGCACCAGCACAGAGGTGCTGCAACACACACCCATGGAGGCTGGCTCTTGCACTTTGTTCTATATGTCAGAGCAGAAGGCCAAACCCTCAAGCGGGTAGACCTTAAACCAGTCAACTTTTAGGAAATGCTCCAGAAATAGCAGTGGTTATAAACACAGTTAAACAATTGGCTCCATTGAAGAGTGAGGACTTGGAAGGAGCTGTGTGGGTGGGGTGCTATGTACCTACAGTGAGTGACTGACAGTTTTCTACACAGCCTAGAAACTGAACTTACTTTGAAAAATGAAGCAAAACAACAATCAGCATTTTTTTATTCCTAGATTAAAATGTCTGCACCAAAAAGGGATGCAAACACAGCGAGTAATTGTAGCGTATTGCTGGAGAAAGATAAGCAATCCTGAAAGCATGGTACTAGGGGGAAAAAAAAAAATAATCTTACATATAAAATGTGGAAAGCTTGAAAAAACAAAAGTTATTTTTACTGAGAATTTTTCCTTCTTTTAAACATTCACAGGAATTGTTATGCCAGACTATGCAACTAGCCTATTTTTAAGTCTGCTAGAACTGCAGCTGTAGGTGGTGTCCACAGCCAGATACAGAACCACCTCAAGACTTTTATCAGGTGACAAATGCCCATTAGAAAGAGAGCAGACAGGCCTAGAGGCCAAACTGCAGGGAGCAGTGCATGCATCCAAAAGCAAAGATTCAGCCTTTGATTCATGGGCTAATCAGGGAACACGGATGACCCTGGAGGTCCATAGAAAATCAGAGTCTCACGTCTCAGGACTGGCTTCATCAGGTAAAGCAGAGATCATGGTGCTGAGATACTGCTTTGTGAGCACCCATGTGCTCTCACATTCCCCTGTGGAGAAGCAGTGTCTGCCAGCTGCAGGGCTGAGGACACCACTCCTTTCCTGCTCTCCTTCCCCTTTCCCAGTGGCCTGAATTCACACTCCTTGGGAATTAAAGTTGGTTGTTCCAGGCACAGGGACTTGCAGTTGCATAAGAACTGTCTATTAAAAAACCCCACCACATAATCTGACAGTTCCCCAGTCTGCATACCAGTTATCCATCCACAGGAACTGTCACATGTCAGAGTCTATCTGGACACGTTGTATTTCACAATAATTTCATTGCTTCCTCAGCTGCACCCCCACAGCATGGAGCAAGCTGGGATACTTTGTGTAGCGTTGAGGTGCACAAGCATAGCACTGGGATTTCAGCTAACAGAAACAATGAGGAATTACACATGCCTGGAGTCTTAAGCCATACTCGGTCCAGGAATCCAGTTCTCAGTTAAATTCAGGTCTTCCCAGGCAGATAAAACAGGCAGGAACTGCAACAGCTAGCCCCTCTCACCCCTGCTCATCTCACAAGTTCCCATCGACTGGCTCCCCAGCTGCTCTTAGCAGAGCTGCAGGGAAAATGCAGCTTTGTCAGAGGAGAGGGAAAATTTAAAAGGCTACCAGGTCATAACTTCTATGCTCTGTCCCTTTGGCACAGCCACATCCCAGAGACACGATGTGTTTTATGAATCCGGAGAGGCACCCAGGCGGCGCGAGCGTTGCTGTGGGGAGCTGGTTTAGAGGCACAGGCTGAGTCAAGGCAGGACTCCTGGGCACCCAGAGGTGTCTGCGTTAGGCTGTGATCATGATGCAGTATTACAGACATTGCAGTTATGGGACTTGAGGTTTGAATTCTGCACAATGAAAGTCAACATGCACACACAAATTAAGATACATTAAAGTGGTAAAGCTCTGGACCTTAAAAAAAAAAAAGAATCAGGAAAATGTGAAAATTAAGGTTGCCTACAAACCTTGATTCAACACCCTTCTTCCATTATATTATCATGCGTTAGCTGTGCCAGTAATTTCATAGCAGGGTTAATATATTTACTGCAAGCATAACAACATCACTAACCTCAGCAAATGCTATTACAGCAGTAGCTTTTCAGAAAAGGATGAAACTTAAGCACCCAGGCAGAAATGGACCCTGTGCAGGGGAGGTCCTCCTCCCTCCCTCCCTTTCCCTGGCTGTGACCTAGATGTGAGCAGTTTCTTGGCCAAACCCAAAGGGTGGGTTAAGGCCCACTATCAATGTTGACAAAGGTACTATCTCATGTTCCTACTGCTATATAAAGTTATCTAAAGATATTCTGCTAGCAAGGGTTAGAACAGAATAGTGATTTAACTAAATATCATGGCTAGGAGTGGAGACTCAATAGACAGAGGGGTACTAACTTCAACTAATACCACCAAAAGCAATTGCTGGCTTGGGAACACCCAAGGACGACACACTCGGTTCTCATCATCCCCAAAAGCCCAGCACAGCCTGCCTAGCTGCTGCATTCCCAGGACATTAGCAGGAAAGAAAGGTGGTTGTGATTTTTCCAGGAACAGAGAAAGCTTCACTCACAGCTCCTGCCACAGCAAACGTAATCCTCCTCTTGTGTCTGTATCCTCACGATGATGTGGTGCAACACCACAAAGTTTGGCATGCATTACTAATTGTTAACAATAAGAAATACCAGAATGAGGTGAAATTACCCCAGAAGAAAACATACAGGAAAATATCTACCCTCAGAATTAGCAGTAAGTTTCACCTTAATTATTAAAGTTAAAACTGGTATCTGAGCCTTCAAGAACAAAGGGATGCATTATTCTCATCATCTTTTTCTACTTTGAGGTAGCACGAAGGGGAACAGCTCCTCTGTTTTGTTCCTTGGTGACAGAAAGTCAGTCATCACCACTGCATCACCTAGAGCAAAATGTGAATTGTCAGAGACATTTTTACTATGGCAAATGTTAGTGAAGCAATTACAGATTTTGTGAAGTGTACCTTAGAAAGAGGTTACTGGTAACAACATGATTTTTTGCACTGTTCATGGACCTGGCTTATTGTTCTGCATGCTTCCATTTAATTAGGTGTCTAATTAGGTATTACTCATACAAGAGGTCATTCATGTCAAGAGGAGCAATAGTTTCCAGAATAATTTGAGTTTTTCCTACACATATTAACATTTTCCCAAGTACTACTCCAGCTATTTGAGATGTAAACAACTATTTCAAGCACTGCCACTTCATTCAATGCTGAAGCAGCTTTGTGGCAGCAAAATCTGGGGATCTTGCTGTAGCAAACCTCACCCAGCAGCTTTGCTGCAATCCAAGCAGGATCAGGTGTGGTTAGAGTAAGAAATACATTGTAGACAAAGGTTAAAAGTATTTCACCCCAGCATTGGCTGCTGGGTGTAAATCTCAGAGAACATTCACCAAAAAAGGGTTTCTGGAGACTTCTGTCTTGAATTTGGCTGACTGTGAGCATAGGGAGAAAGGAAGACATGACATGAAAATACTACAGTAGGAAAAGAAAGGGGGGCAGTGACAAAAATCTGCCTTTCAGCAGTGCTTGGAGCAACCTCGATGATACACGGTTAAACCCTCCAGGTTGTCTACCAGCAGTGCTACCTTCCCAGCTATAACCCAGGCACAGATTCCTCATGTTCCACAAGTGGTATTGGAAAGCGTTGCCACAGAAATCCAGCAATTCCTTTCAGCTGAAGCTGCATCTTGTGCTTTAACCCAGACGGGCGGTCACAAAAACCTTAGGAGAACCTGTAACAGTTTCATCTGCAGAACTGATCAGCCAAAAACCAAGTATCAGTATACACACTCATTTTCCTCAGATGTTTGAAGAGCAAGGAAAAATACTAAATCGTCTTCTGGGATATTAGACATATGCATGAACCTGTATGCTTTGCTAGGCTGGTTTAAGATATTTAGAAACTTCTTCTCCATTAACCCTAAGAAATTAGAAAGGAAGATCTAATGGCTTGCTGCCTTATTTTTTTAACTTCTCTGAAAAACTAAGCTATAAAATGTTCACCAAACAACCATGCCAGAAGATTTCATTATGCCTGTGCCTACTTTTTAGGGTTTAGTGCTTATTAAATAAACTCTCATTAACTTAAGGAAACAAATTAATGGAAAACATATGAACCTCTTCAAGCTTTGAATGGGTGAAGCATTAAGCTGTCAAAGTAATTACCAAGTACCTGAACAGGTTTGATTTGGCATAAAATAAAACAAGTTTTAATTTACTGTGGAAACATGAAATCTATAAAGATTCAAACTTTTGGGTTTGCATCTTACTAAGATGATTATTCTTACACAAAAACATTTACCACAGCATTTATCTTTAAAGCTCTCACTTTTGAGGGCATCAGAAGTTGCATTACTTAAGTAGCATAACTCTGATAGTTGTGGTGAGGAGGCACCAGTGGATGTCAGGTCTTTGAAGCTGAAAGGTTCATGCAACCATGCCCTGAAGTGCAAACGTGGAGTTTAGTATGAACAAAACTCTACTTAGTAGCTTAAACTGTAAAGCAGTTATTTTTTGCCTTTGTAGTTAACTGTATGTTACCGAACACCATCTATGCATATTTGTCTTCTGGTTACTTTTTCCAGAATCCAGCAATTAAATAAAATTAGCGGTTTGAGAGGAGAAACTCACCATTAATTTGCTTAATTTAAAAAAAAAAAACCCAACCCAACCTTTTAAATAAAAAGCATTTGCAATGATGAATTTGAAGCAGACGCTAAAACAATTGGGCTCAGGAGCCTGCAGTGCATACTCCTGAGACCAAGTGGTAAATCTCATTTAAGGCCAGGTTCTTCTGTGCAGAAAACTAGGTTTATACACACATACTTAATAGATGCGTTATTGTGATTAATCTTACATAGGGAGAAAGCTGTCTGTATGGGCTCTGTCTGTCATTTTTTGGCCCTTAAAATAAAGATCAAAGGCAGGAATAGTTCTCTCACAGCAGCAAGGGGCAAAGGTTCAGGATATCGTAACAGCACCTTCAAGCAGAACCATGCCCAGGGCTCCTGAGAAAGAGGAACACACAGACCTGTCCCTGTCTCACTTGAGGAGGTGGCCCCTGAAAAAGAGGCATCCCCTCACCTCTCCCAGTATTTACCCAAACCACCCCACTGGAAGACACAGCCTTTGTGCCCTCAGCAGGGACCAGTGATGGCCTCAAGTAATGTTCACAAATGAGCACCCATCACTCCGAAGGCCTTTCATAAATATTGGGGAAAAGCCTGTGGGAGAGCTCCAACATCCCCTGCTACCAGGAGGCCTAAGGCCGCTCAAAACTTCTGCAGTTCTGAAGGAAAATGTCACACGATGCCATAACTGGCTGATGGAGACATGCCAGGCCCAGCATGTCTCAGGGAGAAATCAGCTTCAAAGTCAAGCAACTAGGTGTAATTCAGCCAAGCACAGCTGCTTTCTTTTTTCACGAAGGGGCTGTGACTGTGCAAGTACTGTGGTAAAAACTAGTATTTAACCTTTGCTGGGAAAAAAAGCAGGTAGGTCAAAGTTGTTGCAGGGACCCTTACATACACGGAAACTCTTTTTGCACCTTTCACAAGATTGCCCTCATTTCCTACAATTGAAAAAAAGAAAAAAACATGGGAAAAAAACATGCAAAAAAGGACAAAATGAAAAGAAAAAAGAAAAAAGCACCTCAGAAGAAATTAAACACATCCAGCAGACCCATAAATGCCTTTTGCTCCCTAAGGCTCAGCTCCCTTGAAATCAGTCACACATAGCAAACTTTGTCCCTCCTGCACTCTCTTTCACTGTTTCTCTCCCTTGATGGGAGGAGACGCATGTGGTACTCCCTTCCATCCCTCCAACATCCACCATTCCCTTCAAAATTAAAAAAAAAAAAAAAAGGGGGGAGTACATACTTTACATGGAACATTTTGTTTCTTCTAAATAACACTTTCTGAAATCAAATCCTTTCCAGTTAGAAAAAAATACAATAGTTTTGCTGCAAAGATGACAGGACATCATCAGAACTTTTCTCCACATTTTCTTCTGAGAAAACACCTTTCAGAAAGTGAGGCCATTTTCCTCGCCTCATGTCTAAAAACGTGCTGTGTGTTGATGGAGTATTGCTCTGTTACAGCCCCATCTTTGATGGGATGCACCATGGCACTCTTTCTAGAGCTGAGCGACTGTAGCAGTTGTAGGAGGATAAATACACAGATCTATATATAAAATACAACACACTCAAATGTAGCAAGAAACAAAGCAGTTCCTCCATTTTTTGAAGATTCATCTTGCACAGAAGCATTAAGCCCGACTTGTGTGCACCAGTGTAGCAATTCTTTAATACAAGAGATGGACACAGCCCAAACCACAAAAAACCTCCAAAAACTTTTGTCTGTTAGGAATGTTGCTAATTGAAGCAATTTGCCATGCTTCATTTATGTTGTTGGAACAACATGCCAGAAGTTTCTAAGTCGCTGTAAAAAGACTGTCCTTTCCTCTAGGCTGGATCAGTTTTACACACCATAATTCCTAAATTTCAAATAAAATTAGGTAATCCTTGCTTACTTAATTGCTGGGAAGCTATGCTTTATGACAGATAAACCAATCACTAAGTTGGATGTAGAAAGCCATTTAAAGGAATGAATCCTGTAATTTTTTTTTAGTTTCTAGCTTCAAAGTTTTTGGGGAGATAGATTTACATTCAGGTCAGGAGTTTCTGAACTGCTGTCCCCTCCTATGGACCCCCACCTTTCAATTAATGGTTAACCAGACTTAGAAATTTTCATTTCCAAATGGTAAGTACTTTCATTTACATTCATATTAAGTGGCAGTTTTAGAGATAGCCTAGGGACCGGATGATCCTTGCTGAGTTTCCTATGCCTTCCAAGAGTAGATCTGACTAATTCAGCCTAGGACCCATTCCCAGCAATTAGTGTGATCCTCAGTAGTGAGGACTTCAAACATCTTCTATGTGCATTAAACTTGCCTCAAAAATCAATAAAAACATAAACCAAAAAAAGCAGTCAGTACGTACTGATTCTGTGCATTTAAATTTAGAACAAAAAAGGTCTTCACGTATTTTCATAAAGGTCTCTTCTGGGCTGGAGTAGTCATAAAAATGTACATTTATGCTGTTTTCCCTGAAAAGAAATTAATTTGGTATGTGTCAGTTGGGCGTGAATAAATTACAAACATCACAACCCTACCGAGAAGCCACTGAACCATTTATTTTTATATGAAAGCTTCAAATATTTTACAACCCTTCTCCCCAAAGATCTAAACACATGCCTTTAAAACCAGCAATTAATAGCGTATCACTGGCTATACAAGAAAAAGGACACTCACAGTCAGCAGTGTATTATCCCAGCAAACTAGATTCTCTAGAAACCCATTTCTATTGTCTAGGGCAATGGCATAGCTACCAATACTCAAGGATGAGTTTACACACACACACACAAGAAAACTGTACACTAGTTACTCCAGCTGGTAATATTGTTGTATTTTATTTATTTTTTTAAAAAATTAAGTCACACCTTTCTCTTAATGAAAAGCAAACTGGAATCTGTCTGAACTCTTACTCTAAACGTACCAAAATAAGCACAGTGAAAGTCAACCGTAGACTGGAAACAACTGTAAACTAAGATTTATATTGTCTTACCAAAAGCTGAGTTAACATAGAAAAATAAAAACACCAGTCAACACACATCACATTCTTCCTTCAAAGATCAAGACATGAACAAAAGCTTGACCTCCATTATGTTCTCTTCAGTTGGTTAGAAAGAACACGAACTAAAAAATTTCATCTAAGCAACTGCAGAAACTGAGCTAGAGGGATGAAGCAGCCTTGAATTTCTTACAGACTTTTCATTCCTTTTCAATAACAGAGAAGTGAGAAATATTGACCAGATGAATGCACAGCTGGACTACTCTGATAAAAATGTATTGTGGCAATTCAGTTACCTGAGAAAATAGTTATCAGTATTGCAGAAATCTTTAAGTTCGCAAATGACATTAAAACAACTCAGTACACTTTGAAATATGTGATCCCAGTGACTAGCCAGAGACCTAGGAATACACATTTCTATATTAAAACTGATAAACATAAGCAGAAAAATACCTGAAACAATTAAAAGGCACTTTTAGCTGGCATGTGTTTTGCTACATGCTATAGAAAACTGAGTCAGATACGACATTATACTGAATCTTATAGTGGTCCAAGCAGTATAATGGTATACACTGTTAAATACACACATGATCATATAAATAGTCAATTTGCAATGCCAGCACAGTTAACAGGAAGAAATCCACTTTTTTTTAAACTTAGTAAGGTTTCTAGTAAAGACATTTTAATTTTAGACATTATTTTAATGTTTAACATTATTGCATGCAACACTGTCTAAAAGTTTTATAGCACCTCCACGTATCGCTACGCAAGAAACAGTCATGGTAAAACATTTGGAGAGAAATTCTCAAGTCATCAAGTCTACTGTTGCACACAAAATTGCAAACATCCTCCGTAACTGCACACCTGGACAAGCCAGATGTTTGTATACAAAAGGCAACTTTATTCATATACCCGTAGTCCTCTGCACAAAAATCTGACCCTCAAGTTTTAAAACACACAGAAACTGAGGGGTGTGCTAATGACAGCACTTAAAAATGAGACCTATTATTTACCTGATTTCAAGAGGTGCCTTTCAAAGGCAGCTAGACAACTGAAGTGTAAATCTCACTAGAAATCAAGGGCTGTTCCCACCATTTTGACATGGTTGTTAAATTCAGACTGATAAAAAAAATGAAATTAAAAATCTAGGCTTTCCCTATGGATTCACTCTCATTCTTTGCATTTCGGGGAAACTGCCTGCTGGAAACAATCTGTCATCTTTACCCCTTTCTTTAATTCTTATTATATAACCAAGCATCTCTAACAGGTGAAGTGAAAAGCATTTGTAAACAGCTGGATGACCATAGCATCATTTCTTCACTGAATCCTATTCTTTTGAACCAAAAGCGCAAGATATTAGTAAGATGTGAATCTACAGACATCCAAACAGACACGCAAATTGTTTTAGACTTTTGAAACTGTTTTTGTAAAAAATTAAAGAAAATACCGTCTTTGGTGTAAGCTCACACAGTGCTATCAAGTATAACAACATCAACTGGAAATTAGAGAAAACCCATAACTTTACTTCCAAACTAGAAGAGCCCAAGCTCAAGCATTCACACTGATTTACACCCATGGAGCTCCTCCAGGCAGCATACATGGTCTTTCACTACACTTACATAGTCACCAGCATGCTAAACATGATGAATTTTCAAGCAGCAAGTGGTGGAAATGACAGTGTCTTCTCCTTTGCTCAGACATCAGCAGATCGTTTAGACATCTGTGCAACCTGGAGCTGCCCTGAGATGGTGATGTAGACTACACCTTCCAAGAGTCACCAACCAACACTCAGGAACAAGTGACTTGAGAGGAGGAAATATTGGACAAAACACTCTCCCACAGTTTTAAGCTGGCAGTTAGGAATTCATTTTCCTGATGTCTTTATTTATAAAAAGCAGGAACATACCTTTGTCACCTGTTTCACAACCAAAAGCGCATGCAGTGTTGGAGCATCTCGAGTGGTTTTGAGTGTGCTAAATGTTCACTCTAAAACTGAAAGCTATCAACGATGGAAGTTTAAAAAAAAAAAAAACAAACAACACATACAAAACAACAAAACATCAAAACACATTTAAAAATAACACTCCTCTTCAGTTTTTTTCCTAGACCCCTGTCCTTACACCCATATTTCCACAGGAAACTGCTATACTTGGTGTAAAATTACTCCACTAAATCATCCTGTTCTTTATTTTCCAGCAAGGACATGCTTGTATCTCCATTATTCTTTTCATTTTTATCTCCATTGTCCTCCAATTGCTCTGATTTCTGATGAGCAAATGTGTAAGTGTCATGGTCTATGTCTGTCAGAGGTGGAGGTTCCTCAGTGTTAGAAGAGCATTTAATGTCTTTTCTGAAGGAGAACGGAGGTGGAGAAGGCGGCAAGCTACCAATGGGTCCATCAAAAGGCCGGTACACATCAACTTCTGGAGCAACAGAGCCATTGGATTCCTTCAGCAAGTGCCCATAGACCATAGCATCATCAATAACTGCATAGACATGAGACTCATTGTTTTTCCTCCCTTTTGTGAATAAGCCTTGTCTTCCAGGCACCTGGGTATTTACATTGGCATTGTACACTCCCACCATGGGATTCTGGCTTTTCTTCTTCCTGTTACAGTTGAAATTGTTAACAGGTCAGAAACAACATATGGCTGGTGTGTTTGGACTCAATAAAAACAGCTCGTTTACCCATCCCAGCCACCCCGTGTCAGGCAGTCTACCTGGATTGAAGGCTCTACTTGCAATCTTAGGAAAAATAACTCTTGAGTCTAGACATGCTTTTTTAACAGAGCAGAAAATAACTTCATGCTATTTGGTTACCTACTACTGCTCTGCTGACTCTGAAGTTTCCCAGATTAACTCCAATGGCCTCCCAGGCATGGAGGTCCCAGCTGTGCAGTGTACTGTGTCTC
Source organism: Strix aluco (assembly GCF_031877795.1). NCBI lineage: Eukaryota > Metazoa > Chordata > Aves > Strigiformes > Strigidae > Strix > Strix aluco. Next base: position 152,420,011 of record NC_133931.1, on the reverse strand, counting down.
CCAACATCCACAGACATTAACAGGACCTAGAGGCCATCAGATCCTCACAAAACAAGGCTGAGCATTACCGAAGACAAGTAAGATAGCGGGTCCTCTATAAAAGTCAAATGAACTTTTCTTGGTTGCACTTTCTGGAGCGACTGTCCCCAAAGTGGAAAGACCAAAGGCTAAACTGAAGATTTTTAAGCTTGTATTTGTCAAGTCTTTCCTGCATGGCAGAGAAGTGACTGCTCTAGTCATCACATTGCACAAATTCATTCCAGCTCTACAGCTTCAGGACCCAATCATCTTGGCAGCACTGATCACACATGTATCAGAAATCCCAAACTATTGATGACTTCAGACTCCGCTTGCATGAATAATGCTATGCACACCTACTTTGCACAACCTAGTTCTCTCCTCAAGGGCTCATCTCATAGAAAAATGCTCCCACTTGATGTGCAAACTCCAAGAGAAGTTGCTGGAGGTTGCATAGATGAACGATAGCTCCTAGCATTATCTGGGTGAGTTTACAGCTAGTTTGAATAAAATCTTGTCTAGAGTCACACATGCAGCAGCCACATTCGTTGCAATTTTATTTCACAGGAATTGCTGATGAAGTCCAACCAATACCTTACTTATAGTACAGCCAGAAGCCTGTGCTAAGGCCAAGGTAGGCAATGCACTGGGGGTTGAAGTAATGCGACTCCAGGAATGCTGCTCTAACCCTTGAAGTAATGCACTCCTGGAGTCGCATTAATTCCACCACTATCGCCTGCATCGTGCTTCAGACCCTTGTTCGAGGGGCCTATATCAACATGTGAAACAGAGGGCCCAGCAGCACTCCCAAAATGCCTTCTTGAACTGCTAAGCTGCACATGCCAAACTATTAACTTACTTCTTCTTAACACAGAACACAGTCAGTCCAATCACTGCAAGAACTCCGGCCCCGGCCACCACAGCAAGTATCACTCCTAGGTCTGCAAACAGACAAGGTACAAGGACACTGAGCAAGAGATACAACATCCAGCTTTCTCCTAAAAGCTGTCTGGGTCTGAACCTTCTCAAGAGTTTCTAAGCATACCAGCTGCCTGCAGAGCAGGAGTTTCTGAGCTGTGCTCACCGTGGGGCAACACAAGCCGTTTCCAAGGGGTTGGAGGCCAAGCAATAACAAACTCCTGCTGCTAGCAGCAGAGCACAACCAAAAAACCCAGCCAACCCACCACTTCCAAGAGTTCAGCTCGTGTGCTGCTAAACAATCTGCAGCATCTCACACGCCTCTGGCTGAACAGGCAGGGAAGAGAAGAAAGTGCACAGGGAGACAGAGAGGGATTCAACAGAGGAAATAGTGACATTACACCAATTTCCCCTCAATACCATCCTTTCCTCTGAAATACAAAAGTTCTGTAGACCTGGGCTTTTCTAGGAGTCATAAAATTGATCTGGAAAGTCCATGAATAAGCAAAGAAAAATGCCACATGTTTTAAAAGTAATATACATTACAAAAAAGAAAAAAGACGAAAAACTAGAAATTAATTTGATAAGTGTTTCAGTTCTAGCCTGTGTAGCCAATACTTCTACAGACAGCAGTCTCCCACAGGTGAAGATGAAGTGCAAACGTGAAGTAAGTTTACATATGCAAAAGCTACCCTAAAAATACATCCCCCCCCCTTTTTTTTTTTTGACTACTTATGTTTCAGGGAGATGAAAGACAACAAGAATGCAGTTTTTGCTGTTAGTCTCAGTGTTCACATGAGCAAGAAATCATCTGGGACAGGTCTCACCATATAGTGCAGAGTGCCCTGATGACTAATTGAACTGCTAACATGAAGTAAGGACTACTTGGATGAATAAGTTAGCATAACCAAATACCAAGTCATTCACCAGGTCTGTGACCTTGGGAGGGAAAAAACATCACATGCAGAATATATAAGAAGATCAGGTGATCTTCAACTTAAAAAGCTAAATTTAAAAAAAATAAATCTAGTCTTACTCCCTCCAAGACCTGCAATCCCGTGACTCAAAAAAACCCTCCTAAAAACCACAAAAAGACCCCCACTACATTAAAACTCCTCCTTCCTCCCCAGCTGTAACTCTCAGAGGTTTTTGAGGGACAGCTATTTCCAAAGGTAGGGATCCATAAAACCCACACCCAAGGAGAACCAGCATCCATTACTGTTCCCCCAGGGGAAAGAAAGGAAACAAGCAGAAAGCAAACCACTACAACCACCTTACAGGACTCACCTATCTGCTTGTCAGCAAAAGTCACCCAGAACTGCAAGGTCAGCTGTGTCTTATCCACGGGTTTACAGTTGGAGACGTTTACCCAGAAGTCGTGATACATGTTTCGGGGCTCGGGCAGCTGCTCATCCTCACGGCACACAGTCTCCTCTGCCCCCAATGTCTCTTCCTTTATGTTGACATAGGCACGGCCTGTCTCACAAACGATGCCCATGCGATTCTTGGAGAACCCAAGGCGGGCAACTTGCTTGCTGGGCACAATGACGTACCAGGATATGGAGACATAAGGAGGTAGACCATAAGGCCAGTTGGGAGTCTGCAAGTAAACTTTAGCTTTTGGATCTGGACTCACAGTGAAAGTGCACTCATCTGTAGCAAAGGAAAAGAATAAAGGAATGAAAACTTAGTTTTGATATTTCTTTTTAAAGTCTTCTCTTTCAGCATGTAAAATTATCTGGTCTTTCTTCTCCATAACAAAAAAGCATCACTTATACCTGTGATCAGCAAATTTATACAGTCAATTGCATCTCAGTACCAGCAATAAAACTCACCTATCGTCCCCTCCTGCATCAATAATTATCACAATTAGCACAGATATATATGCAGAATTTCCCACAACCAGCTATCTACCACCTGGAGTACAAAGTTCCTTCCTTCTTCCAGGAATAAACCACCTCACCGATTCAGATAAAGATTGATCCTAGCAATGGCTCCAGGACTAGACTCTACAGAATTGAACTCTTATTTATATTTGTTTGTATGCGCTCTAAGAAGAGTATTGAGAGATCCAACACTACACAGCAAAGTAGTACAAAATGCTACCTTACCTTTAATATGTGGCACAAAAGACATTTTCAGATCCTGATGGTTAGACTCATTGAGGAATCCTTTACCAAATGTTTTTAAGGATATGGTGATATTATTCCTCAACTGAATCTTTTCAATGGATCCACCAGGACAGAATACACCAACATTCAACTCTGTCTCTGGGGTGGCACTAACAATACTGTAACTGTAGCTCGTGTTGCACCTCTGCTCTGGGACGTGTTGCTGAAGTTTCAAGGACGGAGACGTAATTTCTATGTTGATCAGATCGGGAGCCAAGAGCTTCCAAATAAACTTATGCAGTCGAATTGGCAATTGGGTAATAGTCTTGGGCACCGAAAGGGAATAGATCTTCCTCTGACACCACCGAAGATCGACACAGCCTGCAATCACAAAAAACAAGTCCCAAGGGTTGTATTTTTCTTGCAGAGGAAATAGCTAGGAAAAGTAAGTTTTCCTGCGTACCAGAGTACATACACACACAGAGTACTGTCGGTTTTGTGTTACAGACCCAGATAAGCATCTGCCTAAGAAAATTTTTTACTCAAACATGTATCATTTGTATTTAAAGAGCTTTCCTTAAAAGGGTGCAGGACACCAAAGAAAACAACAGATACAAACATATTCAAAATCCCTCAAATCAAGATATTACTTTTGCTATATCCCTTGCTGATTGGGACACTGTTGCAGACTACTCAAGGTCCAGATATATACTTAAAAGCTCTTTCTCTACTGGTAGTTGAAAGCATTTGGGAAAATCCTACACCAAGTGGATATGCAAGAGGCACAAGATGCATTCCTGATGGCCACCTTGGTCCTGCATTTTCATGGGCAGATTTATGGCTCCCCTGCTCTGTTTCCGTATTTTGCAGTTTTCAGTGTGAAGATTCTTAGGTACCTTCTGTCCTCTCCTTTTTAGGAATAGCTACACAGTTTCTATTTTTAAAGGTAGAACAAGGTAATGAACAACAAGGTCATCTCCAGATTCATTGTATCCATCTCCCAGCTGGCCAACGCCTGGTTTCTAACCACACTCTATTTAAAGCCCAAGAGAGAGAGAAGGTTTGTTTGACCCTTGAGGAAAAGCATGCAAAAGCATTCCCTAGGAAACAACGTTAAGCCACTTTTGTCATACTTATGCCTTTTTCAGCTGTGATCCTCAGATGGGACAAGTCCTTGCATAGAAAGGAGATCTTGTAGATGGCTCCAGACACTAAAGTCAAGACGCGGTCACAGGTGCGAGGATCCTTGCAGATCAGGCATATCGGTTCAGACATGAGCGGGATGCGGCTGGGCCACCCTTCAAAGTGTATTGTTACCGTCATATTCCACTCCTTGCTCAGGTCAACCAGATGGGTGACATCTGCAATGAAAAACATCCCACAGCAATTACTGGCAAGAAGCATGGTGTGAAGCAGAACTTTCTCTGTCTTCTCACCCCGTTAGACGAGCAGCTGTCATAGCCATTTCTTTATGAGCTAAGAAAACATTATTTACTTCTTTGCATCAGTGTAATACGAACTCAGGCAGTATCCTATCACTTTTCTAATTTAGAGGTTTGGTCCTTTCCACACACAAATCCCATCCCCCTACCACTTCCCAGCTGTAACAGGGTAACATGTATGCTAGCCCCTTTTGAACAGGTTAGGCTATAACATAAGGAGCTCAGCCAACTATGCTGGATTTGTTTTCCCTAAGAGGTTTCTTGCATTTCTTTTAAAGTCAATTCTACCGATCACACAACAGTTGATCAGAAAAGGCATCAACAACAGGCTGAGCAACGTCAGGCTCTCTCCCCCTTTGCTAAAGCACTGGTGTGGCATCTGCAAGTGCTGGGTCAAGTTTTGAGCTCCCCAGCACAAGAGAGACATGGATGTACTGGAGTAAGGCCAGCAAGGAGCCACAAAGATGCTCAAGGGATAGATGGATCTCTAATAGGAGAAGAGAACGAGAGCTGGGACTGTTTAGCCTGAAGGTGGTGGCTCAGGTGGATGTGTGCACGTGTGTGTAAATGATATGGTGCCAGACTCTTCCCAGCGGTGCCCAGTGACAGGGCAAGAGGCACAAATTGAAATATAGGAAATTCTGCTTAAACATAAAAAAAAAGCAAGGTTGGTCAAACACTGAAACAGGCTACCCAGAGAAGTTGTGAAGTCTTTGGAGATACTCAAAACCCAACTGGACACAGTCCTAGGCAACCTATTCTAGCTGACCCTGCCTGAGCAGGGGGTTTGACTAGATGATCTCCAGAGGTCCCTGCCAACCTCAGCCATTTCTGTGAGTCTGATATCCTAGATGACTGATAGAAACCATATCTACTCCAATCTAACTGAAAAATCATGAGCCCTTCTAAGACCTAATTCCATGAGTCTCTTAAGTGTGCATCATAAGAGCAACTCTAGCACAATACAAAAACCAGACATATTAAAGGGGAAAGGGTTATGATTTTTTTCTGATTTTCCCTAACCAACTGGCTTCAAGGCCTTGTCTTCCATCATGTACTATCCGGGCAGCTACAGCAAGTTGGAACAACGAGGGTAAGCAGGGATGACAAAAACCTTCTCCTATATAAGCTAATGGCAGTTACAAATACTCAGAACATCTGGAACAGGGAAGATAGGGAAAGAGGAAAAAATCCAAAATTATGGATCACAGCCTAGTTCAAAGATTAACTATCACGTGGAAAGATAGATATTGGATCCACACAGCATCCTTACACTGTTAACAAGGCATGTGTCTCTTATGTCAAAGAAAGCAACCTGATTAGTGGAAGGTGTTCCTGCCCATGGCAGGGGGGTTGGAACTAGATGATCTTTAAGGTCCCTTCCAACCCAAGACATTCTGTGATTCTATGATTCTATAAAGAAGATTAAAAAACAAATATATACACATACACTATTATTACTCCTAATTTTCTGGTTTTAGCTATGGATCTCAAAGTCATAAACAAAAGGTGAATAAAATAGCTCTCTCCTGTGTGGAAATCAGACACACAAAAAGGCAAGAGGTCAGATGGAATTCTCCAAGTCACTGGCACAACCAAGCACAGAACCGAGAATTTCTACCACAAGGTAACTCTTTCTTCAGAATGTTTTTTTTGCAGCAGCTAAACACAGAGAGGGTTAGATCAAGAAGTTATTTCGATTGGAAAGAGCTATATTCTCCTCTTATTTAATGACAAGCATCACAGACAGCTGTGGAATACCCAAATGTTTGGGAAGCTTTGAGAATATGCAGATACCAATGCATTTTTAATAAGAGCCATGTTTAACTTGCACACTGCAGATGGCATTTCTTGGTTTGGGGTTTTGTTTGTTTGTTTTTTAAATAAAAGTTTCAATACTGTCCTGAGGGCTGAATTTGAATCTTTGATGGAACTTATGTAAGTACAAAATCACTCATGAAATCCTACAAAACCCCTAGAGAAACCCCTGTTGTCTCTTAAATCCAAGTGGTTTATTACTTACATTTCATTCAATAAATGACAACTTGTTTTTCATTTTTTAGGTGATTATCTACTGGCCATAAATACATTAAAATTTTTCTTTGCTTTCCAAAGTAGAAGGGAGATAAAGCTGATTAACTGAATATAGTGTTTTTACTCTGTCCAGCTTCCAAGATGCAACACAATAAATGTAAGCAAACATGATTTAGTTAACAACAATTTCAGGAGGATTTGCTGTTCATGAACAGAGCCAGGCTAGACAAAGAACTCAGGATTACAGTGGTGAGATGCTACAGACCCTTTCTGGATACGTGACTTCAAGGTACAGGCCATTCAAACTTCATGCCCTCTAAAATTACTTCGAAAGCCTTTAAGTAGCTCCAGCTGCAGAGGACCTTCCTCCAGACCATGGACTTCCCTCCACCTGCTTCTCTGCAGTGAGGGTACCTTGATTACTAACCTCCACCAAGAACTGAGGTCAGAGCTAAGAAGCCAGAGGATAAATCACTGACTTCATAGCTCATTACCTAGCCAGGCCTTTTATTTATGTTTTTAGATAAATGCTCTGGTATTACAAGTCATTGTGTTAAGCCAGTCTGATTTTGAGGCAAGTAAACAGAAAAAAAAATTTCTTAGCATAGCAACAAGTACAAGAAACCTAAAGAACATCCAAATGTGTAGAGAATATTATCACTGACATCTTCCACGTCTAGTGTGACTTCTTCACACTAGATGATATTCAGGCTTCCCTAGGAAGCAAAATAAAACTCAGAGGAAAGAAGAAAGGAAGGAAAGAAATGCATATTGGTGCCATTAGTAGTATGAAGACAATTTTACATCTTCAGTTTCACCAGTTCATGCTAGGGATCATGACCAGCCGTGACAGCAGGTTTCACCTGGCTAAGCACAACTGCTTACATTCAGAGGAGAATCGTGGGCTCACATTTTAAGAATTATCTTTAAACTGTTGAATCTTACAGATGAAAATAAAACTGTATGAATAAGCTTAAACTTTATTTCTGTACTGGAGAAGAGGCAGCAAGGTGTGAGTCCGGACAATTCCAATCAAGTAGTTGCAGCCCCTGCCCAATAGCTGGATCAGGCCCCCAGGGGGAACACAGTCACAAGGAAAGGCTAGCTGGTGCTTAGCTTTGCTTATACAACATGCAAGACCTGATACTGCAGACGTTAAAGGTATTTTTCAATTACATGATGCGGGTACTGGAAAAGGAAAGGAATCTCTGTTTACAAGCTACAGTGTAAAATCTACAATGGAGCTTTATGCTCCATCGCAAATTGCAAATTTTAGCACCGCTGTCTGCCTTGCCATAATGATGGCCAGTGGTACCCCGGGCAGTAAAACAGGCCTCAGCGTTGCTTGGCAACCCACCTCCTTAAACTCAAGGAAGGTCCAAGGAAAATGACAAAAAAAACCAGTATTTCTCTTTCTTGTGATGCTCAGCCCAGGCATCTGTAAGCAAAAGCAACAGAAGGAGCAGGCAGGTACTTACTCTCATCGACCTGCGGGTGCTGAACGACAACTTGGAAGAGCAAGCGGAGAATGCCGGGGTTCTGGGCATCCTGATCGCAGCCCTGCAGGGACAGGTTGAAACTGCCAGCGATATTGGCAGGCTGACTGTCGCTCAGCTTGAACACCTCTGGGTTGCTGAGGGAGCCGGGGATGTAGTACTCCACCCTCTCTTCTTTCCTTTCGCAGTTGGAGAGGCTGTAGTTGTGGAAAAACACGCTTGCTCTCATGTTGGAAGGAACCACAAACTGCCATGTCATGAGCTCGTCTTCGGGAAAGCCCAGTGGGTAGTTTGGGGACATCAAGGTGATTGAAGATTCCCCCTTCAAAATTGATTCAATAACGCATAACCCTAAAACCATGGGGGAGAAAAATCCATACAAAACAAGTTGCAATTAATGAAGACACACTGACATATCTAGCACCCCAGCAGCAGAGTATTTTTATTTTGAGAGTGAGATCATCCACTTCATCTACAGGTTATTACAAAACCCTCAGACTAAAACATATACTCGAGTTGATGCTTTGGTCTTCAATTACAGAAAAGGTAATGGATATATTAATGCTGCATTTTCAGTTTAGTGGGTTCACCTTTCAAGCACATGGACAGAGAAGTCTTTATGTTTTGGACAGGAAAGATCCAAGTTCCTACTTCTGACCCTGGCTTTACAAGAGCAAACATGCAACCTGATAACTGCTTCTGCTTCGCTGGGTTTTGGGAAACAAAAGATGTGAGCTTTTATACCAGCACAGAGCTCTCAGTCCAAAAACCTCCCAGATCTAACAAGAGCATGCCAGCAAAAAGCCTCAAATACACATGATAAAAGATGAGTGCGAACCCCAGAGGCTGTGCAAGACACTTCATGCCTGGATGACTCTTGTCAGCGTGAAGTTGGGTACACAGAGATCATGGTCCCACTCTAGGAATCCAGCAACCACGTGCAACTGCAAGGAGTGCCAGGAGTTACAGAAACTTGTGCTCTAGAAGCTCGAACATGGACCAGGTTCCTTTTATAGCTGATGGCAACAACTGCAGAGTTCAAGTACAGAGGAAGAACATCCCCCAAGGAGGGTTTGTCATGAGATCAAAGTAACCAACTGATTGCTGTGTAATATTACAGGTATTTTAAGAAGATTACTACACAACGTTTTATGTTACTGTACAGGTTGAAACACATAGCTGTATTTGAGCAGGCTCATGAACTTTCAGGCACTGCTTCCCCTTTTCCTACCTTCCTCTCCTGAAGAGAAGCATTGGATTGAGGCTCCAGAAGTTAAGGAAGCCCTATTTAAAAATAAACCAACTCAACTACACACTGCAACTAGCAAACAATTCTCTTGGCTCATTCTAATTATGCCACCTAGTCTCACCTAGCTGAAAACACAAAAACAACAGAGCAGGTATGTTTAAGTTTTAGGAAGTTTAACGAGTTTGAAAACAACTAATGTACACCAAGAGCAGCAACACAACATTATTCATAATTATTAGCCAAACAAAGATATTCTGACCCCAGAAGAGCACCAACTACCAAACTAAAAACCATACAACGATAGCTTTCAGAAAAGATGAAGTGGAAGGGAGTTAGAGATAGCAGACCAAAACTAGAAGGTTACCTGAGAAAAGGTTTAAATAATTCTGCTGCAATCTGCACAAGGCAATTACAGGTGAGGAAACACTACTCCTTACTTACGTTTTATGGAAGCCCTGTTAGCTATGCTGAAGCCTGAGGTGGAGAGAGACGAGTCCCATGGGAGGTGCAGAGACATAACAACTCCTCCCAGCAGCTTGACGCGAGACACCGAGCCATTCCTGCAGAAGGTGCCAATGTTGACCGTGGCTGTATCAATACAGCTGTTGATGGTGTAGCTAACAAAATCTGGGCATGTCTCTCCTGGTTCAATCTGTCTTAGCCATGGGGTTGAAAATTTCAGTTCAAGTCCAGCCTTTGTACTCGCCTTCACGTCCCAGATGAAAGTCCTGTTAAGGCGAGGTAGCCCCGGTGGGTAAAGATGAACATCTCCAAAGGGACACAGGCCTGACACACAGTCTAAATGCAGAGAGAGAACAGCCATAATACACTCTGGAAATCACTGAAGTAAACGAGGAATTTGACACTTTCCCCTTCATTGCTATTTTCACAATTTTTACGTTGCACTTAATGTGCCTTCTACATGCATTAAAAGACACTCCTATAGCATGGTCACATGGTGTGTCTAAACAGGACTCCCAGCCCATAAGGTAGACAGGATAAACCTGCTTTAGTCAGGCTGATTAATAGAAGCAATTCATTGTCTCCAATATTCCTGCCTTGTTTGCTGAAGAATTTAGAAAGTATTTAGTGAATAGGGTAGAGCACTGAATGGGCAAAAGGGAGAAATGGAATGTCAGGAGAGCTGGAAATTATGGATCTAAAGAACTGATTTTGTTCCATCTTGCTCAGAGAATTCCTGGCAAATCATTCATCTTTAAATTATCCACTGCTTGCCATGAACTGTATCTTCCTTTCCTTGGTGCCCTGATGAACAACCTGGGCCCCACACTTTACAGAATTAGTGAATAACAACAACTGCCACTGCAGAATTTTGGAGAGAACTTAGCTTTTCTCTGAAAAATCCAAGTTATTGATGTTTTAAACTGGACACTGAAAATAAGGACACTTTAATCTATGTTTAGGCTCCAATTTAAAAGAAGAAATATCACAAGCACATCTTACAAATATATCATGAAATGTTGTTAACGTTACTATTTGCATGAATCATATAAATAAAACTCCAAAACAGGAAGAGAACTATCCTTGAACACCACCCCAAAAATAACAAAGATGTTACCAACAACTGAATGCCCAATGAAGTTTGGGATCTTGTTGAGAAGTAGCACATGTTCATGTCACTAAAGAGTACATTAACATACATACACCAGGGATAACACTCAAACTAAACAAAGCTTTAGTTACAACACTTCCAAATTTTCAGTTTCTTGACTTCAATAATGTTCATTAAATATAAGGAAACATGTGCATGTCTTCAATGTTTGTTGCCCTTATAGACACAACCAAGCTGTCAAAACAAATAATGTGGGTAATATATCATTATCAGTGCTTAGAGGCTTTTGACAGGAAAAAAGATTCTTTGATGGGTTTATAAACTGTGGGAAAAGGGAAAGTGGCAAGGAACTGATGCAACAAACTACCATTTAACTGTTTCCAAAACAGCCAAGTTAACATTAATTCTGCCAGCCATAATACAGACTTCTTAAATTCGCATAGTTTTAGTAATTCAAGGTTATTTATCAGTGTTCAAAAACTTCTTCTTACCCAAGATTATAGGGGATACCTTAAGGCAGTAACAGGGGAAAAAAAATGTACGTGGTTTTACTAGAGGAACATTACCATTGGGGGAAAAAATTAAAAAACTGTATCTTACCAATATTTTTCTGAATTTCCATGATAAAATATTTCTCTGGAGTACTACAAGTAAAGGTAAAAGTCACGTTGTCCCCTGGCTTTATCTTGAGTTCAGACCTGATGACATTTTTAACACGAATTTGACACCTTGGTGAAACACCAGGTCTCAGTTTAATCATAACTGTGATGTTGTCCACTGTACGAAGAGAGATTGTAAAGGAAGCTAAGAAAAAAAAAAAAAAGAGGTGTTTTGTTACTAGGATGTACAAGTATCACCAGCCTCTCCACACATCCCCACAGATGCCACATTGTCAGAACAAATATTCACATCCACATTCTCAGAAGTCTCTGGTGTTGGACCAACAGAAAATGACTCCGCTCTTCCAGTCCAATGCAGACAACACAGAAATCCACTTGCTGCACACACCCAGAGAGAGGTACACATGGAATCTGTGTGGGACCAGTTCTGCTCCAGTTTAGCTTCAGCAGTGTTATTTATTTCACATTTAAAAAGTACCTCAGCTATTCCTTCCAAGTTTCTGTTGTCCCAGTTTTGGGTTTTGTTCTGTTATGCCCATCATACAGTCTGCTTCATTTCTGAAGGCACCCATAAAGTCTTGACTCAGTTTGGGAAGTTTATTCAGCACCAAACAACAACGCAAGCCCGAACTTTAACTGCACATGATGGCAACGGGTGAATCTCTGGGTGTGCCTCAACAATTACTGCAGACCAGATGAGGTATTCTGGTGATACCGAAAGCATGTACCAACAGACATTTACACATGTGGTTGTGATCCACTCCCACCCTCCCCACCTTTTACAACTCATTCCCTGAAGGCACAGGGCATCCATGCAATGCCTCTCAGCAGCACGGAAGGCATCTGTGGCCTGGGATGGACCGTGTGTGCTTGGATACCTCCTCTCCATCCCTGACATGACCATCATAGACTTACAGCTTTCAGGGAATACATAAAAACCTCAACAGTCTTCACAGATTTCAACCCATCCTCAAGCACTACGGAATGAAGGAGCAGCTCTCACAGGAAATACCGGAGCCACAGAATAAACTGCTTGTTGAATAATTTTCTTTTACTTTATCGGTCTGTTTATCAACAAATGGACCAGACCTGACTGTCTTCTAAAAATATACATGCACTATAAGACAGCAAGAAGCACTGTCTGGACATTCAAGATGACTTAGCAAAGATTGAGCCCAGTCCTGCCTGTAGTGAGTAAAGTTTGTACTGAAGTCAACCGTATCCCAGCCCCAGGTGAAAATCTGAGAACAGGTCAGTTGGTAAGTTTTCTGGTATTTGTTTTCACCGCTCTCCCTTCCTTATTTCAGTGTATGGAAGATACAATCAGTGTCTACAGCACTTGTGCTTTTAGTGTTTATGGAAAAAAGAATAATTTATGTATATAAAAAATATATCAGATCTAGAAATAAGGGTACCCCAACTTTTGTTCAAAAAGGTCTGTTCCTTGAGTGGGACATCACACAGGGCTGCATGACAAAGCGCTGCCCATACGCCCCGTTGGGAATCCTCTTGGTCAGTAACCCCAATAAAGAGAGATTTACCCTAGCAAACTCAGCAGCACAGCCCCCCAGGAGAGCCCCTGCAGCCATTCCCATCGCCAGGGGGTGTGCCAGCAAGGCATGGGAGAACAGCTGGCTCAGAAATGCACATCTGCAAGGCACCCCAGGCTGCGCCCAAGTGCTCACCATCCCTTGAGCATGGCCAAGGACACTGGCCAAAGCCCAGAGACCCGAGGGCTTACCTGGTGAGGGTTGTGGGGAGCAGGGCTGAGCACACCACAGGAACCCTTGATTGGCAGAGCCCTCTTGTGGCAGACGAGCACACCAAAGACCCTCAACCAACCTATCCACCCAACTCAAAACTTTAGCCATTGCAGCTGCAGGGAGAAGTGTATTGTATTAATGACTCAATTTCCCACAAAACCCACCTGTCTTATTTTTAAGCCTCCCATTAAAAACCTCCTGATTTTTACAGCAATCTCATGGTTCTACAGGTCCCAACTTTCGCTGCAATGTTTTGCAAAAGCCCTGGGGATCAAGCAGTTACATGGGCTATAGTCCTTCCCTGCCACTGGGAACACTGCAGCTCCAGGTTTGCAAACACAAGGCATCAAAAATCTCACTGCTAGGGGGAGTAGGGCAGAAACGAGTACTCAAAGAGATACCTCATTGTGCTTTTATTTGAGTTTTGTTGGTCTTGAGCCTTCTTGCAGCCTTTCTGGCTTTTCGACACAATCTTGTAATCAAAAGACTTAGCAAGCCCTTGAAACTGCCTTATCTATTTGCCTCCAGGATCAAAGGCTTTAAATGAAAACCTGAACCACCACAAGGCTTGCCGAATTTCTGCACATACTTGTAATGACGAGTTTACCAACTCTCCAATACCATTAGTGAGAACCTGCTCACTGAGTAACTTTCCTACAGCTTTTAAGTAATGGGACAGTCCTCTCACTCAAGAGCCTATACAGCCTTGCCTCTTCCAATGGTTGGCACTACTCAACATCTACATTTTTGCCACAGAAATGCTTTCTGAGCTTTCCCAAGGAAAAAAAAAAAAGATGACCAGACAGACTAGGAACCACCTTGTAGGAACTGCCTTGTGCAATAACCTTCCAAGAACATAGGGGACGATTGCAGGGGCAATGTCCACAGGGTGGAGAAAAGAGTAATGCAAAGCCAGCAACTAGGGCTGCTCCTCATTCTTTTGGAAGAAGCGGTTTTCAGAAGAGAAAGTGAAACAACTACTCCCAGTCTAGCCCAGAGTTTTGTCTTCCATATTACTGGATGCTTTTTGGGTTCCTTTGGGGTTTTTATTTATCACGCTTAGTGCACAAAATACCCTTTGACCATGGTGGTCATCATTTTTCTGATGTTTATATCATCCAGATATGAAGTGTTAATAGCATAGTACCAGTAATTAATAACTATGGACAAAAGAGACTTCTTTCTTGCATACAGTAATTGTCATACTTGTCTACAGTTTAAGTATTACTGAAAAGTCTGTTTCTCACTTTCTGGTCAAACAGTTCTCCCTGTTCCTTTTCCCATCCCTGGGACAGCACAGCCATACGGCCAACCTAACAGGATGGAGAAACACACCAGTGCCACTACCAGCCAGCAGTTCTGCACCAAATGCTCGCACATGGCTCTAACACCATTTTTAGTCATGAGGATTAAGTTTAAGCATAACCTTAAGCACATGCCTAGCTTTCAAACAAAACAAATACATGCCCTGAGCTGAAACTAAGGAAGAGAAATTTTCAACATTTTGAAATAAGCAAAGTGTTCCTACAAGGGTCAAAACAAAGCACTGTCTTCCCCAGCCCTTGAAAGACCTGACTTCTGCTGCCTGTTTTTTTTGCCCCCCCCCCCCGCCCCCTGCCCTTTCCAGATTTCATGACCATGTAGCCATTCATCTGGTCACCCTGCAAGAAGATCAAATCCTTGTCAGCTCAGTATCACTTCCTAGCATGGACAATGGCCCATGCCTCAGCTTTCCAAAACAGGATCTGCCCAAAATCACAGAAGTGCTGCAATTAGCAATATATCAGCATCCCCGTAGGCAGCAAGGATGCAGATCTATACCCAATTAGGCAAAGCTGTCTGCTAGAAGCCCACACAAGGACAGACACCTAGATTAGTGCATAAACAAACAGCTTGCTAAGATGAAACTCCACAGATAATCATTTTGGCCAAGAAATGAGAGCACAGTGCTGTTATGTCAACAGCAGGCAGCTGCTAGGGACGTGATAAGCTACATTAGACTATCAAATCTAATTTTCATAGGAAAAATGGAGAAAAAGAATCATGCGGAAAATATATCCAGTGATCCCAAAGTCACTAAAAATAAATGATTAAACCCCCCCAAACTATAGCCCCACACACGCAGCACAATAGAGAGACTACTTAAAAAGCACCTTTACTGCAGAGCTTTTATAAACATGAGTGAGTCTCTTCGTGACTCACACTAATCTGTCTTTGTCTATGATTCCCACTGCATGCCTTATTAGGATTACCAGTAACCGTACACATTTCTTGTAAAGAAGGAATTTCCACGCCTCGTTGATGCTGCACAGGGATGACACACAGGATATCTAAACCAACAAGAGGAAGCATCACCAAGCTGGATCTAGTCTCTGTCTACACAACAATGAAATCGCTGGGCTAGAAGATGTCAGAGGTGAAGCCTCCAGCCCTGAGCTGGTTCACAGGCTGACAGGATCATCTGATCTCACCCTAAATTTTTTTCCTCTAAGCAATTAGTTTTGCAGCTTCCTTTGGCTCTTTCTTCAACTGCTCTAATCTAAATCTACATCTTCCCTGCCACAACTGGGTTTCGCTGCTGCTCATCCTTGTTTAAGACTGCACCTTCATGACAGTTGTCGCAGCATCCCTTTATCACTAATGTTCCTCTCTATGTAAGCGCACCTCGGCTAGCTTTTTCTCACCAGTATTTTTCCAAACCCTTCACCAATTTTATTGCTCCAAACTCTCCAACTTGAGTTAGAAACAAACTGCATAGTGTAAACCAAGTCAGATTACTCCACAGAGTTTAGCCTAAATTTATCTACTATGGTTGCATCTGACACTAATATCCTAGTATTTTTTAATATGTATATATGAATGTCAAAAGGACATTTTTCCTGTATGAGAGGGGGGTGCAATGTAAAAGACAGCTGGAGAATAGTAGAGCCAGTGGCACTCACAGAGTGTGAATACATACGTACAAGGAATGGACTTGGCAGGACAGCGATTTTTATGGCTATGTACAGTGCCTTGCTAAACAAAGTCGGAGTTAGAACAAAGTCCAACTAGTTTTGGCTAGAGGGCTGTGTTTTATTGCAGCAATTTATCCATACGGATCTATGGATTGTTTAATGTGACTTCACCGGATGGATCAAAACAATGAGGAAAGCCCTAGACAGACCAAGAAACCAAAGCCCACAAGAATCACCAACAAAAAATCCCAGATGTTAATTTATCACAAAATAACATACAGAAACTGTTGGTTTGCTTGTTCTGGTTAAGTCACGGGCTTGTTCCGCTACAGCCATTTTTAATAAAAAACAGTCGCATGGGGCTGACTCAGACACCATTCACGAGCCAGCAGCAGCTGGAGGAGACAGGCTGCTGCAGAAGATGAGTAGCAGCAACACTGGCCCCGGATATGAAGTACCTGGATCCAAATCCTTGTTCTGCCTGAGGGAGTTCTGAACCCACACAACCAACACACCTCTCCGGAGAATGGGCTCGTCCACCACAGCATGTTGTGCCACCGCCTCAGGACAGGGATAGCACCACAATGCTGCCTGCTTCTACAGCTCGGTAGGCTCTCCTGGAAGGCTCCCCACCTCTTCTGAGCCCTTGCAGGGATGCTGGCCCACACACACACTCCTAGCCTGCTGAGGCTGTTCCACTACACATAATCTACTGCAAGGGTCATGGCAACACGGCAGGAAGCAAGGGGTATGACCCAATAACACAGTAACCTGGCCATATGCTGAATTACTTCAGTTTCAAGCCATACAAACTCCTCTCCCTGACCTAATGGACAGCCTTGGTGCACAGGACAGCAGCATTAGCAGGACACATTCAGAGCAATCCATCCAAAACACCCCCCACCTAGTGAGGGGACCTCAAGGCTGTCTCCTGTGTGATGGGGATTGCAGGCTCCAGCTCCCATATCCCAAGCAAATGCCCCAATGGCTCAGCTAACAGACACACCAACAGCTGCACCTGATCATCCATTTCCCCATCATCTCCAACACTATTCACTGCAGAGTTGACTCAAATTTGCCAACAACAGGTCAAAGAATATTTAAAAGACTGTATATCTCCCTGCTTTGCTGACTTGAATGTTTTGTACCTGCTTTACTGAATCTTTCCTTGTCAATTTGAGTCCAACTCTCCAGTTTAACTACAGCACCCAAGTATCACCCACTCCTCCAATTCCACCTGCAATGCCCATCGCCTTCACATTCTTCAAGCCCTCAAAGTTAGTCAGGGACCACACACCATTTATACTCTTCTCACCTACTAAACGGTGCTGTAAGCAGCAAACTGAGATCATGAGCACAATCACAAATTATAGCCAACCCTGCTTGCTGCAAGCTGCTGAAATTCTGTTGGACTTTTATAAAGCAAACAGGTTTTCTTTTCAATTAAAACATGAACTAACCACTCTTAACATTGCTCAATGATTTCCTTCTATTTGGACCTGTCTTCCAACATCACGCTTGCTTGGGATATGAGGTCCATATTTTGTCAAAGGATTGCTTTCAGGAAATCACTGAGAAAATTAAAGCTTAAAATCTGCCGACTTGTAAACTTTTACAGATAGATGCTGCCAATGACTATTATACCAGGGTAACCACCCACATCTCAGGAGTACACCTGGGGGAGAATATCCATTCCTCAGCCACCACAGCAGGAGCCCCTAATATTCACCGATGGTTTAAGCTGATAGCAGGATGGGGCTGCAAAGCAGGCGAGATGTCACTTATCCAGTTCTCCTCACCAGGGAGGAAGGGTGGACACTTCTGGGGTAGCGATGTTACAAGCCATCCCAGCACAATTCACCAGAGAAGGTCTGTCAGTACCCTAGGTCAACAAAGTTGCTCACTCAAAAGTTGTTAATTCATTAATTTGAAATGCCTAGCAAGAATAACGTACCTTCAGATTTAAAATAACTTTAAAAAAATTATAAATTTCAAAGGTTCTACCCCTTTCTCTAGAACTTTTTTTGGAAGATAATTAAGACACTCATATAGCTTGTGTAAACGACATTTTTAAAAGAAGCTTTTTTCACCAAAGGTGGCAAAAATAGACACTTTGTGATTTGGCAAGTTTAGCTGTAATTACAGAAAGGAGAATGTTGACTCTGAGCTGCCTTTTCTTAATTCTTATTCTACAGATATGAAGTTTTGTTGCTTATGTAGAAGTGAGAGGCAGAGCTCAGCAAGTGCTGTCTGCAAGCTGACCGCCAACTCGCCCACAACATACAAAATGTATGATACATGGGTCTGCACAACTTGACAAGAAAACGTCACGCTGGCACAAGGAACACTAAGACACCACACAAGTCGCTGCAGGAGCCTCCCTTGATCAAAGGGGTGTTTTCTTGCAATTTATCCCTACCTTGATGTAAGCTAGCAAGAAGACAGCATCTTGGAGCATGTCTGAACAGCTCTTCGGTCTTGGCTCTGGTTAAGGAAGGTGGAAAAGTGCATTTCACAATCAGGGGTCCCTCCCATTCCAAACATCCTGCTGGCAGCTCTTTGTCTCTCACTTCTGAGGAACTTCAGATCATCCCTTTTCACCCCTCACAGTCTGCTGTCTCCATATGGTAACCTCTCAGCTCCACCCACAGACCCAGAAAAGCCAGGGCCAACTCCAAAACACCAGCGTGATCATACCTCTCAAAATAAGAGTTTGCTCTGACAGTGAGTAATCACACTCACTGTGTTCCCCAAGAAATCAAAAGGCACAGCTCAAAGCAGGCTGTCCCATGGCACCCTTGAGGATGGTTGTTAAAAGGTGTCCAGTGAAACAGGTAAAGTTGAGACTTTTCCCCCCAGTATAGGAGATAGGTAAAAAAATATTTTTTTTTCCCCTAGTATTGGCAGCCTGGGCACTCAGAAGCAGACTAGACCTTACTAACATGTGTGAAAAGTACATCTACCAGATGTTATGGCATGATTCTTCAGCTGGCTCTTCCTGAAGGTCTTCCAGGAGGTCCCATCAATACTATCTACACTGGGCAGGCTGAGCTAGAGGCAGCCAGCCCTTGCCTCCGACACCAGCTAATACAGAAACACAAGATTTTGCTCTGGCATAACAGCCAGCAGTCAACAGTTTACTAAGCACAGCACAACCCACGTCCTTTCCTTCACTCCCTGGTGCACAAGCAGATGTTGAGCAAGAGGAATCTGTATGGTCGCACTTGTCAGATTTGAAAAGTTTGAGTTGAGGGATGGTGACCAGGCTCTGTTGGCTGAATCCTATTAAGAACCACCAAAAGTTACCAGGTGCTCCACAGGAACTGGTTACTGGTTTGGCTCCAACAAACCAACCCGTGCTGCAGCAGGTGTGTTGTCTGCTCCAGAGCTGAGGTTTGACAGGAATACCTGAGCAGCATCAGTGAGACAGCTAATGTCCCAGAAACTGCTGGAAGTTCTTTGTTAAGGTAACATCTTTAGTCTTTCCCCTAGTTGGACAAAGGTTTATAAATTATAAGAATTATTAAATATGTAGAATTGTGAAAAGATTTTAACTGAAATTTAAGAAAAACAAGGTGAGAGGATACAGGGTTACCCAAAAAGAGCCCAGTTAGATCAAAACTGGCATCCAAGGCCCATTTTCCCCATATCCTCCAGCCTAACACACACTTCACTGCAGCTGAGCCTTTCTAGGAGCTCTTGCATGGAAACCAAGGCCAGAAAGCATCCAAAGGGAGAGCTCAAAGGAACACCCAGAAGACAGTAGGAGGATTTGGCTGCAGCAAGAAAATCACCAGTCAGCTTAGTTCAGTGGAACAGTCCACTCATGAGAGTGGTGAGCAACACCCAGATTCCCCCAGCACAGCCCCAGCAATAACCCGCCACCACCAGCAGCCCTGTGCTGGCCACAACACGAAGGGGTGCAACTCCACGCACATGCACTGCTCTCATGTTGCATTCATCTGTCACCGCCCAGGACCTGAAGAAGGTCATGTTTTGCCACCAGCAATTACAAAAAGCAAATGAAAATCTAATCAATACAGTGAAACTGGTGAAGAAGGAAAAGAGTTACCCACCTGTTATCTACACTAATTTGCAAGCACACCATATCCCTGTCACACACAGCTGTAGCAGTCAACACAGGTAAAGTCAAAAGTGTATTGACTTTGTTCTCAGCAAAGGGTGGCTCCTCTTATGGAATATTTCTAGAATGAACTAAGTGCAAAGTTGCTCAGTCTCTACCCAAGACCGAGGTTTTGACAGATGTGGATTCCAAAGCTTTTTATTTAACATACATACATGTATAAGTATCAGTGAAGCTGGGTGATAAGGGCTATACCAATAAACTGTGCTCCAGCAATATTTGAGAAAACACTGTTACTACATATTTCAAGAAGTCAAAACTTCATTTTTTCAGTAGCTTTCCTCCTACTTTCTTCTCTATAAATAATATTGGAATAGAAAGATTAATTCATTTAAGTAATAAATAAGACTGAACACAACTGACCCAAAGGATATGTGGTATCAGGTAGGGGAAAGGTTCTTACCTTGTTTCATAAAGCAAGCCCTGGTTTCTCTCTAGAAACTGCTCTTACGGTGTAGCAAGACAATGCACACAAGTCATTATAAAAACGAAAGGAGAGCAATCTTCTAGCTGAAGAATAATCTTCTCCATGCCACAGGTCCATAGTGGTACTCTGGACATGAGCTTCAGCAGCTTCCAGCCCTTCCACCCCGTTTCTCCCTCGGCCAGTCCTTTGAGCCAATACCGAAAAAGAATCCTTTTCAGCCCGCTCCACCTTAATTATTTTTTGGCTGATGAGCCACTGCAGCTCATCAAATGACAACCCCAGGCACAAAAGACTTGCCAGCCACGTAAGGAGCCAGGCTCGGGAGCTGGCCTACCACATTACATTTCTTCTCTCCTGGGCCACTTCTTACCAAATGGCTGCTATTGGTTGGTGTTTTCAGTTTTGCATACGAGTAACACCGTGACCAAGAGTACTGCTATTAGAGGAACTTCATTCACACATGAGACCATGACCTAACTGAGGATCTCGGGGGGGGGGGGGGGGGGGGGGGGCACTCAAATTGGTGGTCATTTGTGCTGCTATGGACAACAAGTTCAATTCAGTGTATTAATTCTCAAACATTTCCATGTTTCCACCACCTCACATTCCCTCTACATCCTTTCAGACTTAAAGACAAACAAATGAAAAACAGACACAGACAAGGCTCACCTGTTAAAAACAAACATCTCAAACCTGAAATAGAGAGGAAAAAAAGTGTATTTTCTGGCAGAAAATTTAAGGTAGCAGCACCAGAACCAAGACACACAATAAGTAAGTAACTTACCATACACGTTATTTTCTGGAGAGTAAAAACTAAGCACTCCAGACGATTAATGGCATGAGACAAGCAAAAAAAAAAAAAAAGGTACAACCGAATACTCATGCACATCAGTTGTGGTCTTAAAAGGAGAGGTCTCGATAGAGTGAGCAAACAGCGATTCAGAATGGAAATAATCCAGCTTCCACAGACTTTCAGAGGAGTGCAAAACAGGCCAATTATTTATGTTGTGTCAGAATAGCAGAAAGACCCTGCTAAGAGCTTGTGGTTTTTTTATTTTATTAAAAGAAGCATCTTTAAGTGTTAAGAAACATGTGACTCAAATCAGTCAGTTGCCAAGGAAAAGTTAACTGGAGGGTAGAATAAGAAACAACGTGGCATTATCTGCAAATTCCCTTATAACAATGTCACTTTAAAGACAAACCCCAAAATACATATAAGGATACTTTAAATCTGAAATATGTTTGTTTCATAGACATCATTAAAATCTGATTAACTTTATTATTAGTACTTCAAATAAACATGGTTTTAGTTGGAAAACACATTCTCAAAGGTCAGACACGCAATACTTCATTCACACTCCCACATCTATGCACAGCTATTGCACCAAATACTTTTTTCTGTAGTTTTCCACCTATAACAAATGTTTCATTTGATAGTTTACTTTATGCATAAAGCTGCTTTTGAAGAAAACCCACAAGCTCCTCTGAAGACAATGTGACCAGCCATGCTTCACCTACATGTTCCTACAGGACAGTAAGGACAGCACCGTAATACCATGCCTCCTGGGAAAGGGTGGAGGGAGAGGCGAGGGAAGAAAGGACTTCATCAAGGATGACAAGAGACAGCTTTAGGGATAGGTACACCAAGATTTGTAGCCGTCCCACCAGAGCATCACCAGTCCCTGAGAAGAGGCACACGTGCCTCACACCCACCTCATGCACGGCTCTGCACACCCAGCCTAAAAACCTGCCCTCTCTGAAAGGGAGATTACTGCAACTTGCAGCCAAAACACAGCAACAGCAGAGCCAGTGCCAACACCAGCACCAGGGCAAAGGGAACCCCTTAAAAATTACAAACTACATAGGGGTGTGGGAGAAAACCTTAATCTGAACTATCTTGAGTTTTCAGGACAAACCTTTGCTCAAGGAAATGTTCCAGCTACAGTTTTGGTTGTGCAATAACAAAAGCAACTCCCACTGGGATGAAGGGCGTACCAGGCACACGAGAACTGCCAACAAGAGGCACCATTCCCCTCTCCAGTCCCGCTCACACCATTGCAACCTTCAGCCTGCCAACCCACACCACTAATGCAGTCGAGACTGAGCCACCTCTTTTCGGGGGGGAGCTGGGGATCCACAAAGAACAGGAAGGCATCAAGTTAGAGACTCTGACGGGATGACAGAGGACCTGGCACACAGGAGCAGGGATGCTTGTGCAGGAGAGGAACAAGCAGGCAGAAGCACACAGTTGGAAAGGAAGGGACTGAAGAAGGTAGGAAGAGGGACCACCATCAGCGGCAGCAAACTACGGGGTGCACCAGTGGTGTTTTGTGCAACTTCACTGTAGCCAACTTTGCTTTACAGAGCAACTTCACAGTTTGCCTGAGGGCAAGGTCAGCGGTTGGGGAGCTCTCTCTCCCCAGTTCCTCTAGATTAAGCTAAGAAAGCCCACACAGACATCTTGTTTGTAGGGAAGGTTTGCACAATAAGGATTGACTAGACATTATTCATTGGACTTACCACCTTCCTCCCATTTCCTGCACCTTCCCACCTGATTTGGTTTTGCCACCTTCCCAACAAGAGCTATTACAATCACACACGAAGGAGACTTGCTCGGCTCTCCAGGGACACAGCCTGCATCCCCTGCCACGACACAGCTGGTATCCTGCTCACGCCTACACCCAACCAAACCAATGGTGTGGGCTCAACTTTCCATAAAACAGGTATAAACTTTTTTTTTTTTTAAATACTGACGCAAATGCATGATTCATTTGGATGTTTTAAACATGACAGAAGAGAAGAAAGTTGGAGTAGATGATGACAATAAGCAAAAATCAAAGACATTGTCTCAAAAAGAGCTGTACTGTGCCTCAAAAGCAAGCCCATGAAGTTTAACGTGAGACATGAAAAAGACTGGGGGGATAAAAGGAACAAAGGATTTTGATAACACAGTTTGACCAGAGAGTGAGGAATAATGTGCAAATGTATGATTAATAGGCTGCTGCATCTCCCAGTGAAGGTCAGACCTATGTATGAAAAAATATGCAACTGAGGAGTTTTTCATTTGCTACTTCAATAATACAAGATCTTTGGAAAGTCTAACTCCTCTCCTTCTAACACTGACCCACCCAAGCCTTCAAAAGTTAGTTTCCTCTGAAAACAACACACAATTAATCACAGTATAATAGTCTTTCTTTTTCCTTTGAAGATGCTTAGAGAGGCAAATAGCTGTCATTCACTCTATATTCACTCAGAGGCAATACATTAAACGCAAATATTTAGAAAACTACACAGCTTGAAACTTAAACCTCAGTGCTGTCCAGTTTCACAGTCAATGTTTAGACTGCATTGTTTATAACAACAACAGCCATGAGCCCACACTTCAGCACAGCCATCGCACTAAAAGGTAACAGAAACATTAAATAGGCACAAATTTCATGTCAGACTCTTTAGGTTATTCATAGTCACTGCAAATAACTCCGCAGTTATTTTGTATAGGACTCATACTTCAAGAGTCTTTAACAGGACTAATGGCTATAAACCAGACTGTTTAGATTTGAGGATGGGCATTTTTTACAATCAAGCAGCTTTGGAAATTGAGGAAAACCCCACACAGTGTCTCTGTGTTCATAACTGGAATTCTTTTGGGGTTGGAGACAGGATTTAAGAAAATTATTCACAGGTTATACACATGGGATTGCATCAAGCACCCCGGAATTTCAAGAGACGCAGAGTTGGCAGTGAGCAGCAGCCTCCCATTGAACTATGTGACCCAGGCGGGCACACGAGCCATGCCGTGTCCCTGCACGTACAGTTCATCCACTGCTCTATATAAATACTATCATTCTCTTTTTACTCGAAAGCTGACACAACAGCCTGGTCCGACACAGAGCACGGCCCTGCAAGCTCCTGCTCCTGATGGATAATTCGGTGCCTCTCCGGCGCCCAGGGAAAGGACTCTGTGAAGTTACTTGCTTGATCAATACTCCAGCCAGCGAGGGTGTAGAGATCAAATCATTTTACCTTGGTAGTATTTATTTCACCGAGGAAGAAAAAGGAAGGTTCAAACGACGGGTGCTGAAACTGGATGTCCCTGCCGCACCGTCCCTTTCTGAGCGACACCCGACCCCCCGCCTCAGCCGGCCGCCCCCCCCCGCGCCGAGGAGCCCCACTCCCACTCCGGGAAGGAGAGCGGCCACCCCCCGGCAAACCCCGGCCCGCACCCCTGCCCGCCGCCGCAGGACGACCCGCACACGCCCCGGGGGCCCGGGCTGCCATAAGGCACCGTATTAAATGAGCAGCAGCACACGGAGATAAACACAGAGTCACCGGTCTCCCGCCTACGGGGCGGCCAAGAAAAGCGAGGCAGGGCTCAGCCGCGCCCCGGGCAGGTCCCCGCTGCACCCCGGGCAGCGCCGCCGGGCGACCCGTGGCCGAAGGACAGTCGCCCCGCCCCGTCCCGTCCCGTCCCTACCGTCCCGCTGGAGGAGCTGCGCCGAGGCGGCCAGGAGGACGGCGAGGAGGACGGCGAGGAGCGCGGCCAGCGCCCGGCCCGCCGCCATCTCCCCGCATGGGCCCGGCGCCGAGGCGGGCGCGGGTCCCCTCCGGTGCCGCTGCCGCTTCCGGCTCCACCTCGCACCTGGCGGGGCGGGGCGGGGCGGGGTGGGTGAAACCCCGCCTCCTCCTCCCAGGCCCCGCCCCCGGCCCCGGCGCGCCGGCGGGGAGGGGCGGGGCGGGGCGGGGGCGCGCGAGGTGGCGGTGGCACAAAGGGTGATGGTCTGGAGCTGAAGGAGGGTAGATTTAGGCTAGGTATAAGGAAAAAAACTATTACGTTGAGGGTGGCGAAACACTGGAACTGGTGCCCAGAGGGGTGGTAGATGCCCCATCCCTGGGAACGTTCAAGGCCAGGTTCAGCGGGGCTCTGAGCAACATGATCTAGTTGAAGATGTCTCTGTTCATTGCAGGGGTATTGGACTAGATGACCTGCAAAGGTCCCTTCCAGCCCAAACCATTCTGTGATTCTATGTTTGGAAGGGCCACGTTTCACACAGTTCTTCTTGTAGGTTCTTCTTGTATCCTGTACCCTGCTCTGAAATGTTTGGGGACTTTGCAATGAAAAAAAACTCTGAGCAGAGACCATCATGACATAGTCAAGAGTAGATGTTTGCCCAGTGAGTAAATACCTTACTAATGTCAGACAGCTCATCTTCTAGTAATTCCATGCGGTTGCTTTGGAGCATTTGTCTTTTTGGCAACACCATTACAAAAACCCAATACGTTTATACTAGCCCACAACAGCACCTGGATATTCCAGAAATGTACATAGGAACATTCACATTCAAAGAAGGAGAAAATCAAAATGGTGTCAGAAGTTCAAGACCTTTTACATATTTAAGACCAAGCTTTAGAGAAGACTGAAGACCCTTTGCTTTTGCTTATTTCAGCTGGAAACAAGGATACTCATCTCTCCTGGGAGATCTTTACACCTCTTTTATAAATAAATCTATTGTTCAGCGGTCTTCTGCATAATACAACTTTTTACTTATCTTAATGAAGAACATGCAATTAAAAGAAAATGTGTATGGCAAAACAAAAAAATCAGTCTTTATAAATGGACACTCTTAATAAGAAAGTAATTAACTGGTTATATGACTGCAGAGAAATGAATGGGCAGGAGTTTTGCAGCCATATGAGGAGGAACAGAATGATTTCTCAGGGGCTCAAATCAGTTCTGATGCTGTTTCATTAACATAACAAAACAAGGAAGGGCTGGGGTTTTTATTTTCTCCTACTGGAGAATTAGGAAAGCTTTTGGCCAATGCACAGCTTTAACTTTATGTCATTTGTGTCTTACCAAGTTTCACATCTTCATAAAATTCAGTACTTTCCCACTGAAGGTGGGAAATTTATAGGAAAATTTATGTCATTTGTGTCTTACCAAGTTTCACATCTTCATAAAATTCAGTACTTTCCCACTGAAGGTAACTCTTATATTACCTTACAATTCCTCTTATCTTTTTTTCCAGATCAAAACATGGAAAAAGCATGGTAGACTTCCTAAAATGGATGTGGGTTTTTGTCTGTTATGGTTCTTAACAGTATTCTGCTGTTTGTGATTCTGATGTAGGAACACAGAACCAGAAATCACCCGCTGTCTGGCTGCTCTTACATTCTCCTCAGTCACCCCTCTGGTCACCAGCATTTCCAAACGAGCACATCATCATCTAATTCCCTTTGTAAGCTCTATAAGCATTAGCTAGCCAGGGTAACATCACCTCTGTGAGACAGCTAAGTTCAGTTCCCTCTGATTTGGAGATGATGGACCAAGGGACAGACAGTCCGTACGACTTCCCCAGTGTGACAGGAGAGTTGAGTGCTCATCTGTAGTGCTGAGAGGGCTCTGTAGTGATGGACTGGCTAGTTATGAGAGTCACTTCCTAGCAGATTTGGATATCTACTGTTGCATAAAGAGTTTAGATAGCTGGATTAAGATGCTTAAAATATTTGGCATGGGAAAGCATGCAGAAAGGACCACTTCAAGTCAAAAACCACTGACTGTCTGTACACATAACTCCATGGAATAAAAAACACCAAAGTGAAGCCATTTTCCATTGACTTCATTAAGGTTTGCACAGCTAACGCACTTCCTTACAGCAGTAGCAATCCTGGTCGTTGTAGTATCAGCTACAGTGAAGGAGTTAACCTCCATCAGCACCTTTTGTCTAGGCATGCCAGGATGCTATAGCAGAGTCCTGGGTGTTGGCAGGGTTAAAGAGTTGTTCCATGTGTCTACCCCAAAACACCCCAGAGTACAGTGCAAATGGAGGTGTACCACTCTCTGTGATGATGCCCCAGCATCTAGGAGGTAAGAAAGCATGCTCTGAAGGTGAATGCTGTTAAATAGATACCCTGCTAAAATCAGACCTTTCTCCTCTGGCTGCAAAGAGTGAGGACTAGAGGTGAAGAATTGTCACTCTAGTGACAAGAGTTGATCTGCTAAGCATAAAAGTAACTAAATCTGCTTTGCTATGACTTTAATTGCTTCAACTTTGTTTTTAAAATGAAGAAAGAAGGAAAACTGGAGGAAGAGTAAGAGACCCTCCCCCTTTCACACATCTTTTTATCAAAATTTCCCTTGAAATAGCTATCGACTTTCACTTCAGTGTATTTTCTTGAGAAAGTGTGATACTCTTGTGATACTGTGAATTTGTCCACGTGTCTATTTTGGCTGGTGCAGCTGATGAAGAATTCCCTAAGTCAGTCTTTTTATTGAAGACAAAGAATTTTTTTTTAGTTGTTCCATCTTATCTTTTTTTGTGCTTAAGACATTGCTGGTTTTCTTTTCTTTTTGGTTATGCTTATATATTAACAGTGATGGGAAGGATCCTGATTTGGTCCCAATGTGGATCAAATGTGAAAGTGTTTGTAAGCATCCCTACCATCTCAGGCTGGAGGCAAGCAAGAACAGCACGTATCATTTTACATTCCTCCTCCCCGCCCTACAGTCATTTCCTCAGACAAGCGTAAGAGTCAGCCGGGTCAGATTTGGGGGCCAGCCTTACTGGATCAGCTTAATGTGGTATGCAAGTCTATGGATTGAAGCTCCCACGGATTGAGAAATAATTGCGTCTGCATTTAAAGTGTGCCCACACGCAATGAAAGCTCCATCAAAACTGGCTAATTTGGCCTTCAGCTCTCATTAGCTTAATGGACAGTGCCCTGGTCCAGCTGGAAATTGTGTAGAAAATCAGAAGGTTTAATCCTTGTTAACATTATTTGTCATTTTCATAGTATTCTTCTGCAAGACTTGAAGTGCTTTGTAGCAGCCGTTTCACATGGGCCATGTATCATTGTTCAGTGGTGAGCTTTACTGACTGGGTGACCACAGAAATGTCGATACACTTCTGAGAAAGAGCTGGGATTAATCATCTTGGAAATGTGAGTTTAGAAAGCGAATCCAGGAAGGAGATAAAAATGGGATAAAATAAGGAAAAACATGTATGTGCTGGCTAGTCAAATATATTCCTCTCCTTTGTCCACGGGAATTGTATCCTTTGCCTGGAAATGCCCTATAAATTACACAAAGCAAGTTACAAGAAAACACTGAAAAGCTATAAATGGAAGCACATGAACTCTAAACCATACTACTTTTGAGGAGCAGATCTCCCGCTTCCGCTTCCTTACCCCCACATTCAGTGTGTGTAACATAGCTAAATGAACACATCAAGACTGAGCCAGTGTTGTTCCTACCAATAGCTATCAATGAGAGATTCCGCTCCCTACTTTTGTTCACCTATAATGAAATCATTAAAGTAATAACCATACAGGCACATGGGCACAGACTCCCACAGTCAGCCCAGGGGAAATTCTGCTGAGGAAATATCCAACAACCTCACACTGAGCAAGACACACGTAAACGTGCTCTTTGTCCTAATGAGAGAAAGTTCACCTGAGTAATTTTTAGGCTGGTGGTTTCTACCATGCTCTGATTCTCAACAGCAAAACAAGCTCAGCAAATCCTGAAACAACGGACTGTGTATTTAGTGCAGATGTCCATGAAGCAGGTGGTAGAAGAGCCGATGCAGTCTCGAAGAGAGTGATCGATATGCAGGTCATCATGCTTGAAACACAGCTGCTGTATGAGATAGCATTTGCTTTCGCTGTGTAAACCAAAACAGCTTTCAGCCAGCTGCGTGACACTCATCCAGCTGCCCAAAGGGCACCAGATGAGTACTCACCCGCACTGGTGAGAAGTAGGGCACTCACTGGGTGTTCTAGCTGAATTTCCAAGTATTTCATGTCCTCTGTTATTAAAAAGATCAGACCAAGCAGCTGCTTTACAACTATATACTGTGGTTATGCCTAAAGACCAGACCTAACACGGGCAGCTTCACCCTAGGCACCGTGCCAACACTGAGAGCGAGCCTTGCTCCTCAGAGCTTGCAAATACATAAGCAAAAGGTGGCAGAAGCCCATAACGGAGCAGAGGATGTGTCAGAGGGAGCAGAACCTGGGGCTGTTGGTGTCTGTATGCACCAGACAGGGGTGAGTGCAGCTATGCTTCACTGGGATCTGATGTACCGGGGTAATTGCTATGTGCTGGCTCTCCAGTTCTGCTGCGGTTGAGAACAGCAATGATGTACAGCACCTGCTTCCCCGTGCTGGAAGGTCAGCTCCGTACGGTAGGAGAATGTTAAAAAGTATAATACAAGATATAGTATAATGCAAGAGCACAGGACTAGCAAATTCCTGGCATATTTTGTTCACTATCTGAGGCTTATTACTGGAATATAGTGAATGTGCTACCTCCTGACTGAGGTAGGCATGGAAATATGTAATAGCATATTTATTTTTTAAGCTGTTTTTACTTACCGTGCTTTATGAAACAATCTATTTCCCTTGTACAGTAGTTGCATCATCCTAGCAGACTAATTAAGACAGAGCAGGTTAATATTAAGGAAAGACCAAAGAACTTTCTATGTTCCCTTGACTCTGTTCAAGAGAACCAAAGTCACTGTTACCTACGCCTCAATCCTAGCAGGAATATCCAGCTATAGTAATATGGCACATCTATCATGGCACTTCAGGGATGTGACACGTCTCTGTTGTTTGTGGCAGCTGTGTGGAGAAGGAGGAGTTGGAGTCTCATGACTACCTCAACAAATATAGCAGGAGATGGGATTTTTATTGCCTGTCAGGTGTACAGCCCCACACGATCTTCTGCGTATTTGTGAAAATACGAGCCATATGAGCACATTTCCACTCCTTTGATAACTTCTTAAAGCAATTCTTCTACTAAAGAAATTCTTCTACTAAAGTGATTCCACAGGGTAAGTCTTCCCCAGTGCTCCTGACCAGGTCTGGTGAGTCACTTCTTGGGAGATGCAAGTGACTCAAGAGAAGCAAGGGAAGAGAGCGAACATAAATGCCAAGGTGCATCAAAGTCAGGGTCCTTCTGAGAAATGCAGGTATGTACTTAGATAATTTTGTAATTAGCATGATCAGTGTCATACTGACACTGGCTCTAGTCTGCTCAAGGCTCTGGACACAGGATTAAGTCTATAGACAGGATAGAATAGAATTTCCCACAATAAAATAGAATTATTTGTAAATACTTAAATTCCGTTGCTTTCAAGTTAGGTACTCGCTTCAGGCTATTCACGAAATAAGACTTTCCTGAGTTGAAGTGTATCTGTGCTGCAGAACACCCATTTGCTGTATTGGGGAGCTACTCTATTACAGCATTTAACAAGAATACGTATGATGCTAAATAAGCAATACAGCTCTGCATGATCTGTCATAATATATACATTACTGATCATTAAAAAAAAAAGAGAAAATAATTAGGCCCAGCTACAATAATGATCCATGGAGTATTTTGGAGTCCACAAATCAGTCTTCCACAGACTGAAGTCATGCAGCACATAATTTTGGTCAAAAGCTTAATTATTTCCAAGTTATTCATGGTGGTTAGATGAATTGTAGGAAGCATAGGGACTGCTTACAGCACTTGAATACAGATTCTGATTAGTTTTTGAATACGAGTGAGATTCAGTGATGTTTGAATACAGGGCTTTGAGCCAAGGCTTGTTACCTGAAAATACACCTACAAAGCACCCCAATAGCTTAAAGAAAGTCTTCTCTTGCCAAAACATTTAAAATGTTCTTGTTGATATCTCTGATTTGACTTGGCAGGTACACTGCACAGCAAGTGCAGAAACACTTGTTACAGCTTGTTCAATGATTTTTTTGCTACAAAACAAACAGCCCTTGAGCAGACCAGTTACCCTTCAGTCAATTAGTTAGCATGGGGCTTTTTTCTCATCATAGCAGTGATGAGAAATTGATTAGACAATCAGGCTTGCTTAAAGATTGCAAGTTATATGTGCAAGGTCTTATCCTGTGATCTTTTGCCCTTTGCCCAAGACTGCACAAGTGGGGCGGGATGGAGCGGCAAATCAGAGAGGGGATGCAAAAATCTGTGCCCTGAGCAAAGGAGGAGGTGGGTCACAAACCGCGTGGTAACTCTGCCCCTGGCTGAACTGCTCATTCAAATAAGGGTTACTCATTCACATAAAGAAAATGAGCAGGATCTATCCCTGAGCATGCTTCAATAAACAGATAGCTTGCAATTTTCCTGTGAAACTGGGTGTGAAGAATGTGGTGCTGTTACAATATCATGGGAGAGAAATTGCTGCCCCCAGTATGTTTTGTTTGTCTTTGGTATAAAGTTATTGCTTTCTTCTTGCTCTCATTTTAAAAGGACTTTTTTTTTAAAAGAAATAGAAGCAGGACTTCATGAGGGGCTGTCTGCCCCCCTTCTGCTTTGTGCTATGCAAAATACAGAGGAAGAAAAAAATGTATCAGCAAGCCACAGTGGCTATTTGGTTTGTATCTATCTGCTCCCAAATGGTGGTCAGGAGTGGTTCAGCATAAAATGTTTTGCCTTGCCAATGAGACATTGTGGTCTGAAAGGAGTAACCTGCTTGCGTAGGAAAGGAGCACTCATCATATATCACACAGACAGGCAAAGGAGACAGAAGAGTCTCGAGGCTCGGGCATTTCTGAGTCTCTGGGAAGAAACCCAATTTTTTGTCAGGGAGAAATCATATTCCATCATCTTTATCTGTCGCTAAGTGAAATCATAACAAACCAGCTTAACAGCAGGAACATTCCTCGACGCTTAAGGACTGGTTATTTATTGCATACTGTATGTATCTGTTTGTCGGTTTATACAGCATCTCTGGTACAGATGTTCAAGCTCTGATAACAAAAGATATAAATAGTATGTGTGGTAAACAACTTGTAGAATAGGATACCACTGCCAAATAACACATATGCCTATATGTACACTTAGCAGAGACGGCGTGAATCATAACATAAGGGACTCCATGGGGAGACCAGTGCTTCCCCATGGCTCTCATGCTGGCACGTATGTAATGGGTCCTTTAAATGTGGGAACTATTAGTGATGTGTCTGCACTATTAGCTATTCTGATAAAAACATAGTAAAGTTGGAAAGAGCTTGAGACACTGAGGTTTTCTCCTTGAGTTGCGCACACGTTCTAACATTCCCATGCCTTCATAAAGGTCTATGGCTTTGTCAGGAAAGGGAATCAGGTGCCTACTGCATAATATTCTGCCTTTAAATGGGTTGTGTTAAGTACTGAAATGATCCAACTCACACAGACACCAGTTGTGCCTGGCACTGACAGTCTTTCCATCACGGATTTATAAAGCTCCCAGGCAGGGGGTTGCATCCCAGGATTTTCTGTTGTCACTCATACCTGGTCCCATTCTGGCACAATATTGGCCATGTCAGGTGGACAAGGAAAAAAAAAGGACTAAGTCAGTGACTAAATACAGTTGTGGACTTTAATGAGATTTTGTGGTGATGTCTGAGGTGCAGTTGCAGCAGGTTGTCCAGGAAACTGAAGCTAAAGTTCTTGTTCCACGTGTAAAACCGCTAAGACTTTCCTGGAAATGTTTAATGAGGAAGAAGCGAGCATATGCTGAAGTTATTTTAAGTTATACAGAATGTACCAAAAAAGTGAGATTCTGCCCAACAGGATAATGTGAAGTGTTAAAGTTTTTTTTGTTTTAGCTGAAAAGTTTGCAGTTAGATACAGTTGTCACCAAAGCCTTGGAGAGTTGGACGCAGTGCTCCAGTGATGTTGCATTTACACTTTGATTGTCCAAGCAGCTCCCAATGCTGCTGTAATGATTTCTGCAGGCTTACAGGGTGCTAAGCTAAGAAGCTGTCATCTTGATTTGTTTTCAGCTTTC
Organism: Strix aluco; assembly: GCF_031877795.1. Classification (NCBI taxonomy): domain Eukaryota; kingdom Metazoa; phylum Chordata; class Aves; order Strigiformes; family Strigidae; genus Strix; species Strix aluco. The sequence goes on along the minus strand of NC_133931.1, from coordinate 152,386,477 downwards.
TAGGAATCCGTAGTGTGTAGGTCCAGCATGCTAACTCAGGTTTGTAGGAGCAAAGTGTGATATATAAAAGCCTGCTCAGAAATGGGGACACAGCAGTCCTTATACTTGGCAGTAATTAGACATCTGCCCATCATTTCCCACCCACCCTCCCTGTGCACCTCTATAGCCCTGCTTTGCCAAGCTTGCCAGCGGGGTGAGTTAACTAAGCATAGAACTTACTGGGCTGTACTGGATTTTGTGTCACCCTCTTCAGATCCTGCTGGCTGACAGCTGCATTGCCTTGTGCAGATGTAGTCTTAGTCTTTCTGTGCCTCAGTTGGCAAATGCTTAACAAGGAAAAACAGCAACATCTTTTTCATCAGTGATTAAATACATTCAAAACTGGGGATGGCAGGGTGTTCTCTGCTGCTGTGGCAATGGAGATTGTGTAAATGTTGAGAAATTTTAGTGTCGGTTGAAGCTGTGGACTTCAGTAGGTCCCTTGTTTTCAAAAGCAGCTGGAGAAGAGGCTGCTGTGCCCTCTGGGGAGAGGAGTCAGGTTTCAGAAGAGCTGAATCCCTGCCCCCAGAAGACAGGTAGCCTGGATGCTGAAAGGGCACGGATCAGCAGAAATTTTCTGTAGAACCTGTTAATACCAAGAACATACAGTCATGGGGCAAGGTCTAACTCTGGTTTTGTGTCCACAGATCATCCGCTGCTCTTTTGGGTACTAACTTTGTAATATATGCTGCTGTACTTCTGCCATAGAGATGATACATTCACGAATCCCCAAGCTTCTACATTAAAGACCAAAATTCAGGTGAAAGGTCATTACTAGAAAATCAGCATTTCTCAGAAGATAATTGCCACACATTGCCAATGGTGATTATAAAAGTACTGTGGGATCTGCAAATCAGAATGCATTTACCTGGCACAGATGCCAGCTTTTTCAAGAGCAAATAAAGTTTCCAGCAAAGAGAATTTCTCCCCTAGGATTTTAGATCTGGACTTCAGAAAACATCTGCTTTATACTAAAAAGGCTTATCGAATCCCTAGGAGGAACACAGTCTAGGTGAAAAATTACTTTACAAAAGTCCAATATATTGGACAAGGAGAAGGCGCTAGTGACAGCAGGCAATGTAAGATCCTTCTGCCTGAAAAGTTTCAACATCTTTTTCTTTCCTGATCACTGCCTGTGCATTCAAGACGGCACCAAGCCCTCCCAAATGAGCCCTTACAGACTGAGCCTGCTCCCTTCCTCCTAGCAAAGCTGTACATAAAACAGGACAAGAGCATATTCTCTAGGACACTGCATCTGTACCATGAATTAATTGTGAAAATCAGTTGGCTCTCACTCCATATTTAGCAAAACATGAATTCACAACTTCCATCTCAGACAAGTACTTTGAGAAATGTAGGTGCAGAATTGTCTCCATTTAATTCTGTAACAAAACACAGCGCAAGCCTTTGGTGTATGCTTTAAATTATGTTCTTTCCCTTGCTTGATTTCATTTGACTTTTTCTTTGTGCTGTCAAATATTCCTGCTGTTCTACACAGGTAGAGTCAGCTGAACGCAAATGTCACCACTGCAGAGAGATCACGCACAAATCTATCCCCTGCTGGAACCTCAAGCCCTCTGTCAGCTTTTTACATCAGGGAATTTCACATTCATGGAAGAGAGTAGGGGCAAATCCTGGCACGATATTTATACCTATGCCCTGATTAGGTGCTTTAAAATTTCTTGACTTCAAATTCTGCACATTTGATTCTGCAACACATTCAAAATAGAGGTTATGGCTGATGTCCTGTGGAGCTAACATGGCTAAGAGGCATCAGGTTCTGTACTAAGAACAGCACAAGGACATCTTGCACCCTTGAGACACCAGAGAGAACAACAGGGTAGCCAGGTATGTTCACATCAGTTTAGGAGAGGCCTTTGGTGCAGGTTTGTGGGGACAAAGAAGGAGGTGAGACACCTTTGCTGTCCCCTCATTCCCAACAATATGCAGCAAATGTAAAAAAACTCTAGGTTTAGAGCTGGGATGCAAAATCAGCTGAAAATCCTAGTGAATGTTCCTAAAGCTTGGCCACTCAGGAGCATTTGTTACACAGATGATAATTGCATCCTGAAATATTCTTGAATATCCTTGTGCTGTTAGATGGCTTTTTTTTGGTGAGCTACACAAGATGTTGCAGCTTTTATATCAGTGGTACCTCCTGATCATGCAGTCATTACTTATACACTGTCCCCAGGAAATTGGTGAGGCCAGCAGGTTTCTTGGAAGGGAGTAGAGACTGTTGGAGTGATTCAGTCTGATTGCTCTGCCAAATGCCGCATTCACTGTGTGGAGGCTGAGTGCCCCTCAGGTTATTTCAGCAAAGTGATAACTTAGGTAGAGTGATGGCTAGTTCATTTTGGAGGGAGACAGTGCTAACTGGAAAGCCAGTTTCTCATTTCTCACTAGACAACAGCTGCAGGTAGAAAAAATTGTTAGTGCCCAACAGTTCACTGGGACATATGTTCCTTTGCAGAAGTCAAAAGTCTTATACAGGTAGTATAAACTGATGCTGGGTCTGCCAAGGGAATAATTCTTGCATGGAGGAATAATGCTTCTTTAATAACAGTCCCTGTTGAATATCTGAAAATATGATGTACAGCAAGGAAATCATCATCATCATCATCATTATTCAAAGAAACAGCTCTGTACCATAGGAGGTATCCATAATATCATATGTGGCATTTAATGGGAGATGTGATATTCATCCATTATCGATTGGAAATGGCACCTCTAGTTAAGATTGTCTGATGCTTCCCTCTCTAAAATTGTTTTTTGATTGCTTGCAAGCTTGTCATACTCTTTGTGCTGAAAATTTTCATGCCAACTATTTACTTCAATGTGAATTCTTTGAGTACATTCTAGCCAAATTTATTTCAATAAACCCATCAATTTATTACCTGTAAAAATATATGGTGAGCATTTTTTTTCAAAAAAGTTCTGCTGTTCACATCCTTTGGAGCAAGAACTAGAAATAGTGTGAGGGTGGTATGTCTGTCCTGGGTTTTCCAAGATTTCCAGCAGTCTGAAAGCTCTTTGGCTTCAGTGGCTGATGCCATGTAGTTTTCAGGTGTTCCAGTTTGCTGAGCCAACAAGCTTATGGCAACAAGCTCTAGAGGTGACGTGAGAAAGGGAACAAGGGAGGAAATGGGGCAGCACTGTCGTAAGTCAGGGTAAAATGTTCCTAGTGGTCTCTCAGGCTAAAACACCAGAACCAAAGTTTTTGACAAAAGTTTGTCTTACCTGAAAATTTCATCCAACCAGATCCCAAAGCAAATACCAGAGAAAATCCCAGGAGGAGATCTGCAGCTCTGTCTTCAGAATAGTGCCCGGTGAGGAAGGCACACAGCTTTGCCCGTCCTGGTGGGAAGAAAGCAGGAGGATGATCTGCTGGCACCGACGCGAGCACCATCCCTGCTGCTCTCTGCATTTAACACCTGCTCCAGGAAGAGGTCTTGGGAGCTCAGGGACCACCACTGCGTATCGGCAGCTATCAAAAGCTGCAGGTTACACGTTGGGAAGTAGAAGAATCTTAATTTATTTTTACTGCACGCTCATGGATCCCCAAAGCACACAATGTTTCTACTTGCATATTTCTGAGGATCAAAACGGCTCACCAGGCTGCCGCAAGTTTTATTTGCAGCCACACATACATGCACCTTCTGTAGAGAGTATATTTGCCATTTATCATCTAACCTTTCCATGGATCAAAGATTGCTTTATTTTCTGTAATTCTTCTTTCAACCAACATTTTAATCAGACAAGTTTCCAAAAAACATGTCTGTTAGAAAGGCTCACTAGTGCTGTGTAGAAGGGCAGAGAGAATTAAAAACAATGAACAAGATCTTCCCAATGCACTTAGAAACGCTCCCAGACTTTTCAGTTTGTTCTCCAGTTTTGTTTACTTTGCCATTGTAAGGAGAATAAGCAAAATTTCTTTGTCATCATTCTTCCCTCCCTGAGACAGAAAGTTATTATCAATACTTACCGCAGCTGAGCAAATAATTAAAAATGAATAATTTATACAATTAATGCAGTCTTTTCTCCCATTTATATAATAACTGCCAGAGGATCACAAATTTCTTTTGAATTTATTCCTTAGTTAAGTTTATTTGATACATCTTAATGATCCTACTGCTCTGTAGATTGAATGTTAATTTTAAGTAATTATTCACATTTGTTAATATGCACATTGTTTTCTAGTGGCTGGTCAAATAAATCAAGTGATGTCATTTTTATTCCCTGGCTGAATAAATCTGCAGTCACTTCCAGTACAAATGTTCATAAATATGAATGCAATGCTTAGTTTTTCAAATAGGCATACGAACTTTGAAAATTCTCTTACAAGTTTATTTGAATTCGGAAACCATGATTTCCCCCATATCTGCAAGCAAATGAACACAAAAGGTGTGACAGCACATCTAGAGTGAATGTATTTAAAATTCAAATGGATATTGGCTTGTGGTTTATTTGTACATCTTTTCCTAGTCCTTCAAGTGCAGCTGATGCATGCAGGCCTCTGCATCAGGCTGCTATATAAAAGACATTATTCCCTCCAGATTCTAGTGTCTTCCTTTCTCTAACGCATTCCCAGCAGATAAACAGCATCCTTTTGTACTGCTGATAGGCATTTAAGAGCTTCTTTAGCCAGTCCACAGCAGTAATGAGAAATAAAAATTACTTTCCTGATACTGTGTGGCCAGACCACAACGACTGCTTTAATGTGAGCTTTTCTTTTGACTTCAGTGGCAGATGGAGCTAGTCCTGACTCCTTTTAGCAGATGGCTACTTTGCTTGGAAAATCAGCATTTCTTTAGCAGCAGCGTGCAGCCTTTATCAGAGGGAGAAGTGTACCCACCTTTCCAAGGTCTCTGCTGTCTTTCTAAGAGAGAGTAGCTTTTTAGTGTTGTAGCAGCTCTCAAAAAAATCTCTTCTCATCGTGGCCCAAAGCTCCTGGGAATGTCACAGCAGCAACAGTGCCTCAAAACCTAAGGTTTAGGGTTTCCTAACAGGTGAAACATAATTATTACTACCAACCCTTGTTCTTAGTGAAAATATCAAGTGTGATTTTAAATCAGTTAGATGCTTAATGTTACTAAAAAAAAGTACAAAACCCAATATAATACAATAATACAACCAATATAATATAATATAACCCAAAACCTATACCACCAGAAAACTATTTTGGTGTGAAATCTACAGGTACTGTGGATGGGGAAAGCCCTCCCTCCACACCCTGAAAACCTATTTACCAGAGGAGTATCTCTGCAAAAGCATGCCCATAGCAATGCCACATATTGCCCTGTTGTGAACACTGGGTATTACTGATGTGGTGGGAGGCTTTGTTACTATGAAAGAGCCAGGACAGCTACAAAATTGTTTTAATTTCATTGATTTACAGATGTAGGCTTGAGAACAGCTGGAACAGCTTCTAGCAGAGGAGCAATACACCAGGAGGTGCTACACTGGCAGGCAGACATGTAAAGAGTGATGATTTTAGCTCCGATTCATGGGTTGCCATGGTTAGTGCAATCTACTGCCCAAAACAACCAGCTCAGGGGCATGCAGGCACTTTGTGTTCAAGTCAGGATTTTAAGCAAGGGCAGCGGGGTGCTGAGCTCTCACCTTGACTTCAGCTTCTCCTTCCCCACCAGTGCAGAGCTCTCTCCTGGCTCCATCCCTGTCTTTCATTCTCTGCAGATTTTTGCCTTGCCACAGATATTACTCACCTGCCCAGCCTTTGTTTTCCCTTCTATTGCTAACACACTCAAATATCCGCTTTACAAAGCACTTCCCCTCTGATTCCACCTCCTCCAACTTACTCACTACATGCTGCCTATCCAAGGGTATCCAATTTAACTTAAGTGCGTCCTGGGATTAATCATGGGAGATAAGCAGGACAGACTTGCAAGGCATCATCTCCTTTGCAAGTCTGACTGTCCTGCTGTTATTTTATTTCTTTTTTTCATTTTGGCTCATTGTTATTTTTGCATTTGTTGTTGTGAGTGCCAAAGCTCTGTTGAGAAAGGCTTTATGCTTGTTTAAGTAGATAAACTAAAGGAGGTTTCTGTGATAATATTCAGGTATCGGTTGTTTTAACGGTCCACTTGCCAGACGAGACAGAGCAGGAGCAACCTCTATTGTAACCTAGGTAGGCTGAGCCCAAGGCAGAGTCTCCAACCAGCTAGAGACAAAGCTAGGGCTCAGTCCCTTCCCTGCTCATACCAAGCCATATCTGCTGCTAGGCTGAACGGATCTGTTTTACCATGCACGTGACAGCAGCCATAGCAACAAGTTTATGAAGAAGTTCAAGGATAAAGTGTGTTGACATAAATTATTCTCTAAATATCAATATTGGTCAGATGAATAAATAACCTTGTTATAGGGGAATCATTTGGTGAGCTCAGGAAAAACTCACTCAAAATACCAGAGCTATTTCTTGCCCATGTATAAAATGAGTAAATAACCTTGAGAAGAAAGGAAGCAACTTTTTTAAAACAATTTTATGAAAATTTCACAGTAAATATTCTGCTTTGTACAAATAGATACCATTGATTTATACACAGACATCAGTTTCTCACTCTTTGGAAACATACATTTGGGACTGATTTAGATAAAACTCTTCTGTTTAGTTAAAAAGACATCAGGGAGGCTATTGGACACAGAGAGGTACTCTTTCCCCCAGTGTTTTTAAACAAGAGGGCTTTGCATTAGTAAGGAAATCGCTGCGCAAAGTGCTCGGTCTGCATTTTCTCATCGGGGGGGAGGGAAGCGCTGCATTCACATGGGGAGCTGCATGCATCAGAGCACCAGCAAGCCAGCCTGTTCATACTCAGAAGCAGATTGCTATGGTCTTTATTTTTTTTCTGAAGAGGGTGCTTGTGCTGAGGGAACAATTACAGGGTTAGCAGGTCTCTAGATAACGATCTTGAAGGAAGCTTTTAGCAGAATAGATTTCCCGTTATTGTAACGCACCTATTCCATGGTTAGAATTGTTCCGGATAGATCCAGTGCTTTCCATTATGCATCGCTCAGATTGCTTTGATAAACAAAGCATTTGCTCACGTTGATTGTAAAGTGAGAAGGAAACTCACACCCTAATCCAATTTAAAATACAGCCAGGAGGTGGATGTTGATTACAGGGTGAATATAGCCACCACCATATCAGAGTAAGCCCAGTCACCGGATTAGAGAACAGGCACCTTGGTACCCAGCGCTGCAGGTAAGGAGCAGTATGTGCTCCCAGTATGCCTGGGAGTCTCAGGGCTACTGATGTTCCTTAATCTCCCTTCCTTACACATTAGAAACATACTCCTCAGTGTGTTTATGAATTCTGCTTATTTCAACCACGTAGAGGCAGGATGGGAAAAATTCATTTTGGTTAAAATGTGAGCACAGAGCAGGAGTCACAGTTTGTGAAAGAAGGCTGTGATTTTAACAGTTAGCCTTGCTTTGAAAAAACTCTGAGAACTGAAGGAAGGGAAAAAAGAAAAGTAGGAGCAGTGGAAGAGAAACAGGGAATTAAGGGGGAAGGGGAGGAAAGGATACAAGAAAAAGACAAGGAAAGGTATTACTGGAAGCAGCATAAACATTAACGGGAACTGATAATCCTAACCCCCACCGAGAACCGGGATTCCTGTTCTAACAAACCTGTTAGAAATAAAAAGGCTCTACTCTCTGTTCAGTTGCTTTCATTACAACACAGAAGCAGGTGGTCTCAGTTCATTTCAGGTCTCATTGCAGTTTCCATATCAAAAAGCCACCTACACCAGCGGCCTTTTTGTTACCAGTGTAGGCACAGATGTCAGGAGCTGCAAGATCAGAGAGCCTTCATCTTACTACAGGCTCCTGCCTGGCCCCCGTCCCTGTAGTGCCTGAGCGGAGCGATAACCCCATCTGACGGATGGGGAACAGAAGCAAAGCAATGCTCGAGTTCAACCAGGCAGCCCATGTGAGAGCGGGGATTGAATCCCCCAGCCCAAGTCCAGCCTGCCTTTCAGCCATCCCTTCTTGGAGAGGTATACATGCACTGTAGCCTTTGTGTTGACTCCTGAAGAAAATACGGATGGTCCTTCTCATAGAAACAAAAGCACTAGGAAAAGACATGTTTGTTTCCTTTCAAATGGAGTCTTACTGGGGGGGGCATTGGTTTTGAGTATCTGGATTACTGCAAACATTACGAACTTCAGATTAAGTGAACTGCCTTTGTTTTCCTTAAGAAATAGGTTTTAAAAACAGTGTAGATAAGATCCCATGAGACCTACTGGCTTGAACTCCCTCTGAGGCAGCAGAGGACAAAATCCACTACTCTGTTTTTTGCCTCCGAGTAAAGCCAAAAGGAGCACGCTTCCGAGAACATGTAATTTCCCCTGAAATCTCATGGCCAGCTACTCCAGATTTGAGCTAGACATGTCTGAAAACCATGTTTCTATTAGAGGCTTGGACTAACAAACCAGCGATAAGATTACATGCTTTTTTTTGCAGGGAAATGTTAGCTTGCCTTAGTAGTGCTCTGAGCCAGGCAGAAAGAATACAGCCAGGTTAGGACAGTGTTGGACCTGCACTAGCTACAGTCCCTCATAGGATGGTGCTTCTGCACTGGACTCAGTTCCACGCAGATTGCACCTCTCCATCTTCCACCTTAGAGCTGACTCTCAGAGTGTGGGCTGAGCTCAGTCATGTGAGGATGCAAAACTCCACAGAGATACATTCCTGGACAAAGCACAGGAAAGAAAAACAGAAGAAGCTTGGAAACTTTTCCTGCACCCCAGTGACTAAGACGTGTACATCATTCTCTGCCTTCTCCCTTTCAGGTCACTACCAACACCAAAGTATGGCTCCACCAGAGGACACTGACCAAATGAGTGCAGATCAGAAGACCGATACCTTCTGCTAGCTTCACATGGAGCAGGATACAGCCACAGAGCAAGACAATAGGGTTTCATTTTTCCCCATAGGATTATCCTGATCTGAGACACCACGAAACAAACTGTGCTGGGGCTTAACGAGGTCCCACTGACGAAGACCAGACAGGTTCAGTGAGCCATGGGATAAGACTCCTTGACAGACAAGGTCAGTTTGTGGCATGCGTCCCTATTCTTGGGTCTGGCAACTTCAACACTAAAGCAGATCCCCAGTGTGGTTATTTTGCTGGTACAATACTGCAGGCATGAATGGTGCTTGACTAACAACATGAAGAAAGTCTTGGTCCTGAGACATTTGTAGTCCAAGACTTTGATGGCGGCAGGGAAGAAATGGGCAGATTCCTGGCCTAAACAGATTTTGCAGCAAGATACAAGCTGGAAAAGAGTAATGCGGGCTAACGGAGTCCACGTGAGATACTTCAGCACTTAGGGGGAAACTCTTTGGTTTTATCACACTCTGCTCAGATAATCCTCTTTTCCTCTGTTTAGCCCATCCCAAAAGCTCATTCCAGCCCTTGTAGCTGTGGACCTGCATTCCTCTCCTCTCGAGCACCAGTATCATCTAGCAAGGCCTGCCTCTATTCACCTCTGATGTGGCATCCCCTTGAGTGGCTGTGGATGCTGATGCTCAGAGGACTAGGAGTACCACAGTAACTACCAGATTTGCTTCTTCTATCTAGTTATGGTGTTAAGTATCATGGCTGATTTGAGGATTTACACCAAGAAAAGCAAGGGATTTGGGGGAAGAAAGTACAGAAGGGGGAGTTGACTGCAAAGTCCATCATAATGGTGTATGAGCTATATATACATACAGAAACAAGCACACACACATGTATATAATATAAAAATCCCAAGCAGTCAAAAATGAGTAATAAAAGACTACTGAAAACTAGCAGAAGGACATTTCTGAAAATAGGGAGACAAATGTAGGAAATGCTTAGTTATTAGCACACACAGACTCTTTGCAGCACAGTTCTTCACAAATCCCCAAAATAAATCTGTGCCTGGAATGGAAATAAATGGAAATATTGACTGTTCTCTTATATGCTCTTTGTCAGCTTCATTTTCCAAAGTGCCCTGTATTTAAAAGACAAATGACTTGACCCCAACATTGGCTTAGTACGATGAATCATAGAAAACTCTGTCTGTTAGCTGGCTTTGGAAATTCCCTCTTTTGTTAGAAACTGAAGATGCAGAGAAAAGCTCTTTGTCAAAATGGTTTGGATACACTTAATCTGACTGCAAGTCCCTTTTTTCCATGTTTTTTGCTTTGGTTGGTCTGTCACATAGCATACATTATAGCATAAAAATAACCCTGGCCAGGTAATAGTTGCTTATTTACCAAAGAGGCACAGTTCTAATTACCATCTGAAATTTCAAGCTTCCACAAACTTCTCTGCAAACCACTTGGGTAAAGTAGCCAGCCTGACCTACAAGTTGTCTGTGCAAAGCTGAAAGCCATGACCCCTTTACCACATCCCTCAGAGAGCCAAGGAGCACCAGCAGTTGCTCACGGGCGAAGGATAACTACCTTATCCTTGCGTGTATCCTTGCAACTTGCAGGACAGAGCAGGGTTGGGTGTGCCATTAGATCCAGGGGCAACCTCTTGATGTTTGCAGCAACCTTCCTTCACACAGCCAGCAATGTACCCCTGCATGGAGACCACTCTGCTGCTAGGGTCTGGGAGCAGAGCTGTTTGGGTAGACAGCTCATGACCTACGAGCCAGCCTCCCTGGCCTAAGGTTGTCTTAGGGAAGCCAGCCCGCACTGATAGTTCACTTTTCGGCTGCTCAGAAGCCACCATTGCCGCACAATAGCATTCTCTGGTTTCTAAATCCCAGCAGTTATTAAAGCTTCCCTACCTGGTGGTAGTTGCTAGGCAGGAGGTATCCTGCACGTGCTCCGTCACTGAGGTCAATTAAATGATATCCTCAAGCAAGCTGCTTTGAACTGAAGCCTGTGTGAAAACAAAGAGACAAGACCTTTGTTCTCTTCATTAAAGAATGATTTGAGATGTTGATAGAGATGAGCCTTAGCCACAGCTTTTAATTTTCTCAAAGTAGAAAGGAGGTTTGGACAATAATTTTTAGGACTAAGCAAGGACACTGTACTTTTAAAGAGAAAGAAAACGCATCCAACATAATGTACGTCATTTGAAAGAGCAACACAGAAAAGTCTGGCCACCCTCTCCTTCCCTGCATCACCTTTTCGTCTGAAATGAGTATCAGTGTTGAATGACACCATGGTCCATACCCATGAAAATGTTAGGTTCCCTACCTGTACCGACAGAAGGAGGCACATTTCTGTTCAGATTTGGGATTTACTGCAAGAGAAGGAGAAAAATAGAAGGGTTGCTAAGGTCTGAAAGAGAGAGTGGAGCAGAGAAAGCACAAAGGGGAAGGAAAAGATCATGGGTAGGCTTAAAGGTAAGGAAGTTTTCTCACTGATAATAAATGTGCCAAGGAGGCTGAATTGATTTTAAAAGGTCATTGGAGAAAAGTCACATGAAAAATGTTTTGATAATTGAAATCCAAAGTTTTGTTCATATTATTTCATCCTGGATTTCTGTCAGCAGAGCCAACCAGCTTCTGGGCAAGCAGCACTGGAGCTTGTAAAGAAGCCTGTCTCAGAGCCAGGACGTCCTGGAACCCTGCTGCATGCAGCTCTGCACAGCTCCCTCAGGCAGACACAGCAGGCAAGGAGCCTTGGACTGGCCAAAAGAGTTCAGTAACCTCGGGAACTGCTTGCCCTGGGATTGGGGCAATACCCAGGACTCAGCTAAAAAAGCTGGAAGTGGGATTGTAGTTGAGGTTTCCCTCATTTCAAAGCCCCTGGATTTCCTTTCAGCCCAGCAGCCAGAATTTTATTTTAAAAAATTAACATTGTAATGCTAAATTTTTTTTTTTTTTTTTTTAGAAATTACAAATCTGGAATGTTAATGTAACAAATTTTCACACCTCATTCAATCCCAGTGGGTACCTAAATTAATTTTTTAACAAATAATTTTTTTGTCAGTGAGAGACAGCTTAGGAGCCACTATTCTTATTCAAGTTTCATGTTGAATTTATTGAATAATTTGGGCAGAAAAAATATTTAGAAAATATCAGATCATTTTACTTTGAGTTTTTGGTGTTTCATTCTCCTGCAGCATTGAAAAGCTAAAGAAAACAGAGGAAAACACTTCATGGTGTTGATTCCTTCACTAGGTTGGGCAACGGTGTGGGAAAATCCACATCTTACTACTCAGTGAATTGGAAACTAGAACCCACCTGCCCTTCACCCACTGAGCCTGGCACCACCAGGTTACGGAATTGCTGGCTCGGTGTAATTTCAAGTATTTTAGTGTATTCTTAAAGAAATGTATTTTGGAGCTACAGCTTTCACCTCGGAGATGAGGAAGTCCAATTTTGTCCTCCTACAACGAGGCTGTATCCCCCAAATGCTAGGCTTCTGTGGGAAGGGGGAAGAAATATCATGACCATGTCAGTCTTCAGTATCCAGAACAAACAGTGTGATGCTGTACCTGAATATAAATAATTTTGGAACTTTTTAAAGAAGCAGGAATGCCACCTTTCCTCTTGCTCTCTCCCAGCTGTGTTCCACCTCCTCCTGCTCAGGCTGCAGCAGAAGCTGTTGAAGACCTCTGTGAAATGCTTTATAAATGTTTTCATTTAACCTGAAACACAGTTTTCTCAGTCTTTTCTTTTGGTGTGAAAAACAATGCTTGATTTTGGGGTCACTCCAAAAGGGATCTCTCTTTATTGTATCATAACTCTGTAGTAATACAGTGCATTATTTCATTCCCCCTCAAACAGCTTTCTACCAGGAAAAAATGAAACCTTTAGCCTTCCTTTGATTTCTGTGCAGGCATCCTGCTGGTGATAGTAGGCAATTAGCTATTTGTCATAGGGCAGTAGCATCCTGAATGCATATCTCAGCTGGTGAACCATTTGTCTTTTGAAATCTATGGTCTGCACCTTCTGGATATAGTTGACACCCCAGCCTAACACACTGGAGTAACAGGGGCTGTCTGTAGTCATATCTGCAAATATCAAATCTGCATATAAAAATGCAAAATATTTGGATCCATGGGCTTGGTTCTGACCCAAAAAAGCACAGACATTTCTTCCCCAGTCCTCCCCTCCCTCTGAAGGACCTTTCCCAGCTTGCTGTGCCTGTCATGTAGAGCAGAAGGCATTCATGGATTCTTTCAACCAGGCCTAGCGCCTGGAAAACCACAGCAGCGTTGCCACAGGGTACTTCTTATTGACTTCCTTTCTCAGCAGTAGTTTTCAAGGGTCTTTCCTCAGTGCTGTGGAAGTCCTGACAAGTGACATGACACAGGAGACCTTCAAACTGCTGGAAAAACCTTACGTAGAAGCTAGTGTGATTTTAGAGCCAGAGTCAAGACATAGTTTGCTCCCATTTCTGGGGCTGCAATCCTGCCCTAGCAGAAGTGACAAATGTTGCCCATGAGAGGAGACTGTAGTACACGAAGAATCACTGGGTAAGAAAACAAATGTCAATTATGTAAGCTAAAAAACCCCAAGTGAGTACACAGAGAAAATCACAGGCAACTGCTGAATTTTCCTGCTACTGCATCGCACTCCTTTTTACTGCTAGAGCTTCCCGTAAGAAGAGTTAAGCTACTCACATATGTAGAGATTTGACAGGGTTTTCATTTTTTCTGCTGTGCCAGAGGGGCAGGTGCCAAAGGATCCTGACAATGGTTTTATCCAGCTTTAAACATGAAGCGGAACAATAGCATTCTGGCAAGGATGCTAAATGGGGGAGTAATTTCTCATGCAGCTTCCTTATGCTTCCCTTTTTTTTGCCTCTGGACAAGCCACTTGACTGCAGTCATCTTTAGTTGCCTTATTTTTGTGTTAGAGACAGAAATATCTGTGCCACGTTTCCATGCCTACTCATATTTACAGAGTTCGTTCTGAAATCCCAAGTTGAAAAATCAAAGGAAAGGGTTGCTAATAACGCAACAGCAAAGCAGTACACCTCCTGCATCCCTTGTTTTGCCCTGAGTCTTATGTCCCAGGAGAACAGTTATTCAGAAAGGGAGGTCAATAAAACCCTAAAGACAAGCTAACTGAACAGTTCGTTATTTCTTATAGTCTTTAATGATGTACAATGACATGAAATTGTTACCATGGAAACTAGTTTAACAAAGGTGTTATATGTGCTATTTCCAAGGTTCAGTCAAGGCTCCTGCCTCTACCAGTGAAGTCTGTTAGAGGAGGGGATGACTTTTCAGTGTCTTCATGGGTCAAACAACAGCTATCTGAAAATCCACACTCCAGTAATTAGATGTTTGCCTGACTTCACTCAGATAGAACATCTATTGTTCCCGGCTCCTTCCTTTTTACGTAGTCAGCATAAATTTAAGATACTATTAGTTGGAGACCCTTTGGGAAATGCTGGAATTGAGTATAGCATGAAACTGGACCTACCAAATCAATTATTTTCTATTGGTTTGCTGCAGGCTATTTTAGAACAGAAAAGATATGATTTGGACTTTCAAGATGGAGTTCTTCACTTTTGTTAGATGCTGAGAAAACAGAACATTCTGCATCATTAGAGGTTTGATGATGAACCTACTCTCATAGTCAAAAGATATATTTCCATGGAGCATGCTTCTGAATTCCATCTGGCATTTATAGCAGGCAATTTATTCTTCATAGAATATAATTTCTGTTATAGTCTATTCCTATTCTAGTCTTCATAGAATTATATTAAATAGCATGAAGAGAGAGGAGGCCTTTGGCAGTCAAGACTGGGAGATTTGCTCGGGCACTCCAAAAGTAGGAGTAGGTAGGAACAGTGGCAAGATCATGTTGTACCAGGGTGAGCACAGCCCTGCAGGAAGACCACAGAAGCAGAGGTCTGCTAAATGCAAGTTATGTAGGTATGCTATGCCCAAGAATGGACCGCCTCGGGAAGGCCGGCCTGCTGAAAAGATCCCTGATGACACAAATTTGAAAGTCTAGAAAATGAGACCTGCAAGGATGTGTGGTTGTTTAGCCAAAGAGAGCATGGAGGAGTGATGTAGGAAAGGTCTTTGAATACTTCAAGGGTAGCTATAATCAGGAAGGGACTATTTGGTTTGGGGCAGGGTGTGTGGTGAGAGGGACAAGGAATAATGCGTTTAACTTACACATAGTGAAATTTAGATTTGGTTTTAGGGGTAGGATTGATCTAAGCCAATGTAGACATCTACCGTGTAAATACCCCATCTAGGCTTCATCCATAACAGTGGAAAGAAATAGTCACTTGCAGAGCACAGATCATCTCACCCTAGACATCTAAAGTAGTGCTTTCACAATACCTCATGATTTTCATCCACAGCAAGGCGAACATGTTTCTTGCACCCAGTGCTTCCAGAAACCATGTTCTCACAGCCCTAAACATTCAAGTTTGTGAACGCGCCGTGTACGTGGGACGGGGTGCCAGGGGCTGCTAACCCCGCTTACGCTAAGTTTGCCGAGATACAGAGCAGACCCAGGAGCAGGCTGAACTGCTACAGGCAATTAGTGCTGTGAGCGCAAGCCTGTATTTAGCAGTTGTAGCACATCACTGTGAGTGCTAATGGCCATGTTAGAAAGACTGCATGTTTATACAGAATATAAATGTCCCTGTTTCCTGCTGTCATGTGCTGGGAATTGGTTCTGGGTCATGCTTCCTGTGAATCCTTTCAGGAGGACAAGGGCAAGAAAGGAAAAGGGAACACCACCTTGGTGAAGGACAGGTTTTCTCTTGCAGTCCAAGCTGACAGTGTGGCACAGATGTCTGTGCAGCATCATGGTTTTGGAGATGTGGAGAATTAGTGTGTGATGACCAGGTTTTATATAATCGAAGCAAAATTATAGCTTAGGTTGTCAGAGGGTAATAAATTAAATGACTGCACTGCTCAAAATAATACCTTCCCTTCAGCAGATTGAGTTCTGTACCAGAGATGCTCTTTTTCGTTTTTATGTTACACACACACACACACACAGAGCCTGTCCTTTGCCCATCTCTGTTCTAAACCACAGAACTCAAAAGGGCTAAAGGTTGGTTTTAATGATCTCTTGATGAAGTGTAATGGAGGGTACTTTTACTGCTCAGAAAGTCCAATCCCACAGCAGATTTTACTTACAGAAACACTCTGAATGTTGAGCCACGGATAAGCCACCCTGCCTTTGAGACTCTGGCAAGCTTCTATATATTTTATCAGATACAATAAATAAATACCAACCAAAGGAACAAAGAAACAGGCAGGGTCAGTACAGAGAACTCAGGTCAGCACACTGGTACTTGTAAAACATGGTAAACATATGTTACACCACCAGCACAGGCATTAAATCAATACATGAGAAGATGAGGTGTTATCAGGAGGCAAGCAGCTATAGATATCTTCTAGTTTAATTGTATTTCTGCACCTCTGTAAGCTATTAGGGGTGAGTAAATATGCCAGTGTAAAGGCTTAATGATGACTTACTCTAGCGCTTCTGTAACACTTTCCATCTTCGGAATGCCACCCGTCTGAGACATGTAGGTAAATATTAACCCCGCTCCACGGCTGACTTATAAATAAGCTATCAGCAGGCAGTTTATGCTGGCGGGCTGCAGAGACTAATTTATAGCTCAGCCATGGGGAGTCACTTGGTTTGTCTGCACCTCAGAGTAATTTCACACTGTCACTAGTCCTTCTTCAGCCTGTGGATGGAGATTTCATTATCGGTCATCTCCTGCGGTGGGAGGATAACGGATAGCTGGCTGCAGGAGCCCCACCAGATTCCTCTCCTCTGGATTTCATGGCCAGTCCCAGGCTGCTTAGGTCCAGTCTGCCAGGCCAGTTTGTCCCCCAGCTTCTCAGCAATTGCTAGGGAGAGCCAGGGCACTTTGTTTTACCTTTGGAAGAGCTTTCTCTTACTTGTCAGAGGAAAAAAGGTCCTGACCTCATCTTCCCCAGTGTAAATCAGGAGAAATGATGCTGAAACCACTGGGGTTGAAGCATTAGGGCCAGAGTGGTTACAAGGGAATCAATTCCTTATTGTTTATTGATCATGCAGGGAATCTGATTCTTGCTATGTTACAAAGAGTCAACCAGAGAAGAAAGGACATTTCATTAAAGAAATAAACGTTTGGTGCAGATTGTTCTAGAGGCTAAGAGACTTCATAACAAGTGATTTATCGCCACTTTTAACATCTTCCCTAGTAGGCTAACAGCACTGTAACACACTTACAAAATCTATCATTTCCTAACTAGCTATAAACAGTTAAAAAGCTGGTCTTTAAAGGCAAATAGGTGATGCTTTGTGGACACTGGCTTATTGGCATAACTGTTCTTGCTGCCTTGGAAACGGGATGCTGCTGGTGATCGTGGATAGGTACGCAAGGGCTGTGGGGTGGGTGGCACCCAGCACAGCCACACGTGGGGTGCTGCCACGGGCAGCCCGGCTGTGCGGAGCGGGAAGCAGTCCGCAGAGCACAGCAGGACACAGCTCTGCTCCCATGGGGGAAGAGCCGTCACCGGGACTTGGTTTGCAGGCTAAAGCACACACATACTGAGGTAATAAAACTGATTTGGGTAAGACTGTTTAGTCTGTATATACTGAGATGTTAATGGTGCTTTATGCCCCTGTGCATTAATGGGACAGCTGGTGAATGCACATTTTAATTCTCTTTCTGCTATTTAACTTGCCAGTGAGTCACTTCTGCTCATTGCACAGGCCAGTATTCAATAGCATTATTAGACAGTGTGATTACATCATAAATCACACTGCTGTTAAAGCAAATCCCTAATTCTGTAGAACAAATATAGATGTGTCCTGTGAATACCTGTATGTCTCTAAGTGTCTATGTTGTCTGAGAGTGAAGGTTGTATTTGGTCTGATTCTTCTCTGATGTACTTTAGAGAAATCACTCATTTTAGTCGCAGTGGCTACCTAAACTTTTTGTTTGCTCCTTTTAACTTTCTGAATTACTTACATCCAAAATGAATCATGAGTCATGATGAGGTGAAGAGAAAAGCTATCTGCACTAAAGGAACAAGTCCTTCCATCTTCCAAGTCTCCCATCTGAAAAACTTGAGTCCCAAGAGTCAGGTCAGGTACACGGTACGGCCAGGAAGCCAGTAGTGAAGGATGCAGTCAGAGATCAAGCCGGATCAGGTGAAGTGGTCAGGAACAGAGAAGCAGGTCAAAACTAAGGGGTTCAGAGGCAGAAGCAGCACACAGAGCCAAAAAGCGGGAGACTGGACCAACAATCAGTAGCAAGAATCTGGAGCATAATGGCAGCCCAGAGTCAGGCCAAGCAAAGTCAGGGCCTTCCAGTAGCCCCCCAAGGACAGTCTAGGGGCTGGAGACCAACTGCAGCTCGACTGCCTGGGACCCACAGGTTGGGCTCAGAAAGCCCCTGACATTTTGGCTGGTCAAAAGTCTTTGGAGGAATGGTGAGCCAGTCAGAGACCTCCAGCAGAGCAGTGCAGCAACCGCACCACGCCGGTTATGTTGCATTGTGGTGAGTTGGAAGGGTGCAGCAGAGTTGAAAACTCAGTGGGGTTTCTGTGAGCAAGCATGATGATGATGCCCCGTGCTGGGTATGCTGCTGGGCCACAGCCTTAGGTGTTGACTTGTGCCTGCAGCACGTCAGAATGGGCCTGCTGAAGTTTGTACAAAGAGATACTCATGTTAGCATTTGCAAAGTCTTTAGTAGTCATCTGCTGCCCACACCCTCACATGGTCATGGTCAATTCCGTGAGAATCATGTTACCATTCAGATACTGTGTGTTCATCACAAAGGCCCAGTTTTCATTAATACTGCCTCCAATTATTATTTAAACACATTTTTACTATCCATCTCATACATTTTTACATTATTTTTTTGCATTTCTTAATATGCAGAAGATAATCTGATTACAATTTTGACCTTTAAACAAGGCATGGCTTTTTTTTAAAATGCTATTTTCCATATAATGTACACATAAGCATAACCTTATTAGACACAATTTCTGGTTATTAATGACATGAAGCATAAATATCCATGCACAAAGACTATAACTGAACACACTGCTGAATTAAAATACCAGTCATGTTAGTGCTAATCGCTCAGACCTTTGGGCACAAGTAATGCTTACGTAACAGTGTTGGAGCCAGGAATGGATTCCTCTGTGAGAACTACAGTGGAGGTTGGTTTATCTTGCCTTCATCTCCTGACAGGAGCTTGGAGAAAAGAAAATTCAGGATATGCAACGAAACACATGACAAGAATATACTCTTATTCAAAACCATTGTGCATGGAGTATTCTGATATGTGGGTCAGAGAAATGAGGAGATGATCAAAGTTGTGGTGGGGTCTAGAAGCCAAACCTCCAATGGGGACAAATAGCTTAGGGAAGGAAGTGTGAAACCTTGAAAATGCAAGAAGCCCGGAGTACTGGAACAGGCAATGTCAACACAAATGCCCTTCAGCCATGACATTTGGATTCCATTTGCACAGCACCTTAAGGTGCAAACAACTGCAGAAAATCTTACTCGATCGAAACGCTTTTTAAAAATTCTGGCTGCCTCAAGGAGCTAACAAACTGAAGACTTTGCTTTACTGATTAATATTTGTTAAACACCCAAGGCACTCCCTGGGCAGTCTGGAGAAGAGCAAAAGTCAAGAAAGCATGACTGAGCACATGGAGTTAGTCAGAGCAGCTCTAAGTGCCTCTTTAGACCAGCCCAAACACATGGCGATTTTGCTGCTTTTTCTGAAGCAGGGCTCACACCAACAGCCACATGAGCACAATGTGGTAACTCTCACCAAGCAGCCACAAGAGGAAAGCAGCTTCTCAGACATGCCCCAGCTATTTGCTTCATGGACACGTACGTGCCCACAGCTCATGGATATGTGCCCATGGCTGTAGAGTTCTGACTCCGAAGTGGCACAGAGGTTACCTTGCAGCGGTGATAGTGACTGTTGCCCTCAGCCCTTGGCCTGCCCTCTCTCAGAACCCCAGGAGAAGGCTCAGCTGTTTCAGCTTAGCATGGTTAACTGGCACGTACTGCAGTGCTGTGGAGTGGGTCAATATGTGGTACTTATGGAAAGCTGCACTGCTGGTACTGTGCGGTACTTTCCATCAGTAAAGCTCTTCATGGGATCTATTCTTTCACTATATATATATTTTCTATACTTGCTCTGAAGTAACTCAAACCCCTAAGTTTCAGTTCTCTGAAGTAACTCAAAATCCTGCAGTAATGTAGAAACTTATACCCCTCAACACATTTATTTATTAAATTCATCAAATTCTAACAATACTACAGTAATGTAGAAACTTACACTCCTCAACACATTTATTTATTAACTTCATCAAATTTTAGCAACTGTCAAAGTTTAAATTAAAAATAGAGGAGCTGATACATCTGCCTTTCCTCACACTTTATCCAGACTGTTCAGTGCTTTGAACTGATGAATAAAGATCAATTTCTTAAAATCATTGCAGTGAACATTGATTTCATCCTTTTCTGAAGTCACACTCCACATTTTAGAGCAGGCAGCGTAAGGAAACCTCCAGCACCCTCTGTTCCTGTGCTAGCTCCAAGCCTAGAAGGATTAGTATTGCCTGTAGCAAGTTTTTGCTGAATTACTCACATATTACATTGCTTCCTAAATAACCAAAACTATAGACATGCTGAGCAAAAACAGACAGTATGGCAGCTGTAGGAAATAAAGGCAAGAAAATTAAGATGGTCAAAGTAAAAGAACATTCTGGACCTTTTAAATCCTAATTCTCAAGACAGACTTATAGGTAGATGAAGTATGCTTATATCTTTGAGGAACTCAGAGTAGTAGTTTGAAAATATTTTATGCGCATTGTCATGAGTAATTGGTTTTACCATGAATGTGGGATTGGAAGATAGTAGGAAATAGCTAAGCATAACTATTATTTGCCAAGTAATAGCAGACAACACATGCTTGGGAACTTGCTGTGAATGCTTTCTGTTGCTACAGTCAACCTGTAGTCCTCAACACTGAGGATTCTGATATTTTAAATATATTACAGAAATGCATTAACTCTTTGATGTTTTCCAGCTTATGAGCTCTCTGAATATCATTGTTAGAGGGATTTAACTGGGATTTTAAGCAGTTTTTTGGTCAGAAACATCATTAACATTATTCATCATCATAGGTTTCTCACTATCTTTTTATATGTAACAGAAGAAAGACAGCAATAGAGACAAGTTCATAGCCATGCAGATTCTAAAGATAGTGCAGTTATCAGCTGAATCACACGTAATTTGATGAAATTAATTAGGAAATTTTCAGAAAGTGATCCTATTCCTGTCACTATGGTAAAAGACCTTCCAATCACAGTTATGCTGGGGCTGTTCTCATGGCAATCAGCAGAGGTTACATGCACAGAAAACAGTTCTTGGTTTTGTTTTTGAAGAACTGGATCATTCAGCATCTGTGCTTCAGGGGGTTTGTTTTTCTTACACAGGTAAAGCCACTGATTTCTGCTTCACTGTGCTCTGCACATGTAGGAAAACAGATTAGCCAATGTTGTTTTGCTTTCTGTACTTTGTGTGTGGGAGGAGAGTAAATCTCTCTGACCCATTCCACCCACAACACTTCAGTTAGCATTGGGCAGCACCGTTATCAATCTCACTAGCTGAATTCGGGGAACTCAAAATTGTCACAGGCATGAAATATGCCAGTTGTAGGAGAAAAATAAGAGTTGTCTTCTTCTGTCTTAACCCAGCATGGGCTGGTGCCTGTAAGTGTTACGATGGCATTATCATGGGGAGAGGATATGAGTCTCTGTCTCAGAACTGAAGATAAGTAAGTGACATTTTAGAGGATGAGTTTTGTCATGGGCAATCCACTCTCACATCAGGGTAGCTAAAGCAAAGCCTATGGAATTACATTTTATATGCAGGGCAAAGAAGCATTCCCAGGTAATATCTACAACTATTCCTAGTCAAACTCTGAAAAAAATAATAAAGCAAACCAAAAAAGGCCTGCAAAACTGAGTGTACATTAAAAACACCAGTACATGGCTCATATAGCACACAGACACTCCTGAATAGCTCAGTTAACGATCTCTTCTGCTCAAAATGGCTTTCAGGCTAAAGCCCCATTCATTTCCTAAATTGTGAATGTGTTTCTTCAGCTGCCCCACATGGACCTATAAGGAAGTCATAGCTGTGGAGCACTCCACAGGCATGGACTGCAGCCAACTGAGGGCAAGAGGAAGCAGAGGTCTTCTGGCAGTGGTCCTCTCCAGAAACTGCTACCAGTACATCCGTATTATTTTTTGTGAGAAACTGCTGCTTGTGTGGGCCTGCTGTAAATTTATTCACAGTAATATCCACCATAACTGTGCTTCCAGGACAGAGGGAAAGGTCATGTGCGGCTGGGGTAGAGCACAGAGGCATAAGACACCTGTCTTCGTGTTCCTAGCCTCTAAATGATCCTACAAATTGATAGTGGGGATTGGGGTGCCATGGGAAATGCCATTTTGGGGAAGGGATGGGATGTTTTATGTAAACCTCATGCCCCAAAAGTGGGTTTCTCTGGGTTAAGAAAATGTGACCCTGCATCATTAAGTGCTTTACATGTCTTTGAGGAAAGGAAAAAATCTTGAGAATTCATAGTAAGTATTGCCTGAAGAAAGTAGTTTCCAGTTTTTCCATTTAGGAGCAACTACATTGCTGGCATAATTAGGCACAGCTCACATTCCCCAGAGAAAATGTGATGAAACACACAGTGCAAGAAAATAAATGAAATAGCCCCATGATTAAATCTCCACCAGCTACCTCCACAACAATTTTTTCATATATTCCCCTCCTAGAAAATACTTCTTACACCTTGGGGGATTCTTTCATATACTTTTGGATTAATGAGAATCTCTTCCAGTAACATTCATCACTTAGTAATGATTTGTTTTTAATATATCAGCTCACAGCAGCACCTTTCAATGGGAAAAGCATTTCCAGAGTACAGCTATTGCCTGGCTAAATTGTGGACAAAATTGTGCGGAATACCTTAATTTAACAAGATGAGGCTCAAACCATGCCCTTAAGTGCAAAACAAGAACAGAGAAGGAATAAAATCATGTTCATGTTTTGCATTTTTATTGTGCTTCACATGCTCAAAATGCCATATGGGATTTAGCGCATAATCCCTTCAATACCAGTATGAGAAGAGTAAATATTAATTCCTCCACAGCTAGAGAGATACACCCGGACATGATGTTTTCAGAAGGCCTGAGCCTCACAAACTCCAGCGTGAGCTGTACATATTTATCATCTTATAGAAGCAGGGCTGTAGTGAGTTGGCCTGGCCACTCAGCCATTTACTAGTAAAGCCAGAATGCAACTAGACCAGCACTTGAAAAATCTGTCAGGGCCTCTGCTCGTACAACTTTTCCATGTGCCATCATCCAGGCAAGGGCCTTCAATTTCTGCAGAATCCAAGATTTAATTGAAAAGCAATGGTTTTGACTCTGTAGTTGCATACTTGAGCTGAGTTCAACTTTAAATGCTGATCCATTCCTAAGTGAGATCACTGCTCCTCTGGATGTGCAGAACTTCCCCAAGGTGAGAGAGAACTACCTTCGGTTAGAGGAGAAGGCGGGGTGAGACACATCCTGACATTTCAATTGAGGATACGTGGGAAAGGTGAAATGTGAGGGCTCCCACGATTCACGAGACAGGGTTTTGGGCAGGTGCATGAGTAGAGGATTATTCAGAGACAGGATTTTGAGGAATTAAGGAGGAAGGAAGCTCTTCAAATGGGTCCGCTTCTCATTTACTAGAGGAAGACACAGTAACTTAGGGCCCCTGCTCAGTGTCTGGGGCAGAAGTGTAGAAGAAGTCCTGTGACCACAGGACAGGTGGGAGAGACCAACTTTGCACTTGTGTTTTGCCCTCAACACAAGGTTTCCTGTTCATCTTTGTCTTGTAGATGTCACAGACCAAAGGCATGAGAGGTATGGTCTGAATGGGTGGGAAGCAGAGTGGAAAAGCAAAAGAAACTGACAGCAGTATTCCTGGAGTATTTTTTTATAGCTCGATAATAAAAGACATACTTGTGGGAAAGACAGGTGAGAAATCTGCAGACAGAAAATGTCAAAATAAAAACATGCTGTGGAAAGAGAGAAGGGGAAAGGGAGATAGTAAGAAACAACAAATCTTAAAAATTATTACTTTTCAATGACAGAAAACAAATGCAGTGAAGCTTTGGAGACAACGAAGATAGAAAGTATTGGCAATATAGATCAGAATGCTATAAACAGCATACCAGCACATAGTCTTATCAACAGCAGTGGCCCAGTCTGGGAAATACAGTCACACCAGCATTACTTCAGTTCAGGTGAAAAGCTTTAATACAGTTATGATGAACATTCTTGCGCTGGACAACAAGAAACGTCTGTTTGACATGGATCAAAGCAAGATATGATGGAAGAACCATATCCATTCTATAAAAACAACCTTTACCATGTTTTCCTTACAACCTCAGAGAACATCAGAAGCAAAATTAGAGTACACAGTATATGCAAGAGATTGCCTTGCCATTTCATTGTTTGATTTCCAGCAATATGTAGTGATTTCTTTTCTTTTATTTACAGTATGGTGGTTCCACTCCTAATTTTTCTCAAGCCTCCCATTTCTTCCCAGGCTCTCATTCTCTTTTGCCATCACTTTTGCCATTTCAGGCCAAAACTGCAATCAATTATTCAAGCAAAGCACTGAAAAATTTGACTGAATATGAAGTACGGAATCAAGTTCCTAATTCATCTTGTGTCAGCTTTTTTTTTTTCCTCTATGATCTTAACCACTGTTTTTTTCCCAGTTGATACTTTGCAACTTCTTTGCAGAATGTGCTGGCACCTTTACTCTCTTTTGTTCTTTTTCTATGTCTTTTGTTTCCTTTATTCCTCCATGCTCTTCTTCTGTATCTCCATTTTAACCACTTCTATGTTGCTTAGCAACACCCAGAATGACAACAACAAGGTAAGGCCCCACTGCTTCTAGCAAGTCTCACCTTACAAGGAACAAAAATATAATTTAACTTCACATTACCAGTGAATTCACTTCCTCAGAATGGCATTGGTCTCAAATTCATGTCTCATTAATCAGATTTTTTTTGCGAAAGCTAAGAACAAGTCAAACACACAGAAACACAGAGTGTTTCATAGGATATTGGGATCTTCCAGTTTTGTTCTGACATAGTTAACCTGTTGAGATAATAAGAAAGCTAAAATGAGAGATAAGGTTTTAGATCCTGGCTTTCCCAACATGCCGATCCAGAGACTCCGATTGTCATATAAATGATCAAACTGCTACACTCAGTTATGAATCCAAACTTTAGAAAAAGTTGGAAGATGTTTGGATTTTGAAACTTAGTCTGGGCACAAATCTAATTAAACACCATCCAGTCAGTTCCAGTAAACATCTTTAATATCCCAAATTTTATACCAGGCTGCTTTCTCCCTTGGCATAATAGAATAGAAACAAAATGAATAGGCTAAGATACTTCTTTTTTTTTTTTTTTTTTAAATTTACAATTGTTTTGGACAACTTAGTTAACCAGAATTATTATGAAGATGGGACAAGAAATGTGCCTTATCTGTCACAAGCTGTTATCAATTTCCAATCACAGATGAGACTTTTTTCCCCCACAAAATCACTTTTGCAAGGGGAAACACTTAAACCCACTTCTGATCTTCATTGAAATGTTCTACTTTTGAGGGGAAAAATGGAAACTGATATTTTTGTTTAAAAAATGTTTTTAAAGATCAGCTACTGGTTTTAAAGATTTTTTTATGTTTTGAAATCTGAATATGTTTGGGATTTGATATGTACACATTTTCCCAGAATCATTAAAAATGTCTGTTGAAAAATCAAGGTCTTTCCCTGAAATAGGTTGAAAAAAAATACATTTATTCAGTAAAATTCCTTGAAAAATAACTGGCATTTTTGAACTCGCTTCAGAAAGAAGTTAATTTCTAAACTAGTGAGGCTCTACACTGGACTGAGAAATCCTGTCTTTGGATTTATAAACTATGTGTATAAAAACCAGAGAGGAATAAGAATATAATACTTACTCTCATAGCTAAATATCTATCTTTAAAATAGATTCTTTGATCTTCAGTAATACAAAACTTCAGTTAACGGCTTTTGTTCAGCCCCTGGGATCACGCAGTGTCAGCCCTGCAGATACTTTTATTCAGCAAACAGAGGTCACAATGAATAATATTTACTCAGCCAACTAAGGTTTTTAATTAGGTTTTTTTAGGGCCTGGTTCAGTAGCCCTTATTCATATTGAGTAATATTCACTGCACAAATAGGACTGCTGGGGCAGTTGTATTAATCATCGAAAGCACTGGTGAACTAAGCCTTGAATAAATAACAACTCTTACATTTATCCAAGTATGGCAATTTTGCCCGAAATACCCATGTAACTCCTGACATACAAAAATGTTCTTGATTACTGATGGCCTATTAAACAACAGCATGCTTACATAATATATAATTATTATTATATTGTACCACATTTTTATATTTTTATTATGGGAATCAATGTGGCACCAAAAACTGTGACAGCAAAACTGTGTCCATGATAAAACTACATACTTGTCTGTATACTTCTGCTTCTAATACATCTATAAAATGTAACTAAGAAAATATGCGAGGGAGAGAGAATCAATTCTGAGGTCTGAATATACAGCAAAAAATGTACCAGTCTAACACTAGCATACAAGCCTAGTAGCTTCTAACACTGAATCTCTCTCTGAAGAGATTTCCTGGTTCCTGGAATGAAAAAAAATCATTGTAATATAGTTGAATTACATAAAAAGGAAATCAAGAAACTACCTCTGTTTCTAGCTATCCCTTGCTTTCCAACAAACACACGTACATAAACAAAGTCAGGATAACTCACCAGGAAATACAATCCAACAAATAGTGAAGGAAAACCAGTATTACTTGTTCAGTATTATTTGTTTCTCACCATCCTTTTTCTCCCTTTTGTTTTGACTTTCTATTCTACACAGTAAGTCCTCATGTATATACACGTGTATATATGCATATATATGCCCTCCCTGAGTATATGAAGGATTATATATGGTGACTAATCTGCTCTCGTGCTGACCCTCCTACTGTTTTTAAAAATAAACCCAAATGAATAAAAATGCTTAGAATCACCCCCAGTAAAGAGAAAATCAAGTTCCACTGCCAGTGAAAAAGAAAATAAGACACTTCAGTGTCTAAAGTCGGAATCTAAAACTAGCTGGTGTGCAGATGTATCGTTTCACATTGCTCTGGGCTTGACTCTTTGGGTTTGATTCGATGAAAGCCCCATGGATGCAGGTGAAAGCTCCACATACCTTTTGTTACTCAAAATTGTCGGTTACTTAAGAGTCACAGTAGCAGCCACTATGGGAGCTGGGTTATTGACATTAGATGTAACAGGGACCGAAGAAAGCTCACAGTCTGCATAATGCATTTCCATTCTCTGTTCTTTACAGGAGAAACCCTGCTGCCACCTTACTGAAACCTGAGGGTTCAGGGAGTTAAATCCAGGCTAAACCCTGTGCAGCAGGTAATCTCTGTGCCATCCTGTCACTGTGCCTTAAATTTATCTCTAACACACAGAAACATGGACTGCCCTCTCTCACGCCTACCTCGATGGTTACTGTGATCTAAGGAAACACCTTCCCCTAACACAGAAGTGCTCTCTGCACATTGTGTGAGATCAGTACTCCCTGAAAATGTTGCAGGTTTTTTTGGGTTGGTTTGGTTGGTTGGTTGGTTAATGCCATCCCTGTGTTTTAAACATTTCATGTTTTAGCAGATTTTTAATAGTAGCTCCACTTACAAGCATATTTGTAGAACTACGAGCAAATCCCTCTCTTCTATCACGCTTTTTAAGTGAAGGAGCAAAATTCTGAGTGTGGCACTGCCTGTTCACAAGGTTTGTATTCAAGCTGATATTGGTGGAAGTTAGGAGACACAAACCAGTTTTGGTATACCACCTGGTAGGTGTCTGCAAGAACTGCAAATAATAAACCTTTAATAACTGAAGCTGCCTGTTTCAGACAGTAACACTGTTCTCTTAGTTTATGTTGATGCAATTCAGAAAAAAACAACAGCACATCACTGGTGAAACTAGGATAAGCGAAAAACAGATTCCAACCTTGAGTTTAAGCGCAGGCACAGGCTCCCTGGATGACAGTGAGTACTACGCATCCTGCACTACAAAGCCAGCAAAATTTCCAACGCAAGTTGCTAACTCTCTGCCTAAACGTATCTCGTTCAGAAGAAGAAACTCTCTGCCTAAGTGCATCTTCATTTAAAAGAAGAAATTCTTCCCTGGCATGGCAACTCTTCTGAGGTTTATTCTACATGTAGAACATTTCTCTTTCGGGAGGGTGTTAACTTTGTGTTCCCTTGCTGGCCTTGCCTTTCAGTACGAAGAGGCTTCTCTGTCACACACGGCAAATAAGTCCTCTCTAGCACGTCGCATGTCTGTGCACAAAAGAATTTGTGCAAGGCAGAGACGACACCACGTTTTTCGCATCAAGGAAAGAAAAGCGAGGCTCTGTAAACTAAGCATACAGGGGAAGGTGTCCTTTGGATCAACAGGTCAAATGTTCATTTCTCACGGTGACTGGATCCTCTACTTCCTGAAAACACACTACTGCTATGTTTACTGAAGTGACTTGCCCATTAAGATCAATAGGAGAAACAGTGGGTGTAGAGGCAGCCCAGTAACACGGAACATTTTAAAATCCCGGTTTATTTCTGCTGTTTGTCAATCTTCTCTCTGCATTTTTTTTTCCAGACAGTATACACATAGAACATGCATTTATTTTATTTTGTTCTCAATTTAAAAAAAAAAAAAGGAATCCTAAGAATTTAATCCTTCCAGACTTTTCATCTAATCATTTCCACTAAACCATAGGGAAGAAAACATTACAAAAAACCCAAATTAGTCCCGAGTGAGTTCACGTGTTCCTAACAAATTAAATACATTGATTAATGAGAATTCCTATTGTAAATCTTTCTCACTTAGCTCACATTTTGGTTTTAGAAACTTCAGCTGGACTAATCATGTCTAAGGCAAATGGAACAACTTCTTGGAAGGCTAAACAGTTGGAACTATACAACAAATGGTATTTCAGGCTATGCAACTGTCTGCTCGAACAAGAAAGAAGAAATCTTGCACATCTTTCTTCTTTGCATGCTTGCACAGTGGCAGCCGTAAGCTAGTTCTGGCCCAGCAGCTCCTGCATTCTCTCCACCCCACAGGCTTTCTGTGAGCAACCCTGGACGATATTAACCATGCCTCTAACAAATACACTGCGGCCAAGTTGTTTTTGAGGAATGCACTTTATGGAAGTCAGAGACTTGCCCCCAAGCAGCTTTCAACACATCTCAAAGAGTGAGCCTCACCTTCCCAGGACTGAAACCACCCAACATCAAACCGAGGAGAAAGTCTGTGGAGCGGTGTGAAGTAAAATCACCTTGGAAGATCTCTAGCACAGACATGCTCCCCATCCCACCCCACCCAACCCCGGTGTAGGCATGTGGACCTACATCTACCGTACAGATAGGGCAAACAGCATTCAGAAAGGGTTTGGGAATCCCGCTTTTCCACCAACAACCCTGGTAACATCATCTCACAGGGAAAGAGGAGCTCCACAGCCGGTTTGCAGACGGGGAGGCCAGCCAAACCCTCCGTTCCACCCTGGCGGAAACAGACCAACAAAAGGCTACGGTGGCTCCAGAAAGAAAACCTCTGTATTAAAAGCCAAATAACGCGGAGCTACAATAATAAATACACATTATCTCAACTGGGAAATACAGTGTAAAAGGTTCGTTAAAGTTCAGCTTCAGCAATAACAATATATATACTGCTTCAGTTCTCGATCCTGCCAAAAAGAGACTTCCCTTTTCTGTAAATAAAGAGGAAACCCGCTCAAACTGTATTCATATACAAAAAAGCTACTCCAACTACAACAAATGCGGTTGAATGGGTCGGTCTTTTATTTCCTGCGTTGATGGGGGGGGGGGGGGGGAGGCTTTTTCTTTTTTTTTTTTCTTTCTTCTTTTTTACTAAAAGGTTCGTTTAAAACGGTTATTAAAGATATAAAAGGAGCCCGCAGGCTTTGGTGGTCTCCGGCGGGGCGGGTGGCGCGGCGGCGCTGCTCCCCGCAGGGCAGGGCAGGGCAGGGCGGGCCGGGCCTGAGGCGGCCCCGCGCGCCCCGTCCCGCCGCGCGCCCGTCACACGCTTTAAACAAGAAAAACCCGCGAGAGTCCGGCCGGGCGGGAGGCGGCCGCCCGCGTCCCTCCACACCACACGACGGAAAGAAGGGGAAGGGGGTGTCACCGGGAGAGGCTACTTGGCGGCGGCGGCGGCGGTGCCGGCGGCGGTGCTGCGGCGCTGCTCCATGCCGTTGGGCAGGAAGCCGGCGATGATGGGCACCGGCCAGATGAGGGCGGCCACGCTCCACACGATGATGACCAGAGTCATGAAACAAGCCACCAAGGTAGACTCGATGGGCTTGCGGTTCATCCGCCAGCCCGGCTCCCCCTTCAGCTCCTCCAGGCTGAAATCCAGGCAGCAGAAATTCAGCGGCTCCCCTTGCAGCCAGTACTGGCCAGGCTCCGCCGCCGGCGGGTAGGAGAGCGAGGAGGAGGAGGAGGAGGAGGAGGAGGAGGAGGAGGAAGAAGAGGAAGAGGAGGCGGCGGCCTGGGGCGCGGCGCCCCGCAGGCGCCCGACCCTTCTGCCCCGCACCCAGCTGCAGCCCACGCAGAGGCGCAAGTCCTGCTGGGCTCCGCCGGCCGCCAGCCCCAGGTGCTCGATGAGCAGCGGCGGCCCCACGCGGTGGAAGGCGGCGGAGAAGAAGGCTCGCCCGTGGCTGTTGGTGGAGAAGAGCAGGAGGTCGCACTGGATGCCCAGCGGGCGGCTCCAGCGCACTAGCAGAGAGCTCAGCATCTGCCGCTGCACGCTGATATTGCAGTGCGGGTCCTCGGCGGGCTGCGGCTGCCCCTGCGCCTGGGAACGCTGCTGCTGCTGCTGCTGCTGCTGCTGCTGTTGCTGCTGCCCGGAGGAGGTGGGAGCGGAAGGGAAAGGCTCTTGGCTAGCGGCAGCCGGCGTGCCCGGGCTGGCGGAGCTGCCTTCCTCCTTGCTTGCTGCCCCGTCGAGGTCCATCTCGAGGCTGGCCAAGGAGCGGGAGGAGGAGTTGACAGGGGGCAAGAAGAGCTCTTGCTCCTGCTCCTCCTGCCCGCTGGCAGCCGCCGAGGGGCTCCAGCCCTGGCAGGGCGGCAGGCAGGCGGCCAGCAGTGCCGGGAGGAGCAGCGGCAGCATGGCATTAACTTAGAGCCGGAGAGGAGGGAGAGGAGGAGGAGGAACGGGAGGCTGCATGGCGCTGCCGGCTGCCATCTGGGAAGGCAGGCACACTGCTCTCGCCGAGAGAGCGAGAGAAAGGGAAGGAGGGTGGGGGCAGGCGAGGGGGTGGGAGCGGGGCTGGGGCTGCCGCGGCGGCGAGGCGAGCGAGCCGGGAGCCTGGGTGACGGCAGCGGCTCCCCCCTTCCCCGCCTCCTCCGCCCCCGGCCCGGCAGCGCCCCGCTCGCGGGAGGAGCCGTGCGCCCGGCCGGCCCCGCGGCCGCTCCCCGAGGGGCCGGCCCGGCACCCCCCGCGCCGCTCCGCTCCGGGGCAGCCGCCCTCCGCGGGCGGGCGGGCGGCGGCCCCCCTCCCCTGGGGCCGCGGCGGGCAGCGGCGGCGGCCGCTCTCCCGTGCCGCCCGCCGCCACCGCGCCGGTTCCTTCCCCCGGGCGGGGGGGAGAGCCGAAGCCTCCCAGCTCCGCCGCCGCCGCACCGGCGGGGGCTCCGCGGCAGTTGCGTGTCTCCCTCCTCGGGGGGCAGGGGCGAGGGAGAGGGGCTGGCTGCGGGCAGCGCCCTCCCGCCGCCGCCTCGGGCTGGGCTGGGGGAAGAGCATCCAGGAACCGACTGCACCCACTTTTCATTTCGATTTTATCGGGAGGGAAAGCGGCTGGGAGGACGCGGAGGAAGGGAGTTTAAACTGGCGGGTGGGATGCACGTCCCGGCTCAGCCCCAGGAGCTGCTGCTCCCAAGCCTGGCCCGGGCTGAGGTGCAAGGCATCCCGCAGGCGGGCACTGTCGGTCTCTGTTGCAAAGATTTTAACAAGGAGCCCAGAGCTACCAAGTGTGGTAGCTGTGAGACTTGGCTGCATTTTTCGAAAGACTGCTTTATAATCATGAGAGTCAATAATCAAGCTAGATACACCAGTTCGTTTCATGACCCTGTGCTGGCTATAGTATTACTCTTGACGCAGGTTGAGGCTTGCCGTGTTGCAGTTTGGCACTTGGAGCCCCGGGAAGGGACAGAACTGGATGACACAAATGATGAACATTTCTTAGCCTTTACCTTGGGCAGAGGGTGGGATAGAGTTACATTTTTCTGGCAGGCATCCAGAACTGAGACTCTCTTCTTTGCCTTTGCAGCCCTTTTTTGACACATACAGACGCAAACGGGAGACACGAATACAAAAGCTAGGCTTTCCCAAGTATATATGGGACAATTTATGTAAACGATAGAACTGAACTCCGTAAGGTGCTCCTTTGAGGCTGGCATTGGTCCCGTGTCAGACATGGTCCCACGTCAAAGCGACACATGGACACCTTCTCACTTGGAGAACGAGTTACTGTAATATCACTCTCGAGTCTTTCGGATGAGTGAGGGTAGTGAATGAGGGTAGAGAGTAAATTTTAGATTTGCTATAATTCAACATGAATGAAGGTAGCGAAACAGTTTTCTTTCAAAACCCTTGCCTCAGTGTATCAGGACAAAACACAGAGTTGTTTGTTTCTATTCAAAGGAGACCCGAGCACCAAAATGCAGTTGTGTTTGGTCCCAAATTAGCCCAAAGGATATTGTCTACCAGATGTCTATAGTTTGGCTAGGTTCTTAGTTTGGCTTATTACAGAGAAACATGCCTTATGAAGCATTCAAAGCAAGCTGTCTGGTTCCAGTTCTGGGTTTTTGCTCAGATGTTACACTACAGGTAATACATTTTTCAGTACTATTTCAATGTCTCATATTAAGAGTTCTCTGACATGAATGTGTCTCTACGTGTGTCTCCTGGTGTCCTTTGTCATATCCACAGTCCCACACATTTGTGTGACTGTAATTTTTTTTGTTGTAGTGAGTGTATAGACACAAAACCAGATTAAGAGAGGGCTAGTGTGTGGCAATAATGCCAAAACTGTGACCACTCGTGCACAAATCACGTTGCATTGGGATTTTGGCACAAAGGGCTGGAAATGAAACTAAGCCTCATAAATAAGATTTAGCTCCTGAACACTGTTGCAGTATGTGGGTGGCAAATGTTCTCAGGCAGAGCTTCAGTTCTTTTGGTCTCAACTCCCGGGACCCAGCTGAATGCAGTCAGGGGTATTTGCGAAGAAGTTTGGGGAGGAAGAGTTGAGCTAAGTTTCTTTTCCTGCAAGGAAAGATAACCTGCCACAGGAAGGTTAAATGCATTTAGCATCATTTAGACTACCATGGCAAGGAACTAAAAGAAGGCAATTTATTTCAGGTTGGAGATGCATGGGTGCCTCATTATCTGTTCCTCTTCGTCAAGGAATAATGGAGCAAGTGGGTAGAAGAAGCAGAAAGTATGTTAGATCATTGGTTGATAGCCACTGTCCAGCAGTGCCCTTTACAGATATTTCATTTATAGGTCTATCAGATATAATTAATCTCTGCATGGATTCAGTCATTCAAAGAGGTTGCAGCACACTTGAAAACTCTTTATAAGTAGTATTAATATATAGCTCTGTTCTGTGGTTTTCAGCCATAAATCTCAAAGAACAAAGTGGGTTTATGGCTGGGGAGGCTGAAGCATAAAGAAATCAGGGGCCAGCAAAAGGTGACCTACAAATCACAGACAGATCAAGATGTAGATTTTGCAGGTTTGATTCTATAGATATAACTAGAACTATACTATGCACTGTAGGTCACAGTAGCATTTGTCAGTGTGGTAGAGGAGGTGTGAAGTGGGCTATAATGATAAAATTTTAGAAGGGAATAATGAGGTAACAAGACAGTAGGAGTTTCATGAGACAGACTGTAGAGCTGTTGAGAGGATGAAGACTAATGGTAAAGGACAATCAGAATCTTTGAGAGTTGTTTTAATGACATTTTAACTAAACATTTTTAGTAAAGTATCGCTTGTGAAATGCTTCAAGTAAGATGAAATCAAGAATTTCTGCCCAAGTGCCATTAAAATTGCATCTCATGAGGGTGCTGTTTTACAGCCTGAAGCCTCATTGCAGCTAGTGGAAACTGACCCTAAGCAGGTGCAGATTCCGGAAGGAAATCGTAATTGCATTCAGGTCAAAAGCTTGTGATCCTCAGGCAGCATTTGTCAATTTGGCAAACTTACGTTGATCTGCACTGAGGAAAGGGAATAACTGTAGAACTTTTCTTGATGGAGGATGTGCTTTTGAGGTTGTCATTTCTGAAAGGAGTTGCATGTGGGAGAAAAGATGGAAAAGTAGCAGAGTAAGGGATTGGATACCCAACTATAACTTCACAGAGATACTGTTCTGTGGAAAGCCACCTACTGTCAATTACAGGAAAAAAGATGATAGGAGCAAGTATGTATAGCAATGCGTTACCAATCTCTGTAAAAGTGCCAGGTAAATAAGGAGAATTTCACAGTCAACAGCTGAAGAGGGAGACAGGGTCAGGAGAAAGAAGTTGGTACTTGACTCCTCTCAGAAAAGAGCAGTTTCAGTTCTGTGCAAGGAGTAGGATCCAATCATACTGGGGATTGTTCTGAGAGCGATACTTATTCCCAGCTGAGGAAAAATGTTTCTGTGATATAATTTAGGCGGCTTGGTTGGCTAATGTGAGGGGAGAATCTCAGAGTAATGTAAGGAAGTGAGCTGATCATATGATGACTGTAGAATACGCTCTTTGAAGAGTCATTGATAATCAGTGGTTTGCTGGTTGAAGAAGGAGCTAAGGGATGTTTCATACTGCCCACTGACTTGTTGCTTTGATTGTGAGCCCAGTGATCAGAACCTTCACTCTCCTCTTCCTTGCTTGGTATTCTTGTGGATTTGTCGGAAATTATTTGTGATGAAACACTTAAAGGCCACTGAAGCATCTGAAACAGATGATAGAAGCTAGCTGGACTAAGGGGCTTGCTACTGCTACATCACGTCAGAAGGATTTATCTGCAGTGAACAGGGATCATGCACTGCACAGAACAAGCCAGGGTTCTGTACCACTCTTTATATGAATATCAGAAGCCCAGACAAAGGGAACAGCCAGTTGGCAAGCAGGCTGAGATCAAGGGCATAATCTCTCCAGAGAAGTCAACACACCTATCTCAGCAAAGACACTAAGCTCATTGCTTGACATGCATTTCTGTCAGCAGCAGATACTGCTTCCACACCATCCTCTCAAGTTATACAGACAGATGTCCCTGAAGCCATAAAATGATCCACGTTACAGAGCTGGGGCAGATGACTGTTATTGTTGAATACTTGTCATATACATGCTCTTTTTCATGAAAATATCATAAACATTTTCAGCCCAGCCTTAACCCCAATCTTTAACTCCTTAGCCAGATCACTACACACTCCTGCAAAAAGCTGCACCTGTGTAGCTGAGGGAGTGAGGCAAGGTGGCAGGGAAGGTGGGAGGGTTTGAGCAGTGGGGGCCAGACTAGGGCTGTTTAGCCACTGCATGTCAAGATGGGCTCTAGTGGGGCTCCCACGGTCTGCAAACCACACAGCTGATGGAGTGTGGACCAAGAGAAAGCAACTGCCATCAGAAATCCAAAAGGAGAGTTATCCATGGCAGTTACTACAGAGTCTAATCCAGCTGCAAAAATGATTGGTAGAAATCAGGAAAACCTTGTTCAGAGCGTCAGGTGGTATCAGTAAGATGGAGGGCCTGCAGGATGAGGGCTCTGGGAGCTTTGAGGAGGACTTAGGAGCTCATGTCCAGAATTCCGTTAGACTCTGTGTTGTACTAGCACAGACTAAAAAGCCTGCTTCAAATCTAAAGATAAGTGTGAAATATATGCAGAGAATGCTAAAGGGAATGTATTAATAGACTTTCAGAGCTTTTTTTTTTTTGTAGCATGCTTTATGTAGGTTGAGGCTTTTAGACAAAGATCAAAAAGAAACAACAGGAAAAGAAGAATCTGTGGGAATGGGTGTAAGAGAGAAGTAGTCCAAAGAACAAAATTTGCACCTCCACAGCTGAAGATGATCTTAGAACAAGGCGGGCTGGCTTGAGATAATAGCAAAATATAAAAAAACTATAGTATAAGTTAGTTCGATCTAGTTGGCCTACAAAGAGTGATAAATGCAGTACTTTCATGTATTCCATTTATACAATGACGTTTTTAAGATGGGTTTTGACCTGAAGCAGTGTTCTAGGAAGACTGGATTCTTTTCCTTGCCTAGGTTCCCACTTGCAGGTTGAATAAGACCATCACTCATGTGGGATTTCCTCCCAACTGAACTTCTGAAGCTTAGGCAAGATCCAGCCCTGGACTATATTTTGTCTTGTAACTACCATGCTTGCTTATGTTTTATTGGCTAGGAGTCTGACTATAACTATAACTTATTTTCCCTCATATTTATTTCACCAGTAAACCTATCCAGTGTTGGAGCTTGTCTGAAACTGGAAAATTTGGGATCTGGTATATTGATAAAGATAATGAATCCAGATTAAATGGTCCATGCAGGCAGAATTGAGAGATGGGCGATCTGAGTCATTTTTAAGAAACCTCCGATAGGGATAAAGGGCAGTGTAACACCTTTGTTCCCATCAGAGTATACGCATTGCAGGACTCGGGACTACTTTCTACCAGGTTGCTAAAGGCCATTGTAGGGTGGGTTTGACCAGGTGTCAAGCTTTGTGCGTTCATGAAGCACAGATGTTCTGAACATCTGAATGATCCCCGGGGTTCTGGGTAAGCCCTGACATGTCACAGCCGTTCTTGAAGGAAAAGAGATGTCAGCTCAAGCAGTAGTTGTTTAATGCCGATGCTGTGGAGGTACTAGGAGTGCAAAAACATTTTGTGTGATTACATATTAAATTGTTCTGCAAAATATTTGTAGATAAAATAGCATTCCTTAATGACTGTTTTATGAGTTTGTCTTTGGAAAATCTAAACATTTACTACAACAATACATTGAAAAATAGCTCCCTGGAAAGCATTTAGTTCTGCAAATACTTTGAGTGTTTCCCGGTCTGTTCTGAACATGGCCCTAGGGCTTGCCTTTACTGTTATTTATCTCTGTATAGAAAAGAGAGACAGGTGCAGAAATCTGGTATTAGTCTGCACTAAGCAGACGTGAGTTTGGCACTCCCATGAGCTTCCAGTGTGGCCTCAGTCTCTTTGTGGCTTTAAAACCCAGCTATAAAATATAAAATCCCGCTTCCCTAGGAAGTTGTAAGACACTCGGACTGTGAAGCAATCCTGTTCCACAGGAGAGGAAGATAAGCTAGTTCACAGGTCACTTAAGAGTTGTTTTGCCATACTACACAGAAGACACGCAAACACAAGACATTGTCAGTGACAGTCTGTATCATAAAGAACTTTCACAGAAAACACGTGGATGAGAATCAGAGTTCAAAGGAGAGGGTGTTGATACAGATCCTGTGTGATGCTTCTTAGCCAACCTGCAGCCCTGACCATCCTCTGCCTTGCCGTTATTAGCTGGTGCTTCAGTGCTATGAGATACATGACAGATATTGTAAAGGAGTCTATAGCAGGGACTTCACTGGTTTCACTGCAGGTTTTTGTTCTCATTCATAAAGGGAAGTGTAGATTCGAGAAGCCAAAACGAAGGCTGCAATCAACAAAGCGAGGGTGGATAGAAGGATAACAAATACCAGGCCTGGTATGAGGCAGGATTGAATGGTGAAGGGCTTTGAAAGTGAGAACAAGGAGTTTGCGTTTGGAGCAGTGAAAGAGGAGAGATGACAGAGAATGGTGGAAAACTCAAAGTAATGTGCCCAAATGAATGAACTTGAGACAGTTCCAGGTGCTGTAACCAGAGAGATTACAATAGGGAAGATACACAGGCCCAGGCTAGGACTTTTGGCAGAGCAAGCTGAGACAAATTGTGATACTTTGGAGATGCTGCGTGAAACAAATCAGTGATATTTAAAGCACAGCAGTATCAACATCATCAGTAAAATTAGCAGTAAAAACTAAACTCCTCCCTGCCTCCAGACTGTGCATCGACACCTTAGATTGGGGCTCCAGAGCTGCTGTAGCTGTTGGTGTGCAGAACAGAGACCCTTGAGTTCTCAAGGAGCACTTGGGTACTGCTTGCGGTGGTCTGCATACTAGTCATATGCATGCCCCTGTTTGGGAACCCTTGCCTGCTGTCCCTTCTCCGGTGAGACACTTTTGCTGTATATCAAAACAGGAAAAGAGATTCATCTGCCTCCGTGAGTCAGCAGAACCACGTTAACTCTTTCCAGAAGTGTCAATGCCACTGAGTGGGGCTGAGTCATCCAAGCAGACACAGCTAGCCTGATGCCCACCCTTCCCTTCAGCTGGGAAGCAGTCCTAAGGTGTCAAAGAGAAGGTGGTTACATTTCCCATTCCACTCATCAGTGCAGCATCATAATTATTTGCAAAACGGCAGACAGTCTGAGTTTTAACTGGCAGATTCAAAAAACTGTCAGCTGTTTCTGGGTTAGATAGGAACCAGATTTAAAAGGAAACAAAATGTTCTTCGTCCCTAGGGAACTTGCTGGTTCACACTCCTTATTTTCCCAGCAATGACCACAACCAGCATGACATTGCAACGATTGTCTGAGCCATAATTAGGCACTCAAACTCCAAGGCTAGACTAGTGCTCAGACATCTCTGTTACACCTTTGCTACACTGGAGTGGTTTCATGGAAGTCAAGGAAATCAGAGTTTTCAATTCCTAACTTCTAAAGCACTCTTGTCCTAATCCAGCAAAGTCAGCACATGAACAAGGCAACTGATTGCTTTCAGCAGGACATTGCACTCAGAAATGCTCTTCTGTATGATATCAAGGTCTGAGTCCTTAGTGCAGGGGTACACAAGTAAGAACAAATGCAGCTTTCAGCCTTTAAACCTGATGCATTGAACAAGCAGCAGAGGAACACAGGCTCCTCAGAAAGAAAGATTTTCTATTTTCATGCAAATGTTACCAATGTTCTGAAGCAGAAGGAGATGCTTAGAAAATACATGCGGTACAAACAGCTTGCTCTTTAAGAGGCATTCACTCAACATTCCCTGCTTTTTCCATGAACTAATAATCACAAAACAAGTAGGGAATATAGCCTCTGATGTTATGTGCCTAATTCTTCACTGAACTGACCAGGTTTAGAAGGCGTGCCTGGATTTTTACTGTGTCTTGGCTTGATTCTGCAGATTAAAGAGGGACACATATCAGCCCTAATATGTGTATCTTAAATTAGCCTGTGGGATTTCTTGCTCAAACCATCACGTCAGATGCTACCATTTCTAATATTATATGTGAATCCATCACCCACATCATTGCATTTGCCCTTGGCCCTTTTTACTGTGTCACTGTAAAGCACCCAGAGCTGACAATTGCCTTTTTATCTTCTCAGAAAGACTGGTAGGTGGTAATCTGTCATAACTATATTCAGGCTCCTCTTCTCGAGTTCTAGCTATGAATGAATGTTCTCTTCTCACCTATACACATACGCTATGGTCTATCCAGACCAATCCTGCTGCAGTCGACAAACTGCGCTGGTAGAAATGCCATGGTCCTCTGGTTTCCAGGCTCTGGTACACATGTCTCAAACCCTAGAGGAAGACATAGGCATGTTTGTGCTTTTGGTCACATCTTATCTATTGTAGCGAGATAAAACTGTGGAGGTAAAAATGAGTTTTAAAAATAATCCCATGTATTCTTAGTGCAAGTCAGGAAAATTTAATTAGTCTCTGTGGGATTTCCATGTGCAATGACAGTCAGGGATGCTGACATCAGTGGACCACTAGAATAAAGAGAATAATCTGATAGAGAGTTTATAAGACTTTAATTAGCCTAATGCCTTACAAGAATATCTTTTCTATTGTATTGTCTGCGTGTCTGAATATTGAATTAGCTTTCATCCCTGCCATAAAATACTGGCTACATTCTCTTCCTCATGCCAGATCAATAGCTTCTGCAAGCAGCAGGTTCGGTCAGAATCTGTTTTTCCAGCTTTGCTGCATATGTACAAGTACAATGGCAGAAGAGCAAGGAGTATCTCCCAGTGCAGGGAAGCAGTTTGCTCAGAAATCTGATTCAGGATTACCTGAATATCCTGTTTTAGAAGTTCTTCAATTTCTTTCCCATTAACTTTTGTTCATGTTTTTGCCATTTGATTTTGGTTTGTATCTTTTGACACTGATGTCTGCCGACACGCGTGTTCCTTCCTACGGTTAAACAGATGGCTTCTCCGTGCTACAAAGTGATGATAGATGCTAATACACTGATCATGGCTTTCTTTTGAGGTATTTTTGAATGGATGTTGGAGCCTTAAGTTTTATGTACAGAGCCATGTAATATATACAATATAACAATACAACTTTTCAAAAAAACATTATTAATCTTAGACTTTCATCTCTGTTTTCTACTTTGGTCTGTTATCCGTGTACAGCTTTTGTTTTCTACTATGCTGATATCAAGTCCTTGCTCAGAAGGCTGGACCTTGACTCACGTGCTTAGAGGTTTCAGAACTTTCCCCAGGCAGCATGGGTTTTCTGCCCGCAGTATCTGAACGCCTACTCCCAGTCCTCCTCTTCTGTGATTTGTCCCTACCAGTTCTGAAACAGTGTAACTGGGACTCCAAGTTAGATGTTTCGCACTATGTAAAATGGTCAGTATAGTTTATTTTCACTTTCTGCCAGCAACTCTGCTTAAATGGACATACTGGATGGCTGGTCCCAGGAGACAAGGAGCACAGTTGCAGTTTAGAGACATTTTTATCTCACTTCTGTTCTCCCTGCTTCTAGCCTACAAATAGGAAGACAGATTTGGTATGTCGGCGGTGATAAGAAGGAAGACACAGAAACGTTGAGTGAAGAAGGTAGTTGCTTGTTAAACTGGTAATTGCATAAGAGTAAATACAGAGCTTAGTGTCACATGTTAACCAAAAAAAAATTAAAAATCAACATATTGGTGTCTTACAGAGAAAATCACGTTATAGGGACAAAATTAGGAAGAAGTATGGAGCACAAGCCTTAGTCACTTTGCCAGAATTTTTGGTTTTTATGTGGTTGGAGGAGGTGGGTATTAGACTCTCCAGCTGTTCTCCCTGTTGTCAAGTACACCGGTAGCTGGTTTTCTCTAGAGATTTTACAAATGCTGATGCTATTTTTGTTCCATAATTTTATACTCTTGAGCACACACATAAGGAAGAAAAATGAGTTTAATAAACAGGACTCACTGAGGCTCTGCTGATTAGTGAAGATGAATATGGTTAATTATTTAGCATTATTTTCTTATTCAAAATAGTGTCTTTAGCATCAAACATTGACATGATATGCTATAAAGATTTCCCTGGTGATAAAATCAAATTATATCATTTAAGCAAAATTGTCCACGTAACTCGAATCTGAGGCTTAACTGACACAGGCCTTGTGACAGTCCTTTGTACTGGAAAGAAATTTGACATGAGGGCAGAACTGGTATTTCTTGTGTCACTATTGAAAAGAGGAGCTTGAGGTGTGCTTGAAAGTGGCATCTTCAAAGGCCAGGTCCAAAACAGTTTCAAGACAGTGGAGCTTCCTTTGTGAAAATTCTTACTTACTATAATCAGAACTGGTTTGGACTGAGGTCTCTTCCAAAGAAAATTCTGACATTAAATAAATGAATATAAAATCATTCTGAAGTAGAACTGAGAAGTGAAATTCCTCAGGAAATTAAAATTCTAAAGAAATCTGTTTTCAAGCTATTAATATATGGATTTTAAAGAGTTGGCTTACTACTATCATGTCAATAACAGGAACTGCTTTGTGCCAACTGTACTATCTTGATTAATTTTCCTTAGACTTTTCACCAAATTAATGTCTCAGATGTCACATATTTGCAATATTACATTTATATATTATCTAATATTATTTAACACAAAATACAGGAGGTAAGACATACAAAAGCCAATATCAAGCAATAACATCAAAAGCAGTTGTATTTTATTAAACTAAGCATTTCAACAAGATCACAACAAAACTAAAAGGGTGAGAGGGTTACATCATTGAAAACTGAACTGGAAAGTGGCAAGCTGTCACAGAATAGTTTGATCTCAAAGCTACATTTTGTGCCAACTTTGCAGACCAGGCCTTGGGCTCATTTACACACCTAACACTGCCCTGATTATTAGCACTGTTAGAAAAATACTTTGTAGAGGTTTTACTCCTGGTCACTCACAGATGGTCAGATTCTTTTAGCCCTCCTAATATACCATTTCCAATATCCATACCAAAGAGGTATGAATATGAATGCTAAACAATTCATTCAAAAGGCCAGGTTTTATTCCGAATCCAGGGTTTACATCAACATCGTCCTTTGATTTTGACAGAGTTATTTCTGATTAAGACACATAAGAGTGGAGAGGCTTGAGACCCTATATTTGATTGCAATATGGCCTGGCATCTGCTGAAATAATGGTGTTCTCCATGATTTCAGTAGTAACGTTTTGAGTCAGGTTTTTCAGCTACTAGAAACTGCTTTTGAAGTCAAATCCATTGAAAAAGTATTTGCTTCACAGAAACTATTTGCTCCTGAATCCCACAGGGACTGTCAGCAGTGAATGAACAGCTCCAGGAGCTCAGCACTGAGGACGCTCATTGTTTGTAGGAACCTGTAGTATTACTGCACCTGGATCCCTTCAGATTGCTGGAAAGAAGTTACGAAAGGCACTAGGAAAATGTATGGGTGAAGACTTTGGCAGTGCTCTTATATATAGGTAGTCCATGAAACTATATTGAAAGCCTATACCTGAGGCAGGATGACCCCATATATACATATACATACATATATATATATCATATATAGATAATATTATGTTCACATGAAAACTTCTCTTTCATTTTCCCACTGAGTTTTCTATAAAAGCCAGACTCAGACATGCACTGAGCAGTGTTGAAGCCCCTTGTAACAACTGAGCTCTCAATGGGAGGCAGTTCCTGGCCCTCCATATTCTGTCCCCAGCACGGTCTAGTGGATGGGCCATCAGAATAGGCCCTGGAGTGAATCCTAATACTTTGATCAACCTGTCTTGTAACTGGACAGAACAGGGTGCTTCGCTCTGCCACTGCTTCCTCCAGCATCAACCTGTCGCTGCAAGCACCTGGGAATATGTCCTGCATTTTGCTCTGTGTAAGTGTTCAGAAGCACAGAGTAGCTTGAGTTAGAAGGGACCATTGGACACTTTGTCCAACCCTCCTGCTCTAATCTGGGTCAACTAGAGCAGGTTGTTCAGGGCCATGTCTGGTCAGGTTTTGAATATTTCCAAGGATGGAGACACCACAACCTCTCTGGGCAACCTATGCCAGTCTTTGACCACCCATATTTAAATGGAATTTCCTGTATTTCAGTGCATGCCTATTGCTTCTTGTCCTTTAACTGGATAACACTGAGCTACAACTCAGTGGATACCACTACAGCACCTACCACAATAAGAACAAGTCTTGGTGGTGCCTGTAGGGGCCCCTGTAGTCCAAAAAACCCTTAGAGAAATAACAGTAACAGTCATGAAGGATTTCCCTCCCCAGCACTCCCAGAGGCTTCCAGTACTTCTTAATTAAATGGAATAAATAATTCATTTAACACCATAGACATTGCTCAAGATGAGCTTAGTGTTGATGGAGTGGGAACTAGGAGCATCACCACACAGGAACAGCGTGAACCTCCTTGGTGGCTGGAGCTCCTGTGCAGCCAGAAGGGAGGCAGGGAGAGAAGGACAAAGCGAGCCTCAGGCACTGGAGTAACAACGCCTGCGGGGGGCAGGAGACCTTCTGCTGGACACGTGCAGCCCACTTTGGGAGCTGGAGGCTCTGCAGAGTGGGTGGACTCAGTA
Organism: Strix aluco; assembly: GCF_031877795.1. NCBI lineage: Eukaryota > Metazoa > Chordata > Aves > Strigiformes > Strigidae > Strix > Strix aluco. The sequence continues at coordinate 152,342,395 of NC_133931.1, read as the reverse complement.
TTCCTCTCTCCCCATCCTTTGCCTGAAGTTTGCCATAAAGGCAAAACTAAGCCTTACTTGTCAGGAAAGAAATGATCCCGAAGGTTAGCAAAGTACTCAGAGACCCTTTGGGAAGAAAAGTGCTACGTAAATAGAAGCTGATTCCTACAGGTTATTAATAGATGTATCTGCAAAAGTAATGTGCAAACTACAAAGGAAAGATCATTCTGAATAAAATTACCATAATTTTTTTCATTGCTGTCTCTTTTCAGGAGACCTGGATAATACTGCTAACAATGACAGGTTGAATAAGAGACAGGGTTTGTGTGGGCCAGAGGTGGGAACAGAGAAGGAGACTAATTATATCTTTTTTAACCTTTGCATGCATCTGGGCAGGATAAAAATGGATTACGCAACCAGCAACTGAGCTGTTATCCTGGTGGAGGCTGCAAAATGGTGCCCAGGTCATCCAGAAACATGATCTAAGCTGTCCCATTTCTGCTGAATCTAACTACTTTACAAATCATTAAATAAAGTGGGTATTTTCTGCATGCTTCACCTAAGGCTCATGTAATTATCCTATGGGCAAAACAAAACAAATTTATCTTACTTGCTCTTACCTCAACAATGCCGAGGATGAAGGGCAAGCACTGGTGTGGTATGGGAGAGCTAGAAGTAGCATTCTTCAGGGTACCTTTTGAAACCTCCTGGGTTTAATAGGTTAAAGATGATGACACTGCTTTTACAGTCACTCAGATGTATCATTTAATGTGTGGTATTTATTCCACTTTTAATGCATTTTGTGACATGAAGCTTTATTCAAAGTTCAGAGATGGACGGGAAGGTGTAGAGGGGCCTTTAATGCCTGTACTGCTCGGCAAAGTAGCAGGTGTCTGACCAGAAAGGGAAAGAACCTCTTTGCAGGCAGCAATTATGGAGAAATGGAGGAATACGTTCCCATGAAATAAGAACTCTTCTCTCTACTCTTCGACTTTCCTCCCCAACATTCAATTCAAACTACAATTTAAGCTATGTGGTTTATTACTGATACCCTGTAGCTCTACCACTTTAAAGGGGTTTTGGCATAAATTGGAGTCATATCCCAAGCAAAGAATTTGACCCTTCAGACTTGAATTTTTCTGAACTCTATTCCCAGCATTTTGCAGCGTCATCTGTGCCCCACACCAAATTAAAGCTGTCTGTATCATACAAAGGGCTTGTTATCAACAGAGCTTTTTATGTTGCTCCATAATGCTTCAGCCAGTTAGCTCTTTCCTGTCCGAGCTTATCAGAATTGAACTCTGAAAGCTGAATGAAGTGTCTTTGAGAATCTGAACCCAAACTTCTCTCACTTTTTGTATTAGTTCCCTGTCTCTAATTTGGTCCAGTACAGTATTTATTAACTGAGTGACCCAGGACACTAAAAGGCTTTAAAACTTGCAGCCTGAGACAATTTACCTAATTCAAGAATTTTGGCTTCTTTTTATTTTCATTCCTTGTTGTCTGAAGGAAATAGCATCATCTATGTCTGTGTTTTGAAAAGAGGGTAGAGAATATGTTGTATTTGGTTGCTATTGATTTACAGAACAGAAAGGAGCAATATTTCACTGGAATAGCTGTGCCTGCTGGAGTATAAAAGATTGCTGGCTTAAATCTTCTTGTGAATAACCTGATACCTCAAAGATATGTCATTTCTTTGTCTTAAGTAGTGTAAAAAGCCAGAAAATGAAGTGGAAATACTATACTGAGTAAGATGCAAGACAAATTCTCTTCCTGGAATGTCACATTTTACTGAATTGAGATTTCTCCCCCTTCTTCCCTTTTATAATCTGTGGCACCTTCTGTATTTACAGTCAAAAACTTGCGATTTTATATTTAAACACAAAATGCTAGGTAACCTACTGCCACCTGAGTGACTGAATGCATCCTCACTAAACTGCTAATTATGACCCAATTAAGCAGTAGTCTGTGCCAGTATCTGTAAGAAGGCCAAGTCAGTTTTTGTAAGACATTCCAATATAGCGGATCTGTTGATAATTTGGATATAGTGTATAACATTAATGCTTGTGTTAGGAATTTACCAGTCCTAATATCACTGCTGCTTCTCTAGAATCACCCACTTGTAATCTACTTGCTGACATGGCCATCAGAAGACAACGCTTTCTGGAGCCCTCATCAGTACACACAAGCATCTGTGACAGTGAGGAACAGTCTCCAGTACCCATGTCTCCTGGATTTGGCCTTAGGCCACATAGTTTGTGTCCTCCTAGCATGTTTAATACAGTGAGCAGAATGTGAATGGAACTCCCGAGTTTGTGAAGATCCAGCAGATTAAATAGCTATAGCTTACGTGTCAGACCAAGCAAGTGAATACAGTCCAATGCTGCACTCACTTATGACACCTTGTGAGAAGTGAACTCAACATTTTAGTTCCTATTTTTTAAACTTTCATTGGACTGGTCTTGCTTCAGAAACAACCATGAGACCTTCTGTGATAGCAGTGTTCTGCTGGATGTGGAACCAGTAAGCCTCAAGGGATGGGAAGGCTTGTGAATGCAACTGCCTCCTCATGATGTGAAGGGATTTGCAGGCATGCATTGCACATCTATGGCCACTTATGCATACATTCCTACGTGTCCTGGTTTCGGCTGGGATAGAGTGAATTTTCTTCCTAGTAGCTGGTACAGTGCTGTGTTTTGGATTTAGGATGAGAATAACATTGATAACACACTGACATTTTAGTTGTTGCTAAGCGGTGTTTACATTCAGTCAAGGCCTTTTCAGCTTCTCACCCCACCCCACCAGTGAGTAGGCTGGGGGTACACAAGAATCTGGGAGGAGACACAGCTGGGACAGCTGACCCCAACTGGCCAAAGGGATATTCCATATCACATGACATCACGCTCAGCATATATACTAGGAGGAAGGCTGGCTGGTGGCCGCTGCTTGGGAATGGGCTGGGCATCAGTCGGCAGGTGATGAGCAATTGCATTGTGCATCACTTGTTTTGTATATTTTAACTCTTTTATCATTACTTTTTTTCCTTTCCTTTTCTGTCCTATTAAACTGTCTTTATCTCAATCCACGAATTTAACTTTTTTTTTCTTCCGATTCTCTCCCCATCCCACTGCAGGGAGGAGTGAGCAAGCAGCTGTGTGGTGTTTAGCTGCCTGCCAGGTTAAACCATGACACTAGGCAAAGGAAGAACCAATGCAATAAGCATTCTTATCACAAACGTAATCACTAGTGCCCACAGGGAGCAAAGTTTATTAAGTATATAAGCAGAAGGAATCAATATAGGAATCAGTGTCACATCCTGAATGCCCTGGAAGGTTACCAGCAATCCTGCCCCAGTAGAGAGGAGTACTGACTGTTTGCATTATCTGTGAAGAAACAGATGATAGCAGCAAAGCAGATTTAGGACAGAAATCGCTGAAAACTTTCTGAGGGACTAAGGAATTGGAAATGTATTTGACATTCTTGAAAGAAAAAAAATAGCAGTTGTTGCTTCATATATGTTTATTTAATTTCTTCTGGGGTCTTTTGGGTAGAAGTGCTGTTAGCTCTATTAAACCAGAACTGTGCTGCCCAGATGGATGCTTGTACCACCCAGAAATGTCATGTTTATTATAAGCGAAGAAAATGATCCTGTAAGCAACAAAAAATACCAAAATACGTAATATTGCACATGACTTGAGCACAGAGTTGCACTGAAATGAAATCACTGAGTGACCCTTGCAGCACAGCTGCCATCTCCAAAAATGGCTCGTTTATCCCAGAGCCTAGTGCTGGTTTCTTTGCAGTAGCCAACCTCTTGTGAAAGGACAGTTTAGACTGAGCATGGACACGAGGCCGTGACTCCAGCTGCAAATGGCGCTGCAGAGCAGGAGAGGGCTACGTAGGTGGAGCTGGATGTACAAGCTGGCAAGGGAAAGAAGGGCAGAGCTGCGTCTTGCAGCCCTGCCAACAGCCGCTTGGTGATGTGGGGACTGCTTGTGGACCAGCACTTCTTCTCCCAGCACCTGAAATGCTCACCATGGCTGACAGACAATGAGTGTTCATTGGTTTTTCAGCAGTGGGGTTTTTTCCTGAATGGGAGGCACAATCCTGAATTTCTCCTTAAACTACTATAATTCCAGTTTACTGTTCCAAATCAAGACAGAGAAAGCAATATGTAGACTACATGTGTACAGCTGTCCTTCACAGAGACAGACTTTTCTGTTCTGGGCACCAACAGAGCCTTTGTACTTCAGCCATCTTCCCAGGCAGCATTTTTAATTAAAGTTGTAACTTACCCCAAGGAAGAATCCAGAAAATATCTGGATCTTTACTTCCTTTTGTCAGTTCTCTGCCCTAGGCAAGGAGATAATGAACTAGTCACTTCAAAATAGTGCTCACTATGAGCTGATTTATTTTGTTATATTTTGGAGCCTGAGGATTAGTACATACTGGGGATTTCTCCCATAAATGACAGAGCATTTTGAGCTGACTGGAAAGGCAAGCTTGTTCTCTCCAACTATTTAGTTCTTAAGGAGAAAGAAAGACATCAGGAGCACTGTAGCATTTAGTCAATATATGTTGAATGTTTCAAGAGCTGGATGGAAAATGCAGAGCTGCGGCTGTGGTGTGTAGTCAGCATGATGTGTGCTCCCTCCTTTCTGCAAGAGGACCTCCCTGTCAAAGTAGCAGTGAGTTGCAGCATGTGTGTGCTCTGCGTGAGCAGCTGAACAGGCTTGCCTTGCAAGCACCTCACAGGAGACGTGGGAAGCAGAAATACTTGTGGCTGTGCTGGACTTTCTGTCCTTGCTTGGCTACTTCCCCCCATTCAGGAGTAATTATCACCCCCACACAGCCCATTATGGTGCAGAATTTTAAATTCAATCAAATTGTTCCCCCCCCCGTCAAATTATTTATCACTGCTAAACTTCCTAATCAACTCTCACAATTTAAATTAGTTCCCATTGCCTCATTTTCTTTGATGACTTAGCTGCTGCAGCAGGGTCAGATGAAAAAATGTGGGGAAAGAGCAGGGGAGCTGAAGACTTTACCTCTCAAGAAAGCTATTCAGCACGTGAGACTTGCAGACTTTTGGTGGGCTCTAAGCTGTGGCTGAGGCTGCTTCCCATTTCTAGGAAATCATAAAAGGAAGGGGAAAACTGAGGGGGCTGAGGAGGTCAGAAGTAAACCAGCTCACGCTGTTGCCAGTTACTATATGTGCTTGGACTACATCTTCTCCACTTCTGAGTCAGGTGTGGCACCAGTAGGCATCCTCGTGTCATACTGCTGGCATGAGAAGAGGAAGAAAATAACCATGTATTGATGGAATTCTCCTCTTGCTGAAAATAAAACACCTGGTAGCTGATTTCCAAGGGCTTTTTAAAGACTCATGGTCTCCTGTTCCCCGTCTGATATTCTGCAGCTCAGCTTTCCACTTACTGCGCCAATAGTTGCATCTTAGGCCGGCCCTGCCCTTGCCGTGGGCTGGCTCGGAACATCAGGATGGCACATGGGGCTGGAGGTGCCCCTGCTGCCACAGGGCAAGGCACTCCAGCCATGGAGGGCACTGGGTCGGGGGCGACTTCCCGAGCACAGAGTGGGGTCAGAAATGGGCCCTGATGGAGAACAAGGCTCACGGTTGGAAGAGATCTTTTTGTCACCTGGGCTGGGAGAGATGCCCCTGGAGGGGAGGGTTTATTTCCAGTTCATGACTCAGAACTTCTGCTGCTGAAGTTAGGGGGGTTCATAGCAGAGGGAGGGTTGTTACATGACAGTGCCCAAGTATGTGACCTTAGCAGAAAGCAGACCATGAAGCCTAAATTCTGGTTTAGAAAATTCTTCAAATTTTAGCACTTTTATGGCTGATCCTTTTCCAGGTGGGTGCTATTTGTGTTTTTCACATGAAATTCAAGGGTAGTAAGCCCCCAGTTTAGCAAGGTAGATGAGCACATTTGCAGCATGACTTGCAGAGGACTGGTCAAGTGCTTCGAGTTACCTACCCAGTGGTCATGCTGATTTGAGACCTCAGTGGTTTTAGTTTCCTGCCTGCTTGAAAGCTTTCTTCCTCCTGGAGTCACTGGGGAGGGCACTGCAGTATTGGATTGCGTTAGAGGCACACACAGAGACATCAAGTCACGTGAGGGATGTGTTGGTCTGTGAGATGACAGGAGTCACAGCACTGCAGCTGGGACATGTATGTTTTAGCAAGGCTCCTAGGGGCACAAAGCCCCACCAAGAAGCTCCCAGTGCATATGGAGCACCGGTACTGCGTTTCTCTCAGCCCAGAATGTCAGAGCAGCTGTTCTGCTGAGTGCCAAGAATGCCAACGTGGGCATGCAGTACTGGGTATTGCAAAGATGGAGAAAGGCTGTGCAGCTGTGGCAATATCAGCCTTCAGCAGAGAAGGGGGAACATGTTGCATGAGGATTGACAGATCTGGAGCAAAGAAAAGGAGATGGAAATAATCTCTTGTGGGGTGAAGACTGTGACCTCATCCCAGATCTATTTTGCCTGAAATTATTCTTATAGATGAGCTAAATAGAAATTGGTTTTCCTCAGAAACTCAGCTCAAGTTTAGTTCCACTCATCTCAAGTTTAGCTCCAGATTTACAGACAGCAAGGAATCTTTCTGCTAATCGGAGTCTAGCAATAGGTGGGACTAGCAGAATTTCTATGCAAGATCTTTTAAGGAAAGCAGATCTTTTAAGGAAAACCTGTACTACATCTGTGCAGTTTTTACTGGCTAAATTTTTTTGTGTGTTATTTGAAAGTATGTGAAACTCAAAAGGTGAGAATAAACAACAGGTGTCATCTGTGATCAGTTCACTTCCATTTTTTAGACTCGGGCATTTGCGGAGCTGAAACTTGAAATAAAGCTCATAACGGGATGTAATCAAAGACATACAAATGCTTATAGGAATCTCATGAAATCTCTACTTTTGGTCTTGGAATATAGGGAGAGTTTGTGAAACCTAAAAGAGTCTTCACTGTACTGACACTGATGTCAAACCTCCTAATGAATTCAGGGTCTCATTTCCATTCATTGATATTTTTCTTTAGATTCACTCCTAAACTTGAATCCCTTTCTTCAGAGGAGGAAACTATATGTATACTAAGCACAAATTCCTATCTGTCGTTGGACACACCTGCTTGTATCCCATCAGAACCAGACATGAAGAAATAATCTAATTCTATATTTAGATTTATCTAATCTAATGTCTATATTTGTGCATTTCTTGATGGGCTCATCTAGATTTTCCTACATTGTGATTTTCCTGTTGTATATTTATATCAGATTCTCCTGTTGTATATTTCTATCACCCTGTAGAGTTCCCATTAACACCACCAAACATTCAACCTTGAGCACTTACACTAACTGCACAGGACACAGCAAGGAAATCTCTCTATTTATAGTTTAGTAAATCAGAAACCTACATGGTAACACATGTTGTAATTCAACAGTGGATTTTAAAAAATGCAAACAGCAAAACAGAGGAATCAGTTTTAAAATTACATTGATTTTGGTTAAAAGGAAAATATGAAAGGATAGGGAAATCAATGAAAGCCTGTCTGTTCACTGTAGGTAGACCTTAGTTTTGAAAAAAACCATGTAAATAGTTATATGGCATGCTTTTTCTGAGTGGAGTATCGTACTAGATATGGTCCCTTTTTATTCAGAACCAGTGGTGAGGTGAACTCATGTTCTCTGTCTCTGTTCATAGAGAGATTGGCAGCTTGATTTAATAGATCACTACAAATGCTCCAGGTTTGAGTTGGAGAAGTTTTCCAAACAGGGTCATTACTGTTGAGTGGTCAAGATGCTGCCAACTGTACAGGGAGCTCAGTCATCTTCTGTGTCAAGGAGACCCATATCTGCCTATGACTCCAGGCAGATGTTCTCTCCTGGCTCCGGCAATGCCACCTGAGGACAACATTGATTCTGCTTGTGGCTCTCCTGGGGCTTGCAGCTGCCCACCACCTGGAGGTATCTGTTTGTCTGCCCACTGCTCTTCTGTGTCAGCTCTGTCTGATCTGCTTTATGACTACTGGCTCATATTCATCCCTAAAAGCAAGATGACCACACCAACACTTTTTTCCCAAAGCAGGTGAGGAAGCATTTACAAGGTCCCTTCCACTGGTAGAGGTGGAGTAGTGGCAACCTCCAACACAGATGTGGTGACAGGGAGCTGGGAATGGTATACTGTTTGCAAAGTGAATTTCTGTATGTATGTATGTGTATATGTATGTATACTTCATGGCCTCAGCATTTCTCCTTTAGAAGAAAAATGACCCACAGTCTACAGTGAGCAGCCTCACCTCCATTACCTAGTAAAGTGGGTGTTTCTGCCACAGTCGGAGGAAAACAATGGCCCTTTTTCTAAGGAAGACCTCTTTGAAGCCATTTCACCATGACTATGCAGAAGGGTTAAGGAGCTTACTCTGTTTTTCTAACCCAAGACAAAAACTTCCCTGCATGAATGACACATACCACCCCCACCAATGTCATTCTTACGGGATGTCTGAAGAATGGAAGGAGGATTGAGTTATTATTTTTAGCCTGCCCATTTCCTCTGGCTGTGCTATGAGTCGAAAACCTTCCTTTGTGATTTCAGTGCTGTAGGGTAACTAGTATCCTATAATTCTTCAAAAGAGAGAGAGTTGTGGTCATACCATATTACATGTTTATGAGTATACTTGGGAAAACTTGCATGACCCAGAAATGTTTGCCAATATTTAAGGGGATTTGCTGAACATTGAATGGATCTCTATTACAATTTTGTGATGATTTTCTGCAGTCAGACTACTGCTTTTTATGCTGGTTCTTGTAGTAAGACATCTCTTCCTGCCTTCACTTCTTCCGTAGTGTGCATAAACACTTATTTAGTGCACACGTTACCAATTACTTCTTAGTCGATGATAAAATTGTTAAGTTGGATGGATTCAGTAATATCTCATTTTACCATCAGATTAAGTCCTGCTTTTATTTTCATTCTCCACTCTAAGAGTACTTGGTATACTTTTTATTTTTGGCAGTACACTGAAACCTAAGTCAGTGTTACTTAGTTTATAACATATCCTTGATATATTCTGGTCCATTAAACAAAGGAATGTCTTCACAACCTCTTCCGTAGACAAATTATAGCACTATTTGAGTGTGTGCATTTGAAATGTTCTTTCACTCTAGCCCACATAGGACGTTCAGTTCCTCTGATCACACTCCCGTGTGGGATCTGGGTAGCTACGCCACAACGGTTCATCCTGTGCTTGCTTTATGGAACAAGCTTGATTTTGAACTTTAACAAATGAAAGGTGCAAATCTTTTCCTGTGCTTACAATTGCTATCTTTGGCTTGCAAAAGGAGAAACAACCGAGAAATGCCAAAAGCAGGGAAATTTGCTGTATGCCAAACGTATTACTGCCAAGAACACAAATATGTAAAAAGCAGACAAATGGATAGTCAAGGACATATTTTCATAGCTCACATAAAACCAAATTATTCCAAACATCTTTATTTTCCTATTATTAGGAGCTTGATTTGTGTAAAGTAGTGTAAGAGATTAAAATGTTGTTGCTACTGAACAACTATAGGATACACATAATGATTTAAAAATCTTATTGTTTTGATAAGAATGCGTAATAGCCGTACCTTTCTATTGATATGTATGTGTTCTTATCATATATATACATAAACTTATTTTTCACTAGCTGCTGGGGCACTTCATTCTATTTCCACTCCTTTTGTAACAAACAGACAGGACAGTCAAGTTGCATTGGCATGCTTGTCAGAGGTTCACTTCCTTAAAGATATTTAGGCAACTCTGATGTCAAAGGGAATTTGTTACCTAAAATATCACAGAGGAGCTGGGCATAAACTCCTCACAAAATACAGGATGAAGCCATGTAGTCATGCTTCAATCATACTAAATTTGGTGGCATTCCCCCATTTACAAATGGCATCATTTGCTCTGATAACTATTTGCCACAGTTGGTCAAAAAAGGGGGCGGGGGGGGGGGAAGAAAAAAGAAAGCAGGGGTGAGGGACAGCAGAGAACAAGAGCAAAGAGTCCTGGAATTCCAGAGATGAGGGGAATCAGTTCTTTGAGGACTGCAGAAAGCTGAGGAAGGAATAGAAGGAAACTCCAGATGTGGTCAAAGAACAGTCCCTACAATACTAAAGCTGAAAAATAAAATTTCAAATTTAGCAATTACTTTCAAGATGTTATCAGCCATCGCTAGTGTGTTGTCATGGGGAGAAAAAGGCGTTACAGCATCAAAGGAAACAAGGAATGTAATGAAGAAAGAAATTAGAGGAGTAATTTGCATCTATTTGGTGGTACAATCTTCAGAGGCACTTTTGTTAATTAGAAGGTTTGAGTTGCACATATTAGAGTACTGAGAGGCTGGTGGAAGTCTCCAGTGATGTTTCAAGGCAGCAATTTGGATGGTCAGAGAACATTTCTATAGCTTCACAATTTATCAGCAAAATGAGTTATTTTTCTTTCATCACTTAAAACTCGACAGTCAGAAGAGAAAACGACCAACCTCTTGCAGAAGCCTGTTTCTGTGAGCAAACATAATACTGAGAAGCTCATCTTTTCTTCTAGAACTTTTGATAAGATTATGGTAATGGCATACTCCCTCTATCCACTGGGGTGTGACTATATTTGACAACAACCCCCAGCAGCACTACAGGGTTGGGGAGGAGTGGCTGGAGAGCTGCCAGTCAGAGAGGGACCTGGGGGTGTTGATTGACAGCCGGCTGAACATGAGCCAGCAGTGTGCCCAGGTGGCCAAGAAGGCCAATGGCATCCTGGCTTTTATCAGAAATAGCGTGGCCAGCAGGGACAGGGAAGTGATCTTACCCCTGTACTCAGCACTGGTGAGGCCGCACCTCGATTCCTGTGTTCAGTTTTGGGCCCCTCACTACAAAAAGGACATTGAATTACTCGAGTGTGTCCAAAGAAGGGCAACGAAGCTGGTGAAGGGTCTGGAGCACATGTCGTACGAGGAATGGCTGAGGGAACTGGGGTTGTTTAGTCTGGAGAAGAGGAGGCTGAGGGGAGACCTCATCGCCCTCTACAACTGCCTGAAAGGAGGTTGCAGAGAGCTGGGGATGAGCCTCTTTAACCAAGTAATAAGTGATAGGACAAGAGGTAATGGCTTCAAGTTGCACCAAGGAAGGTTTAGACTAGATATTAGGAAGCATTTCTTTACAGGTTGTTGGGAGTTGGAATGGACTGCCCAGGGAGGTGGTGGAGTCCCCGTCCCTGGAGGTGTTTAAGAGTAGAGTCGACATAGCGCTGAGGGATATGGTGTAGTTGGGAATTGTCAATGCTGGGTTGATGGTTGGACTGGATGATCTTCAAGGTCTTTTCCAACCTAGGTGATTCTGTGATTCTGTGAATGTACCCAGTCTTAGTTGTGACCATTTGTTCTTCTCTTATACTGTGGGTTTTATTCTTTTCTTATTACACTTTCGTGTTTAGAGCTCTAGATATCTGTTCTGAAATAAGTAAATAAATAAAAAAAATACATAAAGGGATGAAGAGGGTAATTCACTGCTCTACTGAAGTCAATGGAGACAGAACAGCAAGCAAATTTAGCACACTTTCTGATAGTGTTTGTCACTGCAGATGTTACTTAGGTGGACTTTTTTTTATCATTAGCATCTAAAATTTCCAATGGCAAAAGTTGAGCACTTAAACCCATACATTTTATGAACCTGTAAAAAGTCTTTGATTTTTAGAGACTTCTTTACATGTATCAGTTCCTCTGAAGCTGAGGTCTGAATGAAACCTAATTTGTTTTTCTATATACTTTTTTTTTAACCATAGAACTTTTCCTCCCTTATACAGAAACTTCCCCAGTCCAAATGCTTTTTCCTTCCTTTCTACCTTTTATTTCCTTCATCTGGGACTTTCTCTGGTCCCCAGGTTCTCCTTTCTCTGGGTTTGTCTCCTGCTTCAGAATATAGCATGTCCCTGCCCCTTCCCTGTGCACCCAACTCTATTCATTAGGTGGTTAATTGCCTGCAACCATTTCACCTGAAAACAATACTTTCTTCCAGTCCAATTTCTTATCCCTGCTGGAGTCAAACTGAGTCACAGGGTCTAAAATTATCCCTGAGGACAGCTCCACAGAGGTAATAACTCTGTTTTGCTTATATTTCAAAGATGATTTTTAAAAATTTCAGTCTAAACATACACGTTTTCAAAACATATTTTCATTGCAAAGTATGAAGGGAAGAGCTCAGTCATTCCCTTTGACTAATACCTATTCTTTTCTCACAGCAGCTGTACCAAATACAAAAATCTTTTTTTTAATCAAAACAAGCAGACAGCTTTCACAGCTTACTTGCTTTTCCCCTCATTACCGATCTTTTGCTGTAACCATGGCTCTGTCTGTAATGCCACGTTTTGTGTGTAGTAAACTTTGTGTTGCTGAAAAAACTCTGACCAAACTTGCCTGGGAGTCTTGGCTGGAGATTGTTCAAAGGATGTGGCTGAAACAAAGAGGTGTTTCCACATTCCATAAATAAACCCTCCTAAGTGTAAATTGTGACCATTCCTCTCTCCATCTGAGCACTTCAGGCTTTTCAGAAAGCTGCTTTTATGTAAGATTAGAGAGCTGTCTCCATGACATGATGCTCTGCTTCTCTTCACCATTAGTTGGGCGTTAGTTGTTCTGGCTGTAAATAGACAGGCACAGATGGTACCACGACTTTCCGAGCCTCCACACATCTTGCACTGCAGGGATTTTTGTTATTCTTGTTATCTCTCTAGCAGCTCCTACTCTTTCCTAGCAGTTTGTTGAGAAGAAAAAGGGAAGGCTAAAGAACAATCAGCCCCTTTCCTCTCTAGGATTGCAGAAGGCTTTAGTCAGGACAGCAGCACTCATTTTGACTTTTTTCTTTGCTATGGGAACCCAGCCATGGGCTCATTAATGATGCAAAATTTCTGCCAGCCTCACCAGGTGAAGTCAGCCCTCCCCGAGACATCTAAGCAGAACTAGATGCCCCAACAGCATTAAACTGCGAGACTCAAATGGCACATCCTCCCTCAGTGCCCTGCAGCTCTTTTACCACCACACTGAAAGAACCATGACAGATAAAAAAGAAGCCGGTATCTTGAAAGACTGCCTTGGTACATAGGAATAGCGTTTGCAGGAAAACAGGCTGGAACAACACTGAATCTGGAGAGGGCATGGAGGGCGTGACAGAGTCGTATCCCACCCTCCCCAAGCATGTCATGGAGGAGGTAAAATGGGTGCTGCTCTTTAGTCTTTCATATAACAGCAGAACAAGATGTTAACTTAAAGGCAACAAATTGAAATCTGATAAAAGGAAGTCAATTTTATAGAGAGTACAGTTAACCTCCTACAATAACCATTGAAGCCAAGAACTTAGTGAGGCTATAAAAAGGATTAGATGTTAGTATAAATTATTAAAGTATTCGTTTAATATTTTCTCTATCCCATCTAATGTAAGTTTATAAGCTTCTGTGTCTCTAGAGGAGTCAAGTTATAGCATAAGGATAAGTACTCCCTTCCCTGCCAGCAAGCAAATCTCCTATTTGCTTACTATTTGGTTTTTCATCATCTTCCTCTACAGTCTTGGAGAATGGAAGAATTAGTGATATGGTAATGGGTGGACCATTCACCTGCTCCTTGACAGAAGTTCACCTATGAAGCTACTAACGAGAAGAAAACTGGTAAAGGTTAGCCACTGTGTTCATGAATAGCTCACCTCACTCCTGGTCCTCAGACTGTTCATATAAACCTGTGTAACATTTGGTGGAGGGTGGGGCGGGGGTGGGATGACTAAGCTTTTCCAGATACACTAATGCCACAGCAGTAGACAGAGGAGTAACATCTGTAGATGCAGAGCAAATCCCTTTTTTTTTTTTTTTCCCCCCAAAGAAAGACATCAAAATAGCAGCGATGCAGCTGTGAGCTGGCTGTGGTGAAATACAGACCCGATCCCCTGGGTTTCATGGTCAGGGTATGGTTTCCTTCCTCTTCATCCACCTCTTTTATATGACTCCAAACACATCCACCAGAGCCCCGTAATGATACAGCTTATTTTTACACAGGTACTACTGCAAAACAAAACAGCCCTCCTCTTACAGGGAGGTATACCCATCTACGCCAGCCATGGGTGGTCCCCAGACACCTGTGGGCAAGCAGGAACAGTGTCAGCAGGTGCCCATAGTGGGCCTGGACCACCACACACAGGGCTTCTCTTCCATGCTGCTCTGCCCTGCTCTGGGAAGTTTATCTACATCTGTGTTTATCACTCCATCACAGGCCCTATCTTAATCAAGACTGCAATATCCTGTAACAGAGGACAGGCTTGCAGGAGAGGAGAGTGTGACGAAAATATTAGGAGAAGGAACATCACGACTCACCTCTTTTTTAATGAAAGGATTGACTGAGAACAGTCCATCAAAAGGGCTAGACACCTAAGTGATAGATGGATTTCCTAGAATTGCAGTGTTTCAACAAGAAAAATGAAAAGCACCTTAATATTAAATAGAAGCTATGACTGTCATGGAGAAATAAATCTATGACAATCTGAAGAGGAAGCGTTGAAGTCACAAAAAGCCCGATGAGATTATAAATAATATCACATATTACATTATACTATGCTCACACAATTTGTGTTTCCTCAGCTACTGAGTATAGAGTGCTATCAGTTCACCCCTTCTCTGCTGCAGACTTTGACTATCTCTTAGCTCCCCCATAAATGAGACAGTTTGGACACTGACATATAGAAATGGGAGGTGTCTCCTTTCTCTGCAGATGCCAATGTATGTGGCAAATCCGCGTGAAATCCTGACTGTGTGAATGGCTCAGGATATGCCAAAATGCATTGGAAAAGGCAAGTAAAGTTGCAGTTCTTCTTTGCAAATGTGAAGACAAATAAATATATAATTCACTTGACCAAGTCAGTGGCAATGGCTTTGAAGTCTATGGAGCGGTTATACAATTTATACAAAGGTTTGTTCAGGCTTTTCTGCACTGTTTTTCCTGCGCAGCCGCTCCCAGGGAGGCTTGCAGATGTCTGCTGCAGAACATGGGAGACAGTCGATTCTTCCATGCTTGGTGCTTTCCAATTAAAACCAGCTGCCTTCCTAGAACACGTGTGTTAGCTGGACACATGCGAGTAGGATCAATACAGAGCTGCAGAGGGAAATTTATGGACATTGGCATCCAGTGTCATCTAAAAGCAACCCTTGCAGATCTATGAGACGGTCACTGTAGTCTCTTGCTTACCTGTTTGTCTCACCAGCATGTCCTAGCTTGCCTTTCAGAGTGGACTCTGCTGGAGAAAAAGCCTGTCATCTACCATCCAGTCCCACAACAGGGTGGGCCCCCAAAGAGCTTCGCTTCAGAAGCTGCAATAGAGGTCTTTAATTATTCCCAGCTTTTTTCTGATTTCTGCCACTGAACACCGGGTTCTGCCGATGAATAGAGCAGAGCTTTAGAGCCAGGTACGCGTCTGCCACTTAAACCCTGAAGCTTTGCCACTGAAGTGAGCTGCTTGCAGGAGTTGCTAGGTAACTGTAACCTGCTCATAGCTTATGTGAGCAAGCGAGATACTTCTGATGATGTCATGCTTCGTATTTCATCTCTTAAAAGAGTTTTCTCTCCATTCCTACAAGAACAGGTGCGTGGGGGAGTTCTTCAGTGAGGCAGAACTTCCCGGCTCCATCGTGCTTATGCAGCTCAATTTCACTCTTGCAAAACACTGTAATAAAGCAAAATTGGCCAGGGCTTCTCAAAGTGTAATTTTAGGGGAGAACTTATAGCTATTCAGGCCTCTTTTATTTTCTAGACACCAAGGCCAACTCCTTGGAAACATAGACATCTTCATTGGCTATTCTGCTTCCCACATCTGAACAAAATGATGGCTTACTCAGTAGAAAGATAACAAGAATTTTGTGATTATGCTTTTCAAGAACATAAAAATCTAAATATTAGGTACCAGAAATGGACTGAAGATGGGAATTAAGCCCCTTTCAATACTATGTGCCTATCTTTAAGATTTATTAGTGAGAGTCTAGTTACACCAATGTGTGACATTACAAGTGTGTGTAGCACATCTTTGACAAGACAGATGAAAAAAGCTTCTCAAGATGCTTTGAACATGCTGTGGTGAGTATGGGATGGATGAGCAGGAAATCACAGAGTTGTGGGAGATCTAGCAAGCCTGGTCTCGAGAGACTTCAGCCCTAAATTTAGGCTGAACAAAGCCTGAAAGGTGTGTGCGTCCTCATTCCTAAGCCCAGAGAGGATGCACACTCAAAGTGTGGTTGGCTCTCTGTCCATATGGGAAGGCAGGGCATGAGGCAAGTGACTGGCTGAGGCTGTGTGTGTTTGACTCCCACCGGGGCTCTGCAGATGCATTTGTCATTTTTCCTGGTTTCTTCCACCAGGCTGACATATCACTGAAAGCCATCATTTTGCTTGGAGGTTCTCTCTTGGATTGGAGGGTGTGCTGTCATCTCTGAACAGGCCGGTCTTGTAATCTCCTGGTCTTTTTCTTCAGTGGCCACCGTGTGCATTGGCACCAGCAGGAGCATCACACTGCAGCGGTAGCTGGTGCAAGCAAGGAGAAATCAAACCCTTTGTCTCCTGTCCTCCAGCTTGTAACACTTGTGCATCCTCTGGGAGCTGCTGCCTTCATCCCTGACGCTCCTAACTCTACCTACTGGTTGTTCTCTCCCTGTTTGCCTGTCTGATTTGATCTTCTTTTTCTTTATCACTGTCTCTTGCTGTCCTTCTCCCCCACACTCTTTCCCGTGTGTGCGAATTCCTAATCAGTGCAGAGCCCAGGTCCCAGGCGTGTGGTGTGCCGGGCTGCTGCGGCAATTAGCTAACATTTGGAGTGCTGAGCAGCATGGTCTTCAGCTTGCTATTTTAAGATGTGCAGTCTTGATCACATATACCAGTCTACCTGGCAGGAAAGGAACCGAGGCAGAGCACACAGCTGACGTTCCCTAGGCTCCAGACGAGTGCCGGTGTTAAATGTACTGTTTAGCACAGGGAAGACCATTTTCTGCCAAGAAAGAGCAAGCTAGCACTCATTAGGACAGGCACAGTCCAGTGGGAAAGATGATATGCCTTGGTATCTTCACCTATTCAGGGTGATTAGACAAGAACCCCGCTCCCTCCAAGATGAACTGTAGGTAACCTTTCTGCTTTGTGTCACTTCCACAGAAATCATTGGGATGATTTGCATACATATGCAAGTGGTAATCAAACCTGGGGAGTTCAGCTGGTTTACGGTACATTTTTTTGTTCATGCTGTGCATACAAAGCGAATAGATTTTCACTTTGTTTAAACTGCACAAGGTCATTGAAATGAGCAGGGACCACAGTAATGGAAGGCACATTTTGATTCCCTGCTTGTTCGTGTGATACCTCTCCCAGGACATAACACAGTTGCTGTCATGGCCAAAGAGCACAGCAGATCTGCTGGTCCTCTAGTGACGATCCTGTTCTTCTGCCTGCAATTTTCTAACTAGTTGAAAGCAATAAGTAAATGAGGACAATTACAACTGCTGATCCCATTAGGGGACTTCTCGTTCATGTATATTTTACATACCAAGGCACTCTGCTAAATCTAATTTACGAGCAAGAAAGAGTCTATGAAGAATTAAGTGACTGAGATTCCTCACTCTTGACATTTTCCTTTTGTTTTCTGCTTGATTCCCTGCTTGTTCTGATGTTCAGACCAGAAATTAACACACACTCCACAAAGCTTCCCAGTATTTTATAGAAAGTACTCGCTGGTTTTGTGTGGCTGTCCAACAATGGCAGAGCAGAGAGCTCCAGAGCTTTACAGAATGGCCAAATCTATAACTTCAGCCATGTCAGTTCACATACTGTTAAAAGTGGGAACTAAAGATTTGATGATTTTTCAGAAGTGAAGTAAACAAGGACCAGTGTAAGAACTGAACCAAAATGAGGATTTAAATATCATTCTTTTAATCACCTAACACAATCCTGCCATTTTTGCTTTAATAAATTACTTAAGTGCCAGCTAAAAGAAAGTCAATTATCTAAAAATCTGGTAACCATTTATTGAGTTGTCTAAAAACCCAGCACTTCCCAGTTACACAGTGAAATATTTATGACTTTTGACTAGTGGTGATACATTCTCAAGGCAGATGATCAGTACATAAAACAAATGAGGCATCAGTAGTTTAGGAAGGTGTCGTTAAAAGTCCACAGTTTTGAGGGGCTCGTAACTTTCTGATGCAGTCACTTTCGGGAATGAAGTTTTTCATTGCTTGGTCCCTTCCCAAAGATGATCCCTTTTAGATGTTCATAATCTTTCTAGCTTTACATCTACGTTTGAAGAACACATTACATCAGCATACCATTTCGTATGATTAACAGTGGTATATGCTGATAAAAAAGGTATGGTGATACAGGATAAGGCATGGATTTAAGAGGGGATGTCAAATTCAACATTTCAAATGTTGAGGGCCAACAATAAATGCTTCACTGTACAACTTGATGATGGTAAGCTGATATACTCACAGAGGGAAAACATTTTCCACTGAAGACAATTTTTTATGCTATCTTGGTCTGAATAATCTGATTTTTCTAAACAGTGGCATGTTAATAAATGTTTAATAAAATACCACAGAAATTATAGGCAGTGTTTAAAAGTACCCTTTCCTGGGATTAAGGTTTTGAAATTTTTTCCCACAAGTTTTGTATTCTGTACTCATCTCCTCATACAGAGACGGTCTGTAGAAACAGTTATGATGTATTATGCTCTAAAGAAAACAGCTCACGCGGATGAAGGCATATTAGGATCAGTTGGTTTTTAATAGTTCAATTTGTGTTTGCATTGTGACAGTTAGTTACATTTCTGGTTTTGTAGGAAAAGCCATGTCTGCCCTGGCCCATACAGCATGATTTTCATCATTTCCATGGTGGCTGTCCCCCAGTGCTGAGGACTCAAGTGAGATCACCTTGGGCATGGAGCAGTTCAGCCCCACTCTGTTTACCTCCAACAAGGAGGCTGGAAGCATGATGAAAGGTGCTTCTCTCCAACCTGCAAGTTACACGGATGCTTTTCACTACAGAAAAATGATGCTGTGAGATTAAAACAAAAGTAATTAAGTGCCCTTCAACCCGGCTCCAAACATTGCTCACAGCTGTTTATTCAACAGCAAAGCTCTTCCAAACAAAGCCTTTCCACAGGGGCAGCTGTCCCCCATGACATACTTCCCTCCAGGGAGCTGCAAAGCAGTGGCAACCAGGAGGTCCTCCTGAAGATGCCAGCAGCCACCACACAGGGCTGAGGGATGCACTCCCAAGCGCCCTCCACAAAGGCAGCGTGGGCATGCCACACTGCTGCCACGGCTGCTTGAGGCAAGAGCCGCTGCTGGAGCTGTCTATGGCCTCCGAGGAAAATGATGATCAGTTGCATTTTATTTTTATACCCTGAGCTTTCATCTTTACACTGATAAAGGAACAGCTGCCTCTAATCTTGCTTCTAAATCCCGAGCCTGGTATGGCAATCTCTCCGGCATCGTGGATGCTATCCTTAACTGGCCAATGAGACTCAAATGCCAGCTATTATCCTTATGGCAACTATGTGTGGCATTAGTTGTGGGTCTTTTTCGCTGCCTATTTAATTTTTGCAGTAGAAGTTGGGGCTTGGGAGTCAGAGACAAACTCTGCAGTCACTTCTCTTGCTAAACACTCAAATTCACTCACCGAAGGCGTGCGGAGGGTTGTTCAGGGATGCTTTGACACTAAAGGTTTCATTTCCAGAGACTGTCACATGGTGATGCAAACTGCCAGGGGAATTTAAACACAGATGATTAATGCATAGTAAGGTAACCTGTGGACTAGCTGAGCTGCCATTCCTCTGGAAAGACTGCTTGTAATATCTCATTTATATAAGAGCAGTGAGATACTCTGGCCTCCGAAGTGCCATGGTTTGAGTTCATCATTTCCATAAGAAATGTGAAGAGGGGGCACAAGGCTTCTCAGCAGGGAAGGCAAAATGCAGCTTTTCCCACCATGGATGAGACTCGGCAAAGGCCATGGAGGTGAGGCTGCGAGAAGGCAGTCTGCTCTGCCTGTATGCAGATCTGGTCTGGCAAAGAAAATAGTCTCCATACACATCAGCCTGTTGGTATATTTCTGCCTTTTGGAAAGTAAAGAGTGGACCTTAATTTCAAATTACTACAAGAACATGGAAATGGATCTATCACGTGTGGAAGCTCTTTCCCTATCAATTGGGGAAGAGCACAATGCAGGTGAAAGAAAAATTATTTCCATCTTCCCTGAGATTGGTAGTTAAGTATGAAAAGGCATTCCCCCTTCTTTTCACTAACTTCTACTAAAAGTGAGGAATTCCTTCCAAAAGCTTGCCCACCACATACTTCTGTATGGGTCAGTGGAGGCAATGCTGAGTAAAGCCAATTCCTTTGGAGGATGAATAAATGCCTAGGAAAGAGATGGGGGGAAAGTACAGAGCAAGTGCGATAGAAGAGACTGGAAAGAGGTCATTTGCTCTTTTTGTCACAAAGAGTTTTATAAAGACCTTCGCAGTTGGTGCTTGTATCCAGATAGATTGAATATATATTCTTCCTGATGGTGGTGAATTGCATTGGTCAGAAGAGATCCATATATGCAATACGGAAAGCTTAGATAGAGTATTTTCTGTTAAAGTGACACGAGTAGCACTAAAGGTGCAAGCTGACAGCACGCCTTCAGAGCTAGTGGTTTGACAACTTAATATTCCTCTTCCAGGAAAGCCGGCATGATGAACATACACCAGGCATCCTTCATGTTCCTGGCTGCAGGCTGTGGTTTGCTCAGGCACTGAAGGATTATTCTCATGTGTGCCTTTGCCCAGCCTTCAGCCCACAGAAATACAGTATGTTAAAATGTGAGATATCCTGGTGGTAGAAAACATTGAGAAGAGACATTCATGCTTAAAAATATTAGTTCTTTTCCTGACTTCGATTCACCAGCCTTTTAGGCTGAGCCCACAGCCAGAACTGCTGAACACCAGCAATTCATTTGAAGATGGTTCTTTCATATAAGCAAATATATGCACAGATGTATGCAGGGAGACATCTACAAATGTTTGCAATTCTCTGTAGTGACAGAGGACATAATTCAAACAGTATGAGGGATGCTGAAATTATTTTGCAGAGAAAGGTGCAATAACTTTAGCCTCATACAATTTCTACATATTCCACATGGCCTCAGTTGTTGTTTAGTAACTCACAATATGAATACTTTTAAAAAGTTGTAAAAAAGCTGTTTATCTATCATCTCCTTTATCAGACTAGGTAACAGAAATGATAGCAGCTTCTATCCCATGCACAAGCAGGGCACCACTCCATTCCTGGTAGCGCAGCCCTAAGATGTCTGGTTTTCCTCAGGGCCGTGGTCCAGTGATTCATCCACCGTGTTTGGTGCATTTTACCTCCCTTCTCTGCCAGAGCCATTAGCCTTTCTGCTCTATTGCAGGCACAGAGGAACCTTCCACCCACCTACACTAAACATAAAAAAACCCAGCAAAGTCTTTGGATCATGTATTATCTGTGCTGAATATACTGATTTGCATAAATATATATTAGTTTTATTTCCTCTGCCAGAAGATTGCGCTGCCAAAAGTTTTTAGCATGCATGTACTGGGAGTGGTCCTGCTCACCTGTGGTATCCCAAACACCTCCTGCTTTCCAGGATGGGAAAGGATACAGAGCAGAGCAACTAAGGAAAAAATGTCTCAGGACCCTTCCACTAAATATAGGCTGGATTAAAAGGGCAGACACCCAACCTGCTGAAATGGAGACAAGAAAAGAAGTGAAGCTTTCCCTCCATCGCCCTGTGCTAATTTCTGTAAGGGAAGAGGTCTCAGTGTCTCCTGGCAGTTTTGGGGCTTCTGTCTTGACCTTCCTTTTATCAGTGTATGCAGATTATTTTTCTTTAGACTTAAACAGTGAGGGGGGTTGGGAAGGGCAGATGGAGAGGAAAAAAAGAAGAGAGGCAAAAAAAATTAATGAGTTTTATTGTTCTTTGCTCATGGGCTTTGTCTATATTCTAGAATCACCTTAGGATTGAGTCTTTTTAGAGATATGAAGAATATCTACCTCAGACATAATTTAATCTTTTTTTCCTTTTTATTGTATTAGTAAAACTCCCACGTACCTTCCGCTGAAAAGTAGATCACTTTGAAATGCAACACCTGGGCTAATACTTTGTTTTCAACTGCAGTGGTCATGCTTGGTACTCTTCATTCCTACTCTTCATGAGTTTGTAGTTATCAAGCAATATTAAAAGGTAAATACAAAAGCCTTTTACACCAGCATTATAGTCCTGATCTCTCAGGACAGTCAAAACCTCAGTTTTATTTCTCTGCTACTTTTTTTTCTCAACTTGTTTGCACAATTTTTTTTTTCTAGAATATCCTTACAGCAAAGGCTAATCTGAAAGACTTTTGTTCATCGAGCATTGCCTTTCACTAATAAGCATATCCTATTAGAGCTGTAGTGTTCCTCTCTGGTTGTTTGATTGCCCATCGATGAAAGCTTGTAGCTGGTCCACTCAGCTTGAATAAGGTGAAAATGGACAGAGGACTCTTCAAGACCCTGTTCTTCTGCTGTCTTGCAAGATAATTTAGAGCTAGTAATTCGCAAAAAAACTAGCTTTAATTTTGTCTCATTACTACAATGGTTCAAGAAGGGAAAGAAACCAGAGGGCATCTAGCTGTGCCAGTGAAGAAACATCTCTGTGATTAGTGAGCAACTTGTTCATTAATTCCCAGTTCAAAACAATGTTTTCATTATCCTATTTTGCTTCTGCAGCCGCAACTAGCTTAAGAAAGATTGAGCTGTTTATGTGCAACTTAAAATGGATGTCCGAGCCATTGCTTTTTTAAATAATTGCTTTGTATTGCTGACTGATTTTCTACTAATCAGGCACAGTTACTTAAATGATGCTGTGATATTCACACTTTGTCTTCTGTTCAGTTCCAGGAAATTTGTCTCATGAGGATTAGACATGCTGCCATCTGCAATACAGACATTTCTATCAGCGGATATGACCAGGAAAACCTACTGTTTGTGAGTAATTTCTTCTAAAAATAAGCACTGTCTCTTAAAAGTGAAATGGGAGAGTGACATGTAGCTTTAAAGCTATTCTTCTAGTTAGTAGCAGAAAATAACCCACATCTGTGACTATTCTGTAAGGCAAATACCTTGGGCATGGAGCGAGGTGCTAATTCTCTCCCAGCCCAAACGCAGACTCTGAACCTCCATCCCACAACAGTGCTGGAGGAAGGAAGGATTCAAGGGTCTCCAGCCAATGGTTCCAGCTCCATTCACTTCTAGGGGGGTGCGGACCTCCCTTTTGTTCACACTGTGGAGAGGAACTGCAATAGCAAGGGACAGGGGAAGGGCACGGATACCCAAGCTGCTGCGATGGGAAGGGAAAGCTAGCATGGGTCAGATTAAGGGGCAGGATCAGACCACCTGTTTATCCCATAGGACCAACCTGGGCAGGTACCAAAGCTTGCATACATCCTCTGAAGGGCACAACACACCTTCTTTTGCAAACTGCTAACCGAGGGAGTAAATCAGAGCTTGCCATCAGTAAAGTAATATATGACAACTCTTCTTGTCTCCTTCTTAGCACTAGGTCTTTTGTGCCACCAAGAGACAATTAAATTGACAACAAATTCTTAATATGCTTGCTCTAATGACAGGATTTTCGTCACTCCTAGCTGCACCCCTGCTTTAGCTTCAGACAGGGTTGTTACCTTTGTAAATACTGCTCAGGCAGTAATGCATTAGGCACAAACAGTAACTGCCAGTTATCATCCTTTCCCACAAAGCCACAGGGGGAGGAGATTTTTGTCCCCTCTGTTAGAGACAGGCCATAAAAAGATCACAGATTCAGTCCCTGGCACAATTGAGAGGGCAGAGACCAGTGGCCAGGAGGCAGGGGGCAGAAATGGGGCAGGAACCTCTTAGAAAGGCAATGAAAAGGTCAACTAGTTATAGTCTGTGAAAACAATAACCAGTAAATAGGCCACCATTTAACACCCTACTTCTATGTTTGTACTTAAGTCATTAAGTCTCAGTGTGACCAATGAAAGCCTTCATTTGCAGAAGTACTTAGTTTCTGGTTTGTCTGAGGGAAACAACTTTAGAGGTTTTTTCAGGCTCCTGTTTGGTTTTAAGGCAGGACCAACCTTGTCTGTAAAAACAACGGCTTTCTAACAGGGGCACCAAAAATATCTGGCAACTTTGACTTCCAGATCAGAGAAATAATCGCTAGGGACACTGCAAACAGAGGAAACATCTTCCCACGCCCTGTGGCTCCCTGTCCCATTGGCAAGAGTTCAAGGACAGTCCATTATCCACCCTTGGTCAGGAGTCAGTGGGGCATTTCTGGAGTCTTGTACTTGGAAAAAAAATCCATGGAAAAAAAATAATCTTCTTGTAGTCTTAGCTAATGGGGTGAACACAACGTGAAGCACTCCTCTGCTTTCTGAGAGTAGGACTCATACAGACTGAACCAATTTCTGTCTTCCAAACTGCGATGCTTACCCATATGCATCTCCTAGAGCCAAGCTAGTAAACAAATAGGGAAAACTTTTTGCACCAGGACTCTAAGCGAAGCAGAGGGGAGTCTGCTGAGCAGAGGCAACCACAGAGCCAGCCGAGACGCACTGTCCTGGTGCATTACCTGTGCTCTGCTGCAGGCACAGCACCCTCCAGGCAATTCCACTGATGAATGGGCTTAAGGGGCACATTTTTGTGGGTATGAGCATGAGATGGCAGAATCTGAGCTTTTAAATTAGTCTGATTTCAGATAGTTTTGGTCTGGGAAGTTTTTTGTAACTTGCCCAAGCTACAAAAGGCATGAAAGCAACAGGAATTTAGCTGGAGAGCATAATCTGGAGAGCACATAGATGATGCAGTACAGGAAAGAGTTGGGAGAAATTTGTGGAAAATTATCATACGAAAATGATTGGTTGTCAAAAAGAATTTCTTTACAAAGTGATGAACTAATCGAAGAAAGTGGTAAGAAATCCTGGCCGCTTGGACCCTACAATTACTCCGGGTGAAGAGAGAAACAGTCTGCACTGACTGGACCTGTTCTTCCTCCCAAAAGCCAGAGCTCTGGGGCAGATCTTTAAGAAATATTTTACAGCACAGCTCACTGTGCAGCCTGCAGGCTGAGGCCAGTTGTGTGGCCATTTCTGTCCCTAATGGCCTGATCCACTCCAGCCCATGTAAATCAGTGAGAAATATTCTCACAGGAAACTGGTGTCTTGAAAAAGGCCCTGAAATACAGCAGATAAATCAGCAGCAGTGTTGGCATTGCATAAAGGGCAGGGTGAATAATAATAGCAACAAAGAACTCCCAGCATCCAGAAAGCGTGGCAGAGGTTAGGCCCTGCCACCAAGACAGTTGTTCAGAAGAGACTGAAATGTTTTGAAGGAAAGCTCAGAAGGGCAATCATGCAGGGAGCTACTAAAGGGCTCTGTTTCAGCTGCAGCCCCCGGGTGCTAGGCGCTGCCAGAGGATGCTGTCACAGAGCATGGCCTCTTCAGCACTTCTTCGTGTGTCTCCAAGCATGCCCATCCCATAGTCCACCGCCCCTTGCAGGTGGTTCAGTCCATACTGGTGGGCTGCAAAAACTGAAGCCTGCTCCCCTGCAGCCTGTTAAAAGGTGCCTCCAGCATCCTGCATTCTGGCCAACTCTTGATCCCCTCTCCGGCAGCCACCTCAGCCATTTTCAGCTCAGTGAGTGACTCCTTTTTCTATGGAAATTCAAGCCTGGAGCTGGAAGCTCCCACCATCCAACCTCACCCTCCATACTGCTGTTGCAGCACATTGCCAGCACCTCCCTTGCAGACCCCTGCCATGTTCCCACTGGCCACTGCATTCCCAGCAAATTCTCCCTGCACCCCTTCAGGGAAGCCTTAGGGCAACACATTACCACAGCTACCTTCACTGTGCACTGGCGCCTTGGACTCTGGACAGACTGCAATACTCTCAAAAGTATCTGTTCTTCAATGGATTATTTTTGAATTTCTTCAACAATTAATTCTTTGTCTGTACCCTGACTCATTGAGTCTGTACCTCTCAAGTAATGCATGCTAATGATCATCTGCTCTGGATTTTACAGCTAGTAGTGGTGAAAGATGAAAGTCCAATATTGCCTATTATACTGGGGCTACATTCAGATATTAAAAAAAAAGCAACCCTCCAAGATGACATCTGTTGTAGCCAAAGTTCATATATTCCTTCATGAAAATTCAACTACATTTGCAATAGATGGAGGATGATTCATGCTTAAATATACAGCTGAATGCCACTCAAAATTCTCTTTTTTCCCTAGTCCTTGCTGTTCTGCGAGTCCAGCCAGAGAGGAACTATGATCAGTGCTAACAAATCTCTGTTTTCTCACCTTGCCCTTCAGCATTTCATCAGAGGTAACAGTAAAAGCTGGTTGCTCTTTTGACATCATGCAAATAGCATTCCCTTGCTCTCTTCTCCTCTCTCCAGCCTGCTTTATCTTTCACTGCTCAGCAAATCTTCACATGAAGCTAATGTTTAGCTGCAGAAATGAAGTGTATGGAGAATATGCTTGAATACAGAACGTAACAGGACTGTCACTGAATGGCCCTTTTTGGAGAAACTGGCCCCATTTCAGTGGTTAGCAAACAGCTGCCTCCCAGCTGAGATTGATCAGCTAAAGAGAAGGTGATACAAAATCTAGCAAAAGCGATAGAGCGCTGTGAAAACTGGAGGGCTTCTTTCTGGCTGTACTCTGGAAGTGCCCAAGCCTGGGCATTTACATCCCAGCGAAGGATGCCTGGGTGTGTATGAGTATCAGACCTGCTTCCAGCAGCTCCCACTGGGAAGAAATGGGCCCCTGCAGTGAAGGGATGACGCTGCTGAGTGCCAACTAGAAGAAAGCAAAGCTGAAGCCCTGAGACAAGTGCCCAGATTGATGTCTGGCACAGACTCCTGTATCGCTGAGCTGCAGAAGTAGATCAGAAACTTAAGAGAGAGACTGTAGCATTTCTATCCAAGTAGCAAGTACTTCCTTGGATGATCCTCGATTTACAGCTGCTGAGCGTCTTCTCCTTTCTCTTGGTCACTTCTGTTCCTTGGTCACTTTGGCTAACATCCAAAGCCAAACTGGGTCTCCTGCTCCACCTGTGCAATGCCTCCGGCTGAGGTGGAAGCTGGAGAGATGGATCATGGGAGAGGGTAGGGTGCTACAGCAGCCATTGCTATCTTCCTTTCTGAATGCCTGCAGTAGCAAAGTGAGGTGGGACCGTCCTTCCATGGACTCATGGCTCCGTTACGTGTTTCTGATGACTACAATTTGTCGTAATTCAGAACAAAGTGATTGCAGTTTTGTGGGGGAAGATTAGCCTGCTAAGATGCCGGCACACCTCCAAAGCAGCCATAGCTGAATTGTCAATAAGTTGGTGGCATGTGGCACCAGGTTGCAGGAATGAGACAGGGAACATGATATCCGTGTAGGTACCCTACAGAAACCATGGAAGAAAAAAAATGGTGCTGGGACCCCACAGACAGGAGAGCCAATGGAGAAAAGAATGCAGACATGGAAACCACTGCCCAGGGGAGTCTGGGGCTGAGCTATGTTTTGCACAATACAAACTTCTAACATCTTGCTTACGTCACCAGTTAAACAGGAGGTTTTGTCTACCAGAAGCAAAGAGGCACTACCAAACGTCTGGTTTTTTTCTTACTATTATATCATTCAGCTTTCATGTGCCCAGGAGCTTCACAGCAGGGAGGATGCCTGAGCGGGGATTCTGTGAGGTTCCAGCCCGGGATTGCGGTGGTGAGGGAGGCCATGTCAAATACGTCACACCAGGCAAGGGAAGCAGGATGCCAGCCAGGAACCATGAAGACTACTTTGAAGTCCGTTTTTGGGGTTTTTTTTTTCCTTCTTTCATGTCTCAGAATGTTCTGACTTCCGAGGTTTTTATGATTGCTCTAGTAATTGAATGATTCTCTGTGGGAATAAAAATGTTATTTACGAAAATTCCTTGCAAAAAAGCGACAATTAACTACCAGCAATTTTTGTAATGCGCACTGCAATCATAGCTACCAGAGTGCTGATTAAAACCAAGGGCCACCCCTGCAGATACATGGGGAAAATCACTCATGGTCTCTTGCAAATTGCAATTTCACATGCTGGCAACCCACCAAAGCGCCCTGGCTCAGGCCTGGCCAATAAGAGCATGGAAACAGCTTTTTCATGTTTTTCTCTACTAAAGCTTGGTGTTAATGGAACAGGGTGTTCCAATAACCTTTTAAAAGGTTGGACTAATTCAGTTGTTTGGGTTTGCGAGAGCTGAGATGCATTAGTCCGGTTATTGGGTAATAAGTGAAGGGAGGCGGCATAGAGGGGAGCGGGGCAGTGGTTGAACGTGTTTTCACGTGTCACTTGGTATAAAAAGACAAATGAGCTGACCAGTGGGGAATTTGCTTGCTGACAAGGGACCAATGGACACCCGCAAAGTTGTTGTCTCTCCCTGGCATCACCAGTCCCTGAGCCAGGCTGCACCTGCGCATCTCCGGTACTATCATCCTGCGATGAGAGGGATATGTAGGGATGAATAATTCAGCTGCAAATCAGCTCTCCGACTGCACTGCATTTTTTTCTGGATTGCTATTTTTAATTTAGATACTCCCACATGTGCGTGTGGTGGATTAGAGACATATGAGAAATAAGAGAAGGTGGCTGATGCAGGCAGGTAACAGAGCCTGGGGGTGGTGAAGGTTGAACAAGCGCTGGTCTAGACCAGGTCCGGTACCACCTTCTTGTCAAGGGCAGCATGGGGCTGAGCACCTCTGAGTCCTACGTACTTCAGTGGGAGCTGAACGTGCTCAGCACTGCTTGCTTAGATTTACACCCCTGTGTTGGCAATCACAAAGAAACAGTGGAGGTGCCTGTACAGTTATAGCTGGGGCTGGATGTCAGGGGATCTGGATTCAGTTTTGAGGACTGCTACTTATCTCTTTTGCACAAAACTTGTAAATCCTCTCTCTTGTAGTTCCAGATACATTAGTGGGAAAATCATTACCACTGCTCCCTTTGGTCTGCCCCACCTAGTTATAATGTCTGGAGAGGAAACCATCGCTGCTTGTGTATAGCTATAGAAGATAACTCATGGGGAAGCCTCTTCTGTTGTAAGGTGGCATCTTCCTATCATATATTTTAATCACGAACTTCAGAAAGAGTGTTATCAAAATGGTTTAAGAGAAGAAAGGTTTTAGCTGCAGCAGCTCAAGAAGGAAGTGAGGGACGATAGGAAACAATGGGACAGAAAAGCTGTCGATTTGGGCAAAAGCAAAACTATCATTACATGCTCATCTTTGTGAGAATCCAGATTTCCAGAAGAGTCTGGCTGGCATTTTGATTTGTACACTAGTTCCTACAGATTATAAAACCAAAGATCAAAGCATAAAGGCAATCCTGTCATGTCTGAGGATCTCTTTTTCCCCTTACTGTGTATACAGTGTTTTCCAATAAATTACTTCAGATGAGACCTAATACTAATAATAACTGCTTTTACAAAGTCTAGACTGCTTTTGCAAATCCCTGGCTGGTAAAAGCATTCATGTGTTCCTGCGGACTCAAGGAAAGCTTTGCAATTTAGAGTAGTTCACTCTATTCTTGTTAAATTATAGAGAGTCTCAACTCTTCAGCTGTAAGTGACTGGATATGGGGAGTCTCTTAAAAATGAGATGAGAGGGAAGCAAGTATTTGAAACCCAAAAGTGAAATAACTAATGTGAGAACATCCCATAGACTACTGCCAGGGTTGGGGAAAGTATCCATGTTTCTGAGGCATGGTGCACTGTGCTACCTCTTCTCAGCATCTAAATAAAGGGCTGTATGTAAGAAAAGTCCTTTGCTTCTTTCTCTATTTCTTGATCTTTGTGATCAAGAAAATTCTGGACCTATTGCTTAACGGCTCAATTCTAGGTCAGGAAAATCTGCTGCTGCTCCCAAATTTTTGGGGAAAAGAAGAGAACTAGAAAAGGAATCTGTAGGCATGAAGAAGCCAACATTCTTCACAACAGAAATTTCATGACTAATGATTCACAAAGCCTGGTGGTGAGTTTTTACCATGTGATATCCAGGAGACTGGAACAAAAACCACTCTCAGTTACACTCAGTTCAGAAATAGGTCATTAGTCAACCAGCTAAATGTCTAATAAGCTCCGTTTATCATGCACCTTTGGCCTCCAGACTTCTCCTGGGAAAACAGTGAGCACCAACAAGTACACACCACATGGTGGCTTCTCACACCAACATTTTACAATGAGTAGCTACAATTTTAAAACACAAAACAAGCCAGACAAAGGTTTCTCTTTCTTTCCTAAAACATGAATTTAATCTCCAAAAACTACACTTGCCTGCAGCCCCCAAACAGCAAGCTACAGCACTGAAATGGAGTCTGGCTTGAGATACAGAACCCTTGGAGGCATTAAGGCAGGAACGGATTGGTTTATATCACTGGAAAGCCAAGACTGTCTACTTTCCTAGGGGATATAAAGCATTCAGTTTGCAGCTGGTACTTCACAAGATACTGAGACATAGCACTGCCCCAGAATTAGCTTTTGCATATGCACTGCAGACCATTTTAGTTTCTAAATTTTATCAAAAAATTAATTACTTCTCTCTAATGGCATGTCTCAAGGCATGATGCAGACTTTTTATACACCTTTTTACCCACATAATTCTCAGTCACTCCTTCCAGATTTTTGGAAAGTTGTTGAATGTATTTTTTTCTTTCTAGTTGGTCTCCAATTTTGCTGAAGCTCAGATGGATAGAGCGACAGCCACTAACCAGCGTTCAACCTGTGAATAAGCTGTAGTACAGTCACTCGGTAGACTTCTGTCAGGAAAACACTGACATCTGATTTCCTGCCAGCAATTTGGTAAGTCATAGACTTCTAACAGCCTGTGGTAACCATCTCCCAACACAACTGTGCAGCCAGTGTCTGTGCTGGCTCCTAGCTCCAGGCTCCCCCAGCACACAGAGAGGTTCCCTGAAACTCCACTACATTAGGAAGATATTTTGGAGACATCACTCAGCACTTCGTCAGCATCAGTCCAGGTCATGGAACTCTCTCAGCACGCCAACATACATTTGTGACACTGGGTGTACAGGGGTACCACCACTCGTGCATGCAGTGCCATGGCTCCCCAGCGTCCTCTGAGTCCCAGCATGTCCTGCAGTCCAGAAACTGCTGCTGAATGACTGTCCACAGTGTCCTGAGAGAAGCATCCTGTGTGGGATTAACACCTCAGCTGCAAGCAGGCAAGCATGGGAGAAGCCCTTAGGATGAAGAGAAATGAGGAGTACTTCAATGGAAGCCTGAAACTGAGTGAGAAGTACTCCTCAATTTTTCTGTATACAAATGATGGGCCATTTTTTCTCCACATACAGCAAAGCACTCAATAAAGAACAGGCAGTAAAAATCCTGGACAGGCCTTAAGAAATCTTAGCACTGAATTCATGTAAAAGCAGTGCTAATGTGGGCTGGGGATTCTAGGTGTCAAGCTACCTTCTAATCTTAACTCCTCCAGTGGGCTTTTGAATGTTAAAGAGTAGAAAACAATATTTAAATTAGCATAAGGTTAACAGTATAAGTATTGGGTTTGCAAAACACATGTAAAAACTGCAAACATTACATGCGCTGCTTAGACTTGGGTATGTTAACAGGAAAAATTACATCCAAAAAAACCTTTAGAACTAAGAATCAAAAGTAGGAATCCGACTGTATGGGCTGTATATACAGAGTATCTGAATCGTGTTTTGGTATTTTGTTCACTTCATGCAAATTATTTTTCACAAGTTCAAGCTGAACTAAAAAAAACAAAAAAAAAAAAGTAGAATTTGGCTACTGAAGCAACCCTGTACTTCTCATGTAGGACACGATGACAGGACACACAGACAGGTCACCTCAGCATCCCTGTGGGTCTGTATAGCTAGAAGCAAAACTTGCCTTGAATTCCAGAATGTAACTTGGCATTGTTGAGTTTATTTATGGCAACAGAATCTAAAATGAGCTGTACTCTCCAAAGAGACACTCTCAACTGTTAAAAGTTGCACTCATGTAAAAAGTCTTACATTGTTGAAATATAACTACTTAACTTTTGAAATATATTTTCTTTTTTTTTTTTAGATATATCGTCTAAATCTCAGACATCTTCTATTAAGAAGCAAGATACTCCACTTTCTTAGACAGTTTTTGTGACATCTTTTCCTATAATTTCAGCTACAAAGAGGAAATGAGTGGCAGGTTTTATAACATCAAATCCTGAAAATGAGGTGTTAATTGGTATTTAGGAATTGCAGTCCAGAGCATTCAATCATCCTATTAGTTATCTAATTATTGGCAAGCAAGAGGATTTCTATCTAGTACCAATGGATCTGAATAGCATATGCATTACAGCTAACAAGACCATTCTGAGTAATGGACTTCATATCTCCATAGTCTATGTGGCATTAAATATATCTGTTTGATAGCCACATTAAAAAATTAATAAAAATAGCAAAAAAAAGGACTAAAGTTAAATCATAGTAGATGATCATTAGGAAAGACTGACAGACTTCAAACAGCATCCACAATGCTTTACCAATCCTGTTTTTCTTCCTTTCCAAAGAAAATTAAATTAAAAATTCCTTTAACAGGACTCAGAGCTGAAAATAGTGCTAATGAAGAATGTAAGGTATCTGCAACTGCATGAGACAGCAGGGGATCATAACAGCGTCATAACTTTCCCAGCTGTAATATATGCAGTATCCTAAAGCAGTGCAATAGTCTCCCTGCTGGACTGTGAGCAGGCTTCCTCCCTACCCTGTGCATACCAACCCTGACATAGTGGCTTGCTGGGTCCAGTATCTAGTTGCTCTTGTGCTGGTCCTGCTTGGACTCCCCCAGTTAAACAGCCTTCACCATTCCCAGATCTGATCTGAACCCTTTCTGGGTCCTGGGGCTCCCAGCCCAGCAGTTGTTTCCCCCCTCTGCTTCACTATTGGGCTGAGAGTCTGACTTCTGACAGCAGGTTATTAGCAACTTCACTCCTATTAAGACCTTCCCATTGACCATCTCTTGCGTTTGCTGATGATGGAGTCCTTACTGTGTCAGTAGAGAGCAGCATACAGATCTGGACAAAACATCACACTCAATGTTTCATGAAATTTCTCAGGCTCAATTTATCAAGCTGTTCTTATGCACTGTTGGCTTTTCTGCAGATTTTCCTCCCTGTCCTGGCATCACGAGAAGCAGCAGATTGGTAAAAGAACATAAAATATTAATTTTATAATGCAGAGATGTCCTGCAGCTTTCACATCTTCACAACAGTCCATCAAGCCCACAGGGCACAGCTGAGCGAGGTGTTGACAAAAGCTATCCTTAGGGGAGGCCAGCTCCTTTCTTTGGCTCTTTCTGTAGTCAACAGAGAGAGCAGGGGTCTGACTTAGGTACCCTGTGTTGCCACTGGATGAACTTTCTCCTTGAGTGCAAAGCCTTCCTCAGCTAAAGCAGGCCCTGGTGAACACTGTCCCCAGCCCCATGCCCAAGGTGGGCTTCACAGGCGTCCCACACACGGCTCCTCACTGGCCCAGGACAAAGAGACCCACACAATCTGGCTACCTTAGGTATAAAATGGGCATAATGTCCTGGCACAAGAAAACAGTCTGCTTGTCCTTTGCAGCACTACCTGCTTTATCACCCCAACAGCAAGTAGCTGCCACAGCTCAACTGTAAAAAAATGCTGATAAGGAACAGCGTTGAGTCACTATCCATGACCATCATTCCTGGGCTTAGGTCATTCTTGAGTGAACAAGTGATTTTCTTACAGTGAAGTATGAATGAAGGTATATCCTGTGCTGAAATTGCATGTGCTTTGCTTAAATCTGGTTTTTGGGACAGGAAGGCACGAAACATCCTCTCCTGCCCGTCACTAGCAAGTCATTTCAATGGGAGTAAAGAATGCTGAGTGAGCTTATCCGGTACATCTGGTACGCCTGCAAGCCATGCAGGCAGTTTTGCTGAAAAATGTGCAGAAGAACCCTCCCCCTGTCGAAATGTAAATTTTAATTTTTATTAAAGCATAATGAGTTTCGAAAGGGGAGCAGAAAGTGATTTACAGAAATGCCAACTTTGCATTACATCTATGAGACCTTCAGGTTTCCCACTGTACTGTAGGACAGATAGCACAGCTGTATCTGCCTTACTTTGCAAGCTAATTGCTAGCAAGCAAGGCTCCCATTTTAAATATTACTTCACAAGGTAATTTAGAATTTTTCCAGGGAAATAAGGATTTGGGTGACCAGTTACAGTATTTCAGGAGGCCACCTGCATTACCAAACGTAGACCAGACCCTGGCTCTCCACAGAGATCATGCCACATCTTCTTTTCTGTTAATGGGTTGAATTTTGTCCTAAAAGTTGCCAGAGTTATTGGAGGGGGGAGGCTGTTTCCGCTCCTCTGGAAAGTTGTTTGAGGACCTCTCTCATCCATCAGTGAGAACCTGCTCTTGCTTTCCAGTCTAAATGTAATATGATTACTTGGGGTTTTTTATTCTTTTCCTTAAATAGCTCTTCTCTGGTCCTCTTAGAAAGAAATCAGTATCCTACCATAGCCTTTATTTTTCAGACTAAGCAGCACTTTATGTCATCTCTCATATGACATGCTTTATGGTACCTCTGCACTTGTTGCAGAAGAATTCATCTTTCTTAGAGAAATGTGACAGCAGTTGTGTTGCAGACCTGCATTCATCCATGCCTCTACAATGAAACTTTCTCTTTCTGCTGGAAATACCTTGTCTGATGTATGCTATGAGCACGTACGCCTTCTTCATGGCTTCATCCTATGGTCGATTCATAGTCACCATAGTCATTGTCTACAACACCCAGAGTTCTCTCCACCCGAGTCATCTCTTGTCTCCCTTAGAGAAGAAATTCCTCATTAACTCTGAAGTGCACGCCCTGACATTCTGTTCTAATCAAACACTTCTTTCCATTTATCTCCCTGTCAGAGTCAGAAAGGTTTTAATACATGATAGTCTTCTTCCATGTTAGCAATGTCCCTTCATCTTTAGATTTCAAGAGCACGCTGACTTCATAAACTAATATACTTAATGAAAATATTACCAGCACTGGTCCTAAAATTGACCCTTGAGGAACTCACAGTAACTTGCTTCTTGGCTCTTCTCTTTTCCATCTCTTCCTCTGCCCTTTCCCATCAGTCAGTTCTTCCCCACCCTTCATGCCCTCTGTTAACCTCCATCTTCTTTTACTTCATTAATATTTTCCCATTTAGGAGTGTTTCAAGTGCTTTGCTAAGGTCCAAATGAGATTTACCACATTTTCTATTTTGAAAAATCCATTATCTCATTTAAGGAAAGCTATCAGATTATTCTGGCACCATGTTCCTCTGTTAAACCCAGGCTCCTTTCATCTTGTTTTCTGTTTAACTAGAAAGACTAATTTAATCATTCTTTCTCCTTTGGTAATTATACTGTGTGTAGAAATACAGAAAAAAAAAAAAAGAGTTAGATCATGTTTGCTTTCATCTGGGGCATATTTATATGTATGTATATAAAACACGCATATATGTATGCGTATGTGCACTTTTGTTATGTGTTTACATATATATACACAGACAACATATACACATACATGTAACTATGTGTATACAACAGCTTCCAAGCTGCACTGAGCTTTTTAGTAAATATTAGCATCTTAACTTTTCCATACAGTAAAGATCAAGTAACGCTCATTAATTTTAAGACTTGCAGATATTTTCCTCCTATTCTACTCCAGTTCTTCTGGAGCCAGCTGACAGCCAGCTGACAGCCAACAAGACAAACCCAGTGTGCAGGATGATGTTACCCAGCACTCAAACTGTTTCCTGCTGTCAGATATCATTACAAAGTTTAAGTGCAATCTGGTTGTTGGATGATTGCAGTGATGAAGTATGGCCGTCAGTGTAAAAAGCTGGTTTAGTAGTCACAGTGAATGGAAAATATCCATTCACCACTTACTTTAAATATGAAGGCCTAGTTCTTAATGAAAGAAACATCATCACATGACAAGGGTTTAATTAATGGGTGTTTGTCTTGTTATTGGTTCTTGTCTGACATGGTAGCACACACTTTTGTAATACAAAAATGTACTGTGAAAGAAGGTGAGGAAGAGGGGCACAGCGCCTCCTGTAAGGTGGCTGTCCAGATGGATGATCTTCTCCCCCACATATGTATAGAGGGTATGTACCGTATCAGCATGGCAGCCTTCACTAATGGCCTCAAGCAGCTGGAATCGCCTGCCTCTTGGCACACAACTGACCCACCATCCCAAATGACAGGCTTCGAGAAAGAGAGGAGAATGAAAACCCAGGTTTCCAAAATTTGCATTCCTAGCTGTAATAAGGAGACATAACATTCCCAAACGCATCTGAGTTGCGGATAGCGTAATGACAATATGGTGTCACCATAACCAGAGTCCACCAGTTTGTGAGGACTGGGCTCTTAGCCCTGTGGCTGTAAATTCAAAACTTTAAACAGTCTTACAAACAGCTTTTTTTCCAGATTAAAAGCAAGAAATGTAGAGCTTTGACTGCTGCAAAGGGGTAATTTTGCTCACCACTGTGTATAACTAGTTCCAAGCAACAGCAAAATTGTGCTAGTGAATTAGAAGATGGCCAAGATGAAAATACAGCACAGATTGCTTTGCTTAAAAACTGGACTGTTGATGAAAGGCAAAATAGTGAAGGTACATTCATTCTGATAACTTCTCCCCACCTGTGTGCTCACACCTACTCACAAACTTCAGTCTGAATCAGTAAGAAGCTGCTGTCACAGACACCGGTCTGATACCTTTGTGTGGTACATCGAGGATGTGCATTTTAGGTTAAATGCACCTCTCTGCAAACACCCAACACAACACAGGTGCTGCACAAAATCCCCTCGGAATAAGACTCACCTAGGACTCAAAATGGACTCAGCGCCATGACCCAGCTCTAGGCTTAGGGACCAACATCAACCTGCTAAAACAGCACTGATAAATATGATTCCACTAAGTCTGGATCTCGCACATTTTCAAAAACCTTCTGTATCTTTCAGTGGTTTAATGAGTGGCACAGGGACAGGCACAGGTTCATGGATTTTCCAACCAGACAGGGCCATCCTGCTCACTGAGCACAGACCCCCGGATGGTGGGGGGGAAATTGTTGGCTTCTTAATTTAGCTGATCTCTTCTTCCATTGACACATTGTGTGAGTTCTTCATTTTGCAAAACCAAGGAATAACAAACCTGTGCTGGTTTGGATGACAAGAACCTCCTCTGTCACCCAGGCCAGTTCCTGGCTGGAGCGGGTGTCAACCATTTCATGTAATACCCATTATAAGCAGGTTAAGCTCCACCCCTAGTGATGTGACCAGCCTTGCTCAAATCCATACCCTTCTATCCCAAACGTATAACTCTACCTCTTCTACCTGTTTCAAGAGTTTATTCTTCCATTACCACAATATTTCAGTGCTTTTAAAATAAAATCTGCAAAAATGAAGCTTCTGTTGATCTTCATGGGGTCACTCAGAATCCTTACCCTTGAGATCTAGGCTTGAATGGTGGACATGGCTTTGAGAAGTTATTTTTTTAAATTTAGTCTATTAATTTCTTGCTTTTTTATATTCTCAAGTGTATTCTTCACATCCCTGCAATCCAATCACCTGCATTTTTTAATCTGACCTTGTGTTTTAAAGCAAAACCACTAAATACATGTATATGTAAACAAAGGCAAAATGAAACTCAGAAGCAAAAGCCACTCTCAAGGAGTTTAATGGAAAAAAACAAGCAACTCTTTAATTACATGAAATGGGGCTGGGATCTGAAGTATGCAGGCAATAAAAATTATTTTGTATTCCAAATGCTGGGTTTTAATCCTCTTTTTGTAGGAGGCTGGAAAAATACTAGTCATGTTGTTGATGTAGGAGCAAAAGAGCAATGCCAGGAAACACAAGCATCAATTCTGGTAACTATCAGCAAAGGCAAAATTATACTTGTACGGAAATCTGGGAAGCATGTCTATTTAAGTGACAGGCAACTGGGGTACTTCTGCACACTTCCCAAACAGGAACTAATGAATTAACTAACTACTTAATCATCTCCAGGCTCTGGCTTAACAAAAATGCTAACAAACAAGTTAGTGTAAAGTCTAAAAAAGGAAATAGGGGAATATCAGCCTTACGGAAAACAGTTTAGTACCAAGGTTATTATTAAGGTAAATACAAATGTCATTATATCATTAATTTCCCATAATGAAAGGAGACTCAGTAAACAGTCCAGGTTAACAAGTAAAACCCACAGAGGGAAGCTGGGGATCATGGGAGAGTGGGGTAGGTCCCCTGTCTGGAAAAGTCTGAGGATGTCGTGTATTCATCCCGTTACAATACACCCCACCATTTTTGGGGTTCATAGTCTGATATTTTGGCTTAAGCCCCTGGCACATCTGAATGCTCTTGAATATAGAAATTAAAAGAAGAAAGCAGAGGCATAGTAGCCTCAAAGCCCTCTGTAATTTTCAGCCGTATATCAAGCTCCCTCTCATTTAGAAACAGTGTAATTGCCCCTGATCATTTTCTCTGACTCTTTTTCCACTTGTCATATATATAGCAGGTGAATTACCTTCCTTTCACAACCTGGCCAACTTTCCACCCATCCAATCATGCAGACAGGGCACAGCAAACAGGAAAATCTGACCTCCTGTTGCTGGAAGAGGAAAATATCTCAGAGAGGTTAGCTGACTTGGATGAGACCACAGAAGAAAGTCAGTATCAGATTTTGGAGGAAAGCTTTGGTGTGCTTTTGGCTGTCCTCTTCATATCATGGGACAATCATTCATTGTCATTTCTAGCACTTATTGCTGACATGGGATCTCAGTGTTTTTAAAACGATGATGCCAAACAGTTAGTGCTTAATAGATAGGCAACTCACCACTATTCTTACCATGAATAAGCCAATAAACAAGCTCAAATGCCAAGTAACAGTGTATATCTGCATTGGTTTTGATCCTCATGGATTATCATACTACTCAAAACACCTATGTTCTTCTTTCTTTCTGAGTATGCTTCTGGATGGTCTCAGTTTTTCTCACCTAGTTTTAATTTCTGTTTATAGGTAATCTTGCACCTTGTTTAGCTTCATCTGATACTGGCTGCCTTCTTCACTATTAGAATCCAGACAGCACAATAAGCTTCAATAAAATTAATGCGAAAGTGACACAAATTAAGAGTTCAATATATTCTCAGAGTAAGTTCCCAGTAGTATCTTGACAGAAGTCATCTTCTACATGTCCTGAAGTTACACACAATTTAAATTTGTGTCAAATGTTCTTGGCTTGTTTTTGTTAGCAGCTAATCAAAATCATACCAGCAAGTCCTCCCAGTATTCTGGAATAATAGAAAATGGTATTATTTGTTTTTTAATTTGTTTTTTGTTTTTTTGGAAATAGTGGGTGCAAAGTGGCACCTATAGCCAAGACCTGGCACAACACTGTGCCTCAATGCATTTATAAACCCCTCTGGCAATACCCATTTCAGCCTTATCACAAGCTACGTCTAACTTTACCCAAGCCTGGTTTGAGCTGTTTCATAATATGGCGAACAGAGAAGTGCTGGTGGCTCCACGTGGGCCCAAACCTAAGTGCTCCCGAGGTATGGCAGGTCTGCATTTGTGTATAGCATCCACCTAACTTCCTTGGAAGCATTTAAGATTGTGATTAATTTAGTATTATCTAAACAGATTATCCTCAGCTTCAAGCAAATGAAATACATAAGTAGATTGTCAGGATGAGAAAGCAATATTTTAGTGAAATGAATGGATTAAAAAGATAAGACAAAGGTCTGACTACTCAATCAACTATAATCTTGATGGCAGGCCTTGAGAAATATAGGTCAATATGTTTAACATTAAATACTTCAACAGTCCAGAGATTGAAATTTATTTTAAAAACCGTAATTCTGAATTTGAGGCAGTGATTGAACTTTCAAAATGTTTTCAAGACAACATAAGACAATTCTCTTGTTATTTTGCTACCTCTGCTTACTCTGAGCTCTACCGTGTTGTCTCCAGTTGAGGTGACACACAAAGTAAAGAGGTTTTCATTTGCAAGCAAGGACAGCCAGTTCTTCCACATCAGGTCCCTTCTCTTTGGAAGTGGGAAACTCCTAGGTTCTTGAGCTGAACCCAACAGGAATCACAAATCACAGCTGTGAGCTTAACAGCCCGCCATACAAATGAAAACAAACTTCAACAAGGGTTCATCTTAATAGGCCAGGCAGGGGTTGGATACACTTCTCGCTCACCTGTCTTTCCTTAGCAGGCTGTAACCCTTGCAGAGCGCAAGGAGCGAGCAGGGACACAAGCCCTCAAATGGCACCATGTGAATCAGGAGAGTGCCAGGGCCAGGGCCAGTGTGAGGGAAATCATCCTTTGAGGTGAAAGTATGTCCCAGCCAGTCATGACCTCTCCTTATCCTGGGGAAGGGTCTCAGCCAAGGACTGCACTGCCTGTCCCCCCATACCACAAAATGCCCTGTCCTCTCCCAGCCCAGCAGCTCAGAGAGAAATATGGAATAGGAAGGCCTGTTAGACCAAAGTCACCATCACTTGCTGAAAGGGACATCAAGAGGAAAGCAAATTAAAATTATGCACACAGTCCTGATGAAACTGTGCTAGTTTATAAGCAAGGTAAGCATCAGAGCTGCTCTCAGTTAATTTTTGCAGTGAAAAGGTTAAATTTTAAGCATACTTGACAGGTACACACAACCAAGCAGAAAGCTTATCTCGGTAAATACTTATTTTTAGACATATAAGAAGCCCCTATCTCTAGAGTACAAAAAGGTTCACAGCCCTATAGGCATTGCATTGCATAAACAGAATGTGTTGGTTTAAACTCCACTGGAAACACAACAGTGAAGAAAAAAGTTTAAAAATTAAAAAAATCAACATTTTCCAGCAGCAAAAGCACACAGTCCACAGGAAAAATAAAAAAGATGTATTTTTTGTTCTTTGGAGGCTACTAGAAGCTACTTGCGGTAATTGAAAACAACTCTGAACTGTACAATGTTGACAACAGGGTAAGATGTTGTTTTCCAGCCAGAGGTAGAATTAATTATGCTGCTTTAGATTGGTTTTATGGACTTCTGCTTTTTTTTCGCATTAGTCCAAAAGACATCACAAAACAACTATTGGCTTTATTTCAGAATTTGACTCTCAAAAAATAAATTACAGAAGGGAAATAAAATTATTGAAGACAAAATGCTACCGAAATCTAGCCCTAAGCTATATGGTCACTTTAGAGTATCTGTGTATGCTGTGAACAATATTAAACAAACACTGTGCAATTTATACAGAGATTCAATCCTGGTTAATCTAACCCTTTTATTTACTGTTGATCTTCTCGGTTTGCATGTTAAGTATCTGAAATACAGTGATCCGGTGACAAATTCAGCCTCACGTTGCCCAGCACAAGATCCTTCAGACCCTTAGGAGTGCTCTTACATGTTCCTCGTGTGACTACCGTGCTTTTCATCCTCTGTCCTCCTCATCCAACACCTACTGAAACATCTGCACGACTGAGGGGCCAAGGACTTCACTGCTACCAAGCTGCCTTTCCCCGAGGCAAAGACTGCGATCTTAGTAGACCCTTGTAACATATAAACCCAGCGTATGTCTATCTGAGGTGAGGTGCTCTCTGGCCTTCTAAAACGCATGCGGGTACCTAAAACCCATTAATTAGAACGGTCGCTACTGATGTCTAGTAGGTTAGTAACCGTTTATCACTGTTGAAAT
Organism: Strix aluco; assembly: GCF_031877795.1. Classification (NCBI taxonomy): domain Eukaryota; kingdom Metazoa; phylum Chordata; class Aves; order Strigiformes; family Strigidae; genus Strix; species Strix aluco. Next base: position 152,300,503 of record NC_133931.1, on the reverse strand, counting down.
TCAGTTTTTGCCCTACATTTTGGAAGGAGACTTTCAATGCGGGCTCTGAGGGGATGCCGCCTAAGCAGGCACAGCACCCGGGGGGGCTTCGCGAAGGGCTGCCGTGTCAGAGGGCCGCGCTTCCCTCCCCTTCTGCGGGGCTCGGAAACACGGGAGATATCCCGCAGGATTTTTCGGCTTTCGGGCCGTTTGGTCCCGGCTGAGGGGCTGAGGCTCGGCTGGGCTGCAACCGCCCGCGACCCGCCCGTCCGCCGGCCGAGGCACCACCGCCCCCCGCCCCCCCCTCGTTAGAACCCGCCCCCGGCCGGGGGCCGGCGCGGCGCGGCGCGTGCGCAAGAGGCGGCGCGGAGGCGGCACATGCGCCGTACCGGCCGCCCGCGCCGGAAACGAGGCCAAGATGGCGGCGCCCAGGGCGAGGAGCGGGAGCTGAGGGCGGGTGAGGCGCGGCAGCGGGCTCCCGCGCGCAGGTAACGGTCCCCCGGCGGCGGGCGCGGGGCTCGCCTCCTGCCAGCTACAAGGGCTCTAACTGCCGCCTGTCTCCGCTCTTCCTCACGATCACCCCCCCGGGCGGCCTTTGCCTCCGGCGCCTGCAGCCGTGCGCCCTCTGCGCATCCCCTCGCCCGCGCCGTCAGTGTCGCTGTCCTCGCCCTGCCGCTGCCGGCGGGGCAGCCCCTCGCAGCCGGCTCTGTCAGCGGCCCCGTGCCCCGCAGCAGCCCGCCCCGGGTCTACCGCCCCACCGTCACCGCTCTCCCGCTCGCTCTTTCCCGCCGAGGGAGCTGCCTGCCCCCGTGCCTGCTTCTCTGGCAGCGGCTCACCCCCGCAGGGCTTCTGCTAATTAACTGCAGGGAAGAAAAACGTAGGGTGGTTTTTGTTGGCTTTTTAAAATCCAAATTTAAATCGCAGGGAAAGGAAGGAATTTGCCTGCCTCACTTGCAGGGTGAGTGAAATGTGCTGGCCCTTACCAAGCAATTTTCAGTACCTTAATGTAGTGAAGGCCACCTCTCCTGTGTGCTTATTGCACCTTTCCAAAGCAGGGGCTCAGCCTTTGTTCCTCCGTCAGTCCAGCCCCTTCCTCCCTTCTTGGCACACCTGCCTGAGTTGGACAGTTTGGGCTTGTAACATGCTCCTTCGAAGACCCACCCAGCACTGGGCTGGGGTGCCCTTAACCGGGGTGGGGCAGGGCACCCTTCTTGTTCTAGTCCCATGAGCACAAGCCTGAAAAGGCAAAAGCACTTAGAGCCACCTCTTTTGCATTTGGTTATCCCCTGTGCTACGTGTCCTTGCTTGGCCTGTCCTTGCTTGGCCCATCGTGTGACTTGCTGATCATCATGTCTTGTGCACGAGGGGGTCTGGGAGCAGGGAGGCCGTAGAAATCTTTCTTATCCAGTCTGTGTGTTTAAATGAGCTTTGGTCTAATGCTGTGTGACCCAGGCTGCCACCCCTTTCCCACTGACATCCACCGCTCTGACCCCTGCTCGTGTGACCTGTAGAGCCTGAGGTCACCGGAATGTGCCCTGGCAGACGTGACATTGGCACGTCTTGAGCTGTGCGCAGGCGTGGGGTCTAACTTGTGTCTTTTCTGTCTCCCTTCAATGAAGGATTCCCATGTGCATAGCTGCTGTGTTTTAAAATGTGTATTTTGCAAATCAGCAATGCTGGAAGTGTCCTGCCCTAAGGAAGTGCTCCTTTCTGTTGTAAAATAAATTGAAGTAATAGAAATAAGACATAAGTAATAAGGAAATAATAAAAATAAGCAAACCTGTGAAGTAGTGAAATGTTCTTGGTAATTTTGAGTTGAGTGAGTAAGTGTGTAAGGTTATTGAGGGGGAGAAATTAGGTGTTTCCTGAGTAACTTCTGTGCACCTGCACCAGGAATCCTGAGTTCAGTCCTGGATTTATTATTATTACAAATGAGAGAGATTTTAGAAATTAGCAACAAAAAATTCAGCGTACCGTCATGATGTATGTAAATGAGAAAATGTTTAAAAGAGCCTGCTTGATAAGTAAGAGAGAAAAGGTGCAATTCTGTAGATATGTGGTGAGACAGGCAATGAGGGCTTGTGTATGCACATGTGGTGAATGTTAAGGAACTATACCTCCCACTAGCTTACTGGGGACCTAATTTAGGTGGTATAGCGATTATTTCTACTGATAATGTTGTTATCGTATGGGGAAATACATAAATAAAACTGTCTTATACAGAGTTTCTCTGCACAGAGATTTTATTCATGTAACTGCAAGAAAAATCATGAACTGACTGAAATAGCTTGGTACAACAGTATAGGCCAAAACTTGAAAAAAAAATCAACCATAGAAGGTAGGAAATATTGATGTAAATAAAGAAGTTTTTTAAAAAAAGGAATTGGGGGTGAAGATGAGGAAGAAATCTTAGAATAGGGTTTTTTTTAATGCCATATTTTCTACTGTAGGAAGTAAAATCAGTAAATATCTCATTGAGGCCAATCCCAAATGTGCGGACTATTTGATCTTTCTCACATCTGCGTAGTTTTATTTTAGAAGTCTCACTCTAAAGCATAAGAGGAGTTCTTTTAACTGAATTTTTAGTTGAAAGAGAACTGGATTGCTTTACTTGCTTGACTTCTTAAATTATATCTTGTCTGAACAGTGTAAGTTTCTCATGCAGTTCTTGCAGGAAACTGTACTGACGAGGAAGCCCGTAGCAAAATAGTCAATTTAGAATGTCTAGTTGAAATCTACTAATTATAGTCATCCTCCCCCATCTCTTTTCAGTGATGACAAATTCAGTAGTTTTACAGGATAATTTCATCCAACTTCCTCTTCTCCCTTTTTCATTCTGAATTTTTACTAACACCATGTTAGCCATCTTTTTCTGTTCAGGCAGTTGAGCTTCTTGAACCTTCAACTGACTAATCCTCCCTTTATGGGAGATAGAATGCAAGAATTTTATCTTACTAGAGGAGGAATCGAACAGAACAGTTTTGTTCCGTGCAAGGACCACAGTTAAGCTCTCTTGGCTAAAAAATAAATGCTTTTATAATTCAGACCCATGGGAATAAAATGCAAGTACTGTGGAAAACAGCCAAGCAATCTAAATCAAGCTAAGATATGTTTCATAGCTACCAAATTTCTGTATAATCATAATAACCATTGAATTCCTGTTATATTGTAGACTGAAATACATATTTTTGTCTTTTTCAGGTATCATAACCTTAAGAATGCAGTCAGTTTGTCAGAGAGTTGGCCCTTGTTCTTCATGCTTGAAGAGACAACTAAATGGCTTCCTGGGATTAATTAAATGGCAGAGAAGACTGGTTCCTGCTTGTGTCAGAACTATTTACAGTGAGACGGGGAAATGGGAAAAAAGCTATGGGTTGGAGACAAGAAAAAGAGTTGAAAATTGGTGGCTCCCAAGAATAAAGGATCAGTTCTGCAGAATTTCAGAAACTGATGTAAGCATTTTGAGAAATTTGGAAATTACATGTTCAATATTTTTGTTTTCTCAAAATGAAATTAATTGAAACTTACTTAGTACAGTTGGCTTATAATGATGAGATATATATTACATTTCAGGGGAAAATACTTCGTGTGATGGTAGATTATTAGAAACAGTTGATGAAGTAGGTGGAAAAAGAATAATAAAAAAAAATCTTGAGGAAAAACACAGTGATAAGCAAAGCATGAACTTGTAAATTTAGGAAGTGTTTACATAATCAATTCTTTCTTTGTATATTATACCATGTTTAGGAATTAATTATTTAAAGCATTGAAAGAAATATCTTCTACATTCATAACTTTTGTAAACAATTTTCTCAGGATCTTCCTCCCAATGGTTATAAGAAATCTATTACACTACACACTGTGACTCATTAAAATCTATGTTAAGGGAAGATGATTTTTTAAGAATATTTTCTGGTTTATAGTGTCAGGAATAACGAGTGACTTGCAGAAAAAAAAGTTTTCCCATGCAATAAAAGATCTTGAAAAAATGGTAATCTCGGTCTCTGACTCTTTTTGCCTTCACAATTATGCTCAGTCATATAGGTATAAAAACATTTCTGTGCCCCTTCACATTTGTTCTTCTTTCCTAAAATGTGTCCCCTCTCCAACAAAAAATTGATTCTATGCAAGTGTTGAAAAGAGAAAAGAGGCTTGCATTTTCTGAGGAAGAAAACTGAGATGCATACATATATCAGGGAAAGCAGTAATTCAGGCTTGTGCCTTTAATATCTGTCAATATGTGTATACACAGGTGTCATATATCATACATATACTAAGTTATAAATTGTATTTTTAATAATATTTTTTGTTTTGTCCTTACAGTTGAAGTAGATTTAATAACATTTTGAGAGGCAAATAGTATATAGTGCTGCAATGAAGTATTCAGATTATTTCTAATCTTACTGTTACTGGACAAAAGTGATAAAGAAGTATTATTTGATAAATATGAATAGAGTTTTGTTCAGAATAGTAAAAGCTGCCCATAATTTTTTTCCCCATTATTAACATAAGAAAAATAATGTAGGAATTTATCAAGCATGTATCAGTGATAAATTCAATGGTAATCAGGATGTATTAGGAATAATTTGTGTGAGAGAGATAATGTTTGATTTCTTCATAACTTTTGTCAATTTACTCAAACCTAACTAAACGAAATTTTTACCTTCTTTTCACTGTGCGAGATAGTGCTTGTAAGATGACTTTGGATCTGAGCATACATAGTAGAACTGAACAGTTTCACTTCAGTGGATGATTGAGTCAGTCACTCAGTGAGTTACTGCAGGTCAGCTGACAAAAAGCAACTGGCCAGCAGTGAGCTCCATGTTTGTTTTAAATACAAAGTAAAACACTTATTTAAACTGTTGGAAGGATAATTTAATCTGTCATGTTTTCAGTTTTTGGTGGGACAGATTAGGAGTGCATAGATAATCAATTACAGATGCTATGGTAGGGAATGGTGATTTGTTAAGCTGCAGTTATGTTAATGTATCTTTTGTTGAGTAAAAGTTGATTAAAAACAATTTTCAAGTGCCATATAAATATCAATATAAATTGATGAGATGGCAGCAAAGTCTGGTAAAACCTCTCTGTTTACAGCCCCAAAGAATTTGATCTGATGAACTTTGTCAGTGCTCACTTGGATCAATTCCAGCAGAACCTTGTTTATCTTCACGATATTGTGTAGTTTATAATGTGCACGTGTATATATTCAAGTGAAATGCTAACTCATGTAGTTACAACTTTCTAAAAATTTCTTTCTAGAAATCAAGACCAAAATTTTATGTGCTTTCTATGTTCCCATATCCTTCTGGAAAGCTTCACATGGGCCATGTTCGTGTCTACACCATCAGTGATGCGGTAGCTCGGTTCCAGAAAATGAGAGGGATGCAGGTAAGAAAAGATTGGCAGTAGGACTGGGTGGCTTTTTGATGTTTTAATACAGTAATTGGTCAGGAAATTAGTATTTTCCAGAATCCATGAAGGTGAATGTTTAGTTGGAATATATGCTACAGATGCATAGGTAATGACCTGTGGAGCTTTGAATATTGAAATTTGAGACTTTTTTAAAAACAGGTGGTGTTCAGAACTCACTGTTGATAACAAATTGTTAAAAGCTATCTCCAATGATACAGCTGATGCTGTGTCAGCTACCTGAATCTACTGATGTACAGCACAGTGTCAATGAGATGTGTGGGCCACACCATTTCTATGAGAGGAGACTGAAGACCCTGCTGCTGTCTGGGTGGGACCGTGGGGGAGGAGACGGTGTAGCTAGCAAGAGAAAACTGAGACACCACAGAAGTCAACTTCTTTCACCTCTTCTGCTCCTGAGAACCGGTTGATGCCCTTTGTCAGACTCAGAGGGACATCCTGCTCCTCTGTGCCAGCTGGGAGGGAAGCCCTTTCTCATGACTGCTACAAGTCAGATGAACAGGGTCGTGTCACATGTCGCATTGTGTGGGTGTAACTGTAGAAGTTTGTGTTCTGTAGCAGCTGACCCCTTGGCTTGCCTGTTTCAGCCTTGCTCATACATACAAAATGCTGTCTTCTGAAGGTGCAAGACTACGAGGAAGGCTAAGATTAGCTAACTTGCTGCATCTTCCCTTCCGTGTCCCTCTTTTCCAGTCCACCCCATGCCTGCCGTAATTTTTCCCGTTCTCCCTTCTCTCTTTCCGGTAGGTAGAAGGTGTAGCTGAGAGCTTAGTCCCTGCAGTCTACAGGTGCCATCCTAATTGGTGTTCTGCAGTAAAGGGTGGCGGGTAGAATTCGAAGGATGTAAGGAAGGTGTGGGAGAATTGTGACCTGAATGACAACCATATTAAGGAGGAAGAAGACATTTGGTAGAGGGAAAATGTTGAAAATCTGGGAAACAGTAGGAAGGAGAATGGGAAGAGAATACCCGGTTTTGGCATAAGGAACAAAAAGGAAAGAAAGAGCTGTAGGCAAGAGTCTAGCGTACGACTCAGAAAGGAATTCTCTCTAATGTACAAGAGACAAAGAACAGCTCAAGAATATAGGAATCAGAACCTCAAAAGAGTACAAAGAAGATCAAATGGAGAAATAAATGTTAGTTGCTGGTTGTGGTACTAAGTACAATTTCCTTGCTACAAGTGCTGTAGAAGTGTAGTGTTTCCTGGATTTATCATCATCCATGAGATTCTTAAAGGTATTGTCACTGAATTATTCAGTGTGCTGCCTTTCCAAATACTGTGTATTTTATGCCAATGATGAACATACCGTGCATTGAGTATGTGCTGCTGCTTTACAGAAATGCGTTCTCATGCTTTTAAAATTACAGGAAAAAGAAATAACTGCCTTAGACTTTAAATGAGAAAAAAGCCCAATGTCTGTTGTAACACTAATCTTTCCGAACTCCTCTGAATGACCAGAACTTATATCTCACTAAAAAAATTGAGCTAACTAGGTTCTTGAGGGGACTTTTGATTCTTTCTTGATGTTAAGACCAGTGGAGATGTTATTTCAGGACATAGCTCATCTCTCATCAATAACAGTGATGAGAGAGTGAAGATATCCACTAAATTTCTATTCAGAAAGATGAAAACTTGCTTCCTCTTGTACTAGCTAAAATAAAGTGAAAATTGTCTACCTCTAATAGGATGCTGTAGATGTTAGCTTTTGAATACAAGGGAAGTAGGCACCTTTAGTAGAAACCTTTGGAGAATATGAAAAGATAATTCAATTAAATACAAGAGCCACTGTGAAAGCAAGTTTTTATTTCCATGATTGCCTATTTTTTTTTCAGAAAAGTTTTGAAAGTCTTTTAAAGTTTTTAAATCTTGCATTTCAGCTTAGTTTTATATTTCATGTAAAAATGACTTTGAAGGATATTAGATTGCCTGTAGAACATGCTGAATTTCTATAAATATATGTATCTTCTGTTGTGTTAACCACTTTGAACATCTATTTATGACTAAAGGTGGGCAGCCAAAGAATTTAACCTTCATGTACGATTAAGAGACATTAAAGATTTCTCAGATGATTTTCTGAGTATGTCAGACTAAGAGCTATTGTGTTAGTGATGTAGATTAACTTGATAGAAATTATATTTACCTTAAAAAACCTTTTCTTTATTAGCCATGCTAATTTCTCCATCGCTTAGAATTAAAGTCTTTATAGTTGATTTTTCTCCTCACAATTTATCAGCCTCTAGATGTTTTCTCTGGCCATTGTCACAGTTGTACAGTCTGTTAAAGATTTCTTTCTTGTGATGGTTGTAGGCTATGACATAGTTATGTTTTATCACACATGAAATTTGATATTCCCAAGAAAAATGTTTTTCTCTGTATTCAGGGAATTACTCGAATTCTTCAGTACATAAAAAGAAAGAATGCTTTAGAAACAAAAAATGTTAGAATGCATAATTTTGAAGTTATTCCATTGATCTTATTTTTTTTCTTTCTGGAAATTCAGTTTTAATATTGCATGTTTGAAAGTTCAGGGATTACTAATTTTTTCCAAGTCAAAATTCCAAATAGAACTGAATGCGTTTCAGGTATTCAAGGCAAGTTTAGGGTAAGATTGTTGAGTAGTAATGTTTAAGCTTTGCTTCCATCATTTCCAAAATTAAAAAAAAAAAAAAAAGGAAGACTCATTGAAAATAATCTTAGAAACTGTATCTCTATATATAAATGTAGAACTGACCCTGGTTAGCAAGTCATAGAACTGCTAGAAACAGTACAGGTAGGTTGAAAGTGTTTGTAAGGCAACGAGGAGTGGTGGGCTGTTACCATGAAAAATACAGACTTACAGTTCCCAGGGAAAACTTCAGACTACAATGTATATTTGTTGTCTAATAATTAGTGAGGGAAAATATCAGGGAAAATATATATGGTGTGTACATAGCTGACTAGTATATATATGGTTGAGTAAGAGGGTAATGTATGTTGAATAAATTGGGGATATATTTCTTAGAGAATGACTTCATGAGAAAATAGTTAATTAGTTTCATATTGATTTAATCTGAACAGGCAAGAATTGACTTATTTGTTATAATACTTAAATAAGGATAAGCTTGAATGCCTTTACAAAGGGATTAGAGCTCCTTTAGTAAATTGGAACCATTTTTGGAATGCATGCATGTAATTTCTTCATATTGGAGGTAGTTTGAAATCTTAACTGGGAAAGTGTTAAACAATTTGGATGCTGTTTTTTTGTTTTTCTGAAATGGAACATTAGTATTTAATTTGTCTGGCTCGATAGGATCTGATTTTGTTTCAATTAAAATATTCTAGTGAGGTAATATGCACTGAAATCTACTGATATTTGCCAGGAACCTGTACTTCACCAGCATTTTAAGTGGGAAAATAAGTATTTGTTGCTTTTTTCCCCCCGCCTTGTTTTTGGAGGAAATACTGCTTTAGCATAAAGCCGTAAATTATATTGGTGACTAATGACACTGAAAATGAGCAATCAAACAGATTACCTAATGAGCAGCAGCCTTTTCTGCAATACGTGACTGGCTGGTCATTTATGAAATGGTGTACAGGGGTGGGATTTAATGCAAGTGTAACATCACAATAGGCAGTCCCTTTTTCAGTGTACTGATGAGTGATAAGCTTCGCAGAGTTTTCAGCAGGGGGTGCGTGAGTGTGTGTATTGCAGTACAGAGGTAATCACCACAGTTGTATCGATTCGGGGCCAGCACGTTGATTGTGCTGCTGGGTGATGAAGTCCCGTTTGTTTTACCTGAAGATCTGACCAGCGAAGCATTGTCTTGTTCCGACACTCCTCAAGGACCTGTAGGCAGTGCATGGGAAACAAACTCTGTTATGGGTTTGGATTGGGTTGCTGGATAAATGATTTGTAGGGTACATCTGTTATAACTTGTTTACATTCTAATTACTGAAGATGGAGTTTGAAGTCTTTGCGTGGGAACTGTAAACTGTACAGATTACTTAGCATGAATGCACCAAGCTAGTCTCTTTTCAAAATGTGTTAAAGATAACATTTTTCTTGAAGTACAATTAAAACAATTTTTGTGTATGGAGAGTTCTAGTCACAGATCTTATTACAAACATATTTCTTTAAAAATGCTATGAAAAAGAATTTATATATTTTAAATCGCAAATTTGTATCTATTAATAAACCAATCCAGAACTATAATGTGCAGTTTCTGGTTGTGTTTTCTCTGTGAATCTACATGCATGTTGTGTATTCAAATGTAGGAGTTTTGTAAGAAGTTAAGAGATTCCCTACTCATTATTTGAGTGCCATGTACAAATTATAGAGATTTTAATGGTGATTTTCACCATGGCAGATTTCGAGTCTGCTGCTGCTCAGGGAAAAAAGTATTTACCATTGCTTTATCATGCTATCATTACCATGTCTTTGATAAATTCCAAAGTGGATAATTTTTGCCTCTCAGAGGATTAAGAATAATTCCCTTAGCAATCAGTAAACAGAGAGCGATTCAGTTCAATAGATCCTGTGATATCTTTTTAATAAAATTTTGAATTGAAATTGATACCACAGCGAGGCTGTCACATATATGAGTTGTGCAGAAATGAGAATGATCATTGGACAATTCAGGGTGAAATTCCTGTACACTAAGATCAGATTTCTTAATTTATACTTAAACTGCTCCTCATAGCTGAGATTGGAATATTGTCACTGATATTTCCACAATATACACAAATGACTTAAAGAATGTTTTAGTTTTATCCAGAACATCATCTTTTTTAAATTGGATGTATTTTCATTAATTGTTTTCCCTTTCAGCAGTGAATCTTAATGCTCTTGAAATTGCAACAGTGAATGGTATTGAAGAAAGACAGGCAAGTTTAATTAAAACTTTATAATTAAGTCATCAATAGGATGAATTATTTCAGTACAGTTCCATTTTCTGATCGTCATTAGCTGCTGTGCTCCACCATATTTTTTGTGTGAGGTTGTTGTGTCCTTTCGCCAGGTTATTTTCTGTGGTATAAAACAAGTGGAAAGTATTACAAGTATCCTACGTGAATTGAATCTTATTTAAATTTAGTTTTCCAGTAGCAAGCACTGAAGGTGTGAATGAGCTCACTGTTTCATTTTGAAAGAAAAAGAGAAAATGAGGTATTATTTAAATGCAATTATGTTAGACAAGAATGTGTGAGATTAAGGAAGTGAGAGACACCTTTGTTTTCTAAATCTTTGTGATAGCATGTGGACATAGAATAATTTCTCATATTTTGTATCTTGTGAGAACAACATATAAATTAGAGAATTTTATAAGCAGAGTTATGTTTTGATAGAAATCTGGTTGGATTGATTATTTTTTAATTTGAAAGTGCCTTATCAGAATGCTAATATGCAGCATTGTGTTGCAGAGAGGCATTGAAATAGCCTTGCTAGAATGTACACACTAGTCAAAAATTCATTATTTTGCTCTATTTCCAGGTGTGCCTTGTCTGCTTGGGTTTTTTTTGTTTGGTGGTGGTAATTTTTAGCTGTTGTGTAATGGTGTTTTTTACCTTACTACACTTAAAAGGCAATTTAGGCTGCATTCAGGTGGAGGTCTTGTATTAAAAATGTGTTGTATCTGTAATCTATTGAAAATCAAGTCAGATTTTCAACATGTTCAGCCTAATTGTGGGCAGCCAGTGGAAGGAGCAGCCATCCTCTCCTTTCCCCTCTCCAACCGTGTCCTCACTGTCTCACTTGTGTGTGGTTGCACAGTTGTGAGGTCAAGTGCAAGGAGGATGACAGAAAGTTGCTGCTGGAACCAGGGGTGTTTTCTGGCAGCTGGAACTCATGACCACCCATGGCCTATTTTGTGAGCCTTTTTTGGTTAGTTCACGTCGAGTATGTCATGGGGCCATAACTAGAGACAGGAATGTAGACCTTGCTGTATTGATTCAAATCACTAATCTGTCAACGAGCCCTTTCATTTTCATTTTTGGTTGTCTTCTCTTATCACATATTCTCTGAAATAAATGTGTTTATTTACAGGCATTTTTGACACTGATTCTGCTGTATTTCTTAGAATTTAGAATGCATTGATCTGGATGTAAGAAAGATACGTCAGCTCCCTGGTCATAGTTTTGAGACATACTGAGCACATCAGGAGAGCAAACAAGTTCCTTGTTTCCTTACAAACATTAAGGAAAATTCACTGAATTGTCTGTCCTAGTTATGTTGATGGAGGCATAGAACGGAGTGTTATGAGATCACTGTCAGCTTTGTGTTATATAGTACTTACTGATCTCGCCTACTAATGTCAGTGTGATGGGCTGATTGTTACAGCAGCGAATAGATGAAAATCGTCTGAGAGGAAGAGCTGAGATCTCACAAATGAATTAATGGAGTTACTGTGTCTTCCTCTGCTTTGTCCCACAGTCACATTAAGAGCTCCAGCCATTATTAATGACAGATTTTTGACCGTGCTGTGAAATTATTTTTAAAGTAATGCTTCGAGCTAATTTGAAGTCAGAGTCTTTGGGATCTAAAATGTTTTTCTTTTTAGTAATCTGCTCCCGAAAAGACTGCTCAGTGTGGTAGTTACCAAGCACTTTGTTCCCCACATACTAATTAATCACTTTATTGCAACTTCATGTTCCTGTGCAAAACATAGTACGTTGAGTGGTAGAAAATGCCAGTCTTTCATAGCTGATCCTGCCTGATCATGTGAACTTCTAAGGATCTTAAGCCATGTAATAATCTGTATTCAAGACTAACCTATTAGTTTTAACTAAGAAGAGTTTACCTGTCCACTTCATTGTGAAGGCCAGAAGCACACAGCTGCCTTTGGCTTCTGCCGTCTTAAAATGACTGAAACTATAGCCTGCCTTCTTTTACGATGTATAGGCGTCCTTAGACTTATGCAAGCCTCCTGTCCTACAAGATATGTTCATTATTTGTTTTTCTTTCTCCTTGCGACCTAGAAAAAATACTCTCTGTACAGAGAAGCGATGCTTGGAAGAACAGTTGCTCTAGTGAGCAGAACTGATCCCTCAGTTGCATAAGGTTTAGAGACGGCTGTCAGAAGCAATCAAGTCAGCATTCAAGAAAGTGGATGATATTTTTTTCTTCTGCTTGTCTGTAATGCTGGAGGGAGCAGCCATATTTTCTGCTAGTCAGAGCCTATGACCAACCCATCTAGGAGCTACAAGGAATATCCTTTGGTCTTCAAAATTGCTTTCTTCCCGTTTTTGCTTTGTTTTGAACAGTTGAACTCTTCCTTTATTCTTTGTGCCAACTTCTGACATGTATATATTCTTCTCCTCTTCCATGTCTCTTGAGATTTTTATGCTTTTCAGAACTATATAGTTAATCTCAGTCTTGTGTTTTATGTTGGCTGAGTTAAGGTGTAATGCCAAGTGATGCGTGGAGACTGTGACATTTTAACTGTAGATACGTAATATACATTCCATCCAGAAGCAGCTGACCTGTTGTTTAGACAAATGCATTTCACAAACCTTTCAAATCCATTCACAGTAGGGAAGTAAAAGAGACAATAAACTTGAAATAATTTTCTAAACCACTGTGCATGTTATATTCATCTCTATAGCAACTACATAAATAGATCTATCCTGGAGATTAATTTGAGGATATTTTTAATGTCTCTTGAAATTCAGGTTTCTGATTAAAACTTGAATTAGCGTACTTCTTCAGCTCTTTAACTTGAAGAATGCTATTGGTTGTTAAATTGAACTGTCTTTTGAGCGTGATAAGTGAATACACTGTATGATATTTTTAATATACATGCTAGAACTGGGAAGATCTGTGTGATTAGATAATTCCTGCTAGTGCTGATGGTACAGTGATAAAATGTCTGCACATTAGCTGTCTGGAGCATCAGTCAGCCCTTTTGGGGAGTCTGTAGCTGGTAGTGAAGCTGCTCTTCCCACATCCTTTTGCTCATGAGTGTGAGAAATTAGATTGTGCCTTGCTTTTGGCTGCCTGTCTATATCCAGGAGATTTTCAGAAGCCAAATTTTACAAAAATTAATCAAGAGTAGTTTTTCTAATCTCCTTAATGTGTGTCAGCTTGTAGTAAAATAAGGCATTTGTAGGGATGCAAATGTAGAGCACTTGTCTAAACAAAGAGGGTTTAAATAAGAGAAAATATATGTGAAAAAAAAAAAAGTTGGTTTATTTCATCATTTCTGTCCAGAGACAGGTCATCAGCAACAGTAATGGGCAAAAAGAGCTGAGCTGCAGAAACTAGTATTTTAGTATGTCCTTAAAAAATTTTGTTGAGATTTGTAGTTTATGTAAACTTTACCTTTCTTTTTTCTCTTTTATACTAATAGTTTTGATTACTGGTGGGGAGAGGGAGAGGAGAAGGGCTGAGGTGTGCTTCCACAGGGCATTGACAAGTGGTTTAGGCTCCAAATGAAGTTTTCCATGTAATGTTTATAATGTGGGGAAGTAGGGAGTTAGAACTCAAGTTTTCTGACACTATGATATGTGGAACAATAATATGTCTGATAATAGGGAAGATTTGTTACACAGAATAGCATTCTGATTTCTGTTAGATTCATACATCAAAAATGTGCTGTGCATGGACCCTTACTGTACTGGCTTGAATCACAGTTGATCACTGGTTAATACCTTTGGTTTTGTTGCTGCACCAGCAAAATAATGATATACAGCAGGTTTAGTGTTAGCTCAGTATTGAAAACAAGAATGCTGAGGAGTCACATCTGTTAAATCCTGTTGCTTTTACACCGAGTTGGTGCCTAGGGCACCTTTATAAACATGTCTATAAAGTATTTTTTATGAAATATTCCATTGAAGTCAGAGGATTAGAAGGCTGTGGCAAAGAAGAATAAAAATAATTCAACCAGTGACAAAAGTAGCTCTTATGCTTCCGAAATAAACAGATTTTTCACATGGAGATAGCTTATGAGATTAGTATTGCTGGGCTTGCTTTCTTACTGCTTGTTTGCTTCCATGCCACTAAAGAACAAGTTCTTTATATAAATACATATTTTAAGGGGTAAAAATTTTTATTTCTTACAACCTGTAAAATGTTACTTAGGCATGTTTTGCTATTGTTAAACTTGTGTAACTTTAATCATAATTGTTAGATTTATAGCACATTTGTAGGTATAAAAAATGGGATTTTTTTTCAGGTATCCAATATATGTGTTTAATGACAACATCTTAAGTGCTGGCCTTTCTTTCCCTGGTTATTAAACAGGGTTTTGAATACTTACTGTATTGGTAGATTATTTTTCCAAATAATTCAGACATTAATAAGAAAGATACATATCTATTTCAACAGGAATTATCTATTTTATTTTGTAGTAAACATTTTTTTCCACCTTTATTTGTGGTCATGAAATACAATTTGTCGGTCTGTAGTCTAGATTTACAAAAGATATTTTAGTAAAATTTGACTAAAACAGTTTTCCCCATCCTATTCATTTTATCTGTTGGATTTAAGGCTATCATAGGGTTTTTATCTTTTTTTTTTTTTCCTTCAACAAAAGAAAAAAGTAGGCGACACTTCAGGTATATAAAACTTGGTTCAATTAGTTTTGCTTGCTTTCTTCTTCTTTAGAATGAGTATTTGATTCTGTATAGCAGTAGCATCAACTGCTGATTTTGATGACCACACAAATTTAGAAAAGATTGATTTTTGTCATTTTCAACTTGGTATTGAAATAGTCATGAGGATTTATTACATAATACTTTAAGCTCCCTCTAACATTGCACTATAGATAGCAAGTATGCTTCATATTCATCTTATAAAACAGATCTAGCCATGGTTGGCATGTTTTGAAGAGGTTCAATTGAGACAAAGCAAATGCTGAAATGCAAAACACCATTTGTTATTTGGAGGCCTGTGTGTGTTGCTGATGCCGTTCCAGAGTTATGTAAGATGGTGTTTTTCCCTTTTGCTGACAGGTGATAAATCCAATGGGATGGGACGCATTTGGTTTACCGGCAGAAAATGCTGCAGTTGAACATGGGCTTCACCCTGCAAGCTGGACACAAAGGTAGTTTTTAATGAATTAAGTAATATGACATTTCCACTGTGAATACCTGTACTGTGGCCCCCATAAACCCACAAAACAGAGCAAAACCAGTGTAGAAGAAAGATGGTAAAGAAAGAACCAGGGTTATTTGCCAGTATTTTATGGGACTGTACAGATGATTCAGTTTTGAAAAATAAATGTATCAGGATGATTTTCAAGGTTTTAATCTCAATGACTTTTAAATTGTAAAAAGGTAGAATATTGAAAGAGTAATGTTTCCCAAACACCCAAATCAGTAAGAAATAAATCAGAATGTCATTATGGTGAGTTAAATCTTAGTATAGAATACACAGTTGAAAATTATGAGCTATGTGGTTAGATTTGCTAGCAGTTTTCAGTACCGTGCGAAAGAGGAAGAAGATAGTTTTTTCATTTGAGACTGGGTCTTGGAAAGTGATAAGCAGGCATTATTGATACTGATTTCCATGAAAATTGGGTGTTGTGTTCCCCTAATATTCTTTAAAATGAGTAGAAAGTTGTATAAGTAAACATTCATTTCTATAAATGACTTGGAAACCAGTTTTCTTAAGTGAAGCTGTTTGTTGTGCTCTGGATGCAGTAATCTAGCTGTGGTATCTTTTTGGACCTTGATCCATTTCCTTCTTTGATAATGCTGTTTCTTTTAAGTTTTTTTCATGCTTCTGGTCCCATCTTAAGATACTTGATACTTTTCCAACTAAAATATGATGGCAATTTATTTCATTTAGGGAGAACACATGAGTGCACTACACACAAATTCTGAGTTAGTTATGCTCATTTTTAAAAATTTCCTTAACATATGGTTTAGGTAAGAATATGTGTGAGAACCAGTTACCATCAAGATGTAAAAAACTGGTTTTGTTCTTCTGAGCGTCTAAAAAATCACTGTGCACAGTGTGTTGTGGGCTATCTATTACATTGTAGCATGGTCAGTAAATTGATGATTTCTGTCTTCTTTCAACAAGCCTACCGAAGCTCAGCTGTAAAACAAATCTACATATCTCTTAGATCTGAGTGCCTCGGTTTTACCTCAGATATCTTGGTGGAACCTTCACCAGATAGAGCATTACTGTGATCCTTACCTACATGACAAATGAGGCACGGAGAAGTGAAGGTTGTGGTTTTGAGACAAGGCTTACATTAAGTACTTGCTAACTACAAAGGGTTAGTGTTTTCCCCTTCGCCCTACTACATGGTCCCTCCTCACCTATTGTACTAGCTTTGGCACTTGTAGGGAATCTTCAAACTGACTTGGCTTGCCAACTCAGAAGAAAGCCATTCTGCCAACTGCTTGAGTTGAACTGGCTCAAAAGAAAAGCAGTGAGCACGTGGGGCAGAGAGACTGTGCAATAGCAAAGACCTGTATCAGCTCAGCCTGTCTCAGCAGTTTGTTTAGGTCATATCAAAAAGCATGTGACAGGGCACACCCTGAGCTGATTCTCTTTTCTTGTAGATAGGTGTGTATTGTTTCATACACTCAAAGCAGTTTAGCTAGTAGTTAAAAGTACAAGAAGTTTTATACTGCAAGAAAGTTTTGCTTTGAAAATTTCCTTAGTACTGAAAAGAGTGATTGTCTATTTTTAAGAGTTAGATAACAATATTATAACAACAAACTGAGAAAAGTTAGCACATCATCATTGGGACTGATTATAACAACATCCAAATAGAAAAATTATTTACATACCCAGTTTTTTTGATTATTCTAAGGAAGGGAGTTGGTTCATCATATGGGCAGTTTAAGTTCTGACTACTGAAGTAATTGCTGTCTCCTCTTTTCTCCACTGTCCCTATCCTGAATGTTTCTCATGCCTGCGGCAGGGAGGGATGACTGAGCTGAACATGGAGCTGTGATGGTGTGTGAGCAACCTCATGTGTTTTAGTCATCCTTGGCGCAGAGCCAGCCACCCCTGTAAAAGGGGGCACACCATAAGCATTTCAGCTTTCTTGTTTCAGGAGTGAGCAACCAAATTTCAGAGCATCCTGGTTTTCTGAACAGGTGATTTAAAATGAACTCAAATTGACCATTACTACTTATATTCTCAAAGTTAGGAAAAAACCATAAAAGCAAATGAAGACAGAATTACTTATACAAACACAGAGAAATTGCTGTTACTAAGAGTTAGTATATTGGCAGAAGCTTTGTGAAAATACACTCAAATCTGAAATTTTTTATTGGTACAGTTCTTTTTGAGTGGGACTTTAATATAAGCAGTACTACTGAAAGTATGGTTTTCCCCGGTGGAAGCTGTGAGTCCATAAGAGGATTTCCTGGTATACTACCAGGAAAATTCCTTACCAGAAAAGTCAGGCCTTCTCTAGTGTAACTGGGGCTCTGTGACTGTTAATACTGGATATTTGCATACTCAGCAGTGCAGGTTTGTTCTGGATCAGAATTAAATGCTTGGTTTCATGACTGTCAAATTAGCCACTGTCGGAAGATAACTTTATCTGACATAATGCATTTTAGTAGAAAGTTAAAAAGTCCCTAAGAAATTTTAAGCAATTTTAAAGTATGTGAATAGATTCACACCACGTCACTAGTTAATCTCGTGTAACTGTGGGTATTTTAGTAAACTGTATTTAGTAGATTTTCAAACTAAAGCTTCACTGTATATTCTGATGTGTCTTATTTTACATTTTTATTATAATCCATCTGGGACGAGGTCTTAGCCCTACAGTTTTGCAGCTGACTTAAGTTTATCTATGGCTGTTCTGCCACCAGAAGTTTAGTGGTTCCTTGTCACCTCCCAGGATATAAGTTCCCACTACCTCCTTTGTGTTGGCTCAGATGTTTTTGCAGCCACAGTGTTGATTTAATCAGCCTTTTGATCAGAGGGAGGCCAGAAAACTGGTGAGGTATTTTTGGAGAACTTTTTGTAGGGCATGTCTTCAGTTGAATAGGTGAACTGGTTCTACTCATCCTATAGCCACACTATCACCAGAGCAAGGCAAAATACATCCAGGATAGCATTGCCAGGATAGAGCAGGATTAAGCTGATGGTGAAATTGTGTCCTACTCCATCATGAAGATTTCAGAGGACCCTTTGAAAGTAAAGATAATTAAAAACAATGAGAAGTGATGCTTCAGAAACCTTTGCCTCAAACTGCAGTGCCATGTTTGCTTTTCAGTTATGCTCAAATCAAGAGAAGACAAATTGTTGTCTTGTATACACAGCTATTGAAATTGAACCAGCATACACTAGGGACTTTTGAAATTAATATTTAAGATGAGTATTCTGGCAGTTCCTTGAGTTTGACTGCTAGTGAGATAGTAGTGTTTAGAGGTTAACTAGTGCTTTTGATTTCTCAGAACTTTATAAGCACCTTATTTTGAATATGATCATGTGATAGAAATATTTTAAGTTAATAATTTTTTTTTAATTTTACAGTAATATTCAACACATGAGAGAACAGTTTGATGCACTAGGTCTGTCTTTTACATGGGAAAGGGTAAGATTTTCTTTTTTAAGGCATGCTGCTTTATTTTACTGTATGATAGAACATCAAAAACCATGGAATTTCACCATTTTATTTATGATAATATAGAAGTCTCTGAAAGAGGCCATTTTAAGATGTTAAACTGCAAAATCAAGCTTCTCTCAAGCTTTTTATCATATTTCTCTCACTTTTGATGTACGGGTATCATCTGATTAATCTCAAGGTTTAGGAGAATCTTTAAAGTGATTTCAGTTTTGCATTTGGATTTTTCTCTCTGCTTTTTCAGGTCTTTCAAAGTAGCAATTTTCTGTGTTAGAAGTTAGACAATAGTCTAAATAGATATTTATGAAACAGCATGCCTTTATGTTAATGTATATATGTTTTGAGGAGTGCTTTTTTCAATGTTTATGTTTTTATAATATACTCAAGGGTTTAAAGCTTGTAACTTGAAACGGTGGTTTAGTTATGTTATTCTAAATTTGAAGCATAAGCCTGCCTTTTTGTAGGTGTTGGTATCTTGACTGTTTTGGAAAATATAAATTTTATTGAAAATATTAATGCTTGAGCATCAGGTGTTCACTTTAAACACATTACCAAACATGATCTGATATAAGCTAATAATAGCTTAAAGATAAAAAATAGATTAATTTTTGAAGCAATTGTAAGGTTATTGCATTTACCAGTGAATTGAAAGTCAGTCACTACCTTTATATTCTCAGCAATAACTGTTGCTTATCACCTTAATATGATTCTGAATAGAGTGATAGAGATGCTAATCTTGAATTTTTATAGCAGTATTGTAGATCTGAAAAGGAAAAGGATTAGTTTCTGGCAGTCTGAGACCTGCCATCTGTTTTCTTTACTCTTGAAGGTGAAGTTGTTTATTTGTATGTCTTACATCTAAAAAACTGTATTTCGTCATGTAATATATAGGGCAAGATTTTTCAGTATAAGCCCTTTTAATAAGATTTTAGTTTTCTTGATAGCTGAAAAGTTGCTCTGAAAAGAAAAGATTTGTTGTGGAAGGTTCACTGCACACATTCTTGACAACTATTTTCTTATATTTAAAACTGTTGGTATCTCGGAGATTTTCTGTGTGTGTAATAAAGCAATACTTCAAAACAGTGAAATCATATGCGTAGGCTGTATTATGAAACGTGCAAGAGTTGAATGTTGCAGATTGCCTTTCAAGAAAATTGAGAAAAGTCACCTCTATATGGACTTTTGTTTAACCCTTTCATTCTGAAGAAGAGATGGAGAACTGGCAGTACTGAAAACCATGGCAGGAAGTACAGAGGGAAAAGTCATTTGTCATCTCTGTACCTGTTCTTTGAGGCTTACCTTCACTTTTCTAGTAAGCCACGTTTTGTCTAATGAAGCTTCAGAAGTCTCTGAATACTTGTGGAAGGGGATTTCATACTCTTCAACTAAGCCCATTTGAACAGTTGTGTAATTGAAATACTTTAGAATGTTCTAGGGGCACATAGTTTGTGTTTTTGAAAGGTAAGATTTTAAAACAGCTACAAAGTGTTCCTTGACACACAATGAATTTTGGAGTTTTCACTCCTTAGCTTATGAATTGTTTTATTTTACCTAGAAGCCTGCCTTATTAGTTGAAGTAAGAGTGACCTGAATGGTGATCATTAGAAATAGATATGTTTATTCATTGCAAAAAATGTATGATGCCTGAAATACATCTATATTGCTTGATTTCCAAATGCGCAGATATTTGAGCTAGCCATGACAGAACTGCCTTTGGAAGCAGAACGGCTAAGCCCTAGCAGAGTGTATTTCCCAGGCTGATAAAGCCTGCTTTGCTGCAAGGCTAATTAGGCTGGGCAGAGCATTTTACTGCCTCAGCTGTACTGCTTTTGGGGTAACACAAGCATCTTTGCACAGCAGTGCACTGTGCTGTGCAGGTACTTACCTTAAAAGTGAGGAATATTTTTTTTATTATTCTATACTTGTATGGCACTAAATCAGTGATTTACAAAATACTGTCACGATGCAAACAAACCCACTAGCATTAGTGACTCCTGTGAAAAATGCAAGAAAAACACTTTTTATATGGGTTAATCTAATTAACCAAGACTATTGTACAAAACAGGAGTTTATTTTTAATTTAATTTCATTGGCGTTGCTTAAAAGTGCTCCTTCGTTGTGCTAGAGCATAGTACTTAGCAAATATGTGCTGGAGGGAACCCATTCTCCTACCTTAGATCCCTATTTTAGTGTGCAGTGAATTGCCTTTTTAAAGTGCTAACCTTTTATGTTAACTGTCCTCTGTGGCCAGCTTAGAGTATATACCTAGATGATGTGAAGGAAATTTAAGTAAATTTTACCATTTCACAAATGTTGAGGGAGAAGAAAGTGGGAAAATAACAAAAAATACATTTTGAATGCCTAGTGCGTGTAGCTGTGCTGAAGAAGCTGATTGCTTTTAAAGTCATGTCTGGTGTTCAAGAATGTCCTGTCCAGGAATATGAAGACTAGTTGTAGTTTTACTGCTTGGTAAAATTATTATGAACAAATCCCAGTGCACCTGGCGTATTAGCAATTTCCTTTTATTTGTCTGGGTCTTTTTCATTGTTCTGTGTCTTACAAATCAAAATTTAAAAGTATTTTATGTTATAGCAGTCAGTGAAATTACTTAACCAGTAAGGCACCACAAATAAAGCATTATTAAGAGCTAATTAGATTACTTCAGAAAGCCAGGTTACAAAGACATTTGAAAATTATTCTCCTAAACAGAAAATGTAAGCAAACTAAAAATGTAATTAAATGCATAAAATAGCTCTGTAAGTACTTTGCTTTAGAATAGGTTTGAATACTAATAGTGATCTGATATTTTTTCCCTGAAACATGTAGGTATTTTCAGTGCCTCAAGTAATAAATGTTTATTTTTAAATCACTTTGAAAATGGTGTGATTTGAGGGAGAGATTTTTAAAAAATAATAAATGAGAGAGAACATTTCTATTTTGAACATCTATGTTTGTCAGATCCAGGGTTAAAAAGCTGCAGTTTGAGGATGGAAAAAATGTCTCTGAGAGACATTAAAACCACCTGGAAAATAAAAAAACCATTGTGGTTATATTGTGTTTTTCAGATAACAGTAATTTGGGCATTCCTGATGATTTTTATTACATATTTCTCCAAAATACCATCCCAGACAGCCTAGCAAGCTGCCTGCCACTTCTTTTAAACATGATTTTCAGGGGAATTAGGCAATATAATTTTCAAAGATTCATATCATCAGCAATAAGGGATGGAGAACGTATAACATCTTTTCCTTTCTTTTGCTCAGGAGTGCCGTCAGACTGAATGCATGTTTCCAGTAAGCCATCAGTTCACCACTATATTACCAATCTGTAACTTTCTTCTAGAAGGTAGCTCATTCTGCCAACATTTTTCAGACTTTTCAATTCATGTGCTCCAAGTGACATAATTTTTTGCATAAGAGTAATGTTCCCCTTCTGCTCTGTACATTAAAAAAGATGAAATCTTCGGTAGATTTTCTTTGTGCAGATATTTTTCTGTTTAGTTTTGAAGTTGTCATTCTTGTGTACTGCCTGAGCATGAATAAAACTGTAACAGTAGATAGAGCATTACCTATTAAATTTTCTCTTTATCAACATATCACTGATAATCAGTCACTCTACATGTAATTAACTAAAAAAGGAAACCTATTTTTTTGCAGGAAAGATATTCATGCTCTAAAATGTAGGCACTGCATGATGTTTGTATTTGTAGCTAATAAAGCATGAAACGAAGAGCCTTTGAAATACAAATACTCAAATTAATTTAGAAATGCAGCTTGGTCTCTACCGAGCTCTAAACCTCTGAAAAGCAAATAGTTATACCAGATGAGGTGGTACATGCCCTTTAATACCAAAAGAGACAAATAATAGATTAAAGACTGCTTAATCTTCCCAAATAGATTTTGAAAAAGTCCTTTCAGACTTTTTCTCATCACCTTTTTAATAAGTATCAAGTACAACATGTCTGTCTTCAGGATAGCATAAGAGTGTGCTAAAAATAAAATGGTTAGTAATAAACTAGAAAATTACTTCTCTCTAGTTATATGTTATTCACAAAGCCTGGTGGATCTTACAACAAATAAACACTTTCATGCAGCCTGTAAATACTACTTTTATTTAAAAAGAAAATAGTCATGAAAGTAGCTTGAAGATGTAACCTTCTTAAAAAACAAACAAAAACCAGTTTTAAGGTCAGAGCTACATAACAGAAAGTTGTAAGAACAGAGCAGATTTAGAACAAATAACGAATTATAAAACAAGGCATTTGGAAATTATTTTTTCTTTTATTAATGGCCAAAATCTTCCATCCACTTTGGGGTTTTTTGTTTGTTTGTTTATCCAGGCTTCTTTACTGTTGGTTTTCCCATATTTTTGGTAGCTGGAGGTTTTTTAATCAGATTTTTAAGATAATGAACGGCCCTTTAATCTTAGCATGAACCAGTTGCTTCCCAGGTTGCAGTGCTGTCAAATTGTAATACTGCTATTTAGTCTGTAACTGAGAATTTATATGCAAAAATAAATAAAATACTAACCCCTCCGTCATGCTGTTTGTTAGGAACAGTTTGCTGTGCTGCAGTAAAGGGATTAAGCAAGGTAGTTTTTGGTATAAGAATAGGGGACTTTCTCTTCTATACCTTTGCAATATCTGCTATTTTTAAAAGCAGACCACTTTTAAGGGTGGTTTGTTTTAATGAATAGGAGTAAGGAGCAGTAACAGTACCCAATGATAAAGATGCCTTTTGGTGACAGTATATATACACTTTTTAACTAGCAAGCTGACAAAAGGAAAAAGGACAATGGGTTGGGGAGAAGAGGGAGATGCTCCCATTTCATTTTACCTTCTGAAGTGTTGGGGTGATGGCTTATCACTAAATCTGTTACAGAGCACTGAAGAGCACATGCAGTGGACAGCTGAGCAACATATTTCATATTTGTAAAAGGGTTCTGATTTTTAGTATGTATTTTATCTTTGGAGAAAATATGGTATATCCTGTTTATATATAATCACTGAACTTTATGATATGGGGTGCAATACATGTGCGTTATGCTAGTGCTCAGCTCACAAATGAGAGCCAGAAAGTTACATTTTTTGGCAGGGTGGAAGGGCTCCATTGTGCTATTTTGCAAACCCTTTTCTGTATTTCTGAGTTAAGTTAGTTCTGTTAATGCACTGCAAATTTTTGTCATGCTCATAAAGTATAAATAGAAATGTTAACATTCACCTTAATTCAAGCATGATAGCAGCCTAATGGAAACTTTTTACCAGACATTATTTATTTAATCAAGATCAGTAACTGGAATACATGGAAAACTATTTTCCACCGTAAGTCTTAATGTGCTAAATGGTGGAAAAAACCAAACACATTTCGAGATTGACAAGAGGTTGCTAGCATGTCATCAGCAGCTTGTTTCACTTGGTAGTGATGTCATTTCTCTTTCTTCATTAATTTCAAATGTTACTTCAAACCTTCAAGGTTATAAAGTTAAATGATGAGCTTGGGTGATCTTTTCGCAGCTCAATGACCACATGGCACATTTTTTTTCAGTGATACAGCCTGATGCGTTTCTTTCTAAAAAGTGTCAGTTTACAACTTGTGAGAGAGCACAGTTCCCAGGAGTTAGCTTGTATCTTGCAGCTCAAGCTTGTTGTGTCATCTTTTTTTGTTCCAGTTAACACAGATCTGCCATTCAGGGCCAAAAGGACAAATCTCAGTCCATTTTACTATTTTTATTTGAAAACTCACTTCTGTTGTCTTACCAGTTTGTCTGTTGCTCACATAATCTTACATTGTACCAAAAGGGTTTTTATTGCTTCTTTTGTGTGTCTGATATTCCAGTAATGAAACTCTGTTGCCTGTAGTGGCATCACACTGGCAGAACTGATGTCACTGTGTGGAGAAGCAGAGAAAAAAACCCCAAGGCTGATTAAGTGGATAGTGTTTAGTTGGAGAGATGGAACTCAGACTCCTATCAAGTGGGTTTTTTACAGTGCAGAGCACAGGGATTTAATCAAGCAACTGTTTTTCATGACTAAGTCTTCACATGCTGTGCTGAAAACTTGCCATTAAATGTCTCTTTGTGATCTTGAAAGCCTCTTATACACACTTTTGAGGCACATCTCTTCAAAGGTCATATTAATTGTTCAAAGCAATGTTTCAGCACTGAAATGTAAAGTTGTAAAAAAAGAAGAAAATTTTTATGCTAGAGTGATTCAGGTGTCATTTGAGTAGTGGATAATATTGCTGACGTTGTGTGTAGTGGGAAGCTTAGATGATAGGAAAGCCTAGGTGAAAGACATTTCACATTTGGAGGTATTTCAGGTAGTTGATAAATATTTGCAAATGGAATAAATTTTATCAGTGGCTTACTGTCAACTCTGTAACTCTAAAACCAAGAGATGTTCTTGTTGATTAGAAGTTCAGCGTAGGAGTCATCTTGTGCTTCAATAAGTACAAATGTGGTAAAACAGAAAGCTTGTAGAAATGTTTCTTCTTTAAACAAATGCAAGGTAAACAGGAAAACTGTTGAGTGAAATGTGATCAGTTTATTGTTACATGTTTGTGTTTAAGCTCTCATTACATCATAAAGTTACACCGTTGTTTTCACTTTGGCCAAACTTTAAAAGATGTGGGTGCAACCGTATGTGTTTCTGTTGTGCCTGTGAAACCACGGTGTTTGTGTAGAGAAAATTGGGAGTCTATAATCATGTAATCCTTTAGTCATCTTCACATATTAAGATGTGTATTTGATTGCTGTTTGGTTTTTGAACATTTAAAACAGGGAATTTTTTTACGCTGTTGATAAGTAGGTTGTTTTTTAATTATTAGAGTTCACTAAAAACTCAGAATGTTTGTAAGTTTTAAAAAAGCTATCCATTATATTGTTACTTGCTGTTCTCTTAACTCCCATTCCTCCTTATGTTGTCTTTTATCTGTTTTTATTCGCCTCTTAACAATCCCCCTCATTCATGACATCTTTTATGACTCTCATTTTTTCCATACTTCAACCTAGAGCATTCTCCTAACTTGAGCTGGTTTGCCTTTTAAAATGGTTGCTTATTTGAGCTGTGATTGTGAGATATCCTTCCCAAGTCTTTCATCTTGAAGTTCAGAGCCTTACCCCATATTCTGCCCTGCCTGCCCCACACGCTCTGTCTGCCAGCAGCCTTGGTTCCTCAGTGCTGTTTTGTGTCCTGTACGTGCCGCCTCAGCTGCAGGCTCCCCTGCTCTGCTCGCCTCTCTGCAGCCAGCTCCCAGCTGCTTCTCAACAGCCGGCAGGCTCCGCTCCTGCCTTTCATTGCTGAGCAACAGAGGAAAAGGCAACCTGACTAACATGACTTCTTTGCTAGAGTCCTGCTTTTGTCTAGTTTTGCTGTTTCCCTGGTCAGGCAGCTGTGGTCATTTCCACTTACTTTCTGTTCTTGTATCTGTCAGCATTGATCTTACAGGGTTCTTATATTCCATGTTAACAGGGAAACTTTTCTTTGCACATCAAACGCACACAAAGCACACCTTCTCTGGTTTTGAGTAAAGGTATCAGTCATTATAAACATTACACAATAGGGTTTTGTACATAAATGCATATATAAATAAACATTTCTGTTTTCTCTGTGTCATGTATTATACACCCCTGACTTAATTGTTTTAAGTTAAAACACTTCAAGAAAATACTAAGAATAGTTTCAGGAATTTTTATTTTATTTCATTTCTACAGGAAATAACCACTTGCTTACCAGAGTACTACAAATGGACACAATATCTCTTTCTTAAGCTTTTTGAAGCTGGGATGGTGTATCAAAAAGAGGTAGGTACAAACTTTGACCTTTATACTTTCCAAGTTTACTAATTCAAGTCACTCATGTCAGTGGTGCGTTTCGGGATCATCTGTTCACATTCATTAAGTGGATTATGCTCTATTGGTTTTAAATCACTGCAAAATAGAATAAATTTTATATATAACTGAATTGTATATGTAACTAAATTTTATATATAACTAACATGAATGGATATTGTAGTAAGTCAAATCAGAAATGTTTATTGTCAGTGATTTGCACTGCAGCACAGGATCAGAATATAGCTACTATTAGTTTATTTCATGGCTTTGATACAGAATTTTCTAGCTCTTAACTTCCCTCTTGTGAAAGCAAATAAGATAATGTGATCATTAGGAGTCTCTTCAGCAGTGAGATTATTTAACTGTATAACATTACTGTGATACTGTCTCAGAACTGATAGGATTGGATAGGATAATTGGAGATTATGTGCCTAACCGTCCAATTCCTGGATCCTATTTGTGATTTCTAAAACATGACATAAATATTAGATGCTATAAGACTATCACAGCTGTTTATCTGTTACCAGTACATTAAGAAATTATTTGCCTTATAATATTTTGTAAACAACATAGATCAGGATATCTGAAAAGGGAAGGGTTCAGTTAACTCTCAAGCAGGAGGTGAAACAAAGGTTTTAAATGAGCTTTCCCAAGAAATTTCTGTATAGACAAGGCAATGCAGGTCCAAAATACCTGAACAGCTGCACCTAAACAAAGCTGCAATTTAGTGAATGTTTCTAACTTAAAATGGAAACTAAGATTTCTTAAATATGCTTTGAGATTTCATTTGTATTCTACAGAAACAAGGAAAACCCGTAGAATATAATGAGGGATGTACTCTTAATTATTCTCTGAACCCGGAGAAAGAGGTTGATGGTGAAAGGTAGCATTTGGAATGTCAGGGTGTTACTGAACTATGTCTCCTGTTTTCATAGGCAAGACGTATTCAGAGATCTTAAATGACAACCAGCAAAAAGATTCAATATTTGATATGTCCTAACATGCTAGATTTGGTTTGGGTTTTTTGTGGATTTTTTTTCTGTAATTATTTTCTGTGTTTGTAATTAAAAAAAATTAAGCCCCTAGCTTTCCCATAACAAACTTATTTTTATCTGTAATTTTTTTTTGTTGACGAGTGATCTGAAAAGCATGATGCTGCTTTGTTAGAAGCAGTAATAATAGACAGAACAAATTTTGCATGCAGGCTCCAAGTACTGTGGGATCCTGGAGCTACTTGGTAACAGTGATTGGATCTACTTCCCTCTTAAGAGTCAAGGATCAGTTTGAGAACTTTAATCAGCATCTGTCAACCTATAGGGGTTGTAATCTCTGGTGGATATGAACCAGTTGCTTTTTGGCAGGAAACGGATGGCAGAGAGAGCCCATAAGCCCAGGTCTCTTCAAACAGTCATATATACTTAAAGTTGTATTTATCCCATGTTGTCAGCATATCTGCAGTATATGTTAGGCAGTACTATTGCACAGCTTGAAGTCTTCTGCATTACAATTTCATTTTGGGTACAGGGAAATAATTCATAGCCTTTCTGTGGCAATAAGAATAATACATGTGGAGTGTTAGGCTAGTTAACACTCTGTTCCAGGAGTATGTGTGTCTGGCCAGAAATTACCCTGGTAGGGAGACACAGACTCAGTATGTCTGGGAGCTGCAATTATTGAGAATTAACAATGTCTGCCTGGGTGCTGCAGCATCTTTATTCACTGTAGCAAAATCCTCTCTCGTCCTGCAATACTGATGTAGTCAATACACTGTAGAAGTTATTGACCTGGCCAGGTGTGGGTGTCTTATTGAGGTTGAGATTAATAGCTGCCTAGACTCTACTGTTTTGACTAGATATCTGTAGACTGTAGTAGAACCATAAACACCATACCTGGAGGTAAATATTTATGCTATAGATACCCAAAGTTAGAGATGAATCCTATCTTAAAAGCATATGGTCTACATTGGCGTAGTGAGGAGATCTAAATAATTGCTGTTCTCTATACACCTTTGCACTGTGCTCTCTTTGTGTAGGTGACATTTAGCAGCTTCCTGGGGCCATAGTTTCAGAGGCTGTCATTGTCAAGTAGTTGCCTGTGTGAGGTACAAATAGGAACTAAGGATTTAATTTAATATCCAGGTTCTGTATATTAGTCAAAAGGCTGGAAGAGATGGAAGGAACAAAATGCAACTTTAAAAATTCACAGACAAGACTTTTCAGCTACAGATTTCTTAAATGCATATTTGTTTTATGTTTTACATGATTTATTTAGATAAATCTCGTTATGAATCATGATAATATGGTATACTAGATAATTATACTAATATAAATAATTTCAGTTATCTTCTAAAATTTTCATCATAAATTTGATGCAGTATCATCAAAATAGAAACAGTATTTTTTCTAAACTTTGAGTCATAGCCAGTTGAATACAAGCATATGCTAATACTGCTATATGCAAGTGGCATTTTATTACTTCTTAATATTATCTGATTTATGTCTCATTAGGTGTTATTTTAACTTTGTAGTGGTGTGGGTTTTTTTCCAGAACTTTATAAATTAAAAGATCACTACTTTAGAGCCAACTTCATAATGTGTTGTATCATTACTGAAGAAGTCGTGTATTCTGAAAGTCTAGAAAATAATCTGTAATAGTGCAATATATTGATTGCTTTTAATTTCTCCAATGAATTTTCAGGAGCCTTTTATAAAAACCAGTGTGGTGTTATTGGTAGGTAACAGGTAAAAGTTAGACAAAGTGCAAAAAGTTTTAAATTCCAGTGACATACTGAATTCACACAAGCTTCATTTGAAGGTGAGGTTTTTTATCAAAGAATGACTTTCATTTCACTATAATAAATTTTGTATAAATCAATGTAGGTAATCAGACTTTGTGCACATCACACACATACACCACACACTGATAACAAAACCAGCAACAGTATTCCTAAGGAAGAGGATCCATGCATCTGTCTTTCTGCTATCCTCACTAAAAGATTTGTAAAATGGTTGTGGTATTTACTGTTTCTAAGAAATGTAGCATATTTAAAACTAAGCAATATCAGTTGCTTGGAAACTGGGGCATTTTAGAAGGTGATCAGTGATAGATAAAAAGTGTGTAATATGAGGACAATGATTAGTTTTTAGATTGAGATACTAAGTCCTCCCCATACCCAAAGAATGCATTTGAAATTTTCAAATAATGTTTAATGTATTAGAACGCTATGGAGCTGCAGCTATTGTTTTTCAGTCAGGCTGATTTAGCTTTGATTTAGCTCAAATACTAAATAACACTAAATGTAATGGATTACTCTTATCTCTTTGATTTTTTTTTTTTTTCTTTGTGTTCATTTTTTCAAGTCAGTGTCTAGCATTGAATACCACTTCTGGAATGATCACTAGGATTCTTTTGTGGTCTTAGATCTTTTATGATGAATGATCAGCTAAATTGTTCAACGCTGGGTGGGGGGGCGAGTTTGATTTTTGCTTGCTCCTCTGTATGTTGTCTGGTATTTCAGTTAGCCCTCAAAAAACACGGTTTGTAGAGTTGAACACCAACATTTATTTTGCTTTAAATTTCTTTAATGTATTTGTATTGATAAGGAAAGGTGATTCCAAAAGTAATTCATGCAGTTAACAGAAGTTATGTGCAGAAAATACCAGCTCTTTCACTTGAAATATAGTTGATCAGTGTAATACTACTTTGTGATTCTGCCCTCTCAAGTTGGAGCTCCTCAGTTATTCATCCCCTTCAGTCTGACTTGATGCTTTTGGATTAGTGGTGGACAGCTTGTAAGCACCAGCCTATGTAGTTTGCAGTATAGCCAATTGGGACACTTACCTATTTAGTATTCAAGTGTCAGCCTATCCCACTAGCATGATTAATCAAGGCAAATGCTGCCAACTGCATTCTTGGGGGTTCTGAGTTCTGAGAAGATGAATATTCAAAATATCTTCAGTTGAGTCCATGTTGCTGATTCAAATGGATGTTATAAAAACATAGAAAACTCAGGGGCCCAAGGAATGTTTCTGGATAATTCCTTTCATGTCTGAAAAGTAAGGTTCTGGTTTTGAAATAGCTGCTAAAAATATTTTTTCTTCCTGCAACCTTTTTTTAGGCCTTGGTTAATTGGGATCCAGTGGATCAGACTGTTCTAGCTAACGAACAGGTGGATGACAATGGTTGTTCATGGCGTTCAGGAGCAAAAGTGGAACAGAAATACCTCAAACAGTGGTTTATCAAAACGACTGCTTATGCAAAGGTATGAGAATACAGTTTTTTGAAATTATGGTAGCACTTAAAAGAGGTGACTTTTCATCCAGAAATATTCGTAGAGCTGAATGTGGTCTTTTATATATGCATGTTTGTGTAATACATGATTATATAATAATATATGTGATCTATGCCTGTGTATGTGTGCATATAAAAATTATTACCCCTGAAATCTTTCTCTTCACATCTTTAAGAATTCTAAGTAATTGGTGTGGGATTAAATTCTGAAGAAATCAAAAAGCATAAATTAGAGGTGAATGAATTAATTTTGCATTCACACGTTGTCATCCCATATTTACCATCAAGTACTTTTCTGCATATTTTGGGTGTACAGCTGTGCAATCTTTTGAACTAGAAACTTGTTTGCCTAGTCAACCTGTTGGACTTAGGAGCATGGTCTAAGCAGTGGAGTACAGTGTGTCACCTATCATTCATTTCCACATGTGTCTGAACTATAGTTCTTTATGATTAACTGCTCTTTATTGAAGATTCATCTGGGCCTTCTGTTTTACTTCATGCTCTACTCAGTTATCTGTAATTTTTAAAAAAAATTTCAAGTTATTTAAATATCCTTTTTTGTTATGAGCTCAAATTTAGATTGTGATGGGACAGCATAGCTTCCACATCTAGGAATTCTTCAACAAAATTTTTGGCTTTATGTTCTCTGAGATGAAAGTATTGACTTCCTGTTTTGTCTGGGTGAACTTTTTATTTCATCCAAGTGTTCTGTGTATTGAGACTTCAAGAACAGATTGAGAATGTTATTGCCAAGAAAATATTAAAAATTCATCTTTGACCCATTTGCTGAGCCTCAGATTCAAGAGACCAAATTTCCATGATCATCCAGGGAGAAGAAACCCAGTTCTCACTCTAGGTCCATTCATAATAAAGAGAAGAACTTTAGATATCCTGCTGATGCTTTGGTTCGTCATACACAGAGAGAGAGTACTTGAGATGCATGCTTTCTGATTGTGCTGCCTATTCTGGCAGGAAAGAGGGAACATTTGCTATAACTGAAGGAAAAATGGAGCATGTCTGCACAATCACAAAATTATTACAATGTTGTGAGCTTTTTCTTGGTGCTCTTGTCACCAGATTTCATGATCACCTTTGTGATATTTCAGGGTCTGCCCCAACTCACTGTTTCCCTCAGTTTGAAGCCAGAGTTTCACTAGAGTTTCTGCCTTTACTGATGCATCTTTTGTCTACTGTCTTTATAAAGACTGTAGGAAATAATGACTGGTATTTCTGGGCTGTATCCATGCTTGCACCAAATCACTTTTTACTTATCTCCCTCTAAAAGGAGTGAATCAGCCTTAAATTTTTACTCATAAAGACCAAAAACAAGACTGAAGAGCTTGTCACTAACCCTGAAAACACCATTGGCTTACGGGTTTATTACTTCTTGCTCACCATTCACCCTCCTCTAGGGAGGAAGATTTATCTTTTGTCTTTAGTCTCTGACCTAAGAAATGTCATTACAGGAAAGACATCAGCTCTTGCAATGATCACATCTCCCACATGTCATTCTCCAGTAAGTAGGCTCAGCTGATGACAAGAAGGAACTTCAGCCTCCACAAAATCCCCTCATCTTCCCCCCAAAGATGTCACCTCAGGAGGCTACCACATCCCCTGCCTACATGAAGGGCAAAAGTGCAAACAACCCCATGTTCTTGAACATCTTAATGGCATCATGAATGAGAGCTGCTGCTTCTTTTCATTTGGGGATGAATGTTTATATCAACTACAAAACCTTTATGCATTACTACAGAGGACAGTTGAGTACTCTACAGATCTCTGAAAAGATTTCCCCAGATTTTTTCTGTGCATAACTGATATTCTGTAGGGTCTATGCTAGCTGGTACAACCAGGTCGATGAATGATGCCATACTGCTCCCAGCTCAAGTGCTTTGGCAAGCATTACCTTCATGTGCTCCCACTTCTTGTACAGTGACAGATGCTACCAAGTATCAGCAGGTGGTTTGGATTTTCCTTTTTACTCACCCTCCACTGACTCCCGTTTTTGTTGCTGTGGTTCTGGCACATTTTAAACAGTCTCGATCTGCTTCTTTTGGCAAGGGCTTTAAACATTTGGTTGTAGAGGGGGTGAAAAAATTACTTTTTTTTTTTCCCAAACCTTCAGATAAGAATAGCAGGTTACCAGGCTCTGCTATTTTAAGTCCAATATCTGATATTAGATGGATTTCATGCTTTGGAAAATTAAGATAAATAAATTCCCTTTTTTGGTACTTATTTTTTTTCTTTCAAGTTGCAAGAGGCTAGATGACATAGCATGTTGTGTCTTACTTCCTGAAGAAGACTGTTTTGGCCATACAGCTCTGAATGGCCCATGAACCACAAGCTGCAATTGAAGATTGTCCATCAGAGGGTGACTGTCTCTGAGCTAACACTGGCCAAGTACTTCAACCTCTTAGAGACTCTGTGCCTACACTGACATAACCAGGGTGCTTCACAATAGCATTTTGACAGAAGCCAAATTACAGATCTTAAATGATACAACTTTGGCTCCTCTTTCTGAATATTTTGACTAATTATCCGCAAAACTCAACTTTGCACACATTTCTTCATTCCTTACAGCAGTCATACCAGTACTTTTCAAGGAGTGGTAAGAGACATGAGTCCTTCCTTCTAAATCTGTTTCTTTTGTACACTTTTTCTTAGGATTCAGGCTGTTGACAGTTGATCTGAATCCATATCATCCTAAATAGTGTAGTGTTGAACACCATGGTTACAGCAATCACTCTTCCTAGCCTATTCCTCAAGCCTTCTTCCCCATCTCTTTTCAAAAGCCCTTGCCAGGACACTGGGCTTTATTGAGAGGGAGACGTTCATTTACCTTTATCATTTACAGAGCCTTTCATCTTGGAGCAGAGGATCCAGATTTTACAGAGCTAGTCCTAGTAAGTGTGGAGGATAATGACAACCCTAACTTTAAGAAGCTAAAGATCTTTAATCACTAATATGATTGTAGGATGATAACAGTAGTGGTGATAATACCTTCACTTCAGCAGGGTGAGTTACTTCATATCTCTTGATCTTGAAGACACTTATTTCAATAAAGAGATTTTCCTGGCTTACATCATGGACCAGAACCTGTACCAGTACAACTTCCTTTTCTTGAAAGTCTTTGCTGTTCAGAGACTTCAGATATTTGTGCTTCTAACAATAAATGAGTATAACAATTAAGTTCTTTATGGATCTCACTTCTTCTCTTTTTCTTCAGTTGTTTGAGGCTCCCCATGAATCTGTGTATAGTGCCTTCTATGCAGTTACTTTCAGGCACCTGAAGGCTGCAGTAGTAGACAGCATTTTTATCCAAGCTGGCCTTAGATGGTGAAAGTTACTTATGGTACTTCATATGCCAGACTCCTGTAAATGGGAAGTCTGAGAGGTCATTGTAAAGATTATCCTCAATGGGACTGGAGATTTCAAATCCATGGTCAACTTTTATTGCATTAAAAAAACAATAAAAGTAGAAGTTTGACCTTCTAGAACTTGTCTGGCCCTGAGGTCTTTATTCCCCATTTCTGAGTCAGTTGCCTGTTGAACATCTTTTGTCCAGTTCTGCTTCTTTTGAAGGTGTCCAGAAGGTTAAGGCAAGGTGGTGCCGGATTAGCGTGGCCAAAATCATTCTGATTCGAACAAAGATCTATGTTTTCTGTCAGTATAGAGTAGCTTTTAGGTCTTTGAGCCATCTGCCAGAATTTGTATCAGAACACACCTGGTCCTCTATGTCCTGTATCTCACAGCTTGAACAAGTTCATGGGCGCAGAGCAGATTTATTCCTTCCTTGTATGAGATGTTCTTACTAGGTTTGGGAAGAGGTAGAGAGCTACGTGGTTCAGGCTTTCAGTGAGTTGTATGGCTAGATTTCTGTTATCCACTGAAGTTTCACTACTTCTTATTTTTAAATTAAAAAATGGGATGCAATAAGAGGTTATCTGATAGTAATTTAATCCTTGCACCTTTTGGGGAAGATTTGTATTTTTTTCCCTTTTTGGCTACTTTAAGACTGTTAGTATTCTTTAAGTGTGTTCTACTTGTCCCACTCATCTTTCTCCATTGAGGCCTTAATCTGGTTTTGGTATCTCATGGGGAAAGCCATTTGCTTCTGGTCACCTTTTGCTTGCACCTTCAGTGGTGACTATTATTTCTTCTGAAAAATTTACAGAAATTCAAGACCAAATGTCAGAAAGCTCCACCTTCCTTGCCCTTCTTCTGCAACAAGGCTCCCTGCAAATCTGTTCCCTATTCCTTCCAGAAGTTATCTCTGAGTTTTCTTGAAGTTATCCCTGAGTTTCCTTTAAGTTGACGTAGTGGGAAAGCATGTTGAAATAAAGCTTTATATCTGGTAAGTAACTCCTTTCCTGTGTGGCTTAGAGGAAAATGTAAGTCTTTATTTCCTAACTATGTTTCGTAGACAAGGTTCCATTTAAAATACCTTTAATGAATCTGCTATCCCTTAGTTCTTCATTACCAGCTAGCAATAATTGCTGAATATATACGTATACAACTTATCTTCTACTTGGAACATCAACAAATTGTTTTGTTGTAACTATTCAACCTATTTATACTGCATATTGATGATCTTCCTAGTCATCTGTGTTCTTCTGTTTCACCCATTTATCATTTTGTTTTCTCCTGTATCTCACAACCTTAATAAAAATAAATGCTAGTAAGGGTAATCTTCATCTGTAATACTTAAATTACTAATCAAATAGCAACAAGGAGTTACATGATCGGTAATGGACTGTGAAGTCATCTGCTGTGTTTCAGGAGTCAGTGTTTCATTCCTACACCCACTATTCTTTGGATTTCAGTTGTGTCCAGAGCAATCATCTTCTGTGGATTTGCTTTGATTTCTTTATTGTTACTGCACCAGCTCATAGTCCTTTCTTGAAATAAAAAGGACAAACAAACGAAGCCGTGTTGGCTCACATGGCAATTTACCATTGGCAGTGAATATTTTTCAAAGAGCAAAAATATTGACCATGCTTTAAACGCTTAGCAAAAAGCATTTTGGTTATGTAAAGTAATAAAGTAATCATGACCCATTTTTTAAACTGTGAAGTACATGTGAAACGGTCTAGCAGCTTTTATGGATTTTTAAAGAACGTTTTAATTGTAATTTTTCTTTTGACAGATTTCTTTGATAAAAATATAATGCTTTAACTGATGGCATTATTATTCAAATTGTTGTCTGTGCATTTAAGATGTTTAAGCTAAAACATTTAGTTGCTATGGTTACCCAGCTGAATCTGTAGGCAGATTCATTGGAAAAAATCTATCTGTAAATGTTAGTATTTTCTGTCTGTACCTGTAAATTGCTATTATGGTTTTTTATGTACAGTCAATGAGTCCTCAAATCAGAATCTGTAAGGTTAGTCTTTGCATAGTCCCTGTTCTAACTAAATTAATTTTATACATTTTTTTCATATTTTACGTTTCAAAAATCATCCAAATAACTGGAAAATTATTTTGTTCAAAAAAAGCTTAAATAGAAGCAACTTTGAAACTTCAAGTTTTGCCTTAAATCATCTCCCTTTTTTGCACAGCAATAAGAATATATGTTTAATTTAAATACTGGGGAAAGTGACAGGGCCTACAAAATTCTGCCACTCTAATTTGTAGTTGCCATGCAGATTAGTGGTACTTCTTAGTTGTTTATTTGGGGGGCGGTTTTGTACAGGTATTTAGAGACAAATCCTTCTCATATTCCGTGGAGTGCAGGAACTTAGACGTTTAGTATGGTGCTGAGTCTGTGAAGGGAAAACGACAAACAATCTAGCAGTTCTTCTCCATCTTTTCTCTGGGTTTGTGCTGCATCTGACAGTCCCTTTGTCTGGTCTGAATAGATTTGGAATTTCACGTAATCATATTTTGCTTGATTTTTTTATTTTCTATTTTATTTCTGAGCTATTAAGCTGAATGGTAATGAAATGTAATGAAACTGAAGTACTGCATTTTAGGATGTTAAGAGTCTTGACAGTTCTTTGGATTTCATAGCATGAGGTAATGCCTCATCATTGAGGAGAATTGAAATGCTGGCTCTTTAGTTTTGCATGCTTTATGTGTGATTTTTTCACTTCCCACACTTGGGGTCTAACTTATAGTTGTGTTCTTCCAACAGAATGGGTCTGATAAACCTCGCTTTGAAACTCTTCCCCTTGAGTCAGGCTGAGAGCTCTCTCCTGGACAGGGACCAAGAGCATTGTCTCCACAGCTTGCTTAGCACTTCATTAATAAAAAAATGACACCAGTTTTGTCAGCTTGGCAAGACATAAAATTGTTCGTGGATATCCAGACCAGGCTGATCTCCTCTTAGTTTAAATGCAGCGTCTCATTTGATGCTGCAGCAGTATAAATTTAAGTTCCTGTTGGTGTAAGATTAATCAAAACAGTGAATGCTCAGTACTACTAAAAATGATAACAAAGGTTTTAAAGATATTTTATATTTATGGAATCAATTACTCATTTATCCCAAAGATATACCTCATTATATTTGAAAGGGTATATCTTCTCTTTGGTAATTGCTACAATGAGAACAGCTCTGGAGAGCAAATCTGGAGAACACTGGCTTTACTTTTTGCTTTTGAGGAATCATTTCTTTGCCTCAGTTCTGCATAATCAAACCAGAGGTGTTTGTTGACCATAAATTATAGCGTAAGAAAGGGGAAAACTGGTGACAGTTCAGACATCTATGAGAAAGAATTTGAAGTATACACAGTATCTGTGTTACTGCCCCATTTTAGTGTATGTTTTCAGTATACTTCACACATGGGAAATAGGAGTCAAGAGTGACCTACAATACTACAGGCAGAAACTACTGAAGGTGAAAAAAACAAAGCAAGAAGAGATTAAATACCAGCAGAAGCTGTACTGCATAATCACAGTTGGAACTGTGCAACAAAGTGCAAAATAAAACAGTGGGCAGCCTAACTTCAGTTTCCTGTACCTTAGTTAATATATTAAGTTGTATTATATGATTTCATGTAATCGCTAGTTTACATTTGGTTAATCTTTTGGGAGCTTGGTCAAATAAAATGAAGAATTTCATTTTAATCCAAACAGATCTTGATATTTCGTTGACTCTTCCTCAGAAGCAAAGCTTCTTAATTTTATTTTAATTTATTAGAAGACAATTTTATTTTTCTAATGAATTTAATGCTTTTGAAATAAAACCTTTTGCTGACCTTTTAATTTTAGTCTTGTTATGTTGCAAATTTGACAAACTTCATTAAAGTGTCTTCATTGAAAAAAGAGTAAACATTTGGCTTTATAGCCAAATACTCTAAGTATGAAATTAGTGACAAGTCATTGATCATACTAAAAACTTTAGTTCCTGAAGTCAGAGACTCAATTTTTTAGGTGCTCAGCAGAATCCTCCCTCTTTGAACTTTGAGCAGGGGGACTTTTGGAGTTGAGATACTCATGGGAAATTGTAAAGCACTTCTGTTCTTTGATTTTATGGACCTTTTTTTGTCTGAAGATTGCTAAACTGAAGTTCTGTTTCTCTATGAATATTCAACAGACTAAACAGCTGGATATGTGAGATCAGTTTTCCACTTTCAAATGCTTTACTTTTAGTTTCAGATTTGGTCATCGTTGTCTGATGAATTTTCAACAAACTCATCTTGATTTTGTGACTCTCTGATTATCTGAGCTGGTTGACTTTCATATTCTAGCTATGTCAGAATTTTCTAGATGTTCTGAAAGAGTAAAGCAGTCCTGTGAAACATCAGTTTATCCTGAGTCTTCAACTTCTCCAGCACTTAAGTCAAACTTTTCCTAAAGGTGTAAGAGCCTTGAAGTCATTCTCATTCCTGAATGTAGCTTTGATTTCTTTAACTTTTTCCTGACCCTGTCTGTCTTTAGATCTGGAAGACTGCCAAAATGTATTTACGCTTTACCTTGACTTGTGTTTAATTAAGATGGGAGTAATTTCTCCTGTAATTAAACATACGCATTTGAAGTTTTCTTGTCTCTTCCCAAGCCATGAAAAATGAAAGTAGAAACACTCTACCTAATGTTTCCAAGTTTCTCACTATTAAGTTGTCATCAGAAACTTGAAAATGGAGTTTATTTGATGAGCTTATCACTCTCTGTTTAGTGGATTGTAGTGCTGCTGTTGTTCTTTGTCCCTTGCAGAGTCCAACATGGTTTTACTTTTATTTGCCTATGTGCTGGCAATCTTCCTGTTGATTGTTTTTTCTGTGTTACCTAGTTAACAAACTTGTGGCACAGATGACAAGGAGTTATGTACATGCCTTTAAGTGTCAAATTTTTTGATTGAGGAATCATATCAGTAATTGCAAAATAATAATAGGAGTAGAATTCATGGGACTACTTTAATGATTCAGAAGATGTTTCACCAAATATGGTAGTGATTTTAAAAAAGAACATGGAAGCAAAATCCATGGAGTTAAATATTAAATTTTCAAACACTAGGTTATAATATTCAGGAGTTTCTATGCTAGCATTGGTCAGCTTCAATTCAGGAGTTTTGTATACCCAAACAGGCTACATGTAACTTTTAAAAATTGGTAATAGTTGTAACATACATTTACATATTTATGATTTTGCAGGGTGTGGTGCAATTGGATTTGAAAACAACAAGTTTTTCAAAAAGGTTTCCCTTAAGCAGTTTTTTAAAACCTCCTGATTTGCATGGATTAATTTTGAATGTACAAGTGGATTCATGTGTGTAAGAATTAATGTGTTTTTCTACTTTCCTGTTAGTGAGTATCCCAGGTTAATTTACCATCCAGAAACTTATTAACGTGCTAGCAGTATACATACTGTATATTTTTTCTCTCTGTAACACTACGTTAAGTGTTTGTGTTTTGCATGTTGTTCATTTTCTACTTCACCTGCTATTTGTAGCCTTGACACGAAACCAAAGTAGTGTGTTGAGTACAAAAACCACAGAGTCATAATTCCATATTTTAAATTTTTTAAGATTTTTCTGGTTGTGTTTTTTTTTTTTATCATGCTATACTACTGCTCGTGTGCATATTAAGATGTGATGGGTTTGTGTTTGCAAACTGCTAGGCTGTGCCATCATGCAGAATAAGTTTTATTATCTTCATTCAGCTGGAGCTAATTGGGCTCTTACTGTATTTAGCTGCATTAAGCAATTGCATTATCAAGAGAAGTATTGGGCTAAGTCAAACTGTAGCCTATAGCTCCTAATAAGGCCAACTAACTAGAGTTAAAATCATTATCACACACACGTTAAGAATCTTGATGTATTAATCCTGCAGTGAAAAAAAACATCTAGAAAGTTTTGCTGGCAAGACTGTACAGACTGTACAGTTTCAGTAGAGCACATGCACATTTAGCTACTTCTGCCAGCAAAATGTAACGTAGAGTAGGATGGATATCCAAGCAGGAGAATTTATAAAAATATGCTAATGCGTCCAGCCAGTTCTGTGTGTATTGGCACAATTTCTTTCTTTCTAAAATGCACAAAATTCCTACAAAGAATGTATCCAAATATTGTATATGTATATCTCTGTATCTATATATATCTCCAGTTACTCGTTATTCGTTAGTAGGTGTATATGTACATGGATTATTCATGGCAGATAAAGCTCAGACGTCTCTGGAACACTAAAATTAATGAGAATAATGAAAATTTTGAATTCTCTGTGATATAGTATACTTGCAATTGTGACCTAAAACTGATTAAAGTTAAAAACCTTCCAAAACCTTACCATTCTTTTATTTATAAATCATTAGAAAATTAATTTGATTTTTAAGGATGTAGAAAGTAGTAATAATCCCAATTGGTGGTGTAATATGATTTATGAAGGAGATGCCCTTTGTTGTATTTTGAGTGATAGATATACAACAGAGTATATCTAGAA
Source organism: Strix aluco (assembly GCF_031877795.1). Lineage (NCBI taxonomy): Eukaryota > Metazoa > Chordata > Aves > Strigiformes > Strigidae > Strix > Strix aluco. Next base: position 152,259,586 of record NC_133931.1, on the reverse strand, counting down.
AGTAATTCTTATAACATCTTCTATGCATCTGACTTTGAAAATATTTAAGAATGTAGTTAAAACACAACAGTTGAAAAAGAATGAATTGTATATTCACTAATTATCTAACTACCCACTATTTAATTTAAGAAGCACATAGTACCTAATGTCCATCCTTGCAGGTTGTTAGCGATTAAGGAGATAATAAAGAGCTTGCACATTTGATGTTGGGAATCACAGCTGAAGGAAAAATTACTCAACATGTTGCCTTATTCTTAGAGTTTAACTCTAATTGTTCAGCATATCCACCATCTGTCTGAGTGACTCATGCCTCTGGCTTTACTTCTGCTAAAGTAAAGATTCTGGACAGTCGGAGTATTCTTAACAAAAATGTGAAGTGTTATGAAGTGAAAAATGAGATGAGCTTTGAGTTATGCATCCCTTTGTACATCTCCTTTACTTTTTTATATATCTTGTTTATTAAAAACATACTGTTCAAATCGTGTAGACAAATGTTAGTTGACTTGAAATAGTCTGCTATGCTTTCATGCCACACATCAGAAAGCACGTAAATACATGGATATATCTGTTGCTGAGTATAAATATACATAAAAGTTACAGGTTGGCGGTTGGACATTATGGCTAATGAAGGAGCCAACACTTAATTTCTTCTCTGCTGCTTAATATAGAATCATAGAATCATTTAGGTTGGAAAAGGGCCTTAAGATCATCAAGTCCAACCATAAACCTAACACTGCCAAGTCCACCCGAAAACCATGTCCCTAAGTGCTGTGTCTACACATCTTTTAAATACCTCCAGGGATGGTGACTCTACCACTTCCCTGGGCAGCCTGTTCCAATGCTTGACAACCCTTTCTGTGAAGAATTTTTGCCTAATATCCCATCTAAACTTCCCCTGGTTCAACTTGAGATCGTTTCCTCTCGTCCTATCACTTGTTGCTTAGGAAAAGAGACCAACATCCACCTCGCTACAATCTCCTTTCAGGTAGTTGTAGAGAGCCATAAGGTTTCCTCTCAGCCTCCTTTTCTCCAGGCTAAACAACCCCAGTTCCCTCAGTCACTCCTCATAGGACTTGTTCTCTAGACCCTTAACCAGCTTTATTGCTGGTTGCTTATAATAATTATATTATTATAATATTATTATATGTATTTTCAATTTAATATGAGCCCTTATTATTATGATTTGGGTGGGGTTTTTTACAGGACAATATCACCTAAAGATTCCACTCAATTTTGCAGTCTGTTGTGCTTGGTAAAATATCATTATGAAATACAAAAAATACACAGGCAACTGGAAAGTCTTATTTTGCCATTTTAAGTCAGACCTTGAAAATTTTAGGACATGTAAATGTCTTTTGTCTGACTGCCATCTCCAGGCTATTATCTAGAACAACTAATCCAATGTTGGCTTCATACCTGCAAGCACATCTATGTATCTGTAGTCTTGTTCTGCTCATTAGGTCACTTACACTTACCACAAGCTACACCCGTTGGTGTATTTTTTGTGTTTGTTTTCATCTAAGGGTTTTGTTCTGTGTTTAAGGTTTAGTCCATTCAGAAGGGAGGCTTGTTTTAATAACAACAGGGTCTCTGTTGGAAACAACATACCTCTGGCTTGCGCCATGTTAATTCTGTTCTCAGAGATGAATTTGAGGCACCAGTAGTATAAAAACACCTCTTCCTATGTTTTTACCAGCACTTTATCATTTTGCTGTTAGTTATAATTAAACCCGTAGTCTTAATCTGTATGCTTACAATAGCTGAATGTCCTAATTCTTTCTTTTATTGCATCAGGCTATGTTTCATGCTTTGTCCGATCTCCCTGAGTGGTATGGTATAAAAGAAATGCAAGCAAATTGGATAGGTGACTGTGTTGGATGCTCTCTTGACTTCTTGCTAAAGGTAGGTCAGAAACTTCAATGCTGCTGTCTTTGTTGGGCTAACCACAACCCCTGAAATGTGTGATGGGAATGGATTTTCAGATCTAATAGTCTTAAAACCTACTAAAAGAGATTATTATATGTTCATGCCCAGACCAGCACAGATTCCCAAAAACCGCTGTGGGTTGAAGAAATACTCCCTGCTATACTCCTTAGGAAAGGGTTTGTGTGTTCAAGGGCAATATCAGATGCAAATTGGCTGTGTGTATTTATGTCAAAATACATGCCAACTAATAAGCATTCCTGAAAGCCAGGACGTTTAGGGGAGCAGTGCCAAGAGCAGTATCAAGTGGCACTGCACAAGTCAGCTGGGATCTAGCTGAGCTTGCTCCTCTCTGCACAGCACCTTCTCTGTCAGCCCCACGCTGACCTCAGGCAAGCCACTTTACTTACATTTGTTCATTATTTCATTTACTACAAACAATAATTAAAATAATGAAAACCACACAATTAGGTAGTGATGGACCTACAGAGAAGTCTAGATAGAAAGAAAGGAGAGGAAGGAAACAGAAACTTCAAGAAAATTATGATTATCTACAGAAAGACTTCAGATTTTCCTCATTTGTCTCAAGATGCAGAAGGCTTCTTGAATACAGTAGAGATTTTCGGAGACCCTGATGGAATTTCAACCCTTGTGCTTCAAAGCTTTATTCTGCTTATTTACTCTGGTCTTCTATTTTAAAATACGGAATTTTTGGAAACTTCAAATTCAGACAGCTTAAACTTTCTTAATACCTCTGAACTGCACACTGCTATAAGGTGTATTTTTGTATTGAAGTTGTTTTTATCAATTGTTTCTGAAAATGTATATCAATGCCTGTTGTAGAAAACTCTCCTTCTAAGACCCCCCTACACTCTACAGTTAATTGACCTAAAATATAAAGCCTGTTGATAGTGCCAGGTGGTAATTCTTAAGCACTCTTCTAAGTTTATTACTCATATTTTATGTCTAGTTGTTTGAATGTTGTGCCACTTTTTATTATTTTATTCCTGTACGTAAGTTGCAGCATTGACTTCATCAGAGAAGTGTAGTGGAAAGCCTGGTAGCTGAGAAAATCTTAAATTCTCTTTAGATTTCAGAGATAACATCTCATTTCTGTTTCTTGGAAACAGGGCATGCATATTAAAAGTGAATAGAAGGATTCCAGGTTACTTAATCTAGATCAGTAGCACAATGTAATATTACATATGGTTTTAGGAATTTTTGTCAATAGATATATTTCGATAAACTGAGACAAGACAGTAAAGCGACTTTTTCAAGGTCTTAAAAGTAAATTTTGTCAAGGTTTGATTCTGGAAACTCCCTATAGTGGGAATGTATCTGGTTTTGATATTTAGAACTGTATTTCTACAGGGTGATGTAAATTTGTTAGCTGCGTAAAGGAATCTAAAACCACTGCACTTCCAGTGAGAATTTTTCTGCTCTTTTTCAGGTTAATGGTAAAGTAACAGAAGAGAAGCTAGCAGCTTACACCTATACTCCTGAAGCCATTTATGGAGCTTCCCATTTATATATTTTACCGACTCACAGACTGCTGCATGGGAATAGCAGTCTCAAGGAAGTCTTTCAGAGGGAGTTCATCCCAGGGAAAGGTGATATTTTTCTCATACTGTATTTTGTTGTAGAAGAGTAACAATTTTAGAGAATGATATTCAGAATGTGTGTCAAGCTGAGCAGGAGCTGTTCCTGTTGAGAGGAAACAGGTCTTTTGATTCTTGTCAAACAGTATCACATCAGCCTGTCCTGGCTTCAGATGTGGTAAGAGCAGCTATGTTAGAGTTCTTCCTTTTATCATGGCTGTAACACTTCACAGTGTATAAAAGCAGTGGAACAGACTCTTGTTTTCTCATGTACCAGAAGTGAATAGTCCAACTCTGGCTATGTCAGCCCATTGGAAAATCTCATGGCTATACGGTAATTTGTCATTAGCACAAAGACAGCAGAGCCAGCTCTTGCACCAGCCATGATATCTTCCTGTCAGAGGAAATCTAAGGAGGACAATAGATGACTAATACATAGCAAAGTAGATCACTGATAGATAGCAAAATAATACTCTGCTGTGCAGATCCTTGGTTAATACAGGACTCTAACGGAGTAAATTCAGAGTATCCCCATGGCAGGCCATGGCTTGTACAGAGCATGCAAATAAGTGGAGTTCTTCAGTTGGTGGTTTCCTGAAGGTTCCTACCACCAATTCTGCCTGTATTTAGCATACCTGGCCTACTATTTTTTTGTTGTTTGGAAAACCTAAAAATTACGAGAGTAAATACAATGTATACTGAACATTTTTGTTTCCACTTCAGGCTGGTGTTCAATATTTATTGTTTTTCCTCACTGGTAAAGATGAGGCTTCATTGTCTATATAACATCTGATGTCAACAGCAATGAAGCAGGAGTCTTGTGGGAAATTGTGATGTTGCACAGGAACTACTTTATTTTTGAGTGCTTCATTTCTATAACCTTAAAAAAGTTTGCTTGCTAGCAGAAAAAAGTGGACCCTGAATGTGTTGAGTATGTAGAGCTCTTGTCTTGGAGCTGAGCAAAGCTTGGAGAATTTTTGTTAAGGAACAAAGGAACAAGTTTGCAGTTCTTACAGTTCAGCCAAATCAAAGCACTAACTGCAGAAACGCATATCCATGTATGTGCTTATATCTTTGTTGGATCTTGTGCCTTAAGCCAAACTACACAAGTGCAAAATGTGTTTTTAATAAGGACAACAGTATATTTTTTTATATCGTTTTTATGTGGAAATACTTGGAAAAGGTTTTTTGTGTCTCTTAACAATAAGCTTTACCTTTTGGTTGAGCTAAATAAAGAAACACTCATTTGGAATAATAACAGCCATAAGTCCTTGAAAAAGAGGCACAATTCCAGAATTGTAGCTCTGCTATTGTGTATTCCTGCTACTTTTAAATATACTTATATGCATTCTTCAGTTGAAATTAGCAGATATTTCTTACTATTTCTTGAGCATTTCAAAGGCACAGACTGGTATTTTCCAAAGAAGAGAACATAAAGGAGAGGGATTTCTACATGGGCTTTCAGATTTGCATTTCAGGACTTTCAGATTTGCATTTCAGCCATGGTACATATGGAGGGCAAACAATGGCATTTAATTAAAAAGAAATTTTGGATGGCATTGAATAGACCATATTTTCACATTCACCAAGATTAAAAAAAAAAAAAATCACCAGTAACATTAACATTTTAATTTAATTCTTTGTAATTGTTTCCTTTTCAACAGAGATAGTCTTGTAACTCCCTTTCTTCACTGTGTTGTCATTTAAATAATTAAGAGGTTATGTTTTTATGTTTTCTAGGAGAGAAAAAAAACACAACTGTTGTATCGGAAAGTAGTTTAAAGTTTCAATAGCTTTACTCTCGGAGTACAGCTCTGTATTTTAGGCTATTATTATTTAAATAGAGGTGAGCAACCAGTTTTCAAACATTCCATTTTTTAGCCTAGAAAAATTTATGTTAATTTAGAATCTGGGGTAAGTCTTCTAGTTTTGACAGCATGAGGTATCTGAAGTAAAGATTTGACCCTTACATTGTTCATTATCTCTTTATAATACTATGCATACATTCTTTTACATTTGTAACTGTAATATCATCTCTTTACGACTATTATAATAATGATGTGAGCAAATGAGCACAAGAAAGAATGCCTTCATAAACTGGAGTTATTATTTTGGGTTCCAGCATAAAATTATTGCTAGGAGGAAGAGAGAAGTTATTTTTAAAAGCAGACTCTACTACCCACTCAGCTTCCTGTTCATGAGGTTTTTTGGGTAGTTGCTTCTAAAGAGTGAAATTATTCCTTTTGTACTTTTTTTAAACACAGGGAGGAAAGCTATGTGCAGTGGTTTGAATGTGGGAAATTTTTTCTCTAGAATATGGATATCTCAGACACCTGAAATTTGAAAAAGTAATAATCAGCAATAAATAAATATATCTCTTGTGTTAAGAAGAGTGATGAGATATAGTAGCTGTATTCTCTAAAATGCTGTTACTTTATTTCAAGCAGATTTCATGCATTGCAATACAGGTCTAAGACTTTCCTCAGCTTAGCTATGAAGATAGGTGAAAGGATGCTCTTAGCAGTCTGTATTTTAATTATTCTAATTGTCATCAACTTAAAGGCACGGAAAAAGTTAGAAACCAGTCCAAATTGAGATCTGGGCTTTGAATCCTCAGAACTTGGAATATTCAGATTTGATTTTCTTCTTGCTGAGCCACCCAAGCTACACATTGTAACTCAATTTCAGTTTATCACAGTTCTCACCCTTGATTCTCTCCTCTCTCCCCTTCCCTATGGACATTGGGTTCCTCATCTCTAATATGAGTATGAATATTCTGTCTGGAAATCAATAGGTTATTTAGGTGCTTTTTTTTAACAGTGGTCAATATTTGTTATGCTTTGTAGTTCTTCTGTAAGAAAGCAAATCATAAGCGTAGGACATATGCTTCTCTTCAGTTTCATTTGAATAACTTGATTTTTTTTACATAATTTTGTAATAATGTATGCTAGTATATAAGTCAGGACTTACTAGAACCAATTCATACAACTTTGCAGCAGACCTGCATTTTGGCCAAGGACTCCATTTTTTTATTATAATCCAAATCTTACTCTGTTTTCATTCAGGTGTTTGTTGTAAGTATGTTTTTTAATCATGAAAATTTTAGCAGTCCAACTTACTGAAGATTTTGGTACGTCAGCTTTTTAGAAATGTGATTAGGCTTTTCATTTTCTTTCATTTTCTTTTTTAAACAAAATTGTAATATAAATTTAATGCATGTTTAAGATAAACTGAGTTCTAATAGTAAGTAATGTTCTTAGCATATCTTCTGTCATATTTTACTTACCATGATTGTTACATTTGTTTTCAGACTCGCTTACTTCAGTGACAGCTGTGAATTTGCTTACCGATCAGGAGATTCCTGTAGTCATCTCAGCAAAAACCAATTTTGAGAATTTTCTTGATACTAAAATAGGTATGTGACATTTAATGTGTAAGTGGAATAGTATAGTTTTCAGTTGCTGTGTTGGAGCATGAGATACTCTTGTGGTAAATCTTTGAACACAGTGGCTCTCTTCTGGACTTTGGAACTCTGTTCTTCATTCCTATTCTTCATTAGTGAAGAAGGAAGGGAGAAGTAGCTATGTGGAATCTGTCTGGAGGAAGAGATTTATATGATGATTAATTTTAATGGTAATATTATAAAATTAGTACATTTAATGAGCTAAATTTGAGGATCTGCATCTCTTAAGAGGATTGATTACTTACAGACCATGTGTATTTGGCTATCTCACCATCCTTAATCAAAACAGAACTGTACCATTGTTTGACATAAACATTTTGCAAACAACCCAAACTTTTAGCTTTTTTTGTGTCTTATGTTTATATAAATTATGTGCATCCTTATAGAGAAATGTTTCAGACAGGAAAGGTACAAAACTTCCAAGTTTGACTTTTATCTGATAATATTTGTGTTGAGGTCAGTAAAATAAATCAGAATAGGTAGTACTTCTGTTCAGGTAGTCTTGGACAGTTATCTTGGAACCTTCATCTCTGAAGGAAGCAGTCCCATAATTTAAGGCATCTGACTTAGGACTGAGGATCCATAAACGGAGGGGGAAGGGTGTTGCTAGAGGATACTCTGAATCACCTGGGGTGGGCTTCAGTTCTCCAAGCTGTCCTATGAAGCTGCCTGTCTTACTCCTTTCCTGCATAGGGAGCCCAGCCCCACAACTTGAGCAGCTAAGTACATACAGTTAGATGATGTGACTGTCCTTATAAGTAAAATTAGAAATGGCACTGACTTTTAAAAATGGTGTCCATTTTTATCTGCACCCACCTAATTTTTGTTTACTCTTGTGTTTTGCTGTGGTCTCATCTCAGCTGCATTGAGCACACCATGTCCTGTGCCAGTCCTAATAGGAAATAGTTATCTCTTCTTCCCCCTTTCCACTACCTTCCTACCCCTTAACTCCCTTTTACTGTCTCCCTGTTGTTGATACTTTCTTGCTGCCCTGGAGCTGCTCCTGTCTTTTCTGCACCACTGCCTATATTGGCTGTTCCTGCACAGCAAGTGGACTGGATAAAACCAGCTGACTGTGCAAAAATGTCTTGGATGACCCTCACAAGGCCGATGAAATTATCCACTTGGGCAGCAGCTTACTTATAACATGCCCGCATGTTATGCTTTAGAAATGAATCTGGTTTTGAGAACCAGAACCTTTCCTTTTGTAAGAGAAGCCAAATAATTGAGATACCTAATCTTGTTTTTCATTAAAAGCTTCCAGCTTGCTCACTGGCACGTACCTTGGCCTTATGTCTCTTGGAAACTGGCCAGCTCTTCCCAGGAAGTTCTGGATGCCAGCTGTTGAGCTTTGCGAATGTACATTAATAGCATCGTCGTTTCAAAAGAAGGAAGACCAAAAAGTGGGACCCGCTTTTTTCCATTTGCAGAGCATATTGAGAAGCCACCTGTTGCAGGCTGCAGGGCTCTTTGACAAATTAAGATACATACATTATTCTATAACAGGGCCTTGAAATGGCAAGAGTGTACATCTGCTGGAAAGATAGAATAGCAATTCTTATTTTGCTAGTTAAAGAGTCATTTGTTACAGGGGAGTTTTGCTTGGTTTTCTTTCGTTATCAGCTTCTAAACTTCTGTATATTGAGAGAGTTAATGTATAGCAGGCATTTAATTGCCTTAACAAAGACGATAGTTACACTGGTTTTGAATGAAGTAGTTTGTATATTAATAGTTCTAATGTGGTCAGCAATATTTTGAGAGTTTTTGTCTGTAGTTTTCACAAACTTAATGTTGGCATTGGCTTGTCAGAATAAGTTTCTTTGCCTTTTAAAGATGACAGCAGTTGTGCAAGATTGTTCAAAATATTAAATAAGTTATTACTGAAAGGAAAAAATATGCAGAAAGATTTATCTTTCTGTGGAAATAATCAATCTGTTAGTATCTCAATGTTATTTCACAACACATGTGATGATAAAGTTAAGAGATTTCTTAACCCGTCCTGTAAAGTAGTCCTCCAGAGTAGAACTAAGATGTATGACTGTCCCAAATAGCAAGATGCAAACAGAAAGAGAACATCAGGGTCCTTAAGTACTGAGACTTCTGTAACTTGAACAGCAGTAGGAAGTGTTCTCAGTAGTTATATTCTGAATAGAAAATTGATGTTATTTGAATTATTTTCCTGCATTTATAAACAAATCATGTCTTTCATAAGAAGTGAAAGGGATAGTAATGTTAGAGACTGATGTGTTGTGGTACATCTTAATAAACTATGAAATTAGAGATTAAATTTACTATTGAAACAAGAAGAGTATTTCAACTTTTGTTTCTCATATTAGCAAACAGAATTAAAATTTGTATTATTTAAATATATTTAGATAATATAACTGTATTGAAGATTTTATTATTTATCCAAATTTTGTAGCTTTATTTTTAGTCTTTTTCAGAACCATCAAATGTTCAGCCTTTTCTGAGGTAGGACATTGATGAACATCTGGGTTACGGAGAAACGGAGACTGTGTTTGTAATTATTGCTGCTTGAATTTCACTGCTTAAAGAACGTGAAAACATTTTTATTGTTCTTAGATTTTTAAACTCCTTTGGGCAAGTAAAATTCATTATAAAGAGAGTGTTGTAGAAATAAAATCTTTTATCCTTAAACTGATGATTCATAGCCATGTTAGCCAATTTCAGAATTTTTTTTTTTTTTTCTCCCCTCCTAGGAATTCCTAGTACTAGTGCAGAAGATGCTGCAGTAGCTAAGAATCTGGGCATTTCTTTCACTGAAGTCATTGAGACATTGCCAAATGGTTTGGAGAAAGTCATTAATTCTGCAGAGGTGGGTATACAAGTATGGAGTTCTCAAGAGTGCCAAATACTTCGTATGATTAAAGGGATTTATTTTTTTTTTTAAAGAATCAAGCCAGGCTTATGATACCAAATTTCTAGGAATAATTTAATGATTAAATATGCTGGCTCTTCTGTAGCAATAAAATTAGTTTTTTCCTTTCCTACACGAGAGGAAGGTACAGTATTGGTCTGACTTTTATAATGGAAACTGAATAATTAAACCCTTGTTTAAAGCTGATTCTTATTTCATCATCTGAAAAGATTTTTAAGCTAAATATTAACTTAATAGTCCTTTTTTCACATATTCACTGAAACATGGTGTAAGCCTTTATGGTAACTTACCTGCTTGAAGTGACATAGAAATCTTATCTTTAAATAAGATCTATATGGTGTTATATCTCTTGAAAAAATGCATTTGATAGCAGACACAAAGCTTATTTTCTGTTACTTTACAGGTAGGGTCTAAGTGGTTAAGATGTATGTGAAAGCAAGAATAGAAAAACCTAAAATGAACACAGGAGAAAGAAAGCTGTTTTACAGTTTTACTGTTTTCATTTCTTCAGTCTTTACCTTGTGTTGGTGATATTTTGGAAGTTTCAGCGTACAGCAATTGATTAAAAGATCGGCAGTAAATGCAAATATCTGCCAATAAATATTAAAGAGGTCTTCAAGACTCTTTCTCAGCCTTGTTCTATTCAGACCATCAAGAACATTATCCTTTGAGCAAGAGGGTTCAAATGAGTAACTTGTATGTGAATAGTCTCTTGGAGAGGAGGACGTTAAGCAGCAGGAAGGGGGATATTGATATGAGGCTCATAAACTTTGACTCGCAGAAATTGTATTTGTGACTTTTTTTTTGGTCTGTTCTTGCATTTTCACTGACAGCAAGTATACATTTTTTTTTCTTCTGCTTCTCTTATTTTTTAATCAGATCACAGGCATGACTCGGCAGGAGGCTTTAAAAGCTATTACCCACCAGGCCAAAAATAAAAGAATAGGTGGAGACCTAACAAGTGACAAATTAAGAGATTGGTTAATATCTCGACAGCGGTACTGGGGAACACCTATTCCTATCGTTCACTGCCAGACATGTGGCACTGTCCCTGTACCTTATGAAGACTTACCTGTGGTGTTGCCCAGTGTAACCACCTTCACAGGCAAGGGAGCTTCACCTTTAGAAACAGCTCCAGAATGGGTGAACTGTTCCTGTCCAAGGTAAGCCAATGCTGCATTTACTGCTCACTGGGAGGTAGCGCTTTGTACCTGCCTGTTTGTTACCTGTCTGTAAGTGTTGACAGTTGACCACTCTGAGACAGGATACTATTCCAGAATGATGTTTAGTCTGACTCAGCATAGCCGTTTTTTTCTTATATACTCTGTAAAACTCCCTTTTTTGCGACACCCACTGCTATTTCTTCATAAACAAGCTCAAGCAAAGCTCGCTGTTTTTAAGTCGGAGGAAAGAAAAATGGGAAAACAATGATTTTTCTCCCTGCCCCCTATTTCTTAACAGTATTTCTTATTTCATTTACTACAATAATTTTCATTATCTTTCACCAGCGGAGTTCATATAAAGATTATAATGATTATTGAATTATATCCTTTTGTAAGGAAACTAAAATAGTGTTCATTCTCTTAGCAATAGTGCAACAATAAAGTGTTTCCTCAGCTATATAATTCTTTATCATGAAGAATCACATTCACCGGTACATTACAGATAACAGCATGTAATTCAGAATGAAGGAAATAGTAAGTTTATGCATCTTGTCAATGCTGTTATCTTTACTGTTTGTAGTCCAGCTGTTTAAGAAACAAAACAGCCTAAATAAAGTAGTGAGAGAGACGTCATAAGAATCAGTTGTTTAATCTTGAGGGCTGCTTAGATACTCTGTACACTGGAGTTTGCATACAGGTTCTGCAGAAGGGACTGGTAGAACATGAGGTATCCCAGAGACGTTTTTCATCAGCAGTGCAGTGCAGTGCTGCTGCTAACAGACTGACCAAATGGGAAGTACATTATCAGGCTGCCAGGCAGGGAAATCAGACATATAAATGGCGTTAGGGCTCTCATTGATAAAGCAGCAGTTTCATAACATCTAAATTAGTTTTAACATTTGAAGGGTAGAATATCAGTGTGGTTTTCATTTCTAATTAGGTAGCTTATGCACAGCACTTCTGTGGTTCTCTGGGAACATGTATTTTGACCTTTGTTGATAACATATATTTTACGTAAGACACACATTTACTTCCATGTTTCTGCATAGAAAATTTCTTCTCAGATATGCCTGTTTAAGTTACATACACTAGTGCATTTTAAAGTGCGACTCTTGCAGGGAAGCCTTACTAAACAAGATCCACAGGTTTAGTAAAATCCCCAGAAATGCCTTGGTCTACAATTCCTAATTTCAACTGAAGAATTTTCCTGATGTGACTGAAAGTCATTGTCTGCACTTTTGGCTTCCTCCTGACCTTAATTCAACAATGATTTTGTTGTTGAGCAGGCAGCAATGTACTTTTCATGTATATCAAGTCCTTACGGTTTCTGGATAGTATATTGTGGCTGCCCTACTTAGAAGTTAGTCAGAAATAAAGGCTCACAGGATTAGTTTCTTGTGGTAGTTTGCTGAAATTAACTTTTAATGAAACTCTCACCTTTATTTGGCTTCTTATTCTCACCTATTTCACAGCTATCTTTAGTATTGCTCATCCATATGTCTGCTACAGTTTCAAATACTTTGAGTTATTACTTTTGTGTGTGCATAGTCTTCCTTGGTTTTCCTTGCTCTGTTATGTCATCCTTTCCTTTAGTCCTTCTCTCCAGTAATAGTTGGGGGGTTTTTTTATTAGTTGCATTTAATATCTAGAATTAATAAGGAAAGCAAGATGGAAAGATACAAAAGTCTGTATTTGAGTGACAGTAATGTTAGCAATCCTAAATGGGAAGAGATGCCCAAGTTATCCATTGTTATACATAAGTCCAGGTAATTATGTTAGTTGTCTGAAGATCGTCTAATGAAATTACAGTGTTGTGCCTCTAATCACAATATTAATATAAATTGTATACGTTTTGAAAGATGCCCATGCTGTCTGTGTTAGTGAGCCACGTCCATTTAGAGTACAGGCAACATCAGAGGCATGAAGCAGATATAATTATGGTTCAATGACTGTAAAGTATTCTTGCCTTTGACTGAAAAGCCATTCTGTTTCAATGTAATGTGGCATTATTTTACGTTGGCCAAGTCTCTGCTTATATGTACAATTATATAAAATGCTTGTTCTATATTAAAAAGCAGTTAGAAGTAAAATTTCTTTACAATGTTCCCATTGAATGAAAAACTTGCTGGTAGAGAAGAAGCTGGGACAGAGACAGAGTGAAGGAAAATATTAAGTAGTGATACTCTCATAAACTTGCCTCACCAAGCCAAGCTGAAATATGAGGCAGACAGGCAGATACATGTTGCAGCTCAGTCATCAAGCCTGATCAGACACTACATATGCAGCTGGAAAATATTGAATAGCCAGTCCCCATTTACTATGTATATTTATTCCACATATACATATATTTAAATTTACATAGTTATAAATTACATACATTTGTTACATATAGCCAGTGGTATTTATAGACAAGTATGTCACAGATTGCAAAGTTTTATTGACATTAGAATAATCCCATTGTTTTAACAGTAAGAGTTTTAAAGAGGGATCATTTACAACAAATGGAAGTTTATTAAATGTGATTATTGGCTCCTACAAACAATTTGTATTCAGGGAGAAATTAGCAGAAAGTAACCTGAGTTTCTCAGGACTGCCAGTATAACTCCAAGCAAAAATTGATTTGCCATAATCACAAATTAAAATTGTGCTACAAGGTCTAGAAGAGATTTGCTACATCTCAGTGAAAGCTGAAATTAAACTAAGTTCATTTTTTCTAGAGATAACAAGTGGAGTCTGCAAAGACCTTTTTGTATAGACAATCAGTGAGAGGCAACCACCTGCTCCTTCTGCTAAATGTTTATAAAATGATTTGTCTGCTCATACCTAACGAGTGTGATATATATTCAGTACCCATTAACTTTATGGCAAAGTACACTTGTCTGTGTTTTAAGACTTGCTTTGTTTCTTTTAAAATGGCAGTTCTAAAAAATTCCAGGAACATACGATTGAGAGGGCTGTCTGATGCAGTGCCATCTTCTGCTATTGCTGGATGTTATCATTGTACAGGCTTCTTTTTGGTTTGCATTTTGTTTGGTTTGGGAGGGAGAGGGAAGGAGAGTCAGCCCTGTTACTGGTGTCGGACTTTTTCTGAAAATGTCACTCTTCAGACTGTTCAGACCCATTCAGTTTTCAGTTTGAATGTCTTCATGGCCACTCTGTACATGGTTGTTTTTTTCCAAGCTTGTGACTTATCTAAAAATAGCTTTTCTCCTTCTCTCTTGCTCAGGTGTAAGGCAGCAGCACGGCGAGAAGTCGATACTATGGATACATTTGTTGATTCCGCTTGGTACTACCTGAGGTACACTGACCCTCACAACACGGACAGGTGAGGGCTGCAGGCGCAGGGCCCTCTGGGGGCAAGCCTGCTGCACAGAGTAGAAGGGAAGGAAGAGGCCAGACACTCTGATGCTTCTAGCATCTAACTGCCTTTGGAGAAGGTGGCTTAAACCCCTGTGCTGCCCTAATTTTGTACCTGTCCTCTGACCTGAATGCAGCACAGGATAGACTAGGATCTGCTCCACAAATATGACATTTGGTTGCTCCCATGCCAGGAGATCTGCAAGAGCAGGGGTGTAGATACAACTGTGGAAGCACAGGAGCTACAGGGCAAGGGACAGAAGTTTGCATGAAAGGGCATTATGGGGCAGGGCACAGAGGAAATGTTCAGCTGAGGAGCTAAAGGTAGTCCTTAGTGGAGGGTACCATCAAGAATGACAGCCTACCGTGACTCTCTATGAGACTTTGGTAAGTTGCACAGAGTGTACCCTCCCTGGCAATACACTGGGTAGTTCAGTGTGTGGACAGTGCTTCTCCACTGGTAAGAAGAGGGATAGATACTCTGGTGTAACATCCAGCTGCCAAGAATGGTACCTCCATTTCTCTCCTTTTGAATTCCGGTAACTCTTGCTGCTTCCTCGTCCGCAGACCTGAAGTGAAGTGGCATCGCAGCAAGCTCCTGCTGTGTTGGCACTTCGACTATATGCATAATTAATGAAAGGAGATTTTTCATGTGCTGTGTATTAGTGGCTGCAGCATGGAGAGTGTGGGAAGATAGATGTAGTTATTTAGCTGTTTTTCTGCTTCACAATCTGCCTGTAGTAGTACTGCTGATAGCACTGGTTTTTCCAAGAGGAATTAGTGGAACAGCTCTACTATGTAGGCTGAGGAAGATAGAAGGAGATACTGATACCACATGTAGGGCTTTTAGGGGACTCATTTGGTGGTTTATTATCCAGAGCAGCATCTGGGTACATACTACAGACTGAGTGATTTACTATAGCTGGGCCAATTTTTTTTTTTTTTTTGTTATATTGCCAGCACTAGTTTAGTTAAACTAAAGAAAAATCTTCTGTGAACACTTCTATTTCATGTTAATTTTAATTATTTTCTAGTGATAGTGTGCATTTATTATTAATATTATTAAGTTAGGCAGATTGCTTCCTCTCCAGCAACAGTTTGAAATACTTTTTTGTGCGTGGACAAGAGGGACTTCTGCAGAAGTTGAAGAAGAAATAGTCGGATGTAACATCCAGCTGTTGAAGTAACAGCTTAGTGTAGCTAAATCTGTTTTATATTGAAATAAGAACATTTATATGGACTTCTGCACTAGATTGCTACCTCCATTTGATTTATTTGTTTTTTTCAGCTAAGCTGTTTATATATAAACCCTTTATTTTCATAAGCCCTATTTCACAGGTCTAGAATTTGGGAGAATTACTCTTTTGATCATGAACAAGTTAGCTTTGATTTGTTCCACTAAAAACATGAATCCCAGATCCACGATTTGCTTCTGGGCTCATCTGTGAGGAAAAAAGGGTTGCTTTTACAAAAATACGATGGAATAATAAAAAAAAACCTGACAAAATAAGTAAATTTGTTAGAAAGGGGCCATAAAGCATACATTAAAGAAAAACATCTATACAAATGGTATTTTGCAACCAGGACCCCATTACAGGAGACATAACAATATTTAATGAGGCAGTAAGCAGTGCTAGGAAACCATGCAGTGACCTCCAATGACATAGTAAATATGATGTAAATGACAAATTTACTGTAAATCCACCGAGCATCCTTCAGTTGGAGTACGATAACCCTTCGGAATGTTTTGCAGCCTTAAACTGCATCATTGCCCCCTAATGGCAACAATGCAAACCACCGATTAAAAAAAAAAATCAGCTGTTTTTGAGTTGGCATGTCTTTTGTCTTTCACTCTATTTGTTTGTAAAACTTGATAAATACTAAAATACTTAAAGCCTAGCCACAGAGTATTTATAAAAAAATAATTTAAAGAGCAAGCAAATAGTTTCAGCAGTTTGTCAGGTAATGTATATGAAATCTTAGTTACTTACCTAAAATATAGGAAAATAATATTTTTGTGGATCTGTGTCCCAGTGGAAATTACATTTTTGTCTATAATTTAATAAGCATATCACTTCTTAAAAATTAAAAAGGTCTG
The DNA here is from genome assembly GCF_031877795.1 of Strix aluco. Taxonomy (NCBI): domain Eukaryota; kingdom Metazoa; phylum Chordata; class Aves; order Strigiformes; family Strigidae; genus Strix; species Strix aluco. The sequence goes on along the minus strand of NC_133931.1, from coordinate 152,243,085 downwards.
ATAGCAAAATAAAAGTTTTACGGTACATGTAGTGCTCTCAGTAAACAGTGGTGTCCAGTCAAGTATGATGAGCTACTTTAGTAGAGCTGATCTTTCTGCTACACATTGTATTTTTTTTCTATATTTGTGTTTTTTCAGGCCCTTTAATAGTGACTTAGCAGACTACTGGATGCCTGTGGATTTATACATCGGAGGAAAGGAGCATGCAGTTATGCACTTATTTTATGCAAGGTTTTTCAGCCATTTTTTCCATGATCTAAAGATGACAAAACACAAGTAAGCCTTATATATTTCTATAAAAATCTTTCATATTTGATTTGACTAGTGAGAGTGTTAGTGGACATTGTTATGGTGGTAGAACACTACATTGAATAAGCCTGAATTTTTCTGCTTGTCAGTCTTAGCTAACTACTTGGTTTCTCACTGTCAGTTGCATTTTCTGTATGCATACATACATAGCATTTTTATTTCATGAGTATTAACTGGCTCAGAGGAAGTGATAAAATGCTGCTGTCGATTTTCAGCCTGCAAAAGCTTGCATAGACTAGTAACTTCAGGCATTCTGAGTAGTGCTGTTATTTCAGATTAGGTAACTTCCCGCCAGTAATACCACTAATTTCACTGGAACCATGCATATGTAGAAAACTAAGCACTCCTATAATTCACTGCAATATTGGAGCTGAACAGTGCAAAACACTTCTTGATAAGCAAAAGCAGTATATTTATCTGCTGTCAATTTATCTTTTATTTAATTACTTTTATGTAATAACTTTTAATTACTCTTGTTGCTGATGCTGCTATAGCCTAATTCATCATCCTCTGTTTTGGTTAGAGATAAAGTTTGAGGCAGGAAGGTGAGTCATCTGATGTTCTATTCTTTGTCCTCTCAGTTAGATTCCCAGCTTGACATTCCCATTTTCACTGAAATTCTGCCCTTCTGTACCATAAAATACCATCACAGGAATGCCTTAACTGGAAGGATACTAGTGTCAGAGCAGTGAAATACTGCCCCATGCTCAGTCTTGTTCTCTCATCAGCAGAGACGTTTGAATAGATTGAGTCAAAATGAGTAATCCCATGAGAAGAACTGCTCAGTAGTTTCTGAGCTGGCAACTCACATGCATTCGTTCTTTACTAGTATCCACTCTAAAAACTTCATGTTAAAGAGGAACCTACATATACATCACACTGAATGCTCTTGAATGCAGTAGTTTTGCTACAGAACTAGAACTTAAGTAGCTGTGCGCTGGAAAAAGATGGACTAGTTAGTGAAGCCAGCAGAATATTTCCCTGAGTTATTTCATAATCATGATGATGAAAATAGGTGATGCATTTTCATTCTTCGTTCTTGCCGGCAATATAGTTTGCAGTGAAAGCTGTATTTGAAATTTTGGGTGTGGATGATTTGTGTACCTGTGTTTCATTCTGTTGTCTCCAGCTTGCATAGCTGCAGCAGGAAGGATGTTTCTTCTCTCAGGGAGTGGACCTCTCAAAGCAGACCCTTTCAGGGGCACTATTCCTTTAAGCAAAGGATTTCAGAGCTCTCCCTTACAAGCAATTTCAGCCTTATCAGTTCTACAAAAGACTTTACAATCCTAATCTATCAACCCTCTAGAGGAGCTGTAACACATAACAGAAAAATGTTCTTTTGCTAGTCAAATTCTTCCACCTTCCAAAATAACACTAACGATGGTGGCTTAAGTATTGTCACTATAAAGTGAGACCACAAGGAAGGGGAGGTTTGCTTGCAAAGTACGTGGTCTATTCTGGTGTGCAAGAAAATGAGGAGGCATGGAAAGAGGCCACCTTGGCTGAAAAGGGACCTCCTGAGTGAGCTCAAGCACTAAAAGAAATGCATGGAAAATGGAAGCGAGGATGGGCTACCCCTGAGGAATGTGGAAGCATTGACTGTGTAGGCCAGGTAGAATTAGTGAAGGCCACAGCTTATCTAGAATTGAAAACAGTGAAGAATGAGAAGGCAGTAAGAAGGACTTCTGAAAAGAACATCAAGAACATTGAAAAGAAAATCAAGGAAATCTTGGCCTGACACAAAATCAGACAAAGACCCTAGTAGCAAGGGACAATCTTTGCCTTGGCCTTTGCTGTCAAGGTCTGTGCTTAGTAGGAGAGTTTGAAGGAGAGAGGTACTACCCACTGTAAAGTAGAATGGAGTTAGGGATCACTTCAGTAAACCAGACATGTACAAGTCCAGGGGATGTGGACTTGTAAACTTCTAAGTAAACCAGACACGTGCAAGTTCCAGCCACATGAAAGACAAGGTGACTGGGAGTAGCCACCAAGGGTTTACCAAGAGGAAATTATACCCAACTTAATCTGCCTTCCTTCTATGGTGAGATGATTCTGTTTGTGGATGAGGAGAGAGCTGTGCATATCTTTTGCCATGACTTTAGCGAGGCTCTTAAGTTCTCCCATGGCATCCTTGTAGTCTGACTGGGGAGATACAGGCTGAATGGGTGGACTACAGCACAGGTGGAAAAACTGTCTGGACCACCAGGCTCAAAGGGTCAGTGCTTTAAGTCTGACTGGCAGCTGTTTGCAAGTGGTATTCCTCAGGAGTTGCTGCTGAGACCAACTGTATTTAACATCTTCATCAACAGCCTGGGCAGTGCAACAAAGTGCTTACCCTCAGCAAGTTCACTGATGACTGCGCACTGAGAAGCCATTGATACTCTGGATGGCAGAGCTGCTGTGCAGAGAACTTTGATGAGTTGAAGAAGCAAGTCTGAAGTGCTGACAGGAATCACAAGTACATGGAGCAGATTACCCACAGAAACAGCTGGGGCTGTGCCGACTGTGCAGGGAGGGATTACAACCGAGAAGGACTTTAGGGGTCCTGATGAACAGCAAGTTAGGTGTGAGTCAGCAGTTGGCGTGAGAGTATACTGTGCTGCATTAGCAAAACCATGTCCAGCTTTGATTATCTCTGTTCATCACTCTGGAAGGTACCTCTGGAATATTGTGTCTGGTTTTGAGCCCTGCCCCCCCAGTGTGAGGGACATTGTCAAACTGAAGAGGATCTAGTGGAGGAGCACTGAGATAGTCAGGGGCTGGAGCATATGGCATACAAGGAGAGGCTAAGGGAGTTGGGCATGTTCACCGTGGAGAAGACTTAAGGAGGGAATGTAATTGCTGTCTACTGCTACCTAAAGGATGTTTATAGAAGAGACAGAACCAGGCTCTTCTCAGAGATGTACTGAGAAAGGAAAAGAGTAACAGTCACAGATTGCTGCAAAGTCCAGCTGGTCAGAAGGAAAATAGTTCTGACAGTGAAGGTGATCAGACTGGAGTAGTTTGACCAGAGAGGTGGTGGGATCTCCATCACTGGATATTTTCAAAACTCAGTTGGACGGGGCCCTGAGCAACCTGAAGTTAGGTCTGCTGTGAGAAAGGAGTTGGACCAAATGACTTCCAAAGGTCCCTTCCAACCTACATTATTTTAAGACACGGTGATTCTGCAGCTGTATTAATTTGAAATGTGTTTTGTTTATATTCCACTGTGACAGAGCAGTAGTACCAAAGCTGTGTAGTGTAGACTGGTCTAAATATGCTAAATTGCAGAAGAAAACTCTAACTTAATTAAAAAAAATGCTTCAGCGCTGACTATGTCTAGTGACAATAGCAGAGAAAATAAAAATTTCTTTCTGTAAAAGTAGTTTGCAAGACTGTGGAGAATTCCTTTGACACCATATACAATCTCAAGAACTGTTGCACATGTGAAGATACGTTACAGCATTGCCCCTAGGATCTGTTGTTTCTACTGCTTCTACGTGTGCTCAGACTGCAAGATGACTGTAACAAATTCATCATCATGCACAAAATTGTTTGCTTGCTTTAGCTCTATGCAAGTTAAAGCATTAGGTGCTCTTAAGCCATGAAGTCAAATCAGGATTTTGTTTTGATGTGGAAATTGCAACTCCTTTATAAATATTACTATGCGTTTTAAATGTTTTACATTGCCAGAAGCCACTTTTGCTCAGCCTTCTGTTAGGACTGCTCAAAGGCTGGTCTAAGAGATCTGAAAAGGGTAGTTAGAAACAGCAAGCTTATTGTTAGGAAGCTTAAAGTCATGGTGTTGAAGCCCACAGTGCCGAAGGAAAACATTAAAATCTTAAAAAACACTGCCCCCTTGTGCATTTTTCAATCTTTCCCAAGTAGCTCAGGTCTTGTTCGCTGATGAAATTAGTAAAATTGTGCTATATCTCAGTTAATGAGAGCTGCCACCATTTAAATTGTTATCTAGTATCCTGACAAATTTTTATGATTCCCCTATTAATCTGTAGTAACTTTTCATTTTGATAGGTTTTCTTCATGGAAATTTTCATTGTTTGGCTCCTATCCTCTGACTTTCAAATCCACTGAAATATTTCCTGATAGTCTTTAATTCTATATTAATGGCTATTAATATCATAATGAAATTGAAAACAAAAGTTTACAATTCTGTAGTTTAGATTTTCAGAGCAATGTCTTCAAATATGATGTACATTATTGTTATAGAAATATTATAGACATCATACATAAAATAGGCATTTAAAGATATCACACGTGTTTCCATAGAAAATGCAATGTTTGTAGGCATCTAAAATTGTAAAGGTGTCAATATAATTTAAATATCTCCTGAAGATGGGCATTGGTTTTTTAATGCATTGAACTGGAGATGGCAGGAAATGTTACTCATTTCCTCAGTAATGACAACGCAGAATAAATGGCACCCTCTGGGTATTGGTACATGTGATAACAGATTAAGCCCAAATTGATGTAATTTTGTGTTAGCAATCTGGTCTATAAAGTGCATCGGTCTAGAATTAATTCACAAGCCAGTCAGCTCTCCCAGCTGTGACCACTGCTGGGAGAGGAGCCAGGTAGGCAGCTGGGACCAGCAACCTCCTCATCTGTTTCAGCTTAATCCACCATGGCAAGTGTGTGCTGACACACTCAGTTACACCTGCTCAACTGTATTACTCCAAGTACAAGTTACATAGAATTCGGCTCTTCCCTAGACTTTAGTAATCGGTTCCGTCTGATGCATAATTGGAAATGGGATCTAGCACATTGTCCCTGAAGGGTTATAAAGCAATAAACAAGTTTATTGTTGCCATTAAATCAGCAGATTTGACCATGATAGAGAGCAAATCTATTGAGTAAGAAGGCACTGTTTTCACATAGCTGCAGTACAGAATAAAAAAAGATATGTGTGTGACAGAAATAGCTTATTCTGTGAAGGAAGGATGTTAGAGCTTCTCTGCATTCATTAGGAACTTTATCACTAGTGTTGATTTTAAGTAAAGGTGCTCAGCTATTGACTGTGTAAAATCTCAAACATTCAATATTGTTTGATAGTTTTCTGCCTAAAATGATCAGCTCCCACATCCTCCAATCACTTCTATTCTGGCCTTCCGCAGGGTTGCCGGATTGTTGCAGCTAGATCTAACAGCAGGTTTCACAAGCACCTGAACTCAGCTGACAGTGACTGGCCAAGGTCTTGTCTTCACTCTAGGGCACAGCATGGGGCTCCCTCAGCCTTTCTAAAGGTGCAGGATGCAAATACATGCAGTGAGCTCCTTTGCTAGGACTATCCCTTCTTCCGAGTCTGCTGTTTATCGCTGTTGCAGGCTCCACACAGTCCTTCCAGCCAGGTCATTTGTAATGGGATTGAAAGTCCTGCTATTCACCTTGCACTGGAGCAGAGCGAGGAGCATGAGGCCATGGCACTGAGCAGGAGTTTCTGATCTGTCATTAACACTTGCCCATCCATCCATTGTGTGCTCCTATACAGAGAGATTGGTCTGTCATAGAGATGAACCTGTATGTGAACATTACTGAAAGGAAAAAGATGGATTACACACTTCATGGCACAGCTGACCCTTTTCAGAGGTGTCAGGCAGACTTCCCAGGTGAGATCTGACCTACAACATGATTAAAAACTGCACACAACTAAGGCCCCAGTGCCCATACTCCATCCAGCATGAGCACAAACTTACTTCATGGACTGGTGAGGGCATATCCCATTCCAGCATCCTTACAATCTGAAATGTGATTGAGCATTCAAAGAAACTCAAGCTACTTCTTCATTTACTGTGCTGGAAATGTCCATCTGTCTGCACATAGCTTAATTTCAGCTGTTCACAGTGGTATGGCTCAGGAGGTATTTATGACACCAGGCCATGCCTGGGTGCTGCAGTATTTAGGTCGGAATTGCATCACACCTGATGTGCTGTGGCGTCTTGTCAGTTCCCTTCTGCAGCCAAGAAACACATCGCTTTCTCTGAAGGGGAAGGTTTTAGGTGTGTGATTTTATTACTGTAAATTAAAGTGTAATTCTGCATGTGACCGTGAGATGGAGCCACCACAGCACTGGCAAAATCACTACACTTCAGGAGAAATTCAGTACAGGGCTCAAGTTGTTTCTGAGCCCTGTGTTTATTAGATGGGCTCTGGATTTCTCATTTTGGGCATGTCTCCATTCTCCTGCGGTCTCCCACTAGGAACACATGGGAGTTTTTTTCCCCATACTTGGTAATGTATTTTGTATTGCATTTTTGTAGCCTCTGTCAGCATAAACAAAAATAGGAAATGCTCATTCCTTCACTGAGCTTTAATAACTTGGCATATGATCTGAACTAACTCTTTGTCATTAAAAATATGTGTTCCTTGAAAAATCATTTCCAGTGGAGAGCCCTATCTAATTTGGATGTTCTGGCTACCTCATTAGCTTTATTTTAGATAGCAGCAAGTGTAGCTATTTTAATACCTGTTTGAGATCTTAGACTGAAGTACTGAATGATAGGGGGAAAAATTATTTTTATTTTTCCTTAGTGTAATGTCTTTAGTTTGTAGAAGAAACTTACCCTGAACAGTTATCTCCTGAAGCATTCTCCCACCATTTGTTGATGATAGGATTACAAGGTTTTTGTTCCTGATTTTCATCTTCTAATTCACTTGGATAATTTGAGATAATTATTTGAGATTTTAGATAGCTATTGCCTCCTATTTTTAAAATACTTTTTCTTGTTTGTACTGTCTAAATTTGACTTCACTTTTCATCTTAAGTTGCTTTATTTCTGAACAACAGGATTTTTGAGGCAGCTTGTGAAATACTGTCTAGAAAATATTTAGAGATGCTTGAATTTCTACTCTTACTTAACATTGTTGATAAAACCAGGTGGCATGACAGAGACTTGTACTGATTGGTGACTGAACAGTACACCACTATGTGCCAGTACTTGCACAATATTTACAAGTATACAAAATATGCAAGGAAGGAAACTCATGTTCGAACATGAATATGTTGAAGATAAAGTATGAAGCCTGTCACTTTCTCTCTCCCACTTTAAGGCTTTTCTTTCAAATATCTCCTTAATTCAGAGTCATCAAAAGGGTTTAGAGACTAGTACTTGGAAGATACCTGCTTTAATACAGTTAAAACATGCATAATTGTTATATAATTTAATAATACTGTATTATTAAATAAATTACTGTGTTTTAAATCATGGATAAATTGTCATATAATTTATATTTCCTAATAATGTAAAATACTAAATTCCTTAAAAGTGAGTAGTCTTTTGGATTATGATTTTTTTGTACACGTGAAGTAAAATGTGGAAGTCTGCTTTTACTATGTCTTCTTTAGATGGATTTATTCTAGCTTTTAAAAAAATATGTAAATAGGAGTAATGCATCCTTTTTAGGTTAAGTTATATTGGTAGCTATGTGGGGCTTTTTTAGGTGAAAGTGTGAAGGATTCAGATTGCTTAATGTTGAGCACAGGCAAGCATTAGGAGGTGGTAACCAGAGCTGATTAGCACATCCTCCAAAATGATGGTCACCAATGTCTTTGTGTTAGAGGATCCAAGGAGAAGGCTGCCCAGACTGTGTATGCTTTCTGGGTCTCGCTCCATATCTCCTCCCTGGCCCACTGGAGCTGCTGTTAGAACTGCCTTACTTTCCAGGCCTATTGAGTGGGCACCAAAACCTCTAGAGATTAATTTTGTTGTCTTTTTTTCAGTGAAAACAGTGACAGACATCTGACTCAATGAATTAGAAATGCAAAATCATTAAAGGAGGTGACTGCAATAATGTATCTGTCAACTAGAGCAGTGTTTACTTAGAGTTTATTTTTTGCTGAGTGCACTACTGCCTTTAGCTTTGGTGCTTTTAAGACTCTTTTTAGCTTTATCATGCACACATTTGATGAGAGTTTACTCTTCCTGATGTAAAGTTTTAATGTTCAAGATGCTAAAAAATTGATTCACTTGACATACGAACTTTCCAGTATTGCTACTTTGCTAGTGTACTTTTTTCTTACAGCTAGGTCTTCATGGCTACTTCTACAAAGGGACAAGGCATGTAGGTGCTTATGTTAGAGAAGCTATCTTCTCTGTTTATAGAAAGAAATGTGCAGCAAGATTTTGATTGGTTCAAAATACTGTGCTCCTCTGAGAGAAGCTGTAACTAAATATTTGTAAGATACTGAGGCCAGGTACTTGAGTGCTTTTACACATGGGGATTTATCTTGAAGTTAGTGAAATTGTGCTGTTGGCCAAGAAACTTGTGTGCATTATCCATATGCTAATTTGGAAAGTGATGGTAGAATAACTTAGTACTAAATTGGGATGCAAGAATGTGTGCAGAATACAAATAAATACTTGCCAGCCAGCCACTATGAATAAATGCACAAAGTACTCTTTCTAAGGTGACAACCATTTATGTATAGTCAACTTGAAATTCTTGTTTCATTAAATAATTGTGCCTGATTGGCTCAACACCTGAGGCTTATCATTAAGTGTGCTTTTGACAGCTCTTTTCAACAGACAAGTTTCTTTTTCCTTCCATCCTTAGGGAGCCTTTCCATAAGCTCTTGGTTCAAGGTCTTATCAAGAATCAGACATTCAGACTAACAACAACAGGCCAGTGTTTGAAGAGAGAGGAGGTTGATCTCACTGGTAAGAGAGACTGCATGGGAAAATCAGCATAGGTACATCCAGAAAGTTAGGGACTGCTTTGGTGTACAAGTCTCAGTGCTGGGAAAATTTGGAAGAGAAAATGAATCCTTGTAATATTTGAACTGGAAAGCAACTTCTGTGATTTTTGGATCCATATGCACTGCTGAGTGCACGGAGACCCTACTAATCCAGCAGTTTCTAATTGCATCCAAACACATAAACAGTGCTATAGTATTATTTTAGCTCCAGGATAGTCCAAAAGAGCAGAAGTCAGTTTTGATAAGACAGTGCTCAGCAGCTTGCTGAATGGAGCTAGTAGTCCCAGCAAACAGGTGACCTACAAAAACATTGTGGCAAAGCTAACACAGATGTTGATGTATTCAGTAGATATTAGGAAGGTAGAACAGGTGTAGGAAAAAGTGCTCTTTCTCAAGTCCTTTCCAGTGCTTTCACTGCATAAGCTGGAGCAGCAAGTCCTTGGGGACCTGTAGCAGCAAGAGTGGTTTGGTCATATTTGCCTCCCGTAATCACTCCTCTCGCACAACCTTGTTTTCACTGTTCTTCTCCTGCATACAAACCTGATAAATCAGATAAAAACCAAATAAACAAAACTTACGTTTACCACTGTCTGCTATCCTATTTTCTTTCAGAAAAGCTAGGGCTTTTCTGTAGCAGGTGGTTTTGCTTGGTCGCACCTTTATCAGTGTAAATGCCCCTTTCCATCTCACAGAAGGCACGTTCTTGTCAGGATAACTTACTGCAATTGAAACTTATAAATCTGGTGTTTGTAAAACCTAAGCGCAGGTCAGAATTGTACCAAATCAGTACACCTGTCTAGAAGGTTTTAGATGTCATGGTTATAACAATGCTTAAATCTCAGGGGCTATCAAGGTAGCACATAGGGTGAGTGCCAGATACAGCTTCCAGATGGTAGAAGGAGACTTTCTGTCAGGATGTAATGTGGAAGCATTTGGATACTAATTGTGTTAAAACATTAGAGTAGAAAAAACCTGGGAGGGAAGAGGGTGTTTACAATGGGTGTTTTTCCTCTTTAAGCTGTTTGGAAACCAAAACCCCCAACTAAAAATAGTTGTTTCTTCTTAGGCTTAGGGAACAACATTAATTGCTGTTAAAAATAAGCAAAATTTGGTTTAATACTTTCCATATGTCTTAATATTTAGGAACTGAACCAGTTCACCTAAACACTGGTGAGAAGCTCCAAGTTACTTGGGAAAAAATGAGCAAATCTAAGCACAATGGAATAGACCCTGAAAAATTAGTGAAAGAGTATGGCATTGACACCCTGCGTCTTTACATTCTGTTTGCTGCTCCTCCAGAACAAGATATTTTGTGGGATGCTAAAAGTAAGTTGGATTGTTTCTGTTGTTTTGGTTTGGTTTGTTTTTTTCCAGTGTGTTATATTTTAAACACAAAATTAATACAATTCTTCATGCCCAATTTTTGGAACAACTGAATCAAAAAGGTATAATGAGCAGGTTTTATTGTTCGTTTCTTTTAAAACAGAGAGGGTCACAAAGCTGTCACTGAGAGGCAGGCTTGCAAGATTATTGCAAGCAGCTTACCTCTTATGAGCTAAAAGGATGTATGAAAAGTATTTCTTAAGTGGTATTTTCTTCTGCAAACCTTATTTTTTTATTAGCTACGATTGACTGAAAATGATTATTTTATGATTTTTTTCTTTGTAATAAGCTGCTTTTTAAATCATATCAGATTACAGATAAAACTGCAATATTTTATTATTTCCATTTATTTACACTCGTATGCAATGGCTTTTGTAGGCTGGGCTATGAAATACTTCTTAGAAGGATCTCACTAGAAGATAATCAGAGTTCCCAGTAACTAATATTTGTACACACATGACATTTTTATAAGCTTATTTCTTGAATAAGTTCAGATTTACCCTCCTATGCACTTATTTACTGCCATCATGCAGTTTGTCATACTGACAGATCTTAATTTTTTTTTATCTACTGTGGTTCACACATTTTAATGTAGTCTTATGCATACAGTTAAATCTAGCCCTCTTGTTGCATAAGGCTTTAATAAAACACTCCATGCCTGGTTTAAAAGGTGTACTACCTCATTCTTTCTCTTGTTAGCTTCTTGCTACTTAGTTCAGCCTGCACTAAGCATTATTTCAGTTGGTATTTGTCACCCTTTATATTCATATGTATTCATTTATATATTATTGCCCTATTGTATGTACTGGAGGAGTGGGCTTTATGACTTTTCTCAGTTGGCTTTCTGTCACCATCTAATCACAACTGTACAGAGCTAGGCATATGAAAAGGTCTCTTAAAAAAACCAACCTGGAATCAAGCTTTAACTCCTGCATCACTAACAGTACACAGGTACATAATTTCCTCTGAAGCAGCTAATTCAGTGACACACAATCGTTTTGCCGTATTTGTCCATCTTGAAAATGGAATAATTAGTGTGAGAACTGGGTACAAAATCATAGTTGCAAAGTATACTAGAGCTTGGTGGTTGAACATTTTTTAAGAAAGCTAAGTATGTGCAAGTATAATGGTAGCAAAAATGCATTCAGTTATTCAAACCAACCTGTTTACCACTTGAGAAATACAAAGAAAGATTTTGAAGTCATGTCGTGTCAAAAGAGTATTGGAAGATAGGAACAAAAGGAGATGGTAGCAGCCATAAGATACTTCCAGGGGAGAAAAATGGAAAGTAGGTGAAAAGCATCTCTTAAATCTTTAAGCTTTGCTCTGAATTTCTTAATGATAACAAAATAACGAATGTTTAAATTGAAGAAATCAAGCAAGTTCTGGTGGGTTTGACCTTGGCTGCATGCCAGGTGCCCATGAAGCCGCTCTATCACCCCCCCCTCCTCAGCTGGGCAGGGGGAGAAAAATATGATGAAAGGCTCATGGATTGAGATAAGGAAAGGGAGATCACTCACCAGTTACCATCCCAGGCAAAACAGACTCAACTCAGGGAAATTAATTTAATTTATTACCGATCAAATCAGAGTAGGGTAATGAGAAATAAAACCAAATCTTAAAACACCTTCCCCCCACCCCTCCCTTCTTCCTGGGCTCAACTTCACTCCCGATTTCTCTACCTCCTCCCCCTGGGTGGCACAGGGGAACAGGGAATGGGGTTTGTGGTCAGTTCATCACACGTTGTCTCTGCCGCTTCTTCCTCCTCACACTCTTCCCTTGCTCCAGCGTGGGGTCCCTCCCACAGGAGACAGTCCTCCACGAACTCCCCCAACGTGAGTCCTTCCCACAAGCTGCAGTTCTTCACCAACTGCTCCATCTTTGTTCCCTCCCACAGAGTGCAGTCGTTCAGGAGCAGACTGCTCCAGCATGGGTCCCCCATGGGGTCACAAGTCCTGCCAGCAAACCTGCTCCAGTGTGGGCTCCTCTCTCCATGGGGCCACAGGTCCTGCCAGGAGCCTGCTCTGGCACAGGCTCTCCACAGGGTCACAGCCTCCTTTGGGTGCATCCCCCTGCTCCAGCGTGAGGTCCTCCACAGGCTGCAGGTGGAGATCTGCTCCCCCATTAACCTCCATGGGTGCAGGGCACAGCCTGCCTCACCATGGTCTGCACCACGGGCTGCAGGGGAATCTCTGCTCCAGCAGAGATAGAGCACCTCCTCCATCTTCTTCACTGACCTTGGTGTCTGCAGAATTGATTTTCTCACATATTCTCATTCCTCTCTCCAGCTGCAGGTTCCCACAGAGTTTTTTTTCCCCTTCATAAATATGTTGTCTGGAGGTGCTACCACCATCGCTGGTGGGTTCAGCCTTGGACAACAGTGGGTCCATCTTGGAGTCAGCTGACATTGGCTCTATTGGACACAGGGGAAGCTTCTAGCAGCTTCTCACAGAAGCCACCCCTGTGCCTCCCCACTACCAAAACCTTGCCATGCAAACCCAATATAGAAAATTGTCTTATTCAGAGATGTGAGAGACAACTTGTAAAAACAGGCCTGCGAGAAACACGGACTGAGAAAAACAGCCTGAGAAAGACATAAAAGTTAGCAGGGGGAGTGGAGGCCCTCCAAGCTAAGGAATGCCTCAAACACTCGCAAGACGAAACTACAGTCATGGGGTGGATAGTGTGGAGGTCGAAGCTGATAAGACTGCCCAAATAACACAAGATGCATCTGGAGGGGAGACAGGACGGTTCTGCTCTGGTACACCTGGCCAGATTTCAAGGGCCATCTGTCCAGTGAATGACCTTTGCTTCATTATCTACGAAATGCATATTAAAGTTAATATATGATATCCCTGAATATGCTAATGAAAACTAACAAGATCATGCTAATTACATCATCCCACGAAATACCTTACCCCTCCCCATACATGGGATATGTAGGTATGTAGGTCAACCTAGGGGACGGACCCAAGGAAAGCGTGTCTAAATCAAGGGGGAGGAAAGAGGAGGGGGGGCCCAGAGAGTGGAGTGAAGTGAAGAAGATGGATGCCTCCTGGAACCCTCACTGGTAGGATCAATGCAGGAACCCAGACCAGTGATCTCTATTCCTCTGTTTCCTTCATCTCACTCCTTTCCTTTTTCCCCTTTTCCTTCACTACCATTAAGAAATGCAAGGCATACTGTATTGCTTGCCACAACTCGTTATATACTTAGCCAATTATCATGTGACCAATTAGTACATTGTGGGAAGTCAGTAAATGTTTGGACTTTGACACTTGTCTCTCCATTGTCTGCTCCGTTGGGGATTTACAAATCTGAGTCACTTGTCTCCCTCATCTGAGCGGGACGTGACAAGAGAATATTAAATACAGATTTTCAGTTGCCATGATCCTTCTCTTCCGTGGATGTGTTTTGATAGCCTTTTGAGGATTGCCCTGCAGACTCGATTCATTGTCTTTTCAGTGGTGGGCATGAAGTCAGGGCCTCATGTCATTCTCTACCCCTCTCCCCTGGTGTGGACAAGCAGTCTTCCAGACTATGTGGGACCAGATGTGGTCAAACTTCCCCACCAGCTTATTACACCGTTACTACAGTTCAGATAAAGAGAAGCATACCGTGTCTAGATGATCTACATGCTTCTGGCATGAACAGGAGATGGAAGGTTTGGAGAGAGCATCGTACTCCCAGTCCCACCAATGAGAGTTCATGAGAATCATGCAGACATAGTCAATCAGGTTCTATTTTACTGTTCCCAGATGTGCAGGAAGTCTTTCATCTAGTGTAATCAGACAGATAATCTACCTGTATTACAGTCACTCACATGTCTTCTAATTCTCCCAGCTTAGCAGTAGCCCTGGCAGTCTTTTCAAGTGCAGTTGCCAGAGCAGAGTTGGAAGCTCTTGCCAGCTGGGACATCTTAGGATGTGTTGATACTGTGCAGTGCAACGTGATGTAGTGCTGTGCAGTCTAGCAGAAACATGACGTGTCTGGAAGAGAGAGCTAAAGCCATATCAGTGCCACACCTCAAGCCATACCTTCAGTGGTGGCCCTGCACCATACCACATGGAGGACCTGGCTGTGAGCAGCAGTAGCTTGGGGTCTCTCTGTAGCACAGTCCCTAGGTCACAGAAACACATTCTTAGAGCAGCGATGGAGGGGGACTGACACCTGCAGGGTCAGGGTGAACAGCTTTATAATCTCCCCATCCCAAACTAAGCTGTGTCAAAAGGTGGTACCAAAGATTAGAGCCTATACTCATTAGCACAGTAGCATTTCTGTAGCAACAAAAGTATATGTAATTTCTAAAATCAAATTTTAGAAGGAACCTCTCAATTTAAAAAATATGTGTGTGCATACATGTGTGTATATATATGTATGTTTGTATTCTTCCATGAGTTTGAAAAATGAGAGCATGTTTTGTTGAGTCATTAAAACATGAGATGAGCAACACTGACATGGGTTATTTTACAGATTTAGCAAATATTCTTGCTGTATATATTTATTTTTAAAGTCATTGCAGAAAGATACTTTTATCTTATTGATTTCTTTCCATTAAAGCAACCTAGCATTATTTGTAAAGACATTTTTAATTGCATTGACATTTTTAATTTAAAATACAGGGGTTTTGTAAAAAATGTTTAGCATTCCGTTTCCTTTCTGCTTTTCTTCAAAGTTTTGGATTCATTCATTGTAACTGAAATTTATTTCTGCAATCTTTCATTAATCTCAGCTGATGCTATGCCAGGCGTTCAGAGATGGCAGACGCGCCTCTGGATGCTTGTAACCAAACTTATTGAAGCAAGGACTTCAGGAACCATGCCTAATCCTGAACTTCTGAATAAGAAAGAGAAGGCTGAAGCCAGAAAGATCTGGGAGCAGAAGAATCTGGTGATTTCTGAGGTTAAAAGAAACACTTACATAGGTTGTAAATGACTAAATAAGTTGCTGCTTATGCTAAAACTGTATGCTTGACTTACAGAGCCAAAAGCTTTTTCTCCAGATGAGAGGTTAATAATTTTTAAGTTAATTATTCTCTATATAAGTAGTTTCATTTACCTTCAAATTCTGTGGGACAGAACTTTTTTGCAAAGTAGTAAGATTTAGATTGGCAAAATTTTTGTCCTGTGTGCCTCCTTGAAAGGATGAAACGTTATGGCATTAAGAAGTTATCGATCTGGGTTTCAAGTAACTCCATTTCCAGTAGCAAAGCTATAGGTGAGTTATGCAGGTTATCCCTAACAGAGCTTTTTGATCTGTTTGCTTCACACCTCATTATCATGCCTGATGTTTCATATAGAATGAAAAAAAGTTCTTGGTGAAAATATATTGGCATATCCTAAAAAAAAAAAATTACTAAAATTATTGTTTGTCTCTTTTTATGTGCTGTCTCATGCTGATGATTAGTGTCAATTCAGTTATGCAGGACTTAGAAGGAGACATAAATAAATGCAAAATTAACTTAAAATATTTTTCTACAGATAAAAACTTCTCCTGATTGCAAGTCTGTGGTGAGGGACCTTCCAGGTCTTTTAACAGACTTTAGAATTATAATCTTGCAATCTATGGACAAGCTTTCACCAACATAACTGGATTTACAAATATGAAGGCCTCTTGTAGGGGCAAAGGGAATATATTTTATTAAAGGAAATAGAGAGTGATTACTAATACACAGTTCTCATTGGCATTGCTTGAAGCTTTTAAAATCCTGAAACAGAGGGAAAGCTAGTCAACTGAATTTTTATATGATTATTATATACACATGCACACATGTGATTGCATATACGATGTGTTTGCATGCCAGAGTGATTTTCATGTAAGAGGTAAGATGGGCGTATTTCACAAATTTCAATTGATTATCAATAATTCTTTTTCATTTAAAACCCCAGTATTCCATGTTTGAGAATTTTAAGTAATTAGTGATAAACCTTTTCTTCTAATACAAGGTAACAGAGTACTTCACAAAGGATCATTTGTTCAATGCAGCTATTTCCCGATTGATGAGCCTCACTAATATACTCCATGTAAGTAATGATACCAATGAAGGTATTTTTCTCTCAGACCCTGTTCCTGTAAGTCTTTATACAAAGCAGGAGCTGCCTGAACTATAGGTGCAGCTTTCCATAAGTCATCTACTGACATAAACATTGCCACTAAGTCGAGAGCCTCATTGAATTATTCAGTTCAAAAGCAGCACATTCTAGTATCACCATAACACTGAAACACATATTTTTGCAGGAAGAGCTTGATGGTATTAGAGTCACTAGATTCTGATGTTTACATCCTCATCCTGTAATTTCAAAAGAATACATTTCGTTTAGCTCTGTTCTTTGTTCTCTTTTGTTTTTAACCAAGTTGCATAGATAGCTGGGTATAGTAGTATATTATAGAATTACCAAATATTCTGATTTAAAGGAAAAGGTTATTTTTTGCAAAGAAAATTGCACATAATCTTACATTCCTCAGAGACAGCTTTCACCACTGAACTGTCTGCTAGAGTTTGCAAATTCCCTTTTTTAAAACAAATGTGAAAATAACTTAGGTCTTTAGCATTTTTTATTTAGATTATGTTGTTTATCAGCCAGTGGCAATAGATCAAATATAATAAACTATTACCGTTATTTTTGTTGCTACTCTTAGATCTGGTTGAGCAATCCTTCAGGCATATAATGGTAACCTGATCTAGACCAGAAATCAAATCAAAATTTGGATTTTGCAACTTCTTTATTGAAATACCACTTACGCCTTATGGATTCCAAGGAGATTATTGACAAAGTTAAGGAACTTAACAAAAAATTAAGTGGGATGTGCACAAGTGCTGTACTGAGATAACAAGTCTGGGATTCTGTGTGGTGTTGGGAAGGTGACACACGGTTCTTTATCTCCAGCTCAGTGGTTCATATGCATTTTGGGCTGGTGGATGGTGATGAGCGAATGTTAAAAAAAATATAAATAAAAAAAATATAAATAAAAATTGGTGTCCTACAGACAGACAGATGTTTTGAACGCTGACATATTTCTTGACCAAAGAAGTCAGTGCAGTATCTTTCAAGAACAAGTTTCCGTATAGCATGCTGACACTTCCTCTTTCGCTCCCATTTGAAAGAGGAAGTGGGGAGGTGGGTGAAGGTTAAATATAGAAAGCAAGTAGTAGTTACTGAAATTTAGTCAAATCTAATTTGCACTGATCTCATTAGTATCAATGATAAGAAGATGCCATCTGACAATATTTGTGGTCTGTGTCAAATCACCGGTTTTGGACAATTTGCTAGTAGATGGGAAGGGGTGTTCATCACAGCCACCAGATAATTCTTATAAGCTGATGTGCATTGACATTTTTCTGTGCTGTTTCTTTAGAGGAGCGAATTACAAAATAAACACAGAATCTGAATTTATCATGGGGTATAATCTCTCAAACAGGCAAAGAAAGAAAAAGTTCATCCGGTTACTTTTAGTGCTCTATCTTTTCTACTAAGATACAACAAATAGAGGAATGAGGGTTCCAATTTTGTCAGTCTAGCACCTTTTGCAAGAAATGGAAAATCTTCTGTACTAGAGAAGCTGAACACTTTACTAAAGCAATCTGAACATCAAACTGTAAAAGCCTGTGCTGCGATTTTCATTCCTGAAGTTTCCTTTAGCTCTAAAACCTCTCACTAAATTCAGCTTTACATAAGCCACTCTAGGATCCTGTACAACTGAACCTTATCTCAACAAAAACTATGCTGCATTCAGCACAGTTTGACTCTCTTATACAAGCACCTCTTCTCAGATAGCTCTAGTTTTACATAAGATTGCACTTCTAGAAGTGGCAGCACTCAAAATGTTTTTGAGGACCACCGTTGCCCAGATGGGTCTGTGCTCAGACTCCTGTACTAGAGCAGATCCCCAAGGGTCTGCATCAGCCTCTTCAGGATTAGCTTCCAAATGTTAGAGAAGAGCACTTCCAAATGTTAGAGAAGAGACCAAGAGTTGCAATTTTAATTCTCCAGAACTTTTCATAAATTTCCAGTTTATTGTGAAATGACGCTGTCCTAAGCATAGACATTGATTTTAGGTTTTAATACTGCATTTTCTTCTTAATTTAAACTACTTTCCCCCCTACCTCAGGATTTTAACAATTTACTTTCTTTTCTTTCTGTCTTTTCATTTAGCAAGCTTCTCGGCCTCTTATTCTCCACAGCACAGAATTTGAAGATGCTTTGGCTTCACTCTGCGTTATGGTTGCACCTATGGCTCCGCACATTGCATCAGAGATGTGGAAAGGTATTTATAGAAATAAACTTTTTATTGATGTTCCAGGAAAAAAGGCAAAAAGTTTGCAAAAATGTCTTTAACATAGTACATGTATCACTTATCCCTGAATTCTGCATCTATCTTGCCACCTTCTGTCATAATTCCTAAACAAGCTTGAAACTTGTGGTGTTCCCAGATCTCTCTTTCTGCTTTTAGCTTCTTTCCCCTTGCATACAAAGGTGGATTTTTTGAGACTAGGCAAAGAGAGGAAGAAGGAAGAAAAATTCAAGACAGGACTTGCGTAAGAAATTCATATGTCAGCTGCTAGCTGCTCCTGCCTATGGGCAAAGTATTAAGAGTTGAACATGAGGATAGAAACAGCCCTTTTCAAACAACTGTTTCAGAGTCTTTGGACTACAGATATTTTCTTTTGGGAATTCAGGCAAAGAGAACCATGTCAGAGGTCTGTATACTAAAAGGACTGAAGGAGTGTTCAATAAAAATCCTATTCTCGTAGAATTCTCCAGAGACTGAGGGACCTTATGCTGCAAATTAACCTTTTGTGGAGAGTGGGAATGGTAGACAGGAAATCTTTTTTAAGATCTATCACAGTTGTAAACCTTGAGGTCTGAATCCCAAGTGGGCCAAGTTGCATGGTGCTGCTACAGTTAAAGCCTGTGAAATAAGGCATGTGCATGCCAGAGTTCAGCAGTTGCTTTTAAGGTTTATTGGGAGAAATCCCAAGACATATGTGGGAAGATAGGAATATTCTGCATTAAGACTGGCCACAAATTGCTATGTGGTTTTGGACTTAATGTTAGCTTTTGGATGCTGTTTTAACAGTTTTATTTTCAACAGTCATCCTAAAACTTTGTGCATTCAAGTGTTTACAGAGCAGAGCTACAAAATTGCTTCTATTTTAGAGTTGTGCATGGCCCTGTAATAGTGTTAACTGCCAAAGAAAGGCTGCTCTTGTTCAAAGCAGTAACATAGGGGCAGAGACTCTGGAAACAGCAAGATATTAGGGAGAGTGGGTTTTTTTCTGTGTTTTCATTTCCAATGTTTATAAGATGTCTTACTACAAGCTTAATTGTTGAGACTAAAGAGTGGCATCAGATATGATCCATCTGCAGAAAGCTACTTCTGGTCAATATTCTCTTACAATATGAAGTACCATCTAATTAAAATTAAATGGAAGTTATTGCCACGACTTTGTTTTCCTCATTGATTGAGCTGGAGGCAAAAAAGGTTCAAGCTAATTACTTAAAAACAGTGCCTTGTGAACTTGAAATTTGAATACATGTTAGGGAATACAGAATTATCAAATAAGTTTGATAAAATGACAACACTAGGATGTCTTAACTAACGTAACTTGTCAAACGTAAAGCTTAATCCTGTAACATTTTGAATGTTAGAGAAAGCCTGTCAAGGTCAGGCTGGAGGGGCCTTTGGGCAACCTAGTCTAGTGGAAGATGACCCTGCCTATGGGTTGGAACTATATTATCCTTAAGGTCCCTTCCAACCCAAACTATTCTATGATTCTATATTCTAAGTCTTTTCTTACTACTAAAATCACTGGAGAATGATAAACATTTCCTGGATCTCTCTCTGATGTAAGAATGAAAAGGAAACATATAAAAATTGGGAGGGTATTGTCCTCAGCTTCTATCTGCATTTAAAGATAAAATTTTGCTTGTATGGTCCAAAGACTGTGTGTTGTAATTCAGTGCAACTAGCGTACAAAAACACTGTGTGGTGGTTATTGCCTGAAAAATTTTATGACTGAACATGAAAATCACAATCTCTTTTAGCGTGGTCATCATTAGATTGCATCAAAGTTATTAAACAATTTTATCGGGAGAACGTAGGTACATCTAACTACCACGTTGTGGTAAGAAGACTATGTTGTTTTGAAATAGTCAAAGTCTAGCAATTCTGTCCTGGGATTGTGATTTCTGGTGAAAAATGTCCAACTGTAGTCTAGAGAAAGATTCCCCAAATTCATGTTCTGAATTGCACTCTGGTTCCACCAAGTCTTGTTGATCTTCTGATGTAACCAGTTTCTTAACTTTATTATGTATAGGTGATGATGCTTTCTTATTTTAAACAATTTCAGTATAAAAATTAAGCTTTCTAAATCTCTGTTTAGTTTTCTTTCTACTTTAGTTCTCTATACACACTCAGAGTAAGTCCCTCTTTTTGTACCTTGGCTTTGCATCTGAATGTAGGGGTAGTGCTGCTTCCTCTCTCATAAACTAGTCAGGAAAAGGACTTTGTATATTATTAGCTCTATAAATAGCACCTATAGCAGTGGAGCCCCACACTCTGATGAAAGCCTCTGTCTGCTATTGCAATGCCAATAATAAACAACACATAAGCGACATACTTAAAATTAAATACTGACATTTCATGCTAAAATAACTTGTACACAGCCTTTACATTTTGCTTGGTTTAGTGATTAAAACAAGGAGCGTTTTTCTTTCTACAGGGAAAAAGAAACTGGGAAGCCCTGTAGTTAATACCAAACAGAATTTTGCAGTTGAGTAGGAATGTTGGTAGGAACGGTGGCTTGCCTGTACCACATCACACTTCCTTGTGTATTGAAGCTTTTTTTGAAGAAAAGGGATTTTGCTTTCTTATTAGTGTTTCTCATTAGAGAGTGTTTACTACATAATGAGATATGCTTAATATTAATTTTACTGTGGCCTTAGAAGAGCATTCTCATTGATTTTGACTGTTGCATTGTGCTTCACAGGATGAATAATACTTTTACTGTTGCATTGTAATCTCTTATGCTTTTCTGATCACTGATTATGGTCAAGAAACATTTAAGAAGAAATTACAATAGAATTTAAAACTAAATGTGAAATAATGACAACCTACAATAAGACCCTGACTTAATGTATTGTATTATATTAAGTTAATTCTGCCAAAGATTTGAAGATAATTAAACCACAGAACTGTAGAACTTTCTCGCTAAGCACCTGGAATGGGGCTTTGTGGGGGTAATAAAACATCTTTTGACAACTGGAAGCTTTTCTGCAGGTGCAAATAGTATTTTTTCATTTTAAATGACAGGTGTTCTGGAAACTGAAAAAAAATCAGCCAACTTTTTTTCCTTTTATAGTTTTGGAATGAAAAGCTAGGCAAAAGAGGCTATAAATATTAGAATCTTGAAGGCTCTGATGTCCAAAAATAACTGATACTGTTAATTTTATTCAGTAATTACATAAAATATTCTCCTTTGCTTGAAAAAATAACATTAACTGCAAAACATGATAAATTTTAAGTATGTAACAGATTTTCTTAAATACTTGCATTCTGAATGTGTTTATGTTTAAATAGCAAAAAATGCTTTTTTGCGTTTTGATTTCCATTTCAATCTAAAAGCTATTTGACAGAGATTGCAACGAAATGTAAAAAAAAATAAAATGCGAATCAGTGAGTTCTAATACAATAGCTTGTAAACATTAAAACTTGGCTAAATGTATAAATATGTATGTAGGTTTCCTCTTGGTTAGCAAAAAAGTTCTTTACAGCTGGATTTAACTGCAAATCAGTCCATCTTAATGATTACTAACTAATGAAAATATTAGGAAAATTACAAAGATTATTTTAGAGTGTTAATTAAAGGTGTTTTGCTTGACATTTTAAGTAATGACTAGCATCAGTGATGTAAGTAATTTTGATTGTAATAATGCTATCCTGCTATGCAAGAGTTGCATCAGAGTTCATTTGAAAGTTTTAGCTTTTTAGTCCACTATGTTTTCTTTGTTAGTCTGTTGATAAACTTTGCAAACTCAGAACTGCAGTTTGATATTCCAGGGATGCTTCTGATGTAATGTGCAACTTTTAAGGGTAATTAAATTAAGTTGAGATAGATTCAAGGTACAGCAATTTTTGTTCTTCTGCAGCTGAAGAATTATTCTCCCGTGGGGTTTAGTTTATATGTGACCATCTTGTTTTCATGCATTAGGTAGAAATGCATTGCACTGCGAGCTGGTTGAAGAGCGCACTTCAGTATAGGCAGTAAATATTTCCAGTTTGAGTGAAGGAAAAGCTGCTTGAATGCTGCTTGACAAGTGCCTCACCTTTCAGCAGCTGAACAATAGTAACACTGTGCTTTGATATTTTGTGTGTGAAAGAGTTCTTTCTCCTGCTTAGAGGAGGAACAGTTTTCAGTATTTTGGTGTGTCAACCTAATGGTTTAATTTTGCAGTGAATACACTGGTTTATTGCTTAATTACACTAAAAAGCAACTGTAGCCCCTCAGTGTGGGAAGAGTTCATCCGGCTGATATCTTGGCAGTTTATGAACACTAACAGGATGAGGAAATCTGTTTCCTTCCTGAAACCTTGTATCTGAGGAATATACAGACACCATTTGAGACATTTGTTAGGGTTTTTTTTAGTTTGTTTGTAGTAGTACAGTATTTTGCTGTCCAGACAAGGATATGAAACTGCTTATTGTGAGTTGTTAAATTTTTATTAGAGATGGCACATGAAAGATAGATACTGATGATAAACACGTCTTGAGATATATTGAAATGAAAGAGAATTATTGGAATTTGTAACGGTATACTTGTCTTAGCAACATTTTAACTGTCACTGCAAAAGTTCTTTTGCAAGAATTTCTTTGTCTGAATTCAATCCTTGCTCAAGAAGGCTTCTGTAAAGAATAGAGCTGAGTAGAAGCTAATTGATGTTGCAGATTTTAATTGAAAATCTGAATGCAGAAAGTCCCCTTCACAAATTCAAGAAAAAACACAATTTGGAATTAAAAAAAATATTTTATTTCCTCCAAGAGTAATAACTTGAAGAATAGTAAGTCTGTACAAATAGAGGAAGGCAGATCATTTTCTGAAGTTTAAAAGGATTCACGGGAGTTTGCTGAACTGGAAACACATTCTAGAGTGAGGTTTTAGTAACCCAGGCTTTTCACAACCCACCTTGGTGCTCCACATCTGTCACTAGGGAACATACAAAATTAATCCCCTAGTACAATATTGAGTAAATGTAAATTTTCCTGACTTTACCCAGTTTTTCTCAGAGTTGTCTGGAAACAGCTGTTACTATGTTGCTGTCATTTCCTTGACATTGCAGACCGTTTCACATATGACTGACAGACATATTCCTCCTGGACGGCAGAAAGTATTTCAGATATACAACTTGCCTGAATCTATCAAATAGGAAGATTCATGAAATAGTAAAAAAGCATATCAAGAACAAAGTAACATGGTAACAATCCTGTCCTTGGAAGAGGCTGCATTGTTGAGTAAGATATGACCCAGAATGCATCTCCACTTACCCTTACACACTCCTGCTCTGAGTTTTTCAAAAACTTTATCTGATTCTCTGCTAGTGTGGTGGATTTTTACTTGACACAGATTTCTGTTGTTCTGATTTTGCTAAATCCAGAAATTGTCAGCATTTGGATAACGCACCCTCATGGTCACCTTATATTGCCCCCTCTGATCTTCTTGTATCTCCTGTTAGAAAATTGCTAGTCCTAAACTCTCATACTGACGTTGCTTCAGATGCCTTCATTAACTTCCTTTGATCACCCACGAAGACTTCCATCCTTCTTGCCTTTTCTGCTTTGTTAACCTCTCTGTGCCGGTGCTTGTCCCATGCCAGCTCTTATTCAGTTTACTCCATAATCACATCTTTTTCTCTTGCCTGTATAATTTTGTGTCCAACTGGCTGGACTTTTACAAATAATTTTTTCTAGTGCTTTTTTTTTCTGTAAGACTAGAATTACCTTGCTGTCCTAACTTACCTTGCTGATACACAACTGCTTCTACATTTTTCTTCTTAAATATGTTTAAAATGAGAATCTGTTCTTCCCTGCCAAATAGCACCTTAGGAGAAGTATTATGCTTATGGAACGCTCATGTAATGCTAATAAAACATTGCCATGAGCTGAAACGTTGTTAGACTTGTCCTGTCCCCTCCTTCTCTCAACTCACTCATTTACAGTAACACATGTTTAACTTGGTGTTTTAACTTGAGCTCTAATGCTATGAGTTACTGGGTAAGGAAACTTTGTTCTAGTATTAGCTTGCTAGTCAGTAAAAGTCCATTGAAGCAGATCCAATAGCAGGATCAGGGCTTCAGACTGAGCACAAGTATTGTCTTTGATCTGTCCTGTATGGCTGTACAGATGTGTACATATAAGTAAATGGTTTACAGTAAGTACCAATGTACTCAGCTGGCTTTCTGTCCTACATCTGCAAGAGAATCTGTAGCCATAAAAGCAGAATACATCAAAAAAATTAAAGCAAAATGGACACTGCTTCATAAAGTGCACTTCACTAGGAACTTTCCAGTACAATAAGACGGTAAAATAGGTTTTTAATGTTCTCACAATAAAAGTCTGTGAAACAGTTTTTACTTTCTCAAACAGTGCTTTTGTGTTGTGTCTCAGAATCAAATGGGAAGGCTGGAGGATGGTTCTCTCTTGGTCCTGACAAGTGGACCATCACTATTTGGGATCATGGCAATGAAGTTTCTGGTCTTGTGTGTGTTGCATTTTGAAAATACAAACCAAATCATTGCATTTTCTGTGTTCTACAGCTCACAAAATGTGAATTAAGGCAGGAAGTCAAACAGGCAACATAGCTAAAACTTTCATTTTGGTTTCCTGTCAAACTCTGTTTTCTGAAACTTGTTCTGTTGACTTTTGCACCTTTTTTTTTTAATATGGATGAGCTCATAGCTCATTTTGTAGCAAGAAGATGAATCAAAATATTGTCATTGTGCTTAGTCACACTTTATCTGCTTCAGAATACATTTTAATTTTTTTTATTAGTAGGTTTATTAGGACAGACAGCCTCCACAGGGATTAAAAGTGACCCTGGTTTTGCTTTCATAGATAGAAGCTCTTGACTTATATCAGAAGGTGGTTTTCAAATAGTTTGAAGAATCCACTTCAACAGGAAAATAAGGAGTGGTCAGTATGCACGCTTCTGCCATAAGGCATGTGATCAGTTGGAAAGAAATGAGCTCATCTGGATGTTCAAAAGCCAAAAAGGGAAGAATCTAGCAGCTGTTGCATTTAAAGTCAATGTGGTAATGAATCACCAATGCGAAGATTTTTTTTCTGCTTGAGTTTCTATCTTTTGCTCTTTCAGTTTCTGAGGTGCTGCAAGAGAAAAAAAAATACACCAAACCAGATCCATTGAAGTGTTTTAATCAATTATTTACCTAATAAGATTGTGGCTTAGTTGTTACTCTTAGGAAATGTGCACGTTCTTGCTTGCCATTAGAAATAGCTGCTATTGGTCCACCCTACTGCCCCTTTCTGAATCATTCAGCAAATAGCAAGGCTGTGTGTCATTTTAGCAAAGTGCTTTGTCTGAAAAAGGGCTGACAAAAATCTGGCAGATTTTTCTGGAAGAAGTTGCATTCTCTTTATGTCTCTGCTGTTATTCACTGTGTTAGTCTAAACAATCCAGCTGGGTAAATTCATGTATGTATTATGCATGGGTTTGTTTTGCTCCTATGTCTGCCGTTGTGCTGTGTTTTGAGCAGCCTCAGGTACCTCAGTCTCAACAGTGAATGTTGTGTTGATGGGTTTTATGCTCTTGCTGGAGTTTCCCTAAACCAGATGAGATTTCACATACATTTTGCAGTTCTGAGTGAAGCATGTGCTCATATAGTTTTAGTCTGTATTCATAGAGAGAACATAGAGAATGTTTTAAATTTAAAAATACCCTGGATTTGTGAGAATCACAAGAGCAATCATCATCAATATTGATCATATTTGACAGCCTCTTGTTAAGTGAAATCTTTTTATTTTGTCCTACAGCTGGAGAGAACAGCAACATAAATCCTACTCAGAAGCTTTTATTCAGTTAAAGAATGCAGCCCCGGAATGAATTGCATCCTATTCTCCTATTACTTAAATCAGGAATGAATTGTCTTGGGGCAAGCAAAGCCTATTTAATAAAGAGATCACTTTTAGCCATTTTAGAAGGTTTTAAAATAAAATCAAAGGATAAAGTGTTTCAGAATGTACATATCACAAGAAGGATAGCAAGCTGTGCAAGGTATTCTTACGTAGCACCTTTAATTTCTGAGAAAATAGATACTTCACAAAATAAGAGAAAATCTTGCAAGTGTCTTGACTTGCAAATTTACAAACTACCCAGCATATTACAGATGGTAAAATAATAAGCCGTAATTGTTTACCATTTTGACTGAATTGTTAGTAATATTTTAATCAAGCTGGTGGTGTTATTGAAAAAAAAAGACCGCAGTATTATGACTGACTTCTAGAAGTAGAGGTCAGCTTGTGTTGCAGTATTACAATTTAAAATAATAAACAGTGGTCTTCTGTGCTTTTGGCAAAGTTATGGAGTGCTAATCCAAATATCAAATGTGCCCACATTGTTCATGTTGGCATCCCTACGCATGGTATGAAACAAGCACTTCAAAGATATCTATCTTTCTGTTTATAATGTGCTCTATGCTAATCTAAACAATGTTATTTCCTCCTAAGGGACTTGCTTTTAAAGTCAACTTTATTCTGATCTTATTTATCAAACAAATGCCAAAGATCCAATGTTCTGGTTACAGTACAGCTGAACGTTTGACTGGTTTCGTTTTCCAGGTTTGGCACATATGCAGAATAAACTTTGTACTCATCATCAGTGGAATGTTGATGTGCTGCATCAGTCCTGGCCCAAAGTAGACCCAGAGTACCTTCAGCCGTCAGATGTTGTGGAGATGTCTGTTCTGGTAAAAGCATTTTCATTTCTTTTCAGTGGTGGCCCACTGATGTGTTGGGAGCTCAGAAGATGACAAAATTTCTACTCTTGTGGAAGTCAGTTCCCATCTTAGGTGGCTTAATGAAATGTCAAATAGAATAGAAGATGCAATTACCATTGTGCTGAGTAATTGAAATGGTTTCCTAAATGAAAAAATGGAGCAAGTCTGGAAGAGAGATGATCTAAATATAAATCTTTTTTAGTGACTGCATATTAGTACCTGTGGAGATTTGACCAATGAACAGCTGTGGGCGAGGACAGTACAGTGAAAACTATGATCAAAATACAGGTCCCTCCAGATTTTTTGCCTGACAGTGCATTTATGAACTTAGCCCTGTACAAAAATGTGTAATTAGGTGACATTTCTTGTGGTACCTGTAGTGCTATGATTGCCTAATACAACCTATCATAAGCTGGGTTTAGTTGCTGCGATTTTTGCCAAATGATGTTTCCCGTCCGCCTCGGGCTGAACTTCTGGCACATTTCTGTAGACCATATTTGCAGGAATGAGACTGAGGAAAAACAGGTATCTTTGCTTATGTTAGAACGGCATTCTGGTTTCTCTTTGAACTCTTAACACATTTGTGGTCTAGAGCTAGAGCTAGCAGTTCAGTAGAAGAGTGGACATACAACTACATTTAGTTAACCTGTTATTTTCCAACATGTGTATGTGCACAGGCACAGTGTAGTTTACTGTCTTTTTTCCTACATCTCTAGTTAACTAGTCTGTATTCAGTGTGCTCCCAGGCATCCTGAAGCTCAATCGTTAGCTAGTGCACAGTCGCAGCAAGTGCCAGTGCAGGCCATTAGAGGGACTGCCTGGAGCCAAGGGGTGGGATCATGAGTAGTGTCTCAGCTCTTCCATCAACTGGTCAGCTTGTATTCAAGTTCTTCATGCTCAGGGATTATGATAGTCTGTAATTACATAGTTGCATACTGTTAGATCCGCAGAATTCTTGCCTTTTTCACTGTTCACCAAAGAATAACCTTTAATATACCATGCAGACATTATAAACTTAAATGTTTTAAATTAAATTAAATGTTTCAACTTGAACAGTTTTTGTGTTTCTAGACATTGAAAGAGATGGAGCCTCTAGAAGAAATGTCATTCGGTCTTGTAAAACTGCATGTTCTCTGTGTGTGTGTGTGTGTGTAAGAGAAACAGAAGCAATGCACTTTATCTGTATTTTATTCTGTTAGCTCTTTTGGGTAGAAGTAGTAAGGCAATCCGGTTATTTTTGTTCAGCTGGGGTTTTTTTAGGAGGGAAGAGATTGGTTGGATTTAGGGGAAGTCATGTTGCTGTAGATTTCCTTAATCAAAGTATCTTTGTAAATAATTTCATATCTTGCCAGATCTCTCAGTCACTTCAACAGAATGAGAAATGCTGCTAAAACACTAATTTTTCTAACATTCAATGTGCATCCTTAGCAGAGGCCACAGGAAATTTTCAATTGGCATCTTTTCCCAAACCAAGGAGAAGTACTCAAGCGTCAGCTGGGGTTAATAGCAGACTTAGCCTAATATTCCCTGTGGGTTTATTGCTTGCTTGCTTGATTGCTTTAAGTGATAAGCATTTATTTATACCAGTAAAAAGGTCATATATCCACAAAAATCTTCACTGAGGTATAATCACTTTGCTCAAGCTTAAAATAAACCTT
Organism: Strix aluco; assembly: GCF_031877795.1. Taxonomy (NCBI): domain Eukaryota; kingdom Metazoa; phylum Chordata; class Aves; order Strigiformes; family Strigidae; genus Strix; species Strix aluco. The sequence continues at coordinate 152,214,040 of NC_133931.1, read as the reverse complement.
CACCTTCAAGCACAGCTAGCAAACATCTTAAATTCCAGTGTTCAGTTTATAAGAAAGTCCTGAATGAGAAATTGTGTAATTATAGAAACTTCTTTGCAGTTGTGGTTACAGCAAACATGTTATTAAATATATCTTTAAAATAAAAACTTCAGCAATACAGGGAAAACTCTGAACTCAATGTTTTTAAGACTATACAACTGCACATGAAAACGCTTACACATTTCACTGATACTTTTTCTGCTGACGTTAAAACTTCCTTCTCAAAAAAAGGAACCAGAAAAATAAAAATTAATTTTGCTTTAAACAACCATTATGAAAATTATTTTTGTTTCTTTTCCTGGTTGACTTTGCCAAATCCATAGCCTTGTGTAGAAGTCTTGTAATAAGAGAAAAAGCAACCCCTGTGTTCTCAGTCATATATTCATGGAAGAATGTGATGTATGTAAATACCTTCCTTAGTTCTGAGAAAGCAAATGACTGGAAGACCAGAGAGACAAGTTCCATTTTCAAAAATTCTTAAAAATAGTGTCTAGGGTATGTGCCTGGCTTTCTACTGTAAGAGTAAGGTAAAAGGGAAATACAGAGGAGCAGGGAGAAATCATCATAAATGTGAGTATTTTAAAGTCTTGTGGACACCGTAGGTTTTTGTATGGCTGTAAAAATAAATTGCCTTCATTAAACCAAGAAACACTCGACATACGGAGGAATTGGTTAGCTGCAAAGAGGCAGTGTCTCTTCACAAGGCTGCACAGTCAAACTGAGTCTTTGGGCTACAACCCTGTTCTTCTCAAGACATCAAACTGCCTCAGGCTGCCAGGGATTTGCCTGCTGAGACATTATGGTTTTATTTCTCTTGACACAAAACACTTCATTATTTCCTGTCTATGCTGGAGTTACGTCTTTCCATATTTAACCCAAAGCAGCAAAAGCAACCAACTCACTGCATCCTTGGCTGATACAATACAGATTGACTACAAGAAAGACATTTAAATTCACTGGATATGCATAGTATCTGTTCCTCTAAATGTTATTGCAAAGTTGAATATTTTTAATTGTACCATATATTGTTAATGGTGTGAAAAATCAGACCTGAATGTCGTGTGCATCTCATCCTATGAACACACTAATGACTAGCATTCCTCACATTTTCTAGGTGGTGCAGAACTGATAGCAGCTATGGTCTTATAGCTGATGTTTTTATAAAGTAAAAATTAGTGTCATTTTTCTTGCTTTGGTATATGAGGAAGGCCTAAAAATGCACAGATATTTATTTTCCTTTTTACTTCTCATAAGGATTATGCATAAATGGTAAAAAATATTTGAGTTGAACTAAAAATTCTTCTCTGCGGCCTCCAGGTGCTTAGTTTTTAGTCTTTGGTGGTTTCATTTCATCCTTTATAACCTCTCTCGTTCCCTCTAGCTCCCTCTAGATCCAAAATAGTCTAAAATGGCAAATGCTTTAAAAAAAAAAAAAAAAAAAAAGGGTAGAAGAAAAGAAAAATCAACAGCTTGCTTCCTCAGGGGAAGAAGGGAACCAAGCCTCATTTTTTTTCCCCTCTAGCAGTTTGCCATGGTTTTTAAGAGAAACGAGGCAGCCAGCACCCAAATTTCTTGTGCTGGCACTTTTACCTGGAGTTGCCAAGGGTCTAGTGAGATAGAGAGAGGGAGATGGAGGCATAGCAGAAGCTATTTGTCCTACTGAAAATCTAACCTCTCAACTAAAAGAATATGCGAACAGGATGTTTGTTACACAGAGCGTGTGATTAAATCTGCAGATGCTTATTTTAAGAATAGTGTTAATACATTTGACTTTGCATTACGATACCTACGATATAATGAAAGCCATGCTGCAAGCATGTGCTGAAATCATAACCAATCCACTTGATAGGATTTTTGGACTCAGCTCACAGTGTGGTGTGGGAAGATGAGGAGAGATGCTGTGGGAAGGTACACAGTGTCAGGTCACCCAGGCTTCTCGACCTTTCTAGGAAAACACAATCGCTAACAGTCATTTATTTACTAAGTTGATTTAGACCGCTTGGCTTTTCCGTTGAAAACAGCACCAAATAGGCTAGTTGTGGCAAGTTTCCCCCTGCCAACATCCATCCACTAGGACATATTAATTTGCATCACGGAGGACAGTGAATGACATTTTAACTGAGCAGGCATAGTTTTGAACTGCAGGCTGTGTGTCCTAGCAGCGAGCTGACAGGCTTGCTTTATATTCTCACTAAAACTGTGTCCGTTTGGATTTTACCATTTTCTTCTTCCCGTGGAATGAATTTCTTCTCTGAAGTGCCCTGTCAAAAAGAACTACTTGTATTTATTTTTCACAAAAGCTTTAAAAATTAACTCTTCTGTGTTTTTCAAGGGATTTACTTTGCACGAGGTGCTAAAGGCAAAGTTTAACACAGCCAGCCTTTTACAATACCGTTATGGATGCATGTAGGAATAGTTAAAAGCCTACCTACATTATCACTGCAAATTAACATCAAGTCTAGTCAAAAAACCATAAATGACTCATTCCGGCTGCATTTGAGACTTCATCTTGTTCCTTAAAAAGCTGTCCCAACTTCCTCTCTGAGAATTGCACAGATTATTTTATTTTCAACAAAATACAAACTAGGTAAGTGAAGTAGATCTCTCTCATTCATGGTATGTTGCGTACATGTATCCTAGATAAAATCCAGGTGAAAACTAAGGTGTGTGCATTTTTGTGTCCAAGCTGTGTGAAGCAACGTGTGCTCCTTTTAGATGGTTGAAAACTCATTACAATGATGTCTAAAGGTCAAAGATCTGCAGTACCAGCAGCAGATTTTTATGCAAGTAATTTGATTGAACTGGATTTAAAAATACAAATTATTTCATTTGCTAAAATGTGGGATTGATATTCTTTTCATTAATCCACTGAAAGTATTCCATATAAATCTGAAAGCTTTTGTAAAAATTTTATGCCAATTCCAGAAAAGTACTCAGGAAGGCTCTGTAGTCTCTGTCTGTTATCTACTCTTACTGGATGACTGAAAGGATTTATAAGACCATTTTATAAATTAAGGTGATTCCTACTGAAGGCCTTACTCAGTTTTACTTACATTCTGCCTTGCCAATGTAAAACCAGTATGGAAGCTGCTCTGAAAACCAGCCACACACAGGAAAGCATTACGCTTGGGTAATGAGTGGTTGTTGTCTTTGTGGTCGGTGTTGGCTTAATGAGTCATGTGTAGTTAGTACAAATGCAACATGTAATGAGTTAAAGCCTGTTTTTCTAAAAATGAGCAATGATGAATCTTTCTGATATCTCTTTAGCCACAAATATTTTTATTTTAATAAATCTTAGATTTGAATCTCTGTAAGGAATCGCTTAGCTGTAAAGAATCCAAATTGCAGCCTGGAAGTATGTACAAACCAAGATTCCCACCTGACAAACCATTATGTTCACTCTCATTATTCAGCTTGTGTAACTATCACGTTTTTAAACTTAAAAGATCACCACATTCCATAGTCATATGCTGCTTGCTGTCTTCAAAATTGAGACTTCCTATGGCCGCTTTTTCAGTTTTCCTTGAGTATTGTGAGCCAGAGTTTCATTCTCTTATTTTATGGTAGATGGACAGGAGATACGGAGAATTTTATTCTCTACTTAGAAAGTTTGCTGTTGGAGAAAAGAGTTTCATCAACTTTCCCTCCCTCCCCGTTTGATGAGATGGATTGGATTCAGGAAATGAAATTGTATAAATCAGTGTAGTAACTTCTGTTTTTTCTTGTTTTCATGTCTCTCTCTTTCAGATCAATAACAAAGCTTGCGGCAAAGTTTTTGTGCCTCAGCAAGCAGCCCGCAATTTTGAAGAAGTCCACGAGCTAGTTCTTCAAAGTGAACTTGGAGTCAAGCATCTCCAGGGACGAACCATTAAAAAGGCCTTTCTGTCTCCCAGAACTGCTCTTATCAACTTCTTAGTGCAAGAATAGCAAAGGCTTTGCTGGGCTGTAAAAGGGAACTGGAATTTTTCAAGATGAAGACGATTCAAAAACTTGAAAACCAGTTATGGTTCTTTAAATCTCATGTAACGGTGGGGAAGAAATGTTATTAAAATCAGGTTGCTGCTAAATCTTCATTTCAACATGGAGAAATGTGCAGAATTAAAGTTTCTTATGGAGTCACAGTAAGGTGCTGTTTGTCCATATTCTCTGGGAGAATGAGAAGGAAGCACAGAAGAACTAAATGATTGTAACAGAATGTAAATGATATAAAGCGCATGGGTTTTAGTGTCAGCCTCAGGAATACATCCTATTGGAAAGCTGGCTTGGCTAAATGCATAAATATGATTCCAGGACTAAACAACCGATCTGAGTATGTGCTACACCAAGTGTTAGGTGTGCTACAGTCAGTCTTTTCTCCCTATATCACATGTTTGGGTACCCTACCATTAACTAACATTTTAAGAAAATGTTATTAGAGTGTTAATTTAAAAAAGGATTTCTTTAGCACTGGCCAGTGGCCTTGGGCACAGCAGGTAGCCAGAATGGGGTGGTTTGATACATTTCACATACCTTTCAGAGCCAAGCCAAGAAAAAGGTCAGATTATTTAGCCAAGCCCTGCCTTAACCAGGTTCCTCCTTCCTTGCTGGCATTATTTCTGTTGGCTCATACATGAGACGTTCAACTTCAGCAAAGTGCTGGTGGTTGTTTCTCCACAGAACAGAATGGAAATTACTTCCTACACATGAGCCATCTCAGAGACTTTTGGGGGATTCAAGAAAGGGATGAGTCGGCTGCTAGAAATGCAGCAGTGGGGAAGACAGACAGTGCGCGTTTTGCCTCACTCCTAGGTCTCATAGTGCGTAGATCGTAAAACTTGAATCGAAATTCTTTTTTTTCTGAGGGGTTCATTAAGTGGAAATAGCTGTCGTGTTTCTAAAAATCAATCAGACTTTCATAAAACACAAAGCCATTCTCATGCCTCATTTCAACCATTTTATTTGTACCCTGGGTTGCTGTTATATCCACATGGAAATGTTTATTCTATTTAGCAAATGCTTGAAAAAGTGTTTCCAAAGAAACAATTACAGGGTTCATTGTGTAAGAATGTCTTTTCTTTAACGGCCATTAAACTAAGTAGTCCGATAAACCAGCCATTTATGAGCCATTCTGACAGTTAAGAAGTGGGCAGTAACAACCAGCTAGGCAAATACAGAGGTCTGTGTTAACCCTCCCGCCTAGGAGTCATCCAGAAACCAACAAAAATCTCCCACATAACAATAAATAAGTCCAATAGATCCTAAGCAACGAGGATCAAGACAGATCACATTGCAGTGTGCGTACTAGCTAAGCAATACCAATATTCACTTTGGATTTATGCGTTTTCAGTTCCAAAGGTATAGCTACATAACAGATGCCAGGCTCAGCAAGCAGATTTGGTTCCACACATCCCTACTTCTGCAACAAAACTCTTCTGATTTCTGCTTCCTCCTGGACCACACTCATGCAGATTTTCTCTCCAGCAGTCCTTTGACATAAGAATGACTAAGAAATGGAATATTTATAATGAAGAGATATGGTCTTTGCAGTTTTAAGACTCCAGAAATCTCAGCCACAAAGGAATGCATTCAGACATTCAAACACTGGTCTTTAGTTAGAGTTAAAATAATTTGAATTCCAGTGTCTGCCTGACATATATGTTGTTATAAATTCATAAAACTGCTGTTCAGAAGCCCCTAAAAGGACTGTGAAAGAGATCTTTTAAAGTAAGATCTGTAGCATGGCACAGTCCTGGTTTTTCTTCTGTATAAAAGTTTAACACACCCTGTGGAACCATTTTAGCAGAGTTTTTCTTTGGGGGAAAGGTGACATGTTTGGTGTAAATAAAAACTTTTAAAATTTACAAGCATGAAGAAAGATGTTGTTAGCCCAGCAGCCCAACGGTGCCTTTAAACAAAAGCTGCAGTCACTCCAGGGCTGAGCAGCAGCCCACAGTGTTTATTGCTGTTAGCACTGGCGGGTATTTGCTCTTGCTGGAGGAAGTGAATTGTAGATGTCACTTGGTGATTCAGGCAAAAATCAAAATAAGGAATGGACTCCTACAGACTAAAAAAGTAAAGATAGTGAACAGCAATTGCACAAAGAGTGTACAGTCAGAAGTCATGTCAATGTGTTTACAGTAAGTTGAAATTCAGTGTGGTCTAGAGGATACAAAAACAGTGGTGAAAAAGTGAGTGAGAGAGAGGATGCAGAAAGTCTGACAGAGTCTAATCCCTCGGTAAGTGTATGTTTGAAAGATGGCAGAGGTGCCAGCTGTGGAGCTGTGCTGTTGTCTTGACAGCTGCTGACATTTCTTAGAAGGCTGACCTGCTCTGAAGCATGGTTGTCATTTGTCTTATGATAATTGTGACTTTGGTCTGTGCCTAGATGGACCTGGTACTCATATACAGGCTGTAGCCTGTTACCAAGCCTTTTTAAAATAATGTATTGCAGATGCCTCTCATTTATTTAACAGTTGTTACTTGTGTCACAGTACAGATGCATCTTTATGCTGAAGGTGGTATAAAATGTTATCACAGATTGTGTGCTCTTGAAGAGTTCATTAGCAAAATAGAATGGGAGTTTTAAATCTGTGAGGGGATACTTGAGAACTGTGAAGGAAGGGTGCTGATGGGCAATCAATCAAATTGCACCAGGTTCATCACACATTAAAATGTATATGGTGCCACTGTCCTTAATCCGTGAAGTGATGAGCCAAAGAAGATGTGGGAGATCCGCTACACCCAGTGGGATAAACCCAGGACAAACTACTCCAAGAAAGGAATCCACAACACAGCTGGGGCATTTTCTGCATCCTGTCTCTCAAGGTGATAGATGAGTGGTCACAGCAGTGATCCAGTCTGTATCAAATTTCTATCTTAAGTAACATAAAATTTAAAAAAGAATTATTGGCACACTTCCTACCCCAAAATCGTTCATGCAACTGAATTTCCAAAAAGTCCAGCCTTCAAACCTTGATTCTGGAAAAATAAAAATTGGCAAAGTCCTGAAATGTCACTAAGTACTTTTCCAATGCCATTGATTTAATGAGAAAGGATCTCAGATGCTGAGGTGATGGGGGCACTGAAACGTGCTGGAAGACACCACCATGTTGAAAAATGTGTTACTAGGCGTGGGTGTTTCACAGTCATCTCCAGTGACTGAGATGATGTGGACACGCCTGTGCTGCTTTGCAGCAAGGCAGCGGGGCTTTTTACATCACGTTAAGGAACAATGTTACAGTTTAGGTCATTAGCTAAGGCAGTTCTCTATCCAGGTTGTCCCACCTGTGCTTCAAAACAAAAACCTATACAAGGGCATTGCTGAACAAGTATGTATTTTTCCATGCCCTTCACCAGAATCCAAACATGGAAATTTGGTGCAAAATAAAATCTGTGTGCTCTCTTGTTGGCTTACCGGATTAAAGTAATGCCTCAGAACTGACATGTGGTTAATGATGGCTTTTTCTGATCTGCCTTTGTAAAAGCCTGCTTGTTTCTTCTGGAGGGAGAAATTCCACAGATAATGCAGGTCATACAGTCTCTCTTCTTTGTCTCTCCTTCCGTTTAAAGCCTCACAGAAAGCTATTCCTCTTCTCTAAACTTTTCACAATCAACATGAACTAGAAAGAATGTTAATTAGCACTTTGCTGGTTGTTCCTAGAGAGGTTTGCAGTATATAAGATTTTTGTAAAAGTTTGGCTATAAATGAGTACAGGGGGAGAAATCACTGAGATATTTTTCTAGTTTTGCAATACTTATTACAGTTCACGGAGAGGGGATTGGCTTATGTACATTTACTGACTTGGAAGAGTACATACACTGTTTTTGCTGGATGCTTCTTCTGCTTCTCTATTTCTTCAGTCACATCCTATTATGTTCTGAGCTGATTTTGTATCAAAGGGCTGTGCTGTAAGAGAAGTGGTGAATGTGAAGCCAGGTCTATCCCCTGAACCCAAGTGGTGAATATACTTATTAAGCCCACTAACTTCTATCAGTCCAGGTAACGTTTGCTTTTGACTTTAGAAAATGTTGCTGCTTATTTTTTTTTATGGCAATGGGGTTTATGTCTCAAAGAAGAAGCCTGAAGCTGATCAGAGGCAGTTTTTAGCATGCCCCTGATGTAGCAGGAGAGCTGAACTGGAGCATGATCTCTGCGCAGGAGGGGACAGGATCAGAGCTCTCATCTGCAGCCCAGATGATAAAAGAGATCTTGCCTGACATGGGGAGGAAAGGTGGGATTTTTTTTCCCTTTCCTGAATAAAGTGGCTTTCTGGTACCGCAAAGCATTCTACAATTCACTAACCCCATCTGTCCCAGAGGGCCCCGAGTCACACACAACCTTTGTGTCTCCTGGCACTTCTCTCATTCAAGTAAGCCTTGGGTTGGGTACATTCAGGTCTGGTTTTAGCCCTGAATTGTTGCAAAGCAACATCATCTTCCATACAAAGTTAGCTCTAGTTTTATGTGCAGTCAGAGAGTTTGAACAGGTTTTCCTGGTTTTATAAGTTGTTAGTGTCTCTGAATGAGAGTATTTTTGCCTGGATGTAGTGACATTGCAGAGAGAAGTCCTGATGGCTTTTGTTCTATCTGCCAGCTTTTACGTTGGCCATGAGAGACTAGAATCTCAGTCAAGGTCAAGTGGATGCTCATATTTGTTGTCAGGTGAACATGGCCCAGACCTCTGAGAGATTTTGATCACAAGAACCTCATCAAAAATACCCCCCAATATTGAACACCCAGAATATTACCTTGTATGCTCATCTGCCTGTGCCACACCAATTTGCTCTCCAATTTAGGCTACCAAATTGCTCGCTTAGTAAAAGAACATGTAAATGGGAAAAGCTGAAGTATAATGAGTTTAATATTCACATTCTTTCTTCTTGCATTTGTGACACTCAGCCTGGGACATTTGGGGCATAAGAAGTTCTTTTATTTGAAGAGCCTGGTCTTCTTCAATATAACTCTAAGCAGAACATACAACATTTACATGAACAGAAATGCGTGCCTTTGTGCTTCCTCTCATAGATACAAGCACTCTCTCTGGGCTGGCTGCAAGGAGAAGGCCCACACTTGCATCTAAGGCTCTGAACTTCCTTATCTACCAGTAGTTTTTTACACGTGCCAAAACCGAGCATCAAAGGTCCAAGGTTCTCCCAGTATACCTACCCCTGCCAGAAGAGATGCACAAGCTGCCGAGCAAGGGGAGTTGCTCTCCAATAACTGCTTGGTGCCAACAATATGTGAAGCAAAATTCATATAACAGCTGTAGATGATCCAATGCACTGATCAGGAATAATAAACACAGGACGCATAATCAGGGCAAAAAAGAGAGCAATTTAATAAAGGAGTGTGACGTATTACTGGCAGTGGCAGCCTGGGTTTATTTCTGATGAAGATTAAGAGAACTGGCATAACAGGAAATTGTTTTCTGCTGCAAAGGGAAATCAATTGTCTTTAAATACACAGCAGTGTAATTAGCAAATCTTACTAATTGCTGCAAAACAGAAATACAAGTGTGTGTTGCCGAGCTGGCTAAGCCAAGAAAGTATTGTGAAAAAATTGTAGAAGCTTTTAGAAATGAATATTTTTCTTAAGTATGTCTCCATCCCTGGAGATCCACATGGCTGGATGAAATAGCAAGGGTGCAATAAAAATATATACTTCCCAATTTTCCCATGTGAAAGAGCATTTAAAAACATCTGTTAGTCAGAGAGCTTCTCCTAGGACATGCACGGAAGAACGGGGTGGATGCACTGACTGCATCTGGCAAGTCTATTCGAAGTCCACCAAGCCACGTGAGGCCGGTGATTGATGGCAGGATGTCGTCTGACCTGCACAGTGCTTCTAGCCCACGATTACTAAAGGCCACGTATGTTGGTTAAACAGGTCACAGTGCTGTTTGTGTTAATGCCCTGATAAAGAGGCAGAGAAACGGAGCTGGAAAATTCTCCAGGCGAGTTCTTGTCCTGATAAAAGGCTCTTTTTAGTAGAAAACAGAGAAAAGAAACTATTCCATATTCTTTTGAGCAGGGGTAGGCAAACCACCAAAAATGCCTGTGTTATTTTGGTGCAGCTCTGCAGCCACTTAAAGCAAGTGTTTGGCCCCATGGAGTGACGGCGAAGGGAGACTGGGGTCTCCGCCACCACTGATGGCACCTGCAGAAACTGAAGAGAGGAAGGCAAAGGATGTTCTCTAGTCCAAGCACTTGGCACCCAGCTCTGGCTTTCCTCAGGGAGACCAAACTGCTGCAGCTCAGGGATTTGCAGCCTTTTCTCTCTCTGCTGCTTCCCAGGCTCCTGTTTGGGATCTCTGTGATTCCCCATGGCTCCTCACCTCCCCAAGGTGTGCCCTGCCAGGTAACTCTTCCCTGCCCCAGTTTACCCACCTGTGAGCAGAGCCTGCAGCATCCCCACTGAACTGACACTGCAGGTGCAGGTATTTAAGAAACATGACCCTGAAAGCCTTTCTGTGAAGCATCTGTACCACTCCACAAAGGCTCTTTGGAAAGCTGTCCCAGTGCTGCCCTGGCCCTTCTGTTCCATTAGCGTTAATTAAATGACTCTTGGTGTAATTCCCTGCAGAGATCATGCCCAGTAACGGGCAGTTGTACAGCAACAGAAACAAAACATCTAAAACTGGACCCATCTCTGCCCTGACTCTGGGGGCAGGGGATGCCCAAACCCAGGCTGGACGGTGGGCAGCTGGGCTGCAGGGGAGGGCACTGGCCTGCCTGTGGTCCCCAGCCGCCCCTGCATCTTGGGGGTTAAATGTGTCGGCAGCGCGGGCAGCAGGCAGGGCAGGCCAGGCCTCCCGGAGGAATGCAGAGGCCCCAGGGGCAGCGGTGGGGAGGAACAACATCTCCTAACCCTGCCCTGCGCCTTCCTGCAAACTTTTTGGAAGGCAGAGGCTGAGGTCTGCCCTCTCCACCTCCACAGTGTCCCTTTCAGCAGTCGAGTCCCCGGCTTGAGTCCAGATTTGTCACCTGTAGGGCTCACTCCATCCACCCCTCCCTCCGCCACCCTCTTATTTCCCTTACAGCCCTGTGCATCATCCTCGTGGCATAAAGCACCCAGCTCGTGCAGATAAATTGCACATTTATTGAAAACCTCTTTAGAAAACCAGAGGGAGCGGAGTGTTCATCATTTCCCTGTGCCATTCACAGTCGAGAGCTGGGGGATGCTGCGGCCAGCCCTGAGAGAGCCAAGAGATGTGTTTGCTCCTGCCAGAACCAAGCCAGGCTCCGTCCTGGAAATACTTCTGCCTTATAAATTGTTCACTCTGTTTATATTCTAGCATTGAAGCCTTTATTACTTTCCTGCTAAAACACACCAGCGCATGGATCTCAGGCACTGCAGAGTGGCGTGAGTAGTCCAGGCCCCTGAGGGAAACGACCTGCCTGGGACAGCTGCGGCCCCCGGGAGGCACATGGGCACCAGGGATTAGACCTGGAAATGTCCACAAAGAAATTGGTGTGCTGCCAGGCACTGGTGCCTTGTGCTAGTTTGGTTGCAATAGGTATCATGAGTATAAGATAGTTGCTTTTGGAGAGAGATCGAGCTGTAAATTGTCACCCAGACTCCTCCTAATCATCTTTTTCCATAAACTATACAGCCCGGCGCTATTGTTGTGCTTCAAAATCTGAGGGCGTTTTCTCCCAGACAGAAAAATGATCGGCGAGGGGGTAGGGGGGTGGATTTTTCCACATTTTCTCCATCTTCCTGCAATGTGAGCCAAGAGCCAAATGTGGCAGCAAGAAATAAAGACAGATGATCCCCTCCCTGCTCTCGTTCGCGACTTCCCTGTTTGCCCGGGCAGGCAGCGCTTTGCTCCAGCCTGCCAGCAGCCGTGGCACCTCGCCGGCCCCAGAGGGTTGTGCCACCCCGGCACAAGGCTGTGGCAATGTGCCCGGCACTCCCACTGACATGGGGCCGAAACCGGTGAACACCACTCGGGGCTGCTTCTCCCCAAATTGCTGCCTCCCTCCGCCCCACGGGCAGCTGCGATTGCCACGTGGAGCAGGGCTGGGTTACAAGCTGTCAGCGTTATTTTGCATGAGTAAATGCAGCATGTAAGCCTTGCCCACAGGAAAAAAAAAACATTAAATGAGCAATTTTTTTTTCCTTCCAGACATAGGGTTTAGAATAAGTTAATTCCAGTTGGCACATAGATTTTGGTCCTGTGCTACAACAGCAATCGTGGACCCCTTAATTTCCTAATAGGCATGGGCTGTAAAACTCACAGGAACTATAAAAATGTGGGACCATATCTAATCGCAGCAGAAGGGTCTGCAAGTCAGTGTAGTATTACATCTCCAGCCTAGTAGAAAGTTCAAGTTAATCATCTGCTCGCTTGGGAATACCCCTAGCCCAAGTCTCACAGAAAGAACAAATCCAAGCACGAAACTTCAAAGGCATTTTGCTGCCTAACGTTCAGTGAAAGCGTTGCGAATTAAACACCAAAATGCCTTTGAATCGCTTGGCTGCAATTCCCCTTCGAAGGGGCTTGCCATCAAAGTGTCTGCTCATGCGTGCGGAGCCTGGAAGGAGGCCAAGCCCAGCGTGACGGTTCCCTATCCGAATCTTCCATGTCGTCTGCACAAGCATTGTTCTGCAGACAGCTGATTTGATCCTTTGGCATAGGAAGGAAATGTACTTTACATAGCTGGTGAAGGTCAGCAGCATCCAGAGAGGCCATTTGGCAAGAAGGCTGCTTCCCCCCCGCCCCAAGGTGGTGAGCTCCTGCAGGTCCAACTGTAAAATTACTTACAGATGTTAGATAAAAAGTAATGGCAGAAAATGTACGTGTGACCCTTAAAAAAGAAAGTCAGAAAAAAAAAAATGATCTGAGGGAAGTTACAGATTCTTCCTTGGTTTGTTTGTTGAAAGCTGAAAATAGAGACATCTATTTCCAAATACTTGTGTTCTGCCAAAGGGTTTTGGTTTCCTAGAGGTTTGAAGAGTCTCATCACAGTCTGTTTGAAGAAAAAAACCTTAACAGACAGTGGCTCTGATATGCTGGATATGAGCATGCCTTCCCTTGATTAACTTTACATCCTTTGGTGAGGAAGAGGGAAGAAGGTGTGAGAGCGATGTGTAATTTCCTTTTTGATCGCTCTTTGTCCACTAACATCGCAGGTTTCTCCCGCGAGTAAAGCAGTGGTGGGTTCACGCTCCCATCCTTATCTACCTGCTGCTCCATTTCCTTTCTGTCATCCTCTCAGGCCATAGAGTATGGACTCAAGCAATCCATTGTTCAGCACCAACTTTGTTCCTTATCATTTTAACGTTGGACTCTCCCCATTTTAAATAAAAGCAGTCATACTGAAAACTTAGCATCTCAGCTAACCTGATCTCCAAAAGCACCCTGAAGCTGGTGGGGAGGAGACATCCCATGCCTCAGCCGCTTGCTGTGGTTGTCCTAATCGGCCCAGGACATTGCCAAAACCAGCTTTGCACTAGCCCTTCTCCAGGACGCTCTTTAGACATTGAAACTCAGTTTTGACTTTCACTGCCCCAGCTGAGCTTAACCTTGGACTCAACAGTTTTGGTCAAGTCCCTCGAAAGAGGTAGTCACTCTCGCTCTTGGTAACTCGTGGCCTGAGCCTATACCTGGCACGAAGCAGCTGCTGGGGGCGGCTGTGGCCTCCCCCAGCCACAAAATGGGAAGCAAGTCCTTTCCACTCCAGCCAAAAGGGCCCTGGCACAGGCAGGGGCTTGATGTGCTTTGCACGATGGACATCAGACGCAAGCTAAACCCTCCTGAACTGTCGGGGCTTGTGCAAAGTGGGGTTTAGCCCCCAGGCACCCAGCTGCTCCCAAAGTGAAACAGGGCTTGTGGGGCTCAGCCTGAGGAAGCTGTGACAGCCCTCCTTTCCTCACCCCCATGGCAGAGAAATGATTGGAAAGGTTTGATAGATGAGATTGCTTGATAGATGGGACATTTTCCTGATACAGTGTCAAAGCTCCAGCACTATTGACCCCTTGAACACTCTGCAGCCCGTGATTAGCGGCAGCACGTGCTGGGGTCCCCCTTCACAGCTTCTGGGGACTGGGGGGAGCTCTACTGCTGCACTTTGCCCGGCGCTGAGACTCCCACCTGCCTGCCTTCCCTAGAAACCATCAGACCCCTAAACTAACCCTGTGCTATGGCTGGGCTAACTTTTGCAAGTCCGAAGTTTATCAGCTTATGAGCTCAAGCCTGAGCCTAAGGCTATTGCTGCAGTGATGAGCCTCTTGGCCCTTCCTGGAGCCTCTTTGGAGCTCCAAACCAATGTGGAGGTTGCTTTGAAAGAAGACAGGCACTTTTCCAGGGGCTCACAGTGCCACAATCGTTAAGCACATCTGACCAAAACTCACTAGAAGAGTCAGGCTATTTTAGATCTGGCCTCAGTTACCCAGCAGTGCTTTTGTAAAGAAACTGATTAAAGAGGGGAGGGGATTTATTTGGTTTCTGACATGTTTTGGTCACAGACCAATCTGTGATTATTAAAGGCAGCAAATTTCCACGTTCCTTAACACGTGGCCCTACCTCCTGGAGCCTGGGGGAGAATTAAAACAAATCCAGGGAATACAGGACACATGCCTGAGCCCGGAGGATCAACTGTACCGGTCGATTTACTCAGAAGCACCATGGCTCCCTACAAATGGCGGAGATCCCACTGCAGCCCCCTGACCTCTGGGCACCCCCAGCTGGGTTTTGCCACAGAAATTTCACAACTGGCTGGTGCCAACGGAGGAGAGAGACCGGGACACAAATATAGAGTCATAAGGGTAAGTCTTTGTTCATGTGCATGAGGCTGCCCGTTCACATGGGGGCAAATGTGGTTTTATACACAGTTCTTATACCCCAAATGTGGTTTTATACACAGTTCTTGTACCCCAAATGTGGTTTTATACGCAGTTTTTATACCCCAAATGTGGTTTTATACGCAGTTCTTGTACCCCAAATGTGGTTTTATACACAGTTCTTGTACCCCAAATGTGGGTTTATACACAGTTCTTATACCTTTCAAGCGTTCAGGTACAACACGATTTGACTGATCGCTATGTAACACGCACATGTCACTGTTTTCCAAAGCAGCTGTAATTTTATGAGGTCATCATTCATCTGCTTCTTTCTTGATGTAAATGACCCTGGAGTTGGTCTTGCTGCAGTTACTTGTCTATGATGCTAGATAATGGGGTGGGGGGGCTCACAAAGGTGTTGGAGGGGCTGTGATGCTGGTGGTGTTATGCTGGGCGTACAGGCGTACCCTTTATTTTTCAGGGTGGGGGCTGTGCTTGCAATGAGCTGGGGTCCCTCAGCCACGCTCACTTAAGCATGACTGTGCAGCATACAGGGTCAAATCAATCAAGAAAATTCATACAGTTTCCTACTGTTAAGGCCAATTGTCACTACAGAATGAGGTCTTCCCAACAGTTTTCCAGGGGCTGCTTTTTCACGACGGGCGGCCGCGACTTTTCACGGTTTTTTGTTGGGTTTTTTTTTTTCACCTTCGGGCTGAGGGGAAGGGGGTGAGAAAAGGCGCGAAAACGCCCCCTCCCTGCCTCATCCGGGTCCCTTCGAATCACCGCGCCCCTTCCCCAAGCGTCACCCGGCACCGCCGGCGCGCGTTACGTCCGGGGATCCGCACGTGACGTCTGTGCCCGCGCCCGCACGCGCAACCGGCCGCGCGGCGGCGGGGGCGGGAGCTGGGGGGCGTGGCCAGGAGGCGGGGGCGGGGGGCACGCCCCCGCCCCCGCCTCCTGGCCACGCCCCCCAGCTCCCGCCCCCGCCGGGGACGGGCGCGGCGGGAGTGAGACGGCGCGGCGGGACGGAGCGGCCGGCGCGGCTGGCAGTGGCCTGATCCCGGCGGGAAGGAGGAGGAGGAGGAGGAGAAGAAAGGAGGAGGAAGGCGGGGGTCAGCCCGCTGAGCCGGGCGGGATGGATAAGTACGACGATCTCGGTCTGGAAGCCAGCAAGTTCATCGAAGACCTCAACATGTACGAGGCCTCCAAAGACGGGCTCTTTCGGGTGGACAAAGCTGCCGGCAACAACCCCGAGTTTGAGGAGACCAGGCGGGTCTTCGCCACCAAAATGGCTAAGATCCACCTCCAGCAGCAGCAGCAGCAGCAGCAGGAGGAGATGCTGATGGCCGCCCTCAACGGAGGGGCTGCCTTCAACGCCCCCCGGCCCAGCCCGCCGGCGGCACGGGGTGCCAAGCCGCCCCCAGCCTCGGCTGCTGAGGGGCCGCGCACGAGGCCATACGATGGAGGGGAGCGAGGCTTCGGCGAGAGCGGGGCCCGTGCTGAGGCCCCAGGGAGCCAGGCTGGGCGCCGGAGCTGGGAAGCGGAGACCGACAGGATCCCCAGAGCGGGAGGCTCACGGCCCGGTGTTGGGCGTGGGGAGCAGCAGGCCGGGAGCCCCGGTGACCCCCAGCCCTGCCGTGGTGGGCAGGAGAATGGCAGCGAGGGCAGGCGGGGCGGTGGGGGCCGTGACCCCACGCCAGCTGGGCAGAGGTCCTCCTCCTTCTCGCATGCCCGGACCCCCCTGGCACCCCCGGTGGGGATGGAGGAGGGGGCACCAGGTGCCCTGCCACAGCCGAGGTCCTCCTCCTTCTCGACCCCCTCAGTGCAGCCGGCCCGGGGGTTTTCAGGCCCTGCTGAGCCCTGTGGTCCCAGGGCCGGAGGGGACAGCAGCCAGCTGTGGTACCAGGGCGTCCTGCTGTCCTTCCCCCCCAGCTCCGCACCCGCTGCTCCGAGCGTGGACTGCCAGCACACGGCTGCCTACCCCAGCCCAAGCGGGCACTACGTGGCCCATGGTCAAAACCACCGGCCCAACGGCAGCAGCACAAGCCCCGAGCCGGGCTCCTCGCGCTTGGCCTCGCGCGGGCTGATGGCTCCAGATGCTCCACAGCCGCTTTTCCCCGAGGGTGTGAGTGGCCCACGGCTGGATGCTGGTCACCCGGAGGGCTCCAGCACGGCGAAGGTGAAGCTGCCCTGCCAGACCCTCCTTCTGCAGCCAGAGCAAGGGCCGTCGGCGGCTGAGCTGAAGCTGGAGGCACTGACCCAGCGCCTGGAGCAGGAGATGGATGCTCGGCCGAAGGCCGATTACTTCGGTAAGGAGGCAGTCGGCCAGTTGGTGTGAAGAGGGTTTGTTGCGAAGTGTCACTGCAGGGTCCACACCTGCAGGGTTGCGTTTGCCCATTCGCCTGCTTCATTATGCTTTCTCGTTTGCTCGGGGTAGGGTTTGTTATTTAACTTTTACTTATCACAGGGACTGGAAGCTCTTCCTCCTGTGCCGCTTTTTTCCTTAATCCTACCTCTTAAATTTTAAAGCAAAGGTAGTTAGCAGCTTTGGGGAGGACAATGCTGAGAAGAAGCTGGAGCAGCATCTTTTGAAGTGCCCTTCGTCGCTGACAGGGAGGCACTTAACTTTGGTAGACAGTACTCCTGGTTCTCCATGTCTTAAAAGTACACTGCCTGGCCACGTGTGGGTGGGAAGGCAGCCGTCCAGCCTGTGGAGGAGTCGTGCCTGCATACGCCACGGGCACGGAGAAGGGTACAGAGCTCGGGGGAGGCTTGGTGGTACCTCCCACGGAGGTGGCCACAGCCGGGCGTGCTTGCGGGATTTCTTGAAGAGGGGTTGCTTGGGGATGGGAAGGGTGGTGGATTTCCAGACTTGCCAGGATTTCCCCCTGCCCCCAGGTGCTGTCCCCATCAGCTGTGAAAGGATCAGTGCATCCTGAAGACAGGAGAAAAACAGGTGGTAGGCATGTACCTCCCTAAATCTCGGGTCTGCGAGTAGTCCAGACCACCTGAGGTTATTGCTGACACTTGGCAGTGAAGAGGGACAGCTTAGATGTGAGGATCTCCCAATGAGAATATTAAATGTCCTGCTGGATTGAACCGATTTACTATCCCAGGATGGCAGAAGGTCAGGGGCAAATTGAGCATTTCCTTTCCCTGCCGGGCCACTTTGCAAATGAATAGCAGATAAGATAGTTCAGCTTTTGGGGGAAGGAAACCCGAAGCTGCTGGGAAGGCTGAGAACTCCGCGGCTAATTTAATGAACGACAGGAGCAGGTCTAGTGTGTGGATTTGTCTCACTGTTTTAGACCCACGCTCACAGAAGTAGAAGCAAGGACAGATTAAACTCTTCAGCCTGGTGCTGAGGAGGGGTTTGCATCTCAGGCTGCACAGGTGCCGTTGCATGGGCTCCTCTCCGGTGGGGTCGGTGGGTGGCTCAGCGGTGGTCTGCATGCACAGGAGCAGCCATGGGCTTCAACGCCAAGCTTCGGGGACATAGCTGGAGGAACCACCGAGTGCTCAGTTGCGAATTGCATAACAAAATGTGTTTCTTGGCATAAGGCGGTGGTACTTGCCCACAGAGGGCTGTTCTGGGATTGTTTATCTTAGTATCTGAGACTGGATTCAGCCTTGTGGCAAGGCAGACGCGTTTTTATTCTGTCGCAGAGAAGTGATGTGTCGAGTTGCTGTACTTGGAGCGTTTTGGCCTGAAAACGTGTTTGGGCGCTTTGCGTCCCATGCGGGCAGCGTGTGGTTTGAATGAGCTCAGGGAGTCTTGTCTCTGGGGGGGGGGGGGCGGCCTGAACGCCGTGACAAGGAGCTGATAATGGAGGTGGGGTTGGGACAACAGTCTCCTGGGAGGCAGTTCTCAAAAATGGGAATATTTTGCTGGAGGTGGCATTCAGCTCCACTTCAACAGACCCTGCTGCATGCGTCTTCTCCTCATGGTGCGAGTAAACCAGCTGGACCATACCTCGTCCAAAATGTGCACAGGGATGGGGTGAGAAAGCAGAGGCACCGAGTCAGTGGTTAGATTTTTACATGTTTGTCACAAAATAGGAGGTAGCATCAGGGGGAGGCTTTCGTCCTGTGGGAAATTTGTAGTGAAGCAGGAGTAATTCTGTCAGCACGGAGAGTCCTGCTGGTCAGGCAGGTGAGTTACTGGTGAGCCCTGGTGAGGGAGAAGAGATGGAGGCTGCCTGATCCTTGGTGCAGTCTTTTGACATCCTCCTGGCAGGAGGTTTTACACCTGGGTGTAGCCTCTGAGAAATTCTGGAAACAGGAGAGAGAGAGAGAAAAACAAGGCAGTCATGGCAGAGGAAGAAGTGAAGTTTTGTGGAACCTCAGCTCTGTTGGGGAAGACTCAGCAGATCTGCCCTGTGGAGGACCAAGGAGCAGGAAGGAGCAAGTACCGAGGTCTTTTAATTATGGGCCTCTTCCCCCTTTCTTTCTCACTTTTATTTTCATTTTGTCACAGTTACCTTACTTCCTTTGGAGGAATGCAGGACCCAGCTGGTCTTCTGATATGCCCTACCCTCAAGCTAGCACACTTTAGAATGGAAAATAAATACTACTGCAATAGTGATAAAAAGGATCAACAGTTTAGTTTGTTGCAGGCTTTCCCCCAGTGAAGGGAAGTCTAATGCAGCAGCTTTGCAGTACATCAGAGCCAGGAAATGAAACCAGGACTGAAGTGCATATGACCAGTGTATTTTATCTGAAATGCCTTCAGCTCTCCTAATTTTGGATGCTGCTTTTGTAACAACAGGATTTTTTTTAAGATGGATCTCTCTGTCTTGTTAACATACAGTCCTGCGGTCTGTCTCGGTTTAGACCAGATATTTATCATGAACAATTAATTCTAGTCACAGTAAAGGAGCCGCTTATTCCTTCACTATGTGAAAATGAGTATTTGTAAATGAAAGCCTGGGAAAGGATAAGCTAGGGACTAGGTATAACATAGGTAGGATGCTCTGCTGAGGAGTAACAGTCTGGTTATCTGTCAGCACCAGCTTGCTGTACAAAATACTTTTGTCTGCTCAGGGTATGTATAATAAGTGAAAGGAAAGAAGCAAACAAAGCCAAAGCCAAGAATTTTTTTTTTTTTTTTTAAATTGTGGCCTATGTGTGAGCAGCATGGGCTACACGTGTCCCTGGAGGAATCTGGGTTCTCCAAGAGTGCTTTTGAAGTGCTGACTTGATTTATGTGGGCTGTCAAGTAGGACATAGGGAGTCTCAGGTATCACCCAGGTCTTAAACCTGGAGAGGGAAATCCTGAAATTGCTCCCTGGAGAGGCTGGTTGGCATGCAGCAGAGAAGGGGCCCCATGTCCCTGGGAGGTGTTGCTGGAAGGCATCTTAGGTTGTATTCAGATTTTTGGTGTACCATTTCCAGGGAACATCCAGGAGTGAGGTGCCTGAATCCCATGATTTTCCGTGGGGTTCCTTTGGATGCAGCAGCCTTCATCTCCACTTGCTGAAGGGAAGATTAATTAAATAGGAGTGAATGGGGAAGTTGCAACTCCTCCGCTAGCACCACCCAGTGCAATGCAGATGTTTTGGATTAGGTGAGGCAGCACCATCCTGAGGACTGGTGCCGGATGAGTTTTTAGGTGAGAGCTGGGCAGCTGCACAACCAAACTGAGCGTCTGCCTGCACTGCCTGGAAGGGACTTGGTAGGGGTGAGGCCTGGCTGAGGGGCGGTGGGGTCTGCAGGGAGGTTTTACCATTTATTTTAGCAGAGCCTGTGGTACCACACAGTTCCTTGGTCTGCAGGCACAGATGGGTGCTTTTAGAGGTGTCATGTGTAGCATCATGTTTTCACCAGTGCTTATTTAATATAGCTAGATGGAAATCTCCATCTGATGAAGACTATCCACACCTTTACCAAGAGCTTTTTTAAAACAATTTTTATAAATTGTTTTCTAGTTATATTTGTTAGGTGTTGAGTTCTGGCTTCCTTATTATTTAGAGCAGAGCTGATGATAAGCTGCAGATATTTTAGGAGGGCCTCAGGCATCTTGTTTTGCAGTGAAACACTGGGATGCTTCCCAGCAGTCAGGCAGAGGAGATCTCGTAGCAAAGCCTGTAGATTTCTTTTCCCCTTGGCAGAACTAGAGCAGTAGGTAAATCTCTGAACCCTGCAGAGACCTGGAACCCCAGCACCTTTGAATGGTTATGATCAACTTGAAGGCCAGCAGCGCTCTTTCAAAGTCTTGTGCATAGTGAAGTTAGTGTTTTACCACTGCTGAAACCACAATTCATTTAACTTTAAGGCTGTACATGCCTGCGGACTTTACCGAGCCCTGCTGCTGATGGTGCCTCAGGATGCTTCAGCAGCAATGAGGGTAATTTCAGGGCTGCTGAGTGGAGAATTTCTTACTAAAATGAAAGTTCTTCTAAGGTTTATATAGTACATGGGTGTTGATAACATTTCCACTGGGAATGAGTGGAGGCAACTCTTGCTGCCTGCTCCTGGGAGAACACCACAGCTGGAAGGAGATGCTGGCCTGCAGCAGAGAGGAGGGGGAGGCAGGGTGAGACGGGTCCTGGTGGAACAACGAAAGCTGGAAGGATCATGGCACATGGACTAGTGGGTGTGTGCAGATTGCAAAGTTTATCTCATTGCAAGGAACCAAGCAAATAAGTAGTTGCCTGGGATATGGCTCCTCAAGATTACAGCAGTATGCGCTTCTCCTCCCTTCCTCTTGGGAGCTCAGCTGGGTTTGCAAGCTAAGGAAAAATCTACCAAAAGGGAAGAAGAGGAAGGAGTTGAGGCAGAGGAGCGATAGGCCTTTCAGCCAGGATGCTGTGGCAGTGGGGACTGAAGGGAATAAGGAGCCTCTTTCATGTGGCACTGGAGTTAACATAATCTCTGACATCACTGTAATGTACTTAAACTGGCACCGATGTGAGCTTGATGGCATTGTTGTACTTCACTGCCAGTGTATACATGACTGTCTACAGCAAAGACGAGGGTCAAGAACATGGCATGCAAAAACGGTACACAAAAATTGCATTTACCAACTCTGTGGTTCTTTGGGCAGGGAGTACCTGTACACCTTTGCTACCATTGAGTGACAACCCAGTCACCCAGTGGTGAATGGGACCAAATTGGCAGGGTTTCCAGGCACTTGATCTCATATGGGCCTCCAGATATCCTTGAAATCAGCTCTCCAGCAAGAGCAATTGCACAGTAGTGGATAACAGCATAGTGAGGCACGCGATGTGTCTAGTTTAGAGTTTGATGTAGAAATGACTTGGTTAAGGTCAGCCACGGGGAAGTGGCATCAGGTTCTGAAGAAGGTCTGAAGTAAAGCCTGAAGAACTGAGCATCACATTGGGTATGACAGGGTGAAGTCTTTTCTCAGTGGACAGTCTTTGAAAAATGTGTGCGCAAGTGGAGGGCTTGGTTCTCCTGAAATAAATAGGTGGGTTGGAAATGCAGAAGTTGTACCTTCATGAGGGTCCTCCCCGTCAGAGTGGGAAAGGAGGACAAGTTAAGAGGAAAGCTGGTATGTGCTCTGATGGGGGGGACCTTTGTGAAAGTACAGCTTCTGGCAAGAGGCACTGGGGTTTACTTCTGGATTAGCCACATGCATGTCTGGGCAGATGGGAAAGATGATACCAGAGGTGTTTTACATGCAAAGGCTCTGCAGGTTTCTTTCAAATGCAACTGCTGGTTCTTCAGCATAAATCCAGCCTCCTGTAAGGGAGGGGAGCAAAAAACAGTTATGTGTGATGGAGAAGAGTCAAGCTGATGATGGAAATGTGGCTTGCATGGAGTAAGTGGAAGGGGCAGGACAGACTTACCCTTCCAAGTGCTGTTTCTGGATTAGCTACGTACACAGAGACACACCACCAGAATCTCGTGCCACTGCATTCCTCTTACCTGGGACCAGATTGACATGGCAAGGAAATCTCACCACTGAAGCAGCACACCATCACATTTGGCCCTCCAAAATTAAGCGACAACCTTAGCAAACCTAACCAGGAACATGTGTAGGAGGGCTTGGCTGTCCTGGATGTTGCTGAGAAGGGGGATGCTGCTGGAAAAACCCAAAACTCTGTTCTTAGGTTGTAGATAGATGATGTCTGGCATGTGGAAATAAATCATACCAACCGGTCCCAGAAAATGCTGCTGTTCAGCATGGTTTGCATTGAATTTTTAGCAAGTGAGATACAGTAAGTAACAGCTCCTTCTGGTGAGTGTGAAATAGCAACACTTAAGAGGAAAAGGTGTCTCTAAATGCTTTGAGTTCGCCGGTAAATGGAAATACACTTGTTGAACTTTGAGGGTGGGACTGACATTTCAGACTGAGCACCGGGTTCGCTTTCATTTCTGACAGCCCTTGAGGTCTGCATTGGACCTGTCTGACCTCGCGAGCCGAGGCTGTTCCTGGTGGCAGCCCTCCTTCTGTTTGCAGTGCCGAGCTTGAGTATGGCGAGCACCGGGAAGTGGCTTACAGGGCATGTTTTTGGTCCCAGCTCGGCCCCAAAGGTCCCTTTGTTCAGGCACTCAGCTGCAGTGCAGGCGGTTGCTTGCCGCATGATGCGAAAGGGAACAGAGATCTCTTTGTTGTGCGGGGCCCGGCTGCCCTGCCAGCAGAAATTGAGCCGAAATCAGCATTTTCCATCCCTTTCCCTTTCCAGATCTGGCTACCATTCTGCCGGTGTGCTCGAGCGTGAATTTACCGGTGCTGCGCATGTGCGGTGCTTCGGGCTTGTCAATCCTGGTGGCTAAAGAGAAACCTTTAATTTCACCTTAATAACATTGTCTGAGGTTAAAAGCTGTAATTTTGGAGGAGCTATCAGCTCAGATCAGCGCTTGCATAAGCACTTGTTATGTGCAGCAAAGTAACCCAGTGCAGAAATCAGGCATCTTGCTGGTCCGTAGCTACTCGGGATCATTCTGCTTTGAGCTGAGGACAGAAATTTTTGCTAAAAGCTGCTCTACGGTAAGAAAATTACCCAGAGCTGCTGACTAGTGTCAGTGGCATGTGGGGCTGGACTGATGATGCTGACATTTTAACTCTACACCCTGGCTAGCAGAAAGCACGCTCAGCACTGTTTCGGGAAATTGTGATCGGAGCTGGCGTGGAGCAGGGCACAGAGCCCATTTCGTGGCGGGATGGAGTTGGATGTGGCCTGTGCTGCACTGCCTTCCATCAGGCTGGCTTCACACACGTGTTGCCGAGCTCAGCGACTGGCCACTGTCAGCAACAGGTATTGCTTTTTCCTTGCATAGCCTAAGCCAAAAGAACAGGATCATTGTGGCAGCAGGGAGCAAACAGCAAAAAAAAAAGTGGAAAGGAAAAATCAATGAAAACCACATTTTTTCCCCTTTCAGGACAGGTGTGCTGAGAGTCAGAGATGAAGGCTCAAGTACGTTGCTTAAAATACTCCACAATATTGTATTTGGAAGAAGCAAAGACTTATTTGTAGAGTAATTCCAATTGCTAGTGAGATTTAATTGGCTTTCAAGTAAGATTTAGCAGATACAACCATAAGCTATACACAGATTTGCCATAATGCCATTTTTCAATTGTCAGCCTTGCCACAGGACATCTATAAATATTTATAGCATGGCTGGCTATTATGTAGTTGGGTAATTTAGCACATTATACTTTTTATAGACAACGTTGTCAATTTATTTTAAAAGCCCTTTCATTCTGTGACTTTATTTTTCATGTTTTAAGGGCCTAAATATTTAAAGAAGTGGATACAAGAATTAATCAGGGGATGAAATGGAGCATGTACTAAAAGCAAGGAGGAAGGATGGTGGGGACAGTCAAGGGGCGGGTGATAGAGGAAGGTTTGGGTACGGGCCCGGGCAGCTCCTGCAGGATCTGGCTGGGCTATCATCTGTCCCATCGAGGAAACCACAGGGGCAGTGCCTATGCTCTGAAGCCTAAATGGGATGGACAAGAGACAGCAGAGGCGATTTCTGCCCTCCATGGGATTTGCATTAGGGTATTTTATAGTGGCTTTAGATGCCTGCCAGCATCTTTACTGTGTGCTGTGCCTGCGCTCAGCTGCTGTGCCTTCTGCCTCCTGCTTCTTCTTTGCTGCTCATCCATATTCAGTATCACCCGGCTGTTTTCTGGAAAGGAGGAAATCAGAGCACGCTGGTGTTTTTTTTCTGGATCAGCTGCTCATTGGCACAGAGAAGAGGAAAATGCAGCACTTGCAGTGCAATAAATACATTGGTTCTGTGGAAACCCTGGTGAATGTCGTGGAAAGAAGGTTTCAAGCAGCAAAATCAGCAGGTTTTCTCAAAACTTTCTGCTCTGCATTGCTGTAGTTGAGAGTGACTTTTGCGAGGTAGCTGTTAGCTCTTGTGTCAGACTATTGCATGGCACCTGCCCTGAACGTGTGAATTTCTGGGAGAACACATCCATTTGAAAAGCCAGATTTTCTTATCTTTGTCTTGTCTTTTCTGGTTTTTTGTTTTTTTGTTTTGGGTTTTTTTTTGTGGCTTGCATGATTGATCTTTCGCTTTCTTAAAATGTTTCTTTCAATAAGTGAGATAAACCTGCTTGGTTCAAAAAGAGCCAGCAAGTTTTGCTAACTTGGTGCCAGTCTGCGTGCTGGGGTGGGCCTGCAGCCAAGCTAGCATTTCAGTTCAGGTCAGATTTGGACAAAACAAAGGAACTAACTATTCTCTGCAGCCTTCTCTCCAGGTTTGTGTCAGTTTGGACTCTGGCTCTGAGTGCAGCAGGGCTTGGAGCATTGCTAGGACAGCTTTCAATGTGCTGGCTGAATGCACGCAGGCAGCTGCAGCACTGAGAGCCAGGTCTGCTCTGGGAAAAAGAAGGATCTGCTTTTCAGCAGCCACATGTGCCCTACTGCAAAGGGCTCCTGAGCGTTTTTATCCCTGTAGTGTGAAAACTGACAGCTGCAGCTATTGGCTGCCGGAAGAAATTGTTAACCACCCTGGGAGTGCCAGCGTGGTGCTGCTGCAGTTTGGAGTTACTTTTCAGCACTGTCGTAAGTACGTTGGGTTTCTTCCTAACTTTCACCAGACTTTTCTAATTACTCTGGAGCTTGCGGTGCCCTGAAAGAAGTGAAGTTTTCTTAACCACAGCATGACTAAGGATCTCCAGCAAGATGATGCTGTCCCTCTTCTTGGGCCAGTAGGAGCGAGACATGACCGACAGTGCCTGCCCCAGGGAGGTTAAGAGCTGGGGTGAATGGGACTGAGAAGTTGTGAAAGGAGGGACCTGGAGATGAAGTCACATCTGCAAGGTCATCACAGACCAGAGACATAAGCACATCTTATGTTTGTCCTTCACACTGCCCCTTTTGGGTAAATCCATGTTTATTATTTGCTTAAACATGGATTAACGTTGCTCATTTAGAGGTAGTTAAAGGGTGATGCTGCTTTAAAACCGATCTGTCGCAATCACAGGGTAATGCCTGAAGTTAGTAAACTGGCTTGATGTGTCATTTTCCTTGAACAAGGACTTTCTCTCCTCAGCCACTAATAGTGGTTTTGGGTGGCCTTGCTGCGTTTCTCATTGCAAGGTGGAGGGAGCAGGTCCTGCTAGTGGATGCTGTCAAGGGCATGAAACTCAGTTTTCACTTCTTACTCTGTTACCAAATTAGTTTTACATGGAAATGTGGTGAGATTTGAGAGTCCCTAGATGAACACACAACACCCTTTGTGAACCTGCTGTGCTGAAGTCTCCCTGCAGTCCCTCCCCACCACCACCACCGTGCATCTGCCCCCTTGCTGCTATTCCCAGACCCTGTCATACAGGTCTGTGCCTGGAGGGTCCCAGAGGCTTCCTTGCGAGGTGGAAATCCTCACCCTACGCTCTCTGCCCAGCTCACATTTTGGGTTGGAGCCCCACACTGGGCTGTGGGTGGAAATGTGCTTGGCTGTACTGGCAAGAGACTGAGCTGAACAGCCAAGTGTGATCGTCTTCTCCCTCTGGAGCTCCAGAGCTGACCCTGGTCTTTAGGTGATGGTGGTGGCAGGAAAGCCTGGGTGTGAGAGGAGCTTGGACTTGTACTTGGGATGGCTTATAGCCAGAAGTTCACTCTGTGTGCTTCCCCTTGCTATCCTTTGCCCCACAGGCCGCCTGAGAGTCAGCCCCCCTCGGCTGCTGCCACTGGCAGGTATCCTCTCCTTAAAACTGACTTCTTTCTTGCCTTGTCCTCCAAGAAGTGAGAGGAACATCTGGGCAGGAGGTCTGTAGGTAGCACCTACGTTGGGTCTCTGTTGAGACATGGCTGACAGAGGGAAGAGAGGTAGGTGTCAGGTAGTCCGGCTCTGTTTCAGTGGGAGATCCTTAGGGCATTAAGTAGATGCGATTGGGGTCTGCAATCAATGAAGATTTAAAGGGGCTAATTGAAGAGGTGTGTTTTCCTCACAGCAGATGCAACTAACAAGCTTATTTTATGCAGTAAGTAGCAGAAACTATTGGTCTGTGAACAACCCTGAACACCATTTACTACCACCCAGGCTTTTGGGAGGGTCCTTAAGTGGTTTTAAATGAATATAAAGGTTGTGGGGAAGGATGAGAGGAGGAGATGTTGCTGTAGTCAGACAGGGCTGTTCTTGTGCAGTTTACTTTTTTGCAAAAGTCTTTTGCTGTGGAGGTTTGGTGACCACCGTGATCCTGTTAACACCCTGTGATGTCTCAGGGCGAGTGATGCTGATGTCACTTACATCTTGTGGCTTCAGTGGACCGTCCGGTCCTAAGCTGCTGAGCCACCATGCCGAATTACAGGTGTGGTCACCCAGCCGGTGACCCCAGCCGCCCTGCTGGATCCCACTTCTGACCTCTCTCCCTCTCTCTCTTCCAGGGACCTGCGTGAAGTGCAGCAAGGGGGTGTATGGAGCAAACCAGGCTTGCCAGGCCATGGGCAACCTCTACCATGATGGCTGCTTCACCTGCGGAGCCTGCAGTGAGTACCCTGTGCCTGGCCTGCTGCCAGTGCAGGGCCCTGGGGAAGACTCTTTGGGCTTAACATTTTTCTCGTGTAAAGGGGGAAAAAAAAGAGGTGGTTAGTGAATTATCTCACAGCTGGAGTCTGCTGCAGCTGTATGTCTTGGTGGTGGTGGTTGCTGTTTGTTTTTGAATGGATTTTTGCAAGGCATGTAGAAAAGATATTTGGATTGTGCCCGGCCATCTGCCTTCTGGTATGGGGGAGATTGTTTTCATTCCTCTGCCTCTCAGTTACAGCCACATTTTCTTACATGTAGAGGTTTTTTATTTGTCACGTCAGACTTCACAGCTGTTCTGGCCTTTCAGTCTGCGGACCCCAGGGAGAGCCACTGGGTCAGCACCGTGCCGAGGGTGCAGGCAGGATGCGAGTATCAGCAGCAGGCTCTGCAAGTGCTGGAGACACCTTTTCAGATAGGGCTGCTGCATGGTCAGTCCAGTGATGGTGTTTTCACTGCGTGCATTACTTTTACTCACTAAAATAATTTTGCCCTTCTGAGGGACAAAGCATCTAAGTACATGAATGACCCAGATTACACATCTTGCTGGTTCTTTCTCTGAAGAAATGGAGCCATGCCCTGAGATGGAGGGGCATGTCTCTGCTGGCTTGCTTTCTGGTTGTTGCAGGAAGGGAGCTAGTTATTGTGCCAGAGGTATCAGGCTGGGAGCAGCGATGATCAGCCCTGTGAAATCTGCCTGAGAAGTGGGGTAAATAGTTCAGCTGGCCCTGCTGAGCTCCCTGCCGCTTGTCAGACCCACATCTGAAGCTTGCTGGAGTGTACAGCATGCTGCAATGTATGGATCCTCTTAAGTAGCTTTTCAAGGAGGCCTGTGATGGAGCTGGGGTGAGGAACAGGCTTATTGATTTCAAATCCTGGCTGTGTTTGTAAGGCAGTGTTTTTTTTGTTTTGTTATGTTTAGTTGGAGGGCTAGTAGCGTATTTTTAGAAACGTAGCTGTATATGTGGTGGCAGAAAAAATAATAATCCTTCTGGTGCTTTTATATGTGTTAGTATGGTTTTCCCAGATGAGTCTTAGGGTTTTTTTCTTGTGTTGTATTTAAAGTTGTAAACTCATCAGAACTGCATGTGTTTTATTTGGAGCTGTAAAGTGGGAATAAAAATAGAAAGATGTGTATGCTTTTTAATAATAGCTGAACCTTGAACTCTGCTCATTTCCCAGCTGTCTGACACCAGCTGCCTTGCCTCACCTATGTTTTCAGTAGAGAACCTCACCGTCATCTGACCAAAGACGGGAAAACTGAAAAGAAAAAGTGATGTTTGCATATGGTGGCAGTGTCCTAAAGGCTCAGAAGTCAGCAGCTCACTCTTTTGTCCTCTCTTATAAATTAATTCAAAATCTTCTTCTGCAGAGAGGATTCCTGGCTGCAGCCAGGGCTTTGCTTCAGGGACCTCTCGCCCTCCATGGCCAGGCGGCCTCCGAATTGACCTTGCACACAAAGCCCCTGTTAAAAATAATCCAGCAGCAGGTTCGAGCTGTCTTAAATTTCTAAAATCACTACTATGCAACTGGTGCTTCAGAAAGAAACACTTTTGATTCTCCTTTTAGAACAAATTTTACCATCTTTATTTGGAGAGCAGCAGTAGAGAGGTACTTGTGGTTGCAGTGGGTACTCCTGTTTGTGTTTGGCTAAAAAATAGCTTAATCTCATTTCTAATGAGGTGGATTGGTGAGGGCTGAAAGAATAGCTATTTACTGCTTATTCTAAAAAGCAACCTTTTCCAAAGGTTTCCAATGCAAGACAAAAAGGTGTGGGTGTCAGGTGAGACTTAGAAAGATGGGAAGAAGCTAAGTTCAGCAAAGTGAAGCTCATTTTCTGTTTTACCCAGGCTGTAACTGGGAAATGTGCTGAGGAGATTTGCTGGGGCAAAGGATTTCAAATGGAAAGTAAAAAAAAAAAAAAAAGCCAAAGTCTTGTGAAAGTGATAGGGGAAAAAAAAAAGAAAGGGGTAGAGCAAGAACAATATTTCTCCAAGCAGAAATACTGTATTTCCATACGAGATTAAAAAGGGGAATGCAAGTCACGGGAGTATAAACAAGACTAATTTGGCTTAAGTGCAGGAGAGTAGCCACTTATGAAAGCTCTAGTCCTTCCCGCTGGGGCAGCGGCCGTACTAAGATGGAAGCCGGACGCTGTAGCAGCCGGTGCGGGTGGATGGAGAGGAGGGTGTGTGGTGGTGTGGGATTCCCAGCGCTCGAAGGAGAGCAGCGCTGCGGGAGGGAGGCCCCCGCTGCAGTGGTGTTGCCCACTCCTGCACACACCTCTATGAGTGGCAAAGCTTGCAAGAACCCCCCCAGCACAGGGGCTGGTTTCCTGCGCTGCCCCTGCGGTCTGCAGGGCCTTCGTGCACCAGCCGCTTGGGCCAGGCCTTTGCCGCCTGGCCTGCTGTGCTGCTAAAGGCGTAGCTGGGCTGACTTTGTGATTCATCAAGTCTCTTTGCATTGCAGCTGCTTAACTGATGCCTGAGGTGGTCGGTACATGCCGTCCTGCCCTGTGCTCAGGGAGGAAATGTACCCGAGGGGAATCCCCCCTTTCACAGACAGAGGTCATTTCCCAGTCATTTCCCAGTCCCCCGGACCATCAGCTGCTACAGGGATGAAGGGTGTGCAACCCCATTGTTCACCCAGAGAGAGTCCGTGCCTCTCTGCAGGCCTTCTGTCATCTGTGTCGCTGCAGTAAATATGATGAGACCATTTTATCTGCCAGAAAAATAAATATTTGTCCGGATGGTGTTGTCTGTCTAGCTGCAAAGCAGGTCTTGAGCAGCTTTGTGGAAGCTCTGATTTCTAACTGAAAAGTAAGTAGTGCTTTTAAGGTCAAGCAGAGTTCATCTTGGACAGCATCCAGTACAAACTTGTCTTTGAGAAGTCAAGGTTGCTCATGATTTCAATCCTAAAATTTCTGCTCTGGTGGAATGCTGAATATCTCTCCTCCAATAAATAAAATATACAAAATTACCTATTAAGGTAAAGCATATTGTCCTCCAGATATTTATATCCACTGTCCTGCTGTTTTCATTTTAGGGAGGATTTCTAATTTTGCTCATAGTTGGATTTGTGTCCAAATGTGCATTGGTTTCCCAGATAAAGCAAACTTGAGAGGGTCTAAGGAGTGGGGGGGTGATATGTGTGATACCTCATAGTGCCAAATTTCCTACATCCTCTGTTTCCTGATACACATATGTTCAGAGATAAATGATAGAGTAATTTGTTGAGCAGAGCTATGCATATGTTGCAGGGTTCAGTTGTCAGGAAAAAAAATGTGCTGGTTTATCTGAGCCACTGGCATGTAATACAGAAAATTTAGCTTAGAGGTCAAAACAACAGATTTAAAATGATTACTTTGGCACAAATGTCTCATTTATCTTCTTGTTTGTTACAGGGCAGAGACACAAACAAGGCAGCTTTTTGCAGAGGGGGAGAGGAAAAAACTTCGGTCTCTCTCTGCAGGATTAGTAATAAATTATATTTGCTTTACAGGAGGGCCATGAAAGTAGGTTAAAAAAAAAAAGTCCTCGAAACTCATACAGCTATTTCCGGCAAGCTCGAGGTGTCTGTTTCTATCTCGGGTTTTTTTTTTCAGTTTGTTGGACAGACAGTTGTAGTTACCAAATGGTTTGTTACACATTAACTATTTAGGTTAAATCACTGTTTATACCTCCTCAGAACACAAAAGATGCAGGTATTGATATTTATTATTTAGGTAGTAAGGAGACCCTATAAATTACATAGATTTAACTAGACGGTATCGCTCTAACCTATTCTGGTGTTTTAGTGTTTTCTCTAGGATCCAGCCAGGCTTGCATCCGACTGCCGCAGGTTGCCGGAAAGCAGACCTTTTTAGCTCTGCTAGCAGCATAATTTAGAGCATAAGGGTCTTGTACTTGAGCCACTTGGTCCTCAGAGGAAATCTGAAAGCTAAAAAAGTGCAAGGGAAGTGTCAGAGATGACTGTGAAGGAAATCAGTAGGCGAGGAAGGAAGTCAGAAAGAAAGAACTGATTGCAAGGTAGTTTGAAGGAGGGTTTGATGTTGAACTACAGCAGAAGGGCCAAAACGAGGACCAGATTTTAGCCCCTTATTGCAAGGAGGTGGAAACCTTGCATGTTTGCCAGGTTACAGAATCTGACCTTTGACATGTCAACATTACTGCATTACTTTCTTTTTTTCTTTGTTTTTGGTAAGCTCAGATTGATGTTGATGTCTGCGTAAGGGTAACAGGCTGCTTTTCCAGTGGCGGTCTGAAATCACACAAGCTGGCTGTTTCTTGCCACCCTCTGGGTATATATATTTTTTATTTAATATTTCACACTGTAGTTGTGTTTAGAGGTATCAGGGGTCATTTACTAAATGAGGTAGCTAAGCTATCGAAGCAGTATTATCTGCGAGCATAGCCCTCTGCTTGGGCTAATTAGTCTTGCTACAGTGATTATAAAGCATGGCTACTTAGAGCAATGCAGCTCTTGGTGTCTTTGGGCTAATTATGTTGAATAAGCATGTCCTGTATTGGTATGTAACCCCTGGAACAACAAGGCCGTGGTTTTTATTGGTACCGCTAAATAACTCTACAAGTAGAAAGTCACCGTTTTCTGCAAGTGCGATTTAATCCCAGACAGCAGGACAGCCAGCCTTGCCAAGTGAATTTCCCTGCGGCGCATGTATATGTATGGTTATCTTCAGATGCAGAAACTGCCAGCTCTTCTAGTGGAGGCAGAATTTACTGCCTGTAACTGGATATAAACCCACTACACCAATCGATATGCATGAGAAATGTGCAGATCTTCAAAGTGGAGAGTGCAAAGTATTGCTGGTAATCCTTCCTCAGCATCCCTTTAATAAAATTATCATGCCAGATTCCATGTAGTAAACAGTGTATTTTTTTTAGCAAAAATAATGTCAGAAAAGATTCAGACGTGCCTGGCTTTACAGTTTGGGAGACAGGGAAGGCATCAGTGCATGTTTCTGCTCTGGTCTAAATTGCTGCTTTGTTCTTGCTGACTTTTTGTCTTCAGTCTCTCCGCTCTCTGGTGAGAAATCCCTGCTGTTTGGCACAAGAAGTGCTTGCCATAGATGAAAAACGCCAGGGTAGCTTTCACGGTAGGATGACAGTACTTGTTCCTCTTCTGGCCAGATTTCAGGGTTGTAGTGCTTTGGGGTCTGAGCTGAAGGAGCTTTGGCATGGTCCAGGTGTCCAGTAGATACCCCCCCTGGAAAGGTGCAAGGGTTCAGCTCACACAACAGGGATGCAGTCAGGGCTTTATCAATATGCTAGTGGTTTGAGTCAATAGCGTGTGTTAGTGCTGGCTGTAAGTCTGAAATTGTTAGGACAATGTGAGAAGAAAGGTTGAAACCTTTAATGAAATATATTTTCAGTCTTTCTGGTCTTTTTATTTTATAATGTCATCTTCAAAGTACTGTTTTTTGTTAAGAATAGGCACAGGATTAATCGTGCTGTAAAGATTTTAGGGGATTTCTTATGATGTTTCAATGGTACCTATGAGTAATTTTCTGAGTAGTGGCTCAGTAAGCACTGGGGCCTTTTCCATACCTAGAGAAATTTAAAAATCACTCTCTCATATAATTCCAATGCAGTTACATTCACCGAGGACACAGAGACTGCCCCCCACTCCTTCCTCCCCTGAGCCTCTGAGCATTTCAAGGACAGTCGGTGGGTGATGGGGCAGGAGGCCAACTCCGAAGCCCGCCTGGTTTCCGTGCGTTTTGGGGAACAGAACAGCAGTCCCCAGAGCGATGCAGAGAGTGGCTGGGCACTGGTACTTCAGCAGGGACTCCCCGGGTTGCAGCATTGCTTTGTCCCAGGGTGACTCTGAATTTTGAAGCTTCTAGGGGTTTTCCCTAAAAAGAAGAGCATTTGAATATCTTCTTGCAACGGTTTGCCATCACGAAAGGAGAGGTGTTGCTCAGTTGTATGGCTTACTGTCCTTTCGCAATGTTTCTCTCTGAGGAGCCATTTCTGCCTTCACCTGTGGTTGCTTTGCTGTTAGAGGTGGCTGACCTTTTCTTACGTGTGCCAGAGCATGCTTTTGGCTTTCAAGCGTGAGATCTTTTTCTCTGAGTTTTTTTTTTACCACCTCAAATGTGTGGTGAGAGTGCAGAGGGCTTTTTTTGCAATTTTACAATAGAGCTGATATAGTTGAGAGACAGACTGAACATCTTACATGGTAATGGAGCTACTGTGTCCTAGCACAGTTTCTTCTAAGAGATGTCCTATCCTCCTGCCCACGGTTTCACCAAGACTTTGGTCTGACCTGGGGTGTCTGCCAGTTGATCACAGTCTGAGTTATCGTCCAGGCATCTGAGTGACTCTTTCATACAGCCCCCGTTCAAGAGCGGATTGGAAATACTGACACTTGTGTGTCACTCTCAGTGCTGCATCCAGCTTTACTGGCAGCCAGCAGAAATGGGACAGATGGCAGAAATTAAGTAGAGCTCTCTGGTGCTTGACCTAGTCTGCTGCGCATGGTAGGACACCATATTGCCTGTCAGCAGAGTATCTACGGAGGGCTCCAAAAACGTGTGTGCTGGCTGGGGACTGGTGGGTCTCATGTACTGCTGAACTGTGGGCAGCAAGGACTTTTGAATGGTATGGGGGAGCCAAGGTCTCTGGGCTCTGCCTGCAGGGTGTGCACAGACTGGAGCAGGTTCTTCGATCCGAACCTCCTCGCAGCTTTATGTGGGGGAAATGAAAACTGGGGGAAGGACTGCAGCTTGAGCCAGAGCCTCCCAAGACTGAGGAGGAGCTTGTTCCGATCCTTAGCAGCTAGATGGATGGTGTTTCTGGCCTGCTGTCCCACCAGTGTGTCAGGAGGTTACATCCAGTAATTCCAGAAACTGAAATCCTTTTGTATTTAACCTGTCATTAGTAATCACATGTCCAAATGTCTCTTACAGCTGTGGTGCTCTAAGAAGGACTGATTTTTGTAATGACAGAGGCCCAGGGCTGTCAGCATGGAAGGGACACAGAAGCAAATGCCAGTCTGCAGTGATTCTCACCCATCTGTTGTGCAGATACCGCAGGGAACCCCACGGTGCTTAGATAAGTGATAAGTGAGGTCCACACTGCCTCCCTGGCAATGCAGGGTCCTGGTCATGCATCCCCATAGAGCCCTGGGATCTGGACATGGCCCTGTACCATTATATACATTGAGAGCAATCTCTTGTCTTTGAACATGGGTTTGTGACCCCATTGTCCTTTTAATAAATAATGGAAAAGCAACTTCAAAAGAGAAAGTTGGGTCCATCTTCCCAGCAAGCAACTGATGCATCTCCCAGCATCCTCCTTGAGCTGTTGCAAGTCCCCGGTAAACCCCGCTCTGCAGGAACTTCTAAAGGAGAGAGCTGTCATTCGAGAAGATGATGGACAAAAGCACCAGCATCCTGGGAGCGCAACCTGATGGTATGCCTCTTATGAGCTGCTAAGCAAAGTGTGTTTATTTTAGCACAAAGGCACTAGTGACTAAGCTTGAAATATTCTGAAATTGGTGCTGAAATGACCTCGAGGTCATCGTGAATGTCCCACAGCTAAACAGATTAGACAGATGTGTTAGGGATGAACAGTACGTAAAAGCTCAGACAGGAGAGGAACAAGAAATCTTGTAACAATGAGTGAAGCCAGTAGTGTTGAAATGCTGAAGAATTTTAATTGTCTGAATTTTCAGGTGAGAGATTAGCTAAATTCAGGGTGAAGTGAAAGTGAAATATGGTCAGGAGCCAGCAGTTTAAGACATGTAGTAGAGCAATTGTGCCTAAAAGTGCCAAGCCTCACATTAATATTACTGGGTTTATCAAAAATATCATCTCTGTAGTCATCATGATGCATGTTTAAAGTGACGCATATTTAAAGTAGGCAATGTTCAATACATGATTCCTTATCTGCCACTTAAGTTCTCAATACTTCCTTTCAGTGAAAGTATGGTAGCATCTCTGTGCTCAAGCAAAACCCATGCCAGCCTCTGCAGGCACACAGTCAGAAGTATTGCCTTTGAGAGTCACTTGTTTAATTTAAGGCGCTGTCCCGTGGCAGGGAGCTCAGCGCAGGGACAGAAGCTGCTGCTGCCCTGCTCTGTGCTGTGGGGCAGTCCCAGCGCTGTTTGTTTTGCTGGTGTGGCAGCAGCCAGAACGTGCATTTCCCAGCTCCACCAGGATGGTCCCCAGCGCAGCCTGGGGAAATGAGCTTTTCCTGCATCTTGCTTTCCCATGCATATGATGAGGAGATGCTTCCTCACCTCAAAGGGACGTTGGGAGAAGTCCATCCCAATGTGGGCAGGGAGAGGCTGAGAGCAGCAGAGGGAGAAACTGTCTCTGTTTGCATGCACCACTCCTGCAGCGGCTGCGGAGGCACCCGATTACTTGTGTTTTTGGCAAATTTCCTTTTACACTTCTGCCAGGGGCTTAAAGAGAATCATGGAGAGGAGCTAAAAATAGTCAAAATTACCACCTTTTCCCTAAAGAAAGTAGTTATATCATCCCCCCCTTCCCTCAAAGTGGTCTTGGTGTCAGCACCTCTTCTTCATGGGCCCATGTATCATCAACAGCCAAATTATAAATCCTTTATAAAGGGGTTTATTCCTCTGCTGAATGACCTTGCCACAGAGACCCAGACACAGTGCGCTGGCTGTGGCACCTTCTCTGAAGGTCTGTTGCCATCAATCTTGACCTGCTAATGTCATAGGGTTAAAAATACACCAGGTGCAGAATGGCTGGTAAGTGCTTTTTTTGTCACTGTGGAAGAATGACGTGGTGGCAGTGATCCAAACCTCATCGTTTCTGCTGGAACGGCTGCTGCTCATGCAGCGGCCAGAGCCTTTGTCCAAAGGAGTGTCTCCTCATGCATGGCTCCACGCAGACGTTTTTCCTCATCACTGCCAGCTTGTCTTCAAGGAGAGACACTGCATACAGGTGGAAAGTCGCTTGGGCCTTTTGCACTAAACTGGAGCCCGCACTACCACATAATTTAAAATCAAAGTTAAATGTTTTTTGTTTTGTTTTTTATTTTTAGGAGTGCCAAATCGCAATGCTCTATTTAAATCAGCGGGAGATTTTTGGGGGTACTTCTTGCTGCATTGGGCTTCTTGTTAACTCGTTTAGGACCACTGTTGACAACGGTGCTGCAAATCCCAGGTATCCCCATGCCTTGCCTTCCCCTCCTCAGAAACTGGGACTCTGCAACTTCTGGCAAGCATGCTGGGCTTACCTGTGGATGGGCAGCCACACAGGAGGGGTTATCATACAAATATGCACTCTGGGTTGTAGGCCACAAAGCTAACATGTCCAAGATTAGATACTTTTTATTTTGGGCTCTGGGTTCTGTTTTGGGGTTGGCAACCTTGGCAAAGCATCAGGGTAGGTGAGAGAAATCAGAGCAGGATGCTTGTGGGTTTGTCAGGTTTTCTTCTGTGTCCTGTCCGATGTCTGCGTTGGTGCAAGGATGGGCTGGTGCCCTGGGTCATCTTGACCGCCAGGTAACGCAGTTGTCCCCAGCAGGGATTCAAGGAGAATGGGGATGATGAGTGTGCCAGGGCGGTGTGCTTCTGGCTCCTACCCTGCCCACTAAACACACAGGTGAGCAGCGCCTGCAGCTTAGCCACGGAGCTGCTGCATGTGCAAACCGGGGCTCGTTCCTCGAGAAACACGCTGCCACGTCCTCCACCTGCCTTGATGGCTGAAACCTGGGCAGGGCACTAAGGGCTACTGCTGAAATGTTGGTCTGGCTGAGTTCACTGGCAAAACTTTAGAGCTTCACTAGAGCATCTCCATTTCCAGAGGAGCAGCTGGAGCTGTTTCCCAGCCTGAGAGTGCCCTCTGGTGTACTCAGGAAACAGTAAAGATTGTAGTTTATTGAAGTGGTTTTACTTGGCTTGCTCCTTTTCCTAAGGCTTTGCAGCCAGCATGGTTATTTGTCAAAGGCTGCCAGGTAGGTGCATGCCATCAAGCACCAAGACGTGACCTCCAGACCAGTCCTGTGTGTCGTCCACATTTATACACCCAGCAGCTGACAATCACTTTTTTAACGATACTTGCCACGTGCAGCATTTCAAACAGGAGGCTTCTGGGCCCTGGTGTCTCAGTTCCCATTTCCTTCCAGCGATGCCTGGCAGGTCCCTGAAACCAGCCTGCAACAGGTCCTGCTCCGGCTGTGCCCAGGCAGTGCTGCTCCCCCTGCCCCGGGCGCTGCCTCCAGACACACACTTGGGGCTCCTTGACTGAGCAGCGCAAGCAGAGCCACTCCAGTGCTAAGCTGCGTTTCAAACCCCCGGCTGAATAGGGAGAGCAGGCTGCAAAGAGGTAGAAGCAGCATTTTATAAACAAACAAAACCTATCCCTTTTCTCTGGTATGAAGGTAGGGCATTTAGAAGAAGTGTTGGCAGCATGAGCATGCATTGCCATAGTTACGTGGAACTGAAAACAGACGACGAACGAACGTGAGGCATAAACACAAAAGCTGCAGTAAATATAAATCTTCCCCATATGTAGAGTCCTTTCTTGGAAAAACTTTGTCATCTTGTCTCTGTTAAGACATTCTAGTTTGAAAAAAAAAAAAATTCTTTTTTAAATGGTTTCAAACTTTTGTTGGCAGCTGCTGTAACAGATGTGCTGGTAGGGAGCAGAGAAGTGTGTTGAGCACTCTGGTGTTGCACTCTGCTGCGGGCAGAACAGGTGGTCGGGTATTGCAGCAGCTTATCTGGCAGCTGCTGGTTGAAGGCATCTTCTAGCAGAACAGCATGGATGTGACATTTTGAGGAACGATGTCAAGTATGGATCACTCTCTGCATGCCCTTTCTTTTTTCCTCTTTGCTCCTTTCCTGGGATGTTTTCCAGCGTGAGTCAGAGTACCCTCACGCGCTTTTGCCAGGTTATTTCATGTAATCTGCCAGGAGGTGGTTCCGGCTTGCAAAGCTACCTCCTCCTGCCCAGAGGTGGGTTGATTGTCTGGATCCAGCGATTGGTGTTCATCAATGACCACCAGCGTAATTGGAGCTGGGGTTAGTCGGGCTGGAGACTGGGAAGACTAGTGCTGGGGTTGGGTGCTCTTCTCCAGCTGTGCAGTGGCCGTGCTCAGATGTCCTTGTTGTTCGCTTCTCAGCAGCCAGTTTCTGCTCGCATTTTCTCCCCACTCTCTGCTGACCTTTCTCTTCTCCCTGTTTTTTTTCCTCAGGTCGAAAGCTGAGAGGAAAAGCCTTTTATTTTGTCAATGGCAAGGTGTTCTGTGAAGAAGACTTCCTGGTAAGCTGACCCCTGTGCTGGCATGTGCTGCCAGCCTCCCTGGCAGAGACACAGCCTTTCTGCCTGTCAGCTTTGCCTGCATTTCACACAGCTGTAGCCCAGCATCCTGCCTGGCCCTTCTGCTCCACCATTTACCCGGGGCCAGCTCCAGCCATGGTGCCTGCCCACATGTGGTGCTGGAAGTAGCCAAGTGAGAGGCCATGGTTTTGTAGCTCAGAGCCTCTAGCTGAAGCCGTAATCTCTTGCAATGGCTCCTTCAAAGTATGTCTCTGTGACCATGCTGTGGAGTCAGGAGCAAGATGAATGGCTACAGAAGAATGAATGAGTGAATTTTCCTTTCCAATGACCTGGGTTTGCTTGGGCATCTTAATGGATATCTTCCTGTTGCCCTCAATGGATATTGCGTGAACGTACCTGAGCATGAAACAACCCCAGGTCCTCTCCTTGGCTGGTGGAGATAAAAAGTCATATACCCTTCTGCCCCTGAGTCCTGATAGATTAAGCCTTCACTGAGACTTGAAAAAGTCATATTTGCCTACTTATTGGGGAAGTCTAGTGATTTCTGTCAGATAGAAGCAAGTTAATCTTCTTTGCTCGCATCTACACAGGCTGAAAATTGAAAGATTGGTTAAATGCATCTAAAATATTTCATTTTTCCGGTTTGCATTTCCACCATTCAGACAGGACTGAATGTGTCTTAGACAGATGATGTGTTGTGTCTGAGATGCATCTCATGGGCATGACAGGCAGTTCCTTACTGCTAGATCTCAGCAATAGCATCAAAAAAGTTGCTCTGGGCCAAACTTGATTGCTGTACTAACAGGGAGCTGGAACAATACCACTGACCTCAGAGAAGCTTTAGTAGACCTATAATGATGTAACCAAAGGAAGAATTTGGCTTTCCAAGCCTATATATACAGATATTGTGGTATGTATATGTGATAAATACAAGTTTCTGATTTGTAGATTCACATGGTCAAATAAGCATGTAAATTGTATTAGTAAATGCCTTATTTGCATGTGAATTTATGGTATTTACTTATATACTTAATTAAACTTAAATTTAGGACTTTGAAGTTACAGGAACTCTTACTCCTTCTGAACACTGTAAGTCTGGTGTCTTCATAGAATATCCTCCGGGGACCCATCCACAGCTTGATATACTGAAAAAAGCATGGGAAAGTTTAGCTTGTGTAAGGAGTACAGAAGAAGATCACGCAAATAATACCCCACAATATGCTGTTGTTTATGCTCGACTAGCCTTGTGAAATTTTAAGCCAATTCTTTTTTGTCCTTGCAGTATTCTGGTTTCCAGCAGTCAGCTGACAGGTGTTTCATTTGTGGTCATTTGATAATGGACATGGTAAGTGATAATTGCTTTAGGAGAAAAAAATCCCACAGCTTTATAGAAGAATACATCAAAAGCCAGATATATTCATATCCAGTACTGTCTGTTATCATCTGGTAGTCTGCATAGTGTGAGATTGGTAGCAGAAAGAAAACCCACTAAGCCCTTTGTTGATTTTTGCAAGGAAGTGAAGCTGGCACCCTGCTGCGTGTGGTACAGAGACTTTGCTCTGCCTGTTTTCCGTGCACACTGACGAGCAGAGCCTTCAGCTCTTTCATCCCCTTTCAGGCTTCCTTGGGCAGTCTGTTCGTGATCCTGTCAATGCTTCCTGCTCAGAAGGGCCGTGGCTCTGCAGTGCTCCCTTGCTGGGGCATCAGTGCGGCTCTGCTGAGCCTGTCTTTCCTGTAGTTAAGCTGTGGCTTCCCGTGTACCTTCAGGAGGAAGCTGTTGTCCTGTTGTCATTTTATTTGGGTGCTGATACTCTGAGGAACAGGTTTGACCCAGAGTATGTGACCCAGACCTCAGTTCAGATCTGCCCAAGTCCTTGCAAACTCTTCAGTAGATGTGTGGACGTCCTGCTGAAGCAGGCAGTTCTCATTAGCCTACAGGAGGTACCATCCATTCAAGACGTGCATGGGATGGGTCATGGCTCAGGGGTTCAGCTGGCCTTTAGCCAGCACTGGGCAGCATTCAGTTGGGGGTGAGTCAGAGAGAGACAAATTCATGATCATGTAGCTGGTGGTGTAAAACTACAGCTGAGGCAAAGAAATTAGGAACTTCTGGGTGGTCAGTTGACAGTATGCCTCCCAAGACTTTCTAATGCTTATCATTAATTATCTTTGCTTGCCTGCTTACACTGGAAAGCATTAAAATTCGAAAAGCTATTTTATACTCAGAAGTCTGATCACATGGCTGGTGGACCATGGTATTCCAGGTAGTAATTGCTGCCCCAGAGCCAGCAGGTGAATTGCAGCTGTTCAACACAGTCTCCATAGTTTGTATTAATTAGAAAGCCAGGCTAGTGAGTATGAAGCTATTTGATATCAAAGGAATTATGAAAACCTAGCAATAATATTTGTTTCAACCTCTCATGGAGAATATAAAGATGTATTTCCTTTTGTTGGCCTGGTACATCTTGCCTTGTGATCCTGCGAAGTATTCTCTACCTGTTGGCTTCAGAAATTATTTTCTTTCCTTTAAATTCTGTCACTTCTATCCTTTGTAATGCTAAATACCTTGACTGAGACTCTAAATTGTTTTCTTACCTACACTAATAATTCATTTATCTGAAACCAGGTGATATATATTGATTCCAGCTGCCCTGTCCGTCCCTGTTAACTCATTTTTCAGATGAGGTGCCTGAAAAAAGACACAGCCCCACTGATGAATATGCATCATTGTCTGGTGTAAAGCTCTGTGTTTATTATTGTCACCTTTATTGTCTGTTCACATGCATTTTTCCCATGTCTTGGTTTGTTGCAGATCCTGCAGGCTCTAGGGAAATCGTACCATCCAGGCTGCTTCCGATGCGTGGTCTGCAATGAGTGTCTGGACGGTGTGCCATTCACTGTAGACTCTGAAAACAAAATCTACTGTGTCAGAGATTACCACAAGTAAGGACAAAATACACAGCAGAGGTGCTCCAATCAACAAGCCTCTAATTTAGGTTTTCAGCTAGTTAGGAAGTACAGATTAGTAAAATAGGGACAGGGTTAGAAGCTAGAAGTTTGAGGATGTGGCTAGACCTTAGAAATTCCCAGTGTCTCTCCTCTTGTCCTGCCATTGACTCCTGTGTAACTCTGAGGAGGTCACTTAACCCCTGGGCCTCAGCTGCCCCTTCTGCAAAGCAGAGATAGTGAGAAATAGTGCTCATCAAGTGTTCAGTGATGTAAGAAATTAGTCCGCTCTAAAGTAAGACTGTGAATGCCTGTGGAAGTCAATGTGAGTTGCTTTTTAAGTAGTTGAAGGGCTGTGTTTGACTTTTAAAGGTCCTGCTCAGGTTCTCCTCATCTCTCTTCCAAATCTCTCAGTAGCAGCCAAGAATTTTACAGTGGGCTTTGGGTTTTTCTGGCACTGAGTATAAAGGCGTAAGGTCTCTTTTTGCCTGATTGAGCAACGTGTGCCAAGCATTAGTTACAGTCAGTGCTAAAATGAATTTATGATCTTGGGATGCAAAGCTTTCCTATGGATAAGTTATTTACAGCTGCAGCTTTTCATCTTATTGCCGAGAACATACAGGCCTCTCTTTTTGTGTTGATCTATAACTTGCCTTCAATTTCTTGTTGCTCTTCCAGAGTTTTAGCTCCAAAGTGCGCAGCATGTGGACTTCCCATTCTGCCCTCCGAGGTGAGAGCCTTTTATTCCATATCCCCTCAGGGGAGGGAGCATCCTGTCTCAGGTCTTGCTCTCTTTCACGCTTGACCCTGTGTCAAGACGAATGTCCTTACAGATGGGGAGAGATGTTTGCTTCCTCCGGAGTGCAACCTTTTGACCTAAGCTCATGCTCTGTTCTTGAGATGTGACCCTTCTTTTGCTTGATAATGGGCCAGGCTGCCATCTGCATCTCTTGCAGGATTATGCTGCTGCTAGTTTTATGTTCAGAGTACCTTTCCTTCATGTCAGTAAATGCTGGTGGCACTCATGAATGACCTCTGTGTGACCCCTCTGGGACTAACTCGTTTTAATACTTGGAGGAGATTAATCTTGGGCAAAACCAATTTAAAATGCTGAGAGATGTGATATATTGAAATTACCAAATCATTAATGCGTGATTTGAGATAGGTGTGACTGTTAAACAGAGGGAATTTTACATTTCTGGTGTTACATTTTAGAGGATATCTGCAGTCAGACGATGATGAAGCTTTACTGTAAAAATAACTGCAGGTGGCAGGATTTATTTGTGGTGTCCAACCAGCAGCCCAAACACATTTCCTCGACATTCACATTGTTGCAGGAAGCAATCTACAGAATGTGTGTGTCTGATCCCACTGTAATCATTTGTAATTTCTCTTTTGCTTGAATGCTTACAGGGGTCTGATGAGACCATTCGGGTTGTGTCCATGGACAAGGATTACCATGTGGAATGTTATCACTGCGAGGTAGGTCAGCAGCTTTCTCAGGGAGTGGGCACTTAATAGTGATAACTACTATTATTTTTAAGATGGAAATAAATCACCTCCCTTCCAATGGCAGTAGATGAGCAATTCAAACCTTGCATTGCACGACCCTTTCTATCAGTGGCTGAGAAATTTCCAGTTTGAGGACAGAAGTTCTTGCAGCAATGTCTCAGCTGCAATTTCATTTGCTATCCATAAAGTTACGGTCAAAGAGTTAATTATCACTTTTAAACTTGGCAGTTTATTTGTTAATGAAGGAAATGCGGTGACTTAGTAAGGTTTATTGCTGCCTTTCAGAAGCCTTGAGCTCCAGATCGCATCAGTGTATCTGATTTCCAAGTCAGATTGTTCAAAAATGC
Source organism: Strix aluco (assembly GCF_031877795.1). Taxonomy (NCBI): domain Eukaryota; kingdom Metazoa; phylum Chordata; class Aves; order Strigiformes; family Strigidae; genus Strix; species Strix aluco. The sequence goes on along the minus strand of NC_133931.1, from coordinate 152,170,198 downwards.
TAAGGTGATGACTGATCCTGTGTGGTGTAGGTTACCTTCACTCTCATGGGAAATGAATGTGTCATTGGGGCTGGAGAAGGGATGTGACTGCACAAAAAATATCCCAAGAGATGCCAGCTCTTAAACACTGTTTGGTCCCTGTGCAGGTCTTCCCAGAGAGCCTTCATACTTCTGCGTGTTAATTAAAATAAATAGATGTCTTCTCTCACTGTACTGATAATGCAGTGAAAAGAGGCCCTGACTCAGCAGGCTGATTTAACATCAGTACAACTGCAATTAATGTCATGTGAAGAGGTGAATCCTATCTGAGAGTGCAAGGAGACACGACACGAGCATGTTTAAAATACATAGGGTTGCACCTCACCACAAGATAAAGCTTATGCTTGAGACAAATTTGTACAAGGCTGCCTCTCAAAATGCCTATGTTAGGTGCTTTCCTTCTCATGGCACATATTGGACTTACTAAGAAGGAGCTGTTGGCTGGGTGTCTCCCATCCTGGTCACAAAATCACCTTCCCGGAAGCCAGACCCCAGTTGACACTGGAAGATGAACACATTCTCTAATAATTTGCCCGGCCTCTCTTTGCAGGACTGTGGGATGGAACTCAACGACGAAGATGGGCATCGCTGTTACCCACTAGACGAACATTTGCTTTGTCACTCCTGTCATCTGAAACACATAGAGAACGGCACAACCCCAGCAGCTGTGTACCAGCACCACTACTAGCCAGCGTGGCTGACATCGGAAAGCTGGGACAGAAGACTTGTTACATGATCTCCCTCTCCCCACACTCAGTTGATTTCCTGTGCATGTTTTTCGCCAGTCGGCAATGTTCCTGTAAAAGGATATGAGAGATTTTTGCTGAATTCCCAGAGTTTGTATGCTTGTGAGTTCCAGCTGTATCAAACCACGTCTACTTGACCAAGAATGTGGCATGTTATCTAAACTGATTGGTTTACTTTCATGTGCCTTTTTCTGCTGTCCAGAGATTCCTCTTGGCTCATTTTGGAAGATTCTTCAGTGAAAGCACAATTTGCTGTCATGCCTACGAACTCAGATCATGCCATGCACAATTAAAAAGCCAGAGGCTGGCTTGCCTGTCTGCTGGGCACATCCCGTCAGTCTGCTAAGTGTTTCCTGACGAGCACATTTCATCAGATTCCCTGAAGGACGTCAGTCTATTAATACCAGTTTTTAGACACTCTCTCTCTTTTTATTAATTCTTTAGGAAAAGAAAAGAAAGAGGTCTGTGCAAAATGGTGCATTCAGACCTTTCAGTTAATTCCCCGAACTCTGGTATCAAGTCTGACTGTAAAAGCACCAACTCTCCAAGCACAAACCAGGCATGCTGGCTGGCAGCTGGAGGCCAATATCCCATTTCAAACAGAACAAAAAACTGGAACAAGCTAGGCTAAACTACCGTGATGACTTGGGGCCTGGGCTTGCGTGTCAGCATGATACGCAGGGGCCAGTCTGCTGTGTCAGAGTCTGAATAGCGGATCATATTTGGAAAGGAAAGGTCGGGATGCTGAAAGTGTGGACATGGGGGAAATCTGTCCTCATTCTTGCTTGCAGAGCTCGCTGTGGAAAAAAGCTCTCTGTACACAGACACTCGCCTGAGTTTTCCAGTTTGTCCCCACAGCTCAGCCCCCAGCCTGGCCGCTCCTTTCCATCGTGTTTACCCAGCACAAAGCCATTTCATAACGGTGCTTGTTTAGAGGTCTGGGAACAAACTTGAGATCGTTATGAAGGCTTTGTTACACAGGGATTTAGAGTCCAGCTCCACAACCTGTACTCTGATGAGTGTGTTGGTATAAACAGATTTGCTCCCATGAATAATAACAGCTTATCTGAGCAAGGGTTTAGAGAGTTTGGCCCTTACTTTCTGTGCTGCTGAGAAAGCAGAAAGGCAAATCGTCCTCTTTTTGACCCCCCCCGCTTTATAGTCAAAGAAATTTGCTCCCCTAGTATGTGTTACATATATGATAGGTGTGCCTGCAGTGCATGTTCTGTAGGTACCAAAGCTGTGCAGCCCCTCGTGTACAGGTACAAAGTTTTTGTTTCAAAAAGCACTCTTAATTTAAAGCCTTAGATGCAGCTGGGGATCTTAGCTACCCTTTCCAACATATTGTGTGGAAAACTAGTTAAATCCTCATGTATCTATGCTGAAGATGTTGTTTGGTTCTGACTGATAGAGGATGGGATAACATTCTTGAAGATCTTTTTAGTGAAGAAACTACAATAAATTAGCTGAGCAGTGGCGCTGGGACTCCCGAAATGAGCCCGTGCTGAGAACCCACTATGGTTCAACCAAACCTTTTTTCCAGTAGCATGGATGTAGCTAGATAGGTGCTTGAACTTCACACCATGTAGTCAGACTGCCTGGTGTACCCACCCGAAGCAGCACAGGTGCTGCGTAGCAGCAAGCTGCCTGTCTCTGCCCGTGCTAATAAATACCATGGGCCTCCATTTTGAGTGGTGCAAGTTGCTGTGCTAAGTATTAAACAGAGGCACAAGCATCTGCCATAAAACAAATGGAGACCAGTGGCCTGATAGCACCCTCCTACACGTCTGTATCAGCTTGCCTCGGCTGAAATGGGGACATCTGAAACTGCCCAAGCCTCAGGAGTTTGGTGGTTTTGGCAGGGAGTTTCATCAGGCCAACAGACCATCCAGCCTTCTGCCCCATCCAGCTGTAAGCGCCTCCGCCTCTTGCTGCTGCTCTTCGGGATGGGGATGGCAGCGCGTGGCTGGAGGTCGGTCCTGTGCTGGAAACCATCCAGAGCTCCAGCTTTGGTGGAGCTTGGCTCTGCGGCACCTCTTTTCCTGGGGACGTGCAGCTCTAGGTGGGGGACTTTCCCACTGCAGTATACATGGCTCTGGGGCGTATATATCTTCAGAGGGTTTTAGCTGTGATTTTAGAGGAGGTAAAATTGACCTCAAATGTGGGATCTCCCTAGAGCCTTAAATTTAGCCTCCAAATGCTGGATAGCGAAGGAATGGGAGCCGACACGAAATATAACTGGTGCTGTATCCAGGCAGTATGGACTGGGGGCAACAAAACAGCCAGGGCAGATCCTGCAGTGCTCTCACCCCGGTGCATCACATCAGCTTGTGTCCTGCAGCGCAGCTAGGCCTGGAGCAGGGTGGGGGGGGGGTGGTGGTTTCAAGGTGTGGTTGTGATCTTTGGACTGTCTGAAGGGACTGAGGTGGGAAATAACACCAGCTGATATTCCTGGTAAATAATTCAGATAGTCCTGGGTGGGTGGTTTCCCTCCCTGAGCTTCCATTGGCAGCGAAGGCAGCGAGATATCAAAGTAGCTTCTGGAAGTGAGCTGGAAACACCAACCTTGGTTATCTGTTTCTCTGTCTCTGAGAGACCAGCTACTATATGGCTCATGCTTTTGCTAGCTCTCAATTTTTAGAGCAAGCCCTCATGCATGTTTTCTGGCCTTCATTTTGGAAAGGTCTGAAAACACTAGTGGGACTGATACTTTCTTTTTAAGCTGCAGTTTAAACTACAGTCTCAATCTTGCAGCCTTCCCCACAACCCCAAAATAAGCAGGAAAGAAGGAGAGGGGGAGAAGGACAATTTTCCTTTGTGAAAAGCCTTGAGCAGCCTGTTTGTGGCAAGCTGTCTTGCAGGAGCCCCCCTTTGCGTCACCGGAAAGTTTGGCCTCTGCTCCCACACAGTGTCTTGTTACTCTTGTCAGCCATCCCGTATCCCTCAGTGCTGGGGAAATGAAGGCTGCCCTACTTTCAGTTTTGAGGTCCCATATAAATTATTAAGTGCCAGTGCTCTCCTTTCCTGTATGTACGAAGAGCTAGAAATGACAATGTGAAGCTATTGGAGCGTGTGAGTTCGTGGTTTTGAAGCTAAAGCATCTACTGCATTGCCCTGCTCTCCTATGTGTGCTGACTTGCGCTGCTTTTATCTTTGGGAGTTTGAATTATTTTAAGATCATTATTATTTCTCCTAGGCTGTGGGTGTCTTGAGGCCTTGTTGGTTGTCCCTGGCTCTGCAGCTGCCTGGCAAGTGGGTCTGAGATGGGGAAGGCACGGGCATCCTGCACAGGGAAGGTGTCTCCTCCTGCTGACCCCCCGCACAGCCTGCCTTCAGGCAGCTCCCCCAAAGGGAAAAACAGGCAGGCAGGTAGCTCTGGAGCTGGAGGTGCCAAGCTGTGCATCCTCTGCAGAAGAATTTTAGAAAACATGTTAAAATTCTGCCTGTCTCCTGGCTGATACGCATTGGATTTTGCTGGTCATGTGAACCTTGTTGTCTTTTTATTTATTAAGATGCTGAAATGTGCTATGAAAAGTTAGTCTTAATTCCTCCCTCAGTGTGCTCTTCTCACTGGTTTTAGGATAGGGGACCCTTGGAAGTCCCATTGTGCTGGTAATGAGTAACTCTAATGCAAATAGCTATTCAAGTGAATTCACTGAAACTTGCTTTCAGGAACCAGAGCTTAATAGATTTTTTTTGTTCAGATCATGCTCTTGAATTTCTATGGTTTAGAATACAGAAACTCATTTAAATAGGGACTTTTGCATAAAAGCCGGGGAAATGCCCCAGCTGTAGAAGAAGCAGATATTGTTGTGTAATTTAAAGTGTAAGAAATACCTGTGATCAAAGTGAATTAGGAAACTGCCCTGATGTTAAACATAGGGAACAGCAGTTTCAGACACCATGGTGAGGAGTATTTGATGAGGTCTGTGGCTTTTCAGCTTCTGAGTTTCATTTGGGGTCTTTTAAAATGTTTTCCCAGTCTTTCAGGGTTTAAATGATTTTTCATAGATCTTTTTACTACAAAGTGAATACCTCCTTGGTCTGGAAATAGTGGAATTTAATCAGCATCAGGTGTGCTATGGCAGCCTTTAAAGGGGGAAGCTGAGCTCATGAGAGCTGGAATGGGTCTGGCTGGCTGTTCAAAAGAAAGGGTTGTCTTTGGCTGCTGAGAGGAAAAAGTAAATATCTTCCTGTGCTTTCTCCTTGTGCTGATTTTTAGCACTGGGCAAATATTTGGCATCCCTGAATTTCAGTATTTGGGTCTGTTGGTAAGCTCTGCTGTGACCTCCACCTCTCTCTCCCATGAGTTCCCAGCCCTGGGGAGAATTGCAGGCGCATACTTCCTAATGAATGTAGTCCTGTTTTGCACTTCCCTGGAAATTCTACCACTTTATTATTTGAGCAACATCAAAACTGGGTCCTTGCTTCAAGGAAAATTGACACACGCTCTCCATCCTTACTTGAACGCTTTGACCCGATCCTCCAAATTACCTGAATATTAGCCTGCTACTGGTCGATGCAGCAGCATCTTTGTACTCTGCTGCTGTTGCTAAGAAAATCGCACGAAGGACTCCATCTGCATTGAACTTCCAAGTGCACAGGCCGTCCCACTGAAACCAATAAGGCCGCGCATGTACATGAAAATCAATGTGTGTGCGTAGGTCAGTGCTGGATCAAGGACAGAGTGATTTTATTAAAGATAAGACATACCTGAGGATGGATCAGTGGCAGTGTAAAAGTTGCCTTGAAATGATTGCTGAAATGGACTGCCAGTTTTTTGTTCAATGAACAAAAATATGTACTAAAGCAGTGGGGGTGCATGGATGAAGAAGGATGTGACTTAAACACAGTAGCTGTAGGGAAAAGGGAGCAGGTGATTACAGAGAGCAGGGGAGAAGGTGGCACGGAGAGGATTTGGTTTTGTTTATCGTATTCCTGGATATTTATTAGAGGGGGTTTTGAGGGGTAGCGCACCTGTGCATGCTGCTCTGGACCGTGTTTCTCCCATGTCGGCCTCGGCCGCGTGCTCTGTGTTTGCTTTTGGGGCAGTGTGTGCTGCCGTGTCCGTGCACACGGACATGCGGCGTGTGCTGCCTGCGAGAGACCTGCCTTTCACACCTCTGTGCCTATGCCAAGTGTTTGTAGATACATTTTAAGCAACTTTCTGTGCATGAATGTAAGGACAAGTTGACCCAGGCTTCATCGCTGGGGAAACATCTCTGGAGTCGGTACCTGCGGGCAGGGAAGGGCTGTGGCCGGATACACATCCCTTTTCCCCCATCCTCTGAGGCTGAGTGCCTGAGTCACTGGGAGAAGCTGGGAGGGGATTTGCCTCTCTTGTTGCACAGCATTTGTGTGTTCATTTTTCTTTTGCATTTCTGTGTCCCGTCGCTTGCTGGCTGCAGTGGCACTAGGTGTAACTTACCGGAGCCGACTGAGCAGACATCTTCCTGCCGTGAGCCCAGACAGCAGCCTGGAGCTGCTCACCCACCCTTTTCCTAAGGAGAAGCAAAATTAAACTTTTCTGAGCAATAAAAATCCTCACCCTGCTTTCTTCTAGGGCAGCCAGAAGCTTGTGTGGCAATATGCATCAGTAGCCTGCTAAGACAAGATGAAGGATGGGAGGAAACTGTCCCCATGTGAAAATACGTGGCGTAGAGCCCCCGAAGGCACCGACCCTTGTCCCCGCGCAGCAGGTCTGCGGTGCACGGCCAGACAGGGACCCGGGTGCTCACATGCAGGCTGTGGCTTTCTGTATCCAGAAGGCAAACCTAGAGCCTGGTTAACAATACTGAATGGTACTAATTATTTTCTTTATGTTTCCTTCAAAGCTCAACTCCGGGAGAGAGTATTTTAGGATTTGTGCTGGTATAACTAACCTTAGCCACCTGTGAACACAGCCCTCTTTTCTTCTGTGCTGTTAAATATTTATGAAGAATGAAGGCCAGCAGTGGGAGCAAAGCTGCTGGCCTGTTGTGATTAAAGACAATATTGTAAAGCAATGCTCAGTGTCAAGTTTTTCCTAAAATTACAATGATTATCATTGCCCAGAGTCCATGGGGAGGGAGTTATACTGTGAGATGATGGTTTTCCAGCCTCTGCCTTCCTCCTGTCCCCCCACATCAGTGGCTGAAGCAGGGACTGGTGGGGGGAATCTCCTCAGTGTGCTCCACTGGGGATTTCCAGTCCTTCACCAGCAGCTGGTATTTTCTTCAGCCCCATTTGAGGCCGTCCTGGTCGGGCATCCCTCCGGGGAGACCCGTGTCCCAGGGTGAGCAGCTGGGGAGGGATGTGCTACGGGCAGGAGCAGGCTCTGGTCCCAGCATGGGGATGTCCTTTGCAATGTTGGTGGAGCTGGGTTGCTTAGAGGGTTTTGGGGAGAATTCCTGTGTCTCTGGGAGACAGGTGGCCACATGGTGCCCCCCATAGACTTCACTGCTATCAGTGACCATGATGCCTCCTGTTTGCAGATGGGATGCTGAAGTACTGCTGGCCGAGCAGCACCACAGCAGCATGGAGCTATCAGCTAAAATGAAGCAAATAAATAGGAGGATTACCTGTAATTATACTTTGGGGTTTCCCCTCCTCAAGGCAAGAAGCTGCCCAAAACTGGGGGATGATACCCAAGGGCCAGATCCAGTGGGAGATTGACCAGGAGGTACCCCAGGTCTGCTCCATGCCAAAGCCCCAAACCTGGGCTCCCCCCCCCAAGCCCAGACAAGGTGCCCAGGTGGCGACCAGCGTGCCCTGCAGCAGCTGTCCCCGAGGTGGTGCCTGTGGTGGGGGGCTGCCAAGGGCATGAGCCTGTAACACCACCCAACCCGGGGGTGCTTTGGAGGCCCCTGTGCCTGGTGGACCCCCATGTTGGAGGCCATGAGGGTGGCCGCGCTGGGTCTGTGCAGGAGTGGGGGGGCTGCCTAGGAGTGGAGGGGATACAGGCAGCACCCTCGGGCTGGAGTCCAGAAGGGGAAAAGGGTAAGAGGAAGAGGCTGAGGAGAAAAAAATGAGCGGCCGAGCCAGCCAGGAGTCGAACCTAGAATCTTCTGATCCGTAGTCAGACGCGTTATCCATTGCGCCACTGGCCCTGCTCGCAATGTTTCTTCTGCCCACACGCACTTCACCACAGACTCGCGCGGGGGCGGGGCCGCGGGTCGCAGGGCAGCCAATCCAACGCGACCTTCCCGTCGAAGCCCCTCCCAGCGGCTCCTCTGGGGCGTGGCTTGCCGGCCCACCCGTGCGCTGGCCAATCCCCACCGGTTTCGTCCGGCCGCCTCCGCCGCTCCCGGGGCGGGGTCAGAGTGCGGCGGATCAGCCAATGGCGGGGCCGGAGAGGCGGCCCCAGGCCCTCCCCCTTCCTCCGTGGGCGGTGCCCCGCCCTGTGGCGCTCACTCACGCGCCCGAGGAGGAGGTTTGTCCCGCGCGGGGTCCCGTCCCGCCAGGCCGGGGGACGCGTCAGTCTGGCAGGGAGGGAGCGGCCGGGCCGGAGGGGGCCAGAGCGACGCGGAGCGGAGCCGGCGGCGGCCGGAGACAGCCGGAGGGGAACGAATGGCGGCGGCGGCAGGAACGACGGCAGCGGCGGCCTACGCCAGCCTGAAGCTGTGAGTGACCCGCCGGGGGGGGGGGTGGCTCTGTCACCTGCCGCCGCCGGCCCTGCCGGAGGGGTGGGGAGGGGCCGGCCGCTGGGGCAACGGTCGCCTGTCCCCGCTCGTCTCGCCCGCCCCTCAGGGGCCGGCGGCGTCCCGCCGCGCTCCGGGCAGCCCTGCGGCTGGCGGCGGCTCGCTGCCGCTCTCGGCCGCCGCTGCGCGGGTGCCCCGGCGTCCCGTCCCCGCCCCGGGGCCGCCGCCGGGCTGTGCCGGGCTGTGCCGGGCTGGCCGCCTCTCCCGCGCTTCCTGGGTCGACGCGACCGGCTTGGCCCGAGGCGGCGACTGCGTGCGGCAGCCCGGGGCGAGAAGGAGGAGGACTTTGGCCGGGGGTTCAGGTCCCTTTCGCCGCCCATCCGGTAGCGCGGCCGCGGGTAGGAGCGCTGCCGGCGCTTCGCCCGTCCGTCTCTTTTCCCTCTCGCATACGGAGGAGGGCTCACGCGTGCAGGTCGTGTCGCGACAGGCGAGCCGCGGAGCGGGGCCGCCCGGGCTGCCTTCCGCTCTCCCGGTGGCGACTCTCGTAGGAACTCGGGTGCTGATGCTCGTGAGGAGCTCTGGGTGTGCCCTGTTACTCGCCAGCAGAAGGTTCCTTAAGCGGGCGTACCCATCAGTCTGTTATGGCACACTGGGGGGGTTTCGTGGTATGGTTTTGAGGGCAGTTGATGATTTTGAACTTTTGGCGCTCTCCTGTGTAGTGCCTGCTGTGACTTTTCAAATAAACTCTTCTAACATACTGGTGTAATTTTTTTCATTAAAACAAAGGTTTTGGGGGGGAATGTAACCCTTTGAACTTGAATATACCAGATGTTTGCTTGCTGCCTTTTATACAGCAAAAGAAGTTGCGTAAGCGAAGCAATACAAAGTTAAAACTGAAGTGACATTTCCATTATAAGCCCTCACGCTGGCTGGTTGAAACTCCTGAAGAAATGACTCTGAGCATGAGACTCTCCAGGGCTGTCTGAAGCCAACAGCAAAATGTCCTTGTGTGTCCTAAAGGCGTTCCCAGGCTTTCGACCTCTAAATATTAGCTTGAAACTCTATAATTGAGTTACTGATGCCATTTTCAGGCAGCAGTATCTGAAAGTGATTTTTTTTTTTAAGCCTGATTTAACTGTACTTAATGTTCTGCTAAATCTCATTTGGCAGTCATCTTTTGGATTCTGAGCAAACGTACTTAGATCTTATAGATCTGCATAGACAGTTTATCATGATGCTGTTATGTGTTTAAAAATCACTGGGCTTCTTTCTTTATTTCGATTAGGTAGCTATGTGAGGGTACACAGACACTAGAGATAATTGAGTATTACTGAAGAGTAAGATTATCAGTGACAGCTGAAAGACTTGTTTATTTGGCACTTTTTTTTTCCTCTTGTCACCTAAACAGTATTTGTCTTTCTTTAAGCTGAACTTGTGATCTTTTTGTCTGCAGAGGAGAAAAGGTGAGTTGTATGAGTAGCCGTTGTATGACTTGTAGTACACAGTTGTTCTTACTGGGAGGTTTTTTTTTTTTAGTAAAAGCACCATTCTGGATACAGGCTAGTAAAGAATTCTCTCATTTAATCTTAACTAAGAGTAGGTTTTGATCATTTTAGAACAAGGCTGTCTCAAATGCAGATAAGTATGAAATGTAGTTTCATTAATTTTTTCATGAACTTGAAAACAGAATTGTTTTGTGTTCTGAGAAACGGCCTTTTTTCCTGTTATTACACCAAGTTGTGGTAATGCCTGCAGACTTTCTACCAAGCGTTTTAAGATACAGGGCCATAACTTGGGTGATGAGCCAAGCTTACTAGGTTGGCAAGGTCAAAGGAGAATGTTCTGAGAAATCCAGACTAGACTTCAGTTTGGGGATTTAGTGGTAAGAGTGTTTTGGGTTTTTTAAACTGACTATTCATTCTTACTATGAAAAGGTCAGATTCAGCAACTGTACTTCTGGGTAGTTCAGTGGCTCTGTGTGGAACTTCACTGATTGTAGTGCTCTGCAGGGTCCCTTCTGTATGTGCAATCGCAGGTTTTAGCTCTGAACGCAGACCTCTCTTGTGTTTCTTGTGTTATCAAACCCTTTGTGCCTTGACCAGTGTCATCAGTCAACTTCGGGTGATACTGGTAAAAACGCTGATGTCTAGCATCTGTGCTACCATTGGAACTAGTTGAGTTACACCAGCAGTTACTGGGGAGAACAGCTAACTGGAAAACTGCTATCCATAGTTGTGTCATCTGTGTCACTGCCATACTTATTTAACTTCCTCTCGTAGCCTTAGGAATAAATTGTAAAATTCAAACAGCTATTGCAGGTAGCAAGCTAGCGGATGGTGGTGAATCTCCCAGTCCAGCTAATCAATAGAAAGTGACAAAACTGCCTGCAGAATAGAGAGAATCCAGGCTGTTGTTTAGGCTCACTTAAAATTACTTTTTTTTTTCTCCTTTGTGCCTGAGTGAAGACTGATCTTGCTGATAGCCTTCTCAGTATCCTGTGGGTCTCTGACACTAGCTGTGTTTCAAATTTAACAACTCCTGCCCACAGTTACACCTGCATGCTTTGTGGGAGTACTTGTCAGCCATTAGTAGCTACCACACTTGAACACAGTGCCTTCCACCTGTGTGTGTTTGAGGAGAGGTCCAGAAGTGTATCTTGTCTTTGGCGGGTTTTTTTTTTTTGCTTGTTTTCTAAACAGAGTTTTCAGAGTTTGGATAATACTTCTAGGAAGAACAGCTACACATCCCTTTTTCCTGCTTAATATAAGTGGCTGTCACAGTGAAGCTCAGGGGTGCTGGTTGAAGAGAGCATTAACTTAGGCAGTAAATTATTTGTCATCTGAAGTGAAACTTAGCTGGAAATAGTCATTATAAAGCTATGCCTTCAATACATGCCTTTTTTGTTTTTAAATGGTATTTCCATTAGTGACTTTTTTAATCCTGGGATTATACTCCCTTTCTTCTGCCTGCAACAACTACTGCTCCATGGGAGATGCTCCAGTTCCTTGAGCTGTTTCTGTTTGAGGAGTAATACTTACTGTAGACGTATAATTAGCACACCTGCTCACCTAGAAAATCTGGAATCTCTGGAGTGTGGAAACCATCAGAGTGTTAGCGCTGTTACTTAACGCTCTGCTGGGACTCTGTTCTATAGTAACATCTTTCCTATATACCACTGCAGACCACTTTGGTATCCTGAGTACAGCAAATGCGTTACTGGGTGGTACAGGATGTGCTTTTGGCTTGCTTTATTTCAGTATTTAGAGGCTGACATCAAAGAGTTTCCTGCATTAGAGCAATGTTAAGTATTTATGGTGAAATAATCAATTACTGAAGTAGGGGTTTGGCTGTGGAGGCCTAGAAGGCTTAAGTGGTATTGAGTGAAGTACTATCTTTAGTTGCCATTAGAGCATGATGGGTCCTCTTTCGTGCTGTATCTGAACACAGAAATATTCTTGTCTGTGAGATCAACCTAATTAAAGTGGGGTTGCAAACTCTGCATCATCTTCATGATATACAGCACTGCTTTATAACTAATGAAGTGAAACTTCACAACAAATATACAAATAAAGAAACCCTGTCTCACTTAACTGTAAATGAAACCAACTTTACACTTGGTGTAAGCAAGCAGCGGTTTGGGTTGCTTTATTCTTCTGTTATGTTGGGGATCAACATTTTTTTTTCCTTAACTTTGAATGGTAGGAATTAAATCTGAGTGAGTTGCTTTATGTCTTGGCAGCAATCCACACAGTTTGCTGGACAAGATTTTCAAAATGAGATCCAAGTCACCTTTAGTAATATTTGAAACATGAATTTGGTGGTTGCAGTTTTTCCATACCTTTCCTTCTCTTGAGTATCATGAATTACACTATTAATGTCAAATATTTCCATTTATGACTCCCTTTGTTCTTTAGCAACACAGAGAAATAGTCCGTGATAATGGTGGTCAGAGTGTTTTTTGTATTAAAAAATAAGTAAATGAGAAGAAAAATTTTGTGAAGATTTTATGTGTTAAGATGTAATGGAAGCGAGATATTGCTGTTAAGAGTTCTTAATGTTTTGGATGGTTGTAGACAGGAATAACAGCATAGCCAAGAAGGCTCTTCTCCAGCTGTGCTGTGGCCGTGCTGCAGTGTCAAATATGAAGGTCATACAAAAGCAGAATAAGGCTTGGCGTATGAAAACTAGTTTCAAAAGTGACTATAGACATTATGGGCTTCTGGAAAATACTGTTTTCTTTATTATTTTTGATAACACTTAGACTTTGATCTGTTCCTTATTTCATTGTAAGAATAGAATGAATCTGACTGCAGATTCCTAGTCATTGTGAATGATCCCTCTTTCAGCACTTAATATCTGCTTCTCAGATCAGTAAAATAAGCATGTGTGTTATCTAAGCTTGTGATATACATACAGACTTGGTTCTGAATAGAGTCTCTGGAAAAACACCGTTCTTGCATGCAGTGTGCATCAGCTTCCTTCCTGAAAAAGAAGTGAGAGGCAATCATCTTAGTTATAGCAGTCTTCCTATTGAAAAGGTCATCTAAATGAGAATGAGACTACTAGTCTAGTTCTGGTAATTGGTAAGTTTGTAAATCAGCATTTGGGCTGAAACCTCTTTGAGTCCTGGCCTCTTTCGCAACTATATTTATTTTAGAAAACTTTCAACTATTTACACAAACAAAGCAAGGACTATCATCTTTCTGTTAAAAACTTTGAAGAGCACTAATTCTCCCACTTCTAAAGCGAGGATTTAACACTTTGCAGGACATTAGGCTTTTCAGTTTGTGTCCTGCAGTTGTATTTTAGGTGGTTTTTAAATGGTGATCCCAAAGAGGAGTATTTGTTTAAGTTCTCTCAGCTTCATACTGGCAACTTGATTTCCTCTGGGCCCGCCCCCCCCCCCCCCCCCCCCCAAAAGACCTCCAAACCAAAAGTACCCAGAGCTCCAAAACAGTCAGTGACAAAACTGTTCCAGTGTGCTGCAAGCTGCTGAAGCCTAGAGCCAGTTTGGTCCTTTGAACTGAAACAGGGATCACTTGTCTTGAGTTCTCCATGACACTTTTGTCACCAAATCTGGTCTTGGAGAGGACTGTGGGAAGGAGGATTTTGATTGCAAGGTTTTTCTTTTTTTTGTTTGCGTTGAGGGTAAAACATAGTTTAAAGTTAGAAATGTACAGGCATTGTGTAAGAGGAGATAAAGGTGATAAAATAAATGTTAAAAGGGCAATGTTAGGAGACAAAATATGGGCTAGGATTTGAGAGAGAGAGAAATGTCAAGGGCTGGTCTCGCGAAGCAGGGCATATGACACATTGAGAGACCCGGCGTAACTTGCACTGGCAGCTTTAATTCTCTCATTTTTCCTAACTCGTGGGTGATGAGAGTAAAAGACTTCATGTTCTTCAGGGGGAAAAATATTATTCTTGAGTGTAGTAATAAGAAAATTTGTTTATATGACAAATACTCTACACCTGTAAGATATTTCTCAGTTGTTTGAAAAGGGGCTTTAACTAATATGTGAGTGAATCTCAGCGTTGAGACTGTAGAATAGTCATGGCCATGTTGCACTTTGTAATGAAAAGAACAGGTTTTAAAAATAGTGATCATGGATAGAAATGCTCAGCTGTGCTCTGTACAGTCAGTGTAGGTGTCTTGTCTACGTTGTGTTCTTTATACAGAATATTCAAAAACTGAAACTGTCGTTCTCACTACTTTGGACACTATTTTACAACCTGCTATGTTAAAAGATTTTTTTCAACTTATTTGGCTTAAGATAGTCAGATGAGTAAGAGTGCATAAGCATATGTGTTAAAGGCATAACAGGTCCAACATTAAACTTTGCTGTGTCTTTTCCCCAGCTTTTTTAGCTGGAGTATTGTGTGTCAGCTGGCCTCCTGGATAAAGCTGACTGTTCAACTAAACCAACAGAAGTTAAGTAACTGCAGCTTTTTCTTGTGGAAAAAATGCCTACTACTAGCAATAGGTTTTTGACTGCACCTTAAACAGTGTATCCTGACTTATTTTTAAAATCTTTAACAAATTGAGGGCTTATAAATGTCCTTAAGCTTGTCTTGCCTGTTCTGTGTAAGCTTGTTTGCTCTTCACTGTAAAAATGGCTCCCATTATTGCTATGAAACCCCCTTAAAAAGCCAGGGGTGCACATCTGCACTTCATCAAAAACAGCAAAGAAGGGGGTTTAAGTCTTCAGTGTTCAACAAACTGCACGTTTGGATTTCTTACTCTGATGTTTTTAATTTCAATGATAAAGCTTTCATACATGTACATGAAAGATTAAGAAGGCTCATTTACAAAGGGAATACTGTTGATGTGTTTCCCATTTTAGGACCCATAGACTAATTTTCCCTTAAAGAGGTAAAATTGCATGATGAACAGTTAACTACTGATTGCTTTACACTTTGTGTTATGTGGTTGTGGGGTTTTTTTCCAGTTTGTTTAAGCATTTGGTCTCCTTTGGCTTTCCTCTAATTGCCCAGAGAGGTTGTAGAATCACCATCCTTGGGGAGGGTCAAAACACACCCTAAGGAACAGGGTTTAACTTTGAAGTTGGATAAACTTTGAAGTTGGCCCTGCTTTTAGTGGGTGGAAGGTGGGGTGTTAGACACGTTAAAAGAGGTTTAGAAGACCTCTTTCAAAGGGCTCTTCTGATCTAGATTAGGATTCTGATTCAGCTTTCTGAAGGATTAAAAAAAATAAAAATACAAAAGATATGAAGAAATGCAAGATCTATTTAGAGAGAAGGAGCCTAAAAATATCTGTCCTGTAGAATAAGTTTCCAGAGCAAGATGTTTAAAACTCTGACTCCTGGTCTTGTCAGGCCTTAAACTAAGAAAAATCATTGAGAGTTAAGAACACTAGTTCAAGGGGGGGGTGGGGGGTGTTTGTGTACCATTTTCTATATACAGCTACAAGTCATTTCTGTGTAACTCTTGTTGTGCAATATAGCACAGGCTTCTGGCAAGTATCTCAACAGGTGTATTTTTAAGGAATATTTATGAAAATTATGTTAAATTTTATAGCCAGCATTGTACTACGTGCAGTTTTTCTGAAGGGAAAGATTGCTGTGAGTTTCAAACAGGATGTCAGTGTGTGATTTGTCTGGTGTGTCCGATGGAGAGGATACAGGTTACCCTGTGCATGTCACACAGACCTGGCTAATAAATCTGGGGAACGGTAATATTGAGACACCTGCTTCAATAAACGAGTGTGCCACTTCCAAGTTTTCCATTTTTTTCCTGTGTTGTTTCCAGAAGATACTTACAATACTTATAACACACTAATGTGAAACAGGTGTTTTTTATCACTGGACATTATTTTTGTGTTTACTAGACTTGCATCAGGGACGTGGTACTTCAGTTTCTGATATACTAGAAAGTGTTTGGTTAAAAAGCTTCTAATTTTGAAGTTTGATTTTGGCTTATCAGACTTCTAAGTGTCATAGTTCAAGCTTCCATGAATTAGTGGACCACTGTGTACACAAACTCACTTTCATCTCTTTAACTTCCAGTAATAAACAAGAATTAAGATTATTAAACAAGCAGTGGATTTTGCAGTAACTGAGTAGCTTGACTTGCGCTTTTTTTTGCGCTGTCAATATCAGTGGCTGTTGGGAAGTAATCCAGTGAGAATTTTTGGTTTTTGCAGCTGAAACAAGGTTTAAAATTGCTTGCTCTGTCTTCAGGTGATGAAAAATAAACAAGCCCAAAGTAAATGTTGCTAAACAAATTCCTTTTTCCCTATCCATTCTCTTGAAGGCATATAACACCAGAGAAGTTCTACGTGGAAGCTTGTGATGATGGAGCAGATGATGTGCTTGCTATTGATAGAGTCTCTACAGAAGTCACTCTTACAGGTACTCTCCTCACCAGTATTTCTCAGTATAGGCTTCTTTGTCATTTTTGCTTTTGGCACTCCCAGAAGATCTTCAGAACTTTGATACTAGGAGAATTGTTTTTATCTTCAGTTGCTGTTTTAAAATAGTGCTTTGTATTCTGTTCTGCGAAGAACTTACTTTGAAATGCTTGTTTGCTGTAGGTAACCAGGGTGATAGTGCTTGCCTCTTTTTGGTAAGACTGCCCATCACAACAGTAAAAACTCATCCAAGCTAGTTGGGATTGCTGCTACAAGTCCAAGATCAAACATGGGAAGGGTTGAACACTGGGCTTCTGCAGCTTTTGCTGAATTGTCTCAGTGCTTTTATATAATACTGAAACCTGAATTTTCATAAAGCCTCTAGAAACAACAGTAGAAAACCCTCACTGTAGATTTAGTCCTGTGTTTCAAATCTGGATTCAAATATCAGTGCAAGTAGTCTTAAGCATGCTGATGCTGACATCTTCAAAATTTTAGTTTAATTTTTTTTTAAGAATGTGAAACTTAATACATAAAAACAAAGAGCTTGCATTAAATGACAACATGAAATGAAGGCAATGGGTGACTTCCCTTCTGATACTTCAGGAGTTTGTACCGCAGTATTACTAATCTCTAAACAGACAGAAATGCTACAGTAATATTAATATAAAAGCAGTCATTTGCTTTCTATTATTAGGCCTCTTGCATACTTCATGTAAGAGCAGTATGTCCATCCCACTGATACTTTCGGTGTTGTAGTATAATACTCCAATTTCTCCTTCAAAACTGTAAAGATAGCTGTCTCAAGTCTTTTATTAGTATACACCTGTTCTCATTACTGGTGTTTTATCAGAGGAACCTGCAAGGTGTTTAAAGCAAAGGAAAATTCAAGCATTACCTTTCTCTTTCTCCAAGCTCTGGGAGAATGCCTAACTCTGGTGTGGGTGTATCAGTTTTTGGGGTTTTTTTAAACTTCTCTAATATCCCTTCAGTTATTCTAAAAATGTGGGTAGATGAAAGTTTAGCGTGCTAAGACTTCTAATTGATATTTGGATACCTTTTGGATCTCTTGGTATGTTGTTAGGAATACTGTATCCCTTGCTATAATCTGTGCTGCTGTTTGTTGTTTTGCAGAGATAGACCAAAAAGTAAACTAGGTCTCCTGAAATGGAAGTAGACTGAGACTTAGAAGAAGCAGTCAGAAGTGGGAGGCACAGGCATTTACAGTTTGTTCTTGATGCCTTGATGGCTTCAAAACAAAAAGCTTCTGGAAGCTGGCATGACTATATTATTGAGGAGTCTACTTGCTACTATCATGTGAATGAGCTTGAATGTATTCAATTGAATGACCATTTGGATTAAACATGATAAATTGATTAGAATGCTTCCACATCCTCCCCCTCTGCCCCCCATCAGGCCTTGAAATTCTGATGCATCGCATCTTAAGACTAGCAAAACTTGAGATTTGACCAAGAAGCTTTGACAAACCTAGTTTAGTGGTTTTCCAATAGAATCATGAAAGAAGCAGTCTGAAATTTTGATGTTTTCCTTTTGCTTTTCAGTTAAGAAAGATGTTCCCCCTTCAGCTGTTACAAGGCCTATATATGGTATTTTGGGAACAATCCGCTTGGTGGCAGGTAAGGAAAACAGAACTGTGCTCCTTAAAGATACTTTGGCAAAATGTAATGCTAAAAAAGCTTTAAAGACAAAAATAGTATTTGCAAGTATCTGAGGTTACACTGTCATCAGTATAATGGGCTTTCCTTGTGGCTGCGAGAGGATGGAGGTATCCAAATATAGTTCGTGAATGTTCATGTACCTCTTAAACCTGTAGCTGCTCTAAAGGTAGGGTTAACTGACAGCTTGTTGAGTTTTAAGGAATACATTTCAAATGCATGCAAAGACCTTCATCTACTTACTCTTCATAACTGTTTTAATCTTAGCTGCAGGATTTGTTACAACAGTCAAATACTGGGTTGCGAAGTTTGGCTTTAAATCAATCTTGGAAGTCAATAATCTTGGTACAGAAATAACTGAGAGTGATGGGTTGGTAGACTAGTGGATGCAGTTGTTCAAGTAATGTGTTCCAACTATCCTACAAATACAAAGAAAATTCAACATTAAAAGAAAAAGGACAGACTGAAACAATTCTGAATTTAGGGAATTGTAGGCTAAGGTAAGAATAAGCTGTCTGCTTTTTCTAAGTATCTCAGTGGTGTTCAGATCTAAACAGTCTCTGCCACAAATAAACCTGATGCATAAAGTCTAAGCTTTCAGGAAAGTAAGTGTCGCTATTCAAAAGATCTTTTGTGGGTAGACTTTATTAGACGTTGAGACTAAAGTAGTCTGAAAAATGATGTAATAAGGAGCATGCATACTGAATAAAAGTCTCCATACGTAGAAGGGATTTAAGTTCACCCATTGCAGTATTCTCAACAAAAGCAAAGTATTATAGTGTTAAATGTAGTAACTTCTGACAGGATCTTAAACTACTGAACTTTATATGCTCATATTCTAAGGAAGTGTAGATCTTGCAGAGTAAGAGCAATGTAATGGATTCCTGTGTCTTAGGTATTTGACAAACCCTGACTGTTTGAAAACTGAACTGCCCCAAAGGGGAATTTTCACAACTTACAGGCTCGGTAATGACTTCCATTAATCTGAATATTATATAAAATGTAGAAGTGTGTAACTTCTTTTAATAGCCTGTTTTTTTTCTTCCACCCCACAAAGCTTTACACTGATTGTTATACAGCTGTCGAACTAAAGGTGGTATCAGTTAAAGTAAATGTTTAGCTAAATGCTGTTAGGTAGTTTACTGTTACCTGTTAACTGTAATACTGGTTCCATGTCTAGCAAGCAGCATCTTTAACAAGCCTATTCTTTGCCTATTACAGTATTAAGGGGGAAAAAAATGGCTGAACTAATATCTGAAGCTCTGAAATCTCAAACAGAAGGTTGCACATTCAGATAAGAAAAGACAACAATGAAAATTCATGTCAGATTAAACATATCTGTTTGTGCAGCATCTTTGTGGCATAGTTGTAGATGTAGTGTGCTGGTTTTATAAGGTATCTGGATGCTTCTGACATACAAACCAAAAGCAGTACTTATAACTTGAGATGAAAACATGCTAAAGCATTCTTAAGTGCTTGAATATTCCACCCAAATAAAAGCTATAACACTAGAGCCGCAGATGTGAAAAAAAGTGAGTGTGATACCTGTTGTTTGACTAACTATATAGACTAGATACGTGATATAATAATTCACCTGTCCTTAAAACTTGGTGTGTATCTAGGTATAATCGTAAATACAAATAATGAGTAAACTTAGTGCACACAAGTGTGAACTGTTTCTGCTCTGACATTTATACTTCTTTGAATACTTTAGTACCAAAATGTACTAGATTTGTCGTTCTGTGCTTCTGCATGGCCTGCTCATTGTTTTGCTCTATTGAAGTTGTAAGGAAGCATTTAGTGGTTATAAGATACAGATGATGGGACATTTTTATCCAAATTAATAAAGTAACCTTTTTCTTCAAAAACAAGATGGTGCTGAAATATAGGCTTAGAAATAAGGCTATGCTGTGTTTAACACAAGTGTAAATTAATTGCTTTGGGTGAACTGTCATGATTATGTTTTTTTGCTTTGTTACTTATGCAACCAGGAAAACAGCAAACTTCCCGTCTTAAATTATTAAAAGAAGCCCTCTTTTCTTTGCTCCATT
This sequence comes from Strix aluco, assembly GCF_031877795.1. Classification (NCBI taxonomy): domain Eukaryota; kingdom Metazoa; phylum Chordata; class Aves; order Strigiformes; family Strigidae; genus Strix; species Strix aluco. The sequence goes on along the minus strand of NC_133931.1, from coordinate 152,150,197 downwards.
TTGAACCTGTTAGGATAATTTTTTGTTGTTGTTGAGATTAATAGGCTTTTTGGACTCTGAAGGATGCTGCCTTTTGTGTATTTCAGACATGCTTTGTGCTTTCCAAACCACATTCAAGACCATTTGGCCTTTTTCTGCATTTGCAAGCCTAAAGACTTTCAGACTGTCTGGTCTGAAGTAAGAGTAGCAAACACTTATCTTGTGCATTTTTTAAAATTCCTTAAACTTAATGAGTAGCTCAAGATCTGTGAGCACAGAGAAGTGAGTAGCTTAGCAAGCGCCTTTTGCTTCTTTCTGCTCCAGCCTCTTACTGTTAAGAACATAAAGTCCTAGGTGTAACTTGAAGAAACCTCACTCTTCCCTCTTGGTTTCAGTTTTCTAATACGGTTATCGGTTGCTTTTCTTAATAGGTGCATCTGGTTTTGTTTTTTTTAAACTTTGCTCTTTCTGATTTACAGGCACGTATCTTATTGTAATAACAAAAAAGAAAAAAGTAGGTGAGATTTTCAGTCATGCAATCTGGAAAGCAACAGACTTTGACATCCTCTCCTACAAAAAGACCATGCTGCACTTAACTGATATTCAGGTAGGTGGATTGATTAGGGGAGTGTGGGGGAATGTTATGTTAATGTCCATTGCCACAGGACCTACTCTGAAACTATGAAAAATCCTTTCTAAGCTCTTTGAACTATACTTTTTTCTTTGATTTGTTCAGGCTACTATAATTGATGTAATATTTGGGATAGATGTATCTAAAGTTATGTCATTCAAGATAACAAACTCACATTGTGCAACTTAAAATATCATCCCTGGAGTTTGAGCTGCATATTGTGCATTTTTTCCAGTTTTAAGATGGTACACTCTTAACGTCTTTCTCACAGCTTTACTATTCTGATAGCTCCTACAATAAGCTGCCTTGCTGTCATCTCATTATCTGTCTTGCTTAATTTATGGGGTTGTTCAATTACATAATTACCCAGCAGGAAAGAATTGGTTTGGTTTTTTTTTTTGAGGGAGGGAAAGTATGAAGATTTTTTTAAAACAGATGAGTTGGTTGATAAAGAGTAGATAAGGGTGTCTAACCAGTGGAGCTGAAAGGGAATCTGATCCTCTTTCGGGAAAGGAATGAGGTTAATCAAAACTTGAACCAGAACACAGATCAGCTATTGGGGTAATCCTGACAGTAAATTATATCCTTTCTTTTATATCCTATATATCCTATCTTTCTTTCATTTTGTCTTATGTTTTTGACTGAATGGTTTTCAGGGAAGCTAATGGCTTTCTTTTTGCTTGAAGATGCTAATACTAGTTTAATATCAATAGCTATCTACCTCATAAGAATACTGTTCCCTGCAGAATTTGCTTGCAGTGTGCTAGTTGTAAGTTATCAGTGAACTGGTATCAAAATTACAATCTCATGTATGGTAATCTCTGGATGATGTCATGTGTTGCTAGAGCACTAGCAAAGTTCATCTCATCACTTCAAAAAGTAGTGGTATCTTACAAGAATAAGGTATTTTGGTAATAAACGAGAGCTGCTCAGACCTTTTTTCTCATCTCAACAGTTGCAGGACAATAAAGTATTTTTATCAATGCTTAATCATGTCTTAAGTGTGGATGGATTTTACTTCTCAACAACGTACGACCTAACACACACTCTGCAACGGTTAGCCAACACAAGCCCAGAATTCCAGGAAATGAGCCTTCTAGAGAGGGTAAGGGTTTAATTTTTCTTATTGTCTGTGTCTCGGACATTGTCAGTCAGTTCTGCATGGCTTAATGTTCTGCAGCTGATGTTTAAATTATGTTAAAACAAACTATCACAAACTAAAGGAAACTTTACATAAAGTTTAGGATGACATTGCTGAAATCCATGATCCCCTTACACTTGATCTTAAACCTTCTTTGTTTTTTTACAGTGAATTAGAATGCTAAGTGGTAGAAGATACTGTTAAAGCATTTATGGTCCTCTGATACACTAAAAATGGCTTTACTATTTTCATTGTTAATTTAAACTAGTGAAACAGATTTACATGTTGCTTAGATGCAAATCCTTATAATTGAACTAGCAAAAAATAGCACTGTGTTGCTAAACTGTGTAACTAGACTATATCTGTGATCTTTTCAATTGAGTTGTACTGGGGTAGTTCTCTGGAGTAAGAAGTCAACAGCAAGAGGTAAAAGGAGCAAGTGTACAAGGTATTCTGACTCAGATTACAGCTGAGTTTGCTTCATAGAAGGCTTAGAATAAGGGTGGAAGTTGCTGGTCTGTAATGCTTCAGTACACAAGTTTGTTCAGCACTGCAGCATTTCATCGAAACTGTTAGGGGTTGCAGCTGAGCATACTAGTCCACCCTTCCTTAAGTCTCATAGCTTGTGAGCAACATGTCGTTCTAGAAATCTGTTCCAATGTGATGTCAGACTTCTAGATCAGGCAGTTAGAAGTACTTTCTGCAGTCTGCTTTAAATGGAATTCTAAAAATCAAAATAAATGAAAGTTTTGCCTCTGATTTTAATATTGAACACTTAAAGTTGCAACAAGAAGGAACTAAGCAGGAAAATTAAGAGAAAGCGAGTCAGTTCTCTGACCTAGAATCAGAGGGGAAAAAAAAAACCAACCCCAAAGTGGAATAAATGGCACTTGACTTTGCATTCTTTTCCAGGATAATGTGGAACAGAACTGTGAGTTGGCCTTGGAATGTTGTATTCTGTCTAAACTACACCTATTCCTTATGTTTGAAGCATGAATTTAATATGTTTCTCCTGTCTTAAAGACAACAGAATCACGCAGCCAAATGCAATTTGAGCCTGAAATTCTATTGTGCTTCCAGAGTTCCAGAATCCTTAGTCTAGGAACTTACTATAGTGCAGCATAAGCAAGGTCTAAACTGCCTAGGCACTGAAATACTGAAACTTTGGAAGTCACTAGCACTTTTTCTTCCTTTGCCAAAGAGGTGACAGTGGAGTCACAAGATGTCTCATAGTTACCAAAACCAAGCTGGGGAAGCAGTACATGTCTTCCAAGATTTTAAAAAACCAACCAAACAAAAACCCAAACAAAAACCAAAAAAACCAAAAATTTAAAAATCAGTTTATAGTTGGGGACTATCTTGTGTTATCAAATACTGCTCTGGCAGTACTCTTGCCAGGGAGAGCATTGCTGACACGGAAGGATTTGTTTGCCTTAGAATTATGGCCCTTCAGAAGGTTGTTTGAAAGGCAAAGTACAATAAAAGGTGTCAGTTTCAAGCAAATTCAGATGTTAGATGGTTAAAACAATTTTAATGTAATTTCACACTCACGGGGTTGCAGTATAATGGCTTAATAAAAGGCTGGTGGCAATTTTGGGCATCTCCTGCTCACCTCTACAAGAGGAGCCTGGTCTGTGGTTGGTGTGTTGGTGTTTTGGTTTGATATTTGAGTTTGGATTTTTTTTAAACAGTACCAGTAGAAGGAAACAGCCCAATATAGGGGCACCAAAACATCATATCATGTTCTTTCACTAGTTCAAGATACTGTAAATAGGATTTGAACAGTTTCTGGCAGATAGTTGTATTTATTGTTTTCTATTAGACAAAGGACTGTTCCAACGCTGAGTTTGAATTAACCCTCATCATCAGTGATGTATTGTCTGCTTGCCTCATCTTAAAGCTGAGATTTATGCCATTTCCCCAGAGCCTGCACTACATTCTGCAGCAAATGTCGCTTTTGTGACTAATCTGGTAGCTTTCTGGAATGTGCTCAGCAACCTGCTCAAGACACTTTTGAGGTGAATTAGGAATAGGAAATATGCAAAGTTGAAGAGGACATTTATGCAGTGGAAAATAAATACTTTCATCTTTTAAACTACAAGTATTGCTTAACTTTCAATTCTCAGAACTGTTGATTATTGCATACAGGACTCCCTGCATTTTTACCTTCTGCCCATTTTAGGAGTGTTACTTTGGTACTGTTCTTACAATTTTGTGTAACTTCTTCAAGCCCTGTTTCCTTAGGGCAAACACTGGAATGTTCTTCTGATACTCCATCTTGGTTATTAATGGTTTAGCGTGCCTGAAGTGTCGAGCAACACCCTTAGAGACTGGAGAGAATTGTTCTTCTTTTAACTATTTTTAATTTATTTTTAGATTTCTAGTTGAGGATATGAAGGGTACTGATAAAAGAGGGGTGTTCCATCTCCATGTACAACCGTTCACCTAAACTTGTGTAATGCATGGATACTATGATATTGCCTTCATGTTGAGTTAAACAGAACTAACAGTCTTTAAAAGCATGTTGGTTTTTTTCTTGCTGCAGGCAGATCCACGGTTTGTATGGAATGGACATCTTCTTAGAGAATTTGCTGCTCAACCAGAGGTAAACACTTTGTAAGATTATATGAATAGAAGACGAATATACTTTTACTATAATATACAGTTTCCTGTAATTCTCTCTCGTATTTCAGACAGCCAAACTCTAGTATAACGTGGCTCTTCATCTTCTAGTACAGTGTTTAGCACACTAGTTTAGCACAGTGACAGTCTTCTGCTTTCAGATGTCCAACTTTATGTCGATGTCCTCAGTAGTACATAAAGTAAAGCTGAGTTTTGGAAATGTCTGCATTTGAAGATACTGTGCTGAGACTATGCTTATATAAACCAGAGGGGAAGTTACACTGCACAGCATATGCTTCTCAAGCTTTTTGAAGTTTAGCTACTTACTTATCTTTAGGTATAGGCAAGATTCAGCTTATCACTTTTTTTAAGACTGGCTAGCATCTTTCTCCACGAGTGCAGTTTAAATTCCATTTGCCAATTGAATAGGTCATAAAGCTGATAATTAAGAGTAAGGCTGACAGTTTATCGAGTGAAGACTAGCACAGTGTAACCTTTGAATTCATTAGTCCAGCAAATACAAGTGCATGACCGTGAGAGACAACTGTAGTACCTCCCCAGCCAGACTGATCTAAGCTTCTTCATGCTAGAGACTTCAGATGTGTGTTAAACTTCTCAAATTGTCTGCACTACAGCAACCTTTCTCTCTATTGGTACTTCTCACTTATTGAAGTGAATGACGCACTGCTTCTATTTCTGTCTCGGTAACCTGTGGAGATGTGCTCTTACATTAGACAGCACTGTTCCAAAAGTCTGGATTGTGCAGTGCTTCTGGAATGTGAAGATATGAATTGGCAAAGGGCTGTTGTGCATATTCCGGAGGCATATGACTGGGTATATGGTTTGGATAGTGCTGTGCAAACAAAGCTTGGGAAATGAGAGAGAGGCTGTGGTGGGAAAAGCAGAGAAAGCCAAGAGTGGCTGGTTAGTGAAAACAGACGTAGGAGGCAAAACACAGAAGTTAAAGAGAGAGATAACTGATATGTGAGGGGAAGCATGACCTAATATGGACTACAGGTGGCTTGCTATAGTAACAGTTTTAGGTAATGACATGTAGTATTGGAAAATTTTTAATTTTAAATTTTCTTGAAAGACCAAGTTATTCAGGAGTGGCAGGATGGGAAAAACCCTGGAACAAGCATTTTGAATGTTAATCACATAGAGGTATTCCTTACTGAAGCCCTTGTTAGTTCTGTCATCTCTGCTTACATCCTACTGTGGAGGTACAGCAAATACCATATCCAAAGGTTTGCAGTGTGTACTGCTTTATATCTGGCATATTTGTAGAAGAGTAAATGCCATGTATAGGAGGACAAAACAGCTTGGGTTTTGTTAAGGTCACTTAATTAGCATTTAGACTTTCATTTTTTCCCTGCTGCTAATAAGGGCTACATATGTTGCTGTTTTCCTTGAACTTTCTACTCAGAAAGATTTACTGCACCCTAAACAAAAAGTAAAGGACATGAAGTATGTAAAACTATCAAACTCCTAGACAAAGCATAGTCATTCACTTATCTTTTTTGGCTGCTAGTGTTTAATGTTTTTAACATGTAGTGTGTGTGTATTTCAGATCCATAGGTTTGCTACGCCAGTGATGCACGGATGTATCCTTTTATGTTGTACAGCTCAGTGCTGAATTTGGTAGTCTAACAGCAAAATGGTCGCTGATGAGGCTGCTCTATTGGCTACGCTGGCAACTATAACATAGAACACAATGTCAGAATTAACTTGTAGTTTGTTCAGATATGAGCATTACATATTGTTTGATAGCCCACTCATATGTTAACTCACTGGAATATCCTGCTTTTAAGGCTTTATTTAATTTTACAGGCATGATTTGCATAACAGTCTTTCAAAGGGTTTGAAGGAGAAGATCGACTATGGCAAATGCTCTTAGATCAGCCATAGTACTTTTTATTTTGCTATAAGGATACCTTCACTTAGCATTTACTTTGGATATAAAATAAGGGAGAATTTGACTTGAAGGAGAGCTTATGGATGTTCCTGTTGATGAATAAAAGGAAAAGGAGTTCTGCTGAAGGCTTCTGGAATGCTGCTTCTAGCCAGCTGCTTTTCCTGCACCAACGCTTTGGGTAACAGCCTCTTTAGAAAAGCAGTTGTGAGTTTATTTTTGAAAAGGGGTGTATAATGCTTTCTGGAGGCACTGTTTCTCATGCAGTGTGTGATTAACAGTAAGTCCCAGGTGCTCCTGGACTGGCAGCATGAAAAGGACTGGCAAGACTGGACAGAGAACTCATGCTGCGTATTCCTTAGTTCCTCCATTGCAAAGGCCCCTCAGGTGTGTGCAGGGAATGTCTTCCAGACTGGATCAGTTATTCTGGTAGGGCTGTTAGCAGCTGGCAGATCTCCAGTCCTCTTTTCCTGTGACTTTAATGGAAAATGTTGTGGGAGTAGGTGGAGAGGCAAGGAAAGATAGCAAAAGTGAACTGTCAAAACAACCCAGTCCTTATCCTGCAGGTCCTGGGTGGAAGAGTCTGGGTGGATTGCAATTAGCATTTGGCATACTGCAATTAACACCTTCCTCTGTCCTGTTTTCACTATATAAATAATTAACATAAGTAATGTATGTTTTACTGTAACTCTAATACTAACCAAACACCTTGGTGAACCCAGGAATTCAAAGCAACTGGATTTTTAGTGATGAAAATGCTAGGAAGAGCCCTAAGCAGAACTGTTACAGCACCACTAGCAGTTATTTCGAGAAAATCAAATATTCTCTCCCCCCCCACCCCATATAAACCTAAATATATTTTGTTCAACTCTCTGGACTAGGTTTCTAGTCTTGCAGTGATAAGAAATAATGGAGTACTTAGGTAACTGAGACTTTGACCAAATTAAGCTTCTTTAGAATCCTATTTTCTCAAAATTATAGCAGTTTTAATGCATGTTCATCAGTGACATTGCCTATAGCCTATCTTTTTGTGATGCGCATACTGATCTTATTATTAAGTTATTCTCTCAAGTTTAATGTTCAACTGTTACTGGTGTGAGAAATGTTTATGAATTTCTTTGAATGCGGCCACTTGATTCCTCGACGTTTTCTATTTCTTGATGCATAAAAATATCCTAATGAAATTTTGGGGCTTTTCCTTAGTGTTATTCATTAGTTATCACTATGCACTCTTGCTCTATTAATGGCAAGTGTTTTGACTGGCTGCTTGTTTCCAGAAGAAGCTGTTTCAGGGCTGGTGTACGCTACTATGTAAGAGGTAAAATAGCAAATTGATTTATTTTAAAAATAATGCAAAATACATCTATACATGTGACTTAAGAGTAACTGCTGTATAATGACTTGCACAAAAAAATGCTTATAGTAGTTTGTCTCAAGAGGTCCTTGCTCCAGAGAAAGTACTAGGAACCTGTATGATAAACTGAAGCATGTTCTAGGATTTATTAAAACTGACTCTTCTTTATTCCTCCTAGAGATAACAAAGTTTTGTAGAGGTTTTTAACACCTTACACATTTGCATTTAACTCCAATAAAAGCAGGGATAGCCCTTTTAGCCTAGCAGTAAATTCAACTAAGAGCATCATTGCTGCTGGCAGGGGAGCCCTGAATAGTGGTGTTCTCTAATTGTTTCAATTTAAAGTGAACAAGGAAATGGATTTAAATTACTTAGTCCTAATACACGTGCTTTTGAAGAAATGGGTCGGTTTCTACAGTACCATTGCTATTGAATTGTGAATATTTCAATGTCAAAGCACTCATATTATTTTGTATTAAACTACTCAATTTCTAGGGCTAGAAATATCAAAATGTGTTAAGCACAAGTGTGCTTCTTCAAGTTAAATTTGGTACAGATCATGTTAAACTTTTGCCAAAGGTTTAAATTTACTGTCTTTAGGCAGCTCTGTGGTATTTTCATGCTTTCTGTGAGCCCTTAGAAGGGAAGGGTAGGAAGCCCTTGCTGATAATGCTGTCACTGTTATGCAGCCTGTCTGAGCTGGTTAATGAGGCCCTTTTCTTACATAGGTATTGATTCAGAAGGACATGCTGCTAACTTTGTTGAAACTGAACAAATTGTGCATTACAAGGGGAGCAAGGCATCATTCGTTCAGGTAAGTCAATGTAAGGCTCACGGGCTTAAGATATATAGATAGATAGTTCTGTCTATGTTTCTAAATATAGATTGTATATAAGATGTGCATGCACACAAATAAACAAGCTAGTCTGCTTTATTTTTAAATGACAAGTGAGTTTGTAAGTTTTGTTGTTTAAAACTATTTCCATTCTTTTGCAGACCCGTGGATCAATTCCTTTTTTCTGGTCTCAGAGACCAAACCTCAAGTATAAACCAAAGCCACAGATCAGCAAGTCAGTAAATCATGTATGTGAGTGTTTGTTGTGTCTTGGGGTTTTAATATGTTCTGGGCTCATGTTTGTGTGATAGGGTTACAAACTGTAATCAGAAGAATAGAAATTGGCAATACTGGATTCAGCTTTATTTTTAAAAAGTAGTAGCAAGAAGCCTTGTACTCTTCCTTAAGGTGAGTTCAGAGCCTGAAAAAAATACAGACATCAATGGGGGTAGTTTCTCTTTGGCTCCTGTTTGCAGCAGTTTTAGTAGCTGCACAATACTCATTATCTGTGGCACGTTTCATAAGGAGAGCTGAATGGACTGGAGGGATGAAAGTAGAAATGTATTAGCACAATAGAGAACATCAAACACTTTCCTTGGTTATAAAACTACCTATGCGGTATCATCAAAAAGATGATTATAGAGATTTCTTGTAAATCAGACCTTAATAGTAGCATACATCTGTCAACACATTTCCTTTCTCTTCTAGATGGATGGCTTCCAAAGACATTTTGACTCGCAGATAATTAGCTATGGAAAGCAAATGATTGTCAACTTGGTATGCTTTCACTTGTTCTTCCTGAAAAAGCTGCTGTTCTTTCAAGTAGGATTTTGAGTAATACTGTCACTTTTTTAAACTTTATTCTTTTTTTTTCTCCCAGGTTAACCAAAAAGGTTCAGAGAAGCCTCTTGAGCAAACATTTGCGAAAATGGTAAACAGCATGGCAAATGGAATGGTCAGGTACATGTGAAGTGAAATGATATGTTCTGTGTTGAAAGTTAAGCATTGCCTCTGAGACCCACGGAGCGCTCAGTTCTTTGGGGGCCTTTACCAACTGTCTGCTCTGTTTGAGTTTTATTTTTATGAAGTAACTTGCATATGACCCAATGCCCCTACCTCAGAGCTTGTATTCTAAGTAGCAGTGAGACTGAAGCAAATACAGGACAAAGAGAGGAGACAGGCAGAATAAAAAGGGAGCTCAGAGGCAATGGTAGTGCCAGTATTGGAGAAATAGTGTGCTATGCGAACTGTGGAGATCTGCATTTTAGGAAAAAGAAATCATGCCCTGTAGAACTAGCTTCTGGCAAAAGGGCTTGTTACATTGCTAACTCAGTAAGGGAGTGCTGAGTGTGAGCAAAACAGTATTGAGATAAAGGAGGAAACGGTAAGGGGGACGTGTAATTTAAATGTCTGGACCTCAGTGTAACAATGGGCTGAGAGTGGAGAATGCACTTCAATCATAGGAGAAATTCTGTCTCTCTGTGGGAGTCTTGAGTGCAGTACACAATTTTGCAACCTGCCTGTGCTTTGCTTTCATGAACCTTCTAGAGGGTTCTAATTTCTAGCATCCAACTCCCACAGATCCTTACCTCCACCTTTTCCTTGAAACTGCTGTATAGTTTTCTTGCCACTCATGTATATCAGAGGACAAAAATCCTACTCATAAGCAAAAAGGCATCCTGTTTTAATACGGATGCACTTCTGTCTAAGCATAACTAAGGAATTACAGAGTATAATCAAGATGCCCTTATAAATCCTGACATACTTTGAATTTTCTCCAAGCTTTTTTTCTGCTTGTATGATGCCCTGCTGCTGCTTTCACCAGCATAGTTAATGCGTGTCTCACTTCTGTGTCCTTCTTTTACTACCTTAAGGGGCATGTTTGTGCATTATTGGTATGTGGGTATGGATTTTTCTTTTGTTAAAAAAGATCACTTTTAAGGTGAGCTCTTTCCTCACTCTCGCACCTAGGCTGGTATTGATACCAGCTGTACAAAGCTTGTGAAATTCTCTGCATCTTTGCTATAAAGTCATCCAGGGAAAGCCAAGATCTGTCAGGATGTATTTTAGTGATGCTTGTTGTTCTGTATATGTTAAAAAGTGGTCTTTGTCAGCCCCATTTTCTTAATGCTGCCAAAATATTTTTATTTTGTTATTCAGTTTTGATGGCGTTTACTTGCCAGAGTGACTTGAGTCTTCAGTGTATATATACCGTCTTTATGCAAATAGTCTTGAAAACTTGGCAAATAATAACTTTTGGATTATGAATACTTGAGGGAAGGAATGTAATGCCCTGTAATTCACAGCAAACATACATATAATGTTGAATCAAACACCACTCTCCCTCCTAGAGCGCTTCTTGCCAGAAATTAATTGACCAGTGAAATCTTTTTCCAAGTCAGTAGCTGTTTGATTTTCTCATGACAGAGTAGGTTAGCTGTTTAAACCTGTCTCACATTTCTAGAGAGGTATCAAGGGAATTATGCTGTGTGCCAGCAAAGAATGTTGCCTTTCAACACCTGTGTGTATTTCAAAGTGAACTGAAGTTCCCAATGCAGTTGCTTGGAAGAGAGGGGGGCAAAAGAAGCCTGGCAGGGGCAAAAAAATAGAGCTGAAATCAGATGCATAGCCCTTCTGTACTTCCTGAAGGAAAAATACTAGCCAGAACATAGAATGAGTAACTTGGAACTGCATGTGTGCTTCCCCAGACTAGTGGCATCTTGTAAAGAAATGTAAATGCTGTCACTATGCACACTAAGGGTGCAGCCTCAGGAAGATGACAGAGCACTGACAAAATCCACAGATATTTGCTGGAAGCCATCTCTCAAGAAAAACAAATCCTCTGTCACTACCTGTTCTATAGATCAGTCCTTCCCTGTGGGGTTTTGAGACCTTCGCTGCAGTATGTATGTAATCTGAAAAGATGCTTCTCTCTCTGAACAGATACATAGCATTTGACTTCCATAAAGAGTGCAGTCGGATGAGGTGGGATCGACTTCAGATTTTGATGGATCAACTAGCAGAACAGCAAGATGAGTTTAGGTAAGGGTCTGCAGTTCTTTTACTTCTATACTGTTAAAATGAGACCACTTTCTCATAGTTTCTGTTGTCTTGAGTTAAGGCACAGTAAAACAGGCCTGTCATCTTCTATAAAGAAGATGCATTCATATGCATTAGTATTTCCATATCTCTGATCTCTTGCTGATACCATGTGCAAGGTTAGAGACCTGGTGGAGGGTAAGATGTAGAGCCCTCCTTATGTTCCAATAAAATGGTTCTGAGAATCGTAGCCACCCTGCATGGTGACTCAAGAGCTGCCTTTATACCTTTGGGCAAAATGTTACACAAAGAAATGAGCATGCATGCAGCAGAAGCTGTTTAAAAAAAAAAAAGTCTCCTTAGGTGATATTTTTTTCATCCAATAGTAATTCCATGTGTTGTTGACAGCAAACTGTTCTGCTCTGTAGTGTCAAACACTTAGTGCTCCTTCCACAGGCACCTGCTCTCTTTTTAAGTGTTTTCTCTAACACACATTGATTGTGGCACCAAACCTGGCATTGATTGTTAGCCCTTGCTAACATAAGTAACCCACGAGAAAATAAATTCTCATTTTGTTTAGTCATATAAAAGTAGACTAAATGTCCAAAGCAATTTAAATCTTTTAGTCCCACAAGCATGTTTTAAGCACTTCCTGGTCTCTGCTGTTTGTAGGCATGTAGATTGTTAGGGAAACTGTTTACTTTGTTCTGCTTTTCTGATTGCCTCCTTCCTGTTCCTAAAGTCTTGTGCCTAAAGCACAAAGTAGATCAGCTAAAACATTGCAAAACTGGCAGTGGTATATTCTATCCTTAAAAAAAAAAAAAGTAATGAGGTGAGCTGCAGACTAGAATAGGAGTCTCATGAATGAAATCTCTTGCCTGGAATGAAGGCTATGGGAATAGTATAAATTAATCAGATGATAATGAATATTCTGTCCACCACCAAAAAAACCCAACACATGAGGTGCTGAAGAATAGATTGGCTTTGAGCATTTCAAATAAGGAGAAATAAGCATGTAGGTTTCCTATACAGCAAGGATCATTTATTCTTAGAATGAATGCTGAATCCCATAACTTGTTTACTGTCACCTGCCATTGGAGGCTTACAAAAGAAGCAGGTTTCCTTGAAATGAAGAAAAAGACCAAAAAACAAAAGGCCATGGGTGTCTAAAACAAGATACAAAAATGAAGGCTCTTCAAGATTAGGTTGGCTTTACCTTGCCTTGTTTTGTTTCATCTAGTGTGACTATTGCTTAAATAGGAACAGAAAAGTCTGAGTTCTGATATTCTTAGAAAATAGTTCTGCAACCCTGAGGGAGGTAAACAACTCTATTTTCTGCAGGTTAAATACTGTTGTGAAAGACCTGTCAGAAAGGAGAGCTGGCTTGATGGAGTTGGGGGTGGGGGGAGAGGTTGGTTGGGTTGGGGCAGGGGTTTTGTTTTTAATTTTTTTGGAGCAATTATAGGAGATGCAGCACTTAAACTATCTTACTAACTGGAAATGTCTACTCTTCAACTAATTATCCTAATATCTGTTCTACTCAAAGCTTGGTGGGAGAAGGGGGAAAATGAAGATTTCACAGGTGTTATTGTCTCCTTTAATCATACAGCAATGTAAAATATAGTTTAACAAAACTGGTTCTCCAAGAATGACAAAAATGCATCTTGTTAACACAAGGTTGATCAAAGTAAATTCATATGCTTTTAAGGATCTTGATTTTAGTATTCCATGACTCGAAGACTTTATAATCTTAAAATGCTGTACAGTAACAGTGGATCATATGCTAGTCCACATTCAGACTTCATAATTACATAATGCAGTAAATCTACAGAATATGATCTGTAAATCTTTAGGCAACTGGAAGTTTCATGCTGTGGCAGAAGGACAAGTATAGTTCTGTCCCATTCACATGTCCAGCTGGTAACTTGATTGGTATATTTGTTTTACCAGCTCAGTTACCAGAATACTTGCATGCAATTGAGTATTTAAAATGTTTGTTATCGATTACTAGAAACACCTGGTGTAGTTGATTAAAAAGGTGGAGGTAACAGTTAGCATATGCAGTTACAAGAAGGAACACCTGGTTCTCCCAGATGTTCACATAATAGAGAGAAGAGTAAGTGACAGTAGGAGATTTTCAGTAGTGGCCTTAAAGATGCGAATACCTTCCTGGAAGAAGTGTGCCTGACAGCTTATATGACTTTTTATGCAGTGGTGACTGGATTGAACCAGGTGACCAGGTATATACAAATCTGGTTAGTTCTGCTGTTACACTCTGCTAATGATCTTGATATCTGTGGAGCTAGGACCCTGTAATAACTGACCAAAAAAATGTAAGTCACTGATTTTGCACCAGAAGCTGCTCTTCCCAGTGGCATATAACTCAATATTGCTGGTTGGCTTTCTAAATTATAAAAGTGAATACAGCCCTGAGATTACTTAGTGTTCATATATTGATGCTGTTTTTCAGCATGGGAGAGGAAGAATTCAGGGAGGCATCAAAGTTCAAAAACATGGCTAAGAACTCTTCATGTGCTCACGACAACTGTGTCTTGGCTGTAGAATATTTACTTCTGAAAATGTGTGGTTTATATGGACTATTACCTATAAATACTTAGGTGGATTGTGTGTGTTAGTTATTTTCTAGTTGATTCCGATGGTAAGATTGTGACTCAGCAGGAAGGAATATTCCGCAGTAACTGCATGGACTGCCTTGATCGGACTAATGTGATTCAGAGCTTGTTAGCACGCCGATCTCTTCAAGCCCAGCTTCAGGTAAGTATTTCATTCTTGTTTAACAAGCTGGAAGAGGCTTTCTGTTTGGAATGGAAATGTAACTTTAATGCTATAGTAAGAGCTTGCATACTTGAGTTACTGTACTACTTACTTGAAATGCATTGACCAGATTTTAGTTTAATAAATTCAGCTTTTTCTGAAAGCAAATCCCAATTTTTCTAGCAAACTACTAGTGAGCCTCAATGTTTTTTGTTTTAGAGGCTAGGTGTTCTGCACGTTGGACAGAGAATTGAAGAGCAAGCAGACTTCGAGAAAATCTACAAAAATGGTAGGCTGTTTATGGAGTTAAAACAATCACATTTTTCCAAACAGAGTACATAACTTAATCTTTCTTAATGTTTTCCTCTTCACAGCATGGGCTGATAATGCTAATGCTTGTGCCAAACAATATGCTGGAACCGGTGCCTTAAAGACAGATTACACAAGGCAAGTCAGCCTTTCTTGTGAAGGTCTTCTGGGTTTTGGGGCATGTTTAGTATTTTCTTCAAGTCTTCATATCCAAGAAGGTTATTAATTTGAGGCTTAGGCCATTAATGAGTTTTGCAGTGGTTCAACTGGTAAAATGTCAGACTAAACTCTACAGAACACCCTTCTTTGCTGTGTTTATATGAAAGGAGAAAAGGCTATCTCGAAATAAAACTAAGAAACATGCCTCTTCAAGGCACATTTATATTGTGGGACAGAGGAATGTCATCTTACTTTCAAATTTTTTTACAAGTATGTGTGGTAATAATGCAGAGGCAGCACTAGATAAATGTATTTACATGCAGATATTTATTATAGTACACATTTGAACAATGAAAGAACTATAAATTTGAAATTATCTTCCTGAATTTTTAAATATTTTTCAAAACTTCTTTTTGCAGAACTGGGAAGAGAACTCAGTGGGGCTTAATAATGGATGGCTGGAACTCATTAATACGTTACTACAAAAATAACTTCTCTGATGGATTTAGACAAGTAAGTTAGGCTTTTGACTGTGGGGGAAATGTATTTGATAAATGTTGCTGTGCATTTTAACTCTTGCTTTCCCATTCTCTTCCAGGATGCGATTGATCTTTTTCTTGGAAATTATTCAGTGGATGAAGTAGAACCTGCTAGTCCTCTACATGTCAAAAAAGATTGGAAGTTCTTAGCTGTAAGTATGGAGACTTCTTTCATGATTGGAGAAACACATACAGCCTTTTAGTCACTTGCTTCATATGACTAAGCAGAACATGTCTATTTAGTAATGAAGCATCCCTATA
Organism: Strix aluco; assembly: GCF_031877795.1. Classification (NCBI taxonomy): domain Eukaryota; kingdom Metazoa; phylum Chordata; class Aves; order Strigiformes; family Strigidae; genus Strix; species Strix aluco. The sequence goes on along the minus strand of NC_133931.1, from coordinate 152,134,641 downwards.
ATCTGGTTATGTTTCTATGATACCTGCTTATAGGCCTAAACCCAGACTGTTCCCTTGACAGAAAATGGAGTGTCCTTGAGGTATTGAAAAAACTGCTGCTTGCTTTTTTCTCAATCTGCTTCATCAAGTAGAAAGGGAGAATTCTGCTAGTCACCATCAATGACTGTTTCCTTCTGCAGAAAGAAGCTTGTGAAGATCTCTTCTCATACTTCATGCAGAAGCATAGACTGTAACACCAAAAAAACCTTTTTTTTTTCTCTCCTCCCCTTTCTATTTTGTGAAATGGGATTCAGGGATATCACGGGTTTAATGGCTGGTGTTTTTTTTTTTTTAAAAAAACCCACAAACCTCAACCTCTCTTTTAATAGAGAGAAAGTGTACTTTAATTCTTATCCTAGTTATTGAACACAGTCTTCCAGATCTTGGAGCTATCCAAAATTTTATTTGTACCTGACAGCAGGTGAATCGGGAATTAAAGCAACTTCATTGCAAAGCAAGTAAATAGCTTTGCAGTACAGCCTATCTTAAATGAAATTAAGGATATATATGTTGCTATATCAAGTGATTATTCTTTTTCTTTCCCCAGTTGCCTATTATTATGGTGGTTGCTTTCTCCATGTGCATTATTTGTTTGCTAATGGCTGGTAAGTCACTATTGAGTTTAATTTCACAAAATTAGCTTGCTTGTGTGTGGACTTTCTATAAATGGTTACCAGAAACTATTCAGTATAAAATTGCTTCTCAGTCACACTAAAAGGTGTTTGAGTACAGCTCTGGAGATTGAGGGTTAGCACTATATCATTCATGTGGAAAAACCTGAGCTACTGTAGAAAACAACATGAAAGCTTCTGTAGAAGTCACTTAGGGGCAGTTAATTGCCCCCAGATTTAGTTGTACCTGAGTAGACATCTAGCTTTATTACAGGCGGGATAAATACCCAGAAGAATACACACCTGATTTTGGGCAGAAAGACAGTTCAGGAAAGTCAGATGTAGGCATAAGCCTGTTCTGATTGATGTCCCCCTAATCTAAAATCTGTGTTAGGAGTTGTGAAATTTTTTCCCTTCTGTCTGCCTTGAATTTTTTAACATTAGTGCCATTAGAGTTCTTGACTCTGACTTCTGTGGTTGTCTGTTCAAAGTTTTCCAAGAGGTGTGTGGCAAACAGTTTCCCTAGATAAGGGAATAGAAAAAAAGACCCCAGTAGCCATGGAGGACTTCTAACTTCATCGGAAAGCAGATCTCTGAGGGAGGGCTTGAAATGTTTTCATTTTGTACTAAAACCCCCTCTCTCTGGTAATTGGAGATAACGAACTAAAATGTTTGCCTGACTCTTTAACAGGTGATACATGGACTGAGACACTGGCCTACGTGCTTTTCTGGGGAAGTGCAAGCTTTGGAACTTTCGCCATCATCCTTTACAATGGCAAGGATTTTGTAGATGCACCCAAGCTGGTCCAGAAAGAGAAGATGGACTGAATTTGTGTGTGTGGAAAGCGGCTTGGTACTGAGGATTCCTCAAGCCACACCTGGAGTCTCTACTGACCTGCTTTCCACACAGAATAGTGGTCTTTTTAACATTCTTCCTTGGCAGCATGGGGGGGGGGGGGGGAGAAAATCCTGTCCTTTGGTGATGGTAGCTTTCAACTGAGACCTGACAGGACAGTCTTAGTTGCAGTGGTCTTTGGAATATTGCATTAGTGGAGGGGGCTCCACTCTTACTGAGGTAATGCAAAGATGAAAGCCAGCTTTTTGGTGTCTGGAATGTTTTAGGGCGTAAGTGGACTGCTTAAGCTCATAGTCCACCTGGGCTGTGTCAGCTGAATCTTTGGTCTGGCTTGACAGGAGAGTGCTCTGATGCTGTTCATGTGTCAAAAAACCCAGATGTTGAAGCATTTAATAATGGAGGCTAACCATAGTCTCTGAACAAATATGGCTTCATACCAATAAAAAGTCTAGTTCTAAGACAGCTGGATTATATTTGTTGTGATAAAGTCCATGTTAAGGAGTCCTTCGTGCATATTTGTGTGTGGATTCTTTTCACTAAATAGAAAAGATTTTTGAATCTAATGCTCTTCTAAAATGAGCTTTTTGTCCTGTCTTGTTTATCTAGGACTGATGCAATATTCTACTAGTCATTGTTTGGGTGAAAGGACAGTGTAATTGGATGTTCCTGAAGTTGCAAATGTCTTGCACTGTTTCAATACTACAGTCTCCAGATGATAACTGATTAGTTAGCGAGTTAAAATAATAGAGTTTTCTTTCTAAAGATGTAAATTAAATCAAAGAATGTAAAAATCCTTTGCAGTGTTTATTGAACCTTCCTTATGCTAAAGGTCCAAAGTACTCCATTACTTTAAGAATGGGTCACAATGTAAAAGGTGAACTTCATACTGTTTTGCTAGTCAGCTGCTTCTGTTCTTGATTATGTTGAAATAATTTATGAAAGAAAGAATAACAGCCTGAGGAGAAAGTGTTTAGTCTAAACTCCATGTTTGCACTTGGGAGCAGCAGCTTGCTTTTCATGCATGATACTGTAACACACTCTTTAAAAAAAGAGGAAAAAAAACCTACGGAATAATTTGTGCTGGTTAATACTAAATGTGTGTCTTTAAATTTAGTGCTTCCAAGCTGTATAAAAATAAGTAATCCTAATCGAGGACCAATTTTAAACTATTTTGTCACTTATTTTATATGGTTTGTTCAAAACCAGACATGGAATTTGCTTAAGGCGCTGTGCATTGTTTAATATTTCCTGTAAGTACAGCTGTATATTCAGAGTGTGAGTATAAAATTTAAATAGGGGGGGAAGGGAGAAACATGTAGAATACTAGCACAGTTGTCACTATTGAAGCTAGAACACAAAACACTGATACTCTAGTGTTTCCTTGTGTTATGACTGAAAATATGTACAGATTTTTGCAACTGTTAACTGTTCATTTTAACCTTGAATGTTTCTGGAGGCCTCTCTGGGTTTTGTGTAAACATAACCTGTTCATAAGCACTAGTACTTGCAAAGTATCTGTTTGCTTCTAGATGCTGTAATGGAAATACCAGTTGATGGTTAACTGGAAAATCCTGTAACTTAAAATTTTCAAAGGTGAACTCCATTATGGGCACAAACTATAAGAACATCATAGACTCGGTATTGGAAAGCAACGTTTTTGATGGCTCACTGGCAGGTGGCGTTTGAAACTCAGTTTGGTTGTTTTTCATCTTTGAAGTACTTGTTGCAGCAATGACAAACTTGAATTGCTAATATAAAAGGCTTGCAAGTCATAGAATAATGTAGATTTTAGAAGTTGGAAGGCACCTGTATTTCAGTGCTTTGCAAAGAGTCTGTATTTCTAAAATCACAAATGGTGTACTCATAAATGACAATAAAATGTTCAACTTTTCTAGATACGTCAGTGGTGCATTTTGTGCTTGAAGCGGAATGTTCCCAGATTGTTCCTTAGAAACTGTTTCTTACCAGAAGGATGTTTCAGTTTGGTCTCTGCTCATTGCATGTGAAGATCTTGCTGTTCTGTGCTTAAACACTGATGATCTTGCACTGTACCCCAGGTCAGAGTTTGCATTAGCATCGCAGTCCAGTCTTTGCTGCCGTGGCTGGGTCTGGGTCTAAGAACTACTCTGGCTGGATTTCTCTGATGCTTAATCCTAAGTGTCACATCTGCTCACAAGACTGCTCCAGGGGTTTTTGACCACAGCAATAGGTGCTTGGGGTGAAAATTCAAGTTGTCGTCTCCCTTTTCTTCCCTTACTGCAGGCACACATCAGCTTTCTTTTTTGGGGGATTTTTTTGTTGTTGTTTTGTGGTATGTTAGGCTGTTACAGTGGCCCATCTCAAACTGAAACACAAAATGCACTTGCCCAAATGCCCAGGCTCTGAGCTGTGTCTTTCTGCATCACTGATGAAATAGGTATTTGAAGAGCCGAGTGTGTATTTTGAACTGATTGGGCTTTGCTGGGTGAGTAGATTCCCACACACAGACAAGATTATTGCTATGAAGCTGTAATTTTTTTAAAAACATGCATTCTTCAAAGGTTATACTCATCTGGGGGGGATTTATTTGGATTTTTTTGAAGCTCAGCGCAGGTTTAAAATTAAATGCTTCAGAAAATACGTGATTGTTTTTCTCTTAAAATCTAAGACAACCCTAGCAGTGAAATTTTCCGGAAAGCTTGGCTTTCACTGACCACGGTGGGGCCGAGTTACTCGTTTCCCTAAGCGCGGACTTCCCCCTTTAAGCGAGGCTTCCTCCTCCGCCCGGGGCTAGGCGCTGCCCCGCGCATGCGCCGCCCCCCCCCCCCCCCGCGCCTGCACCGGGAGGCGCTGGCACCGCCCCTTCCGCCCCGCGCGCGGCGGCGCTTCCGCCCATTCATCGCTCCCGAGGGCGGCCGCTTCCTGGCGCCAGAGGCGGCGCGGCCCGCTCGGAGCAGCCTCCGCACCCCCGCGCCCGGGGCCTGCCCGCCGAGGGGCTCCGCTCCCCTCCGCTCCGCTCCTCTGCCCGCGGGGCGGCCGCCGCTCCCTGCCCGAGGCCCCCCGGCCGCAGCGCCGGCCTCCCGCCGCCATGAAGCTCGTCAGGTGAGCGGATGGAGGCGGATTGGCGGCGCTGGGCCGCGGCGGCGGCAGGGAGAGCCCGCGCGCCCAACGTCCGCCCGCGCGCCCGACGGCCGCCTCGCCGGCCCCTTCCCCCGCCCTACTGCCGGCCCTCGGGGCGGGCGGCTGCCCCGATGGCGGCGGCGGGACTCCCGCCGGGCCGGGCCGGGCCGCGGCGTCTGGTGGCGGCGGGGGCGCTGCTCTCCCGTGCCGCTGCCACAGCCATGGGCTGGCGGCCTGGCACAGCTGTGCGGCCCGGGGCTCCTGGAGAGGGGCCTGCGCAGGTTGCTCGGCAAAACCACCCTTTTTTGGGGGGGAGGAAAGCCCCAGATTTGGTTAGAATCGCCTCCCTGAGATAGTAACAAGTTTTAAAATGTTCCTTTATTTGTACAATAACGGGCATTTCTCCTGGAAGTGGGATGCTGGATTCCACAGGGTGTCAGTGGAGTGTCCCAGCTCGCGGTGGTTGGGGTGGGACGGGGGCTTTGTTCGGGGCTTTGTATCTTGCTCTCCTGTGTGGTGCCTTATTAAACATCTTCAGCAGAATCCGTGAGTGCTGGGAATGCTGCTTTTGGAAGCTCGGGATGTGCATATTGGTTTTCTGTAGGAGGCTGTTAAACGTGTCAGGCTTTATGTGGGAGTGAACGATTCTTTTTTTTAAATTCCTAGGTTTCTAATGAAGCTGAGCCATGAGACTGTGACCATCGAACTGAAGAACGGGACGCAGGTGCACGGGACTATCACAGGTATGGCGGGATGGGAGACCGCCGCAAAGTATCGCCGGTTACCTTTCTGCTGGCAGCCATGGTTTGGACTTGAGCTTCTCTGGTTTGTGCTCCCTCTTGTGGGCATCTTCTCTGTAAGATGCAGGAGATGTTCTTTTTAATTCGCGTCTTTATGTGCAAGCATGAGGTGTGTTTGCTACAGAAGAGTCTGGACACTGGCAGAAGTTGCTGGGAACAGAGGGCAGAGCTGTGACCAGCAGCTTTCCGTAGGCAACCACGAAAATAGAAATTGGAAATTTCAGTCCGTCACGGATTGTCTTTGACATAGTAGTGGGTGAGTTCACCTGTGGTCAAACTTAACGCTATTGTATCTAATTTGTAATAGGCTTCCTGTTTATAAGGTGCTGCTGGGAGGCAGTAAATTCACTGTAGTCTTGGGGGCCTCTGAGCCTGACCGCAGGCTTTGCTTACAAACAAGCTTGGGGGTGAAGGAAATAAACTTTTCCAAACCGTTGGCAAAGCTGGCGTAAGCGTGGTATTCTCTTAGAATTTCAGCAGCATGGTAGTGTTGGTGGGGTAGTTTTACTGCTGTATCAAACTGCTAGTGGGTATACAGCTCAGTTTTTAGAAGGTGTTTCAGTCCATCTGAGTTTTGTTTGTTAAATTGCCATAAGCAATAAAAATGTTACAACTGAATCGCCAGAAGAGGGACTTCTGTTTTTCATGGTAGCACAGATAAATGGGAAAAGTGCTGATATGCTCTTAAATTGGTTAAATTTTACGTGTAGGCCATTTTAATCTAAAAAGAATTACTTCTGTTGAGCGTGTTTCTGCTCTGTTTAAGGTGAACTTATATGGAAATGCATCTTTGCATATATTTGCGTTGATTTCATGAAATGAGTTTGAAAACACATAGCTTGATGGGGGATATGGGGCAAAAAAGGATTCCTGGCGTTGGGAATCTGATCCCCTGCTGTTGGCAAAGGTCTGTCATACAAGTTTGTGGGTGTTACTGTCTAGCAGGGGCTTCTTTGTGTCACTGAACTGAAAGTTGTAGGAAAGGCCTTTATGGTTTGTTATGTGTTTCTCATATGTATTGAAAAATGTGCAGACAATTTTCTCTGCTTTAATAATACCAGTGAGGGCTACTGTTCTGAGAGCGTGCATGTTAGCATTCCTTCAGAGGCCATCCGGTGTGAGGTGGGGCACATCGTATTTAATGAAGCTGATGAACGTGCTTGATTTCCTTCCCTTCCCTCACCCCAGGCTGCTTTTAGAAGCTCTTCTGCCCAGACACTGTTAAAAGAATAAAAATCAAACTTGGCAGAGGGGATTGCTTAGGCGCTGTTTTGGCCAGTAGCAATCTGCTGAGATTTGGCAAAGTTTGACACTGGCATTATTTTGCAGCCAGATCCATCAGCTTTGATTAGACCTGAAGGCACCACCCTGGTGTCTGATTGCACACGGTCTGTTGAACCCAGCTGGGTAGGAAGCAAACAAGCTGCTTCGCTCCTGACCTCTGTGCTCTTGCAGGCTTAAATGTTGCACAAAGTCTCTCTCATCTTCTGCTAAGGATCTGTAAGCACTTGGATTGCAATCCCGTATTTCTGAAATGACAATCTGCCCTTCACACTGATGCCTGAACACAACTGCTGTGCTGCCTGCAAATCGTAGGTTCTCCTCTTCCTCTCGGGGTGTGGGTTGGCCGGGGCAGGCTTGCTGCAGGGGCAGGCTGCACGGGCTGCGTACCTCATAAACCAGGGGCAGGTCAGGGGGAGTGCAGGTGCCGGAGAGCTGGGTAAAATCTGGAAGGGGAGAGGACAGAAAATGTATGGAGTAAGCACAGCACAGTGGTTCTTCTGGTTCTGGCCTGCCACTTGCATTATTTACCGTGGTAAGACATCTTACAGTTTGTCTTTCTGTCTTTGTGAAAGGAGACAATAATTATTTTTACCACAAAGGGTTGTTTGTACAGAAGTTTGAACACACTAAAAATGTTGCTCCTGTGGGTGCCCTGTCACTGAATTAGCTGCTCTTTGTAAACTACAAGTTCTGCCTTTTGCCTACATTTCAGGTTTATGCATAGCCCTGCATAGTGGACACAGTACTGATCCCATACAGTTCTTACATACTGGCTGTTCGCGGAATTTGTAACCACAGTGACTGTTCCCTACAGCAGTGGGTTTTACATACTTTCACAGAAGGTGTCACACTAGTACTAGATGTATTTTATCAGAAAATAAATGCTGCTTTGGGGGTTGGATTTTTCTAAGGCCTGCAGAAAGAGGAAATGATCGAGTTATTTTTCCTCCTCAAAGGTGTGTTTTGCTTCTTATTAAAGAAGTAAAAAGACTAGTATTAGATGTCTGTAATACCGGGCAGTTTATTTGTTGTTCAAAAGAGTTGTTTTGATCATTTACAAAATTGCTATTGCCAGGACCTAGATGAAGATCTCTAGCAATGAGGTGTTAAAGGCAGCAACTGATAAATAAGCATAACTTAAGAGAAAAAGACACTTAGTTTCTTTTAGTTAGAGGCTGAGTTAATGACTGGCAAAGCAGGTGTTAATGAACAGGATAAATCTAAAAGTATGTGCATACTTAACAGCCAACAAGGGACCATCCCTGAAATGAGGCTTGTGTTGTTTCAGGAGTGGATGTCAGTATGAACACGCATCTCAAAGCAGTGAAAATGACACTGAAGAACAGAGAACCTGTACAGCTGGAGACGCTGAGCATTCGAGGGAATAACATCCGATACTTCATTCTGCCGGACAGTTTGCCTCTGGATACTTTGCTAGTGGATGTTGAACCAAAAGTCAAATCCAAGAAAAGAGAAGCAGGTTAGTTTGTGCTTTCCCAGTCTGCGTCTGTTCTGCTTTTGTATGCATTTTAGGGTTCTGAATCTGAAGACATCGGATTTGAGTATCTTAGTATCTTCATTTGGCAGCAAGTTCTTTCATTTTTGAGGGTTTGACACTGAACTGGCCAAGTCTGCCTTGCCCACCTTCTTAGCATCTCTAGAGCTTTCTTTCGTGTGACATGCATATGGCTTTTCATACATTTGTTTTTAAAAGTCAGTGTTTTTAAGCTTGAGTAAGTAAGCAAGCTTAACCTATCACAGGCTCAGAGTTGACACTGGAGAGATTTACATTTCCTCTTCTCCGAGTGTCTGGGGAACTTCACGTGGCCTGGTAAGAAAGTTCAGAACAGCCTCTTGAACAGTGCTGAATGCTTTGCTGAAATCTCACTTGGTAGTGGATAAAAATGATCTGTCAGAGAATGGAATTTGAGAGACTTCAGAATCTGAGGGAGTGTAGGCTGTATTTCAATGAGCTTTGGCTCCCAGTAGTGTTCCACTCTCTGCTCTTCCTGGAACTGTTTTCAAAAGGCTGTTGAACAAAACCCTTTTCCCTAGAAGCCTAACAGTATAGAGAATAATTCAATTTTAATCCACACTACTAAGATTAATATCCAGTAAACCCCAGAAAATCTGTAGGTTGTCTTCAGGCAGTGTATGTTTTGCCCAGCAGTTAATCTGTACGTTTTTGAAATAATAAGTTGTAAGTGAAAGCTAATTGTGCTCATAAATAGTCGTACCATTTCTCTTGTAATTAGTGTATTTGGATCTGCGGTCTTTGATCCATGTGTATGTTATGAGTTGGTGTGCTTACCTTAGTGAGAAGGTGTAAGGAACCCTCAGGCGTGTGCATCACCAAGTGCAAGTGGTATGGCTGCTGTCTTTGTAGAAGAATAAGGATAAAGCCTCTGGAAGTGTTTTGCTCCTCTCATGTCCATAAAAAATACTCTGACCACATAGAGAAATGAGTGTGGTTGGGTTGCTTTTTTGTCTGAACCTCACGATGTGATGTGAACAAGAACGTCACTATTTCTTCTTAACTTGAAAGAAATAAGGGGAGCTGTGATGGTGCTGTTTACCTGGTTTAATACTCCCTGCATCTTCAGCGTGCTGAAGCATTCAGGACTCTCAGACCTCCGCTGTGCTGTGCTTTGCCTTGATCTCTAAATGCCTTCGGGCTTCAGAGACGTGTAACATCTGGCCTTGGCAAGTGAAGTGTCAGTGGCAGCAGGAGCTGGCTGAGAGATGTAGGTGGCACGTATGCCTTGGGGCCCAGTGTGCCGGCACTTAGGCAGCGCCACTGTCTGCAGGTGCACGTAGGTGCAGTAATGATTTAGTCAGGCATTGATGCTTCCGTGCATTTTCCAGAGTCAGTCTGTTACCAGCAAAACAAATGACACCTTGCTTCTCACAGATCTGTCCTGTGCCCCTGCTCTTTCTGTCTTTGCTGCACTCCTAACCTATAGACTGTCAGATGGAACAGAGTAATTGTTACAGCCTTGAATGTGGACACTAGTGTGTGTCTCATACCCAGCCACCCACTTCCACAGAATTTTAAGTATCTTTTTGAGCCCTACACCAACAAACTTGCTTGAAAATTAACCCGTAATTTCAAAAGTTTATAGGGTGGCCTTGTAGCCTGATGGGACAGGTTGTGTTTCATCAGGAAAAGGGTGAAACGACATGTTATCACCATATGGATCATATCACCTCCAGCAGGCGCTTGCAGGCTGAATTTCTGTGATTCCGCCTTCCCTTTACCGTTAAATACCGGTATGTAAAAGTAGAAGCACACAGCCAAGCCCTTGGCCCGAGAATCATGTCTGAAATTGGCAGAGGCATCACTGAAAACAGTAGGAACTGTTTGGTGGTAGGATCCTTTCACACGGTGCCCGAGAAAGACCGAGCTTGGGAATCTCACAGCGTGTTGCAATTTCCCTTTAGCAGAGTGCTTTATAAACCACAGTGCCAGCTGTGGCAAAAAAAAATTAATATTTTCCACTGTAATGAATAGTAATAAAATACTCTTGTCCTGCATATGCTTTTTCTGATGCCTGAAAAGCTAGATTTTGTCAAAAAAAAGAGGAGGAGTCGTAGCTCTCTGTCAGACTTACCCCAACATTTAGGAGCAGCCAACTGTTAATCCCGTTGTTTTCTGCGGTGATGCCAAAGACAGACAGACAGTAGTCTGTGGCAGCTGTATACTGAAAAACCTAACACAAATGGTGAAAATATTGTCTGAACCCTACTGAGCATTAACAGACTTAATACCTGACCTAATGTCTTATCACAGGGAAGCAGTATGTTGTTTATGCCTGATAGAGAATGTTTTAATCAAAATGAAAGTATTCCTGTCTCTCACTTGATTTGTCTTTTTTGTTTCATCTGCTAAGTTGCTGGAAGAGGCCGCGGCAGAGGCCGTGGCAGAGGCCGAGGTCGTGGAAGAGGAAGAGGGGGCCCAAGACGATAACTTCTCACCATGCAACTGTTACCAAATTCTGGGCGATTTTGGATTTTTTTTTGTACAGGTCTTGTTTATGGTATCCATTTTTAATAAACCGAAATGTGAGAAAGTTGTCTTTCCTTTGTTAGTTGAGTCGGGGGAGGAAGGCATGTCCTGTTGCTGAGGCTGTTGCAGACTACATGTGTCTTGTTGGTGTTGGTTGTCACTGTCAAGATTTCACCCGTCCCTGCGGGCTGAACACCTGCCTCTTGCTTTTTGCCCTAGAGAGACTTGTGTTGGTCTGCTTTAACAATGTTTGCGTGAAACAAACCCCTCTTTCATCAGGCACTTGGCATCTTCTGATGGGTACCTAGTTAAGACACTGTATTAAGAACCCGCATCCCCTGAGGGTGTCTCTAATGTTGTTCTGCAGAGGGACTGCTTTAAAGTTCATAGATGCAATTTTACTGTTTCCTATTACATGAAGCTTACAATTTAAATACGTTGCTTTCTTTATACAATGTTCGCATAGGGAAATGAAGCAGTTCTGTGGAACTGCTGGATTGTTACATCTCGCGATTAAAGAATACCTGGATATGAACTTTGTCGCAGCTAATTACATGACATACTTGTGTTTGGGTGGGGCTTGTAAAGCAGCTTTATCACAGATTTCTTCTAGTGTCCTTAAAGTGCATCCCTAGAAAACACGAAGTACAGCACAGTGCACGATTACATACTGGAATTGGAAGTTTACTTCTGGAGGTGAGAGAACTGCAGCTCGTATATGTGTGTGTGCATGTATATATAGATATATATATATATAAATCCCGCTTTGCTGGACACTATAAAAGCAGCAGTGCGGGCCACGTTTATCTCAAATACCATCCTACCGCCTTTTCCCTCGTAGGAAAGGGATTCTCACATTTGCGCCGCAAGGCCTCAGTGGTTTCACCTGTTGAAATACAGATGTCATTTCAAATCACGTGCATGCCTAAGCTTGGCTTTCTTCAATGGTGAGGGTATTTGCCAGTACTTCAGTGCAGGAAGATGCTGGAGTTGTTTGTGTTTCCACATAGGCAGTGCTATAACAAAAATTACCTAAGGCTGTGTGGTGGGTTGATACGCTGGTTAATTGGTGCTAGCTAGCATTTTGTGAGCTGCTCTTCTGTTTTTCCCTCTCTTACAGAGGCCATTTTAAAGCTTCATCTTGTTACAGAGGAGCTTTTTGTTTTTTTCCAACCCACTGTGGAACCTCCTAAGAGCACTTTTTGGTCAATAGAGCACCCACGATTCTCAACTCTATAAATAACTGCTACAAATAATGGTTGCTGCTGTCTTCCAGAAGTGCCCAGTCGCTGATGATGGGGGTAAGGTCTTCCCAAATGCAGCTGTCGGCGTTCATGCAACGGTTGGAACGCTTTCCCTCTTCAGTCTCTTCCTTATAAAAGTTACTAGTGCCCCCAGGGGTATGCACATGGTGGATGCTGCCACCAGCAGCCCGATCACGGCCAGGGCGTAGCCTGGGTAATCCTTTGTCACCAGCTGCCCCTGCAAGGGAGAGAAGAAGCTGTGGGTCTGGGGGCCCTGGAGGCAGGTCTGGCACAGCTGCACGCAGGTGCCTGAAGAGGACAGTGCCCAGGAGCACTTGCTGCTGGAGCAGCCCCTGACTGTCCTTCGTGTCTTCTGTGTCCGACCATACAAGCTTAAAATTGACAATAAGAACAGAGCTGCTGACAAAAATACAGGGGAAAACTGCTGCAGGCTTTGGTAAAGAGCAGATTTTGGCTTGATCCAGGTTTCTTAATGAGGTGGCTCAGCCCTGACCTCTGTCAGGCCTCTCTGTTCCTCCCCCAGAGCCTGGGGGCTCACGCTGACACAGGCCAGGCCCACCACGGCTCCCAAATCAGCAATGACATGAAAACATGTAATTTGTTTCTGTGTGCTAGGAATGTTTCCACAAAAGGTTATGAAACCTGTGACTACTTATCCAATAATAATTTCTCTGTGATAAATACACAGTTCAGCATTCATACAGAAGTGTTTTGGCCATGAAGAAAAATGTATATGGAAATTATGAAAATTATTTATTCCAGCAGCAGCTCAGTTCTGTTAAAATACCACTAATTTTGTTCAAAATACTACGCTTTGAAAATAATTTTTCTGCTTAAAGTGTATTTTCTAAGATGATATTTGGGTCTTCAACATGAATAAAATTTTACTCTTTGAAGGGGTCAATTAAGAATCGTAGAGGAAAATTACTCCCTTTCACAAAACCATTGCATCGTTGTCACTAGTTTTACCTTCCCACAAAATTAAGGGATGGCCCCAACTCCAGCTGCAGTTTTGTGGAACAATGTAGTTAGGAAGGAGGGCTGTATCCTTGCAGGAATTAAGGAAAGTTTAAAAAAAAAAAACCCAAACCAAAACTCTTTTACCTGTGTGGCATCCCATGCTTGGTATTGCAGTGTTCCTGTGAGGATATAGTCGGTGAGGTAAAATATAAATAAGCTTATAATTAGCAAAGGACTAGCAAAAGCCCACATAACTTTCCAGTACCAGTTTGGCTTGCGTCCAATCATGGTGTGAAGATCTTTCTCAAACCTGTTTTTAAAAAAAAAAAGATGTATTTTTGAGAACAGCTGCATATGTTCAGTCGATACCTTGATCTGAGTTACTTCAAAACCACCTCTAGAATTAAATATGTGAGATGGGAAAGGGGAGTACAGTTGACCAGAAGAGTAATGAGCAGAGAGGTTTTGTCTGAAGAACTGGCTCACCAGGATCATATAGTGAGGGTGAAAAGAGAGCAGGGCTTCTGAGAGGATCCCAAACTGCAGAAGAGGAGCGGGGGGAACCCAAAACTAAACTAGATGCAGCAGGAAAAGTCCCAGCGAAATTCTGCCTGGAGCACAAGTTCAGACTTACTGGTGTGAGGTTATGGAGAAAAGCAATAATGCTTAAGTACTGTGGAAAAAACACTCCTTGGTTTTGTGTAGTTGAGTTGTTCTCATTGCTGCTATTTGACTGTCTTTGATGTACTGATGCTGGGGATGGCACCTAAAATCACGCAGGAAACCTGGATCCGACTTGAAGGCTTTGAACTCCTCACCAAGGACATAACACCCGTGTACATGTACATGTATTGTGCTAGCAGACTAACAAAGCAAAAACTACAGCCTTCCTTTAGGTGCCCTGAGCGCAAACACCTCTGCTGTTTAAAACTTTTCGTGATGCTGAAGCTTGCTTTCACCTGCAAGTGATGACTTGGGAGACCAGCGATGTGCAAGGTGACCATCTCTGAAACCACTTACCAGCACCATTGTCCTCGGGCTGAATTACTGTGAAAGGAGGAGCAGAAGGTGCTCTTGAGACCAAAGCCAAGACTTGCAGGGAGCAGCGTGTGTGGCTCACTAGTACTCCCCTGCCTGCAGAGAAGGTGGCAGCCCGGCCTGGCCCCCACGTAGCCCTGACCCCCTGGAAGGGGTCTGCAGGGCAGGGCAGGGCAGATGCCCATCGCCTCGCTGACACCATAGCGTAGGAGAAAAATGTATCCCGAGGCGGTACTGTTATGCTTGGCCAGTGGTCCCTCCCCCAGCTATCCCACTATAAAGAAAGGAGTGTTCAAGCTTTTACCTTCTTATCCCATAGATGTAACACACTGCAATGGTTTCTACCAGCACGATGAGCAGCAGTGAGAGGGTGGCTGCATAGTCGTTGAATATGTCAAACCAATAATTTCCAGCCTCCATGGTGAAGATGAGGCCAATCACACAGTTAATGAGACACACAACACCTGCATGGATAAAACAGGGACCCTGCTGTTACACCTGGAAATCTAATTACATGGGGGAAATGTGACTAAAAAGCTAGTGGGATTTCTACTCATTTCTGTCAGGGAGCAGCTTTCTCAAAGGAGAAGGGTGGGTTTTTTCCCCTTTGGAAAAGACCTGCCTCTGCTGGTGTATCCTCCAGCTGCTGCTCCTCAGACCTGCACAGTCACAGCACACCCACCCCAGCAGGCTCAGGACAACCTAGTCCTGGCCATGGCCTTGTCGCGTTGTGCGTGCAGTGTCTGCTGTTACTGCTGGGCATCCAGCTGAAACAGCTTTTAAGGTGGGACAAGGGATTTCCATGCCCAAAGGGGAGCCCCTGTCACTTCTAGCCAGAGGCTGAGGTGGTTCGCAGTCGGGATACTGGCGATGCAACTGAAGAGCCACAGGTATCTTGACATTTGTCCCGGCCCTTTGAGTTTCACCTGTCAGTAGACACCAGTCTGAAGGAGCTGGGGTGTGCTGGGGAGCCTGCAAATACGCAGCCACGACTGCCCTAGTGCTTTGAGGGATTCCGAGGGAAAATGCTGTACAGGCTGGGCAGGATTTCCCAAGGGCAGGCGAACCCTTCCAGCAGCGTATTTGATATTCCCTGCTCCACCTGAGGTCAAAGAGGGACCCTCAGCAGCTATGGGACACCAAGGCTTTTGCACCCACGTGTGCTCCCACTGCAGGGCCTGTGCTGTGACATGGCACTTACCCGAGATCACCTCCTTGGGGAAACGGGCAGCAATGACCCTGCTGTCGGTCAGCGGCGTGAGGATGGCGGCGGTGTTTCCCAGCATGCTGCCGATGCCCAGCATCAGCAGCATGACGAAGTAGAGCACGGAGTACAGCTGGGGCACCTCCATGTTTTTGATGGCTTCAGAATAGATGATAAATGCCAGTCCCGTCCCCTGGACAGCCTGCCAGCGAGAAGGGGGAAGTGAGTTATGGGCAGCTCCCCAGCTCGGTCAAGGACATAAGAACAAGGACATAAGAGACTGACCCTGTGCCATGACAAAATACACCTGTGGTGGTGGTTTTGCACAGCAGGGGGGGATGAGATCTCACCCAGCTCAGCTGCTAATGACCCAAGTGAGCCCCTTGCTGGGCTGAGCCAGCCGCCATCCCAGTGCAGCAATGAGCCCCACCGCAGCCCCTGGCCAGGTGGCTCCTGAGGGTGCGGGATGTGCCCACGAGGGGCTGAGGGGCTGCCGGGGCTCGGTGGGAGGAAAGGAGAGAGTGAAGCCCAGGTGGCAAAGCGGCGACTCACCGTGTCGAGTTCAGCTTCCAAGCTGCAGTTTTTAAGCTGTGGTGATAATTGGGCGTATTCCTGCGGGTGGGTGGCCATGAGGTAGTCCTTCATCTCGCTGAGGTTGTCTGCTGTTAAAGAGCCTTCCTCCAGGTCAAAGGCATTCATCAGCAGCAGGATCACCCTGCGAAAGATTACGGGAATTTAATGGCTTTCAGGCCAAGGTATAAAATCGAGGCTGGTTATATACCTTGTCCTCTTCTCCTTTGGTCCCCACGTGGGGATGCTCTGCCGACCCCAGGGCTCCATTCTGCCTGGGTAGGAGCCACGGCAATCCCAGCACAGGGCTGGGACACGGGTAACCTTGCACTCATCTCTGCTTCAGAGGGAGCAGCTCCTGCACCCACACTGCCCCTCCCAGGCAGGTATTTTGGGTGCCAGCCAGTGCCAGCTGACGTCTCTTCCCCTTTGCCCTCCAGTCTCATGTCCACACCCCACTAATTTAATGAGCCTTTTGGCAATGAGCAGGGACTAGCAGCTTGGTTTCCTCTCTGGTCAGCAGATAGATTGAAAGCTGTAAAAAATACGAGTAAAAGTGTAACTGCGGCGGGCCCTGTGCCAGGGACTGCATGCGAGCTTGCTGCCTCGGGGCACGATCCTGCAGGCTGCTGGGCACCTCCAGAGCATTGCTGCCAAGGAGGCCAAGCTCCTGGCACAGGGCTTAGCCTTAACGGGGGAATCTGAGCATTGCTGCATTTTATTAATCAGCCCCCACGCACCCCCTGAAGCGTCTGACCAGGGCACAGTGGAAAGTGCCGCTGTGACTTGCCCGGGCAAACTGACCCTCTCAACCTGGCCGGCGCCTGGAAGCGGCACCCAGGTGTCAAAAGGCAAGCCATCTCTGACCCGTCACCTCAGCCTTCATCGCTTTAAATAGCGCTATTAGCTTTATTAGAGCAGTATCAGATCTGGTCTTGGGTCAGCGCTGCGTGCTGTCATTTATTTACTTCCCCTCTTACCTTCCCCAGAACAGCCTGCGGTGGAAAACAAGTGAAATATCAGGCTCTTACTTGCTTATACAGCTTTCGTAGTTAAACGTCGCCTTGAAGCCATAGATGGAGAAGGTCACAATGCTGGCAAATATGGACGTGGTGCTGTTGATCAGCGAGACGATGATGGCGTGTCTCTCGCAGTTGTTGCTGGGCTCATTGTAGCTGGCAAACGCGATGAGGCTGCCAAAGCCTAGGCCCAGCGAGAAGAAGATCTGTGTGGCAGCGCTGATCCACGTCTTGGGGTTCGACAGCTGCTCCAGCTGCAAAACCATACGGGGAGAGCAGGAGTGTGAAGCTGCACAAGGATGCCCGGGACCGGCCCTTCCAGCCTGCAGGGGACAGGCCCCTTCGTGCACACATTTTAGCTCGGGGGTGGGTTTTGGGCAGGGTTACAGCTCAGTCGAAAAGTAATCTGCTACAGGTTATGTTAATGGGCAGGTCTTCTTCTGCAGGAGGAAGCAAGCAGCTCATGGGCACCATGGCAGAACAGCCTCCAGCCACTCCCAGCCGCGGTTTCCAGCTGCCTGACCTAAGCTACTGCTGCAAAAACTCAGTATAAGGAGAAGGAACATCACCACTTTTTAAAACCCTATGTGTTCAGTAAATAATATTTCATGAAAAATTCAGTATGGTTGTCCTGTACCTTTGGTGTGAACATGTAGACGAGCCCATTCACAGCACCGTGAAGCGTTAATCCTCTGATGAGGTATATGATGAGGACGCAGTATGGCAAAGATGCTGTTACATAGACGACCTGGGGGAAGGAAGGGAAATACCTTGGTCTAAAGAATACATAAGACAGAGCTAATCTACTGTGGTCAGTCTCACTTACTTTACATAGAAAATTTCCATTACTGTGTTTGTTACCTTGTATTAATCTTTAAAGAAGTATTTTCAGATAAATCTAACTTTAGATTTAGGTTTTAGGGAAAAGAGTTTTTATTAAAAACTGTGCTATTGTTCCCAGGGTCTTCTTTTTGATTAGAAAAATAAGAACAAAATCTAAAATATTTGCAGCATTTACAAACTCAGTTCCGCAGCATTTAGTGGAGTAACACCAGTTTGCAACTGTCTATAAAGAACTCATTAGGCAAAGGTCATCATCCATCATCTGCTCTAGGAGAAAGGCAAGCAGACGTCATATAAGGTCAAAATCAAACTTGAATGAAACTATTTCAATTCAGATGTGAAAAAGACTTTAACTTAACGTAACCCAGATGGGGGATGGAGGGAATTAAATCTTTCAGTTGTCTTCCATGAGCTTTTGATCAAACCCCTGAATTTGAAGCTAAATGTTCAAATCTCCACATTGGAAAAAGCCACTTGTGGGGAAAAAAAAAAAAAAAAGGGAGAATCCAATCACCTACTCTTTGCTGGGATGTACCCCAATGGTTCACCCAGAAACTTACATGAAAACTAACTCCTTAGAAAATGTGCCTTCCCAAGCTCATGGGAAGAGAATCGGCTGGGTAATTACCCCATATTCCTCCCATTTGCACCTGCCTGCGTTGCCAGCTGGCATCTGCCTTTCCCTGCTGCAGGCCTGCAGATGCAGCAGCTTCGCCGTCCCCAGCAGGACAGCCCTGCACCCGCTGCCCAAACCTGCTGCTGTTCCTGCACAAGGGGAAGCCTCCTGCGCTCCCCGTGACAAGACCCTGCCTTCGTGATGCTGTTTCAATGCTCCTTGGCTATTTATTTATTTATTTTTTGCCTCCAAAGCCAGCTGCAGCAAGTTTAAGAGGTTATTCTTAGTTTACAGTCTCTTGGCTTTTGCATTTGGCTAAGACGATTTGGGGATTACAGCCCTCAGCTTGCTTCTTAGTGCAGACTCAGCTGGGACAGTGGTTTTTTTCCCCCCTTCCTCATAACTTCTAGTGTGAATAAAGTGAGAGAAAATGCCTGGTAGATGTCCTTTTTTGTCTTGCAAAGACCAGGGAATAGATGTCTCCTGACATGTCTCTGCTGCGGCAGACAGCTTTCCATAGGGCCAGCAGCCTGGTGGATGGTTTTGCAGCAGAGGTGGCTGCATATAAAGGACTTTTGGGGATTACTTTTTTAATATCACTCAGTGCTTTAGTTGAGTCTTCTTCAGTTGCAACTTAACAGGGTGGCAGAGGCAGCAGGGCTGGCTGCTCCAGGGGGGATGCCATAACCCCAAGTAACAGCAGCCACGGACGCTGTCTTTTGTCACTCATTTCTGCTCCCCACATCCTGCCCCGGCTCGGTGGGGCTGTGCCCGCCTCTCACCTTGCCGGTGGACTCGGTGCCGCGGAGGATGCAGAGGTAGACCACCAGCCAGGCCAGAGTCAGGCAGAGCGCCTGCTCCCACTGCACGCTCCCGCTGGCCTCCAGCGACGGGGAGATGTTCAGGGTCTGCCGGTACCAGAAGTACTGGGTGGTCGACGTCTTCTCGCACTCCTCCTCATAGCCGGTGCGGTTGCTGTTCAGGGGGCAGGTGGCCCACGGCAGGGGCTCCTGGGAGAGAAGGGTGTGGGGAGAGTGCCTGCTGTCAGCACGGCGGGGAGAGCCGGGGTGCCGGCGGGGATGAAGGCGAGGGCGGCTTTCTGCTTGGGCCTTGCTTGTCTCCGCGTTGTGCTGCCTGGGGCTGGGGATGACCCTGTCCCCTGGGGATGACCCTCTCCCCAGGGACAGACCTGCTCTGGCCCTCTCCCCTGGGGATGACCAGAGGGGTGACCCAAGGACAGATCTGCTCTGCCTCTCTTCCCCAGGGATGACCAGACTGGCTTTTCTCCCTGAGGACTGACCCCTCTGAGCCCGTCCCTTGGGGATGACCCTCTCTGATCCTGTCCCCCAGGGCCAACCCTCTCCCCTGCCTTCAGACAGACCTACCCCAGGGTGCAGGACACCGTGGCCACCAAGGCACATGCCAGCAAGGCATCACGGGGCTGGCCTTGACCTGCATTTTGTGGTGAGGCAAAGACACCCCAGTGCCCCTGCAGAGCCCCTGGAGGGGACACTGCTGCCTCATTTTTCACCCCAGAAAAGCCCTGGGAGGATTTCTGGAGCTTTTGCCCCTCCACCAAGCTAACAATGGTGCCATGTAACATCCAGCACTGATGCAAAGCCATCGTGACCCCCCAAGCCACACCATGGGGCACCCACGCACCTGGAAGGAGTGGAAGAGGTACCAGAAGGCCCAGGCGTTTATCACGTTGTAGTACATGGAGAGGAAGAAGGAGACAATGACGCTGGCAACACCTGCGGGCATGGAGGGAGGTGATCGGTCAGCAGCGGAACCCCAAAATGCCCAGGGGGGGCACTGCGGCCAGCCAGCACGGGGTGGGCTTTGCCTCTGCACTGCCCTGTGCACAGGGCGAGGCCCCACCACTGCAGTTG
Source organism: Strix aluco (assembly GCF_031877795.1). Taxonomy (NCBI): domain Eukaryota; kingdom Metazoa; phylum Chordata; class Aves; order Strigiformes; family Strigidae; genus Strix; species Strix aluco. Next base: position 152,114,539 of record NC_133931.1, on the reverse strand, counting down.
CCTCCTCCTCCCGTCAGGATTTTATACTTTAGCCCCTGGGGGGTGAATATTCAATGTATCGTTAAAATGTGCGTGTAAGCAAATTAATGATAGTTTGGGTTCTCAAGGTAATTTAATAACATAATAATGTAGCTAAGAGTGGGCATTGGTATGAAATTAAGGCACCACTTTATCACTCTATGTTGAGCATATTGGGAAGATGCTCTTGGGGTCAAAGCCCAGTGTAGGCAGCCCCAGGGGCTGAATTTAGCACAAGCCTTCACACTGTGATTTTGGCAGTCTGCCTGAGTGCAGGGGGGACTCACACCTCCAAGTCCAGGGACCCAGCACAGCGAGCTGGGGTCTGGCCCCAGTGCCCCGCAAGGGATGGGGTAAACGCATGCCATGAGGTGGCTGGATGACTGCTTCGCTCAGCCTGCTGGGATCCACTAAAACCCCAGCTCCCAACTGGTTTCTTCTCTGAAATGCAAAGTTCTCCATCCAAAAATCACCCATGTTCCTGGGGCACTTAAAGATGAAAACTGAGAACATACCAACGCCGCAGAGGTAGGGGCTTATTATCTTCCAGGCTCCGATGCTGCCCTGACGCATGCGCTGCCCCACGGCCAGCTCCAAGTAGAGCAGCGGCATCCCCTCAGCTATCAGCATGATAAAATACGGAATCAAAAAGCCACCTGCAAGAAAAGCCCAACAGACGGCCTTCAGCAGAGCAGCAGCATAATAAACACCACGTTACCCTGTTTGTGGTCAAATCACCCCATTAAGTGTCCCACGAGCTGGCTGGGGCTGGGTCCTGTCTGGACACCTTGTATATTGAGGGCACGGCCCAACGCTGAAGGACATCTCACCGGGTTTCAGGCGACATCCCAGATGCCAGTGGGTGCCGGGCACCTGTGCACAGGGAATTTTCCGCAGGCACTTGGCAGACCTGGGATTTCTGCTGTTAAACTGTGCTGATTGCCACTCCAGCACAACAGGGCTGCCCAGATGCTTTGTGGGCGGTTTGAGCAATGTTCGGGGCTGGGGCTGTTAAAGGGTAACTAATCGCCAGCCAAACCTCGTAAAAGATAATGAGAGAAAAAGGACAAGGGAAAGATTTACTTCATGTGTGGTGTTCTGCGGCAGAGCCAAAATGCTCAATGAAAAAGTAACAGCAACATCCTCGTTGAATAGAGTTTTGAGTAACATGTTGAAGTCTGACCTGGCTTAAAAAAAAAAAAAAAACAAAACCAAAACCAAAAAGCTCCCAAAAACCTCCATGCTGAGCCTGAAAGCACAAGCAAAGGGGTGAAGGCTTTTCCCCCAGGGTTGCACCTGAGGGAGCAGAGCCTGGGTCGAAGGCATGCAGCCTCCTCCTGCCAGCGCCTGCTCATCCCTGCTGCCCCTGCATGGAAAGCCACAGGGATGCTCCTGCAGAAGAGCAGCAGCAGGAATGGGCAGGTGGGCAATGAGGGAGGGGAAAGGACCTTCCCGCCTGGCAACCAGGATGCACTTCAGCTTAAGTTTATGCTGGAAAAAAAAAAAAATACAATCCTTGTCCTCGACTTGGGGCTCACTTCAGAAAGAGCTGCTGACTGAGTCAAAACCTAGATTTTTGCGAAGGCTTTCCTGCTTCCCTTTTTACAACAAGCCAAAAATATTTACGTAAATATCTCTTATTTAGGATTTAATCTGCAGCATTAACATTCCTTGCAATGGGCTCTGTGCAGCGCTGGGGAGGAATGAACTCCAGGCAGAGACTGAGGCAAAGAACTGGAAATAAACACTGAGCAAAAATCCGGTTTATTCTGGGAATTAATTTCCCACCTCCTGGCTCTCTCGTTATTAACAACCCCTTTGTTAGTCTGTTAGATAACTTCCTATGCTGTAAGGGAGCTGTCAGGGGTTTAAGAGCTCTCGTAGCTGCTCTGTCCCAGTGGGGTGCAAGCTGCCCCAGCAGCAGCTGAGGGGAGTTTTGCCATGTACCATGGGGAGAATGAGCGTTAGGCCCTTTGCGAAGGGCCTTTTCTGCCTTCCCAGCAGCATTGTCACATGCTTGGTGTTGGCTTTGCCACCTTGCAAGGAGGAGGAGTGCCTCCAGGCTTGTTCTTCACCCCACTGTCCCCCCTGCAGCTGGGGGTGCTGGGGCTGAGCCCCTGCCCCATGCGGATTTTGCTCCTAAGGCTGCTTTTCCTAAAGGGTAGAACCAAAATACCTCCTATAAGTGACTCAGGGCAGCCACACGAATCAGCTCCTTATCTGCTGTGAACCAGCACAGCTCCACTGACCTCCCTGCTCATTTACACCCGGCCTTGCTCCCTACAGTGCCAACCACCTGCAAAAAACAGCCCCCAGGCCAGACCCCTGCAGCTGGCACAACATGTGGAGTGTGCCCCGGGTCTGGTTGAGGCACTAGGCTTGACCAGCAGCACCCTCGCCTCTGCTCAGCACCCCGCCTAGTGCTCAGGGGCTTCCTCGCTCAGGGCTGAGCATTGCTGAGCGCCTGTCCTGCTCTAAACCCATCCCAGTGTCCTTTCAGTCTGGCCCAGCCTGCTTACGGACAGACTAACTGCACCTACAAGGTTTAACCCTCCCCCAGCTCTGCTCAGGTCAAGCTCTCTGGATGAGAGCAGGGAGAAGGAGGCAATCTGCTGATGAACAGAAAGGCAGGAGGTTGTAAAGTCTGAAATTATCCTGTTTATGAGTATCTTCAGCGATAAGGGCATACTGCTCTGCTGGGCAGGACCCAGACTGGTTCTGTGCTTTTCTATAAGGAAGATGCTAAACAAGCAGCTGCTGGCATCCCCCCCCTAAGCTCAGTGCCTGGCATATCCAGCTTTTAAGTTCCCAAAGCAATATTTTGTCTGCATGGGTTTTGCACCTGAATTCTTTTTAAGAGGGCAGTGAAAAACAATTAAGAAAAGCAAAGCCTGCTGTCAGGAGTTTTAGTTTCACAGTAGAAAGAACTGCCTCTCCCCTGGGAAATTTAACCAGGAAGGATAAAAATAGAGAAACCATTCTTATAAAAGCATGCTTTTCAGAAAATACTTGGGTTTATTTCATCTTTTTTTCAGGATAATCAAGTGTTCCAGTTTTGGTTACATCTCAGAGAATTTTCACCACCTTCTACACTACTGATGGCTGATAAGAAGAGGCTAAACCATGCAAAGCACCCCAGTGTCTGAGTTTTGCTGTCCGACATGATGTCTGACAAGAAAGGCTGCTACTGGACTAATACGTGCAGTTTAATTGCGTACAGAAACACTTGTATTTTAAACTTTGTGCTAGAGTTCAGTGTCAGACATGAAGTCTTTACCCTCAAAAGTATGTGTAGAGGAATACACGCAGAATTGCAGCATTCAGACTTCTACTGTCTGAACTGTGTAAGAGAGCTTCAGCCACTGCAGCATCTTTGTTTCTACTGTAACTTTACCCACTATATTACGTGGATTTTTCTGACCTGATCTCACAGAGCAGCTCTGATGCAGTCCCAGCACTGAGCTGGCATTTCAAAAACCAGCATGAACCAAGTCCTACCACCACGTGTGCATTTAAAAGTAAGCTACAAGCCAACAAAACAAGCACAAAACAAGTGCAAAACCCTTAAACATCACAGTGTGTTTCTTCCTGAAAGGAAGAAAAGGTGGAAGCAGACCAGAAGCAAATGAGGCAGATGCTCATCGTGTCAATGCATGGCTGAGATGGGTCCAGCACTATGACAACAGATGGAGTGTGAGAAGCAGTATAAAACTGGGATGTCTTATGAAGAGAGGCTCTTTATAGGGATCCTTCAAAACATGGTCATTAGCCAGTGTATACTACAAGAGATTATTAGCATTGTTTTTTAATTAATCTAATTAACTGACTTTTGATTTCTAAGGAAGAACATCTGTGGCTGGTATGATACAGACATCATCTTTCTTCAGTTTGGACCTAGGAGAAGGATAAACTTTCAAAGAGCTTTTTTTTTTTGGAGCCCAGAATGATTTATTTCCTGTTCACAAAGCTTCCCAGGAGGCTTTTGCTGTGAAACTCCTGTTGATTAAGGAGTTTCAGCCAACTTCAAGGCAGATTTGCAGCCAAGATACCACCTCCTAAAGTAAGGCTTTGTATAAAAGACAACACACTAATGACAGAAACTTGAAACCATACACCTGATCCTTGCATTAAATCAGTGTAAGCATCTCCCTTTCTCAATCTATTCCGAGTCCCCATATGTGAACCTACAAAGAACTGAACTAGTTTCTGATGCCTTCAGAGCGGTTCAATGGGACAAGAAAGTAATAAATTAATACCATGTGGACCTATATCTCTCATCCTACTTCCATCCTTTAGAAAACATGGGCCTTTCCACTGCTTCATTGCACTTCTAGGAAACAAGTGCCACTGTATTGGGCCAGCTGTCAGGTGAAAGCCTTATGCTAAAGAGTATGTAAAATAAAGCAGCAACAGAAGAGATTGCACACCAACAAACAGCCTGGCCTCCTGCTCTGCCCTGGGCCCTGCTGGGTGGACAGTCCATTAGCATGGACAACATACTTTGGGATTTAAAGCTTGCCACAGTCCTCCTCAAGGGAAGCAAGAAACATAAACCACACTTACCTCCTCCGTACATCTGACATAAGTATGGAAACCTCCACACATTTCCCAGCCCCACAGCATAGGAAATGCAGGCAAAAACGAACTGCAGGGGATTGTCCCATAGTGGCCGGGATTTCTCCATTGCCTGCTTGGAGGCAGAGGTTTCAGCAGAACCTTTCTGCCTTCACTCCTTCAGGTACTCTGCCAGCCCTGCCTCAGACTCCACGCCAGCCCGGCTTGGAGGGGAGGGAAAGGCGGAGGAGCTATGCTTGCCAATTCCTATCAAGCTTTTTAATTACTAATCTTATTAACAGGCACATACTGAAGTAGGAATGCTGGTAAATAGATTATAGACACACACGGAACTATAAAATTGGTACTTTGGGAGAACAGCTGCTTGGGTTTTGACTGGCATTTCTGGAAAGGATGTGAGCCCAAGGATTTTTATCGGCTCACGTGCCGACTTGTCACTGGGAGGAAATAACACAGGGGCTGCAGTCTGGTTTTGGAAACAGGACACTCCTTCCTACAGGGCTCTCTTCCCTAGCAGTGGCATTTATGTGTGCGTGTGAGGCACCAGCTTGGATTTGGTAGCACAGGGAAGGGGTTTCCACACCATTAGGACTGGGCTTAGTGGCTGTCAGAGCTGCCTTTTATTCCCAGTGTCCCCTGCCCTAAACAGGTCCTCAGGCATCCTGTCACTTGTGCCCTGGAGCTCACCCCAACCAGCCCAGCACACTCCCCAGTTCCAAAAGTGCCCCTGAAACAGTCCCTATCAGCCATGCGGGTCCCCAGTCTGCTGCAGCCTTGAGTACCACACTCCAGTTTGACCCTCTGGGAACATCACCCTCCCTCTATCTGTTCTGCGTGCATGTGACCAGCCTCTTTTCACCTACCTTCATGATTAAACCCTCGGAAATGAACTTTTCCGAGGACTTGCTGGTTTAAAATAGTTCTAAGCAGCAGGGACCAAATCTATACAAAGGCCACTGGGAAGAAGTGTCTGCGGCCCACTGTGGAGGCAGAAGGACCTAGGATGCCTTTGGGTTGTCTGAATGCACACTGAGATGCCAGCTCTGAACATGGACCCTGAGCGCGTGGGCCCCTGCCAAGGTGCACTTTGAGCTCTACCACTTCAGACAGGGCTCCCAGTGAAGGAGGCTGCTGGCAGCACCTGTACCAATAAAAAGGGGATGAACAAGTCCAACGACTCAGCTTCCTTCCTCTGTCTGTGTTTTTTTCAGGCCACGACTAGGCACCTTTCAGGACTGTTTTACACATAAGGCTCATTCAGCTGCTGTCAGTCCTCCAGCGCAAGGATCTTGCTCCCTGCCAGCGCCATGTGTGCTGCTCCAGCATCCCATCAGGCCCTGGCAGAGCCAAGGCATCCAGCTGCGGGTAGGGGTGAGAACCCCTGCCACGGGGCCCTTGGACATGAGCCCAAACTGCAGAGTACATCAGGCGGCGTTGTGGAGACCAGCAGAACTAAAGTAGCAAAGTCACAAAGTGGGACGACACGTATCTGCACGCAAGAAAAGGTGACTGCAAGAGGTTTATGCTTCTCCTGTAAGTGAATCCGTTCTTTACGGTGCATTTTAGCACTGCTAGAAATAAAGGTTGTCATTGGGAAACATCAGGGTATGGCACTGTACAGAGTACAGTTTTGAGGGAGCTTGTGGCTTTTCTGCAACATCCTTGCAGTTCTTGTCTTGCCCACAGAATTGCAACGTGCCAGCTAGCCCTGGAAATATGTCTCATGGGTAACCCTGAATTCTGCTGGAAGGAAAAATCCGAGGTAATTTTAGATCCATAAGCTATTAAACTGAAGGACACACACTGAGAAGCTACAGATATGTTAGCTGTGCCACATCATGAAAACTTTTGCAAATTATTAAAAAGTTAAATGTCCGTCACTGCCTGTGGCATTTATTACAGATTATGCTTATAAATAACTTCCAGCATTTAATAACTCGCAGACAGAACAGTCTTAAAAAATAGCACATCACTAACACTTGGGATGCTTCTGTGTGAATAGATTACTGCTACTGATGAGCATCATCAAGTTAAACATTTCCCTGCCTCTGTACCTCCTTCCCATTACATTTCAAACTAGTTTACTAATGGACTGGGGGGACTGTGCAGGCAGAGAGTTGTGGTGTCCTCAGCTCGGGTCAGGCCAGATGCAATGGAATGAACCCTTGCCTCTCTCACAAATGTCAGTCTGATGGGCAGTTCGGATCACAAACTACTGTGAGTTTGTTTAAAAGGTGGTCATGCACATAGGCACCCAGCAAAGTGCCTGTCGTCCTGCAGCTCTTTTAAATAAATGTATCTAAAGGTCTTTAAACAGGTATCACTCAGGAATTCTTGCTGTGGGACTTTCCATACACACCTCAGATAATCAATATGCTATTTCTGATGCTATTCAAGATTTTATCTCCTTTGAACTTCCTTCCTTTGGATTGGGGGAGGACTTGGGCTTTATCTTCAGACACTGAAATAAGCATCTAATAGACACATGCAAGAACTTTTGGTCATCCCACTGCTCATGTTAAAGGAGGATTAGAAAGAATCTTTTCCCCAGTACCTAACAAGTTTGAGAATGTGGGGTTTGGGGGAGTGAGTGAGAAAGGTAGGGGTTCATATCCACAGCAGGCCAGGGACTGATGGGACAGCATGAGCTGTCCCAACCCTATGTAAACCAGATCAGAAGATGGAAAACAAAGCAAAGAATCCTGTTTCTCACTGAAGCAAAACTGGAAGTACTTAGGTGAAGGTACCAACTAAAAATTCAGGGCTTGCATCTCTTGATGCCAGTACAGTAAGAAGCCAAGCACCTCTCCCAGCTACATAAAGTGCAGACAGAAAGGGAGTCTGGGGTCTTAGCAACAGGTTGGGGACGATGATTCAAGGGTGTGAGAGAAGCTTAACAGTTCTGTTGGTGAAGAAGGCAAAAACAAGGGAGGAAGGGATAATAAGCAGCAGTGGAAGAAATCTGGTATAGACAACTCCTAGATAATTCTACCAGGTAGCCTGGACTTCATTATGCTACATCCAACATGTAGGACTATAACCCCTAGATTTAAAAATAAACCCTCTGGGCTTTCCTCGATGAGTCAGACATGTGGGAGGGGGACAAAGTATCAGCAGGGGCTGGCTCTGGTGTTCAGTATCTGCCATTCCTGGGGCACCCTCTTCCAAATGGAAACATGCTGGCTGTTAGCATATTAGATGATCATCAAGGGGAAGTGATGGAAGAGTCTCCACATCCTCTGCAAATGTTTAGTGATGCTATCAAGGGAAGCAGATATACAGCCAAGAGAGTAGCAGCTCCTACATATGTTTGGATTCACTGTTCACAGTTGCTACTCAGCTCCATGCTTCCTTCCTTTAGGAGAAAGAAAGAATCCAGCTGGATTTCCAGATCTTTGACAATTCATAGGCCATGACAACTGGGTGATTGCTTGTGGGAATACAACAGAAGATTGGTGAGGAGGACTCTAAACACGTTCAAGTGGCTAGCGGCTGGGAAGTTGAAAAACACATATATCATATTAATTGTTGTTTAGATTTGTGTGCTTGAAGGGTAAAATGCCTGCATTTAAACAACGCAGGCCTGTGAGAGACTCAGAGGCACCCTACTGAACATCCTTGAGATTCCTGCCCTGCTGTGGGAAAGATCAAAGCACAGTGGAAAAATACGCCTGTGAAAATCCCTGATACGTACAGGCAAAAGCAGCAGGTTTTAGATCTTTTCTTTCTTCTTCTTCTTCTGACTAGCAAGGACCCAGCTCCACGGTGCCTGCGTCCCCACTCGTGTGCCTCTGCCTGGGTGCTGCTGTGGAGATCCCCTGGGTCGTGAGTTAACAAGAATAAATTTACTCTTTGCATTTCATCCATGTTTTTGTGGTTGTTTCTGCGTCCTGCCTGTGCCAGCTCAGACATTGCTCTACGTGTAATTTGAGATTACAGTTACTCCTCTAAGCAGTTATTATGACTGTAATTATTCCTTCCAGCTCACCGCTACTACTTGCTGCTTAGTTCCAAACTGTAGATGATGCCCTTAAGGTCTGTACTCTGAAGTCATATCCAGCCTCTTAATCACTCTTAAAACTGTTTTGCATTACCTCAGCCTCCCAAGAAAGCCTGAGAGGAGGCCCTCTTTTTATTTTCCCTGCTTTCCTTCAGCATCAGAGCTCTAACCATCTTCTGAGTAAGTAGTTTTTTAGGCTACTCCCTCCACGAAGGTGCACTCAATGCATATCTGATTCACAGAATTGCACTCAGTTCACTCAGACCTCAGAACTGGCCTGTGTAAAACAAAAATAGAAAAGATACCTGGCCTATTTAGTCAGTTCTTCTGCTTGTCTTCTGCCAGTTCACCCTTTCTCTCTGTCAAAGCTTGCCTGCAGCTTGGGGAGGTCTCTGGGCAGCTCTCTTGTTCACCAGCAGCTGTCAGAGTCCTGTGCCAACCACTCAGCATCACCATTACTTACAACGGATGCTCCAAGACTCTACATTAACAGGTTCCTAAAACTAATAATTAAAAAATAGTTAAAAGTCTCTAGATACTAAGACTGCTGAAACAGAATGACATATATCTACCCACCTTTATTTGGAGAAGAGTGGACTCCAAACAGGCCGCCTAACATTTCAGGGTATGTTTGAGAGGAGACTCTGATAGGGAGGGCAGATCTAGGTGCCTTCAGTGAGAGTCTGTAGGCAGCCAGAGCAGGGCAGGAATCCTGGGCCAATGCTTTCACCAGTACATTGACAAAATTAACAGTCACAGGGTAACACCCTGGGCACATTCTCTGCTCAAAGACGGTTAGAAACATTTACAAGAATAATTGCAATAAAAATTCTTACCTGCTCACATACCAGCTTACCTTCAAATTACATTCAAATGTTTTTTAATATGTTTTAAAAGGCACATCCTCCTAGACCAGATCAAACTTTTTAAGCTTGATCCATTCGGCTACGATTGTTTCCTGAGGCAGTAAGAATCATTTCACTGTGGCCTGACAGCATTTGGTATCACGCAGAAGCCAAGAGCCATCCTTGATAATGCCAGAAGAGGGAAATCAAACAAGAATCTTACGAACTTTTTGGCTACATTGAAATCTAAGTGCCTGGCAGATGACTGGGGGTTTCCCAAAAGCAAGGTATGTGGGAAATGTCCAAATTGCAGCTGCCCTTACATCAGTCTATCAAATAAAGAGGAGCACTTGCATAAGTGTTAATATATATTAGTATTCATCTTAGGACATTTAAAAAAATGACTATTATCCAGAAGAGAAAAACAGATTAAGGAGTACTTTATGAACAGTTAAAGAACATCGGGTAACATCCTAACTCATTAAGATTGTAGCACGCAGCACTGCTGGCTCATTTATTAACGATCAACCGGTGAATTCAAGTCACAGTTAGAGCATAGGGTTGTTTGTTAGCTGTCAGAGTCAATACTAGCAAAGCTGAGCTGTCTAGATTTCATTCCTACAGAAAATATTCTTCAGTCTGCAAGCAAAAAAACCCCCACCCAGCTTGAAAGAGATTTGATTCCTGCAGATCAGCCAGTTATAGAGAAATTTTCTTTTTAAATGTTCCCTTCAGGCATAACTAGGGAATTAACAGCTGAAGTGGAAGAAATGGATGATATCTATTTGAGCAGGAACTTCTGAATAACAAAGGGTGGTAAAAGCAGTATTAGAATTTACACCTCAGGGAAAGAAGTGAAGGTTTAGAAACATCAGACACTGTCTCTGCTGTATAATGCTCCAGGTCTTCTTTGACAGGTACATCATGTTTGACATCAAGGGCTCCCCACAAGACCCTTACTTAGCCATTGTGCAACAGAAACCAATGAGAGCATCACACTGATCTCACACTCACTAAACCGGCAATCTGCAAGACAGGTAATCAAAGCCAGCGTTTCAATTTTGCACTGCACAGTTGTCTGCAAGCTTTGCCTTACTCATTTGAGGAGATAACAAGGTCTGTAACCATGCTTGCCTACAGCCAACTTATTTCAATGACACCTACTCCTATACTGAAGTCGATAGTGTACTTCCTTGTTGTGATTGTTTCTAAGCAGATAATGCCACATCACAGAGTCAATATTCTAGCTAAGTCAACAGCCAAAGATTGATCAGAAAACCAGAAGTCATGAGATGCTCTGCCTTCCTTCACCTTTTACCTGTGAGTTTAGAAATAGTAGCTGATCACATTAAAATGAGTTTTATTACAAAGAAGAACACAATACTCACCCAGACTAGTACTCCTAGGCAACGTAATTGCTCTGAGCAAACACAGGCCAGAAAGGTCTTTGGTACATCCTGATTAAGAAGTTAACATTTTAGTGACTGTACAAGGGGCAAAACAATACCTTTCATGAATTTAACTGACACTGCAGGAGGAGTCTGTCACCCCATAAAGCCCTACTGTTGTGCTACAGCAATAATATCACGCTACAGACACAGGACTTGATCCCAGATCAATCTTGGTTAACCAACAGGGGGGAAAGGGCAACAAAGAACTTACAGACTGCAAGTGTATGGCAGATTTGACTGGGGTATCACTGCTTGAGCAATTTTAACAGCTTTGCCTCTCTGAGAAAGAATGAGGAAAAACGATCCACTTCAGTTCAAGCAGCTCCTGAGACAGGCACTGTTAAATGTCAGTTTCTGTAACACACCACACATCCCGTTCCATCCCCCCCCGCCCCCCAGCCTTTTCCCAGCCCTGCCACTGGTACACTTTTTTACAGCTGTTTGATGTGGTGTAGCTTTTAGCATGAATCTCTAATTTACATGGTCGTATTTCTAGCAAAATTCTTTGCTGATCTGTAACTCCTTTCTACAGGTATTAAAAAAAAAAGAGCTACAGAAAACATTCCTATAAAAAACCTGCTCCTTAAAGATTCAATGTCTGAAAACAGAATAGCTTTATTTGGAGTAAAATACAACATACATATGCACAGGGACAGATGAACAAGTAGAATGCACTAAGAAGAGGCTGCCAGATAAGTGCAAGGCAGAAGATGACACGTAAAAGACTTGAAAGAATTTAGCTGTTTTCTGGTGAGGTTACATTAAAAAAGGAGATGAAAACATCTAAACTCCATTCCCAAGAAATCTGCTCCATTAGCAACTTCCCTATGCGTTTTCAGATTATCATGTTAACACTAAGAATACTGGCAAAATTGGAATTGGTCTTCCAATGTTCAGATTTGTTTCAAGTAAATTCAAGTGAAAAAGCGTAACTTCAATTAGTGGCTGTATTTGAAAGGGTCCAGCGCTGGTATGTACCTCACTGCCTAAAGAACACCCTCTAGCAAAATGTTACTGACCATGTTTTGCTAAGGTATGACATGTCCAGGATGAAATAACATTACACAATCAGCATGTTTCATTTTTTCCTCCTACTTTTTCCTTCCACTGATGGAATTTTCACATATAATGCCACTTCATAACTACGTTAACTATACAAAAGTAACAACTGGAGTTTCTACCTCAGAGACATCAAAAAACCCTAATGCTTCTTTTTTTCCCCTTTTTTTTTTTTTCTTTTCTTAACAAAAATAAACTCCTTTCTTTGTAGAGGATGATCTCAGTTCTTCAGTAAGCTCCTCTTTGCTATTTCTCAAGGAATGTCAGTGGTTAACAACTAAAAACATGACTACAGAAACTAATACCTATAGTTTATAATAGGTTTTATATTATATTATTATATTATATAGCTTATAATACCTATAAATTGTAGGTTTACAAGGAAGTAAGGTAGGAGTTTCATTGTGTTATTACTATTAAGAACAAGTTATTTTAAGCACTAGAAGCAAAAAATACACCATTCAAAACAAAAATTATTGAAAAATACCAGTCTACATTTTTCTTTCTATGGCAGCTTCTGATAGATCAGATGGTTTTGGTATCTTAGTCCTCTGGCTCATATCTGAGGATTAAAAGAAAAAAAATAATCATTAAAACAGAGTAGAAAATACCAAGAGACGTTTTGTCTCTAAAGAAAATATGAAACCCAAGTAATAAATTACTCCCAACTAGTGATGCATTCCTATCAAGGTTCACTGTATGACTTAGGGCACAGACAAATGTATATACTTTTTAAACTATTTTCTCCTTTTAAAACTGGACAGTTTACCAAATAGTTGAATGAGGGAATGACCAGGAACCTACCCACAAATTCCAAAATACACGCAGAAATTTACACAGAAGTTTTAAGTTCCACCTCTGTCCTCCTACATCCACGTTGCCAAAGCTCACTTGACATTTGCAGAATGACGGTCTTCTATGCACTATAATGCCCAGGGTGTATCTTTCTTTACTCTTACTTTAATCTTACTTTACAGGCCTAACCCTGTTTACATACTGTAGACTTCTCATTCCCATAAACAAGTGTGGAAGAAATAACATAATACCAGAGCATCGAGTACATCTCCCATCTGTATCTCTGTGTGTAGCACCTGGGGCCTTATCTACCACACTAATAAATATTTTGCATACTCTCCATACTAAATTCTCTCATTATTTGCTACACCGTAGCTGCTGTTGCACCTATCAGCCCTACTCATCTAGCATCCATTAAAAGGACTGGCTTGTCAAAAATCAGGGAACAGCCTACTAGAAATTCTTTTTAACAGAAAATGTATAGTCTGACAGACAGCTCCACATTTTTAAAAACAAAATGGGAGCAAAACATGGATCCAAAACAGGGATCCTGCTTGGACAGACAGAACAGCACCACTTACTTGGAAAGCTTTTTACGTAGATCCTTTATCTGTTCATTCTTCTTAGCGAGAATCTCTTTCATGTTGCGATAGGCAGCTGTTTGCTGAAATTTCTTCTCCAGTTCCTACATAATACCAACATCAACAGATTATTTACATATTATGAAAACCAGGCTGATATACTTTTTTTAAAAAAGATGACTTGCTTTTCCTTCTCAAGTTTCAGAATAATAGTTTCTTGAACTTAGTAAAATTTAGATGAAGTCAGCTAGTAGATCCAAATGATATTACTGGAAGAGACAAAAACACAAACTTTATGTTATAATGAAATCAGGCTAAAAGCCTCCTGAAGACTGGGAATACGCTTTTCATTCAAAATTTCTATGCAGACAAATGGGCAATTTTTAAGTATTCATCTAGCTATAATCACACAGTTAGTTGTGATTTTGCTATTTTAATGTGTTTTTCCACTGAAATAACTGAAATACACAGGCCCAAGCGTGAACCAGTAAACTGCATCCTGTAGTGTATGCTTGTTAAATTACTAATCAGTTAAAATGTGAGTAAGGATATCACCTTTACATTACAGTAAAATGCTAACCTTTTCAGCTGTGGATAGCTGATTCTGAACCTTAAGCAAGTCATGTTTTGTTGTTGCCAAGTTCTCTTCCAAGAATTTTTGGTTTGCAGTAGAGTCATTCAAAGTCTTCTCAAACTGGCATTTCAAAGCTGCCACTTTATTCTCCAGTTCAGTGATATCCTGGTTTTCATTAGTCTTCAACAGAAGAAATATTTAAAATGTCAAGTGCAAAATATCACATAGAGTGGGTACATCTTAATTTTTAATAGTTATGTTCACGTTATTCCTGTAAAGCCTAAATTAGAAGTGCTTTAACTAAAAAAAAAATAGTTAAAGCACTAACTAATTTATGACTTTAAAAAATTGTTAATAAATGCATTTTAAAGACAGCTGGAATGTCTTCTCTGCCAAGGTGAGATTTCAAGTTCTTTTACTTCACTTCTTTAGGAATTAAGTGAAGCCACAGGATGAAGCATATCACAAGAAGTTATTTAGCATACAGAAATAGTAAATTACAGTTTAAGATCTGAATGTCTATGCTATACTGTATTTTTAAAGTAGGTAAAATATCACAGGCATTTCAAAAGCCATTAGTGTAATACAGGTAGGAAAGGATGAAAGTGTTAAGGCTCATATTATCAATCAGGTACCGATATTGCACTGTTCTCAGATGCATTCCAAAAAGAGCCTCCACAGTTGCTTGTGAAGCAACTTTCCTGTTTCCTTGTGAGAAGAAACAGCCCAAACTCTTCTGGCCATCAGTTCTGGGTCAGAAAACATTATAGTCATGCCACTGTTCTATGGTTGTCCATTTAAAACAAAAAACCAAAACACTCTTTCACATTTAAAAGCTCAGCTTCAAACTCTCACAAGTATAATGACTCAGGATGAGGCTGAACCAGCAGCACCTTAAAAAGAACAAAAATCTAAAACTAAGGAAGATCTTCTCCTTTTTCTATGTGGAAGCTAAGATTTGGGCATAGGAAACCACTTAATAATAGTACCTGTACAGAAGAAAAGCTTATTTCGAATTTTGAGACAGAGTCCAAGGCTGCAATGGTGAAAAGCACTGCATTGTATAATGTTTCAGATCAGAATAGACAGTGATCATTTTTCTAAACTGTGACATTAGTCAATTATGTAAAAATTCTAAATCCTCAAGTTAAACTGATCCAACAGAGCAGATACTCCCAAACCGTGGTTCACACTTGGTGTGTGGAACCATATTAATTATTAAAAAAAGGTAGAAATTTGCTGAGTTGGTCCTTACAAACCATTATGGTTTGGCAGTCATTGTCCAAAGAGTTTGAAAACTACTGCTTTAATGAGCAACTGGGTTCATATGATTTTATTGACACCAATCCTATAAAAGTGTGTAGTGAAACCAGATTAAATTCAGCATTTTCTCCAAACGACTAATACTTTGATTAAATAAAGTATTACATTTCAGCACTGTATCTACTAGCTAGTTTCAACAACACATATATGCCTGTAAATAGAAAACGTAAGAGCTGAAGAAGAAAGTGACAGATTATAGAGAGCAAATTAGGACATGAAACCTGAAGATACTCAGCAGCCCTGACACTGAGGCCAATTCAAGTTCAATCAGAAAAGTAGGATGAGATTTGGTTCCAATCTTTTAAAACTACAAACACTATTATCCAGGATTTAATAAACCCCTTCAATATTTTAAACCTTGTATAATTTCAGTCTTAACAAAACAGATAAAGAAAATATTTGCCATGACTGATAAATCAAGTTCTCTATTAATTAATATTATTGAATATAGATTTTGAAAGTTACTAGATTTAAGGGAGCCAAGTACATACCATAAACCAGTTAGAAAGCAAAATAAAAAGAAATGAGGATTAAAATATGAAAATTAAAGTGGAAATGTTTTAAGATATTCCTTTCCAAATCTGTAAATACTACAGGAATTTTAAAAAGTCAGTTTCTCAAAATAATGGGATTAAAGTGTTCTGATTTTGTAAAAATTTGAACTGAAGTGTTTTAAATTTAAGAAACAAATGAACAAACTTTAGAAAATTCTAATTATTGACAAAATAAAGGCACAAACTTAAAAGAATACTAAGGTGATCTGAACAGATTTATCTGTGTTAACCTGCATGACTTCTAGCTTCTTATGGGTTTTTTTCTGCAGCAGCAATTCACCATGGTTGAATCCTCACTCACAAAAAAGATTAAGAACCTCAAGTAATAAAAATAAACAGTGAGCCATTTTTGACAGTACAGTGACATGGGTAGAACTACATAAAATCAAACATTTGCCATCTGACCCATGATCATTGACACTTGTAGCAAAATTTCTGTTGATATTTAAGAATATAGGACACTGGACACTTAAAATATAAGTATTTAGGTTTTTAAAGTCTGAAGTGAGAAGCAGCAAGTCTAGTTTGTCCATGTCAGTATCATCTGTGACAGATGCTTGAAAGCATTAGTGTTTTATTGTTGCTATAAAAACTAGGTTAGATATTATTTTTTCATTAATAAATGGGAGGAAACAAATTTATTTCTGTTTCCATCTGTTAATACAAATCACCCTTGAGAATATGAACTCTGGAATACTACTTCCTGATAGCACCTGGAATAATACTTTCTGATAATAATTTATCGTGGTCTATGTGACACAAAATACATGTCAAAACACCAACTAATGTTCTAGATTATCTGCTGACTGACAGACCAGCAGGAACAGACAATGTCAGCAGGAACATGACAATACTAACTTGAACTTTTGTATTTCCCAGAAAAGAAAAACACCATACAGATCAACTTTTTAGATGCACAGGCAACAGTTGTGTTAAACAGGGGGGGGGAAATCTTAATTATATTTACCTTTTGATCTCCTTGGATCATCTGTAAATCCTTCAGTGACTTCTCTAGCTTGGACTTCTCATCTAGTGCAGCTGTAGCCTGCGATACATTGAAAACGTAAAACCTCAGAAACACACTTTAATCAAAAAGGTAAGAGTAAACCATGGGGTTCTTATTTAGATTTTTTTAATATGCAAACAGCATTAATTATCCAAGCTTACAGGAATTTACCTGTGTTTCTATGGTCTTGAGTCTGATCTTCAATTTTTCATTTTCTTCTTGGAGGCAAGCAACTGTCTTTGGGTTAATGAATGAGAAAAAGTCTGTGAACGCTCTTGTGCTATTTTGAATTTTCAAAATATTTCAGGTAAGAAAATACGCTTCATAGTTTAGGAAACAAGCTTCTAAATGCTTATAAAAATGGCCTTCATAAGAAATCAGTAACCTATTTATTTATTGTGTTTGCTGCCTCAGTCAGGAAAAAAAATTAAGTCTCCAATTCTACTGTAATATATGGGACCGTTCACTTAAATCTGGCACATGCTTTACTGAACTGAGATTAGCAAGGTCAGCATCTTGTTAGTATCAAGATTCACGATAAAGAAAATTGCATGTTCAGAGATGCAAATCTCATGGCTGCTCATCATTGGTATTTTCAATCAACAGGCAAGTAAGAATTTATTCATAGTTCCTGTTTAAAAGAGACAAATACCAGGTTATGCATATCATGTTCTGTGTCACAGGAAATAACCATGTTCTGTCAGTCAGAGTAGATTCATCACATAAACTTTGAATTACTTTTCGGGAAAAAAACCCAAAAAACAACAAACCAGATTTCAGATACACATAATCAACAAAAACTGTTCCGAAACAGATTTTGAAAGAGAACTACATTGATCTATAAGTAAAACACAACTCTGAATTCTTGAATGCTTTAATTATCTCAATGTATCAACAATTTGATTGAGACACTGTACTTGACAGGTCATTTTGGTAACGTGGGCTAGAAGACAGAAAACGTAGCTCCTCGCTAAATATCTTGACTGCCCATAACTTAAAAGTGTATGGTAAGAAGCGTGGCATTTAAAAAAAGTTCAGTTGAACTAAATAAGTTCAATACCTAATAAAAACTACTGATAACATTAAATACCAGAATGTGTTTTGTAATTCTGAAAATCTTCAGCAAATGGGAAATCAGACATTTTCAAAACTAGTAATTTCCAAATTCTTTAAGTGCCTGTTTCTTTAGGAGGAATTCAACCAACTAACAAAAGAAAAAAAGACTGAATGTGATAAGATTGACTCTGAGTGATACAGAAAATGTTGGATAACCTAATAATTTCAGCCAGCTACATATTTTAATTTACTTCTTTGCTGGAAAGCCAGCCAACTGCATGGAACAAACTGAATACTGGTTTCTACAAATTTACCTCATTAAATGGAAAAATAAATAATTACAAAGGCCAAAATGTCTTTGCAAAAGGAAGATCGATATTGCAATGCATGTTAAAGACCATAACTGCACAATAAATTTAAGATGCTTTACAATATTTATTAATTCATTAGCATTTTACTTTACATTCTGGGGTATATTACCTTGATGTCTATATAGCGACAGGTGCATCATACAAATATTACTGCACAGGTATCCAGTTCAGTTGAATTAGCAGAATGGTCATGACCACAACTGCACAAACAGACAAGTTCTTACCTTGTTTAGCAGCTCTGACCCACCTTCATGTAATGGAGCCAGTTTTGGTTTAATGAGATCTGCACTGGGCTAAAGAAATAATAAAACATTAAAAAATTAAATTATACAGATTTCTAGGAGGAAGAAAAGTTGCCTTTAGTCTGTAAAAAAACTATTGACAGTCAATTCAGCTTTCTTTCGTAAAGCAAATGAATGACCTTTTATTTGAAGTTCATTTTTTACTGGTATCTTGGCTCCTAAGTTACATACTTCACTTTCAGCTAAAGTTAAACAAAAATACCACATAGAGACATAAAAGGATTGCAAACTTGAATTTACAAAAGACTAACAATGCTGCAGCAACCAAAAGACAAAGGAGTGAGGAAAACAAGACAAATATTTGAGTGATTGCAACAGTAAAAAATATTTACACAGCTCCAAATAAATCTTATTTTAAGTATTCAAATATATGGACTAAATATACCTTTCTGCTACAAACCAAATAAGGTGCAACCATAATCATACAAGATAAGCTAGGGTCATATCTGTATTGTGGAACCTTCTCAGCTCTTGACTCCATGTCAAGACAAGCAAATGTCCCAGTCTTGCCCCAGTTTCCAGGGAGAAGGGAACCCAGGAGCAGACACTCCCAACACATCTCTGGTCTGGCTGACTTTGGGATGAGAATTATGAGGCATGCTCCAGATGTGCAGAATCTGCAATCCGGAAACAGCCAAGGCAATTCAGTGTGAGCCTTGGTGTCAAACTGCAAAATAGTACTTTTCGGAGACATTCAGAGATTTTTTTGAAAAAGGGTGGGGTTTTGGGTTTTGTTTTGTTTTTCTCTCTTAAGCACAAAGTGTCAGTACTAAGTATTTTAAACATTTGTCATGACTCCACATGACATTATGGTTTGATTAAAATAAAACTCTACCTTCTTGTTTGAAGATGTAAATTCTGACTTTTCAAACTCAGCAACCTGTTCCAACAATTCTCTTAAAAAGAAAAATAAAGGGAGGTATTTATTTACTGAAAGAGCTATGCTATGAAACACATTTTACCAGGCTGATGCTATGCTCTTTATTGCATGCAAGATTCTGATTAGAAGTACAGAATGAAGTCCTACGCAAATACGATAAATGCAACAGATGATGTCACGGAATGTTATGCTACATGCATTAGAACTGTAAGATTTAGCATCCTTGATTAAAATATAATCTACTCAAGACAACAAACGCTTTTTAATCACATCCTATCACCCACTCTTAACTGATTAATTCAAGTAAGAATATTACCAATAAAAACATCTTCCTGACAAATTTGAAATTATTGTGTATCTTGCTACTTCATAGATGGAAGACTTGAAACTAACCTATCATCAATACAAAAGTAAAAGAATAGGTTTCTATGGTTCAGAAAAGAATGTAAATCATCTACACTTTGAAGTTTTCTTATTATTGAAAGGCATTCTGTATAGTCCAATATATGTTACCGATTCTCCAATTCAGAGACGTCTGTCTGTAACTTAAGGTACCATTTCTCAGCCTGCGAAAAGAGCTGCCGCAGAAGTAAAACATTGGTGTAAGTTGTATTTATGAGCTCTGACTCCACTTCACTGTGTACAACAGTCCGCAGTCCATCCAGCATGTCTATCACCTCATCAACTGTGAAGGTCTCCTCAACAAGTCTAAATAGAGAAGTCAAGATGAGTCATGTATGACAAAGGTAACAATTTTCCATTTTTATGAGGCCTCACTACACAGTGTCACTCATATAATGCAGTGTCCTTCTGAAACCATCCACTGTCAGTAGTTAGCGGATCACCATGATATTACTAATTGGTTATTGTATTTAAATTTTCTCTTGGAAACATTACAATCACAAATGTTGCTTCAGCTACAGTCTTGCATCAAATTTAGACATCAGAAGCAAGAGATAAAGCAATGTCATGCTGTTGATATCTATGTTAATTCCTAAGAATTTGAACAACTTAGGTTTAAAAGGACTTGACTCGTAACATTTGGAAAATTATTGGGTCTTTTTTCCTCACTAAGAACATACAAACGTAAACAGAGAAAAGTCACCTCAAAGCATTTAAATCTGCAATTGTTGCTAGCATAGTTTTCTTTATTCTTGCTCAGGATGGCACACCCCCCCCACCCCAGTACCTGCTGTCCTTAAGGTCCTGAAAACAAGAATCCACTGTTTTGAGACACAGGCCACGCTTGAAACGAGCAAAGCGCATGTAGTTGATCGCTTCATTCTGGTGGTGCTCATTAAGGCCTAGCTCTGCCTGCAGATATGGATATAAGCACAGAGACAAATATACACTGAAATAAGTAAAAAGGAGCATAAGCATTGTGAAGACTTGCCTTCTGACTAGTATCTGTGCTTGCTTTCATAGGGTATCATGTTAATTAGTATGTTAAAAAACAACCGTATTTTCACATCTGTAATCCCTGTATACCTCACATAAGTGCTTCCCCTTTAAAAGTACCGGTACTCAGAAGTAAGTCCTCAAGTGACCAGTATGCTCAGAAAACCCATACAAAATTAGAGACTGAGACAATCAGAGGATCAGAACCAGAAGGACTGTGAGGGAGAGGAAGCTCTTGGATAAATTACATGTATGTGTGTATAATGTAGTTGAATGATGTATCTTTTATAGATATACTAACAAAAATGCACAGGAAAGTGTTTTATGTTTCATTGTTAGTTTATATGTAAAATCTTGAGACTTCTCATATAATCTTAAGTGATAATCTGAACTTGTTTTTCAACAGCCTATGGCCCAGAAACAAACACTCCCAGGGCAAATTAAGAAGGAAGTGTGTTTAGATCTGGTTAACTAGCCCTTCTATGTATGTCTCTATTTCAAAAGAAGGAGCACTGACATGGCATTACATTGGAATAAACCTTGCTCATGCAGGTAGCACAACTCACAAGGAGGCACGACAGGACACAACTGGGAGTTTATTACTGCAGTCCCTAGGCAACCAAAGGTGAAGTCCATTTCATTTACTCCAATGTACTGAGTTAGTGTCCCTGGTGTTGGAGACAGCAACGTAGCAACTCAGACAAACAGTTAATCTGATCACCTTGTCTTTATTAATTCAACTGCACAGGGCAGATCCAGTGAAAATGTAATACTGTGATACCTGGATGAACAATACTGAAAATGTGAGCACAGATCTCGACTGCCTGGAAAATAAAGGC
This sequence comes from Strix aluco, assembly GCF_031877795.1. Classification (NCBI taxonomy): domain Eukaryota; kingdom Metazoa; phylum Chordata; class Aves; order Strigiformes; family Strigidae; genus Strix; species Strix aluco. The sequence continues at coordinate 152,092,912 of NC_133931.1, read as the reverse complement.
AGCCTAGGAAACAGCAACAGCAGTAAACAAAACAGGCTCTTATAATGTGGTTGCAAGTCCAATGTCTCCCACGAAGTCCCACATCCCACAAATGAGAGATCATAAGAAAAGATCAGTTAATGTTCTCTTTGCTGTTGGTGGGTTTTCATTAGGTGAAAAGTTTCTCTTTGTTACAAATAGTAACGAAGACATATGACAATACCACTGCTGAAACCTCGCAATATAGAAAGCAGCCTCAAAAGGACATTAAACTAATAAATAAATACACAAGCGCAGGCCAAAGCACTCGACATCTGTCAGTCAGCAATGCTGATGCTCAGTTAAACAACCGGGCCATTGGATGCTGCGAAAACCCCAGGCCCCACGAGTCTCCGCGGGGCCCAGCGAGGGTGGCAGGGCTGCCCGGGACGGCAGCACCCCCCAAGAGGCCCCCGCATGACGAAGGGCCGCCCCTCCACGGCGGGACAGGAGCGGGCCGCCTCTCGGCCCAGCCTCAGGGCCGGCCCATGGCGACGGGCGGCCGACGCGGAGCGGCGCCTCACGGCTGCGGGGCAGCCCCGCCGCCCGGTGGAGAACAAGGCCGGAGAGACGGCGACGCCCTCCGTCGCCCAGACAAACGGCTGGAGGGAGGCGGCAGCGCTACTCACCATGGCGGCCCCTTCGCCGCGCCCGACCAGCAGCGGGGCTCAGCGGCGACGACGGGAGGACGGTTGCCATAGAGACCGAAGCCTCGCGAGCGCCCTCGCTGCGCTCCCAATGGCGGCAGCTGAATCACGTGACGAGCACGGCCCGCCCCCAGGAGAGGCGCTTCCGCCTCGGCGCCGCCCCGCCCTCCCGGCGGCAGCCGGCGCCCGCCTCAGGGGGGAACGGCGGGTCCCCCACAGCCCCTGCTCGGCGCGGACACTGCTGTGCCCCGCCGCGACCCACTCTCTGCCCACCGGCATGAGCCACCACCACACGATGCGCCCAAAAAACGGCAGCGCAAAAGCCCGTCCCCGGACGATCTCTCATCCCGGGAAGGGGCTTTTTTTGCTGCAGCCAACGGTGGTGCGAGGCTTGATCAGCGCCAATGCTACTGGGGGGGCGTGGTGTGATCGCTGCCAATCGTATGGGCATCCTCTCCATTCCAAAGGCTGACAACTCATTTACACCGACACGCCTCCCGTCAACCGACTCAAGGCCCCGCTGGTAATCACGGCTCACCTCTCAGGATGGGCAGAAGAAACCTTTCCCACCAGGAAAGCTGCTACTGCTGGTGGCTGTTACTGGTCAAAACGCTCTTGCCAAAAATCATTCCCACATACGCAACGCCTGGACCCAGAGGAGCCGGCCAGGATTCTCATTCTGCAGCAGCAATGCTAAGCAACAGTTATCCAAGTGGAAGAATACAGCGACAGCTACATCCTCCACATCATCCGCAGTCCTCAGGACAGATGGAAAGAAGGAAGGAATGACAAGTGCTAAAAATATTAAGATAAAATGGCTTAAAACATGGAGTCAGGTAGGTCTGAAGTTTTATCTGAGTTTGAATTTGAATCTGAAATTTTCGGGATAGCGCTTTGGGATATTCGAAGTACCCCTCGCCAACCTCTGGGCTTCTCACCAGCAGAAAGAGCCTTTGGCAGGCACTGAGCTCCACCTGGGACCTTCGTCCCTGCTAGGAGCAGCCTCCTCGATGGAGATGAACGGCTGAGCCAAGACGTCCTGTTATCAGGAAGCATCTGTTTGCCAAGAGGGAGCTCAAACACTGGAACAAAATTCCTGCAGAGGTCGTTGATGCCCCAAGCCTGTCAGTGTTTAGGAGGCATCTGGACAATGCCCTTAATAACAGGCTTTAACTTTTGGTCAGCCCTGAATTGATCAAGCAGTTGGACTGGATGTTCGCTGTAGGTCCCTTCCACATCAAACGGTCTATTCTAGTCTATTGTAAACGATACGACCTGTCTTTTTTGATGGGGCAGTCAGTGCAAGGATCGATGGATACAGCACTGTATGGGAATGCAATTAGTGCCGCCAGAGTTAAATTCTTTCAGGATGTGCTATTTCAGCACCTCTTGGCCTTGCAGGGCCCATGCAAAGAGGAAAGCGTGCTCTTAAGATGCACTGCCTTGTAGTGGTTCGTTTCCAAGAGTGACTCAAAATGCAGGTTTTAGCTGATAAAGCAGACATGGTTTGAAGTCCTGGCTCCTGACAGGCTCTCTTCTTCCTAACAGCCCTCTGGAGAGGGGGCACTGCTGGCAAGGGAACTTGTCTCTAGCCTCGCCCTGCCTGCTGCTCCAGCAGACCCACGTCTGGACAGGGGCGAGGGCCTGTCTCTTCACACCTGGCCGGCATCAAAATGTTGTGATTCTTTAACTGAGTCGACATAGCCTGGCAGCTTTCCGCCCTCATTTCACTAGTTTTGCAGACCGAGTGATTACCAGGCATGTGCTGGAGGACTGTTTTATATCGTTCCTTTTATTAATTTAAAAGAAAACCAAACAAAAGCAGCTCCTTTGCAGCTGAATAACCTCATCAGGAACTTCATCCCCCCACCATTCCAGGTGGTTTCAGCTGTGCCCAGCGCATGGCCACCAAGGGCAGGGACAGCCCCTGGGCCTCCTGGGCACAGCGACTGCCTTGGGGCCAGCACCCAAAGGCTTCCTCCGAAGGGTGCTGGGCGGAGGGGGGTGGGCGGGGCTGTGCATGGGGGGCCCTGTCAGTCACCGCCATGTCACAATGCCACCCCCGGCAACGGCAACGCAGCAGTCACAGTGCCCCGGGGCAGTATAAAAGGGGGCACCCACCAGTGTCCAGCTGCCAGAGCTGCCCCGGGGGCAGCCCGAAGACATCTGAGAGGAAGAGAGGGTGGGATTACTGGGAGGGGGCTGAGGGAGGAAGACTGGAGCCTGGTCGAGGCTGCTAGAGGTTCTCTGCTGCAAGGCCAGCTCCTGGCAGGCCATCTTCAAATCTCATCTGATGGATGGAGGTGCCCGAGGCTATCAGGCTGTTTCCGCTGGAGAGTCGTGGCCAGCCCAAGGGAATGCCTTCTTGAGGAGCACTGCAGGAGCTCGCCGTCCTCATCCCCTGCGGAGCCAGGGGCAGCAGCCGTAAGAAATGGGGTGCAGGGATGTTGCCAGGGGTCCCAGTGCTTTGGAGCAGCCGCTAGACAGGCACAGGAAAGATTCTGGCCCCCAAGGTCGATCAGGCCGGGGGCATTTGGCCACTCTCGGAAGCCCCTGAGATGGCTCCAGGGTGAGGGAGAACAGGGCTTGGGCATCTCCTGGGAGGCGTGACCAGCCGGTGGGACCAGGAGGCAGGTCTTGCTCACCTGCTCAGGGAATAGCCGATCGCCAGCACTGGGGTCAGGAAGGAATTTTCCCCCGGGGCACATTGGCACTGGTCCCCGGGGGTTTTTTGCCTTCCTCTGCAGCACTGAGCATGACCACTTGTCAGGGCTCCTCCAGTCCCTTTTGGCCAGGTTACTGCCTGCTGCTCGTGCACCGCGAAGATGGCCTCTCGTGCCCTGCAGCTGGGGGGAGGAAGGCTTTTTTTTTTCCCCCACGGTGGGCTAGCGAGTGTCCCTGGGGGTTTTTTGCCTTCCTCTGCAGCGCTGAGCACGGCCCCTGGCCAGGGCTCCTTTGGGCCATGCTGGCCAGGTGCCTGCTGCTCCTGCTCCACGAAGGTGGCCCTCGTGCCCCGCATCCGGGGGGAGGAAGCTTTCTAGACTCCCAGGGTGGGCCCCAAGGGTGCCCCCCGGGGGTTGCTGCTTGTCCTCTGTAGCACTGAGCACAGCCCCTTGTCAGGGCTCCTCTGAGTCCTTTTGCTCGCTTCTTGCCTGCGGCTCTTGCACCACCAAGACCCCCCTCGTGCCCTGCCTCTCCCTGGCTCTCCTTCCCACGGCTGGCCCAGAAGCACAGCAGGGCTGAAAGTACGACTGGCGTTGGCAAGTGTAATACTTTGGAAAATACCACGCACCTCCTTCTCGCTCCTCCGCTTTTAGAAGTGTGGGATCAGTCCTGCTCCTCATTCTTCAGATTCCCGCTCTTCAGGAAACAGGAACTACCTGGCCTGCTTTCCTGCTGCCACTTTGTCACCCTAAGTCAAACGTGGCATTGATGATAGTCCTTTCTTACAGACTGAAACAAACAATATAGAAACACGAGAGCAGAACTAATGATAAAAATAATTTAAAAAAACCAAGAAAAAGAATAAAAAATAAGGAGCAAAAATAGTAATTAAAATAGCCATTCAAATAGTTATAAAAATAGTTATAAAAATAATTATAAAAATAGCTATATAATTATAAAATATAAAAACATAAAAATAGAATTATAAACAGATAAAAAGATAAAAATTACAAAAATATAATTATAAAAATATAAAAATCTAATTATAGAAATAATTATAAACTAGGTGCAGGAACGTTTGGGGCTTTTTTGGATGCCAAGATGAAGATTCATGTGAAAATAGTTCATTCCCAAAAGAAGCGAGAAAAGTCACATTCTTAAAACTTTTCAGTTTGCTCTCAAGAGCACCTTCTTTGTGCATCAGTCAGTTACCTGCTTTCCTGTTTCCGGCAAAGATGGATATTTTCTGCGCCATAATATTCATGCATCTGTCCCTCCACACGACGCAGGGCATTTGTGACTTCAAGTGATGTTTTTTCAAGCTAAACCGAGGATTGCATCAGCCTGCTCCTGGCTACACATGTGCACCACGTTAATGCTTGTGAGCATCTGCTCTGAAACAGGTTGAGAAAAAGACAATAAAATCCTGTTAGCACTTGTAACCTTTGTGATGGCTGTCCTTGAATGTGGTTTTGGAGCTGAAAAAGCCCTGACATTTCAGGCAAGTAACAGTTTCGTTGTTATTCGTGTCATTGGGAGGGAAGTGGAAGTGGGGAAGTGGAAGTGGGGAAGGGAAATGGGAAATGGGCAAGGGAGATCGGGAAGGGAAGGTAAGAGTTCAGCTGGAAGAAAGCTACAATGATTGTCTAGTCCCACTGTGTGACCACTTCAGGGCTGACCAAAAGTTAAAGCCTGTTATTAAGGGCATTGTCCCGATGCCTCTTAAACACTGACAGGCTTGGGGCATCAACGACCTCTGCAGGAATCTTGTTCCAGTGTTTGAGCTCCCTCTTGGCCAACAAATGCTTCCTAATGTCCACCCTAAACCTCCCCTGGTGCAGCTTTGAACCATTCCCACACACCCTATCCCTGGATACCAGGGAGAAGAGATCAGCACCTCCCGCTCCCCCTCCCCTCCTTGGGAAGCTGTAGAGAGCAATGAGGTCACCCCTCAGCCTCCTTCTCACCAAACTAGACAGACCCAAAGTCCCCAGCCGCTCCTCACACGACATTCCTTCCAGCCCTTTCACCAGCTCGGTTGCCCTCCTCTGGACACAGTCAAGGACCTTCACATCCTCCTCAAATTGTGGGGCCCAGAACTGCCACAGCACTCAAGGTGAGGCCGCACCAACGCTGAATACAGCGGGATAATCCCCTCTTTTGCCCGGCTGCTTCTGCTGTGTTTGATGCACCCCAGGGTGCGGTTTGCCCCCTTGGCTGCCAGGGCGCGCTGCTGCCTCACACTGAGCCTGCTGTCAGCCAGCGGCCCTGCATCCCTTTCTGCAGGGATGCTCTCCAGCCACTGCTCTCCCAGTTATGCTTGTGCCTGCCATAGCGCCGTCCCAAGTGCAGAATCCGGCATTTTTATTTGTTAGATTTCATCCCATTAATGATTGCCCAGTGCTCCAATCTAGCTAGGTCCCTCTGCAAGGCCTCCTGGCCTTCAAGAGAGTCAGCAGCACCTCCCAGTTTGGTATCACTGCCAAACTTGCTAACGGTACGTTCAACTCCTCCAGCCAGATCCTTGATAAAATACTGAACAGAGCTGGCCCTAGGATTGAATCCTGACGAACGCCGATGGTGGCTTGTCTCCAACCAGATGTAGCCTCATTCACTACAAGGCTTTGAGCTCTGCCCTTCAGCCAGTTCTTCTCCCAGTGCACCGTGAACCTGCTCATCCCACAGCTGGACAACTTGTCCAGAAGGATGCTGTGAGGGACAGTATCAAAACCCTTTACTAGAATCCAGAAAAACTACATGCACTGCCTTCCCTTCACCACTAGGTGGGTGAAATGGCAAGACTTAGACACTTTCTGAAGTGTCAAAAACATCTAAGAGGGAAATACAAAAAAAAATCTGAGATAAGAATCCACATTAGTGTATTTGTGATACGCTCTCTTCCCAGTCCTCCTGAGTTCAGTTTAACACAGCGAAGCCGAGAAGATACAAGGGGCTTTTTAATATGATCGCTAAGGATTTCAAAGCAAAGCATATTTTTAACCCATACAGTTAAATTAGAGAACATTTGCCAAATGACTTGTATGGGATCCTTTAAAGTGACTCGAGTTGCTGGATGATGCTGGCATCACCCCTGTGAAATCACAGTTTCTGCTGTCACAAGTGTGATTTAACATTACCACCTCACCAATCCCTTCTTCAAAAACACTGATAATATTGTGCATGCTGACGTCGTTCACTGAATGAAACCCATTAATTCTCCTTACTAGAAATTAGGTTTGACCCTGTAAAACATTTCAATAAATAAAGTTATTAAAACATATGTTTAACTAGGATGGTCTGATGCAGTTTTAAATGGTGACGCAGAAATACATTCTTTCGAGTGAACGAAGGCCTGGAACAACTGCAAAATTCATTTTGAAAAACTCATGGCTAAATGCTTCTTCAAGAATTTGAGAAAATGAGAATGCATCACATCTAGAAAACCACATTCTAGCCCAAAAAGAACGCCTAATGCATCTCAACTAAGAGTTTAGTAATTCACAGTTTTCAGCACAATTAAAAAGGTCAACTATGTCTTTCTCTAAGTACCAAGTCAGAGAGAGAGAGAGACGGGGCTTTGCGACCAAGGCAGCCTGGCTCCCCGCAGGAGCCTCTGACCTTGTGTCTGCCGAGACGACCTTGTGTGACAGCGGGGAGGGAGTCAGACCTGTGGCATTGCAGGTGGCTTCTGGTTGCAGGTACCTTGTTTTCTGGAGACCCAGCGTGTTACATCTCTGATCAGATTCACAGGAGCGCTGCCTGTGCTTCCACCTGCAACTGGCTCAATCGAGAGAACGTTATGAGAACACGATGTACCCTCACTAAAAGAAAGAAACAAAGAAAACTAACCAGGCAGGTCTTACACATGTCAAAATTTATGTCTGAACTCAGTTTAGATTATTGTAATGACCCTGTACACATGCTGTAAATGGGAATAAGAACGCCCTTTTGCTTACTTAGTGTGGAAAGCCCCAGAAAACCCTGTGTGTAGTCTACCTAAGCAAGTGACCTGACTGAAATTGAGTTATTGGTGGAATAGGAAATGCTGGAAAGATCTACAGAACCATGCTTTTGATTTGCAAAGTGTTTGCAAGTGTCTAGGATGGGAATGATATGATGCAGAGTCATCTTTTCTTTGCTTGAAGATATAAGAGACTACTCAATGGAGAGCAACACTTGCTTGTCAGGAAAAGCCCAGGTGCTTTGTCTTGCCTCGCTTTGGGGAAACAAGGAACAGCAGAGGTGACTTGTCATGTCCAATCTTATGTTCCTGGGACCTGCCTCAAAGGTTTTAGTCTATAGAAAGTTCCTAGATAACATGATTTGGTTGTGTGGGAGAGGCACTGATCTCACCGAGTGCAAATATCTTCCTTATAGAGGACAGTGGATCATGGCCACAGCCTCTCCTAAACAGACCAGCTGAGGGGTTGTTGAACCTGTAAAACAGCTTGCTTGGAGAGAAGCAGGTTAATGTTCTCCTTTTACCCGGGGAGGGGAAAATAGGTATATTAAAAGTCAGATCTAGTGCAGGTTTCACTGAGAAAAAAGGAAACTTCTTGGTCAGTCTCAGCAGAGGGTGTTACCCAAAATTTTGTTCTACATCTGCAAAATCTTTCCAGCACCTGATCAGCACATCAAGCTGAGTACATCTCTGCCATTAGTACATGCACTAAATGAGGACCTTAAAAAATCATCCCCAAATTGTTCTTAAAATTAAACACCCTGAAGTTAAAAAGAAGAGATACAAGAAATGCCGGTGGTTTTCATTTTCCCACTTACTCTAAACCAAAACCAAAAAAGTGTTGCACTTGCAAGTTCTCTTGGCAAGCGTGAAAGCAATGTATTTGTAAGGAAAACAGAGATGCTTAGCTCTGTAATGATATGAGCTGGAGGGAAATCACAGTTATCTCACCATGCATGCTGGTATTGCAAGAACTGACCACACCATTACTGTTTTGGTTCAATGTGAATTAACTGTGAATGGCACTGAGGAAGGATGCAAATAGGGAATTGATTTGGCAGAAATTTGGCAAGAGGATTTGTAAGGTTCACACTGTTCTCTTGCTTCTGTTCCCACCGTTGGGGCAAAAATGCCATTGTTGTCAGTGACACTTACATAATAAATGGCATGTGGCAGAAAAATAACAAACTGTGTGCAGCCACCCATATTCTGGTCTGGACATTTATCTACCTGGAGACTCTTAGGACAGTGAAACTGGCTGTGTGAAGTGGGTAAGTTAAGTTGTACTTATTACTTTGCTTCTAGGGAGAATTAAGCTAAGTCTAATTAAAGTCACTTAAATCCAGAACGTGTGTGCTTGAATTCATGAAGGAGAGACCAAAGGACTGGAAGATCCTTTGCATCAGAGGCTTTGCCCATGGGCATGTCTTTACCCTACTGCAGTTAATGTAGCTCTCCCAGTGCTGAATTACCTTGCATTACGCCGAGGGCCAAACTACCCATTTGCCAGCTGGGAGTAACTTGTGCCTGAGCCCAGAGGCTACACCTGTGATTTCACACCTATGCTTTCCTTAGCAGATGCCCTGGGATTTAGCTGGGAGCAGGTACCCCACATCTGTTTTCCTACCCGGGGGTCCAGTAGGCGAGAGAGGTCATGCGCTGTACAGCAGTATCATCACATAGAAACCTACACCTGTTTCAGGAATGGTTTCAGGATGACAACTAATTATTAAAGGCATGCAAACACCTTTAGTGGGGATTCTGCAGTTGAGTGTGGAGCACCCTAGGCTCCTTCCGCTTGGAAAGGGATGCCACACTGTAGCACGGTGCCAAGTGACAGCTCACCCCAACTCAAAACCTAAGCCAAATCATTGTTTTCTCCATAATTGGAACTGAGCCTGAACTGCAATTTGGAAATTTTCTTGACGTGTGAGTCAAATGAGCATTGGTCACAGCTGAACATCATCCAGTATTTAAGCAAAACCCCATGGTGCTCGGACTTCCTGCAGAGAGGGGAATTTAAATCACTGTAATTTGCATGCCAGCTTGCCAGGAAGAAGACACAAGATGTGCAGGTTCATATATTTATTAACCACTTCTCATTACCTTCTTCTTCAAAATCTTTCCTGCCACACTGTTCTGGATGGTTGTCATATAAGATGTGCCACTAGCAGGGACTTTATGTGACCGCCTGCAGTCCTGCCCTGGGTCTCCCCAGTTTCTGTAGAAGGAATATCCTGGCCTTTCCTCTTGAAGGTGGTGTACTTTAATTTTGCTCCATTTTGCCCTTGCTTGCTTAAAGCCTTGGTGGGCAGCCATGGGGAACTGTGCCTGTGGGCCAGCTTGGAGCAGGCAGGACTAGACCTGGCTCTTCAGCCCTGTTCCAGCCTCCCCAGGGGACACTGGTGGCTCCCCAGAGTGACCCAGTTCTTGTTTGAGGATTTTTTTTTCCGCAGTGAAAGTGTTTTCCAGAAGGACACAGCCATGCTGGGAGCAGCCTCTGATTTGCCCTGTGCTAGATGATGCACATGAGCAGAAAAATGATGGTATGAGAGGTCTTCCCTTTGCTATCGAAAGGGCTTACCAAGGAAAAAAACAAAGAAAAAATAAAAAAGAGAAGATTGCCATCTGTGTTCGAGCCACCTAAACCGTGCAAACCACAGAGAAAACAGCCTGTGACAGGTCTAATTAGGCTGGGATCCTGGGAGCACACACCCACCTCAGCCTACAAAAGCCCAAAACTTAATTGTGGGTGCAAAGAGCAAACACCGTGTACAGCGGTGTGACTGCTGGGTGCGACGTCTGGGCTGGCCCCCCTGCAGTGACACTCCTGGTGAGTCCCCTCCTTCGCTATTCATGTCTGTCTGTCCCACATGCAGCCTCCATGGAAAGGAAAGTGAATTACAAATTGCCCCCCCCCTTTTTTTTTTTTTTTAAAAAAAAGCTCATTTGGCATTGAACTCACCAAGTTATAATGACCTTTTTGATTGCAATTTAAGGTAGGTCTGATGGCTAAAAGAAGAATAACATGAAAAAGCCCCCTGGGGATGTTCAGCTCTGCACCCTTCAGCAGATGCTACAATGATGTTTTGGAAACAGGTACCGGGGAGAAATCAGTAGCTCGCTGACTGCCTGCCGCTGGCCACAGTCACCTCTGGGTTGTACGTGGCAGGTCTCAGCCTTGATAGCTGAATTTTGAGCTGTTGTGATGGGGATGAGGCTCTGCTGGTTTGAGATTCCAACTCTCCGAGAAGTTTCTGAAGTGAGGAGTCGCAGCAGGTGGAGCACGGCAGGACTGACATTGCTGCGTAGCTGGGAAGGATGAGTCACGCGCTTAGCACAGCAATTCCTGAAACTGCGTTTCAACCCCCCTCCAAATAAGCAGAAAGGGATCAAACTAATTTTGATTAATAAGCAGCTCCTCCTCGTCTCAAGGGACAGTTTGTTGATTGTCAACTTTTAGCGTGCTGTGAAGCTCACCGTAGAAAAAAATCAGGTGCTGGCTAGAACATCTAAAAGCTCTTTGTACCTAACCCCACATTATTGTTACTATTAATACAACCCATACGAGCGCAGCAGTAACGACACAGCAAAACCCCAGCACGAGGCAGCCACTGTGGCTAGCACGGGGCCTCCTCTGCACTACTTTGCTCCTCAGACAGTAGGAATCCAGCTCGGCTTTCGGCTGTCCCTGTATTTGCTGTGATGCACATAAGGCTGCCTGTGACAAGGGGGCCCAGGTGGATGCACCTTCACTGCCTGCGCCCGGCAGGGTCAGTCACCCCTGTGGCCTCCTACTGTGCTCACACTGGATGGGGACAGGGACAGGGACAAGGAAAACCCCTTGTGGGGCTGCTGCCACAGCTGAGAGAGGAGCGTTTTCCACTTGTTTCAGCAGCCTTCCAACATCATTTGTACATGCACGGCTATGACTGATCTTAATTTCTACATCTTCGTATTTACAGGTGGTATATCTGATTTATGGGTATCATACAGCTGGTTTCTTTCCATCTGCTTGCATATATTTACTGGCGTAAATTCTCCATCAAGATGTAGCATTAGTATGCTTTGGCTATTTACTCCTTGGTTGTCTGCTCTGAAAAGAAGTAAAATAAAAATATATTTTGAGTTTTGTGCATCAGAAATTCAACTAGTATGCACAGGGTACCGGTGGCATTGTTAAAAGCCAGGTACTAAATTTATACCTGTACTTGAAACTCCAGGGACCAGCATAATTCTGGGTGTAGTTCTGTGTCTTGATAGAAAACTTAAAAACTAAGAGCACATATTTATGACTGGTTTTAGTTCTTCAATCTATTTTTAAACAAATACTCTGTGTCTAGACTAATGTTCTTTTGCTGCAAAGATCTCATGCTACTAAACTTGCTCCTAAATAATTCAGATTCATTAAAGTTGCTTCAGGAAGATAAAAACTGTAAGGATTCGCTGCCAGTCTCTGCTTTCTGAACACAATTAATTTCTAAACAACTGCATTAAATGGTTTTGACCACATTCCAAAACCCTGCAAATATTTGCTGCAAGCGTTTGTTTCAGCACCAAGAGTGGGCAAAGGGGTCAAAGGCAGTTCGGGCCGGAGGGTGACACAAATAGAGATGAGGCTGCAAACGCACTTGCTATCCCTAAAAGTAGCTGCTTACAGTAAACTGGCTTTGCTGATGAACTTGCTAGCACAGCAACCTTAACGCAGGCTGGGGAGGCAAACTGCACACTGCATCAGTTTGTGCCCCAATGCTACCGGTGAAAGTGTTTTTAATCAGGTGCAGTGAGAGGTTTGGCTCTGTGAGGCAAACTCTTAGTTGTGTGACCCACTTTTGAAGGTGCCGATGTCCAGAGGAAAGGTCTGTGCTAACTGAAGGTCCAGGTAGAGCCGATGGGACCCACCTCACGTTGTCCCCAGGCTTCATCCTCAGGCACTAGCAGAGGTGGGCTGGTGCAGAACATGTTGAATACTTAGGAGTGCGTGACTCATGTCAAGCCCACCAGGCTCAGCTACCTTTTGTAGTGGTAGGCTGATTTGAAAAGCAATATGCAGCAGGAAAAAACAGTATTTTCTTGTTTACCAGGGCATAATGATCTGCTTTGAAGTCCAACAGCAGTAAGCATCATGCTTAAACTCACAGATAAGAAAGAGATGTTGCAGACAGAGATTATCAGTTGCTGCAGAGGATGCAAATATTTTAACACTGCAAACTACCACTGAAGGCAGGTACTTTTCCTTGTTAGTTGCTAGACAATTTAAGAGACACATTTCATTTATTCTCACGAGTCTTTTGGAAGACATGGTGCTTTCAGGTTACTTTCTTTTTTAATGTGCGCAGTGGGGAGTCTACATCTTGTTAAAAATGAGATCGCAGTGACTCCAGTATATCAAAGGACTTAATCAGCACAGTGCCATAGAGAAGCCAAAGGCCTGATGTAGGCTAAATGTAAGTTTGCAAAATGGAAACAGCTAAATAATTCAAAGAGCGACATCAATTTCTGTGTGATTTGTTCATCTCCCAGCCAGACTCATTTCAAAGGGTTGAGGTTTTTATTAAAAGAAGAAAGAAAACACTCATAGTTCTACTTCAAAGCTGTTTCAAATCTGTTTTCTCCCCATCTTTCCAGGTTACGGAGCCTCCTTCAAGACTGAGTAAAGATCTGTCTGAAGATGGTAATTGCAAACATAGTGAGTATACAGCTACGCTGCTGTGTAATCTGTTTTTCTTTTCCCCCTCTTTGCCTTCGTCAGTTTTCTGCCTCTCTCAAGCCAATGGTGCCATCCCACCATAGCACTAACACAAAGCCTTCTTCCCCTCCTCTTTCCAAGTTGGGGATTTTGCATTTTGCTATGTATTTGAAGCTGCCAAGCCAACAGTGTTTTGAATGATCTCACAGAGATAATGTTCTCACCACCTGCCATTTTAATAACAAGTTGGCTAGAGGTGGTGAACTGCTCTTTTGTGAAGAGTTTGTTACTTAGCAGGTTATTTTTGTAAGTCTCTGCAGTGCCACACACTTCAAGCAGTCTGAAACGCACTGTGTTTTGCTGGCAGCCTTTGCACTTACCCATCTAAAATGGAATATATTGGGGATCTTCAACTGCATCTGGTGGAGAGGGGCGAATTTATGCTTTACTGAGACACCCCTCAACACAAAATTACCTGATGTCCCATTGCAGGACACCCACCCTGGCAAGATCAGCCTGGATTACTACAGGAATGACAGCGTGGTGCTGTCCCCGTATGGAAACCCGGTGAACGATACAGACTTCCCGTGTGACAAGAGGCAGGTCAGGCAGTTTGCTCGAGCCTTCCTGCCGGTGCTTTTCTGGCTCATCTTCTTTGTGGGCACAGTGGGAAATGCCTTGGTTGTGCTCGTCTATTGCAAATACCGCTTCAGGAGGAGCATGATGGATCGGTACCTGCTGCACCTGGCCATTGCGGACCTGGTCCTCCTCTTCACCCTCCCTTTCTGGGCCAAGGCTGCCTCTGATGGCTGGATCTTCAAGAACTTCATGTGCAAAGTCATCAACAGTATGTATAAGATCAACTTCTATGGCTGCAGCTTGTTTCTAACCTGCATCAGCTTTGACAGGTACATCACTATTGTCCAGGCAGTGAAAGCTAAAGCTTCTAAGAGAAGGTGGCTCCTGCGCAGCAAACTCATGTGCTTGGCTGTCTGGCTGACATCCATGAGCCTGTGCATCCCAGAAATCATGTACAGCCAAAGCATGCGGGTGGGGAATGTAACAGTTTGCAAAATTACATACCCGCCAAATATCAGCATGAACTTCAGAGTTACTGTGCTGGCCTTGAAAGTCACAATTGGATTCTTCCTCCCGCTCCTTGTCATGGTAATTTGTTATGCCCTTATCATCAATACCCTCCTGCAAGCCAAAAGATCCCAAAAGCAGAAATCGCTGAAGATCATCACCATGATCATCACTGCTTTTGTCCTCTCTCAGTTCCCGTACAACATTGTTTTGCTGGTCAAAGCCATCAACACCTACACCAGGGTGGTGTACAGCTGTCAGGCTGCCGACCGGCTGGACATCGGGCTGCAGGTCACCCAGAGCATCGCCTTCTTCCACAGCTGCCTCAACCCCTTCCTCTATGTCTTTGCTGGCGAGAGGTTCAGGATGGCTCTGGGCAGGATGCTGCAGAGCGGTGTCTGCTGCTGGAGCGGTGGCCAAGAGCAGTGCTCCCCTGCCTGCGACAGCCAGGAGCACAGCTCAAACTGGTCCTTTGCCATGCTGGGCAGGCGGCGGGTGAGGAGCTCCCTGACCCTCAGCACTCACTTGACCTCCTCTGTTATGCCCCCCCCTTGCCAAGTCCTCTTGTAAGTTAGTCCCACCCCACTCCCCTCCAGAGGAGGACGAGTCTCTTTGGAAACCATCTATATACCCCAAAGACTGTCCCAGAGGAGCAGGGAGGGCTGGGGGCTCCTTGAGTGCCCTGCCATGTGGACTCAACTGGGGCTTGCTGGCTAAAAGGAAGGGAAACCTTTGGCATAGGGTAGCAAAATGGAACCATACATGGAGCCATACTTGTTATAAGTAGAACTGATAGAGGACAAAAACTATCTTTGTAGCAGCTGTAAATACCCAGCCCACCTGCAGCTCAGACCACAGCCTGAAATAACAAGCCTCGCAGGGAGGCAATGAACCCAGCTATGGCAGCAACCGAGGCAGGTGAAGCAGGATGAAACGCCCATCCTGTGAAGCAGCAGGAGGGGGTTCAGCCCTCAGTTGCTGCCCAGCCAGGGTCTCCTGTGGAAGTGGCTGGACTTGGGAGCCCTGCCTGCTCCTACACCAGATTGTCTCCCCTGTAAAGCAGATCAGCCTTTACCTCCTACACTGGTTTATTGCAGTAGGCAAATGTGCCTGTGCAGATGCAGCTCTGTTTTGCTGCACAGGTGGTTCTTCTTACAAAGGAAAGCCAATCATTCATGTTCATAAAGTGGTCATTGCAGAATTAGATCTATATTTCATATGTATTTTAGCTGTGTGATATAAGGTGAAATTGGATACAATTTATTTGCTATGGCTTCTATTTTGATACTGGAAACAAATCACACCTCGTAATAAAAATTCAAGGGCATCAGAGCTGCTGAGTTGTCTGTCCCAGGGATATTTGCCATATGGTGCAAAGCTGTAGTAAAGCAGAATGCAAAAACCAAACTCATGGTTCAGCAGACCGCTGGCTATGTGCTGATACTTTGCTAACAGTGAGAAAATGTATTTAGCGTGGGGCCAGTAAGACAGAGAGTAATTAAGTATCAGACCTAACGTTAATGAAATTTGGATTGATACTTCAGGTTGGTGGAGGCAGCAGTTCCCAAAAGTGGTGTGCTGTAACACACCCCACAACTTCTATAGGGCTTTCGGCATGCCAGTGTTGGTGCTGTAATGGTGCCCGAGGCCGCAGGGCGCTGCGTGGCCATTCCACCTCACTCATCCCTTCCTGGTGACATGGAATTGCCTGTCCTGCCCTACTGCAGCTTGCACCTCCCAGTCTTCAACTGCAAGCCGTAGTGCTCAGGAGGCTGACTTTGAAATAGTCATATTTAACCTGGTTTGCCTCCTGGTAATTATTTCTTGCAGGAAGAGAGAGTTTTCATTGTGCATTAATTGTTAAAGTGTGTCGATAAACACGAGCTTTCTGCAAGGTTTGGCACTGCTTCTCTAGCTAATGGGGTACCTCTGAGCAGATGGGGTTCTATTGGCATATACATTTATCAGGACTTTTAAATGTTTTTTTACCTTTTCCTTAGGGAAAAAAATGGTGAAAGATATATGTATTTTTTACTACATGTGTAAGAAGGGTTTAGGGGGGTTTTGTGATTTGTATCAAGCTCAATGCGACCGGAAGCTGCAATTCTGTTAAATAAAGGCACTGCCACATACAGCAAGGGGATGAACTGGCAGCTTCTTGCCCAGACGTCCTTCCCACGTTTGGATCCATATGCATAACCTGTTTCCAATGACAGGATTTACCCCTCCCGAGGAAGGCCAAAGGAAAACTTTGCTAACAGGGTTTACTTCACATGTCTAACCCTTGGGGCGTGGAAGCCGCAGCTGAGGACCCCACAGGCACCGGAGCGGGTTTCGGCTCCCAAGGCGAGGGGTGGGGTGCAGTTTTGGGAGGGAGGGAGGTTTTTAAGCGTGTGGGAGGAGGCAGCACGCCAGTGCAGATGCTTCCTCGCTGCAGATGAGCCCCACCACCCCTTCCCAGGGCTGAGGGTGGTCCCACCCAGAGGGTCCTCCCAGCCCAGAAAGAGCCCTCAAGTCGTGCAAACAAACAAACAAGCATGCAAACCTTAGCTTCTGCTGACTCTTGGTCCTGCTCGGTGGCCTCGAGCTCCTCTTCCCTGCACAGTGTGCCACTGGCCCCAGGAACTTGAATTCTGGGGCCTTCTCAATGAAGGTAAAAGCTTCTTTGCTCTGCGAAATGTGGTGGGAAATTTTCATGCTTGGTCGCGAGTGAAACTGTTGAGTGTGGTGAAACGGCGATGAACTTTCAGCAGTTTGGGGCAGCAGGGTCATCCCCAGGTCACACACATCCCACTCTGAGTCAGGCTGTTCTCTGCTGCTTTGCTGGAGAGAGCCTGGGGACCAGCTCCCCCCAGGGCGTGTTTTCCCTGTGAGGTCTGTTCCACCAGGGCTGCCTGTGGTCCAGCAGTGGTTCGTGGCTTCCCAGGTTGCTGGTCCCCCCTGAAATTCCAGGGAAGCTTCTTCCCTGCGGCCCCTCCAGCTGCAGCCTCATCCCTGGCAGGGTCCCTCAGTGCTGGCCACCACACAGCAGGGACTTGGTCACAGAGATGTCTGCTGGGGGCCTCTGTCTGCCAGCAGCACAGCTCCTGCGGCCAAGCCCTCACGGGGCTCCTCTGTCCCTCTGCCCTGAGGTTTTAGCTGGATTTATCCCACTGAAATCGCTCTTGTACCTCCCTAGGGTAGCCCCCAGCCTTCAGCTGATGCTGTCTCCCTGGAGGGTTGGTCTCCCTGAAGGTGAGGGTATTGCCTCCTGTGGGACTTGGGATACTGCCTGTGCCTTACCCACAGCTCCAGCAGGACAGTCACTGAGCTGCTGTTGGAAGTCCCAGGAGAGGCTTGAGATCTCACATGGTTCCTGTCTTTAGGCCCCTCTCTTTAAGGCTGTTTTTTTTTCCCAGATGTTCCCAGTTTTTGATTAGTTTCCTTTGCTGTCCCTTTTTTCAGAAGGAGCAGCTCAGCTTGTCTCTGCCCACTGGCCTAACACACCCAAACTATGCAAAGGCTGGGAGCCGTGCCGTAGCAGGGACTGCCACGGCAGTAGCTTCAGGTTGTCATCGATTTGCTATGGTGAAGGGCTCGGAGGTAGCTGTGACCGCAGTGCAGGCAGTCACATAGCACAGCACCAGCCTGCTTGTGGTACAAGGGGAGGAAGTTGGGAGAGCCGATGAGAAACTTTCACTCTCTGCAGGCAAACCTGCCTAACCGATGCCCACTCCTGCCTGAAACAGAGACGTGCTTTATAGAAGCACCTCTTCCAGAGAGCAGAAAAATACCGGAAAGGTGTGAGAGAACAGTGATTAACACTGCAAGCATCACCGAAGTGACAATAGATAAAGTAGCCCAGGTGTAGTCGTTCCAAAACCAGAACCATCAATCTGAGTTCAGTATGCGCAAACCCACCATTTCCAGGTATGATCTGGATTGATTATCCATCATTTAACTGACCTGACACCATAGTCCCAGTGCCCTCAAGTACTGCCTGATTTTTGCAAGCCTCCTGGGCCACATACATTTTTAAACCTTATATTTGGACTTCAAAGCATCCCTGTGTCATTTCAAGGACTAATGGAAAGGATACCACTCTCTCGTGGCAGCTTCACATGGTCCCCGCAGCAAAATGTCGTACTGGGTGTGCCAAGGCCAATTTTTGGGGCACAGGCCAAGAAACAGGTGGGTTAAGACCCTAGGGCTGGGAGAGCCTTGCCCCTAGCACCAAAGAAGGGAGGAGATGTTGTCCAGTATGGCTAAACATGGATTACTAGAGATGTACACAAAGGCTTTCAACAGCTACAGCCGCCTCTGTGAGCTGTTGTACAGCAAGGTACGGTCACTTACACGTGTACTGCAGGTCCCTTGTCCTGGGGGCTAGGCTTCACTGGAGACTGTCCCAGCAAGAAGCCTCTGAGCGTGGAGCAGGGGCTGGTGCTGCTGCTGTGGGACCGTGGGGACGGGAAGTGTCACAGCAACCCCCCCCCAGCAGGAAACTCCTGTGAGGAAACAGAAATAACTGAAAAAAGAAGCGATGACTGGTTGCGACGGGGCCCGTTGTCCTCCTGACCCCATTTGGATAACCCCGGCACCTCAGACGAGCCTACGTGTTTACCACGTGCCCCAGGGCTGGGACTACAGCTGCAAACTCAAGAGGCGACACATGAAGAGTGCCTGCAACCCACACAGTGCTTCTTGCCCTCCCCCAGCCACGCGAGGTAACCCAGGCATTCAGAGCCGGCCAGGACCTGGGGAGAACCAGATGGGATCCCTAAGCTGAAGGACAGCGCTGCTCCGTGTCGGGGGGACAGACAGCCGTGTCGGGGGGACAGACAGTGAGCGTAATTGCTGTCCTTGAGGCTGCTTTGTTTTTACCTCAGAGGGGAAGCACATGTGGGTGAAGGTGCTTCTCAGCCACGGGGCTCTGCTCTTGCTGGAGGAGGAGTGGGCGCTCCGAGCCACCAGGACACAGTGACATTTCCTCTGGCTTAGGGACTGTCTCACTTCGTACTTATTTAAGGATGTCCGCTGCTGCTCTGTTGGACTGTACAGACATGGCCTTTCTCCACCAGCATGACAAACCATTTTCTATTTTCCTTGTTCTGTAAAATTTCTTCCTGCTTAGATCATACAAATATCTGATTTACCTTCTAGACAAAGCTATCTCTACAAGGCAGAAAAGGGACACACATTCTCAATGATATAGAATTTTATTTTTTTAATTCCTGAGGTTAAAAAAGGGAAAAAAAAAGCATCAAGAAATATTCCAGTACACAACCGTCTACACCTGTGTAACTGTACAGACGCTGTTATACATAAACCTCCTTTTCCCCTATCTGCAGCGTAAAATTTGATGTGAACGGGGTTTGCAATTCTTTGGCAGTTAAGACCAAAAGATGCTTCTGAACAAGTTACAATCTCAGTGACTGAGCATAGTTAAAACTATAGTGCAATTTCAATTTTAAAAAAGGAGCAAAGTCAGGCTTTTGTAGCTTTGCTATTTTGTAACGTGGTACACTCTTGTGCAATACATCTTAGTGATTTTTCATAAAGCAACATTGAGAAACGTTGAGTAAAGGAACACTGTCATTTTCTTAAAGCAACTATGTTCTTTCCTCTGCATAAATCACTGTATAACAAAAAGATATTACCCTCCATTGCTTCAGCACCTAGAAAAAACATCCAATTGCTTATACTGACCACAATGTATACTCTCTTTGTCCCATGAGTGTGATATCCCCTTAAATTAACTTAATGATCGATTTTAAATATTTGTTTTCCCTTAATTGCATTGCTGTGGATAATAAAAGGCCAAATTCAAGAAATCACCTGAGTGCCTGTAAATAAACAGATTTATCAGTGTCCCTGGCACAGCTCACATGAACAAGAGCTTTCTGAATGGCAGTAAAAGGTGCTTGAATGAAATAACCTCTTGCACAAACCTACACTTGAGCTAAGTCCTGGGTTTCCATGGATCTAGCAATAAACCGTCTGGGACATTCAAGCAAAGACAGCTTCTTTACTATCTTCTCTGCACAGCCTCTGAGGTGTAAAACATTCCCTTTTAGGTGACATGATGGGATTCGTGTACAGTTCCTGTCTACTTGTTGTACCTCACCAGTTTGAGTATATCCTCTTCTGAACACTCTCCTCTCCTCTTCTCAAATACTCTCCTTGGTTAGAAGTAAACCTTTTCTTTTCTACAGGTTCTGGCTCACACTCTCAGTCCTCTTTCAGAGAGAAAAACAGCCATAAAATTACTCTCATGGGGCAGGAAAACCTGAAGAAAAGGTACCATAAAGACTCAAATTTTAAATAAAAACAATCCAGTATTTTTCTTCCACTCCTCCCAAACATATGCTTCAGCCAGCCTCAGGGCTGTCTACATGAAAGACTGTAAGGGAAACTTCTGGCTTACTAGATGGAGTCAATTACTTTAAGAGTTATATAAACAGTGGCTTAAAAATATTTGCCACAGGATGAAAAAAACCGGGATGTAGAGAGGAAATCCAGAAGCAAGTCTGTCAAATAACACTGAATGGAGATATTTCAAACACTTCTGAGCAGAGCTGTCATATTTTGGCCCAAGATACTTGACAGTGTCCCTTTACCTTACATTTGGCATTTTAAGAAAGATACTCTAGTAAGATTAGTATTCTAACTAAAACAACAGCAAAATGCTTTTAAAAACCACACCTAAAAGCTTAAAGGAAAACTGCAGCAGACTTCAGTAACAGCTCAGTGAAACTGGATAGCATATGGTACACAGTACTCCATTTTTAAGCAATAAATAATCTCTTCTTACCTAACTAAATATAAAACATAGCTTCAACACTGAAATATGCTATAATTCATGAACTGATCTGTGTGCCGTTTATTGCCTGTTTATTGCCCACTTCAGCCTCTTGTCCATCTCATTTTCATGCACACAGCCAGGTAAGGGTTTAACAGCATTGCAGCCTGTTCCCTCGGGAGGGGGAGTAAACTGGCTCGCACCTTCCGCTGACCCCTCTGCCTGACAGCAGCTGGGGAGCACACCACCAGTACTGGGAAGAGGCGTCTGAAGGGAAGGGGAAAGCTATCAGTGAGCCAGACATCCTAGCTGAAAAGGATTTCAGCTTGATGCCACCCAGACAGCAATTTGCTCTGTCAGAAAGCCCTGTACACACAACCTAAAGCCTAGGTACTCCATGAAGGGCAGTCATTCTTTCACAATCTTTTTCAAGATCACTGTATTTATACAGTGTTAACTGGAATGAATGATTAGCAACCTTTAGCTTTATCTGCAGTATTCTTTTCTTTCCTGTAATCAGAAATTTCCCTCTACCTCAGTTCTACTACATAAATGTTCAACATTTGTCTTGTGATCTCCATCTTTTAAACAGCCAGCCTTTTGCTGTAGAAGGAGATCTTCTATGGGTAATGGATTGGACCAGCAACACATAAACACCAGGTGGACTCTCCTGACTTCCTTCCCTAGTTGAGCAGATCCCTTCAATTCCCTGCCCTTGTTTTTAGGTTTCCAAGTTTGCCCCTACACTTTCTTTCCCCTCCCCTAAATCATCTGCTTCAGCTTGTGCCTGCCCTTTTTTCTTCCTTCCTCTCATTTTTACTTTCTGTCTCCCACCATGACCCCTGCATAGCTACAGCTGCCACCAAGAGTCTACAGGGCTCCCAGCAGGCTGAGCTGGTCTGCTACCACCTGCTGCACTAAAACCTGCCAGGTCTGAGATTTCCTTGGGAGAACTTTAACATTAGAAATCAGACACACTTAAAATGACAAGGAGGGTTGGCTGAGAGAAAGAGCTTTTCTCTTTTCTCCTGCCAAAATGTTTTGCCTTTCCATCAGAAGATAGGAATTTTTAAAGAGAAAAATCTGCTTTCCGATATTTTGATGAAAAGTTGAAATTCTATATAGAAAGCAGATGGTTTGCATGGAAATTTTGTATAAATGAGAACCCAGTCTTCCTTAAAAGGCAGTGTTTACAGCCAGCTTGGTTCCCAAATCCAAGATGGAAAGCTAGCAGTTGGCTAGGGCAACTGCAAGGGTTAGGAAAGGGATAGAATACGCTAACACCAGGTGGAGAGCTCATCAGGGCTGGATATGCATTCTGTTTTGGATGAGCTTCGGATGGACCAATTCAAACGTTATTGCTACCTTCCACATGGTCTAGAAGAGTGAGACACTGCTGACCTCCTCAGAAACTGTGCTTTCCTGTGAATGCTGATGACTAAGGTGCTAAAGCAGGAAAAAGGAATGCTCCTCTTCCTAACTTTATTCTACAAATGATACTCCTGATTCTGCCACTGGTACTCACCATAAGAGCTGGTTTCAGTGGATCAACTTACAGAGTGCAGTGAGCAAAAGTGAAAGGAGTTGTTGCTTTGTGTTGTAATTGGTATTCAGTACCATAGCATTTGTAAAAGCCAGTTAAGACTTACCAAATCTTAGCCCAAAATGTAAAAAACCCCTATGTTTGCTGTTTATAAAACCTGGAAAAGATAAAAAGTTCTAGATGGATTACAATATATGCTTGTGAAGATTGGAGTATTGCATAGTTGTTCTGACTGTAAGAGCATTAGAGCAGAGGTTATGTTTACACCCCTGAAGAGGTCAACAAAATTATGCATTTTTCTTTAAGTTTCCTTTTGAAGGATATTTTTGGAAGAAAAGTAATTAAATTTTCAGTAGAGAATTTCAGTTTGCATTTAGATACTCTCACACCTATTTTTTTCTCCACTGAAAATATCTGATTGGAACATTATTTGACCTGTTAAATCAAACAACATGGCTTTTGAGCAATCTGTACACAGTACAGAACCATTAGTGTTCTTAAAAAGGCTTCTGTTTTTTAGTGTATACATGTTTTCTAAGTGCATTATAGATATTGCATAGTTTCAAAGTCTTCAAACACAGTGGTAATCATAATGCTTACATGTACATAAATAATAGCATTTCTTAAAAATTTAATTAAAAATAACACAGTATATTCAAGGCTATGGAAAATCACTTCCATCATAGATGACTGGTCGCTCAACAGCCAAGTGATAAAACACTCTTTTTGAGATAAACCTGTGAAGAAACAAAAGAGAGCAAGATAATCACGTTAGCTGAAGTCAACTAGACAGGAAGCCTTAAAAGTATATTCTGGGCTGAGGGGAGACCTCATCGCCCTCTACAACTACCTGAAAGGAGATTGCAGAGAGCTGGGGATGAGTCTCTTTAACCAAGTAATAAGTGATAGGACAAGAGGAAATGGCCTCAAGTTGAGCCAGGGAAGGTTAGGCTAGATATTAGGAAGTATTTCTTCACAGAATGGGTTGTTATGCATTGGAATGGGCTGCCCAGGGAGGTAGTGGAGTCCCCATCCCTGGAGGTGTTCAAGAGGCGGGTTGACATGGCGCTTGGGCATATGGTGTAGTTGGGATCTGTCAGTGCTACGTTAACGGTTGGACTAGATGATCTTCAAGGTCCTTTCCAACCTAGATGATTCTGTGATTCAATCTTTCAGTTTATACTCAGGCAAAAAAAAAGACTGGCACTTAAAAAGAAGTATGCCTGTGCAAGGGCTGTCAGGTCTGTTGTTAATAAGATAACAATCCTGGCTAAACCGTCTTAGAAGGAGTCACAAATTACTTGCTTGCTTCTGTTTACCTTCTCAGAGGTTGTGACAGAAGAATGGAATTCTGCTATAGGGTGAACAAAAAACCCAAAAAGAACAAGAACCAGAATTCAGGCAGAAGATCTTTGGGCAAGCCAGGACCAATTTCACATACTTATTTCTGAATGGCAGAATAATGGTACATCTGATTACTTCCATCATCTGTAAACTCAAGCTTATTTCACCTTTTCTACTCACCTAGAGAATGTGTTGTCAAATATCAGTGTGTAGATTCCAGAGTTTCTGACTTTCACCTGTCCTCTGATAGTTTCCTTATGAGAGTTGCAGCGGGTCATAGGAATAAGAACCTGAAATTCAATAAAAATCAAAATGAAACTTGCTATTTGCCCTATAAATTGACATTTGCCTTCAGAAAAATATTTAGACTTGAGCCATCCTGAAACTGCCAAAGTGCATATGTGCCTGCAAAACTATTTATTTTCACTGATTACCATTAAAAATACACCCAAACTAAAGTCTCAGTGAGACATCTGTTTTCCTTTGACAACCTCTTTATGGCGTTAAGCTATGACTATAAATTTCTGCTTTAGAGATAGAATCAAATCCTGATCTTTTTAATGTTAATCTAAGCAAGTTTACTAAGATCAGCAATGCTACATTAAATCTATACAAATATATCTAAGAGCAGGATTATCTAAATATGTCTTTTACTATATGCTTTTACACTCCCTATATTAAAAAATAAACTTTCTCAGCAAATCTTAATTGTTTACCTAAGTTTACAGCAAAACTTTGTGTAACCATAAAACCCTAGCAGAGACAGTTGTCAGAACAGCAGCTGATGTAGATCAAGGATGACCCTATAAAACTCCAAGTTATATCAAACAGATATATCAAGATAGAAGCAACATTCACTCCTCCTTCAGCCTTCAGTTGAAGAAAAAAGGAGATTTCACATGGAATTAGTTACCCTGGAGTGAATTAACACATGCTAAACAAACGTTTTATTCCCCTGGTGAAATCACAGCCTTAGGGGTCCCCCTACCACAGTGGGTTAAACCAGCAGCTGCCTTGTCTTCATTAAAATTTTGCAATGAGCTGAGTAAGATAGATTCACTGAATCCATAATCCTCATGAAATATGGACAGTGCGTATAAAAATTGGTGCCTTGGGCACTGGCAACATGATTTTGCACACCAGCAAGGCACTTAAACATATGCTTCACTGTAAGAAATGCAGGTAACCCAATTAATGTATCTGTCTCCTTATGGCCTCTGCTTAAGAGCCTGGCAAAATCATCCCAAAGCAGCTTACAAATTAAGTAATATTGAGGAGGGAAAAAGGAAGAATTTTGAAGGCTTGGACTTTTATTTTTGCTTAATAATAGTGAGTGAATTTCAGATGCGACCAATAGAAGCTACAGTGATTTTCAACTCAACTTTTGCAGGCAACATTAAATAATTAAAGATGTAGCTCTGCCTTCAGAACTGTAGCTTAACTGGAGAAAGAAGTCCTTAATGCAACTGGCACTCTTGTGGAGTCCTTCTGCTGATTCCTCTAGGCGGCTCATTGTAGCGTACTACAATCTCTAAGGTAGTGAGGAAACAAAGGTCTTACTTTGCACTGATCCAGTGGTGTGTCTTCGGATTCTTGGTAGACGACACTGAAGGATATGCTTTTAGGGTCTGATGAAAAGATCCAGCTAATTGTTAGCCCCATCTCTGTAACAGTGATGGGAATGATACTGTAGGTGCTGGATTTAATGAACAGTTCTCTGTTACTTTCCCCGAAATTTAAGATCTCTTCCACTGTAAGGGGTAATTTGATCCTGTGAGGAAGAAAAATACAATTACTTGAAGAGATCCAATGTAACTACTCAGACAGAAACAATAATAACTGCTTTTTATTTTCCATCTATTTAAGGTAGACACCACACCAGCACAAGATGCAGGAAAATTCAGCCTTGGATGAAAGCAAGAACTACAGAAAAGATGGATGATACCAAGCACTTTCACTGCTCTGGCAAATGTGGATGTTATTTACATACTTACTTCATTTTCACTAGAAAAAATCTAGTGCTTGAATAAAGCTTTTTAGTTACTATGATTAAAAAAAAAAGAGTCTGCTGCCCTCTACTGTTCTTTTTAAACAACAACAAAAAAATTAGTCACCTGATTTACCTTTCTAGATATCATTTGTACAGGAAATAGGGATCAGCAGTACAGAGGGGACAGATGGGTAGAATGTGAACAGCAGCTCTGTCTAGAGCCTCTGAAGCACCTAATGCTACAGCTTGGTCTGTAAGCAAGCTGCATAAAAACTGACTCAAAGTACTTCCAATTAAAAAGGAAGTTCTTAGCACCCAGATGATCCTGTCATGAAGCGTTAGATTAGCCTGACTCATTCTGATATCTATTTCAGACTGTAAACAGTGAGGGCCTTAAACAGGAGAATGCTGCTTGCTTTCTTTGGGGGAAACCTATCATTTTTAAGAGCTGAGGACCTCACCTCCATTACCCTAGCTAAAACTGAACTAACAAATCACTCTTTAGGCCAAATAAATTGTTTCCCAAGCAATGAGCTCACAGTAAAACATAGTACTGTGATATGTTTGTCAGTAGCTATCAAAGATCAGCACATTTACCAGAAGATATCACATAGTCACCATGATGAAGGACTTCAGTTTCCAACCATGACTACACAGTGGTTAGTGATCACAGCTAATTTGCTATAACTATTGTACTCTGGCTAGAGACAAAGCTTTATATTAAGTTTTGCTTACCTTGACACTTTTCCCTCTTAGCTGAAGTAACTGCTGGGGTGTCTCAGGTGATCTTTGATTTTAATAAACTAACCATCACTCTTAATTTTGCCCACAGTCCAGCTATGATTTTAGTTACTGTTTCATTTGCCTCGTTCTCTGAACAGCAGCAACAGTGTTGAAACATGGACTAATTTATCTCTCTGCAGTCAAAAGTTTAAAACCTTCCCCATAACTGAGCCAAAATTTCAAAGCTAGGCTTAAGGAGAGAGTGAGCAAAGGGGAATTTCCCAAGTCACAGGCATTTTCGTGCATCAGATTCCCTTATTAGCTGTGCAAGAAAACATGCTGTATCGCTACTGCACATAACTTAATTTCTGAAAAGGATACATGCAGAGAATTGTGTGCACGTGGTTCACAGAGGTTGAGCAGAGGCGCAGCTGAATATTTTATGCTATGGCATATATCAATCAGAGCAGGCAAGACGGTTTCTGCGAAGCAGTAGGTAGGGGCTACCAATAAATATTAGGTACATGCTTCAAAAAGGCCATTAATTCCCTTCCTGTGACAAAGGTCTGACTCGCACAGCAATCCTTGATTTTCCCTTGCTGTTTCTTCCAGAGACTACTAGAACTACACAGCCTTCTCTCTAAGCCCCCTTCCTGTTCACAGCACCTCCTGCAATAAGAACAGGAAGGAGCGTCTGATGTGATGTGGACCCAAATCTTTTCTTCTTATTCCCCACATGCACTAAAGTTTTGCAGGACTGAAGAGAGAGAATCTGGCTCATTGCTGCTGCTCTGTTTAGTTGAGTTATACTCTCTGCTACAAGCGATCAGCTCTTCCAGGAGTCTGCAAGACTTGTGCTCACATAGCTGGTATCTGAGCTCGTTCTTTCAGTCTGGTAGTAATAAAACTGTTCTGCTTACATGATTTCTCCTGACTTCAACAAGCATATCTCAGCATCTTGAGCAACTTGCCACTCTTCTGATTCTTCAAAGGTTGAAGAATTACACGTGCTGTTTCTAGCCAAGGAAAAAAAAGAAAGCCATGATTCTCTGAGTAGTATGGGGTGAAATACCATCTGCATGCTGATATCTTCCTAAAATAGAAATATTTTCATAGTCATGAACCAAATTCTAGAATTTGCATAGTCTGGTGACAAAACTGTCTGGGCAAAACTGCAGCCCCATTCTGCTAATGACTGTGCACAAATGTAAAACTGTTCCTATCCTGGTTTCATGAGCTAAGAGGAATACATACATCCACAACATCTCTTCAACAGTCTTAGATAAATTCCCTGTTGAGACACTGCCAGGTTTTAAAGATTCCCTGGCAGGTGGAAATCTTCATGGAGGGCAGACACAAGCAAAACAGTCTGGACTTGTCCCTTAAAGCTTGCACAGGGATAAGACATTTGCCCTGGATTTAATCTCTGACAATGGTACACAAAACATATTTTATCGCTGTAGAATCACTACTACAAGAAATACTGGACATTTCAGTTAGCTGCTACAGGATGGCAAAGCAGGATGCCTCCTCACCACCATGATGTGTCCAGGAGAGCAGAGGAAGTAGATGGAAGAACCTGCCATCCACTCCTTACCTCAAAAAGGGTGCATGCTCTGGGTGAACACTGGAGTAGCACCAGCTATGAATTACAGGGCTGGGACACAGAGAGGAGGATGAGTTTGAGAGTCAGTAAACAAATGCTGATAGTTTTCAACTAATTAGAGCTTCTCTAATGGATACTTACTTTGCTTCTCTGCATCTCACCACGTTGATAACTGAGACAATTAGGCTGTCATTCCCAGAAAAATGCCAAGAATTCTTAAATACAGGGAACCAACTGATTGGTTCCTTCCAAAAAACAGTGGAACCTAATAAAAAGTAATATCACTTATATGTGCTTCTGAACCATCAGGTGTAATCATGTAGCAAGGGCATAATTGCCACATTCTGTAGACCAATTCCCAAAACCAATGCACGGTTTAGCATTTTCTTTTAAATCCTACAGGACCTTGCTCTACAAGCAGCACTGCTGAGTAAAAGAGCAGGAGAAAACATCTCCAGGTAACAGCACCTTTAGCTGGTCATTAGCAGCATCTGAATATACTGTGTCAACACAGGCAACCATGCCTGAATTTAGTGGAGTGACACTATTGGTTGGAAGTAGGAAGAATTTACTGTTACGACTGCAAATTAAACTGCACCCACTGTCCACATGTTTCCTGAACTCATAAAACACTGTTATCTGTGGAATTCATGTTCTCTTATTCCTGTAGCTTCTTGGGTAACTTTTGACTTCTTCAGAGACACACCACTATTGTTAATACCCTAAGGAGACAGCTGTGACCTGCAGGGAAGACTCAAAGCTGTGACTCAGTGCCAAAACCTGAGCTGTAACCAACCACTACCTGCTAAATGCAATGTAGGAATGACATAGTACATGTTGGTCCATAAAGGTTAATACAACATCTATGCAAATACTTAGCAAGTGATACAAATAATTTGTTAACTCTCTTTATACAACTAGATAAGAAAATGGATTTTGAAAAAACCCCTAGAAAACTAAATATGTAAACCTATACATATATTTTGCTTGCACAGTGGGAACAGCAACAGACTTCATGCTGTGATCCACAGAACTCTCCCTTCCCACCACAACAGGAACACACCCTTAATTTCACAGACCAAGGGAACTACAGGACTACAGGCTTCCCAGAAGTGTCAAACTCCATGATTTATTATGCCATGCCATTAGAGTTTCTTATTTAATCCATTCATTTCACCTTTCTTTTGGGACACTGAAATGTAAATTAAATCCCAGAACCAATATATTTTCCATGTTCTCCTCTAATACATGCTTTTCCTTATTCTTGCTGCTGCAACCTAGGACATGGTTAGGTGGTTAGCTTGCCTCTTGGCTGCTCTAACCAATAAATTCACCACACCTACTCACAATAGGCTAAGGGAATGCTAAGTCTCCTACTTTGTCTCTTAAAACCAAGTGCATTACAATCACAAAGCAAATTCTCCTTCTCTTTATGACATCCCATTGAGTCTAGTGGTCTAAACTGAGGTCTGGTAGCTTGTGTGGAAAATAAAAGAAACACAGTCTCACCATTTAACTGGAACTCTTGGCTCCCTGACAGAATTGATTCTTGGATGACCTAATCACACTAGGTGGCAGCACTAAGGATGTTCTGCAGCTTGCCAGGTCCCCAGGTTATGAATATGCACCTTCTGGTGTATCTATGAAAATCCAGACGGTTTCTCTTTTCTTTTAAAGTAATATGAAGTGGGGCTGAAAAGCAGGAAGAACTGAAGCATGAAAAAGACGCCAGAGCAAGAAGAGAACAGCTCTAGTTCAGCAAATCCTTGAGACACAGATTGTCAGAGGCTGGTGGAGCATTTTGAAGAAGTATTACTTCATGCTTGTCCTGTTCTTATGCTCTTCCTCAGGCATCTGCTGTTGGTCACTGTCCCTCAGCTGGATGGTCTGGTCCACTGTGCCTGTTCTTATATATGGAAAGCATTTCTTACAAATGATACTAAAAATACTGTGACCAACATCATGAATGCCTTACTAAAATCCTATAAAGTACATCCGATGCTGATCAAGTACATCTTTACTGTTTCCTTTCCTTGTCTCAGGTATGCCACCAGCCACTACCTTCCCTTCACCCACTAGGCAGGTGACCCTATCATAGAAGGATATCAAATTAGTGGATCAATTCTGCCCTCAACAATTTTCTGTTTTCATAAATATCTGAGCTCTGGCAGCTCTAGCTATGCATCTGAGGTGTCGGCTTCATGTGGCTGTGCAGTAGAATCCCATAAACCATCTGCCTGTCAGCATGCAATTATTTCTGGAGAGAACTTTGGTCATCCAGGGCCACAACCTTACTGAACTGTGTGAAAGCCAGAAACCTGAAATGGAGAGTGGAGGCTGTACAGAGCCCCTAACAGCTGCTTAGCCCAGCAAGCACGTCTGCAAATGCCTCTAATGTCAAGAAACAATAGAAGGCTGAAGTGCACCAGTGATTCCCTGGGCCTGCTGTTACCTAGCAGGTCAGACACATTCCAGGCACCCTAACATAGTTACCAACCTTCCTCTCCAGCCCAACAAAGAGAAAGAGGAAAAGAAAGAGGATGGTGAAGAATCAGAAGAAAGGATGCACAGACAGCCCTTAGCATGGGCAAGAAGAGAGGCATGATTTGGGATGAAGCATTGGGGATACAGAGTTCATTGAGTTTTTAACAGGGTGCAAGACAGTATCTTTCATGAAGGAATGCGTATGGGTGGGAAGGGGATGGAAGGGTCATGGGCAAACCCTGACATATGTAGGGATGGGAAAGCATCATGCAGACAGCTGATTAAAAAAAAATGCATGGATGTGAAGATCCACCCCTATGCTGTGGGTGACCTGTATATTGGTACATAGGAAATCCCAGTCATTTCTCAAAAAAAAAAAAAAAAAAAAAGTACAATTTAACTATGCTATATCCTGTGTGAAAAAAACCCAATGAACCTAAAAGGACTCCCCTGCCTTAAAATTGATTACACTCTATCTGTAAGACCAGAGGCAACTGGTACATACAGAGAAAGCAAGCTAGGGAAACAATCATGACAAAGGGATATTTCTGTGCTCCAAGGGACAACATGCAAAATTTTTTGAGATTTTTTTTGAGTATTGTGATATGGAAGAGGTTTGGCAAAGGCTCTGAGACTAAGACAGCTTTCAGTCGTCAGTCAAATGCTACATTTGCAAGAAGTTCAGACAACAGATTTCAAAATAAACCATTTGGGATTATCAGGTGCTTTCAAGTCCCCTCCCCAGCAGGAGGCAGCAAACAGATGACTATCGGAATCAACATTAGAAATACTGGCAAGCCGCTGCCCCAAAGATCCTAAAGCTCTATGGGTAACCCTAGACTTTTCAGTTGTGAGGTATTTGCTCCCAAAAACTAGCTGTTTTTTTCTTAGACACCATGGAATTTTCTCCTTGCACAGTTCTTTGGAGGCTATTACAGGGAAACCAAGGCAGGAGAGGTATAGCAGAGGCAGTTTCTGGCTTGGGTTTACACCACTATCCCCCAAGGGCCTTTCAGCAGAGCTGCTGCCCAGCCCGCAGAGCCCAGCCTGTACCTCTTCAGAGGCTGCTCCATCCCACGAGCCTGCAGATTTCTTGCAGCTGGTGGGGTTTCTGTACACAGGGGGCTTCACAACTATACAATAAGTGTTCTTCACACTGACCCAACCAGGAATATCAACTAGTCCCTCAGCCCTTTCCCTGAGATAAACTCACACAGCCCACCTCTATTTTTACCATAATTCCTAGGTCACAGTGATAATTCAGTCATGCTAGAATAGGTATACCACAGGTAAACCAAGGAAAGCCATACAGTCTTACAGAGCTACACATATGCAGACACACACAGCAGCAGCCATTCCTATACCGGAGAGAGCTTCTTCAAGCAGGCTGTCAAAAAATATTTTATGGGAACACAGTTTATGAAACAAAGGAGGAAACAGGTCAAATTACAGTTAGGCTAGTAAGCTAAAATAAAGTATCTCTGAGTTTCTTTTGATCCTGAATGCATGATACTGCTGATACTGCAGACTTCTCTGGTAAAGAGTGTATTAGAAGTTACACAGAAGTGATCCCACGGTACCTCATGTATGGATAAGGGCAAATGGATGTCGGGAGGGTACTGGTCTCAATGGGAAGGCCATCCCTGCCTGTACGCTCTGAGAAAGGAGCATCTATGGTGACTGAGGAGGCAGCAGTTGCAACAAGGTCACTGTGAACTAGGCTGACAAGACTAGCTCAGATGAGCTCTCTATAAATGCATGATTAAGACACTTCAAAAGCAACTCAACACTTTCTGATTTTAAGGAATTTAAATGGGCCTCATTGGCAGAAAGGGCTAATTGCTGGCCTTCTGCAACATGGTGGGAACTTTATCTCTTCTCAAGGCAGACATTCACACCATTTTAGGGTACATATGCTACCACATAGCTTAGCCACTGCTTTATCATCCTCATGCCCTATTCTGCATCGGAAAGTAACTGTTAAAAGCGGGTGGCTGTTGCAACCTATTGGTCATCTGTATGACAGGAACAGTTTGTAGATATTCAGCACCTTGCTGTGAGTTTGTTTCGCAGAGATGGAGGAATTGCTACCACATGCACTGAAGCACAAGGGAGAACCAAATTTTAAAGAGCATGACAAGGCCTTGCGTTTCTTGTGCAAGTAGGGTTATGTCAGATTTCATGTGGGTTTTTTACACACATTTGCAGGTACCAAATTCAAGTACTCAGAGGTACAGAACAGAGTCCCAGAAGCACTCCAGCTACTGTACCACAAGCTGCTGCAAAGATCTAACTGCACAGGCTAGTTTCTCTGAATACTGCCTCACTCTCTTGCAAAATCTTTTCTACACTAATCACCACTCCTGAAGATGAGTCTCCAAAGGCTACCAAGAGCAGTGCGGCTCACTAGGGAAGTGAGCATAGCTGATAAACACAGCTAGGAAACCACCTGAAATGTTATGTACACTGCATGCAGCACATTGCTTTATGGGATGTGCAGGTACTTGGCTCCTGCTATGAAGGAATACCACAGAAAAGGTTAAATGAAAGCTACAGCTTACGCTGAGTTGTGGTCGTGGCCAGGCATGTAGTTTAATCACAAGGAGTGGAAAAAAGATGTCCCTAATTACAGTCAGAACAAACAACAGCAGAGTATCACTTCATCAAGCAGTGCCACCCAGGCACCTCCACTTCCCTGCACCCTCCCAAGAGCTTCCTCACAACTATTTCTCTCTCAGATCTTGTATTCATAGGCTTTAAGTCAATTCCCACCCCTGCCTTTGCTTCAAGTGAAAACAGTCACCCCTGCACTGGGTAGCCCCCCTCCAGCTCCCCTGTAAATGTATAGAGGCCCTCCCAGCTTCTTTCATTGACTCTGAAAGAAAATTTAGCATACACACCAACTTTAACTACGGCTGAGATTGCATTAAAGGTAAAAACCTCACTTGGGGATGGTCACCAACACAATCTTTCTAGCCATCTCTAGCTCATCTCAGATGGACAAAAAATCTGAGACAAAACTGTCACTGGAATATTTTTACCCCAGAAAAAATAGAAGAACGAGAAGGAATTTGAAAATCCAGTATTGTCACAAAATATGCATGCATAGTTAAAAAAGTTAAATGATAAATACAGATTGTTTTCATTCTGCAAATAATTTTTGAAAAAAATCAATTTTATTCTGGACATTTCAGACGAATGGCCACATGTAAGTGAATTTGAACTCTATCTTGAGAGCACAGCTTGTCCATACTATTGTTATCTGTAATAGT
Organism: Strix aluco; assembly: GCF_031877795.1. Taxonomy (NCBI): domain Eukaryota; kingdom Metazoa; phylum Chordata; class Aves; order Strigiformes; family Strigidae; genus Strix; species Strix aluco. The sequence goes on along the minus strand of NC_133931.1, from coordinate 152,059,104 downwards.
ATCACTCAAGAATCAAAACAAAAGAGTAACTTCACATCGTGTTGCTTTGGTCAACAACAACTACGAAAGCTGTGAGGCAGCAGCACAGGCTTCAGAACTGATAAATACAGCAAACTGCTGCTTTCACATTTCCTTTGAAAGATAAGATGACTGCGTTCCCCCAAGATGTGGCATGTCTAGTAAGTGAATGTTTTCTTGACTTCAGGTGAATTAGCTAGACAGTTTAAAAATACAACAAAAAAGAAGCTTTAACATTTAGAAATATTAAAACTTGAAAGATTTTGTTAGTATCACAGATACCCTCCATTGTGATATGCAAAGTTTAAGAGAAAGGGTGGGGTTTTATCCACACAGCTGAAGATACTGATTTTGTTATTAAATCTTTCCCGATGCCTTGTTATTGCAGTAGCTCTTTGGTTTACACTTGCTAGGTTTTGAAAAAGTCCTTCAGAAAAATTTTTTGGATATCTGGAATTCAGAAGGCATATGCTAATTATCTCCTTTCCATTTATGCTCCAGAATCTGTTTTTCCAACTGATATGTGCTTGAAAACCTCTCATCTCTTCAAACAAATATGTATCTAAGATAATTTCACCTCTTCTGATTACAATCTCAAAACCCTTTTCTAATGAGGTTGGTTTATGAGCATTATTTACCATTTTTCTGTTTACAGTCTATATTTATAATGATGGCAAATTATGCTGTTTATTATTATATGCTAAAATTACTTTTTATCTAGAGTTATCTTTAAAAGATTGATCTTGGATTTTCTGTTCGGAACCCTGAGACAACAGAAATGAACAACTGGCAGGATCATTATTACTGCTTTTTACACCCTGCTTTTCAGGTGCAGCTACTAAAGCAGGATAGCTGATCACCATAACAGAAATCAGACCGTGGACACCAAATGGGGAAAAAAGCCTATAACACTGAGACTACCAGCTCCTGGGATACCCAGTTCCCAGAGTGGTGATGATAAGCAGCATTATTCTGGTGACAGGAGGAGAACTGTCTATTTATGCTGGGACAAACCAGAGTAGCATGTTCTGACTCTCCATTACTTGCTTTCATTTCCATTTCATCAATCTGATAGTTGTAACAGAACCAGACCTCAAAGCAAATCCTGTACTAACACACTGGACACTGCATGGCTCTCTTTAGCTCACTTTTCTACCTGTGATGTTGTTTCTATACAATTTAAGCTTCTATTAAACTTCTAAACTTTTTTAGAACCTACATACAAACTGTAACAATGCTTACCTGCAAATAAACTTAACCTGCTCACTGTTCTGACCAGGGAATCTTCTTCCTCCTCCCTCCCTCCCTAACAAACAAAATGCTTTCCCACTATCTCACTTCAGGTAGAAAGATGACTACTGTTCTTTCCTTTAGAGGAAAGCTGGAATAACTCCATGAACAAACAGTCTGACAAGGCGTGACAACTCTCAAGTTTGAGACAACACACAATGTGGATTCTAACTTAGGTGTGTGAGTAACAAGCAGGATACTTCAAGAGCTTCTGGATAGAAACGTATCAGGTAACATAATAAAAATGTATCATGAATGAATGAAAATATTTTTAAAGGAAATTGCTGGACTTTCTTAAAATTTAACATCCACGGTGGGGGAGGGAAGGTAAAAGCTTACTGGTCTGTATGTGGATTGGAGAGGCTGGTCTGCAGAAGATAAGGCTCTAACCCTATGTTTTTAACTTCCATATCAGGTTATACACACTTGCAGCACATTTTCAGTAGCAAGGATTGCAAATATTTGGCAGAGGTGCTCAGCTGATCCAAAACCTGTTTAGCCTTATAATAGCATCAGCCTTTAAGAGAGCCTTCTTGAACAACTCTAAACTATAACTTCAGCTTGTCTGGAACACAACAATTGGGATTAAAAAGTTTTCCACTTTAGCAGGTCTTTCTCAGCTCCCTTTTGCTCTCCGGCATAAAAAAGAAAAAAAAAAATATTTGGGCTAGAAATTTCCACACCTGACTTTGCGTCAAAAATGAGTGTGCAGTTCTGTAAGGTTAGCCTACTTCTATGCATGTAGGACTTTTTCCTCTTTTTTTTTTTTTTTTTTTTTTTTGCAGAGGGGTTGTTAATCAGTCAGGCATTTAAGACTCATTTCTCCTGCTGTCAAACCAAGAAGGAACTTAAATGGCTATATATTCAGGCAAGAGAAAGAAGGAAAAGAAAGATAAATTTCTAGAGCATCAGTTGAAAGGTCACTTTCAAGGACGGCCATTGATCCTTTGCTATCTGATGGTGTCAGTCACCTCATCTCTTTCCTAAAACACAATCCATAAATTCAGAGTTTAGGAGCCCAGCTAACTGAGAAATGTAAAGTGCATGACATGTTAAAAACATTTTTAACTTGGGTAATCTCTAAAAAAATATTTTCTGTACTTGCCAACAAAGATCTCTTCTGCAGCATTCTGTTCTCCATTGATATGCAGATCTGCTCATATCAGCATGTGGGGGAGACAAGAATATCAGAAGCCAGTGCCTGCTATTTGTTTATAAAAAATTCTTCACAGCTGGAGTTCAACAATTATCTTAGCCTGGCTTCCATATGAAATCTATAGTAAAACTCCCATTTGTTTTCATCAAAACCAAATTAAGGTATTACTGCCTGAATTTGAAAATTCCTGTGAAGAACATTAATGTAACAGGAAAAAAGCTAGTTAAAATTTTAAATATTTTGGTCTGTCCAGAGAGTGAATTCTGTATCTTATTATGGGAAAAAAATTATTATGGATTAAAAGCAAGTATTAAAAATTCTTCTTTTAAAAGAGTCAATAAGACTCTCCTAAAGGCTGATTTCCAGTAAGCTTGGACACCAGAAAGAACTGTACTATTTTAGTAAGGCTACTAATGTAATGTTACATTGTCAAACTACGTAACTGAGTACCTGGTAATTACGTTGTTTCAGTTTAGAGGAAAAGGCCTTTCCTTTACAAGAAAGAAGCAAGAAACGTCAGCTGACTGCTGTTGCAAAGAGTACGTAAAATAAAACACCGTGCTTCCATTTGTTTCAGCATACTTTGCCTTGATGTTGTTAGGCCTAACTTACTTTTGCTGGTTATCTTCATCCTGTGCTTGGCCTCCATTTGAGCTGAAACATAAACTATTTTATAAAGAGCCAGTAACTTTTCAAAGGGGCACACAGTTTTATAGTACTTCTCTAGTGACTAAGAGACTGCACTAGCTCTGCTTCTTGGCCCCATGGAAACTACTTTTTCGGGTAACGTTCAATCTGCTGCACGTTATAACTCACACAGGCGAGGCCTTTCTGCCAGTCTGAATGATTCAGAGGTGAATTCTGCTAATCTTACGCTGAGTAATATCTTGTAGTAGGATTAGTCTCACAGAAACGTGTTCTTTGTAGCTCAAGAGAGAGGACATTTAACTTTATGCTAAATCTTTGAAAACCTCATTAACCTGTCTCATGAAAGATTTTCTTTACAAGGCAAACAACTTTCAAATCTGGTTATTACTGTTATGGCTGTTCCTCTCATGTGCTAGTGACAGCCTTGACAGAAAACAGACCCTTGCCTTGGAGACCTGATACTGCATCAGCTCTCAGGAAGAGGTGTCATAGATGGGGGTTGACAGAGGACTGGTTGGTCACTCTTCTCTCTGACAGTAATATAAATGTTTGAAACAGATCAACCAAAATCATATGGGGAAGAGATACTAATGAAAATCCTCCATGTTTCCAGTAAGTCACTTGAGAGGGGAACGGAAGAAGTGCCACCATCTGACAATCTGACTAACATCTAATTAGCTAAGGCTGAACTAAACCAAACCACAAGCTCTAAAGCACTTGCTCACTGAGAGTCAAATCCTACTTTTTGAGAGAGGTCCAGCCCAAGCCAAACAACTCTGACGCTTAGAGCCTGCAACCTGAGCCTAAAGGCTGAATTTGGCAAAACAAATTCTGCTTCTCTCATGGGTTTCCCCAGAAACCTTCGATATAAACACTAAACCACTGATGTATTTGAAAGCTTAATCCATATTCTCTTTCCAGAAACCTCTTTGTAATTGTCTTGTTTATGCTTTTGAGTCCTCCTTAGTATAAATCTAGTAACAGATGATGTGTCTAAATCCACCAGCTGTTGTGTTTGGGTCTTGACTGTCAAGACAATCCTCTTCAGCAAATAAATATATTCGCTTTTGCCTGTCATGGATGCTTTACTACAACTCTTATCTGATAGCACTTAGGATTTTGTCTGTCTCCTGGATGCATTAGGATTTAACTATTCGCTGACTAAAAAAATCTCAATGTGTCTCCTTACAGGCTGTCTTTAAAAAGAAGGCAACATGGCAACTACAGATGTTGCCAACTTTTATTATAACTTCTCCATGACTGATCCCAACGAAAATGGAAGTGAGAATTTTCACATATTTACAAGAGTCTTCCTGCCCTGTATGTACTTGGCTGTTTTCATCCTTGGGCTAGCAGGAAACGCGCTGGTCTTTGTCATACTAGTTTTCTATGAGAAACTGAAGATGCTGACAGATGTATTTTTGCTGAACTTGGCTATAGCTGACTGGGTCTTCCTTTGGACGCTGCCATTCTGGGCATATTCTGCTGCTCAGGAGTGGACTTTTGGCACTGTGGCATGTCACGTTATACGGGGCTTGTATACTCTGAACTTGTACACTTCAATGTTAACTCTAACGTCTATCACCATTGACCGGCTTATTGCTATTACTTTTGCCACCAAAGCACATATGTGTCAAACCAAACGAATGACATGGGGCAAATTAATCTGTGTCTTGATCTGGGTGATATCACTAGCATTTGCCACACCACAGTTTATTTTTAGTGAGGTGTTTAGTATTGATAAGGCAATATGTCAGGAAGAATACCCAAACCATCACACAGAGCTGGTTCTTGAAGTGATCCAAGTGACCCTTGGCTATTTTATTCCCATGCTAGCCATGATCATCTGCTACTCACTAATTATTAGAACCTTATTGCACGCCAGAAGTTTTCAAAAGAACAAATCTCTAAAAAAAATATTTTCTGTAGTTGCCATATTTATTCTTACTCAGTCACCCTATACTTTCTTGAGACTGATAAAGATCATAGACTGGAGCTTTAACTTGAACAGCAGCTTTGAATATGCAATCATTGTAACAGAAGCTCTTGCTTATTTTCATGGCTGTCTTAACCCTGTTCTGTATTTCTTCATGGGGGTGAAATTCAGGAAGAACTTACAGAAAATTATTAAAAATTCAAGATGTGTCAAACGGCAAGTTATGACTAAATCATGCCAAAGCACTGAAGAGGAAGGCTCTAGAACTTTTACTGCCTCAAATAATGCAGATGTAACAAGCATGTACCCGCTATAACACTGCCTAGAAAATCTGGCAACTATTTACAGCTTTTTTTTAAATTTTTTTTGTAAATACTGAGGTAGGTAGCCTGCATGAAAGAGGAAATACAATCCCATTAGTAAAGACATTGTGATTGGCTTTAGGCCAATCTATCTTAATCTTGATACTTGTGTGTTTCCTGCTTTTCCTGGTCAAAGCTGATCCTAAGACAAAGCTGATAACTGAATTAACTGTGCAGAAGATCTTCAAAAGGTATAAGAAACAATGAGACAAAACTCTGTTCTTCATGACGTAAAACTAACTTGGACTTCATGACTCCAGAGGGGCTGGAGACATTCACCAAACCTCTGGCCTGTTGGTTTTCCATGAAAGGCGTTTGTTAACAAAAACTGTGGGAATTAAGAATTGGTAGTTAGCAAAATGTAAACTGACCTTGAGGTTAGAAGAATGATTGTGGATAACTGAGGCAACATTACGGAACACCATGTTGTGAGTGTGAGAAACAGCAGGAAGAAACACCTGCAGAGCATGGTGAGCACATGAGCAGTAAAAAGACAAAACCTGAAGGTCAGCAGGATGTAGAAGTAAAAATGAACCTATGTAAACAAGTGGTAATAAGTTGGGAGTTTGCATACAGTGTGGTGTCATTTGCTCTTGGCAATGCTCCCCCTTCAACAAACTTGAGTGAGTTTGTCATGATTCAGCGCATTGTCCCGATCCCGGCCGGTCCGAGACCGGCAAAAAGCATTTATGAGCTTTGTTTCAAAGATATAGATTTAGTTCAGCTCATTAATTTCATGAGAATTCCTGGATTAAAAACATAGATTCAATCTTCATGCTCGGTTTCATGTGTGTTTGGGGTTCTTTGTGGGTTTTTTGCATTTTCCATCTGGGAGAAGGTCTTCACAGACACTCCTTTAGTGTTCACCTAAAATTTCTGTAATAAAGCAGTATTTTCATCTGTCTTCCATCTAATACCAGGTTCATGGTCTGAATGTCCTATATATATCTTTCTATCTTACTTCTGATAACAGAGCTCATGTTGCCAGATGACTAGACCCCCTGTCAACACAAGGGATATCATACCGCACATAGGCTCTAACACTGAGCAGTGCTTCCTTAGGCACAAACTCTCACACCCTAATTCCCACACATTCTCTGCACCATGACATCTTCCCAGCCTGTTTTTCCTGGCATTCCCTTGACATCCTGGTTCCCTTGCTATGAAACTCTGGATTCCTTAGTTGGTCTCCTTCCTTGTTTCTGCAGTCCCTCCTTTCCACCTCTGGCCTTTTCACTTCCCAGCGGGAGGCAAAAAGGTGCGCAGGGGGTAGTGCAGATTGTGGCAGACAGCATGTAAAAGCTCTTGCAGAGAGTAGCAGAATGGGGTGAAAACTGGAATAGGGAAAAGAAAGAAGGGATGTTGGAGAGGAGCAGAGGGAGGGCTTTATGCAGCTGTGGGCTGCCTGTGATGAAGACAGGGTTGGGTCTGGCCCAAAGGCTGGAAGTCCTTTGCATTACAGCTTTGTAATACCAGTTTTAACCTCTTTCAAACCATTCTTGCAATAACCATGCTCACTCCGGATGTTCCTTTTCTCCCCATTAACACTCAGTCCTTCCTACCAGATCACTGAAGCTCAGTGGTACCTGACTCTTATTGGCATCATTGTGTCCATGTCACCTTTTTCCCCTTAGAAAACAGCTGCTTAGGCAATCCTTTCCTTACTACACAGTCTCTCTTGTTTCTCCCACAGTGAAACGGTGCAACATCCTTAAAAACAAAGCTTGAAAGGACTGTGCTGTGCTTTCACGTCTGCGTGGCAAGTAAAGCTGCTATCCCAACACACAGCTGCAAGGCAGGCTTTGCCAGCAGTGCTCCTGTCCCCACTTCTCTCCCAGATGGTTCTGAGCAGGACAGCAAATGCTTCAGACCACATGCAGTTCCCCCTTTTGGCTATACTGGCACCCTGCCCGGCCATGTGAGTTGTAATTAGGTCAGGAAAGAGTGCGATGAATCATCAAGAAAAAAAGAATCCAAACCAAAGCAACCACAGCACAGACAGGCTGAGATGTCCTTTCTACCAAAAGCAGTACCAAGGTGTGAATAAACTCTGTGTTTCTGTACCAAGGTAGTGGCATTTTTTTTTTTTTTAACACTTCTGCTGTCTATGATATTGATTCTGCTGCTGCAACATTTATTGCAGGCATGTAATTTCTACAACATGTTAAAATGGAAATGCACTGGTTTACCCTGGGCACTTTGACCCAGTGTTATGCAATAGCCTGACCTTTGTTTTAGAACACAATCTGCAAATGAGAATGCTTCAGAAATAAAAGCTTAAAAATACAACACTTCAAAAGAGAACCCATGAGCCTTGAAGTAGCAGGATGTACTGCAGTTACACAACTTACCTCAGCTTCTTACATTAGGAGTTCAACCAGGTCACTCCAAACTCACATAGCAGACCTGAAAGCATGAAGTGACTGCTGCTTAATCTTAACCTTTAGGAAAGAGCTGCTCCAAGGTCAGCCAGAGTTATGACAGCATCTATCTTACCTTGCCACACACCTGTGCAGCTCATGACTAAGATGTGTTTTGTTTCTCAACTGACCTGTACCAATAAAGGCAATCTCTCAAAATTTGCTGTTATGAAGTAATGCCGTTGTAATCATTTCATGTCACTTCAGGGAGAGAACTACAGTGGCAAGGTTAAGTGAAGAGAACAAGTGAAAAATAGAATAACAGTCAGGAGACGCCGAAAGGGGACAAATAGAAAAGAAAATGTCCTTTAAGATAATTCACTGCTTTGAGCACACACTCACATTTCCAGTCCAATGAGAACTCACACCCAGAATAAGGAAAGGTCAGTGTGAAAATCATAGCCAGACAGGCAGAGTCAGGCCGTAAGAAGCTACGTCAACACAGCGTGCCTATTGCAGATCTCTCTTTGGACCAGCCAGCCTCCGTTCTCTTCCCTCTCTTGGCTGCTCGTCTCCCTCCCTTTCAGAGCTGCAGCGAGTAGTTCAAATCTCTGGCAAAAAAAATGAATAGCTTGGACTATTTTCAGCAGCATGTCGGTAAAGAAGTCTGGCCTGAAAACTTACGTATTTGTATGCATTCCTCAGACATGCATCTAGCAAGCACAATCGTGGACCCTTTTTGTCTTCCCCAGGCACAATATCAAAGTAAATTCTACCCCATATATACAATTTCATTCAAAGAGAACATCATTGGGATGCCAGTGGACTATTATTTATACTTCAAGACTCCCTGAAGTCTCCACATAAGAATCAGGCCACATTTAGCTGGGCATTTTCAAAAAAAAAGATCAAAGGTCTATATGAAGTCAAGGTGGTCTGCCAGTCCAGTATGGTCAAGCAATTTGCAGCAGTGAAACCAGCAGCTCAGAAAGTCCCTGGACTGCAGATCCTTGAAAGGTGGGAGAAAATACACTGGGAAATTATCAGTACACCCACTATGGGCTGCTGTCAAAGACAGGACAGAGGGTTAGAGGAACCTTTGCTCATGCTCAGTATAGTGGCTCTGTCACGTTTACCCTCAAACACTCATGGTATCAAATGCTGCATTATCTGCTCGTCTGCTAAGCTACACTCAGGCTTTGGGTGCACATATACTCCTCACCACAGAAACAAGTGAGAAAACTTCTGTGCTGTCATAATCAACACTGGGTTTTGCTTTTTTTCTTCAACGCATACCACAGGTGCCACACCATCATCTAACTCGTGTATCATTTCTAGATCTCTCCCATTACACAAAACCACACACTCAACACCAGATGCTCAAGTCATCCACAGTGTAAGAAGGCTGTTCTCCTCGCCGGTGTTCAGGCTAAGTGAGACCTTTCAAACATTACAAGTGCTATGGGGAAGAGCAGGTATGGTCTGCTTTCTCTGAAAAGTATGTCTCAAGCTCGAAGTATGACCATAGCAGCGTAAAACTGATGAACCAAGAGCAACAGAGGATAAAACACCATTTCCTGGCTTTCCTGCCTATAATCTGTGAACAAGGGGAGATGGAAAGCCTTTAAGCTTACATGGCACAAGTAGGATGTTGCATGGGTGCCCTTGAAGAACAGCATTCCACTGTTAGTGGCAACCTTTCCTTCCAGCTTGAATACATTGTGGGACAAGATGGATTTAGCCCAATCCCAAATTCAAAAAAATGGTGATGCACACTTATTTCTTTTCTCCTGGTTGTGTTCTCCAGAGCTAACTCACCTGTGATATCCCCTCTGCAGACAGCATGAATTCAAAGTAGTAGCACATTACACTTTTTTTCTTCTTAAAACAAACAAACATCCGTCAGTGCAAATTGTCCTTTTCCAAAACAAAGGCAATACTAACTTCACAAGAGCATTGTGAAGCTCAGTTCATTCATGTCTGCCCAATGCATGATAAACATGAATACACTGTCAGTGTCAACAGTATACAAAGGAGGCAGAATACACAGAAATTATTTACCAAGAAACAAAAATGTAGAATTTCAAAAAGTTTTTTTTCCAAATAAACAAGTCTGTACTGTCTGCCTTCTAATCAAATTGCAAGTCACTGTGGTTTATGCCGGAAATGGGTCTGCTGAGGGCAAAAGAGTCTATGTCTGCTTTCTCAGCAGTAGGCTGGTTACTCTGTGGCTATTTTCAGTTTAGCATTTCGATTTATCACGCTTATTTTCTGCTCAGAAGAAAAACAAGTACAGAATTTAGGTGAAATTGCTCCTTTTTTTTTTTTTTTCTCAAATATATAAAATTTTTTGAAAGATAATATATTTTACAGAACAGAATTTTTGGAAAATATTGAAAATATTTGAACAATAGTAAAACAATATTTTGTATAAATATGGATATACATTAAACTATACTACAACATAGTTTTCAAACCAAGTACTAGGATATTCAGATGGCCTTAGATCCTCTTCATTGGTAATTTATGTAGAAATAGATGTAAAAAAATAACTGAAATCTGCATTCACTCTCATTTTAAGAAAAAAGAAAAAACTTGTGCCAGATGTAGTTACACAATTCCTGTTCTTTTCTGTAAGCTATCATTTTTAAAGCAGTAAGGAATCCTACAGACACAGACCAGTTATTTCATATTCAGTTCAATGAAGCCTGCCATAAACAGGACATCTTTCCATATCTTTTCCCCACCTCCTTGTTCTCTTGATATCAGGTAATGGTGAGTCTGACAGAGTATTGCTTAGCTCCTATTATAAGTTAAGTGTGAATGACCAGTGATCCAGTGTGTCCTGAAAGCTGATTTTAACAGTGACAGGTGGCCTGATGACAGCTCAGAACTGGGACTACTCCTCTGTGCTGTGGTGAAGCAGGTGGAGGGAGAGGATGGAGCTGTTTGGATTTACTAGATTTGATGCTGACTCTGCAAATAGGCCAAAATTATTTTGTGTTGGCCTACTGAACACGTGGCTGGGAAGAGAAGTGTCTTTTCTTTATGCAGAGGCTGGCTATCCCCACTGAATGGAAAAAATCCCCCAAAATCTACTCCAAACAAAACCCCAAAGAGTGCCTTCTCAATGAAGCAGTGTTTACTCACAGATCTGTCACACTTTGATCCAGAGGCTCTCCCTCCATCTGACTTTCATTGTGGAGAGAGTCTGATTCCTGTACTTGGCACAGCTCTTCATCAGTGATTATATCAAATGCTGCATCATCGGGTGGTTTAGAGGCTTCACTTGCAACTGTGCCATAACAGGATATGAAAAGAAACATAAACAATATTAGCTGGTTGCTGGAAAACAAACAAGCAAAACCCTTAAGGGGGAAGATTGGGCCATTCCTCTACCTTTACAGGAGTATTAGGTAACTAGTAGAACCAACTGAAAACCTCAGGTTGACCGACACTAATCTAATATACATGAAAATTTCTGCCAATACCAATCAAAGACAGGACCAGTCCCATCCTGAAAACACTCCATGAACATGCAGGTCCTTGGAGCAGGAGGTGACCATGTGGTTTCTTGGAGAATGTCTAAGAACCCTACTTATTTCTCCACAGCATGCAAACAATACACTAACCAAAAGCCCTCTCAGATGGTGACACAGGTGATTCCAATGAAGCTGGTGATCCTTCCTGGTTGGCACTGGATCCAGAGTCATCTGTGCTGTCCACAATGACTCTAGGCTTATTAAAGCAAGCTCTGCAGCAACGCTCCTTTTTTCCACCAGGCTTTGTCACCATGTAGTTGTTGCAGCAGTAATAGCAGAAAATGCGACCACACATTCTAGAAATGATTCGAAACCAAAGGTGTTAGAATAGTAACACACACAGGTGGAACATATCTACGTAACAGAGTTTGGGGCTTTGTCATAATGGTCTTATTCTCATAATACAACTGTGCTGCTTTCTGAGGTGAAGCAAGTTTTCTTGACAAACACAGGACAGAAATTGACATTCATACTTTGCTGACTTAATAAATAGGGGAAACAGAAAAAAACATAAAAAATACTAATAAAAAATTAAGTATGTGTTTAAATATAAAGATTAAAAAATACCCACAAATATGCAATGCAAATAAATAATATATATTAAGTGCATACAAAGGAAATGTACTTAGTAATATTACACAGGCCAAATGTCAGAGCAAAGCTCTTGTTTGATTGTAAGGACTGTAAGAACATATCTGTATGTCTCTACTTAGCAGTCACCCCTCCCCACTTCAGACAGAGAAGAAAAAGCAATATTGGACACATACATGTACGTTCATCCCTCCTGCCCCCTCTGCTCTGCAGTTTATCAGTATTAAACCTATCAACTACTTTTTAATTAACATGTTAAGATTTTCATGCAGAAAAGCACCCCACAGGCATGACTGTTACTCATGAAGTCTTAGTGGTTTTGGTTTTCATAATCTTTTAAATCATTCACGAGAAGGTTTCACAGATTTTAATAGAAATGAGTAATTTGGAAGTTGTTACCAGAAATGACTTCACTATTCATTAATGCTCATCAAACATTCCCCATGTTCATATGCAATTGAAACAGACCCAGTACTACATATGTTACATGATGAATCAGGTCATGAGGATAAAAAACAGTAAAGAGCCAAACCAAACATATCACTAAGACCCTGAAATGTATCCACTTAAACATATTTGAATAAATCTAGATCAGGTAACTAATAACTCCAAGCAAGCTAACTGTATAGGAAATAATTTAATATTAACTTTTTTAAAAAAGATTACTCTGCAACCAGTAATTATCTCTGAACATACCTAGTGTAAGTAACCAAATTTATAATTGCACATTATGTTGGATTTGTTCTGGAATACTTCTATCACATTAGCAAAACCATCTTAGTGAATACTGTTTACAGCATACACAGAGCACTGCATAATAAATACATTAAAAACACAGTCCTCCAAAGAAACACACTGGGTAGGGTGTGATTATCTTTGTTTCCAGAAATGAGAAACTGACACACTCCCCAATCCAGATCTTTGCCTTAATACATGTCAAGGGACCTTTCCATTAATGTCTCTTATTCCCTTGTGAGCTCATGTGTTCTTTCAGCCTCTACAATGTCCCGTATCAATGATTTTGACCAATAAACTGTGAACATTAAGAAGCATTTTATCCATGTAAATGATCATACTGAATTTTGCTTTTGAACAGCATAACAGAGCTCAGCAAACTGACCTGCAGTGGTGTCGGCGCACCATCCATGAGAACTCTCTCTGGCAGTCCAGACAATGATTAACCTCTGTGTCCCCCTGCCACCTTTGCTCTGCACTAAGCTTCTGCTGGAACTCCAGAGCATCTGATTTTTGCCACAAAGCATCCTTATCTCTGCAGACACACAGTTACAAGAAAGAAAAACACAGAAATTATCAGTGCTGGTTTGCTGTTAACCAACTTCAATTTGAATGCTGGTGAAAGCTTCACAGTAAAAATTGCTTTGCTGTAACTTCTGAGAAGCTTTCAGGAATAAAGATAGATCAAGAAACCTACCAAAGCTCTTCGAAATCAGGGGAGAAAAATACATGCCATTCAGAGAACTACATATTTTTGCAAAACAGATAGCAAATTACGGAGGAGATAATATTGGGTGTTGTATTTTTGACTGCATTATGCAAATGCAAAATATCAGCTGCTGATGAACTTGGCCATTACCTGTATCTTCAATTCAGGAATACAAGACTGAATCACCTAGGCAGTATCCCTTAACATCCTACGCTAGGATTTTTATTTCTGCTTGCTGATTATCTTGATGCCAACCTGATAAGTTCTATCAATCGTTCTTCGAGGAACTGTTTTGTTCTCGTCAGGTCATCCAGTTCAGCAAATAACTTCTGGTCGCTGCTATCTTTGTCTGCTGACACCTTGCTGAGCTTCTCACTGTAATCAAGGACCTTCTCTTTTGCTTCATCAGCTTCTTTTTGGATCCTGATCAAATACAAAGGCAATTAAGAACTGTTTTTAGCTCATGTGCTTTCAAGTCCTCCCCACAGAAGAAAGGGGTCCTCCACCCTGATAAACAGGTAGTTTCAGTGAAATTGTTCTCAGTGTGTGTATTTTTTTATAGCTAGCCAGAATCTCTGCAGTTTTCTGCATCACTGAAAGTGCACACAGATCTGTCATCTGGTGAATACAGTCTGCAATCAGCAATTTCTTGGATGCCCTGCTTATAGCAAAGCTTATGATGGCTACCACACTGGGAACAAAATTAGTGTCCTTGGAAGCTAAGATCAGCAGCAGCTGTAAACTGAGCTAAACGGGGAAAGTCCTATTGCCATAGGTTGCCCAGAGTTTGCAGGCTGCACACAAATGGCCGTTTAACACATACTCTTACATAGCCTTCATGTTCACAAAAGGGAAGCAAACTAGTTTCTCACTATGTTCTTTTAACACAGATGCAATTCAAAAACTAAACATTAAGACAGCTGAGTTCACTGAACAGTCAGTGGAAAGAAGCATCCCCAGAAAGGTTCCAAGAATGTAAGTCTTGGCTTGACAATATGGTCATCTCAGTACTGTGAGTCCTAGCAATGGATCAAAAATGCTACAGCAACACAACACGAAGAGCTGAGCTGGTCTGAACTCACTCAGGCAATTCAGCTGAATTCAAATATTTTGATGAGTTAGATTTTGTACTGACAACCTTCAGCATAGATGAAGAATCATCAGTCTTCCAACCAACACAGATGATATCAGCACAAAAAATGTAAAAATACATAGGCTTTGGTTAACTCATTAGTCTCTGTGCGAGCCCATGTCTCGTGAAGATCTATTTCAGACTGCCAGATAATCTGTACCACACAGGTCCACGTTACAGACCTTGGAAACTCATCCCATGTTAAGATAATTAAAACTGATAATAAACCTAACAAAGATATGCAGGTTGTGGTCCCATTCAAATAACTCTTACTGATTCCCTGAAACTTCATGGAGAGGAGAGAAAAAACCAACTGTCAAAAAGTGCAAATTTTCCATTCCTTATGAAAAAAAAAAAAAAAAGAGCCAACACCGGTGTTTTAATTTTGTGACTAACCTATAAGGTAAAAGGAGGTTATAAAATGTCTTTCAGTTTCATAAAGGAAGACATACAATGAATTTATATCACCAGCTAAATTAACAATACAATAAAACCTAAACCTTGCATTCATGTGTGCTGTGCACATGTATTTCATGTATTTCTCACGTGAAATGCCAATCTGATATTCCCTGTCAGTGCCCATGCACTATTTGCCCTATATAAACCCCATGGCACATGCTACTTCATAAACCACAGCAATTTTGGTCCCTTGCTTGGCTTACAATTAACGGCTTGTGTAAAAAACCCAAACTCCCACCTTTCCAAAAGTTCTCTCAGAGATGTCACCTCCTCTTCCTTCCGCAGCCGAGCAAATTCTGATTCAGACAGCTGCTCTCTTGCTTCATCCAGCTTTCTAGACAAACTTGTGTTCACAGCCTAATGAAATAAATTACTGTATTTCCTTA
Source organism: Strix aluco (assembly GCF_031877795.1). Classification (NCBI taxonomy): domain Eukaryota; kingdom Metazoa; phylum Chordata; class Aves; order Strigiformes; family Strigidae; genus Strix; species Strix aluco. The sequence continues at coordinate 152,043,780 of NC_133931.1, read as the reverse complement.
CATATAAAAACAACACTTTACCAAGCACTGGACAATTACCAAGACACTTAAACGATACTTTAAAAGAATCAGTTAAAGCCAAACCACCTATTAAGATATTATTGTATAAGCAGACACTAGTTAGTTGTGTACTAGTGATTGATTACTTCTGTCATACTGAATAAGGGATAGACTCTAAAGTAAGAGAGCATTAAGCCTGTAATTCTTACTAGTCCATGTCAGTTGAGCTTTTGCCTCCTTATCAAGGAAAATCTCTCAAAGATAATGGCAAAAGAATATGCCCTAGAAATTTTTTCACCACCTAAAAGTTTCAAAAGAAAAAAAAATTAAATTAGGAAAATGTTGTTTATTAAAGCTATATGGAACATGAAGTACAATGGAAACAAAAACTTCTTTCACAGCTAGCCTCTCCAGAGAAGTCTGCCAACCTCAGAGTCCTCAGGGGACATACCTAACTGCATCTAAAGGTGTACGTATTTCTGCTAGCAGGCAGGGCCAGGTTCAATAACCTTAACTTTCTTATTTCTGAATTCCTTACACCTCAGTATGACCCTCCTAACTCAACTGTTTGATAAACGCCTTGTAAAAATCCTACTTTTTTCTGGCTGGGTTATTTCTCAGCCAGATTAATTCTCTGATTCAGTGCCCCCTGCAGCCTGCAACCAGTTGGATCCACACATGCGGCTGTGTGCAGTGGGCATGCAAGGCCTACGACAGATACCTTTTAAACCTGCACTGGCATTTAAGAAGTGTACACATAACCAGGTCTTCATAAAACCTGACTAGCTTTCAAAGCAGGACAAATCCTAAGTGCCACTGTGCTTTTCACAATCTCTGTTTCAGTGGCTAACTTTCAGCTGCTGAGTATTTTGTCTGCAGCACCTGTATTTACTCAAGGGCATTCTCAGACTCACAGCCAATGATCAGAAATGCTGCCTGATGTCTCAGTTGTAACACTAATGCCTGCTGACACAAACACCTCTGTCTTTTAATCAGATCAAGCACCTACTTGTAACTCCGCAATCTCTTCCTCTGCAGCATGCTGTTGTCGCTTCTGCTCCTCAAGCTGCTCTCTTACTTTTCCACACTCTTCGCTGACAGCCTAGCAGAGAGATCAAGCCAGGAGTTAGTATTTCTCTAGTGGCCACTCCTTCACCTACAAAATTCCCAATTGTGAATCACAAGTGTTCTTACTGCCACGTATGGGATAAATGCAGCACCACTGTCAGGCTCAGGACAGACAGCTAAAGAGACATCCAACTCACGGATTCAAGGAAACTCCCTGGTGTGGTGGCGGACCAGCTGTGTTTTACTGTTACTTGCTATGGGCTGTTACAGTACTTATCAAAAAGAAGGTCCAACTTGCAAAATGTGTTGGCTCAAGAAAGTGAGATAGCCCAAATCATACTGAGATTTAAGAAACTTTTAAGAAAATGAAACATAAATGAATGTATGCTATTTTCTCAAACTCATGGGATTTCTAGATACCACTGGTGGCATAAGCCTCTGATCAACTTAGTCACTATGTCAGAATAGCGGAAGAAACATAATAAAATCTTCAGCCTTTAGGCATGCTGTTTCACATATACAGGGCTGACTCATGTTTTTCTGGAAGCAAAACTTTGATCTTCTTGGCTGCTACCTTGAGCAGTTGAAAGCAAAAATACATGAGGGAATTAACTGCAAAAGTATCTGGGCTCAGTCTGAGTTTGCTTTCATCAAAATCAGTTTTAAGGAGTAGTGTTATGGGTGTGGGTAATAGGTCTTGCAATGTTCCTACCAAAAAATAAAAAAAAAAAAAAAAAATCACACCTGTGACCAGAGGGAATAGTTACAGTAGACACCACCTTCAGTGCCAACATAAGAAATCATCACCCTCTCCATTACTGGCTGGCTTTTCCATATCACATGGCCTCTCCGCTGTGCTTGGATGGCCACACTTAGACATCTTAAAAAAACTCTGAAGAGTTATTTTACCTCAAATAGGCCTAGGTCATGAATGTAGAGACATTTTCACATTCCCAGGTTAAGGCTAGTTGCGTGCTAGTCTCAGAGTCTGACCAACACAAACCTTAGGATTTCATGCAGTAATTGCTGCAGCAGTTGGTAAAGCAGGGGAAATCCTGCCCAGCTCCCTCAGTTATAACAATCACATTAATTTACCTTGAATTTTGTCTGATAATTTAGAATCTCTGTGCTCATTTGAAATTTAATTGCAGACAGCTCTTCTTGGCTGGTCTCTTGGAAACTCTGTGCCTGTTTCTTTACTGTCTCCAGCTGCAATTGCAGACTTGGGACAGCTGAGGCACATATTTGAGCCTCCTCTAATTTCTCTTGCAGGCTCTTGTTCTCCTGTCCGAGATTAGAGATGTCAAGCTTCAGCTTCTCCTGTTGCTCTGCTGTCAGTTCTTCCAGTTCTTTGAGCCTTTCTGTGGCCTGGGCTAACTGCTCTTCTGCATTCACCTTTTCAGAGGTCAAGGCACAAATCTGAATACCAAGTTCAGCCATATCTGTGTTGGTCCTGTGGAGGAGATCTTTGTTTTCTTCGTTTTCCATTCTAGCAAATTCCAAGTACTGCTTAACCTTGGATAGTTCTTCCTTCAGATTCAGCAAATTATTTTCCAGCTCAGCTTTTTGATGGGCTACCATCTCCTGACCTTTTTTCAGTGCTTCTTCTCTTTCTTTACATTGCACCAATTCTTGCACATGGTTTCTGTTGAGTGACTCACTTTGCTCTTTCAGCTGCTGGACAAGCGCCTTCTGCTCTCCCAAGACAGTCTCTGTGATTGCCAGCTCACCTCTCATCTGCTCTCTCTCATCAGTAGTCTGCTGAAGCTTGACTCGCAGGTCAAGGACTTCTACTTGCAGCCTAGACACTTCACTTCGGTTGACCTCCAACTGCTCTTCACTTATGGTCAGTCTGGAAGCCAGCTCTTTTGCCTCCTTCTCCAGAGAAGCTTCCTGCTGTAGTTGGTGTTTTTCCACTGATTCCTTTTCTGATGTGAGGGATTCAATAAGCTTTGTCTGATGAAGGCATGTCTTTTCAACACTGAGCTTTTCTGCCTCAAGAGTCTCTGCTTTCTTCCTATGTCTTTCAGCTTCTGCTCTTAGCTGCTCACACTGGCTCTCCATGCCCTGCAGTTCTACTTCCTTCTCTGTGAGCTGTGACTGGAGAGATTCTTTGCTTTCCTTCAAGATGCCTAAGCTTTTTTCCAACTGTAAACCATGCTGTTTGGCACTCTTCAGCTGCCCTTCAAGTGAGGCATAAGACTCCTTGGTGGTCTCTTCTCTTTGCTTTAGTTCTTCATAGTCTGAGTGCAGAGCCTCTAATTTCTCCTCCAGAATTTGGCTTTGCCTCCTGGCATTCTGCAAGTCTTCATCCAGCTGTTTGTTCTCATCCCGGAGCTTCTTCTCTTTTTCATCAACTGACACCAGGGCATCATCTATCTCACTCTGAAGCTGCTTCTCAGAGGCTCTCAGCCTGGCCACCTCAGCTTCCAGAGAATCTTTAGAGGCTTCCACACTTTTCAGCTTCCCTTCCATCTTCTTCTTGGACTGCTGCAAATTTGCATTCTCTGCTTTCAGTTTCCTGCTCTCCTCACCCATTTCGCTCACTGCAGAGTTTTGTTGCTCCATCTGCTCCTCCAGCTCCTTGACTTTCTGGCTGAGATGCTCCTTCTCAGATAAGAGTTTCCGGTTTTGCTCCTCAAGGCTACGCACAGTCTGACTCACCTTTGTTAAGCGTCCCTCCTGTAGTTCAAGTTGCTCTGCTTGTGACTGGGCTTCTTGTTTCAGTGCTCTTTCCCTCTTACCATACTCCTCCTCAAGTTTCTCTTTTTCTTTCCTTGCTTCCTCAAGATTTTTTTCCAGTGACCCCACCTGAGCCAGTGACCCCATTACCTGGGTCTGGAGCTCAGCCATCTCCTTTCCTTTCAGAGTCAGGGCCTTCTGAAGTGCATCCATTTCCTTTGCCATGGTTTCCAGGCTTCCAAGAAGCTTTTCACTCTCTTCTTTGGAGTCAGCGGCAAGGCGATTGTATCTGGATTCCAGTTCCTTCTGTGCCTCTTCTTTCAGCTGCAGTTCCTCCTTTGCTGCTTTCAGCTGAGAGGCATGTCCATCACTGAGTCTTTGCATAGCTGCCTTTTCCTTTTCTGTCTCCTGAAGCTTCTCTAACAGTGCCCGTATCTGTAGGGCAGAGTTACAGTGGGCTGTGGCTTGCTGTCCCTTTTCCTCCAAGGCAGTATCTACTTTTACAAGGAGGTTGAGGTTCTGTTCTGTGGAACTCAGCTTGGCTTTAAGCTCATTGATGCAAAGATCCTTCATGGCAACCAAAGCCCTGGAGGCCTCCAGCTCCTGATTCAACACTTGTAGTTTTGAGGCAGAGTCTTCCTTGCTGGTCACCAGCTGCTCCAGTTTTGTTGAATATTCCTTCTGCTGCTCCACCGCATTCAGTTCCAGTGACTGCAGGCACTTCTGCAGGTCATGAACACTGCTCTGAGTGGAGTGTGAGACCTCACACTGCTTCTGTAACTCTGTGATCATCTTTGTCAGCCGGGAGTTCTCCTCACTGTAGTTATTGCTCTTTTCCTTTTCTACCTGTACTTGTTCTTTCTGAAGGCTGACAGCTGCCTGGAGCTCCTGGTTTTCCATTTCTAGCTGGTGAATACGATCTTGAAGTTCCCTCTGCCTCAGCTCAGCCTGGTCAAGTTCTACACGCATCTCTTCAAAACCCTCAAGGTGTTCAACATTTAGCGAGTTATTTGCGTCGGGGCTGGATGGAAACTCTTGGGCCTAAATGAACAGAAGGGGAAAACCAGAAAGTTTAAGAGGAATTAAATATGCATTTATACGCTGTGCTCCAATGAGAGCAAGTTCAGGTTTTTAACGCACAGTGGTGTTGTGTGTTGGGTTCACAGCAATACAAGATATCAGCTTAAATGAAAAGAGGCTTGTTTCCACAAAAGATAAATGAAAACATACCTATCTGTAGGCAGTCTTCTGAATATATGTTTTTTTTTCCTCTACAAGATTTGCATGTTCAGCTGAATCAGCTACTAGACAATTTCATTTACTTCTAACAAAGAACTCTTTTTATAGTTTACCCTTAGAAGCATCATGATCACCATAAAGCTATCAAGTTCTCTGGAACTCTGCCATTAATTAAAGATCTACCAGGACACACAAACATTTCTTTGTAATTTTCTTACCTGCAAATAATTGCTCACTAAACTGCTCATGCTGGAACTGCGACTTGGGGGCTTCCATAAATATGCTGAAGATCCAAGTGAGGATAACGTCCTCCTATTGAGAACACAGAGAAACAATATAAAAAAGAAGTCTAAGCACATACACAGATGTCTTTCTACTCTTAAGTGTAAGATTTATTTAGTTAAAAATACCACATATAAACCGACCTAACTGTGCCTAGTGTCTGGGCCAACAACCACTGAAGTTGATGGAAAACAAAACAGGGATATCAAAGGCACCTATAAAAGATTATGAGCTGGGTAGCTGTGACTTCTCACATACACAAGAACCCATGCAGCTTTGCTCTAAGAAATTGTACTGCTGTGTGGTGGCAGCTCAACCAGACGATGGCAGCATGCAGCCTGGAAAATTGTCACTGATACAAACGGATCTGAATCAGACCTAGCAGCTTTTGTTATTCCCGGCTTTGAGGTGGGATCAGGCTGCAGTGACTGTGTACTGTCATCTCTACCGTTGCTGCAAGTGAAGCACACTGCTTGGCTATCTCAGCTCTTAAAACAGAAGGAGCTAGGGACATTTCTTCTTGTGCATATGAAGACGAGAATAGCATGGGATTTAGGTCTAAACTGCAGTTACTAGAAGTACTCCATTACAGAGCACCAACTCTGATCTCTGGTACACAGTTTATTGAAGGAAAAAAAGGCCAATTTGGTCATAGACTAATTACATGGAGGAAGTGTATGCCTGCTCTAACACAAGTATTCCTACCTTCAAAAGCAGAAGCTTTTACAGATTCTGTAGGAGGCAGGTATTTTATGACCCCGTTAATACAAAATGACAAAGTGTTTCTATCTTACCTGGCAAATGCTGGCCAAGCAGCATCCAAATCATAGCCTCTTGATGCCAAGTCAAACTGAACGTCAGTGAGCTCATAGAGTTGACCCACAATGTCAGAACTCATTTTGGAATTCAGAAATGGACTTCTTGCATAGTACCAGTCACTTGAAAATGAAAAACATAATACTCATTCATAAGTAAAAAAAAGAAAAAGCAGTTTCACTTACAAAAAGCCCCCCCCCCATCAATATTCACTCCGCCCCAGAAAAATTATGATACACTATTCTAAATGCAAACTGAAAACAACCAGACTCACCAACCAGCATCCCATCCCTTTGATGTGAATGAAATTAAACAGCTTTAATGAATTCCACATGAATATCTTTAAAGGGGTTCCTGCACAAAATATGTGTTTCTCTAGTGATTGGGGAAAACACCGGCAAGACAACATATTTGCTATGTGCTGGATAATCACACAGAGCAAATACCTAAATCACACACTTAATACATCAAAAATGCAGGACAGAAAGCAGCAACTAGTGGTAAATACACTGTGAAAATAGTTGGCTTTTTCTGAAAGGCCTACCAGTGCCCCTTCAACCAACTACAAACTATCTTTGGTGTTCCTTGGTCGGGGTCAAGCTGTTCCTCTGGGTGACAATCCAGAGATATATGCAAATGCTTTCTGGGGCTTTGCACCACACATCCAAATTAATCCTCCCTTATGATGTACAGCACAGAAAAATCAAACCCAGGATCTTCAATGCTTACAAAAACGTCACCGTTGAAACCGACATACAAAAGCATCAGCACAATCTGCTCCACACACATTTATCTGTAACAACTTTCAACCTTTACCAGCCTAAGATGGGTATGAACCAGTGACCCAAAGGTCTGTTATCCTTCCTAGCCTATTACCAGCTCTCTGAGCCAACCATTCGGAAGGATTTTAATTTCTTTCATAGCTAGTAGGTGATGTTGCTTGATCACACTGAACAAACACCCATTAGTTAACAATGTACTTTGCTATTCACCTGGTCACCTTGGTGTTCATAAAACATTGCTGCAAGGTGTCTGCTAGCCTTTGGTGAACCAGGGAGTAACGAAGAAATGCTCTTCCTTTTCCAAGAGATGTTCGTAGCTGAAAAGGAGAAACCACAAGAAAAGAAAATTCTAAATATCATTTGTAATCATGTGGAGACATGGCCAGAACAGTCTACATACCAACACAAAAAGCCCTCACAATAAGCCACTAGTTGTAAAGGCAGTAATAAGAACTGCCACTGAGAGACACCTTCTCCCAACACTGTCATTGGGTAGAAACTTTTCTGAATGACGAATTTAGATCTACAGTTGGCTGTTGTCTACTTTATAATAATATAAACGACATCACAGGACCAAAGAATCATCTAATATACTGAGTACATGAGTACAGATTATGCTAAGGGCAATTCCCAATATAAGGCAAAATCTCAATGTGACCAGCCAGAAGTGACTGCTTGATTACTTAAGATGTGTCTGGCCACAGCTGGAAGAGCTTTAGGACAGATCTAGTCATAGAACAAAGACGTACACATATACAAATACACATTCCCATGGACACAGTAACCCCAGACATGGCAAAAAGCCCTTCTTAATACTTAGCCATTAAGCTGATAAAAATCTAATTCTTACTTCAGACCAAGGGCAGCTGCATGACTGAAATTAATGGATCTTTTTATGAAGACAGCTGTAAAATCAACATAAGGGGGATCACAAAACTCGTCATTAAATTTTTTTATAGCTACTGACTTGGGGAATTGATGTTTTGCCTTTTACATCTGAGCTATTCGTTGTCCTGCAAAATAATGCAACACTAGTGTTTCATTTCTCCTTTCCATCAAAATCAGTAATCAATTTAGGAATGGAAAATGAAAATGATTAAAAATAATTTCTTGCCAGTCAGTCATGCTCCTAACCAAACTGCTCGTCCAACTAACAAATCAATTATATTCATGATTTAAAAATGAAGGCCAAGGAAAATATTAGAGGGGCTGAGGCTCAAGTTAGTAGGTTACTGTAAATTTTGCTTGAAAAGTTAGTGTGAAAGAAGGCTCAAAGGCTGCATAAGCTTTCTCTCCTGATCAGTACTCCACTGTGGTCAAAGGAGAGCAATACCTGAACTCTCAGTTTCCTTGGGTTTGCTGTTACTGGGCTTCTGCACTCAAGTAAAACACACGTTTCTCGTTCATCTCAGCAATCCACTATATACAAAAATGTTCCTTATAAATGGAATGATGAAATGTTGAGCAAAGGAAGCAACACCTTTTACTGCTCTTTGTTTTTAATTCTCTAGGACACTAAGTGTGAAGTAACATGATCCCCAAAGGCTAAGTAGCCCAGAAATAGCACATTTAATTTGCCAGCTGCTTTTCACCCTCATTCACCCTGTAGATGTTTGAATATTTCTTCAGGGAGATGCCATCCCTGCCCTGTGCACAGAAGCTTACAAATGTTTTTCCTAACTAAGCATATTTACTGAATATCTTAAGAACAGTGAAAAAACCCACTGAACTAACCCAGTCCTTACTCCCATTGGTTTATCAATTTAAACCGCAATGCCTTTTTAAGCATGGAGGTACTAGAACAAATGTATGTGATGAGGAAAATATTTATCTATATGCATCTACAAGTAGTCAAAGACCATTTGACTATGAAGCAAAGCCATGCCACCTCCTGCTAGAGCCCTGCTAGAATTCAGGGAGGCAGGCGGTGTCTGGTATTGTCAGTGTTTCCATGTTCACTACGAACACTGTAGCTAAGGTGCAATGTATGGCTGTAGCACTGTGGTGTGTGCAATGTACAGCTGTAAAAACTTGGAAAAATGTGTATTCCATGGAACCATCTATTGAAAAGGGAATGACCAGAACTCACTGCTCAGCTAATGCCATCAGGGACAAGGCTCTCTGTTTAGTTAATAGCTGAGCAGTTTTCAGGGTATTCCTATTTGCTTCTTTGCTCCACCTCTCTAGCATATCATGCACCCTAATATTAGAAGCACTGCAAGCAAAGCAGAAGAGGAGGCATTAAGCTGTTAAATGTTTGACCATTCTTAAAAAGCAACTGCCATTACTCTTTCTTTCTTGTTCACTTTCATCTTTGAAAGTCAACAAGTACTGTTCAGCAAGCAAATAAATGACATTTGGAAGCCTTTATGTTCTATCCAGCCAGGTTCAAAAATTGGCTGCTGATTTCCACCTGTAATGAAGGGGAATAAGCAACACATTTTTCTGTCATCTCTCATTTCACTTCTGGGCCTGAGTCTGCCAGCTCAGTTATCTGAAATGGTTGACTTATTTTTTTTTAGAGTTCATATTCCTAAACCACAAGCTAATAAAGTTAAAAAAGTCTTCCACAAGCTAATTTCTATGGCTGCACATAAATTGAAACAGAAAATATCCTTCTTCCAAACAGTAATTTCTGATATTATGCTAACCATTAAACAGCCAGAAGTACTGAAGAAGGAGGAAAAAGCCAAGCAGCCTTTACCTGTGGTAATATGCAGATGATACCATAGGCAATAGACTGTTGAAGGCTACAGCACACTCATCTTTGCAGAGAAATCAGATTGACTATTGCTACTGAGAGTTTAGGGGCAGTCAGAGGACCTTTTCTGCAGCAGCAGTCACTGTCCTTACTTCTCCAGTCTTCCTGGAAGTAGGGGGAAAGTCAAACCCAATTTCCATGGCTCTCCCCTGTTCCCCCTCCCAGTGGTAAAACAAACTGGAGCCTTTCCTCAGTTTTTTTTGCCTTGGAACAGCAATATTCAATATTACCAAAGCTGCTGAAAGAACAAGGTGAGGTAGGGAACACAGAGCCTGCCTCTGATAAGAGTATCATGGCTCTCTTCCAGATGGCTCAAGACAACATTATCTAGAGCTGCTGTGGAGGAATTGTTAAGAGAATAGGTAAATCTGCTGTAATTAATAACTTGCTAATACAAGTTAGCACTGCTCACAGATAACACAACTGAGTATCAGGACAATGCTGGCCAGCACCACCACACCACCACCTCTTTTACCCACAAGGGAAGTTCTTCTTCAAATTATTCTAAAGACTCAGACAGGATCAGCACAGAAAGCTTCTCACAGCACTTATTTCACATGCTCATTGAGCTGAAGACATAACATGGCTGTTACAAGATTAAGCTTTTACTACTATATCTAATAAAAATAAAACTTTTTGTCCTGTTCATAACATCTTACCCGAGGGAATAATGACAACCATCCTGAGCCATTACAACATACTGTTTGACATGGAGGAACAAAATTGAGACAGAAGATCAAATGCTGCTCTCAATCAGTCCTCCTCAACTCTACTGACCAGTTGAAAAAAGTCTTAAGAAATGTCAAACATGGTGAATCTTTCCTCTTACTCTTAGAGCAAGTCCTGCCTTAAGCTGTGCTAAAGATGGCAGGCTCTACCCTTGACTTAATTTTTTCATTCCTTTTTAGAGAAAATGGCACTAAGTTAATGAAAAGATGGGGCACAACCAGAGACAAACAGGAGCATTCACTTGTGTAAGTGGTCTTCAAAATAAGTAAGAGTCAGGCTATCTAATCCTATATAATGTAGTGTCCTAGTAAAAAGAGTAACCTTTCATTTTTATACTTTATGTGAGAATTAAAAATAAAAATTCCCAACTTTCTTCCATATGTTAAAAGCAGTGTATTTTCTTTTGGTTTCTTCTGCCCTCTGAAAAGACATACCGGACACAAATATGCTTAACTGATATACTTACTTCCGTAATAGACTTGACAAAGCGGATTCCATCATTAGCTCCTTTGACTTTTGCCAGACAGTCACAGAAATAATCCCAGTAGTCTTTTCTGTTCCCCAGCAATGTGTTCTTTTCTTTCTGGTCAAACTTAAACAAGGAAAACAAAAAGCAGTGAGCAAAACTTAAATATAAATATACTTATATATAGCTACTTGGAATTCTGTTCCTCTACCAGAAACATGTGCTTTCATGACTCCTCTTAGTTTTAGCCAATGTATTCACAAAGGAAAGAGACATTGTACCGCACTGATGCAATCCAGCAGTTACAAAAGCTACTTTACAGACAGGAGCAGGTAATAACATTCTGGGTCTAGTTAAAATACAGACATCCATTCAAAACTGATGAAACAAAGATTTGCAACAGATTCAGCAGCTGTTCAAGAGCAAGGAACTACCAACCAGTTGCTGAGAGACCTGCAATTAAGTGTGGCAAAAGTACGTACCAGAAAAACCTGCTCTAGCTACATCACATTCAGAGCAGCAATGCAGCAAGGGTATGGACTGCAGCTTGGACTGTAAGCCAAAACGTTTTTATGGTCATTCAAATCCCAAAGGATTCTTCAGCTTCTGATGAAGCCTCTGTAACCCAGCTAAAACTCCCTTGCCTAGATTAGGCTAGACTACCATGTCTTTGTTGCAATCAGTGACATGATGGCAGTATATGAAGACACAAGACTATGCAAACTTAATTCAGTTTGCCCAGCAGTGTCCCCTTTTACTTAAATTTTGAGGATGGCCAAAAAGTAGCATTCCAGATTAAAATCAGACCTTAGTGTTAAGTCTACCATACAATAAAAATTAATTTCCAAAGTGAAGTTGCTAAAAATTTGGTAAATCACTCACACCACTATATTTGGATCATGAGCAGCTCACTAGTACTTATTTTGCTTTAAAATGCTGTCAGTATCTCATTACCACAGTTTTTCCAAGATAATTTAGTAGTATATATCTTTAAAATCAAGCTCAAATCTTTCAGATCAATAGAAAAATGTCTTACATTCTTCAATCAAATGGCCAGCACTGCCTTTTGATTACATTTATTTAGTTTCACTTGAAAGAAGTACAATAAGCAGCACACATTTCAGTCCACTTATTGCAAAAAAAGAAAAAAAAAAAAAGAGAAAGTCAACTGAATATTTATGACTATTTGAATTAAACCCCACATACTGAAGAGGGAGTAAGAGAAAGCAAGGCCTAGCTTTGATGGTGGATTACAAATGACACACATCACTTTTTACCTGTAGAAGGTACTCAAGCTTGTAGGAGAATTTTTGCAAGTTGACACTGTCATCTGTGATTGGTTCTCCTCCTTCTTTAAATTCTTTACTTAATTCAGTCACAGCATCTTTAAAACAAGACACCAAAATGGTTAACTACTGCAAGAGATACACAGCATCCATGAGCAACTACATAAATGGGTTTTCTGCCTGGACATTATGCATATGTATTCAGTTTCTTTCAGTCCAACTGTCTTAACAACACCACAAAAAGCTTATTGATATGGTTGCAATTTAACCACCTATAAAAAAAATTAGAGCTCAAGTTATGTCAATCTGTTATACTGACTACTTAAAAAAAGCAAAACCTCCTGACACTTTGCAAAAACTGGTAACAGACAATTGCTAACTGGTTCTTCAGCAGAGGAAAGAGAAATAACTTTTTGCTGTCTCATGTGCACATTAAGGTATTGCCACAGGACAAACAGAATTCTGATTAGAAAGGACAAAGCATGTAATCTGCTAAAGGGGATCAGTAACACGAGAACAGTCGTTCAGTCAGCACATTTATCTTCTCCATGCTTTATTCAGGAAGGTTCAGCTTGTGCTGGTTACAAAACACAAATGGGAAAAATCATTTACATTAAAGTAAGGATACAGCAACTCCTCTTCCCTAAAAGCTATACCCATAGTGGGTAAGGAAATCTCAAGTCAAAGCAAACTCTGCTGTTCCTCTGGATTCTCTGGCCCCAAAAGCGTGTACTTCTCAGCATCAGAAATTACTGATTTTGATCTTGCTTTCCACTTGGTTTTGTACTTCTTTCAGGTGCCTGAGTGTGCCTCAGCTCCCAGTCCCACTCAATCCCCTCTGTGAATTAAAATCTCCTCTTGTTAGCAGGCACGTAGATCTCCTTTTTATGTTACAGGAAGATCTAGATTCCCAGCTTTGGTGTATATTATACCTTATATTTAATAAAAATTTAAAGGAAAAATATCTGGATCTTGGTATAGGCAGCCGATTAGGGCAGAGAGAGAGCAGGAAAATGATTATGGACCTGCTGCCAATTTTGTCTGCAATAGAGCTGTGGAAAATAAGGTTGGCTACTGCTAGGAAAGGACAAGTCAGATGCACAGAAAGCACGTTCCACTGCAGCAAGAACAACAGATCCAATTCTCCAACACTTTTCCTCTGGGTCTCCATTACCAGTTAGGTTTGGCCTCCTGTTTTTTTCCATTCCCACATTAGCAGCAACTCCACACCAGCTCTCCATCAAGGGAGGGCCTAAAAATCAGGCCTTCTCCTTCTCTCACATGAAGTCTTGTAACAGCACAGTTCTACTCATGTCAACAAAGTCCTAGCTCACACCACACATCCTACACTTTTCTTTTAATTGCAAAACTTATTTCTAACCTTGTATGTTTAAATTTGCAGGATTTAATAATTTAGGATCCTGAAAAATGTACAGCACTTCTCTCACAAAAATATTAGTCACATTACCATTGAGTGCATGGCACATCTTGAACTATGTTGCTACAATGCTGCACAAAAGTGTTACACAACTGAAAACACAACTCCTACTCTCCATTATCTAAAACATGGAGGATGCAGTCCAACGTACAGAATGAATCTGTCAGCATGGCACTGTACCTTGCAAGTCCCTGATAATCCGCTGCAGCTGGCTTTCGCCACTAGTTGCTGCCATCTTGAAAACCAAAGGAGCTCCCCTTCTGAGCTGTTAATCTTTTCATCCATCTAGATAAAAACAGCAGAGTTCATATCCTTGATAACCACTGGGTTGATGAAGATTATTCTTCTCTGTGACACCTGCAATTCTGTAAAAGTCAAAAATAAAATGAAAGTCTTTACCATCTCAAATGTGCGAAGAGAGGTGCTTTGGCATTTCAGATCCTGTTTAGTAACAAATTCCCGTAAGGCCAACTCTTTTCCAGGAGCCTCCTTTATATTTCCTTCTAGATTTCACTTTCCATTTCAGTTATTTCTTCAGTTATATCTTTCAAAACTATTGAGCAAACCTCAGAGAGCAATTTTCTCTTGCTGGAATTACAACACAGTCTTACAGCCCAGCTCAGGTTGGCATTTCAGGCAATTCATCTTGTGACCCTGAGGGAGGTTTTGATGACATCCCTCCCAAAACACTCTGCCAGATCTTCTCCACAGGCTGCAGAGTAAAAAGATACAACGACTTTTCCATTTCAAGAAGACTTTCAAGACACAGACAAGGCACAGGCCAAGGAGTCAAAAAAATGATGCATGTTTGATTCTCTGGCATTGAAGCATATTTTTAACTCATAAGAGCTACTAAAAGATTTAGTACTGGAGACTGGTTTCAGCATAAGAACCATTTCTCATCCCCTCCCCAGAACCCACTGTTCCCAACACATGTAAGAGGACACCACTTTATTTTAAGCTCTGTTACAGCATCCATGCCTGGATAAATATACCTTGCACCACCTCCCTTGCTTAGAACAATGACAAGTGAGTTATACCTAGCACCCTCAGAAAAATCTTCTTAAACAAAATTAATGAATTAAAATTAATTAAAAGCCTCAAACACTTTACTAAAACAACCGTGCCTGGGAACCCAAACTTTCAAACACTAACTTGGGAACAGTTGTTCAAAAACAGCCACATAGAAACTGCATAAGGAACTTACTAATCATCCTGTTCAAAGGTCATTCACAATTCTGCCTGCAAAGATACAGCCAAATATTCAAGCAAGCACAACACCCAAAGTACTGAATCTTTAGAAAATTTGCTGTTACACTTCTGTGCTTTTATCATTCAAGCTGAACTACAATGACATTAAGTTGTCATTAAAAGCTTACAAATTTCTGAAACACAAATGTGATTAAAACAAATGATTTTATCTCCTTTTTTTTTTTTCTTTCACTCCCAGAATAACTAAATTGGCATGGCTAAAGTAGGTGTTTGAATAAATTGAAAGGACCATCTTTCCACCCTATGTATTGAGGTATTGTTGATCCCATATTCTCTTCTTTTTTGAAATGGAGTAAACCTTAACAAAGCCAGAGAGACAGAAACATGGTAAAGATAAAGAAAAGGCTGAAACTAGGCTTACTAGTGTGCTTCTCTTGATACCTGTGTTTTGTTACCTGATAGTTTCCATTTCCATACTTTGATGGCAGTCATTACGTTATGACACAACTGTTGCGTGGACCGCACGCTGTCTGAAGGAGGGCCTTGGCCTGCAAAATCCCCACCACAACTGTGCTGCTTCAGGGAGAGAAGGCCAGCACAGCATAGACCAGCCAACCTTTCGTGGTGCCAAACACAATTTTTTTACCCTAGATCAACAATATCACATACCCAAGATTCTTATCTTGATTCTACTGAGTGATCATATAAAGTACCATGCTTCCTGGCAACTTGCTGAGTTTGGGTACCAATGAAAAAAAGGAAGAATAACAAACCCAGTGAGTCAATGTTTCCTCTAAGCATGCACAGTAGTATCAGCCATATCTGTTCAGTTCGGCGACTGTTACAGAAAGGAGCATACGTTAGAAGACTGTGCAATGCGGGCAATGGCAAGCCAAAACGTGTGGCCAAACCAAATGCTCTTCCTCACACAATGGGGGAAAAGAGCAAGGACCAACAAGAGCATCCTGCCTGTCCTTCCCAAAATCCAGAAAAAGCTCCAAATCAAGGCTCCAGAGACACAAAGACTATGCAAAAGGCATGCCAGGAAAACAGTGACCAGGCCAGCCTGCAGGCATGTACAGAGAGGCTGGAAGAGGTGGCAGTTGGGAGCTGAGCCCTTATTTTGCAACAGCCAGCGGGGAGCAGGATGTGGGGCATCCTATGGCAGACAGGCACAGCATGGGACCTTGTCAAGTGCTAGATCCCGGCAGACTGCCCAAGCAGAGATTTACTGGGGGAGGATTAAGGAGGTTTGGAGTTGCCCCAGTCCTACTAGCACTATGTAAGTGCGTTTGCCCGCAAGTCACAGGTAAATAACTACTGCATGCACGACAGCGGCACAGTGCAAGGGAAGGCAGCCTGTTCCCAATGGGCTGATCCTGTTGTGCCAAAGCAGCCCAACACATGCTTCTTTATCCCTGCCAGGGTCTCCTAGGCAGAATGTATGAGCCCTGAACAGACACCACAACTCAGGTGGAGGCATGTAGCTACACAGTCTACTTCTCTGCTTCACCTCCTCCCAATCACCTCTCTCCTCAGTACAGGGAGCAAGGTCTCACAATCTCCCCCTTCCTTGCATCAGCTCGCACCCATGAGACATGCATTTACTCCCTTCTTTTCCCAGAGGTGAAGGGGATCTTTTGACCTGGGCTATTGCCACCCAGGAGAATGTGCTGAAACTTTTTCCATCTGCCTTCTCCTCTGCAAAATGGGGAGACAGGTACTTCTCCCTCCTGTGGTCCTTCCAGAGGTGTTCTTAGAACACACAGTCCACCCCACAAAAAGGTGCAGAGCTCTCACCTCCTGTGGCAAAGAAAGCTGACAACATACCTTAACTGGTTTCCCAAGGTTTCAGAATAGGAAGAGTTTCTGTAAACACCTGATCTAGTCCTTCCTGATCACAGAACATTTTGCCCAGTATTGTTTCGAGCACAACCCTTTTCCTCCAGCATTTACTATCCTATTATGAATGTCTGTAAATATCTGCTATGTGAGAACAGCATTATACATGTGTCAGGCACGAGTGACCTGCTTTGGGTCAAAAGCTTTTTAGATGATGCATCGTTACCTCTTATATAATAGCATTTGACTAAGGCCAATGGCATTAACTTGCACAAAACTGCAGAGCTGCAATGACATCAGTGCAGTCACACTAAGGACCTGGCACAGAGTGCGGCAGGGGAGGCAAGACAGGGCATGTCATCAGTCCCTCCTCGCACTCTTGGGCTAGGCCTGCTGATGTCTGAAAGTAGCTGCTCCCTCTCCTGCTGGCCTAAGTAGTAGCGTGGGGGTGACAATCTTCTTTACAGAGGAGGATATCCTGGAGATTAAAGAAAGAAGCAAGAAGGAAACAGCCCACTTGCAGGAAAAGGAATGATTTACCTGAAGGGCAGCGAGACACATACAAACCCATAAATAACATTTTAATGACTATAATTAAATTGGTTAGTCGGGCAGCTACAAAGACCTACTTTTAATCTGATTTCATAAAATTTCTCTTTGTGTTACTGTAGGCAAGTCTGCCACTCCTCCATGTGCAATCAGAACAGGAAGGTGGGAAGAAGTCCACAAGAAGAGTTTCTCTTCATTGATAAAATGGCTGCAGTGAGACCTCTGTTATAGCCTGATATCAGAGAATCCACTCCCCACCCAACTGCATTTACACCTTACACTAAGAGCAGAGCTCACACTGCAGATTTGGTGTAATTCAGTTAAAAAGTAAATCTGATCTGCAAGACAAATTCATTGGAAACCAGGGTCCACTACTTTCTATTGCTTAAGGACATATTTCATGTTAACATAACTACTCTGGTCTAGTCATTCCAGACAAGGGCTCTTAATCACATGGCCCCCACTGGTATCACAAGACCTTTAATTATCTGGCGCCTGCAATTCCATACCTTTTCTAACACCCTGTATGACACAAAACAGGCAAGCAAGGATACTGAGCCAAATCCTGCATTCATGAGTACACCAGTTTTAACTGTGTTACTCCCTTCTGTAATGTGAACATGATTTGTCCCATAAAAGCAGATATGGACTGATAACTGCAAGGCACACTCTTGGAAAGTGCATGGAAAAAAAAACTACCTGGTCATACAGCAGGGTACACGACACACTGACAAAAGTATACAGAACGCAAACCTCACGGCAAAGATGAGGGAAGAACTAGGAAAAGGAAGTCTCTACCTCTCAGGACGATAACACCACTGATTTAGTTAAAAAACTTCATTCCAGTAACTGTCTGGAAAAAGTACTTTGTTGTTGCCAGAAACATACGAGTCCCAGTGGAGTTTACTGCAGCTATGCTGCTAGCTTTTCTCATTTTGTACCATGCAGGTACATAAAGCTGCACATCCATAAAGCTGAAAAACTGTTTGCTGGAAATAAGGGTCTGAGGTGAACTGCAAAAAAGACAGCGTGACTCTGTCATGCACACACACATGCTTTTACTGGGCAACTCAACCCTTTGTGCTTTAACACTGCATATAAAGATCTGTGACTGATAAAAACGCACACTGGACTACATTAAATAGGACAATTAAAAACAAAAGGCAGACACAGCCTGAATGTCAGCTAAGGTCTCCATTCGGAGTTTTGAAGCTTGGTTCCATTCCGAGAAGTGAAATTTTCTTGGTAAATTAATCTTCCCCCTTCGTTTTCTACACCAACAACCCTTCACATTTCAATTACAAAAATATGTTTTTGGAGGAATATTTTTTATTTCTTTTACTACTTCAAACAGGAGACCACGCTGCAAATCTGTGCTGGATTTCCTACATGCTCATATGCACAAATCTTGTTTTGAAGTGTTTGGGCGTATAAACATTTAGTAATAAAACACATCTTGCAGAAAATATGTGACCAGAAAAACAAATTATCAGAGTATCATAGCATAGCAGAAGGGAGTAACTAGATGAAGTGCATAAAAACATTCACATATTTTGCAAATGCCTAGCAGAAAAGTAGCACGTTTATAGTTAGGGACTCCTTACAGTAAAGTCCTTTTGTGGGGAGGCCCTTGCACTCCTGGGGTATTTGCATTTTATAGCACAAGAACACAGACTAATGGCATTCACAAAATACTGCTTGTACCCCTAACCTGACAGGAGAGACTGACACAAAAGAATCAGTAAAGTTTTGTATAATCTTTTGCAAACTTTCCTATTCTATGGACAACCAGCCTGCATTTTCCCCCTATTCCTTGTACTTGCAAACTGTTCTTAGAAAAAGATCAAAACTGAGCAACAGATACGAGTATACAAGCGGCATGATAAGAACTCCACGAGACAGAGTTAATTTTTAACTTTGAGGGGGGAAAGCTGGCAACCCTAACAATTTTTTTTTAATGCTGCACCTACCAAATCGGACCTCCTCTCTAAGACCTGCTAAACCCCTTTAAAGTGTTACACAGAACTTTGCCAAACAGGACAGATGCATTAGACCAGAGACACAGTTTCCTGATTTGAAGAATACAGTGCTTCATCTCTGGTGTTCCTCACATCAATAACTGTTGAAACAACATGAACTCAAATGACCACTTTCCACAAACAATACAGGGATGAGCTTGTACGTGTCTCACAAAGACAACCCTGTCTCAGCCCAGTCTCATGACGACAGAAGTTGCCTGTTTGAGGAAGCAGTCAGTTTACAAGGAGAAGAGTGCTCTTCTGATAACGGGAATTGCACAAGTATCGCTTTTAACAAACTCATCTGCTCTTCTTCCTTAGGACACTCCAGAGCTCGCCCCATGTCAGGAATGCTACACCGTGTTTACTAACATCTACAAAGTAACCTAACCATAACTCTCCCAGAGACTTGCTTCTCCTCAGCTGCTCCCATCCTATTTCACTCTTTCTGCTGCCCCAATGCCCTTGCAGTGAGTTGAAAAGATAGGTTTCATGCAAAAGTGAAAAGGTTTTTGCCCCCTTCACACACTCATTCTTCCAGGCTGTTCTCACCATGCCCCCATGTACCCTCCCTGCCACAAAACCTACTCTTCCTCTCCATAACTCACCCAACTATTTAAATCTCTTACACGTTCTTCAAGTCAGGCACCAGACACACCAATGCTACTCTGAGGAGCACCATATAGATACCTACAGAAATAGAAACACTGGAGGACTTCCAGCTGCAAAGGAGCATTGGTGATTCATGACACTCAACTCACTCATTGTACAAGCTTGGAGTTTTCAAGAAATCTCTTGTTTTTCAGGTCTCCAAAGTTGTTCTCTGAGCCTTATTAACTTCCTCAGCAAGCCTGGCCTGACTAAAGCATCTCAGCCACCTCTAAGACTTTGGGATAGTTAAAAGCAACAACCATTACATCCTAACTCTGAATGGGGGCTTTCCTTAGCAGGATTTTTTACCTCTGTATCTACCATTCCACACTGTCCCTCCAAGCCGAGGTTTCAGAAGTACTTGAAAAGGCTGCCTTCAACTAATGGTTTTGAGAAGTTGGCGGGTGGGTGTTGAGACTTGCCCACCTGTAGCACTCCATCTGACCTCCAGCCAGCCAACAGCAGTGGTAGCTCCCTAGGGCATCTCCTGGCCTACTAGCAACAAGCAACACTGAAAATTACAGGCTTTGGCCATGCACACGTAGATCAAATAGGAGGCGAGGCAAACACATTAAGCAGAAACAACGCTGAGACAATCCGAACTGACAGGCTACTGAGTGAATCATGCTACTCCAGAGCCAACAGCAAAATTCTTCTTGTCTTTCCTCTGTAGCAGGAAGCATGGAGTATTTCCTCTCCTCCTCTTTTTTCATGGATTTTCCAGTGAAGGTCACCATTTTGGGGGGAAGAGGAAATTTCAGAGTTACAAACCCCAAAGATTTAAAGAGAGGAAGAGAGGCCTCTATGAGACTGTCACCGCTGAGCTGGTTGGGAACAGACAGGCTCACAGATGACGCAGGCTTGGCATGAGCCCAGTTATTTGGGGCTATCCTGATCCGACCTGTTCACTTTCAAAACCTAAGTTGGCTTGCAGCAGTAGCAAGATCTTTGCTGTGTCCATCCTCCTTCCCAGCAGTAAATTAAATGTCATGGTGGACATGCTCAGGGGTTAACTGTTTACAAGTATCTTTGCTGAGATCACTGTACCATCAGCAACCACAGAATACTGTGATGGACAAAAATATTAAATCAAAGGGAAGGGTGTACAAGCCAAGGCCCTGTGCAGCAGCAGTTTTCCAGCACTATTACAAGCACTGAGATTGAAATGCTGTACATAAAAGGTTCTGTTTCTTTCACCAGTGTTACTAAATGCGAAGCCTTCTTCTGAATACATTTGGGCAAAATATTTAAAATTACTATTGTTATGGCATTTTTGGACACAACCAACCACCACTCCCCGGACAAACTGGAATTACTACAAGAAAATATGAAAAAGAAAGAAACTAGATACAAGCTGCTAAAAAAAGTTGCTTTGCATTGGGAAAACCAAACAGAAGTAAAAACATAGTAACATAAATAAATAAAAATAATAATGTGTAACAATAAAAATACTTAGGGCTCTTACAGTTCCCTTCAGTTTAATAATCTCAACAACATCTAAAAAATACTAGAAGGGTTCAGTGTTCATTTGACAAATGGGCAACTGTTAATTTTTAAATGTGATCAACTAAGAAAAACAGATAACAATCCAAGTTAAAAACAGTTTTCAGCACTGTTTTTCCTTGAGTCCATTAGATAATTTCTGCAACTGTACACCTTTCTTTACATTTTGAGTAGTTTTCTCTCCCTAGTCATTCTGTTAGGTCTTCATCCCTCACTGACCAAGTCTTAGCAGACCCTGGCCTCCAGGATGTTACTATGAATTGCTATTCCTTTTATGTAACCCTCTAGCAGTGGACAGAGGGAGTGCAAATACAATACACCCTTTCACTGTTATCAGATGGTGTACAAAAGAGGCTCCTTTATGCATGAAAATCAGGCTCCATAACTGTCTCTTCAGAAGTCGTGAAACCATGTTCACAATGAACACTCTCAAATACATGTACTCCAACAAGAAAGGCAAAATTGACTGTCTCTTGTTTTCCACCATAGTATCTTAGATACAACTTTTTAACTGCAGTGCAGTCTTCTAAATGTGAATGTTTGGAAACACTGGAACATCTGGAACATTTTTTAAATTCAAGCACTCCCATGACGATCATTGGAAGAGGTCAGGAAGTTGCCTTGTACACAATAATATCTGGAAAACATAAAATGCACTACTGCAAGACAGTTTATCTCCTCTGCTGCATGTCCTGCAACATCGTATCACAACTGAAAACAAGAAAAACACCGACAGAAAACATGTTGCAATGTTGCTGACAAGACAGAGTCCATGTTTTACCCTGAAAATTTAATCCCAGCCTGCCTCCGTGGGCACGTGAAGTCAGAGCTGGATAAAATCAAACACCCACTTTCACTCTTCAACATTAAAGAGGCAAAAGCCTGGTACTCCTCCCTCTTTGTTTACACTTGAAAAGTAACTCGGTTTCAAGCGAGAGGCTGAACCAGGAGCATGACACCTACAGCTGACAAACTCCATACGCTAAGCAAACATTTGCACAGGCAAAAATCGGCAGGAGCCTGGGTGCAATGACCCGGGCAGAAAACACCAGGGCCCTGAGCTCCTAAACAAGCAGCTGCAGAATTCACCCGCCCCAGAAACACAGCACAGCCCCTCCACAGCCCAACTCACCACCGCTGGACCTCTGCCCGAGGAGAATCCGGAGCCCAGAGGCAGGCGGGCGACCATTTCACTAAAGCCTTGCTTTCTTTTATTTTTTTTTCCTTGCTTGCTCTGGATTACTGGGATAAATGTAAGCCGGAGGAGGGCCGGCTGCAAACCCGGCATCTGCTCTGGAGACAGACCCAACCACCCCACATGCCAGCAAAACTCTCCCTGTCCGCCCGCCTGAGATTTGCCGACACAAGGGCAAAGCGGGATTAGGGCCGCGGCAAATATTTGCCTGTCAGCACTTTATAACGGTGAGGGTACGGACACGGGCGAGTATTTGGTTTCTAGCAGGGCCCCGGGTGCCTCTGCTCCTCCAGCAGCTGCCGTGACCCGTGGGGAGGACTCGGAGGGTCCGTTCAGGGGTGGATGACAGGGGAGAAAACAGAACGGAGTGGTTATGTCAGCCTAAAACCATCGCTCACCAGGTGGAAACGATGACACCTAAGGTGGCCGGGCCTGGATGGCGGTTACCGCCCGCCACGCGCTGGCCCGGAGGGCCGGGGAGCTGCGGGGAGCCGGGCCAGCGCCTGGGCGGGCATTAGCCACCAGCCAGGCCACCAGGGGCCTGGGTGCGCGGAGCCGGTCTGAGGCGGACCCGCTCTCACGCCGCCGCAGGGCCGAGCCAGGCTCCCCCAGAGCCGTCCCAGCGCTGAGGGGCCGCGGCGCAGCTCTCCCCCTGCCCCGTCCCCGCCGGGGCTCCTCCCCTCGGAGCCCAGCTCCGAGCGGCAACAAGTGGAAGCCGCTGAAGTTACTTCCCCCCTCCCTCCGCCTCCGGTAGCCGCCGCCTCTTCACCACCAGCCCCGCCGCCCTCCGCGCTCCCTCAGCGGGGTGTGAGGGGAGGTGTCGCCCGTTACCTGCGCGGCCGCCGCCATGTCGGCCCGAGCCGGGGTGAGGCTCCGGCGCGGCTCGTCGCTCCCCGCCGACTACAACTCCCGTGAGGCCGCTGGAGGTGCCTCCCCACCCCCGGGGCGGTGGCTGGGCGCAGCGCCATGGAGTCCCGGCCCGTCTTCTCGGCGGGGCGCGGAGGGCCTGGGGGAGCGGGGAGGCGGGGGGAGAGCACCGTGGTGTAAACAGAGAGGTTTTAAATGTCTTTGCGGGAAAAATCGCCGCTTTTCCCTACAGTTGCAGGGTTTGGGCGATTTCCTCTCAGGGGTGTGTGTTTCTGGTACCCTCAAAGCAAGGTCTCCTGTCAAGAAGTATAACTTTTTAGTATAGTACAGACTGTTGCTTTTAGGACAGTTCAGTATGGGGTTTTTAATCTTTCTTTTTTCTTTTTTTTTTTTTTTTTCTTTATTTTTTTATTTGATTTGTGCATCAGTTCATCGAGCTCTTTGCACGGACAACTGAAGTGAATATGAAAGTCAGGCTCGGTAAATCCAGTACACAGCAGATTTCCCCTCTCTGCCCTCGGCAGAGATTAATAAAGGCCACGTATGGTAAGAGACTGGGAGAAAGCGGGTGTGAAACTGGAACAAAAAGGTCTCTTGCTAAGGCAGGCTGCTAGGTATGTGGGGCATGGGTTTCCTAACACTCCCAGGACATCTCCCACCACGAATTTCCACTTCTCCTTTACAGATGTTAACCCTTCCATAGCACATATGATTTTCTGAGAGGACATTTCTTTCACAGCATCCGAAATAGGCTACACTGGTTTTGCACTTGAAGTGTACTTAAAAACTAAGTTCCTTTGCTTTTTTTCCACATTACTTTGGTAAATAAATGATTTCAAATAAAACTTGTGACCAAACAATTTGTCATCAGTTCTTGCCACAATGCTTGTGACTATATTAGTGTCATAAACTTCATCTTAGCCTTCCATAAGATCAAAGCATCATATTTTCAAGACTCTTGAGGAAATATATATAGTATGTAGTCACTGGCATGTCTCTATCATTTAAGGATGACTAAGTGACCTCAAGTTTTGGTGATTAATCTTCATCTAATATGTAGTTTTGAATAGCTCAAAAGTATTTTAACATCCTCAGAAGAGCAGGTTATAGGGCTAAGCATGTTGTGGGCACATGACTCGTGAAACGCAATGGGATGTCTTACATAGTTCAGAAGCAACCTGCAGGCTGACTTCTCTTGGCACACTGCTGCATCATGCAGTACATGACCAGGAGCATCTGCTGAAAACAAGTGTTTTGATCAGTATTGATCCGTAGACAACTGAGTGTCTTCCAAAAGTAACCTCAGGGTCATCCATTGCAAATAATGATAAATCAAATCCCAGATAATTTCATTGCAACGAATTTTTTTTGGATATATTTTCAGAAAGTCTTTGTGTGGTTTTACTTCTCACTCAAACTTAATCAAGTAGAATGGATTGTTCCTCCTTTTAATTACATAGTGACAAGCTACTTTCAGAAATATTTAATTATTGACATTAATTATTGAATTATTGCCTGTTTATTCAGACATCAGTTTCTTCAGAGAAAAACACTCTGTTTCCAACTAGGTCCATAGCTGACCAACACTTCCTTAGATTTTTCTATGTTTTCTCATTTCTTAGCAAAAAAAGAGGTTCAGGATTTTTGGTTTTTTGGAATATGCCCTAGAAGAAAATGCATTATCTGCTCCATTTGTGTCGCTTTATTTTTATTCTGAAAAAATGTATTGATGAACTTCATAAAATATGATAAGCTGGATGGGAATTATTGTCAGTTTTACTAGCCTAGAAAAGGCAATGACAGTCATCCCAGCAAAAGGAAAGCCTTTGCTGGGAAAAATCTTTTCACTAGTTGTTGAAATGTTACCCTTGTAATTGTAAATGTATTCCATAGAGGTTACCTAACTCAGTCAACTAGAACTACTAAATTGCTACTGAACGTGTATTAAGGATCATTAAAGGATCATGCTGTACCCTTTAGCTTTTGTTCCATATGGCTAAAATGTAGGCCCAGATAGCTATTTAAGGGCTGAAATAAACTTCTGACATCAGAAGTTTAATGCTAGCTGCAGTCCTTTTAGAGTGATTCTGAAAATACAATTTGAATGTGGGTTGGTTTGGTTTTGGGGGGGTTTTTTTGCATTTTGGTGGCACTAGAATCTGTTTCTGTACAAAGTTTGCAAATAAATGTAGAATCCTTTAGTTTGAGTTGTAATGCATAGATGTGCTCTATTTTTATGTGGGAAGAGTTTCCTCCATTCACGCAAGTCTATTTACATTCACACTATCTAGCTTGTCATAAAATAAAATTATACATTGTCATCAATCACCTCATGCTGACAACAGTCTGGTGCCTCATTGACTAGAGTAGGTCTTTATTAAACCCTCTTAAATAACTGGACTCTACCAAAAAAACCTGAAAAAATGTCTCCTGTGGCTATTAGATCCTGTGAACATTTCATAGTGGTCTCTGAGTACGTGTCCGTAGGACGTGTTCTTTCTATCCATCTGAGACTATAGTACATGTGCTACATATTGCCCTTTAATTTTTTTAAAGAGTTATTTGATGTTATATAATAACTGGGGAGGGTTTTGCTTCCACTAGGCACTTGAGGTATTTTATGAAAGTAGCAAACTCCCAGTTTCCCTGGTCACCCTCGGTGGATTAACATACCATTGTAGCTAGACTGAACAACAGGCTGCTGTTCATCATCAGAGACTTTCTGTGGCTGCAGGGAGAAAGCTTTGGAAGCACTTTTTGCATTTGTTTGCATTCTGCTTTGAATAGGTGGACAAATAATTGTCAGTAGGTATAAAGCTGGAAGCAGGCAACATAAAAAGAACCATCAAAGCTCTGGAAAACCTCTAGAAGCAAATCTGGCATTTTAGACAAGGTGGCTGAGGGGCTTGGAAGAATATTCTGCTAGTATCAGGTCAGCTTCTGAGACTGACTTCCACCTGAGCATATTGGGGTTAGGAGCTATCGCTGCTCAGAACTGGCTGTATTTCAATCCTGTGGGGACAAAGTAGGTACCAAGAGTCTGAGCTGGTTCGGTGCTGGTTCAGCTGAACCAGCAATGATATGGGGAGAGCCAGGACACAGACTCTGGACTGTGCAGTTTAAATGAACCAGAGTCTTTTGTATACATATAGGTGTGTGGCACATGGATAAAGAGCATACTAAGGTTTAGGAGATTAAGAGCTGGTTAAGATGGCTGGAAGGATATCGCCATCAGGAAACAAAACGACCTCAGAAAGCAGCATTGTTTGGAGGAAAAACAAAAATAATTTGGATTTGGTATTTGGGCAGTTCCTAAATATGGAGAGAGTACTCCAGTCTCTGCACTTTTCTTTGTCATTCTCAGTTCTGTGCTTCACTCCAGCCAGGATCTTCTGTCTTACACTACTCTTCTGATTTAATACTGAAGATACATATATATTGAACATTTACACAGCCTAAAACTTCTACCTGGAAATGCCCACAATCTGTCAGAAGGGGCTGGCTTCCTTTCAAACCTTCTGTATGGTACCTATTGAACCTTTGCAATAAAACATTCTGGTTCCCTATGTGGCAGAAGTTTCTGGTTTACGTCTCCATGAATGAATCTTTCCAGGAACTGTATTCCTTGCCATTTCTATACCTACATACAAAAGCAAAATGAGACCTTTTTAATTAATGCCATTTTTTTAACATAATCTCAGCTGGGAGTCACTTCCATTACATGTTCGTTGTACAGGTCAGTGAAGGCTTGGGACATCAAAACCTAACTTTTCAGTTTTAAATTTTGTATTCAGTTCTCATAGAGAACTGTGTTCTTCAGGCTGAATTCTGCACTAAAACAATCTTTTGGCATCATTTACTTGGTTTAATGTTGCTTTGGCACTAATCATAAAACTCATAGAGTAGTTTAGATTTGAAGGGCCTTTTGGAGGTCTCTACTCTGCTCAAACCCCTGCTCAAAGAGGATCTAGACAGATGAGGTTGCTCAAATCCAGTTGACTCTTGAACCACCTCTCTGAGTCCCCGTTTCAGTATTTGACTACCCTTATAAAAAACCAGATGCTTATGCCTAATTGAAATATCCCATGTTCCAGCTTGTGTCTATGGCTGTGCGCTTCCGAGAAGAGTCTCCGCCTTCTCTGTATCCTCCTGTCAGGTAGTTGCAGATGGAGTCTGCTCTCCCCTGAGCCTTCTCTTCCTAAGGTCATATGAACCCAGCTCCCTCAGCCTCTCCTCATCCATCACGTTCTCCAGCCCCTGTCTGGATTGAAGGCCTCTGCTGGACTCCTTCCAGTACGTCCATGACTTCCACATGCTGGGGAGCTCAAAACTAGACACCTACTCCAGATGCAGCCTCACAAGTACCAAATAGTGGGGAAGGATCACTTCTCTGGACCTGCAGGTTGCACTCTTGCTAATACAGCCCAGGATGTGGTTAGCCTTCTTTGCTGTGAGTGTGCTTGCTGGCTTATGTTCAAAGGCCCCCAGATCCTTTTCTGCAGAGCTCCTTTCCGGGCAGCTGCCCTCCCCAACCTTTATAATTATTCTGTCCCAGACACAAGGCTTTGCAAATAAAGTTAAAAATGAATAATCATTGTGTTTGCAAAACACAAACTGTTTTCTGTGAGGCCAACCTTACTGGGTTCTCTAATATTTCACTGCTGTAACACTCTTACATGTAGAAGGTGAGATGCAGAGAAAGGCTGCTAACAGCAGTCCCTTCCCATGGGTTATTGCTGTGAGATGGCTTCGGTGTTCTTTGTGTTTTAAATGTGGATAGGGTTCCTTATGTGAATAAATGGGATTGAGGCTCACTTTCAACATTCGGTATGCTTAGGAGCAAGGGAGTTCATCTCAAGAACAATTCTATGCTGGTAAGTGAAGCACTGTTGTGTTCGTCCATCCTTTATAATGACATACGACTGGTCTTCGTACATCGTCTTTACTGGTACTTATTACTGGTCTGTTCTCATTTTGACTGACAGCTAACTCTCGCATTATTTTCCTTTCTAATTTTTGTTCTTGCTTTAGTATTGCTTCCTGAAGAACATGTAGGTGTCTAATCAGTAGAGCAAATATCAGTCAAACTTCTCTCCATTTAACACAGGGCCTTCCTACTTAAATACTGGATTATTGAGAGCATTTTAAACTGCTGGGTAACCATAAGGAGAAGATAAAATAGAATTTTATTTATGATTTTAATAACACTGGTGGTATTTTCAAAATATTGGGTTATAGATAGAGGTATCCTGACTCCCAGTGAAAATACTTGTGGCAGTAAGCAGTGCATACTGTGCTTTGCCCAACTCATTGCACCTGTTTGTGAGTCTCATTCTTGCTCTGATTATGATCAGAAGCAAAATTATCATTGATTTTAGTAGGAACAGGATGCTTTCTTAAACATGTGGATTTTAAGTTTGCTTATTTTACTGAAGACCGTTTGCATTAGTGGTGGAAAGGATTAATTTGGTTACCTGCCTTACCCCTTACCAGTGAGGATTTTCCCTACTGCAAGAATGATCATTGATTGATACAGGCTCCCATGGCTGCACAGAAGGTAGGAGCTCTGACAGGCTATGGCAGTGATACTCGGTTTTGTGTTGACCTGCTGTAAAAGACAGGTAGGGAGAAGGGTGAAATCCAGCGAAGTTGCTTGTAGGAGAAGCCGTTGTTCTCCCACTCCCACTGGGTGGAACTTAATATGGACTTAAACAGAGCAGCAAGAGCACGTCCATTTAACTGTAACTTGCAATTAGAGCTAGAGGGTTATCCTATGTAAACGCACCCCTGGCACTCTACAACAGTTGTAATACTGCGACCACTCAGGCTGACACTGCTCTGTTCCCCCAAATAGACTGTGGTTTCCAAAACCAATTAATGTCTCCTTTTTCACTTTGAGGACTTCTTTCTCTCAGTTCTGCATTTGCTCAGACTATATAATAGTTGATTGTTTGAGTGAAATTAAAGATTCAAGGTCCCCTGAGAATTATGTTTTACCCAGAGTAGTCTGTATTTTCCAAATATCTAGAGCTCCCAGAAGGAAAGAGATGCACGGGTTGCCCATCCCCAGACCTCCACTGGGCATATCCTGTGGCTTTAGCAATACAGGTATTTAATAACATATGTGTATAAACAAAGATGGGAGCTACACCAACATATTTCCTCTTGACAATGGATATAACTCCAAGTGCCTTACAGGTCCCTGTGCCCAGTAGCAGAGCTGGGAGAGAGGGGCACTACCCATGGCAGAAGAGAATTGCTTGGGCAATACTTAAGTAAACTGGACATTTAGTTGTCTATGGGACTGGGAAGGGTGCATGTGATGGTGCTGAGGACATTGCCCAATATCATTGCAAGGTGTTATCTATTGCCTCTAAAGGCTGTCGTGATCAGGGAAGGTCCCTAATGATTTGAAAAAGGCAAAGGTCATGCCCATTTTCTAAAAAGGCAAGAAGGACAATCCAGGGAACTATAGGCTGGTCAGTCTCACCCCTGTGCCCTGGAAGATGGTGGAACAAATCCTCCTGGAAGCCATTAACAGACAGATGCAGGACAAAAATGTTTGGGAACCGCCAGCACAGATTTACCAAGAGAAAGTACTGCCTGACCAACAACTTGACTGTTTTCTACAATGAGATGACTGGCTCTGGGGATAAGGGGAAAGCTGTGCATGTCATTTACCTTGACTTCTGCAAGCCTTTTGACAAAGTCCCCCACAGCATCCTTGTAGCCAGGTTGGGGAGATATAGATTGAATGGGTGGACTACAAAGTGGATGAAAAACTGGCTGGACCATCAGGCTCAAAGGATAGTGGTCAATGGTTTGAAGTCTTAATGAGTGGCTGGCTGAGTGTCATGCTTTGGGGGTGAATACTGAGGCTGGTACTGTTTAACGTCTTCATTAACAACCTGGATGATGGGACAGGGTGCACCTTCAGCAAGTTCATGGATGAGACCAAATAAGAGGGAGCAGCTGATACACACTGAGTTGTAGGGCTGCCATGCAAGGAGATGTCAGCAAGCTTGAAGAATGAGCTGTCAGGATCCCTGAAAGTTCAATAATGGAAAATGCAAAGTCCTGCACCCTGGATGGCCTAACCCCGTGCAAGACCATGGGCTGGGGACCATCTGGCTAGAAGTCAGCTGTGCTGGAAAAGATCTAGGGGTTCAAGTGGACAACAAGTTGAACACAACTCAGTTATGTGCCCTTGCAGCAGTGAAGACTAACTGTGTATGGGCCTGCGTTGCCATCAGGTTGACGGGAACCTTTATTCCCCTCTACCTGATGTTCATGTGGTCACATCTTCAGAAGCATATCCAGTTTTGGGGCCCCCAATACAAGAGAGAGATGACTGACTGGTGAGCCCAATGGAGGACCACCAAGATGGTTAGGGAGTTGGAGCACATGACATATGAGGAGACTAGACTGGCTGGGGTTTGTTTAGCCCCAGGAAAAAACAAGGCTTAGGAGAGATCAGATGGGTCTTTCCCATTATGTAATGTGAGGACATAGAGAAGGCAAGGAAGAGGCAGGTTGCATCAAAAAAAATTTTGTTCATGTAGAAGGAAAAAAATCCACCATAAGAGTTGTTAAGCATTGGAACAGGCACCCAGAAGGGTTATGCAGTCCCTGTTTTTGGAGAACAGAAAAGGTCCTGAGCAACCTTGTGCAAGTGGGAAGACAGAACGACTGTGAGCAGGGTGGAGGAGTGGATGACCTCCAGAAGTCTCTTCCAAGCTAAATTAATTTATGAAAATTCACACTTACTTCTTTGATTGAAAATACCTTGACTTTAATAGGTAGTTATCAAAGGCAGAGAACAATAGTCACAGTGTAGTACTCCATTGAATTTCTGAATGTTTATTAGTACTATTTCATTATATCAGGAGGGAAAATTTCCATATGCTGAGTTATTCTCGTTATGACAGGCAGCAGTGCAATTGGGTAATATTAAACATTCCCTTTACATGCTCAGGTATACTGTAGCAAAATATGCTCAAGCTACAAACAGATTTAAATAACTTGTTAAAAACTGAGCAGAGCAGGATCGTTTTGATCTCTTGTGCTTCTGTTATACTTCTTGACATTTTTTAGATAAATGTAAAATGTATTGACAGTAAAGATTTCAGGGTAATGTAGCTCTAGGACAATGAGTTGAATGAAAGTTTGTTGATGTAGGTGCATGAGACCTTCTTTTGCTCATTGTCACGGTGTTTTCCTCTTGTAGACCTTTGCTGGTGCCCATGAAGTGGTCCTGGCTTACCAGAACAGAAGATGAAGAATTTGGACTCATTTGTCCTTTGGTAGGTGGTCTCTTCATAATTGACGGTATTGAGTCCCCAGTCCAAAATCTCTTGAAGTGCATAAAAGCAACCACATTCATTTCAAATGTCTCTTATCAGGAGACAAGATCCAAAGGCTGGTCTCCACCACAGTCAGACAGATGACAACTTCTAACTTGCCACGGTTTGTCTGAACATGAGTGAGTTTCCCTGTGGGATTAATGAGTAACCTTTTTAATTTTTTAAGTTTTAGGCAATAACTGTAGTAATGGGATACCAGGACTGACTTGTTCAGAAAGGTGCATCTGATGATAAGGGACAAAATATGATCACTTTGCTCTGGCAGCTAAACTGAAGCACGAACCAGAAACTATGGGCAACTATACAGCAGCTGAGAAGAATCTGTTGTCTGCTCCAGATGATCTTTAGAGATCAAAAGAAATAGTGTGGAAATACCACAGAGACATTTTAAGACGACTGCCCAAAAAGCCAAACTGTTGTTTAGAACTGTTGCCAAACCATTCCTTGGTGCTACTGCAAAGCTGCCTTGGCTTTCTATACAAATGCTAGGAAATTAAGTATTCTGTTTTCCAGAGACTTTGTCATTCAGCTACACTGCGTATGCCCTACACGTTACACTGCTTGAGGAAAAAAAACCCACCAAGCTATCATGAAGAAGAATATCATTTTACATGAGGAAAAAAGCCACAAGGTTTGATTGGTGTAATCAGAATGTGAATGGTTTTGTTGCAAAAATGTGTGTTGTTGAATTGAATTGCTTCAACTTGCTTTTAGTTGGGAAGTCATGTAAAAACACTCCTGCTCTTAACACAACTCACCCTCTTAGCAACATTTCCAAAGCTAGGTTCGTGCAAATATTTGCACTTTCCTTCCCACCTGCCCATGGAGATAAGATGCGTGCATGAAACAAAAGACTTGCATGTGGCCAGGCAGCTAGTTAGACCAGACGCTCGCCCACTTCAGAGATACGAGCATATCTGGTATCTAGACAGATGTGAAGCACATCAAAAACAAACACATGGCTGGCACTGATGATCAGGTTTTAAGCAGAGATTTAAACATCTCTGTGAAGTCGTTTTTAAAAAGTGAAGCAGCAATCATCCAAGTATATAGGCTAAAACTTGCTTCTCTGGCTTCCTTAAAAAACAAAAAAAGCCAAACATTTATTTTACAAATAAAGCAAGCTATTTCTATCCTGCTATTAAAAAAGCTATTTGTTCTTGCACTATAATGTTTTTAGAAAGTTTAATTCTTCTCAGCAGCATGGCAAAGGTAGAAAAGGAGGGAGAGAGCATTTAGAAGCAAATACATGCCCGTGCTTCTCAGAGGAGGGCTGCTGATCCACTTCAACTGCCTGAAGGGATATTCAGAGACTGGAAGGTGCCTGTGGAAGGAGCAGTAACAGGAGGAAAACTAATATCCTAGTGAAGTATCTGCTTAACATGTTGTGTTCCTTCTAGGGCTCTCCCAAACTTTCCATTTCAGACCCAAAAGACTACTTTTATGCTAAGCTAGTTTTATATGTATTTATCTACCAACAGATAAAAGAACATTTGCACTGAGAACTTCAGAGACTCTGAGGTCTTGTAGCCATTGTCAGGCCAGTTAATCCTGAGAGCCCCAAAAAGAGAGAACCAAAGAGTTCAGCACTGATAAACACTGTAAAGCATTAAAAGCTACAAAAATACATATGTGTCCATTCCTATATTCAATCTAAATATTTTAAGTCAGGCAAGAAAGTAACATGCAACACCGTTTGTGTTAAAACCTGATATTTTAGCTCCCAAAGGAAAAAGCAATTTTTTTTCTTTTGAAAATAAACTATAAATGAGAGAAAATCCATCCAACTGCGCAAATCATAAAAATAAGGCTTACAGTCCAATGAAGTAATTTCTTAGCATTCTCAGCTCTCCATCCCACTGCAAATACATTTTTAAAAATTACTTTCCATACACAGCATGTTTGCAAAGAGTAAATTTGTGTGTCTGTCTTGGGGAAGTGCCTCTAAGAATTAGAGGTTATTCATGGCTTTTAAAATCTGAATGTTCATCCAGGATTAGTGCTAACAGTTAGGTCTCGCAGTTAGGTCAGTAGGTGGATGCACCTTCATAGTGGAATTTGCCTTCAGAGCAGATCCTGGGGCTGGAGACTTGACCATCACCGCAGGGTAGATATTGACTGCATAAACGTAACAAATGCCTCTTGAATTTGACTCCAACAAACACATAGAGCACAGGGTTGAGGCAGCAGTGGGAGAAGGCAATTTTACGACTGATGTAAAAGGCAAGATTGGAGTCTCTTTCATACTGACAGGTAGGTGGTGGAAAAGTAAGCAGAAAGCTGAGGATGTTGTAAGGTGCCCAGCTCAGGAAAAAAGCCACCACAATAATAAAGATGAGCCTCACAGTTCTGTGCTTTCTGCGAGATCTTGCTCTGAGCAGGATAACCAGTATCTTGAAGTAACAGAATACAATAACCCCAAAAGAAAACAGGAAGAGTATGTTTCTCTGATAAATGTCCACCTTTTTCCATTTCCAATCACCATAATCACAGATCTTGTCCCCTTCCAAGTTTTCTTGCACTGTGGTGTGAATCACCTCAGGAACCACAATTAATATGCTACCAGTCCAAACAACCAAGCTCACCAGAAAACCACAGCACTGCGTCTGAGATCCCAGAGGCGAGAGGGGGTTCACTACGGACAAGTACCGCAGGATAGTCATTAGAGTCAGAAAGAACACACCGCTGTAGTAGCCAACGGAGAAAACAGCATTCAACGCTTTGCAAAGGAACTCACCAAAAATCCACCCAAAGGTCTGGTCCACCGCCCAGAAAGGCAGCATGCAGGAGAATACTAAATCAGAGACACAGAGATTCATGATGAAGACGTTCGTTAAAGATGTAAGGTTTTCATATTTGAATAGGATCCATAACACTAGAGTGTTTCCTAGCAGGCTGAGCAAAAATACCAGAGTGTAGAGGACAGTAGTGAGATGGGTGTAAAATACAAAATAGTCGCCCGTTTCGCAGACATTGCTTTCATTAATATATTCATATGAGTAGTTCTCATCCAAATTGAGTGCATAATGTTCATCATCCATTTGTTTGTGCAAACCTTGCACTGTTCTCCAGCTAGCTGCTTTGAAGAACTGTAACAATCAAAACAAAATTTTGGTGAAAATCAACCCAATAACTAAATTCCTGCTGCGGAGGCTTCTGTTTTAAGAGACAAAAAGAAGCAGTGAAACTACCTTATTTGTCCCAGTTTTGGGAGAGAAAGGAGTCATTTCCTCTTATGACTAGAACATGAACAGGTAGATACTAAAGATTTAACCTCAAAGCAATGTCAAGATCTTAAATACTTAAGAAGTCAGAAACTAAGACATTTCTAAACCAATATGGTCAGTAACAATGTCTAATTATTAAACTTCCACTGTGTGAAGGCTGAAGGTACATTGTTTTTTAAATAGGTATCCCAGGTGGGAAGACTTTCGAATATGCTACTGTTTTTTCGGTTTTCTGAAATGGTATCAAATTCCTAAACACTTCGCCATATATATGATTCTTTGTCACTGAGGTTCAACACTGCATAAAGTTAAAAAGCTGAACAGTACCAGTACCAAGAAGTGTAGGCACTAAGAACAGGAAAAGCTATGTTTCTAACAGATTTTAATTTTGATGTTGGTTGATATCTAAAAATCTCCAAGCTGTGGTGGAAGCATCCCCTTGCATCTCTGTGGCCTGCTGATTCTCACGGGTGTGACAGAAACAGAGCTCACATCACACCCCTTTTCTGGGGGCTGCTGCCCCCTGCCTGTCTGTCTGACTGTCTGCAGGTAGGAATTTAATCCCAACTGGACGGTTGGTTGAAATTGGCCAACAGTGTCAAAAGTTGCTGGGACTTGGAAGACTGCATACAACCAGGTGAACATACAAGGGTAGCAAGGTCACAGTAGCCTCATTTCTTTATGAAATTAAGCTAAAACATAGATATAGAAAAATCAGTAATAGCTCCAACCAACAGGTCAGTCCAATTAACATTATCCCTGATGAAGGTTTACCTGCAGCACCATCCTGATTTGACTGAAGCCAGCGAGAAACCCACCACTGATTTCCTTGGAAGTACAGTTGCAAGAAAGAAACTCCATGACTCAGGCCAAAATTGTGCTGGTGACATTTTCCTTTTTGGATTAGTGAAGGCAGAATCTGCCTGCTACAGCCAGGAAAAGGCACGCTGCCTTTGGAGGGCAGGAGGGTTATGTCTACACCAGGAAAGCATGCCAGGGAGCACTGCTGGCTGCCAGCTTTTAATGCCATCCATGGGGTAAGTGGTTCAGGTCAGCCAGAGCGTGGCACAGGCAGCACAGGCCAGGGACCATCTATCCACTGGGATGTAGCCACCCAGTTTTGGAGGCGAGGGATGTGTGGGATTCAGTACTGTGACAGCAAGTGTCCCTGGCAGGTTTATCACCAGAGGCACAGTCCTAACTGGAAATTGTGCCTGTGGACCTCCGTTTTCCTGTGTCCATCTTTCCTGAGAGCACTGATGCTGAGTATGCAGGCACTTGAGTCA
Source organism: Strix aluco (assembly GCF_031877795.1). Classification (NCBI taxonomy): domain Eukaryota; kingdom Metazoa; phylum Chordata; class Aves; order Strigiformes; family Strigidae; genus Strix; species Strix aluco. Next base: position 152,007,518 of record NC_133931.1, on the reverse strand, counting down.
GGCAGGCACATAGATGAGATTGGAAACCCTGCCAGAAACTCCTCCTATTTCCATCTCCAAATCTCCACGTGCCTTGGTATCTTACCCATCGGACTCAAAAGGCTCTGTCTTGCATTCTGGGAGGAGCCAGAGGAATGGTTGCATGGGGCCACGTGTCCTCCCTCTGTTTTTGTGCTCAGCATGTCCAGAGAAAGTACAAAAATGCTTCTGTGAAGTAGCTTGTTCTTGGCTGCTTTTTAGTGCTGCAAGGTTATCTCTTGGCTAATGCCCCAGTTCACAAAACAAGTTCATTTGTCTGTCTTGGATTTCCCACTTGATGTCGCTGCCAAAGTCATAAATCCAGACAGCGGTCATCTGAGCAGTCAGAAAAAGACCCTCTGTCCACAGTCAGATGAACTTGAGGGCCACCGATGTGCCTGCGCAAAGCTACAGGTGAGGTGTAGTCCCTGCTGCCAAGAGCTCACCCCCTTGGCATCCAGGGAGCCTGGGGGAGGCCAAGGTGCACCACAGCATCCACCACCATATTCAGGTCCTCAGTTTCCAAGCACCCACCAACTCCCAGGCACCTTGCCCTCCTCAGGTTGCATCATCTCCTCAGCTTACTCTTGGAGAGGTGGTAATGCCTCCGCTTACCTCAGCTGTTGCTCTTCATCAGCCACTGCACCTTTCCCAGGATGGTGTCCTTCACTTTCCTCCTCACCTCCTGTCCACTAAGGAATCTGAAATCATGCAGCTCGTCCTCTCCTGTTTGCTGTGGGTTCAGGCACTGGAGGTGTTGCACCGCTGTTGTTCACACCGACTGCAGGCTGCCTGGTGCACAGGACCTCCCCGCTGTGCTCCACTGCAGGTGAGCCCCTGATAGAGGATCTCACTGCTGACCTGCCCTCAGAGGTGGCTCATCATTCTGAGGGTAAATGTAGCTTTGCACTGCATGCTTGATTATGATCGATCTATACGATGCAGCCTGCCGTGCCTTGTCACCTGGTGCAGGCTCCATGTAATTACAGATGGAGGCTCCAGCCTACAAAGCAGCAGACCTCCTGGATGGCTGATGGGGACTAAGTATGTGCTTTGATATTATGTTTGTACCAACTGAGAAGCCCTCCATCAGGTCAGTGATGATAAGAAGCACCTTTCAGGAACCTAAGGCACTTGGATCTTTTTCTTCTTGCTTCAGATTCAGTAAAAAACTCCTGGGATCAAAACCTGTATTTTTGCTCTATTGTATTTTATCTTCCCCTTTCTATTGTATAAATAAGAAATGCTGTGCATGGATTTTCAGTTAAGACATATGCAAAGGAGATAAAAAATTGATGTGATTGAATCAACAGGCTAAGAACATGTTAGCGTCACACATGAAATACGAATCATGCAACTGTTTTCAATATATATATAATTGTACAAGTGAGAGCAGAAGTTGGCTGAAAGATGGAAATTACCTTAATTTCTGTTGTCAGGACAAATAAGAACAGAGGAAGAACACATCCTACAGTTTAAAGTCATCCCTGCCCTTGTGAAAAACACTCAGCAAGGCATTCAACATTCATTTCACTCTTGGCCAGAAACAACTGATTTTCCAGAAGCTGTCATTTTCTAGCAGTGCTGGTTTTTACCTTGGAGCGTCATGGAAAAAAAGGATTTTAATACAGAAATGGGGAAGTGCTAAAAAAAAAGCTGTCTGGCTTTGCAGGCTGGTTTGCACTTTAGATACCCAGGCAGCAAAGGTTGAGTCAGAAAATAAATTTCTGTTCTCCTAAACTGGAATTTATCTGGTAGCTACTTCCTTAATGGATCTCTTGTTCCATTTGGGATAGGAAGAAAAATCCTAAATATGACATTTTTGGCAGGAAGGGGTTTTAATTTTTCAAACAGGCTTACGGAGCAGCCCTTTTTATTTAAAGGAAGTTAAGACATGTTAAATAATGTTTCTTCTGCCCTAATTATGACTGGTAGCAGTCTCGAAGCACACCCTTGGAGTCATATGTAGGTTATGGACAGCAAAGTCCTGGAAGTCATGATCAGGATGTAGACTTGACCCAAAGCACAAACATCCTCTGGCCAGTGCGGTCTGTGCTAGTGGGTGAAACAATTTTTTGTCTGCCTTAGAGGAGTTTTGCACATGGTAACAAACTCTTTCAGGACGTGGGTAAAGTGAAAAGTCAGTAGGACATCCCTTGTCCAATTCAGTTTTGCAGAGCCTCAGGAAGCCCAGATCCTCAAGAAAACTCTTACCCTATTTTTAAAGCAAAACCTGCTCTTGAGTCAGTGTCATTTTCTGAGACCAGTGCTTCCACCTGTGCCCCACGGCTTTCACAAGGCAGCTACAACACATGTGGTCAGCCCAGCTCCTTGGTGGTATCCTGTCCCTGCCCCAGGCTCTGCCCTTCAGTCCTGGCCATCAGCCTTGTGATAACCCCAGTCTAGGGAAGCAGAAACATGCCAAATTAAGAGCCTGGATCCCATTACTGAAACATACATATGAGTTCAAATTTACATACTAAGTACCACTATAGCCAAGGCAGAATCAGTTTATGATATCTATGTAGACACACAGAATTAATGCTTGTGAGACTTACCATGCAAAAAATGATATTTTTTTAGAAGTGCTGCCACAGCACTGAGGAAGCAGCAGTCCTCCTCCTCATCCAAAGTCGCCATGGGGGTAAAATTAGCAACCAAGTCTTTTTTTACAATGAGGAAGAGGATATGATGTTCTCTTCTCTCCCTCTCCAGCTTCTCCTTTCCCCAGAGCTGCAAACACACCCCCTGGGCCCTTTATCACAGTTTTGCTGTAGCTTCCTCTGTTGCAGAAGTTTCCTGGGGGAAAAAAAATTGACTTTTACACTCTTCTTTTAAACCAGCTGCTACCTTTACTTCCATCCCAAACCACACCTCTGGACAGAAGGGACAGCAGGGGATGAAAATGTCACTGAGGGTTACCTGCTATCAACAGGACATGCTGGTGTTTGGCAGGTCCCTCTTGGGGGCACTGCAGCAGCCCCTCTCCTGCCACCCTACTGGGGCACTGGGATGAGGGCATATGGTCTGCAGGACCATGGTGCATGATGATGAAACCATGACCCCATGCCTATTTGATTTGTAGGTTTTATTGGCACTAAGGCTGATCAGAAAGGATGTGGTGCTGGCAGCTGGGCAGCAGCTGTCCAACAGACTGCTTAGACAGGAGCGACCTTGGCCAAAGAGGCTTGCATGGAAGCGGAGGTGGTTGGCATCCAGCCTGTGGTTGCCCACAACAGGCTTCGAGCCAGCGTGGTTGCCACTCTGGGTATTCCCCATGCTCCCCAAGGGCAAGGGGAAGGAGCAATCCAGCCCCTTAATTTGACTGGATGGTGCAAAGGAGGGCATTGCTCCCTGCTTGCAGCCGGGCAGAGTTCAGCCATGGTTTTCCTGGTAGTTCATGCAAGGATGGGATGAGCAAATGAGCGTCCCGGGGATGAGAAGAAATAGCCCTTCTGGTAATAACTGGCTGGAAGGAAACAGCAAACTGGAGCTTTCTGGGGTTTTCTGAGTGGGGAAATTGTCAGTTTGTTTCTACAATGTAGACAAGTGAGACTTTAAGTGTATTTTTTGCAAAGATATTGCATCGATCTCTGTGTCTGACATGTAATTCTAATTTGTCTTAATAGCAATGCTCCTACCAGGCACCAAACACTAGCGCGTTTCTTGCAGGCCAGACAGCAGTGATATGATGTATCGCTTTGCCATCTGCTCCATAGAGAATATAGATGCTTCATTATTCAGCCATGAACAGAGTATCACTTTGGTTCTTAGTAGCTGGATTTTTTGGCAGTTGAAACCAAGCAAATCTACTTCATATTTTTATTGCTAAAGCGGAACATATCTGCAGGTTTCTGCTGCCAACAAAATTCTGCCACACGCACACATGCCTTGCCTCTCTGTGTGTAGATGTACACGTATCCTCCCAATGATACACTGCAAGATGGGGCTCTCCTTAAGAGAATTCACCAGAGACTACACTATATATTTAATTAGCAATCTTAAAGCTGTGTAAGAAGTCTGTTAAGTAAAATGTGTGTAAAGAAGCCGACTCCATTCTCTCACAAATTCTTACCGTCACAAAATAAAGATAACTATCAAGGCAAAGGAGCACATTGCTCTTTTGGGAGAAATAATTGCATGTCTTCCCTCTAAAGCTTAGCAAAACTCATGCCTCCACATAAAGTTCATGAACTAATTTTTATGACTCAGGGACAACTTGAAGAATAGGATTGTATTTTTCTATAGAATTCCATTGCTACTGGTATATTTAACTATACACACCCAATTTATATTTTTTTTTCAAGAGGATTATACGCCATATGTCTAAAGAACTGGTGTACCACATCTTAGGTGGACTTTCCAGTGTTGCTTGTGGACCCGTTGCTGTAGGAATGATGCTGAAACAGAGGGAAATTACACTGTCAGCGACTGGTGTGACCAGAAGGTACAAGAGGGTGCTGGCCTCTCCCGAGGCAGGGCTCAGTGCAATGCAGCTGGCTGCAGCCCTGGGATGTGGCTTGGGGAGGGCAGGTGGGGGGCAGCTTCAGAATCTGTGGGTGCAGGCAGGAGGTGTGTTTTCTGGAGAGAGGGCTGAGCAATGTCACCACAAGGAGTCTGGCTTTGTCACAGAGGCTGTCCAGCCCATCTCTGTTTTCAGTGACTGTGAAATGGGCTCACTCATATCAGGCTGTTTCCACTCATGAAGTTGTGAAGAACTGAAGGACTTAATGCCTCAAACATTCATCAGACTGTTTGCTGCACTGATCTTCTAAGGAGGACCACTAAGCATTGGCTCTATTGTATAAGTTTGATACTTTGTATAAACGATGCAGGCCTTGCTAGGGACTATGCCCTTGGAGAAGAGCTAAAAGATTGGTGAGAGGGGAACATCCACCCCAGAAGGAGCCAAAGACTGGATGGTTGCCTGAGAAGCATGAAGTCAGCAAAAATCATCAGTAACTAGGGGAAAGGTAAAGGTAGCAGGGGGAGATTGTGTCCACTGACTCTACTGGACTACTGGACAAAAGGGTTAATGCACCCCATTCCCCCTCAATGCATGCGCAGAACCCATGCTCCACCTTTCCTCGTCTCTCATGCTAAGGAGTTCATGGAAAACCTGCCTCTCCTCATCTAGTATGCAAATCAGCTGATAAGATGAACTTAAAAGGTGACAGAAAATGTTGCTAGGTGTGCACCCACCACCCAAGATTACTGGACCTGAGACAATGCTGGAACCTGGGGTGGTGATCCAGATTCTTTGACTCTCTTTCTCTTCCTTTAATTTTTTCTTTTCCTTTCCTTTCCTTTCCTTTCCTTTCCTTTCCTTTCCTTTCCTTTCCTTTCCTTTCCTTTCCTTTCCTTTCCTTTCCTTTCCTTTCCTTTCCTTTCCTTTCCTTTCCTTTCCTTTCCTTTCCTTTCCTTTCCTTTCCTTTCCTTTCCTTTCCTTTCCTTTCCTTTCCTTCCCTTCCCTTCCCTTCCCTTCCCTTCCCTTCCCTTCCCTTCCCTTCCCTTCCCTTCCCTTCCCTTCCCTTCCCTTCCCTTCCCTTCCCTTCCCTTCCCTTCCCTTCCCTTCCCTTCCCTTCCCTTCCCTTCCCTTCCCTTCCCTTCCCTTCCCTTCCCTTCCCTTTTTATAGATTTATCAGTAAGAGGTCACATTGTTTATTATCCTTTTCCAAGTTTAAGTTGTTTCTACTGCAAGTAAAATATTTTAACTGGTTGTTTGGTGTTGTTTCACCTTAATTTAATCTGAGGGGATCACAAAATCTTTACACCTCCCTGGGCTCCCAGTCTGGGTCATAACAGAAGTCATTCTGATGATGAAGTCTAGGAGACTTGCAAGGCTTTAGCCAAAGAGAGAATGAAGAGAAAGAGAGAAAAACTTACCCAGTGTGCCATGTTTGCTCAAAATGAAAGGCTGGGCATACCGTAAGGAAGCCAGTCAGAGAGGGACCTGGGGGTGTTGGTTGACAGCCAGATGAACAGGAGCCAGCAGTGTGCCCAGGTGGCCAAGAAGGCCAATGGCATCCTGGCTTGTGTCAGCCATAGCGTGGCCAGCAGGGACAGGGAAGGGATCTTACCCCTGTGCTCAGCACTGGTGAGGCTGCACCTCGATTCCTGTGTTCAGGTTTGGGCCCCTCACTACAAAAAGGACATTGAATTACTCGAGCGTGTCCAGAGAAGGGCAACGAAGCTGGTGAAGGGTCTGGAGCACATGTCGTAGGAGGAGCGGCTGAGGGAACTGGGGTTGTTTAGTCTGGAGAAGAGGAGGCTGAGGGGAGACCTCATCGCCCTCTACAACTACCTGAAAGGAGATTGCAGAGAGCTGGGGATGAGTCTCTTTAACTAAGTAATAAGCGATAGGACAAGAGGTAATGGCCTCAAGTTGCGCCAGGGAAGGTTTAGACTGGATATTAGGAAGCATTTCTTTACAGAATGGGTTGTTAGGCATTGGAATGGGCTGCCCAGGGAGGTGGTGGAGTCCCCATCCCTGGAGGTGTTTAAGAGTAGAGTCGACATAGCGCTGAGGGATATGGTGTAGTTGGGAACTGTCAATGTTAGGTTAATGGTTGGACTAGATGATCTTCAAGGTCTTTTCCAACCTTGATGATTCTGTGATTCTGTGAAGCAAACAACATAACTGTGCAGATCACTGCTGTCTTCTCAGCATTTTGTAACCAGTTTTGTTTTGCTTTCCCTTCATCACATCCCTTAAGCTTTGCAGCACAGCACAGAGCCTGAGTTTGCCTTATTCACCCTGCTGGTACCCTCTGGCCTTGGCTACCACCTACCCAAGCCCGGGTGGCTCCTTGACACCCAGACCCAGGCGGGTGGCTGCGGCGTGGCTGTGCTGCTCCCAGGGGACAGCCCCGGCCAGGCTGGGAGCCTGTGCTGCACGCTTCCCCCAGTGCGGCACCTGGCCAAGGGAGCAATGGGAAGCCTTTCCATGCACAAGGGGAAGCAAGACTGAAGAACAAAAAGGGCTGCAGCCCGGTCAATGAATGAAGCATCTCTGTATCCTGCTCTCCACTGACTGTACGATGGCCCCCTTTCTGCCAGCCTGAATTGCTAGCTGCTCTCTTGAATGGACACGCTGCAGCTCTTGTGAAGACTAAGACCTGATGTACAAGGAGCAGCCTTCTATGCGCAGAGGGAGAAAGTGGCTCACCATCAGGCAAGTCACAGCATGGAGTTTGCTTATCACCAGGTTAACTTTGTTGGCTGCTGTGTTGTCCCTGCTTTTTCTCAGGGCAGCTGCTCCTCTGCAGTCTGATGGAGGTTTGGACGAGGCAACCCGTGGCACAGAACTCTTGAGGCTGCAGACCTGAAACGCTACTGCTGCCACGGAGGTATGGGGGGTCTGAGCGTGCCTTGCTGTTTCTCTGCTGCACAGTCTGCTGCCACGCCTTACTGAGTTACTGGGCCCCCAAAATCACCACTCCATAGTGCAGCTGGTGAGGAGGGTGATGCTAGAAAATCAGATGAAACTAAAAAAGAAGTAAAAAGAGAAACCACTCTGCCCACCACTGACCGCTCATTTCCTTTGAGTCTTGCAGATTGTATGCAGCAGAAAATTGTCATTGCTCCCAGTGGCTGTCTCTTTCTGGAAAGCACCGAAGGCCGGAGGTGTTCTCCGGGTTAATTTGGAGTCAGAGAAAAGGGAGAAATGCTGGGTGGTCAGGTGCTTTTAAAACAACCTGATCGAAAGGGAGAATGGGAGATGAATGGCCTGAGGCTTAGTTGGGTTGATAATCTCAAGGCATCTCAAACGGTGATGGGGAAGAGCCCAAGGCTCAATCAGACCTTGGAAAAACAAAACTTGGGAAAGCAAAGCTTTTCATAGTCAAAATAAAGTTTTCTACAGAAGAAAGACAAAGCTGGAGAAATTTCCTTGTGCAAGGACATTACCAGAGCACAGATGCTCTTTCCCAACTCTCTATTGGATATGCTGATGAGCTAAAGCAAAATAAATCACATTCAATGAAAAAAACCCCACTAATAGTTACATTCTGAGCACTGTTTATGTTAACAATGAGGAAATTAATAACTTGCACCAGAAAAAGTCAACCACAACAAAAAACACACTTGTGCTGGTTTAGCCTCTACTTCCCCAAACCCCAGCACTTCCTCCTGGTGTGGCACATCTGCTCACAGGCCAGAGGCACAGCCTGGCAAGGTGTGTTTGCAAAAGCTTCATCTGAAGAGGGGAACCCATCTCCTCAAATATTTCCCCCCAGTTCTTAAGAATGACTGTGGCAGCAATGGGTTCTCAAGCTGATCCTGCAGTGATTGCGGTTCAGGTGACACTGGGCTGTGCTTGGTCCATGCCACTGGCTGAGACCCACCTCCCAGCAGACAGACTCAGTGCATGCTTTACTCTCAACAGGCTTTTCAGAGAAGAAATCCTTTTCCTTGGCTGCCCCTGTGAGCACAGCTGTTCCTTTCAAACATTTGGGATGAAATACAGCTGGCTGAAACATTCAGTCTGAGCCCAGCAATTCTTAAGATCCTGCTAGAACTGGCTTGCTTTCACGCTCCCAGATCTTCTTCTGTAGCATTTGCTCATTTCCTTATATTGAACATTCACCGTTGTTATAAGAGGCAGCTCAGAGCGCTTTAGCTCAGTGCAGCCACAGCACTTTGCAGAAGACATTTGCACATTTCCATCTGCCATGCCATGCAGTTTGTGTGCACATATTTCAACGCCAGAGTATGAACAAGCAGGTGGCCAGCAGCAGCGAGTCCACCCAGATAAGCTGTTCTTTAGCAAAAAGTCAGCTGTAGCTCACATTCCACAACAGGAGGTAACATCAGGGGCTCTGTGTGTGAAGCATGGATGAACTGAGACAAAATCTTAATATTCCAGTTCCTGGGACATTTCATAACATCTCCGGCCATCTGTCCTTTGGTGAGATCTTGCGGTAAGTGCAGCGAGGTCAGACAATACTTTATGCAACAAGGGTTGGCACGCTCTTCCCCGAAACTCCTCCCTAGCTCCTAGATTGCACTACGTCAGCTCCAAGGTAGCTGTAGTCACTCAGGCCATCTGTCCTGTTCAATTCACCTGGCAGAAAACGAAGAGGCAAGAAACTGAAGGCAGTAATGCGATTAGGAGCTGTTAGCACGAGTCTCCAGGCTTGTGTAAATGCCAAATAATCTAGAAAGCAGTCTCCTTGTACACTTTCCCTTTTCAAATTATTCCTCACTTAATACAGATTTTAAACACATTTGTGGATAATAATGTAGAAGTGAATTCAGGCTAATTATCCATGGATGACATGAAGGATCCACGTGGGACATAGGATTAATAAATACATTTCCATTCTTCAAAGCTGGGATGTGATCCCACATACCCTTTCCCTGTGCAAAGAAGCAGCCCCATGGTGTCCCCCCAGACCCAGGGAGCACAAGGCTTTCAGGTTCCTCTGCAAAGGCTTTAAGACTCAGAGATGAAGCTCTTGGATTTTGCTACATAGCTTAGCCACCACCCCAAGTGACCAGCGGTACTCCACACTTGTCTGCACCTCTTCTCCAGAAACCAAGCTGACTGCAGTACAGAGCAAACCTTCACCCCCTGCTTCCAGCAGTGCCCACGGGACCAAGTGTGCATTTACAAAACCATCCGGTGTGCCTGCAGAGACTGCTCCTGCACCGGGCTCAAGGCAGCCAAGCATGAAGGATGTGTGCAATGCAAATCACTTCGGCCTGGGGCTCTTCGGTGACCTCTCTTTCTCGGAAGATGCAGCCAAACCACCATGTGAAATGAAGCAAGACAACTTTATGAACTGCTCCTGAGTTTCATTTTAGTTCTTGTGTAACTCTGTCCTAATGGGGGTCAGGACCCTGTACCACCAAGCCCCCTGTTCAGCTCTGGATGCCAGAGCTCGCTGGAAGCACACACCACAGCTCTAAGAGTGGGTTCCCATCTCATCCAGAATTGAAACCTGCATTATTTCAGAGCAATTTCTATGTTTTCTTTCCTTCTGTCACAAACTACTGTTTCTTTTCCTGAAATAAAATGCAATTCTCCCTTACTTCTGAATTTCCCATAGCACTGAAAAGCCTGACTTCTGCTGAGTCCTGCTGCAGGATGCTGCTGCCCACGATGTATAAAATTGGCATTAGCACTAGGTGGTTGATGTGCACAAAGTGAGGTTTGCAGAAGGAGGTTTTAAAGACCAGCTGACATAGAATGAAAACCCAAGACGCTTGGAGAGCTTATCTACTTGTAGATGAGCCCTTCTGATTCCTAGCAGCTGATAAACTGTCCTTTTTTATCATGCTCATATTCTGCTGTCTTTCTGCCAGGAGAAAAAAGCTGAGTCACTTCAATCATATACAAGTCAAAAGTAATTCTGTGGAAATGAATGAAGCCAAAAAACAGGTGTAAAAAAGACAAAAGCAGTGCCTGTAGAATTAGAAATATTTATCAATCTGTAAAAATACGAAGTGTAAGAGTCAGTAGCACTGTGCTTCCCTGGACTTCAAGTATAACACATTTCCTTAGACTATATGACATGGTAGGAGACACCCTAAGATCCAGGAAGGTTACTGGGGTGTGTGCTTTAATAGCCATCCTGATCAGCAACAACCCACCCTGACCCATGCCCTTCAGCAGCAGCACTGCCCTTCTCCATCCAACTTAAAGAAGTTTTTCTGCGTATTTATAGATTTTATTGATTTTTTTTAGATCTATAAGTAGAGCAGGAGAACATAAAAAGGCTCATGAGCCAAGACATTTGTCTGTTTTTGCATAGGACCAGCTGATTTGAAAAGAGCTCCTCACACGTCTTGCCTGCGCTGGCTCTGCAGAGGGGAGAAGGGTGCGGGCTGCGTGCAGTGGTGTGTGTTATCAATAGGTGGCATGCTTGAATAGGGCTAACCCCTGCCTTTCCCTGAGCAGACCAAGAAGTCCCTTGCAAGAGATCTGGACAGCCATTGCTCTTTTCCAAAGGGAGGCTTAGCTGAGCATCTGCTCTTCAGCAGGCAGATACATCCACATCTAGACCTGCTGCAGATAAGTGGAGCTGCTGGAAACTCAGATTTGATCAGGTCTTGCATGTGGCTGCAGGCGAGTCCAGGCCCCTTGTGCTGTTTGCTGGGCACTGGGTGTTGTGTTGTTTGCTGGTGGTGTGTTGGTCATCAGTGCTGTTAGGACAAGATCTTTCTTTTGTCTCCCTCTCCGCTCCCCTACTCCCCTCAGTTGCTCTCGATGGGCCCCTGCAGGATTCAGCCTCCCACCTAGTCTGAAGCTCCATCACACCAGCCTGGGACTGGCTGTCTTGCTGCTGTGTCACCTCCTCCTCCCTGCTGCCTTCAAACTGCCTGACTGGGATGTTGCTGGGACCCCTGGTCTTCCCCAGGCAGCCAAGTCTCTCCCAAAAAGCACACAAGAGGCTCTAAGCACTGGCTGCACCTGCGTGGGTAATTTATGGTTCAGTTTGTGTAGCTAGACTAAAACTTTGGCAGCAACAGGGTATTTTCATATACATTTGAAATGAAAACATTTGGGGTTTGTTCTTATTGAAAAAGTAAGAAAAACAGCCATCTGTTGGGACCAAAGTGTTTCATGGTGGAAGGCAGAAGGGCACTCTAATTACCTGGTGGTTTTCTCATTTTCTGAAGTGCAAACATCATTTTAAAGCAAAACTTCAAGAGCAGAACACAAAGCCAAGCCTTGCATTTAGAAGCTGAAACCTCGCACGACGACATTTCATAACATTTCTTTTTTTTCTTTTTTTTTTTTCTTTCCAGCTGAAGCTATTTGCTAAATGTGCCCCCTCCCTGCCCCGCCCTGACTTCCCAAAGGCTGTTGGAAATGACTCAGCCGTGCGCAGGGCAGACCAGGGCAGGGCTGTGGCTGGGCAGTGGCAGATGCCCCTGATTCAGGCCGGGTGCTGCCCCATCACCTCCACCTGCCCAGGCCAGACCCTGGCATACCTCCGGAGCAGAGCCCCCTTCATTGAGCAGGCAAAGTCCACCCTGGCCTCGTGGGAGATGCAAGGTGCCCTTGCTGCATCATCCGGGCTGTGCACCCTCATGCCTCAGTGCCCCAGTCCCCAGCTTGCCTCTGGGCAGGAGGAACACTGGCTTGTCTACCCGCAGCTGCTCCCAAAGCAACTCGCAGTGCTTCCAAAGAGAAGGAGTCATCTGAAATGAGAGGCACCATCTGCCAAGTCTGATGGACAAAAGCGTTATGTTTTGCTTGAATTCTAGATAAGAAGATAGCACGTTTTTTCATCACAGCTCCCCCACTGACAGCCACTTTCACAACTGATCTGATAAAAACCATTTAATGTGATAAAATGATACTTAGGTTTCAATGTTCCCTTTCTCAAAGACACCCTGATACTTTGTGCTATCTTGGCTTCCACCTGACTGCATTCATGTTGCTCATTGACCCTAATGACAGTTGTTCTTAAATATCCCTGTGAGGCAGGTGATGGAAGCATGCAAAAAACAGCAAAAAGGGATGGAAAGATTTTGTCAAATCTGCAGCTGTTAAGGCTTTATCTATCACATAAAGGCAGTCCCTTGGCTGCAGCAGTATTTCTAAGATAACAAGCAAATAACCCCGCTATAGTCAACTAGAGTTCAAGTGGAGGAGAGCTTAAATGAACTGATGAAGTCTTTTCTGTGATCCTCTGGTTACAAAACTGAGTCTCAGATCTCAATTCATAATGCCTAAAAAGCACTATTTGAAATTCAGGTATTTTTGTTTCAATTCTTCATCTAGGATTTTATGAGACTGTCCCTCTAGGTATCTGAGCAACAGGGTATAATTTTGGTTTTTTATGCTGAAAGAGCAATGTCTATTTGTTTTTAACAATGGCAGAGGAAAAATGACAAAGTTTGCACGCTGGCTTGTATATACATCCTTATGATATGTAAAGAAAGTTCAGAAATTTAAATACAGGCAAAAAGGAAGGGGAAACTTCTGCCTATGTCCACAGCACATGGCAGGTTTGACTCTTCTGGTTTTCCTGAAGTGCTCTGTAGCTGAGCAAGGAGATCTTCTGATACCTGGCAAATGAAATATGACTAATCGAGATGGGAAGTGGTTTTCCTGTGTGTAGGTTGATTTTGTTAATACCTTTCTACCTCAAATAGCAAAGGAACACTTTGGAGAAAACATGTTTGTTAAAGTTTTGAGTGTATTTCCATTTTGGGGCTGCTTTGACCTGGGGAAACAGGGACCCCTCCTAGTAAAACCAGACTTCTCAATCCCAGTATAGCTGAGGTAGAGAGTAAGCAAGCCTGAAACTCCTAAAATGGCAGCAGGTTTACTTCTGTTACAGAGAGACAGCCAAAAATAAAGCCACACCTTGAAGAAAACACCACCAAAGAAGTCTCTGCAGCTCTCACTCAAAGTCTCTGAGTAGGGTTTCAGCCTGTTGGGATCTCGGGGGCTTTCACGCTCTGTCAGAGGAGCATGGATGGGACATTGCACGTGCCAGCCTCATCGTGGCTGACCCTCGAGCGGGTTTTACTCCCTTGATGGGATGAGACGTGTGTTCATGTCTCTGATTCGGCTGTGCAAATGTCAGGTGGCACAGCTTAAACTGGTGAGGAAAGTGGGTTTAAAAATAGTGCCTAGTTTTGGCAGCCAACACTGAGCATCCCGCTTTGTTTCTTTAGCACAGGGGATTGGAGGCAGGAATTCGAATCGCTGCAAAAATAGTTACGAAGCTTCGTCTGACCATACACAAAACGGGCGGTTACGAGTTGATCTAGTTAAAGCACCACAAAACCATGCAAGTGAAATCTCAGTTTAAGTCTGGTTACATCTATTTATATATTTCTGTATCAGCTTCATGCCTTCCTCCCATCAAGCCAAGCTAAATTAATATAAACTACATTTAGATTGGATTTACTTTTTTCTCTAAAATCTCATTTTAAGCTGTCTCGAAGACAAAATGCCCTACTCATCTTTTCTAGAAACTGCATCACTGTGTCTTCCTGGACTGGTGACTGGTACATTTTTGTTTGTTTCCTGTACTTTTACTGAAGTCATCATGAAACCAAGCATCAGACCTACTTGAAATATTACCGTTTCCCCATTTGTCCCCCCTGCCCATTTTCCTCAGGTGTTGAAGATGGCAGAGTGGACTCATGCCCTGTTTAGGGGACACCATGAGGACTTGACAGAGTGTGACTGTAATTGTAGACACGGGTTGTTGTCAAAGCATATTTCGCTTATCCCATTTTGCTCTCCTTTTCTGCCAGGGCAGTTACATATGGCAAAGATGTAATCAGATTCAGGAGCACTGTTTTCATCTTTCTTCCCAAGTTTTTGGCAGTGGAGGTTTCTTGCCTCTGGCCTTCAGTGACTGCCCAGGTGATGGGGCAGGCTGTCCCACAGCAGAGGGGGGTATGCTTGGCTGAAATACACACGGTGCCTGCAGTGGGGTCTCTTCCCTTGCCCCTCTTGGGATGCACATGTGGCTGGTGATGGAGGACAGGGACAGCTGCACCCAGAGCTCACACATGTGACCAGCCCCTGTCCTTTAGGGTGGCTCCCTATGGGGTGGTGTTTTTCTGTGGGGTCATGGAAGCCTGGCTGGTCCCACTGAGGCTCTGGGTGGTGTCTGCAAGTTTGTCCAGACATCCTGGAGCAGGACTGCAGAAGGTGCTAATGCACAATTGACCCTATGGAGGATCTTATGCCAATCCAAAACTGGGGCTGCGGAGCACAGGACACAAGGGACACGTTAATCTCTGCTGGCAGGGAGGACTGGAAAATAAAAGCTGTCCTCAGGAAATCACTGTTTCCCAGTGAGAACCTCAAAGTTGAAACCTCAGGTATGAATCACCTGCCCTTTAAAACCCCTTGGGATTGCAATCAATTCTGCATGTGGGTTAAGGGCAAGGATCAAATCAGTGAGGCTGCCGGTCCCTCTCCTTTGGAGTAAATAAAGCACATCGACATGCTGGCTCCCAAATTTGCTTTGTTTCCACTTGGCAGCTTTGTCTCAGGAATATAGTCACCCAAAGGGCCCTCTGCTTGCCTCAAACTGAGTTGACATAAATAATCTGCAGCAGGGATGGGAAAACAAAATGAGGCCAAAAAGAAAGATCACTGGAGCATTTCACCCGTTGCTTTGTGCAGCAACCCTACTGTGGTGAGTGGAGCTGCACCCACGTGCCCAAATTTGACCCTCTGCTGAGCTGCAAGAGAAAAAATGGAAAGGGAGGAGAAATACACAGGAGCAAACTGGGGTCCTGCTGTGGAACTGAAGCCATTATGATGATCAAAAATATTATTCTTAATTTTACAAAAATAAAACCAGGCAGGGACAATCTGGGCAGGGACAATTTGGTCCTTAATGAATCTTCCTTTCCCCAGTGCTTCCCTTCCAAGCTTAGCTTTGACCGTCTCCTTCCCACGAGCTGTTTTGCAACCTTTGCGCCTTGTTGCGCTGTGTGCCACAACACAAACAGCCCCATGACGACAATCGGGTTCTAACGCGTGATGGCGAACATTCAGCATATTTAAATAGGGTGGGTTTTGGAGTCAGGACCTCAGGCCAGACGCTGTCTTCAAATCCAGCTAATTTGAACTACCTCAGAAAATCAGTTTTGTGGGCTTTCTGGAAGACTCCAAAACAAGAGCAATGCTACAGCACAGCCTTGCTGTAGTTGCCCCAGTCTTTCCCATCTCTTCCTCCTCAATTAATCTGGGCCACTGGAAATGGGATCAGAGCTGGAGCCATCCATGTTCTGCTGTTCTTTGGGGCTGTGGCTGGATCCTGGATAGGGGCATGAGCTGAAACTGTCCCCAGAAGGCAAAACTCTGGCAAAGACATCCTTAATTCATGTCTTCCTGAGATACCTTGGCTTATTTTTTAATGTTTTAGTTGAGGAACTAGCATGTCTTAAGGGTGCCACAAAAAATACCACTGCAGAATGAGTGGCTGAGAGTGAGGTGCAAGTCTGGGAGACAAAGACCCTGGGCCAAGGCATGTGGGAGGAGTTTGGCTTGCTCCCAGCTTTGATTACACCTTTGATTACCACAGCCTAGTGGGGGTTCCTTGTTCTTTGCTGGGCACTACTTCTGGGCAGGTCTGATCTTCACAGCACTTTGTCTACATAGCTTTGGAGAGCTACAGGGCAATGGGAAAAAGCATGAGGATTCCTCCTGTTTTCTGGAGGGATGCAAAGTAGCAATTCCAGGGCGTGCAAGAAGGACCTGACAAGAGCTGGTAGCAGACCAGAAGGTGTGCGGGAGTCCTGCCACCAGCTCTGCAGAGTCAGACAGCTATGCAGCTGCAGTGCCAAAAGTGGAAGCCGGGGCACATAGTCAAATAGGCTTTGCACAAAGGGGAACCAGATGCTCTGGGGCCAGATCCTGCTTTTGGTTTACAACAAGTAAAGTTAAGCTTTAGCTAGTTGCAGAAGACCAGCTCTATACCCAGCTGGCAACACTGGCAGCAGAGCTTGGTTCCTTGGGTTGGTGTGGTGCAGCAGGAAGAGGTGCTGGAGCACCTCAGGGCACAAAAAAAGAAAGATCATCTCAAGCACAGCCAAGGCTAAGGACCATGCAAGACATTCATCCTCATCACCTGCTTTCTGTTTCCCTCGGTGCCGAGGTGCTCATCCCACCCTGTCCTAGCTGCCCATGGCCTCCCTGGATCTCCCCCCACCATGCCCTGAGCTTGTGCTCCTGCCACTTCACTTTCTTTACCCAAGCTCATTGCTCGTCTCGGCTCTTTGCCTGTTGTCTGAAATTTGTGGTTGACATGCTGCACCGGGTGACAGAAAAGAGGAGCTAAGGTCCCCCTCACTCCTCTGCTGACCCCATGCTAATGAAGGCAGCCGAGCAGTTGTAGGCATGAGAAGCCCCCTCTTCCCAGTGGCAATGGGATGGCAGGGGAATGGCTGTGCTCACTGGACTGTCACCCTGCACTGCAGAGACTGCTGGAGGGCTGTGGGCAGCAGAGGCACCTCTTGGCTGCATTTCGTTGTGAGCTGGTGAACACCAGGATGGATGCCATCAGCACACCCTGTCTGTAGCCCTCCTCCTGCTGTTCTTCTTGGGGTGTCTGGACACTCCTTGACATCCTCTGCTCATGTCTGCCACTGATGTCCTGTGGTGGTCCCTGTTATCCTGTGGTGGTCCCTGTCATCCCATGGCAGCCCCTGCCATCCCATGGTGGCCTCTGCCTCCAGGCATTTTGTCAAGCTGGGGGTTGGTGCTGGCTTCCAAGGTCCGAGGCCTGGGTCAGCCCAAGACTTAGATGTGCATCTCTGACAGCTGGGAGGGTGCTTTGGCCGTTGGGGCAGAGCCTGGGGGTGACACCTGCAGTGAAGATGAATGTGCTCCCCAGCCACAGGGCAAGAGGCTCTCTGAGGGGGAGAAACACCATGCTGTAGCCTGTCTGGACAGGGGAACCCATGCTTTGGTCCCTGCTCCAGCATTGCTAAAACATAAGAGCATTTTACCCAGTTTAATGGTGTAATGTGAAATCCATGGGCACCCTAGGACCTTGTCTCACGATTAGAGGCAAAGAAGCTGGCTGGCAGCTGCAGCAGCCAGAGACAGACAACAGCCCTCATATACTGAAACATACAGAGGCGCTCTTTACAGAAAACCGGACTGTAAGTATATCTGACTATTTGGTGATGGGGGGAGCCTCGATGCCCAAAGGTGACCAGTGCTGTCCCAGCTCCTGCCATCTGTGCGTCCCTGCAGCCCCCAGAGCCAGCAGCTGCTGCCCCACGCTGCAGTGCTGAAAGCTGCTCCCTCCTGGGCTCCTGCACAGCTCCCGCCACAGCCCACACTGCCGGCTGAGGAGGAGGAGAAGGCTGAAGCAGAGCTGAGCTGGGAGGTAGGTAGTGCTCGCAGGCATGGGAATTTGTTTTACTTACTCAGCGTTGGGGAAAGCTTGCCCTAACCCTGGGTCTTTACTACAAGGGGACTGACCAGTGGCAGTATTTTACCTTTAAGACAGCCCGTTTTCCTTCGCATGCTTTCCTGTTGTTTTTCGGACTCCGTGAAGCCCAATTGCTGCTGCACGTCTCCTCCTCCCACAGCTGCATTTGCACTGTCTTAGAAGTGGCTGTGTTGAAAGTTGGTCACTCCTTCCCCTCAAGCTGATCCCTGTATTTTTGCACCTATGGCTCTGGGTGACAGTGAGCCAGCGCATCTGTCAGCTCTGCGGATCCTCTCACCTTTGGTAATCCATCCCTTGTGCCTGTGCCGGAGATGAGAAAGATTTTGAAACACAGGCACGCTAGGGAGGGAACAGCGTAAAGGATGTTTTCAGCTCAGGCACTGCATGTTCACACTTTGGTCATGGCCAAAGTGCTGATCTTTTCTCACCTGGCTAGTTCTCCGAAAATTCTTCAAATGGAACACGGGACCTCTGTATAACCACTGGTATCCCTGACTGCCAGCAGAGTTGGCTGTCTTTCATGAGAGCATGATTTTCTCTCCATGCACGGCAATTCCCTCCCTGGTGCTCTTTCACTGCAGGTAAGTCCCCTCCTTTCAGCACCCCGTGCACTGCGCTGTGGCCATGGAGCAGGAGCGGGACGTGTGGGCAGCGGCGGGCAGCGGCGGGCAGCAGCTGCCTGTCCAGCCTGCCCAGCTGCCTGCGCAGCTGCCTCTCTTCCCCTCTGCCTGCGGCTCAGCCCTGCACCATACTGCCGTGTTGCTGCGCAGTGAGCTGGCCATTTTGCCGACACTGTTGAAAACTTTTTGTTTACTGGTCAATCAGGTGCCTTTTCTTTTTGCATTATATTGATTGTCAGACACAGCAGGCAGACCTCCCTGCTGTGCTCCTTGTAATGCGTGGTTTGGGACAGCATGGCCATGCTGTAATAGGAGTTGTGCAAACTGTAGTTACGGCTATGTTTTGCTAGACCAGCCTCTCCGAGTCCTTTACAAGTTCCTCAGCTTTTTATGGGTTGCATGTGTATCCAGAAGTGTACATGAATTTATTTCCTTAAGAGTTTCTTGGAGGACTATCAAGCCCCCTGGGAATCAGCATTTTGATGGCAGGTGGTGAATGCTACTTCTGACACGGTTCTGTAACACCTAAAGGCCACTTGCATGATCTTCTTGGCCACCAGCACCCTCAGACCATACTTTAGGACCCTAGACCTAAGATATACCAAACCCCAACTTTGTATTAAAAGCATGTCTGGATGCCAGACTTGTAGATGATTCCCAAGGCTGAATTTTTAACATAGCAATTGATTTAATGACCCTCTTTTGTCACAGGTTTCTAGAGAGCCTGGAGACAAACATGTAATTTCTCTATGCAGTCACTTCCTCCTCTTTTGCAATGGGGGAGTGTAAAGGTGTGTTTTATACCAAGTTTAACGCTGCTAAAAGCATAAATGAAATCATATTGGGAGCACACTCATATTGTTGAATAGCGTGCCTTACTGGGAAGTACATTAAACGTTAACCTCCTGTGGTATATGTGGTCAGCTGCTGTTTGATGTCTTATCAGAATACCTATTCACATTTCAAAAGGCAAAGAAAACCCCAAAACATTGTGCATCTTTTTTTTAATGATGTGATTTCACTTTGCTGCTTTGGTCCATGGATCTTTTTTATTACATTACAGTGGAGAATTTCTGTTTTAACTTTGTTTCTAACTTTCAAAACTGAAATGAGACATAGCAGGAATAAATGAGGGTTGTTCTGTTCCATCTTTATACACATTTTACTCATAAAAGTCCTAAGTAAACAAAAAGGCAAGCCTTCTTTGTCTCAGCTTATGAAAATTACCATGGGCAAAGTGAGGTGCAAAGGTTTCCCTGTGCTGACTGCCCCCATCTACACTCTGGGCTCTTCCTTAAGGAAAGCTCACACTGGGAAGGGTTTTCCAAGTTTGGAATTGCTGGCTTTGCACATATTCGATAGAATAAAGTTGAAACAAGCAGAGTGACATTTTGGGTAAAAGAAGCACAAACACCCAAACCACTATTTTTCGTTCTTGGATATTCAACATTATTTGAGACTACTTCAAGAGCTTTATTCAAAGCATTGTGGCTCAACTCTTGACTTCAGGATTTCTCAGATGTCCTTTTTTCTGCCCAAGAAATGCAGACACATTACTATTAATCTTGTCTATGAAAGCTCATCTTGTGTCCTAGTCAGAAAGACACATTCACATCTAGTGATTTCAAAAGGTTAATGAAACTTCTGACTTTTTACTCTTCTGCCTGCAAATGTATAAGAGGGGAGGTATGAAATCTTGGTGGTTCTTGGAATTATTGGACCGTATCAGAAAAGAGTCAGCAAAAGACATTCTGGGTGTTGTAAAAGGAAATATAGATTTTACCTGTGCAGTGGCAAAAGTTCATCTGCTTTGTCCCACTCATTTGAAACCCACAAGAGCCCCTCTCGTGCTTTCAGTACACCAGAAAAACATGAAACTGTAGTTTGGTAATGAGAAGACAACCTGCCCTGTGCATCAACAAACTGGAAAGGCACTCCTGCTCTTCAACAAAATTTCTTGCTGGATCTGCTATTTTTCAGAACATTTTGGGCTATATCTCTCATCTTCATTAAGCTGTGCATGTCAAACCCCAGCCCACAGGAGAGGTTGATAGTGTAGATGGTGGGAGTGTGAGCTTTGCTTTACCCTGGCTAGTCGAAGGGATCCTCCTTGCTGCTAAGGCAAAGAAGGGGAAAGCAGCATTGATGCATAAAGCAAACTCCTTCCTGTCAGTGCAAGGTCAGCCATGCTGCAGCTGAAGCCACACTTGCAGCCCCAGAACCCCAGAAGGAATGCCTGCCCCCATCCCCCCAGCTTCACCCTGTCCTGCCAGCATTACTGCCAGCAAACCCTGGCATGTCTCCCTGTACGCAGCAGACCTCTGGGTTTGATTATTTGCTTGTTTTCTCAAGCAGCACCATGCAAGATCAGGAGTGAGTTTAAACAGGGTGAGCATTGATCCCTGCAGGTTTTGTATCTGCACCGCTGCCTACAGCCTAGGGCAAGCCTAGGGTATCGACTATATGGTAGCACAGTCTGTCCTGCTTGCTCCTGACGTGTCCAGATGACTTGCTGGGTCTATGCTAAAGTGCTAAGTGCATGTGGCCTTCCCTCTCCCTCCAGCAAGCTCTGACACACAGGCTCAACGTGGCTGAGCTTGTTTGCAGCAGTGTGGATGGTGGACAAGCTTGGTGTGGACATCAGGCTCCCTGGTGGGTCTTTGATGTTGAAAATGAGTTCCCAAGAGCCTTGTGCTACAGCTCTGGCAAGAGAACTATGCCTGTAGCTCTCTTGAGCAGAAAGGTTTGAAAGCTCTTTCTGATACTGGTGAAAAGTCCTCGAGTTGCAATTGCAACATCTAACCATCGCCCAAAAGTGTGTGTCTGTGTTCTGCGCAGTCAAATCCTTTTAGCCTTACTTTCACCATTGTGAGCTTGATCTGTGGGCTTCCAGCTTATGCCAGTGCACTTGCCATGCCCTTGTTGCCATGCCCTCGTTGCCAGGCCCTTTGACTCACCACCTCTCCTACAGTGGGTTGAGCTAACTGAGGTTTTCAACACTTTTTCTATCTTGCACATTTCCTGCAAGAGGTGGCAGAAAAATGTGTTTCCTGAGATGAAGTGAAAAAGAATAGCTACAAAGATCAGACCAAAAGAACCTAAAAACCAAGAAAAAGAATAAAGCTGTTCAGCAGCTTCCTGTTTACCAGCAGCTCAGATACAGATTTATCAGCGGTGTTGCTGAGCTCTCCTCACACCTTCCCTTGGACCACAGCAGTGTGGGAGGTGTGTGTCACCCCAGCTAAGCCTCTCTTCGCACCCCAGGCAAGGGCAGAGGCCTGAGGGAAGACACGAAAGACAAGATAATGCCACGCAGATGCCTGCTTTGAGATTGTAGCCACTGGACAATTGCTCATTTTGCTGTGTGATACTCTTGCGCTGAAAGCAGCCTGCCCTGGGGAGGCATGGCTAAAGGCACGCAACCCCTCTGAGAGGACCTGCTGCCAGTGGCAGGGTGCAGGTTTGGATCCAGGGTCCCTGAGTCACCACCCTGATCTTAAACCACACAGGCTTCCCTGTTTTAAGAGCATGATTTCATACGCTAAAACCCTTTTTTCCTTTTAAAATCTGGTAAGCTTCCAGAGCTGCTTCCAGGGGAGGCTCCTTTAATGAGAGCGGAGCTGCGCTCAAGGGGCAGACATGGGCACGGATGGCCGTGCGGGGATTTCCCACCCCGCAGCCCCCCAGTTCCTCGCAGCCCCTGCAGTGCGGTGGTGTGCCCTTGCAGGGTACCTCTGGCACCCAGACAGGGGTGGGCACCGACCTTGAACCCGGGAGCACCACGCACCGCTGCTCCCAGAGAGCAGAGAGTGCAAACAGGGCAGAGCCCAAACCCTGCCAGGAACCAATCTAGCCATTTAACCAGGTAACTAATTGAGTGCCCTCGCCCAGGCCCCAGCCGCATGTGGTTTATCTGCATTCACAGAGCCAGAAAGTGTTGCACAGGGTTAGAAGGCACTGCTGCGGTGGGAGGAATCCTGCCTGGTTTCTGTGCTGAAGCTCACAGATTTCACACCTGGCGGGTCAGTGAGCCCTGAGAAGAAAGCCCTGAGAGTTGACAGGAAGGTGTGTTGTGGTTTTCGGTGGTCTCTGACTGGCGCAGCCTGGCCGGGCGCTGGGAGCAGAGCTGTGCTCTGGCTGGGCAGTGAGGTTGCCCCCTCAGCAAACGGGGGCACCTGGGGCTGGGCGCTGCTGGGGCAGGGTGCAGGCTGCAGTGGCCCTTTGTTCTAAGCCAGCAGGGCCGATGTCAAGCTCTGGTGGTGAGCACTGGGCAGCCAGCTCGTACAGGTAGCTTTGATAATCTGGTGGGGAAACCAGTTTACACCAAAAAGGGAATTATGTGCCAGTCAGTGTAATTACAGTTGTTGGAAAGCACCAGAAGGAATAAGCAGCCTGCAAGAAAATAAAAAGAGTAAGAGCTGATACAGATTTGTCACGAAGCAGCTGTATCACATCAGCCGCAGTTACAGCCTCATGCCAGCCGTCAAAGCAGTGGTATCCTGTACCTCGGAGCTAGCAAGCTTTCTGAGCATATCAAACAACCTTTATGTGGGTGCACAAGTGGTCAGACAGTCAAACTCCTGAGCAGTCGCTGCTGGACGGGAGAGCTGCCCAGCAGGGTCCTGCAGCCAGGGCTGTGCTCTGCCCCAGCACGAGCCAGCGTGCACGTTACTGCTCTGAATGAAGGGCTGGTGCATGTTTTACTATTTTTATACATGCCACCACCTTGGGAGGGGCTGCAAATGTGTTGGAGGACAGGATGCTGCTCAAATTGAAAACCTGGGAGTGGTGGTCTGCAGTTCATTAAGGACAAGTGTCCACTTCTGCACATGGGCAGGGTCAGCCAGGACCACAAACACAGGATGGGGAAGGCAGCACTTCTGGAGAAGAGGATCTGGGGGCTGGCATCCAGCACAAGAGAAGAGTGAGTCACTCACCAGTGCTACGTGATTGCAAAAGAAGACAGCTACCCCAGGCCGGTGACTCTTCCAGTCTGCTTTGCCAGGGGTATGTCCACAGCCGGGGCTCTATGGGTAGTTTTGGGAACTGCAATACAAAAAAAGATTAAGGAAAATGGGACAGCCACCAAAGGAGAACACTGGCCATGATTAACAATTTAGAAAACATGACCTGAAAGGAAAAAGATGATGGACTATGAACTGTTAAGATTGAAGGGAAATGTAATCTTAGAATATTTTAAAGCAGCTAGGAGAAAGTAGCAATTGTTGCTCCATGGGTAAGATAAATAACTGACCCAAATCATATCAGGAGAGTTTTAGATTAAGTATTAAGACAAATCTACTAGGAGTGAGTCTGGAGAAGCGCTGGGATGGTTTGTAAGGAGAAGCTGGGCAGAAAGCAGGTGCTGTAGGAGCAGGCTGAACAACCACGTGGCAAGAATAACAGTGGGACACTGCCCTTGCCTTCAAGAGAGGGGTGGACTACATGATCTTCCAGTGTCCCATGCAGCCCTGTTTTCTGTGATTTTTCTGTTCTAACTCATTCTCGCTTGCATCCTTCTCTGTTTACCACCCTTAGGCAAAACAGTGTCATATGCTAATCTGAGAGTTACCTGTGCACTGGTGTACTGAAGGTGTGGAACAGCAAAGGCTTAAAAACCTAAGTGCTTTAAGGTGAGAAAAAAAAGCATCAGATAAGGGACAGGTGGAGCAGAGTCTTGTACTCAAAGACTCCATATGCAAGAGATGTGTTTGTTTACTTCTTTCTGTCCCACAATCACCCTGTCATAAAACATGAGTGAGGAAATCCCACTGACTGATGACATTGTTATGAATGAGTTACTGTGTTGGGAGTTTTGCAACGCACTGATTTCTGCTTTGGTGAAACTAAGTGATTGTGCAAGGCCGCAGCTGTCAAAGCCGTAATCCGTGTGGCTTTGGTGCCAGCAGTGAAAAGCAGAGCGTGGAGCAGAGTGAGCTGATCCAGACCTCACTGAGCATCTCCAGCTGCTTCTCCTGTACAAATCCAGCAACAGTTTTTGGAGGACTCTGGCTCACAGCCTTTTTTTCTGCACCGAGCATCTGCTGCAGGAGAGAGAGAGACAGAGCAATGCCAAACAGGTTTTTCATACACACATTTGTACATGTCTGCATACACAAGCACTTTGTTACAGTAATACAACTCCACTTTGGTGGAGGGTGTCAGTGTTTTTGCTGAACAAGCTGGAAAGAAAAATAAAAATTTCTGTCTGCTATTAGCAAAACAGATACATTTTAGTTCTACTGGAAATGTTTAAGCTTTGAAATCTGCCTGTTTTTGAGGAAGAAGGTTTAGAAGAAGTTATTTATAAAAAAATTACTATATTTGAAAATGACACATTTGAAAATGAAAAATTTCAGTGTTTTCTCGGAGCTTGTCAGAATAAAGTATTGTGACTCTTCTTTCTTCTTCTTCTCTAATTTGGAGGAGGGGAATCTCCCCCAAAATATCTTGGCACTTTCAGAGATATTTTAGTCACCCTAAATATACCTTTTTGATGACAAGAAACCTGGTCACTCAAAATCTCACCTGATCACAAAATCTCACCCACCTCTTTGTACACAGGCATACAAATATGTTATCCCCATTAAGAACGGGAAATGAACCATTCTGCCACGTGGCATATTTGTACCTCTACACTGGGAGTGGTCTGATTAAGCAATTTTGATTAAGATGATGTGGTCCTACTAAGATGGTGTGCTGATAGCTGATGCTAATAGACCCAAACATAGTAGCAGTAACTGAAACTGGCAAGGATTTCTCAAAAGACAGCTCCTGGGTGGAGTTTCCTCCTGTACCTCCCAGGTGCCTGCCGGCCCTGGGCTTGGTGTCCCCCTTGTCTGTCCCCACTGCCCTGTGGGAGAGGGGTGCAAGGGATTCACTGAGGGTGAAGCTATGTCTGGGGAAGGGCACTTGCTGGTCCATGCAGGCAGCAGAGACACTTGGGAAAGGGTTGTTGGGGCAAAGAGATTGCCAGGAGGAGGAATTTGGGGCAGGAGGTTCATCAAAGTGCCACCTGCCATGCTGCTCCCATGATGCAGAGGACATGCCTGCCCCGATCCTCTGCCTCTACCTTCTCCTGCAAAGCTGAACTGTCATCATTGTTCTTCCCATCAACAGTCATGATTGCTGGTATTTTACAAGCCATTTTAGCTGAGCAACCCAGCATCTCTGAACATCACATATCCCCTATTGCAGTTAATCCTTGTTTTGATTTCTCTGCTGAACCAAGTCACCTCTTCCCTCCTCTTCTAAAATGACAGAGTAAGCCCTCTGAGATATAAAGTGAGAGTTTATTTGAAAGGGAAAGGACTCTTTTTGACTAAGAAGCTGCTCCTGTTTTGCTGTCCAGCAAAGGCAGAGGAAAGTGCTCTTCTTGGATAAAAACACCTGATTCGTCTGGTTACCCCTGCTTTGAGTCGAGTGGCAGCAGAGCATCACATCAAAATGAACTTGTCATTCACTTTCCAGCCAGGTGCTATGATAGCAAGCAGATCCAGGAAATACTTAGTCTTTTATTGGGAAATATGCTACCAGGTAGGGTATCTTACTCTGCTTTTATTCCCATCTTTTCCTAACAGCGGCTACACCAACACTGAAGCCTGTGCCATGGTGTCAGAAAGGTGCTTCCCATCCGCCTTACCAAACAGCCAGAGCCATGCTGGCATTCACGGCTGGTGCTTCTGGGGCCAAAGCAAGTTCTTGCTGTGGCGGCTTCTGTTGCAACCACAGTTTCCTTTCTGTATTCAAACTCAATTAATCTAGACCATCTGTAGGAGGATGGAGAGATTTCTACAAGAACAGGTATAGCAGTTTTGCAGCAGCTAAGCTGGTTGTCACCCCGAGGCTGAGGGGCTGCAGTGGTGGCACGGAATAAGAAAACCTTCTGGGACTAATGTCAGAGGCTGAGCTAGCAAGCCTGGGTACCCCGGTGCCAGTGAATACATCTGGCTGTAGGAGCTGTAGACGTGGCCATGCTGTTTGCCTCACAGCAAGATTCATTTTGGTCGTGGCATTTGCCACAGCCTTTCCATTTATCATGGGGCTTCAGTGGAGCATCACTTCCCATGGGGCTCCGAGTAGTTTGGGGGAGTGGAAGTCTGCATTATTCTGATGGGCTGGTCACTTTTAAGCTGACAGTGTCTTCAGCTATATGAAGCATTGCATGGATTTTTTCCCCACTGAAACAACTTCTCTGACAGAAGATAAACCAGCAGAAACCATAACTTCAGAGAGTAAATACAAGAACTGCTGTGGTGGCGATGGCAGCAGGCGCAGCTAAAGCGGAAGCATGAATGATGTGATGCAGTGTCTCATGGAGACTCCCCAGCACCCGCTGGCTGCCTGGGGCTGCTGTGGCCACTGCAGGCTGACCCTGACAACCACCATCAAAACATAAGAAGACAAACCAGAAGGCTTGTCTCTCCTACAGCAACATTTTCCCTGTGTTTTTTAACCTGAGTAGTGACTAAGATGCCTGTGCATTTGCACCAATGCCACATGGGTCTTCTCTCCTGCAGCACACAGTCCTGACTGGGTGCATGGACATGATGTGTGGCACAGCTCCTGCACCCAAACCCAAACCCAAACAGCAGTCAGTTGTCTCTGTTTTGCTGTAAGATATTTCTTTCTCACAGGAAAGACCACAAGAGAGCCCACATGGAGAGACATTGCTAGGACTGCTATTAGTGTCCAGGTAAAACTCCACTGGGGGGTCGCTGCAAGGCAGCAGTCGGGGCTGCTGAAAAAGGCAGCACTAGGGTGGATTTTGGATGGGTTCTTAGCAAACAGGTCAGAGACCTCCCTGCCCTCTGTCTCCCACCCAGCACCTTGGGAGCACCCCTGAGGCCCTGGCTATGATAGCCCCTGGGTCAGGCATCCCTTTCACACACTTAACCAAGGACCATTTTACACCAGCTGGGTTGCTCTCCTCCTGCAGGACAGCTACTCCACAGCCCCAACACCCTGCTAGCAAACTCCCTTCAGCCCAAGGCACAACCTGTAAATATTGCTTTCATATGCCTGTGCTTTGTGCAAGGTGAGACAATCCTCCTTTTCCCCTGGCCATTTCCTCACAGGGTTATCTGTACATAGCAAATGTATTCCTTCTATGACTTTGCTTTATGAGGCTGAGCCCCGCTATCTTGCACTGCTCTTCCTGCCACCTTGCAGACTCTCTGCACCTCTTTCCGCTAGAGTTCAGCACTTTCAAGTGCAGGTGACCTTTAACATCTGTGTTCATTTTTTACCGCCTCTTGCTGGTTTACCACATTTTCTTTGTTATCTTTCTCAGATGAACTTCAAAAGGCTGCTTCTTGGCTTGGCAGAAAATCCATGTTTGCCTGTGTGGCCATTATGTAACTCAGGACGAGGTGAACACTACTCACAGACTGAAAAATTGTTAGGAAGGATACAGTTAATTACAGCCTGGCTCATAGCTGATGCTGGACAAAATCAGAAATTCACACCTCCTATCCTCTCCCCACCAGATATCCTCCTCTGAGCTTTCAAGGGAAATTTAGCATACCTACAGCTTTCAGCACCCCACATCTGTGAACACACCAGTGGTTATTTACCCTCCTCCAGCTCATCAGTGCTCTGTTTGCCCATGCTCCTCTCAAATTACCTGTTGGAGAGCAAGTAGGGCTCAGCATGGGGAGAATAATAAAATCTGCCTCTGTTTCTTCCCTGTCTCCCAGCCCAGGCATCTCCCATTAGTTTTCATCATCACAATTATTGTCCTTTCAGTCAACAGTTCCCAAGTCCACCCCTGTGCTGTGGGCCTCCCATCCACCCTCATACCTGCTGGTCAGGGACAGCACCTTTCCAAAGCCATGTTTGTCATCTCCTAAACCCGTCTCTGCTTCTTTCCTTTCACTGCCTTTGACAAATGACATCCTCCATTGTCTTTGATGAATTTTCTTCCTCTGTTGAGAAAAGCTCAGGGGACAGTTGTGTGTCAGGAACACCAACTACCCCAGAAGCAGCACAGGCACGTAAACTTTTCTGAAAGCCAGTTAGGGCCAGGAACTCAAATGTATATCACGGAATCACAGAATCATTCAGGTTGGAAAAGACCCTTGGGATCATCGAGTCCAACCATCAGACCTACCATATATCACTTCACAAAACACAACAAAGCTGCTCTTGGAAATGTTACATTAGACTCTGTAATTCTGCTGTCTCCCTCCAAAACACTGGCATCACCACAATTTTTTCTCCATCTCCTTATTACCAGGCTGTTACCCATATGCCTAGCACAGTCCTCTCTGGTCTGCCCAAAGTACAGCAGCCAGCTGTCCTCCAACCACAGCAGTCACCAGGCCTGTTCACTTGTTTCTTATCTTTTTACCCTTGAATTCAGACTCTTTTCCTTGCCTTTAAGGTCCTCTGCATCTTCTTGCTTGCTCCAGCTTTCTCCAACACACGCAGCATTTCCTCTGATGTTTCCCTGCTACACTCTTCCAGCTTCATGCCTCACTTTGCCTGGCCATGCAGAATTGCAGCTGGTGAAAATACACAGCTGGAAGATTTCCAAATTAAAAAATACACATTTTGAATGAACTGAATTTTTTTTTTGCAAAATCATAATATATGGAACAGAAAATAAGAAAAAATACAAGATTTATTTTCATGTTAGAATATGTATTAATGTTTAAAAATGCAAATATATTTCATTCTTTTGTTGACTTCATGTCAAACTATTCTTTAATTTTTTTGTATGTGTTAATAACTTATCAGCCAAACTAATGCAAAAAGCATCCAAAGGGAAGCATCTTTAATTGATTAATGTTTTGATCATAAGAAGAAATAAAGCTGACCTTAATGATTTCTAAACAAAAAAGTAAATAGAATGGGGTTACATTACGTTGTACTGTATGTCTGTAACAGCAGAACATACTATTGACATATTATTAATCATATAATTAATATATAGAGAGTAGAATAAAATAAAGTTCTATTACCACAATGTTCAAAAGTTAATTCTGAAAAAAAAAACCCCAAACGAAAAAATAAGAGGAGCTGGTCTCTCTTATGTAGTAAGACCAACTGGGTACTTGGCAGCAGAGTGATGCCGTGGTCATCGATAGCATTTTGAATATCTCAAGGAACAGGTCTTTTATTTCTGACTGTGCTACTGACTAGTGCCAGTTCCTTCATTAAGTTACTTCTTTTTTGTTTCCCAGACCATTTTCTCACTTTTTTTTTTGTCTGCCTGCCGTGTTTAGCTCTTCTCTTCTTTGGGACTCTCTTCACTATTTGTTTATGCAGCAGCCAGCAAGCTGGAAAGCCACTTTGGATTGGAGCTGCTAGCTCCTATGAAAGAACAGGTTAATAACTTTAATAACAGTCATGCTTTGGATCTGCCACATACTTGTTTGGGGCTCTTGGGCAAATCTCTTGTGTTCTCTGCGCTCCTATAAATCAGGAAAATTGTGCTTGTTGATATTAATGGATGAAAAGCATATAATTTGGCTGACTTATAAAGCACCACAGTTTACAGTATTACAGAAACCAGAAATAATCTAAAGTTATTGAAAGAAATAAAAAATTTCAAGCCTGTCCTTGTTTCAATATTTTGTTTCCAAAATACAACCATGTATCCTAAATGGACTAAAATATACTTAAAATAACACCAAGGTAGCAAAGAAACTCTGAAATATCTCCGCTTGAATAAAAGCTGCTTTAAAAAATGATTGCAAAGAGGTATCAGTAGCTGTGAGTTCTTATTTTGCTCAGAAACTTAATACATTGCTAATGGGAACGGACATAACAGACTGCAGTATACAAGATTATATTAGCTGAAGGAAACGAAAAACAGATAGTGTGACTCGGAAATTATATATCAGCTTCTGTAAAAAGTTGCAAATTTATTAGGGTGTGTTCTGTGATGGAGCCATCTGAGCTTTTAAATTTTTCACTTAAATCAGCGGTGACTGTGAAGAAGGGGGGTTTAGCAAACACATTAAAAGGAGAACACCGTTCATGTACAACCTTCACTGTCTTCAAAAAGAGCTGTATTTTATTTTTGTTTCACAGAATGTGTTTGTAAGCCTTCTCACCTCTTTTCCTGTTTACCGCAGCTACAAAATCTTCTATTTGCCTCAAAACCTGTTCTGGAACTGTCAGCTGCCCATTTGACACCCACATACTGCCAAATCTCAGCCATCACCACAAGTGATGGAGTAAACCTGGAAACTCCTGAGCCCGAGAGAGAGGACAAGGACACAGTAGAGGGAGGAGGGGATCGGGACCATCTGGGAGAATAAAGGCTTCTTGCTGTTAAAGGTAAAGTCCATCCGCATTTATGTGCTTCTCTTAAAATTACTAGGCATTAATTTTGTCAACCAGGGGAAAGGGACCTGCAGCAGTTATTTCTCTCTTGATACCCTCCAGAAAACTGCTTTTTCAGTTTGACTGTTTTGCCAACTGATGCGGAGAGGGGAGAAAATGGAAAATGCTGTGCCTTGGTCGGAAGCTGTCAAAGATATTAAAGGTGTAAAGGTGTTCTGAAAGTCTAAAGTGGAGCACCTCTAGGCTGTGTTCAGCCCAGGAAAAAGACTTTTGAATTTTGCCAAAATCCGATACATCATATCTATAAATCTATATCTATGTATCTGTATCTATCTATGTATTCATATAATTATATAAAGCAGTATTCATTTTTTTTTCAAACCTTTAAACTTTTGATTGTTGAGTATACGGACTGCTTTTAAGGGGTCCCTGACAGGCAATTAAGAAAAGCAAGCCGTTGCTGCAGTGCTTACAGTCGCAGTGTGTCAGCATTAGCTGGAAATATTTTCTAACCATACCTGTTGCTGAATGAACAGCCATTATCTACTGACTGAACAGCTCAATATTTAGGGGGTTTATGCATGAAAACAAAGTTGAAATCAATAACGCAGGTGTCCTACCTACAGCTGAAAACTCAATATAAGAAATAATTACACTATCAACATAGATTACAACAATGCTTTTCTCTCATTCGTTATTTTTGACCAAGGAGCTCCGTAGGGTTGAGTGCTGTATTTGTAATGGGTTTCTCTGCGTTGCACATGCCAGTTGACTTTGATGGAATCAGTCCTGGTGCCCCAAGAAAAGCTGAGGTAGGTCAGTAAACATCCATACCTGGAGCAGAGGACAAACACCGACTCCAGCACCCCTATGTGCTGGGTGTATGGATCCTCCTGTTTCCCTGCACAAGGTGGCACAGCTGGGCAAGAAGGGGTGAATTCTGATTCCTTCTTCATCAATAAGAAAATTTTCACTGTTCTCTCTGTTCTTGCATACCTGAGCAGCAATTTTTAACTCAAGAGAGCATGTCCTCTACTTTTAATGAATTAATCACTCATATTATTGCTCCAGCTTAATAGCAATGATTATTACAAATTATTCTTCCCTCAT
Organism: Strix aluco; assembly: GCF_031877795.1. NCBI lineage: Eukaryota > Metazoa > Chordata > Aves > Strigiformes > Strigidae > Strix > Strix aluco. The sequence continues at coordinate 151,975,582 of NC_133931.1, read as the reverse complement.
GGAAACTCTGTGTCTTTGAAGCTGTTTGAAGATGTGATCAACTTGTATGCAAGCATAATATAGGTGCAGTGCACAATAAACACGCAAATGTCTTAGCAGTGACAAGGCAAACGCCTTTGAAATAGTGTCTTTTTTAGAACCGTTACTTCTTAAAATGTGAACACTTAACTCTGCAAACCAGATCTCCTTTTATAGGGGTCATGAGGTGACATCTGGACAGAAAAAAAAAGTGGCTAAAGCACTGACTCACTTTTGGAGAGCAGGTCATACTATTTGAAAGCTGTCTTCATTGCAGCTCTTCAGAAATGACAGAGAGGAAACGCACCCCCAGATTGCTTTGGTTTTCTCTAAACTAGAAAACTGAAGTTGGGCAGAACAGGCAGGAGCAATAAACTGCTGTGTATTAGAAGTAGGCACAACCAAGCTGCTCAGCGGCAGCCTTGCTCGGCAGAGCTCGGCACTGCAAGTGTAGCCCTGCAAACTCCTTGCTGAGGCAGAGGTTTTTTGTATGTGATCCTGCACCCATCCATGGAATACTAGCTTACATGCCTCTGCACTCCATGCCAGTATCTAGCCCAGATCAGCTCAGCTAAAAATGTGGTTATGCTGCTGGGTGATGGCTTCTTCAGTTGAGACACTTTTATAGGGGTCTTTATGCTACAGGCAAAAAGCTTCCCCACCCTAGGGAGCACAAGAAAATCCAGATTCTTAGATCAGGTACAGGTTTTGTACCATTTGGCACCGTTATGACTATTCAGAGCATGAATTTTTCACTGTCACTATAATGATGAGGGGCTAACTCACTGGCACTGAGGCAGTTTCAGGGAAACTGAGAGCATCCCACTGCTCATACATACGCATGTACAGGAACGATTGGCAGGCTGCAGGTGCAGCCTTTTGGGTGGTACAGCTGATCTTGTCCAGCCAGTGAGACCGAGACTGCATTTTGCAGTCCCTCTCTGCCTGGAGGCTGACCCATGGGTTTGGTGTGGCACAGAGAGAGGCAGAAGCCACTCTGGTAGTCCCATGCCAGGACAGCCAGCCATTAATCCCTTGCTCTTTCCTGAACAGGTATCTGAGATGAATCCCACAAGCCAGTTCCTTGGCACCACAGAATATGACTATGGATATGATGAAAACACTGCTCCATGCAATGAAGGAGACAGCTTTCGCAGGTTCAAATCCCTGTTTCTGCCAATTCTTTACTGCCTTGTGTTTGTCTTTTGCCTTCTGGGAAACTCCTTGGTTCTTTGGGTTCTCCTGACCAGGAAAAGGCTAACAACGATGACTGACATCTGCCTGCTGAACCTCGCAGCCTCCGATCTCCTCTTCGTTGTGCCTCTCCCTTTCCAAGCCCACTATGCTTCAGACCAGTGGGTTTTTGGCAACGCTATGTGCAAAATAATGGCTGGCATTTATTACACAGGCTTTTATAGCAGTATTTTCTTTATAACCCTCATGAGCATAGACAGGTATATAGCAATTGTCCATGCTGTCTATGCCATGAAGATACGGACAGCCTCTTGTGGCATAATTATCAGTATAATCCTGTGGCTAGTGGCTGGCTTGGCTTCTGTACCCAACATCATGTTCAACCAGCAGCTGGAAATCGAGCAGTCTTTGCAGTGTGTTTCCACATACCCACCAGGCAACAACACCTGGAAGGTTGCTTCTCAGTTTGCAGCCAATATCTTAGGCCTCTTGATTCCCCTTAGCATCCTCATTTGCTGCTATGCCCAGATACTGAAAAACCTGCAAAAATGCAAAAATCGGAACAAGATCAAAGCGATCAAGATGATTTTCATCATCGTCATTGTTTTCTTCCTCTTCTGGACTCCCTTTAACATCGCGCTGTTCCTAGATTCTCTGCAGAGCCTGCACATCATCAATGACTGCAAGGCAAGCTACCAGATAGCTCTGGCCCTGCAGCTGACAGAAACCATCTCCTTCATCCATTGCTGCCTGAACCCCCTGATCTACGCCTTTGCTGGGATGACATTCAAGGCCCACCTTAAAGGATTACTTCAGTCCTGTGTCTGCGTCCTCTCCAGCCCTGTCGGAGGCACCAGGGCTGGTCAGCCGTTTCCAGCACCCACCCAGCTCTCTGGCTGCTCTGACAGCGCAGGGTTCCTGTGAGCCCACCTGAGCTGCCTTCATCTGGTGTGAGTAGTTGGCCTAAGGTCTGACATGGCCCTGGAGGTTGAACCATGTGTGCAGCATGCTCCTGGGAGGACCGCTATACTTATACCTCCTTTTGGGATATGCTGTGAACTATGGCATAATAAGTGGCAACATTAGTTTCCTAAGAGCACCAGTGTGTTTCTAAAGTGGTGACCTTACAAGCTTGCCACAGAATGATTTTTAATTAAGTTTTAGAGCTCTTTTAATACATTTCAGCAAGCAGAGTGCTTCCTCTAGCATTTATTTTCTCCTCTGATAAAAGCATCACTTCTGCCTCACCCTCAAATATGCTCTGCCTTGTGGAACCTATTCCATACCTGAATCCCTGCATCCCTGGGACAAGCATAGGACACCCCTCTGGGACGCAGGGAAGGGCACAGGATTACTTCGCATTGCAGAGAGGGAATCACCTCAGCCACTGTCACCAGTGCCCCTTTGCTTCAGCTCCCAGATAAAGAGGGCCCTCAGCTCAGGGCCCTGTTGCTTTGCTATGGGACACTCCCAGGGGCACAGCCAGGGGTCCCTGGAGCTGCTGCCGCCTAAAGCAGCCTTTGGTGGTGATGTCTTCACAAATAGCAGAGCAATGCCTCCAGGTGCCCCCTATACTGGTCACTCGTAGAGGCCCACACACTTGAATATGTCATCATCAAAGCAGCTTGGTAGTCTGCATCATCGCTGGAGGTGTGGGACCTCCAACTCTGTGCCCCCAGCGCTCACTGCTAAATGCAAGCACCAAAAATTAGCATGTAGCATGTAGGCTCTGTCTCTTTTTCTATACATCATTATTTTCTGCCATTTTAGAAATCTTTTATTTGAATAAATATATTAACTGCACCTTTTTGTCTTGGCTCCTGGAAGTCTTTCTAATGACTTGCAAGTCTAGATTAGGATAAGGAAAGGATGTTTTTACTGATTTTTGAGCTAGTATCACATAAAATACATCTGGTGGAATTAAGAGGCACCCTGGAGCTCCTCAGCAAAATAACTCTTGCCTCCACTTTCCTGCTGAGAGATTTGTTCTCAAAATCTTAATAAAAATTCATAGTGAAAAAAACCCCAACATTTATGCTGAGGTAGTATTATAGTAAACAAGAGAGTACTTGAAACCAGGACAAACACAGCCTGGGTATTGTCAAAGATTGTATTTTCTAGGGTAATAAAAATATATGTTTTCTTAGTTTTACCTTTCCTTCTGAAAATATAATTGCATTTTTTTATGTTTTCTAAAAATGTCAAATACATTTCTAACCTCAGTGCCAAAATATTCTCATCATTAGCTACACAGTATAGAAAATACTTCTTTCATTTATGGTAGCGTAATTAATATTTCTAGGTTTTATTCCTCAATGGACAATAAATGTCCTGCAGCTCAATTATCATATTGTTTTACTTCTCAGAAGACTTCTAGGTATTTAGAAACAAAACCCTCTGTTTGTGTGTTTCTGTGGGTTTTTTGTACTATGCAGGCATTTTAATGATAGGAAAGAAATATGGGCCAGGATCTCAGGTCAGATATCTTTGCCCTGTGGCCAGAATTCTGGAGTTTGGATAAAAGTATTTCTGTTTAAAACATTCAGTGACATTTATCATCATCTCACCTGTTGATGTTTCAGATGAAAATGGAAGGGAGACGAAACAGAAGTTTTTTATATATATATTCTTTTTTAATTGGTATTTTGAGAAGAAGAGAAAATGGAAATGTTTTCTGGCCAGCTGTCACACTGACACTTTCCTGATAACCTGCATCATTGCAGGTTAGCTAACACAAAACTGGGGGCAGTCAGGAGCCAAGTTTCCTAGCTTCAGGGAAGAGACACAACTGACTGGTCAAAGAGGGGGCTCTGGTCCAATCCAGACTGCATGGGACTTACAGCAATAAGGAGCTGCCTTCAAGGACATAAAATACTTGTGGAGAGTTGGAGAGTCACCTGCACTTTTTTAGCCCTCTAGATTTCACAGAATGATCATTTCGTACCTGGCAGCTTTTTTGGCGGCTTTTTTCTGATTCAAATTGGCCATGTGTGAAACAGAAAAAAATTTGCCCTGATCACTTCATTTTGTCAACACTTGTGTAAAAAAGACTAAAACCAAACAAAGACTGGTTTTAGGTAAAGATAGTATTCAAGGACTCTCCGGTTTTAAAACACAGATTTGGATCATATCTGCAATCTTGTTAGTCAGAAGAAATAATAAGGGATAAGGTACCTAAATTCTTATTTTTCAATAATTGTGTGCCACACATACAAACCCAGCACAAATTGTTTATTTGCCTTGCTGAATTTCAAATTTCAAAAAGACAAGATGGTCAAAAGCACTAATATTTCAAAGATCTTGCCCCTTTTCAGGTTGCTATGTCATTCATAGTGATACACACCAGATATGCCCCAGATGTGCACAATTCTCTCCAATGTTGTCACAAAATTCTGCAAGTGTGAACCTAAAATGTCCCAGAGAGACTCTTGCATCATTAAGACAGCAATGTTTGCAGTAGTAGACTAGGATTCTCTCTGGGTTACAAGACAAGGGCCAAACTCTTTGGTTTCTATTATTATTTTTGTCCAGCTCCCACTGAAATCATGCTCTGTGTGTGTGTGTAATAGCAGAATTTAGCCCAAATGATATGTGAAGATTTAACCAAAGAAATAAAAAAATAGCTTTTGCTGGGCTCACGGCAGAGTTTCTTCCTCTTCCTCCTCATCCTTGTCTTTCACTGCTGCTTTTGAAAGATTGGTATTTAAGAATCCAGAAGGGTAGATACAAGCCCCCCGTCCTCTGCTCAAGGACAGTCAATCACTCATCCATGAAGATTGCAGATTCTTAGGACACTTTTCCCTTCAGAATGATCTTTCTCTGTCTAATGTAGGTGCAAAAAGGAAAAACACAAGTAGGTATTTTGCCCCTTTTATTGTATGAACTACCAGAATAGAGACACAAACATACCCAGCATCAACCCAAATACCAATACACAGCAGAGCTCTCAGAAGCATAGTGCTTCTTCTCTAAACATGTGAATGGAACACATGTTTAGAGAAGTTATGTGATGGAAAGAATCTACAGAGACACTAAGCAATGTTCAAAAAATTTTGCACTTCTGTGCACTGAAAGAGCACTACACTGGTAGGAGCTGATTTTTTTCCATTATACATTTTTTTTTAGGTAGAAACTTGTTTCTTTAGGTAGAAACAGACAATCTGCTTTCTACTGCAGATGCAATGCTTTCCCTGGAATAAAGCAGGTAGCAGATGTACTATTTCCTCAGTTTCAAGGGTTCTGACACAAAGTAAAATTGGTAAAAGAATTTTGCAATCTACTCATAACCAGATCAGCTACTTTTCATGTGCTGAGGTGTTGTCAGTTGCAAATACCACTGCAAAAGCACCGAGAAACATTCAGATTTGATGTCACCTGGATTTCCTAGTGCTGTGTATGGTAATATGAATATATATGCCAAAATATCTAGCCCAATCTTGTTCCACTAAATTAGTGGAAAGTTGATCACTATTCTGAAGAGGATGGAATATGGAAATTATTGCTGTTCATAGAACAGATCTCTTAATCTGTGCCTTAAGACTCAGAGGAGCAGTGGAAGAGTAAAAGCATTACTCATAGAAAAGGAACTACATTACTAGGAAGTGTGTATACAACAAATTTAACTATTCATTACTCATAGAAAAGGAACTACGCTACTAGGAAGTGTGTATACAACAAATTTAACTATAATTTTTGTTGTTATTATTATTATTTTTATTATTATTAACATGTTTGTGCCCAGAGTATTCCTGTCTTTTTTATTTTTTAATCTTTTCTTTCTTTTTCTGAGATAATTAGATCTGGACTAATAATGACTGTTGGATTAGAGTGCTAAAAGTTCAATCATATGAACAACAAATTCTTGAGTTTACGTATAAGGTGTTTCCTTTTGCCCATAACAGAATTAAGAGCATTACATTTGCCCCAGAGACAAGGCCAACTAGGCAGCATCGAGCACCTTGGTAGACAGGCTGGGTTGTGGCACTGCAAATTTATGAGGTATGGCAGCACTTTGGGGAAACCCAAAACAGGCATGAGAGTGAACGTGCCTCACCCTGAAAGCCTGAGATTTCACAGGTTTGTATACGATAATCAATTTAAAACCAGGTTCTGTCACATGTTTGAGATCCACCACTGAATTCAGTGAGGCAGGATGCAATAGTCATCGGGGTTTGTATAACATTTTCCAGGGCTTGATATCAGTGTTAAAAAGATCCAGATAAGAGCTTCTCCTCTTATTCAAGATCAAGATATAAAGAAGAAGAGTAGGATCAGCCAAAATAGTGCTCACTGTGGCCACACACTATAACTACCTGTAGTCCTTACACTAGAATCTTGGCTACAGAAACACACCTCACACCACGGTCTTCTTTCTAATACTTTTTGTGGTTTTGCTGTACTTAATTAGAAATACATTATAATCCAATTACATTATCCAATGCAAACCCCAAATGCATTAATAAATTAACCATGAAGTGAGATACAAAACTTTCTGTGGTTTACAATTTTCTGCTGAAATGACCTCATAATGCCACTAAGTTCTGAGTCTTGCCTGACTTCAGCTTTCTTTAAGAACCTGAAAATCTCAGAGGTCTGCTGAAACTCTGGTGGCCCTTGATGACTTCCATGACCAACTTCTCTCTCTCTGTCAGCAGTTCCTTTCCTTCTCTTGAGCTGGAGAAGTTAGTCAGTTGTTCTCTCTCATCCATCCCAGTGCACTCCTGTGTCAGCTGGTCAGTCTGTCTTCCCTCCTAATAGGTCATCCTGTTGTTCTCCTCCTTCACAGCGATTCTCAAGCTAGCTGGTAAATTGTGTTTTCACTTGTCACAGCTTTCTGATACAGCTTTTTTCAGGTTGTGGCTGATGACCAGAGCCTTTGGCCCTAATTTTTCTAGGATTTCTTCTAAGGCAGAGAAAATGTTAGGCTATATCCCAGGAGAAGCTCCCTGATTTCAGGGAATAAAACCAGGCTTGTGGGGCTCAGGCTTACCTAACAGTCTTTTCAACGAAATAAGTGGAGGGAGGGAAGCTGGAAGTGTCAGTGGTAAGCACTGTGTAAGTATTTAATGTTTAATGCATTTAACATATGAACAACTAGAAGATAAAAATGGTTCCTCATCAGTATAAAAACCATAATAAACAGTAACAGACAGTAAATTTCTCCCCTAGCCAAGGACAAGTGCTAACAAAATTGAAAATATATTGTAACTTGAAGAAGTCTTGTAAAATGGAGCATCAATAAACAATGTTAATTCCCCGATGAAAGTGATAGTTTAGTTTTGAGATTTCAGATGAATCCAAGTGCACTTCAGGCAACACAAATACATTTTTTTTGCTAAGATTCACTTAAAGCTTTATGAAGGACTTTATCCCAGCATACTTTAATACAACTTAGGCAGAAACACCAGCTTTCCTTTGAATTCTTTTGCTCAGATGGCTTTTCAGTTGCAGTTATTTTTAACACTTATTTGTGGCTTGCTTTCATCTTAAAACTTACACAATATCTTCCAAGAAGAACAGCAAACTAATATACTAAATATACTGGCATAAAACAACTATTGCAATGTGATGGGACATCTTCACAAATACAGATGGACTTGGCTTCATATCACACTTGCTAACACTGATACTGTTTTGCACAGTGGCACAAACAGCCTATCCACAACTAACAGAGCAGGTGTAAAATATCTCACTTGTGGACAAAGCTGTAAGCTAGGTCTTCCATTCCCATTATGAGACAGCAACTAGTACTGCCTTTAAAAAGGAGACAGAGAGAATGCAATCAAATTTACCGCACCATAGTACAGAAGATACCACAGTGCTCTTCATTTGCTGGGGATGGAGAACAGCATGCACAGTCTGTGGTATCACAGACTCTGTGGTGTGGTTAGTTTGCCGTGGACTGTGAGAAAAGAGGCTTTGCTGACTTACCTAAAGCCCTATATTTTCTCTACAAAAGTTACTAAGGAAATGGTGTCTCTACCCTGTAAATAAAACCTGTCTGAAGATCGTTCGAGTCAGATTCAGTATGTCTATAAATTGGTGTAGCATGGCTGCCAAGCTGGCTTCAGGCTGCTGGACTCTCCATGGGAAGTTTTCTCAGAAATAAAGCAGGCTCCACCAGCCAGGTGCACAGGAGTGTGAGGCCAGTCTCTGAGAAGACTGAAGATTGTGGCTGGTTGTGTCTTCTGGATTCAGTTTAATTGAGCAGTCCTGCAGATACCTGGGAAGAAAAATCAGGGAAGACTTACATTTCAGAGACGCCAGCTGCTGCACCACAAATACTACTGGAATCTGAAAGCTTGTCACAGGGCAGGCACAATTTCCACCAAGGGATTTAGGCATTTAGGCCTGAATTTATTCTACCTAATCTTAAGTGTCTACTTCTAGCACATAAATTAAGCACCTTCCCTTTCCTCTTAAACTTAGATTTTCATAGATGGCCTCTGAGGTTGTGTTCCTCATGTTCCAGGACCCAGTGACCAAGACCAAGAACCAGCACCTACAACAGATGGGAACCATGCCCCAGCATAATACTTTGCTTTGGAGAAAAACAGTTCACAGATCAGGTTCCCCAAATTAATAGATGCTTGACAGTGTTATTCATAACCTTGGCGCTTCCTCATTGAAAAATGAAGGTAATTGTATTGATTCATCTCATAAATGTGGTAAGAAGACAAATACTGTAATATCTGTGAAGCACTCCAATATTACTCTAACTGAACTAGAGACTTGATCATGAGGGAAAAGCAAACTTCTGCAGCCCAAGAAGGCTCTGGGTAATGTACATTATATAGGGCCTGGTCCTGCACACTAGTGAAGTGCAATAAAAAGAACCCCAAATAACCAGTCCCTCAGCTGGGAGGATGGCTCCTGCAAACTGAACGAAGCATCATGATGTGCGTACTCAAGAGGTTAACGTGAAGGGCAGATTACATTGATAATTTCCTTGTATAGTTCTCCCTGTGAGCAACTCAGAATATCTTAAGAATATGTTGAACTCCCAGTTACTTACATCTCAGTTGTCAAGTCTTACTTCTGTAAGGCTCTGTGAAATGCCCCAAAGCTGTGAGGAAGTATTATGACACCTGAGCAGCTGATGATGCAACTTTCATATGCCATCAGTAGAAACTGTGTTTTGCTTTTATGTATCTTCCTACAGATTCTGAAACAGAGTGTCCCTTTAGAACATCTGCATGGGTATGAGAACATAGAGGAAGAGGAGGACAGCCTTTGTAGCCTTACCTTTGTGACATGATGAGGAGCACATACAGTTTTCATGGGCGTGAGCAGGGTACAGTCTTCATAGTGCCCCAATAAATCTGTTACTGGTTCTGGGTGGGTCATCTGCAGGACTAGTCTTTAGATCTACAGCACAGGTCTATTCCTCTTCAGCAAAGGATGTAGACAGCATTATCAGGTTTACCTGCTAAAAAAACACCTCAACCCCAAAGAACAGCAAATTGAAAATATTTGGCTTGATCTTTTTCCAAAATAAAGAATGGTTTCTTGTCACTAAAAGCCCCAAAGATTTCATTCAGGTAATCTAAAACATTTGATTGGGCTATAACTCAGTTTTATCAGTGTACAGGTTAGCTGTCTAGTCTGAACTCGTTGACTAGGCTCTTTCTATCACTAAAGAGAGCCCCCTGCATATGGTAATTCATTCTAGCTAAAGTGGAGTACCTTAAGACAGAGGCAGTTACCCTCTGCAAATACTCTATCCTTTGACTATAGAGGGAGCCCTTACACTAGCTAGCCAACTACCAGCTAAGGATGGGAGACACAATTCCTACAGCCTAGAACATTCAGTTGGAAGGAGTCTGGAATGAATTACTTACTAACAGACCTTACAAAGTCCTCCTGTAGGCTCCTCCTTGTGCTCAACCTAAGTTGCCACATGCCCGTCCCTGTAAGCTTGAGGACAGTCAGCAAAATGTCTGCTGAGGGCTACTGTGGATGAGGACACTCAAGAGGAGTCTCTTGCAGAGGGCTCAGTAATACGTTTATTGAACTCCTTTTCCACACAAAACATCTACTTCATCCAATTTCACCCAATTTCACCATAAAAAGGCAGGCTGAATCACACCAGAGAAATGGGAAAGCAACTCCATCAGTAGGCATCAGTACGTGCCTTCCCTTGCACTGTCCTGCTTTGCCTGAAATTCTTAAACGTGCTTTGACGCAGGGACTGAAGTCAGCATTTCTCCTTCCACATGGGAGGCCTAGAACATGAGATAAACTGCAAGGCCATCGCTTAATCTTTGCTATGGTGTTAGTGGCATACAGCTGAGGCCCAGTCATTTCTATTTAGGTGATCTGCTTGGTAATTTTACCAATATTTTTGCTAACAGTGAACAGTCTCCAGCTCTCCCTTTCCCTCCACAGGAAAAAGAGACTTCTTCAAGAAATTAGGAAAATTATGTCAGTGCCCTGAGTGTATCCCCACATCTTGACTTCAGTATCCAGATAACATTCTAAATTTAAGGCAACAGTATTATTGTCAGAAAAAGCTAGTTCTCTCTTCCATTCAGCAGTTGATGGAGTAATAGAAGCACATCGTGGTTTGGTTCCCTTGCTTCAATTCTGTCAGTGGTAGTATTGTGACAGCTTATAGAAAGCCCCAGCTGAAGTAAGACAGCTATGTTGCAGAAACTTTTCGTTCTTTTTTGATTCTTATTTTTGGTACAACCAAGCAGTACTTCCCTGTTTATAGAATTTCAGTTGATGAGCATGGTGAAGTTTATGTACTCCTTTCTTCTTTCTAATTTTATAGATGGAGAACCTAAGCAGGTCTCCAAATTCATCAGACAAGCAATCTTCACCTGGCAATGTCTCTGACTTTGGAAGGCTTTTCTCCCAGTGCTTCCTCTGCTTCCATCTGCTAGGGAGTTCTTTGGATTAGTTAATGTTTATAAAGCTCACTAAACCCTTACAGGAAAGATGCTAAGAGTAAAATCAGAGAAAGTAAGTTTGAGAGAGCTCTCCAGAGATCATCTAGTCCTTTCTCAATCATTTCTCACAGGCCATGCTTTCTAGACTGATGAACACTTCACTCCTTTCCCCTGAAAAAGGGATTTTCAGATGGCTCTGTCCTTTCTAACAGGCCCTATCCTCTATAATATAATAGTAATTTAGCTACAATTATATTGTATATTATATATTATATCATTGTATATGATACGTTGTTGTTGTTGTTGTTGTTGTTGTTATTTTACCATTTCAGAAAGAAACCGCCCCGGATTTTCAAAGGTCAGAGAAAATGGAGCTCAGGCAGCCCGAAAACACTGTCCACTTGCCTTCATTCTAAGCACTCAGACTGGAGGCACAAAGAATTAAAACTCTTTCAAAACAATGTGTGGAAAACTGTGCTTTCTTTCTCAAAGTAGAAGTGAGTCGTAAGTCATGAGTAACTCGTTCTCCATCACAAGGATCCATCAAACCCATTACACCAAACTCAAGACTGCTGCTTACCTTACAGATTATGAAACTGGCATGTAGAACTTCCAAGGATGACTTCTTCTGTGGTCTTTCCTAGGACTGGTCTGTGTAAGAGAGAAAATGAAAACAAGAATTTATCCATTCCTGAGAGACTTCAAATTTTAGCAGTTCTAATAATATATGCATGCTTGCAGGTTTGTATCCATTTTTTTCTCCCACATTTGTTTAGAAAGTACCATCTGCATAGGCTGCTTGCCATACAACTGGGTCTTTTTCCTCTCCTGCTTGCAAGGGATTCAGTTCCAAAGTACTGCATTTGCTAAGTTTCAAAACCTTTTGTCATCGCTTACAGGTTCGCTCTACTGGTTTCAGCTGTAATTGCTTTTTGCTTGGGCAAACTGATAGAGCAAGCAAAAAGAAGGAGCTCGGTGACTCCAGTCCCTGAAGGTCCCTGAAAAAGGCATAAGGAAGCCCCAGAGTCATAAAACAGGGAGAAAAGAGGACAAGGATTACTTCTGGTACCACTAGGCAATTACACCCACCTGTAGCTCCTGGGCAATGGACTCCAAAGGAGTCCCACTCTCGAGAGCTGAGACAAACACCTTCCCCAGGCAACAGCCCCTCTTTTTCATGGGGCAGCAAAAACCAAGTGTCTTAGGCATATTTTTTGATCCTGCAAGGCAAGAATTTCTCTACCAGGCACAGTAACTCACAGATTAAACAAAACTCCTGAACTAGCAGCCTGTACATCAAGTAGGAAGAGATGTTCTGAGTGGTAAAAACCATAACTTTTCAAATTCAAACAGCAACTCAGAGGGAGATGGTATAGAAAGAAAATGTGGGTTGTGTCTCCCTGTTACCACTGTCTCCCTGTAGGGAAGGCCCTTTCTGCTTGGGCTTGAAGGTTTTCAGTGGTTTACAGTGGTTTACAGTCTATCTTTACAGCAAAATCTACACAGCCCCTTCCAGATCAACAGGAAATATGTTCTTTCAACCATCACAGAGACCCCTCTTCCTAAAGCCTTGCTTAGGCGCTCCTTCTGAAACAGCTCTGTGAGTCTCTTTTATACTCTCTGGAACACATGTGGTCAGGTTATGTATCACTGGTTTTATTGAAACTCCACATAGAGTTTCTAGGAAATGCCAAAATCCAGCTATCTTGTAGCACAAACCAGTCTTACAGCTTTTCAGGAATGCTGCAGGAAACCACCCAGCAGTCTTAGAGAAAATGGTCAACAGCTGCTGCCAAAAAACTGCAAATGTGAAAAATGTAGCCTTGCTATAAAATTGTAAAAATACTCCTCAGGGAGCAGATAAGTGGCCATATTATTCAACAGTCCTGGCTTATAATGATCACTTACATAGGCATCAATTATCACTCAAACAGCTGGAGGCTGTGGCAGCTGCAGTGCCAATGGCATTGGTGTAGTGAATGTTTTAAAAAAATAAATTCATGACATCAGCCTGTACACTCAATTATATTTCCTGCCTTTGAAGGAAAAACATATTTACCACTTTCTGTTATTTTAATCTCTTTCTTTCTATTGCTTTCCATCCTGCAATGTCACCACACCAAAAAGGGAATGAGCTGCAGGTTCCATCCTGCTTCATACAACAACCTTGTAGAAGTTTAAGATCATTACAAATGGCTTTGCAAAAATTACAGTAGATGTTCACGGAGGGCGTCTACACCACACAGTCATGCAGTCTACACCACAGAGTGCAGTGTGGTGTAGACTGCATGAGCTGGTCATGTAACTGGAAGGAAGGTAGCTCTACCAGCACAGTGCCCTGCCTGACCTAATTAGCTCTGAAACCTCTGGACCTTGACTTGTGTCTCTTCACCATGCTTACCTATGGCAAGTGTGATGTTGTCTGACATGACACTGCTTTGCATAGTATAAACATATCCTACTTTTGTTTACAGGTTCTTTTTCACTAGCAATGATGAAAGGGAGAAACATGTAGAAATTATGTAGAAGTCAGTCAGTGATAATGAGCATGAAGAATACCTTGGTGGGGTTGTTTCAACAGTCATTTTGGACACCTGAATTTAATTTTAAAAGCACACATTCTATGCCACATATTTCACACCAGTTTCTGTTGAGCTGCAGAAGAGTCTAGAGCAGATAGAAATCTTTACTGTCCTGACAACAGGATTTTATTGAATTTAACCACCCAGTCTTAACCCTGTAGAGATGCAGTAGTTCAGATACTGACTGCTCCAGTTCCAGCTGGAGCAGAACAAGTAGATGTCCAGACAGTCTTCATCCTTCAGTTCTGAACTCCGCCTGGAAACAGTGTTTTCAGAAAAGAAGAACCATACCCTTGATTCTTGTAATAATGTTTTGCAATAGATCACACAGGAAGTCCTGTTTCCTATTTTCAGATATAGGGTTTAAATATTAGTTTGTTCACAAAGAAGAACAAGACACGGTCAGACAAATCAAGCTTGATAAATCAGTGAGTAGCTAATTTTTTCCCTTTTTTTACATGTAAATGTACATATATAGAGAGAGATTAACTCAATGGGGAAGTATATTTGCCTAATGACAGTGGCAGTAGAGCTACCATTCAAACAAAGACACTATATTTAAGAACAGTCAGGTCTTGTAATTAGCTCACAACTCAGGATATGGCTAAATGTGAGAGAATTGAACTGGAAAAATGGTGTAGGAAATTATAATCTTTTTTGTACTAGAAGCTTACTGGGTCTTGGTTTCGAAGCTGTTCCAGGAGGTCAGTATGTTGAAAATGTATTCTGCTAAGGATATAAACTGATCAGGCATGAAATCGTTCACACTTAATCTAACCTCTTCAAATCTAAGCCACATCTTGCTCTATCAGATGCAAATAGCAGATGTTCTTCATCACTATTCTATCACATGGTTTCTTTGTATTATTCAAGCATTTAATCTGTTAAAGGTGTTTCATTATCATGTTATGAAAGGATATGTTCTTTGGAATTGGTTCATATTTTAATGCGATGTCTCTGAGGCACAACATTAGAAAGCCTGTACTCCATATCTCAACTAGAGATATCATTTTTTGGCCAGTCATGACCTGGCTTGCAATTTTTGTTAATGAGGTTTTACATGAATAAAATTCATCAGTACTACACTGGAATTGTACTATTCCCAAACACAAGGAGAGGTGAGCTTCTCTGCTTGGATAAATGAGACTTGCCACTTGGGTATTAGCAAAAAAGCTACAATAGCCTAAGAATTTTCTTTCTTTCTTTCTTTCTTTTGTAATATATCAAATATGTAGCTATAACAACATTTGCTTTCATGATAGAATTGCACTGTCATTTGCCAGGAACAGTTGACAGTGTCAGTGTCAGAGCAGTGACCTCGAACTTCTCTGTGTGGAGACCCTTATAGCAATAACATGACAGGGGCATGATCCTATGACATATATTGGCAATTTCCACACCCGACTATTATCCTTTTTTTTTATGCTCAAGTTTATTCCCAGAATGGTTGTGACTACAATTGTTGTTAGAATTACTCTGAATTCAAAGTTTTATCTGAAGCATTTTAAGCAGAGACACTGAAAACTGAACGGAGATACTAGCACAGAACTTAGCCTACACAAGAGAAGAGCCCTCTTATACATATAGTCATGATTTGGAAGAAGACATTTAAGAGCTGTCTCAATTTTCTCTTTCTCAGAAGTGCTTATTTTTAGGTAAGAACACCTCCTAATTCTTTTGTATTGTGACCACATAGACTGACTCTATTTAACTGCAGAATAGCTCAGAATTTTTGCAAGACTGTCTTTCTAGGTTTGGTGGGGAATGGAAACAATTGGATACTGAGGGTACACAGAGAATTAAGACTTTTTTTCTGGCCCAGAATATATCTTTCCTTGAAAGTTCTGCAGGGATGAAAAAACTCATCAGTTAGGAGGCAAGCAATTCTGAAGTTCAGGTGTTATAAAAGAGGAAGAGGTTTCCGAAGTGAGGTTTAATTTTGGAAGGGACTGTCTTTCCCCAGTCACATCCTGGAAAGAAATCCTGTGGTCACTACCACATGAAAAGATATGGTTGAGGGAAACTATCAGCTCAGAGTCTTACATACAGCATTTAGTTTACACTTCCATCTTTTCCTTCAGCTTTCTTGGTAACTCAAGAAAAGTATGTACTCTTATGCTTGCTCCTCAATATGTCTTTCATGTCTGTGCACAGTCTTCTCTGTAGTTTTGCCTGTCCACAGACTCCTGGAAAGTCAAGGCAAAGTTAAAGAGATAGAGCTGTTAGCAGGAAACTTCGGGCACCTCTCTTGCAACACCTGCTATCAGGATAGGCGGTATTATTCTTCATTTAAGTTTCAGTTTTACTCTGTGCTACATTGTACTTCACTTTATAAAGTGCCCTAGATGCTGCTGACACATACTTCTAAGATGACTACTACTCCTTAAGCAATTGCTTTTTCTGTATGATAAACACTGCCATTTGTGAAAAGGAGGAGAGTGAGGGCAGAGGGAGTAGCACTGTGTTACCTGTTCATACATTTCAAAAGAGAAACCTTGTCTTACACCATAAAAAGGGAAAGGGAACTTTGGGGGTTATTCAGTTTTGAGGTAAGTGGCTCCATTAATGCTCAGATGCTCTTCTAACTTGTAGTTCTCAAATATTCTGATTTCCGTGAGAAAACTTTGTCCAAATCCCCTTCAGGGCACAGCAGACTCATTGAGCTGTGACAACTGTCATGGCTGAATAAGTCAGTGTAGCAACTCAGGAGCCTCTTTGCTTGAATTACTCTAACATGGAAATGTCTGATAGTCATAGCACCACCTAGACACTTCTGTAGCTAAAGGTGATGCACTATAGATAACATCCAATAGTCGAGAGCTAGCAAGGCTTCTCTCAAAGCAGCCGAAATACAGAAATCTTGAAAGATGTGCTTCAGAGCTACAACCTCACTGCAAGAATCTCTGATGTTGCCACGAGTGCATCTTTGTAAAAACGTAAAGAAATGAAATTACATTTAGGCTCACAACATTACAATTATTAAGAAAATAAAATTTTCTCCCATCCAAGATGTAACCCCATTTTCTCGGCAAGAACTCTTTCCCGGGTGCAGGTATTTGGCCCAGGGCTTGGTCATACTTCACTGTACCCAGCTTCTTGAGACTCAAAACATAACCAGTCCTCTGAGGGGAAATGAGAGTAGCCTTTTATTGGACTGCCCATATATTTAGATGCCTTTAGATGATAAGCACACAGGATAAAATAGAAGGGAAGGAGTCACCAAATAGAAAGTTCCTCTCTTATATTTCTACCTTAGGTTGACTGCTTTTGCAGAAATTGCCCAGAATTTCTGTTAGCAACCAAAACTACCCTGTGCAAGCAGAAACTGTGGGTGTGTGGGCAGGAGAGTGGGCACTCATGGCTGCATTGCAGTCCGTAAAGTAAACAAGAAAGTCCAGTAAATGAAAATGTGTGACTTATTAAGACTTCCTGAATATTCATTTGTAATTTTGGAAGGAAAATAAGAGGGAAATAAGCTAAATAATCACAGGTTCCCAAACCAGAATCTCACAGAAGATCCTGTTAATACTTACAGCACAAGAGCAGAGATAAACCTGGAGATCTCTTTGTTAACACACCCATTTCTGAAGGTTCATGCCTAGATAATTTTAGAGCCAAAACCAGACTTCTTGTCAAGGGCTAAGGCTTCTGCAGAATATGTTCCTTTCTGCATGAAAAAGGCAAATTAGAAAAATGGTTAAAGATAAATAAATAAAAAAAAAAATCAAATGCAAACAGTAGAATTTGTTAGCCAGATCAGTTTTCCAGAGCACTTCGTGATTAACATTGTTTGTGTGAAAGGATAATGAATTCTTTAGAAAGCTTTTCAGAAAATATTTTTAATATTGCGTACTTGTTGTGAAGAGGAGGATCTGACTTCTATCCCATGTAAATGCTCAAAGATTTCCCATCAGGTCATAGACAATAAAGAGAATAACCATGCTGACTTTCTAGGCAGCATCAGTGTGAATTGTACAGGGCAGGAGCTCAGTTTTGATAGTGGGAAGATGTACTGGGTCCAGCTGGGAGGGACTTAATTTTTTTCACAGCAGCTTTTATGGTGCTGTCTTTGAGATTTGTGACCACAGCTGGGACAGGTGACCCAAACTGCCCAATAGGATATCCTGTGACATATAGCATCATGTTCAGCAATAAAACAGGGGGGAGAGAGTTTTTCCAAAGTAGGCATTGCTCAGAGACTGGCTTGCCATCTGTCTGTTTGGTGGGAGATGGCAAGCATTTGTCCTTTTATCCTCTCCTGTGTTTTTTTCTATTTTCTTCACTTGTTCAACTGTCTTTATTTCAACTCACAAGTTTTCTTGCTTTTGCCCTTCTGATTCTCTCCCCCATGTTGCTGTGGGGGCAGTGAATGAGTGACTAGATGGGGCTTAGATGTCAGCTAGAGTCAATCCATCACAGGAGACAAGGCTTGGGCAGCAAAGGAGAAAAATTTGTAGGGAATCAGTTACCTTTAGTTCTCTTACACCCACAATTATTTTCTGTTTTTTTTTTTTTTAAATCTCAAAATAAGTTCCAAACTAGATTAAAAGAAAATATTAATTTATTGGTATACAAATACAAAGATTCAACAAAGCTAAGTGGTCCAAAGGGAGGTTTACATTGGATGTTAGGAAAAATTTCTTCATGGAAGGGGTTATCAAGCACTGGAACAGGCTGCTCAAGGAAGTGGTTGAGTCACCATCCCTCAGATATTTAAAAGATGTGTAGACATGGCGCTTAGGGACATGGTTTAGTGGTGGATGTGGTAGTGTCAGGATTACAGCTGGACTCAATGACCTTAAGGGTCTTTTCCAACCTAAATGATTCTATGCTTCTAAAATTCTACGATTCTACATGTATATGAATGTATATATATGTGTGTACATATATGTATG
Source organism: Strix aluco (assembly GCF_031877795.1). Taxonomy (NCBI): domain Eukaryota; kingdom Metazoa; phylum Chordata; class Aves; order Strigiformes; family Strigidae; genus Strix; species Strix aluco. The sequence continues at coordinate 151,957,000 of NC_133931.1, read as the reverse complement.
CATACTTGTGCATATACACACGGAGAAAAATTTTTAACACATAAAATTTGTTCAAGAAGATTATTTACATTATATATATATTCACTGAGATAAAGATCCAGATTAAAACTAGGTCTTCCGGATCCTAAATGATTCTCAAACAGCTGAGTAAATTGACACAAGCTTAAGACACTTTAGAAATTTCACACACTACAGCTCTGAATGGCCCACCATGTAATTAAATTGAGTTTCAATGAAAAGCAGACTGGGGGCCTGCCCCTGTGTCACTCCAGCCACGGGCTGAATTTCTTCAGTTACATCTCATCTTGCAGAACTCAAGTGCAGAGAGAATGAAGTGGTGGTTTTGAGAATGTGATCTCTGCAAAAGACGCCTGCAATCACACAGGGTAGACCTCGCCATTGAAGAAAGTAAGTGCATGGTGGGGCTGTACGCAGGACCTGCACTACATGAGCGGTCAGGGATCACAGCACAAGTTGGGGCAGATGCACTACCTGAAGCCTTCTGTGTCGGGAGCAGTCTGTGGCCTCTGTCAAGAGAACAGGCGTTAAATTGCCAGGGAAATGCAGATTTGAAAACCATCAACTTGCTATGAACAGCCACCAATCTGCCATGAAATGCCTGATAAAAGCAGTCCTGCTGACACAGGAAGGAAGAGCAGCCCTTTCACCAGGCACCAAAGAGCTCTATTTGAGTGGCTACCAAACACATTGATTTCACTTCCCCACTAAGTGACCAGGAAGCATATTTGGTCCCCCTGACACCTGTCTTCACAAAAGCCTTTTCCTGGCTTCACACAGGACACGAAGGAATACTTCCATTCTCTCCGGGGGTCTGTGAGAAGACAGTTCTCCTCAACTTTTCAGAGACCAGATTACACAAAGCTTCACTTCTGCATCTGGCTCGCAGTCCTACCTGGGACTGGGGAACAGGGAAGGGTTGGGTGACAGGAAGGGCTGATAGCAAAGTCACAAGCCTTTACCTGCTCCCACTATAGAGAAACCCCTTGCCTGAGGGCTTTCACAGCTCTGCTGCACACTTACCTCCCAGGCTGTGACACCTTCTTACCTTCTTGCAAGGGAAGCCCACTCCCTCTGACAGTTCCCAGACCAAAACTGGAGTTTTGGCAACTCTTGCGCTTCCTCAATTACTGTGTCACCTCACTGGAAATGCTGGCTAGAAAAGGATGAGGGACGATGTCAAACAACCGCTGCACATGTGGAACTGTTAGTGCACACTCATAGCGATGGCCGTATCTGCCTTTCACCTTTGTGCCCCCTCCAAGACACTGAGCCAGTCTAGACTTTGGAGGTCCTGAATCACGGCTGCTAAAGCAGCTACTGAAACAAGGAATCACAACTTCTTTCATCCCCGAGCACTCGGGAGGTCTTTCAATTGACAGGAGGATGCCACAACAGATACAGGTGCTATAGGCCACACTGACAGCAACTGTCATCTTTTATGCCATTTGCCAAGGTGTTTGCCCATCTGTTCTTTCTACAGGATTGTGCACTGTTTTCATTCCAGAGCTATCTAGAAGCAGCACGCTTCCCTGGCCTACGCCTGACCCAGCCTCTGGAAAGGACACAGCATTTGCCATTTTGACCCAGACCAACGCTGACGATTTCCTGCTCTGCAACACCCAGGGCAGCAGGTCCACCAGGTGGGTATGTTCAGTACAGCACAGCCTAGGTCATCCCTACGCCTCCAGTGGCCGGATTCCCATAGGCGTTAAGGCTCCCAGGAAGTCATGAACAACCCGAACAAGTGGCAGTCAATTTGTTTCATCCATGTCACAGCACCTTTGCAGGCACCGGTTTACACCTTGCCAGTGCCTGGTGCTCCTTGGGTGAGGGCTACAGTACAGGCTGGCACGATGAGAAGGTGGCCAGGTCCCAAGGAGAGGCATGGCTACGCTCTGCGTGCCAGCCGCTGTGCCCCCCCGTTGCTGCCTTGCTGGGTCTCTCCACCCCTTTGGAAAGCCACTGCTGAGCACAACAGCCCCAAACTACCCACTGCTCAGAGTAATTCATCATTCCTTGGCTTCTGGTTGGGTCAGGCAGATGACAGGCTCTGCTGAGGAGGAAAAATGCACCAGACAGCATACACGTAGGAAACGACGCGCAGCACGCTTCCAATGTGCAGCAATGTGACTTCACAGGTATACAGATGGGCTTCCTGGGAGCTCTGCAATTTCATTCTCTTCCACACCTTGACGTAGTAATGCTTAGGTGCTCAACAGCAAAAAGCGTTCCAGATGAGGACATCAGTATGTTTCATTCCCCTCACTGCCAAGCCTGGGGTTTCCTCTAGTTTACCATCCTTTTCTTCCTTTCCAGACCAAGACACCATGGAAAACAATACCACGGACATAGACGACTGGTCACTGACAACAGAATTTGACTACGGTGATTCAGCGCCGTGCATGGGAACTGAGGAAAAGCACTTTGCAGCAAAACTTTTGCCACCGCTTTATTCTTTGGTGGTGATATTTGGCCTCACAGGCAACATGCTTGTTGTCCTTATCCTGGTCAAATACAAGAGACTGAAGAGTATGACTGACATCTACCTGCTCAATTTGGCAATTTCTGATTTGCTGTTTGTATTTTCTCTCCCTTTTTGGGCTTATTACGCTGTTCACGACTGGATTTTTGGGGAGGCGCTGTGTAGAATTCTCTCAGGCGTCTACCTCCTTGGCTTCTATAGCGGCATCTTTTTCATAATCCTGTTGACCCTAGACAGGTATCTGGCCATAGTGCATGCAGTGTTTGCTTTAAAAGCTAGGACAGTTACCTACGGCATCCTCGCCAGCGTTGCCACTTGGGTTGTTGCTATTTTGATTTCTGTTCCTGGGATAGTATTTCACAAAACTCAAAAGGAAAATTCACGTTATACTTGCAGTGCTCATTATCCAAACGATGCCACAATAAAATGGAAGTACTCCTATACTTTAAAGATGAACATTCTGGGACTTATTGTTCCAATGCTCATTATGATTTTCAGTTACTCACAAATTCTAATAACATTATTGAGATGTAGGAATGAGAAAAAACAGAAGGCAGTCAGACTTATTTTCGTGATCATGATTTTTTACTTCATCTTCTGGACACCATTCCATATTTCTTCTTTTCTGTATACATTTCAAACTTCACTTTTCATCCCAAATTGTGAAATCAAAGGTCATCTGGAGAAAGCAATTCAAGTGACAGAAACAATATCAATGATCCACTGTTGTATCAATCCTGTGATCTATGCATTTGTTGGAGAAAAATTTAGGAAGTATCTTCACAGCTTTTTCCGAAAGCATGTTGCAGCCCACCTCTGCAAAAAATGTCCAACTCTTTATCGTGAAAAATTAGAAAGAGTTAGTTCCACATTCACACCATCCACTGCAGAGCATGACATCTCTACTGGACTGTAAAAATACATTTAAAAATTAATTAGAAAATGTTGCATCGCTTGCTTTGCCTTAAGGACTGCCTGACATTATTTAAGATCTTTGTCAACCACTACTGAAAACTGTATGACCCTCAATTCTTGTGGTTAAGTGTTCCCTGAGGTTACAGCATTTTCCATTCTTAGAATAAGAGAATCAGTGAGTTCTCTAAGAAATATTAACACCATAGCTGGATCACATCAAGATTTGAATGGGGCCCAGAATAGTATGATTCTGTTTCTTCACCCAAATTCTATCCAATGAACAAATGCTAGTGAGATTTACCTGGGGGGAATACAATATTGAAGAGACTAAGAAGTAATAAATATATCATCGCACAAGAGCCATTTACTGTTATGTGAACATTGTAAGATAAACACTGGGAGGAAGCTTTGAGGATTGATGTACCTGTTTACTATTCAATGTTAATGGAATACTTTTTGGAAGTGACTGTATTCCTACTGCAACATGGTCAGGCATTTGATGGGGGGGGGGGGCTTTAATTTTCTTCAATTTCCCCCCCTACCCCTTATTTTCCCTACATGAATAAAAGATGTTTTCATAAAAAGGAATTTGAGGATGAATATGAGATATATCAAGATAATATCTCTCCTCTGATGGGAGAGTTGACTGACCTTTATCTTACTGGGGCCATTTAACCCAAGGATTTATCTGTTAGCTAATAGTGTGGTCATTTTTAAACATAAGCCTTTTCACTATAGGCTAAGTTATAGTATTTTGATTTTAATTCTTTCATTTTATGCCTGCCATATAACCATTCAATTGCTAACATTTTCCAAAGTGGGCTTTTAATTGGCAACATTGTCATTTTTGTGGGTGCAATTTTGCAAGTAACTGCTCACACCAAGTCTACTGACTGCACAACTAGACAACAAGGCACCCCTAAAAAACATGAACTTGTTTCTGACAAATAATATCCCTCCAAGAAAAAGACAACTTAACCAATAAAAGCCCATCAGCAAAGATCTGCAAGGCCAGAATGAAAATTACCTTGGTATTTGCTATGCAAGATTCCATATGAAAAAAATATTAGGACCCTCTGAAGTATTTTGGAGACCATGAGCACAGTATTGAGTGGAGGCCTCCCTAGCTCTGGACAGGTAAATCATGTGTGTAGAGGAAGACTTTACATGGCAGATGCAGTGTGTCAGGCTAGGCTCCTGCATGAGAAAAACGTGGTCTTCACATACACAGTAAGTTTGATGTTTGGGATGCAGTTCTAGGCAGACAGTAGCCTTGGAACTGCAAAAGCAGTCAACTGCAGAGGAGACATACCTGCTCTGCCTTCCCAGGAGAAAAGTGCCCATAGCCAACTGGTGCCTTAATTAGAACTGTATGTTAATTGAAGACTCAAGACCATTAGTCCACTGGTATCCTATAGCCGTACATTTATGTCATTATTAGGAGTCTTCCTGTAAAAGACAGTGGTATTCTAGGACATGAAGTTAGCAAAGAAGAGGAGGGAGGGGTATAGTATAGAACTTCTTGCTTCAAACTGTAAGTAAGTGCAGGTGAGCACTCCTTATGCACATGAACTGTCCTTTTTTCCCCATTTACTTCAAAGGGCATGGCTCATGCATGTAAGGCCTTGCTCATGGAAATCTGAAGGGGCAGGTTCAACAAACCTCCAGGCAATGGAAGGACACAAGAGGGGATTCCACACTACTTAACATTAGATTCAGATGCCCAAATTAACAGCAGATCTCTTCAAGGTCCCCCAGTGGTCAGTAGAGAAAAAGTGGTGTCTGAGTCAGAAGCAGACATATGATTTAAATGGCCTCTGGGAAAGATTGCCTGTCTGCCTGTAGAAGGAATGTGGAAATGTCAGCCTCTTAATTTAGGTATCAGATACCTTCATGTGAGTGGTGCAAATACTCTTCCCCCTCTAGCCTCATAACAACAAGGCACTGCTTCTATTAGTTGTTAGCTTTTACCTTATCAGCTATTATAATGTGAGGTTAATAGCCACAGATAGACTAAATAAAATCCAAAAACTATCCTCACAGTAAACCTACTTGCTTGGAAAAAATATTTTTCCTTTCTTTTGTACATTTTTACTGCACTAAAGTGAAAGCACCTTTGTAATATTAAAGCATAGATTAGTTCAGTGTGATACAAATCCTGCTGTAACTGTAATATCTTTACTGCTGTGTTTTATTTTAAATTCTTGTCTTGATGGAATTACATTTCTTCCTGTTTTCATGTTAATGAAGTGAAATTAATAAAATCTGTGCCTGAAAAAAATATATACCCTGTAGCCCATGTTCTTCTCCTTAAGCAAAAGGCATCAGCTCTGCTCTCAGAATGAAGGTGCCAAAAAGATGCAACCATGGACTTAAACACTCATGATACCACACTCCAGTGAAAGAAACAAAACCGACCAAGCAGAGAACTATCTGCCCAGTCCAGAAGCTACTGTAGCTTGCACCACTTTTATCCACCCACAAGCTTGAGAAAAGTGCGTTATAATAGCTTTGGGAAAAGTCTGGGGCCACAGATTTTAGATGGGTGAAATCTGGAGAAACAGGGCTGTTTATGTTATAAATAGGGGAAGGGGAGGAATAAAGGAAGGCAATAAAAGATGGCACTCTATCGATATTGGGAAGAAGATAGGATTCTCCATAGACTTTCTGCAGCTAATTTCAGATCTCCTTGCACTGTACAAAGTGACCCCAGCCAAGTGGTGCACGTGATCTCCCAAGTTTTATGTGTAAAGAACTTTAAGTTGTTCAAAGTTCAATATGGAAATATGCTTCTGCTTCACCATGCCGTTCTCCCTGTTACACTGTCCCAATTCCTTTTTTCAGCCTATGATCCACACCTCCTCCTCTCCCCTGCACACTCTTTTCATCTGTCCACCATGGGATAAGCTATATTCTATACCCACTACCTTTATTTTCTGATTTTCATTTTCTGTTTTGTGCTGGCAGGAACACAAGCAAACTAAACATCAAGATTAGCTTCCTGTTACATTATGTTCCAAGGCAGGATAATCCTTGGTCCTTCACTGTAGCTTTGCACTGAGACAAGCAAGGCTCTAGATAGTTTTGTGACAGATTTTGCATTTTAATCAGTCAGATATGGCTGCAGCATGGTGTAGCAACAGGCCAGTTAGCTCCAAATTAGGCTAGCAGGACTTCAGGAAGTCTGGTCACAGTGGGGTGGAGCTAACCGTGAGGAAGGTTTAACAAGATCTCCAGACCCTATGAAAAAGAACACAAATCACCTTAGCAGAGAAGGGGAGGAAATTTTACATACGGAGACAAATATTCCATAACTCAAGTTTTGCAGGGAAAAGAATTGAGATGAAGAGACAGTGTGTATGTAGAACTAGAGAATCAGGCAGATACATAGAAACTGTGTGATGAACTAGTTATGTTAAGAAAATGGCAAGGCACACCAGGATTCTAATTAGAGCAGAGAAGAAACTAGCCCAAGGAAGAACCACTGCAGTGCTTGGGAGGCATCTGAGCTGCTCTGGTGAGATATTGAGGAAACGAAAGCAAACATTTGAGAGAGTGTGCAAGTAGCACCAGAATACCAAAAAGATTCAAGACAGGACCTCTGTGAACACTACAAGTAAATCATTGCTTTACAACAAATGTTGAACAGTGAAACAGTTAAGTGAAAATTGTTACAAGTCCAAAACTTTCAGCACTGAACTTCTGAAGAGATAATGCGTTGACTGGGCTTTCGAAAAGAAGGCCCATGTGCCATGGACAAATACCTATGCACAGCCCTGAAACCAATCAAACCGTTTAGTTTATGCACAGAACAGAACAAAGCCTGACCTTCCTGTTAGGAGATGCTACCGCCACATGTTCAGAAGCATGTGGGGAGGAATTTCCCACACAGCAAAAGATAACTCCGTCAACTGTCAGGCAGACTTCCTAAGGGGCAAAAGGAAATGTAGCAAAAGTGCATATATGGTATTGGTGAGTGCTGAGCAGCACTCAGAACCAACCACCAGATTTATAACCACTGACATTGGTTCATCTGTGGTAAGTATATAATGGACAAACGTAGAAATAGTGAAACTTCTGGTAAGCAGTGCATGGGGATGTTCCTGTCATAAGACCTTCTTGTTTGTTAACCCAACTGAAACCTTATGTGTACATAGTTTAGGTAAGATAAAGGTAAATGGAGTATAAAGGAAAAGGAATAGATGAAAAAGTAGTGGCAAAAAATGAGAGAATGACTTTATTAGCTTTAACAGAGGCTAATAAAGTTATAGCCAGAGTAACGGGAAGATCAGAGATAAATACTTTAAGCAGCACATTAAAATATTTAGGCAAGTAAGAGAGACTTCCAGTTATGAACCTCCAAAATAAATATCACTCCTTCCAGTGAAAACTACAAAAGGGATAAATACAAAGAAAATAAGGACAAATTTACATGGTGTCTTGTTCCAGTTAACAAAAGACAAAGAAATGAAGTGCCAGGCAAATGACATGACGCTGGCCTGGTTAAACAGCACAACAGGCAGATACTCATTTTGAAGCATAATTTTGCTACTGTTTTCAACCACTGATGTCTATTGGCCTTCTCCAATGGTGTCTAGTGGCTACTGTGGTTACTGTGGCCTTAGAAGCATTACACCTTAGTATAGTAACAAAAAAAATTAAACTAGCAGAAGAAACAAAACCAAACCAGAAAATTCAGGCACATTTAGAATATCAGTAGCAATTGGGCCAAAACAAAGAAAGATGCTGTCTAGAAATAAGGGATAAAGGCTTTGTACCTATATTTTGGCAACACTTGCCTATTAGGAGCTGTACTTCATTCAGAAAATGGAATGGTAGGGAAAAGAAATGTTGTATAAGTTTGTATAACTACCAAGAAGTTTTGTAATTCCTGTGACAGTGAGAGCAATCTCGGTTTGAGTGTTTTAAGTCTGAAATGACTGATCCTGGGAAGGTGGGGTGACAGCACTGAACTGGAGGAGGGCAGCATTATCAGATACACAGGCTATTTTATAAAACTGCACAAACCGTCAAGTGACAATCAGCTTTGCAGAACTGTCTACAAGGTTGTGCCAGTAGGATGATAACTGTACGACACTAAAAACACAACCTAACCTGATACCAGGCTTTTTGAATGGAATGGAAACAAAATGGATGGAAGTGAAGGAGCCACTTGGACATAACTTGCAGGGACGCTATCATGAGGTATGGACAATTACAAACTACATCTAATCTTTGGCACCCAAAAGTACTTTCTGGTTCCTGGGTCCTGGCACATACCTTGTCATTGTACAGACTCTGTCCACCCTTTCTGTGACCTAGTTTTCACTGGAAAGAAATTTGGTGTGTGATTTTCCCAGTCTGCCTGATCAAAGATCCAGGATTTACATGTACACTGAGGAGTATTTCCAATTCACAGTTGAGATAGTCCCAAACAACACCTCTAGACTAGAATTAACATACTATAAATGTACCTGAAAACAGCAAAGTGTGAGAATTAAAGGCCTATGTAAAAATGAGATTCTGAGAGCTGAAAATTTGTGAAATGCATAGCTATGGCCCAAAAGTAAAAACTATTGTACTAAGATAACCCCCTATATATAAAACAGGGCCAGCATACATCAGAGGCCTGGATAAAAATTGCAGAAGGAAGCAATGCTCTCTTCCTCCTTACTGCATGAGGAAACACAGTTAGTTCAGTAAGAGCCGCTTGGGGAAAGTCAAAATAAAAATAATACCATGACAATGGAATTAATATGTGCTGCAATGGATAACTATGTACGTGCAAGATTTACAGGAGAGAAACAAACAGAAACCAGAAGAATAGCAGGGGGAAAAAGCCCTTGATTTTGCTGCCAGTAAACAACCATGTAAAGCAGTAGTGTTAATCTGGATTAGAAATACTTGTGTCTTCCAGAGCTTGTTTTTTGTAACCCAGCTTCCTCGAACCTGTGAAATGTGTAAAATATTTTGTTGTTTGTTTTCTTACTAGTCTCCATAACAGAAGTCTTAGGGTGTGGTACATAATGTTTTTTCCCCCATTTTCCTCAAAAAAATATACCTCACAGATATAAGATTGGGTGTGATTGTATGGTGGCAGCAAAAGATTAGTCACAAGAACTTGAGAGGCTGAAAGAAAAAGCTGGTAAGAAAAAAAAACATAAGAAACACAGTAGTTTTAGGTGGATCTCTTTATTCAGCCTCTTCAAAACAAAGACATTTAACTATTACTGATGAAATAAAGTATATGCTAACACTAACCTGATTTGGACATGGATTTTGTGAATATAACAAGTAACAAAATGACATATAATTGGGGGAACCAATGGAAAAAGAAATACATCCAGTCCTGTTCACATACCTTCATTAGAACTCTTCTCCAGATGAAAAGGATGATCTGTTTTGCCGTAGTTATAGACTTTGATGAGTGTTGTGCACTATCATATTGTGTATCTCTAAGAAAGGTATCTGCCATTCTGTTCAAGGCCTTTTTTATTTCAATCTTTCTTCTTCAGGTGGTGCAATTTTGTAACAAATCGAATGGAAATCGTTAGTCGTGTTTTCAAATTTCGGTACCAATAATTCTGCTTGATGACATTTGTATGTCACACTGCTATGTAAGCATCTGGTATGTGTCCTGGTAGACATTTCAGTACTGGTGTAGACTTCACATAAATGATGACACCTCCCTGAGGGAGTGCCATATCACTTAGATACTAGATACTTCAGTGTGATGGCCTGATTACTGTGAAGATGAATCATACAACCAGTCACTAGATAGAAGACATTGACGAATGCAGTTTGACTTGACAGTGTACGTTGCTGCATACTTGCTGACTTGAGCCCCACAGGTAGGGAACAAAACCCACTACCATTCCAGGAATGTCTTTAGGGAGGGAATGAGTGTCACACCACTAAACATAACTCCCACTCATCTCTGACAGTAAAAACATAATAAGTAAAATTCCAAGCTATATCAACCCCACTGTATTATTCATTTTATTATTGAACAATAGCTTCAATTTCTTGGTAAAAATATGAGATTCACCTGTAGGTAAAGATTCTCAAAATCTGCTGTAACTCACAGGAAACAGCAGTGCACATTTTCAAAGAAGTGCTGGGCAAGAGATAGAGAAGAGCTGAAAAAATCTGACTTGTAACAATGGATGTGCTGCTTGCATTGTCCATACCTCAGTGTTGACACACACACTGGATGGAGGCAATCTGAAGGCAGCAGGGAGGAGGAGGTGACACAACAGTAAAACAGCCAGTCCCATGCTGGTGTGATGGAGCTTCAGACTGGGTGGGAGGTTGAGTCCTGCAGGGACCCATTGAGAGCAACTGAGGGGAGTAGGGGAGCGGAGAGGGAGACAAAAGAAAGATCTTGTCCTAACAGCACTGATGAACAACACACCACCAGCAAACAACACAACACCCAGTGCCCAGCAAACAGCACAAGGGGCCGGGACTCGCCTGCAGCCACATGCAAGACCTGATCAAATCTGAGTTTCCAGCAGCTCTGCTCATCTGCAGCAGGTCTAGAGCTAACTGAACATATAATGTAGGTGCTGATAATAAAGCCACAGTCCAGGTGCCTTCTGCCAGGGTGTGTCCCTGTATTTGGACTGCCAAGTGTCACAGCTATTCAAGCTCTGTGTGGGGAGTCTCTCATCCAGCTGTAAGACCCAGCTGGTGAGCAGACCAAAACCATTCCCTTTAGTCAGCTGCTGTAACCGTGAGTGGCAGAGGCCCTCTGTTGGCATGCAACACCCTCTGCGATCTTACGGTGCTAATCAGTAAATTAAATACCCAGCTACGCTTGCTGATCAGGCTGAGCTATGAGAATGAAAAACTGTAAGCAACAAGATCAAACAGATCAATAAAGCCAATGAATCTGTGGGAACAAGGGGCTATCTCTGAAGACCAGCCTATCACAGGTCTTACTTTTAGGTTGTTGTTAGTTCAAATGTTTGAGACCAGATTTGTGGAGGATATTTCAGAATCTAAAGCTTGATGAAAAACAAGCAAGTCCAACAACAGGTTTGAGACTGTTTCCCCTGTTCACATAGCGTCAGATTATGAAAGGTTTTAGAGTCTCCAGTAGATTCAGTAACATGTAACAAACAGTGAACAATGAAGCAGGCTTCATAAAGAAATCCTTAAAATGTCTGTTAATTTCACCATGTAGACTGCCTAGGAATTATACATTGAAAAATTAATTTGATACAATACCTTGTTTGTGAATTATAAGAATTCATTATAAAAGTTCAGTTTTTTGTCAGCAAAGTTTGGCAGCAACTGGGAGATTGATTTACGTGTAGTGGAAACATTTTTAGAAGCAGGTCTTTCCACTGACTGTATAGGGGGTCTAATATAGTCCATCACAAAAGGTAGTGTGAACATACCCTTAGAATACCTGACAGTGGCCATTAATTTTGATGCTGAGACTCCAGCCCTTAGAGAGCTCATTGGAACAGATGATTAGGAAAGGAAAAGTCTATTGATCCTATGGAATAAAGACCTTGATTACCTCATGTAAAGAAGGGTTGACAAGAAAACAGGCTAAACTTTTCACTTTTTAGTGTTTCCCCTCAGATCTGAGATGTAACTCAGAAGCTGTGATTCCCTTGACTTTCATTAAGGAATGGCAGCATCCAAAGCAAGACATCTCCACTGGGCTTTTGGCATTTTAAAATCTTTTAAGGATACTAAGGACTGGGTGCAGGAAAGATATCCCTTTAGTGCCTTCAGTAGGTTGACAGGATGAGATACTGCAGAAACCTCCAAAGAGATGTCAAGGGGAGACAGGGGGTTGCACTTTATTAGGTATCTTCTCAGGGTTTCTCAGGCATCTGATAAGGCACCGTCTCTTTCTTGCTTTCTCTGTATCTTTCCTACCTCCTGTGTGGTTTCTTTGATGTCTAAGAAGGATCTGAAAAACTGATTATGGTGCAGCTTCAGTTTACCTATAAGTCACAGGAATCAGCTACAAGGAAATAAGTTGATAAGAAATCACATTCTATCAGGCTTTTCTGAAGCTTAATGCCAAAAAGTAAGTAACAGTTGTTTTAGAAGAAGGTCAGTCATAGTCTTATGAAAGGGATTAAAATTAAAAAAAAGGCAGTCCAAAAGACCAGGTTAGAGAAAAATAGAATAAAATCTCCAAAAATATAGGGATTGCAACTCAGAGCAAGCCAACAGAAAGTGCAGGTAATTCTGAATAGGAGTGTGAGCTTTATTCAAAAGCTCTACTTTTTGTTCAGGGACAAAAACCATGAAAGAAATTCAATTGAGAAATGCAAAGGGATGTACCTCATGTAAACTGTTCTTGATGCAAAGAAGTTAGCTAAATGAAAAAGAGAAAACAATGATATAAAAACCTTTTTCTAATACTACAGCTGTGGGTTGTGAAACCTTGAATTCAGCTCCTAGGAGGATCCTCCACAGTTTCAACATCTCTGCACATCTCGCAGAGTTCGAAAAGCAACATCTGAAGACCCATTTTTAGAAAAAAGAGAACTGCTCCTTGATTTTTTTTAAATGAAAACAGATTTGTTTGCTAGAAGTTTTCAAACTGATACATCCTTCTTCATGCAGGAAGAGGTGTTTTTGACCTTCTTCTTGTGACTGACACATCGGTTTAGCATTGCTTTTGGTGTAATAATCCAAGCCATCACTTGCACCATAAGATATATGGTAAGTCATCTTTGCTTTGCTTCTTTTTTTCTTTTTTTTTTTTTTTAACATTCAGTAGTTGCTTAGGTAGTCTAATGCCTGAGGTGAAAAATACTTGTGGAATCTTGCCAGTTTACTCATCTTTAAAAATTACTGTGGGGAAATGCATAGGATATGTTAAATGGAATGCACTATTTTTAAAGGACAGAACCATTAGAAGACTTGAACAGAGGATCCAGGTAAGCAAAGAAATAAATCTCTAGAGATTGATCTAAGTAAGAAATATAATGGAGTATGCTTCTCTGATTTTTTCTCTGAAGATGATCTATAATGATGGAAATCTGGATTTTAAAACTGTTACTGCAAAGACAAAACACCTTATTTGAGTGTAGAGTACTTATTCTTCTCACAGGATGACTACAGAAAATCTGGTGTTGTATTTTAAACACTCTGTCTCATGAAACGTATTTACATGCAGCATAGCTTATTTTACTTCCATTTACTACACCTTTTTAATTGCTACTATTTTATAGCACTGGGCAAATGAACTGAAACTCACTTTAATAAAATCTTTGCCTCTTTAAAACCAGAGAGCTCTGACCTGAAACTCAGAATGAAACAGTGACACGAGTTTGCTCAGCTTTTCTATGGAGAGCTTTTCTCTTGAAAACTGCATGACTGCTAGTCTCAACTAGAGCAACAGAATTTGTATAGCAGATTGCAGTTTTCTAGAAATATTGCATTTATCTAAACTGTATTCAAAATTATATAGACCTCTTTCTGAAATATCTTTTCTTCAGAGATCTTTCAGGATTATCTTTGGGTTTTTCTCCTAATGATCAGGCAACATAAGCCCAGTCATATTATCTCTAATTAGGTAAACAACCCAGGTCAATTAACCCAGTGAAGCATTCTAGCCAGTGGCCACCACTGTTTTCTAAAACCGTGAGATTATAGGATAAAGCACAAAACCACTTACAATTCCTTGTTCTGGTTTCTAAATTAGTATCTGTAGTTTCCATTGTCAGCATGTGCTGGATACTATACACAGTTCAGGGTAGTAAGTATTTTTGCAGAGAGAGGCTTCTGAAGCAAAGGCTAGGCTAGAGGAACGGGGCTCAGTCAGCACAATTAACTGCTCAGAGGGAAGACCACAATTTAAACACACAAAAAGGGTTGAAAGGCAGAAGATAACGTGCAGGGAAGATGAGATTGTCATTCCAAGAAGGTAAAGGAAGGAAGGCACTGAGCAGTTAGCAGGAAGAAAGGGATGTCACGAAAAGAATTACCACAATAACATAGAGGCACCATTTTGCAATAATATTTGCATGAAACCTATCAATCACATAGTCATAAAATCCCACTCTGGGTTTATGACCCAGGTGTTTTTCACACCCATGTGTATGCATAAGCATCATGCAGGTGAAAAATGATCAAGACAGGACATGCTGGGTCTGGCTCTGTGTTGCAGCCAGTCCCTCATCCCATAATCCCAGTATACAGCATGGCTGACTGACACATCAGAAACGGGGATATTTAGCTATATGCAGTACCAGGACTTGTACTGTCAGGGCATGCCACATAGATCTAACAGATCTAGCTGCAGGGAATATTAGATATTTACGCAGTGCCCAAGTCTTGTCATGTTTTGAAATAAGTTAATGTTTTGGCCCAAAGAGTGTTTTATAAAGGTGCTTTTTTTTTTCCTAAAACAGTTGCTGAAACTATTTAAGAAGTGTAAACCCTTAGATACTTTAAAATCCGCATATTTACTGTCAACACACCTGAGCCACAGCCACTTCCTTTACCAACAAAACCATTATCTCAGAATTCTAATAACTATGTAGTTAGTACGGCTGTGGAAAAAACTGTTTCACAGAGATTGCCAGAGCTTCCTGAAAGCCAGTCTTTGAGGAGTTTGACAGCACTTATTTTTTTCCCAAGAAATTCTATCTAGGCAAAGCTGAGACCCAAACTGTTAAAACCTGCCAATTTTCTCTTGTTCTCCAGAAGAAAACTTCATGCTATAATCAACATGCCAAAGTAATATCTGAACATGGATATTCTCATTCTTGATATTCTTAGGAGCAGAGCTGACAGCCACATTCAGGAAGAACTTGGGGAAGGGGTGGGAAAAAGTTTTGCAAAACACCACCTCTTTTTGTTTACAATGTGCAGATTTTGCTCCAAAAGAGCTTCCTTCTTCTGGGGCAGATTTGTATCTGCACAGTGCAACATAAGAATCTCCATCAGGAGCTGGCAGCTCAGGAGAGACACAGATCCTCATTTTTAAGGTCACAGGAACTAGCAAGGTCAAAGACCTAGGAGCCAGTCCCTTGCTCAAGACCTCAGCTTAGGTTTAGCTAAGTTAACCACTTTAACACAAATTAAAATAAGGACAATGGCATTTTCACCGATCTGTACTGACAGCAGAAAATAGTCCTTTCACCTGAACAGTTTTGTCCAGATGACACAACTAGTGTGAGACACTTCACGGAATTCATAGCCTGTAAATCAGAATGGACCACTATGAGCTTCTAAAAAAACCAGACTGGGGGCCTGCCCCTGTGTCACTCCAGCCACGGGCTGAATTTCTTCAGTTACATCTCATCTTGCAGAACTCAAGTGCAGAGAGAATGAAGTGGTGGTTTTGAGAATGTGATCTCTGCAAAAGACACCTGCAATCACACAGGGTAGACCTCGCCATTGAAGAAAGTAAGTGCATGGTGGGGCTGTACGCAGGACCTGCACTACATGAGCGGTCAGGGATCACAGCACAAGTTGGGGCAGATGCACTACCTGAAGCCTTCTGTGTCGGGAGCAGTCTGTGGCCTCTGTCAAGAGAACAGGTGTTAAATTGCCAGGGAAATGCAGATTTGAAAACCATCAACGTGCTATGAACAGCCACCAATCTGCCATGAAATGCCTGATAAAAGCAGTCCTGCTGACACAGGAAGGAAGAGCAGCCCTTTCACCAGGCACCAAAGAGCTCTATTTGAGTGGCTACCAAACACATTGATTTCACTTCCCCACTAAGTGACCAGGAAGCATATTTGGTCCCCCTGACACCTGTCTTCACAAAAGCCTTTTCCTGGCTTCACACAGGACACGAAGGAATACTTCCATTCTCTCCGGGGGTCTGTGAGAAGACAGTTCTCCTCAACTTTTCAGAGACCAGATTACACAAAGCTTCACTTCTGCATCTGGCTCGCAGTCCTACCTGGGACTGGGGAACAGGGAAGGGTTGGGTGACAGGAAGGGCTGATAGCAAAGTCACAAGCCTTTACCTGCTCCCACTATAGAGAAACCCCTTGCCTGAGGGCTTTCACAGCTCTGCTGCACACTTACCTCCCAGGCTGTGACACCTTCTTACCTTCTTGCAAGGGAAGCCCACTCCCTCTGACAGTTCCCAGACCAAAACTGGAGTTTTGGCAACTCTTGCGCTTCCTCAATTACTGTGTCACCTCACTGGAAATGCTGGCTAGAAAAGGATGAGGGACGATGTCAAACAACCGCTGCACATGTGGAACTGTTAGTGCACACTCATAGCGATGGCCGTATCTGCCTTTCACCTTTGTGCCCCCTCCAAGACACTGAGCCAGTCTAGACTTTGGAGGTCCTGAATCACGGCTGCTAAAGCAGCTACTGAAACAAGGAATCACAACTTCTTTCATCCCCGAGCACTCGGGAGGTCTTTCAATTGACAGGAGGATGCCACAACAGATACAGGTGCTATAGGCCACACTGACAGCAACTGTCATCTTTTATGCCATTTGCCAAGGTGTTTGCCCATCTGTTCTTTCTACAGGATTGTGCACTGTTTTCATTCCAGAGCTATCTAGAAGCAGCACGCTTCCCTGGCCTACGCCTGACCCAGCCTCTGGAAAGGACACAGCATTTGCCATTTTGACCCAGACCAACGCTGACAATTTCCTGCTCTGCAACACCCAGGGCAGCAGGTCCACCAGGTGGGTATGTTCAGTACAGCACAGCCTAGGTCATCCCTACGCCTCCAGTGGCCGGATTCCCATAGGCGTCAAGGCTCCCAGGAAGTCATGAACAACCCGAACAAGTGGCAGTCAATTTGTTTCATCCGTGCCACAGCACCTTTGCAGGCACCGGTTTACACCTTGCCAGTGCCTGGTGCTCCTTGGGTGAGGGCTACAGTACAGGCTGGCACGATGAGAAGGTGGCCAGGTCCCAAGGAGAGGCATGGCTACGCTCTGCGTGCCAGCCGCTGTGCCCCCCCGTTGCTGCCTTGCTGGGTCTCTCCACCCCTTTGGAAAGCCACTGCTGAGCACAACAGCCCCAAACTACCCACTGCTCAGAGTAATTCATCATTCCTTGGCTTCTGGTTGGGTCAGGCAGATGACAGGCTCTGCTGAGGAGGAAAAATGCACCAGACAGCATACATGTAGGAAACGACGCACAGCATGCTTCCAACGTGCAGCAATGTGACTTCACAGGTATACAGATGGGCTTCCTGGGAGCTCTGCAATTTCATTCTCTTCCACACCTTGACGTAGTAATGCTTAGGTGCTCAACAGCAAAAGGCGTTCCAGATGAGGACATCAGTATGTTTCATTCCCCTCACTGCCAAGCCTGGGGTTTCCTCTAGTTTACCATCCTTTTCTTCCTTTCCAGACCAAGACACCATGGAAAACAATACCACGGACATAGACGACTGGTCACTGACAACAGAATTTGACTACGGTGATTCAGCGCCATGCATGGGAACTGAGGAAAAGCACTTTGCAGCAAAACTTTTGCCACCGCTTTATTCTTTGGTGGTGATATTTGGCCTCACAGGCAACATGCTTGTTGTCCTTATCCTGGTCAAATACAAGAGATTGAAGAGTATGACTGACATCTACCTGCTCAATTTGGCAATTTCTGATTTGCTGTTTGTATTTTCTCTCCCTTTTTGGGCTTATTACGCTGTTCACGACTGGATTTTTGGGGAGGCGCTGTGTAGAATTCTCTCAGGCGTCTACCTCCTTGGCTTCTATAGCGGCATCTTTTTCATAATCCTGTTGACCCTAGACAGGTATCTGGCCATAGTGCATGCAGTGTTTGCTTTAAAAGCTAGGACAGTTACCTACGGCATCCTCGCCAGCGTTGCCACTTGGGTTGTTGCTATTTTGATTTCTGTTCCTGGGATAGTATTTCACAAAACTCAAAAGGAAAGTTCACGTTATACTTGCAGTGCTCATTATCCATCAGACCAGAGAAATGTATGGAAGCAATTTCTGACCTTAAAAATGAACATTCTGGGACTTGTTATTCCAATGTTCATTATGATATGCAGTTACACGCAAATTATAAAGACATTACTGCAATGTAGGAATGAGAAGAAACATAAAGCAGTCAGGCTTATTTTTATCATCATGATTGTGTACTTTTTTTTCTGGGCACCATATAACGTTTGCCTTCTCTTGCGTGATTTCCAAGGTGCATTTTCTATCACTACTTGTGAAGGCAATGGTCAACTTCACAAAGCAATCCAAGTGACAGAAACAATCTCGATGATTCACTGTTGTATCAACCCTGTAATTTATGCCTTTGCTGGAGAAAAATTTAGGAAGTATCTTCGTAACTTTTTCAGAAAGCAGATTGCATTCCACTTCTCTAAATTTTGTCCCGTTTTCTATGTTGACACAGCTGAACGAGCTAGCTCCACCTACACACAATCTACTGGAGAACAAGAAGTTTCTGCTGCATTGTAATTTGTGTCTAGAGAAAAAGTGGAATTGACTTTTGTGAAATCAAGTCTGTGATGAAAGCCTGCAGAATATCTGCTCTGGATATTGGCTCTAAGGCAGCTGCGAAAGGTCACAGATTGCATATTTACCAAAGCTTGTATTTGCTCACACATTTGGGTATTTGTACATAAATGAAAAGGATTTATCAAATTAGCTACCTAGATATGCTAACATGGGATTCTGTAGGGAAAAAAAGTGTTCTCTTTTTTTGTAAATGTAAAAGCATAGTTTTGTACTATAGGGCCCCAAACCACACAGACTAAGCTAGCAGGTTCATAAACTGATTTTTTGAAGTGAACTAGAGGTTAGAAATTGACACTGGTTCTTTGGAAACATCTCTTGACTGCACTGCACACAAGATATCTCATTTAAACTCAGTCTCAGCCACATCTTTTACTAGCCATCCTTGTGTATCTCTGTAAATAATGTTAAATTACTGAGGCCTGTGATGCAGAATCTTTACAAGTGGTATGGGAAAATTTTACACATGTAGAAGAAACTGATATTTCAAAGTATATTTTCCTTTGCGTATGGTTGAGTACCAACCTCTTCAATCTTTCTCATAATAGTTTTAACTACCAGGTGTTGATATCTGAGTAGAGAGTTTGATATTTCAGAAGGCTCTCTTTTAATCAACTGATGGTTTATATGCTATTCATACTAAAAAGCCAATATAATGATCTATCATTGATTAGAAAATCAATGTGTTTACTATATTTTAAAAATAAAGTATTGCACATGAAGCTTTAACCAGATTAGATCAAATGTGGACAACGAGTCAACAGGGTTTTAGCTTTTTAGTGAGGTGATTTTGCTTGTCATTTTTATAGCCTACATAAGAGAGAAACTTTAAAATATGAAATGAATGCAGTCGCAATGGCTGCAAAACCACAGCAGCGTTAGAGGTGTGAAAATGATGTCTGAGCGGTGTTGACCCAGATGTTTTTAGAGATAAGCATAGGCTATAGACATTTAAGTTATCAAAACATATCCATAAGTAAAAAAATTCTCTGTTCTACAGAGTCAAGGACATAGAGCATCTCTTTTTTGTTTTAGAAGAGGTATCATTTGGGGGCTATGACAATGGTTTTTTTCTGCCATTTACGAGTTCTACAGAGAGCAAAAGCTTCCATAATTAGTAAGGCTGATGGTCAAATATGACTGGGCTTCCCCTTAAAGCTCAGATCCTGCAAAGCACTGCAACACATAGAAAACATGAAATATGGGGATACTCAGGTGCTTAAGATCATACCATAATCATGCTATTAATTGATTTAGGCCAAGTTGTCCTTTCTAGCATTTCTTACACTTCCCCTAACACAAGGTTTTGGACAACTCTGTGGAGACAGGAAATTAAAAGTGAATATTTTGATTACTGTTCTTATCCAGAAGGGTAATTTCTGTTTCCCAACTCCTCTAGATAGCCTTTTAAATAATATTTTCAAAGAAGCAAATGTTTCAAACAGCCCCAAAGAGATTTTACATTGTCAAGTGCTTGTGAAAGCAGGAAGTGAAATAGGGAAATCTTTGCTTATCGGACTACTTGGTTTAAGTTATTCAGTTTTGTCATATGAAGCATCACTTTTGGACTAGATCCATATAGGAAGTATAATAGAAGTGTACTATACCTTCTAGTTTACAAGGTTTTCAGCTGCATACTCTTTTTTTAAGACCTATGCACCAGTTACTTTCTGGACATTGTATATTCTTTTAAAACAGGTAACTATATCACTATAAGCAGAAATCATGTAATTTCAGCATAAAATGGCAAATATATGCATTTATTTTTTTAAAGAGATAGGAAGCTATATGCAGTAATTTCTAGATAGGCTGCATTTTTTTTCCTTCTAAAATATCTTTGTGAAAATATTTTTTGTATTTTATTCTGCTTTTGACAAGAACTTTCATTTGGCCCTTAAGACACCTTGCCTTTAAGAAGTTACTTTCTCTGGAGGGCTTTGATGCCAGGCAGGGTATGTATCTTGACCAGCTCTGCAGGAGCAAATCACAGCAACCAAATGTTCATGAGCACACTGACAAGCTTTCTGAGAGGCATGTCACAAAGCAGCCCCGATCCTTTGCAGTGCTCTCTTCTACAGCATGGATCTTCCCAAGCCACAAGCAGCTTTCGAAGGGAAGAGGTGGAACCTCAAGCCTGGTGGCCCAGTGAGTCAGCAGCTTATCGAGAGTTTCTACCACTTCACTGAGAAGGGACCACACTTCAGTGAATGAGAACAAGCCAGAATTCAGCTACTGTAGCGAACGGTGACCCACATTCAAGGAGATAATAGAAAACACAGTATTGGGTAGCACTGCTGGTGCACTCAATTAAGGACTCTGCTAATAGATTGTAATAATATTTTGTATTATACAATCCATTAAAGTTGGTGAACTTTAGTGTGTTAGACTTCTCTTCTCGATCCTTCCCCCCCCATTTCTTTCTTTTTTTTAGAATAGCCCAGAAGAATGAAAGAGGAAGACAAATTCCTCTTCATAACAGGTTGCTGTGATGCTGAAAGAGCAGGCAGGACAAATTCAGGGTTTTACAAGCGGATTAAGAACCAGCATCATCAGATCACACAGGACCATCAAGATAACTCCAGTGTTCTTAACTGCTTGTCATTAATAATCTAATAATAAATATGCTTGTTTAGTTGTCATTACATTTGGTTTAGTTTATTTCTACAAATGGGAAAAGCACTGTCTCACACAACTCACTCTGATCCTAGAAGATTGTTTTTAAAATAAATAAGCATACAAAACGTCGTTAAAACCACGACACATAAAATTGTTTAGTGTTTAGGATCTGCCCTAGTGACCAAAGAGTTAACATCTAACAAGTACAGTGGACTGGTACACACGCTTCCCTTCAGTTCTTAAGATGTTGGTGCCATCATGCGGCCACACTGTAAGGTTTCATGCTTTCCGGCACTCGTTTGGTGCTTTCCTCTTTCGAAACAGTTCTTTTCCTAAGAGGATCTTGGGTGAAAACGCCTACCCCCACTACGGGCAGCAGCAGCATTATGCAAACAGCTGCGAGCCTTAGAAAACACTCATGGCTCCTAAGAACGGGGGTCCATTGGATGAGGGGGCAGGGTCACCTTTTAATGATTCAGGTGGATGCAACAGTGGGATAAGAGGGAAGCGAGGCGTATTTTAGTTCCTGCAGAAGTTTTGCATGCACTCATGTTGTCCGGATTCCAGCCATCTGCTCTGGAAGGAGAGCATTCGACATTCTTCTCCATAGCTTGGAATTGACAAGAATAAAAATACATTCCCTATCATATTCCATTTGAAGGGATTGTACAAATGCTTTGTAAGGATTGAAGCTAGGAGGGACACGGGATGCTCAACTTCCAACCTCTCGCAGACCCTGGCAGCTGTGACACTCCCCGTATCCCCCCGCAGCAGCCGGCAGCACCAATACACCAAGCCTATTCCCCGTGAATCCCCCGAGGGACCGAAGGGCTTTTGGAGACTAGGTGCCAGATGCGGGACATGCCGGGACTAGGGCAGCAGCCTGTCTTGCCACCTCCTACGGCAGCAACAATTCCCAGACCGGAGAGGGTCTCCTCCAAGCTTACTGCTCACCAAGGTCCGCCTGGGTACCCTGCTGTCTGTAACAGCCCGTTACTGGCCGTTACTGGCTGCCACTGCCCGCCCTTCGCAGACGCGCGCGGCAGCGCGAGCTCAGCGCGGGAGGAGGGGGGCGGAGCGGCATAACCCCCGCCCCGCCCTCTCGCCCCGCCCCGCCCTCCGGAGACCCCGCCCCAGACCCCTCGGCCCCGCCCCCGCGCCTGCGCAGTGCGAGGGCCGCCGCTTTCCCGCCGGCTGTGGAGGTGCTGGGCGCGGGGCCGGGCCCGCGGTGGGTGCGCGGTCAAACAAGCGGGAGCGGGCGGGGCCGGTGGGTGCGCGGGAGCGCTGAGGGGGGAGCGTTGGGCGGCAGCAGCGTGCCGGCCTGAGGAGGGGGCCCTGTGGGGAAGGGGCACCCCGGTGGGCCCGGGCTCCCCCGCCTTCTTCCGCCTCTTTCCGGCAAAAGTCGGCGCCGAGGCTGGTCGGCGTGGGACAGGCCCGAGGGCCGGCGGGGGCACGGAGAGGGACGAGAGGGGCTCCGCAGCTCCGGGAGGTGGGCGGTGCGTCCCGGCACGGCGCGGGTCCGGGCTACGGCGAAAATGTCAGGACGCTTACCGGGTTTTGCTTCTCAGTTAAAGGATGAAAGGTAGTAAGGAGCCGTTTTTTGTGAAATTCGTAAAGTCTTCTGAGAACTCGGAGTATTTTTTAAAAGCTCTCGAGGTAAGTAGGTTTGATCACCTTTCTCAGCTTAGTGAATTATCAGGTTATTTCTGTGGTTGACTTAGATGTAGCTTATATGCATGCATCTGGAAATAAAACTATTTCTGTAATAGGAGTGTTTAATAAAGTTTGTTGAATAGTTTTGTGATGTTTCTTCTTGAACAAGAAGTAATTATCATTTCAAAACATATTGACAAGGTCTGGATAGTGGTCACTCATCTACACACAAAGCAAATTTAGGCAGGACACTGGGTTGTTTTCCACCCTGAGAGGTTGGTGGGAGCAAAAGGCACTGTGTGGCAGGGTCAAGTCCTGAAAGTTTGTATGATGAACGTTTGGGTATTGTGAAGACCTGGGGGAGTGAGGGGAGCATCCATGAGATATTCTGCCAATATACTCTTGCATGGTAGCTTTGTTGTGAGCTGTTTCAATTAAATGTACTTGTGTAGTTTCTACAGGGTTGGCTATTTGTGATTTGTTAATTAAATAAATGTTGTTGTATGCACTGTTTTCCTGCAGTCTATAAAAGAATTTCAGTCACAAGAACATCTCCAGATCCTTGAAGAAGAAACAGCACTCAATATAAAAGAAAATGATAAATCGCTTTACATTTGTGATCCTTTTAGAGGCACTGTTTTCAATCATCTCAAAAAGGTATGCTGTCCATCAGCTTACTTCTAGCTATACTTTCTTTTCTAGAAACGCTCATGTCCATCCTTGCACTCTGTATATGTTCTCTCTTTGTGCACTGAATATAGCAGCATGAAGTATTCACAATAAAATGTTTAAAACTTCACTGCATCCTATATTTGAGGAAGAAGATGACTAGCAAAGCACAGGGATTATTTTGAAGCATGTGGAAAAATAAATAGTATGATCAGTTCTGTTTCTGCTGGAGTTACTAAACTAGCTCTCACACTTTTTACCTCCTGAGTAACATGATTTTGTTTGACTGGCAAAGAATTGTCCAGCAGATAAAGATAGGCTAGCTGAAATTCTCTGGCATATTAGCTATAGTGTCGGCTGAGTTTTACTGAGGCCAGAAAACCTACAAGGATTGTATTGAACATCTGCAGCTGAAAGTAAAAACAAAACTGTTGACTACCTGGGGATGCTGGAGGAGGAGGAGAGACCAAGGGCCCTGCCTTCCTCAGGATTCTGGGACAAGGAAAGCCTGCCTTATACCAGTGTACCTTCTGCTACTTTTATTTTTTTTTTTTCTGTTATTTTGTTGCAGCTTGGTTGTAGAATTGTTGGACCACAGGTAGTCCTGTACTGTATGCAGTCCCAGCGATGTGTCCCGAGAGCTGAGTATCCTGTGTACAATATGACCATGGCCGACGTAACAATATCCTGTACCAGCCTTGAAAAAGATCTTAGGGTAATGCATCGTACAAAATGGATTGTTTAGCTGATTATCGTTGAAATTTGCTTCAGATGGCTCATTACTAAGGCAGCAGTCATACTATACATAAGTCTAGTTGTGCCTGTGTCTATATATCTAGTCTTTCCGTAGTTTGTAGGGTATGCATAGTTTAGAGGGTTGTACATATGGAAAAAAAGGGAGTCTTAGAAGTATATGTAGTATATAAATGTGTATGTAGAGGTGTAGCTATACATGCATATGTATATATTATATAAATATATACATATATAATCATAAATGTTTTCAGCTGTATTAATATGGGAGTAAATGTATGTGTTAGGGATTTTTATTACCTGATTAGATGGATCATTTGTCTTGCTAGTTTGTCTGAGGCTATAATGCTACAGGCAACATGCTCTATTTCTGGTTACTCAAAACTACATGGTAAAGATACAATACCCAATTAGCTATGGTTTAAATAGTTTACTTTTTTATTTATTCCAAGATCTCTCTAATTTATATTACCTAAAAGTCAACCATCTGCAAAATTTTACTCATACAGTATGATTGTAGTATTTTTATTAGGGGTACATATTACGTTCGGCTTATCATAAATGCAAATAAAATGGAAATTATATTTGAAGTTTTTTATGGCTTCCATATACATACATTTTGTATTTTTGAACAGTTTTTCAGGAGAAACCACGGACAATTGATATCCGTGATTTTGTTTTCTAAGGTGATTGTGAGTGTGGTGTAGGTTCTTTCTTTTTTCATGATAATTTTCTATAAGCTTTTTTCCCCACCCAGGAAGAAGTTCATAAATACGTGCAGATGATGGGTGGATGTGTGTACAGAGACCTCAACATGTCAGTAACTCATCTTATAGCTGGAGAAGTTGGCAGCAAGAAATACTTAGTAGCTGCTTCTCTGAAAAAACCTGTTTTGCTTCCCTCTTGGGTTAAGACACTGTGGGATAAATCTCAGCAAAGGTATGAAAAAAACCAACCTGTTTTTGTTTTGGGGACTGGTAATTCTTACAGTGATGCAGACTACTTTCTGGTTGATTTTGCTTGGAAGAAAAAAATATATTATTTCTTTTTTCTTTCTTTCATTCCTTTAGCATAATGAGATACACCGATGTGAAGATGGAAGACTACGCTTGTCCCGTGTTCCTTGGCTGTACAATTTGCGTAACTGGCTTAAGTAGTTCAGATAGGAAAGAAGTCCAGCGCCTCACTGCTGAACATGGTGGGCAATATATGGGACAGCTCAAGATGAATGAATGTACTCACCTCATAGTTAAAGAGCCAAAAGGTAAAACTTAGAGAGTAAATGTTATTTTCACTTCTTGAGTTGAAGCAGTGTAAATATGCATGAGAGTTTGAACTGTCTGTGTCTGCTTCAGTGTTGCTCTTGCTACTTCTGTTCAGGGAATCACTGTTGATGGGAAGAGTAACGCAGAGCACCCTTGCTTTGCTCTAAAGGCATGAGAAAGTACAAAAGAGGAAAAAACCAGAGACCCGGGTGGTATTTAAGGGAAGAAAAAAGGGAGAATCCTAGAGGGGATAGAAGAATAAAGAAAATTTTTTGGGAGACCTGGATAGGACTTAATTTATATGCTGATTGAAATGGGATTGTGGACTAATATTTTTTTTAAGTGATCTATTCTCTGTGCCTTCTGAACTCCCTACTAAGATAGAATGAAAGCTGCCTTTTTTTCCTCGTGGGAAGATGGATTGTAGTTGTACTGTGAGAAGAATGGGAAGCATTTTCTTTTTTCCTCAGTTGCCGTCCCTTTCTCTGTGGGGAAATACTCTGGGAATTTTTAAACGTTGCTTCTTTGTGCTTGAAAGCTTTAAAGCCTTTTTTGGGTTTTTTCTTTATTGCCCTGTCATACTGCACTCATGAGCTAGCCATCAGTGAGATTTTTTGGTCTAACTTTATTTAGAGAATAAATAAGCAGCTTATCAGAAGAATCCAGGATAACACAACTTGCACACTGAAATCAGTTACTTGAATTCTTCAGTCGTCTTAATGTCCAACCATCTTTCAGCGATCACTGTTTGAAGCATTAGCCTTTTAGTGACTTGTGGTTTTTATTTTGTTTACATTTGAAAGGTCAGAAGTATGAATGTGCCAAAAAATGGAATGTGCACTGTGTGTCTGTGCAGTGGTTTTCTGACAGCATTGAGAAGGGCTTCTGTCAGGATGAGACAATGTATAAAATAGAGGCTGGATCAAAGCCAAGTAATACACCCAGTACGTCAACACCTACGAATCATGCCAGCAAGCCCAATAGTAAGTAAGACCTTTTAAAATATGTTAAAAGTGAGGTAGGAAATACTTGTAGTAAGGAGGAAGAACTGTTTCAGATTAGTAGGGTGCTGCTTGCTTTTGCAATGCTGGTTTGACAGGTTGGGTTCTGCTTAAAACACAACAGATTACTTTTATGCACATTGAATATTCCAACGTGTAGATTTAAAACACGTGAATAATTGTTTAAAAAGTAAACTGGAATTAGGCATATGACTGTGTGCTTGAGAATCAGTGGTGTATTAAGTCCTAAAAAAGCACGGCTGTTCGTACATCTGTAGTTCAAGACAAGTGTTTGTAATGACTTTAATCTTACAGCAGTCTTAGGGGGGAAAACAAATGCCAAATTTTTTTTACTAGTATTTTTTCTAGTTTTTTCATGTATTTGTTTTTACTTACTCCGTGCTATTAACAGAAGGAAAGTTAAAAGCATTTTGTAAACAAACATGGTAGCCTGAAAGACACAGCCAGCTTTAGATGTGTCTTTCCAAACACCTGTTACTGACTGCTACTTCAGGAAATGACTGAGCAGGAGCACTGGGTTAACACTACCAGCAGAGCACTGGGAATTGAAGTTAGGTATTACAGAAACTGCGTATAACTCTCTTAAATCAATGAACTTCATGTTTACTATGAGCTACATGTTCACATTCTCTTTACTACAGAAATGCCTGTTTTATTGTTAATAGGTGGCCACAAAACTGGAATAAAAGCTTTGAAAACCAGTCCCATTAGCTGCTATCTCATAGATTACATCCATTTGGGAATAAACAGAAGGTGCATAAGCACTCTTGCTAGTAAGGACATAATCAACCTATGTGTGAATAAAACCCTTGGGTTTAACCAAGGTTATACTTGCCTGGTAGTTTTTGTTCTTCAGATTTTAAATTTCCTTCTAGCACAACAAAATCATATGTGGGAGTTTTGTATTTTGTTTAGTGAAGCAGTGGAGAAAGATGTCCCAAAACTAACGCATCTTTTTAAATTTTGTTTAAAGATCATATGCTTTCAGATGTCAGCCACATTTCCAGTATCAGTTTGGGTGGTGTTAATGAAACAGCATGTAGTTCTGCTATGAGCAGCAGACTGGATCCTCTTCCTGATGAGCTGGAAAACTTGGATATAAGTTCTTTTCAAGCCCCTGAAGATTTGTTAGATGGATGTCGAGTATGTTTAACAATGTGTACTTTGAAATGTTCAGTCTTAACCCTGTGGAATCAACTAGGTTAAAGCACTGGTAATTGCCGCTTGAGTAAATCATGGTTTCCATGGTCAGTAGTAAATGCCAGATTTATTTTGTGTCCACATGCTGTAGCTTACATGTGTGTCTACATATATGTGTGCGTATAATTGTATTAAATATGTAGTATAAATATAATATGTATTTATAGACATATATTTAAACACTATAGTGAATGGATTCTAGAATTGGTGTGGGGTTTGGGTTTTTTGGTTGTATGACTTTGGCTGGGGGTTCATTCCATTAGTAAATATTGAAGTTTTGCTAGATTAGTTTGTAAAGATAAATTGATCCAATTCTAAATGCTTAACTTTTTTGCTGCTTCTCAGAAGTTGTGCCACTAGTTTGTGTTCTACAGCAGTCAAAACAAATTACACCAAATTATCCTACATAATTTCTTTCTTCTTTTTTTCTTTTCTTAAAAGCCTTTTTTTGTTGCTCTGTTCTCTTTGTAGATCTATCTGTGTGGCTTCAGTGGCAGGAAGTTGGACAAGATGAGGAGGCTTATTAATTGCGGTGGTGGTGTTCGATTTAATCAACTTAATGAAGATGTTACCCATGTCATTTTGGGGGAAAATAATGATGAACTGAAACACTTTTTGGACAAGACAGCTCACAGGTTATGATAACTATATTGCTTAAGGTCTCTTTCTGCCTTGATTTCATTCTCCCACCACCTTGTAAACAGGAAAACATGTATTGATTTGAAAATGTCAAATAGTTCCTGACTTAAATGAGAAGACTTACAGCTAGTATTCATAAGTACATCCTCATGTGCTCTTGAATACTGTAGTTCTTTGGGTAGCCATGAGTCACCTCAGCGAATAGCAAAAAGTATTCTTACTGGTGAAAAGAGGTGTTAACATGTATTTGTTAATATATTGAGGAGGGAGCATTTGGCAACCCAGCAGTGTCAGATATAATTTACACTATAGAAAATAAGTATGAGATTCTCTGTTCTCAGACTGAAAGAATTAAAAAAAAAAAAAAGGTGAGGTTTGTAAAGTGCCAAAGCTTGCTTAGTATTGGAGTTACAAACTATAACTATATGTCTATATACTATATACTAGTATTTGCAGAGCAGGAAAGAAGAATCACAGTTCTGAAACCTGCTGTGACTTGTTTGTATAACACTTTATTTTATAGGCCTCATGTAGTGGCAGCAAAATGGTTGCTGGAGTCATTCAGTAAAGGTTATCTACATCCAGTGGAGCAATATATCCCTCTAAACTACCAGCTGTTAGAGAACTCAATTTTGGAGCAGCCTGGAATGAAGTCATTTCTTCCCAAAAATAAAAATCTCTTGAAGAAAGAAGCTGTGAATGTTATAAAGCACCAGAAAGCTGCTGAAGATGACTTCCTCTCTCAATATGTAAATAATGATTCTACATTAGGTACGTTCCAGGCTCAGCATACCATAGAAAGCTTAACCACTCATAATTAGCATTTGAGTTTTGTGGCTTTTGCATATTGAAAAGATAGCCACATCTACTATGTTGCCCTCTATGTTGTGTTTTAGAAATCAAATTTAAACAGTCCTATATAGACCAGTTTTTAACTAAAACCTGGCTGAAAACAGCAGAATACTGTAATTTCCTCATGAAACTATTTTGAGTTGACTTTGATGTTCTTGTCAATCAATTACTATGGTTGGTTATTTTTGTTTGGTTGTTTTTTTTTTCCCCTTTCAGATGAAGTCGAAAAACTAACATCCAGAACCTTCAGTGATGTTACTCACTTGACTGTTCAAGGAGAGAATCAGTCTTCTGTCTGTAATGGTTCTTTGGGAGAGTCTTCTTCACTGGCTGAAGGAGGCTTATTTGTCAGAAAGAGATTTCTTCTTTTGGGTTTTGGTGAAGAGGACGAGTCCTGCATTGCAGATATTATAAAGGAGAATGCTGGGAAAATTCTGCCGCTGCAAAGCAGAACCATTGCAGACTATGCTGTGGTACCTTTATTGGGGTGCACGGTGAAGCCAACTGTTGGTGATGTTGTCACAAATACATGGCTGGTAAGGGTGTTACACTTTCAGTTCTGCGAGTGAACAGGTATCTATATTAGAAATATGTCTGGTCAGAATGTAGTTATCGGTGGCTAAAATGTTAAGTAAGATGCTGAGAGATTAGCCTTGTTTCATTTGAAATACACTGAATGAAATCACACTTTAAAGCCTCTGCATGTGTAAGGTATCTTCTATCTGTTTCACTTCATTTTCTAAAGGCTTGTTAAATAGGACTTTGTTGTCATGACTCAAAGGCTTATATGAGAGTCTGACAGCATTCTCTCTAAATAATGAATTGTAGAAGGAGCCAGTTGATGAATAATTATTGCATATTTTTATGCTTACTTTTTATTGTTTCATGCTTTTTACAGCTTTTTAACTTGTGGCAGAAGAGCAAGTCAGCTTTGTAGCTCAAAGTCAAAAAATAATAATCGTATTTCTCAAGAGCGGGCACATGATGTAGATTAACTGCTGTTAGTGTTTTCAGTACTAGGCAGCTTTCTGTGAAGTAAATCTAGACAGACCTTTAGATCCCACCTTGAACTACTTTAAGGGATCATCCAGGGTTGGAAGAGTAGTAACTGAAAAGTTCTGAATAATGCCTCAGTAAGTCAAAACTGACAAAATTAAATTGATCTAGAGAAGAATTTGCTTGATGCAATGAGAAATATTTTGTCTCGGATGTAATGATGGAGGCAGGATTGCTTATTGTTGAGTCTGTAAATGCTATTGTACAGTTGCTGGAATATTGTTGGCTTTGTTGCTGTTGGGCTTGATTTGCATTTTTATCTCTTTCACCTTCTTTAAGATAATGTGTGTGGAACAGCAGCTCCTTTTAGATCCCCAGTCCAATCCACTTTTCACACCAGTCCCAGTAATGGAAGGAGTTACCCCTCTGGAAGATTGTGTTCTTTCTTTTAGCCAGTTCACTGGTGCTGAGAGAGACTCCCTGGTTTATCTGGCAGGACTGCTAGGAGCCAGGTATGTGTCCTGTCACCGTTTCTTCTTGTTCTTAGACAGCCAGTGTGATGAAATCCATTATGCATTTAATTTCTTCTTTTACAGGAGTAACAAATATTAGAGTTACAGCTCTTCTGGATTCTATTAATTTACAAAAGCTAGTGCTGAAGCAATGAGACGTTATTATATAGTTCTTTTACTTTCTTCTCCTTTAGAGAAATTTAATCAGTAGTCACACAGCCTAATTTCTACCGGAATAATGACTGAGTCTCAGTAACCTTTTGCTTTGCTCTAGAACAGAGGGAAAAAAAAGTCAGTTTTTCAGGTGTCAGGCCTTCTGAGTTGCTCTTCAGTTGTCCAGGAGTGGGCCAAAGTTCCTCTTCTTCGGTACTATCTGGTTCGACCTCATAACCAGTGATAGTGCACCATTTCTTAGGAGCTGGGATGGTGTATTATTTGCTCCCAATTCATCAGAATCTTTGAAAAACATTAAGAAAAACATGTTTAGTCATGAAGTGGCAAAATTGTATAGCTTAGAGTATCATTTGATCTGATTTGTAGTCTGGACTAAATTCTTTGCTGGTGAGTTCTCAGTCCTGCCATCTTCTTGGAAGACTGAGTCCTTGATGATAAGAGAAAAACTGTAGTATAAAGAAAACTATTGTTCAATTGGAAATGATGCTTGTTGACTCCAGAAAAGAGTCCAGACTGTCCCATTAATCTTGCAGAAGAATGTTAGGCCCAGTGTATGATTTGGAAGGACTTCGGGAGTATGAGAAATGTTATGTTTTCAATACTGATAGAAGCAAAACATTACTGTTTAACTTTTTTGCATCTAGGTTAGGCTGTAAAGTGCAAAGTGGATGGCCTTAGATAATTCTACTGGTTGCTTTTCTGTTGCTTGAATGCATTTTATAATAGTATAAAAGTGCCCTAGATTAATTTTGCTTATGACTAAATGAATGTTTTATTAATCTAATTTTAGAGTCCAAGAATTCTTCGTGCGGAAAGCCAATGCAAAAAAGGGAATGTTTGCCAGTACTCATCTTGTGGTGAGAGAACCAGGTGGTTCGAAGTATGAAGCTGCAAAGAAGTGGAATTTGCCGGCTGTCACCGTAGCTTGGCTTTTGCAGTCTGCAAGGACAGGAAAGAGAGCAGATGAAAGCAAGTTCTTGGTTGAAAATGTAGAAGCTGAAGGTTGGTCATTAGCGAGTTAGGGAATATGGTTGTGTCACTGTACTGTTCGTTCATGATAAAGAAGGCAGATATGAGGGCAATTTTTTCCTAACGCCTTCGAAGTATTAGATCTAAAGGATATTTTTCCAAGTATTTTTTCCTTTTTTTTTTTTTTCCCCCTGCTTTTGAGTTGTGATTATAGAAATGATACTGTGTGTTTGCTGCAAGTCTCGTGGAGTCTTGTTATCAGTCAGCTGGGAATCAAGCTCGGTGTCTCAGCTTTGTCCTTTTTGGTACATGCCGCTCTGTAGATTGCGTGGGAATTGATGATAGGTCCAGCTTAGATCCAGCTTCGTACTTGTTAGTCTGCAATGACATGATGCCCCTCTATTCAGTCCTTCATGCCTACTTCATCTTCTGATGCTTCTGCTCCTTTTCCAGTTAATTCACATCTTTTATTTGGCAATATTTCTTCCATATTAAGATGCAGACTACAGTGATTTAATACTGAATCTTAACAGACCTGTTTTACCAGTGCCCTTGTGAATTAATTATATGGGTCACTAAATCAGAGGACAAAAGGTATGTTGTTGGCATAGTCATATCTTACCTGTATGTTACATTTTTAAGGAAAAATGGGGAGTGGGGGCGGAAATGAGCAGTAAAATGTAAAAGCAATTTTTGTCCTAATGTTTTTGAGCTATAAAGATGATGAGTCATGCTTATCTAGAAGCATTTGTGATGGATAAGCTTTAAGGGCTTATTCCTCGCTAAATCTTGGTCCTATTAATCCAAAGGCATAAGGGACCGGAAAAGTACATAATAACCTAAAGGGGTGTGATTCAGAGTCATGAATATGAAAGAAACTTTGTATTGCATGGGAAGGAAGGAGCCAGGGAGGAGGAGTTACCTTTAATGTTGAAAGGGAAGGATTTGTTGTGTATTACATCTCTTTCTTGGATTTATATTTTGGTAGTTGTTGTACAACATACGTGAGCTATACAGGTATGTGTGTGGAACTGCAAACAGTGAGAGTGAACCAGGGGTTGCTTGCTCTTTTTCAGACACTTAGGGTCAAGCTCAGTACCAAAGTAATTTTAAATAAGTAGCTAACTGGAAGAGACGCTTAAGATACTGGCTTTTAAAATATAATCATCAGTTTAGAGCATTTATTGGGGGGGGATATGAATTATTTTTAGGGAGAGAAAGGTTAGATGAACTTTCAGTTGATGTTTAAATAAAAATGTATGTGAGATCTGTGTTCAAAAAAAAAAAAAGGAAATTGCTTGATTATGTTTTCTTTGTTTCTTTTAAAGATAAGGAGAGTTCCATTACTCAGCTTAGCAAGACACCAGCGACTGTTAAATCTCCTGATTCAGAACAACCTACGTATCTCCTTGAAACTGGGAAAAAAACAGCTGTGACCCCTCTTGATATCAACAGGTTCCAGAGTAAAGCTTTCCAAGCTGTAATCTCTCATCATATTGGGAAGACAACCCCTCTTGCACAAGGGAAACTGCCACAGAAAGAGCCATCTTTACATCTTGATACACCATCAAAATTTCTTTCCAAAGACAAGTTATTCAAGCCTTCTTTTGATGTGAAGGTGATCACCTTTGCAAATTTTTTAGTCTGTAGAACCACTAGGGTTAAAGATGCGCATAAACATAAAAAACACACAGAAACCTGTGCTTACCCCTTTTGATACTGTTAACATACAGACTTTCCATTTTGAATGAAGCCAGGAAAACTGGCTCTGTTTATATGTATTCTGAGTTATTGACCTTGGACTACATTTATTGACTAATAGATGCTATAATGTCCTTTAACAAAGCTCTTCTGTGCTTATTGCATCATATTCTCATGTGTTCTACACCTCACACAGTACACAATCTGTGTTCTTTACATCTGAAGACTGAGAAATATATCAAGAAGGCTCATGATTGCTCCAGTTATTTGGAACAACTGTTTGCTTGTTTTGTGATGAGATGCTACTTTAATTACATGTTTTAATGTAATAGCTTTATAGCAGTTACAAAGCTGTTATTGCAGATTGAAAAATGCCTTGGAGTTTTGGGTTCATTGTCTCATTCTGAAGGCCACAAAAGGCTAGAAAAACTACTAGTCTTAAAACAGAACAAAGAAACCCCTGACATTCAGGGAGTATCTGTGCTGGAATGACTCGAGTGTGCTTTGGAAGGGTTCAGGTTTGTTTTTCATTTCCGAGGCCTTATCTGAAAGATGAATGCATTGAATTCCTGCAAAGTTGTTAGTTTTTTGGGGGGGTTGTTTTTGGGTTGGCTGT
The DNA here is from genome assembly GCF_031877795.1 of Strix aluco. Classification (NCBI taxonomy): domain Eukaryota; kingdom Metazoa; phylum Chordata; class Aves; order Strigiformes; family Strigidae; genus Strix; species Strix aluco. The sequence goes on along the minus strand of NC_133931.1, from coordinate 151,922,487 downwards.
TTTGTATTTTGTTTTTTTTTTTTTTTTTTAAACCCCTCTGCCCGTAATAGAACAAAACATGTATTACAAAACCAGAAGAATTCTCTTTAGTTTAGTTAGTTCTGCTTCATGAAGAGAAGGCTCTGGGGAGACTTTACAGCAGCCTTCCAGTACTTAAAGGGGGCCTACAGGAAAGATGGGGAGGGGCTCTTTATCAGGGAGTGTAGGGATAGGATGAAGGGTAACGGTTTTAAACTGAAAGAGAGTAGATTTAGACTAGACATAAGGAAGAAATTCTTTAGTGTGAGGGTGGTGAGACACTGGAACAGGTTGCCCAGAGAAGCTGTGGCTGCCCCCTCCCTGGCAGTGTTCAAGGCCAGGTTGGACGGGGCTTTGAGCAACCTGGTCTAGTGGAAGGTGTCCCTGCCCATGGCAGGGGGGTTGGAACTAGATGATCTTTAAGGTCCCTTCCAACCCAAACCATTCTGTGAGTGAGTCTGATTCGATTGGTACTCTTCTTTTTGAAATCTAATAGTTCACCACTGATAATTTTCAAAAGCAAGATACTCTACACCAAAATTTCTGTTTTTTAAAAAAGGGCAGTAAGAAACTTGGTGTCTTAAAGGTACAGATAGAACCAACATACTCATATGCAACTCTTGTGGGGGTGGTATTGGTAAATTATAGTAATTGGTTGGCGTTAGGAATGACTGGGTTTGGCCACTGGCTTTTCCACTGAATGTAGTTTTCATTGATGGCAGTGAAAAGAAATATTAATAATCTATCTTCTTCCTGTTTTGCTTATGCAGACTCTAAGATTGGGATTGTCTTGTACTGCTTTTGTGCAGTGGTACTACAGTTGCACTTGCTAGCTGCTACTGTAGTACACTGTCCTGATTTAGGAGTGTGAAATCTTACTTCAGATTGTATTTGTGATACTTTCACTTGAGTGAGAATTCTGTAATCTGTTTGTGAAAGTCAGTCAGTTGCTTCTATTTTGGTAGGATGCTCTGGCAGCTTTGGAAACTCCAGGAGGTCCTGATCAAAAAACCAGGAAACTGAGCACACCTCTCTCTGAAGTCATCGGCAGAAACTTGAAATTGGCGCTGGCAAACAGCACAAGGCATACAGCAGCCCTTACTGCCAGCCCGCAGCTGACCGCTGCACAGCCGGAAGCGGTAGGAGATTTTGGGGTTGGGTTTCTGGAGCATAGGCTTAATTAAGAAAATGCCATCTCTTTTGTGATTTAAGTTACAAAAGAGTTTGTGAATTGTGCTTTGTGATCTATTTGAGTAGAAATCCATATGATTATGCATATTCTTCAGTGACAGTTAAAGGAAGGTGAGATAGAAGACTTTCCTCCTGGAAGGCAAAGATTTTAAAACCTTTTTCTACTGTCTGTACTACTATTTTGAATATTAAGAAGTTGCTAAGTAACACAGCATATAAATATATACCAATTTAGACTTTGTAGTACTGAGATGAGAGGATTTCATCACACTTAAGAAATTCCCAGGCTCCAGGTGAGCAGAATTAAATATTTTGTCTTGGACTAAAGTTAGGAGTTCTTTTTTTAATGCCCATGTCGTCTTCTCCTATCTTCCTCTGTAAGGTGCTGCTCTTCTGCTTACTAGGAGGCACGAGATGTGATCAGTTGCTTACCCCCTTATAAAGACATGTTATGTTATCCTTTCTTCTAGTCATCTTGCCTCTTCAGTCTAATCTACTCTAGTGAGAGAAAACAGAAAAAGATGTGGAAGGAAAAGGAGCACTTATGTATTGCTTGTCGTGTTAGTACATGGTTTGCTGCAGAGGGGCAAAAAAGCTAATGGCCTTCAGCAAGGGAAGGCTGTCACTTTTTATTTTGTAGCTCTTTATTCTTAATTTTTTTCATTCTAGTACAGTGAAATACTTATGTGACATCAGATTTGATAATTCCCTAATTTCAGTGTTCAGGAAGTGCTTTGTCTGCGATGGAAGGAGCAGAATATGTTCCAGGGAGACTGGCTGAGAATGAATCTTTTGTCTTTTGGATTCCTAGTGCATGGAATGATAATAGTGCTGGGTTTTGACCATGGAGTTTGGGAGCAGCAAAAGTAGAGAAAATGTGTTTATCTTAGTTTTGTTGTTACTGCATATTTTACTACATGCTACACTGAATATTAAAGTGTTTTTGTTATCGATAGAGAAAGCTTCCAAACATGACTCTCCTGTTTTTATTGCTGCTGTTTGCGCAGGAAGAAGAGCCCAAGCCTCTAGCTGATGTTGTTATATATGTTAGTAAAAAACTTAGTAAGAAGCAAAGTGAACTGAATGGAGTAGCAGCTTCTCTTGGGGCAGACTACAGGTATCAACTGATACAAAAAAATCTAAACTTCTAAACTTCTGCACTGATGCGACTTCTAATAAATATGACTCTTCACATTCTAATATGCTTTATCTACGTGACCTTTTGCTAAACATTAGTGTTCACCATCTTAAACAGTTTCTATTGCAAATAAGGCCATCTGCTTCTAAGGCCATCTTTCCCCACCGCATCCCCAGTCTCTATGTTCTTGATAAGTCTGTCTTGGAAAGACTGTTTGTCCTGAAGTCTTCCTGAATGGCAAGTTTTTTTCTTTCCTTCTCTTGCTTTTTGAAGAAAACTATGAAACATGTTTAGCTTTTGGGTAGTTGAAAATTTGCTTTATAGTTTAGATTTTGAATCTGATCTGAATTTGTGTGTGTTTCTCCCTGTCTCAAAACTATTTTACAAATTGTAAGAATGTCTAAGTTAGTGTGCTTAGAAAAGCGTAGGAAAAATAGCTTGTCACGAAGAGAAACTACAAACTAACATTTGTGATTTAAGACAGAATTCTGCTCCCACTGAATCTGATTTACATATTTTGTTACTGACTTCTATAATAAGTGTTATCATTCATGGTGTGGATGAAGAAGTTGCCCGTATGTTTCATAGTAGCTTAGAAATGTTGAAGGTATTTGCATTTTCGTGGTTTTAATGTTAGAATCCTGCATTTTGTTTATTTTGAGATTCAAGGACTGGTATTTCACTTGCAGCTCAATATGTCAACAAAAAAAAAAGCGCTCTCATCCTGGGTCACACCTTCTTTTCAGAAACTGATTTGAAACTCCACTTACTTAAATAAAAACAAAACAAAAAACCCTAAAGCAAAACCCCTCCTCTTCCATATGTTTATTAGATTTAGTTTTGTTTACTTCAGGAATGCTTTCAAAAGACATTGAAGTTGTTCTGTCCTGAAACTGAATGTGGTCTTTTTTGATTAAAAAAGTGGGCTCGTTGCTTATTTAAGCATAACAAAATAGACAAAACAATATTTTAACGAACAAGGGATAGGACAATTTCTGAGCTGGATTTCTGATACTTTTTGATAGAAATTATATCTTCAGGTTGTATTTTGTTTTCTAGGTGGTGCTTTGATGAAACAGTAACACACTTCATCTACAAGGGAGGACAGAATGACAACAACAAGGAGTACAAATCCGTTAAAGAACGGGGTATACATATTGTTTCAGAACACTGGCTTTTAGAGGTATGGAGCTTGCTTTGTTCTGTTATTAAAAGTAAAGGGAAATGGAGGCTTAAAACTAGTTACATGTATGACAGTGGATTTTCTGTTTGCGTTTATACTGAACATGTATAGGAACTGATGTTTTGCATCCTGCTTTGAATTTATGAATTGAGCAATCAGTTTTCACTGATGTACTTTTACCTTTTTCTCTGCGAGGAGACAAGAAATTATCTTCCATTGAACATTTCTGCTACATTTCCTAGAACAAGAGCCACATTTTCCTCTTGTGTAAAGTACTGCTTTTGGTGGTGTTTTTGTTGTATTTTTCCTATGTTTAGACGTGAAATTTCTTTTATCTCAATCGGTTTCTCATCTTTCTTACGTTAACTGATGTTGTTACAGAGTGCCCAAGAATATAAACGGCTTCCTGAATCTCTCTTTCCTCACACTTACAATCCCAAAATGAGCCTGGACATCAGTGCAGTGCAAGATGTCGGACTCTCCTCCTCCAGTAAACTTCTGTCAACTAGAAAACCAGCAGAGGAAAATGAGGTATAATGTGTGATATGAATTCATGTTCTATGAAGTGATTTGGATTCAGTTAACTTAATTCTGATATTAACATCTTAATAAAAAATGTTGGTACTTATTCAGCAATGCCCTGAGTCATGTTTAGCTAGTAATTAATAGTAGCTATTGCAGGTGTTCCTTAAGATTTTTCTGCATTTGTAATATTTCTCTTCTAGGGTGATGGAGGGAAAAGCCGGCATTTCAGGATTAGAAGTGCTTTCCAAATTTGAAATTACGTAGGTCCAGTCTTTGCCTTCTCTTGTAGGTAACAAGATCCAAGGTGTGAACTTGCCTTAGTAGACATTTAGACTGCAGAATATGTGTTGTCATTGATGCTGCTGCTTACTGTTTTACTGTCATTGTAGTAGCAGAAAGGTTAGGTTTACTCTAAGGCAAGATTATTAATCTTCAGAATTTATACAGGTATTGAACACGGGTAAAAAGCAAAAAAATTTGGTGTTTCAGAATTCTACTTGTCTTCATTGGTTTTAGATTATTCCAGTGGATGAAGATGATGCTGAAGATGATATAACTACTGACCAGATAAAGGAAGTGGTCACTACAGGGGAAGAACAGATAGTAACAAGTGAATCCAAAGGAGGTAAATGTAAATCACTGGTTTCAAAATAGTTGTGGAACATCAAACTATCAATATAAGCCTTTTACAGTTTCAGGTGCTGAATGTTAAGATCTGGAAGCTTTAGGTACCGTGTTTATATACTGGTCAAGTACAGCTAGCCCTTATTGTTGCTGCATGAGAGGAAAGGGTTTTGCTCTCTATTTTAAGAAAATCATGATCATCTGTTGCAAATTACTTAATTGCTGTTTCTTTGTTTTTAAAACACTGCAGTTTGTCTTTAACATGACAAATCAGTTTTAGAGTATACCTCTTTTGTTTTGTAAATAAATGTGCCATGGGAGAATTGTGGATATAAATTAGATCATGTGGGCAAATTCAGAAGTGAGCCAAGTGGAGATTTCTCCTTGTGTCTAGGAATAGATGACTTGGGGTATATGTAGTTTTTCCTATTTTTTCCTAGATATCTTTTCCTCTCCTTAAAGTATTGTCTTTATCCTGATGCAGGGGGGTGAGGGGAAGTTGACTGGAATTTCAGTTACTTCCCACTTGTTACAGTATAACAGTCTTGATCTTACCAGTTTTGTTTCTTCTCTTAAGTTTTAACCCAAGCACTAGAAATGAGGGAGAACTTCCAAAGGCAGCTGCAGGAGATCATGTCTGCCACATCGCTAGTGAAACCGCAAGGGCAACGAGGATCCCTTTCAAGGAACAGTTTTGATGGTTCTCCAGCCACTCCTGATAGCACACGGTCTGTGCGAAATGGCCGCAGTAGGGTCTTGGAGGCTCTAAGGTATTGGTTTGTGTTTCAGAGTATCTTATTTTGTCTTCCCTTGCACATACTTAGACATTCACTGAGATGTGAATAGATCGCCAGGGTTATCAGGTGTATTGCCTTTCTCTACTCATGTACTTAAGTTGCTTCTCTTGCAATTCAAAATCTTTAACTGCACGTGCTAGATAAAGACAGAATGTTATCTTAATCCATAGTGGGTATCTTTTGTTTTTCAAAATATCACAGAATAGTATGATTGCTTTGTAGTTTGAATTGAATTATGCCAACTGATGTCTTTTCAGATTAGTTAGTGTTCTTACAGATTTTGAAGAAAACAGTGCTGCAGTATTTCAGTACATAGGTCATAAACTGGTGGTAGGTATTCCTGCAAAGCACCTCTGTCAATGTTTCTCCTGTTTTCTTTTTTTTTCTTTCTAAACAGAGTATAGGATTTGAACTCTTAATGGGAACCTTGCAAAATTATTCCTTTTAGCTTGGTATTTATTTGCAAATAAATAAGTTCAGTACAGTACACTGATCTTTGGAATAATTTATCAATAGGACACATAATAAAACCATCTCCTGCTGATATTTTTGGTTGCCTTTTTTCACTTAAGCTCACAAAGCCAGGCTGCTGGAGTTGCTTTTGTACTGCAATTTTCCCCCTTCCTGGCCATGCTTTCTAATAATGAGGTCACTTGGAGGCTACAGTTGATGTGATCATTAACACATTCCCTTCAAATACGGTAGTCTACTATGAAACGAATATTTAAGGTGTGTGTGCTTTTTTCCTTAGGCAATCCCGTCAGGCACTCACAGATATGAACACAGAGCCATCCCAGAGTGAGCAGATCATCTGGGATGATCCTACTGCGAGGGAGGAGAGAGCAAGACTTGTCAGTAACTTTCAGTGGCCCAATAGTCCTTCCCAGTACACTGAGCAAGGTCAGAGTAACGCCAATAAGAACATGGATGAGTCTGCCTTCAGAGAATCTTTAGCTGATGCAGAGATTGCTCGTAAAGGTAAAATCAGAAATACAGTATCCTTGTTCTTTGCTACAGCATCCATTTCATCTTTGGGACTTTTAAAATAGTGTTTGAATTCTACTTTTTAAAAAAAAAGTCAGCATTGTTGGCATTTCTTGAACGACAAAAGTACAATTTTACATCTTTGAGCTCCATTATGTGCTGTTGTTTTTTAAAGAGAAGCTTTCCTATCCATTTGCTGTTTGTGGTCAAGCACCAAGGCAGTGCTTGTCTAAAATAGTTTGCATCAAATTTAGGAAATCTTACAGATTTTTATTTTTTTTTGGAACCACAGCTGGTTTCCAGGTAACAATTTGGGTAGGCGTGGTGGAATTCAAATGGGAATACCAGTAGCAAAAACTTTTTAATTCTAGTGGAAATATTCATAGGTGAAGAATGGAGATAAAGGACGAAGATAATCCATGAGCTTGAAAAACAGATGTGTCAGAGCTGCCAGTGGATGTGCTTAGGTCAAGATTCAGTGAAGATACTGCATTTCTCTTCCCTGTTCTTTTTGAAGTCTTTAGTCTACTGCTAGGACTAAAGAAACAACATACTTAATGTTTTGTCATCTGGTTTTGCTTTCTTCCCATTCCTGCCTCCTGAGAGACAGCGGAATCCTTTATTTCTCTCTCCCCACTGCCTCCCTCGTGCCCCTAACTCCTTCTCTCAATCTACTTACAGAGTTTCTGCTTGTGGCAACAGTCTTGTTGAAAACTGACCCTGTCCTAGAGGAGGTTGAAGCAAATTAGCTAAATGCATTCAATTCATTTTTGGTTCAAGCGAGTCAATGCGGTTTAGTCAACAAAATTAGGCCATTTGAGGCTTTTGGGTTTTTTTTCAAAGCAAGGCATCCAGGGACACGAGTCTGCAGTATTGCAATTGGTGGTTTGTGATATAAGGAAGAGTATCTTTATGAAAGGCAGTGGTGAAATGTAACTGTACACGTTGTAGTAGCAGTTGTGTTTTGTCCTTCTAGGATAGCTACCTTTTTTTAAATTTTTCATTTTATTTTTTACTTTATCCATAATTATATTCAGCCAAAGATAAGTCATGCAACAACACTCTACTTTCACAGCTGTTCCTGAGGCTGGGGATGGAGATTTGATTGAAGGTCTAAAGAATCCTGTATGCAGAGAACCTGAAACGCCAATTAAAGATCACTTGATCCCCACTCCGCAGGCCCCCAGCATTGCTTTTCCACTGGCTAACCCTCCTGTGGCACCACAGCCCAGAGAAAAGGTTTGTCATATGAAGAAATACTTATGGTGTTTTGTGTTCTGAGAGATATAATGACGTTTTAAGAAGTTTTGAAGTTGATGGTAAATATAAATCAGGTGCATATCTGCATTTAAAATCTTGAAGTGGATTATTTTTGTGCAGTTCTATTTCTCTTTGCCCCGTTCTTCAAGATTTTGAACAAATAATGTTTACTCAAATAAAGCTTGTTTGTTCAGACAAATAAAGCTTTTTGTCCTGTTAGTTCCTGCTGGAATGCTGAGGTAAGCTTTGGAGTGGGGAGTTACTATGTGTATTTCTTGGAACTCCTCCAGCCACGTTAGGATGATGGAAAAAAGTTAGGCCTTTGTTTCCTTGGTGGTATCTGGAATTTATGTTTAGGTACAAACGGAAAATTATTTTTCTGCCAAAAACCTGATTTAAAATTCTGCTATTTCATAGTGAACTTGGAAGGGGCTAGGAAAATGAGCTTAGTCTTTTGCCCACAGTGTATTGCTTGATGCTCAAACTTTCAGCAGCTATGTGTCTTCAGAGGCATAACGTGTCATGTTAGTAAATAAGCTGTGGTGGAAATGCATAAGGGACCTCAAAGTTATAGAAAGTCTGAATGAATGAGGCAGTGTGATGGATGGATGTGATAGATAGACTCCTGTGTTCAACTTGGCATTCGGTGGTTACGAATGAAGGATTAGTTTTTCTGACAAATTGGTTCAGTTGTGCCCTGAAGAAAGCGGGAACTAAGAGGATGTTAAGCACAAGCCTAACATTGATTTGATAAGATCCAAGCTTTTTGTCAAGTGATTGACAGATTTGGTTCTGCTTTTCCTGACTAAAGGAAAACTTCATATAAAAATAACCCAGAATGTTTGGCAGAGAAATAGTCAGCTGTCAACCTAATCTTTCTGTCATTATTTTCAAAATCTGTTACTGTATTTCCAGGCTGTTACTGAAGATGAGAAGACTGATGAAGAACCAGAAAAACACCGTAAATTTCAGCTGTCTTCTCTTAATCCTCAAGAAAGATTTGATTACTGCCATCTGATTGAAGAATTAGGTACCAGATATTTGTGAAATGCGAAGAATAGCATGTGTCTGTATGTGTCTGGTCAGCTGTGGCTTGTTGGGGAAAAGAAAGGCCTTCTGTTAGTGGTTCATCAGATTTGAGGTCTCAAATTTATGGCTTTCTGTGCTTGTGAGCAATTCTTTGAATATATTATTATTATGTTAGTGATCAGCTTTGCCATAAAACAGCAATGGTTTTGTCTTCTGGCAGTTTTCTTCTAGCTGTCTCCACAACAGCCTCATTCTTTACTGTTGGGAGTGCCCAGGATCTGCTGTCCTCTGGTGTCTCTCTCATTCCTGTCTGTTACAGTGGCACTTTATTTTTATCAGAGCCACTCTTCCCTGGCTGCTTCTCTTTCCTTGCCAGCTTCTGCCCATGTCACTTCAATGATAATACTTTCAATGTAAATTTGAGTTAAGTATATTTTTACCTCAATTCAAATAATTCTCACTTTGAGTTGATCCTTTCTGTGGTACAGCATGAGCCTTAAATAATTTGAATCAAATTCATTCCTCAATTCAAGGTGGAACAGTACTTGAAAAACAGTGCTTTGATCCAAGTTGCACACACATTGTTGTGGGACATCCTCTTCGAAATGAAAAATTCTTGGCTTCGATGGCAGCTGGAAAGTGGGTGCTTCATCGTTCCTACCTGGAGGCATGTAGAGGAGCTGGCTGCTTTGTTCAGGCATGTGACCTTGTTACTGAGAAATGAGTATGGTGCCCTTTCACGTTTTTTTTTACTTTGCACTACTAGGAGAGGACTTAACCTCTCAGAATCAGTCAGCAGTTTAGGATGCCTGAGCTTTGGGAGTTTTAGAGGATCCGGAGTCTGAGAAATTTTTGGCAGGCTCTGAAAACTGGTCCTGGACCAAACTCCTGGTAGAGGATAAATGAAATACCTATACTTTTTATAGTTGTTTCTGAAAATTGAAGCTTGAGTACCTTTTGGTAAATTCTCACTGGTATCAGCTGAATTTACATGGATCTTGTTACACCAGCAATGAAATCTTGATCCTTTCATAACTGAACATATAATAGTTTTAAATAATTCAACTCTATAACCATGTACATAAACATTTTTGGAGACTATCTCTTCCAACTCCTCACCTCCCTAACCGGTATTTCACAGTTCTCCTCGGTCTACAGTTCTTTTACATTGACCAGGCTAACTTCAAAATGATGCCTGTAGACTGGTTCATATCTTTATGTATCAAAACCAACTTTCATTGTTTTGGAAGACACTGTGGAAATGTAGAGTCGAAGGTGTCCAGAGTAGTGGGTTGTTTTGCCTTGCTCTTGAATTCCATTGTATGTAACTGCAAGAAGAATCTAGTTGTGTATGTGACGATGTCACAGAAAACAGGAGTTGATTTAGATACATATGTGCAATTAAGAGCCATATCTCTAATTTTACCTAGAGCTGTTTCAGCCAGATAAAATCAATATATAAAGCTAGAGTGAGTTGGAATTTGCTCGGGTTTTGTCTGTTTGTTTTTCTTTTTGGTATGGTTTTTTTTTTTTTAATTTAGTTTTCTGCTGGTAAAGTTGGCAGGATTTCTTTGTAATTCAGGTTTATGATTGTTCTAGGAAGAAGATTATGAGTGGGGAAGTAATTCCATACTTAATGTTTTGCCTGGAATCAATGTAAACCAGAAGAAACTAGCACTTGCAGCCATGAGATGGAGGAAAAAAATTCATAAAGGGAGGCAAGAAACTGGTATTGTTGAGGTATGGTATCACTGAGGTATTTAGATACTCATGCAATGTAGGTTGTACAGTGTGGGTGGACACGACAGCGATTGTCACCAAGAAACTCAGAAACTTAACTGGCAGGGAAAGGTAATCTGCTTGGTTATTAAGAACAAAATGGCTTAGCTGGATATATTTTAGTTAAGTAATTTTGTTTTAAAAAAACCTTTTAATGCTGGTATATTAAAAGTCTTAATCTCCTCCTGAAGTGTTGTGCTACTTTTGCAAAGTTGGAATGTGGCTACTTGTGTGTGTAAACATCCCTCAGCCAGGAAGATGATGTTTACACTTCAGGGCTCTGACTGGGGAACTAACCTAATGTGGCTTTACTAGGAAACCACAACCGGTACTCACAGTAACAGAAATCCTGTGCTGTGCCGTACAGGTGAATACAGCTCTCTGGACAGCATTTTTATAGCTCTAGCAGTGAACATACTATTGTGCTTCAAATAGGACACAAGTTTACATCTTTCCTAAAGCACCTTCTGTGATTTTTATGGTGCAAGTTCCATAGTCTTTGTGGGATTTTTGAAAGTGGGACTTGGGCTCCCCAAAGCCTTTTAACTCCTCTCTCAAATCAGGCACTGCAGTCGAGTATTCATTGAAAGGTAGAAATAGTGCTGATGTTCCAGTCACATCGGGATATATCTTCACTTACATGTGTTTTACAATAACCTTTTTGAAATGAATGCTTCTAACAAATCCACTGTACCTGTTGCCTACTTGGAAACCACAGTGAGTGCTTGTAGACGGCAACCACTTGGCCCTGGGTGCTGTTACTGTAACTGAGTAGATAATGTAGTTTATGGGGTGGGGGGGGGAAGTTTCCAAGTAACTGTTTTTCTTAAGATGCTTTTCTGTAAATGACTGTCTGGTCTTCTGGAAAAATTACTCATTGCCAAGGGTCTTTTCCTAGATCGGTTTGCCCATCTTGCTATGCAGGTGGCAAGCTGCCTGGCTGTAAGCTGCCAATAGTTGTATGTTCTGTGGGCTTTTTTTCTGCCATTTACACTTAAAGACAAAACTAGGTGATAGTGAATCTTTATCTAATGGATATTCCCAAAAGGGGCACATTATAGACCCATTAAGTTTTTTGTGCTTTTTCAGTACCAACATACTTTTGACTAAATTGAGTCTTTTATCTAGGGAGCTTTCAGTGGCTGGAAAGTGATCCTGAATGTTGATCAAACCAAGGAAGCGGGATTCAGACGCCTTCTTCAGTCAGGAGGAGCAAAAGTATGTAGGGTTTTTGGTGGTTTTTTTTTAATAATTAAATATACATATGGTGTGTGGGTTGTTTTGTATTTTTTTTTTTTCCTTTCTGTTAAACTCTGGGCAGGGCATTTTCCATGTGAGTAAAAGGTCTTAACCAGTGTCATACTTTGAGCCTAGAGGGCAAGTGAGCACCATGCAGCTGTTTACTCCCCACTTTCCCCCCAGCGCTGGGAAGGAGAAAATGAATCAAAAGACTGAGGAACTGAGATGAGGACAGAGAGGGGTCACTCACCCTTTACAGTTATGGGCAAGACAGGCTCATTAGGGGAAGAAAAAAAGGACATCACTTTAATTCAGACACTAACAACAACAATGCTTAACAGAGTGGGACAGTGAGAAGTGTTATCACATCTTAAAAACATCTTCTCCCACTGTTCCCTTCTTCCTGGGCTCAGCTTTGCTCCCGATTTCTCTGCCGCCTCCTCCAGTGGCACAGGGGCAGGGGATGGGGGGGTGCAGTCAGTCTGCTGCTTCTTCCTGCAAAGTAGGGGGGAAATCACTCTCTGCACTCTTCCCCTGCTCCACGTGGCGTCCCTCTCACAGGAGACAGTCCTCCACAAACTCTCTCCACCGTGAGTCCTCCCCACGGGATGCATTCTTCTCGAGATGCTCTAGTGTGGATCACCCCGACGTGTTGCAGTCCTCCCAGCTCCAAACTACAACTGCAGGGGCTGCTTCTTCCCACAGAGTGCTGGGGTTCCTCCACAGGCTGCAGGTGAATCTCTGGTCCTCCAGTGACCTCCATGGGTGGTGGTGGGGTGGCCCTGCCATCTCATCATGGGATACAGGGGGACTCTCTGCTGTGACACACCTGCCCCCCTTCCTTCTCCCTTCCACTGACCTCGGTGTTCACATAGGTGTCCTCGGAACTCCTCCTCAAAGCGTGTCCCGTCTTAAGTACGTTGTCACAGAGGTGTAGCCACCATCACTAATTGGCTCGGCCTTGGAGCCAGAGGAGCTTCTAGAAGCTTCTTGCAGGGGGCCACCAGTCTAGTCCCCTCTCCTACCACCAAAAACCTTGCCACACAAACCCAGCACAGCCAACAACATTGCTTACACAGGATAACTGAGAGATGGTCGAAGTGTGGGAGGAAGAAGCTATGTCATCTTCATTTTGCAAGTGGTCAGGCAGAGCAGCTTGCCTGAGGTGGCACAAGTCAGTAGTGCTGGTAGGAATTGGGGACAGAATTTCTGTGCCCTTCTCTGATGAGAAGGATCACCCTTCTTGAAAGGTACGTGATGGTACAAAATGCAGCTGTACGTGGTATTTTATTTCCCATTGGCTTGATGGTTAATTTGATGAGTGAAATTATAGCTCATGAACTGCATTTGTCTAGGGGAAGAAACACGAATATAAACCTATTTTTTTCTGTCGTGTTTTAATCTGTAGGTGTTTTCTGGTCATTCTGTGTCTCTCTTTAAAGAAGCAACTCATCTCTTTGCGGACTTCAGTAAGCTGAAGCCAGATGACACCAGGGTCAGCGTCGCAGAGGCGGCAGCCCAAGGAGTGAACTGCCTGAAACCGGAGTACATCGCTGACTACCTCATCCAGGTGTGCACGCCTGAGGCGCTCCTCACCTGCCCCGCGGCGGGAGGGTGGATGGGGCAGGCCTCAAAGCCTCGGAGAGGGACTGCTGCTCTACCTGTCGTGTGCCACCTTTGCCAGGAATTGTGGCCACAAGTGCCTAGGCCAAGTCTTTTGATCTGTAGCCTCAAATTGTAGCTGCTATAACTTGTTTTAGTGCTGGCAGTGGGTCTGATGCAGGGTAGGGAGCTTGCAAAATGCAATCAGAATGTAGGTGCGCAGTGTTTTTGTTATTTTTAATTTTAGAAATCTAATGAGCTGTTTCATTCTCCTCAGAAGCTTCTTGAGCTAAACAACTTTTTTTTTCTCTTCCTCTATTGAAGGATCCACCTCCCCCAATGCAGTCTTACTGCCTGCCAGAAGCTGAATCTTACCTTCAGAATAACACAGAACTTGGAACTGGATTATCCCAGAAAAGAAAAGCACTGGGAGAAACGAGCAGAGTCAAGCGATCCAGAATACAATGAGCAAATTCCGTGCTTCTAATTTATACATTTTTAAATTCATATTTATATTTCTTCATTTTCACCACAAAAATTAAAAGCTTTGAGTTTCACTTCTAATTTGTCCTGAGATTAAAATAACTTAACAGTAACAGTCATTGGAAAGATTGCTCTGATTACCAGTAGCATCTAAAAATATGGCAAGCACTCATCCGAAAAAGACTGTCTCCAAAAAGTCCTAACTGTCCCACTAATAATTTTGTTTAGGGAGGCCATTGTATAATAATAGTTAAGAAATACTTTGCGAGATGCTTATTACATCTTTCATCTGTGTGTTGTGGAGAAAATACCAGTTGATAAGAATTCTGTTGCATTTCCCACACAGTAATGGACAACTTAGGTTTTACGTGAATTTTTCCTCTTTTGATATTTTCTATTGGAAGGGAAAAGGGAAACTGGACAAAAAGAACTGGCTTGTAAATTTTTGTACTAATAGAGGGTGTAATAAATTATTTCTATAAAACAGAGGTGCTGTTGAGGTGCTGCCATTCTGAGGGCTAACGAATCTGTTCAGCAAACAGAAGCAACTCTGGCTGAGAAAAGGTGACAGTTCTCTGACCATGCTCCCTACTTGAGTCCGCAACAGGAACCAGAGGCAGAACTAAGGTGTTGGTTTCCAGCAGCTGGAAATGTTTGTGGTCAGACAACCACAATATTTGACAAACTGTTTGACCTTTTAGTAACTAAGTGTGGGGTCTGGGTCTCTATTTACTGAACTTCCTGTATGTGACTTGCACTGCGTTAGTCTGGGTAGAAGTGTTTGTGTGTGTGAAATCTGAGGAGCTGTACTAAAGCAGCTAGAATTGCTGCAGCCTCTTTGAACAGAAAAGCACGACCTCCAGTTGCACAGTGGAGGAGTTGACTGGGGAAATAGATGTAAGGTCTTTAAAGTCTATTTAATTTACCTCTTTATTGGTTGGGGGGGTATATTCTACTTTACTTTCTAGCTGCTGAATACTCTGTTGTATAGAAAGTCTTTGCACCACTATCATCAGTTGCAGATGGAGGGCAGGAGGAGCCATAAGCATCGCAGCCCTGAGGCAGCTGGAGGCTCTTGCTCTAGGCTGGGGAGCACAAACCCCTTGCTGCTGGCAGAAGGGGGAGAGGCCCTGAGCTGTGGGAGTCCCCAGGTGAGAGAGGGAGGAGGAAGGCAGCTTGCCTTCACCCCCAAGGCTCTTCCCCTGGAGTGCAGTGGCTGTTCTGTCAGTGAGCTCAGCAACACGCTGTTGGGATGACCTGGGGTTGTCAGGAAGGATTGAAAGATGCCAATGAACCTGAGGGATTTGATTCTAAAAAGTGAGATCTGTGCCCCTATCAGTGGGGGCTCAGGCTGTGTCTCAGTACCTGCTTTGCTTTTCTTGATCTTAACAGCTTAATGCTTTTTGCTATTTGTTGGATGTCAAACATCTCCAACTTCCTCCAGGTCCGCATACTGAAAATAATGCTGCTAATGCCACATCACATTTTGAATTAACTTTGTGTTTCACTGGCAAGTTTCTGTTCTACTTCCACAATGCTGCTTTGCATTGCAGGCATTTTAAAGAGGTGTAGATAGTAGTAGGTGAGACCTAAGGGTCCTGTGACTATTGTATTTTCCTTCTTCCCCGTCCTCAGCTGAAGCTATTTCTCACTTTACAGATAAGAAAACACTCCCCTGACCCACTTAGCTAAGCTTTAAAGAAGTCTTGGAGCCACACAGCTCCTGCAGCTGCTGTGAAATCTGGGGGCAGGGCAGAAGTGGGGAGCAGCTAAAACCAGACCCATACCAACCCCCAGCGCAACCAATAACGTGGGAGCTGAGCGTTACCTGTTCCTGGGCCCTCTGCTCTGCTCACGCAGGCGTATGTGCCCCGGGCAGGCCGCAGGGCCCCAGTGGAGATGGGCTGTAAGCTGGGGGAAGGCAGCCCCTGAGCCTCCATGGTGAAGAACAGACACTGAGAGCACTGGGGGGAACAGCCAGAGCCTAGAACAGTGCCCGGACAACCAGCATGCTGCTGCCTGTCACAGCAACTGCTGTGACTGACTGCTCAGGGTCACTGAAGAGAGAGGTGAACACAACAACAGCAAGACAAACTTGGAGGTATAAATTCAGTTGGTGCTGTTAAGATAAATTTATTTTCTTCAGCTTTCTTCACAGGAAACATCACAAAAGTGCTTTACAGAGTTTGATACCATTACTCTAACATGGGACAAAAGGACAACAACAGGTGTGTGCACTGCACAGTTAGAAGTTGTCATATGCAGAAGCCATGATAGGTAAACCAGGGTAAAAAAATCTACTGACAAAAAAATATATATATATAGTTCAGGTTTTGAACTTAAATTATGACTATAAACATATAATTATATAAATATACAGGCACCATTAGGTTCCTGTGTTAACTGTGGGGGCCACACAGGGATTCTCAGAAATAGATCATATTATACTTGACTTTGCTGAAAGTTTCTGCTGCGCTCAGTGGGCTCCCAGCCAACCCTTTTCCCAGCCAGACAGTATCATTCGTTCTTTTGCACTACAACAAGCACTCAAATGGCTTTATCTTCATTTCTTCAGGTTAAGTCTGGTGGTGAGACATTCTGGTACACTGTGGAAAGCAAATTCAGTTTCATATTTTTTTCACTTACAGGGATGTCCTCTTACTATTCTTCACTCAGTCATCTCTTCATTAAAAAAATAAGAATGCTTTAGGCTAGACCATGCTGTCCACG
Organism: Strix aluco; assembly: GCF_031877795.1. NCBI lineage: Eukaryota > Metazoa > Chordata > Aves > Strigiformes > Strigidae > Strix > Strix aluco. The sequence continues at coordinate 151,905,905 of NC_133931.1, read as the reverse complement.
TAAGACAGTTTTGTCTGAGCTAGCACGTTACCAGTCATGCAACCCTACTCCTTTTTGTAGCTGAACTGTTATACTGTGACCAGCACTACTGCCTTCATTGTGCTGTATTCTGAGGGAATTAGGCTCCCGTGTAGCCTTTGAGGGTCCAGGTTTAAATTCTCCGGAGGAGATCACATTTACTTGCTAAGCAATTTGCAACAGCTAGAGCCGTGTTTGCAATGCTAGAGCCCTGACTGAAGAAATACGCCTGATCAAGACTCCAGAGTTCTTGCTTATAAAGCTGCTAAGTAAGTGGCAAGTAGTTCAGGCACCTGGCTAGAAATCCTTGGCATGGTAATAATGTAGGTGAAAAAAGAAGGAGGGAATACTCTAGGGTGAAGAAAGGTCAAATCAAGACATTTTTGCTGGGCTTTCAGTTGCAGAAAAAGCAATTAGCAGAGCCAATTATCCAGAAAACACTGTCATGCCAGTTTACAAAGCCAGTTTGCCTTTTACCTAATTCCCAGATTAGAGACACAGTGCTCAGTCAGAAAACTAGTCAGTCCTGAAGGTTAAGGGGTGGTTAATAAATAACACAGTAAGGATTTGCAGTGGCAAGACAGGGCTTTGGCAAGTGTAGCAGCAGAGATGAGTCTTTTAGATGTGTGGGAAAGGGTATGAAGTACAACATTCTAACAACTTTCAGCTATTGCTGCATCTGCTCTATTCCCCCCTGCCCCCTCAAAATTAACAAAAAACCTCAGCTCCCCTTTGCCAACTCTATAAACCCGCAGCAGGCACAATTGTTTTTGACAGAATACTAGTAAGTGCTGTAATAGAACACCTAACAGGTGCATTCAAATAAATTGTAAAATCCAAGGTACATTCTTCTCAACTGCGTATCCTTATTACTGGAAAGCAGCTGTTCTCTATGATAACAGTATTCTGATATTGAGACAATGCAGCTCTTAAGTGGTAAGCTATACATCTTAACAGGCTTGAGTCTTCCCTTACAACATCTCCTCTGTATTTATAAACACAGCATTACTGGTAAATGCAGTCAACACTTAAGACTTAACCTCATTTACACATGTACGATCTTTAAAATACAAGATGAGAATGTGAAGAGATGAAACAAACCACAAAGACTAAGCCTGCCCCCCAGTGTTGCTGCACTCATCTTCATCTCAAATACTGTAATTTCAACATCCAGTTAGACTAAGCATGGCTGAGCCCATTTGGTTGCCAGTCAGAGACCAAGTAATACAGCTGCTTCATCTCTGCCACAAACAAAGTAACCTAGAAACTTAAAACAAATTTGCTATGGGGCTTGTTCGCTTGTGCTTGATTCTGGCTGTTTCTAGACTTCTGGTGAGAAGACCTCAAATCAAGTTTTAATGAAACTGATCTCAAGTGACAGAAATAACTCCACTGAAAGCAGTGAAGTTAAGCTCTGGGAGATCAGATTCATGTTTGTTTTACCTGTTTCTCAATGCATTTGTTCTCTTGTATTGGCCTGTTTTTATGGTTTGAATCATTTTGTTATGGTTATACATTCTGTGGAATAAGTTATTTAATTAAAAAAAAAGGAAGCTTATGACAACATTGTAACTAATGCTTTTCTGTAGGCAAATTATTTGAAATAAAGCAGACAGCTGTAACTCGATGACTTCAATGCTGTAACTGAGCTAGAAAGAAGATCCAATACAGAAGATAGGAGACAAGAAACAGAACAGAAGAGCTCAGATTGAGTAAAAGTTAGTAAGAGCATGCCATGCTAATCACTGGTAAGAAGAGTGAGTTATATACATGAAACTGAAGACTTCAGTACACCGGATGGCAAAAGCCAGTGCCCATGGGAAGTTACCAGGTTTGTCAGCACTGGGGAAGATGGTGATTGCCAGGGTAAGCTAACTCTGTAAACTTGGCAATTCAGTGGCAAGTGAACGTCAACAGAAAATAAACCCAAGGCAATGAATACTGGAAAGGCTTTAAACCACTCATACATGCTCTGGTGGATTCTGAATTAGTTGTGATCTTTCAAGGGGACGATCTAGGCATCACCATGGACAGCTTGATGAAGACATCTGCTCAATGTGTAGTTGCAGTCAAGAAAGCGAATAAGATGTTAGGCTGTATTAAAGACAGAACAATATGGAAAAATATTACAGCATTTATTTCTCTTAGAGGTCCTCAATTAGTATTTGCTGTTTCATCAGCACCTTAAAAAAAGTGACATATTAGAAAAATACAGGGCAGAAAGTGGTAAGAGAATGGTAGAAGCAGCTCTTCGTAGCTGGAACGACCGTAAGACCAAGGTAGTTTATTTGTTAAGAGGGGAAAAGAATAGATAGACATCTTAAAAGTAATTCTCCTCCCCACCATGTAACAGGATATATACCTCAAAGTCATTTTAAGCCACCTACCAGTCTGTTGACCTCAATATCACTTGTCATCATCATCACTGTAAGTATTCCAAAAAGCCCCATGTTATTCTTTAATGCTTATTATGCAGCTAGTTAAACATTTCCTCTGAAGTTACTGCAGTAGTTTGTTGAAATTTAACAGTAATAATTTCTGTCACAATTGTCACAGCTGATGCACATTAGCAACTGTCTTAGAGGTGCTGCAATGATAAAAGTATCAGTAAGAGAACATAGCTGCTGGTCCTCATCTCTGTCCAGTACGCACCAGAGGTCTAATTTGTCCGCGTGCACACCACCATCATGTTCTCTGCTTCTATTTGCAGGCCCACTGTAAAAGCTGAGCAATGAACCTTGAAATCACCAGCAACAGCAGACAAGGGCATACTCATAAAAATTATTTCTTCATGTTCCTTCAGCTGCAGTAAACTGATAAAGCAGGAGATAATAGTAAATAAGGTAATCACCTCTTCCGTATCTGTATTCCTTCCTCTGCTATCCCTCTGCTTACACCTCCCAGTTCTGTCTTGATTGTTTCTTTCCTTTATCTGTTTCACAGAAACCTCTCCATAGGCAACTACTTGCCTTTGCTTTATTCCCTTCATTTTTTTCCTCTACAGCCTGCCTTAATACCAGATTTTAAAAGTTTTGAAGTTAAGATTACTCTGCATGCTACTTCAACTTAAATATGAGAAAGGATAAAGAGTAGGACAAATGTGTGTTTACGTGTGGAGAGGGGAAGAAAACTACATTCCTACTACAAAATACCACTTCAGTATCCTGACACAAATTTTCAGGGGTGAACATTTCTAGTTCACATAATTTGAACAAACTTTAAAACAGCCACATTATAAGAGATGGCTATCAACTGTGAGCAGGATTTTATTTCAGTCATGGGGTTTACAAAATAGAGCAATATTGATTTTAATGTATTCCCTGTAAAGGCTCATAAATATACCATTTGGGTTGCACATAAAATTAGAGAGGAAATACCAGTTAGAGGGCTCAGCCTGAACTTTTTCCTTACCCATACATACTAAGTCTTAAATAGAATGTTTATTACATTCTGTAGAAATAAGCCTTTCCCAAATTACTATTAAAATACTGTAATGAAAGCTAATATAAAGATCTTTTAATAAAGATTTTAGTCCTCTGTCACACCTTCCATCAGCCCCAGCCCTTGACAAAGAACAGTTTTGGCCTCACAACACCCCTGTGAGGTAGGTGGTTGGGGTTTTTTTGGTACAGCTGGGGGAACTGAGGCAAAGTGAAACTAAATTACTTAAAGTTAACACAACAGCTCAGTGGAAAACCAAAGCCAAACCCCACTCTCTTGATCCTATGCTCTTGCTACAAAATGGGCTTGCTTCTCTCCAGTACACGCAGTTGTTTCAGATGATACTTTCCACTCCAGTATTCCAGATACCCTGTTTTTTCTGACAATTCATCAATACTGTGATACATTTTTAATATTTGTATTCTGGCTAAGCAGCCCATTGAACTTCATTAACCTTGCTGTATCAACATATATTCTAAGCAACTGAACATAAACCCACAATATACATACCATTAGAAGATGCTTCACAAAAAAGGGAAAGGTCTTCATAGCAATTTGAATCAGTGTCTCAGCTTTTTATCGCTTAAGTGAAAATGAGTTTTCTTAAATATGAAACAAGCTATTTCCTAGTAAGATTGCTGAACTATCTTGGAAATTGTACTCAGTTCTCTCTTTAGGCAACTGGTTAGCTTTGTACCAATGCAAAATTCCCTTCTCTGTCAATAGGTTTTCCTGATTCTTCTCTTTGAAGGGAAAAAATAAAATGGGATGCCTTCCCCAAGTACTGAACTTCAAACACTTTTGCTGATTTAAAGTCAGATGGATCTGCCCCTGCAAAGAGTGCTTACCCACGCAGCACTTCCCCTCCTATCCAACCACTTACACTCTACTCCCTACCTCAGGCTACGCATTTAACAGTACCATTTAGAAAACAGCCTTCCTAATCCCTCTCTTCTTATACCTCCTGTGTTTTATTTGCATAATTTCCACTCCCTCTAATTAAAAAAAAAGGTACCTTCCTTCCTCTTCTATTTCACTTCAAATAGAACATGGTGGAAATACATTTGGTGCTTCGGAAGCCAAACTCGATATACATGATAGTTATGACTTCTCCAAATCAGTATTAGACTCCTCAGTTCTGTTTTCTGCTGTCATTTCTTCTTCCATCTGCTGGAGCTTGCAGGTTCTCATATTAACCTCAATACAGATAAGCTGAATTTTTAAGTTTTTCTGAAGAATTTATTGGCAAATGTGTCAATTTCCTCCTCTTTTGTATGTAACTAATTTATATATCTGGAATTTAAATACTCATGTTCTTATATTTATATATACTCATTTTCTTATATTCCCAAATAAAGCCCCTGTTTACCATAAAACCAATTTGTGAAATTAAAAGCTGAAAACAGAGGGACAATCTGGGAACTAAGTTACAGTCAGACAACAAAACCTGGATTATAGCTATTCATAGATATTTTTAATTACTCGAGGTGTTTCAGGTAAAATTTAGTTTATTGGTCCTCTGATACAAAGTGGTTATGTAAAATATGAGGTATTCCTTTCTCTGACCATGTCAGTATTGGAAAGAATATTACTACCTTGTAAATAAGCACCTTTTAAGCACATGAAGCCCTGTTACTCTAAAAAAAGAATGATATGCTCCATTTTAATTATGGTGTTTGACAGAAAACCACAAGCAAGTTTAAAACTGCTCAACCAGGCTCAAATTAGAAAGACAAAAAGATACAACTATTGCAAAAGCTCAGATAAGCAAACTTCAAGATGTGCAGCCCTATCAAATTTATATTGTGTTTACTTGACCTAAACAGCACAGGTGTCACAGGCATATTGCAGTGAAGGAGTTTCCAAGAGCCAACAGATGCAAATACCAAACCTGCTAGTCCCTGTGGTGTCAGGTCTCCAACATAGTTCGTACCATTAAAAGTCATCTATCCGTAGATTTTGTAAGAGAGTTACTTTGGACATGACTGGTAAAGCTAGCTCCAAAGACAAAACTGAAGGAGCAGGAGATGGTCACTTTTAGTTGTCAGTTCCTCTTCATGAGTAAGATTAAACATGGCACAGCTAAACCAGGGGTGGGGAGTGGGTGAGAGGTGTTGGAAAACTGATCCTCTCCTACATTTATCATCAGCTCAAGTAAATACAGATGCCAGATTCCTACAGCAGGTATTTGGGAAGTCAACTTTATTAAAATTATCTAGTTTTTGGCATTTTAACATTCCTTAGATACAGACTATCACCAAAAACCACAAATCCAGATTGTTCCTTTCCCAGTAAGCACTGGATATTTAAATGTTCTACTAGCAAGTCGGTAACTTTGTGGCTGTGTTTATTTCATTTTTATTTTAAACCAGAGAAAGTAAACCAGAACCTTTAAATTGGAAATTAATAACTAACCCACCGTAAAAGCATGTTACAGGTTAGGAAGATCCTGAACTGGCACACGACTTCATTTTACTGACTGGTATCAAGGATCTCATTTCTACAACTGACAATCCTTCATTTATGGAATGAGCCTTTAACGAGCATTCTGAAGGAATGAAATGGACATTCTTAGCATGCCCCGAATATATGCAACAACAAACCAGATAAAGTTGGACTTCAGAGTCTCAAAAGCATACTGAGCTTCCACAGAGGACTGACTTGCAAAATTTCAGGCATGCAGAACAATTAATTGTTACAAGGAAGATACTGACAACTGGCATTTTGATAGTTGCTGGCAGCGATATTTAACACAAGAAACACTTTAAAATAGTTGAACATTCCGCACTACGGAAATCTGCTGCATTTCTGATTTTTTTCCTTTATGCCTCCAGAAAGAACCTGGAATGATACGTTTAAGAAAAGCCCCTAAAATAACACCCCTAGTTATCAGTAGCTGATGGACACCGGTGACAGCAACCATCCAGAGGTTGGGGTGGTTTGTTTTATTTTTTTCATTCTTTAATTTAGCAGAGCTACTTTCAAATGAAAAGCAAATCAAAGCTTCATTCATACTCAGTTCACAATCTCAAACCAGTCCTATATGGTGGGAGTCAGAAGACACTCTGACAGGTAGCAAACTAAACTTCTACGTATAAATAAAAGTCATACTAATATGCACTGCTAGAAGCTCTTAAGCAGAGCCCACCTGACCACAAGGCTGACTACCCGCTGCATGGCCTGTCCCTTGAGAGATGCAAATGCTCTGCGTTTCCTCAGCTGTCGTACGGTCATAAGCTAGAACTAAAGGTAAAGATTCATTAGACTCCAGAATCCATGTATATTTCCATTTTATTTGATTTGAAACTGTTACAGGGTTTTCTTGAACTGCCAGAATTCATGCCCAAAACCTCAAATAAAGATGGTAAAATGGACAGTCTCATCTACCCTTCATACAGTAGTAGACTAAAATCTAATTCATGTGCATTGGTGATCTCAATTGCTTTAGAGCAGCAGAAAAAGTGTTTTAAGATTTCACATTTCTACCACATCCAGTGACATGTCCATTTACCATGAATTCCACAGAAATCTTTAGTGACAAATCAACAGTTTTGCTGGCAACAATCTATTTTCAAGGAAGATACATGGCTCAGAGTCCAAGCTACTGGTATCAGTCTTTCAGTGGGGTTTCGTTTCCAAATGAAGTCTCCAACTTAAAGAATAGTCTCTTGAGCCCTCTTTTAATAGCAGCTTCTAGCAGAAGTTTTAGAGACAGTTAACTCTGCAAGGACAAGGCCAGTTTTAGTCTGTGCACAGAAGAACCAGGTGAAACCCCAGCCCCGCTGAAGTCAACAGTAAAATTCCTATCGGCCTCAGAGAAGTAGATTTAAAGCGAGTCAGCAGTTAGTCAAAGGGAACCCAGCTAGGCGATTCCTGCACTATCCTCATCTTCTGCACATACACAGTACTCCCACACACGTAAGCAAGTTTTGTTTTGTTCCCTTGGTTTTCTTGCCATTGGCAACTCTTACAGATATTGGGTCTATTTTTTGGCATTTACTCTGAGAAACCTCAACACTGGAGCACGCCACTATTGTACTTCATTTTGCTTCTGGTGTAAGAATTCAGAGAAGAGAAAAACAGTTACAGCAGGACACTTTTGGTACTTGACAGGTTTCTTTCATCGAATCAGTTATGGGTAATGTCCTATATTCTTAGTGTATCAGTGCCATTTTGCCTACTTCCACTAAATTAAGTCAGAGATGACAATAACTTAAAGAAGTCACTGCCTTCAATTATTACTAAACCTCCTGACTTTGAATAAACACCATTTAATGAGTTTTAGTTAGAGGATTTCTGCCCCAAAAAGCCTGCATGCTTTACAGAAGTAGCCAAACAATAAGGCTTACCAGCTTTAGTTATCCCTCTGCATACTAAGCTATTTTGGTTATCAAGTAACCATTCCCCTTCAACGAACAAATAACTATTTTTAACAGAGGAGAAATTTTTATCTAGTATCACTACTGCCACATATCTCATTTTTAAAAGACAAATTCTGAAGACTGTAGTCAAGAGTCTGGATACCTGTGTCAAATCAAAACTCAAGTCTTAGTGCTTTAGGGCAAGAAAGACAAACCTCATGACAAAAGAACAAAATAAACCCTATTTCACTACAACATCTCATTGTTATTTAAATATACTGCAATTTGATACCAGAAACAAGGCAGGCATTTTTTTGTGGAGAACAGAAAAAAAATGCTTAAACAGACAACTGAAAATGGCTAATGCAAACAGACCATTCAAACCCATCGATCCTCAAATCTGATACTGTGAGTTTTAATATGTTTTGTAGTTTCTTCAGTATAGCTATCTAAAAAGGTAAACAAACTACAGCTCTGTTCTACTCAGATAGTGAGAGTGGTGTGGTACGCTCCAGAAGTCTCTAGTAGGCTATGGCTACACATGACAGGATTCCTCAGAAGGGGAACAGAATAGGTTTGTCATTAAGGTCACTTAAATCTTTGTTATAGCAAATTGGAACCAAATGGCTGACTTCTGCAGGATTTCTGACAGGAATCCAGTAGAGCTGGTTTCAAGTTTCAGATGGCCACTAAAACAGCTGTAACCTTCTCTTCCAGAAGTTGTGATCCACATGGTGTCCACAATGAGTGCAGCAAGTCTGAGGTAGTCAACCTTTACGAAGGCTCAGTATCTGAACATAAAAAGATTTTGAAATGACCACTGGCTGTAGGTATCTTTCTGAGCAATTAAAGAACACTGATGACTCTTGTTCAATCATTACATTAATTTGCCCCATATCCAATGGAGAAGTTGTAACATATTATGCTTCCATAATGCAGGAGAACCAATCACTTACGTCAAAGTAGTCTGCGCTTGCTGCAGTAGATCCAGCAGAAATAAGGTGGCATGTTCATCATAGCCGTTAGCTGTAGTTTAGTTACCTTAGTAGAAGGGTTACCAAAAAAGCATTCCTTAATTGTAATGTGTCTGCAGGTCTACTGATCCCCAAGCACAGCATACTGGTTGTCTAGCTGAAGTTTAAGTGCCTGGTTTTTTGAGACCTCATCCCTACCTCTAGTTTTGTGTTTTACTACTTCAAAGCTCTTCTCCATTTCTTTATCCCTAAGGGAAAATAAATGTAATCAGTAAATATCTTGTCACTAACTTCTGAATTGTGAATTTCTAGTTGACTTCCACCCCATCCCAACAAAAACATTATGAACACAGAACACAAAGGTCTAGAGTTTTAACAGAACAGCCAAACATTCCCGAGCAAGTCTTGTAAAACCTTTTATCTCCAGAATCAAGCTTGTTACCCAGTACAATTCAGATTAGTCTAATTTCAATATTAACATTCTCAAAAGTTTTAAGTGCATTTATGAAAAACAGGTTTTAGAAAGCAGAAGTCTATTTCTAGAATGCTCACTCAGAATTTCATCTTTGCTCAATTTGCACTGTTCAAACCCTAAAGCATCAATGACAGCATGTCTCATTTGCCAAGTAAAGTCACACAAAAAAACCCCAAGAAGAAACAAAGCTTCTGCTAGGCTGTATGAGTCACTAACACAGCAAGCAGAACAAAAAAAAACCCAAAACCCCAAGTGAATGAGGTATTGGCCTAGCTATCTCTTCTGTAGGGAACGAGGTGACAGAAAGATCAGGACTCAAAAGCAAGGTGAGACTCAAGTCTTCAGCACAACAAAATACAAAACACTTCAGCAAAACTGGGGGGGGCTCATCACTGTAAACCACAGCTCAGACAGCAAGTTTACTGATTTGTATTAAACCCCATTCCTCCATTTAAGTTACCTTCACATCTCTAATGAGAAGGCAGTGTGCTCAAGACATCCTACTCATGCCTACTGACAGTAGTAACACAGAGCCTCACCACAGCTAGTAGCTCAGGGAACCAGATGCTGTCAAGAGCAGAAATATTCTGCTTCAGGGAAATCCTTCAGCAAGTCAAAGATAAGGTTACTGGCAGTCTTGTTGGGCTATGTCCCATGAAAGTTATTTCACGGGAAGCCCTTCCTGGAGTTGCAAAATACAGTTAAGACCTCTCCCCTATCTCTTTGCCAAACAGAATAATTTCTTAAGTTATTTCTTTCCTCTGTGGAAAAATACAGGGTTAAGCCCTAAAAGAAAATAAGAACTTAGAGAAGGCAGTTAAAAATACATCTCTTAGGAAATTAATGGAATGTACTTACTTTCGACTGTCTACAAGCTTGGCAGTGGACTGCAGTGATGGAAACTGCGTATCGCTATAGATTTCTGGTGGTCCTTGCTGTGCTCTTCGTGGCCTGCCGCCCTCCCTGGCGCCAGGCGGCCTGTACACACCACCAGTCTGGACTGGTTCTGGGGTTTCTGTAACTAGTTACAAGAACAAGATTTAGAATAATAGAGTAAGTTTGCATTCATATCTGAAAAAAACCAAACTCACAAATAAAAGAATCTTGCAAGTACGTTTTTGCACCTTTTAAACCTCCGGAAGTATTTTAGACAAAGCAGAAAATCAGATGTCACCCAATTTAACCTATACTTAGGAGTCAAATTAAGATGTGGCTCCAGTGTATTGCCTCACAAAGTTCAGGGAACCTAAACCACTGATGAGGACTTCATGTTTCCTATTTGCCATTTATTAGCAGCTTACATTTCAAACTAGAGATTTAAACACATATGGCTGCCAAATCTTTTTTAAAGCACCTCTCCAGATGCAGAAGAGACTATCCAAATAGTTTGTATTTAAGGTAACAATCTACAATGGAATAACAGTGATTTAATTAACTTTACCTCATTGCCTGTACAAACAAGAAAAAACACAGCAGGCCACTTTCCAGTGAATTTCTCAATGGAAGAGAACAGTCTGAACCCAGATCATGACTAAGTAGTTCATCTCCGCTGATGCTAATAAATTGTCCTTAATCAAAACTAAAGTCCCATTCCAGTTAATCAATTTTGCAATGTCATGTTCTCTGTACCCTAGAACTGATCTGAAAAGTGTACTACTCACCATGGAACTCTACTCAAGGACCGCCGTATTAGACACCAGATATTGGCTGAACATCCACTTAATTGTCAAAGCACTATTTTTTGATCAACAGAAATGCTTCCAGCACGTATTTTGCAAATTGCAAAGTAGAGGGATCTCCTTCAAAGATGGAATGCTCCCCCCGCCTCCCCTTCTGATGTCAGAAATAAAAACCCCTCCATTTGTGTTTAAAGTATTTGACAGCACTATCAATCCAGTTCCTTAGATCCCTTCTCAGGAAAATTTCCTTATTTGCTAATATGTCAAACAAGCCAATCAGCATGTGAGAAGGTGCCTGAATAGAACTGCTCCTTTTGGTCTATGCTCTGAGCAGTCTAATTCAACCTGATATGCTTCTGATTGGAAAAAGCAACAACTCAGAGTTAAATTTACCAATTGGTTCAACGACAGGTGCTGGTGCAGGAGCTGACTTGTTCCAAGGACCAGATGATCTGTCTACACCACTACCAGTCTCCTCCCAGTTGTCACCAGGTTCTTCTCTTTTTTCACCTTCATCATCTTCTTTTTCACTATAAAAGAGCATTTAGCAAACACAGGTTTAAGACTTGCCACAGACTACACAATCGCCATAGACAAGACTTCACAGCTACTGTACTGAAAATACTAGATTTATCCAGACTACATTAGTCCTGTGTAATCACTGTATTAGAGAACAATTTTTGGCATGCTTCTATGTAACTTGGCAACTGAGAAGGAAAAAATTCTTAAAAAAATACAAATTCAAACTGTACTAAGTCATCAAATAAATCAATTTCTTATTTTGAGCTTAAAGACTTTTTTCTTATCAAGACAGTCATGCATTTGGAACTGATGAGAACATAAAGCAGGAAAGGCGTACAAGTCCAGCTTCCATAAAATGCTTTAGTCAAGAGAAAGAAATTGTGAAATAGTGACAGAAAGCAAGTCCTGAGCTCCCTTTCCCTATAATCACAACCACCTGAGAAACACTCTTATATTATGCACACAAATATAATCTACAAACCAACTCAGATTTTTTTGGAAAGGAGGCAATCAAAAAATACAGAAACAAAAAATATGCCATTTTTAAAAGATAAATCCTATGAAAAAGCCTGACTATTTTATTTAGACTATTTCATTTTGCATAGAAATAGTGAGAGGCTCCAAATAATTTGCTAGACAAAGCTACTACAGAAAGCTGGTATAAGGGGACATACATGGAGGGTGAGGCTGTTAAAAGACCCAGGACACTGATCTGAACACCAGCAGGGAAGTGTGAATACAGAATAAGTTTATAATACACCAGATCTTACTAATCATGATTGGATAAGCTTTCTATATAAGTAATAACCAGAGAACAATTAAAAATACCTATAATTTCTGAAAATTAAACAGCCTTTCACTATTCAACCAGTAACAATCATAGTAAGCTGGACCGAGGGCCTAAACACACCACTGTTCTATTTTAAACCACAGTCAAAAGCAGATGCCTACAGACTAGCTAGAACAGAGTAAGTATACATAACACCCCACCCCTGCCAGATACTCCGTGTCTTATTTTCAGAAAATTGATCTCTGGAGCTGGATAATTTATAACCTCCTTCTTCCATTTACTTCTCCACTCTCCCCTTGGATCCACTAACTGAATGGTTACAAAATCCCATGGCAGAAGCTTCTACATGCCTGAAAATCTGCCACAGCATCAAAAGCATTCAGAATGCTGGCCTTTGTCTGGAAAACCAAAGTACTCGCTTTTCAAACAGTACTAGTAGTCAGTGAAGCAGCAGCCCACTTGTTACTTGTCCATTCAGACATGTGATTATCCGCTGTGACACTTCAATGGTACGGAGAGCTTGTGGACCAAATACATGCAAATGGCCTAAAAGGACTAGTTAACCGAAAGGGGAGGGGGGTGCTAAAAAAAAAAAAGCAAACAATATGTAAGACCTGCTCAAACAGTGAAGAAAACATCTACTGCACCGGTTACAGGTAAGATGATTTTAAGATGGCATTATTCTGAACATCATTGATACCTGGACAATGAGGATAATGTGACATTCTCTGTCAAAGACTGAGGTCACAAAAATCCTTTTTCTGACTTGATGAAACATTTTTCTTAAGCAGAACACATTTAAGTAGACTTAGTTTGGACCAGACTACAGGAATAATCTAATGAAAAAGCAAGCAAAGAATCTTGGATGAGACTCATAAATGCAATCCTGTGGGACCTTGTTATGGGACACCAGTTTTACCAACTGCATTTTCATTTTGTTTAAATAAAAATGCAATGTTTCAGGAATTCACTCCCCAAACTTGAGATGCTAAATAGATTGAGTCAGATACCCTTACAGCAGTCAAATGAGTCAGTGGGAATTACTATCCTGCACTGCTCTCTCAGCGGAATTCCTCCTTCACTATCTTTATGGAGGGGAATGTTAAGCATTTGTAATAAAAATCTTAGTTCCAACCAAAACAGATAGACCTAGAATATCAGTGGAGATTTAGAAAATAAAGAGAACATCAGCAGGGAACAGTCAAACCTAAGTAACCCTGCAGCAAACTTGTATACTAGCAGAAACATCTCAAACCTCTGTTTAACTGGACTCCGTGGAGGCAGCTCTGAAGAAAAAATACACTTTTTAGACATAGGTAATTATTATACTGGAGAGAAAAAGAAAAGAAGTAGTACCTTATTTGCATGGATTGAACTCTAAGACCGCTATAATCAATTTCTTCCTTTTGCTCAAACTCCTTCCAATCATCCTCTTCCTGCAAGAGGAGAAAAATGTAAGTTGTTACCTCCTTCACACTGAAAGTAGAAAAGAAGAAGAATGTAACTAAGATAATACAAAGAAAACTAAGGGTGAAGGTGCAGTTGCATGTGAAACTCATCTGTGTGCGCCACTGGCAACAGGGGAAAGGATTCCACTCCCTCCTCCCCTATCTTACTGTACGTCATCTAGGATGCACTTGTGAGCTGACTGTAACTCATTCACTAGAACAGCTAAGAAACACCCCAGCAAAAAAGTCATTCAAGTGAAAGAAAACCACATAATCTCAATAAAAATCCAGCAGGAAGTCAAGGGACAACACAAAGCAGGGAACAGGACTGTGCAGTCAAGACCAGGGAAATACAAGGGCAAGACCTCTCCCTTTTCCCTTTTACTAACAGTAAGCTTTTATGACAGCTTGAATGCGCACAAAGCTTTTCCATCATCTATTACATGAGCCAAACATTTGGAATAGCTTGCAGTGGACTTATGACAAAGATTAATATTGGTACATTTGACTTGCTCACATTCACAGCCACATTTACAGCCTTTCTTGTTTTCTTAATAATGTCTTTATAATAGTCAAAAGGTCAGCTTCAAAACCACAGCAATCTTAGCACACAAAAATAGCAGAATACTAGTCTCTGGAGAGCACCACTTTAAGGTTTTAAAACAGGAGTTTGATTATGTGTTTGGGGAAAGAAGGAACCACCTAAGTGCAGTCAATTTTGTCCTACTGTGTCATCAGCAGATTCTGGCATTAAGGTAGGCCAGAAATGGACCAGAAGAGATAAGCAATCCTCTCATTTTCCTAGTCACAGGTTTAAGACACACACACCCCCTAATTTGCAGTTCACATCATTCCTACACTGTACACGAAATGCAGTTATACTACTTTAAATATTAAGACCTTGCAAGCAAGGTCTGCCAATGGTATAGCTCCCTTTCTGCTGAACAGCTGGGAATACGGCTTCTTTTAAGAGCCCTGTCCAAGGATCTTCTACATTATCAACCTCTAGCAGGAAAACTTTGACCTGCTTTAAATTAACAGCAGAAGTAGAAAGTGACCTCACGTTATTGCACTGTCTGCTGAAGATTCAATCTTTTGGAAGAGCATGAGTCTACAGCTCTAAAGTCTTTTAGACTTCTTATATCCCCATCTCCATGGAAACATCAGTTTCCAAAATAATGTACTTTTCACATTTAATGATCTTTATTTCTAATCCAAGTACAAGCTTCAGTCAAAACCAGGTATTATTTTACAAGCAAACGCGCATGAGAGCAGCCGAAAGATTATCACTGACCTTGGTCTACTTCGAAAGCTACTGCAGGAGCCAAGCTCCCCAAGTTAAACAACATTAGAAAATAGCAAGGTATTTCTTAAAATCCATTTAAAAATATACAGCATGGCCCGCTTTAAGGCACTAACTACGAGCACTTAAGCTTCTCTTGCATTCTCATCGTTTCACTGTAATACGGTACAAAAAAATTACTGGCAGCAAACGCCTTCTTGGCAGAAAGGCAAAGCGCTCGGCGTACTCTGTCTGCAGAGCCAGGGGGATCTTATTGCCAAGGTCCACAGGCCACACGCCACAAACCCAGGTGGCCTACGGCTGGCACCTGATGCAAACCCCCAGTTCCGGCCGCTACCGTGCGCCAAGACCCAGAAACCAGGCAGGGCTGGGTAGAACCGAAGCCGCAGACCGGGAACCGGCCCCGCTCCCCACCCCCCCCCCACCTCCACGCGGATACAAGACACGTTTCGAGGCTCGGAGTCCACCGGGGCCGGCGCCCGCCGGGCTTCCCTCCCAGCAGCAGGCGCAGCAGCGCCTGCCCGACGGCTCCAGCCCGCTGCCGCCCGCGCCGGGGCTGGGCCGGCCGGGGAGCCCCGCCAGGCCCCGGGGGGCGGCCGAGGGCGCCCTCATGGCCGGGCCGCGCCGCTCCCCCGGGCCGGCGGCGGCGCCCCCTGCCGGCAGGAAGGCGCCGCCCGGGCCGGCGGAGGAAGCCGTGACCCTTCCCCCACCGCCGCCCCGACGGAGCGGCCCCGCTCCCCACCCCCTCCCCTCCTCCCGGCCGCACCTTGGTCGCCGTCTTGGCGGAGCCGGCGTTGGAGGCGGCGGCCCCGGAACCGCTGCCATCAGCCGGACGGGTTCCGCCGGCCGCCGCGGCCGCCCCCGCGGCGTTCGAGGCGGCGTTAGAGGCGCTAGAGGCGGCGGCGGCCCCTCGGCTGCTCTTCTCCTTCCGCTTCTTCTTGTCCCGCTTGGCGAAGAAGTCGTCGAGGCTCCTCTCCTCAGTCTCCGCCATGACGCCGGCTCCGGCTGACGGCGGCGGCGGCCGCTACCAACGGCGGGGCGGGAAGGGAGAGGGTGTGGGGGGAAAGAGGAGAGGGCAGCGGCGGCCCGCGCCAACAGGTGAGCCCCGCGCAGCGGCGGCGCGGCCTCCCGCTGCCTCCCGCCCCTCGCCGAGGGGAGCGAGCGCGGCCGCCTAACGGCTGCGGCTGGCCGGGACCGCGCGAGCCCGCCCGACGCCCAGCGGGAGGAGGCTTCCGCGCTCCACGTTGGTGGCCGCCGCTTGACACGGCCTGAAAGAGAGGAGGGGGGGGAAGAGGCGGCCCGCCGCGGGGCTGGGCTGAGGGGAAAGGGGCGGGGCCTTCCGGCGGTTGAGCCCTGCTGCGCATGCGCATCAGCGCCGCAGCCAATGAACGGCCGGGAAAGGAGGTCCTGCCGGCCAGTCAGAAGTCTCCAGGGGCAAGGCGCTGACGTCGCGACGTGAGAATGCGTGACGGGCGGGGAGGCGCTGGCGCGGGTGGGGATTGGTCGGGGCGGGCGGGGCGGCGGGGGGAAGCGGCGCGGGGGTCGGTTAGAGCGGGGCGGCGCGTGCGCACTGAGGCCGGGCGGGGCGGGGCGGCGCTGGGCGCTGTCGGCGCGTGTCGGGCGCTGACCGCCGCGTGCGCCCGGCGGCCGTGCCGCTGCGCGCCTCGGTCCTACCCCGCTTCCGCCTTCCCCTGAGGCCGAGCTGGCGGCCATGAGGGGACCCGCGCGGGGGTCCGGCTGGGAAGGGCTCATGGGTGCGCTGTGACCGGCCGGGGCTCCTCGGGATACCGTTGGCTGCTTCCCGCGTCGGGGGGGGGGGGGGGGGGCAGGCCCTTCCTGTCAGGGCCCGCCGCGGAGCGGGAGGGACAGGGACGGGAGCCCAAGGGGGCTGTCCCCGCAGAGCGCTGCGAGAGCCGCTCCCGAGGAGGCGGAGAGGGAGGGCTGCTGGAGCGGCCCCTGCCCTCAGCCGGTCCCACCGGCGCAGGGGGCTCCTCCGCCTGCCCAGCAGCGGCTCGGGCTGTGCCCAGCTCCCCACCCTTGAGGTGAAGTGGCGTTCGCTCTTGGCGTGGGCTGAGATGACTAATGCCCGGCCTCCCCGCACCCTGGGAAGGGCCGTGCACTGACACTGTCGCTGTAAAGGATGCAAGGAAGTAATTTTGCTTTCGTCTTGGAAATGGTGCGGTTAAGTGAGTAAGACTTGAAACACCGCTCTGTCTGGGATGTCCGGATGTGTCGGTGTGAACTTCGCTGCTTTCCTGACTCACAGTGAAACCCAGGAAATACCTTCTGGGAAACAAACTTCACTGTGGGTGTCTGCAGATTGTCGCCACTAGCCTTGGGTACTGTAGTGACCTTTAGCTTTGGAAAAAAACATGGGTGTTTAAAAAGTTCACCGTGGCTTCAAAATGCATTGTCAGAACTTCTGAGGCAGGACACACGCTGTCATGAGTCAAATAATTAGATGAAATACTGTTTCTGATGACTTACTTTTTTAGTCAGCCATCAGAAGGAGATAGATATTCCTACAGCTAAAGTGTGAGCCTAAATGAGAATTACCCATCAAATAAGCATTGGTTTGTGTTATATAAAAGTAAGCATGTTTGTATTCTTGATTTATTTAGTATCATGCTTTCTGATACTTTCTCTTGAAATTATTACATATGTGTGTATGTATTAGCATGTAAATTAAAAGTTTTCCTGAACTTTGGAGAGTGACAGTCTCTAATTTGTGTCCATAAAAATAGTTAATGTTTTCCCTCCATAATTCTCAGCCTATTTGAAAAAATAGGGGAGGTGCCATTGTCATATTGCCGAAAGAGGTTAAATACTCTGTGAAGCGTTTGGTAGCTGTGAGTAACCGAATCACTGTAGTCAAGCGTTCTGTGTTTGGGAAATTTGTTACAACACTATTTATGTCTGTTGTGCTGCATTCTCCCTGTATTTCTCTACTACCGTTCACGTTCTGTGCACTTCCAGGTTTTATCCCGCCCAGAGCAGGCCCTGAGAACTAAAAATGGCAGGCATAAGAGTTCATCTGGCAACACTGAGAACACCACGTGATCGATGGCAGGAATAATTACTGAAGTAGAAAGCAAATTCGGTAGCCAAGTCTCCTTCTGTGTGCCCCCTTGGTGCACCTGGGCTCCTCTCCTGCTGTCCCCTTCGGTTGACAGAAGGTTGGGTGGGAGATGTGACACAGGAGAGCTCGGTGTGGACGCATGGGTGTCGTTCCCCCGTCGAGGCGCTGCCTTCCCTTGCCTTTGCGCTCCATTACTGCCCAGGGAGCTGACATCCCTCTGCACGGCACCATGCCATGACTTGCAGGCTCAGCACTGATAATAATATGCAACTCAGCAGACAATTTGTATCCCTCAGCTTTTGTGGGAGATAAGCTAATAATGGCCACTAAGTACAGTGCTGTGTCTGATTCTAAGCTACACTTTTTCTGAGTTTCAGCAGCTGGTAACGTATTTTCATTGCATTATTATGGATAACCCCTCGTATCAGGCTGAAGAATGCAAACCTGATGCCTTTTTGCTGCTTTTAGCATTTGCATCACTTGTCCCTTGCAAACCCAGTGCTGTAAGGCTGGAATGACCAACTCTGGATTAGAAACTTAATACCTGTCAGGAGCACAGTACCAAGAAACACTTCAGCTGTTAAATCTGGAACAGACTCAGTGGAAACCATGGAAAATAGCAGCAACGTTTTAGGCCTCGGAAGCCTTAGATCCAGATTTAAAGACACGTCTCAGCTGGCACTTTAAAGAAAGCATTAGTTATGCAGTTATGCTTGGATTTGCCTCCCACCTCTAGTTTTATTTTTATGTAAAATTGTGAAAACGCGCTGATGCACAGTATTTGTAGTTCTCTGCAAATGCATTGCGGTAGCTTTTATGGTTAAGATTGTTGCCATGTAAAATGTTAGCTGCAGAACAAAAGGTCAGTATTTCTATTTTTTTTTTTCTTTTACTCTCTCAAATTCAACAATCCTCGATACTTACGCAGAGGACGTTTGGCTGAAGAGCGGCTCGCAGGCATGGACTGGCAGAAGTAACGTTTGTAATGCAAAGACTATACCCAGCACGCCCCGTTGTCATGACGAAAGCACACGCTCAGCAGACAGCTTTCTACCACACTGCGTATCACTGACCCGTGCGACCAACCTTTGGCAAGACGCAGTGCTCTGAGTGCCTCTGCTCGGGTACAGATTTACCTGGAGGACTCCGCGGACTTTGTCTCTTTCCTCCCCCATGTTAGCAGTGCACGCTGCAGCGTGCCTGTCGTGGCGTACAGTGGTGCCCGGTCACCACTTGTCTCTGTCCTGTAGCTATGATGAGTCTGGCCGTGATGCTATTCCCTGTGCTTCTTGGTGCGTTTTATAAAGGTTGAGGAATGAAGCACTGCTGTGTGTAGGGGAAGTGATGCAGGAGCCACTATTCATGTGGGGAAACTGAAAAAAGGAAAGCTGAAGCAAGACTACTGAGAAATGGCATGTACTAGGGAACATAATGGCATACAACATGTATGAGAGGTGTCTGTAGGCAGTTTCATCTTTAATTGAAACATTAGCTAACAAAGCTGCTTAGTTTTAATGACTGATAAAATCAAATACACTCCAAATCCACTCTACCTGATCCACCAGTGAATACCAGGAATCAGCACACAAGTGTCATGTCTTTTCTTGCATATTCCCCCACATGTGTATCAGAAACAGTTCCTGATACAGTTACTTAACAAACAATTTCTCATTTAATTGCTGCAAAAAGGGCATTTGGCATGCACCGCCTGCAAGATTTTGATGAAAAAAATACTGGATTAAGAGATTACCCAAGAACAAATTTCCACTCGTCTGGTATTTTGTCTTCTTACTTCTTCGTACATAATTATCTCCATTCTGCGACATGAAGTTGATAGCACTGCAAACTGCTTTGACATTTGCAGAGCACAAGCAGAAGAACGCTTCATTTGATCAGTCTTCAGCAGACGCCTGCTTAAGGAAATCGGAGAAGTTGCCCTTAGGTGTAGAGCAGCTTGCAAAAGGGTTCTGGTGGAGTCCTTGCCACCGCATGGACCTCAGTTCTCTTCAGGAGCTTAATCCCCCTGTCGGCTTTGGGTTGCTAAGAGTTTGCCGTAATTTCAGACCTCTACAGCTAGAAGGGAGAAGGGTTATCATTCCCATCTCTCCACCAGTAATTGCCATCTGAAAGCAGGCAGTGGTGGCAGCAGTGCATGATGTTTTGCTGAAGTATTAAATTTACACAATGTCAGTTTGAAGTCACCTTAAAAATAATCTTTTAACCTTAGAATCAGTATAATAATGCTCATGCTAAAATGTAACAGTAGAATGAGAAGCTAGAGTACCCGTTCCTAGCTGGTGTGGCATGCTGCTACTCAGTGTGAATCCTGAAATGAAGCATGGGCTAGCATAGGGCTGGCACCCTCTGCTTCCCCTGAGGATGCAGCAGCGTGTGTTCAAGCTGTGGTGCAGAAGCAGCTTTGCCTGGTGGTGGAGGAGGATAAAGTACGCATTTGGTTTGATGGTACAGCTAATCCGACCTAGCGACTAGCTGTCACCAAGGCGGGCGGCCGTGCTTCACAGTGCTGATTAGTCTCTCTCCCCCACCCATCCCTGTGCAGCTACTGGTACATGTCTGACCCTGTAGTGGCCTGATTCAGGGAGCTGAGTGGCAGGAAAGTTTCCCTGCATTTTGCAGGACTAATTTCCTGTTGATTTAGCTTCCTGAATTGTTTCCTGAGACACCAGGCAGGTGTTGGTGCTAACACAAGACAGGGTGATGGGAGCACATAGCAAGTGAGGGGGAGTAGAAATGTCCTTTCATGCAGCAGCTGGCTGTTAGATCATATTATCTGTACCCTCTGACTGCATCCTTAGTCTTCATAACAGCAAATGCCACAGATCCCTTCATGGGAATGTAGGTGTGATAGATACTGCAGTAGGAGATAATAAAATCTGTTTTCTGGTTTTCATTTTCTTAGGAAAACCAGTTGGAAACGTTCACGTGTGTTTAAATCAACGGCTAGACTAGAGGATGAATATATAGATAAACCAGTTCATGAACCTTAGCACTGACGAATTGTTGTGAAGGCCTTTAGGCTCTCACGTTCTCAATTTCCCATCTCACATGCTTAGATAGCATTCAGGCTGGCAAGGCACGCTGGAGGGACTGTGGAGCTAGCTAGGTAGCTCGCAGCAATCTTGTGTAAAAGAGATTTCTTCAGAAAAGCTGTAGCACTTAATATGAAAGCACTTTGTTTTAGAAGGGCCAGATGAGCTACATTTGACTTCTGATGAACTATTCATGAAAATAATCTTTTCGATGGCTTTTGGTCTTTGCTAGGGATAGAGAGAAAAGCTGCTGCAAATTCATTATTTATGCTTAGATGCTTCCTCCTTTTCCAGCCACTTCCCCATACTGGAATACCTTGATGATTTTGCAAGAAACTATTTCCATTCCAATGAATAAACATCTCAGTAGAGATCTAATTTAATTTTTATGAAATATGCTCAATCATTTGAATGTACGATCCAAGTTTGGTTGCAACAAGAACTTGGAATGGCATATAAGAAACTTTAAAAAATCCTTCCTTTCACATCACAGTATGATTGTAGACTCATAGTTTCACCAGGTGTATCTCTTCAGTGACATTTATAAAGAACAGTTTCACAGTGGGATAGCCAGCAGTGTCTATTCATACCTGAAGCATCACTAGAAAATAATGGAGATCTGATGCCAGATTGTATATTTTTATGTTATAGGATTAATTAGATTATTGATAGAAGATGCTGTCTATAATTACAGCACACATGAGACAGAAAGAAAACCTGAAAACCTATCAGGAGGCTGCCATGAAGAAATACACAAATCATTTGTAAATTCCCTCTTCCTTCTCAAATCATAAACTGCTTTCCTATGTATCAAGAATGAGAGGGAGGTTATGTGTCACTAATGTCAAAAAGTGACTATTCCTGGACAGCAACCAGTTAACAACAACCCACGCGTCTGTGCCCATCACACCTCTTGTACCACCGTTTGTGTATATTTTCTGTCATCATCACTATTCTTGATGGGGTCTCAGCTTGGTAAATTCTGCAGTGATGTGTAAGAAGGTATTGCTGCTCTGAGTAGCCTACGTTCTGTGAGAAAAAAAGGGAATCTGCCATCATCTGTCTTTCTTTTTTGGTTGTTGTTGGGTAATCTCTTAATCCAGTATGGTTTTGATCAAAATCTTGCAGGCGGTACATGACAAATGCCCTTTTTGCAGAAATTAAATGAGGAATTGTTTGTTAAGTAACTGTACCAAGGAAGGATGTTCCATCTGTAGGGGAATGTGTAAGGAAAGGCATGACACTTGTGTGCTGATTCTTGTTATTCACCAGTGGATCAAGTAGAGTGGATTTGGAGTGTATTTGATTTTATCAGTCATTAAAACTAAGCAGCTTTGTTAGCTAATGTTTCAGTTAAAGATCAAACTATCTATAGACACCTCTCATATATGTTGTATGCCATTATGTTCTCTAGTACATGCCATTTCTCAGTAGTCTTTGAGCCCACTTAATGAGCTGTGTTGTCAGCCTGTATAACTGTCAATATTGTAAAGTCCTAATCCAACAAACACCTGTATGGTTAGCTTCATTCCTGTGCAGGGACTTGTGAAGGAAAGCCGGCCACCTGCCTAAGATTTCGTGTGATAGGGGCCAAGGTTCAGTATGTTTCTCTGAAAATGCAGGATCCATCTGGGCACTTTATATGCCCATACTGCAAATGCAATACAATGAGGATATCAATAATTAAAATATAAAAGAAAGTCAAAAGTGAGAGGTGGCAAATCTTTTTGGTCACGTTACCATCAAAATAAGAGAAACTACCTAGGATCACCCACACGTTGATGCTGTGTGGGTGCCTGTTGAAAAGAAGTTTGGCCAACCTGCCTTAAGGGATGTTGATATCAAGAAAGAGCCAAGCATATAAAAAATAAAAACTACATCAATATATCAAAAAGTATCACATTTGCACAAACGGACACCCTGGCTAGGACTCTCAGTATACAGTAAAAGGATGTGACCTGGACTGCAGACAGAATTGCTGTTGCTCTCCTGCACCTTCAGCTTTTCGAGAAATTTAGTCTAGAGTTAAAATGTGTTTCTTAAGTACTGCTGGGATGCTCGCATTAGTGCTTATGCTGGTTTATATATTGCATCAAGTTAATAGCACACTTCAACTGCTTCAGCATGATTTTAATTAGATTTCACACTAGTGAGCTGGTGGTCTTGTGACACAACAGTGCGCTTGCCATTTCAATGTGGATGCTGTGTGCACAGTGGCGGGGTAAGTTCAGTCTTGATATATTTGTACTATCAAAAGAAAGCAGTTACTTGCTGGAAAGTGAAGGCCTGTGTTCTTAATCCAACCCCCTTCAGCTATCATGAAAAATACTGGAAGGAAAAAAAGTCAAACGAAAAACCTGATATTCTTTATTTTTATTATAATTTTAACAACATGAGTAAATTGAAATCTGTAAGCAAAGCAATTACATGAGGAGGGTCTAATAAAGTTGTTCAAGCTACAACCTACTTCGATTGTTGAATCAAACTGAATAAAGCAGGCTGCTTTGATGGGTTTTTAGCTTCCACGAACATAATTGGCAGTGACATCTTCTTCTGCTTTTATGGAAATGGTCTTATGTGGGCTGGGAGTTCCATAATCAGCTGAAAGTAAAAAAATAAATAAAAATTGGTCACTACTATACAAATCAGAAAATTGCTGAACCAAGAACTATCCTTAGTTCAGCTGGTGAAATATCAGCTGCAGCAGGATCTGATTATAACACAATTTACCCCTGACCTGAGTGGAAGAGCAAGCCAAAATCTGTGGATCAGATTCTCAGATATTTCATGACTAATGGTGATTAAGGATCTTAAAAAAGCCCAAGCAACCCAACCACTGTAAAGGTGTTTACAGATTATTCCCAGAGGACAAATGTTAAGAGTCTGAACTATGTTTCTTCACAAAAGGTACAGTCGGTGGGCCAGATTCTGTCCTTGGACTTCAGGGGGGAACTTGCGTGCTTAGAAAGGGAGCTTCCCCAAGATCACAGCTCTAATATTTAGACGGTATAGTGGGAGGAGGAGGGAAGTCATAATGTAACCAAGGCAGGAA
Organism: Strix aluco; assembly: GCF_031877795.1. Lineage (NCBI taxonomy): Eukaryota > Metazoa > Chordata > Aves > Strigiformes > Strigidae > Strix > Strix aluco. The sequence continues at coordinate 151,881,713 of NC_133931.1, read as the reverse complement.
ACAACACCACAGCTGCTTTGCAGCCACTAATGTAGCCACCAGATGCTGTAGTAGCTTTTTAATTTCACATCTCAAATCTTCAGGGAAGTGACACTCATAGACCTACTGGTGTATTCCTAAACCTCCTCCTTCCATGGCGGTGCTAGAAACGCCATCTCCAATACATCAGGAATCTCTGCACGACTGGGTTTGGGGTGTTATTCCCCTTTGGCAACTTCTCCAAACCTCACCATCTACCACCCAGCCTTATGAAACACAAGAACCACCATAGTCCTACTGCTTCCAGCAACCTCACAACCGCCTTCCCAGGGAGCACATGTTCTCCATCCTCGTGGCACACCTGCTTTTAAGGACAAGTACCTGCTTTGTTCTCCATCCAGAAGGCAGTGGTATGCAGCAATGTCTTTTTCCAGCTGTTGTTTGCTGGTCAGCAGATTTTCACGATCCCGTTGCTGCTGCTCGGTTTCTACTTTGATTTCTCCCATCTCTGCCTCCAGCTTGGAAATGACAGAGCCTAGGTTCTGCAGTTCGATGTCATGCCAGTGCTTGGCGTCGTATAAAGAGTTCTCCAGACCCCTCTTCTGTAAGGGCAGGACAGCAGACATTAAACCAGTTAGTTTTCATATGCTTCATAGAGATTTTTATTCAGGTTTGGCCAATATCTCTATGGAATATGCTTAAGTGGAGATGTAGTGTTTTGAGAATTCTTTTCTTTAGACACTTTGAAAAATGTGTATGATCATTACAAAGGTTGAACTACTTTGGTTACAAGGGACAAATATTCTTCACATTGTCAAGTACTACCCACCCAGCAATTTCGGTGAAATTATTATTGAGTATGAAGACAATGAAGATTGAAATTTGGGACCTGGTTGTTAAATGTGGTACATTTAGTGTACCACGTCAGTCAAGAAGAGCCCAGAAATGTCTGGCATCTCTGGAAACAGTATCAGCTGGAAAATGGGATTTATTCTTAAGTCTGCATCCCAAGATGGGAAAGTTTTCCTCAGAAGGCATGTTGAATTCGTACAGAATATACCCACTGAAAACCCAACATTACTTACCAAGGTTCTCAAAGATTCGGTTTCTGCTTGCAAGCTCTGTATTTTGCAGGCTGTTTCATGGAACTCGGTTCTGAGGCCCTCCACCAGCTCTTCCTCCTGGGTTCGCACGGCAGCCGTCGTTTCAGCCTGTTGCTGGTAAAAGATGGTGACTGTTGTCACAGCCTACTCAAATTATGTTTTAGTTTCCTTACATACCAAACTGACAGTTAATATTTTCACAGCTTGTGGCAATTCTGACTTTAAGTTTGATTCCTGTATATTAAATCCTGTGGTTAAACAATTCTGGATACTTCTTAGTGTCAAAATTATCATATTTTCTATGCATTTACTGTAAAATGGCTTATTCATGTAAGTGTATATATTTTATCTATGCCAACAAAAGCTGTTCAGCATTCATACTAGTACATTTAAAATGACCTATAAAAAGAAAATGGTGCTGTAATTCTTCATTTTGTAGCTATACTATAATATTTTTTGGAAGTTAAGTGTTTTCATTTAGTCAGTTGGATTTCAGAAGTAGTCACACCTTGATTTTTCACATAGGATTCTATGAGTCTATAAGTCATATCACAGAGATCAGAAAAATAATGTCTGTTAATTGAATTAAGATATTCTTATGCAGGTTCTTGTTGCTTGTGGGTTTTTATATGTATGTAGTTCAGGCTCCCTGAAAATAGGTGAAGGAAAAGGTACCTTAGTAAAAATAAAATGTCTATACTTTTTAATGAGGTCTGAGATCAAGGTTTTCAATCCAGAGCTCTGGGTTCTCTAGCAAGTACAATTCTTCAGTCAAAAGCTACATTTCTTCTGGTTGACGCTAAAGTTAAACTATGCAAAATACTTCCATTCCACTCTGAAAATTCATCTTGACCTTGTCCTGCTTTCCTGATTAGGCATTCATTTATTTTAAAAGTAAGATAAAATTTTAAAAAATCTGGGACCATGCACCAGAAATCATTTTTATAATTGTTTTTTGTACCATTATGTGAACGCCACACCTTGGTCATTGTGAATGAAATAACCTCAGGTGCAAAAGGTCATTTAAGTACCAGTTAAGTCTCAAACAGAATTTGGGATTTATGAACCTGTGTTGCAGAGGGCTGAATTTCAAGCCAAACACCAAAACTTTCCTTTCCAGCAAATTGCACGGAGCCTGTGTTTTCCAGAAATACTTCACAGGGGGCTTGTGCTTCAGAGAGACATAATCTCACCTCACTAGTCCTGGTGAACCCAGCCTAATGAAAATGGACCTGCCACTCTGGAGTAATTTGTGTCTCCTAAGTTGTGTTGAGAATGTACTCTGCATGTTATTATGGTACAAGGACTATAAATGCCTCTTTTTAAAGAGATACATAGGGCAGGGTGGGTGCCTTTGCATCTATATTTACAGCCTACACCCATTACCCGAAGCCTGGCATCTCTCATTCACATTTACCCTGCTGATGGCCCAAATGCTACCTGTAAATCCCACTTGCCCTCACCACATGTGATGTTGAAACTCCTCCAGGAGTTACCCGAAGCTGTCACGACTGCCTGATGTTAGTAATGTGAATGACAGAAAAGGCAGATGGAGTCAATGGAGGTGGCCACATCAGGCCCTAAAGGGGCATGACACAGCGAGTAAGCACACACTGAATGAGCTTGAAAGCTTTTGGTACACACAGGGTTTCCCCATCCTCCTTCCAGGATTACCAGCTGAGTCATTTTAACAGTCCATGTGGAGGGTGATGCTGGGCATGACACTTGGCCTCAGCTTTGGCGTTCCTTCTGTGAAAAGTGCAGATGTAGTCTTTGTGCCCTCTTCACTAAGCAATCAGTTGTTTTCTGGGGCTCTGCCCTTCCTATTCCTGAGATGCTCCACAAGGGAAAGGCTATACTGAACTGTGGTGCCCACAAGCAACTGGATTGATGGAGGGAGAGGGTGAAATCATCCTCCTAAATCTTTATCATTTTGGTGCTTGAGCTCCCTAGGAATGTGTAGATTTCAAGCATGTCTGCACAGTTCTGAGCCAGGAGTTGTGCAAGAGCACCGAATCTCTCATTAGTCTGTTTTTCATGGAATCAAGATAATTAAAGGATGATTAGGGATAGAACAACAACATCCAGGGTCCGATCAGCATGATATCTGCAGAAGAAAAGTGTCTTTCATAAGGTCTTAAGAGTTCTGGGAATGTGGTAGCAAATTAGCAAAGAAGAGTGACACAATTGACATAATTCACAAGATTTTTCAAAACCTTTTACGAGATCTAGCATAGGGGATGACAGAGGAAGCTGTGTAATCATGTGCTCAGGGCAGAGCATTGCCATGGATCAACAGCTGGTCAAGAGACAGGACATGAAGAGAAGGATTAAGGTCTAGTTCCATTATGACAGATACTTAACAGCTTGATGTGTCAAGGTTTACTGCCTTGAGGATGAATCATGAACTATAAGGATTTATGGATGGCAGAAAACAATACAGGTTAGCAATGAGCAGGGGTGGTTTTGTGGAATTGAACTACATGAGTGAACAGCACCACATCATTAAGTAAAGCATTTTTCAGGGGAAAATATTAAATATCTTGCGTGCCTTACAAGGGTTTAAATCACTTGTGTCAGTTCAGGGAAAGGTTTTGAGCATTATGGACAAAAAAGTGAAGAGATCAAACCAATGGCCTTGAGTTTTGAGGTTACTTACTCATCTAAAAAAGTCCCATGTGAAAACCCCACTAGGTATGAATGTTAATTGGTATGTTTTGGTGCCTGAATACCCATGAAAAATCTAGCCAAGACTGCAAATCTAGTCATAAAACAAAGCAAGCGACACAGGGAATTACACAGAAAAGAACAAAAATACTGCCCTGATGTCTAAGTCAGTGCTAGGATGTAATTTGAAATACCTTGGGCTCACCTGGTCACAACTACCCCAAGAGTGAGTCCAGAGACAGGAAATGAAAATATTAGGAACTGAGGAAAACCTCACAGAGAGAGATTGGTAAACTAGTACTGAAGAGCAAAGGAGAGAAGGGAACTGCTCTCCCTACTCTGATGTCACAAAAGAGTGAGGGCAAATTTTTCACAGTGTGGATAACTAAATGGTGCAATTTAGCCACATAAGATGATATAAGTCCACAAACTTATCTGAGAAAAGCTGAACTCTTGTTATCTGTATAAATAGTAATAATCTGAATAGATCCATATGAGATACAAAACTGTATGAGATACAAAACTGCATCATCTGGGCTTAAGAGAGGTATATTTGGGGACAAACCCCCCTAGAATGTCATACCAGAACCTGCTCAGAGCCAGAATTGATCTTCCCATAAATCTGTGATATTCTGATTCTTCCTCCCATTAAAAAAATCACAAAACAAAACAGGAACAACTTGAACTAGGAAGAACTTAGACTAAGATGGACAAGTAGGGAAGGGGTAAGTATCAAAGACACGATAGTGGGTTCCAGTGATCAGTCTAGTACGAGCTGGCAGTTTTCCCCAAACGATATCTCTAAGCAGCTGAAAGAGCAGATATTGAAGGTATGAAAGAAATAGGAAGAAAGAAGCTGTGAGGGTGTGTTTGCACAGGAGAACGATGAGGAGGTGGAACAATCATGACAGGAAAGTGGGGACACTGAAGAATTTGGTGCCATCAGAGTAATGCTCATTTTGCTGAAACCTGGCAGTGGGCCAGGAACAGAATTTCTGGGGAAAGCTTAGGAGGCTACTGAGGATGCTCTGACTTTTCAGGGCTGCATATGCTTTGTATGGAGGCACTCTCTGGGCTCATGCAGTTTATTACTGTGTCACTGACTTCCTTTGGGCTCTACGAGCTGAAAATCAGGCCCCCACAGATTAACCTTACGAAAACTTTGCTTAGTAGCAGTCTGTCAGGCTCACAAACTTGATGGAACCTCTGGAATAAACTCCTCTGGTTGGCTTCTTGTACATTCCCTAGCACCTTTGGTATCACTTGTCACAGGATTTTTCTTCTTTGTTTTGAAAATAAACACCTACTTGTATATATCTTTACAAACATATTTCTTGCTTTTTTTTCTTGCTGTTTGCCTTCATTACCCCCTACTCCTCTCATGGCAACTCTGTACCATAGAACAGGGTGCGGCTATGTTTTTGCTAAATATTTCTATAGCACAGCTGTAGTTACGTTTTGCTGTGCCATGCTCTGCTGTAATAGCCAACTCAAAATGAGATGGCTACTAACATATAGGATTGTCCACTGAACTTAATGCTTCAGCTCTGCAAAAATACTTACTTCAGCCAGCCACTTTGGAAAAAGAGTGATCTTTCATGATGAGAAAAAGCTGCATATAAAAGGCTGTTTCAGACTCAGCGTCAGGAGAGGACTTTTAAAGGGAATGGCTATTATAATCACTTTTAATTTCTAAGTTAATATCAAATTTTCCTAGTGCTGCCAAAAGAAACAATTTCAAGGCTGTCTAATTAGTGTAGAGCAATGTGTTTTGCCCTTTTGATTTATAGACCCCTGTAAATTGTTCAGTGGAGGAATGGCCCTAGTAAGAAGGGTAATGACTGTGGCTTATCTTAGGCAGAAGGTATCAACTGATTAAGTTTGTTTTTCTTAGCCAACATTTCAGATCTCTTAGAAAGCTCCCACGTATACCTGTGATATCAGCAGGACCATTTTCACCATTGTTTAACTCTGTGCATCCCAAGAAAGCCACTGATATTTATGAACATATTTTCCCATGGATTTGGGCCAAAATCCTTTAGATTCTTATTATCTTTTTTGTTTCAAGAAAAAAACAAACACTCAACCCTCAAAGTTATTGCAGAGTATTAGACAGATTTTGTGTTTGCTTCAAATCCTGTAATGTTGGAGTGGGTTACAGAGTGCATACCTTGGTACGGAGCAGGGCACCTGTCTCAGCACGATTCTTTTCAATGTCTCTCTCCCAGTGGATTCTGATTTTTTCCAGTATGTCATCCAGGCCACTTCCCATGGGAACATCAAGTTCTTCCAGCTGAGATCCAGCAAGCTGCTTGTATAATACTTTCACATCCTTAAACAAAAACAACAGACATAAAAGAAGGTGAACTGGACAATTGAATGGTAGCTTCAGGCAGGCTCGAGGAAGAGCTCTTTTGGTGCCACGCACAGAGAGAGTAATTAAATTTGGTCCCAAAAGGTGTCTCTACGTTAATGATTTAGTGCACTGGAGAGTTTAATTTTCAGATGTGGATTTGCCTTGCTTCTGCATGGGGAGTCTTGCTGCAGATCTGGGGTACTGGAAGTGGTTTCCCCCTTGGTGGAAGGAGACTAAAGCCCTCCACCAAGGCGCTGCCTGGAGCAGCCCTCTCACAGTGGCAAGTTCCTCCAGCAGTCAGTTTGACGCATGCACACTGCACACCCGGGACCTGAAACCACCACAACTGTATTGCCAGTAAACCTGCAATGTGGACTTCGGGTCAAGGAGCTAACAACTTGCAGCAAATCAAACCCTGCTCTTCCCTCTCTGCTGCACCATGCATCTACTGGGAGATACAACAAGTTGCGCAAAACAGCAGGATCTCTACAGCCTCACAGCTTGTGTGAGCCACTTGTGCGCTTTTATGCCTGTGCATGTTAGATGAAGAGCACTATCCTTCTCTGTGACACCATTCTGTTCCTTCTTTACATATAGGTGCTTCAAAAACATGTAAGCAGTAGAGAATTAGTGTGTCTAGAATTGCACATTTAAAGGTAGTGCATCAGTTGTACATTGTATTCAGGAATGCAAGAATAAATGAGATTTGAACATGTATCTGAACAGTCTGGCACCACAATCCTTTTACATCAATCTGTTTATATGTGCTATTGGCATAAGCAAAAAAAAAGTAGTGTAAAAGCATCTGGGAATTGTATTTGTAAGCAATGGCCCCTGACACTGACAATACTGGAAAAAAATGGATGGGCATTATATGAATTATGAACCTGCAAGAATGAAAGCCTCAAAATGTGCCCACTCCGAGTTCATAAAAGGACTTGACACGGATTTCCTAGTGGACACACTAAAGGAAAGAAAGGTTTGAAATAGTTCAGGAAAGTCCTTGGGACTTTATTGTGCCAGAGTTCAGCTGCAGTAATTGCAATAGTTGCTTCCAGCCTTTATTCTGTGACCTCTCTTGAGCAGCTTCCCCTGTCACTGCTACCATGGGAAAACCAGGTCTGTGCTGGGGGTAAAGAAAGGAGCATCCTTCCACGCTGCAAGGGCTCCTTGCTGGCTAAATGTGGAGTGAGTAGATCAGTTACAAAGGTGTTCTCGTTATGCCATGTATATGGGCAGAGAACAGCACCAGTGCCAGCTTTTCTGGTTTCATAGCAATCATTGCAATACACGGAGGTTTAAAGGGGATCTTGTGTATTTCTATCAATTTTATGTTTTCTCTGTTATCTAAAACAACTTCCATCTTTCCTATGCTGTGCAGTGGTGCTGAAGCCACTGGTTATTTTCTGCAAAATGCCAGCCTTGGGATCAGACTCATGAAAGTACGGAGGGGATGAAGTAACCTCATCTTGGCAAGCCAAGTCTCCATATACCTGCCAATGTTGCTGAAATCTTGTGGTTGTAGAAATAACCTGTAAGAAATGTAAGATAGGATAGCGCCTAGCTTCCATGAGCCATCTCAATTCTTTTACTTCTGAGGCATCAGCACAATTGCTTGCTGTCCCTTATGTGGGATTAGTAGTAGCTCCATGTTTGAGCCCCCATCGTTAAAGATGCTGATTTGGGTCCAGTCCTGAAACCCCTGCTGAAGGGAACAAACTACCTTCATGCAAATAATGATGGTGAATGTAATGAGTATGTGGGAAGGTATTGCAAAACTAGGTAACAATGGGCTCCCCTTCTAGGTGCCTGTCCCTGTGAGTTGCTTCAGTGGTACATTGCTCAGGTGAGACTCAGTTTCAGGAACTGAGCAGCTTGATGAGCCAAGCAGGATATTTTCAGAGGAACCTGGTTAATTCTCAGTGTTGGTGCAGCAGGACCAGAGCTTGTTCCCTGCACACACGTATTCTCTTTACCTCTCTGGCTGAGAATCAGACCTCACTGTTGAGATGTCCACATACGTGACTGTGCAACCCCGCGACCATCATGTGGTGTCATATTTATCAGACAAAAGGAATTAAAACTTAAATCTGATCATGCCTCAGAGGTTAGTGCTTTAAGTTAACAGAGAAGAGAGAAATAAGAGCAGGTTTCAGGAGAATCCCTCCACCCAGATGTGGCAGGAGGAGCTTTTTAGTGCTTGCTTTGCATTAGATGTATGATACCAACTGGATGAAACAGGCACATGCTGGCTTTGCAGTGTCCTGAGTCTGGACTTACTTCTTCATGATTCTTTGACAGCAAAGTTAGTTCTTCTTTCATGCTCTCTATCTGACTCTCCAGATCCATTTTCGTTAAATTAGCATCATCGATCACTTTATATAGGGAATTAATTTCATCTTCCACTGCCTTTCTGAATGGCTGCTCATTTTCATACCTGCAGAGGAAAAAAAAAAAAAAACCAAACAAAACCTTAATACAGCACAACTCATCAAGAAAAACACTGCTTTTTTTTTTTTTGAAATGACACTGTGCTAATTATCTTGTATGTCCCAGACAAAGGCACAGAAACACAGAAGATATACTCTGCTCTCACCTTGTCTTGCTATACTTGAATTTAACTGCCTGAAGTACCCTGTCATTGACTCAGAGTGTAATAAAATAGGCCAAGTTAGCAGTCTGCACTACAGTGGTTATCAGCCTGATAAGATTCCTGAATAAGCACAGAGAGGCACATGCTCTCTTGCTAGATCTGGTATTTATATACAGTATGACTATGTGTGGCTTTTTCTCTGTTTGTTTGGCTGTAAAATGAGAATAACTGCTCATTCATCTACAAAAAAACTTTTCAGAGCTATGGTTAAAGAAAACATGCACAGATCAAGCATTACTTTTACTAACAGACATGCTGATGGAAATCTGGCCTATGTTCCAGGGTCCCAGTCAAGAACAAATCTCAGTAGTATCAAAATAAAGAGGAAATTTGAATGGTTGGTTTGTCAACTAGAATTGCTGTTAACGCAAACGGCTCATTTCTAAACTGTAGCTGCAATGGTAGGGAAAATTGTGGCAGGCAGTTGCTATTCTACAGCATCGCTTGCTGCATCGTGCCCATTTGCTCCTTTTCATTTTAAGCTTTCCATTGAAAATGTGGCTGGGTTGCATGGCGAATCTCCTTGGGTGGGAGGCTTTTGTGTCAAGCCCATCCAGCCTGAGGACCTGGTGTCCAGGGAGGTTAGACAGGGCGGTTGGCAGGTTAGATGGGAGCTGGCTTCATAAACAAGTCCTGCACTCTGCCCCTTGAGAGCCACCTTCCTTGCTGGGAGTTCAACAGCTTGGGAAAGTGGCAGCTGATCCCAGTGAGAATTAGGAGCTTTTAGTATGCAGTGGATTGATTTGGCATTGTTTTTGTTATGTAGACTGCTTGTCCAAGTCAGCTGACATTTTTTAAAAATATTTTTTAAAACTACTTAAAATATGAGTGTAGCTTGCTGGACTTAAAGCCATAAAGGTACAACAGAGTTGTACCTTTCTGAAATAAAAGGCAAACCTAAGAACATGATTAACACACTTTTTGATATGATTAAATAAAATAACACCAGGGAGACAGAAGTTGAAGGGATGATAAAAATCATAAGAAAAAAAAATCAATTATTTTGAAATACAGTTTGTGTGACAGATCTTGCAAAAAGCTATTTGTAAATGAAAGAGTCCATTATGAGTAAAAGCTAGAAGGATCATGTCTCCTGAGTAAAATTTAAAGAGCTTCATGCACATGAATGTTAGGCTTTGCAAACAGAAAGACATTAAAGTAGTAGTTTGCCAGTATTTAAGATTTTTTACTATTCATTTATGTCAATAAAGACAAGAAAAATCAGAGCAGTCCATTTGTGTTTTCTTATCTAACATTTCCATGTTGACGTTTGTAGTGTTGCAGTTTTTGCTTTCCAGCTGCTGCAGGAGAATGACTGTTAGCACTTGTGTGGTACTGAAAATTAAAACTAAAATCTAAACTAAAAACTAAAAATCACATGGAAGTTTGCCTTTATAAAATGTCAACCCAAATTTGAATAAATACTGACCTCTCAGTAAGAGATCAATGTCTGTATATCAAAGAATAGCTTAAGTAATTTTGTCAATGCACTTTTTTTAACTATAGATCTTCAAAATCTTCCAAAATAATGTTGGCATCATAATTATTTTGCTGTTACAAAACCTCTCCCAAGTCAGGTGGTTGAATATGCAACTTAAAATAACAAGCCCATACTACTCACTAAGCATTACCCCCCTATAGAGTAAGCGTTTGCCAATGCAAAGTTTCAAAGAAAGTGGCCAGGTAGGTGCCACCACAAGACTACCTGTCTTTAAAATCTTCAGCACAGGCTTGAATGTTCTCGGTGTGCAGCATAAGACGAGCATTTTCAAGAACTGCTTCGCCCACCTAGAAGAAAGAGACAACAGAGCTCAAGCAATGAAGAACTTCAGCATATTAGCTATATGCACTCTACATGTATCTTAAGCAGATGTATAGCTTTGATTCTGAAAATAAACCTTTAGCCTAGGGCTGTTCAAATGACTCATTCCAGATAATTTAATCAATTAACTTTGTACATATAAATTCACAAATTCTCTGCAAATAGTCTGTAATTTTTCATCAAACTGTTCATTGCTCCTAAGCATTCATCTTCTTGTGGAAACAGATTTATTCTGATCATCAGCTGGTTGCAAGGGGCAAAATTCAAGGTATGTTCATCACTTAAGTCCCACTTATATTTTCTAGATACAGTTTAAGTAGCACTTATGCAGTTCCTATTCTACTTCCCATATCAGCAGTCCTCTTCAGGGTCGTCCTCTTCAGTGAGCCAAGGAATACTTGTTGCTCATGCCGCCTGCGAGCCGTCCTCAGCTCCCAGAGCGTCGTTTTTCTTCTCTGATGGGATCCTGTAAGCTCTTGCGATAGATATGAGACCTGAGAAGCAGGCAGTCTTCAAAGATTATTACACCGAATGTGAAATGCTTTGGAAAGATTGTGCAAATAAGACTGGTATCATCGCTATGGCTCTGGGGGGTTTCTTTAATGCCCAGGAGACACTTGAGGGGTAACCAAACCTGAAAGGCTTGTGACATAGCAGCTTGTTGTGATTCAAGAGGGTTATATAAAATGATAAAAAGGTAAAAAAAGACCACTGCTTGCCCTGGAGTCACACGTGCACTGAACTATGACCGAAGACGTGCTGAATTCGGTACCATGATTAGAGCAATCATCTCTGCAAATAACTATCTGGGAGCTCCAGCCATCCCGTGGTCCATGCCGTCTCTCTGGAGGAGCTAAACTGAACATCTCTTTGGTCTTTTTTCAGGAGATACCCATGGAGATCTGCAGTTGAATCTAAACCACCGCATGAGTAAGAGCAGCTTTTTAAGCGGGCCAGGAGAGTTCTTGAAGCAGAAATCTTTCTTTAGATAATTAAGTCTGCAACTAAATGAGATTGCAAATCCCCTGAAGCACTCAGCTCCCCTGAGGTGAAACAGGCCATGCAATGTGGAGACATCAAGGCTTCGTCCAGACAAGTTATCTCAAGTATCGCAAATGGGATCGTTGCCTTAGTATGGTCCTACCTGTTCTTTGGCCTGCTGCTTGGTGATGGGGTGAAGGTGGACATGCACAGCTGAAGCATTTCTACGTGGTAATTAGCATTCCCCCTCACAAAAAGTGGCTCACTGCTCCAAGTATCTTATAGATGTTTGGACAAACAAATGTGAAATATGTGAAGGCATCTGATAAGGAGAGATCTGGAGGAATAACCTATTCCCCACACTGAGAAGTCCATAATGGATCATGAAGTTAAAAGCACTCTGCATCTTTTAAATCTGAGGAGGCATGAGAGTTAAAAAAAGTGGTTTGCTTACTTCTCACCCACTGTTAGAAACAAAAAAGGAAGGTGGCTGTGGCTGGAAGCCTGGGGCTGAATCTCCATTCCTGCCAGCTCCAGCTTGGGGCTTGACTTCCAAAGGAAACAGAGCTCATGCCATTGCATGGGTGGCCAATTTTTCTTTAATAAATGTAGGATTTCTTGGCCAATTCCAACTGATATGATAGAAGGATAGGCCATCTCAGAGACATGCAGTTCTAGCGTTTCATGAAAATAGCATCTAGACAGAGAAGAGAGGTCCTGTGAATACTGCTGCTGGGAAAAAAAGCCCCAGTTTTGGCATGAGAAAATTAAGAGAGCACAGCGAATGCGTAGGAGCCAGAGATGTTACGAAAGCCCCAGGTGTGGGCAAAGAGATGGTATCTGACGGCACACCAGCCCACCCTGCTGTGCAGCACACAAGCACAGAAGACTTTCATGTGCTCTCTTGCACACAGAACTGGCTCTTCTTCATCATTCAAACCTTTATTTCCTTCTCTCTGCTTTTTTGCAACCCCACTTTACCAGCACTGGCCTAACTCCCCAACCCCTGGGTTGTCACTTCTGTGGCATTTCAGAGGGCTGAGCAGAGCCAGGACTTTGGAGGAGTACTGCTCTGCTGTCCTTGGGTCCCCTTGCATCAGGAGACCTGACTTTCTCCTGAAAGACGGAGAAAAGACATTTAGTTTTTACATGGCAGCAGCATGAAGGTAGAGGCAGTTCTTTGACTGAAGCTCTGAATTTTTGTTTTGTTTTGGGTTTTTTTTCTTGTTTTTTTTTTTTTTTTTTCTTCAGAAGTCTTCCTGTCAACTCACACATGTGTGGATCTTCACAGAAGTTTGGTTTTTTGTGTTTTTTTTTTTTTTTTTCCTTCCCTGACTCAAATCAGGGAGCAGAAACGCTGCCCTGTGACTTGCCCTGCCCTGTCAAAACAAACCCATTTGCCTGCGAAAGTGAGCCCACACAGTTACAATATCTGACCTAAAGTCTGAGGAAAATTAATGTCTTTGCTGGAATTTGGAACACCCCACAAGCAAAAGTAACATTAAATCCTGTGAGCTGCACAGTGTCACTCAGAGGTATGTTAATGGCTAAGTTTAGAGGCTGAATCGTGTGTAAAATGGCTTTTGGGCTGCAACAAAAGCAGAAGCAGGGAATAGCTGACGATTTGCCACTGCCTGGATTTCTGCCTGTATATGGAGACAAACTGTTTTTTAAAAGTGCTTTTCAGTAGTAATGTTGTGGGTTTTTTTGAGGCATTTGAGGTGACTTTTTACCTGACCCTCAGTGGATGTCTTTACCAGAACCCTGGTACCATAGTCCTGAGGACTCTGTCAATACCCAGCTCCCCTCTTCATGGATCAGCAGCTAATGCCAAATGTTCAGTGAGAAAGTCCAGGACTTTCCAAAACTGCACACAAACCTGAACTGTGCTATGTAAGTAAAAATGGTATAAAAAAGTCTGATGTTTGGAAGGCTTCAGGGATGAGTGTTGTAGTCAGCAGGTGTTAGCCTGTCAGCCCTTGTGGAAATCAGCTGTGTATGCTTTAAATCCAACAGGGAACCTGAAGGATAAATAATTACAGGGTAGTTTCTATCTAGAAACCTGGTTTCCTGAAAAATTCTCCCTGACTTGCATGAGCTGTGAAAGTCCTTTTCTAAGCTTGAGAAGAAGAGATGTAAGACTTCCATCTAGTGGATCTTTTGTTTGATTTAATTCTCCTAATAATCAAACAGCTGGATGCAAACACGCAGCATTAGTGAGATGGATTCGTAGCCACTTTGCTGACGCAGGTACTAAAATGCATGATGCAGCCGTTTAGGAAACACCCTTCTTTGTGTCCATTGGAAATGAGAGGGCTCGCAATGCTGCAAGCACTTGGATATTACCTCCTCTGCTTGTAAAGCAGAAGGCAACGGCTGTCCTGCCTCACAGGCTTCTGAGAGGCTTAATTCACTGATGATCGTGTGGCATTTAAATGGTCAAGGTGGGAAGTGTTATCAAAATGCAAATATTATTACTAATAATAGCTCCTTTAAGTCACGTATTGTCTTTCAACACTCGCATCTGTGATGCACGTACACCTTTTGAACAAGATTTTTTTTTTTAGCTCTTGAATTAACGCTGAATGTTTGTGGTATAAAGCATCTTAACTAGAAAGCAGCAACAATTTTCTTTGATTTTACCGCAATTTTATGGACATGAAAGCAATTTTAATTCTTAGGAAAAAAAACCCTTATCAAAGTCTGCGTCAACGTATGGCCCATTTACTGGGTTATGACTGGCAATGAGGAAAACCAGCCACTTCAAGGGAGTTTGCAGACTCCAGCCTTGATAAAGGATGATGTGGTACAGATACTTATGAGGACAACTTATCCTTGATGGCTGGCAATTTTTGATTTTTAACAGACATCTGACCAAGTTTGGAACTGCAAACTTTACTATGCCTTTCAAATTCTTAGCTATGCTTTATCGATAGCTTTGTATACTTTCGCTATTCTTACAAATGCCTAATCCCTTTCTGAATGCTGATGAATTTGTGGCCTCAGGTGTGGCCTGTGATAATGAATCTCATGGTTTAATTATTCATGTAATAGAAAATTATCTGGCTTTTAAGTTCACTTCAGTTAAAGCAAATGATGCCTCCGTGGAGAAAGATCAGAAGATACCAGTCTAGTCTTTCCTTCCATGGAAGGAAATACCATATTCCCTGGTATCAGCCCATTGCCTCCGACACATTGTAATTCACAGATAAATCAGGCTAAAATCACGCAACCCAGTGCCTGCTGCTCAGATGCCAAGCAGTAAACTTGTCACGCTTTTGGTTACACTTTCTGTGTTGAACCCCTTTCTCAGAGCCTGAAGGAGAAAAACTCAAAGGTAGCAAGAGTGACATTTGTTGCATCGCCTTGGGAAAGGCAATACCTAGAGAGAGGCGGGGAAGCTTGATAGGTCCTTTGCCAATTCCTGCTGCCTCCAGGAAAACACAATTTCATTTAGAGATCGAATATTTTATGAGTAAACAGGACTGCATCAAAGAATTCCTGGTTCTCAAAGCAGGAGATACCTACTGAAGAAACAATCTATAAAAACAGTAGTGTTGCCTAAGCACCAGAAGACAACCTCACCCCTCCCACCTCACAGCTGTATGTGAAGGTAGTCCGAGGTTATGCTGTTGGAGGTGGCTGAGAGAACATAATTAAAGCTAATTTATTGCCATCCTCTGTATGGCAGTTGACCAAGCTCTGTGCCATTTTGTGGGAGTTTGTTGTGCCCTTAGATCAGCGGCAGAATGCTGTTTCACCTACTTACAGACACTAATCATGTACTGTGTTGCCTTACAGCGTGTTACAGATAA
This sequence comes from Strix aluco, assembly GCF_031877795.1. Taxonomy (NCBI): domain Eukaryota; kingdom Metazoa; phylum Chordata; class Aves; order Strigiformes; family Strigidae; genus Strix; species Strix aluco. The sequence goes on along the minus strand of NC_133931.1, from coordinate 151,866,337 downwards.
TACTCAGCAGCTCTCCTGGCCCCACAGCAAATAAATTACTGGGTGCGAGTCCAAATATGGTGATTCCTTGGGCTGTCAGTCCTGTATACTCTCCAGGCTTAATATTAACACTGAGTAAATGCTGACAGTAAGGCCAGGTGCAAATAAAAGTAACTCTGGAGAAAAACTCTGGTGATCTTTCAAATGCTCCCAACTGTGCACAGGAGTCACAGCAGTGATAAAATTGGTCCAGGACATTGATTCCTTCTTCTGCTTTTGTGTTTACTCCTGTGACCTGAACTGTGCTGCCTGCCATCTCATAGACAAAATAAATCTCTGTGTCTCCTATGCAGCCGTAATTGAACGGTCATGGAGGCTGAGCTACCCTCTCCTCTCTGTAAACTTGCTGAGATTATTTCAAGCGTCCATTTTTCCCAGGTACTGTCTTGCTCCCTGGGAAGGAATTGCCATTACAAACAACCTCTTATTCTGCAGAGGAGACACATTTGATTAGAGAGAATTTTCCACAAGAAGACCAGGATGAAGCCTGGAGAAAAGGATTATGCCTGGAGTAAAGTGAGATGAATTTGTATTTCTGACACATGAATTCCTCTCTGCAAGGATTTCTTATTTCCTGAAAAAGGCCTCCCATTTTGTGCCTGTCTCAGTTAGTGTGTGTCCACCTGCTCTGCTAAAAACCAGCTGCCCAGGTGGATAATTAATGCTGTGAGCTGGGTAGTGGCTTCCCATCATTCAGCTCCTGTCAGTGATCCCCTGTTGCAGCTCTGACAATTGCAATGAATCACAAGTGTTTTTTTTCCCCTGGGGGACCTTCCACTTGTACCCTCCAAGTCACTTGTTGCCACGCTTTTTCCCCTAGCTCTATGTTTGGGAGAAATGCTGGCACCTTGTTGTTATTGCTGGGAGGACAACTACCCCAAATTTGGGATGCTGGGGCACATTGCAGGAAGGGCAGGAGGGAAACGGGACCTCTGGTCCGCTGGTGTCTCTCCTACCCCACTGTGGAGATGGCCCATCACATTTCTGATTTTGGGGCCAGGAGAGTCCTATGTGGACATATCCTTGTCTTCTCACTAGCAGGGCAAGAAGTAGGGGCTCCTGTCTAGACACTCCCCCCCCCCCCCCCCCCCCCGTGTATTTTTCTCCACTGCTTCTTATTCAAAAATTGTTCCAATCATGGGTGTTTGGGTTAAAGTGGGTGACTGCTCAAGTGGCTTTCCACCCCAAAACTTTAACAGCTGCTTCATGCGAATGGCACCAAGGGGTTTTATGGCTGCTGGGCATCCCTCCCGGCTGAATGTGCGGGACTGGCTGGGAGTCAAAATGAATCCTCAGATTTTGCAGGAAGTTGAAAAAAGGATATGTCACATTAAGGTAGATGTGGACGTCTACAGAAAATCTAAATATATTTACAAAACTTACATCTAGAAATGTATCTGCCAGGTATGTCTCATTTCTGTTACACCTTGCTCCTGAACACCTTTTACTTTTCCTACTGGGATGCATCATGGCAGGAGGGTACTGACTTTGGGTGATTGCAGCTGTTTCTGCAACAATTGATTTTGATGTTATTTTAATAAATGTGGCAGTTTCAGTGTTGATGCTGGCATACTTTTGCCAATTAGCTCCAGGATGAATGATTTAATTGGTGTTTGGGCTGGATGAGGTCCTACTTTCATTTTTGGTTAGGTGCTTAATATAAAAAAAGAGAAGAAACCTATTAGTCAGAATTGTACATAGCAGCTCAGATTATATCTGAGAAAGTCAAAACCCACTAAGTGATGCCTCTTTTATTGATTTAATTGCAGTAATTTGGAAAACTTTATGTATTCTCTAATGTGTTTTAATAGTTAGATATGAATGATGCTAATCTTCTCTTATTTTCTATGATACTTGCAAATGCTATTACTACATAGCTTTATTCTTCTGATTTTATACAGGAAGAGCCCAATATTCAAGCTAGATTTCATTATGAGCTGCTCTGATTTACTCATAAGAAGGGGAGGTGGAGGCAATGTGGCAGGATAACAATATGAAGAAGGGTGAAAAGGAAAGCAATTTGGGTGAAAAATTATTACATGAATAAGTTCATCTGCACTACAATGTTGGGGTTTCATATAAAGAAGAATCAAACAGTCCTTCCTAAAGTACCTATGCTTCTACTTTTTTGGTCTTAACCATAAACCCTGGTAGGATTTACAGGTGAGGTCTCCAACTGCAAAATGGCCACTCGTCTGGAAAACATGGGATGGTGGCTGCAAAGCATTAACCCCCATCTCACATCAAAGTCCCCCATCTACCTCAGTGAGATGATAGGTTCGAGCGTATGGTTTTGCGTAAGCATCCCAGATTCAGAGCACCCATTGCCTTCAGCAGCTAGTCCCTTCAGGAAGCTTTATAGGATTAGCAGTGGCAATGTCATTTACCAATACAAAAAGATAGCTTTAAAAGTCAGTGCTGAACTGGGCATTTCCGCTGACATGATCTTTGTACAGCAGCTTATGCTGCCACATTCAAGGTTCAGATGACACTTGTAGCGTTCTGGCTGAGGACCTGCCCTAAAAATGCAGCGCACTATAAAAATGCACCCTCTTTCCTATGCCAGAGTAAAGTTCTGGTCAGCCCAAGGCAGAACACACAATTGTCCTGGGGAACTTAAAGTTGTCTTTCAGGCTTTCTGAAGACCTGCCAACAGCATTTTCCGTGCCTGCACAAGTGCTGCCAGGAAGAGATGTGGAAGATGCCAGGATCCAGCTCTTTGGGGTCCCGTCTGCTCCTGCTGGCTAGAAGTCAAGAAGCCGGGACTCGTGAGGTGCGGTGAGACCTCAGGGGACAGAGCCCTGTGTTCACTTCAAGCAGGATATCAGCCTGCAAAGTCTTACTGGCCTTACTGGTCAGCAAATGGAACTGCTTCTTGTCCATGAGGTCAATACAAACACCATTTTGCACTCCCACAATAAACACTTCCCCGAAGAACCCGCAACCTGCGCTGGTGGGAGTAAGGAATCATGCGGTGGCAAAGGGAAGGAAAGAAATCACTCATTTGTAGCCATATAATTGTTATTTTAAAAATAAATAGAGCTTTTGAAAATGTGATTAAGAAAACGAGGGAATAAAGTAAAAATCTGAATTGCTAATTAAAAAAAAACCAACGTGCTTGTAATGATATCATGTTGAGGGATAAACTAATTCAGTCCTAGTAGTTTTCTTTTAATAATTTTGATGCCTAGTGTAATAGCCACAGCTAAGAAAAAAAATTAAGAAAAAAAACCCCACCCATTTTAATCAGCCCAGACTATCGCGCCTTGGGGTGCATTTCAATCTCCCCCATGCACAGGATGCCTGAGGCAATTCTCCTGCTTAATAGGCATTTTCCACAACACACTGTGAAATGATAATGCTAATTATCATGAAGATAGATTTAAAACCCTCTGTCTAGGGCTCCGCGCCTTGAAATCAGGCGGCATTCATCATCAGCATCAACCCTCGCCGCTCAGGGTTGCTAATGACTCGTGAAGCTCCCCCCGTCCCTGCTGCTGCCGAAAGCTCTCCGGAACTCACCTGATGGTAAATTGCCTCCCAGTTCTCCCGCAGTGCTCCCCAGCTGCCCACGCTGGCCGCTTTCTTGTCCAGGTAGACTCTGATGTGTTCTTCGAGCTCCTGGTTGACCTGTTCAAGAGCTCGCACCTTCTCGATGTACTCCACCAAGCAGCCATTCAGGCTCTCGTAGGAGAGACCCCTGCCCTTCTCCAGCCCCGGGGCCAGGGGCACAGCGGCGGAGGAGCTGCGCAGACCCTGGAGGAAGACGCTGCTGATGCCCAGGGCTCTGCGGGACACTCGGGTGCCCAAGCTGCTCACGCCACCGGTGGGGACGGTGCCCACGTAGACGCCGGGGGGTCTCGACAGGCTCCCTCCACCTCCGATGCTCACCCGGCGGCCGGGTGGCCCTGAGCTCTCGGCTGTGGAGGAAGAGGGCTGCTGCCCCAAGAAGGACGACCGGCGCCTCGGCAAGGGCATGATGCTGCTCCAGCCCGCCGAGCGTCACCGCTCAGCCCGGCCGCCTCGCCCGGCACTGGCGGGAGGGATGTGCCGAGCCCAGCAGGTTGGGGCTCGCGCAGGGTTTCGGCTTTGTGCGATGGCTTTCTGGAAGGGGGGCTTTGTGCTGCCCGGGAGCGCCCGTCACATTGTCCGGGAGGCCGCTGGGTCAGCAATCCCATTTCAGGGGAAATCTCCCTGCTGCTGCTGCTGCAAATGTGGCAGATGAAAAGCACAATGGTGTTTACAGGGACAGCGGAATGGGGATTCAGTGCAACGTACGTGTTTAAAATACCAGCGGTGTTTTCTACACTGACACTCAGATGATTTCCTACCCTTATACCCACAGGTATCTAGACATATATTACAAACGCCTTGGCTGCTAACACCCACACTTTCTCCATACAGAGTCTCCTGCAGCAAGACGTTACCTAAAGACAGCAAACCCCAAACCTTTGAGGAGCCAGCAGGGCCACGGCTGAGCCGAGCCAAGCCAGCCTTTCGCTGCCGCAGCACCTCGAATACTCCCTCGGCCCTGCTGCAGCTTCTGGATTTCTCTGCGCTTTGGCTTCACCACCCGACCAAGGCACGTTGCCCCAAACCCAGCAGATTTTAACTAGGGACAAGCACCCTCATGTCTACCCCTGCTCAGTCAGTTTAATGTCACGTTATCAACTGCACTTGGTCTGTTCAACAAGGGCCCATTTCACTTTGCATAATGGGGCAACAAAGTGAGGCATCTGTGAACTGAAAGAAAAGGGCAAAACAATCCCTGAGACTTATTGCAAGGGATGGGGGAGTTTGCTGCTGCTCTTCTTTTTATGTCACCGCTCTTTAGTGACTAGTGATCAGGTGGGTAGTTTCTAGGTATGTAAGTAGGATCTGTTTATGGTGCAGTGGGATCCTTCACTAGGTATAGCTTTTTCTACCTACACATAGGGATGCTTCACAGCCAGAATGTAGGATTACCGTGTGTGCGTCTTTGTAGGCATGCCTGTAATGTGCTGATGTTGGGCATTGCCCTAATGTGGTGTAGGTTTGTACGGGGGCGGTGGTGAGTCTTTGGTGAGATGGAATACAATCAGATATCCCTGTCTTCCACGGGTACCTAATCCTGGCTCGCCGGGTTGGTGGCTGGAGTCTGTTTCACTTGTTTTTTAACTTTGAGAACTGCGAGACTGCCTACAGTCAGGTCACCATTTCCCAGTTGTGTGAAGGCTAGGAATAGCGCAGCATCTCACAGCTTTGCAAATATTTTTGGCTAGCTTCTAGGCATTCTGCATTTAGATTACCAAGCAAACTGTGCTGGCTAAATGAGAGGAATCCTCCAGTATTTCTTACACAACATTTTCAGTGTATTTGCTCTGTGTCAAATAAAAAAAAACCCCTGCCTTGCAAAAGCAATACAGCACACAGAAAACAAATGTAAAAATATGGACTTTTTTGTAAAGAACTGAATTTAGCTCTCCATCACTTCGTGCTCTCTTTCCTCCTCCCTGTTGAAATAAAAGATGAAGGTTCTCATGGGATTGCTTTTGTTCTTGGCAAGACCCTCAGAAAGTTTTTCCTCTCTAATCAACCAGTGATTTCCAGGAAGCTGTTTCGTATTTGATCATGAGGATCACAAATATCATATTGCGTAGTGTTTATCCCACAGTGAAAAGATATATTCCCAAAGTGCCAATCCATGTCCGTACACAGCCACATCTTCCTGTCTGCCCTGGTCCACTCGTAGAGAAGCGGTGCATTACTCTCTGATGCTGTGCAGAAAATCAAATATCTAGGAGAGCCCCTATAACATTAAATTTTCCAGTTTCAGGAAGCCTGTGGCCCACATTCAGATTTGTGCCTCAGCACAGTAGAAGTGCATGTGTGGGACAGGGAGAGAGGAGGGGTGACAATGCCTCTGTGCCCCCCTGGTCCCAGGGGGAGCCACATCTTGGTCTGATTCCAGCCATCATTTAGTAAAGTTGTCAGATTGCTCTGACTAACCGCAGCCACCAGGACACCGCCAGCAGGTGGGAACAGCTGGACCAGATGTGCTGCTGCTATAATTCCCTTTTCTGGTACCAGCCATGGTTCACCTTGAACAAGGAATATAGTTAATGATGCTACGCTAAACACATCCTTCTCAAACTTCCCTTTCATGCAACCAAGCAATAAACCTGAGCAGCCAATGGCACAGAGCAGCCAGCTGAAGAAGGGGGTAAACTCCCTGCTGCCTCGCAGTCTGCTCCTGATGAAGTGAGGAGAGGTAGAAATAATCTCCAAGGACTGACGGACAGAGGCGGGGAGAGGACAGCCGACACCTCAAAGGACAGAGGCCATTTCACTTGCCAAATGATACAAAAAAGGCAATCTGAGAAGCAAAACTGAAAATTGTACCAGTGCTGGGTTACTCAAAGAGAGAGCAGTGATTTAGGCAAAGTCATTCCGTGTTCCATGTTAGCCTCTCCTTGTAACAACCTATTTTTGATCCATCATTTAAGCTTTGTTCACCCCTACTATTCCCCTAACACTATTACAGCCTGCAATCTAGCGCTCAACTGGGTAGGACTGAAATGCCATTTTGCTCTGAAACACTGTGTTTTCATTCCTAAGGGGGGAAGGAAAGTCTCAGAGAGGAGAGGGGGGTATGAGGAAACTTGATTCAATGGCACTAGCAGTCTAAGCACACAAGATAAATAGAATAGTGGGGAAGTGGCAATGTGGTCAAAGCCACAGCACTCGGTGAGAGTCCCTAGTCACCAGATTTCAAGATTTCTGATAAATTCAAAGGTTTCTTTTCCTTTGAAGGGGACATGCTACGTGCCTTCTTTTGAGGCTGTTTGCTCTGCAGGAAAAAATTCAGGACTCACTGGACTGAAACCGAGCAGCTGTGAGTCCAAGGTGCAATGTGGTTAGGACATTTATGCAGGAAAAAAAGTCACTCTTGTCCTTGCTCCTGTAACTGGAACTTGGCTCTCCTGTGTAAGTCTGAAGAAGGTAACATAAAAAAGTCATGGGGCGACATTACTACCCCAATGGGTTTGCTCATGTCTTGAGTGGCCCTGGATCTCATGGGTACATCAGGTTTGTTTATCATCCCACTGTAGCCCAGGTTCCCTGCTCTCCTCCTGCCAAGCTGGCAGACGTTGGCTGTTTTCTACTGAAAGGGGGACTCTGAAGGGCTCATCCCAGCCAGTGCTTAGGCAGTACCGGAGTCACACAAAGGATACAAGACTGCCACATGCCATATGGACTGCTTCTGGCAACTGAGCTGGTCCTGTCTGGTTTGTATTCTAGCTGGGCAGCCTAAAGGAAAGGAGTGACTGAAGTCATTTTATAGTAGGAGAAGGGACAGTCACTGAGCAGGAATGCCCACAGCCAGGCTGTGTGATGTCATGGGGATGCAGAATGCTGTATCCAACACATGCTGCCTGCACCAGAACCAGCCTTACCCAATATTCTTCCAGACCAAGTATATTTAGCAGCAGATTGTAAATCACAGTGAAGAAAACAGCCCATCTGACAGGTGTTTTGCTTAGAAATACCTTTATTTTATAAAGCCACAGTTTGTTCTGTAAAGTTTTACCACACTTATAAAAAAAGGGCTGACAATTCTGAGGGAGAAAAGAAAAGCTGAAAACGTTTCTTGTAATTCAGGGTTACACAAAGGTTATATTTATAATATATATATTTATTTATAATTTGGAGACAGTAGATATGAAACTGCAATATGCGGGCAGCTGTGGGGTCATATTTCAGAGACTTGCTCGTGTCCCACAAATAGTGTTTCTTGACAGAATGGGTTCACGAGGACCATCCCACTGTCACGGTAGTCGCCGTTGGCAGGGGAGCGCGGCTCAGAGAGGTGGTCCTAGGAGAAAGACAGAGAAGCAGGATGAGCCCTTCACACTCCTCACCCTCCATGAGCACACAGGGCACTCCGCTGCCCTATGCGAATGTATGTGAGGAACGGACAGCTATTTTTATCGCTTCTCCCAATCCTCCAAAAGTGCCTGAATTTTGGGGGCTGCAGCTCCCGGAGAGCTAAGTTTGGTGAGCCCGTTTTGCTCTTCTTCAGGCAGTAGGAGCTGTGAGAGAAGAGCTCCTCTGATAGTCAGGCTGATTCTTTCTCAGTCTGGGGAGCCAGAATTCAGACACACCAAACCTCAGGTCCCTTAGCAGAATTTGAGCTTTCATGTTTCCTTTTTTTTTTTTTTTTTTTCACTTTCATGACACACTGGAAGTTTCCTGTCTATCAGCTGGGCTTGACTCCTCAAAGATGCATTTTCAGCTTCTTTTTAAGATCATAAAACCACATATATGGTTCCAAACTACCTGAGCATGCCCCAGTTCAGTCATGTTCTGATCAGTTTCAGCGACTCAGATGTCAGATTTTGGAGACCAGCCAATATGTGAATAGGCCTAGCATCTGATTCTTGGTAAATCTAGACCACGTCCTACCTTAGCTTGAGGAACATGATTGCCAGCAAAGTGGGGTTAATGAAGTGACTGTGAGTGCTTGTCTAATCACATCTCAGAGGTTCCTTTCTAAATACTTTTTTTTAATGAGTTAGTCAGCTAGCTGATCTGAAAATCACTTTAGCATAAACCCAAACTCTCCACTGTTTCTAGGTTTTAAATACCTTTGAACTAAGCTAAATTATTCTTCTTTATCTCTGAGGCCAGGGAATACATTTCTATCAGTAGGATCACCTGCCCATATATGAATAATCCCACTGAACGAGTCAGATGCCTTAAGGCTGATGAGTATACACCACCACCACACACTCTCATATATCGATGGTTTGATTGCTTATATACTAGGAACACTCATCCCCTGAACTGGTATTTGAGATGCTATAGGCAGCTCCTGAGACATAAATGCACAAAATTTCTTTGCATTATTAACTCTCACTACCCGCCTTATCTGATACTGTGCAGGACACGCACAACAGACAGATCAGAAGGACTGACTGTCAGTAATAAGCCAGCACAAAGAGCTCTCCTAAGCAGTCATGGTATGGCTAGACATTGGCCGTAGGCTCAAAAGGAAGAGAAACCTGGGAACAAATTCACCTAGAGGTGGTTAACTCCCGTTAACACATAGCAATGGTGGGGAATAGGATGGCAATCCAGTTTGGCGACATATTTATCCCATTTTATACATGTGTAGGGGTGAGTCCTTCTCAAAAAGCTGTTTCCCTGAATATGTATAGAAATTTCAAGGCTTTATTAATATGACTTCCTCTCCCTTCTCCCAGCACAGCTCCAGGTACAGTTTTCAGACCCTAGTTCTGCAAGTGAGGTACCTCTGAAGTCTCCAGGGACTGGATCTCTCTCGGTAACTCTACAGCATGCCTGTTGAAGTAGTCCATGGTAATAGCATTATTCCAATAGCTCAGGTTGTTTTCTGGGTTAGATGTCTTTTTCTTCCTCCTCATGCAGCAGACTGTCAGCAGAACTGCTGTCAATAGAAACATGTCAAAAATTTGGTTATTTCCTTTCAGTGAGGACTCATCAGTACTATGGATTTGTTTTTTATGTTACTTCAGGAGAGGGCTGGTGTCCTTCATTCATATGATTCACTTTCAGTCAGATCTAGCTCTCTCCTAACAAACCCCACACAATTAAGTCAGAATCTGGGTCAAGCAGTTGAGGCTTTGGGCTTGGCAGAATATGCAGATTTACTTTCTTTTTGATGTGAGTTTATAATCTTCAAGATGTGGCTGTCTAGATAATGAAAAGCTTTGGTGTTGTAATTGATGGTATTTTAATACCTAAGCAGGGATTTATGGACCCTCTAGGACAGAGGGTACTCCCCAGGGACTGCTAAGGATGCCTCTGCACAGATCTTTTCTGCTTCTAGCGTGTTCAGACACTGCAGCGATGAGCACATTAGCAAGTGGGCAGTGAGAGACACCTGTCCTAAGCTCAAATACCAAATTCATAAATGCATGTAGCTGCATGTCTTCAATACCAAAAGCTTCTGCCCTGAAGTGCCACTGATCCCTGCCCCTGCATTTGTAACTTGGATTTTGGGTACTTTGTGACCATGCTCCAAAACATCAGTGACCAGCAAGGGCTCCGGAGAGGGGTGAGACAGTGGTGAGGTGGCATGGAGATCACCTCTGGCACCCGTCTCATGTAGCTTATGCTTCCAGGGTAGCATTGACCTCAGAGATGGGGTTTTCCTGCCTGTCTTCATCAGCCGAATCAGGATGCGGGATCTACTGATAAGTGTAATCCGTTCCCCACACTTGCCCTGGACATTGGTGGTGTTTGAGCCTGGCCTCTTTTCTTCTCTGTGAAGCACACTTAAGCTTCTGCAATCTGAAATATTTGAGTTTAAAGTAGAGCAGTTAGGCAAGACGGAGTGACCAGCGAGTGAAATGTGTTGATACAATTGTCTGTCTGGTCTCAAGGCCACAGGCACCCCCCTGACTGCAGAGATGCCAGGACAACGCTGTCGCAGCAGGCAGGCCAAACACAAAGCTGGTTGAGTGTTATTTTCTGGAATTGCTTTCAGTTTAGTCATGTCTGTTGCAATTCAGATGGGTAATCTTGGCAATTTTACGAAAGCCAGGCAAACCCACTGTAATGAACTTACTGCTCCCACTGGTCCTTGCTCAGGCAAAGGCTGAGGCGTGTACGAAGGTTTGTTCAGAGGAGTAATTCATAAGCTCTCCATGCTTATCTTACACCTGTGGAATTAATCGACCAGTTGTGCTTGTAATCTACCTGATTTATGCAGACAGACAGGTAGCTGGACATGTACTTACTTTGATTTGTACCTGTGAAATAGGGAATGCCCTGCCATAAATTCACTCCATTATTTCTAAACCCCTCATGGTAGAAAACAAGAGTGAAAATATTCATGAAGCAGAAAAATAAATTATTTTCTCAGCTACAGCCAAAATTATTTATTAGAATTATAGCCCAGAGGAAAGAAAAGACTGTGGAGAGGTCAAAGCTCCTTTGTATGTTTTGACAAACACTGCAGCTACCCATATGCCATGGGTCTAATTTCTTATCCCATCTACTCACATCAAATGTCAATACAAAAGTACAAGGCTAGAGCTCTGTTTAAAACAAAAGCATAAGCTACCAAGAAAAAAAAAAATCAATGGGTTTGAGTTCAGGTGGTTTATGTCTCATTCAAAGGGAAAGGTGAGCTTATGCTATAAATCTTCCAAAACTAATGGAAAAATCTTCCGCACTGTTCCTGTCTGTTTCAGAAAAGCAGGTCATCATCAAACTTACTATTATCTTTGACTCATATTGCTTCAGTCTTTCTATCCCCAACAACTTCATTTGCTGACAGCCTGGCAGCACGACTCCTGATGCTGTGCCTGTCGGCAGGGACCCCACATGGGCCACCAGAGCTGCCCTCCCTGCCCGGGGAAGTGCTCATCCCCCTGAGGGGTGCAGCTTTGCTCCCTACCTTGCTGCTACGCTCTCTGTGTCCCAGCCCAACCTGCAGGCTCATTAAGATTAGAAGGTGAAGCAGGACCTACATGTAGTCCTCCCCACTGCTGTAGAGAGCCAACAGACCTTGGAGCAACAAGTGCTCCCTAAGGCACAGAACATTTCTAAAGGTGCCTGAGGATACGAGAGCCCCGATAAAGCCAACTCTATTGCTGTGCAAATATTTGAAAGCCTGAGGTTTTACAGCTTATAAAATGTTGTGGCTGCTGACAGAGGAGTGTCAGATTTGAGTTTTAGGGGCTGGAAAGCCAGTGAGTCGAGGAAATGGCCTTGCCGTGTGCAGGTATGGCTGCTATATAGCAATAATGCTCTCTCCCTTAATTACATTTTTGGCTTCCAACCTTAGTGCACACACAAACAAATGGATGGAAGACTGTGGAAAATGGGTTCCTGAGCTTCCTTGAATATAATATATTTTAGCAGAAGGCTGTCTACCTAAGCTGCACCAATTCAAAGCAGAGGAGACCTGATTTAAGAGGGAGAGAGAGGACAGCAGGGCTGGAATGGGGCTGTTCCCTCCTCATCTCATATTAACTACCCTTTTGGGGCATATTTTAGGGAAATTAATGTAGCTAACATAGGACTGCTCACTTCCAGAACAATACTAGGAACAGGGTACAGCTTTACTGACATTCTCAGATACCTATTTCCTCCCACAAATACAATTATATGTATTACAGAAAAAACTCTTTCCAGACAGACAGTTGCAATGGCCAGTGAGGACATATTAAGTGGATCAAATACACAGATGGCAGAGATGGTTTGGAAGGGAGAAATGGCAATAATAACAACAGAGCTGAAAAGAGAAACAGTAGCTGCAATATCCTGCTTATCTTTCCTGGTATATTATGTCATGTCCTCGTAAGGACAAGAAAGTGCTGTTGTTCAGTGCTGCTATGTAACACCTCTGTTTCAGAGATAGACAACCCTTTGGGCAGAAAAAGGGCTAACTCTTCTCTGGTTTTCAAGCACTCACCTGGATGCTTTCTGGGAGTCAGAAAAGCTAAACTGACTTTTCCCTTTGCCTGCTCCATGTTAAAGTCAAGAGCGAGTACCATGAGAAGGACACTTCAGCATTGTCCCTGTGTCAGGCTGAAGCTCCCCATGCAGAGGTTACAATACATGTTAGGAAATACCAGGAGTCTCTGCAATTTTGTGGACACTGGAGGTTCAGGGAGTTCAGAAGCATTTGTAACCCGCATCTTTTCACCTGTTGCTAGTCTGGCAGGAGAAAAGTCAATCCACATGCTCAGGGGCTGAGCTGCTGAGGAGCTCTGGCAGTGATGCTGGCCTCCTTCTGGCCCTAAGGCAAATTACGTCTGCATTATCTGTCCCCCCACCCATGAAACAGGAAATAATACATCTCACAAATGAGAGAGACAAGAGTCTCACAGATTTACAGGTTTTTAGGCTGGTGGGAACACGTCCATCACCTACTCTCACTTGCACAACACCTGCACACCAGGAGACTTTCACCTGTTAGCTTAACCATAAGCTGTATTTAAGCATGGCATATCTCATAGGAAAATACCCAGCTTCATTCAGGACGTGGAGTAACCAGATATCTATCCCATTCCCACAAAGTTTGTTTCAATGCTTAATTTCCATTTTGGGAACATGTTTACATTCCCCTTGTTGTCTAATACCTCCAGCTTTATCAGCCACTTCCTCGATCTCCTTTTGCCTTTTTTATTAAAAGCTTCCACTATGCTATCAGAAAAGTCCCCCATGTACGTGGGCTTCAGCCTCTTCTCGGATTACATGATGACACGAGTGGAGTTATGTTGCATTTCTCAGCTCTTAAATCATTTGCATGGCTCTATCCTAATCTTCCAATCTTTTTTTTAAAAACATAAACCACCAGGATTACGTACCATATTCAATACTGGCCTCATAAATGCAGTGCAGTGAGACCATACTAACTCCCTACGGTTTCCTGATAGTCTTCTGTCTCTTTTCTTTCAACTCAAATATTTTACCAATCTTATATAGCTGCAAACTGCCTTCCTCCACTCTGCAGCTCCCACGTAAAACATGATGTTAACAGACCTGAAAATTGCAAGCACAAGTCAGGAGATATTCAGACCAAAGGATATTAATTTACTTCTCCCTATGCCTGCGGATAATAATATAAACTAAGCTTCTACAGAACCCTTGGCTCAGTGACTAAAATAGTGTTTTTTCCATATTTTTTTCACTTTCCCTCCTTTACTGTGGCTTTCTATAGTAGTACAGCCTTAGTTGTAATACAGGTATCATGGTGGGTTTGGTTATTGACCACAGCTGCTTACATCTGGAGACAGGAGGTTCTTCTCCAGCTCAGTCTCAGCTCACACCTGGGGATTAGACTCAGGGCTTGGGATCTCTCTTGCTTCAAACCAGGAAGCAAACATTCGTAGGTTTTGTGATGGAGAAAGTGGGTGAGATAATTTTGGAATGCATCCCAGTGCATGAAATGTGAGCTAAGTGGGGTTAGGTCCAAGGCAATTCTTCATATATTCTTTGAGTTCTGCTGACGCCTGCGTTCGGAGGCTCAGCCTTCCTCTCGCATTTTCCCGTGTCAGCAGAACTGACTGAATGAATTGACTTCTGCGCATCTGATTTGCAAGTTTCTGTTCTTCCACGTTTTATCGTGTCATTCTGTAATTACAGAGACATAAGTATTGGGAGCCCAAGGACTGGGATGGTGGGTTCTAAAATGAATTCATATTGTGTCTTGTTCTGCATTGCAGAGACAGGCACCCACACACGTACAAATGCACGTGCACAAAAATGTTCAAGGCTGCCTGAAGGACACTGCAAAACAATTCAAACTGTAACATGCAGAAAATACTGATGTTAGTGTTATATATAACTTTGCTTATCTGGGAACCCAATGATACAGAATCCTTCATGTTTGCAGCCCACAAATTGTGTTAGCAACATTACCCCCATTATTTATACCATGAAACTGAGGTACCAAAAGGTGAAATGATTTCCCCAGGTTCACGCAGCAGACATGGCTTGCACATTCCTATTTGAAGCATTACTTTTCTGGCTAGCATTTTAAGGGATTTCAGTGGGACTCAGAAACCTGTGCATCCTTAAAGAAATATGTACTGTAAGGATGGGGAGGCTAAATCCCATCTCTTATTTCAGCAGGTGAACTCCTGAGGCCTAGATCTTCAGGCTGGTGCTATAGCCACTGAGCTGTGCCACCAGCACGTCTGGCGGGACCTGCCAGTCCTCAGTGGGGCTCAGATGCCAGGGCACAGTGATGTTGAACAAACCCTCTGCTGCTTCCTGCTCTTAGAGGCAAATCCCCACGGCAGGGATGGGCCAGCAAGGAGCCCCGGCAGGGTCCTTCCTCCACGAGGAGAAGTGCAGTATCCCAGGCACTTCTTCCAGTGCGGACAAGGAGCCAAGCGGTCCTGCAGTCACTCTCTAGCAGGTGAATTCCCCTGCTATGGAAGTTAAAATGCTCACAGGTTTTCATTTAACAGGTGCCTGTCAGTAAAAGGAGTGACAGCGAGCAGCACTTGAGGCCCTACTGTGCCATGCATCAGAGAGGGACAGACATGTCTCTGTAGCATCGTGGTACATTTTCCCTTCTAAGGATTTTGGGTGGCACAAGCTGAGAAGAAAGGCTTTTCCAGCCTCCTTGCCATCCCTCACGCAGGGGATGGATTATGGGGAAAGGCACAAGGACTCCTGGCAGAGGAGAGATGTGCTGGCCACTGTGCAGCTCTGCAAGGGCTCTGGAAACAGCCCAGAGGTCAGCGAGTTGGCTCAGGGGCACTCCTCATTAGCAGGAGGAGGGAGTCGAGTCAATTAGATTCCTGCAGCTCTGCAGCCATGCACAGGCTCTGGTTGCCTCTCCTCACCTCCTCACACTTTTTTCCAGTGTGTCCCGCTAACTTCCCTGCCTCGGGACTGCCTCTCCCACTGGTGCAGGGCTTTATCCTTTCTCACAGGTGTCTCAGCAGCAGCTCAGGGCTTGCTGTCCCCCTCGGCGGGTCTGGCCAGCAGCCTTGGAGGTGTCAGCCTGAGCACAGAGCCGCCAGCCCGCAGCACTGGAGCAGCAATAACCTCCCATGATAGGAGTCCTCCGTGACTTTCTCTGTGGCTTGTTCCTTCCTAAGGCAGCACAGATATTTAAGAGCATGGGGCTGAGTCTCAATATCTGAGATATCTCCACCTTTCAGCATCCCAAGGCAGGAGCAGGACAGTGTTTTCTCAGTCCATGCCCACAACAGCTGTGACAGTCTCCCACTGAAAACATTTTCATCCCTCGAAAATGAAATGAAATCCAAATGGCTGTACTCTTCGACTGCCTCTTAGCATCAGCCCTCTCTAGACCAGAAGTGATGAGCAAATGCCAGCACGGGGCTTTCTGTCCTCAGCTGCAGGCGCCTGTGCCCGGGAGGTGGCGACAGTCCCCTTCGCACACCGCGCACCCCACACTGCACACTGTATGTACACCACACACCGCACACCCCACGCTGTACACTGTTCACCACACTACACACCCCATACCGCACCCCCACACCGCACACTGTATCACCGCACACCCCACACCGCACACCGCACACCCCACACTGTTTACCACACACTGCACACCTCACACCGCACACCGCACACCCCACACTGTTTACCACACACCGCACACTGTACACCACACACCGCACACTGTATCGCTGCACATCCCACACTGTTCACCACACATTGTGCACCCCACGTTGCACACTGTACACTGCACACCCCACACCGCACATCGTTCACCACGCACCACACCCCCCCCACACTGCACACCCCATACGGCACACTGTACACCACACACCGCGCACCCCATACTGCACGCCATACACTGCACACCGTACACCCATGTCTGAAGGTATACAGATGCCTGAGGGTCAGGAAATAAAGTGTGCAGCACAGAGGGGAGGCACGACCCATACATGTGCATCTGGGTAAAAGTGCTTTAGGTTGTTGTAAGTTCTTTTTCTTCTCCTATAGAAATAACCTATGCCTGTACAACAGGGCTTATCGTGGCATAGTTTAAACAGCATAACTTTTGGATGAAAGAAATTCCCTAGACACTTCAGCCAGATCCAAAATAATCCTATTCAAATGCCTGCCTACCATTCATGTCAACTCTGAAATACACCTGAGGATCCCCAGATTTTAAAGGCAGAGTCCTACTGAAGACCATACTCAGAAATCTGGTCCTGAAAGCAGGACTTAAATATTCGAATCATTTAAACACGCAGTTGTGTTAGAGGTGGTATAGATAATTTTCAAAATAACATCTGCCTTTTAAAAAAATGTAGCTTACAAACAAAGAAACAGAATAGGCAGAGTCATATGAACATATACTGTTATGGCACATATGATAAGAAGGAAAGTTTAAACACCACTATTTAATGAATAGCGCATTAGAAGTCCTGCCAGCAGACTCTTCATATTATTATTATTATTAATAATAATAACTATCATTAGTTATTAGCTCATATATGGCACACTGCAGACAGAAACAAACGCCAGTTTACACACTGGTTATGCTTTCTATGCTTTGCGTTGTATGCTATTGTGTTTTGTGGTTTGTATTTGGACGCTTTCTATCCAGATCAGTTTTCTTTCTAAATATTGGCCCAAAACATAATGCTTGGAATAATTTATTTGATCCTCTATTTCTACTGATTGATAGACAAGGCACTGTTCATCAAATCATCAAATTTCGCTGCTTCTCCTCATGTGCTTGCTATGTCCCAGTTTCTCCTCTCCATCTTTTGCAGAGGTATGTATGCACGCTACTGCTTTGGTTTCTCTTTATTTTGATTGTCTATCATTTAGGTTTAAACTTTGTTCTCACTTGTGGTTTTAACCACGTTGGCAATAGCAGAACCGATGGTCCCAGAGGTACAAGCCTAACAGATATGCTAAGCCAACCCAACAGTTTGCAGCTGCTGAAAGGATTAGTGCAGCTCCCTCTCCAGGTGTATATTCCTGCAGCCTCATCCCCTCCAGGTCTCTGACCTGCGTGGAGCTGATCCAGCTCACTGGGTGGACAGAAAGTACCAAAGAGCAAAGAGAATACTTTTTGGCCACTTCAGCAATCTGAAAGTGTCTCAGGGAGGTGTCAGGTCAGGCCCAGGCAGAAGGAGAGGGGAAGGATCAGGTGGCTGCACGTGGGAGAGGGCAGGAGAGAGCAGCACTGTCCTTTCTGGCAGGAGTAAGCTGTGTGCGAGACTGGCTTGGTCATCTCATCTAGCCTTGTCCTCAGTTCAGCTTGTAGCTGTAAATAACAGAATTAATATTCAGTATTGTTGGCTGTTACCCTTTTATGTTTCCTCATGCACCAAAGTCTAGGAAATGTTGGCTTTGTTTCACTCCAGACAGATCAGCATAATCACATCCCGCAATAGCGAAACCCCAGAGAATACATTGTCCCACCTTGCTGATATAATACAGCTAAGCAGGGGACACCCCGGCATCTACTCACAAGCTTTCTCATAATTTCTCATGTGCTTTTTGTAACTGAGTCAAGTGACGAGACCCTAAGCCAGCTCTGGGAACTCAGCCTGCCCTGGTCCCACAGGTGGCTGCCTCCTGGTGTCTGAAGGCCAGGATTTCAAACTCTTCCTGCTCCCTCGTCAGCTGCAAAGTTGGAATTAAAATAGAGGAAACCAGCACTTTGCTTATCAGATTTTAAAATCTGACAGCTCACGAACTGTAAGCAATGAAATATTTTATTGTGCTGGAAAACTGGTGTTTCCTAAGGTATTAGTCATTACAACTGTCATTAATCCTTTGGGTTAGCAGTTGGCTTTTTAAATCCAATTCCAGGGCAGCATATAGCAGTTCCCAGATTAAAGACTTCTACAGGTTTTGTTCACCAGCTTAAATGCCTTGAAGTAAAGCTGCTTCACCTTCTAGAGTTGTTCAGCCTTGTGTTACACCCTCAAAAGGAGGACCCCAAAAGACTAAGTGATTTCTAATAGCAACAGAGCAAGTATGCTGTGAGTGTAAACATTTTAGCCCTGCATTTTGAAGCTACGCACTTTGGTCAGTGAATGTGACCTCTGTCTAGTGATTGCTTCTCATCCATCCCAAGCACCCTGCCTCTGTTAGCTCTCGACCTGGTCCTTGAATCATGGACCAAAATCCAAATTTTAAGGAAAGAGAAAGCAAAATAAAGTGGCAATTAACTTACAACATGAGGATATAGGTACGCTGATAGCCAGAATGATCCAGGCAATGTCCATCTTGCTGAGACAGATCGTTGCTCTGTGCTGGGGTTTGTCCCCCTCAGTGACATGAGAGATGTTTCCTTGCACCCCGGGTTTCCAGGTCCCGGCAGGAACCAGTCTGTTTAGGAAGTTGCCGGTGGCGGTGGAGCCAGCTGTGGAAATGGAGCTGGACAACCTCGTGGAAGGTGCTGCGGAGAGAGCACTGCCCAGCAAGGTCACATTAGTCACCGCACCGTGCTGCGTCGGAGCAGGTCCCTTGGGGTCTCCTGCTGCTGGGGAGGAGACGCTGACGTCAAAACTGGTCTGAACCGAGTGACCCGCTGCTGCTGTTGCAGATCCAGGGCCAGCAAACAGAGGGACATTTGTACTGAGATTCAAGGTTACCCAAGAGTTGTTTTTGCTCAGCATATCCCATACACCATAGTGGGTGGGTTTAAAAGGCACCGACACTGCTTCAGGATCAGTTGATGGTCCAGCAGTTGTGGTGGCAAAATCTGCCTCCTGCACCACTAGCTCAGCCCCATCCCCTCGCTCTGCTTCCCTAAGGCTTCCCGAGGCGTTGCGGTGGGGAGAAGGGTCCGAGTGTGTAGTTCTTGCCAGCCCTCTGCCATTCGGATCGCTGGACGCTGTGGTCTGGGACCGAAATGGGTGGTCTGTGAAAGGGCTCCTCAGGGTAGGGAAGGGAGAGTGCAGGGTCGTCTTTAGGTAAGGCTCTGAGGACTCTGTGAAGTTGCCTTTGAAAACCTGGAATATTTTCCCCTTGGGGCGAGTCTGTCCTGAGTGCAAAGCACTCTGGTTGTATAAATGATACGTTTCCTTTTCGCCAACACGAGGGCCACTCGCTTGCTTTTGCCCGGTGGAAGGGGCTTTCTCTGCCAGGCTGACGGGATGGGGAATGGCGCGAGCGGACGTGGGAAGGGGCTCTGCCATGTGTCGGTCTTTGTGGTGAGGTGTTGTTCCCATGGCTGTGATAGTGGTAGTGTCCATCAGGAAGCCCTGAGAGGAGGAGACAGTGGGAGACAATACCTGAACAGAAAACACCAGCTCTTCCGTCAGTGCCAAGATCAGTAGAACACCTGGAGGAAAAAACACAGAGAGATGGTGAGACACCAGGGAGAGACCAGCTGACATGGAACAGCACGGCTGATGCGTCTGGCAGGAAGGAATACCTTCCATGTTCTTCAGAAGGACAGAAGAGTTAGATTCCAACTTTGTCAGCTTCTCTGGGAAAGTAGGAAGAGAAAGGAAAATCTGCAGGGGCTGCGGTGGCCCTGTGGCCATGTGAGTGGCGGGGTGGGAATGGGAAGGTTGCAGGGAATCTCTGCGGCAAAGAGAGAGAGGAGCTTGCAGTATGGACTCAGGAGAGTGCTTTAAAGTGCCATAGGCCAGTGATTTCCCTGTAGAAGCTACAAAGCATCCTACTGTTTAGGGGTAGAAACAAAAGACGTTTTCATTTTTGTTTTGGCCAGGAAGCCTCCAGATGAATCTCCGCATCATTATGGGGAACCTTAGTCTGCTCATTCTTTTGGCTGCAAAATCCTAA
Organism: Strix aluco; assembly: GCF_031877795.1. Classification (NCBI taxonomy): domain Eukaryota; kingdom Metazoa; phylum Chordata; class Aves; order Strigiformes; family Strigidae; genus Strix; species Strix aluco. Next base: position 151,846,057 of record NC_133931.1, on the reverse strand, counting down.
ATTTGGCTGCCTCCAGTCTTGGATGCCATTAAGCAATCTGTTTTTTGGGAGAGCAGCTGCTTAGCCCTTGCCGAAAATTAGGTCAAGAAGGGATGTCTGATGAGAGGGCTTCCTGGGTTATATATGTTGTCCTTTACTTAGCAGCTTTGGAAAATCTAGTCACTTATTTTAGAGTATGAGATGTGGAAAATCTCCAAATGTTAAAAATGAACAAGAAAACATAGCTAACACAAGCATTTTCAAAAGCCACGTGATTATTAGGGGTTTGACTCAATCTAACACAACTGCCCTTCGCACCCATATACAAATGTTTGGTTGTAATCTGTTCTGTGCTCACATGTGCTGTGGGATTGGATTGTGTGAAATTTGCCTCCCACCACCCTCTGTAGTGCACACCACTTCATGAAGTGCCAGATTCACACCGCTGGGAGCATCAATTTTTCCATTTATTCCTAGTCCGGATAATGGACGTGGGCAGCTGCAGTAGCATAAGCCTCCCCGGGATGCAGGGCTAATACACCGTGAGTTAGCGTGACCTGCAGGGACCACATCAATCACACGTCACCATTTCCATATGTTGAAGCTGTCGAGTGTAATGTGGATCTCTGCCCACTAGGAAGCACACGGAATAAATCCATTTTGCACAGTCCACTGAGCATCATCAGATGGCACCATTAGCACTGTGCTAGTGTGAATTTCAACCAGCAGTGTCAAGGTGAAAAATGTTGTTATGGTCTTAACAAATGAGGGAGACGAGTTTGTCAAAGCTGCAGGACTCCAAACTGGGTAAAGATCACCTTCCAGCCAAGACTATGGTGCACCTTCCTGCCTGCCCCCTTCTCCACCCTTCCCAGGCTTGCCAGCTTTCTCTGTGAGCGTTATTATGCCATTTAGTCCTACCCTACTTGGGAATATCTGTTATGGGCACCAGCAGAAAAGGAAGACAGGGACTTGAGAAAATGAAAGAAGATCTCTGATTAGGTGTCCACTGGGCTCTGCTGCATGTTGGGCAGAAGCAAATGCCATGAAATGTGTGTATTCTGAATCCTGTGGATCATTCACACCCATTCACAAGCAGTGCAATACACATAGCAAAATCTCACCAAAGGAACAGTACCTGTTCCTCCTACCCACCTACATGCTCTACTTTGGTCACTAACCATACTTTCTGAACCAGAACAGCACAGAGCTCTGCAACCAACAAAATTCACCTCATCTTGCCCCCAGCAGCCTCCTGTTACTTCACAGAGTATCCAGAAGATGAAAACTGACTGGATAATGTAGTGATAGACAATTACAAGTAATGCACTTTCCACGGCCTGATGATAAAATTAGCTCTTTTTTTTTTAATTTCTGAAATAAATATCTCTGCCAAATAAATCATCACCTGGGATACTGCTTCCCAGTCCCTAGCCAGCCACAGACAATATGCTTTTAGCAGAACACCTACTCAAAGAAAAAAACCATATTCTGTACACTGAGATGCAACCAGGAGAGCAGATCGTGCTATACTCGTGCAGCATCAGTCTTGGAAATGAAAGGCAGGAGTTATCTTCACATTTTTGGCAGCACTTATTCTGAGGTCAAGGTCAAAGCAGATATTCTAGTGTCCATATGGCTAATATTTCATGCCAAGACAAGTTGCTGCCACAGAACAAATTCAAAGAGGAAAGGATGATGATTTATTTTGGATTTGGTGTGTGGAGATAATGTTTCAGGAAACTTTAGGCCTGCTGTTCTGAGCACACAAGATAAAGTGCATTGGCAGATCTTATGAGATACTAGATTATAATGATTGTAATTCCAGCTAAAATTTTTGGATGTTCTTTGTGTAACTACTTTCCCTCACGCCTCACGCACAGAACATCTCTATTCGGTTATTCAGGATATTCCTTAAGGAATAAGGAAGTTGTCAGCTTTTCTGCATATTGTGCCCTGGGGTTAGAAACCTTGATCTTTGGCTAAAAACCTACCTAATATCCATCTCCACTTCTTGGAATACTGATAAATCAGAAGCTTGCTGCTATAAAGATTTATAATGTCTCTGGGGCAGTCTGTTGTGGTAGCAGGTCACCACACATCAGGCACAGGAAGCCAGATGCATTTAGCTAGTACCTTTAGGTGGCTTGTATAGTATGAATAATTATTCAAAGGCAACACTACATCAGAGGTAATTTATCTGACAATAAACAATATCCCCCATGACATCTGGCTGTCTCAGGCTGTGGCCGTCAGGTGTTGCTCATGCTGGACTCCCTTTAACAGTCTCTGCAGAGCCACTGTGGCCCCATAAGATACAGCTTCTTAGGACTTTTTTTTACTGGTTGAATGGACCAGAGTAACTCCTTCAGTGACAAGCAGAGCCAATTTGTGCCCCTAAATACTGAAAAGATATTCAGCTTAGTAGATCACTGTAAAAATAGCCAGTGCTGTATATTTAGGGAGAACCATCTTCTACATAAGCACTAGCTAAATGTAACTCTCTGGGCAACTAATAAGGACTTCACAGTGGGCTTTGCTGGCCCTTTTAAGTAGACTTAATTGGCTTTATAATTGATCAACATTCAACTGGAAAGCAAAAGTAAAGCTGGATTTGGTATTTTCAGATGCTCTGCATCATTACCTAAGCATGCTCTGGCTGGATTTGTGGTGACCTGATTGCCCAGAGCTCCCGCTTACTTTTCTGTAATTTGAGGATATGCAATGTCTTACAAAGTGGGATTCTTATTGAGGTCCCTGATAGTAGACTGCCCTGTGTGGCAACTTTGGCTTAAGCCTAAGAAAATGATATTCTGAATTTCTCTACTAAGGGACAGGAGGCATTTGACACAGAAATAGACTTAACCAACCCCTTCCAATTTCTTCCTTTCCCAACCTCTGTCTCTGCTTCACAAATGCACCCACACTGAGAAAAGGGCCATGGTGGGTACTACGCCAATCATCCCCTGCTGCCTCAGCTTACCCTCAGTCAGACTACCACTGAAAGGAACCCTTCTGGTTGCTATCAAGTTGTCACGGCTGAAGTTTTGATATCCCAAGTGAGATGGTATATAGCAGATGCTCTTGGTCAGTTCAAAGCACTGTCCTACAGTTCTTTGCCAAAATCCTTCAGTTTTGGCTGCCTAAGACTTTTAGGATTGATCTTAGAGCATGAGCCTTTTGGGGTAGGGACTGGCAGTCCTTACTATCTGCTGGCATAATGGTAATAGAGACTGATGTAAGCACATTATAGCAAATAACAATAATTAATTATATTTTCAAAGGTAAGTTCACACCATTTTTTCATAATGGTTCACACCGTTTTTTCATAAGGGGCCATTTCTAAGGTATAGGAGCTCATGCTCAGAAGGGGTCAAATGGGTTTGGCTTTTAAATGCTGTGTGTCAAATTCCCACTTCTGGAGTCTAATTTTATGACTACATTAAAACCATTCAACCCCAGTGAGAAGGCTGATTGACCTGACATCTCTGCGGTGTGAACTGTGTCATCCTGTGGTCTTGCATAGTGCACCAAGAAAGGAATATTAAATACAAAATGAATTAACTCCAGGATGAAGCACAGCAGAGTGACAGCAAAGTGTACACAGAGGGTGCCAATGTGCATTTAGCCATAAAAACTTCTTGACAACATGGTGCAATGGTTCACATCTCAACAGGATCTCCCTGCAGTGCTTCTTCCCACTGTACACTCACACGGGGAGTCCAGAAATGGTGTACAGTTGTGTACGTGAAGAAAATGAAGGCATGCCTTTACAGCAATGTTTTAAAAGACTGCAGTTGATGTCCTCAGCCAGTCTCAGAGAAGTTTGCTTTTCCAGACTATGAAATCCGCAGGGTACTACCGTTTGGGAACTTCCTCACGACCCTTTTATTTGCATGCAGGAGGCAGAACTACCTCCCTCCAAACCAGAAAAACAAAGTGATTTGGGCCCCAGCAACTGATGTTCTTTGACTGTTTTATCTCAGGACCTCAGGAACCCCCACTAGGAGCCAGTATCCTGGCACAGGACACCATTTAAAGGCTTCATTTAGCAGTTAATACCACCTAGTGCTGCATGGGGCACTTCATGAGCACTTCGAGAACAGCCTTTTTGCATGACATGGCAGAGCAGGCATGCGGCTGTCAAGTCAGCTCACGCGTTCAGCCTCCCCGGGGCAATGCCTTTAAACAACACAAACTTATGTAACTTCTGATCTAAAGCCTGTGGAAGGGTTCCCAATTATTTTATTGGGCTTTGGACCAAGTCCTAATCGCCAGAGATACAGTGGAAACTTTTGAGCTGCACATTCACATTTTCTACAGCAAATGAATATGCACAATGAGCTCGGTCTGGTGTTTGACCCCTTCTGGCCTTTGCTACCTCAGACCTTGCAGCAAGACAAACAGAGCCACCCTGAGCAGTACTTGGCAAACATTTTTGCTCTAGGAAGTCAAGAAGAGCTTTTTGTGCAGAGACCTACTGCTGGACTCATTATTTCGGACTGCTGTGGGCAAGGGAAGCAAAGGGAGCCATCCTACAAAGGACCCATTATCTACAGACCCAGGGCTTGGGTATGGGATGCAGAAGCCTCGCCGTACAACTAACAGTCTTGACTTACTAATAGCGAGAGAAGGTTGTGCAAAACCTGTTCAAAGCAACAGCAATGTTATCGTTGTAACGAAAGCTTTCTTCACAACACTATTAACTTCTCATGTGTCTCTCAGCAAACCTAAAACGTTACAGGGAGCAAAATGAATCTTTAATACATGGAAACTGTGCAGAAAGTATATATTATTAATTTTGTTATGGTCATTTTTGTTATGGTCATTTCTTCATAATCTGTCAAAGCAATATGATTTTCACTCACAATAAAGCAGCCTTTGTACAAACAAAGAGTTAAGCAAATGAGGGAAGAAAAAGTAGGTTACTCTGCACAGAAGATTTCTCTTCCCTGCCTATCAGTAGCTGTCATGCCAGAACTCCCAGATATTAACTTACAAGTGATTGTATGTTTTCCCTTGTAAGTATTAGACAGGATGATCAACCCCCAACTTCAACACACAAGGTATTTGGTAAAATACAGGGAATGAGACACAAAGAACAGCAGCCCTCTTTGCAGTAACATAAAACAGCATCAGCAGAAGTGCTGGAAATCACATGTACAAACACAAATTAAACGGTACTCGCTGACACTCCCTGTCCAACAACAAGTAATGGTAGCTACAGTTTTTATGTGGCAAGATGTCCCGGTCCTTTAATGATAAAAAACATTGCAGAACACTATTATTGCTTCTAAGATGCACTTCCATCACAGACTTTGAGAGAGTGAGCCTGTAAATCAGAATTAAATTCTGGTCCTCCAGGGAGTTAAACAATGGGTGATACAAATAGGACAGTGTCGTGCAGTTACAGAGCAGGCAGCTCCCAATTCATTCTCACACTGCACTAGAGACTCGCAGATACTGTGGGAATAAGTGCTTTAGAAATGCTTCAGATCCCCTATTCAGCTAAATATATACAGACATCCGAGCTGTTGAACCTTGTGAAAAGACTTACTGACAATCTAGGACAACAGTAATTACTGAGAGGAGGGTAATAAAAAGAAAGAGCCTGACTCTAGCTGCTTGTTCAAGGCAATCACTTACCTGAAAATATCATTTGGACTTGTCAGCAGACATCCTCACCTGCTCACATCACACAGATTTGGAAGCTTCATCCCTCAGTAGAAAAAGGAAAAATACATCTCCCTAATGAGGCAGCAGCACGCAGGAGTTGCTGTTATTGTTGGAACTGGTTTGGAGGAATGAGGACAGAGACAGCCCAGGCAGGCGTGTCTTGCGGGGCTGTGCAGCAAGAGGGCTCGCTCCTTTATGGAGCACCTTTGCAACTGCAAGGCAAGATTACTTACTGAGCTAGTCCCCCTCTCTGCCAGTAGATAGAAGGGCTGCTTGGTATTCCAGCTTGGTTTTCCATCAAGTCCAGATACAGTTTGTCTGACACGGGTCTATTCAGATGCCAGAGGATTGCTGGCAGTTCTCGGTTTCTGGGAACAAAACAGCAACACGCACCCCAGCTGCACGCCCTTGTGAGGCTGTTCAGTCCCTATTTCAAGGCAGAGTGCCCTCCCTCCAGTGCAATGTTTAGCTTTTTGTGTGTGGATGGATTTTACAGATCTACCTCCTGCTTCTGTACCTCCACCAGACTTTCCACTTCATTCAATTATCTCTAATGATATTAATATTCCTGTCAGAGGAAAATATGGGGAATGAAATAGCGCTCTTCTTCTCTCCTTCTCCTTCCCTGGCATTGTAATGCATGTTCTGTATTTTATTTCTTCACTCCTCAGTGGTAAATGGGAAAATTCTACTTTGTAACCATAAAGAAGTCCACAGATCCTGTGATTTCTAAAGCCATAATCCTGAGTCCCTTCTTCCATTTCTTCTTTTTTCTGTTTCTCTCTTTTTTTTTTCTGGCACAGCTGGGTGTCTGGAAGAACACACTGCCTGAAGAGCACAAAAATGTGCCCTGTGCAGCCAACTATCAATCCCTCAAAAGGCACAGGCAAACGGTAGAACAGCGACAAGTTGGGGGCTTCTTGAGAGCAGTGTAGGAATCCCCCTGGAGCCAGCAGGCAATCCCCACTACTCAGTCTTTGATTCAGAGTCCCTGTTGTATCCAGAGGTGCTGCAACAGCCCGAGCAGTAGGTTATATGGGCTCCTCACAAAATTCATTCCTAATATTTTGCTAGAGAGAAAAGCCAGTTCCTTCTTCTCTCTTACCATACCTTACTATCTGAGAAGATCCTTCTTTTTTCAGGCCTTGGATACAAGCATGTTGCAGCCAGACTTCTTTTTTGACATTGTGGCCAAATCAGAAAGGAACGATGCTGTGATGATAGGTTTAAGATTCAGCAGCACTAGCAGCTACAGGGCCTCCGACAGTGACCCCAGTGCTGATTTTTGGGGACTGAAGTCCCTATCAGGAAGGCTAGGCAGGTACATATATTGTAGCACAAGTATATTTTACCCATAGTTACACAAAATCTCTTTTCACAGCCATGATCATTTCAAGGAGAACATGGAAAGACAGAGTACAAATAATAATCTTGGATGTGCTTTGCAGCTCTCATGATGATGCTCCTTTTCTCCCTGACATTTGCAGTTTACTTTTCATCCTTACTGTTTCCAGTCTGAAGGTTTTTCTAAATAAAGATATTTAGTGCATTATAAAAAAAAATTGGTCCTTACAAATATCAGCTTGTTTAGCAGTTTCTAGAACTCAGGGCTGATCAAGAGCTGGCTGCTGAAACAATGATTTAGCACGAAGCTGCAGCTGGTGTAACAAGAGAACCATGCCACATATTTTAACCTCTGCTGGAGGATTCGCCACATCTGTAAGTAGTAACTCACTACAGATTTCTTCCCTCTGTGCTGTCATGGATGGAAACACATGGCTCAAAACTGCAGAGACCATGGTTTGGAATTTCAGATGAAAACTCTTCATAAGGACAGAAGCTCTGTGCATTCCCTTGTCCAAAACCACATGGAACAAACCAAAAATAATTTTAAGAGCACACAAGTGTTCCTTGGTCTGACAGCTCCCCCCTCACACAGAGCTTGTCCAGCCCCAGCTTTGCAAATGCACATCCCTTCATATCCAGCCTTTACTTGGCAGCAGTTTTTGTTGGCAGGATGCTGTTGCCAAGGGAGACAGAAAGGATGTGCAGCTGGCTTTTCTTTCACCTGCACTTAGTGCTGCTGATCCTATTTATGTTACTGCAGAACCTTTGGCTTCTAAGAGACCTACCATCAATGTCACTGGACCTTTTGAAGAGTCTTGACAATGACACAAATAGCTGTGGCCTCTGATGGAAAGCTTAAAATAGCATCTTGCCGAAGAGAGGATGTAGTTGGTGTCACAGATGCTGACTCAAGCAAGGGTATCCATTTCACTAGCAACAATAAGAAGGGGGAAAGGAGGATTCAAAGCTATCTTAAAAAGGTTTCTGACAACTCCCCAAAACAGCGAGTAACTTCAGATATGTAGAAGTTACACGTTTAGTCTAAGGTAGCCATGGTTCTGGCAGGCAATTCACTCCGTCCACAGATTGATTAGTACCCCAGAGAGGTTCCTCTCCTGCCATTAGGAAAAGAGGTCACATAGAGGAGGATGAGCTTTAACTAGATGTCCAGTTTTCAGGCGATGAAAATTAGGTGAGATGAATCCCACCTCGTATCCCTCTATCTATTTAGATGGCATCATCATAAAGCAAACCAAGCATTTGTTTAGTGCAATAAAGGGATAAATAAAAGTGATGTTTGAAAAGATGAAATGTAGTCTCTGTATTGCAATACTTCCCAGGAGAGGAAATCCCACTGCTTTCGACATTCAGAACCAGTTTCTACTGAACACCAGACAACAAGCCTTAGAGAGCAACACTTCATTGGCATGAAGAGTAGACTAGAGCAGGGCCTGGCAGCCTTTCCATCGTAAAGTGTTAGGAAGCATTTTTCTTTCTGATATTAGAGGATAAGTGGGCAAGAACTAATTCAGCTGAAGCTAGGAGCTGCTGCCTCTCAAAGAAACAGCACGCTACTGATCAGCTGCGCCTGACCCCTGCAAGGCAAGATGTCTGGCACCTGCTGAACTGGAAAGCGGCAGGTAGCATGAGGAAGTAGGAGCCATGTCTTCATGCATAAGCCTTTTTCCAAAAAATCACAGCTCCTAGACCTGCTGCACTCCTTTCAAAATCCTCCCACTTGCAGTTGGAGATAACCAAGTCAGAGGCTTTTGATTCCAGCACCCGATGATATGTCTTTTCTAAACCTAATTTCTTCATGACTAAGCCTCCAGCTCTAAGTAATTTACACTGACTTACCTATCAATCAAGGATGCTTATTCTAGACTCAGGATTCTCTTTCATTACAGCACAGTCATTTTTAGGTTGTCTTTTCTAAGGAAACATTTATAGGAACAGGTTGTCTATTCCTCTGTCTGTCTTTCCCAGTAACTTCTGATCCATGGCTCATTTCAAATATTGTAACACACTGTATGACAACTGGCGAGGAGGCAGAGCAGAGCGCCCTACTCGTGGATCCCTCTGCTTCGATGATGCAGACTTTTTTTTTTTCCTCTGCTTGCAAAAGCTGTGCTTAAATTCTCCAACTGCAGGTACAGAAATGTTGATACTGCAACCAGAAGGGATGTTACAGTTCTGCATAGGCTGACTAACTTATAAAAATCCTGAAGGTATTCCAGTCATTTCATCTGTTCACCAAAAGTGATTTGGATGATTTATTACTTATGCCCCCTTTAAACACATTATTACATCCAAGTGCCTGGTTATCCTTATGCTTGATCTCCAATGAGAGCTTGCAATGAGGAGCTCGCAGTGATCTGTTATGTGAGCAGGTAACACACAATTAGAAAGTGACTATTATATTTACCTGCAGGAAAGCTTTACTCTGATGTTTTGACCATTGCCCGGTTGAAGGAAAAGGGACATTGTGCCTCAGAGTAAGTAAATGGGGAGGGGGGTGGGGGTGCTTATGCAAGTATTCATTGTCTCAGTTTATCATCTGGACAAGTGAGAACCAAACCAGGTCAGGATCAAAGGAGTCAGCATTTCCAGTATGGCTACTGGTTTGGGGGTACAAAAGGTCAGATGTGAATGGGAATAATTCCCAAGGTGGACTTGGGCTATACAAGGTAGTGAGAATTTCCATGCCCAGATTTTCTTGTGTGAACACAGTCCGAGGATGTAAGGTTACACGTAAATCATCCAGAAAGGCTGTAACATGCTGCTCTTATTATCTGCTGGGTTATACAGGGCTAGCAAAGCCTCTGGAGTGGATGTAAGGTTGCTAGGGAAAGAAGTGAGCTGTTACTTTTCATTTCTGCTCACCCTTCCTACAGACTAGTGTCAGCTTTCTTTTGGCTTCTGGAACAAAAGTTTGTATTGCCTCTTAGCTGTCTTGAGTTGAACCTGGCTTCAGCTACAGCTGATTTCAGAATAACCTAGATGTTCATCATTGCCCAGCTGCACTGAGCCACATGGGTGCCCCGTGAACTGCTCTTCAAGGAGGTCTGCTGATGGACCGAGGGGGTCAGTGAAGCCCCTCCACAGCCTGCAAAAAATGGAGCTGCATGCCTGAAACTCAAGAGTGTCAGGCATGTATGTTGCACTAGGACACACAAAGATAAAAGGGAAAGATCAAATTCCCATCTTGAAAATATCAGCTGCTCACTGCAGAGATGAAGAAAGGGGTTTTGGCTCCATTAGGTGAATTGCAAGATTGCACAGGTATTGAGATATGGATTTTTTGCCATCCTTTGAAGCTGGGTATTGGTCTGGAAGGAATGATGGTCCAACTTGGTGTAGAACTCCTATGTTCTTGCAAGTAAGGTCAGAGCAGCAGCTGGATATAATTTCTGCTAATGAGAGCAGGACTCTGCTGCTTATATTTCACTCAGTGTTATTGCTCCTGAATTAGATTCAAGAGGTGGAGATATGCAATATCTATCCACAAAGAACATAAGGGTGAGATGACATGGTGATACAGCGTACTTGATTAGTCAGGGGATCAGTAATTCAAGTGGAAATACATATGGAGTTAGGAAGAGGATCTCAATTTATAAAAATATACTCTATCAACGCTACAATTCATTCACTTCGCAATTCTTATTTCCTATTCAGCATGAATGCAGTTACACAAGAAAGTAAAATGTTTCATCTTTCTGCGTGGATGGTTTCTTTTTACATGCACATTTGCATCTTTTAAAAAAAATCCCACTACCAATATGTGTGTCCTTTGAAATGTTAGTTTGGACATGTGTTGGTCTTCCATTTTCAGAGGAACACATTGCATATCCAAAACATCATTTACATTCAATGGTTTAAGTGTTCATAGTGGACTCAGGTCATTAGAGTTTCATCCTGCCTTAAATGTGACAGGCTGGAACTGTTGTATGCGCTTCTTTATACCATCAACATAGAATCATTGTTTGGAATAACAGTAATAATAATGAACATAACCCTTATCACAGCATTATTTGCACAGTACTTAACAAGTAAGATATTTTATTTGTCTCTCATTTCTGGTTAAACCTGCCTCTATTTATATTCAGGAGAGAATCTACCTCACCCCCCCCTGAAATGTCATCACCTCCATGCTTAATTTTATTTTGGAAGGAAATTGGACTGACAACCCTAACAACTTCTGATTATTCACAGAACAGCCCTTGTGAAGAGATTAAATGTACCAGCTTTTGCATGTTGCCCTGTCAGCACACAGCCCTTTAGGGATCTTCTCTTGATGTGAAAGTTAGCTCAGCCTCAATGTTCATTCATCCTTGACTTCTGTTTCGTTAATACCAGTTATGTTGTTGGTGATATGACACGGACATCTTATCTCTCTCCTTCGCCCTCCAGCAACTACACTGGGAGCCTCATTTTATTTCAGTCATGCTATTACATAGTTCCCAAAGCATGGTACTTACTCTTCAGCTACTGCTGATGGGGGCTGGAGTCAACAGGCAAACCAGAAAGGGGCTGTTCTCCTACCTCTCCCCTGCACCATCTTCCCTCTGGGAGCACCATGGCTGTGCGATGCTGCAAAGCAACCCTGGGTGGCTACTGAGAGCACCAACTTCTCAGACACCTCTGCCTTTACTGTAAACGTGCAGCCTGGGTGTCCCGTGCTGAGAAAGCATTGCAGGAGCGAAGTCCTGAGGTGCTTGTCCTAATGCTTTGCTGTGTGATGTGTCTCTAGCCCTGTGATCTAACTGCTCTGCTCTTGAAGGCTATTGACTTTTTCTGGTGGAAGGGCAGAAATGCCAGCCACCTAATGGGAACATTTGATTTTTGGTAGTTTCAGTGCCAACCTCAGAGGTAGCGGCACCTGGCTTCACTGCACTGCCCTTAATATGTGTGACTGTCTGGGTCCCAGGGAGGGCTTGAGATTTCCTGACGCATCAACAACAAACTTCAAACACAGCTGTAGGTTGTTTCCTCAGAAATGATGCAAGTACAAATATACCCAGTGGTGCATTTGGAAAGACAAATTCATCTCTGAAATAGCTAATAACATGTTTTTACTGCTTACACTGCTCTGATCCAGGCTTTCCTTGGTCTGGACTTCATTTATTAATATACAAAACATAACCTTGAAACTAGGGCGCAGCAGAGCTAATGACAAACGAAGAACTTTCTGTTACAGCACTTTGAATGAACTACAATTAAACATCACTCTGGGTCCTCAACAGACAGATGCTGGAAGAGCTGTGTGGCAGTCAGATGTTACATTCCCATGAAATGCAATGATAATACTGACATAAGTGTCTTGTTGTCACACTTTTGCCTTATTACATTTTCCCTTTCCTCTCTCTCTCTTTTTAAGCATTCTCAGCTGTCATTTCACCCAAGCAGTAAAATTATTCTCACAGTAAAGTGCAATATCGGAAAGCAATTCTGTTTGGAGACAGAGCACTAAGTGTGGCCTCTCAGTGTTAAAGCTGCAGGAGAACATTAGTCTTTGCATTAACATTAATACCATGACTAAGAGAATATATTAACAACAGCCTTAGTAAAGGTCAGGACACCGAGAGGAAGGAATATCAAGAAGCATTATATGAAGGACATAATTTTAAGATAAAGTGCTGAGTTTCAGCCCCACTCAATATGAGTTGAAAGGACGGGATGGAAATAAATAATAGAAGGCTTGCTTGAAGGACCAATTCCAGGACTGTTGATAGCAGTATCAGGAAAAGTCCACTGGGACATATGGTGGCTTCTGCTGCACCAGTGTAAATCCAGGACAACTCCTCTGCAATTAGTAAAATATTTCAGCATACCAGTGACTCTGAGAGGAGATCATATGAAACACTAAAGAAACCAGCAGAAGTAAAACATGGTTGGGAGCTGAAGACCAATGACCAAATGAGAAGTAAGAAACAATCTGAAGATTAATGGCAATTAAGAACTGGAAGGAGTAGTCGAAGGAGCGGAGGGGCTCATCTTTTGTTCTCTTCAAATCTGGGTGCTGGGTGGGCCACCTGAAGCTGTCATGACAGTTCAGCACAACCACTGCTTGGGTGTTTAATTCCTTCCTTTACCTGGTTTGTTGGAAATCATTGTTTCAGTCAAATGGGAGATTGAAATAAAACTCAAGTACCTGCATACCAAAGATGAGGAAAGCAGCTGCTTGGCCCAAGATTATTCACAATGAGTAACTTGTATGTAGTTGCTAAAAACAAGTTATCTGGCATGAACCAAGTTCAGTGGCTGAAATGCCTAAGATAACAAGAAACCCACCTAAGGTTGTATTTTGATGCAGCCAGAATCCAACTTCTTGTTTTGCAAGCTGCCTCAGCAAGACACTGGAGGAAAAGTTGCTTCCATCTGATGTTGGTGGTATCACCCACATGCCAGAAGCCTCATACCAGCGTGGGAGCAGGCAGATAAAGCAGAGGGAGCAGCAAAATCAACACGTACCTTTGCTGTTACAGGCCTAAACCACAGAAGATTTTTGAGGGGACATTCAGCATGCAGCTCTTTATGCAGATACATTACTCTCCCATTCTACCATGCTTATTTAGTGTATATTTATTCAAAAGTGCCCCTGCTGGGAACTGCTCCTGCATGCTCATTCACTGTCAATTACATTGCCAGAAACAGCAGCACCTACAGCAATGATTCTATTGAATTACAACTATTTCCTTAAGATGACCTTGGGTCCGAGATATTTATCATGAGAGTAATAAAACAAAAAGAGAAAAAACTGACACAGCAACAGTTTGCAACAATTTGTTTGTGAAGATGGTGTGATTTGAGCTTGCAAATTACAGGCAAACACTTTGTACTTGCTATGGCAATATAAAGCATCTCTTACTCAGAGCTCCGTGTCAGCTTCTGCCTCTGTCTAAATTAATGCTTCCAATTAGTCCTGTTTTATTGCGCATCCATCACAGCAGATTCACTGTTAGGGCTTTGAACAATACAAATCCATATACTGGTAATTATGAAAAAATACATTTAGCAAGACGCAAATGCTTCATATTTATCAGCAGTGCCTTAGGCGCTTTACAGGTTTTTTTCTGACACATTTTTAATTTCTACAGTCAGATTTGTCTTTGGGTTTAGTAACTAACTGAAGTCAAAGGCTGTGTAACTCTCTGCACTGGCCTCAGGCTTGGCTACTTTGTTTTTTCAGCACATCTCTTGAAAAATCATCTCGCTACCCATGTGCGTGTCCAAGGCAGTAACTGATCTTCCAAGCTACGTGGCACACACCATGCAGGGGGAAAAAATATCCAGACTTATTCCTTGAAATTACATCATATTACCTAACTTATCCACTGCTATTTCCAAACTTTCTCTTTTTTTATATGTAAAATCTTTGGCACACGTTAAAAATGTATGTGGAATAGCTTAGAAAGGACTGAAGAGATAGCAAAAGGGAAGAATGTACTTAGGGCACTGACCAAAATTATGGTTCCCTAATAAGCCTGTGGTTTTGAGAGACACATAACTGTCACAATAATTATTTAACTGGGCTAAAACTTTACAGGTTTGGAGTCAGTCCAGATGTGATATTTCCAGAAGACAGGAGGAGAAGGAGTAATGTAAGGCTCAGCCCTGAACCAAAGCAGAGTCAGTGCTTGTCTCGGCTTGCTAGGGTCTCCGGAGCAGCTGGACACAAACACCACTGGAGGAGCTGCTCTTGGCAGAGCACGATTAAAAACTGAATATGATGACAACAATTCTTATGAGTTATTTTAAAAATGACCCCTGAAAATAGAAGACATATTTATTTTTTAAAATAAAACATTACGTGGAATTGTTGGAAAGCAAAACTGACACCAAGCTTTAATGTCAGCAGGAGATTTTTGCTGATTCTTTATTGCCCAGTCACCTATAGAGTGGCTCTGGAGGCACAGGGAGAGCACGACCTCCCTCCACAAGACCCTTCTGATATAAGAGGACTGTCTGAGTAGTTATCTTAACAGCTCTATCTTGCTGCCTATTGTAGACCTTGATGTGATTGTGGGACAGGGATGAAGGGGAAAGGGTGCAGCTGGAAAGCTCTGCCTCTTGGTTTCTGGAACAGCAGCAAAAGAGACATGCCCAAGGGCAGGCTGAGTCACTTCGCAGAGAGCTACTCTGCTTCATTGCTGCTTGAAAGGGAAACGTTTTAAATCTTGCTCCCTTTGTGGCTCCGGAACAACGGTCTAGGGAGAAAGACAGGGCATTACAAGCTCTGAGGCCAGGCATCAGAAGCACGTAGCATCACTGTTTTTCTACTTGCTGCTATGCAGTCATATGGGGGCCTAGGAGAAAAATCACGCGGAAATCTTAGCAGGGAAGAAACAAGTGGGTTGCTGTAGAAATTATTCTTTAAAATCTTTTAAGTTTTAGTAAAGATTCAGATCTTTTTCTACAACAGGCTAAAGCTTGTCCTGTCTGATTCCACAGAGGCTTTTTAACTCTAGGGGACTTTAACTTTTCCACAAAAGATGGAGATAAAGAGCCAGTGGATCACAGCTCTCTAGCCACATGGCTGGCTGGCTGGCTGGCTAGGAAAGGTTCATTTGACTCTTCCTGCAGCAGGATTTGTGGGGTGAGCAGGCCCCCACTTAGCCCTTCGTTTTCGATTCCTGGCCCAGGCAACACTCATGCTTGACCATCCTGTAGGCACTTTAGAGCAACAGACCAGACCCTCAGCTCATGTGATTCGTCTGTCCTCATTGAAACCCAAAAAGCACTGCCAACTTGGAGCCCTCCTGAGGCTGGCTCTGAACCTGGAAAGCTGCATGGCCAAGCACACTCTGTTTTTTAAAACACACTTAAAGCCAGCAGTACAGAGCAACCCCTCCAAAGCTCCAGCCTCACCATGGTGGCACAGTTCATTAACAGGATCATGTCATTGCGTGCTTCTCCCTACACCACCCTACTGAGACAGTGTTGTTGAGCTGCTAGCCTTAAACAAACATGCTGATTGCAAGGGGGAGGAGGAAAGGGAGGACAGAAGGGGAAGAGAGAAACGGAGTAGTATTTTTAGATGGTAGGACAAAATAACCAATTGTAATCTCCCTTTAAAAAAAAAAGAATCACCCATTCATTCATTCATTCACAAGCATAAATATGATCAAACTCACCCTCCACAGAGTAAGAGTTGCTGATGGCAATGATTGCTTATGCAAATCCATTCCTAGCATACACTTCATGGTGTACATTTACATGTCCTTCCTTGATGTGTGTACGATTATGCTGAAGAGTCTTCTTGTCCAAAGATGAAATCTCTGGACTGACAAGCTGTTCCTTCTGTGTACCCACAGGCATAGGCATGCTATGGCAGCAGTTGTGGGAGAGTAAGTCTGGGCATATCAGTGTTATGTCTAATTAACGTATACCTATGTACTTCATGTTTATTTTTTGTTCATCTTTTTATCGATAAACAGATTAGAAAAAAATGTAATCTTTTATAGTTTAGGTCTAGGCTCCTCTTCCAGTAAACACATCAAGGTCTTTCATTTGTCAGAAGTTAGGAAAAACTACTGACACAGGCTGCCCAAGAAAGACAGTACCATGGATCAGATGGAGCATGCTGAGGTGGTCTGAAATGTCCATACAGCATGGTCTCCACTGGGACAGGAGATACAAATCCAGACTTGCAAGGCTCCTTGTTAGTCTCTGTTACAGACCCTGGGCAAAATCATCTCATGTGGAGGCATCATATCGACATATGGCAAGATCTCCTACCATGTATGCATGACATACAGCTTAAGATAAAATCAATTTAAAAGGATGCCTGCTCATGCAAAGTAAAGCCATAATCACATTTGCTTAACTCTGAATGTATGTCACGACAACTGAAGCTCAGCTCAGGCTTAAGGATTCAGTGCTCTGACTCCAATTCACAAGAGGTAAAATCATCTTGAACTGAGTTGATCCCTGGTTGACACATAGACCTCAGCTAAACCCAGAGAGCCTTGCTGAGGCACATACCTGTTGGACCAAGCAGGGAGTTGTGTCGAGATGTCAGGGGTTAGTTAGGCCATTTGGCCAGGCTTCTTGTGATGGTTTAGGAGTAGGAAGTTTCGAATTCATAACTGCTGTTCATCTGCAGTCTGCCTGATACAGCACATGACAATCCAGTAACAAGCAAGGGCTGGTCTGTAAATACGCTATGGGTTTAAGGGGTTTTAATGTGTCTGTTCCCTTTAACCATTTACAGTTTACAGTGATTTTTCTTCAGTCAAGCAGCTATCTGAAGATGAAGGCATAGATTTGGTGGAATTTTGTGTGGAATTTATACGTAATTTCACGCAAGGGCTCAGCTTGACAGAAACAACAAAATTCACCTAACAAAAAACCCAAGTCAAAGGCTGGTTCAAACTCACTCAATGGATTTACATGATTGATCCCACAAAATTTTGATGAGATGTAATCTATACTTGTGTTCTGGGTTTCTAAAAAATGAAAGTTTGTCTCTCTCTCTCTACTGTCACCAACATGTCAAGTTGAAGCCCAAATCTGACACTTAAAGGGCAGCATTAACTCTCACTCCCTGGATGGGGAAGATATTAGAGAGACCCCTGCAGATAGCAGGCTTAGAGCATAGCTGTAAGGAAGAAAAGGAAGAAGGAAGGACAAAGGAGATCCTAAGACAAGGAGTAGGGAGAAAGACAGAGGAAGCAAAAAGGGGAGCAGAGAAAAATAGGAATGGAAAATGGTAGAGTATACATATTTTCTTACTGAATGATACTGGATACAAGAAACATGTCCAGAATAAATAATGTTATCTGCAAAGGTTAATTGCTATATACAGCCAAATCCTATTTCTGATCATTGCACAAACCTCCCATTGACATGGCTGAGATATTTACTCCATGCTGAATGCACATTATTTACACTTCAGCCCATGGATTGGCATCAGAGCTGGAACTGGGTCTTTCATGGAGAACAAATCTGACATTCCTTCTTTCGACCCCTGTTTAACATTCTAGGAAAAACAAATTTCTTCATGAATATGTACAAAATGTGCCAAGACGAGTTCTGCCCTCGGACTGGCATTTCAGTGGGGCTGCGCTGCTGTATTTCAAAGCAAAATTTGGGCTTCGACTCTAATTGCTCCCAACTCTAGAAATATTGAATTGATTTTCTTCAGACATGAACTGTTTTCTCCTTCATCACCGAGGTCTATAAAACAAGCTGAGTTCAAATTTCCTAGCGTCAGCTGTTCTTGAGTTATGAGGGCAGAGAAGCTGCAACCGGAACAAATAGGAATAGCTGGTTTCTCTTCACGCCCACATATCATAAAAACAACCAGGCTGATTTTGCTGAGAGTTCTCAAAATATTCACCTTTAGGCTGAGGCCAAGTCTGAAAAGTACACTGCCACCCCCTGAGGAACTTTCTTGAGAAAATTAGACACAAGTGGAAAATGGGGGTAAGCCTGGAAACAGAAATCGAACTGAACCCGTAACAATGGTTTGTTTCCACAGGAGTAATTAGGAGTTCCCACGCCTCCATCACAAATTAGCTTTGTAAGAGCTTACATGCTCCTGAGCGGGACTGTGGCTTTCTTCTTTCCTAGAAGAGACATTTTTGCTCTTAGCATCAGATAATCATAGGCTGTTTAGGATAATTTTAATCTGTTTCTTATGTCTGGCAGACAGGAACCTTGCCACAATGACTATTGGGAATGTCTGCAAGACTCTACCCAGATCCTTGCTCACTGCCTGCTCTGGCAGCCCCATCTTTCAAGTTCAGCCTTGCAGCCCAGGCCACAACCAGAACCACACAATCAGGACTCCATATTGCTGCTCACAAAGCCTGCCCAAGGATTTTCTCATCATCCAATATATTTATGGCTTTCAAATTGAAACACATAGATCTGTTGAGAGGCCCTCACTGTACTAGGCATTGCAGGGACATTCTCGTCATCCATGTGTTCTCCAACGAACACTTGCACCCATGCTTGTCTTCTGAGCTTTGATATGAGCAAAGTAGATTTTAAAAAATTTGAGACACTGGAAGCAAAAGCCACAACTCCAAATGCTCATAATGGAGGGTTCAAGGAGGAATTTGAGTTTGGTGCTTAAAAGCCAACTTATTTTGTTGCATATAAGATACACAGACTGGCTAGAAAAGCTGTTTTAATCCTAGTTGTCCCTTTTTTGCTAAAAATTATTTGCACTTGAAAGCGTTCTGACCAGCCTAACTGCATGCACATCCTTAGCCAAAGGCAGTGGTTATAAAACACTGCATAACTACCCCATTTTACATGTCATTCCCTGGGACAGGGAATCTCTAGTACAGCATGCACCACTGAGGACATCACGTGGGGCCACCATGTGAAAACATGTTATTACTCAGATGTCACGCTGTCAAAAGTTGCAACTACTCACTGCTCTAGTGAGCCATGAATGACTTGTTCTGCTCCTGATCAAGCTCTTCTGGCAAATATAGAAATACTGAGACAGAAATGCCCATATCTAGATTACCAGAAATAGGGGTTGCCAAGCTGCCGATACACTTTTTTTTGTCTGTGATCAAGGGCAAGCACTGTAGGCAGAAGACAGCAGTTTCTCAAGGACCCAGGTGTCTGCTCTGCCATTTTTGCTTCATGCTTCTATGACAAAAAGCTTGCATAGCCCTCCTGTGTCATCCGGATTCCCTGTCAGGTTCAGCCTTGCCCTGATGCTCTGATGATGATCAGGACATAATGACACATAAGGGGGAGCAGGATCTGCCTTTCCACAAGGCACCTGCAATGCACTGAAGTCACAGGGGTTACAAAAGCAGAGCCAGGAGCAGATTTGGACCCATTATCTTTTGGTTGTTTTGAGAAATTAATAGTGAAGTTGTTCCTCTTTAGAAAGGGGTTACAGAGTATGCATATTTATCAGGCTTTGCTCCCCAAGGTGCATACACACAACTCCCATTTAGCTACCGTGGCTGATGTGAGAATGCTGAGAGGTGGAGAGACAAATTAAGAGGAAGTTTACCATTCAGACTTTCAGTGAACATACAGCATTCCTATTTAAAAATAAAAGAATAATGGTATTTATGCAACTCAGTATTCAGCAAAACAGTAATTTAAATAGAAAAACATTACAAACCCTGAAAATAATGATATGATGCAACAGTACCAACAATTCAAAAAAAGCAGATACAATCTTGTCCAGGGACTTAGAGCACAGGGGATGAGGAAGGTCTTTTTTTTTTTTAATGGGGAAAAAAAAAGTTTTTTCAAGTGGGAAAGAAGATCAGACAGATTTGAGGGAGGAGCAGAAGAGACAGGCAGTCATCAGGGCTGTGGGATATATACCATTAGAGAAGATGCAGGATTTAGTTGTACTTCATATGAAATGAGTTATACTTAGTGGGCAGGTGATTTAGTGTAGGCTCACCTGCCTGGGATGTTCATGTGGAGTAGCATGTCCTGGCCTGGACTCAGCAGTCCTGGAATGTGCTTTTGCTGTCCATACAGCAAAAATAAGAATACAGAAATGATGTCTGCAGCGTAGGGAGTACTGATGCATCGCTCTGGGTTAATTTGTTTTATGGATTCACTTCCTGAACATGTCATTAATGAGTCCAGAAACCATAAATACTAAGCCTCAAGCATGCCCTGTTGCGTTGATAAGCAACTGTGAAGAGCTAAACTTGGATATCACATGGATGTTTCTGTTTTTCTTCAAAAGGAATCTCAGAGGCTGCATGCAAAGGAAGATCAGGACACACAAGGAAAGCCACTCAAGCCTGGACATTAGACCTGCTGCCCTGCCTTCCTCTGCCTTTCCAGGAGTTGCCAAAGGACCCTTCTGGTGAAGCTGCAGAAGGACTGTCTGCAACTCCCGGGAGGGGACATGCAGGGTCTGTTGTGTCCCCATGGTGTTTTGGCCTCCTCCCACCCAAAGTGGGGCAGGACACAGCTGTTTCAGCCCCCTTATGCCCCACTCTGACCCTGCAATGAATGGGGCAGGGGCTTAAATAAAGGGACTTATTACAGGATGCTGCAACCAGCTGTCTTTTTAAGGATATAGTAACATACCTATCTGTTTGTCTATCTACCTTCCTACCTACTACATGTACTGTTTTATATCTATGTATCTAGATACAGAAATAAACATAAACAGTATAATATATATACACCAGTATAAGACATTATGTTGTTACAGTAGTTCAAAACATTTGATGCCAAATTTCACTGTTGCTTTGCACAGCCAGACATCCTCCAGTTGACTCAATATATTTTGATTAAAATATTTGGTGGAGGGAGTACACAGCCAGCATCTTTCTGCAGTTGTCCTTACACACAGGCATGACAGCAGCCAAAGACATGAGGGCACAGCGGCATGGCAAACCAACCTCCCTCAGGTTTCTGTTCTATTTCTGTTCTGCTAAAGGGTAGGAGCCCCGGCTGACTAGCTTGCTACTGAGTGATATCTGGGATGGAAATTAAATAGATGGAACATTTGCCTGCCTGTACAGAGGGGGGCAAATAGGAAGGGAGGGGGAAACAGTTGATACATAGCAGTTGCTGTAGAGCAGTAAATATTAGCATTAACTTTGTTCATCACAACTGCACATTCATTATAGCTTTCCACATACCAAATCCATAAGTCTATATGTGCTGAGCCAGTGGCTTGCCATAGCAAGCACCAAATAATGAATGATGTATTACCTCTCTTATAATGGATCGGTTATTTCAACCATACTTGCCTTGATGTGATGAAATAAATGACAGCAATTTTGCTAATACATGGGTTTTCTGCTCTCCCCCTCCTTTCAAATAGGGCAGAAAGGTGTCCTTTAACATTTAAAGCCATGGAAGAACACAATATGTATGATGGTAAATGACTATAATGTAGTATGCCATAAACTGTAAGTACAGTCTGGTTTGAAAGAAAGCTGATGTGAGGTATAAAGAAGGTATTTTACACACGATAGAGGTAATAAATCTAGAGTTTGCTGGAGGATTTAGATCCAACTGGAAATAAATCCATTGCAAATATTTTTGAAGTATTGTATAGCTACATTAAGAAAGGACTCTGCCATTGAGCTGAAAGTGCTTCTCGTTCATCTGGTGATATTACGGCTTTGCCAGTCAAACACTGATCATATCAATCAGTTTTGTATTTCGGACTGATGATGGGAAATGTATAGCATGAGCAATGTATTGCATGAGCAATGTTACTATATTCTCCATTAAAATACAACATCTGATTCAATAGCAAAGAATTGTTGGTTAATGTTGTCCATTCGATAAAGAAGAGATTGGACAGGGTGAGTGCATCATGGCCCTCTTCCTTCCCTATGCTGTGCTTGCCTTATTCATGAGGCCAAACTGTGACCAAGAAATCAGAAAAAGGCAAGATGCAAAGATTCAGGGTCTGATTCCAAAGCCACCACCATCAGTGGAAGGATTTCCACCAATCTAAAGCGGCTTTAGAGAAAAGCTTTACTTTGGTGTCATTCTGTACAAGCACCTGGGCCCTACTGTGTCCCCACAGAATGGCAGTGACCCCGCACTGCTCTAATCCTTGGCAAGAGGATGAAATCGTGCTGGGAACTCAAATAACTCCCATGGCATGAGGACCGCTCTGCCTTTCAGTAGGGCTGGATGCTAAGCCAGCTGTTAAATGCTGCCTGTAGCCAGCTGCACTTTCACCAGCTGCTGCAGCTCTCATCTTCCCTCTGAGAATAGGAACCACCTCTTGGTGATATGGCAGTTCCCCCTTATTTTTGCTGGCTTGGACATGGAAGTCCCTGCCGACCCCAAGGTGTCTTGGTGCTCATCAGGTTATTAATTTTCTAGCACTCCCATTGCTTACTGGGGTTCTCAGTCCTCAAAGTTTTATCAGACCCAGCAGACTGGATCCCACAGTGGTAGCAGTCACCCCTGATGTTTATCATTACTAGTATTACTGTTTTTCACCACAGATTTTTTTTTTTTTTCCTGATGAATGCTGACTAGTTTCTTTCCCTTTTGCCACTTTGCTTAAGTCACATTTGCCCTCAGAGAAAACTGTGGCAGCGTCATGAACAGGAATGGAAAGCTCTGTCATCTGGAGAGACTAGGATGCAACGTGATTATCATGTTAACCAACTCACTGCCCTTTGGATGCTTGGCCCACATCCAGCAAAGTGACATCAATACAGTGCTCTGGGCACACGCTGCAAGTCGTCAGATTCTACCAAAATGTCAAACAGTGTCCTGGATGCTGCAGGGATCTCAGGGGCTGAACAGCAAACTGCTGCATGTCTCTGTGCCTGGCTGGATCCATGCTCCCTCAGCAGCTCGTGCAGTGCACTGCGCAGGGGCAGCAGCAATGCTCACACACCCTCTTGGAAAGCCACTGAAATCGTTGCGTTGTCCCTTGAGGGCAAGCAGGCCAAGAGATACCCTTCACAATTTTCTACAGCAAATATGAGGTGCAATAAGCCAAAATATTGAACGGACATCTGGCCTCACCTTGCTAACAGAGAGCTTTTTCCTGTGGGATTTCTTTAAGACCTTCTATTGAAATGCAAGCATTTCAGGGACCCTTATGTGCTTTGGCTTGGGTAAATCAAGGATTGACTTGGCAGCCATATAGACTACTGGAGCCTATGCAGCCCTGGCTCCCAGCAGGGGCACATACGCTGATGAAGTTCTGGCACCTGTCTGCAATCCACCAAGACATGACCACCCATGGTGGGCAAAGGCACAGACCAAATCCCCTCTTCCAGCACTGGGCTGCCAGTTATACCCCTGTCCCGGTGCTGCCACACATGAGCCAGGCCAGAGCCCGATCTCAGGCATGGTGCGGCAAATCCAGTCAGGACTCTGCTTTCAGCGGCTTCCTCAGGCTTGGTAGCAGTACAGCCACCACAACAGTCTTGCCCTCTTAGCAAATAAAGGTTCATTTCCTACCCAGTCTATCTTTTGTCTTCTCCCTAATCCATCAGCGAAGATACAAAGCGGAATTTCCATGGCAACAGACTGTGAGGTCAGAGAAAAAGTATTAGGCAGGATCAAGCATCTGAGTGGAATTGGGAAAGAACAAAATTTCTTAAAAAAATTAACAGTCATAACAGAGGGAATAATGAAAAAAAAAAAATGGACAGGTCAGATTATCCACTCCTGGTATGAAGACTCCTTTCAGTTTCTGAAAAAGCTGGTGCCAGCAAAACCACCCTTTTGTACACATAGAACCCCAGTTTGTCTCTTTGCTTCCTCTGAAGCAATTCCAATGGGAGCAAAATATGGTTGTTCCAGGAACTGAAGGAGAATTCCCGGCCATCAAGAAAGTTTCTCAGCATCTGCCTCTTTTTGCTTAGTGAAAGCCCATTGCATGTTGTCACAAGCCTCTAGTGAAAGAACATCACCACCTCCACAGATGGTGGGTGGGACATGGAGATTTTTTTTTAACAGAGAACACGCTGCTGCATTTTTCCTTTAATCACCTTCTCAAAGGTGTAGTGACCACAGCCTAAAGCCATGTTTAATTAGCAATCAGTTGTTTTCTCCCTGGGGCAGCCCTAAAGCAGGCTCCTACCCCATGACCAGGTGATCCCTGGGGACTGGATGCCAGTGCCCCCAGCATCCGCATCGTGTGCCCCGAGGAGGCAGTGTGGTTAGTGGGGTGAGCCCTGTATGGCCCAAGGATGGACGGCATTACTGTAGCAAGGTCAAGAGATAAGGGAATGAGGTGGGAATACAGATTTCCCCCAGTGATGCTGCCAACCCTTTGGGGTCGGACAAATTGTTACACAGGAGGCTGTGTTTTTGCAGGAAGGCTGTCAGTTTTCTTATATTTTTAATAGGGTCTCCTGCTGTGCCTGAGACACAGTCACTGAGGCAGGCTCTGTGCAATGCGCCCACTGTTGTATCGCAGCTGTCACACAGTGCTGGCGCTGACAGGCTGTAGCCCTGTCACAAACCTAGTGCCTCGCCTTCCCTTTAAGCAATGCCATATATTGCATGTCCATGTTTGTCACCAGCTTCCCCTTCCAGGCTATGATCTAGGACCTACAGTTCTTCACAGAAATCCAATTAAGAACGTTGCACGAGCCCCTCTTCAGATGAAAGCCACCAATTCATTAAGCTACAGGCTTGCTGCTTGCACCCAAGGAGTGAAGCGCGCGCTTCCCCCTGGCAATGCTCCCTCCCCTCCGTCCTGCGCGATCGGCACGTGCTGCACATCAGAGGAGACGAGAGGCTTTGGGGTCTCTGGGTTCCCCACAGGGGATTTTTCTCCCTTATTCAGGAAAAATAGAGAAGGCAGGTGGTATCAGACCCTGAAAACATTCTGGTGATGTTTGGAGGGGAGGCAGGCAGATATGGAGAGAAACCTCTAGCATCCATCTGGGATTTATAATGTGCATGGGCCTTTGTGACTTAAATTACTGCTTTTTTTCCACTGCTTGATCTGAGAGCATATTTGAGTTGATCTGAATATCAAAGAAATTCATAAAGGCAGTGGGGCAAGGAGTAGGGCAGAGACTGACAGGAAAATAAGAAACCAGGGAGGTGGTACAGAGATAGTATTGCAGATAGACCAGATAAAAAGTTGAGAAAAAGAGGTGACATGCCTGGCCAGCAGGCAGAACTGCTCAACTTAAATATGCTTATTTTTTCCTACTTAATTTTCTCAAATAGACATTTTATGGTCTGTTCATAGGCTACACATAGCCTCTTGAAAGAGGTTTCTGACACTGGGTGACAGAAGAGCTATGATACAGCTTTGCACCAAAGTACTATGGAGCAATCCCTGCTGTAAAACAGTTCCTCTGAACAATGTCTTCAGAACAAATCCAGAGCTTGACCTGGCTTCCAGGGATGCGCATTTAGTGCACTTGGCCAGATAAAAGCATAAACAAAACCTATCAGATTAAATGATGCTCTGCAACCCTGAAAACTGAAGGGGAATGTACATGTGCATGGTGGGACACAGCAGAGCTATGGAAGTGCTCCAGCCTCTTCATGGTACGTGTCTGTTGGTGGCTCTAGGAGGTGGAACATATTCAGCTCCATAAAAAAGAGCAGGAAGAGAGACTGTGTCTGCAGCCCCTCTTCAAAAGGATCACATGGAAGAGCTAATCATGCCTGAAAGACCAAACCACCACCATTACTACCTTTTCCCAGCAAAATGCTCCTTGTCCATAACGCCAGGAAAATGCCAGTTTCACAGCATGTTCCCCATCACTCTGGCTCTACAGAAATCCTTTACTGGGTCACAAAACCAATTCACACACATGAATAAGGACCATAGCCTGTGTTTAAAATCCAGGAATTCATCAGTAATGGATGACAGTGTTGTCACCAAGAGGATGGCTTTTTTGAAACTTTATTACCAATGGCTTAAAGGGAGTAGGAGACACTTGCAGCTGTAAAATTTTATGCATACATATTACGTATCTGTGTGTATAAATATATATGTGCACACATATGTACGTAGCCACACACAAACCTATAATTAGTATTTTCACACTCATAAGTTCTCATACTGCCCCCACAATTTAATGAGTATATTATTCTAGTAATTAAAATTTTCTGCTGTCTTGAATTTAAAGATAGCACATATGGTGGCTTGTATTACTGGAGTATAAAATAATCAGTCTTTGTTTTACTCTGAGCTAAGATTCCTCTCACTTTTCCCCATATGCTGTTTTGAGGGTTAGCTTTGCTGTGATTTCCTTCCCTCCCTTATTGATATTGAAATATTCTTACTTCTGATTCTTCTTTCATTGCTCCTATTGGTTTCACACATTTTCTTCACATGGTCATGGGTACTTACTGTTTTTATGATTTGCACATTTTCATCCATCTATAAATTTGCTCTCATACGAGTCAGTCAAAATTACATTTTGATTGAAAAAGGACATAACAATGTCATTTTTTTCCATCCAGCTTTCAGACCGGTTTTTCAATGAGCCAGTTAACGAAATCTTGACTTGTTTATCTGCCGTTTCCAGGTTGGATTATAGCTGCATTTGGGGGGCCATTTTCTGCCTCTCTGTTTTGTTGAGAATCTACTCCAAACTTGGCAGCTACTGAAAAGTTGCGCACTCTTCTCACAACTTGTCATCTTCCATCTTTATTCAGGCATTGCACTTGGCTACCTTTTGAGGCTTAAAATTAACATGTTATTATTGTTTCTGAAGACCCTTCAGACTTTGACTCCTACCTATTGGAGAAATTTTGATTTCTGTTTATGTACTTGCTTATAATTTGGGTTCTGTTTCCAATCTGTCACTTGCTAAACCATCTGTGCCATCTGGAATGTGCCTGGCCCCAATTTGGTGGAATTCTCTTCCTTATGAAATTCATGAGATTCAGCCTGCAGATGCTTTCACTGCTTCTTTGACAAATTTACTTAATTTGGCAGCTTTGAGGTTTGCATTTTTGTCAGTTTCTAGGACTGCATCTTGTTCTTGTTGTTATGCTATAAGTGGAGGGGGTATATGGAACATGGATACGCATGACACATGAGAAACCTTACAGTTTCAACAGCTTTTCATACAAGCGAACACAAAGATCTGGGTACCCAAGATCCTTATGAGTCATGTTTCCTCTAGTATGCCATAAAATCACAGGCACTTGAGAATGCAGGTGTAAGATAAATGAAATTCATAGCTGCGCATAAGGTCACCATCAGGTTTATATTTCAGTTTAAGTGGTGCTGCAGATAACAGCACCGAGGAAGAACTGGAATAGCCAAGACTCTGGCTCAAATATTTCACTAAGGTGAAACAATACCTTAGCCATCAGTAGATAAACCTTGCTATCTGTGAGAATTTTTAGCTCCTGAGAAATAAAACCATACTGGAGATCTCCTGAGGATCTGATTTTGGTGCTTTCCAAACCGACTAGGTGGGCCCAGTAGGCTCATGAAGACTGATGAAACTGGCCAAACTTTTAAAGGGTTATTTGAATGACTCCTGGCTAAGCAAAATATGCTGGACCAACCACGGGTAAAATGGAGGCAAACAGGGTCTATGTGCTTCTAAATTTGGCATTATAAAGGTTACTCACATCTCAATACCCAGGATGAAATATCTTACAGGAAATTTTCCCCCACTTTTTTATTTGTTGACTCATCCCTTTTTTGGACTAAATTCAGCTCCTAGGAACTAATGTTTTGATGTACAATGATGGAAAAATTTGGTCCAAAGAGCACAGTTCTAACAAAATAGCCAAAATTAGAAATGTATTAGATTTTATGTGAAAGAAAAATTAAGTTGTCCATAAGTTTTATCCCACCCCTATTCAAACTGAAAGTTCCTAGGCAGAGATCATAAAATGTGAACACTGTAAGTATGTTCATATGTGTTCTAGCACCTTACAAAAGTGATCTGATTTCCAGGGGGGTAATCCCTCCCCAGCAGAAGCAATTTGGAGAAAACGAGAAAACCCAGGTAATGAAAAACTCCTGGAGCCAGATGGTACCTAAGTCCATCCTGCTGTGCTTACTTGTTTTTCTCTGTCACTCCCCATGGCTGCCATGGCTCAATCCATTTCATAGTATGACATTAAACAAAAGTTCTGACAGTTGGCATTGAGTCTGCTAGATCATCATCAGAAAACATTCGAAGTGAGCAGGTGGTCAGGGAGAAACCCTAGCAAACCAGGTTCTGTTCTACATTGAGAACGAGGGAGGACACCATTC
Source organism: Strix aluco (assembly GCF_031877795.1). NCBI lineage: Eukaryota > Metazoa > Chordata > Aves > Strigiformes > Strigidae > Strix > Strix aluco. The sequence continues at coordinate 151,817,415 of NC_133931.1, read as the reverse complement.
ACAACCTCCACTGAATCCCTTCCTTACGGCTATCAACACTGCCATGTGTTTTGTGTGGCAATCGCAGCTCTGGAAAAAACATGAGCGTAGGACCACAGCAAATAAAGAAGGGGAAAATAAACAGGCTTTGCTGGTTACGTTTTCTTCCTCAGCATAGGAAGTCATGGAGCTGTATTTTTCATTATTAACAGCAACCCAACTGCCATGCCTTGATGCTCCCACTAAGATCAGATGATCAACCTGACACCAGTTTGTGGAGGTGCACTGTGTTTCCATGTCCTAACTTTACTGCCCCCTCCAGATAGTTGTTACTGTGATTACAGTTGTGTTTAGTAATAATAAAACACACAAAGAAGCCATACAAGGTTAAAAGGTGCTATCTGAATTTATATTTCTTAATGTCATTAGCGTAAAAGACTCCTTTGGAAGACCCAAGGCTCTGTGGTCTGGATTGATGCTAATGGGCAGCATCCCAGCAGGAAGATGATGTGTGCTTCATCACGATGCTAGAAGGAGTTTGTCTGCTAGCCAAAATCTCTCTCCTACTGTTTATAAAGCAGCATCACACTGAACTCCCCCCCTTTTTACAGTTCATTACTGCGTAGTCTTTTAAAGGGGTTGGCTGCTGTTCAATTTCACGGCTTCAGAGTTGCAGAAAAGCACCTTTCAGGGTATCTAACCTTCCCTCCAATCTCATGGCTACTCAATGCGTTAGGTAATATTTCACTAGGTCTCTTGCTTGGAAATGCCCTGTTCGTTGCTCCTGTGATAATCCCAAGCAAACAGAAAATCCACTGATCCCGTGTACCACAAGTAATTAGAACTGGGGCTGCATATCATTTCTGAAAACTTGTACAGGTCAGGATTTTAAACATGAAATGGTTTTCAGTGGATTCAGCACTCCACCTCTGAATAATGCAGTCTATAAATTGAAAGTTCCTTTAAAAGATTACATTTTTATTCTTTATTGTCTTCAATTAGTGTTGCTATAATTTAAAAACAAAGCTGGTATTTCTTCTGTTCATAGGATACTAGGATTGTGATGAAAGGTATCACATTGCATGTGTTGTAACTTTTTCATTCTCCTACCAATTTTTATGATTCCCTTCAAATAATGGATCTCCCTTGTGTACTCATATTTTCACTTTGATTGTAGACAATTAATTTTTATTACTATAAAAAAGCCTTCTTAAATTCTTTTATGATGAGCTTGTTTTATTTATCTAGCCATTAGCCTGTGATGGAAGCAACACCTCTAATGGCTCAGTCAAAAACCTTCTACTGGCAACATATATAAATCTGCTGTGAGGGGTTAATCTTTTATTAGATTACAGTTACTGTAAAACCTGCCATTAAATTGTTTAATAGGTTTTCTTAATTCTGATCTTCTACACTCTAAGAAATAGCTAGAGGTATATGCTAAAAAAGGTCTTGAAGCTTTAACTGCAGTTGCATAGTTTCCTAGGCACGAACTGGTAATTACTTACAGGCTTTTTATAAATAAAGAAATCCTTTTATTTCCTTTCCAGCCAATGCCATCAACATTTTAATAAAACATTTAGGTATTACTGAGAGAATTAAACTATTTCTTGAATGAACTGCAAAAATCAGTTTATATAGATGCGTATGTAGATGGTTTCTACAAGCTCATGCTGGCCACCAGCACTTTCTGGCACATCTCTGGCAGGAAGGGATTTATTTGAATTCACAAGATAGTTTTGAAAGGAAAAAAGCCATACATCCTTTTGGGGTGCCACTCAGATGCAGATTCTGACCTCTGGGAGAGCTGATGAGAACCATTTATAATCTGACTGACTCGCCTCAGCATCAAAGACGAATACAATTAGTTCTGTCCTTATGAGATCGAAATTTTGTTTCCAAGCACACTTTTGACTTGACAATGCATGTTGTTTGTGGGTGGACTCCATCCTGGGTTTCATGTCCTCAGCACTGGGTGGGACTGAGAGTGGCTGAACCAAAAATCTTTGCTGGGATCTGCCAGCAGCGTAAATTTAGGAGTGGCCTTGGTAGTTGCTGTAATAATAAAATATTTTTGCTTATTCACTGAATTCAAATTTTAGGTAACAGTTTCATGTACTGCAGGAGGAATACAAAATTACAATAGCCTTGTAACTGTGGAAAACATAGGAAAGAAAACCAGGGAAAAGATATTATAATTTCATATAATGGAATATGCTAAGGAGTGAAAAAGAATGCTGATTCCCGAGGAATTTGGCAATTTTCTTTTCAAGCCTCTTTCTAATGCACTTACGAATGCATAAATCGTTCTAATGCTCTTTAGGTCATAAAAAGCAAATTGGTAGGGTAAGAACTGTTTTTCCTTGTCAAGTTGGGCACCCTACCTCGTTACAGAAATGAAGACAGTCTGCTTCCTTCTCACCATGCCATCATGATCAAAGGAACAGGATGCGAAAATTTTCCTCGCTGGAACATACTGCTATTCAAAGCCCTTTGTAGGCACCTCATAGCAAAACACAAGTGTCTAGCATGAGATTAAAAGAGAGCGCATGTATTTATTTATTCAGGATGGCATTTTGCAGCCCCAAAAGAAATGTATGTATGCATGTATGCATGCATGTACGTCTGTATATGAGGGTCGCTAAGGAGGAGAGCGCTGTCTATGGGGCTCTCCCTTTCCCCTGGGCAAAAGCTCAGCCTTGAAGAGGACTTGCAGGCTGCTGCTGGCTCCTGGTGGGGCTCTGCCATCCCTTCCTCTGTTACCAGGCAACATTATCAGCGATGCTGCACATGTGCACTGGACGTTAATTACTCCTTTCTGCTTGCTGTTTATATTTTCATTTATGCATTTTCCTTCAGAAACATGAGGCAATCTTGAGTGAATGAGATTTTTGTTGAAAGGGTGTCCGTACCCATAAGCTAACTGGCCTGGTGGGTAAAACGTGGCCCTGTGCAGGGCAGGCGGAAGACCCTGCGCTCCTGCTCAGCTCCAGCCATGCTGGATGCGACCTCAGCCCCAGTGACACCGGGAAGGGCTGTGCTGCCACTGCCTGCAACCCAGGGCTTCCCGGCACAGCGCCTGGCTCTCCTGACTTCCACCCCTTACAGCAGGTGTTTATTAAGTTGAGGAATTAAACCCTCAATCTCGCAAATAAGAGTTGCATTGGGATCAGTGGAAATTTTACCTGGGCTGAGGATTTCAGCATGTGAATGTGTTACCATCCAGATAGTTAAGGTGTGACTTTGTTTTTGTAAAAACAGATGTCAAGAATCAGACTTGTGAAAAGGCAGTAGTTATAAAGTAATTTAGTGCATGTCACGGTGAGTACAGGGTGATCTATCCCCCCATGCAGGAGGGACGGGCACTTGAGGAACAGGAATGACATCTATACAGCAATACCTCGTTCCTTCACTTTGATATATGAAAAAGGCTGTTATTCAAACCAGAGATGGAGTCAGGAGACGTAAGGGCTTGCGTTAAGTGTGTGGTGCCCCCTGCTACGCAAGACAGAGCCACAGCACTGGCCGTTCCCTCTCATCCCACCCAGAGACCTCGTTTCTCAGGTCATGTTTCAAGGCCTGTTTTCTACTAGCTTTAATTACACACTGCTGTTTAAGGGAGAAGCAATGAATCACTGTACGGCTATTAATGAAAATCCCGTTGGTGCAGGCAGGCAGCACCGAGTTTGGCACATGGGGGACAGCGGCACTGAGCTAACCCTGCCCAGGGCAGGCACCAGCAGCGGGGCTGCAGGCAGGGGCACATGGCATCGCCACCGCCTCGCCTCCTCCGCTGGCCTGCACAAGCGTACAGGCTGAATAGAAATTCTGTACATGGTCTGTGAAGCAAAATGTGGTGGATAAAAAGAAGCAAACTCGCCAAACACACCCACCGACCCCTCTTCTGGCTACAGATGCCTCCATTTCCGAGCATCAATGTCAGAATCATCACAGCATTCTGACTTTGAACAGGCTGCTACTAACTGTCCTCTAAAAACTTACTCCCCAACCTTCACAGTGTTTTAGATTGAAGTGCCCCAAATCATTAGTCCCATTTAAAAAACAGGCAATATTTTACCGTAGGAGACTGTCTTACCATCGTAAGCAGTCTCCCTTTTTTGCTTCAGAAACACTCTTCCATCATTCCTCCATGCTAGTGTAGTCTCTGCGTCTGTGAGCAGCCCGGACTCTCTCTAGGCACACATATAACAGATGTGAAAATGTCCCAGAAGAGACAAGAGATGATTTCCAAAAGGGAGAATTACCTATGTGTCATTACCCTGCCTCTGGTTTCACTGCAATGACACAATACTTTCAGTCTCTTACAAGAACCTCCAAGAAAGAATTTAGGGTATACGGCTCTTCTAATCCTCATAAATCTGGAATTACCCCAATTACCAAGAACAGACATGATTAAAAAGGAATGACTGTACAACAACCTTCTCAACGTCATTGTCACTACACTGACAATTTAATTAAAACTGCTGTGCATTTAGTTATAGTGTGTATCAATAAGGAACATACAGCTTTCTTAAAATTCTCGGACCCGGCTAATCAAAACACACCTCAGTGCTGCTACTTAGGGTTTACATCAATTAACAGATTTTATCATTAGTGAAGACACGAGAATAACTCAAAAGAAAATCCTCATCTTCATATGGGATCTTCATGCCAGTGTATAAATGGAGTTCACTACAAATAATCACCTTTACTGCAAAAAGCATGACCCCAAGTGTATGAACATCATGTTCATTATGTAACACTCCACATTTTTTGTCCTGTGCTTTGCTGACTGACATAGAAGATGGAGAGGGCTGTGAGGGAATTAGAAGGTAAACAAACAAAAGTTTAATTTTAAATTTATTGTACCATTTTTTGCCAGCAGAAGTCTACTCTGACTCTGGTCTCACACAGGTGTAAATCTGGAGCAGCTGCCTTGGCTCCTGTGGATTTAGGGGATCCAGGTGCTTACCCATCAAAATCTGATGCTGCTCTCCTTCCCAGATCAAAAACTCAGGGAACTGTTTCAGCAATTCCTGCCACATTTTGTCACTTTCTTTAAACATGGAAGCAGCCCCGCTGAAAAGCTTTGCTTTGCTTTTTAATAAAAATATGTTTATAACCCATGTGAGGCTTTAATGCTTCAATATCAAAAGGCAACTAAATGAACCCCAAATGCATTTTCTAATCTCATATTATTTAAGATAATCTCAGGATTTCTTGGAGCCTGACTAATGATTTTCAAGCACTTAGGACTGCAAGGACTCCAGCTGGGGATGTGATATCCACTTATTTTATTTACTAAATGACTTTATAACAACTGCTTGCCATTTCACGTCTGATCCTTGACATCTGGTTTTACAAAAGCAGAGCCCAAGCCTGTTCCAGGTCTGACTCACTTCAGTCAGACCCCTCCGTCAGTACTTTTTTGATCCAGACACAGAGCACTGACACTATACCTCTTTCACAAAGCAGAGCTTAAGACGACTGTAAGACATGCTTGGCCCAGGGATGCAAAAGATGCTGACATAGTAAAGGAAGGTCAAGCAGTGAAGAGAAAAGCCATCTCTGAAGTCAAGAAGGTTGAAGCACACTGGAGGGGGCAAAGGTTGCCTTTGACCTCCTGTTTTTTTCTGACACGCTGGTCTCTCCAGAAAGATGAAATTTAGATATGACCTCTTGTCTATTTTTCCTGGCATGCACCTGATTTGCAGTCCTTAGCAGACAGAGGGAAGCAGGAGAGTAAAGCAGATTGAGTAGTTTGCATGCAACTTGTGGAAAGAAACAGGCAGTGCTTTCAGTGTCAGCAGGTTGTATCTGCTGGAGCAAACCCCAGCTCTCATGAATGACTGGTGTGACATCTAGAAAAGAAAACATGCGCCTTAAGACCTGGATGTTGTGCAAAAAAGCCAGTGCTGGGTGGAAGAGTGCGGGATACAGGAAGGAAAGCCGACCAGGAGGTTAAGCTTCTTGCCAGCATAACAGGCTGGGAAGAACGTGGCCTGCAGCGTACTTTGCTGTTGCTCTCCAAACCAGTAGCCTGTGCTCTAATGTTCATTGCTGTGTATGCAGAGCATGGCTGGGGTGCCCTGGCCACAGCCCTGAGCTGATGGATGCTGCTGACTTAGAGTTGTAGGACTACTAGAGCTGCCTCTATTAGTAAAGGCAAAGTAAAGATACGGTGGGCCTGGCACCCCTTCCCTGCAGGATGGTGGCCCAAAAGGGCCAGCTGCAGGCTAGACCCATGCCTGTAGGCTGCCAGACACCTTAGTCACTGGTGAGGAATTACAGCTGAAGTTTGTTGAAGAGGAAATATCAGGGAAGAGGAAAGGTTTGCCACAAAAATAATCACTTGGGAGACTGGTTCTCTGTTTTGCTTTGTTTCCATATGGAATTCTCATCAAAACGTGTGTTTTTCTGCTACTGCTGCTGTATTTCAGACTTTTTTTTCTTTTTGGGAGCAGCGTGTGTCGTCTCCCAACTGCGCTGTTTATGTTCTCCTCAGCTTGCGTGCCAGCTGCATGGCAACACGCTGCAGGTTGCCAATAAACACAACTGGAAGCCGATGAGATGAGCATCTTTGAAGATTCAGGCACAGTGTTCTCCTTGGGTGACATGCCATGGCAGATTAAAAGCTCTTTGTATATCCAGACGCTGGTGATAACACGGACAGTTCATGCAACACAAATGCTAATTAGTATGGTCACCTCCTGATGCAGGGACCTCAAGGTTGTTTAGCTTTTAGAGCCAGAGTCAGGACTTATATACCCTCCCAAAGCATCATTCCTAGGGAGAGCTTCCAAAATCATTCAGGTTTTTGTTTAAGGGCCGTCTGGTTTGTTCGACTGAACATATCACCTGTAAGGTCACCCATTCATCTCACACACATAACTGGATCTCCATCTCAGACCTTCCTCTCCGCAGTTCTCTCTCTGTTTCCCAAGTAATCAAGCGAAGCCCCATGAAAACTGATGGCATTAGATGCAAGCTGGATTTGATCTGTGCTGGATATCAACACTGCAGACCGGTGACCATGTTTATTATATTCACTCATGCTTAGGAAAGCAAATAAACAAACATCTCTCCACAGAATATACCTCAGCACGCCAAACCAATTATGGATTAATCACAAACTGGTTCTACATGTAAGACAATTAAATGTTTATTGGAAAGACAATTACTGCTCTTTAAGCCTCGCACATCTTATTAGCGCCACAAGCAAGATTATCGGATATGGTGAGGACATGTTGTTCTGTCAAAGAACTCCGGTCACTGATAAATATACCTGGCTGTGGAAAGCCTGTGCAAAGCTGTGATGGTCATGGGATGGGACCTGCCATGATGGCATTGGGATTGGACCTGCTTCATGAAAACGGGATGATCTTAACATGAAGTTACGCTGTGATGATTACAGTCAATGGCCCAAAGCCAACAAGCCTTCATCAGGACATGCCTGCTTTGAGGGGAGGGCTGGTGAAATCTTTGGTCTGCAAAAGGGCTGTCAGCTGCCCAGAGCGGCCGGAGTGCTTGGTGCAGCCTGTAGAAGACAGCACTGGCACCCACACTGGCAGGACCTCTCTCTCTGCTGGACTTAATCCTGAACTTCCTGATGATAGGAATTCCTGGTCAGAAGTTGGTAAATATTTCCTGAAAGAAATGGGGGACTGGCTTTGAATTGCCTTTGCATAAAATATTTTTTTTCCTTCCATTTAAAAGGAAAAAAGCAACTAGATTTTGGGGATCTTCAAATGCCAAAACAAAAAAAAAATTTAGTTTTGACTTTCTTGAAGACAAACATCCCCCAGATTTCCCCAAATTGGAATGTCTTCAGTGTTTTCAGTTTTATAGAGATTAGTACAGGTTACTACCTATTAAATCAACATTTTAAATGAAAAGTATGTTCAAATCCTCCATTGTTATGAAAGAAAACTATCTGAAAAATAGACCTTTGCTCTAAAAAGTGTAGATTCAATCTGGACTCTCTGCCATCCCATGCTTGGGTAGAATGAGAAACGCTGATGCAGTTTTTAGATTAAGAACTGAGACATGACATAGCGCAACATAGAGACACGAGCTTTCAAGGATGTAAGAACAGCATTGGAGCCCCATGCAGACATATTTGCTTGACTCCAGAAGAAATCAGGAGTCACCTGGCTGTTTCTCATCTAGAAGGAGAAGGAGGGAACTGAAAACAAGACAGCACAACTGCAGATGTTCAGACTAATCTGGGTGACAGCCCAAATGCATCTCTGAGCTGTGGAGTTCTACTTTTGCTTTGTTTCCTCCAAATTTCACTAAGATTGACTAACCTTAAGAGGCAAAGTTCTTCACTTTCTTTCACCCTAAGTAATCCCAAATCAGTCACTGGGATAGCATGTGAGGTGAAACCAGGATCATGGTCACCATCACAAATTAAATCCAGTAACGGCAATGAGCAATTAAAGAGGTTACCCTTTAATATTTCCTATATTTCAGCATAAGCTCCTTAGACATCACCCATTCCCTTTCCAGTAACTTCCCTCGCTGCATTTTTGCCCTTCCCAGTATCTCCTCACTACAGACTGGTGGGTCTGGGGATAACGTAAGGCAAACAGTGGATCTATTTCAGCTGAACCAAGACTATTGGCAATACAAGCTTTTTTCATGTAAAACATTTTTTCTCTTTCCTGCACTAATTTCTCAGGGTTGTGGAGGAGCAGTGTTCAGCGTGGTTGGTTAATTTTTATTAATGTGATCTCTCCCTCTCCCTTTATTGGTTACCTATGGGCGTGAAGTTGATTAGCCAAGGGAAAAGTAAAGTTACACATAATTTGTCTTTTCTCACATTTCCATTGATCAATCCATTCCACATTATCCATTTCCCATTAGTTTTCTACTTGCAGCTCACCTTATTTTTAGAGCCATAGTTAGCAAATTGATTTGCTGCTCTTAATCAGCAATTTCCATTTACAGCCTGGGAGGTGGGATTAACACAGCATACTTGCCATTTCGTCTCTGTCAGTGATACCTCACACTAAATAATTTTTACGTTTGGTATGTTTTGCTGATTGAGTTTGCCTTCTGGAAGAACAAGCTATATGAAAAATGCAGCCTAGTCACTGGGCTCTAGGCCAAGTCTCTAGTGCAGGCACAGATTATAGGTCTTTCCAGCAACACAGACAGGGTGCGTAAAAGTCTAAGGAAGCCAAAATATCTGTTTTCAATGTCACTGTGCAGCGGTGAGAACAACATTGCCTCCTGCATTTACACTGCCTTCAACCCTCACCCCTCTATCAGATTTTAAATGCAATGAAACTCGATCAAAGACTCTGGTTATCTGATGTTATTGCTCTGAAAAGGCATCATGAAGGCAGGATGGGATTTTTGTCAAAGCATCACAGAAGAGTGTTTGAATGAATTAGGAGATAATCTTTTAATTCATCAGATTGTTCAGGCATAATGCACACAAATGATAGAGTAAGAAACATTGCTGTTTTTCTATTAATGGTTTCACATAATGCTGCCTTCCCTCCTGAGAGTTGATTAAAATGTAATTTAAATTGCTCCTGTCTTAGAGCTTCATTGTCTATTATCTTGAACTGAGCCAGAGGCTCCCTATCGAGAGGATGTTTAACAGCAGAACATTAGCTGATCTCCTCACTTTTATTTCATGCAGAAAAATTCTCCATTTTTCTCAGCTGATATTGTTCATTATGGAAAGATGATGAACACAGGTGATACCATCCAAAACCGATGAGCCAGTCAGTAACTGATTGGCATTTTTTTTCTTTATTTGGTAAAAAACACCACCAGCTCCTGTTACGATCTTTTTCAGTGGGCCAAAAATGCAACACAACAGAGTATGATCTATTGATGTTGTTGCAATTCTTTTGCCTAAATTAAATAAATTTCGGTTGACATATACTAATTTCAAACAGGAACAACCCTTATTATAATACATCATTTCAAAAAAATGAGTCAGAACTTTCTGTCTCACTACATATGGTTTAATCAATGGAAACTATTTCTAAAAAATGCATTGTGTTAAAATAATTGATTTGGAAGGGAGAACTATTTGCCATATACTCTGATTTATGTTTAAAGATTTTTTTTTTCCTTTCCCTACTGAAAATAAGAATGATTTGGCAACTAAAACCATTACTCAAGCAGACTGAGTGAAAGTAACACTTCTACGTTCTTTTGTTATCTCAGTGCAAACCCCCCCATCCAAGAGACAAAAACTGTTACATTGAGCTCTCTTACTATTCACTAATTCAATACCAAAGTCGATCATAGCACTGCAATAGAAAACAGCAAACAGACCTCTGTAACAGAAATCAGTGAGGTTTGTTTTATGTCTGTTCCTCTTTATTCCTTGATTCTGGTACAAAGCCAGACATTTTTCTCAGTCTTTCATGCTGGGTCCTAGTGTAAAGCATTTCCACAGAAATTTGGCACTGTAAGTCAACTAAAAGAAGTAATTCTGTAATCATTTTCTACCACACAGCACTGATACTGATCTCCAAATCTAATGTTTCTGATTTTTCTCAGTATTAGAGCACTCCACAGTACAGCTATGCAAAATCTCATCTCAATTCTATCCCCTTTACACTGTTAGTACTTTTTCACTTGGATGACAACTAGGCAGCATGAAAACTTTTAAATTTTTCTATCAGAAACGCTGTGAAATTTTACCATCTCAGAGAAACATGAATCTTAAGTTGTAGGGAATTCTACTTATTAAGTTCCTTGGAAAACAGCACACAAACATTGAATAAAGCTATGCCTGTACTAGTTAAATAAGACTCAGGAAGATCTCCAAGTCCTGGGTTGTCATGGTCCATAAGCAAAAGGGTTCCCAGGCATAGGACTGGTGCTGCTCCACTTTGGGGCTACCAAACTGCTACTGAGCACAGTGGGGACCCAGCCACCCTCTTCTGCAGGCTGGGAGTGTTTCCCCGCCTAAAGATGTCAGTAAACCTCAGCAGCCCACTGCTTCATGCCAGTTGGCATCAGCTCTCAGGATTGTTCTCAGGCACGCTTAATTTATTAGTGTCAATACTAGCATAGTTTGAAGTGCTTGTGAGAGATGTGGAATAAGATTAAGACCAGCTGGAACCACTTCCAGAGGTGCAATGTTAAACATATGCTGAGTGGGAGCAAGGCTGGGGGAAACAGGACCTGAGTGATACATTTCACGTATATTTATACAACTTGAGAATATGCAAAATACTATTCTTGTTTATTTATATCACAAAAAAACCCCTGCGAACCAGACACTCCATGTTGTAAGGTGCTTAAATACAGTATCAGTGGAAAGTATTTTAGGGTAGAAGTTGTGCTGTATACTCAAAACACATTTCCTGATTAAGAAGGGATGCTATATTCCCAACAGCATAATCAGATGCATACAAAATTTTTTTCTGGAGAAGCCACGACTGAGCTGTAAGTCATTATGTATGGAAGAAAGCTTACAGAAGCAAAGATGGGAGAGGTAATCTCACAGCCATGAGCATTGGAACAAATCTGTATAAGGGTAGAGTCATATTTATGGTTGACAGGGTTAGCAGAAATATGTTAAGTAGATTAAGTAGAAATATGCAGTCAAAGATAAATTATCTCATTTGGCATAGTATTAAATCTAAAATGTGGTTTAAAGCATAGAACAATGAAAAAATCGGAATCACTGCACAGGAAGGTGAAAGAACTCAGCATTTCACCACAATGAAAGGAAATTTTCTTCCTGCTCCTTCAAGATCCATTATGTAGCATTCCTACTTTAATCTCCAAATTTGAAATAATTTCCTTTGAACCTCTGTATTCTATACTCAAAGTAGGATTTTATTCAATTATTTCAAGCATTTACCAAGTTACCCTAACTGAATTTCCTATCACAGGCAAAAGGGTTTGAAGAACTGTATCAAGAGGGATTTTGAAAATTTCATGATTTGGTTCTTCTGACCAAGTCCTCTGAAGTAATTATACCTGACAACAGGGGACTCGAAATCTGACAGTGCACGAAAACTGAGAAGTAAGCAAATTAAAATAAATGTAACATGAGCTAAATGGATAAGTTTTTCTCATTTACTGGTAATTATGATTTTAATACAGGCAGGATGACTTTTGAATTAGGTATCCAGTGTCAGTAGGAGCTACACATTTATTCATTAAGTCTCTTGTCAAGCCAGTTCCAAAGGAAAAATTCTGATCTTCATTTTGTGTTGTGCATTCGTATGTAGTAAACCTTACATTAGTGATGTTTTTGTTATGGAACGATAATGGGTTTGGTGTGGCCATGAAGCTTGAGACTGTGACATGTTTGTAGCCACCTGTCTCACCCAGAAATGCTGACTAAGAGTGAAGATCATGCACAACCCAATCTGACTCAGAGCACTAGAGGACTCCAGAAACAAGCATCAACATCCACATTAGCAAACAATGTGGTGCAATAGATGGGGAGATCTAGAGCGGAGCAGGAGGTGCTGAGGGCCCAATGTCCATGCTGTATGGATTCTGGGGGGCTACTTCTGATTAGCTCTAGCACCCATCAGCAGCTGGGGTACATCAGTGTGCTTGCTCCCAGGGTGCAGACTCCAGCCTAGTTTCATCCACAGGGATCAAACTGCTGCACATGGAAAAAGCTCCCTGATGTGAACCAAAGTGCAGTAAGTGGGGACAGGCAGGAGATTCACTTCAAAAATATCTTCCTAATCTGAACAAAAATGCTGACCAAGTCTAGACTGACAGTCTAAATGAGAACACTCACTGAAATCCAGAGTGCTCTTGGGCAGAGTAACAGGACACAAATTAAATACAGTACTTTGAGGCCACATTAAGGGCAGCCACTTTTGCTTTAGGCACCCAAGAAATCAAGAAATTGATGACACTACTTGTTTACAGTTAGAAGACTTTACAGGTAAGTTAATAGACAAAGGAAAAGATACTGAGTCAGACGTGGAAATTTTCACAGAAACTATCAGATTTTTGTCCTGTCTGGGAAGGTGCCAGCAGTAAAACACTGTAATTTCTGATGTCTTCCCATCTAAACATCTCAGCAGAACTGGTGCCCCTTCATGTACAAGATGTGGGATAAAAAACTACCTGGAAGTAGACAGCATTCATACTTAATGTTTATACATTACTGTATGTGCAAATTTCAAACTGCTTTGCATAGTTCTAGGCTTGCAGCTTTCACTGAGTTCAAACGAGTTGCACATGACTAAATCACCATGAGCTGCTTAAAAAATATCCCCCCTGGGTCTTAAGCGAAAACTCATTGTTTAAGTGTTGATTATTATTTTTTCTCCACTGAGATCAATTAAGGTCTTTAAGGAGCACAAGGGAAAAGAAGAAAGAGGACTTGCTCATCAGATTAATTTTTCCATGTGTGTGTCGCTAATTTTCAGTTGTGGCTGAGATATACTGAGAAGAGAAGTAAGCATGAACACATGCAGGCATACATCTGATCATGAACCTTAAGGTAATCGATCCAGGTAACAATCCTGGTTACCTGAGAGAGAAATTAGAATTGAGAAACCATCACAAGGGACACAGGGACACAGTCCCTTGCATGAAAACCACTAGAAATCAGCATTAGGCAGCCAGACACTAATAAAACTACTTTGAAAGTATGAACATGTTTATACTTTAACAGAAATATATTCAGGGAGCTCCAAATTATCTCTTGTTATCTGTAGATCCACTTCCACTGCAGGATGAAGTCCACCAAATAAAACAGAAAGAACAAAAATAGTTCTTCCTTTACTGCAGCATAAATGGAAGCAGATCCGAATTACGGTACTCCTCTAGCCATAACAACCATGTTGTTTTAGTCCATCTGAAGTTCTGCTTATAGAATTATATTCCAGGACTGTAAATCAGTGCCGGAAAAACACAATTTAAGCAAAACTGCTGGTTAGAAATCAGGATCTAACTAACCCTTTTTCCTCCCGTGGGGCTGATTTGCATGAGACTGATTTAAAATGCAGAATAATACATGAACTTCATGAGCAGTTTAAAGGTTTATAAAATATCCTAATGCTCTCTGTACCCAGACAGCTAATTTAGATTTTTGCTGTGGATTAACTCACAAGCAGTCCAAACTCAGACTTCCATTAACCCATCTTGATTAGCAAGATCCTGACTGCTGTATGAGGGGCAAGCTCCATCTCAGATGTATTCATCTGGATTCGGAGGCTAAAGTGCCCTGATTACTGTTCTCTTTTGTGACCAAGAGTAATTTTAAATGGCTTTACTAATCTGATGTATGGGTTAGATAGGGAGGAAAACCTTTAGTCACATCAGTTTAAGAACTAACCATCATGATCTACGTTAATTGACATGGTGCACACTCTCGCAGAAGCCAAGTCACGGTGCCAGACAGACTTTGAAGGGCTAGATCTCCTCCCTCTGCCTTAGATGTAAATGATCGTGACATGGGATAGTTAAGCAACGAGAAAGCCCTCCAAGTACCCAACAGAGGGGAGACAAAACAATAAAATCCCAGTGAAATGTAATGCCTGCTTACAGGGGCATTCAATTAATCAGTTCCTGTGCACCTGAGGTAACATTAAATATTGTCCCAGCAGGGTATCCAGTAATTTGTTGAGTAATAATTACAGCTCCCAAACAGGACACAGCAGGAATACTGTTTATCCATCAGTGTGCTACTGTCTGTACATGGCCATAAGATAAATTGTCTTGGGGACAGGAGAAAATACTCAGGGATGAAAGCGTCAAAGCTTGCTCTGGTGCTCTGATACTAATCCCAAGATCTACAGTAGAGCTACCTTCACCCATGTAAAAAACCCGTGATGTATCAACAAGCTTTAGAATATTTTGATATGGGCCTGACCAGGACACGATGCTAAATAGATCATTATTAGGAGCCAATATTGCCATTTTATCTGATGATACAGCGTGGTCTACATGAAGAACATAAAACTCGCAGCTGTCACCAATTGGTGAAGCAGAGACCGATATTTAGAAGCGCTCCAAATTGTTGACACAATCAAAACTGACAACAGTCACCACAAATAACAAACAAAAACTTGTTGTGGTTTTGCTATGAAGAAATGTTTGCGGGTTTTTTTGTTTTTCTGAAACAAGGCAAGGTGACACTGCTTGAAAGGATCCCTTGGGAGATGATCCTGAAGGGTATAGGGGTCCAGGAAGGCTGGACACTCTTTAAGAAGGAAGTCTTAATGGCACAGGAGCAGGCGGTCCCCAGGTGCTGTAAGAGAAGCTGGCGACAGAGAAGACCACCCTGGCTGAACAGGGAGCTTTGGCTGGAACTCAGGGAGAAAAGGAGAGTTTACAGCCTTTGGAAGAAGGGGCTAGTGACTCACAATGATTACAAAGAGATTGTGAGCCTATGCAGGGTGGAAATCAGGAGGTCTAAAGCCCAGCTGGAAATTACTCTAGCTTCAGCAATCAAGGACAAGAAGAAATGTTTCTATAAGTATGTCAGTAGCAAAAGAAAGACCAGGGAGAGCCTCCATCCCCTGATAGATTCAGGAGGAAACATGGTAACAAGTGATGAGGAGAAGGCTGAGGTGCTTAATGCCTTCTTTGCCTCAGTCTTTAATAACAAGACTAGTTGTACTGAGGGAATCCAGCCTCCCCAGCCAGAAGACGGAGACTGGGAGAATGACCCCCCTGCATTCCAGGAGGAGATAGTCAGTGACCTACTGCATCACATAGACACACACAAGTCTATGGGACTGGATGGGATACAACCGAGGGTGCTGAAGGAGCTGGCTGGGGTGCTCGTCAAGCTGCTTTCCATCATTTACCAGCAGTCCTGGCTGACCAGGAAGGTCCCCACAGATTGGAAACTGGCCAATGTGACGCCCATCTATAAGAAGGGTCGGAAGGATGATCCAGGAAATTACAGGCCTGTCATCTTGACTTCGGTGCCCGGGAAGCTGATGGAACAGCTCATCCTGAGTACCATCACACAGCACATGTGGGACAACCAGATGATCAGGCCCAGTCAGCATGGGTTTATGAAAGGCAGGTCCTGCTTGGCAAACCTGATCTCCTTCTACGACAGGGAGACCTGCTTATTGGATGAGGGAAAGGCTGTGGATGTAGTTTACCTTGACTTCAGTAAGGCCTTTGACACCATTTCCCACAGCATTCTTCTGGCAAAACTGGCTGCTTGTGGCTTGGATGGGCACACGCTTTGCTGGGTGAAAAACTGGCTGGATGGCCAGGCCCAAAGAGTTGTGGTGAATGGAGTTAAATCCAGTTGGCAGCCGGTCACGAGTGGTGTCCCCCAGGGCTCGGTTTTGGGGCCACTCCTGTTTAACATCTTTATTGATGACCTAGACGAGGGGATCGAGTGCACCCTCAGTAAATTTGCAGATGACACCAAGTTGGGTGGGAGTGTTGATCTGCTCGAGGGTAGGGAGGCTCTGCAGAGAGATCTGGACAGGCTGGAGCGATGGGCTAAGGCCAACTGTAGGAGTTTCAATAAGGCCAAATGCCGGGTGCTGCACTTGGGCCACAACAACCCCCAGCAGCGCTACAGGCTTGGGGAGGAGTGGCTGGAGAGCTGCCAGTCAGAGAGGGACCTGGGGGCGTTGATTGACAGCCGGCTGAACAGGAGCCAGCAGTGTGCCCAGGTGGCCAAGAAGGCCAATGGCATCCTGGCTTGTATCAGAAATAGCGTGGCCAGCAGGGACAGGGAAGGGATCTTACCCCTGTACTCAGCACTGGTGAGGCCGCACCTCGATTCCTGTGTTCAGTTTTGGGCCCCTCACTACAAAAAGGACATTGAATTACTCGAGCGTGTCCAGAGAAGGGCAACGAAGCTGGTGAAGGGTCTGGAGCACATGTCGTACGAGGAGCGGCTGAGGGAACTGGGGTTGTTTAGTCTGGAGAAGAGGAGGCTGAGGGGAGACCTCATCGCCCTCTACAACTACCTGAAAGGAGGTTGCAGAGAGCTGGGGATGAGTCTCTTTAACTAAGTAATAAGTGATAGGACAAGAGGTAATGGCCTCAAGTTGCACCAGGGAAGGTTCAGACTGGATATTAGGAAGCATTTCTTTACAGAATGGGTTGTTGGGTGTTGGAATGGGCTGCCCAGGGAGGTGGTGGAGTTCCCATCCCTGGAGGGGTTTAAGAGGTGGGCCAACATAGCACTTAAGGATATGGGTAGTTGGGAACTGTCAGTGCTAGGTTAACGGTTGGACTAGATGATCTTCAAGGTCCTTTCCAACCTAGATGGTTCTGTGATTCTGTGAGTGATGAATGGTATACCTGTCCCCATGGCAGAGCTTCCAGCTTGCTGTTGAGAATTACAGTGGGCAGGGAACTGCATTCCTGCTGCCTGTGAGTTCTCCCCTGTGAAGGTCAACAGAGATCACAAACAGTTATCCTTCACAAAACACTGATGTAAGAGAGGTCTTGAAGAATCAGGCAGAGATTGGGATTCTAGAGAGTTGGTCTGTTTAGTCTGATTTTTGTGCAGGTCTGTGTTGCTCAACAGTTCTGTCAAGGGATTTGGATCCTCTGGGATGGTTACCTTGTAAGTCAAAGTCTGATTTTCAAATACTCACATACACTCAGAGAAATTCAGGCATACACCATAGACATATGAATCACAGCCACGACCATAATAGTTGACAGGTGGCAAGGCTCAAGCTTTGTTGCAAAGCACCTAAATACTACAACATTTGTGAGACAGCTGCAGATTATTTTAAAATATACAAGTATTGGACTAAATAGGAAAATGAATCATTCAACATGGGCACTATTATTACTGTTGCTTATTTTGAGACAATTTTGGTTTATTTATATCGTACTTCAATTTTTTCAGTGTTTCATTTTGTGCTTTTTGTTTCTAAACATCCCAGTAAGGTGAATGGGCTAGTTCATATTTCCTCAGAGGCAATATTTCAGGCTATTTGCAAATTCAGGCAGAGACAAAGCCTATTATACGGACACTATAGTCAGTTTTTGAGTTGTCTCAGTCATACATTCACCCCCCAGTGACTGACTCTCTAGCTTACATCTAAAATGGAGCTGTGGAGATGTATAACAGAGCTTAGATCAGCACACATTATCTCGTGTGTGCAAGAACCACCTTTTTTACTGGCTTCCTAAAAGTACCATGGAGCAGACTGGCTCAGGAGACCCTTGATAGCTGGTTCTTAATCTGTGATGAGCAGTGGATCTCAGCTCAGGGCTCTGGCTCCCAGGAGGAGCTGGCCACCTTGGTGGCTGCTGGAGGCATTCGGCTCCAAAGCAGCACAAGTTGAGAGCACCGAGCCACAGCGTGCCACATCTGGTGTGAGATACTGCTCTTGACCTGATCCTGCTTTTGTGAAACAGCCTCTGGTAACTTGGGAATTCAAAGAGGGATGGAAGCTGGAAATAGCTGCGTTTCCCAGGGGCAAGACCTTGCTAAGGCAAGAAAAAGAGACTGTTTGGTGAGACCAGTGAGCCAGGAAACCTTCCCGTAAAATCCAGCTAGGAAAATCCACACACATATGTGTCTGTTGGAAAGCATCTGCCATCTGCATAGAGTGGCAATGACATTCCAAGTAGGGTCAGTGTACAAACTGGGGGTGCTTCAAAGCATCCCAAAAGAGAGCACGAGATCAGTCACCTAAAAGGTTTGTCCACAGTGGGGTGTCCTGTGACATTGAGGTCACATTCTTGAGCTTTTCCCACAATTTTTGAGGCTAGAAAGTTTCTTGGAAGTCTAAGCTGAGCCCCTGAAGGACAATTTTTGTGGTTAAGGGTAAATGCAGCAGGTGTTGAATTTGCTCACTGAAATGCATGGTAAAGTCATATATAAAGAAATTGTCTGCTCAGAAATGGATGTTCTAGGATCTTGTTTGGACAAAATCTCACAACCCTGTTCTTTGTCAGGCACCACCTGGCCCTTTTGCAGTTCCCACTAAAAATAAAATAAGAAAGAAATGACCTGACAGTGGAGAGCAAAATGCAATTAGTTTGCAGCTGGTTTAGAGAGTACAATCATTCTACAAGGTGTATCTGCTTAATGTATCAGGAACAAAGAACTGACATGCATGGGATGGAGGGCATCTACCCACACCTGACTGCTATTCAGGCAGCATTTTGATGTAAACTTGTGCATTAGTCCTACTGATGCCAAGGAGATGAAACTATATATTTAAAATTTGTTGCTATAGAATAGACGTTTTGCTGAGGATGGAATTAAAGAAAAAAAAAAAAGCAAAATGCATATTAGGCACCCCCAAAACAGCCCATTTTTCAATTCAACCAGTAGCTGGCACTGTTTTCTCTTTCCAGCACTCTGAAGGATTATGGCCCATAATATGACAACAATAGCAGAACTTTTTCAGCTGATATAGATGACTTTGCAGCAGGCATCAGCAGTAGCATTTACTTTCACGAGAGATGAAAGTGGCTTAATAAACTGCATTTGTGTCACTGTTGCATGATGCATGTGTACAGCATCACCATCCAGAGAACAACAGGCAGCATGGGAATTGATGACTCAGGCAGCAGAATTATGGTTACGCTGAAGGAGCAGGACTACATTCTTCAAGCAGAGGTCATACCTCCCCAATTATTTACAAGTTTCAGTTCAATTAGCTGATGATTGTTAAAATGTCACTTCTCAGGCTTATGATTTGTTTATACAACTATCAAGTAACATTACAACCTGTCCTGTTCTCCTTTTTAATTATGTAGCCAATATTCTGCTAAATATGCTGAAGCAGAAATATAGACATATGAATCAGGAATAGATATGATCAGGTAAAGAGTATTGTGTTGAGCCCCAAAATTATTAATACCTTGTGCTTTCTGGCAGGAGCAAAATGTGAAGGATGTTAAAAATAATTAAAGTCGTTACAGTATTTACAAGGATAAATTGAAGAGATGAAGATTTAAAGCTTAGAGAAGACATGCACAGAAAGGATTGTGAGACAGTTCTGCACACTAGTAATCAGAAAAGGTACATCTGACATTTCTACTTGTTCTGTGTGGGAATTCAATACCTAGACATCTAGAATAGTGAGATATGTGAAAACTGAGAAGCTGTAGAAATAAAACTGATTTGGTCCAGAACAGAAGGGGAGAGGAATAGAGTGGTGACCACAATTAGTCTGTATTACTCCTGTAGAAAGGGGAATTTAATAACACTCAAACAAGAGCTAATCTAGCTCTACCTGGAAGAAAAAAGACTGCACACTGCTAATCTAAATAGCTTAAAATGGAACAACAAACTCTTTTATTTCAGGACAGAAGTCAGTTATTAAGCAAAGTTAACTTAGCAGTTGTTCCCTAGGCAGCCTGCCATTCTCTCTTCTGCATTGTCTAGTATATTGGCCATTCTCAGGAAGATAGTATCAGATTAGATATACCCATCTTTAGATGCTAGATGTGTCAAATTGGAGCTGGTATGTTCCTAATTTAAAAAAAAAAAAAAAAAGAACTAAGCACAATCAGCTTCTAATCATGCAGTTTTCAAAGTGTCCATTAAAACTAATGAATAGAAGCATAGGGGAAAAAAATGCAACCAGGATGGATGTGCTAATCTTAAGGGTTTGAGGGCAGTATATCAAACATGACTTGACTCTTTTCATTCAATACAAAATGATTGTTAATGAGGAACGATCAATAAATGTTCTTCAAATAAAACACCAGAGAGCCACACATGAGATAAGCAAGGAACAGGAATTTGCCAAGAGGGGATGCACCTTTCTTTGTTATTACAATAACAATTGCTAATGCTTTGATTTAGACTCAAGGGACTCCTGTAAACATTGTTTCCTCATTCTGTTGCATATATTTAATTGAAAATCCTGTCCTAGGCATTCCTAGCTAAAGGAGATCGAAAATAATTCCAACACCAAATATTTCAGTGAAAATAAGGAGCAGGGTGGATTTTCTGTGTAAGTAAAAATCAAAATTTCAACCAATTAGTTGTCTATCCTATAACTGCAGAGAAGTTACAGAAATTTCAAACTTCAAAAAAAAAATATTTTTCCTGAAAGATGTCTCCATTTTGTTAAACCGCTTCATTCCCAATCCATATGGAAAATCTGAGGTTATGTTGCTCGCACTGTACTCCAGGTTTTTTGTGAGCTTGATATATTAGGCAATTTATATTTTATTAGAACAACACAAGCTTGAAGACTCTGGCTCATAAGTAAGTTCTCATTCTTTAAAATATGTGAGAATTATATATGTATTTTTAGATAGATAGATATAATCCTTTTCTGTGTTTCTGTATTCAGGGACATTTAAGTGAAAGTCTGCAGATAAATCTCCAGCTAAAAATTAAATGACTTTACCAGCTGTCCACAGCAGGGACAGTCTGTAGCTTGTCTATTATCTCATCTGGTCTCACCCGCTAAGTATGGTTTGGTCTAGTGAATTCTGAGATGACAGATCTCTAAAAAATTGTAGGTTTTGGGTACTGCTGACAGTTGTATTTGTTATTCATTGGGTGGCACACTTCCCTCTCTGTCAGTACAGAGCGTGATTTTTAGATGCTGCTAGGGATGCTATTTTTTTCAGATGAAACAGAAGGCAGGAGAATAAATATTATTTACAACAGTGAGCCAGGGATTTTCTTTCAGTTTCCATCACTGGTAATAATTAACAATGTATCTTTGTTTGAAGTTCAGGAATTTTTCTTTCCATATCTACTTGTGCTCTATGTCCCTCCAGATGAAGGTACTGTCATGACAGATAACTAAATTTTTGGAGCTGCAGCATTGTTCCGAAGACAGGGAAAACCCTGTTGGAAGATCACATCAGATATTAGGTGAATATCAGGTTTTTGAGAGGTTCTGGATAGGGAGATTGAAGCAAGAAATCTACTTGCTCTTCCATGTAATGCAGGCTGAAATATTTACCATAGTATAAAACTTTCAACATGAACATATTCCCAGAGAGTATGTAGAAGGAGATCAGTCTGTAGACACTTCCAGGGCCACAGATTGTACTGAATGTCAGGAAAAGCATTCAGCATTCACAAAATAATGTATCTCAGGATTTTTTTCCCCTCCTTAATGCTATATAAGCTGGATCATTCAGCAGTGCCTATAAATTTCAAACTGATGAAATCAAACTGATGCATGCATGATACCACAATCCATACCCACTAGATTAGTTTTGGGGCTCTTGCGAGTCAGCCCAGCAGAGCTGGCCTGTGTACAGCTGGGCTCCAACTGCCCCAGCACAGGGGTCTCTTGGGGCAGCAGACCATGCTGCCTTTATTTTATGCTGATTAGCCCACACCACCATTTTTAACATATAGTCACACCTACACTGTTTCACATGATGTGCTGCCTGTATTATTTCACAGGTAGGGCCAGTCAAGCAGGTCCTGGCAATAGGATGGCCATTGGTCCCACTGAACTCCTGCTGTCTTGGGTACCATCCTCCTCCTCCTACTGATGGGAGTCACTGCCTATGGCTGAGCAGCAGTGCTGAGCTGCACTGGAGTAAAGCAGGAGCAACCATCCCATTCTGCAACCCTGCCCAGCAAGAGCTCAGCTGAACCTGGGAACCAAAGACTGGCCAGAGGGCAGAAAAGTGCTGCCGAGGAAGCTGACTGTCTGCATCTGGCCTCTGCACACCATGACAGCTCCCTTCAAAGCCATAGTCCCATCACCCAAACCTGTGCTTCTGCCCTCCACCTTGCTGATGGTAACAGTGCATCAACCTGCAGAGAAGGGGCAGTGCCGAGCAGAAGAGCAGCACTTCAAGGGCAACCACATCTCCTGTCAATGCCCGAGTTTTTTCACTAGCTTTTCCTCAGGGTCAAAATGTCTATCGTAGATCCTGTGCTTAGCTCACAACAAGGTCTGTAATTCTGCAGCCTGGCAGGAGCATTATGTAGGCATGCACGTAGGTACAGAAGGAGCCTTATGGTTTGTCCCATTTTATGGCCATGTGAGAACAGGAATAATTTAATCCACAGTAACGGCTGATGTGAGAATTTTGAGACAGCACTTGAAACCCAGGAGCAGCAGCAATCCATCCAAAAGCTCTCCAGCACATCTGCTGGAGAGTTGGTGATTTGACTCCAGAGCTGCCATCCCACCCACTAGCACATACTGCTGCTTTGGAAACCTCAGCCTTATCCTTCCTGTGAAAGCGAAATCAGTCCCAGTCACTGGTAAGGCCTTTCCCCATTCCCATCATGACCCACAGAATCTGTTTCTCTTAACATTATAAAATAGAAGTAATTAGAAGCTGCATGAGAAGCAAAGAAATGTGATTCCTTGGTATAAATGGTGCCAGAGTTAACCCCACACACCCACCCTCCGTAGACCCGCCAGTCTGCAGAGTACACAATTTAATAATGCCAGGAATCAAAGATCCGTTCTTGTTAGAAAAGAAGCAAAACCCACACATGTTCGGGCTTTCAGGAAAAAGAAATCCACTAACTTGGCATTGACTGTCATTTAACTTGCAGGCAAATCTGCCAAGACCTTGTAATTACAAATACCTGCACTATACTGCAGGTATTGATCCTCCATCGTGTGGAACAAGAGCAATGAGTTAACCCCACTATTACTTTTCACAGAACAGCTGGGGTTTCACAACAACAGAGAATCAATGTCTGGGTAAACCATTGAGGTATTTTTTTCCCCTCCAGTGATAATTCAATTTAGCAGCTATAAAGCAGAAGTTAATTCTTTGCCTGATTGTATTTAGGTTTTCAGAGACTTGCTGCCCTACTGTTTCAGAAAATAGCCCCGTCTAAAATGGTTGGAACACTTTATTCAGAATCACCAATTCCCTCTCATCAGTCTTGAGTGGGCCTCACTGTTATGAGTCTCTTTAGGATGTTTCAACTGAAAAACCATATTTCTATTCCAGTTGCCATGGAACAGCCAATCTCTCCTGGTGGAAAGAAGTGCTGGCATTACATTGTGGAAAAAATGTCCCATAAACATATTCTTTATTACTAATATTGAAAGCTTGATTCTGCCACGTTTACACAAGTTGACTGGCTGATTTTAATGGAAATGCTCTGCTTGATGAAGGAGGGGAGAACTGCTACAAAATAAAAAATAGTAAATAATAATTAAATAAAAAAGAAAAGCTCTAAGAATACTGAGGTTTCAAATTGAGGCTCACATCCTGCAGTCTGCTTTGGGTATACTTCAGTTTGGCTCTGTGCAGAGCAGCTTGGATGACTGTCGTCTTAAATTGGAACTAATTGCTTTGCTATCTGTGCAGAGGAATCTGTCCATGTATGATCTCCCATTCCCTTGCCAAATTTCAAAATTAATTTCTTGAAATACCTAGTAAGACGGGAGGTGAAGGTACATAGATGGGGGGATACAGACTACCTATTTCTCACTGTAGAGCTAGCACCTGGTGCCAGGGACCCTGCTCTTTCTTGGCCTGTAAAGGGACACCACAGTAGTTCTGGCAGCCACACATATGGCACGTTAGGCAGCAGTGAATCAGTTAGTGGGACTTTACAGTCTGAGAATTAAGAGTGCAAGGAAAGAAAATAATCAAATTCCACTTACTTATGGCTAGGAGAGGATGGAAAGAGTCATAGGAATGCCTCATTTTTAAAGTTACAACTTAGCTTCATGCCTGTCTGAGACTTGGTTTAAAATTACTAGTGCTTCTAGTAGAGAAAAAAATAAAAACAAACAAAAAACCCTTCTAAATTTGACCAGTGCAATGCATAAGCAGCAGTTCCAGCTCTACAAGTGATATGTCATGACTCATTGCAAAACTGTGTTCACTCTGAATACTAATGCTGACAAATTAAATATCATCATTTTAAGATATTCATCATCTTATCAGCAGGAAGAAGTGCAATGTGCTTTTTCACTAGCAGTAGATAGTAGTAATTATTATATATATGAAGCAATATATTAATCTGTTATTACAAAAGGTTCCTCAAGCATACATTAAAAGCAACCTCCAGCTTTGTGTAAAGAAGGAACAAAAGGGGGCGTTCACTCCTAATCAATTTTAATCAATATCAAACACTACCTGATGTATCAAAAGTCCCAAAAGATGTAGTCTATTTACTGTAACCTTTAACTTTCTCTGGACAACTTCTGCAATGCACTAGGGTATCTGCTCATTGCATTTTACATCTGCACGTGAACAACACACCAGGAGAGGAACATGTGGGTCAATGTGGAATAAATGGAGCTCAATTCCAAAATCAAAGGTATACAGATGAGAAGAAAAGAAGAAATAGGAGATAGGGACAAATTTTGTGGGCTTTTCCACATAATTCTAGCTCTGTGTTATATAACTTAGGTTTCACATCCTGCGTAGTCATGAGATACTGGGAGAGATAATAATAGGCCTTAAATTGTTATTCCTTGGTAACTTTTAAACTCAGAGGTGTGATTAAAGAGAGGAGTGTATCAGGGCTGGAAAATATGATGTGGAAACAGCTGGAGACAATTGGAAAAGTGTAAAAATAGACTATATGTCCGAATGGTTTTTTTTTAATGTTTCCAGTGTCTGTGATTCTGTGTTAACAAGCAGTTTTCTAAAATCAGCTTTTAATAGCAGAGTATCAAATTAATGAGTATGACTCTGCTTGGTCACGTGGCACTTCATACTTTGTAAGCATAAGGTTAGAAGAAGCATCCCTTCTCTCACAGTTACAGTATGTGCTCATCCCTGGTACAGTGAACCCTCTTACACTCACATATTCCTGATGCACTGAGCATGTCCCCAGAAGCCACAGACAGAGCAGGACATCGCTCCTGAGCTGATAAGCAAACCTGTTTCTGTCTCCATACATGCAAGGTGTTAACCATGCCAGTAGCTCTATGCACATACGGCACAAAAAAACAAGTCTAGGGTTTGGTTTATAAAGGTGATCCCAAAGGGCCAGCATGAAAGCTTGTTTAACTGCTATTCACAAACCAATACAAACCAGAGGAACAGGGCAGGTCCGAGTCTATTTCACAGAGGATGCTCTGATCAGACTTGAAATCTTTATTTTCTCAGAAAAGACAACTGTTGTTTTCTTCAAATGTGCTCATTCTGAGGAGCTTCCGGGGCATGCTCAGGTTCACACAGAATAAGTGATTTCTTTCCTGCTAAAGCTCACTGACTCTTAAAGGCCTTTTCATCTGAAAGCACTGCTGAAGGGGAGTTGGCTTCAGTTTAGAAAGAAAACCCACAAGAAGACATTAAGCCACCACATTACTTACGGCCACCACCTCTGCTATGTTTGCACATCCCAGTCTCTGCATAGGACATGGGCAAGGCGGGGTGCAGGGATGGGGAAATGAGGCAAAAGATGGATGAAGTCTGTCAAGGTTAAATGACAAATTTAACTGAAGAAGTCAGCAGTGGAGCCAGTTATTCAGAACGACATCTGAGCCCTGCTCTGCCATGCTTAAGCCAAGACATCCCTCCTAGCTGGGCATTACTCAGCATGGTAATGCCACTGGCCAGCTGAGCAAATGTAAGAGGCAAAAAGAATCCACATAACAAGAACAAAAATACATGAAAGATAAAGAAACTCGGTCAAAAAAAGTACATGAGACAGTACGAAAACCCAACATAGCCAAACCCACCCAGTATAAACATAAAGGATTTTAATCTGTGATTCTTAATAGGGTGAAAATGTATTGATCTGCGCAATCTCATCTCTTCCAGAGGAAGTGAGTAAGGAAGACGTGCACACGACCATTTCAGTGTGTGCTCAGTCTACCTATTGTGTACTCCGAAATTATATTATATTATATTATATTATATTATATTATATTATATTATATTATATTATATTATATTATATTATATTATATTATATTATATTATATTATATTATATTATATTATATCATATCATATCATATTATATCATATTATATTATATTATATTATATTATATTATATTATATTATATTATATTATATTATATTATATTATATTATATTATATTATATTATATTCTTGGCCAGTGTCTAATAAGGATGACAAGTGAAGAACAGGGGCAAAGCTTTCAGTGTACACTAAAAAGGGAAAGAAATATACCTATTTCATTGCCCTGCAGCAAGCAATGGTGTCCTACTACGTGCTCAACAGGCACTACCATTTCACTGCAGTTCATCCACTTCGGTGATAAGTACAAAGCCTCCCTTTCTGAATAGAAACTACATGTTGCTTTTCTCCCTCATAAAGCCATAGTGATTATGTGGAAACAGCAGGGGACTTCTACCTCCCCAGAAGATAAGCTCCCTACATGAGCAGAGTGCTAATCACTTACACAGCACCTATGTGCCTTACACTTACTGTACAGTTCTGAGTGAAAAAATCAACTGCTTTACTCTTTGCTACTTAGTTAGTTTTTCTTTTAATAAACCTGAAGATCAGAAAGAAAAATTAACACAGGATCATTTTTTCCCCTAGTTCAGTAAGCTAGATTGGTTGATAAAATGAGCAAAGAACTTGCACTAAAGTACTGGGCAAGGCCTTGAGGGTAGAGTTTGGATCTACCAGATCTCCCTGCAATCCCACAGAAGCCAATTCCTACATAATTTCAGTTTTCCAAGGCTCAAATAATGCTTTTGCTCATCTTCCCTCTGTTCAGATTTTGAACGCATTAGGATCCAGGACAGTATTGTGCATGTGTGTACAGGGTTTGAAAAATGAGCCCTTCTGCTTGAACACAACAGGACTATTATCACTAGAAATAGTAAACTACAGAAAGGTTTCCTCAGCTTTTGTGCCCTTGTTCCCAGCACTTGAGGATGGGCAGCATAACGCTGACAATGTCGTATCTGAGAGGAACTCTTCTGGCTGTAGTAACTTCACCCTATTCACCTTAAATAGCCCCATTTATGTGTACATACTGATTTCCAGTGGCTCCTGAAAGGTGAGAGAGAGATTGTTGGGTCTGTTCATAGGTGAGATGAAGAAGCTTCCTGAACCTAAGGTTTCCTTATGTGATTCCATTACTGTGGGCAAGACTGCTGATGTGGAGATTGTAGTGCTCCCCAGCAGTCAGTGGGGTCTGTCATACCAGAGATTAGCCTGGTCACTATACCCTGACTGTACAGTCACTTTGCTATATCTAGCCTTTTAGCTTCTTGCTGGCTGGGGCCAAAAAAGGGAGAACTGGGACCCTTCATATAAAACACTCAGTTCTTTTTGCTATGGAAGAAGAAAGCCAAGAGCAGCAAAAAAAGCCTGGATTTGTTTTCTTTCCATTTTCCATTATGCAAAATGTTCTTGATAGAGATTAATGTCTGTTAATGATCAGGCATTACTTCATCCAAGAAGGATGGAGAACTACTCAGCCATCACTCAGAGAAATGAAAGCAAACTCAGATCAAATCATCACTCTCCTGGCTTTGATCAAGTCATCATATGAACTAAGTCCAGTCAAGGAAAAAAAAATGTGTTTTGAGGAAAACTTCAAAATTTGAGTCCATGTTGACCAAAAACGTACAACAACCAGGAATTACATAGAAAAGACTGTTTTCCAGATGTTTCTGCAATGTAAGTCAAATCATCCTGCCACACTTAAAACCCCAACCTGATTCTTCCAGCTCAGGTGCACTAAAAGCCCCCAGTTAGGGGATGCCTGGACCCTGTGCATAGGCTGCTGCATGGCACTGCCGTAGCTGGGTGGCCTGCTGGTGGGGCGGCTGGAGATGGCACTCCAGCTCTGTTCTGCCATTGACTTGCTGAGGGTCTTCAAGTAAGTTGCAAGTTTCTTTCCTGCATAGATTTGGCTTCCCACCTGGGAAACAGGCAGAGAAACTAATTATGCACCTGGTTACACTACCTATTTCTACCTACAACAAGTGTTTATAGTACACCAAGCACACAAGTAGTTAAGGGGCAATTCATTTTTGGATCTCACTAATGAGGTATGAGCTGTTTGGTTTATCTGCACAAAACACCACGGGAGCCTCAGAAGAAGAAATAATGCACAACATTACTCTCTCATAATTGTTCGTAACTGTCTGTATCTGAATTACCAGAGAGGTTTGTGTCTTCTGTGCAATTCATGGCAGCAAGGTGGTTGGTTTTTTTTTTTTTTTCTTTTTTCTCTGCTGAGAGAAGCACATTGTGCCATGGCAAAGTAACTCACAAGACCCCAGTCTTACTACTATTCACATCCATGCTGAGGGGGCAAAGGTACATAAAATCATACCGCTGGACATTATCGTGCCTGCCATCTGCTCCTCCTGCACCTACAAAGAAGTCGACCAGAGGCATCCATCTGTTATGTCATACAACTTTCCTCCTTGGGCTGTGCACCACTTGTATAGCTGCAAAATTAGTATACTTCAGGGGATCATTTTCTTGTGAAGCATCCTACCCCTGCCAGGTGTTCGCTATTGGTCTCTCACATGACAATCAACAAGCTCAGATAGCTGCTTACTATCTAGGACTACTGTAAATAGACAAAATTTAAAGCAAATGCAGCAAGGGATATGAAAATATTAAAATAATTCAATAGATCAGTTTTCTTGTTGGAACAGATGTGGAGGGAACATTTAACACTAGTATAAATCCAAAGATGATCTACTGTATTAAACTTTTTCTCCTCAAAATTAAATTATCAGAGCAACCAAGATGAGAACCTTGAAGTGATTGCACCAGTTGTGTTCTGACAATGCCTAAATGCCTGTACTAGCAAAATGAAGAAGGTGTCAAGGACCAGAAAATAAATTAAGAGATATTTGAGGGATTTCAGTTGGAGTATTCATGTGAGTAGCTGCATGTGAAAAAGGACTTGCACAGACTTTCCATATACGCTTCTGTAAGGCTACACTAATGTGGAAAACAGGAGGAACAGCCTTAAGAAGATGCTTTAATGGATATCTACTAGCTTGAAGTTTTGCAAATAAATGTTCTACTAAATCAATGGGTTTGTTGTGCCTAAAAGATGAGCTTTACCTGACCAAGTCCTAACTTGAATTAAAACCTTCTTTGTCTTCATTGTTTGTCTTCACTTGTCTGAATCTAACCAACTAATCCAGGGTGGGGGTTTTTTTGCACTGCAGGTATGTCCTAAGTTTATAATTATGTATAACAGAAGAATAAAACAGTGAGTTCATGGACACTGTGGCTTACTGGATATGTTAATCCACAAAAGGATACTAGAAAATTATTCTCTTTGGTATAAAAACCACCAGTCACAGCACATCAGTGGCTTAACTACTTAAAAGCTTTTACAGACATAATGGGCAAGAAGCATTCCCAGCAAGAATATTAAATGGAATCTAAATTTTACTAGTATTACCAGGATCCAAAATGTTTAAATTAACTACTATTTACTAGGACTCACCACACTGCTGGCAGGACAGGCATGGATATTGTAAGTGAAAACAGTCACTATGCTCTTTATCTAACTGCACTGCATATATTGCATACACTGTATACATTGAAGCTAATAAAAAAGAAGGGTTTGAAGAATGAATAGTATTTTCAGCAACATGAACTCTGACAGAAGGACACAAGAAAACCAGTCACAGCTCACCTAAGTAGTTGGTTTATATCTGTCATACTTGTCTGTACCACCTCCATATTTTACTAACACATAAAATAAATACATAATATATAAAGTATATATAAAATAGAGTATTTCAGTGGAGTGATAATGACTTAAACTGAGCTAATCACGGACTTATTTCTGTGCACTAAGAAGCTGATTCAGTGAATTAAAGAAATGTGAGTGGTGTGACTCTGGATTTACTCTACTAGAAATATAGGTAGAGTATGATCTTTAGCCACTATAGAGGCATTAAAAACAAACTACTTTTTCTTGTTCCTTATGGCAATGAAACAATTTGGTTATCAAGCAGCTCATACACTAAAAGATGAAAGTTCAGAAAGAAACCTGGAAGTGTTACTCAGAGCACCAGATGGAGTAAACGCAGCATGTTTCATGCTCTTGCATTCTTGTTCACTTGCGTGAAATATTTCCTAAACAATACTAAAAATTACTCCTCATTTACAATGCTTTCCATTATACATACTGCTGCTTTGTTGACTGACCTGTACTTGCTAAGACTCCTCTTTACCAAAGCATGTTAATGATTTCTATCTCAGTTGTAACAATAATTTTCAGAGAAGAGAAGTTAGGACTATTTTTTTTCTTCCTCAAATATTCTGGATCTTCTCTTGAGCTGGACCTTCCATTCACTTGTTCTGGCTAAGCATTTGATTTAGTGACTGCCAGCATAGACACAGTCACAGAGGAATGGACGGACATTGTCTTTTTGAGGGAAGCAGCTTGGGTAGACACAGCTCTACCTAAACTTCGTAGCATTCTCCTCAGAGTCTGAATAATTCTTGTTCAAATGCTAGGAAATAAAATTAAAGGAATGAAAACTGCAGATGCTCCATCATTGCCAGAAGTGTTTTAGAGTATTTCAATCCCAACATACATTAAAAACAGCTTAAGGGTGCTTTTAGCATACTGACTTAGAACTAAGTGAAGCTCCTTTAAAAAAGGGACCCATTAATCCCCTCTACTACAAAAACTGGCTGGAGAGAGAAGCCATCACAAATATAATTCAGTTCAAAGCTGAATAAATAGCTAGAAGGCTGCTGACAGGAATAGCATAGAAGCATAGCAGTCAGAAATACATTTCCAAGGTCTCTCCTTTACATCATCTCTAAACTGTGACATGAAGCACTCTTTTGGGGTAAAGACTAGCCATCCGTAACAGTTCACCCTCTGCCTCTCTGCAAAGGCTATAGGAGATATAGTTAGGTAACTTCAGTATCTCCCCACCAATTACTTGAGATGTTCTGCAGTATTTTTGTCAAATGTATCACTGCAGTATGTCTTCACCATGAGATCACAGAACAGCAGGGTATACAGTGCACTTGCAGGTACCCATCACCTTTACGTTTGCAGAGCACCTAAACAACAGGTTCCTAGTCCTTGCTGGGATCTGTAGAGGCTTTGAGGCTGGAAACAGGAATACTGAAATGACACTGCTCTCATCAGAATGTTATTACAACCTTACAACCACAAATTCACAATTCAATGACCATTTCCATGTTGTGCTCCTTGCTGATGTTGATGGGCATCTCCTGGAGGTGAATGAGTTATGGGCAAAGCTATGCATCTTCCCTTTTCCTGTTGAACGATCCTACCATGTTCCTATGACAACCAGTAGTGCCAAGGTCCTCTACAAATGAAAATGGGGTCGGAGAAGAGGAAGAAACCACACGATTGATGCAGTTCATATGCAAACTTGCCCTAGGGGCAATATCTTAACAACCTACAGTGCCTGTTGAATGCACCATAGGGTAGTAGATGTGCTTAATGCATGTATGGCAGACAGGTTGAACTTCTCTTATGCTGAGCAATGGACAAATGGATTAAGTAATGGAATAAAAATAAATTAATATTTTAAAACACTGAAATATGTGGCAAATTCAGCAGACTATGAGGTACCTGTCTCCCCCTGGATACATACAGTTGCCAATCTATAACTCTTACAGTTTAATATAAGTGACAAAGCCCCAGACCTGTCATGAAAATACATCCTCAATAGTGGCCAGAAGCATTATGAATGATATCAGTGAACCTCTAATGCAGCTAGTGATTTTATACATGAAAATGGCAAGAGGTGCTTATGACTGATGATTTATTTCTTCATTAAAACAGTTGTCCTTCAAACCAAACCCTACAATTCATTGAAATTAATGGGGTTTTAAAATTGGAATATGCATTCTAAATTAAGGATTTTTTGATCTTATATAATGACAAGTATAATACTATTGGCATCCTACCTTTCCTGCATAAAAAATACTGCCTGCTACACTAATATATATTGGCTCACTCAGAAAAGCAAACCTAAGAATGTAAATCTCTAAAGCTCATTCACCAGAGGCTTCTACAGTATTCTGCCATAACTCAGTCCAGAACTACCAGTTTTGAATTTTTCAAACCTGAGAAACTCTCAATTCAGTGTCTTGTGCATTTCAGGGCTGTCAAAGTGAAACCATTGCAGCTAATAACTTTATAAAGGGAAAATTTTCTCACTGCCAGATTCATGACTCTTTCCTACTCTTGCACTGATGCATTGTAGAAAAGATGTTTTGCTTTCTCTTGCATGAAAAAGCAGCCACAGATGACTAGCCTCACAGAACAACTTCATTTTCTTTCCTACTACAGCTTTGACGTGCAGGGTACCACACTGATCAAGAGCAGTCTTCCCCACCCTTGCTGGGTGAGCTACCCTCACCCACTCTGCTCTTCTTCTCCTTTGGGGGTAGTTTCTGAAGGGCTTGCCAGCTGCAACAGGGGCAACTCTGCCAGACTCCATCCTCTGCACTTCACAAGGAGTACCCAGAAATGCTGCAATAAGAAATTCGAGGTGTGGGTTCTCCTTCAGTGGCTGTAGAGGAGCTACTTCTTTTGGTAACTGTGGTAGGTTGACCCTGGCTGAATGCCAGGTGCCCACCAAACCACTTTATTGTTCCCCTCCTCAGCTGGACAGGGTAGAGAAAATATAACAGAAGGCCCATGGGTCAAGATAAGGACAGGAAGAGATCATTCACCAATTACCATCATGGGCAAAACAGGTTCGGCTTGGTGAAATTAGTTTATTACCAATCAAATCAGAGTAGGATAATGAGAAACAAATCCAAATCTTAAAAAACCCTCCCTCCCCTCCACCTCCCTTCTTCCTGGGTTTAACTTTATTCCCGAATTCTCTATCCTCTCCCCCCCAGGGTGGCACAGGGGGATGGGTAATGGGGGTTGCGGTCAGTTCATCATCTGTTGTTTCTGCCACTCTTCCTTCTCAGGGGGAGGACTCCTCACACTCTTCACCTGCTCCAGTATGGGGTCCATTCCCATGGCAGAAAGTTCTTCATTAACTTCTCCAACATGAGTCCTTTCCACGAGCTGCAGTTCTTCATGAACTGCTTCAGCGTGGGTCCCTCCCACAGGGTGCAGTCCTTCAGGAACAGACTGCTCCAGTGTGGGCTCCTCTCTCCACAGGTTCACAGGTCCTGCCAGGAGCCTGCTCCAGTGCAGGCTTTCCACGGGCTCACAGCCTCCTTTGGGCATCCCCCTGCTCCAGCGTGGGGTCCTCCATAGGCTGCAGGTGGAGATCTGCTCTACCGTTAACCTCCATGGGCACAGCCTGCCTCTCCATGGTCTGCACCACGGGCTGCAGGGGAATCTCTGCTCCGGCACCTGGAGCACCTCCTCCCCCTCCTTCTCCACTGACCTTGGTGTCTGCAGAGTTGGTTTTCTCATCTATTCTCACTCCTCTCTCTGGCTGCAGTTGTGCAGGCTTTTTTCCCCTTTCTTAAATACATTATCCTAGAGGCACTACCACTGTCACCAATGGGCTTGGCCTTGGCCAGCAGTGGGTCCGTCTTGGAGCCGGCTGGCCTTGGCTCTACTGGACATGGCAGAAGCTTCTAGCAGCTTCTCACAGAAATGACCCCTGTAGCCCCCTGCTACCAAAACCTTGCCACACAAACCCAATACAGTTACTCATCCCTGGCTGTAGATGCTGGGCAATGAAATACATGGACCTGCAAGGTTGGGCAGGAGTTAAGCATCAGTGTGGCCAGCTAGTGGCTCTCGTGAGCAGGAGGTGGATGGCTGAAGAACTGCTTGACACTGCGAAGCAGAGAGCAGAATTCACCCTCACTGATCCCATGATTGAGAAAACCACACGAGCTGAAGAGTCTTCCCTAGCATGACTGTCTTGTTATCTCTGACTGTAAAAAAAGGTCTCAGTTCCCCCCTCTACCAAGTATATTTTTTTGCTTCCCTCTTAGCACAAGAACTGATGGATGCAGAGGAAAATCAGGGCACTGAACATGAAATAATGTCTCCTCCATTGCTTTTTTTTCCGCTTGCTTTTCTTTTCTATAAAGCACACCTCATGATGGAAGCTTCCAAAACGAGAAGACAGCGCCACAGGCAATATCAGAATAGGTGATTTTCCCCCTTTGTTTTTTCAGAAGTCTCTTTTACAGAGGTTTCCATTTCTGGTTGCCAGGGGCTCTTGGCAGCAGGAAGGCTGACTGAGCATTGTTATGAAATGTCATTTTAAAAAATCTTTTTATTAATATTTCCCCCAAATTTATTTGTTTCAATAGCAGAAGATTTACTGCAAGTTTTAGAGTTATGTTCAAAATTCATGAACACAAAGGATGTTGAAACGATGCAAAAATGTATTGCTTCCCGAAGTAACATTAATAATACATCTGTAGATATTGAGACTCGCTCTATACTAGTTGAGACAGAGTATCGATGCAATGTATTCACTAGCACTGTGGATAAATCACCTTGATAAATTCTTCATGCTACACTGTAATCTCCAAAAACTCTCTGACTGGTAAAAAATCAGCCTTGCTGATCCATCTGCGATTCTTCTCACTACCTTGTTATTCATCTGCAGTGACACCTGAGGTTGAAATAACAAATGTCTTTATACATCTGGCACCACAAAACAACTTTACTTCACAAAAGAAAGTCTTGATTTTAAAAATATACTAACACAAACCTGCATCATCCTGCACATCTCTCCCACACATTCCCCCTCAGTACATCAGATCACACTTTAAAAATATATTTATATGTGCTTTGGTTCTCATAAGGGTACTATCAAAGCTTTTCAATAATTACTACACAAGAAATAGTTCTTCCAGAACTATCAGTGCAGTGGACATACTGCATGACAGTCCTTTCTTAACAGCAATAAACATCATATTCTACTCACAGCTAACTTTGGAGAAGTACACCTCTATAAGCTCATGCATTACTTTAAAAATCAACTATAAATACTACTTTGATGATTTAAGCACTGAGGAGAGCCAAATGCTTGATCTGAGTTTCATTCCCTTGTGAATTCCACTGCCCCAGAGCAAACACAAACGGATGCATCCTTTGCGCTAGATCACAGGCTTGGCAACATACTACCCCTATCAATACGGTCTCTTAAACAGGAACAGAAACCTGTCACAACCAGTGACAATATGCCTCCAGTCCAAAAAACAGGATGCACAACATGCAGTTTGGAGATACAGCAAGACCATGCGTGATCTGCTTTCCTCAATGGATATAAAGCTTGAATCCCTTCAATCCACTGGACAAAAGAGGCTTTACACTTGTCCAGGCCATGCTGAAAAGCATCACCTCTACTAGACCTAAAAATTTCACCTTGAAGCACTGAACACTGAGATTTCCCAGTCTCCCATAAGTCACAAGACAGCAAGTAAGAGGGACTCCACCGTAACTTTGCCACACTGAAACAGAATACAACTTGCAAATTAAAATTTGAGAGTAACATGTCTCTACTCCATAAATCTCACACTTGTGATTAAACATGTTAGGATAGGTGTTGCTAACGTCATAATCAAACACCACCTGATTTCCAAATGAATACTTGGATTCATGAATTCATTTGGATTCATCTCCCATCCTCTGACATTTTGACAGCAGGCACCCGAGGGTGCAGAGAACATTCCATATAGGGGACATATCCCTTTGAGGATTAAATGTAGGATTATTCAACCAGGAAATTTAATTTTAAAAGACAAGTACTAGGAGACAGATTTCTTTTTTCATTCATTCTTCACACTTTCTGTAATAATCTGAATACTTCTAAAAATAAAAGCATAAGGATGGCATAACCAATGCCTGTTAATAGAAAAATAATTGGCTTAAATGAGGCACACATTCATATGCACAAAAAATAAATGGCCCAACAATTCTTTTGAGAGTTACAATATTTGTAGCCATATGGTATTACTTATTAATTGTTATAATTACTAAGAGCCAAGTGTATGCTCAGCACCATACAACACATGCAAGTACTGTCAATCCCTGGCCCAAAATGCTTTCAGTTCAAAAGATAAGACATGTAGGAACAGGAGATACTGAGAAATGCAGCGACAAGAATAACAGCCCAAGGTCTCCCTGATATTAGGAGGTGGATTGGGCCTTACTCTTGCAGCTGCATCAGGACCATCCTTCCTCTGAGAATGACAAAATGGGCTCTAAGCTTTTCTCCTCCACAGAGTCAGCAATGAAAAAGAAGCAAGAAAATGGGAACATGTTTTGAGGTATAACAATCCACACCAGCTCTACAACATATTTTGGGCCTTTGGCAATTTATGCTAATTGAATGTAACCCTCAAGCTGTTCTTTCTGTGATGGGGCTGCTCTGGAGCATGGCCAGCCTAGAGCCCAGAGAAGCACAGGCTCCTGTGCTGAACTGTGCCCTGCAGCTCTGGGTCACCACAGAGCCTATGAACCAGGGGAACAATGCTGAAAATTTTGGAGCACCAGTGAAAAGCATTGCAGGAAAGGCAAGTTGCTCTGGTAGGGGTGAAGCACATTTAACTGGATGTCTTGGTTTGTGCTTGGTGCTACAGCATTCCCACAGCTCTTCCTGCTGCCAGGTTCATGGCCCTGCTTACTTCACATGAGGCCAGGAGCAGGGAACACACACAGGAAGGGGCAGTGGCCTTCTCAAGGCTGCGAAGAACCACATTAAGTCATGAAAAGGCATCATCACCTTCTGGAAGACAAAGGGATATTTTCCATACTGAGAAACACCAGTGAAGATAGATGCCTTGAAATCGAGAGAAGCTTAACAGCCAGGAACATTAAGAGATGCTCCTAGTAACGATTCAGACCAAGATATTTTCCTCAGAATTGCCTTTGATTTCTGAACAGGTTTTCCCAAAACAAGAGCTAGTCAAGTCTATGTACACTGCACACCACTCACCCCAGGTTTTCTCTGGCTCTGTAAACTACAAGGGGACAGGACCTTCTTTTTTTCCTGTAGAAGCCCCTCCTTGGACAATGTACACTAAGCATTCTCTGGTTTATGCTGTCTCCAGTCTATCCATCTCCACCTCAGAGGCCAGAGGATTTATATCTGATTCCCTGTCAGTCACATACATGCTTTGCAGTGACTTTGCAACTAATGGTCCCAGTTATAAATGTCCCAAGGGCCAGGAAAGATGCACTGCAATATGCACAGCTGAAGCCCAGGGTCCTGTTACCCTATCTTATAGATTATCTCTCTCCTAAGGGATTAGTCTGCTTGAAAAAAAAGCTGCTAGTGTCCATTCCTATTAAGCTGTAGCAACTACTCCACTCCTGCACATCCTCCTTGTATGCTCCTGGAAATCGGTCTCGGAGCATCCTCCTTCCCTAAGCACCTATTGCTCTTTCTCCGGCACAGGCTTCATCCTTAATAACTTTCAGGGCACTTCTGTGCAGCACAGACTGTAATGTGATTAACTTTATGCTTCACAACCTCAGTGTTAAGAAGCAGGTCCCGGGGCAGGGATTTGACATGAGGCTCTCAAGCATGTATAGGACCTTGATCAGAAAAACAGCTCTTCCTTCCTGAAATGGGAGAACAAAACAGCTTTGAACTAGGTGAAATGGCTCTAAGGAAATAACACTGGCAAACCCGTGCACTACTGAAGTGAAAGACATAAAACAGGGACATAATTGCTCCATTCTACCTCCAAGACAAGGCCAAAAGATCACAGGGTTTGAAACTATTTTCTTTCTCTCCCTGTGCTTTAAGGCTCTGAATTAACTCTATACAAGTGGTTTGCCCTGTAAGCATACTGTTGTCCATTTATCAGGTGCTCTCGTTGTTTGTTACCTTCATTTTCTTTTCTTTGACATCTTAATTGTGGTATCTGTATGTTAATTGTTAATGCCCTCAGCAATGAGAAGCTGTGATAACATAATGAATTTGTAGCCTCTACAGGAGCCAGTAGTATCTAATGCTTTAGAAGATACTGCAAAGTCATCATTCTCCTTCCCAAGGGATGCTAACTTCAAGAAGCAGTGCCTTTTTCAAATGCATAAATTAGAATCTTCATGTTAAAGTACTGAGAGCCCCTCACAGGCTGGCTGCAAGGGAACTGCAGCAGCAACAAAGCCCTGGGATTTACAAAATGGGTTTATAATCTGGCCAGAAATCACCGTGTTTTCATGAGTTTACACAAAAGTCCTGTCATTAATACTCCATGGTTCACTCTGAAAGCCACAATGAAATATGATGTGAGGTGTTGTATAAGTGCACAGATTTTCAAGCTCTTTAAGGTTCTCCCGCAATGACTCATAACTACTGATGACATTGGTTATCAAGCTATTTAAGACCAATATTCCTCAGGGATGAGAGGGAATTGTTTGTTCCCTTTCTAGCAATAAGGAACGTCTATGGGTTAAGGACCACAAAGAGGTAGAGTTTGGGGTATGGTCTGAATGTTTCCATCTAAGCAATATTTTAGCTTTCTATGCACAGCATGCTTTATTCTGTCACAGCACACACATGTGTTTCTACAGATGACGGCAGTGGCTTGAAAGATATCTATATGCACCAGCAGTACAGAGTAAGAACAACAGTACAGTGAATACAGAATATGCACCCAATAAATTTGATAAGCACAAGTGTCTTAGTGGGTATATGAAATACACCTATAGATTGCAACTATACCTGCAATAAGCAGTGAATATATCTGCTTTATTAAGAGGAATACCCAGTCATCTCTTTCCCCATCCCACATTGCTTCCTTCCCTGATCATCCTTTCACTGACAGGATGCAAGACAGTTTTAATTTCCTCCTTCTCCAAGCAGCTGGAATCTGTTATAGCAGAGTTAGTAAGCAATGTCTTGTGAAAGCTACTCCAACCATGGCAAGCTGCATGGCCAAATGAACACGCAAGAGCAGCCTTTGTGGACCAAATGCATGTAGGAGTGTATAGAAAGGACAGAACGTGTCTCCTAGTGCATGAGACAGATCAGTTTATCAGTTGTAACATTAATTGCATAATTTCACTGGAACCTAAATTAATTAGATAGTGTCTGTGTAATGCTATGACTTTATGAAATACTGAGTAAGATGCATTTGTTACCACTACTAGGAACTGTAAACGTGCACTTGATTCAGTGCCCCTTCTCTTTTTCTTTTTTTCTTTATAACCTGGTCTTATTAAGCACTGATTATTATTCATCAACTCTGAAGCAAAAGACTTATGTTCTGCACAGTATTATATAGTTTTGAAACAAAGTCTGCTTCCTTACATTATGAGAAAAGGGATCAGATTTTTCAAAGTATCTTGGCATTCTGTATCAGAGAGACATGCCTAGTGCAATTCTTAAAGGCACCTGCAGAAGTTTCCTACTTAGCCACCATGAAGACAGCAGGTTAACCTTAGTACTTAAGAAAACTCACTTAATGACCCAAGTGAGTTATTAAGCATTTTCTGATTTGGAAAACCTGGCCCCAAAATCCTGACCTTGTCCATGGATATGACAGTAGTCTGGTCTTAAGTGAAAAGAGTAGCTCAAGAACCATGTCATCATCACAACGTAGCAGAAAAGCCCGGTGATGGGAAAGCTGGCAGGACTACACTGCATTATTACTTCAAAACCTGGAGTGCTGGGTTCCTCCTGGGCACTCATGGTGCACGTAACAACAGACATACCAGCCAGCACAGGCACCCAGCTTCTCCATCCCACGGAAAGACAGCCTTGGGGTTGAGGTTCCCCTGTGAGAAGGGATGTAACATGCTATAAACTTTCTCTCCTAATTTCCAGAACGTTTTCTGAACCTAGTAGAGCAGCGGTTTTAAGCTACTATAGCAGGGGTAGAGTATTTTTCCTGCCAAGGTCACTTTTCAAACATCTTTTGTGGGACATATAACAAACACCTTCCCTTTATCCAAGATTAATGCAGGGGAAAAATCATGTGAAATGAGACTGTGTGCTTTTTCCAGACCTTGGGAACACATCCTGCCCTTGAGGTTTCAGGCATTAGAGGATATACATAGTTTAAACTGATAATATACTACAAAACAATATGTTCATACCAATTATGTATAGGCCTTGATTTGTCAAGGAAGTTTTGCAGATGCCTATCTTCAAAATAAAGACCAGCCGGATACACTGCTTTGAGAAGCAATGGCTTTATTCCAAAGGCTAACTTAGATAATGCTTCACAGCAATATTTTTTGCAGGTGGAGTTTCAAAGTCTTTCAGTGAGTTGAATGTGCCTAAATTTTGGCATATGCTCAAGTTCTTTGGAGATCTATTGTAGAAATGGAGAGGACATCTTTATATTTGCTATTTAGAGATGGGACAGGGATAATACCCATCACATGCTGCCAAACTGGATGACACTTTGTTTTATACGTATTTCTTCCAAACTGTTTCAACAGCCTGCAATGAGCTTGGTTTTATAAGTATTTCTTCTATATTATTTACATAGCCTGCGGTAAGCTACAATGGACACATACTTGAGTGATCGAAGTTGCCATAACCTCCACATTTAGGTCTTCCTTGTTCAAAAATAATGGGATGTAGAGTGCCAACAGGTGGGTGGAGGGAGAAAAGTTCAAAGGCTTTGCAAAAAGTCAAAGAAATTTTGAACATATAAAAGTTCCAGCACTTAAACACAGTGCTATAAGCATCACTGTATTACTGACACCAGTGTTACACATCCCTGTGCATGGCAGTTCACACGTGGGGGAATATCAGATAACAATGCATATCAGGTATCTAACAGTTAGCAATTTTTGTGTCTTTCTTG
Source organism: Strix aluco (assembly GCF_031877795.1). Lineage (NCBI taxonomy): Eukaryota > Metazoa > Chordata > Aves > Strigiformes > Strigidae > Strix > Strix aluco. The sequence goes on along the minus strand of NC_133931.1, from coordinate 151,775,929 downwards.
CAAACAGTCACAGGCACTGGATAATTCATGGCCATTAGACACCAGTGTGTGTGATGACATAAAAATTTTCTTCTTTCAAATTACTGTAACACAGTCCAATGACAATTCAAGCTAGTGGCTGCTGTAGGAGCAGTCTGCCTGGTGCTAAGAGCTCTATTTACATATTTAACTGCCTTTGCTGGATTAGGGCTTGATTGCAATATTGTCAGAAACATACCAATGTCTCTTAGGCACAGCCAGCAAGAAAAGGCTTTGGGAAAGGAAATAAATGTTTGACAGGATATTTTTGTTTTTCAATGCAACATATCAAAGCAAGCTCGGAACATGAAGGCTGGGAATAAAATCCCAATCTTACTAAAGTCAGTGGAAATTTTGCCACTGAACTCAATAGCACAAATATTTCATGGTCGCTAGGCTCCTGTCTGTATATCAGTAACATTTCTTCCTCCACTTGACTTGACAATGAGTCTCAGATACACACATGAAATTGCACAAGCTGCTAAGTCTTTGTTTCTGAAGTTTCATTTCTATTAGAGATGGATGAATAGACTTTTGAAAGGGAAAATAGAGAAAAGTCAAATTTGTACCCCTGCCTATTTACTCTCCCTCTAAAACCTCTCTCTCAAGGCTGGAGACAAACAATACTGAATCTAAAATAAAGGATTAGACAGATACGTTGTCATACAATGGGGATTGCTTCAGGTCCAAAACATAAGTAATTCACAAAACATGGAAATAATATTGTGGATTCATTTTTGACCTATCAAGTTATTTTTTCAACGAGACAGGAATTTTAAAACCAAATCCTTGCAGTATTTTCCAACTTTGGTAAACATCCACACTCATATGTATGCATTTAACATCTCCTGGTCTTCTAGCATAATTGTCATGGACATCGTTACCAGAATGTCCCACAACTGGTGTGTGAATACTTGATGAACATGAGCACGGGGAAGTTAGCCATGTTTGCATTAATTATGAAAAATCTACAGGGTTCTAGCACAAATAGTACCAGTATAAGCAGAAAATTGAAGACTATCAAATGATATGTGCAAAGGTGCGAATTCCTTGCTTGCCAATAGAAAGAACAAATATAATAATGTAACTGTTGGCTTTTTAACCCAAATTTAGTGTCAAGGTCTTAAACCATGACCTGAAATTCTACAGCCTCAGGTCTATTCCACATCCTTTTGTGTTTCATCAAATCTGCAAGAACAGTGAAGAAGTTTTCACAGTATGTTTGTTGTTTGGGGGGGGGTTGCTATGTCCTAAATTTGTATCTGCTCTTGGCAGAACAAGGCAAAACATCTCCTCCCCAATAGATGTACCTCAAACTCTTTAATGAGTTTGTGCAATCTGTGGAAAGCTACCAAACTGTAATGCCTTTAAGGGCAAGAATGTTCATGGAACCAACAAATTTAAAATAAATATTGTAAACTATTCAAGGGAACAATCTCAGTTTTAGAATCACAAGAGACATCTGATTCACAGAGTTGTGCTTATCCAGGCAGCGAGCAGGAACATGCTCTCTTGTCTGTGTGCAGCCGAAATCTCACTAAAGGGCACATCAAGGACACTGGAGCCTACATCTGATAAGAAAATGCATATTCAATTTAGTTTCTTTATAAGGTGCACCAGTCTGCTTTCAAAGCTCTCTTTTAAAAGGTCTATTTTCCAGGAAGGAATCACAAAATGGAAAGTTGCAGCTCCTTTCAAGAAGGCAAAGTTTTAGCTGAGAAACTGAAGCAACAACCTTTAATTGAATTCTGGGAAAAGCAAGTGTTGATGGACTGCTTGCTGTGAGCTGCCCGATGGGCAGTCTGTTACCAAGCCACGTGACTCTCAAATACAAATGCTCCAGTCCGGTGATATCCCAAAAAGCTGTGTACATGAAACACTGCATACCCAGAGGCTGTTTACCTTTCTAATTTTTAAGCAGACCAAATGGAATTTGTTGCTGGATAACCACTCCCTGCCGCTCTCTGCTCAAGCTAACACCTACCAGCCTAACAGAGCACAACAAAAATGTTGTTTTCTCTTTGCAAGTCCTTGCGAATGATAGGAAGAGACTCTCTGCTGATCTGTATCAAGTGATCCCCAATACCTTTAAGCCTACGTCAGCTGTATGTTTCTATCACATGGATTAATTATACATAGCTCATGCAAACTGAGAGCCCTCTGTTGAAGCAAGTAGGCTCATTTGTGCTAAGGACAGTACCTAGCGGTCACAGGATCAGAGGGTTTGATGAGAGCTTTTGACATCATCTGGATGACCTCTGTCTCCCCTGAGAGATGTTTTTTCCATTCAGCGCTTCACTGGCAGACTAAAATCCTCCTGACTAGCCTGTTCTAGCATTTCAATGTCCTAACCTGCTAAAGTATTTTTGTCTTATGTCTAACATCAAGCTACCTGCTCTATAAATCCATTTCTTTATGTCTTATCTACTACTATGGGCAGAGAACAGGTTGCTCTCCTGCTTCTGGCAGTAGTCTTTTTCGTACTGTTGACCTGCCTCCTCACTTGCTATAAACGAGCCATATATAATTGTATAAATGAGCCATCAGTGCATACTGTCTTATTAATACCATGTAATTATTCACAGACAGTACTTGGCAACAGTAGAACAGGAGTCGGTGGATGTTGGTTCCTATTAGAAGCAATCAGCATTAGGAGATAATGCTGCTCAGCACTTTTCAGAAGACACTGAGAACTGGGTCTTTGGTAAAACAGGAATTTGACAAACTCACATTGCTTATCAAATATTTATGAAAAGAGGGATGAGCCCCTGGACTTGCTTCAGACTTGAATGGAGCACTGGCTTGTGCTAACTCTTTCTACAGGGTGAACTTCACCACAAGAGACTTAACCGAAAGGCAGTCAGGCTGCCAGTTAAAACCGAGGAAGGCAAGCTGCATCCACAGCAAGGGGATACAAGATTTGTGACAGCCTGTGTTATAAGGCACAGCCACTCACTTCCATTTTTGCTCAGAGAGTGGTACAAGTCTGTACATAGGAGACTCTTTCTATTGATATTACTGGGCATTGTGCCAGGCCTCAGAGATGAAAGACTGATGCTTGGGAACGCACTAAGTGATAACGGCATGAAGAAACACTCAGACTGGCGTTTATTTCCAGATGCTATGGTGAAAGGTCCTCATGCAGACACTGGTTCTCTAAGTAAATAGAAAATAAAAGTCCTTCAATTTTTCAGGAAAATAAATGTCTGAAGAAGAAAGTCTTGTATACAGCTCATGTGCCAAGGGCTTCACCAGGTACCTTTCTCTGCATTTTTCTCTAGTTTATATGCAACTTGAAAGCCCTTAGAGTGAACAGTGCATGCATGGTAAATTGTAATGTGCATGTTCTATTACAGAAAATGCAGACATATTGTGGCTCATGCTGTAGGGCTTAAATCATCACATTAGGTCTTTATAAAAAATGGTGAATGCTCAGCCTCATGGGAAAGGCATTTGCATCTTCATCATTACAGAGGCAACAAACTTCATCCATAAAGATGTGCCTAGAACAAATGGCAGCAAATTGTGGACACATGTTTTGCTTTAATTGGTCCTCATCAACTCAATCTAGCTAGTGACTTCAAAGAACTCTCACTAAGAAACCTCTTCCAAATTCTGTGTTTTAATCTTTTTATGTGTTTTTTTTTTTTTTTAAATGTCTTACAGATTTTGGATTAAATAGAATCTTTGAAGATACATTTTGAAAGCACTGCTTCTTTACAGTTACATCACATGTTTAATTACTTATTCATAAATTATGAATGACTAGAGGTAAAGTAGCGTTGCCCAGAGTTGAGCCCCTGTCCTGGGCTCAATGTAGCACCGCAATTTTTACAAGTCTACCTCTTGACAACTGGGATGAGATGCAAGCCAGCTACAACCACATTCAAAAGAGCAGCTGCTGCTAGTGTCATTTTCACATACTATTCTTGATCTGCATAAATGGGTGGAATATGCTCTTTCTGGAAAGCACAGCAGAAGAATATGAATGTCAATAAACTGATTACATAACTCATCTAAAATTAACAAAATAAAAGATGTGTGCTACATTTAATATCTTATTTAGATATGGGCCTGGCTTAAAAAAACAGCTAACAAATCCAACTACTCTGTAAATCAAACAAATATCTACACAAGTCTTTTCTTCCAGCCCCAAAGCCAAGCAGTCCTCATGAGTACGAGGGTCCCTCTGTCTCATGTACTGCGCAGATACAGCTGAACACAGCATAAATGAACAGAGCTGGAAACGAATACAGAAGAGTGTAGCTACTACTGGCCCACTGGCACTGGGTCTCAACCAAGATGTGACAAGCCTCATAGCAACGCACCAGTTTGGGGATGAAACTGCTTCTTCCTACATTTCTTAGTCACAGGCACATTCACACAAGCAGAGTTTTGTCTCTCCACTGTTTCTCTCATTGCTGCTTCTAGAAAAATCACCAACACTTCATTCAAGCCAACCTAGTTTTTGACTCACAAGAGTACATACATAGTGCACTTCTCTCTATAGCCCTGAGCCTCAATTAATCACTCATAACACAGCAGACAAGATGAAAATGCTGCCACATCACAGAGGCAGCACCATGGACCGACTTGTTGCAGTTGCAGATGAGAAAGGCAGTCAGGCATAGGACGTTGGTGAATCAGCCCAAAGTAGAACATTCTCTTTTGACACTTTCTTTGAAGGCTTGTTTTTTTTCCTCTCTGTATGGTAGCAGCAATTTTCCCTCTTTTGTGCAAATGAAACAAGTAAGACCATGCTGCAGGCCCTTCTTACAGCATAAAGAACAGTTACAGGAAACACATTAAAGTCATTTCCTCTTCCTTGGCTGCAGAATGCACACTATGGAGATTGTTTTTAGCATTGTGGTATAACTGGGGAAAAAGTGAGCTTAGGTAGCATGCCTACAGGGCATCTAAAGGAAAACTGATTTAATAGGAATTAAGTAACTTGGTGGATCTTGCCATAGGCTTCTTACAAACCAGCCAACCAACGAGCCAGTGAAAAAAACTCATTCCAGATGCCCAAAATATCTCTTATATAGCTATAGCTGTTGCATTTGTTAATTACATTTAGTACACATTTTTGCTGCACTCAAAGAAATAAAGCAGTTCGTTTATCTGTCAGTACAAATAGGATTTTCAGAATCCATCTTTTCAAATTACATCATGGAGTTCACAATATTGTTGTGAATATATATATATGTGTGTATGTGTATATACAGCTCGCTCAGCCTTTCCCTCTTCATTTTCAGTGTTCCTCTATTTGCTGCCTAGATCTTCAACATATTATCCTGAAAAATATAGTTTAAAACAGCAGGGATAGCAATAGGGAATGATGCCAAGCAAGGAAGCATGATATCTAAAAAAAAAAAAATTACAGAAAGACCCAACACTGTGATAGGCTGGAGGTAGAGTATATCTTCCTTTTTTTCCCATGTTTGCAGAAATGTATTCATACGATTCAGTTTCATGTTTTCATTACAATGAACCTAATGTTGTTGCAGCAACAGAGATAATTTTAGAATTAAGTTACTATTCGACACACAGAAACATGTTGAAATGTGACAAAGCATTCTGGGTCCTTAGCTATTGCAAAACACCACAGCCCCCACTGCTGCCAGTGGGTTTCTGGTTATGGCCCTCGCTGAGGAGATCTTCCCCCACTGCACTCCAGCCAGGCACCCAACCTCTGGGAGCCAAAGGTGTGCTGCCAGGCAGGTCACCTGGGCACATCTGGCCTAGCTTTATGCTCATGAGAGCAAAATGATCTTGTGTGTACCTCCAGAGTCTCCCTTCAGCTGTCATGAAGGCACAGCTGAGTTTCTCCTATGTCATGGGAGAAGCTGTAAATAAGAACAGGAACACTAGCCAACCTAGAAAAGCAAAAGAAATCTCTCACTCTATACCCCAATGGCAATGAGTAAAGCAAAGATGTGATATTAACTAGATTTCTGTAACAGTCCATAAAACAGTTGTTAAACTTAATTTCCACATGTGCCAATAAAAGTAATAGTCCTTGTATTGCTCATTCCATGCACGTGAAGCATGATTGTCTGGTTTCTGTTTTGCTTGGACAAGAATAAGAGAAATCTGTACAAAATTGTCTATGAAAATATGTATCTTGAAGTCAGAAATTCTGCTGAATTGGTGAGATCAAACCTTTTTTAGATTTTTACTGAAAATAAGCAATTTCCTTCGTAAAACATATGACAGCAAGTGATTACACTTATATTTCATCTATACTTACTTTATTTAATCTCTAAAATTTTGACAAAAAGTTGTTGCTTGTGACATTGACACTGAAAATTGTCAGTCTACAGATATGCCCAAACAGTGTCAATACTGTTTCACTTGCTCCCATAAACAGGGGAGGCAGCCCCACCTAACACAGTCTAAATTTCACCTGAGTCTTTTTGCTCGACTTTCATGTTGCATGGACTCTTCTGAAAGCCAAAACATACAAAAAAGAAACCAGTCATTTCAGAAAGTGACACAGAATTTAGGTCTCTGTGAGTCTGGAGCTCTCTTCCTTCACTCATAGATCTTTTGAGAGACCACTGCTAGACATGCCAAGTGGGATGGATCCCTTTTGTCCACTGAGAACTAGACAAAAAACATAATTACAAAAATGTTGCATTATTTCTTCCAACCACCATCCTGTTTCTACGTTTCAATTTTCTGAGGGTGTTCACAGTTGCAAGGCACAGCAAATCACTTTTACTCCTGTACAAGACCCTGCAGAATCAACTTCAACCCGTTTTTTAAACACATCTCCAAATATCTGAGTTAAGAAGATAATTTAAATTTCATATGGTTCCTCCAGGTACCTGAAGCAAGGCACATGGTTAAGTACCTCCCTGAACTATGTCCAGCATAAATATTACTATCTTATATAAGGATTTGAATTGTTCCTTTCTTACTGAATAAAATAATTAATATGTACTTACTAAACAGTTGGCAATAGAGGACCTGTAAGCTTCTCTTCATGGTATCATGTGGTCCTGCTGGTCTGCCAGTTTATTCATGATTCTGTCAAAAAAATCAAGAGAAGAAGAAAATTATTTATTACAAAATGTTATTCTATTGTTATACCTCTTGATTACAATGTAAGATGAAGCTTCACAAGAAAATTGTATTGATTAGCAATGGGAAATTGCGTAACTGCACTTTGCTTGTGTTAGCCATGCTCTCCAACAGCTTGGCAGAGCTATGGCCAAAAAGGGCAAAAAATTCTCAAGAGTATACAAAATACAGGCACTGAGAATTACTTTCATATTGTGCCTATGACTCGATAAAAATCAACCTCACAAGAGTCTTTTTAGTTTGGAGAAAGGGTCCTCACTGGAGGAGCAAATGTGAGATGCGGACCCTGCCCGGCAGCTGTGCTAGGCACACAGGGATGGAGTCTCCTCCCCAAGTCTCAAGTTTTTGCATCCCTCAAGAGGTACAGTGAGGAGAAGGTCCACCCTCCTTTCCCAATCTCCACAGTGTGGAGATCCCAAACTGTGCTGAAATGGTAGCAGGGAGGGCAGCTTTGTTCTGGGAATTTTTAGCTTCATGTTAGGCAGCTGTTGCAGCTCATGTCACCTCCTGACCTACCCCACCAGCTACCTGGGCTGCAGCTAGAGCTGCAACTGGAGAACCTTCTCTATGTCTTTGGAAACTTTCTATTTCTCTGAAACTGAACTATCTTATGTAGGAGGGAATCTCATAATTCTTGTAACTGCTGCCTGAAAATGGGATGTGGCAAAACTATCTGACCACCTCATCTCCCCTCCTTTGCCCACTTGGGGAGCGACTAGTAACATTTTATGTGTCCTCAGATGGTATTTTCAAATACTTGTCAGATATTTTTCACCTCAGTTTTAAAATTATTAGGAAAAAATAAATCCCAATCGTGCTGATATTAATTATTCACATTGTGAGGAAAATAAATGCATAAATCAGAAGTGAAAAGCAAATGTAGTTCCAAAGTGGTGCTGTGAGTAATGTCTCACTGAGTACCCAAAGACAACACAGCATTTAAGCTCTTCATTCCATAAAAAAGCATTTGCTAAAGATTCATAACCAACTTTGAAAGATAGGACACTGAGATCATCCTCCTAAAATGCCTCAATATTAAATAGCATGTAGTATCCTCTAGTTTTCAGTTCAACATAATTTCATCTTCTGAACTCCTGGGGACATTTCTGAGTAATTTTAACATGCCCCCATACAAATATTTCAGAGCTTATTTAAAATGCAAACTTGAAGACATAAAATAAACAAGTCAAACCCATGAATAACACCTTTGAACTGAATAAATGCTGAAGAATTTCTGAAAACAGAATTATGTTTGACTTTTATGTGGAAGCCTCAGAAAAATCGTGACTTTTCTTGCCTGTGTTCTGTAACAAAAGGTCTTTGGGTTTTGTTATTAGATATGGAAATTTATGTACACAAACACCGTGGTTTTAGATTCTCCCATGCTTTCCATTTAAAACTGGACCTTAAAATCATCTGAGTAACTTGAAGAAATGTCAGTATTTGCAAGGTGTTTTCTCCTAAATGAAAGCAATCATCTGTGAATCAATTTATTATTTTTTAATAAAAGTCAGAATTAGACTCACGTCGTTGTTTGATAATGAGAACTTGCTGAGGGACTCCTGTTCACCCCTTTCTCCTTAAGGTTTACGAAACAGCAAAGCAGACATAGTAAAAAAACCTCAGTCTTTATGCATAAATAGACATCATATAGTCTATTACATCACTTTTCAAAGATGCATATACAAAAAACTATGTTTAGCATCCATTAAGATATTAATAAAAATATATGCAGGAAAGGACAAGAATCAGATAAACCACTGACAATGTAGATTCCATAGCCCCAAGGACTCTGCTTGTAAGTTTGTGTCAAAACAGGATTTACAAGCACTGACCCATCCTGAAGTTATAAAAATACAATGGGAAAAAGGGAGAATCCTAAATTGCAACCCTAAATCCACATTATTTACTTTGTGTAATTTGACTGTGCTACAGCTGATACAACTGTGATATTGTTTTTGGCTGTGAACCACAATTTTTTCATGTTTCTCTTCCATCTCCATGTTAATGCTACCCATAATGTATAAAGGTATTTGCTTACAAATTCTGGTACTGTGATTAAAATAAATGGTATGCTTTTGTGTATATATTTAGACAGGACTCTTATGGTAATTTCACCTGTGCTAAGAAATAGGAACTAGTGTGCATATGGGGAAAGAAACAAAGATTAGCACTGGAAAACTTTTGCTATGTTCTTCCATTGCCCTCAGTTAGAAGAGTTATCTTTTTGACTACATGGCCATATAATTATACATAGAGAACTCAGTGAAGATGCATAAACCAAGTGTTGCCATGAGTTTACAACCTCTCAATTTCTTCAAAGTCCTCGATGTGACTTAGGGTTAATTAGAATAGAATATTTCAGCTGGAAGGGACCTACAATGATCATCTAGCCCAAGTGATTTAAATTTAAACATGGGTGGAAAACACTGCAATTAAACTTCTATAATTTTTAATACTTTATTTCTTGTGTACAGGAAATGCATGCAAACCAAGTATTTATTCTACAGATATTGGAAGGCAAGAGACATTTTATGAGATTTATTTGTATACCTTTGGAATCCAAATCAACAAAGATTTCCAAAGCAGAGACTACTTGTCTCTGAGACTATCAATGTTGCACAAAGTTCAGGCAGATGAACCAGCCCATTAGGTGCCTGAATCAAGACCTACATAAGAACAGACCCACTGCTGCACTTACCCAGGGGAAAGCTCCAGTGACCCCATTACCCTGTCTTTAACATTAGCTGCTAGCAGGACTGTAGGGAAACAACATGGGAAACAACATAAGTGTAAAGTAATCCTTACACCCTGGCATAGGTTGCTCTATTTCCAGCTGAATAAAGTGTCTGAGCTGCCATGTTTTTTAACTTGACAATAATTATTCCTTACTTATCTCCTCCATGTCATACACAATTTCAGTCTTTCATTAGATCATTTAGAATCTCTTCTTCAAGCTGAGGAACTCTCATCTTCTTGTTTCTGTCATACAGAAAATATACCCCATGTCTGATAATCATCATGCCTTAAGCTGTACATATCCCTCCTAGTTCAGATCTGAGGAGCAGGGAACAAAACTGCATGCAGACATCAAAACTTGAGTGTGTACAGGATTTTCATATTGGACAGTGATGTGTCCTGTTTCTTCTCTACTCCGTTCCCAATGCTGTCTATGATTCTCTTTTCCTTTGTGACTGCTGCTGACCTTTACTCCACTGTTTTATAGAGCTGCCTGGTACAAATCCCTAAGTGGCAATAATTCATCTGGAGTCCATCCTCAGGTATGTAGAGCTAGGACTGGTTTTTGCCTGTGTATGTGACTTTGCAATTATCAGCACTGAATTTCATCTGCCATTTTACCACCCAATCATTTACTACCCTGACATTTCTGAGAGATGGCCTATGATGACCTATTGTATATAACAGCTTCTGAAGTTGCCACAGTTTCAACACTAATACTAATTTCAGCAGCTTCCAATCACAGTTCAATCACAGAAAATCTTCTTTATCTCTGAGAAAGAAAAGTTTCAAGGTCAGGCATTTGAAAAGCTGCAGAGGAAACCTCCTTTCTGAGTATTGACCCATGTCCAGCCATCACAGTACTACCTCATGGCCATACAGGCACACCTAATCCAAAAGTTATTTTCCTGGAAGTACCTGTTTTTTGCAACCTTTAGTTTATGAAAATCTTTTGGAGGTCTTCTGTGATAAATACTTTTATTTATTACAAGCAAGAAAGGTTACATATTGAGTGGCTTGTAGCTGAGAGAGCTTCAGTTCACCAACTCACGATTTCTTAAGTATTTAAGCATGCAGTTTTAGGCACTAATAGATTAGCAGAGTCGCGCACATGCAGATGGAAAATGCAGACACACAGCCAGTTCCTGACCTTGGGCAGATTAATGTAAAACCAGAGCATTACTACCTGTTTTAAATACACCAACTGTCACTTACAAGAAGAAAAAAATACGAAGAGTGAGCAGAAACAGAAATGGTCCTGGAAAAAAAAAAAAATTTCGAAAATGTGTGTTAAAACTTTAATAATCCAAAATCTAATCTGAGTACCTGAGTTTTGTACCCATTTTATCCTCACTCTATTCTTTAACACTTCCCTGAGTTTTCTTGGGAGTACACTTCTCCAATTTTAAAAAATACTCTGCTTTAATATTTGAGAAGCCATTCTGAGTATTTGAAGGAATTATTTGTTACAAATATATGAGATCTTTGATTAAGATTTTTAAAAAAATAATAATTCTTAACCTCAATGTCCTAGATCCCTGTTTAGCTCTCCAAGTAAATGGGCACATTCCCAATTACTCTGAATGCTCACTGTCTCTCCTCTGAAAACCAGGAAATAAAGGTCTAATTATGACTTTTGGGTTTTTTCTATATTGTAATCGATATTGGTGTACCTACTGATATATTTTGAAACAAAGTAATAAAGCTAGTGCAAGTTTGTACTCAAATCAATTTCAATTTATAAATTCAATAGTTAAATTGGTGGAAATTTGTATCCAGAAAAGGTGTCACATGCCTTGCCTCAGAGACCTGTGTTTGAAAATATAAGCTAAGCATTTGGTGTCTGGACTTATATATCTTGCCCTTTCTAGTGCACAACATTTTGCATATCTTACACAGGATGATGAATAGATGTGTGAAATCCCTATGGACAGCTAGCAATATTGTCTTTCACACTAAGTGATCCCCTCAATGTCGCAGCTAAATTAAAGAGGACAATGAAGATATAATGATGAATAGAAGACGAGAGAGTCCAAAAGAGCTGACAGCTCCCAGCCGTTTGTTATGTCTGATGGGAAAAAACATACCATCGGTGCCTTAAATTAAAGAAGAAATGGAGGAGAACCAAAGATGAGCATTGAGGCAAAGCTAACAATCAGTGGAGAACCCTTTTTCTTTGTGAGTCTGTTAAACAGAAACCAGGAGCCTGAAATAAAGAAGCTGAAAAAATGGTAATGGAAAAAGGAGACAGGCAAAAGACATGCCACTTCCATCCCATGAAGCATGCAAACTTTATTATGTCATTTCTGACTGTCTTCTCTCCTCTATGGATCATTCTGGAAAGAACAAAAAGCTACATCACTGACAGTTTTCAACAATGTTATTCCTGGTTCTGCAGAAAATAAAAGAGAAAAAGAAGACACACCTACAAGTTCTTCCTTCTCCAATCATTGTTGAATCCCCAGTCAAGAAAACACAGCCTTGATCCTTTCAGTATTGTACTGTCCTGTGATGTTCAACAGATGCCTTACAAGATAGCAACTGCAGAGGCTCCTCACTTACAACTCAGAGCGCTGTGACTCCCCCAGGAATTACTCACCAAGCATAAACTCCACCACCAAGATCTTCACCCACTGCTTCCCACAGGGTAGTCACTTAGAGGGTATTCAAGCGTGCCTCAAAATGAAGCAGGTGTACTCTTCTTGAGCACACAGGCCTCAAGCGCAACTTTGTGTTTTCAAGTTTGTCTGATTTGTTTCTTAATTCAATGCCATACTTCCATAACTCAGCTGTTATTTTGCAAAATTTATATCCCAAAAAGCTTCAGGGCATGCTAATAAAAAGATGATTAACCTGCAGCAATAAGATTCCTCCGAGCAAGAATTCTGTGTTCTTGTTCAACATGTGCCACATTGTCTGCTGTGATTTATTTCCCACTGCTTGGAATACGCAAACCATCATTACCATCTTTCTTCATAACATTCTGAGTGCAGCATTTTTTATTTTTATGTCGCGTTTACACTTAAATCTTTTAGCACTCTTTGGAGTGGATTCCTCTTTGTAGATCTAAGAAAGAGCAATTCACATCTACTTCCACAATTATCCTCAAAAGTGTATACTTCTCACTTCCCTGAAGTCCCCAAAGAGTAGGGTGTACCCTACCCTCAGGATATCACAGCTGATCAGAACCAGTCTTGCTGGCGTTGTGTGGATCTGTCATATGTGCATAAGGAATAGTCAGGTAGAAGCTGAACTAGAGATACTACCATGCTTTTCTGCATAGACAAGACTTGCATCCTATGTAACATGAACTTACAAGCAGAGAATCTCATACTATCCAGATAAAAAACAACCAGCCCAAAGCCTCTCTTCTCTCTGCATTCAGATGCAGAGAGAGCATCTACAATCCCCACTGGGCCTGAGCCTGGTTGTGGTTATTCTTGTATCAGTGTTTGAATCCATACCTTCCCATTACTACAGAGATAAATACAAATCAAGAAAAACACACAGAGAAAGCAGTGTCAACGCGCAAGGAAAACCTTTCAGTAATTGCTCCCTCTTCCCCAGTTTCCCTGCTTCATCATTAACTTTTGAAATCCCAATCCCCACATCTCTGCTAACATAATAGTTCAAATGACTGTGTTCCAACAGGCCTCCTCCCAACTGTGACAGTGTCTCCATGAACAGTCCTAGGCTAGATGATCACTTAAAAGCTACTGTCATTAGCATGGTGAGTGGAGGACATTGTCACCTAACTGATTCTCCACCACCTTCCTTTATTCACATGTCAAACCTAGGGCATGTCGATGAAAGGGAGAGGGAGGAAAGGCCTAAACTCTTGGGGTTCACTGTCATAAAAACAGGTGGGCATGAAGAACCTCATCTCCAGGTGACCATGGTCAGTGGAAGAACTTAGTCTGAAAATGCCAGGAACACTGCTGTTGCTTTTGGCTGTCTAATGCCTTGGCATCTGCAGTAATCTTATGAACAATCACTGAAACAGCCAAAGGCAAGTGTTGAAAGGGTATGGAAAAATGACAGGAAAAATACAAGGGTGTAAATAAAAGGTCATTTCACGTGAGACTTCCCTGCTTTGATGTATGCTTGCCCTCCAGCAAGCTTGAGCCCAATGACCTTTTTGGAAAAGCTGTGAGAGACAGAGTTACTGTCTTGGCTGATTATAACTGAGAAGTCCCAAAGATGAAGATTGGAATAACTATAAAGCACTAGGCTACTGAATGCCCTTCACACTCCATTGATAGTGCAAGGGACTTTATTTCTTGATTTTGTTCCTAATTATCTACCATTAGCAAATACTTTTGAAGGCAGCTCCAGTGGGAGAGAAGTCTGAACATCAATTGTTCTGGTTGCTTCTTGATCCCACAGGTGCACAGACATGACTGTGTGTCTGTCTGTCTCTCCAGTTGTAGAAGAAGAAGATAAGAAGCAGCCTCTCCTTTTCATCATTCATCTCTGTGGAGCTCTGAGAAGCTAACATTGTCATAAGGATCAAACCGACTTAGCAGCTCTAGGGATAATTAGAATTTGGTCATTAACACGCATTGGAGGTGGAGAGGAGAAGACTTGTGTGTGCATTTTAAAACTTGTATGAATTTGGATGAAGTAGCATTTATGTAACATAAGTTCTTTTGCTCTATTTTTCTCCTACATCATTATTTAAGCTACACTGCTTATTAGTTAGATATTATTTTGTTGCAGTTATACCACATATAAAAATACTTTTTCACTTTTGCCAATTTGTTCCAAACGAATTAACCAGCTGGTTACTGTTATCAAGTTATTATACATCAAAGCTGAAAGACAGTCCCACAGGTCAGTGTCTATTTTTTGCAACAACCTAACACTGGATTGTGACACTAGTCATTTTAAGGCACTACAGAGTGTTATTAGTTACTCTTACTTTACAACAAATCTATTGCCACAGAAGGTCTTCTGGGTGCCCATTTGTCTTCTGTTGCTTAAAAAGGCAATTTTTTTCTAGTCACTTTACCAGGGTGCCATTTTCCAGGTGGAGGAAGTGACTTCTGCCACTTGAATAACATTAAAATCTCTATTATCTAACAGTAATATGACACATAAAACACACACCTGAGCCTTCCAAACCTCTTTCAGGAAATCTCACATATGCAAATATGTGCTTTGTAAATTTAGTTCAACTGGAAAACTAATAATAATATATTAAGGTCTAGCTACATAAATATTTCCATTATAGTTCTTTCTTTTCATTTGAAACTTATCTTTGATGATGAAATTTTATTGCACAGCTTGAAACATGCTAGTTTCACTAACTGAAGAAAAAGAGTCCAACTTCTCTGAGTTTGGGGAAGGATCATCTTTCACATTGCAACATTAAAAAAAAGTGAAACAACTGGGTCGAGAAAATTGTACAGAAATAGTCTTTAGTGAAAAGAACCTTTCACTGTCTTCTTGAAAAGACCTTTTTTAAAAAAATAAATGATAGATTTAAGACTAAGTTGTGTAATTTTTCAAAATTTTCTTTATGGGTCTTATGGAGCCAAACCAAAGAAAATCTTTTAATATCCTATCAAGTTCATGATGAAAATGTCACATGCTGCACTATGCCCAGGAAGCATTCAGCAGTCAGTGTAAATTGTCTGCTCTTTGATAGGAAAACTTTATAACCATTGGAAGCTCTGCTGCTAAAAGACTTTCTTGGCACACAAAACTACAATAGTTAAGATATCTCTATAACTTCTGGGAAAACAAAGAAAATATAGCTTGTTCTTTCTTGTCAGTCACAGCAGGGAATGGATGTAGAAACAAGCTCTGTTTCCCCATCACTCTTGTGATGGCATGTTTTCCCGGGAGGATCTCCCACGGCATCTCACCTGCCTCAGGGTGTCCACAATGTGGATGCTGACATTTGATTTACTCACCTAAACTCCCTCTGTAGAGAGCAGGTAGATTGGCTCCTCTGAATCCTGATGCTTGTGACCTGTTTAAAATGCCTCTGTTGGAAGGAGGAGACCCATCCCTTATGTGGGGCTGTTACTCTCCATTGAATTTCAGAGGGCTGTAGGTTCACCATTCATTTCAGCTCGTACCACTGAAAATGAGGATCCCAACATCTGTACAAAGGAATCCCACCCAGTGCTTTCTCCAGCTACAGGGATCTCAATGTTTATGGGGTTAACTTCTCTGCAGCTGTGTTAAACTGTTCCCTCCTTCCCATTGTGTAGGATACACAATAAGAAAGACTTAATGTAAATAACAGGCAAGCAAATAGCTCTGCCTGCACTGTAATAAACACTGAAAAGGATGCACCTTTGTGAAACAGCTGAAAACAGGCTTTTCACATTATTTGGCTTGATTAAATGTAAATATTTCAAGTAGAGAAGAAAAAAGGGTGCAAAAGAGAAGGTACTATTTTCCCACTCTTACAATATGGTACTGTATTCCTAAGGTTGGTTGATTGGGTCAAATTTTCAAGAATGGAAAGCATCAACTGTAAACAAAGAGGAGCAGGCATGCTCTGCATGTCTGAAATCCAGGCCAAAATACCAGTTTCATAAAGATGCTTGAGTATAGAAAAATGCAAACAAGTACCTTGCTGTCAAAAACCTGTACTTGGCACTGAAAACACTGTTACACTGGCCCTAGATGACTTTAAAGAAAATCCTTAGTAGAGGTGGAAACATCTCAATATAACATTTTAACTGCAAGATCATCTTCCCTTTAGTAAAGGCCACAATTATCCAGCTAAACAAATAACCCTTAATAAACCACCACAACATTGTGCATCACCATTATCTGATTTACAGTGAACTAAAGATGTGAGCTAAGAAAGGAAAGTGCCTGTAACTGTTTTGACAAAAATCTCACAAACTGGGTTTTAGCTTTGAAAACTTTAACTGTAAAGAGGGTCCCTTTCACTAACTTGCCTCAAGAGACTGTAAAGATACACAAGAAGAAAAAGGTCAAGATAGACTAATTAAGTTTTGGCCTATCTCTAGGGGAATTTCAACTGACCTGATGTAAGATAAGTACAGAAGAGCCCAGTGCATGACCCATATATTCTGCTTTGTCTCCCAACTCCCTGGCTAGTCTACATCTATAAAGCAAAGACGAAATAGTCGCTAGTGAAGGATGCCAACATAACGCTTTTCTGACTCCATCAGATGCTGAATCCAGTCCACAAAACCAGCCTTTTTGAAAACTGAAGATGGGTGAGGAACAAGCGCTTTGAATTAGGTTGCAGTGCCCCACCAGTGTATTTTGATTGTGGTCCATCCTATTGTATCAAAGAAGATCATGTAATTAAGAAGAACAGAAACACCTCAGCTGCCAAAAAAAAAAAAAAAAAAAAAAAAATCAATGCATTCATCACTGCAGTTTTGAATTGCACATGTTTGTTTATGTATGTATATAGCAGATGATGGCTATTTTCTGCTTATCTTTCCTTATTTCCCTATCTATACTAGCATGCCTCTCCCAGTGCCAAAAGAAAAAAAAGAAAAAAGGAAACAATTAACAAACATATATGGCATTTCACCTTTTTCGTTTCAGTGAAAAGAAAATCATATTAAACTTCCCATCAAAATATATGTTTAAGAATATTTCCATGACAGTTTTGGATGGAATGTTTTGAACCAGCTCTAATCATAATGTGTAAGTATAGCATAAGGATCTAATTTCACAATGACAGGTTATAATAGACATGTACAAGTACCTAAGATTGAAAGAAACATTTTATTATAGTTGAAAAAAGCATAGTAGGAGAGCATAACCACCTTCTGAATTCTTAACCATTCAGTCTCAATGGTGCATTAATATATTTAATCGTAACACATACTGTTGGTTTTTTTAACAGAGCATAAATTCCTAGCAAAACCAACACAGTCTATAATGATATTTTGGTAAAAATATCAGTACAGTAAACAAACACAAAATGTTGGGGTTTTTTAAGTCTTCCTCGTGTGCCTTGCTAGATCCTCTTGCCCCCACAACAGGGTGCTAGTTCTGTGGCAATCCCAACTGAACTGTTTGCTAGTTTCCTTCGTACAGTTACTTAAGAGCACACGTTCATCTTGAAATACAGTCTATCGCTTCAAAGACTAAGTCTGTCTGAAGTAGCTTTTTCTATGCAATCATAACAACTTCTGCTCTAAGAATAGAGATATCTTTGGCAGATTTGGATGGATGGATGTACACAGTCATATGTAAATGCATGTACACAGTCATATGCCCCAGAAAGATGATGTCTTGACCTACGTCTCCCTGGCTAAACCTCCTTTTAGCAGAGCCAATAACTACCTCTCTTATAATTAGACATTCAATATGGTAAAAAGAGAAGGGAGATAAAGTGAGCTCTGAAATATGACTGCTCGGCTTTGGAGGGCTGATCAACATACATGGGAAAGTAGAAGAGTACACTCGCTTAGACTTGACATTTCATCTGAGAGTTTATTATGACTGTGTCTAGTTCAAGGGACATCATTTATTTATCCTCAACTTTCAGCCCCAGGGTTTGATGTCAAAGGAAGAAGTGGCCTCAGAAACAACAGGGGACTACAAACCAGTGACCCAGTCATAAATAGCAGCCCCGTTTTACAGAAGAATATTTTGCACATCATTTTGACACAGTGGGTGGGAATAAAATGAAAATTTTACATGGCATCAAAGAGAAATATAGCCCCATAAACATTTAGGTTTGGAGGGAGGTGGCAGGAAACAGGCTCTTGATAATTTCCAAATTATTCATTCTTGTCCATGCAAGGTTATTGTAGTGCAAACACTGCATTTCATTTGAAAATGTATGTAGTCCTGCCTGATTCAATAGGAAGAGTCTCAAAGAAAATTAAATGTCAGAGCAGTGCAGCTTATTGGCTTTACTCAATGTAAATTCACTTTTTATGCAACTGTGAATAATAATGCCCTGCTCTGTGTCAATGTGATGTCAACAACTTCAGGCTTTGGAGAGGGGGACTGAAGGCAAGAGAAGGAGCGATAGGGGCACATTCACTGCTAACCTGGCACTGTGTGAGATTTAGCTCTACATGACAGGTCTCTAGCTTTAGAGAGGATTTAGCACACTGATCACTCTGTGTCTTATTTTCTTCCCTTTCACTTTGTACAGCCAGCTAGACTGCTATTGGCTAAACAGCTCATCTTCCCTCCTTCAAAAGATTCAAACACTGGCATATATAGACATGCAAGTAAGCCAGAAGGAAATCCATATGAAAGAATACGGGAAATCTCAAAAAGCAGCATCTGAAAACACGTCATGCTGTCAAGTAAGATTATGCTCAAGTGCACAATTTATTCTAATAGGTTAGTGAAAACTCTTATTTACTGCCCAGAAACGTGAAGTTCTTCCTCAAGCAAAACCCACTGACCCTGATGGGACCTTTGCTTCAGTACAGACCCCAGCACCTGGTTCAGGATTTGTCAAGCAGTGCAAGCAAAGGCCACTGTTTCAAGAAGGTTGTTCTTTTTTTTTTTTTTTTCTTCTCTAACAGAGGTAAGAAACAGCATAGGTGCAAAAAGAATAAGAAACGGTAAGACTTCATGTTTGATAGGTGGATTTAATAAACAAACACCTGCCTGAATAACTCACCTCAGCTAAAATGTGATGAGGATAGTTTCAGGTGCACCAAATATTCTTTTCCTACATTGCAAGCAAGATGGGCCATGTTCTGAGCTGCCAAGTGCAAACCCAGAGTAACTCCAGTGACTGTCATAGCATGATGCGATTGAATATGAAAATTAACTGATGAAGGAAAAAGGGGAAGAATGGCCTTGTGTAAAGTACTGAACAGCACAGGAGAGGATCTGGGGGACACTGGATTATTACAGCAGGATTTCTGTGGGTACAAACTTCAGTGAGACTCCCCTCTCATACTGAAAGCTAATGGACCCTAACTCCTGTTTGTGCATCTGAAAACCATCTCTTTATCTTAGTCTCTCTGTTTTCCTATTAAAGGAAAGTCTTTCAGGGAAACAGTCTACCTTCTCCATGCCTTGCTTGATTGCACCATGGCTTTGCTTCTGTAGGCTGTAAAAAGTTGGGGGAAATGTGTTGTCTCTTCCGGGTGCAATTCACTTCTGAGCCATGAGTTCAGCCCTACAAGGACGGAAGATGGGAGGTGCCTAGCCATGGGTCTATCGTATGACATGATTGTCCCCTCATCCCCTATCAGCTCACACAACTGAGCAATGAGGCCACCCAGGGATGTGATGAAGGATCCTTTTCAAATAAAAATGCGGCTTCTCTCTTGCTTCGAGAGCTCCTGCTCCTGTGTGCTAAGATTGCAATGACAGAGTTACAGAAGACAGGAATCAATAAGAAGCAATGAGAGCCCTTTTGGTGCATCTATCCCTGCAGTGCAAAAGTCTGCACTGGTGACGGTCTGTACACACTGTGACAATCCAAATAATAAACTCACAAACGTTGGTTTTTTGCCTACTATCCAGCCTCACTCAGCCTAAGAGCAGGGACTGACCACACACATTCAGTGAGTCAAGGTCACATGAAGAAGGAACCTGCTGTTTACTGCATCTCTGCCTTGCTACTGATGGCACTGGACAGTCCAATGAGAATGAGGTAAGGGCCTGGAGAACCACCATGGTCGTGCCCAGGGCAGCCAAAAGCTGCCCTGGGGAACTGGATTCTCTCTTTGCCTCAGTACCTAATGCCAAGGAAGTCACAAAAACCAAGCTCTGCACAGGCAGTCATTAATTGCATCTTCCTTGTTTACTCAGAGCAGAGCGCAAAACACCTGCGCTCTGATCTGTGAAAGCATGGAGCAATTCCAACTGTAATGGACTCAGCAAAAGCTGACTCGAGAACAAAGAAAGGGCGATCAAACATTATTTCTGGAAAATCAGGGCACAAACATCTCAAGTTGGGCATCTAAATTAAATGTCCCTTCTTGACATTATGCTTCTGTGCCTTATTTTCCCTGGTGTATAATGTCATTTCACCTTATCGGTACCATTGTGAAGATAAATTCATTAATGTTTGTAAAGTGCTCAGATGCCACAATAATGAGAGCCACAGAAGTGCTCCCCAGGAAATTAATAACTCTGGCTTCAAAGCTGGATCTGCATGATGTACAGTTATGGGAGGAAGGGGTGACATAATGAACTACTAAGATAAAATAAAATATTGATTCATCTGAGCAGTGCTGACTGAAATCTCTACTTATTTAAGAGAGCTTTGCTTTGTACCCTTTAACAGGCTTTTAAGTGTAACTTACACTGTTAAAAAAAAAAAAAAGGAAAATGGGAAAAAAAAGACCCCAACTCAGAAACTGTATTACACAGCCCTACAGACACCCACACAATCCTCCAGAGAACCAGAGCCTTTAGGTCCTCAGCCCAGACTTTTAACACTTGAGCTAACACTTGACCTTGCCTTATTGATAGTCTGGTCTCTTCTGCCAGAATCCTGTCCATGTCTCTTTCTTCTGTGTATTGCCTCCATCCCGTCTTAAAATCCCACCCATTCCTCCTCATTTCCCCTCTGCTCCTACTCTCTCTGTCTCACCACTTTATTTCCACATATTCATCTCTTTGTCTCTCTTCTAGTTTCCCTTACACAGAGACCATACCCCAGCCCTGTCCTTTCTTTCTTAATCAACTTCCGAGTCTACCACCTAGACCATGGTTACAACCTTTGTATCCCCTGTCTGCAGCACACTCCCTACTGACAAAATCCAAGGAGAGCTGAGCTGCAAAACTTAAAGAAACATACAAGGATAAGGATTTTTCAGACCAGAACACAAGCTAATCTGGCAGATTTTCACTATAATGCAAAAATCTTTAACCTTAACTCCCACTATAGAAATCCCTCTTAGTTTTTGTCCTGCATCCTTCTTTCTCCATAATAAATTTCAATTTCCTGATCTGTGATATAGACGTCCCACAAAATAATAGAAGGTCCTGTAACTTCATGAAACACGATTCCTCTGCCCCGCCCCCGTATTTTTTTTTTTCTCAGAGACTAAACTATTTTTACCGAACTGAAAAAATTGCAGCTTGAAATTGGAACAGACATTTTCTGGGTTGGAAGATTTCACTTTGAATGGTAACAAAACAGTTTTACTGAGTGAGGCATCAGGCAACCTGTACCATACTTAAGGTCAACAGAGTCCTTGCCTATACTGTTCTGCACTCAGGAAGACTCTGACCCACCAAATCACATCAGGCACTTGAATCTGTTCAAGGAAGCAATCAAACCATCAAGAAGGGGAAGTCCTGTAGATAAATGTGTCTGATTCTTCATATACTTCCCTCCAAATTATGCAAGAAAACTTCTGTCTGTTTTTTGCTGGACTGTATACTCTGAGGTGTATTATGATTTACAGAATTTATCATTGCAGAGTTCCTCAATTTCATTCATATTGAAAAATATGAATGCAAATCTTTAACTGAAAAATATTTAAAGAAATTAACTAAAATAACATATAGAATAATTTTGCAACAAATGCATTAATTGTATGCAAACTGAATTAAGTCTTTTATTAGCATGTAATTGGGGGAAATATTAATACATTATTTTAATTTGAAAAAATCGTAAGTTAGAAGCTTTAAAACAGAAAGCTGCATAATGGCAGCTTTAACATTAAGATGTTATTGTAAAAATGAATGTATATAATGAACTCAGAAAAATAGAAATATAAGTGTCTGATCCTTTCCTTGTTTCCTGTACATCTGCATTGGAGTTTGCCTATTGTTATTCAACTAGCTAATCATCATCTTTTGTGTGGTGTGATTGTGTTTTTACTCAGAGAGGCTAATCTGTGAAGACATCTGTTATTTGGTAGATAATAGGCCATTTCAAGTCTCAAAGCCCTGCAAGGCATTTCTGAAGAAGGAGAAGTAGATACATCTGTTCCCACCAGGTAGGACTACAACTGAGCATGCTGTAACACAGCAGAACAAAACTCTTTTACTTGCTATTCACCAAAATGCTAAATGAACATGGAATGATGAAAACAAAGAGCAATTCTGGTGTAGTTTGTTAGGGCTGGGAGGGAGACAGACTTCATATAAATCATTTAACATTTTCTTGAGAAAACAGAACATCTCACGCCAAAGAACAGTGGGACTTGTCACAGTGATAGCAATCCACAGGATCTATAAACCAGACACAAGTCACAAAAAGCAGTGCTCCGCTGAATCTGATGTTCTGTTTTTGGTAAAGGTCAATATTAGATATTTTGAGGGCAATACAAATGCTTGATTATTCACTTGGAAAGAAAAGCTTGTGCTGTTTCTCCCTAATAACTTATCCATATGAACCAGTTCTCTCCGCATTCCACTGAAAATATACTATCTCTGCATTATCCATGAATCAACTGCAGCTCAGAATAATCCTTATCATGAATTTGGGAAGAAACAGGACATATCTTTATCTTCAGGCTGCCTAAGTAACCTAGCACAGAGTAGCTGCATTCTTCAAGCTTCCATTCCTTACATCTTCATCACTGTCAGTCTTTCCTATTGTGCTATGAATGTAGATGAGACCCATATATTCAGCTTTATCTTACCTAGGATTTGTGATGCTTTTACTGACAACTGACTGCTCCTAAAGTAGGCTGACCATGCAAATAGCATTATATATGTCAGTAGGGGGACAATGTGTATATGTGAACTTACAATACGTACAGGTTCTTTGTATTTAGACATCAGAATAGCACTAGCCACAAACTGCAAATTCAAGGAGTTCATGTAATTTCCTACTCCAGTTTCAACCTACTCGTGTATTTTGGAGAACCATTACCTAAACAGGAGTTAAAGTTTTTTGGCTTGTTTTTTTACTGCCTCAGCTCACAGGCCTACAATACTGCAGAGATAGCAGAGTTGATGCAGTGTTGCCTCGTTCTCTGATGAGTCAATTGTAGAAATGCAAAACTGAAGTGACATATGATGTTGACAGTTTCTGCTGGTGTGTACGACAGTGGTGTTCAGTGAGATCAGTTAGACATGTTTCCAACACCAATCTTCTTTTTTTTTTTTTTTTTTTTTTTAGGTTTCAGATATTTGCAAAATCTTCTTGGATGAGAAAACAGCCTTTCATTTTTTTTCTCAGAAAAATAAGGCTCCACTCTGTAGTTTGGTGGTTAGGCTAGTTATGCACAACCTAGCTAAGTACTCTAACCATCACTCTGCTGAGTACTCTAACATATGACTTCCCTCAATGCCCTGCTAGAGCTATTTTTCCATTTTGTATAAATAATTAAGACATAAAAACAGTGAAGGCCTGAACTTGAGTCTCCCATGTGTAATGTGAGTGCCCCATCCACTAAGTGACAGGGTCAGTTTCTCTGGCTCTCTCTGGCTATGAACACTGAACTATTTGAGGCAGAACATCTATAGCAGGACAAACTGAGAGACACTGATTCTGTAGTCTGCTGACTCACAATTTGGGTGAAAAGAATAAACCGACACACATAGCTTTAAAACTCAGGTAGTTATTTCCTTGTTCTACTTCTTGATTGTGACACCTATGTATAACCATCAATGGTCTGAGATCTCTGGACAACATTAAACCAAGCGATTCCCTGTTAAAAATGTATGCACATTTTGTCAGAGATATTAAGCACAGGCCCATGAAGGTCTTTTGTGTTGACAATAGTTTGGCTACAGCAAGAGTCAAGAAAGACTACAGCTGCTGTAGATGACTGGCAGGTGCCTCCAAAGCCTACACATATAATGGGATGATTACAGTCAATGCCACAGTATGCTCTCACCTTGCATATATGCCATAAAAGAATCCTGAATGCATGTGCAGTCCCAGTTTCACCATGTGCAGGGCAGGCTTCCAAGCAGTTTAAAGATTTGGGAATGACAGGAACTGTTGCTCCTAGATACCATCTACATATAAAGAAGTATCTCCCAAAGGAGTCAAGATCTTGCAATCCCAGGCAAGACAGATACACTCTAAACATCTGTGTTACATCTACATAGCCTTTTGCACTTAAGGGCAAACATATTTTGCTGAAGATGCAAGTTGGCTGAAGGCAAAAGCCATACAGTGTGGTGCTATGCTCCAGGGAATAAAACCAGCCTCTTGACAGAGCTCACTGGATCAAGCATAGTTAAGACAGCTATAGGGTTGTGTTTTTTGGGCAGTCAGGAGCAAAGTGAACTCAGACTGGTCTGCAAAACACCATCAGAGGAGAATTAATAGGCAGGAAACCCTACTCCTGGTAAGAGATTTATCTGTAAAATATGAAGTAATAGCTCTGTGTGGAAAACAGATCCTGAAAGGAGTGCATTACACATTTATGGTATAAAATGCTCTACAGAAGAAGGAAACATCAGAAATGAACTAATAACAAAAAAGATCAGCAGTAACGGTATAAAATACAACACATCAGACAAGTTTTCAAGCAATAGTGCAAATACGTTTTACACAGTTTTGACCTCATCAGTGGCTATTCCTCTCTACCAGTGCAGAATCCATGCAATTAATTCTTGCTTTGCAAGACTCCATGGTGTCTGGAGGAATTATTATCCAGCTTAACAGCAGACTTGAGGCATATTCTCCTCTTTTTTTAGCCATATAAAAATTAGGAATCTCATATAAGCTATTTGCCTAAGCTCTTTTTAATCAATGCAAAATACACAGGGTGTCCTCGGTGATAACCGATCTTAACAAGGTTGGGATGAAGCCCTACCTTAAAATAGGATGGCTCACGACCTGCAGGTGGCCTTCTCCCCTCACTGATGACGTGGAAAGCCTAGGTGCCTTGCCCCATGTGAACAGGCCTTTTTTTAGAGAACAAAGACTTAGTGAAATAGATTTCAGCCTAACTGGTTAGTCCAAAATCAGATCTGGGGACTTGATCAGTGTCAGAAATAAAACCAAGGCTTTCACAGCCTCTGACTAGTGCCTTAGCTTAAAACCCAAGTTTCTCTTCCAAGTGGGTGCTGCAGTGGAACATATAGATGAGATTCCTCCCCATAATATGTCTAGAGCAACTACATGTAAAATATGCTACTCAGGCCATGACACAGTATTGCTAAACAGATGCTAGCACTGAAAGAAGTTCAGACATAAAACTGATCAAAGAGATGGTGAAATTATCTATAAGGAACAATTTTAATAGACACTGGATAAATACTGTATAGACACATGAAGTATAGAGATGGTAGAACAAGAAAGAATCAAGACAAATTCAGAAAGGCAAAATATAGGGAAAAATAACATAAAGGATTTCACAATACCCAGACACTTTCTGTTATGGAACAGTCTTCCAAGACAAGTGGGGTGAGTAGAGACAGCACATTATAAAATAGATAGGCAAAACACTTGGAAATATATTGCCAGACAGAACAATTTCACAGGAATTTGGTGCTTCAGTAGCCCATGTCTCTCTCTAGCTTCCATGCTTCTATTTTATCACCATCAGTTCAATTATGCACTTGCTTCAGTCCACAAGAAATATTAAAATGAAATCTGGAGACACTGCTTGAAATTGCAAACAATGATCAGTTAGCATTTCTCACTGTACAATTTATTACCTTTCCTTTTCATGGTCTTTGTCATGCCCTTAAGTGCCACACTGATTTACTACACTGTTGTACTTAATTATCTCTAGTGCTTTATTTCAGAAGTGATACTATTCTTAGCTGTTTCTTTATTAGTAATATTGCATTCAGAGGGACCATCCCATCATCCATTTTAAAGCCATAGCAGCAAGTCCAGATCTGTAGTTTAGAAACAAGGGATAAATTTCAAGTATTTGGGGAACAAGATACTGCTGTAAACTACAGAAAGCAAGCTCCAATATTAGTTTACACCAACAGGTTTGAGGAAAAAAAAAAGCTAGCAAGCAGCCAGCTCCTCTCTGGAAGGCACTAAGATTATTCTGAGAGTGAGACAAGACAACATTCAGATACCTGAGAAATTAATTTTTGCTCAGAGTCTTTAACTCTAATATAACACCCTGCAAGGAAGCTTTCACCTATCTCACCTGGGAGCACAGGAATGTGCTAGCTGGCACACGTGAGGACATGGTGAGAGCCGGCTGTGAACACATGCAGATTGGAAATCAGAAGATAATCACTAGGGCAGCAGAGATTTCAGACTGTAGTAGTGGAATAAAAAAAACCCTTAGTTTTTAAAATGGAGCTCAGCGGGTCTGTCAAAGGGTGATTGATACAGTAGTTGAGACAGAAGGGGACTGGCTTCCAGGTCTGTGTTTCTGGAAAGGCTCTTTTGTTAAGGCCAAGCCAAATAACAATGACCTGTTATTTTGTTACTCATGCTTCTGCATAAGAGTACTTCAGAATATGTATGAAATATAAGTAGAAAACTACAAGAATTAGAAGTGGAAGAAGAAAGATACCTGAAATCTAAGGAGCAGACTCAACCTATTAATAAAAGCAATTTGTATGTTCAATGAGACAGAGATTCCTGCAACCCAAACCCACTATAGACATGACAATAGAATACAGACTCCTGTGATGTTTACTCTTAAAAAACCTACCCATGAGTCATGGAGGAGTGGTTTAGATCGCTTAAAGAATCACTGTCAAAGGTATTGCCAAAGTGATTTTAGTGTGAATTTGTAAAAGTGCGACTTAAATTTTGACAGTAAATGTGACAGTGTTTTAACAAGATTCGATGGCAAGGTTCACCTGGTATTTACTGCATAGAGGACAGGGTCAGTGAAACTGTCAAGGAGACCCTCTTGTTGAGTCGTGAGGTTCAGAATGGACCCCCTTGCTTTCTAAACTCCTTCTCAGAGAGAAGTCTAGGTGAGCCTGGATCTACTCCTAGGTCCCAGACTTGGTCAATAGTTTATGTCAAATGGAAAGGTACAAAGAGTAAGGAAAACCTTTCGTTAAGTTACCACACCAATTGTTTAACGTCACAGGGGCTTACAAAATTAACTTAGGTAGGTTATAAGCTCAAAGGGAATTTATTCTGATTAAAATCATTTAATACTCTGACAACATTCATAAACTACAGGTTCCAGATGCAAATGGAATCAAATACTACACAGCTGACTTAAGCTTAAATTCTAGAAAGGAACTAACCCAAAACACGTTTCATCACTAATCAAGATGAGGGCTCTCAACTTTGAGGAGTTACCTTAGGCAGCATTCCGACCCAAGGGGAGAATCCCTGACTGCAGACCCACTGCTCCAAGGATGACCAATTCCATTATACCCTAGTCAAATCTGATCTGTGGTCAAAATATGTCATGTTAGTCTTCATCGGCTGAAGGTCTTAGCCTTCAACCAAAGTGTGGGTCTAACAATAGCCCAATATAGTTGTCCAACAATATATTGTGATTAAAATCAGCAGATATTGTGGTTACCTGAGTCAGAAAGATATTTGCCAGAACTGGCAGATATTTTTATATCTCACCAGAGACCAAAGTCAGCAGATGTTTTTAATATCTCACCAGAATTAGCAAATATTGTGGCTCAACAGTCTTTTCATCAGGGTGGGTGCAACAGCCACACCGTAATTGAACTAGAAGTCTCAGTCCAGGGATAATGGCTGAATAGCCCCCCTAGCACATATATTGTTCATGCTCAAAAGTCAACATTTGTCAAAAGATAACAAAAAATTTCTGCAAGACATAATGAGAAAGACCTGTTGTAACTTGGATGCAGGGTACATGCTGATTACTGAACAAAAGTTGCTTGTTTAGTACCGGACATTGCATAAGGAAGGGTAACCAAGGTAATGGGGTATGTGTTTATGCAGGAGAGAAAACATACTAGATAGCTAACAACAAAACAGCTTTGAAAGAAAACGGGGTTTTGTCTCTTTTCAGAATTCATGGCAAATACAATGTCACCACTTAAATTATTCCTCATTTCCACATTCTTTTTTTTTTTGTGCCAACTGCTGCTCCTATCTCCAACAGGAAAGTGTCAGTGTCAAAAATGAGAGACATGGTATAACTGCAAATAAAAGTTAATTACTGTGGAAATTCAACTCCAGCGCTTTAATTAAAGCCTGACAAATGTATCATGGACCCCAGGCACCAGCGTGGAGTACACCCATTAGAGAGATTACTCCTCTTTCTATGGCCTCCCATGCTAACACAAAGGAAATATCAATCATGCCAGAAAATGGCTTTTCCAAATCAAAGATGCTGGGAATTATTCTATTACCTTTCTTGTAGAGTTGCTGAGAGGGATTTTTATGCAAGAAAGCAGCATGTTAGCATAAATTTTTGCTTAATTGCTAGGTTAATGTTAAATTGTAGGTTTTCTTTTAGGAAAAATGGCAGCTGGTGAGCCCCTTCTATAAACCTACATTTCCTTGGTAACTTTATGATATGTAAATAGGTATGCAGGAGACAAACAGCTTCAAACTGACATGTGATGAAAAGAAGCAGAGGACATCGAGATGCTTGAAGCAATCTTCTTGTGGGGAAAACTGCAGTGGGCTCCATCTAGAATTCTTCAGCAAGCCCATGTATGTTTTTGCTGGTCTCCAAAACCAGCCTGATGAGAAGAAATATTTCCACTGGAGTTCCCATTAAGAGCAGTCTGGGATGAAACACTTAATCTCACAACATAGACAGTATCACTTTCTCTTTTGGGCTCTAACCCTCCAGCCAACTGATGCCAGGGCACTGCTATGAGACAGAGTGGTTTTCTTTCAGATATACTTTATTGCTCCAACTGCAATTATTTCATTGTTTGCTGAGCACTCAGAAGTAATGAACAATGCTGACAAGCTAATACAGTAAGAGAGCTGGACATTTTTGCTTTTATTTGCTTAATATTTAAGGCTTGGTTTTGCAGGTGATCAAAAAGTAAAAGGAAAATATGCTCAGATCTCAGGAGTTGTTTTGTTACTCCTTTTGCTGTTATATTTAAATAAATAACTTTCTCTTTCACAGCCCAGGTTCTCCCCCTCTTTGATCCTGAAAGCAATAATCCCATATTTATGAGATTATTTTCGTTGCCATGGAAATTAATGATGTAAAAAAATTCAGCATTATCATTTCTGTATAAACAGGCAAGATGCAGTCCTCTTGAAAGACAAACATTTTCCTGACACCTCTCCCTACCCTCACCATCCTACACACATGGCAGGTCACAGAATCACAGAATCATTCAGGTTGGAAAAGACCCTTGGGATCATTGAGTCCAACCATCAGCCCTACTCTACAAAGTTCTCCCTTACACCATATCCCCCAACATCTCATCTAAACGACCCTTAAACACATCCAGGGATGGTGACTCCACCACCTCCCTGGGCAGCCTATTCCACTGTCTGACCACTCTTTCTGTGAAAATTTTTTTCCTATTATTCAGTCTGAACCTCCCCTATTGGAGTTTAAAGCCATTCCCTCTTGTTCTATCGCTAATTGCCTGTGAGAAGAGACCAGCACCAACCTCTCTACAATGTCCTTTCAGGTAGCTGTAGAGAGTGATGAGGTCTCCCCTTAGCCTTCTCCTCCTCAAACTCAACAGTCCCAGGTCACAGCACAAGAACCCAAAACAAACGTGCAGTGTACAGCATGCCACGGCCTTACATACAGCAAGATTTCCTATACAGGTCAGACTTACACTTCTGTTTTAATGTTATGGGACTACTTCTAGGACTGTGAGGAAAGATCATCCCATCCCAATGCTCTAGCAGACTTGGCTTGTGGCACCATCAACTCTGACAAAAAATAGAGACAGCAGTTTGTAGCAGTTTGGGATTACAGGACTCTACCCACAACGTCTAAAAATCACCTTCTCCTCTCCCAAAAAAATCAACTTGAGATCATTAAAAGTGCTTTGAGGTACAGTCTTTTTTCTTTGCATATGCACCGAACAGCACCGTAATCCATGAAGTGTTTCAGCAATGCAATCTCCATGCTTATCCTATGGTGAGATACTACTTACTAACGCTGACTAGCAGACGTCTCCGTCTTTGGTAAATCTGAAACCCATTCAGGAACAAATACACCCCCAAAACATCCTGCTCTTATATCTTCCATATGCTGGTGGCTGATAAGTTATAGCGCTCACAGCAAATTTTAAGTTGTTCCTCAACAAAGTATTGGTCTAAACACCTTATTTTGTCCATAAATTTACTCTTGGCTTAGAGTTGTTTTTATCCAGAGAAAGGATGGAAAGCCAGGATTCAGAAAATTGCACTTTCATGCAATCTTTGAATCTTAAAAATATACAGCTAGATCCCAGGCATATCCAGTGAGTCTGACTTACACACTTATAGGAGTCAATGAAAGAATTTACACAAAGATCCCCAAAAACTCAAAAGTAAACCCCAAAAGCACTCAGATCAACTCTTTGTTCTGATAAATTCACTCCTTCACAGTGATCCAGTGCTCATGCCAGGTCTGGGGATAAAACTGAATTCCTTCTCCCACTCCTTTTGTACTAAATCTTGAATACATAGCCCTCCCAGGCTAGGCATGGTGTGAGTAAAGTAACCACTGCACCACAATATTGCCTACATCTTTTTGTTTATGTGTCTGTTTTAATAATGTGATATACCTAAGGGACATGCATGGAAAACACGGGATTTCAAAACCCATATAATATAACATGCAAGTAACAAAACAGGTCTCTTTACTCTCTCTCGCAGGTCTGACCTAGAGAGACCAAGAGAGGTAAAACTCCATGTCTTTTTGGTCCTCAAATGCATTTATGAGACACACAACGTTTCAAGCCAACTGTGATGATGATTGTTACAATGGGGACATCTGTTTGCTGAGACTGGCACATTTGTTTCCTTACAAATAAAAGGGGCTGAAAGAAGCCGCCAGTTTTTAATCATCGTTATGGATTTACTCTGATGGTAATATTCAATAAAAATAAAAATTACACAATCTATAGTCTGGTATATTTTAGAATTTTAGGTGGGACAAAAAAAATGTTGTTTTAGCTACAGGAAATTTATCACTTGAAGTAGGAAACAGTTTCTTGACCAAAGTTTCCATGATTTCCTACTTTATTGAAAGCAGATGAATTTTGTAGCATATCTCTGAAGGCAAAGTGGGGAGCTAATGTTGAGTAATAACTCATATTAATGTCTCTAGATATTAATATCACAGTTATCCAGCTTTCTGGCCATTCCACATAAGCACACACAGAAAGGGATATTGATAATTGCAGTTCACAGTACTTGTCACCCTTCTATTGTAGGTATAAGCTGTACCTGGCTCTTGGAGATGCTTTAAGCCATTACTAGTTTAGAGATGCTGTTTGGAACTGACTGGATACACACACAGATTTACTTTGCTCCCCCACAATTTTCTTCTAACAAGTTAATGTAGAATGACCATCACAGACCATCTACAGCAGCTCGAGCAAGAGGGCTTCAGGCACCAAAGCCTGTCTCTTTCTGGAACTAAAGGGATACTGTAGTTCACTAGCAACAATAGCAAACTCGCATTCTCCCTGTACAACCACCACTGTAATTAACCACACCGAGTTTTAAAAGGATGCTGCAGACCTCTCTGCTCATACGGTCGATGCAGACATCATGAAAAACTCTACATTACTGCTGTATTATGCAGGTTTCCTTCTTTGTTGACCAGGTGATGATCTGCTCACCACACAATAGAAAAGACATCTCTCCCCCTTTCCTAAGTAAAAGCTGTTTGGCAAAACAGAAGCTCCGTGTACCTAGGGTTGCCAAGCCAGAGGCATTCCTGAGTGCTGAATTCACAAGATGTAAAGAATTATGTGAAGTGGCCAAATCACTTTCCTGAAATGAAAAGACCCTTTAACGCTCAGAGAAGACACATTCGTCTGTGTTTACAAATGTTCCCCCAGCCAAGCTGTGATACCTGAACATGAATACACTGCAGTTCTGATAAGAGATGGAAAGATTAACGTACTGCAAGTCCAGAGGGAAATCCCTCCAGACATTGTTTTTGAAAAGCTTAGAAATCAGCTTTTTTTTTTTTTTTTGGTGGTTGCCACTATTCCTTAGCAACAAAGCTAGTCTGCTGAACATGGCTCTGCTGTAACACATTCCAGAAATAACTAGCAGGGCTGGCATTGTTTGGACTAACAGGGGAAAACTAATCGGGTCATTTGCTATGTGCTAGTGCTCTCCACCTGCTGACCACCTGTGCGTCCCCAGGACAATCCAAGAAATACCCACATACTCACATGGGTCTGTGTGTGTATACCTAAATATACATATGTATATTTAAAGAGTATTTATATGGGAAGATTTTTCACAACTGTTATGTGGGGGATGGAGAGGAAGATGGAGGAGGAGAAAACAAAGGCTTTCTTCTGTCTCTAACAGAAAGTAGTAAAAGTCCTACTGAAGCCCAAAGTGCATTCCCCTCCCACCCATGTGTTTCACAATTTCCAGGAGGAAACCATATCCTTGTCCACCAGACAGCATGAGAACCACCCTCTCCCCCAAACTGCAAACTCCACTGCCCGTGAGTGGAGACATTGCAGAGAGGAGCTTACATCATGTTCCTACATTTCTCCATCTTTACAACAGCCTGGACGTAGTAGCTCCAAAAACTGGTATGCTAACACAGAAGTTCCCTTGTCACAACAGGGAGTGTTTGGAGGCTTTCCTCCTCACTTTCCAGGGATTGCCAGCGAGATGGGGTTCCAGACCAGCACATACTGCAGACAGTGTCCTACAGGTCTGAACTAACCCATCATGTTTTCCTTACAAAGGATGCATCAGTTAAAGAAAGAACTCCTCACAATGCAGTATTAAAGGCAGAAAATTGTCACCATTTTGAATATTTTTCAGTTCCACACTGGGGTAAGGAATTTACACCTAAAATTTTCATTTAAAAAAAACCCCAAACCCCTCAACAATAGCTCACCTAGGATCTAGAAAAAAAATAGCTCAGATCATTGCTTTGTCCAAATCAACCAGGGACTTGAATCTATAGCTCCAGCTTCTTACATGAGTGTCTAAATCAAGAGGGCATTACAAATTGTGGAGAGGAACATTCTTCTTGTGACCAGAAACTTCATCTTGGATTTGAGAAACCGAGATTAGATGAAATAGCTATGTTTTAGTAAAACAATGCTTTCCTTTCGATGCAAAAGTATTTTCTGACAAAGCTTATTGCATTTTGAACATTCAGGCTTGCTCTAATTCATATCTAAGAGGTCAAATCCCAAAGCTCTGTGCCAACAGAAGTACTGACTCACAAAACTTCACATGCAGAGACAAAGGCTAGGAGTGGCTGAGGGAACTGGGGTTGTTTAGTCTGGAGAAGAGGAGGCTGAGGGGAGACCTCATCGCCCTCTACAACTACCTGAAAGGAGGTTGCAGAGAACTGGGGATGAGTCTCTTTAACCAAGTAATAAGCGATAGGACAAGAGGTAATGGCCTCAAGTTGCACCAGGGAAGGTTTAGACTGGATATTAGGAAGTATTTCTTTACAGAAGAGGTTGTTAGGCGTTGGAATGGGCTGCCCAGGGAGGTGGTGGAGTCCCCATCCCTGGAGGGGTTTAAGAGTAGGGTTGACATAGCACTGAGGGATATGGTGTAGTTGGGAACTGTCAATGTTAGGTTAACGGTTGGACTGGATGATCTTCAAGGTCTTTTCCAACCTAGACAATTCTGTGATTCTGTGAAAATGACAACATTAGTGGCAACTGCTTTGACATTAAGTTGATGGGTACAAACTATAACACTATACTAACAAAGTACACACAAGAACTGAGTAACATGTCCAAAATTCAAGAGAACATAGCTGGGGCTCTGCTAAGTAGCACTTCATCAATTCTAGCTAATGGCACCAGATGAGATTTTTCTCCCAATGCTTTCAATGTGTCTGTGCTGCTAACATGCTATCGTTACACTGAATGGTACCATGGAACATTGAACTCAAGGTCAAAACAGGGCAGAAAAATCGGCAAATTTAGACCTCTTTCTACTTGATTTTTAAAGGTATGGGATCAATTGTTCCCTCTCACCTTCAGCCCAACAGAAGTGAGGGGAAAGCAGAGAGGGGCGCAGATCACACCTGTGAAAAGTTCAATACACCTGCTATTGCCAGCCAGAAGTCTCCCTTTCTGCTCTGACACACTGTGCCTCAAGGTGCAATCTAGCCTACCAGGTATAAACTCCTTCATCTTCAATCTTACACATTTGCCTCTTCATAAAAGTTCTGTACTTCAGTACCAACGAACTGATGCAGGGCATGGATTAATGCACCACTGATGCACATTTTGGGTAGGTAAAAATCATTCAGCCTTCCCCAAGGTGCTTCACAACATGCCTCAGGCACGTTCAGTGGGGCGTGATGCATGCAGAGCATTAAAACTGCTATACACTGTCATCTATTCTACATACCTCTCAGCATTTCATTGCAGGGACGACAGCCTCCAGCGTGACAGTGCTTCCAGGGGAGAGGTACACAGCTAAAACACAGGGCAGCGCGTTGGTTGCCCACAGACTCAAGTGCATCCTAAGTTGTGGCAGCTATGAACCAGTTAACAAACAAATCACCTTAGAAATTAAAAGCTAACTGTTAAAAATCTCCTCTTTTGACAACCTTCAATTACAAAGACTTGCTCTATTCACATCCAAATTAAATGTAAAAATCTGACTTTCAACTGCTAATTAGCCATGGAAGATAGAGTTACATTTTTGTTATGGCATATTATACTTTCTGTTAATTGTTATTTATTCCCACTGTTTTATTACCGGCATTTGATATCTAGCAATGTTAAATACATTTTTGTAAGACTTCAATTAAAAAAAGAAAGTCAAGGTTCAGGCATGTCTTTGGAAGAAAAGACACTGTAAAAATAAAGTACCAGGTCTTTTTTCAATCAAAATCTATGTATGTCTACTGAAGTCAAGGGAGCAGCATTAATTTTTATACATGCTGGAAATCTGCCCCAATATTGCTTATACCCATTAAAGCCAAATCAAGCAGAACCAAGAGTGTTTGTAAGTGGTACTAGCAACGATGGAAGGAGATGAAAATGGGGGGAAGAAAGAGAAGGAAGCGAAAAATTTGATTTTTATTTAAAAAGAAGGGACATCCCCCCCCCAAGATTTTAACCTTTTGGTGACCTTTTCCTTAATTGAAGCTTTGCCAGTTAGTACCAAAAGGCAAAAATAGCAATGATAAAAGAACCATTTATACACTTTCTTGTATCACATGGAGGGTTATTAACATAAGTAGCATTAACATCTCCTAAAACCTACTTTTCTGTTCTGATGATTTACTCCTTGGTTTGTCTATTTAACTAAGCTATTGCTCAGCATTCCCCTCCCAGTGAGTCAAAGTCAAAGCTCTGTAAACAGGACTGTTTACTGTCTTAATCTGTGCTATTTTTTATACTTGCATTAATTATAGAAACAAACACACGTTATACATCAAGGAAATATAAAGAATGCATTGGATCAGTTTCTGTTCTTACTAACCCAGGATTTGTAGTGACTTTAATTTGCTTCAACTGAGTTATAGCTTCATGAGATGAAATTCAGGCTCTTCAATAACTAAAAATTACACAAAGAGGAACGCTTTTAATTCTAATGAAATATGATGGGTTTGCAGTGAAAGCTTCAGTATTTTGTTTAATTGATCCTTTTCAATAACACCAAATTGTAATATACACTAGCACACAATCTCAGAAGATTTGACACTATCAAATTGCTGAGTACATGAAATGCTAAAAAGCCACTGAGAGAGTAAAATGACCCTTAATGTTTTATTTTCTTTTTTGCGTCATTGCACTGAAGTACTGCTCCAATTCATTTTCCAAGACTTACATGTATCTAGAGGAGCCTGACGCCAAATTTTGTCTCTTTTCAAAGTCTCTGGTATAGCTGTCATTGACTTCAGGAGGGTCAAGATATTGGCTTTACATACAATTTTGGGGTATAAAATACTATTTCTGTTTCCAATTAAATCAATAGCAAATCTACTTACGGTAGGCTTGGGCTTTAAATGTGAACCAGACCATAAAATGCACATCACAACAAGGAATACAAGATTATCTCTCCTCTTTCCATTTTATAAGTTGTAGCAATTGAGGTAATGAAAATCTGATCTGTCTGAAATACCCCTTATGGTTTCATTGAAGAAAGGATTATTACAACCTGTCTCTTTCTTTCATAATCTAAGGTAACAATCAAAACCCAACAAACATCTTTGCTTTCTACTTAAATGATGGCTACCAAAATTCCAAGTATATTTATTAAAAATGGAAAGCTAGGGCCTGTCAATTTGAGAAAACAGAGCAAGTGCTTAGCAGGTTACCTTTAACCTGCAATACAAGGAACCATGAAGATGTCTAAACTGAACACAAAGAAGATTTTAAAACTAATGAAAATGTAATCAGTGGGGTTTTTTATCCTGTAGGATTCTGTTATATTGCTCCAGACATCTCCTGTCTTGAAAGCTCAATCTTCTGAAGCAAAGCTTTGATCTACATGTTCACAGCTAAGTAGTTTTGAGTATTAAAGAATTAATAACCATGCAGTGCGTTTCCTCTCGCCTAATTCTACATGCTGTATGGTTCTTCAGAAAATCAAACATTATCTGTCAGACAAATGGCACCATGGTTATTTGGAACATTTAATTTGGAGGTTTTCGGTAGTATTTTCAGTTATGGTAATATAATACTGAAAACGGTGGTATTGTGCAGCTACCAGAGAGACAGGGGGTTTTTGTACAGGATGAAAGAAAAGAAGCCCACCGAGTGGTTCTGGCAAGGATGAAATACACTGCTTACTATCCATCCCAGAGCTACAACTCCAATCTTTTGCTCAGCTGCTGTGGGGCATCTTCTGACCTTTTACAGCCTCCACACAGCGTGTTTGGTTTTGATCATTTATCAACTATATAACTACAATAATTTCTTCCATTTCATTGTGATAGCAGCAGTAATAAACATTGGTACTCATAAAGCATTTGCATCCTGCGCTGTCTTCAGCACTTTTTAGTTAACAGTATGTGAAATGAAGCAGATATAATTGGTCTTCAACCCCTTAACAGATCCAGAGTCTTGGTGGTGGCATTTCTTCACAACACTGAGGAAGGAAAATGAATTATGGAGCTCATATGGATCACCCATCTCCAAAGGACCACGGATACTGTAGGAGGAAGGAGCCATTCCTCCCTG
This sequence comes from Strix aluco, assembly GCF_031877795.1. NCBI lineage: Eukaryota > Metazoa > Chordata > Aves > Strigiformes > Strigidae > Strix > Strix aluco. The sequence goes on along the minus strand of NC_133931.1, from coordinate 151,738,024 downwards.
GCCAGTGGCTGCCCAGCTGCTGGTGTCTGAGAAGGTGATCTCACGCTCCCCAGGTGTGAGCACTTAGGGGCTACTTAAACAACCACCATCATCTCCCTCAACGTAGGTTTTGAATATGGAGTCCTCCATGCAGGAGCAGATACATGAAGACTTGAGCTGAGCTCCAGGGAGTGAGTTGCTCTACATAGCTCTGTAGTCCCAGGCTATATCTTACTGAGCAAGTGGTGTAGCCCAATAGGCATAGTTTTGTATGACAAACAGTGGTGCTAAGGGACCAGGAACCACACCATATATGTTTCAGAGTGGGTTACTTGGGACTAACTTTACTTTAGTCTCCCATGGATCGAATAAGAACTAGCAGTTGGATATGTGAGGTGCATCTTCTGGTTTAATTTCTTCCAAAAGGACCCCAGTTCATAAGCACCAGGACTGCTGTGAACCAAAGCATAAGAAGTGCAGACAACTGGTGGGGTTCATTTCAAAAGCACACTTCTCAACCAAACTAAAATGCTAACGCAGATGTATCCTCTTGCTGGCTGTCTTTCTTTGTCAGTGGGGTTGATCACTAAACACCCAGATGTCAGGTGACAATAGAAGCACGGCCAAGAAAGAGGTTCATAGCAGGGTTGGAACAGGTGGTATTTCAGCTTCTGCATCAACAGAGGTAAGGTGGCTGAGTTTGTGCAATGACTAACACTTCCAGGTGTACCATGAAAATGGAAATTTTCCCCAAATTTACTCCTTATATAACCCCATGACCATAAATAAATGAAGGTAATTGTACTAGCTACTGAGCAGGGAGCTGTAGAGCCTGCCGAGCAGCTGACACAGCATGCAGTGATTGCTGCCGCTGGCTAAGGAATAGCTGCAACTGTTCTCTCCTTTATTTTTCAGCCATAGCCAAGGGACATATACGGTCCTCACAATGTACATTACTATTGAAAAAAAAAAAATTCCTGTCATGCTCTAAGGATGGAAAGCAGAATACGTAAGAACAAATAACGGAAAGAGCTACTTTAAAAAAGTCTTTGGATTTCTTATGCTAAAGCAATAATGCCCTAGCCTGCAGCTCTTGGCATCCTTGCTAAGCCACTAACACAAGGACAAGAAGATGGCCTCAGGATAGATATGCAATTAAATACAAACCCTCAAAAACATTTTTTTTTGAGGACCTAGGAGGAACAGTTAATAGCACAGCAGCGCCACACAGATGATGCAAATAACCTGGCTATTTAACTGCCTGATCACAATTTACGGTGGCACGAATCCACTGCTAAAAGGCCTGGATTTTCTCTGCCAGCCACTTTGTAACAGTTATCCTTAACCTCTATAAATCAAAATGCTTGCTAGTTTACCAACTTCAGCAATGTCATCTTCAAAGCTCTCAAAAAGATAAAACTCCTTTCCAAAGAAGCTAGCAGAAATAATCTCACTTTTGAAAATACTCTCTTCTCTTACTAAGTGACAATTCGGTTGCATAAAAATCCCACCAATATAACAGCAGTATTACCTGAACTTTATTTGATATGTTCTCATCTCTCAGAAAAACACAATAATCTGAAAATAAGCCAGACTTGTTATGTGAAAATTAACTGGTTAAACAGCAGTTAGCTCTCTCCTTTTCAAATATAGAAGCCCATCACCAAAGATGGGAGACAAGGTCAGGTTTTCTGAGCCAATAAAGCTATTCATATTGTTCTGGTAGCTTTAAGCACCCTTATATCCAATTTTCACAGCCCTTATTTCACCATCTATCTACTAGGATTCTCAAATGAGAGCAAGAAATGTCCCACTACATAAAGGGTTTGCTGGATCTAAATGACTGCTCTATGCCCAGAGTATGAGGCTACACCAGTTCTAACCCAGGACGGTCCAGTAACACTGCTCTACCAAGGTGGCAAGCTGCTTTGAGACTTCCTGGATGGAGATAGGAGCTAACTGACCATTCAGCATCAATGATCACAATCCAGGTCTTAAGCTGAGTAACAAAATTACCCACATCTTACAACTCTGTGGAGCTGAGACAGAACAACTGTTCTTCACAGCCAGGTACTGTCTGTAATACCCAAGCATTAATGCCAGTGAATGTTTATCTCCTTCCTTTCACTGGCAGACCATCTGACACCAGCAAAATAAATCTTTCCATGCCAATCTTCAACATATGTATCTGAAGTAGTAGAATAAATTTTATCACTCTGTTCTGGCTACTATTCCAGCATATTTTACTGAACAGAACACCATCTACAGACATATCCCAAATTTAATCATGTAAGTCTTGTGCATAAAGCAGTAATTTTAGAGGTCTCTTCCTGTAATAAGTTGAGCCAAATAGAGCTGAAGGAGCTCCCTAAAACCCAAAATATTCAAATGGAAGATCATTATTCCAAATATTCTGAGTAAAACAGCAATCCACTCATTCATACAGGTTGGCTTAATGAAAGATTCTCAGAAGACAACCCTTCTTGGTACTCATGATGTTCACTCCATTCAGCTTTTTACCCATTTTACAAGGAAAAAAAAAATACCAAAGAAATCTTTACCACTTTTACATATTATTGCATGTCATCGCCTAGCTTGACAGTCTGATGGCAAGCAAAATCAGCAGGAACGTTAACCATTCACAACAGCTGATGACAAACAGCCTTGCAAATTTGAAGGGAAAAGTCAAAAAGGAGACAAGATATTTGACTATGGTGTTTAAAGGTCCTATCCACACAGGGTAGTACCTATTAAAAATTTTGTTGCTGATATGCAACAGAGAAGAACTGACTGTCAGTTTGTTGCAATGCCACATGGTTAGGAGACCAGACTCACTGGAATTATTTCAGTTCATGGAAAATATTAATCCTCTTAAAACATATATATGTATCATGTCAATAAAATGAATACGTAAGTAGGCAAGACAGAAAGTCTTTACCGCATACATGCGGGTGATCTATTTGAGACCCTCTAGGTTTTTCTAGGATTGACTGTAGCTTCAGGCACAAGTTGAACGCTGGCTCAGGATGCTCCATCTTCTAATTAAAGGCTTAATCTCCTCCTAGTCATCTGGGCAGTTGTAATGAAATATGCCAGTTACTCCCTAGTCTTGTTTTGGAAAAATGCCCAGCAGATTACAACAGCAACAAAATTAAATTACCCATTCTGTACATTCACTTCACAGCATACCCACACTGGCCTTTACTGGACTTGCAAGAAATATTAAAACAAAACAGCTTTCTCTGTTTTTCAGCAAGTGTCAAGGTTTCATTACCCTTCAGGAAAAAAGACGTCTTGCTTAGGCCTCAGTATGTCCCTGTGCTTTCCTGACATACCGCTTCACACTTCTGTTGGGACATAGCTCTCTACAGCACTAGAAGGAACACATTTTAGCTGCTACAAGTTCGCAACATTAATTGCAGACTCTTATAAAGACAGATTAACAAGGGTGTAAAACACTCCTGGAAGCAAGGTGTCATCCCCCAAATGCATACCTGTGCCGTTTGTTTTTGAGCACAGTGCCAGCTCCTTTTCCTCTTCCTTTCATCCTCCTCCTCTCCCTTCTTCGCTTCCTTCCCCTCTATGTACTACAACTGCCAGTGACCAGCCTGAATTGCATTTGGGTGGAAACAAGGCTGAAGCAAAATTAATGTAATGGGTCAAAAATTATAAAGCCAGTGAGGAGAAGTAAACAGCAACTGTCTGCTGGCTTCTGAAAACTGTTCAACAGCTCAGCTGAACCCAGAGAAGTCACATCTTACAAGCACACTCACACTTTTACTGGTCTAGACTGAAAAATTTCCCATCACATCCTGCTGCGATAGATCTGACTACATAAACAGACAAAACAACAATCCTGTAAATTTAGTAATTTAAAAATTACCCAAAATTATGGTTCTCTACATTTCCATTGCCCTAAAGCTCCTGACAAGACTTCCTTCTGCAGTAGAGGTGCCAGCACAAAGCCAATAGTCCCATCAATATCCGACTGCTACAACAAAGCAGCCCAGGTACCTGACTGGAGTGAAGATTCACCTCTTTTTACACAGACCAGAATACATGCTTTTTGGTACCACCAAAGGTCTCTGAATAGATGTGCAAGATGAAAGTCTTGATGTTCTCAGCATAAAGAGTATGTGGGTCAGGCCAACATTTGGGAGCATATTGAAACCATGGGTTTATGAAAGACAGGTCCTGCTTGACAAACCTGATCTCCTTCTACGAGAGGGTGACCTGCTTATTGGATGAGGGAAAGGCTGTGGATGTAGTTTACCTTGACTTCAGTAAGGCCTTTGACACCGTTTCCCACAGCATTCTCCTGGTGAAACTGGCTGCTCGAGGCTTGGATGGGCACACGCTTTGCTGGGTAAAAAACTGGCTGGATGGTCGGGCTCAAAGAGTTGTGGTGAATGGAGTTAAATCCAGTTGGCGGCCGGTCACGAGTGGTGTCCCCCAGGGCTCGGTTTTGGGGCCACTCCTGTTTAACATCTTTATTGATGACCTAGACGAGGGGATCGAGTGCACCCTCAGTAAGTTTGCAGATGACACCAAGTTGGGTGGGAGTGTTGATCTGCTCGAGGGTAGGGAGGCTCTGCAGAGAGATCTGGACAGGCTGGAGCGATGGGCTAAGGCCAACTGTAGGAGTTTCAATAAGGCCAAATGCCGGGTGCTGCACTTGGGCCACAACAACCCCCAGCAGAGCTACAGGCTTGGGGAGGAGTGGCTGGAGAGCTGCCAGTCAGAGAGGGACCTGGGGGTGTTGATTGACAGCCGGCTGAACATGAGCCAGCAGTGTGCCCAGGTGGCCAAGAAGGCCAATGGCATCCTGGCTTGTATCAGAAATAGTGTGGCCAGCAGGGACAGGGAAGGGATCTTACCCCTGTACTCGGCACTGGTGAGGCCGCACCTCGATTCCTGTGTTCAGTTTTGGGCCCCTCACTACAAAAAGGACATTGAATTACTCGAGTGTGTCCAGAGAAGGGCAACGAAGCTGGTGAAGGGTCTTGAGCACATGTCGTACGAGGAGCGGCTGAGGGAACTGGGGGGGTTTAGTCTGGAGAACAGGAGGCTGAGGGGAGACCTCATCGCCCTCTACAACTACCTGAAAGGAGGTTGCAGAGAGCTGGGGATGAGTCTCTTTAACCAAGTAACGAGCGATAGGACAAGAGGTAATGGCCTCAAGTTGCACCAGGTAAGCATTTCTTTCCAGAACTGCTGTTGTTAGGCACTGGAATGGGCTGCCCCGGGGCAGTGGTGGAGGTGTTTAAGAGTCACGTTGACATAGCACTGAGGGATATGGTATAGTTGAGAACAGTCAGTGTTAGGTTAAAGGTTGGACTACATGATCTTCAAGGTCTTTTTCCAACTTTGATGATTCTGTGAAAATCCATCCTGCACTAACACAATCTAATTGTAACTGTCTTTATCCAGTAACTCCAAGAACTGATTTAGTGAACTATACCCAGCTGGTTTTATTAAGAGAAGTTGAAAGATAATCTGTTGAATACTATCTAATAAAGAAGGTTAAAAAAGGGAACAGCTAGGCATAAATGCAATAAAAATCTAAACACTAGTGGTATTTCTTAAGTGGAGCAAGGGGGTTTGCATCATTCGTGATCCTGGGAAGAAAGAGGCAGCAGAGTGTTTCTGTAAGCCCTTTTGGACTTAGCACGATGTCACTTGCTATTTTAAGGGACTGAATTTAATGACCATTTCATTTATATATTATTCATTAAGGACTAAATTATGTTTTCAATTAGCTTAAGTATGAAATAAATCTTTTTCAGTTGTTCTAGATTTACAAAGTATCAGAAATCATGCTTTCCAGAAAATTGTTCTGATGACACGTGCATTTATGCAATGAAAACGTGGCCATGCAAAGTCCTTGCTCCAAATACTTCAGCTCTTCAGGGGATGGAGGGAGACACATGGCTTTTGCTCTAATCCAGAACAGCTGCTGTCTTACAGACCACCCTCAATGCAATTACAAAGATCCAAAGTGGAGGGAAGTGGATAAAACCCCGACTCACCTGTATTTCAGCTGTGAATCGTTCACACACAGAAGAGGGACAAGCTTTTCAACAGCACACAACTCACACAAGACCAGTTGTTAACTAGGTACCAAACTGCAGTGATGTAGCACTCAGACATGTATGCTATACCAAAAACTCCAGTATGATCAGACAAAAAAGTTGCTCTAGAACTTAATCTGTTAACAAAAAAACATACAGATTTACATTCTAAATCTGGTCTTTCCCTTTTTCACAAAGCACCTTTAGATAGCACAGCTCTTACAGAGTTGAATCCCACAGCATGATTTTAACCAGCGAAACAAAACCGTAGTGTTTACAATTTAGATCTTTTTAGATGCTTTTAATGCAATGAAGATGCCCAACCTAGATGACTCATTTCTTATAAAAGCAGACAAACGTGAATACCCTTAGGAGGATCGAGGAGACGACAGTCATTAAGCAGACAGCTAGCAAGATACGGAGATCAAATGAATGCCATAATGAGAATGGGAATTACCCTTCCTTTTGTTGGTTTTTATTCCACTCCTGCTCAGCCTCCCTCAAAATGACTTTGATGATGTTATTAAAAATCGCAGGTTCTTACAGAAAATGGGCTCAGAATGTCTCAAGGCAGCTATTCCAGCTCCTGCAGCAAGGGCCAAATTAGCTTGTTGCAAAATGGTTTCTTCTATAACTAATAAGTGACAGTGGGGTTGATGCAACTAACAGCAGTTCTGGAAACGCTCCCAAACAATTCATGTTTAATTTAGGAATTTGGACAGTGGGTTTGACATTTGATTAAATCTGAATTTCCAAATTAAACAATCTAAAGAGCATTAAATTAATAACACCATTATATCTTGCCTATGACATAACAACTCCCAGTGCCTCCCTAGGTGTTGTTAGGAACCAGCAGTTGATGAGAAGTAGTGATAAAGCTCAGAGTCAACTCTCCCCAGACTGATTAAATGCAGGTGCTTTTTGCATCTTGTTTTCAGATTCTGCACAAGTCTAGTGTGCATCACAGCTGAGACCCATTTCACTGCCGTCCTGCAGCTCTTTCTAAATAAGCTCACTGATCACTCCAGAAGCAAAGGTGTTCACCTTCACTTTTTGCTTCCTGACACGCTGTCCCAGCTGAACTTTGCATTTATCTCATATGCAACTATTTGAAAATGTATGCAGGTGCTCACAAGAGCAATGTCTAGCAGCAGATGTCCAGCATCTCTAATGATACGGTGTTCAAGCCAGAGCTGGGGAAGCCAACAGACAGGTGTTCCTACTCCTCTGTGCTGCCAAGTCTGCCCCATTAAGGCAACGAGGCTGAAGGCCATCAGTGCAACAATCAAAACTTAATCTCCAAATGTGTCTCTGTTCTAAATACCTCTCACCAGCTGGTTACTACTTATCCCCTGATGGTGTCTGGGCACTTTCCCTCCAAAAAAGCAATCAACCTCTTCTGATGTGGTGTGAAAGGCCAAGCTTGTTCCTTCCTCAACATACGGGCACACAATCAATTTACAAAAAGTTCACAGAGCACCAAAAAGAATTGCTTGACCACTCATTTTTCCATGCTGGGCTGGGAAAAGCCCTACCACAGTCAAAGCTGACATTTTGCTTTTGTCATCAGGAAATCTTTCCAGTGGAGAAGCAGCAATATTACTGCCCTCCTCATCTGCCCCTGCAACTGCCAAAATACATCAGCTCAGATTCTTCACTACTGGAGGCTGGGTGCAGCTCCACAGATTCAGTGGAGAATGTAACCCAAGGCAGGGCTTTTCATGGTCCTACCACTGCTTCTGCAAATTTATCTTTGTACCCAAGGGATAGGCTAGGAATAGATAATCCATGTTTAATCAGCACAGTGGTTTCTTCAAGAACACAAAGGGATTTCATTTTTTTAAAGGAATTTACGGGTTTGACTGCACTTCTGTAAATCCTGTACTGGAGTTCCTGCCCCCGTGTGGAAAAATATCTAGGCATGGGCTTAATTTAAAAAATAGCATTTGAGTTTGTTGCATATTTCAGGAAGGGACTTTCCTGAAAACATTCAGTCCTGTGTTAGGGAACAGTCACTGCCAGCACAGGAATTCAGAAGTGATCCAAGAGTGTAAGCACCAAACCTGGGTGACATACACAACTTTTGTCACTAGGCACTCAAATACACACTTCACCTGTTTTGTTCCTACTTATCAAGCATCCAGGCTAATCTTGAGTGCTAAAAGATATATATTTCAAGCAGGAGGTGGTGTACTGTGTCAAAATAGAAACAACTCTTACATTTGTAGTAGTGTTGCTAAAACATCTGTAAATTATTGAGAGGAAAAAAGAAAAGCTAATTTATTTTTATGATCTCTGTTTACTTTTTGCACCTTACCCACTCAGCACAATGCTTTTTCTCATCTACCAGAAGAATGCTTCTTAATTTCCAGCCTATCAGAGGTAGTCTTAAATTTTATTTAGAAATCACAAAGGAGGATTGTCTTTTTCTCAGAAGTGTATTCCAACTAAAGGAACCTAGGCTCCCTCCCAACTCTAACAGAGATTTTCTTCTTGACATTTGGCAAAATGCTTTATTTTCCACACTTCTGAAAACAGTGTTACTGTTCTATTATCCCACGTGAACAGTGATGCCCCATCTGAAAAAAAGAGATACCATTTCCCTTTTGCTGTGCATCGTCTTGCCTGTTTATACTGCAGTCTCTGCAGGATTGGGACTCTTCCCCACTACGGGTTTATACAGTGTCTGTGATACAATGGGGCTCTAGTACAGCTCAAAACCTCTAGACACTACTGGAATACTAATATTAGTTCAACTATTACCACTGAGAAGCCAAAACTACTGGGAGAAGGTAATCTGTGAAAGCTCCAAAATCAAATCCTGCAGTCCTCATACTGACAAAACTCTTCCTGCTATCAAGATGTTGGGATTCAGCCATAAATAAAGCAGGCATTATTTTAACAACCAAGCCAGTAATGCCTTTTCAGTAACAAAAGTAGAGGTGGAACCTAGTCCTCCAACACATCTGTGAGAGTAAAGAGCACTAAAACCCTACCTGACTAATTTAGGTTTTTCATTATTCAAACCAGAGAACTCCATATGAAGGCAACTGCAAAGGAGAGTTTAATTTATCCTACATTAAGATTCAAATTGTTCAGAGCTACACTATCACTGATTTAACTCACTCTACAAGATATTATGGCCTATGATTTAATTGGCCAATTACTTATCCCTGATGAGAAATTGGTGAGAATGCTGTGCCTCATACATGAAGCAGTGGTTGTGGTAAGGGATAAAATGTGCAAGTCTGAATCAGAGTATTTTATCAATCATCTGCAAAGCTGACAGTTTTAATGAGTTTGGAATGATTAATATATTAGCATTTTGTTATTTGTCACAAACTAATAGAAAGCCCTATTAAAGTTATGTAAATTCTCTGTCCAGCACAAACAAAGGATGATCCATATTCATACTTGCTCCAGGAAGAATAAAACACATATATTAACTAGTTAGTTGTTTTTCCCAGCTAATACTTCACATATAAAGTGGGGAAATTTATTTTTGCAAATGGCCAACTACACTTCCCAGGTTTTTCCCAATGTGCCCAGGGAAATCAGATCTCCCTTAGATTTCAAAGTCAAGCCATGGACAAGATGGTGACATCTGCAGCACACAATGAGCTCTTGGTTCATTATCATTCTCTGGGTGCCTGGTGCTTAGGGACAAGTTTATTGATGTCCGAAAGAAAAGCCCCAAGGATAACAGGCAAACAGAGAAAATGGAGATTTTTTTCCAAGGAAGAAAAGCATGTTTCAGTTTTGATGCCATTTTCTGTCAGTCCTAGCCCCACAAGATGCAGTTCAGAGAGAGGTTATTGCACGAGTAATTTTAGTGTGCTGAAAGGCCTCATACAGGACCACTGTGCAGGATTAGGCTGGGTGAAGCCCATGTTTGCCTGTGCATTGTGAAAAAAACAGGTGACAAGAACAACAGCAGAACGAACACAGGAGCATACGTGTCCATGCATGAGCAGTCATATGTTTTAACATACCCTTTTGAGCAGTATGTTCACCCAATATGTCCTGATATTCTTTGTGGCAAAATGGATCACCTGCTCCATTCACTCCAAAACCTTTTGTTCTCATTTCTGTGCCCATTCAATTTATCTCCCTAACAAGGATGAGGACATTTCCATCTTTCATATTGCACATTACAATGGCTGAGCATTTCAGGCTCCATTAGGAGTTCATTGCTCATACAGCTTCGGGGTAAACGCCACATCTGACTACTAAGTGCAGAACAAGATGAGGCCTCTGCTCTTTGTGCTGTAGAAAGTGAGCAGGGGACAGTGGATTTCCAATGCCCAAAGAATGCCAAGCTAGCATAAGATTTACATTAACCTTTGTTTCTTCATTTTTCATGACATTGAGGCTTAGCTTTGTTTTTTCATTTTCATGACATTGAGGCTTAGCTCCACCCTACAGGATCTTGGAGGAAAGAGATGACACACCATTGAAAAGGATATTCCAAGGAAAACTGCTAAAGAATGAAAGCCTCGCAGTGGAGGAGCCCAAGGGAGACATGAGGCCCTCTAGACAGATATGCAAAAGATGTCAAAAAGTGAGGCTTTTAGCCAGGAACCTTTGGCTTGCTCAGTGCATGGAGAGGGAATGCCTGAAAACTTACCAGGTGCTAGTTTAATAGCGATCTTCATGTTTCTACAGTTGGCCAGCGACCTCAGCATCCACCAGCACACATTGACTCTTGACTATGTAAGAGAAGTCCTCAGAGCCTAACAAAGAATGCTTCAGCAATGGTGTTCAAGGCCCCTCGACTTTGCTTAGGTAAATTGCTATAGTTCCGCTGTGCTGGCATCCAGGAAACAGCATTGAGTCACATGGGTTCAAATTAACTTGGGTTGTGGTTGTTTTTTAAACGGCAGAGTCCAATTCAAAGTCCACTGCATTCAACAGAGGATCTCCATGGGCCTTGGGGCAGGCTCTTAATCACAAAACACATCTTTAAACTCAAAAGAATAAATGACAAGTGTTGCGCTTATGGGATTTCCACATTATCAAACTATTAAGGTGAAGTGGTGTCTAGGGAAGAGGCATTTGAAAATTGCATAGTGCCAGTGCTTTTAAAAATTTCTGCTACTACTGTGCAGGGTATGAATCTTATTACACTAGATAGTACTCCTGCATATAAATGAAAGCAGAAAGAAACCACTGAGAGGAATCAATGAGCTGAATGGGAAGTTTTTTCTTCTTAATCATGTATCAATTTGGTGTTTTCTGAAAGTTATTCTTGTCTCTTTCTTTCTATTATCCTCAAGTGCCTGAAATTCTCTTTGATGGAAGACAGCTGCATCCTACTCATGTTGACAAGCCCTGGAAAAATACATCTGACAACCAAACTCTGGAAAGAAGCATCTGTAATGGCTTCTTTCAGTGTAAAAGGAATCAATGCAGCAAGGTACTAGCTCTTGCTCAGCTTCTGCTTTCTGACACTTTGATGGCTGCTTGCAAGGTGACTTAGCCTGTAGGCATGACCGAGAGGGCTCCAATCTTGTCAGGTCGCATAAACAAAGCAGGATTTAAATTGGTCAGCATTTGGACAGAAAGCTGAATTTTGCAGGAGATAATGTTGGGGATTCAATAGATGGCAGTCTTACCTCAGTCAGGACTGAGCAAATGAGTGTGATACCAAGGGCTGGAAGTGCCATCTTTTAGAAGAGGTGCAAAAATCAGGTACCAGGCTGAAAAAACCCTAAGGTACTTTTGGGAAGATTATGACCGACTGTTAATTTTTTCACTGAGAAATGACATTCTGCCAGCCTGTAGACTTCCTCTCACAGTTTCAAAGGGATACTCTTATGAAACCACAGCATGTGCTTTAAACTCTCCTATCTCCCACTCCAGAGATTGCTCAGCTTAGTGAAAAGTGATTTAGTATCTGTGTATGAGACCAGAATTTCACTGTACAATCCACTGAATACAGTGTCTGATGGGGAGCAGATGGCATAAGAGTGACACTGAAGTATGGATTTTTTAACTTCTAGTGTTGAATAGCTCTCACATTACACAGCTAAGAGATGATTAAGCTGTGACTTGACCGTGTAATCAGGGGGGAGAGGGGTAGAAGAATTTCACTTACATCCCTGTAGGATTTATCCTGTTCTTGGGTCTGTGAAAAAGTGTGCAGTCCTGAACAGGTGGGAGATAAGCTTCACCTTCTGCTGCGCCATGCATGGCTTGGATAGATATCAGAGCTCAACCAGTTCTAGTCATGACTTGTCTGGACCAACAGCAATGCCCCATGCCCAATCTTTAATGCAAGAAGCAGTTAGATCAAGGATCATGTCTGTCAAACTGTCTTATCTTCACTGGCCAGACATAATGCATTATATCAAGGGTTCAAGGCACCCGTCCTTGTGGGCAATACACTACTTTCAATCACCTTGCCCTAAACACAAACTGACTTCGAGCTGCTGTCCCACAGAACCTACTAAAACCTTGGGGGTGGGGCTTTTTTTGTCTTCAAAATATTCTGTGCAAAAAAGGAAGAACAGCAACTGTAGTTTTTAAGAGTGAACTCCCCATATGAAGCTGTCATAGAGATAAATGAGAAAAAGGCAGTGCCAAAGCACCCCATGGCCAACAGCAATCACCAGTGAGACAAAAAACCAATGGCAGTGTGCCATTTTCAGCTATAAATCTATGAAATGCACTAAGGTCATCCTCATCCCTGGTAGGAAAGAATGCTTTTGATGCTTAGCTTTCACTCCCAGATCCTCTGTATATACCTTATTAGTTAGCAGTGCTGTTCAGCTCTGGGGCCCCCAGTGTAAGACAGACATGGACCTGCACAAGCTGGTCCAGAGGAGGCCACAAAGATGATGCGGGGCTGGTGCACCTCCCATATGAGGACAGGCTGAGAGAGTTGGGGTTGTTCAGCCTGGAGAAGAGAAGACTCCAGGAAGACCTTATAGCAGCCTTCCAGTACTTAAAGGGGGCCTACAGGTAAGTTAGGGAGGGACTCTTTATCAGGGAGCGTAGGGATAGGATGAGGGGTAACAGTTTTAAATTGAAAGAGGGTAGATTTAGATTAAGTATTAGGAAGAAATTCTTTACTGTGAGGGTGGTGAGACACTGGAACAGGTTTCCCAGAGAAGCTGTGGCTGCCCCCTCCCTGGCAGTGTTCAAGGCCAGGTCGGACAGGGCTTTGAGCAACCTGGTCTAGTGGCAGGTGTCCCTGCCCATGGCAGGGGGTTGGAACTAGATGATCTTTAAGGTCCTTTCCAACCTAACCATACTATGATTCTATGATTTTTAAGAAGCCACTAGTTAATTAATCTTCTGTTTGAGTGGTGGGTTATATTTTTCTTCCTTCGTTCTTTGGGCTTCCTGTTTACCTCTGATATTACACAACATTGCCACAATGCCTGTAAGCTTCCTCTCACCTGCCTCTCCAAGGAATACTTTCCTAACAATTGATGTATTATTTTGGAATAAGGCACATGAAGTTTCAAGACATCAGGAACTGGTCTGCTATCTACCTCTGACTAGTTCTGGCATCAGAAGAGTACATCTTGCAGATAATTATCTGCCCTGCAATCCAACAGTCAACCTCCTCCCTGAGCTGAGAGCTCACACTATGCCAGTGCTACCCCAGACATATAACATCACCGCTATCAGCAATCTCTTTACCATGATTTGTCAGTATTGCCCATAGGTGTCCACAAGGTCAATAAATGAGCATGGACAAAAACTAACCCTTGCCTCATCACTGCCATGTGCACATGTGGCATGCATAGTCATAGCTGGCTGCTAGTGGGTACCAATGAGTCAATGCAAGAACAAAAATTCTCTCCTTATGGCAGGCACAAACAGCTGGATGCTTTCCCTATATCAAACTCCAAACAGTTTTAACAGTGCTGGATCAAGGTCTTCTGATGTGTTTGCCAGTGTTTGGGATGTCTATGTCCCCCTTTTTCTTGTCAGAGTGCTGTAGGGACTTAACTCCTGCAGCTCCAGCTCAGAGTTTGGAAGAACTACAAGCTAGGAGGACCTTTTGTTTTGCCAGTGTTCAACACACAGAACAAGTATCCCTTTCTTTCTGGACCTATCAAACAACGTCAGCTTCATCTCACACCATTTTTTTTGCCTCTGATACAAGAAGAAAAAAGTGTTGATGTACATGAGTCAATATGTTCATAAATACAACCGTGGACAAGATGCATCTAGAGCAGTTGGAGTGACTGAGGAAATGTGTGCATGGACATGTGACTTATATCTGCACATGCATTTATGTGCTTACATATATGCACAGTATTTTCCCTTTTAAAATTTTGTACACTTAGTTGGTTAGACTTGTTTCCATATTTTTCTGAACACAGAGCTAATACTCCACACTGCTCTTTATGCACAACTATTTTGCCTTGTTTGCAGAAAACAAAGTAACCTTTAAATAGTAAAAGAGAAAAGGAAAAAAGCATTGAACAGTGATCAATGGAGACAATCTGAAAAGGGGTAAATGAACATACATAAGAGAAGCTCTACCAGGGAAAGCAAATTATTATTTCAACCCTTTGAAGAATTTCATTACCCATTCCATCACTGGTTTGATTTCCTGTACCAAGCAATCAACTAGCCTTTGGTACACAGTGCAGAGAGATCTGTACCCAATGAAGAAAAGGCCTCAAGAAGGGATTTATTGAAGTTGACTCTTGCCCTTTTGTTAGCAATTTATGACATTCTCAGTGTGTCGAGGACACAGAACTCATAAAACCTGAAAAAATACACAATGGGCTAACAAAATATTAGCAAATTGTGCATATGTGCAAACAGCATATGACTGGCATGAAGAAACAGCCAAGAAATACAGAAAACAGCATTCTTGTTCATTTGTGTGGCTACATTCAAATCACATGTGCATGTCATTATATCAGGACACAGCAGCCCAGTCATTCAAAATATGCTCCAGTGGGCATTAGGAACTTGTGAGTCCCAGCATCCTCTCTGGCAATGATGTTGTGTTGCTTTTGACAAGCTACTTTATCTCTTTGCTGCAGTTTAACTAGCTCTAAATGGAGAGGATATTACTTACCTACCTTAGGGGAAGGTTAGGATTCTTAACTACATAATAGACCTTAAGTGTTGTCATCAAAAAACCCCTTTAACTGAAAAAAAACCATGACATACATTTCATGGAGTTTCAGCCATTTGTATTGATTCATTTCTTACAAAGAAAACTTTTAACCCATTAGAAGGACAAGAGAGACATGGAAAAAACCACAGACTTCTCAGTAATTACTTTTCAATGCAATAAAGGGATGCAAGTACTACAGAGCTGTCATGGATTGCAAGGGAGGGCCACTGTTAATGATACCAATACTGCTTTGAGACTTGAAATATCTATGACTGTACATACAGTCAAAGTATGATGCCTATTCTTAATGAGAACAAAAGGTCCTCTACCTAGGTTTTCTCATAAAACAGAAAGCTTGTGTTCTGTGCCATTTCATGTTTCTCAGTTCTGAATGAACTACTGTTCGTTCACTCCTGCTTTTGGCTATCAGTGAGGATCCTGCAATGTTCCCCTTCCGTTTTCATTATA
The DNA here is from genome assembly GCF_031877795.1 of Strix aluco. Lineage (NCBI taxonomy): Eukaryota > Metazoa > Chordata > Aves > Strigiformes > Strigidae > Strix > Strix aluco. Next base: position 151,722,415 of record NC_133931.1, on the reverse strand, counting down.
AGCCAACCTTGGTGACCTAGCTGCCTCATAACAAAAATCTTGTCTGAACAAAGAAACCGTTTCTCATCCACTTCACATAATGCAGCACAAATTAAAGCCCTGGAAATGTTTTATTCCTCCACATTGCTTATCACAACGTAGCTTTTTAGCAGCACTTCATTTGTCCTCTATCCATTTCTACACAGAAACTATTATCAGCCAGACCTGGAAGGGCAGGAACTCACTGCTATTAAAATGTGAGAACACGTTTCAAACTTCTTAATGCTCATGGCAACCTGCAAACTCAACTGCAGTAAGCAGAAGTCCATCTCTGGATAAGTAGACCTATACTGCATGGCTCACCAGGGCAGTGGTGCACAAAGCAAGACCTGCCCTCAGGCACACGTCTCAGGCAGACAAATTCCCGACAACTAGATATGAAATCCTGCTGTATTATTGTACAAATATTGTAAATTTGCAGGTGTATTCCATAATCTAAGAGCTGCAACTTAAAATAATTGCACATTCTTGAACTTAAAACACAGGGGCAAGTTTGCTTGCAAAAGGCACACAAAATTTTCAGTGAAAATTAGTTTGAAGGAATTTTGACAAGTTTCCATGCACAGCAAACCAACAGCATACCTTGAAAGATCTCTATCACTGTTATTTCTGTGTACTTAGTCTTATTTCTAGCAGAAATCAGGAATTACTTCTGAAAGCAATACCGTTGAGTATATTTCCTTGCCCCAATACAGATTTTGTTGGGTTCATTCCAACTTTTAAATATATTTTCAAACCAACTACTATGATATCTAGCTCAGCCCAGCTTGATCTACACTCCTGACTCTGTTCTTGTCCTTTTTATTTAAATCAATAACTACATTATTTATCAAACTGTATCCATAGTCCTAATATGAAGAAATGGCATCATATTAACCACAAGAGGTGCTCACCTCAGTATAATGTTACACACAATTCCCTCTGCAGTTTACATATTTTGAGAAAGCCTATCTTACAAGCCAGTGAAAAGGGTTTACAAGCAGATTAAAGGATAAAACTGCCAACTGCGCTAAAATACGTGGTCGATGCACTGTTAACTACAAATCCATAACTGTTTTGCTGATAAAACATTGCCTAAGCTCCAGTTTGTTCAGATTGCTACTTCAGATTCCTCATGACATGATCAGCAAAACAAGGAGAAGAAATTCTGCTGTTTCCAGAAAAGCTGTGCTGCCTTGCAGTCATGTCTGTGTGATTGATTTTCAAATTTCTCTGTTGAGTTTTAAAGTGATTAAAGGAAACCAGCATGGAATTTCCCCTTTATGTTTTCCGTAAGTAGGAGTGCTGAAGGAAGTGTTTTGACTTACAGCGTAGGTTTCACAGTTTAAGAGATTAATTCCTTCTTCTGCCTAGAACTGTGTGCTCATGAAACGCTAACTGATTACTAGCTGAACTTCCTGCCCAAGAGCAAAATGACCACGCTGGAGTGCTACTTTGCTCAGAAAGGTTGCAGAATCTCCACCTTTGGAAGTTTGCAAGACTCAGCAAGGCAAAGCCACAGTTAACCTGACGTACTGTTGGCAGTAGCCCCCTTTGAGTTGGAGGCTAGACTAGGTGACCTCCAGAGACCCCTTCTAACCACAATTTATACGATTCTATGACTTTGTACTTGGCCGGTGATTAAAATGTAAAAGGCACTTCCTCCTGGAACAGTTATTTCCAGAGCACTCCTCTCCCAGTGGAGAGTCTTTGGCAACAATTTGAAGTGGAAGATTTTATTTTATAAGGATATGTTTGGAATCCTCTGCCATCTAACACCCTCAGAAGGATACTATCTTGTGACATTAGAAGAATGTATGCAGAAAAAAGAGATGTTGCAGACAATACTTTCCCCATGCTGACCAGGACTAAGAAAAATATCTTCAGGAAGCAAAATAAGATGTAACCACGTGGATGATTAACAGAGATCTTCAGTAATTGCAAATTCCCCTCTCTCATGGCAAGCTCTTTCTCTAGCAGAAGGTAGCTGAATGAAGACATAGGGTAACTTTCAAAAGTTCTGGTACTCTGAGTTCTTCATATATGCAAAGCACAGAGTCCATAGGACTAACCTGCCTCAACATTATAGTAACCTGTTTCTTTAAAAGGACATTGAGAAAAGCCAGAGCTCACAAGTACTCTTCATTCAGACATCAAACATGAATATAAAATAAGCCAATTAGAAAAAGCACCCTAGAATATTAATATGCATGTGCTAAAAATGACAATAGGTATCTCAAATGCACTGAAACCGAGGTAAAACAATAGATTATTCAGCATACTAGTATCTCCTAAAAATATCTAGCCTATTAGTAGCTTCTAATCTAGCCTTAAAGTTTAGAACCAAACATGCCCTTAAGGAAAGAGTCTACAAATATTTATACACGTGATCACCTCAATCTCTAGACAGAAGTAGGCATTTAACATCTAAACATAAATTTATGCATGAAACTCAGCTCAATTACACAGTCTGTTCAAGAAAGCATCTGTATTGTAACTAGTCCCATCCATTAAAACTTGGTCTCTGTTAACCATGTCACACATGTAAGCAAAAGTGACTAAAGATTACTAAAAAGCTTCACTTGTAAATAGTTAGAATTGTGTATGCAACTATTATTGAAGTTATGCACAACACTTGAAACATAAATCACTCTAACTGCAGATAGACACTTTGATTTCTCTCTGAAGTACAATCTACTTCAAAATTCATTGCTAGAAAGTAACAGTTGTGCCAAGGTAGTGTTTGATATCTAAATAATTGATTTTAAAGTCTTGTTTGTTGTTGGTTGACCATAAAAACCAGTCTGTTTGCTAAAATAGTTCCGAACAGATCAGTCATGTAGGAGAGCTCTCATGGGCAATCAGGTTTTTTGCCCCACAAGTCAATACCTGATGCTTAAATGTTCTTCATCGGAAGAAACCAGAAGAATTTTCTTTTCCAGTATATATATGAAGCCAGTTGTTAAAATAACCCACCTTGAGAGCTTTTATCTGGGGTTAGATTAGCTCCTTGTTACAAACATACACACATAATTGTGTAGTCTAGTGATTTTCAGTCTTTCTCCATTTGCAGACCCACCCTAGGTATTTTCCAATGGAGGTGAGACTGCCTCTCAAGAAAATTTAAGCCTCCTGACAATAAACTTACTTTAGTTTGATCTCTGCTGCTGAGCATTTAGAAGATACCCAGGGATCTGCAGACCATCAGCTCCATGACCCCAGTGCTGCCACCAGGAGTCTACTCGTACTGGCATGGGTGTGTTCTTGAGTAGGAAACCTTCAACTGGTTATCCTTATAGATACAATTATGCAAGCCTTGTTCAACATGCCTCACAGCTACAGAGAATAATACTAAGTCTCATATCTTTTATTTAGGGTTTTTTTTCAAATAAAAGAAAACAAACTCTGATCAAAATTTCTTGCCTTACTGAATCTCACTTTTCAGGTTTTTAATACGTATGATTGTAAAAAAAGAACATAACGGTCATTACAAATTTTAGAGAAAACACTCACTCATGTACTTGAAAAAATATTCTGTATTATGTACAGAAATGCTTAAAATTTTTTACTCAGCTATTTCCACTTTTCTTTCTCCCTTCAAAATATGATCCTCTCATTACATCCTGATCATGGTCATGGAGCTAAAATCAAAACTAGTCAAAGACAAACCATAAGTAGTTTCCAAGCTGAGGACTCTTTTTCCAATACCCTCTCCCCAAGAACTAGGAGCACTGAATTACTGAAGGTGAGAATTACACTCTCTTCACTGCTCCTGGCCAGTGGTATTAACACAGACACCTTCTTTGCATTTCAAACTTGCACTCAGAACATAAATGCTACAGAGCAGTTGGGGCATTTCACTAAGTCAGCTCAAAAAAGGAAGGTTGCTTTAGAAGAAATTTCAAATTCCTGCCAAGAAACACTCTAATTTTTTCTTTTCTTTAAAAGCACAGTCTAGAAGAAGAAAAAAATGACAAAATTTGAAACGCCTGGGCATAGTTTGCATCCTTCCTTCAGTGACATTCCTGCAAAATCAAGTCAAGTCTAGTTTTAATGAAAACAAAAATACAATCTCAGTTCATGAGGCTACCAACTGAAAGATGAGGTTTTTGCAAGCATGTCCAACAAATACCTACAAAAGTGTTCATGCATTGGTTACAAGAACCTCTTTTACATACACAAACAATAAGCTTGGCTGTGCATCCTGAGGGCTGTGCTATCTGCTTGTAGGCACCATGATCCAATGTACTTACTTAAAAGTGAGTTTGTTTTCTTTCAGCCACCAGCATAATTTTGCCAGAAAACCTGTTGTGTTTGTAAGCCAGATACTATTGGTGCTCTCAGAGTCTGCAGGATGAGCGTACTCTGTCCCACCTTTTGACAGAGGGCTGTAATGACAAAGACCTCTTTAAAGTTTTGCCTTCTTTTAAAAGTTGCATTGGGTACAGTCAGATATAGTTGATTACTCGTGTATCATGTTGCTAGACAGTCCTATAAGAACGCATACCTTTCATAGCTTGCTGTTCTCAAACTGTTCCATAAACTTACATCCTTGTAAGGTGTTTCATTAAAAATTATGACACTTGGCTTAAAGTCAAAATCGCCTCTGACTCTGCACAAACTTCATTTTTATCCCATTATTTATTTATTTATTTATGCAGAACTTCTGAGCTCATCCAGTCTTTACTATTTATTATTATTTATTCTATGTGTCACACAGTGGAGATGACAGCTCTGTTTTAATTTGGTGTCAGTCCAGCCCTTCAAACTCATAACCTTGTATAAATGAGGCAGAGTGCTGGAAGGGAACCCTTTAAAAACTTTATTATAAGGATCAGAAACAGGCTTATAATCATCAAAAAAACCTCCTTAACATTGCACAGAAATAGTAGGACCAATTTTTGTGGCAGACTTAGATGCTCCTGTGTAGTCATTTAACCTTAAAGTTGTCCTGTGTTCTGAGTACTGAAAAGTCTAGAATTTTGCCACAAAAAACCCCCACAGCTTCAAAATTCCTTTAGTTTGTTCATAAATTATTAAAAATGTACAGGAGGAAAACTACTGAATAGAAGAGCAAAGTTCTGAAGCGCAATACCTACTTCTAAAAATTTTCTCAACAGAACATGCTTTTCAACTACAGCCATTGTTTTATACAATTTATTCTAATATATTGATTTTTTGGGCCACAGCTGTTGTCCTTTGGACTTCATTCACAGCTGTCCCTTCTTTTTCTTGTAATCAATGAAACTAAAGCTACTGTAATATTTACTTCTGCCAGCTTAGTTCATACAAGTCTGTTTGCCTTCTTTCCTTTTTGGCAAAAGCATTTTATTTCAAGCTTGGCTTCAAAGTTCAATCAGAACTTTTTGGCTGTATCTCTCATAACTACTTACTGTATATTAAATAAAAAGCGACGAGGCATGAATGACAAAAATAAGGCTAATTGAAAAGTCTGCTTTTCTCAAGCATGTAATGAGACTGTTGCAATACCTAGGGATTTAGTACCATTGCAGAGCATTTTTTGATATTTTCAACAGACAGAAAACTTCTCAACTCCCTGTACATTCCACTGCCAGCATGTCACAGCTTAAAGAAGGAAGGTACATCCATCTACACAAACAAAAAACTGGCTAAACTCAATGCTTAAGGGTTACATTTATGTTCCCCAACTCTGTAAAAGGACAACTGTCTAATAAGAGTGTTTACTTTCTCTGCAGGTGCCTCTTCCCTTCTACTTCGTTCTTCGACCCCCATAATACAGCATTAAATTCAAAGCATCAGACCAAGCCCACCACAGCCAGAATGCAGTTCTAAGTGTGCATGCTGAAACAAAGCTGTCATAAATGTCATTGCACCAGGACTCCTGGACTCAAGTAAATTATTGTAATGAGTTCAGTATCAATCAAACATCCTGCCCCTTGTCAGAAATAAAGCCTGGTTTTTGACTTTTAAAAATAGCTATTAATGTCAATCATGATTTGAAGTCAATTGCACCAGGAGGTCTGTGGTTGGATCTTGAAAATTCTAAGTATGACATGACAGATGGTAATAGGAAGCCTTTGTTACTCATGCAGCAACAACAGCAGCTACTCTGCTGCCAGGATATACAAGGAGAAACACAAGCAAGGCTTTAGGTCAACATTTCATACTGAGATGAGACACACATAGCAATGAGGGGCTTTTTGTTGTACAGGAACATGTGAGCCTCTAATCCTGGAACTTCCATGAAAGCGAGACCTGTATTTCAGATACCTGGGTTAGAAAACCATTTTCCCTTATATTGTAAGAGATGTATATAATACATCTCCAAAACAGTCCTGTAAGAGAATATCCTATGCTAAATGTCTGTTTACATGGGCAACCAGCACTAGCAGCACCTATGTAAAAATCACTGCCTCCAAATAACATCAGCCCTGTTATCAAAATGTCTTAGGCATTAATCCTAGCAAAAGTGGGTACAAAAGTATAGGAGGTATATCACAAAATACACATTTTGTGTGCATGTGATTTTCCTCCATGGTATTTCCCTGGGCTGACAGCTAGGCTTTCTGTATTGCTTTGCACTTTGCCTTTGAAGCCTCCTGCATCTGAAAAGCCACACAGCCTTTACACTCTGGGGTTTGATGCCTGTTCTCTCTTTGGGTTCCTATGCCCAAGGAACAAGAAGCCAAGCAAACAACTCCTTCCTGACATCTAGCCTTGTACTTTATTTACCAAGTGGGTATCTATACTGAATATGCCTCTGTGAAGGGCCAAGACTAAACAGTTTCATGTCTTTAGACACAAACCAACAACACATTTGAAAACTGGTATCACAGAGATGGCCAAGCAGTACACTGAACATTTATGCTCTTTAAGGCATAAAGATGACTTGCAAGCAGGTTAAAGAAAAGAAACACATGCCTAAAATCACTCTAGCTGCATTATGAAAACACTGAACAGATTTTTGGCACAGGACAATAGTCTAAATTTATGTTTCATCACAGACTGCTGTACATCTACAAAGAAAAAGGAGGGTGGGGCAATGACTCCTTTCAAGAGGACACAGAGAAAACACAAGATCATGTCACTGAACTGGTGTCTACCAGTAAAACCACCAAAAGTGACCAAGATCCTGCAACCCTTTCTCTGCTGCAAGCCAATATACTGCTCCCGAGACCAGTCTGGCTGTCACAGCACTGCAAAGGAAAACAGCAAACATCACTGCATTAGTCCTTACAATAAGAATGCATCTTGTGATATGCAAGTAGCGTTTCTTCTAGTTCCCCTATCTCCAGTGTTACCGTTTTATGAAAATGACAAGGTAATTCTCCATCAGGCTGTTGCCTTCTCACCATCTCCTCTCATGTGACAATCCCATCTCCTCTCATGTGACAATCGCTGCTGTCATGAATGTCCCACTAAAATTGATGCTTGGTTTCAACCCCTAATACCACACTCACAGCCTTGCTGCTCCAGAAAAGCTTTGAAGAGGAAAAGTAAACATTTGACAAATTTTGTCACTAAGGTGTTCCCTTGTTATGCCTCATGGCGAGATAACTGTTTTCACTGTCTCTGCTTTTGGTATTTGGTTTTCATTTTGTCCATTAATCTACGTATCGTGGCTTGTAACATTCGTAGCTATCTAAAACACAACCTACAAAGCAGTCTCTGTAGAACTCCACATATGAAAAATCAGCCTGTTCAGGTCTTGAGGCTTAGCTCTCTCAAATTCACAAAGATTTGCAATGCATGCAGAACTAACACCACACAGATTAGAATTCCCCAACAGCACATCAAAATTTTTTCCTCTTCTTCAGGCCAATGCAGTTGAGAGGCTTGTTTATCACACAACCCTGGCAGTGGCCATTCAGTGAGGCATTTCAAGAACTAACAGTAGATTTTTTGCAGTCTCTGAAACTCTATCCTAGATCTCAATGAGGTTTTCTGCCTTGATCTTACGGATCTGGTGTGGAGCGCAGCACAAGGTTGTAATTCAAGGCAGGTACTGCTCAGTTGTCTAAGCCTTCCAATTAGCGTCCGTCATGTGCTCTTCTCATCCTCAAAGGCTGCACTACAACACTGCAGCTGCTTAGGTGGTAAATAAACAATTGTCATCCAAGTGTCCTGGATAATGATCTCTAGTCATGCGTACCAGCAGATGAACAAAGCTTCCCAGAATAAGATGTGGAACACAGAGATCATTAAAGCAAGAAAAGGTTGGTAAACAGCTTGCTTTTCTTCAGACAAAACAAGTGAGAACGCTTATCATTCTACTCTCCACCTCTGGTTTTCATTTTCAGCTTTCCAAGTGAACGCACACCAAGCTTAAACTGAAGTCAGCGAGGGAGAACGTGATCTTATTTATGAACTGCATAGCCCATGGGGAAAGACAAGCAATGGGACAGAGCATGCAGTCAACGTGACTGGGCAATTCCTTGCAGTCGAGGACCTCAGAAGTCTCGAGATTATCAGCCTTGCTTTGAAATCAAAGCCTACTGCAACCAATCACTTCAATTAGGGCTACTCTGTTTTCCTCTATGTCCTTTTTTTACTGGTTGAACAGTTGTACAAACAAGGGAAAATAGATCCAATTCTGGAATTTTTGGACACTGAACAGCCCCAGTCAGAGAGGACTAACTTGTATCTAAAACGCCATTGACAACTGTAGATGCCCAGATCAACTGTGCAAGACCTGCCCTGTGGATTAAACACATGAAAGTACAGTATGTTCAACACAACCAGAAACAAGCAGAACTGCTGTACGTGCGCAGGCAACGACTTACAGCACAGTGAGGGTTAGGCATCCATTTAGAGGCATACTACTTCTTAGGGACTGACGTGAAGCAGATGCACTGAAGATTCATTCCTCACTGTTTAGGCTTTGCTTGTAAAGGTCGAGGAAGAGACCCTGAAAAACGTTAAACTACTTTTAAAGCAAAAAATCCATCAGCTGTTTTTTCCTAGAGAATCAGCTCATCCATCTAGCTAGAAAGATTATCTAGCCTGCTCCATTTCTCATCCGACCTAAGACTAAATTCTAACTGTAAATTCAGTAGGTTTCCAGACCAAACTCTATCCATGAGTGTGCCTGTCATTTATAATTCATTTACCTAAGCAAATCAGGTTTCCTACCAGAAAACATCCAAATAACTTCCTATCCAAAGATGCAATGCAGCTTCAGCTGACATCCCTAAATAAATTCAGTCTTGTAGGATTTTTGCTCAAAATCTACTAGCTAAGACACCCTTTGAATAACTGGGGCATTTTTAAGAGTAATATATAGTCCAGCATTCAGAGCAAGCTTTCCTCAGGCAGCAACCCAATCCAAACAGTTTTCTCTGGTTTTCATTTTAACCAGCTTATAGAGCTCTCCATTCCTGCCAGGCTGCAAATACATTCTTTTTTTTTTTTCCATAGGAACACTATTCACACAGTATTTCCAGCTTTGCTAGAACTAGGATATAAAAGGTACCAAAATCATCCAAAAAAACCCCTATTCTATTGACTATTGCTAATTTGGCTTCTCTGAACTTAACCAAACTTCCTTCACTTAACATTGTCTTTGGCTGACCATACTGGAAATGGCTATTTAACCGTAAGCTGAGTATGTTTCTCTGAAAGAACAAGGCAAAGGCCCATATTTTTTAAGTGATTTGTCTTCAGTTCATTACCAAAGCTGAGAGCATACCCAAATCTCACAAAACAGCCTCTCTGGTCTTTAATGTGAGCTGGATGAGATTTTCTTGCTATATCAGCATTTGGATTTGACGTTTCCTTCCCATAAAGTTCTGTGCCACATGATCTTGTGTGAGGGGAGCTATAAGAAATGTTATAATTTCATCTGATATATTTAACTAGTGATTTTTTTAAAAAAATACCTAAACAAGTGAAATGCCTGAATCAATTTACTATGAGAAGTTGGATGTGGAGTAGGAAAGGAGAGGGAAGGAGGTGGGGGGTGATGTCAGTTTGATAATACAGTTGCTAGAAGAAAACACATTTTATATGGGTAGTAAGGATCATCAATAAAAAACGTGGCCATCATAAAAAACTGTTACAATATAAATGTGACAGCCATGCTGAGATAGGGCTGTTGGGTTTTTAACTGCACCATGAAATATGACATTTCCTAGTGTTTTACGTCAGTTAACAGTGGCAGGGCCATGTTCAATGTGTGTCTATTTGTTTGGTTGCAATAAAAACATTTGAGCTCTACTTCATTATTTAAATTGTACAATTGAGTTGTTCAGAGCTGCAACAGGATTTAAGATGTGCAGCTGGGCTATGACTGTCATAGTGGGATTTTCCACTTCTTGGAAAAATGTGCAAGGACATGGCTGAATTACAGTCAGCTTTCAGGTGCTCTTCAGACAGATTCATCTTGCTGGATGCATAATAAATGAATAAATACATGCATGAACAAATAAAAAAATTACAGAAAGGTTTGGAGGAAAAAGGAAAAATGTGTCTATTAGAAATTTAATGTGTAACCCAGGCAGCAACAGCAACTTGATAGGAGATCAGGAAGATTTACAGTTGATACCCCAAAAAAACGGACAGAAATCAGGATCTTGGTCTTCCTGACTCATAGCCATGATGAGCCACTGACACAGTTGCAATTAGATATTTATTCAGAAACTCTTCAGGATCTTTTAACCTTGATGGAAATGGTATTGTGCTGTTATTAGGAAGTAAGCCAAGGATGTGAAGTGTCGTCTTCTATGAGTTACAGATGATGCTAATTTTACCAGAAACTACTCAAATCAGTTCAGCCATGTTCTCAGTGACAAAACTAAGAAGACACCAGAGCTATCCCTGCACAGAAATTACTTTGGCATCAAACCAAAAATTCAGATGGGAGACAGTGCCTCTTGGACAACAGTTTTCAGGACTTTTGCCATACTTCTACAAACAATGTATTAAAAAAAAACCCAAACAACCCTCATCTTAACAACCACAAATTATATCTATTAAGTTCAAAGAAAGCAAAAAGTGAAACCTCCTATGCTTGGACAAAAGAGGAGACACAGTGAAATAACCCAGAAAAAAAAGGTACCATTATGGAAAAGAAAGTCTGTTGTAAAGAGATAAAAGAATAACCAATACATAGACAATAGATAAAGAAGAAATTTGTCAATGTTATTTCAAAAAGCACTCATTCCATCAGATTGCTTTAAAAAGCAATCATTTCACCAGTAGCCTGTTTCCTAAACAGTCATTTTATTTCCCCTGTGCTTTAATAACCCCCAAAAAGCTCCCCTCCCTCAACCTGACGTCTTCCCTGGGTAAGAGAAGCCTGTGCTGTGGCTCATTTAGAGGTGTGAACCAGACTGACTGGCCAGCTGGCTTCAGCAAGACAGAGTCTAGAACAGGCAAGTTCTGCCTGCATTTCCCTCCCTGGAGGATGCATATTCTTTCCCTTCTAATCAGCCACAGGAGGCTGTTGGTTGTTTTTTTGTTTCCCCAGTGAATGTTTGGGACAAAAGATAAACATAGAATAAGATGACTAGTTTGTTGTGCTTAAGCATGGCAGACAAATGAGCGTAGACTGAGGATCACTAGCTTCAGTTCAGCTGCATGGCTAATGTAAATTAATCCTTTAAATAGCCCTGAACACACAGCATATGTCTAATGCATCCCAACCAACCATCACATGGCCACTGAACATACAGCTCCAGCTGCTGCTCCTATGACATTGAAGTTGTCTAGGGCATGCCAAACAGGCACTTCAGGGATTAGCCAAGCACTCTTGAAGACAGCTTTAACTGTTCATCAGACTATGTGGATTTCAAGAAGTACAGAGGAATCTGACAAAGGGATCCAAATGATTGAGGTTACCTGAGTCCCAGAACAACTCAAGACACCGACAGGTCAATCTGCTTCGCAGAAGTACTTTGTGGTATCAGAGAAGTACTGCATACTCTAGAAAAAAACCAAACCAACTAGTATTGTCATCACTGGACTCTCTCCATTTGCTCTCCATCCCTATAGCACAGGAAACAGGGCCAGAATGAGCCCTTGGGACACAAGAGTGAGTGGTCTCCTTCCTGTGCTACAAATAACACCATGAGAAACAATACCCAGCAACACCAGGCCCAGTGTCACCTCCCTCTGATACCCAGGCAGTAAGACTTATCTTCTGAACCTGAGACTAAATTGGTCCCCATGAAGCCTTGTGCCTGGGAGTCATGAAAGTAATTTAAAGCTTTATTTGTTCACCTTTCCCCCAAGCAGCTCTTGAGTTGACCACGTGGTTCCACTGCTTGGGCCCTGAATTAAGAGCCTGAACAAACCGTGCATTCTCAGACTTGTGCTTCTCCACCAGAAGTCACACAGTTCCCTCCTCTGCAGAATATTAAATACCTGCTTTAGCAGCAAACAAGCACTCCCAATGAATGCTAAAAGCTACCAGGTTTATGTAATGCTGGACAAGATGATGCTTCTTTCATGTTTTAATCTAAAATATTAAACCTAGATAACACAAGAAAAGTACTTGAAACAATGACTGCTGTGGGGTATTATTAACTGGTTTTCAAACTTCTTGATTAAAGAAGTTGCAAGTATCTCAGGGAAGCAATGTCTAGAATCCTACACTTGAGGAGCATTTAATCTTTCTCACTAACAGGAGCTTACTACCATTTAGACTGTGACTACCCAAAGATAGGCAGTCAAGCATACATGAAGGGGATCGGCCTGACCACCGTGTATCTTGCAGCATTATTTGTACAACTTCAACTTAGTAGAATTATCTTAGCATGATACTGGCATAACACAGTGTCTAATCACCTTATTATCCTAAATTCTCAATTGTTTCCTGGTAAGATGCATTTATGTCTTAGCTGATTATCCACTTAAACTATCAAGTACCAATTACAAAATGCAGTAACATTAATGTCACAGATGCTTTGATTCAGAAAGAAGCAACCCCTGATCATTTTTTGGGATAATAAATTGCACTACAGAGACTGCAGACCTCAGTATGAAATGCCTGTCACTGATCTGAAATAAATAAATAAATCATTCTGGTGTACAAATGACTCATTCCTAAATAAGCCTTTAATTAGTTAGAAATAAACCATGGTATAAGTTTGGTTACAGCGCTGCTGCAAACAGGCATTAGGATCACATTCATGTAACGGCACTGGCAAGTGCAATTCCTTGTGCAGTCAACAGAAAAGGGCCTCTTCTAGGCATTGTTTTATGGCTGGTCCTCACGGAATAAAGTCCCAAGAATCTTGTTTTCCTTGTGCAGAGAGGTCTGAAAAATTGAAGCAGTTCTGTGGAGGCAGACTTGCAATCTATCCCTGTTCACTTTGCCAACTGAGCTCCTCAGGCTCAAATGAACTGCAGACATTTACAAGCAAAACTTGTTCAAAACATTCTCTCAGTTCCTGAAGGTGGGGTAAAGTCAACCCAAAACACCATAGTGGCACTGTCAAGATCAATGTGTCTCACTGTGCATCCTCACTGCCTATGTCTGACCTTATGTTATCACTGTAACTAACTTCAGCTTTCCAAACCTTTCCATACCCTTCAGAGAAGGCCAACCTGTGGCACCCTCGGTGCTGGAAATCAATCATCAATGCAGTTAAATCATTCAAATGGTCACTGGCCTGGTTTTGACAATTCTCAGGCACACTTTGGGAATTAGCAGTGTGCAGATACCACCTCAAGCAAGCAGTTTACATGTGGCTATCTTCTGGAAGCCAAGAAAATTTAATTATATAGGGATGAGCTGCATGTAGCTAGCTGGGCTCAGGGCCCAAGAATGACTCTGGGCATGCCAGCCACATTTAATTTATTAATACCGATGCTGGCTAGGTAAGATAAAACAGCTTCCAGCTGCAGCACTGTAGCTTTGTCCCTTGCCACATGGCCTAATGGCATAGGACAGGCTGTGGCTCCATCCTGAACATCCAAGAAGAAACATGAATTGAAGTACTTGAGATATCTGTATGTCTCTTAATCTAGAAACCTGGGTCTTTTAGCTTGGTGTGGAGAAGCCAAAGGTTCACTCCCAGTAGCCAGCAAGCCACTCACCAGAGAGAATGGTCTGTCTGGGAAGACTGGTGTTTAGTCCACTTCAAAGCTCTGATCTCGACTTTGCCTTAGGTCCCCAACTGCCTTCCCTCCCCTACATATTGCTTTGACAACATTGCTTATCTTTCTTCGAGAAATACTGCTTCCTTGTATCTTCATGGCTTCTTAGCTCTCCCTTTATGCCATCTGTTACCTCTTGCCCACCTCCCTGCTGACACATACTAACAGGCTTCTCTCTCAATTGTGCAGAAAAAATGCATTAAAGGCAACTATTTCCCTTCTTGCTTTCTACCCCATCTGAACACCACTGTCACAAGGACAGCTGAAATTGAGCTGGAGGAAAAAAAGAGGCAGAAAAAGAAACTAAAGGAAAAAAAACATACAGAAGATACAAAGCATGGGGAATGAATCCTATAGTGCTGTAGAAGAGCAGGTTGGTGTTATTTTTGCCAAATCACTATAGCTTTAACAGTTTTCAAGACAGAATCATTAAATGATTTAAAAATTGAGTGACTTGCAAATGGAATTGATGAGCAGTAGGAAAAGCAAGTGTTCAGAGAAGAGCTGCTATAATAATCTAAAGAGTGACATCCTGAAGCTGACCAACCATTCATCTACCCAGTATTCTATCTTCAAGGAAAACCATGCCTGAAAAAGCCTTGTCTTTCTCCTCAGGATGTAATCGTTGGCTACTGAAAAACTTTCATTTTAAAATGCCAGTGGCTTAACACTGAGTAAATAGCTAGGGCTCTAGAAGAGGAAAAGAATGAATTTTGGCTCTAATGACAGGGTAAGAGTACAAAAGGAATTAAAAACCCTCAAAAAATAACCCTTCCTCCCCATACTTCCCCCTCTTCCCTCCAGAACTCTTCTTATGCATTAAGCTGAGTATCACCCCTCATTTGCTGCCAAGCCAAAGTAACATATAGTAAACGTCTAAAAAGACTCAAGGAATTACTTAGCAGCTCCCAGCAGGTTTCTTCCAGTCCTTTCCACGGCAGTAGTAATGCTGTGCTCTGTAACTGCACGAGGCTGAGATGCATGTCTGTATTTATTTCTACATCTGTACCTATCTACATATAACTCTTCATTTGAAGTTCCCAAAACATTTTATAAATAATCTGCAGAACCCTTTATTAATCAGGTAATATAACTTTTGTATGGATGGGCATGCTGAAGAGCAAAGATACTCTGTGTTACAGAGCAAATCAGTTATACTGAGCGAATCAGTCCAGTTAAACCGAGCAAATCAGTTAGTCAGCTGTGACGTTGGGAACTCTGACCCCACCTCCTCCCCCTGCTCAATTTGATAAGCCACATGCACATCCCTCAGTCCTATTTATTTTGCCTTCCCCCCTCCCTTCCATTCTTCTTATTTTATGAGTGAAGTGCTTTTGTCAGCACAATTCCTTAACAATAAAACAAATGGGAATGAACATCTAACATCTCTTTTCAAAACCAAGCATATGCCATTTGCCTTTTTTTTTCTTCTTCTTTTTTAATCCTAGAGAGATAATTACCTGGCCAGAATTGAGAAGACTGGGCAAGCAACTTCAGTTCCGCAGGGACAGGATGGATCTGCTAATCAAGCAGGATAAATGCTTCAGTAATCACTTATGCTAGCTGGGTTAAGTGACAATAGGAGCTACAGAGGCTCAAGTCTTATACTTCTTCAATATGTTCTGGTCTATTAAATAAGAGAAGAGTGTATAAAAACTTTCCATTTGGAGAAGGAACTCACTTGAAGCACTTCCACAGATTGAGTGTAATTTGGGGAAAAGTAGAGGAAACACTATAAAAGTAAGAATTTAAATACAAAGGTTTAGTTGAGGACTTAAGTTTGGTGTACTGTGGAAAAGAAGAGAGGAGAAAGGAGAAGTTTTACGTGGATTAAAAAGACTTTCTATGACTAGGCTGGACTGCCAATTTTTTCATGTAGATTAAGAGCTATAAAAAGGGAAAGGACTCATACTAGGGATCAGCCTCTCTCTCCAGATTAAAAGGAGTTTAGTAATTATGGTTATGGAACACTGCCACTTCCTTAATGAGGGACTGAATCCACAGCTTCTCCTGACAACCTTCTCACCACTGAATTTTCCCAGGAGATGGGAATGCAAACCTTGGTGTTCACTGCTGAGCCATAAAACCAATAACTTAATAAACCACCTGAAAAGACTCTGTATAGTTATAAAGGGGGTAAGCAGTGACAGCTTGAGTTAGGAGGTCTTGCTGACTTGAGGCAGAAGTCTTATAGCAAAGTGCATCTTTTCCCTTTATAAGGTCTGCTAGTTTAAATAACCTGTAACATATGCTTTCTCACTTGGCTAGTTGTGCTCTCCTGCAGCAAGAGAGAGTCACACAGCTACAGGGCTAACCTTTAAGAAGCAATGCCTCTACCTTTTCAGGCCCTTATAAGTCAAGGGGTCATATGCTTTGTCTTCCAATTTCACCATCTAGCCATTAAGGTTTATAAAGTGCTCCATTATTACATGAAATACATAGATTCATCTTGATCAACTTGGCAAATGTCATTCTACATTGATGAACTGCTTACTGCAACAAAGAATGAGCCTCTTATTGAAACTCATGTAAGAATGTGAACCTTACCTAGAAAGAGGAAATTGTGGGCAATCTGTCTTTCAAGTCACCGAAAAGTGTATTGGGCAAAGCAATGGAAAATATGAAACCAGGAACAATCCTGCTTTGGCATGCCAATGAATCAAGTTATCTATGATCTTTTTCATCATCTGCTGTTGAATTATGTGAATTGAAAGACAGTATAAATACACTGTAATTATTAATTTAAAAAAAAAAAAAAGACCAGAAACTACTGGTATTTCATTTAATAGATCAGAACAGATGAATTATTTTGAAACCATATTCTGATAACGCCTGTTTACGCTAAATAGTAAATCAGCTGAAACTGACCTACTAGAATAACGTGGGAGAATATCTGTGAGGAAATTGGCTTAAGTATGTAGATGTGAAATTACATGGTCTTGAATCAAGTACCAGAAAGTTCTCTAGTTTCTAAGGTAATTTATTATCTTATTAGACTTTTCTGACACTCCTCAGTTAGCTATTATATTTTGAATTAGATCTTCACCGAATAAAAGAGAATAAAAATATTAATAGTTGAATTCTTCTTTGTCTTCATAGGAAGGAAGTAGAGAGAAAAGCTGTGAAGAGAACTAACTAGTACTTGCTATTCATCCCTGTCCTTCCTGGAATGTTTGTTAATTTTTCTGATCTAAAGTAGACTATAATGTATCAGCCTGTTAAATACACAAAAGTGATGCTGGAATCGAGGGATGGTGTTCTTCAGAAGACTCTAAAAACATGGCAACATAACAACACACTTGTACTGAAAAATGACAGAAGAAATAGTGAGTTTGGGCAAAATATAATTTTCAAATATGCTCAACAGTACTGTGTAGTACAGAAAGTAACAAAAAAATTAGTCTCCAAGAGAAGTTACAACTAAAGACACCATACAAAACCATTGTCATTAAAACTGATCGTTAATAGCACAGGGCCAAAATCTCTCACACTGACTCATGAGTAAATAGGAGAGGAAGTATCTGATCCATGTTTATTCAAATAGTTCCAAAACAGAAACAAAAAAGCTGCTTTATCTCAATGAATGATACCTTCTGGAGAAGGCCATTTTACAACTTTATCCACACTTTAGGGTACCACTGTTTTGGAGCTGAGAAACCAGTACCACGTCCAGCAAGAGTCCTGCTTACTTCAGTGATCTCTAGGGTCACTGCAGGACCACACAGTTTCTAATTAACCTATTTTCTTGCTACCAAATCTTTGTCATACTCCCGTGATCAGTCCTGTCCAAATCATTGAAAACAACTGCACAAATACACTGAACACAGTTTCAACCATTAAATCAATAGAAAGCGTACTGTTGATTTCAGTAAGTGATCCCTCATGCTTTTTCAAAAATATTTGTGATATAGTCTGTTTTCTACTGTCAAGATACAGGCATAAGTTACTGAAGATTGCCTTGTACTAAGTAGAGACCAGATTATTCTTCCAGCAGAAAATGCTGCATAAATGGGAGAAAATGCCCCTAGGGATTCCATTGAGGTGATAGCTCCACACCAATTAAAAATTAAAAAAAAAACCCCACAAAAACCAAACCAAAAAACCCTCACAGATCAAAATACAGAAGCAGACAGTGGAAATAAATTCAGCCATGGGACATGTCCCAGAAACCCGTGGACATCTGTGCAAAGATGATACGTCACTGTAACAGTTCTTATCCCTACCCACACAACAGCACAATATCAGCTAATTTTTTCTGTCCCTGAACAGTATTTGTGCCTAGTTTGTTGTTTTGGATGCTGGAGATGTTGCAGCAAAGCAGTGAGCAGATGGCTATTTAATAACAGGAGTTGGGCAACCCCTCTCAAAACAAGAAACTATGCCTTCGTTAGCTACTTTTCTCATCACATTGTGTATGCCATGAGGGAGTTCCAAACAGAACCCACCTCCACAGCTAGTTACTGTATTTAGAAAGGGTCTGCAGTGCCAGAATGCAAACTGGTGGATTACTTCTGACCTTTATCTAGTTACATGATTACCCAGCTGTCAGCTACAGATGGTAAACTCCAGTGATAAGAAACCCACTTGACCAGTCCGCTAGTGATCACATTTTGCAAGTTTTGCAGCGTTTATAACACAGTAGCAAAAAACCTGTATTAGACCTGACATGATAGTCCCACCGATTATTAGAGTGGAGTTGTACACATACCCTGAAGAATGAAAATCTTAGCTTTTAGCATCTATACAAAAAATAGAGGGTCATGAGTCAGGGATAGGAGGGAAACAAAAAACGGTTGCTTTTCAACAAACTAATTTGCCTTGCACATCGGTAAGGGCATTCTATTAAAAAAGGTGCCTGAATGTTGTCAATTTTCATGCACTAACGACTACGTGGCAAGAAGCAGTTCAGTATGATTCTTAGTGTATCTAACTTAAAGACAGTGCCAAACCCCTGTGGAAAAGAGTTATGCTTGCAATTACCCTTCACTTAAAAGCCGATTTAGGGCCAGACTGTTTCTCTGCAACAAAGGTAGAAATAAGGTGGGTTAAAGTAGATACACAGAAGAAGGTCCTAAGGGAGAAAACACTGCCCAGTGATGACATCAGTCTCTTAGGAGCTGAGATTCATGATTTCTATTTTTGGCATTCCTGTTGCCATAGCATTAAGACCTTGGGAGGAGGAGATACGATATGTGATGGGGCTAGCTTCCCTGATTTTACCTAACACCATACTTCCAGTCATAAATAGCTGCACTAATTACAATATAACTATTCTCAGAGCACTGCCTAGCGTAAGTCAGACACTGCCTCAGAAGGGTATTGTGAAGTTTAATTAATGCACACAAAATACTTGGAAAGCCTGAGACTAGTTTGCTGCATCACTGCAAGGTAGCATGCCACAGCTGCAGAGCACTTTTACTGGTAGTTGGAAGAAAAACAGCAAATGATCCCCTTGTTGCAATATATCTGAATATTTGCCATAGCCCACTAACACATTTTATATCAGACAGGGAAAATGAAGGTGATTCAGTACAACCTGAGGTTAAACTGGAGATAAAAAGCATTGAAAAAATCTGTAGAAAGTATGTCACAGCTACCCTTCCTGCAATGTTTCAGTGAGCTATCCTCTCCTCACATAAAAACTTCTTAATTACAGTCTTTGAATAACCCCCGTGGACAGTTACCCACGTCAGATTTCAGGATGTTAGATTAAACAAAGAGCTTATGCTACTTGTGCGGAGTGTGAAAATTATCTTCCCACTCCCTCAATGCCTTCCCCAACGCCTTCCCCAACTCTCTCACCCAAGCTCCTGCCTCAGAACCAAACCACAACAACTGCACTATCAGATTGAGCACTAGACTGGTTTTGTACTATTAGTTGCCAATATCTAAAATCGCCTTTTCTTTTAAGAAAAAGTCACCGCTGGCACCCATGTATCCAAACCTAATTCTTAGGGAGCCCTGCTGGCAAAATGTACCCTATGGTTCTTGAAAACTAAACACACATTTTGGGAAGCAGAGTATTTATTTCTAACCTTATGTATAAACACCTACTCCTTTGATATTCTAACACTTTGCATGTTTCATATATAATAACTTTCATCTACAAATCTTAAAGCACTTCCCAAACCTATCTCTGTGCAACACCACACCTTCCATGGGAAATACACCATTATAGACAAACTGTCAGATTTTAAGATGTCTTGCCGTATTTCATATTGATGTGGATAGGTCCTAATAGTAGCTTTAAAACCAGCCAAGGCTAGCTGCTTAGTCCTTCTGACAATTACACTGAGCAACATTTTGTGTTTTTTAGAGATCCTGCAAGCTTTTAAAACTTGTTCATTTACTAGCCTGTTATAGAGAAAACTTGTCAGAAGCCAGCAGAACCATTCTCCTCACTGGCATTCAGTTACTCCTTTTACTATGTAGAATCACAGGATCTTAAAAAAAATGGATCTTAGATATGAACACAAATTTCTCTCGGGGAACATATTTTTTCACATTCCTCTTTACTGGAACAGACACACACCTTAGATGAGACTGTGCCTCTGATACCTGAAACAGAAATTTTTTGCAGTTCTTTGGGGAAAGATCTGCAGGAAAATAGGCAGAACGGCTTCCACTATACCTGGGCGCTTCTACTGATCAGTGCAGACAGTCTTCATACGTGACAGCCAACACTCTAGGGAAATTTTTACGGAATGTCCCTAACAGGTTTCAGCATATCACTTTCCTATGCCTTTTCTACTTGTGCAGGGGAAAAATCACAATGATTCTTTCCCAGGGGCTGCTTATGTGAAATAAGAAGGGCTATTTCACTAGGACTTTGCTCTGATCTGCCATGTGTATAGCACATGCCTCAGGTCATTCTATTTCGGTCTTTTATTTCTGAGGTCACTTTAAAATAAGTGGTGCCACTTATATCAGAGATAAATCAGACATTAGGATTTCTCAACCTATTGCCAGATGAGCTACTGAAAATTATCACCTCCATTTCTTGCCAGAATTTCTTTCACAAGTTCCAAATTTCCTTCACTCCTCCAAACCTGGAAGTCAGGTGTCCTGCAGCTTGAATCATGAGAGCAGCAACATTAAATTAGAAAAGATGCTGGATGAAACAAGACTGGAAACTCTTGAGATACCCAACAGAAAGTCAGTGGGAAGTTAAGCACGAGTGCGTGAAGAGCACAAAGCACTGTTTTCATATATATACATAATTGAAGCTGCAAGAGACAGGCATGATGTTACACACGCCTGTCTAATAAGTTTAGCATGAGAGAATAGGAATGCTAGCATGATTTCCTTGGAGATGAAGAGACACCATGTGAATCTATTTGATCTGAAATTAGATAAGACAATAAAATGCTAACTACCAACATGAAAATGTGTTTGATTTTTTTGTGACTGAGAAGCAGAATATTTCTACTTCTCTACAGAGCAAAAGTTCAAGGGATGACACAGTCCCATGAGAGAAAAAGAAAGAAGATCCCACTTAGTGTAAAGCTGGATAAAACCAGATTGATCACCCGTAAGCAGACAGCTAAAATTAACCTGAAAAGGCACAGCAGAATGAAGGAAGAATTTCAACAGCCTAAGGGGTAGTGTGGAAGATGTCAAATTCTCCAAAAGGGGAAAATTAAGGCAAGACATAAACATATGGAGTTTGAAAGATGAAGAAAGATGTAAGCTACTTCTGAGAAAGAGAAAACTGAAGAATCAGTATTATTAAATTGCCAGAGAAAGTCCAAAATAAGAGTAGTGTGGTTGTTCCTGGCAATTGGTACCTGACAACCTCCATTCTGAAAGCTATTAGGTTGCGTGGCAAAATCAGGAAATAAAGTAAACAATGTGTGTCTAAGACAACAGCCACATTAAGAGAAATTCTACTCAAGGGCAGGAATATTACATCTGAAAAGAAAAAGCAACAATTGCAAATTAATAAGCCTATTGTGATAGGTAAAACACCCTTCAATTTAAAGAAAAGCTCTGAGCATAAGATTTTACATGCACTATTTTTGATGAACAGTTGCCTCTACCATAAGATAACACCAGAGAAGCTAATAGACCAAACCAGAAAGAAGAATAGTGCAAGGTGACTCTCTGAAGCCATTCTTAGCTTTGAAAATCTCTTCTGGAGAATGATGTGGAAAAGAAAAAAAGATTCAGCATAAAAGGCAGAGTAGCTAAACACCTTAACTTTATAGACAATATGCCCTACATCCAAAATTTGACTAAGCTGAGCAAGGAAAGTCAGCAGTGGATGCAGCTGAACGAGCAAAAAGTACAATTCTTCAGAGCATTCAGAAAAGGACTGGGACAAAGACTATAACTTTCAAAAAAGACCCAGACAATCTCTTCTTTGAATACCTACAAAAGAAAGCAAGAATTATGACACTGATGTAATCAAAAGACAACCCCAACAGATGATTTTAGATATTAAATACTTATACAGTAGTTCACTAGGATGCCTAGACAAAGCTGCCTGCTGATTATGTTGTTCAAACTAGACCAAAGTCATATAATAATAGTACTCTGCACTTTTAGCAATTTGGATCTTTAGCAACTGCACATACATTTTCCCCTCACTTCGTTCCCAAAGTCAAACAAAGCTAGTGCTATTACTCAATTTAACCATAGGAAAGATTTAAGGTGCATAAATTAGGTAATTTGGCTAAAGCCATGCAAAAAACCCCAGTCAGATCTTGTGGGTAAGACCATGCCCAGACCATCTTTGTCTCACTTTCTAGTAAAAGAAATCACCGTTCCTTCTTCTGACACAGTTTTCATACATATAATTTTCCCATGCCTTTTAATACACGTTTAGAAAGATGCCAACAATTTAAATTTGGATCCCATGCTGACATGCATGAAAACAGGCTTTTACAGAACATTCTGAAGTCAAAATCCTTCCCCACTTTTTAAGCACTTCATCACTCAGCTAGCTCTTTGCAGCTATAAACAACTCCCAACTACATGCAAAAGAGGATGCTAGCTTTCACTTGTGAAACGTCACATGATGTGCTTCTGCCTTCCTACTCACGGGCATTCCTTTGACTTCTTAGCACTGCTGTTGGTATGCTAAATGCCAAAAGACACTTGTTTAAAAAAGAATTTTACTTTGCATTTGCTTTTACAAAGGCTTGTTTTTAAGCAGTGTACATCTAACTAAATTAAGCAATCAGCACGTGTGTGTACAGAAGAATAAAAAAGATGAAAACAAAAAAGGTTATATCAAAGAGCTTTAAAAATGCAATTTTAGTAGTCTAACATGTAATTAACAGCATAGATACAGAAATAAATACACAAGTCATACTGTATACATTTGTAATGTTTTCTATACTGACTTAATTTCCAGTATGAGGATCTCTATTTACAGGGATCTCTTTAGCACAACGAGGTGCAACCTCACCTTTGCAGACTAATTTAGAGTTTAAAAGTTCAGTTTGGCCTCTTTCTTATAAGAAGCTGAACTCTAAAACTGAGTTTTTCCTTAATTTCTATGGCTTTCTGTACTCCACTTACTATTTTCAGTTCTCTTCCTGAACAGCAAGTAGTTGAAACGAAGTGTGACCTTTGTATTCACTTTAAATTTGACCTAAAACATGCAGCTGAAATTCAACAGACTAATCCTTAATCTAACTGAGGATAGGAGTGGCAAGGCCTACTCATTCTGCAAAAAGATCAACTCATTAGTGTAAGAGCATTGAGTGAATATCCAGGTCTGGTGCTTGGATCAGAAGTGGAATTTAGTTCCTGTGCCAGGAACAAAATTCTACTCAGTAGCCATCTGTATGGAGGGGGGGCAGGCAGGAGGTGGCATGGGATAAAGACATTTCCCCACCTCACATGGCTGTTATGAGGTTGTCCTCAAAACCATGACTCGTTATGGGTTGTGAGGAACCTGAGTATACATAGGTAGTCACCTAAAAGCGTCCCAGCTTTTGTTTCTATGCTTGGCAAGAAACCAGAGGAAGCACTACGCAACCTGCATAACCAGGTACTCACGTCTTTCTTTTTGTCAGTACTTATGAACCCTCTTAGATTAGTCTCACAGCAAGTTTACCTTTATGTCAGATTTCCCATCCTGATTTTACACAGTACACCAGCTTACTTTAATACCAGCTATCAAACGAGGTCATATTCCCAAACTTCCTTCACTTACTGGTGAATTCAACACCACACTTGACTGCATTTAACTGCATCCATAAGACTTTTCATACACATTGTACATAATAGTCTCCTACCACCCCAAAAGAAATGTTATTGCTTACTATTAGGAATAGTAATCAAACTTGTCAGGGCCAGATCATCGAGTGAATTATGCATATTCAATTGCATCAGCATGAACAAAATGTTATCAGAACAACTGTATTTTCCATCTAGTCATCAGAAAATAATTACAGCATCTCACATACAACTTGAAGAAATGACTAAGTAGCAACAAGTGTTTAGATATTCTTTACTGAAGAAAAGACAGTCTCCCTGGACAAACAAAATAAAAATAAAGTTGTAACAATTCCCACTTGGTGACCCACATCAGAACTAGAAAAATGCATTCTTTTTGATTGTGAAGACTCAGATCTCGCTCCATACCATTCTCCTTTTGATGGGTTTTAAATATAATATTCTGTGACTAGTGTCCAATGTTAGTAGTAATACACGAAGGCAAGCACAAACACACCTTATCATCAGTTGGCTCTGTTGTGACTTCTGTATCTTAACAGCTGTTTTGGGAGGGCTGACTTCTGAAGCTAACTCCTTTAGGATTTAGCTCATGGAGGAACAATGACTTACAGCATGCTCTCGAGTAGCGACAGGGGAAAAACCCTGGATTGCTAGCTGCCATCTCATCGTTTTACTTCAGGCAGCTGGGAAACACTGCAAAGCAGAACTTATCACTGGGGACAAGGGATCAAAATGGCTGAAATTAGAAAAGACAGTTTGGCTGCTTTCAGTTCAAGTGGAAGTATTATGAAAAAGTGTTTCGAATTATGTCACACAGGGCAAGTGTCACTGCAGTTAGTAAGAACTTACTGTGCCAGCAAATGTCAGGACAAATTACACTGCATACAGGCGAGCTGTATGTCACCCTCACTTCCAAAAGGGAAAGGCTTCCTGCCACTGCCAAGCTGCTGCTCCCATTTCTGAGTTGATTTAAATCAAACTGCTCTTATTCAAATCAAAACATCATGGAGGGAGTACTATAGCGACATTATGGGCAATTCTTCTGTTCCCTCCCTGCTTGCAGGGATGAAACGCTTTGATTCCCCACCACCTTAAAACACAATCACCTTAAGGCTATAGAGTTGCATATATAAATGGATGCCTGCAGGTTCTTGAAACCAATGCTTACCATGCTGATGAAAAATATCTCACTGTCCCCTGTGCTCCTGGGTATGCACCCATCTAATCTTTCTTGCCTCTTTGATCATATA
This sequence comes from Strix aluco, assembly GCF_031877795.1. Lineage (NCBI taxonomy): Eukaryota > Metazoa > Chordata > Aves > Strigiformes > Strigidae > Strix > Strix aluco. The sequence goes on along the minus strand of NC_133931.1, from coordinate 151,696,877 downwards.
CTCTTTGCAGAAAGGTGTATTTACAATTTATGCTGGACCTGGCGTGGTACTCAGCACAACTGAGGTCTCACCAACGCTAGTTGGTCCCTCAGCACTACTAGTAAAAGTAAATAATAGGAACATCAAATTCAGTGCACCAGAAAGGAGAAAGACAGGACTAAGTCATAAGCAAAATCAATTTATTTTATTTAACTATAAGGAAATCTTTCACTGAACTGTGATCTCCTAGCAAAATGAACTGGTTTTGATTCAGCTATCCTGAAGTTTGAAAATAAATGTTTCAATTATAAGTTACCAGTGCTTCAATATAGAGAACAAACACATCTTTATGTTCTGCAGAGAAAAAAAACGAGCCACAAAACATCTTCATGAGTGGAAGGAAATTTTTATTCAGTTTTGAACTTTTCTAATACATGACTTCCCAGAAGTTTTCAGGTGCCTCTTCTTCAGGCTTTCATTTAAGACTTAGATAGCTGAAAAAAGTTAACTGAAACTTGCGTAGCTTCTGTTAATATTGGAATACCTGTGTTGAGTATAAACCAGAAGGCAGTCTGTTTCTTCACTTTCTACGTTGTTGATGTTTCAATAATTTCTCAGCCAAAAAAAGATAAACACACCTAGAAGGCTATCAAGAGTAATGCCCACAAATAAATGGCAATATAAAAGTTCAGGGATTCAAGGTCTGGCTTTGATTTAAGCCACTATTATGTCCAGTAATTTATTCTATCCTACAGCTGCAGGCTATCATCCCAAATAGAAGAGTCACTACATTAGACCATCTCAGGTGCTTTAAAGCAGAGAGTACACAGCACTGAAAGAGCAAGGAAGTTTTACGTGGAGACCAAGACCATACACAGAAGTAGCTGGGCTGCAAGCTCTCATTTCCACACAACAACTCTACAGGGATGACAGCCTTTGGCAAGGAAAACTAACAAAGCCACTCCGGGGCTCTAACAGCATTTTTGCTGTGAATAAGTGCCTATAAATCTAGTTAACTAAGACACTGCAGATGCTCTGACTCTGTATATTTTTCTTAGCCACTAGTACCAGTTCTTTTCAGAAAGGACTCAATTTATGTGCAACTCTGTTTGTCATTGACTCGTGTTCTGAATGACTGGACCTGAGCTATGTCTGTGTAAGCAGAATTTGCCTCCATGTATTCATTCTCTATCCCCAGAATGGCTGCTGCAAGAATGCAAATCCTATTTGGAAGGATTACTTGCCACGCAACAGCCAGAGGCCCTGTCCAAGGCCGGGCTCCCTCCCATGCCAAGAAGCACAAACTCAGAAGCTCCAATTCAGAGAAGAACACAATTAAACAGGCAAAGTGGCAACACGAAATGGTATTCTTATTTTGCATATGCAGAACCAAAGGTGTCGTTCCCCTTCCCCCCATTATATTAGCTATTTGCACTAAAGCTAGGGATTTCATAACATGCAAATGTAAATATCTTCAAACAAGAAAGCACAGACCAGGCTAGCATTTATACTTGTGGAAGCTGGCAATAACTGGTGGCAATACAGATTCCACTGGACCACTTGTGTGTGGACACCAGTGGTCACACAAGCATCTGGCAGGGGAAATAAAACTCTTGAGAAGTGTCTGCTATCTAGATCAGATCTTACAGATTTTTATGGTCTATGTACATTCCTCAGTAACAACAATTACGGGAAAATTACTGGAATGTCCCAAGTACTCAAGAGTTTGAATGCGTTTTTCCTCGCAAGTTGTATTTGCTATTGGTTATCTTCACATTTTCTACATACTTCACACATTTCATTCCTGTTATTTGAGCATACGAGGGAGCACTCCTGTTTCTAGAGGATGCAGTGCCAGCCTGTTACTTTCCCCACCTTAGGAAGAGGTCTCTCCTCAATTTAGTTTTTCCACAAGAGAAGAATGAGAGGTGTGTATCTTATGCTTGTGAAAATGGCAGACTGGTAACACTGGACACTGGTGGCCAGTATTTCTGTACAGAATAGAAGCAATGGCAGTGCATTGCCCCAGCACAGATGGTTCCCCCATAATTTAACACTGGATGGTGAAAATGGAGAAATGGAGTGTCACACTGACTACAGCTGAAAGTCCTCTCTGGGTTAAAGCAAACATCAGCTAAGACCAGTTGTAATTGCCCCTTTTTGCAACGGCACAGCTGCCTGATTTGAGCTCCTGAGTAACACAGAGCTGGTGTTGTGGTTTTGCATTTTCTCAGCAGCAATCTTGTGTTGATCAGAATTGTTAGACCACAAAGACGTCCCACATAGCCAACCCACAGCCATGCAGAACTACATCATCTTGGAAATGAGAAATTTTACTTTACAATTAATTTGCTTCATGTCTTTCTCAAGTGTTTCTACCAGTTTCAAAAAAGTTTTTGAAAAATCTGTGTTTTGTACCTTCCCTGAAAACTAAGGAAGCATTCAGAATAAGTGTCAGCATCCCCAGTCATTATGCAAAAGATGCCAAGAAAATGTACCAAGCTCTTCACCACCCTCAGCTTAGAGCAATATGTAATTAATTTTTATTGGAATAGCTAGAAAAAAGAAAAATACAGCAGTTTTTGTGAACAAGCCATATAACATAACAATCCTGAAAGAACACTAGGACTGTAAAAAGAAAATGGCATAGCTTGCATCTCCAGTTAGAGACATTTTCTGGCATCCAGTTTAGAGACATTTTCTCCTGATTAAGATCCTGCACTAAGTAGTACAGGTTCCAAGTCGACTTCAATCTACAGCAATTAATAAGCACACAGAAAAAGATGCCTTAGATGAGTGGAAAGGTCTCCTATTAGCACATGCTAAAAATAGACAACCTGTAGAGTTATCTGACAGATACTTTACATAATAAAAAGTTGCATTTTACAGGCCCTGAGGATCCACAGTTGTCATTGACTTTTGAAAGTTGAGGCCTTTTTGGGTCTGAAGATAGTCCAGTTACACATTAATTGTAAGCCACAGTTATTAGCAGTGAGCCACGAGACTGAACAAACTTTGGAGAACACCTCCACTGCCATCTTGGGCAGTGCCACAAAAGAAGGGTGAACTGCACCAAAGAGAAACAAACCAGCAGAAAAATCCTTTTGTGTCTTACCTTGTAACGGGAAGAGCAGATGCCTTCAAACATATCTATATCCATACAGTCCATTGGTTCGGATCTTCCTGGTAATAACAATTCTTCCAGCTTCTTGTTTTTTTATTTTTAATCTGCCAGCTGGTGCAACCTGTAAATTTACAGATGTGGGTGTGTTATTCCAATATGTTTATTCATCTCATTCTACATGGCATTCAATTTAAATACATATGGCTCTGTGCCATGTGGCTTCTATTGCTCTCCAGAGCTTTCAGTGTAATGGATTACAGACCACAATGTTTCTGTAGGTTATTGATTTTTTGGGAATATAAGTAGAGGACTCTTTAGGATTTCTTTGCAGACTTTCCAGAACATCACATTCCATATGTGTGTATCTTGTATGTTTGAGAACATGCTCCCACCTTATGAAATTCAGACACTTTACTGTACAAAAAAATAGCATAACTTGCATCCCTGAATTGTCAATTTCTTTGTCAATTTATCTGTTAAAGGTTGATGCTTATGGAAAAGGACTGAGTTGCATCTAAATACTTGTACAGAAATAGGAATGCTACTAATATGAGAAACTGGAGGTTGACAAAGTGGCCAAGATTTATGGCCAGCAATTAAAGTAACAAAAAAAGAAAAAAATGCCTTCTAAAAAAGTGAATTTGAACACTGTTCAGAGTTTTTCAGGAGCAGACTGAATTAGTGAGACAGCAGGAAAATTCAGTCAGAGGGATTTTTTTGGTAGAACCACTCAGGGAATCACAATGAGATTCCTCAATTGTATCTATAGCTGCAGTGCCTTCCAGGTATTTAAATTTGGTCATCCAAACCAAAAAGAACTCTGAAAACCAAGCAACAGGTTCTCTGCTTGGGCACTACAGTTTTCATCTGTGAAAGCTATGAGAGAGCCACTTAATATGCTTGACTCCCCACTGCAGACTGTTCAGCATATAGAGCATTACCTGTGTACCTGACAGATACCCCTCCCCACCCTCAATATCTTGATCCCCATATGCAGGATCCACAAGCAGAACACATTTTCATGGTGGATTTTACAAAAACATATTTTAGTTTCATGAAAGTTCAATTAAACAACAGAGTGCAGTTATCTGTTTACTGGCAGACAGGCAGTTCACATTAGTTCAGATCTGCTTTGCTGAGCTGTGTTCAACTTCTCAAAGTATTTGTCTGTTTCATTATGAGATTTCACCAGACACCCCCAGCTCCAGTACCACAGCACAGAAAATGGGATGCACAACACCTGCTGCTTAAAAGCTGCCCCTGCTCTCTAGTAACTGTTTACAAGTATTTCAAAGATTTGCAGTATACACATCTTATCTAGGCTGCTCTCTCCCTCCCTGTTTTTTACCATGGAAATTGAAAAATGAATTCACTTCAGTCAGAATGCCTAAAAATCATCAGCAATGACATTTTATACTATATTAACCACTTGTAGCCTTTCATCCTGGTATAAATTCCCACTGCAAAGGATGGCACATAAGGCCACCCTGTCCCTACACGGCACAGCTAGCATGTCACAGGCTGATGGCACAAGGTATATCTGATTTAATTGCCATTTAAACCCAAAACTCCCGATGGAGCCAGAAAAGGCCTTGATCCTGGGAGATGTTTCAAGCGAGCTGTGCCTCCTCCTTGATACAGACAGATCTCAGACCTGAAAGGTTGCGCACAATTACCCTAGAGTCCTTGACTCTGAATCTCCAGGTAACCCCCAACCTTATGTGGGCTCTCCTTTTCCCCCTGACAACTTTCAGGACTTGATTTCAGTGAAGCACAATATGTGTCCTTCAGAAGTACTGGCTAAAATGACAGCCAAGACTGGACATGGAAAAAACTACAACATTCACTCTTACAAATTAAGCAGCAGAATGCAAACTGCTAGGAAAATAATACTAAGAATGCCTCACTATGCAGGCTATCTGAACATTTCCAGACTACATTTTTATTCAATCTATGGTTTGGGACTCTCTAATTGGGACAAAACCTCCCTCTTTGTGACAGTGAACTATGTAGAGACTGGCACGGGGAATCAGTTTGCATTGCAATTCCACTGTATATTACAATGGCTGGATCATGCTGGTGTTGTGATTTTGACCTAATGCTGTATCACTCTTCTAAATCAAAATCCAACATAATGTCAGCCATCTTCAAATATGTAAATCTGGTACTACAACATTAAACCTTCCTGCCATCTCAGACCTGTTGGATAGACTAGAGCCTCTAGGTGAGGACAGGCAGCCACCAAGTCTCTTTAGCATTACGTGGCCAACTATCTCAGTGAGAAGGTGATCAATCTCCTTGTCCCTGTAGCACCAAGGAGACCTGAGGCAAGCAGGGTCCAGACAGAGGTGAGTGGCTGCTGTTCTTTGGATGGTGGGACAGAGAGGCACATCACTGAGCCATGGACTCGATCACTTGACTTGGCAGGACGAGGCAGCAGGTTAAGGAAAGGGACATTTGGGACAGAGGCTTTGGCACGTGCCTGGATGTAAGTAAAGAGAACTCTGATGGTGTACCACTCCCACAACACTACTGAAGAACTGATTACAGTTCAAGGGAAAAATTGGTTGGCATGTGCCAAATTCCTATAGAATAAGGACTCTGTGTATGTAATCATGTAAACTGTGTGACTGCAGGGATAGATATGAGGTAGCCTGCACTGGAGAACAAAGACGAATAAGTCAACAGCAGCAAGCAAGATAAAGAGTGAAGAGACATCTAAAACTGTTTTTTCTTGCTTGATCACTAAGATTAATTACCCTCACAATGCACAGGCTCTGCTCAAATGCTGGTAGAAACAGAAATGCACAGGAGATCCCCTTGAACCTACCATTAGAAGTAGAACGCTACAGTATTATTTTGTATTCAAACCTTGGATGCATACTAATTCTAGTCCTTTGTATATAATACTGTTATTTTTTTTACCATGTTTTCCTACATAATGATAGACATTGCATGAACTACAGAAAGTGCAGTTTAATTAACAAAACTCTTAGAGTGTCTTTAAAGCGTCTGGTTACATGACACACCTTTAACTATTTACTCAGAAACTAAAGCAAAGGGAGCTGTTTGAGAGATAACATACATCTCGATTAGCTACTGTCCTGATTTCAGTTACACTGTTAATCTACATACGTATAAAAAAATGAAGCTGAACAAAGGAGGATTAGCAATATGTGGAAGTGATTGCATTGCTTTCAGCTCCACTTACAGATGATAACTCTACCTCTCAAAATCCTACCATGTGAAAAGCTGATCGTAGTTTTTCAGTGTGTGCTCAGGTACAGAGAGTACTCTACCTGCACCTCTCTAATCTGAAGTTGCAGAACATGCTATAAACCATTGCTTTAACAGCTTGGCACAGATCACACCTCTGAAGTCTTTGAATAGGAACACCATTGATCAGGCAAAATCCCTCTATTTTACGTGTCTTGGGTGACTTTCAATCTTCTGGAAGAAAAAAACATAACAGGGAAGGTACACAAAGGGCAGACAGGTTCTGCTCCATTAACGCTGATTGACCTGTTTACAGTGGGTGTGGATCTGGACCAATGAAAAGGGCAAAGCTGCAACTATTTCTCAGATACGAAAAACTTCTAATACACACCCGTGTTATTTCCAAACATGAAAGAATTATATGCTCAAATGTACATGCATACATGTATTATGAAACCCCACAACCAATCTTATTATGCAACCTCCATTTTAGGACCATCATAAAGCATCATCTATTCTAGAGGACTACTGCTGGATTACAATTTGAATGCCAGTGATCCTTTAAGTGACCACAGAAGACTTCTTTCACCACCAATTCCCCTATGTCTTCCACAACCAATATACTGTACTACTGTCTTGTCATAAAATTATGTTTGCTCCTTTGAGGCATCACGATGCTTTACTCAAAGGCACTTCCTGGAAAAGTCTGACTTAATAGACAGAGCTTAATAAAGCAGCATGAGCTGCCCAGCCAAACTTTTTATTAAATCATACCTAAACTGCCAGAACTATGCCATTGCAAAGACCCTTGAAAAGGAAGGTATCCTGGCTATCCTGGAAGTGTATATACCAACCTCAGAACAAAACTCACACATTCTTTTTGATTCATACTAATGTCATTGGTTATAGTTGCAGGATGCATTAAATCCTGCTTAAATCACTAAGCATAGGAGCACTTGTGGATTGGCATTCAAGACTGTGGTCTTCTCCCAACAGCATTATAACGAGGCTGAGGTAAACCAGCCTGCTGCAGTCAGCATACTGGCTCCAGTTGCCTGCGTTCCTCTGTACACTCCCACCCCCAACCCCTTCTCCACCCCTCTTCTCTTTGTCATTTTTTCTTTTTCTTCTTCCCTTCTTGTTTTGTCCTCTCTCTCCTTTTGTACCAGTACAGGTTGGATGCCAGCTGGCTGGGAAAACAGCTTTGCAGAGGAAGACCTGGAAGCCCCAGTGGACAACGAGTTGACCATAAGCACATCCTTGTGACAAAGAGGATGGAGCCAGACTCTTCTCAGGGGTGCCCAGTGAAAGAACAAGAGGAAACAGGCACAAACTGAGACACAAGCAATTCCATTTAAAGATAAGAAACTCTCACTGTGAGGGTGGTCCAACACAGGTACAGGTCACCCAGAGAGGCTGCAGAGTCATCCCCGGAGACTGGAGATATTCAAAACCCAGCGGAACACAGCCCTGTGCAGCCTGCTCTAGATGCTTTGAGCAGAAGGTTGAACCTGACCATCTTCAGAGGTCCCTGCAACCTCAGCCATTCCGTGAGCCTGTAAACAGAGTTCTGTTCCCTAATTTATTTATTTTTTTAAACAAGCATGTTACTGACATGGTCAAGTTGAAAACCTGATCCTGAACAGTGGGACAAGAATTTAATTTGAGATCTCCACACTTTATGGGTGGAATGGACTGATGAAACAATTACTTCAAAAATTAAACTATGTTAGAGATGCTCCTTACTCTAAGAATCACACAACTCCTCTTGTGCTTTTCTTAGAAGAAAAAGCTCCAGTGGTCACCACTGCTTGCAGTAAGAGCAGTAGTTCTGCTTGCAGCATTTAACACATTGCCCACTTGTGGCATTATGTTTATATCTTGCCCTTTATATCACACTCCCAAACAGAGACTGCCAAAGCAATTTTAGTTAGCAAATCTTTTCCTCAGCATCACAGCATACTGGATAAAACCTGCCTTCTGATGCAGAAGGAATGATGAGAGACCATAGAGAATTCATCCCCATAGTAAGGAACAAATCAGATCCTTACCCAGTGCTCAAGAGAGCTTTGCAAATGAAAACCAGTAAGTGTGCCAGCTCATACACTTCTTTCAGGGAATGCTATCAGCAAACCAAAGGTCACAATGAGTGCTTTAACTATGGATTACATATATTGTCATCAGTGGCAAGGACTACGCAGTACCAAGCAGAGATGCATCATGTTCTTAGCCAGAAAGGTGGCTAAGTATTCTGCATAATCCAGTTCCTCGGTCAGCCAGGAGCAAGAGATGGCTCATCGCTCCTTATTGCAACAGTTACTATATTTCTGTCATTAATTACCTAACAGGTAACATATCTAACCTCAACATTCTGAGTTCTAGCACCTCAAACTCAAGTCTGAAAAGCTTTATTTACAACAGGTTACAACGTAGGTCCACAATTACAGTCTGGTCTCATTCCTATTTCTTTTGAAGAAGAACTCAGTCTTGAGTCAGCCAAGAGAGTCAGTCAACTATGAAGCTTTCTTTTTGTGGATGCTAAACTAGAAACTTAACAGCAATTTTAGTTTTTCCTATTTTGTATATTTACTGTGGCCAGACCATGCCTCCAGCTGAGTTATTTGCAGTTACACCACAGTAACTGCATTGTCCAACAGTTTCCTTGGAATAATTCAAGGAATGACGAGATAGTTTTTGGCTCACTTAATCTCTACTGATTTTAAGTTAACCATCTTCAGTATCACAGTCATACATTCACACCCTATCACTCAAAGGAGATCTGTTGCAGACACCACATTGTCTTTAATTATGCTCCACCACACAGCTGAGCTTTGGATACAAAACTTAGTATCTATTCATAAATTTGTTGGTTATTAATTCATTTAGTTGTTTAGTAAATATGGCCAGGAATTCCAGTTCATATATTCCACAAACAAGGATGCCATGAAACAATTCAGTGGAAGTTTTTACACAGATCTGTTAACTCTGACCAGAATAAACAACTTGCAAGTACATACACTAGAATTTGTGTGTACATTAATTGCCTCTATTTACCTGGCAATTGATTAATCCAATTTACAGCATGGCCAAAACCTCTGGTCTAGCTATAGTCCTCAGAGAAGAATTTGTTTACCTGCAATGAGCTAGACTGGAGCATGAGTTGGTCGGGTTTTGTTGATGCAACCGAGATCTGTTGCATGCCCACCGAGGGATTCGGCTTAGCTAAACTCTTGCTGTGGGCAGCTGCAGGCTGTGAAGACATGCAATCTGTGCTGATTCAGCTTATCTGTTAAGGCAAAACTCAGCCCTGGCAAGACCTCCAAGGGAAGGCAGCACTAGAGCAGATGCTACAGCACAAGCACTTAGGAATATTGCCTCCTGTTGCCAGGAAAGGAAAGATTGCCCAGTGTTTCCAAACTTTTTAAAGCAGTTAGTGTCAATATGTAAGTCTTTAATGTATGCACATTATTGCAGCTATTTTAGCATTATATTGGCACATCCGTTTTATTAGCAGAAATAAAAGGCTTTGTCAATAATAAACTCGAGTTTTTATCCTGCATTATGCTACTGTAACCGTGGATCCTGTATACAATCGCATAATTGCATCTCTACCATTGCACCACTTGTAATTGCCTTTCCTCTTTCTTTAATCTCTCCAGCAGAAAGACTGAAGTTCAAACTGTTCCATATGTGGCATTAATCTAGAGAACATCAGTTTACAAGGGTAAATGCCATCAGTCCTAAAAGGATTAAAGGTATTTCTGCAGTTTTCAAATCCTCAGAAGTAACAAATATTTTTTTAAAGGAATAGGTGATGTTCACACAGTTGATTAGCATGGTCCACCACAATTGGAATAGCTGGTAAGAAATTCACCATAATAATTTCACTGCACCAAAGATTACTTTATGATTAGTACTTACAGTAAGTCTGCTACATAAACTAAAGGAGGACAGGTCACTCTGGGACAACAGCACAGTAGGCAATAGCCAGTTGCTTGCACGTGTAGGTCTAATTAATATAGTTTTTAAGTAAAGTCACTAGAATATCTTCAGATACAGGTAGCATCACTGTTACTATACTGTTATCTATTCCCGGAATTTATCTGGTTAAAATTGCTCTGCAAACCTAAGAGCCAGAACTTAATATAGATTTGAACAGTGGTACTGCTGCAAAGCATTACGACAAAATTATAGCTTTCTTAAAATTCGCTTTTGAATTGCATTCCTTAATCTACTATTTTGCCCCCTGCAAGTCACCTGTAAAATGACAGTTTCATTCATCAGAAGAACATTCCGATTGCTAATTTATCTCCCGAGACAGTCAAAGGGTCATTTTTAAACATTAAATTGCCAATAGGATAAAGAGGGACTGATCCTACTTGCTTTAATTAGCAGCTTTTTCCACAGAAGCCTCTCCATATAAAGGATTCCCTCCACAGACCTTGAATGCCCGACTGCTTTCTGCAGTTGAGAGAGGTGGATTTTCTCTGTTAGATTATGTATTTTGTAGTTCTGCTGCACAAGCACGGCCATTTATTCATAGCATAGTCCAGCTTCCTTCCCAATTTTTCCTGTAGAAGTCAGTTCAATCCCTAATTACTTATCCATAGCTGCTTTATCTCTGTTGTAACCCATGCATTCAATCTATGCTTTAAAATATTTTCCTGAAACAGTCATCTGGCCCCTCCTACTATTTGAGAGAAATATATGAAGGCTATCTCTCGTAAACTGCCTAGATAAAAGGTACTGCCTATCACGGTACTACAACAGGCTTTTTCAACTGGCTATGCTTCAAGACCTGTTTTTACAGGTCTCTCTTGCAGCATTCTACTTTAAATACAACATGCAAAGCCACAGGCTTTCAGTTCATTACGATATGGAGCGGTCTCATGCCTTCGGCTGTATATTACCAGTGTGCATCCCAGCAAACATACGCTCACTGGTCGTGACAAGCACCTTGTAGTTCCTGCTTAAAAAAACCCCCAACATATATATTCTGTCTTCTAGAGGAGATATGATGCTTTTCATGCAGTAACCGATATTAATGTCACCTTCCCTCGCAGCTCCCACCCATTCAAAAAGAGTGGAAACCATCGCTACGCGATCTCCACTACGTGCCTGCCCCTGAAACTGCTTATTCACATATAACCGAGCCCGCTAAGCGGCAGGAGGATAGTTAGAACGCCACGCTTTTAAAACTAACCACCGCAAACCACCAGGCACTTGCCATTCCGGATCGCATCACATAAAAGAAGAAGAAGAAGAAAATCCGTAAGCAAAGCGCGTCTCGGAAGCAGAGCCCCATCCTACCCCCCCCCCGCCACCACCCCCCAGCCCTTACTCCCCAGCTTGGCTGCCGGACCCAGCCCCGCAGCGCCCGCCCCAGGAAGGAGCCGCCGGCCGGGCCCCGGGAAGAAGAAGGAGCCGCCGGCCGCCGCTTACCGGGCTCCGCCGCACGCTGAGGCTCTGCCGGCGGCGCGGGCGGGGCTCCCGCCGGCCCGGCCTCCCCGGGAGGGGTCCCCGGCTGCGGCGGAGGGGACGGCCCCGCCGCGGGGGCGCGGAGCGGCGGCGGCGGGCGAGGCGCGGGCAGCGAATGTGACTGAGGAGCCGGTACCTTGGCAGCGGGGGAGATTAGGGGCAGGGCTTTACAAGGGCTGTATTGGATTAGCGGTAATTGCGCCGAAAGGGGAAGTCCGGTGTTTAGGGGGCCAGGCTGGGGAGGTTAAACGCCCAACAAAAGCTGCTTGGCAGGGATGGGGCGCTAAAATGGAATTGCAGGTGGCTGCCGCCGGCGCCGCGGAGGGTCGCTCCCGGCAGTGCCTTTTCACAGAATCACAGAATCGTCTAGGTTGGAAAGGACCTTGAAGATCATCCAGTCCAACCACCAACCCAACATTAACGGTTCCCAACTACACCATATCTCTGAGTGCTATGTCGACCCTACTCTTAAACACCTCCAGGGATGGGGACTCCACCACCTCCCTGGGCAGCCCATTCCAACACCCAACAACCCGTTCTGTAAAGAAATGCTTCCTAATATCCAGTCTAAACCTTCCCTGACGCAACTTGAGGCCATTACCTCTTGTCTTATCGCTCATTACTTGGTTAAAGAGACTCATCCCCAGCTCTCTGCAACCTCCTTTCAGGTAGTTGTAGAGGGTGATGAGGTCTCCCCTCAGCCTCCTCTTCTCCAGACTAAACAACCCCAGTTCCCTCAGCCGCTCCTCCTACGACATGTGCTCCAGACCCTTCACCAGCTTCGTTGCCCTTCTCTGGACACGCTCGAGTCATTCAATGTCCTTTTTGTAGTGAGGGGCCCAAAACTGAACACAGGAATCGAGGTGCGGCCTTACCAGTGCCGAGTACAGGGGTAAGATCCCTTCCCTGTCCCTGCTGGCCACGCTATTTCTGATACAAGCCAGGATGCCATTGGCCTTCTTGGCCACCTGGGCACACTGCTGGCTCCTGTTCAGCCGGCTGTCAACCAACACCCCCAGGTCCCTCTCTGACTGGCAGCTCTCCAGCCACTCCTCCCCAAACCTGTAGCGCTGCTGGGGCTTGTTGTGGCCCAAGTGCAGCACCCGGCATTTGGCCTTATTGAAACTCCTACAGTTTTGCCACAAGCACTGGGTGGTTTCAAATTCTGGCAGTGTTTTACCGCTGTGATTTACAGCGGGGCCGGTGTGCTTGCAGGGCAGCTCTGGTGATCCCGAACCCGGCTGGAAGAGACCCCTGGAGGAAATTTGCCACTGCTGAGTTACGATTTATCCTGCAGGCAGGACGTCAGTGTGGCTACTCCGGGAGAAAACGGGCCCAGGAGGTGCAGATCCAGAAACAGTGCTGGCTCCCTTCCAGTTTTTACCTATCCTACACACTACTGCTTGCTGAGAATCTTAAGCATTCGTTCCTTTTCCCTCATTAATCATGATCATTATTGGTCTGTATTTTTCTATATTCATCAATAGAGGGAAAAATCCTACCTTCTTTACTTACCTTTTCATCCTGAGTTTTCTGTTGCTATATAATTATTAACAGCCAATACAAACGTGCTTCATCTGTCTTCTGCCATTGCAGGCTGTCTTACCTTTTCTTTCTTATCTCCTCAATGAAAATGTGGAATGTGTCAGAAATCCACGACCTAAGAGTGGAAAGTGGTACACACAGCTTCAGACGTACATGGTAGGTCATAGCAGTGAGTTGGACCCTGCTGCCTGGTCGCACAGCATTTCATTCCAGAGGCTTTGCAATCTTTGCAGTCTTCCTTTTGACTAAAGAAAGAGTTGCTGCTGGTAAAATATTACCAACATTGAACCTATGGACTATGTGATGAGACTTGCCTTTGTCAGTGCAAGAGCATCAACCACTGTCTTGTTTTTATGGCTTTCCCGTCTCTTTTCTTCTTTTGCCTGATATTTCCTTCGAGTTGCTGCGTACTTGTAACAAAATGAATGTCTGAGTCCATGTCACACACCAACAACTAACAAATTCTGTAGTCAGTTATGTTTTTAAATCACAGTACAGATATTAAATAGTTAGGCTAAATGTGCTAATTGAGCTGTAATAATGGAGTAACCCATTACTAACTAGGAAGTGTAAGATTCCCATCCTCCTATATGAGGAGCAAAGCGATATAAGGACAATTTCTCAGATCAGCATACTCAGTTATGTCTGCCAGTTTGTGGATACTCTAGTTTATAATGCCCAAACTAAGTACACTGATCACCAGCTTATAGACTCCATAACATAGTCAATAGCCTCTAGAGCTATAGAGGAGGAGAGAGAATTAGTACTCCAATTTTTGGCAACAAAGGATCTGCATATGTAAAATAAATCTTTTCCATCTACATTAAGTGCTCAATCAAGGACTGTGAAAATCCTGGCTGTAAATGCCCAGTTCAGCTTTGCAATAGGCAGTGCTTTCTGGTAATCAGTGGGATCAAGCATGTCTTCCCTGAGGAAGCTTTCCTTGCTACAAATCCTTTAAAAGTTCCTTTTCCAGGTTTTATGCACTTACTGTACCTTTGCTAGCAGTGAAGTTGGTAGTAGCAGGAGTATTACTGGAGGTGGATAACAGAGGGCTTCGTATGCTTGTCTCACAGAGTAGACCTGATGCAGAGGTGGTGTTGGAAACGGAGTAACTGTTCTTAGCTCAAGAAGAACAGATTTATTTTTGCTAGAAATTAAATTTCAGTCCAGATTCAAAGAGAAAAGGAACATCAGTTTGCCTAATCTTCCTGCTGCCCTATACGGAATAAGGTCCAAAGTTAAAAAGCACCCCTATGCTCCACACAGAGAGGATTTGTTTGGCAGAACGTCCATCAACTCTGATAACCTTTTAAAATAATCTTGTTCTGTAAAAGCCTTTTCTTTTATAGTTGCTTAGTGCAATTCAGGAGGAAATCTCAGCTGCTGAGAAAACATTATCCTAGCGTTCACACAGACCACATATGAAAACCATGTTTAGAGAAATCACTTGTTTGTCTGTGTTTAACATACCTGAGGTTAACCACTTCAAGGCAGTTTAGTAGTTTGTTTTTAAGCAGCCAGCAATAGTTATTCACAGGTTAAAAGATGTTTTCTGAAGAAGACTAAGGTTCAGCCTCTTCAGAGATCTACAATTTAAAAAGAGGTTATGGCTTATCTCTGGCCAAAAGTCAGCAAGCTTGGCTCCTTTGAGGCACTATAATTCATAAGTAATTATAAAGAACAAATGAGAAGGATTGGAATTTCTTCCTCACTAGTACAAAATTAATTTTGATATTATAACTATAGTTAGAAGAAATTTTCAAAATCCTCACAGGATTTGTAAAAGCACAAGACATTATTCATCCTTGTACCTAATGAAAAATAAAAAAGGGAGTTCCAAAGCAAAATAAATGGCAATTTTCAGTGTATAGAGAATCCAAATTGAGCTGGTTTAGATACAAAGTAAAATTTGTCTGTGTAAAATGGATGGAAGTTGTAAAGCGGGATGAACAAGGATATATACATGAATTCTTTGTCCTTGAAGTACTCCTTAGCACTCAAGAGAACTGAAGCTTGATACATCTGCATCAGCTTCAAAGGGTCAGGATGAGGTGCACAAGCAAGACCGATCCATTGTGAATAAGATATTCATGTAGGAGCCAGGCAAAGCTGGGTTTCTCTTCCTGAGCCTGCCACCAAGCTATTACATTTTTCTGACAAGTCAGGTCATTTCTCAGGCACTTCTTTTTCTCTCCTGTCTTTGGCCAACTTGACTTCAAGCTCCTTGGTATAGACACAGTCTTTAAAAACAGCACACTGACTCAAAAATGTTCCAATTTTAGCTATAGTAGGTACAATATAAACAAACAACCAAATTTACAGAACCAGAGCCAGCAAACTTATGAATTCCAAATTTTTCAGTTTCCTTTTGAAAGTGTGCCCCAGTGAGGCTGGTCCCTTGAACAGTGTAGGAGTGATTCTATTGCCAACTCTCAGAGCTACAGCTATGAGGAACCAGAGATGAGCACTCTACAACTGTAACCATTCCTTCTCTCTGTAGACCAGTCACATAGTGGGTAGCAAACATCCAGCAGGAGCTTAGAAATATGCAATTTTAAAAATGGAATCACTCTGTCACCGGAAGGAAAAAGTATACAAAACTTATTACACAGTATTTTTCCACCCCCTTCTTATTCTAGAAGGACTATAATTATTCCCTGTTGCAGGAGCTGTACAGTAGTAATCCCTCTCCTCCTACATGCTTCATTTACAACTTGAGAGTAACAGCCTATTAAGCTTTTAATAAATTATACTAAAATATTGTGGTACTGTTCTAAAAATAAAATCTGGAGATGAGTTCCTTACATGCATAAAACTATCCCTTAAACACATAGGTTTTTTACAAAAATGTCTTGGCTCATAAACATCTGTGATCATAAATAGTTCTCGGAAAAGCACTGGCAGTGAATTTGTAGTATTAGAGTCACTTTTTTAAAGGAGAAAGCTTTTTCCTTTTCACTATTAATCTATTTTCCTTTCACCTCAAATTTAATTCATCTCTAGGTCTTTACAAAGTCATGAAATTATTCATGTGCTACGAAGGATAAGGTAGTATGAAAGAAGGAAAGACCTCTTGAAGATTCAATAAAAGTAACAGTAGAAGTACTGGGAAGAATATGGAAAATATTGGACTTTCATTCATTCAGGACCACAACATCAACCTGTGCCATTTTAGAAAGTTTTAAAAATAATGCTTCTTTTGCATTCACAGGACTGGTTTTAATGGGGAGTTCAGACAACAGCAGGCAGTGGAGTGTTCTTTTACCACTGCCTTTTTTTTGTATTTACACCTGTGTTTAACATTGAGGCCCCGAATCCATCGTTGAAATATTTAATTAGTCCGCTCTTCAGGCATCTTGAACATTCACATGCTTCACTGACAGTCATAGGAGCTATAAATACCTAGCAGCTCTAAGACTGAGCAATGTTTACTTAAATCTCTGTAAATGGTCCTGGAAGTCTAACATTAAGCCTACAAACTTCAAAAACCTTAAACTTCATATCTGGGGTTTTTCTATCCTTTTTTGTCTCTCACAATCATCTTATAACACCCCAGAATTTGTAAAAAAGAGAAAGGGAAGGACAGAGGAACGAAAAGATGATCAGATATGAATGCCAAAGTCATTTACACATAGGACATGCTTATATACTGAATGGCTTGAGGAAAGCATTCACAGATTTCATTTTGATGCATATTAATCAAGATGGGTTTACAAAAAGGTAGCTGTTAATAGGGGAAAGTTGTTCTTGTGCTGCTTGCATGAACATACCAGGAGTCCCCAAGCATTTCATTAAGCAAGTAATATCTTAAAGATGGAAAAGAAGCAGTATATTGAAAATACAAAATCTTCAACAAAAAAAAAAAAAAATACCAAAGCTTTAAAAGTTCTCAGAGAGGGAAGAAAACCCCTTAAGCCTTACAGAAGAATTCAAAAGACTTTGAGAGTACTGTTCCTTGGGTAAGACTGCAGCTGTTTAGGTATTCTGCTGAAAAGCATGGAGTATACCATTGAAAAGAGTAAACTAGAATATAAAATTTTCATTGCTTGTCACAATTATTTTATTTCTCTCCTCTAAATATTACATATCAGGCTTCAAAATACGGATGTTTTTCTTATAAATGTGCTGAAAATACTATTCAAAACCAGAGATGTGGATATATGGATATATGGATATATCAAGGATATATACATTCCTCATCCATATCTTAATGAAACACATTTCTAAGGATGATCACGGGTAACTAGAAGTAAAAATAGGGGTATTTTCTTCAGCACAGCCATCTGAGCCATAGTTTGCATGAAGAAAAGCATTTCTTACAACATGTCAGCAAAGAAATCTAGTTTAAGGAAGGCCTCAGCTATAAAGAATTCCTACTACTGTTTGAGCAGTCACTACTGGCAGGAGCTGTCTTCCTGAAGGGTTACCACATCACACCAAAACAGTGGAGGCTTAAATTTCCATTTTACCATCTGTCTATCGGAGTCAGGAATAACAACAGTGGCACAACAGGAAAGAAACTCAGGCACTCTGGACAGCAAGTGACCAAGATGACCTCCCTCATGGCATGTCTAAGCCTCTCCAACAAACGACACATCTTCGCATGCCCCATAAACTCCAGCATTTGTTGCTGCTGTCTTTTCCTTCATCTTAGGTGTTTCCTTAATTTATATCTGTATGATTGACAGAAATGTTCCATGACCACCTTTATGCTGAGGTTTCATATGGGCTTTCCAGCAGTCAAAGATCCCTGGTGGTCACCTGGCAAATTGCTTTGCACTGGAAACAGCTTCAGAGCATCTTTGCAGAGGTTCCACTTCACCTTGCACCCCAAAACAGCTGCTTGGGTGTTTGTGTATCATCCAGCCATCCTCCGTAAGGAGAGCCCTCTGCAAGCAAGTTTTCTTCATGTAAGTTTGAGTGAGTGCTTTCATTAAAAAGATATGCATACCTAAAAACAATGGATTTCTTAAACAAGAAAAAGATTTGCTTACTGCAAGAACTTATCAAAATATTATGTGGCTCAAATAGGTGGAATTTAGTTTTGAGTCATTGTCTGGGAGCCACCTCATGGAAACTTAGTGGTGTCAATTAAATTATTCTCAGAAGTATCTTAAGCCCAGCTTTTAGAAACAGAGGAAAAAACCATGATTGTAATGGTACAAATAAATGACTAAATAAAACTAAAAGCAACTGCAGGAAAAGTTTTGATTAACTATGAAAGAATATGAGATACAACAGTAGCAAGTTCTTCAATTCTTTTCCTATCTGTTGCTAAATGTTCTTAATGAAGTACTTAATCCTGCAGCTGTGTTTTAATAAACTGATATTAGGGCAGTTGTTATTGTGTCAGCATCGTGATAAAAATCCAGGAGGCCTTTCCAGAGATCATCACCATAACAGCAAAAAGATAGGGCTTGCTATTTTCTTAATAAACAACAGATAAGATACAAACTTCCCTTGTATTTAGAATCTCCCTCCTGTCCAGAAACTAAACTCATTGCTTCATTATAATTAGGACCCTTGCAGATTTCTTTATAATTGCTAATTACTTTTTAATCTCCCTGGCAATAAATAGCTTTTCTAAACTTAATTGATTTCACTCACAAGGACTAACAGATTACCCAGGATTCTGCTCACCATCTGTCATGTAAACACAGGTAAAGTAAAATTTTCCTTGCTTTTTCCTCCTAAATTACCTTTCTTTTCCTTTGGAGTTGTTCTGTTCAGATTTAGAGTAGCACACAACAGTTTTTGCTTGGATGCATTTATTTGTAAAAAATTTTTCAGAAGCAGAAATTAAATGTACAGTGAATGTCAGAGACTTTCAGTAAATTGCAAAGGGTTATATTAAGCTAAAAGTTCCCCTGAAAAGATAGTGTAATTCTTATTCCTAAACGTAAAAATCTCTAAAACTACAATCAGGTTCCAAACTAGCAAGGGATTGGTTTAACTCATTATTATATTTCTCCAAATTGAAAAAACTAAAATAAGCTATGTTATTTATTTTTGTCTGAATTGTGCGTTTCAGCGAGAGAAGGAAAAGAAAACTCATGTGTTTTCAACCTCAAAGGTTGGGACTGATTTGTAATGAAAATTAATTGTCACATAACTTACAAGTCTAGGAAGTGAGACTTTAAAAAAAAATGTCTGATAGAAATTGTTTGCACTTTTCCTGATCCAATTAGAGAACTATCTCCTTGCCATCATGGCAGTATATTTCTGTTTTTACGAAAATGTAACCAGTTAGAGCCTACTGCATCTCCTCTTTATAGCTGGATGAAAGTATTGGAACAAAACAATACAGTGGGTCTTTTTCAAGGGCTACTCATTCAGCCCTGTAAAAGTCACTGTTCTGTAGAGATTTTTAAGTGCATTTGGTTGCAAAACATACTGTAAGATCCTGATTCACTAGTGCATTACTTGTCTGCTGGTGTGACTCCTGGAAATCCCCTGGACAAAGCAGCTTTCCAGAAGGGTTCCACAACAGCCCCCGTGTCCTCACAACAGTATTTTTTCCACGCTTTGTTCAAGAAAAGAAAAAGAAGGTCTTTTTTCTAAATACAACTTGCAATAGAAGTATGGAAGGATTTCAGCTAAATATAAGATATGGTCAAGGTATCTGCCTTTTACTTATTATTAAAAATACATGTAGAGTGTTGACAAAAAAATAGAATAAGGCTGTTTTCTTTGAAGAAAGAAGAAGTAAAAATATGTATTGCACTGAAACAACTGAAACCGGGCATGTGAATTCTGTTATAGTATATTGATTTGTTTTGATTGCTTTTGTCCACAGAGTGTTAGCTTTTTGTTTACTACGTAGATAGGAAAAAAAAAAAAAAAAAAGACTTTCAGAGAGAGCTTTTCCTTTCTTTTAGTGTCTTCTGGAGGGAAAAAACCGTCTTTGTTTTCCATCCACTTGCCATTCTCCTTTTGCCTACCATTTGCTGCCTTCATCCCTGCTTGCAAAAGGTTCTCAGCCATTTTTACAGGACCAACCTCCTAAAAAAATCTGTGCCCATCAATTCCCAATGGGTTCAGGTGTTTGACTTTCTCCCTTGACTCTTCCAAACTTCTGGAAAGACCAGCCCATAGCTCTGCGATACAAATCTCCATCAAATCCTAGATTTGCCTCATCTGTTCTGAAACACAGTAATTCAATTTGGAGGCAGTCCAGACTCCACTGTATTTTGTGCTGTGTTTTGTACAAGAAGCTTCTGATCAGTCAACGCCAGATTTTATTCATCTATTTCTATTACATGTCAATAAAACAAACAAACAAAACCCTCTTAAGCACTGTGCAAATTATGCTGTCTGAGACTGTTAATATTACAGAAGGCAGGAGTTGTTAACGGAAGGGCATGCCTGGCATTGGTAGAGAGCATTTGTCAGAGTGAAGATGGACTGAGTGGCAAGGAGAGGGAGTTGGTAAAGGAAAAATAATAGAAGTTTTAAGACCCAGTTTACACTTTATATATCATCCCAGATCGGAAACAACTGTTACGACATTGGCAGCTGATCTTTAGTAGCATAAAAGAGGATGGTGAAAACAGCTGCATTTCTAGTGGATATTTATCTATCTCCTAATGTGTATGAATTAGCTATATTAATTAACTTTGACATTAATTGCCAGACACAGCATTATGATCAGAGAAACAAGTCTCAAAGAGTGCCATTCCCTGGTTGCATGTTGGGGAGAGCGCTGGGCTCAGGTGATGCACTGTCAGGCCACTCCTTGGGGACTCATAATAACCCTCCCATTGCCAACCAGATGCAGCTGCAGGGTGACGGGTTTGCAGACGCCTGTAAGCAGGTCTTTAGCCTATTGGCAAGCTCCATCACCTCTGAAGATACAATACAGAAAGCAAGAACACCATCCACCTTGTCTTGGTTTTAAAGCAAGCACAAATTACTCAGTGTATCTAGTACAGTTGCTGATATTTGAGAAAGTCATGTAGGGATTTTCCTGGAAAGGATGGATCAGCAAATGTTTTGGCTTCTTATTCACCCCCAGTAAAAAGGAAGTTCCTAAGTGTGGGTGATTTTGTTTATAATGTGTCACACTTCAAGGGATTTGGCCAAACATTGGTCATGCTCTGAAATGAACAGAACACAATGCATTGGGATGGCAACGGGCCAATCCTTGGAAACAAAATAGATGTATTCAGGCTGTGGAATTTGGAGTAATGATTCACCCAGCCTTGTGGCAGCAGTGTAAGAAGTCAGGCTGGTAGATGCTGAGCCTGGACTGATAGGAGCAGGGCTCCTTTCTCTCAAAATAACCAACCTGAGTGGGACTTGGGAATCCCTCGCTAGGGGTGTTGTGCCATGTCTTGAATTTGAAGTATAGAGAGCAAGTTATGTCCATGTGTGTATGTACACACATGCAGCAGTAAATAAATGTTGTGATTTGCAGCTCAATCCCAATGTAGCGTCTGTGTCCTCTTTCATCAGTATGCCCGACTCAACTATTTTTTCGGCATTAGTGGCAAGTTTCTCATCTTGAAAGCAAGGGATTTTTCCAAGACCATTTAAGAGTTTACAGTGCTCCCATCTGTCCTGTAACTTCCTCACTGCACATGGAAAATGGAGGTTTCCAATCTATTTATCTGGTTCTGTTTCAAATGCTAAATTCAACCTTGTTATTAACCACCCTCTAGCAATTCACAGCCCTACAGCACATCAACCAAGATGATCCTAATGGTTTCACAGGCCTGTGGCCATATTCTGAGACTCTGAAGTTAATAATTTTGCTTGAATAAGGACTTCAGAAATGTTAAAACATTTGGTTAAGAACTGCAGACACAGAAACAAAAAATACAATGTCCCTACATACCCCTTGTTCTCTTGAAGACAAAGTGGAAATACTTGCCTCATTCTTTTCTCTTCCTATGCAAATGTCTGCAGTTTCATGAGGTTTACATTATTAAAAATTATCCTCCGAGGCAAAAGTTGTAGAGCCAACTGAATGCAGCTCATTTTCAAGTCAATGAGTTTCTATTTGAACAGTCAAGCCATACAAGTTAAGATAGTGGAATGAGAAAGCAATAATCTAGTAATAACAAAGTGGGAAGAAGTATGAGTACTTATTAAGCCTTGCTCCCTCAGGATTGCACAATTATGTCCAAGTTTTTAAATATGCTGAGCTTCAACTTAAGTCACGTGCATGTAGTGAAGCAGGCAAAATTTTAACATAATCACAAAGTTAACAGTTTGCTGAATTTTGCACTTGTGTGAGTAGTACCTCAGTATATAATTTATTTTTCCTAAACTGCCATTCAAAAATAAAATCAGTTAAGGAAAAAGTAAATGCAACACTGTATTCAGTCAAAAAAAAAAAAATGTTAGTGCTGTTCTTTTTTCCTATTTGCTTTGTCTTAATGAGGATCATGAGTAGTTTTTCCCACTGCA
Organism: Strix aluco; assembly: GCF_031877795.1. Taxonomy (NCBI): domain Eukaryota; kingdom Metazoa; phylum Chordata; class Aves; order Strigiformes; family Strigidae; genus Strix; species Strix aluco. The sequence goes on along the minus strand of NC_133931.1, from coordinate 151,674,121 downwards.
GTTAATGCTGGAAGGATTGAAGGAAAAAATGAAGAAATGGACAGAAAACAAAGGACATTTGTAAAAGACCGACTAATATAATCTGTCCATGGAATTTTAGCACTCATGCAACACATGTTTGTATTCAAAAAGTTAAGATTTCCCCTTTTCTTTCTGAATTTATTTTAGGAGACAGTGACCACATTTCAGCTTTGATGTAACCATTTTCAACCTAGATAACTGCCAGCTGTAATTATTTAGTACCACTGTGTCAGACAACTCAATCTTTGAAGTTCATCCTCCATTACTTCTTCAATAAGAAATCTCAAACCCCCTTTTTTCCTCTGCCCTTCCAGCCTCCAATGGGTCTCCCCAGCCTCACCACAGACTAAAGTCAAACTTTAGCCAACCTATAATCAACTTCTTCCAACCATTGATTTTATTATTTGGTACCTTTTGATTTATAATGTCATTCAGTGTGGCACCTGCCTCATCTCAGCCCTATTCAACCTTCACCTTGCTAGGCACATGTTTATTCATCTCCTCCAAGAAATGCTTTACCTAATGGACAGCTGCAATTCTCCATTTCTTAAAGTAAGGAGTGAAGGAACCCGTTTTTCTTTGTCAGCTACATGCACATACATATATGCACATACATATATTTTCATTACTCACTACAGGTTTTTCCAATCACGAAAGCTTCTCTATTGTGGCTGTCAGGAAAAACCTGTGCTCACATTACCCATATTAAAGTCAGATCTGACTCCATCACTATTAATGCAAGCTAGAACTGATTCTCCTGTTTCCTCCAGATTTTTATTTCCTTCCTCTCCTAGCCAAGGCAAGAAAGAGTATATGAGAAACAGAATACACCCAGGCAAAAGAAAATTTAGTCTAAAGAGACAATGTCTTTCTGAACACCACCAGAAATCATCAAAAACAAATAAATTAGAAATTAAAGACACAGTCATGCTTTACATAATGCTGATCTACCAGTATTTTTCTACTTCTGTTGCTGCTACTGGCTTTCTCATGCCTTTGCACTCTTTATAAATGTGCTAGATGTTAATGTAGAACATATACTTAGAGAAGTGTATTTTTCTAGCTCTTGAAAAGCATTTTGCCCTGTTACCCAAGGTAAATTCCAGAACAAATTCCTTTGGATCTGCCAGTAAAATTTGTGCCAAAGTTCAGATCTGAGCTTCAGATAAAAAGGCTTGGAGCACAATTCTATGCACTGTATAGTTGAGAAAGTTAAAAATCAGATTTGATTTGGGGGCTTGATTTCATTTTCGTTAAAAAAATCAAACTCTTTCCTTCTTCTGCATGGATCCATTACTGTAGAGGGAGAATATAACAAAAAGAAAGATAGCTTCTTGCTGTATTGTAAGCAAGTTTGCTCCTGCTCTTGATGCCCTAAGACGTCTCAGTAGTCACCATAGTTAACTGTGCTATACAGCACAGGCTAGAAACACCATGATGTTAATAATAGAGGTCTCCCTCCAACCTCTCTAACCTGTTGAGCAGTGTGCTCATCATCTGCACTGGCATCACAAGACCTTTGGCACTGGTGCTGTCCAGCTGACATCAGTATAAGCCCTGCTGTTGACTCCAAGGATCACAAACTTTATTTCAGACACAAGTCAGAATTTTGCTTTCTAAACAATATTTTCTCTTAGCTTCAAAAGTGGTTTTATCTTCTCTTTACCTGTTGCTTTCTTCCTATCTTGTTCAGTAGAATGACTAAAAATAATTACCTGGTTATAAATAACTAATGGCCCTGAATACAAGGGGAAATTAAATGAAAACTGAGAGATCTTTTGCATTAGATCAAAGCCTGTTAGGGACAGTTTCCTTTGGAGTATAATTGTAATTGGCCAACTTTGTGACTTAAGGGCAAGGAAGAGGTAGGAAATAAAAGGAATATAAATCAGGGGAGGGAAACGGCTGGCTTTAAAGTTCACGCCTAATTTTGAAGTTATATCTGTTACATGACACAAACAGCCTTGGTTAATAACTTTATAGCAGACAAATATTCAGGTTTTTTTGTCCATAATGTGAAAAAACTAAAGAGAACTGAGCAATGAAGGTCTAAGGAAACACTAAAAATAGCATGGAGCTGTGTCAGTCGGTCATGGGACCAACAGTGCTAAGTGTTGTGCAGAAAGAGTAAGAAATTCCTTCAGAAGATGCAGATTCCCCCAAGTTTTGTAAGGTAACAGACTTTCGTCTGGAAGGACATTATGCCCTTGCAAAAAAAAGTGTGTTTGGTACTGGTTTTGAAGTAGACAGATTCCTCTTGTGAAATTAGCTTTCCTTGCATTTTGCTTAAAATCAAATTTTATTTTTAAGACTGTTTTGAAAACCAGAAAATGTTGAAATAGTAAAGATGTGAATCTTTGTGTACAGGCCTTTTTAATGAAAAAAGCTACCTAAGAAAGCATACCTAGAGTATGATCTAGCAAACAATACTTACCCTTTTTCATCAGACACCCTGATTACAAAAGTAAATAGATAAGACACAGGTCATACTAAGTTTCCTGGTCTTACAACCACTCTTTTTAGCAACTGGGATGATTCAAGGGGATGATCTGGAAGGGATTTCCTGTTCAACAAGGTATGGTTTTGGCTAGAAGGATTCTGTTTCTTCCTACTTAAAGAGCTCCCCAAGTTCACTAAAATATAAATGAGCACACTTGTGTTTTTCTGCACATTACTCTTGTTTGAATGGATAATGTGAGGGAAGACACAACTGAAAAACAGACCTAGGTTTGTTCAAAACCTGGACAGATTTACAAACATTGATATGAATGAGTGTTTATTTTAAAAGTTGTAGTACAGCAAGAAGACATGGGGGAGTCTAGAGGCTCATAGTTTCAGTATGAGATTCTGTCTAATCCAATGTACAGTATATGCTACTGGAAATAAGAGCAATATGCTGATAAAGTGAGGCAGTCTTTATGCATTTCTTTAACAGAAAAATACAGGTAAGTTACCATCTGCATTACTAGCCAGAAGCAGTTCAATTCCATCTCTCTCATTTTAACTTTGTCAGCCTCTATATCCTGGCTGTTAAAACACAATTCTGCCCTCCCAGTCTGCCTTGTTTATGTTGCTTTAAAAAACTGTTCTTCAGAAATTATCTGACAGGATTTAAATGTTTCTATTACTTGCGTGCTTCTGTGAATGCTGCCTGTTTGTCTTATCTTTGAAAGATCTGGAGCAAAATATTAGTAATACTAAAAAGAAATAGGAATGAGTTATCTCACAAGAAGAATGGATTTTTATTTTAAGGGAAAATAATTTTGAGGAATTTTGTATTCAAAAGGAAGATAGTTATATTAGTCATTGTTTGCATTAATAATTTTGAATTATTTACTGCACACACAGTGCTATTATCAATTTGCTAGCTATCCAGCATGAAAGAAGTAGTAGTGGATTTCAACGCATAGAATTATGTAATCCCACTTTGAATTTACATAAACCTTTATAAAATCAGAGAGGAAATACACTGACCTCCAACTGCACGTAATGTATCAGATAAAAATAGGTTGCTATGGCTCAAATCCCTAATTTTTATCCACTTTGCTAAAAATAAAGGTCACAGTTCTTTTATTCACATTGTAAGTACCTGACTGTACCCATTGCTCTAAAGGAGAAGAGAAAGGCACATCCTGACTGAAGGCCAGATGCTGTGATGAACATCTGATTATAGAAGAATTTCCACTAAGTCTGCAGGAGCATGGTTATAAATAGGTCATGCTCAGCATAAGTCAAGCATGTAGTTTCTGCCCCATCAGGTAAAAAGAAGTATCAGTTCACTTTGTTTCCCATCTTTGTTTGGATAACTCACTTGTTAATCCAATACAGGCAGCAAGCAATTCACTGCATTTTTTCTTCTGCTCTTATTCCTGTCAGTCCTCATAATAGAGGCCTGTGTTTTGTTGTTTCTTTGGATCATTACTGAAACACATTTATTCACTGCTGTTTCAGGGCTGATGAACAGGTGTATTCTTAAATCTTCATTTAGTTTTCAGTGAATCATTTGGATGTTTCTGAGTTCAGTCTCTCACATCCACTCCTTCATGTCATTCAAACTTCCCCTGTGCTGACAGGTTTGCAGTGCCAGATTAATTACTGCATATGAGTTGGCTTTGCTAGCAAGTCATGAGTTGAGGAAACTATGATGCATAAAAATAGTATTGTTATAGATCTGATAAAGCTAGGGCTGTAGGACAGGCACATCCTTTTATTAGCTCAAATGATACAGTTAGGAAAAATGGACAAGTTTCCGGGTACAAACATGTGAAGCCTAATTGTTTGTCCCAACTGTATTAGCTGGTTTAATGTCATTCTCCAAATGCTTCTTCTCTTTGTCATACACACACACACAGAGTATTTCTTTGTGCCTTGTACAATCATTTCAAATGAGGATTTATTGGCAAGGCATTTCTGTTTTTTATCTAGGAAATGGGGAGTGGGGGAATAGGTAAGAAAAATGATTAAGAGATAATACACTGCATTTCTCTGAAACTGAACAATAGATTTAGTTTCTTATGAGGACGATAAGGCCAATGAAGCAATATTTGGGTCACTTAAGCAAGCTTTGGGTCAACAGAAGCTGGTTCTTATGGGTGATGTCAACTACCCAGACATTTGCTAGAAGAACAATACAGCAGCTCACATATCATCCATCAAGTTTCTGCAATGCGTAGAGGACTGCTTCCTCATACAAATGTTCAATGTGCCAACCAGGAATGAGGCGCTGCTGGACTTGCTACTCACAAACCAAGAAAACCTGCTTTGTAATGCCTTAGTGCTAGCCTTGGCTGCAGTGATCACATTATTGTGGAGTTTGGGATCCTGCTGAGCACACTGAAGGTTAGTACTAAGACAAAGGTTTTAGATTTTAGAAGAGCAAACTTCAGCTCACTCAGAGCTTAGTTGGGAGGGATACTGTGGGAACCTTTCATGGAGGATAAAGGAGTTAGTGAGTGCTGGGAGTTTTTCAAGAATGCTCTTCTGGAAGCACAAAACCAGTTCATCCTCTTTAAAGGTGAGGGAAGTAGGCAGAGCAAGAGACCCCCCTGGCTTAACTGCGACCTTCTGAGTCTGCTCAAAACCACAAGAGAAGCATACCAGAGACAGAAAAGTAGATGAAAACCCATTGAGAACTACATAGGCATTGCCAGGGTGTGCAGAGATGCAGTTAGAAAAACAAAATCTCAGCTCAAATTGCAATTGGCCAGAGATGTCAAAAACTGCAAGAAAGGGTTCTTCAGGTACATAGATAACAAGCAGAAACAGAAGGGAAAAACTGGCCCGCTGTTGAACAGGAGAGATGAATTGGTCACCAACAATGTTGAAAAAGACAGAGGTTCTCAACACTTTCTTCAGCACTGTCGGGCTCCAGGCCTTGGAAACAAAAATCCAGTCAATGCAAACACAGACCCACTGTCAGTGAATGAAGAGTTGATATGCAAACTATTACAGGAGCTTGACCCTTACAAATCGATGGGCCCTGACATTATCTACCCGAGGGTGTTAAGACAGCTGGCTGATGTTGTTGCAAGGCTGCTCTCATAATCTCTGAGAAGTCGTGGAGATGAAGGGATGTCCTAGAAGACTGGAAGAAGGTTAATGTCACCCCCATCAACAAGAATGGCTTAAAGGAGGATCCAGGAAATTATAGGCCCATCAGTCTTACTTCAGTCCCTGGGAAAGTTATGGAACTAACCCTCCTGGGTGCTATCACAAGTCAAAAGAAGCATGTGATTGGGAAAAGCCAGCACAGATTCACCAAAGGCAAATTGTGCTTGACAAACCTGATCACCTTCTACAACAAAGTAACCTGCTCGGTTGGTGTGGGGCAAGTGGTGGACATTGTCTACCTGTATTTCTCCAAGGCTTTCGATACAGTTCCCCACAGCCTTCTGCTAGAGAAACCGATGCATTACAGTCTAGACAGGTGGTCTGTGCGATGGATCTGGCTGACAGGCCACACCTAGAGGATGGTGGTAAATAGTTCTTTTTCAAATTGGCAACCTGTCACAAGAGGGGTCCCCCAGGGATCGATATTAGGCCCAATGCTGTTTAATATCTCCATAAGTCATCTGGATGACAGGATCAAGTGTAACCTGATGAAGATTGCTGATGATACCAAACTGAGTGGGGAAGTGGACACTTCAGAAAACTGGGCTAACAAGAACCTTATGAGGGTCAACAAGGACAAGTGCAAGGTCTTGCACCTGGGAAAACATAGTCCAGGAATGCAGCACAGACTGGGATCTATGCAGCTGGGGAGCAGCTCTGTGGAAAGTGACCTGGGAGTCCTGGTGGACCACAAGCTCAATATGAGTGAACAGTGTGTTGCTGCAGCAAAGAAAGACAACAGGATGCTGGGTTGCATCAACAAGGGCATCACCGGCAGAGATAAAGAAGTCATTATCGCACTCTACTCAGTGCTTGTCAGGCCACACCTGGAATACTGTGTTCAGTTTTGGTCCCTGCTATACAAAAAAGATGTGGACAGGCTGGAGAGGGTCCAGAGAAGGGCCACAAAGATGATCAGGGGACTGGGAAGCCTGTCATATGAGGAAAGGCTGAGAGAATTGGGTTTGTTCAGCCTTTAGAAAAGAAGGCTTAAGGGAGACCTTATCACCATGTTCGAGTATTTAAAGGGTCTCTACAAAGAAGACGAAGACTCCCTTTTTACTAGGAGTCACATGGAAAAGATGAGGGGTAATGGGCACAAGCTACTCTTGGGGAGGTTCTGTTTGGACACAAGAAGAAAATTTTCCACAATGAGAACAATCAGCCACTGGAATAATCTCCCCAGGAAAGTGGTGAATTCCCCAACATTGGACACTTTCCAGATTCAGCTGGGCAGGGTGCTGGGTCATCTTGTCTAGACCGTGATTTTGCCAAGAAAAGTTAGACCAGATGATCCTTGAGGTCCCTTCCAACCTGGTATTGTATGCTTCTGTGACTGGTATGGTGTGACAGCTGGGGAGAAATAAATGGGAAGTGTTGGAAGTGTTAAGAAACTAGTCTGGAAAAAGAAAAGACCTGTGAAGTGAGGATGAAAGCCAAGGTTCTTTCTGAAGAAGAAAAGTGATAGATTGGAGAAAGCAAGCCAAGAAACAAGCACGTGCTAAAGTATTAGAAGTAACTAGGGAGGCAGGAGATGGACATCTAATTCAGTTATGATAGACATACATGGCCTATTTCACAACCTCTTGCTCTAAAAGTGCTGTACTCACAGCTAGAAAAAGACAGTTGGAACACTGGTAGAAAACTGTCTGGTTATTGTACTCAGAATGGTTTTCAGTTTTCAAGAGAAGATCCAGAGGTGTCTGAATACAACCTATTTCTGAGTGTGACTATATAAAATTCAAGAAACTTGGCTGTACCCTCACAGACATCAGAGAAGTTGTCACCACTGAAGGCCCACTGCTTTTGATAATGGTTTTTTTTGGTGAAAGCACAAAATTCTTGTCCGGGTAGGTGACAAGCCAGGGAAGATTTTTTTTTTTTGTATTTGTCAGTCTGAGACAGAGTGCATCTTATCTCTATCTTATGTTTACCATGCAGATTAAAGCAGAGGTTTTACCAAAGGAAGAAGATATTTAGTATGCAAAAGACTGTGGTGTGTTGTTGGACCACTGGACTAGTGGTTCCAAAGTAGGTCCCAGGTTGTTGGTTTTACAGAACAAAGGGAGATACTCATGATGTTAATGAAAAAAAAAAATAACCCAAAACCAAAGAACTTGGCTATTCTGATTATAGGATCAGGCTAAATTACCAACTGGAAAAAGTAGTCCAAAGATAACAGTTACTCTGGGCCCTGGGGAAACCAGTATGGCTCAGCTGCTGCCTGTGCCAAAAGGAAATGGCTCATCTGAGAAAATGAATGCTTTTTGTAACCAAGGTTGACATTGGCAGGGCTTATACCTTTCCACAATAATGCAGTAGACATAGCCAAGATTAAAAGGATTTGTAATGCATGATTTACATGATAGGACAATAGAAAAATGCTATTTACTGCTCACCTTTCTAGCCCCGTTATTCATTAGAGTAACACATGATGTTTTCTTTGAAGTCCAGAGGAGGAAGAAAGGCTTGGACAGATTTCATCAAACTGTAAACTCCCTGCCTGTGTTCCATGCACATTGATGTTGCTTTCCTGAAAGCACACCCTGAAAGGTGTTCCTTCCCTCCTTCCCCAAACATACTTAGACTCTGCCTTCCTCCTTTTGCCTCAGACTATTACATCATTTTCCATTACAAAGTTTGTCTTCTAAATCTATGCATTGGCAACCTTTGCAAAGTTCTCCATTTATTATTTCCACACAGCCTTCTCCTTTCTGCTTATTTCTAATATATGAAGAAGAGTAAGAAGGAAACTTATTATATATGACATAAAGTTTCTATATTCTGATGTATTTATTGGAGTGATGATGCATTGTTGCTTCTGTTCTTATCATGAGGAACACAATAGCTGGTTTTTCTGTCCATTAGCATAATTGCATGTGCCTCTCAGGCCATTCATTCTGAGCTATCTGATGCTGCTCTACTTTGGTTGCCCTGTATAATGCTTATTGCAGGTAAGGAATGACAAAATTCTTCCTAAATGCTATGTCTACTGCCACACAGCAATCAGCTCTAGAAAGCTGCTTCTAGGAAGAATCTGCTCCTTTATTCTCTACCCTTCTCTTCTACAGTAGACCTGAGGCATAGATTTGGTTTTCACAAGCTCTGGAGAATCAGGCCAGCACTGTACTTGACAGGCGGAGCTCCAGTCCAAAGCCACAGGACCTGCAACAGTTACTGTGCCAGATCAGCACCTACACAGTTCCTCGCCCACCATGGCAACGGGTGTGATTGTCATCTGGATGATGAAACAAAACTGATCCTTTTGGCCTCTGCAGATCACTGAAAATCCCAGTGGTTTTGATGAGATTACTTCCAGTGTCTTGGAAGCCACAGTAAGTGATCTGTGTCCAATCTGTGCAACTGTATTGTCATGAAGATGATGGCTTTGCATTGAGAAACCAGAAATGTGGAGTGCTACATGGCCTAAAAAGTTCAGGAGTCCCTTTCCCAGAACCAGTCCAACCTGGATAATTATATTCTAGGGACTTAAATGCCCAGTAGATTTAAAATAGTTATTTGGGCTTTATTTCCACTTCATCCTCTAAGGCTCCATGTCCTTGCTACTTCCTATTAAATAAAAGACCTTATATTTATGTAAGACACAAACTCAGAGACAGTATACACACATGCTACTCTGTGTGTATACCTTTTTGATGTGCTTAGAGGTGAAAGGCAGTATATTAATGTGAGATTACTATCTTTTCTTCAATAAGAAATCAAAGGGAAAAGATCAAAAGGTAGTGATTTCATATAAAAAACACAATGAGAGTTCTCTGTCTCCATGTTTTGTCTGCCAAGTTATTTATAACCTGTAATTATTACTGCCCTTTCCATGGTATAACTAGGTTGCACATTGTAGATTATTAGAGTGATTATTCAGTGTTGGTCAAACCTTAAGGTCCTAATTAATTCCTAGTACAAGTGAAATGATTAAAGTAAGTCACAGCTTTATCTACAAATGAAGTAAAACCAGACTGTTTTCTCAGCACCTGGCCTACTGCTTTATTACACAGTTCTATTGTAATCTTTACCTTCACTGCTTTATACAACATACAGCATTTCCACTGGCTTTGCATGAGAATAAGACTAACAGAGATGTGTCATCCCTTGGAGTAGCTTTGCCAGGATCAGACTAAGAGATAGCACAAACCAGCACTGCCTTTTGCTACCAGACACTGCTCAGTTTTCCAACAAACCTAATTATGAAGTATTGCTTAAATTTCTGCTTGTTTATTGATTTCCAGAGAAGGTTGCCCAAGTAAGGGTGAAAAATGAGAACTGACTTCAGGTTCTGATCCAGCTTGCAGCAACCACCAATATTTAAGGTGTAAACTGAGAGATAGCATCAATGGCAAAATGCACTGAATTGAGACTACACAATTTTCCATGCTTTAAATTCAGTATCTTGGTAGCAATAGACAAGTTTACCCCTACATTAAATATCAAGTTTCAGTTTGCATTGCAGATTTATTGAAAATGATGACGGGAAGCAAAGCATGAAAAAATGGAAAGCAACTAGTGGGAACTGCTTTGTTTCTGGGAATCTAACAAAAGGATCACAGTACCTACATTTCTGAATTGGAAGTTGAGAGAGATAAAGGGAGTTTGACCTGAAGCAAAATATCTGATTCAAACTCTGAAACTAAATTTAATATTTTCACACTCATTTATAGTGTGCTGTTCCAGAATTTGTGATTCCAGTGCCATCATATGTCTTTGACTCATAAGGGGAGTTGAATGTGAAACCAGATTCAGATTTTTCAACTCAGCCCAAATCACAGTGCATGGCTGGTATAAAATTTCATTTAATTTATCTCTCTATTTTAAATATCTAACAGACTAAGTCCCACAGGCATTATAAGTAAAATAAGAAAGATAAGTAAATAAAATCTCAGAATTTTTTTACACAGAAATACTTTGAAAAATGAATTTTCCATCTGCAGACTAGCAGCGGAAAAAAAAGGAATTCATTTTTACTTCTTTTTCAGTAGATGCCAAGTGTTTCGTGCACTGACTATAAGCTGCCAATTTTCCCTTAGTCTACATACTAAGTGAAATCTGATCACCTTAAAGCTCAAAAATATATCACAGGACAGAAATAATAGCTGTAAACCAGGACAGATGTCCTTCTGATGAAGTGATGCCAAATTATACTTCTCTCATCTCATGGTCATGGAGACACTAATATAAAACATGATGACCTCCACTACTGTACCCAGTACAAATCATAAGATCAGAACAGTCAGCAGTTAATTCTGAGCAATGCCAAGTGCTGTTTTTAGAAGATGATTATGTATCATTCATTTCTCATTCCTTGTTGCATCATTGTGTAATGCAGACATCACTGGCATTTTACTGAAGATACGAGTATATTCTGGATCTCCCCTAAGGATTAGTTTAAATTATGGAGGAAGGGGCAGAATCTGTGCTGAACAATTGTAACCCATTAATACAATGGATTGAAAATGTGACTGTAACCATATTGTTTTCATATTTTGATTAAAGGAGATTGATAGAGAAGCAGAAAAAAAATCTTGGTGTATTACATTCAGAGAAGAAAGAACATGTGATTGACAATGTGATAAGAAGCAGTAGGAACAGGGGAAGGATTAGTTACTCTGGAGTGCTGAAGTCAGGAGTGTCATCCCATATTGAACCACTTGAACATCCATGCCATACTGCATATTGCATATGCCACACAAATTACAGAAAATATTTTCACATGTTCATCGCATTGTTTAGAAAACTTTTTAGGGAGTAAAACATTTCTGTCTAGATGCAGCAGTAAGTTTAAGGACAATACTCAGGTCTTTTTCTCCAATAAACTGCAGTGTTTTTCTCGTTCTTAAAAGTACCACAGAATTAAAACTTATTGATTCTACAAACAGAGGCTCTATAATGAATGCTTTTGTACAGCTGGTCAGGAAACCAAAGCGCATGAAAAATTCTGACATTTCAGTCTTTGGCTGCTCTCGTTATAGAGAACTGCCAATATTTTCTCAGGAAGAATGAGAGACACACCAAACACAGATTATTTATGTCAAGGCATACAACACCTTACATGTGAGAGGCACAATTCCACTGTCCGCCCTTCTTGAGTTGAAGATCAACTTGAGTTTCCCATATTCTAAACAAGAGAGAAATCTAACCATCCATCACAAGGGTTTGTTACTCTGATTCCAAGAGCGGTGGAGTTCTTACACAAAGCACAGTAACTCAATCCGGAGAGTCTGAGAGACTCCCATCCTGGAAAGCCAGCCATGTCAGTAGAAGACACTCATAGGATATGTCAGCACTTGCTTGAGTCCTTGTGCCATATTCAGCATACTGATGATTTAACCAGACCTGTTCTTATCCCAAACAAGTGCCTTGGTTAGTGGCTATTAGCTGCTGTGTGATCTTTCTTCTCCACATGTGCCCCTGTTGCAGAAGCCCATATCCTGAATCTAAAAAACTCCAAATATTTTTTCATCAGAACTGGCACATCTCTATTTTACTGTTTCTCTGTCAAAAAGTCAGAAATTTTAAAAAACAACCCCCCCAAAAATAAAAACTTGTTGACTAACTGCAGTGATGTTAACTCTATACAGAGATGAGGAATTCTTTCAACCTCTCTTTTTAGCGTGGTAAGATTGATAGAGATCTAGTTTTTAGCCAGCTGTGACATTTTTAAGAAGAGGAAAATCATAACCTGTCAATTTGGAATCCTGTTTATCTTCAGCTTTACCCAAATGTGCCTTTTCCCTAGCAGAAAGAACTGATAGTTTAAAATTTGAAGACATACTTGTGCCATAATGATATTTTCCTTAACAAGCACTTTGAAATAGTAGCACAAATGTGAAGGAGATGCATTAAGGAGGAACAGTAGGTTTGGCACACTGAGACCAGCAGCAAATGTATTTCTCACCTAGTGCTGAAATTCGCTGTGTAGATTGGACAGGTAATCCTTGCAAACTTTCAAAGGTATTGGTGTACAAATAGCAAACACCACTCTCATTTGAAGAGGCTGCTTACATATCTCTAATAGGCATCAGAGGGTTCCTGTTTGTCAGAAACATAAATTTTAAAAACCATGAATGACAGTATAACAGAAATTAGAAAGGGAAGAGATCTATGAGCTTCTGCAATACATTCTCCTACTGAGGATTCATTTCTTTATTGTAGTTTATCTGAAACGTTCAGGTGTGTTCTAATTTTAGCATTTTGAGAAACAACTTTTTAAGAATATTTGAAGAAATTGACTTGCTTTTACAACAATGAGCTATATAGGAAGTGTTTTTCCTTAGAAAGCAAGGAGTCTAAAACATCACCAATCTGTTCCTGTGTTTGGAAATCATTTACCTACCACCTGGGAACATTACAAACTGACATATGGTACTGTCATTGCCTGCCTCCTGGCAGCTAATGGAGGGTATCTACATGAGAGGAAAGTTTAGCCTAGTTAGTACTAAAGAACTACTAGAAAGAAGAGAACCATATTTTTTTCCAAGCGGAAATTGCACTCTTAAGTAATTCTTAAAATATTGAAGCAATAATTAGAGACCAGGAGGGATTGAGCTTGCCAGACTACTATTTTTAAAGCTAGGGACTTAAATAAGAAACAAAAGAGAAGAACAATTTAACACAATAAATAATTCAGCAGTGGAACTCATGGCCACAGGAGAACACATTTATGAAGAGATTGAAAAGATTACTAGATAAATTCATGTAAGAAAAATCCTTAAATGGCTATCAAATATTATTACAGATGCAAACTCCAACCCAAGAGGTGCCCTTAATGTGTTAAACAGACAGAAGTTGGGAGGATGTACTGATAGAAATGTCACTATATGCTTGTCATTTTTTAATGCTGTCTCTAGAGCATCCATTATTAGACATCACCAAAGATACTGGGGAAGGTTGCTTTCTTGACTGACCTGCTGTAGCTGTTCTATGTAAGGAATGTTATTTACAGAATCACCAGTCATCATGTAAGCTGTGAGTCTAAAGGAATGCCAAGCCAATACCTTTATTTATGTATTTAGTCAGGTACTTTTATTTATGTGACTGAATACTGGTGTAAGTGTCAGATTATAGGCATTCACTTTAAAAACTTTTAGCTAAAGGACTTTTTAAGTATGAAACATAAACTAGTTGTGTAAAAAATGGATATATGGCACATTATATCTGATAGTTATAGCATAATTTTATACAGATTCCAAATGTTATTTCAAGACCTTTTAACATCCTGCAGTCTGCCTTTTATGTTTATCAGCCTAGATCTGCTGTGGCTGCAATAAAGAAAACTTAAAAGGAGAAGGATATTTCCAATCCACAGCAGAATATATTTGCTAAGCAGTAAATATAAGCAAGAGTTCAGCTAATATCCTCTGTGTCATCATCTGCAAATCGATGATAGTCACACATAACCTGTCTTTTGTTATTAAACCAATAGATCTAGTTCAGTAACTTGCATACACCTGGAGAAGGAATGACACTAACAACATAGGTTTGAAGTCCAAGTGCATACCAAAGGTTGCAGTTGGTAACCCTCTAGCCAGTCTAAAATTATGCACGTGGGTTAAGAATTTATGAAGATTTCAAATGCAAATGGTTTGTTGATCGTGAAAGACTGCATAGCGGAAAGTGGATAAAAGATGAATCCGCTGATTATGTTTCTGGAATTTCTCTGATTTTATTGGTGAACAGGCCCAAGACATGGGGCAAAAAACCCACTAGAATGAAGTTGAGCAAACCTTTCTGATGGGAAAGCAACAGAACCACATCTTCTCTACTGTATGGCAATCCTAGTTGTCTTTAGAGATCAGAAGCCTACAAAGGATGCAGAAAAAGCTTATTCCTAAGCAATCTGCATGAAATTTTTTTCACCTGTCCTTGGATTCTCAGCTCTTAGAAGGACTAATGCAACCACCATTCTTTTATATTTTAGGGGAAATTTATATGCAGTTTGCCTAAACAAACCTCTTAGCAGTTACTTTTCAATGCTGCTTCACAGCAGCAGTAAGACAGTGGGAGAAAAGATAATTCCCTCCTTGATATGTAATGCCCCATCACAGTTAAATGCTAGATAAGCATAGTATACCTCAGCCATGTAACCCTTACTTTCACCACTCCCCATGACAGCTCTAACTGAGCTGGTAGCTCCACAGGCTTTAGTCTCTGGTGGAGATAGCAACTGGCTTCTGAAAACCTTACAGAGGCATAATATGGCACTGGAACAGGTCTTTAACCTCATGCACGTCCACAGCAAGGGTGTTGAAGCCTGTATCGATGGTCTCTGCAGCTCAGGTATGCCCTGCTCTGGTTAGTGCTTCTCACAGAGATGTCTCTGTTTTAAGCAGTGATGACAAACCATCTCTGCTGCCAGTGGATTCTGACTGGAAGCCTCTCCATGAGAAAAACCATGGAAAAGCAGGGTTACAGGGCCAGGTCCTTAACTGGTTTTTATCCAAATAACTCAAGTAATATCAGTGGATCAATGTCCATTTTCATTACCAGAAGATATGCCCTACTATGTGTGTGAGGGTGCTACTAACTTATTTTCTCAAAGGGAGATAGTGCTGCACATAAGGAATTTGTAGTTCCTGAATAAAGACTCAATTTTCTCCTGCTTGTTCTCACTATCCTTCAGTACAGATACAGCCTTAGCCTGCTCTTTCATGACCATACAACACTGAGTTGGACTGAGATTTAGACTGAGAGCTGATAGATAACATTACCAGCCTCTGTGAGGAAAAACATAGGAGTCAATCAGCTAATGAATTCTTCCGTAATGGAAGTAGTGCATAGGGAAAAGTGTGCCATGGAGTAGAAAAAAATCTTCCTGATAATAATATACTCTTACAGGCATCATCTTGTAAAAGAGAACTAAATGACTCCAGGCTGCACTCCTGAGTCTAGCTTCCCTGAGGAAAGCAAACAGGGAAAACACTGAGTTAAAAAGCTACCGGATCAAAACTAAACATCTGGGGGGGAGGGGGCAGAAGGAAGCAAGCATTACTTACGAAAATTAGAATTGGAGGCATAGTTGGGAGTGTGCTACACCACTGACATTTAGAAAACTGGACTTTCTGTTTAAGTTTACATCATCATCCCCAGAATGCACTTTGAGATACGCAAGAAGCTCTTTTCCTGTATTACTTTTTTTAAGCTTGATTTTCTGTGCACGCAATGATCCATAACACATAAATGAGAAGACTCCAGGGCAGTAGTTAAATGGAAGTGCTAGCCTATTTTTCTAAGATCAATAGTCTCCAACACATTCAGAAAGTTGTCTGAATATGGACCATTTCATACAGAGTGGTTGCAGAGTGATGGCAACAAGGAAAGCATCCTGCAGTACAGTTAAGGGAACTTGACCTTATTTCTTTGCAGAAGAATTAATCTTCCTACCATCACTCAGGAAACAAGGCTTTAAAAGTGACACTGGGTGAAGGAGGGAACCAAAAACACCATGAAGGAGTGGGGAAAGAAAGTATCTTCTTGTTAAATAAGAAATCCTTAAAATTTGCCAGTGGCAAATAAAATGACAAATAAAATAAAGTGACAACCACTTTATTGTCACATTTTATTTTCTACTTTATATCAAAGCACCAGATTTGCAATGGCAGCCATATAAGCAGCAGATTTTATTGTGGCCTAGTATTTAGATGTTGGCAATGGAAAAGCAGGTGCTGCTGTTGCACACGGTGAACAACAAACCCATCAACTATCTTTTACTTTGCTAGATTCTTAATAGAGGGCTTATAACTGTCAGCAGGTTTCACAACAAGGAAATGTCATTGATTTCAATTAAATTATTCCTTTACATTGGTGTAATAGAGAGGCTGAGGGCCTATAGTTTCCTTCTTCCATCTTGATAGTATACCCAAGAGTTACTTTGGTCTCTTGCAAAACAACAGAGACTAAATGCATTAACATGTAAGACAAAAAGAGGGACGTAATCAAAGGGGATTCAGGAAATAAAACAACTTTTATGCCTTTAGCATCTGATGTGTTAAATTGGGAGAGCAGTAAGATTTATTTCTCTGTGTCATATCTTCCAAAACCAGCACATCTCTCTCCGAATTTGCAATTTAATGCTAAAAAAGATTATTTACTTTCCACCCATCCTCATAAATAATGGACAAGGTCTAATTTCCGGTTCAGATTGCTGATGTTAAGATTAACAGCAGTTTACTTGGTTTGGTATGCGGATGGGGAAAAGCCAAAGGACAGTCTATAAACAGAGATTGTGCAATCTCTTCCCTCTTGCTGTTGTTGCTGCAACCATAGCTTTGGATGCAGCTCTGACAACTGCCATTTTTTAGTTATTTAACAGCTGGATGTGTTTAAACGGACACAGGATCAAGTTTTACCTCAACCATTATGGAGAAGGCAGGGAAGCAGGAATACTGCCACATGCACATCTGCTACAGAACTCCACTGTGCACAGTTGCTCTGTCACCTGGGGTGTGCACCATTAACACCTCTTCCTGACTCCAGAAAATGCAAGTGGTTCAAATGTGTTGCATGAAATGAACTGGTAGTTAGGTCAGAGCACTTTCACTTATCCTCACCTAGCAAGTAATCCATTGCCAGAAGGAAAAAAAAGCCTGACTTATTTCCTGTTAGGAGGGAAAGGGTTCCTTAAACTCTCCTGTTCTTCATGACACCAGAAAAGCACAGCTTAGGACCTTCAGTGCCAGCCTGTGACACAAGTGTAGGTTTTAATTTGATTTGTGCTGATTTATACAAGGAGGGAAAGGAGAACAGAATCAAAGTTGCTGGAGGCTTTTCAAATATCTAATTACCAAAAGAATCAGTCTTGATACAAGGAAGATGTTCAATTTCACGTAATTTACAGCATTTTGAACAGAAAACTAGAGAAACAATGAAGAGTAGAATGCCATCTGCTTTGTTGACAAGACTGAAGGAAAGATCATCATATTTGACTACATTTGATGACAATCTGATTGACAGCCAATATCAAATACTAAAAAACCACAACAAAAACCGATCCTTCTCCCCCCCCAATTAGAAAGCAAGTCAGAACTCTGATTTACATTACTTTTACAAAAAGCAATATACATATATTACTTTCTGCAGGTTTATTTAAATGTATGTATAATATAACATTATAGATTTGCAGAACCAGAAGCTAATACTCAGTGCCGATTGAAACCAACATGTTTTAGCTATTGTAAAGGTTCAAAATTTGATATACGCATATATGTTTCTTTATATGTTCTTATGGAACATTTCTTCTTCAAAATTGGAAAAGGTATTTCCAAGATATCTTGTCAGAAGACTAGAAATGTCTTCAGCTGGGGCTGAGTGGGGCTTGAAATTCCCCAAACCTTGACGTTAGATGTACAAATAACCTTAGTTTGCTCTAACAAAAGAGCAAATTAAAAAATATAACATAAGAAAACCCAGGTAGAATATGACCAATACATGTTTTCTGCAGACTTGATCAAAAGATTTTCAAAAATTATTGCATCACTCACATTAATTACTTTGTGAGGATATCATGGATCACTACTTCTATGTCGCAGGTATGTCTAAATAATTGTGTTTATTTTCCTACTTAAAAAGAGAACAATTGTTTTCTTTCACTAAAAATAATTTATTCCTTACTTTTTTGGAGAGGTTTTCCTTCATCATTACAAAGCTAAAGTGAATTAGTAACTCTCACAAGAGCTGAAATCGTTTCAGTGCTCAATAGATCTAACATTCCTCTGTATTTTGAAATGGTAACAAATTAAATAACATGGCAAGGAAGAGTAAATTACTAGAGGTTTGGTCATCCAACCTTTGTATATAAGAACCATTCTGAAGTTAACAAAAATAGCACAAACATAGCTAATGAAATACCTTACGCAGAGATGATCAGGGAAAATCCACCTACATGATTCTGTCACATGAATTAGCTCAATAAACTGAATATCTGAGGAGTCCTTATCATCTGTGTGTCCTCATTCTACCCTCGTGCCATCCACACAAATTTCACTATGCTTAAATTTAGGCACGGACCTGGACCTTTTCGTGAAAGTTTTTGGTGCATCCTATAATCAAAATGCTTTATAAACAGAGACCTCTTCCTGCCGGGGCCTTGTGCTTGGCTGATCTTTAGCACTGCTGGGTGCTATAACCATGAAATAACAATACTGCAAAGTGAAAGAAAGGACCATTAAAATGCTAATACATTATTAAGTGGGCACTGATCTGGACCTCCCACACAGGTATGTGTCACCTCTCTAATGAGATTCAGAGTATAAAACAGACCCAGAAGCTCATACTATTACTGAAGGAATTGCTCACATTGCAAAAAAATTCAAAGGAAGCATCATAAATGCAACAAAATTAAACAAGTGTGCTCCAGGGGAACAGCTTCTGTCTGCAGTAATGGAAAGATAAAATGAGGGAAGGGATGTACTTCTAACTCCCCTTAACATTTTCATTTCTTTACTAGAGCTGATGCTTAAACCATCCCTCCTGGAGTTGAAGAGGCAGCAAAAGGCTGAGGAGTTTGGCAATAGCTGCCTTTAGGTTTCTTTTATACTTATCTGACTGTATCCCTTCCTTTACAAACATTTTTTGAAGTCAGAATTAAGTTTATGTTTATGTATATTTTATTTTGTTTCGATCTTCTGCCTATAGCCATATGTTCTCTTATGATGAACCTGCCCAGTGGTATTTGAACTTGCTTCCTATATTCCTTTCTCCAATCTAAAATCCTATTATAATGTCATTATGGCTTGTTATGGCCATATATAGGCCAGAAACTTGTGTTTCAGAAGCCATTGAGTCAGGAAACCTTGATGTCATTGCAGTTAAGAGTAAAGAACAGGTAGAATGGGAGCTGTCCTCATTTATAGTTAAGCAGGTTCTCTAGTTCTCTCATAACAATGTTCTTTCCATGATAGCTCCCAGCCATATAGTCTAACCATAATGTAGAACTGCTGAATCTAAGGTGTCCACTAAACAAGTGAGGGAGTACATAACCAAGGTGGATTGCTGTTACTTGGTCAAATAACAGGCTTTTTTATGTCCTCTGAGGGTACTACATTTAGAATAACAGAGTGGGTGGACCCAGAATGTCCCTTCTTGTAACAACCTTTTGCCTGTTTGAAAACTGATATTACATTGCCTCTGATTACTGTTCTCTAGGCTATTTTTCACACCCTCCTTGTGTAGACTTCAAGGGAGTTTTTTGCTGTGTGCATGTATTTGGTGGGGAGGAAAGTATTTGCTTCCATTACTTATATAGTATTATTGCAAACCCACCGTATTTCAAATCTGTATACATGGTATACAAATATATCAATCTTAATGTACATTTTAATGTGGAAATTCTCTGTACCATGATGCCACCACTCAGTGAAAGGACACTGTTAGTTTGCTTGTTTTACTGAGGAAAAAGTTGAATCCAACACAAAATGCATTTATTAAGGCTAGGAAATAATATTTTAAAATCCTAGAGTGGATGTTACTCACATGACCCTCCAGATTTACAATACAATCTTTTTTTCAAAATACAACATTACTAGGTTTCAATCTTTTATATTTAAGTTCTGTAATTATAATGAGATGAATATTTTATCCTCTACCATATGATCACCCTAGGCTGTTTAATTTTAGACCATGAACCATATTTTAACTAATACATTAAAATGTAAGATATCATCCAAAATTACTTAGGTTTTTAAATACATTGATATATGGGGTGTGAACCTTACAAGACACTTTCACTGTACCTCCATGTACCGTGAAATCCCTGTTCTCTCCAAGTTTATCACATTGTAAAGATATGACAAACTGTATCAGCATTACATTATCACAGAGAAACCTGCAGAACCAAAAAGGTTTAATAGCTCAGAAAGTATGTGCCTGTGTGCAAATGCTGCCTATTCCTGCTTTGTTTCTCCCAATGTTGTTAAAATCCATGTCTCACTTTGGCAACCTCCACTATCCAAGGCAGGAAAGATAATGTCATGGTGCTGATGCTCTTGCATCAATACATTTAGATGCTCCATAACATCTCCCACTGCTCTGTTTTCTTCCATCCATTGGCTCTTTCACTTCCCCCACTGTTAATCCTTCTATCTCTTTTTCCATTACAGAGGATGCCAGAAGGATTTGAGCCTCTTTGCTTATGCAGGCTACAGCTCCGAATGCTTCCATCCCTTGTCCTGGCAGACAGGGTCAAGCTCAATGAATGGGAACATTGCTTTGCCAGATTTTAGAACCCTAAGGAAGATGACAATGTGTCATGTTCCTGATAGGAATAATTGTTACACACCTCTGCAGCTGATTGCATTTGGCTGAGAAGACTCAATACTTTCAATACTTTCTTGCCAAGTGTCTTAGAACCCTGACTTGAGTACCTCTGCAGAGCACAGCCTCTTACTAGGTTTAGGCTAGTCTTCAATATCAGGACCTGGTCTAGATTACTGCTCAGGGTCACCTCCATGTCGAGCCAGAGACTGTGGAGATGAAAGCTCACTCTCCAACCTTACAGTTACTTGTATACTCTACTTGTTAGATCAGTCCTATCTTATCACTGGCCTCTTTCACCTCTGCACCTTCAGGTGGGACAGATGGCAAAGAATGCTGGTACAATTGTATAGGTTTAAGGATGCCCTTCTGTGTCTAGTGTGAATACTGCAGACCATTTCAAACTTGTCTGTTCAGCACATTCAAGTCTGTGACCATGCCAGAGAAAGAAAATCTGCATTCTTCTATATATATTCCAGTTCGTGAGGAACCCGGAATGCTGACAGCCAGAGGACAAAGTGCTCTCCCTGATACTGGCAATTGTGTGCTTAGCTGTACTAAGCTGTTTCAACGGAGTATGGCATATAACCAATATAAATTTACTGCTTGGCTGGTAATACCAGGAAAACTTAATAAAATGCTAATCAACACAATTGAATAGATGCTTTCCTCCTCAAACTCTTGAGAAAATATTTCTCTAGACTCATTTTGGAGGTGTCTCTCTACAACACAAATTATTAAAAAAAGTCTAGACACATAAGCATGCAAAGTAATTCCATGGGAGCTCTAAGAGCTCTGCTGCAGGTTTCTGGCCAGATGATCTCTCGGAGAAGTATTCTTTGTGAGATCTCCTAATGGATTCTCAGAGCTGCGAAGTGAAATATAACACCTTCATTGCTGCCAGCCCACAGTCCCCAGGAGGGAACACATCTGCTCTTTTACATTTGGGGTCAGTTAATAGGCAAGTGCAGCCCTCAGTTATGCTTGGGCCTTCCTTACAGAGCAAACTAGGGTATGGAAACTTGTGTAAGCAGGTTATGCACGTCTTTGGGTCATCTCTGAGGTTAATTAATAACCCATAATCAATACAAAGTGGGTATTAGTTGTTCCAAGAATGTTGTCTAGTCCTCACTGAAAACCTCCAAGTATGCTGCAAGTATATGGGGATTTTTGGATAATATCCCCTAATTTCAGAAATATGACTCTGTGCAGCACCTGGAGGTTATTTACACTGTCTTTTTAACCATTTAGCTAAAGGGTTGAGGTTCCTTACACATTTGGTGATAATAGGAGGTAGACTTCTTCAGAGAGATAATGTATCCACATGCATAAAGAGCCTTCTCTCCACACAGGTGACCATACTCCTACGTACCTCTTAACTGAAGCACACAAGAATATTGCTTTTTCTCTCATTTATGTGAATCAGAAGGCAGTAGTATTAACAAGAAAGAGATCATGTTCAGCCTTTGAAGTGTTCTTCCTTGCAATTAATTAATTTCTTCCCCTTTGTGTTGCAGTTTGTTTGTTGGATTTTTTTTTCAAATCATAATCTCTTGGATCAAAATAGGAAGATAGTGACTTATAGTATCCCTCTCCTTTGAAGTTCCTTTCAGAATACTAATCTGGCATGAAACAAAGGCATAATTCAAAATTTTAATGGGTTTTGCTGTCATATATTGTAAAACATATAATTTAAAGTGCAATGACAGTTTACTTAAAATGGGGTTCTAAAATTACTATTAACTTACCACTTCAATGTACTTTCATGTAAAATCTTCTTACAGAGAACCTGAAAGAAAAATAAAGCCATATGATTATTTGGCTGAATTTTTGTGTTCATTTCAGCCTATCCTGTGACTCAGCTGTTAGCTAGACTCGATGCTTTTTTCTGTGAGTATTTTTAAGTGGCTGTCTTCTCCACTCTTGTCTTAGCACATTTGCCCAGAATGTCTTCTTTGTCTTTACAGCCACAGCAGTGAGACAATTTCATTTCGAGGAAGTTTCTCAGTGTTACATCTGTGTTAGAAAATACAGGGTATTGGCTGCAGCTATTCCCAAATGATAAAAAATTAAAATTTCTTATAAGTGTGCTGGTTTTAAAAGAGAGAGTAGGAATGTATTGTTCTTCCTGGGAACAAACATTATCTTCTACAGATTCAACTCTATCAGATATCAAAATATCAAGGGATATACAACTAGTGTGCTGTGGCTGTGCTGCAGGTTCTACAGAGAATTTTGGGTATCACACTTTCAAAATAACCACCAAATCTATTCAATATTCATCCTTAGAAATACAAAAATTCCATCACCAGAAGATGCTTAATAAGGCCTAATAAGGAGAGTCTCAGAGTAAGAAAGCAATATATAAACAAGAGCCTTTAGAAGTCTGTGCTGTAGCCAGTGTAACTGGAATAATAAATGGGGAAGAGTATTATTACATACTCCATTAGTCTACCCAAAATCCAGAGGTGTTTCATAAGCTCAGCAGCAGTAGTATGTACATTGTCACCAGAAATTTTTTCTCCAGAAAAAATGGTTTGGCATCAACCTTCTAATCTGGAAGTCCTTTACTATCTACTAAATGTATGGTATGGATAAATACCACATAATTGCAACTTTATCTCATTTTCAGGAACTCCACCAGAGATCATCCCTCAAAACTGTGTCCCAAAACTCACATAATGATTTATTCTCAGGTTCTGGGAAAATCTAACTTATTTTAGCACCATGTTTTATACTGAAATTAATGGACCTCTTGCAACAAATAACACACTTTATTGGGTTTGTGTTTGCTCAGATAATATTATTAATAATTGTAACCAATATACACTTGATAAAAGTCAATATTCTGAAATAAAATTTGACACTATATAATTAGAATTACAGATAACAATACAATTATTTTGCAGAAAATGTCCCCCCTCCTTAAGAAACAGAGAATATAAAATTTAGATTCCTTAATCCAGTTGTATCAGTTAAATTGCTGACTTTATAATCTCTGTTCACAATGGAAAATTACATTCCCTTGAAAAAACTAATTACCATTTCCGAGCATTTCCCCTAGCTCCTAAGACTTATATCAAACCCTAACAAAAGATGGAATTACCATAGCAACTGCCAATCTGCTTGCTTTTTATTGCTGTTTTTGTTTTCTCACTCAGAAGCCCACATAATAAACCCATTTCATCAAATGACCAGCCATGGGAGACTTGAGTCAGTGTTTTCAGAGAAGACAGTGCTTTTCTACTAGAGAAAGATGTTGAAAGTTGAGAAAGCAGCAAATGCAGATGACAATTGCAGCCCAGCTGCACTTTGAAACTTCCAACAGGATGAATCTTTGTCACGATCATTGAAGTATCCAACAACACACATCTGCTGCAGAAAGAAACATTTCTTAGTACTGCTTTTACAAGCTTTATGCCACATCAGATCTTCATTGGTCTACTGGCCTCTAACATATCATGACATTGTGGCTCAGCAAAGCCACAGCATTAAGAAAACAGCTTCTTGTCATGGAAGCAAGACCTTTCACCTATATTCACTTAGGCAAGTTATGCCCTAGGAACACAGTAAATTCTCACCACCAAACATAACTGAATGGCAAAACCATGTGCAATTTCTGAAAGGAATGAAATAAACTGTAGAAACCAATGAAGTGCTAAAAAGGGCTCTTAGGACTCCTTACATACTTTCTTCAATATTAAATAATAACTCTGAGAAAGCGATTAAATGTTCAAGCTACGTAATTCTTATTCTGCCTTTATTGCCACTAAAAGTACTTCTGATGAAAATGTGTTTTTAAATTGTACACATGTTGAGCAAAGAAACTTGAAAGTCTGAAGGTTTCACTCATGGAAAATCACACTCTTGCCTTGACATCTGAGAAAAAAGTTCACTAGTCGTTTATTCAAAGGCTGTCATTCCCCACTCAGAAATGCATGAAACAGTTAAATTCTAAGAATATTGTCTTCACCTGTTTTAAATTCTGTATAATTTCTCCATGCAGGATGCTTTGCACACTTACTTACGTTATTTTCAATTCTCCCTACAAGCTCTCTCTCTCCTTTTATTTATGTCATGTCCAAGATCATGAAAGTTATAAGTTTGTTCTTGAGAACAGGACAAATGTGGGACTGCAGAGAAATTTTTCAAAAATGTCAGCTGCATATAGCATGCGATGATTTAACTGACCATATCAATCATCCCTGCAATTTAAAGGCAGTACTGGTTTCAGTTTAGCTGACAACATATAAAAAGTTTCTGTGACTTATTCCTGAGGTTTTGACTCCTGGTAGTAGAATGAGGAGCGAGAAGTGAAATGCTCAACAGCATATTTATCCTTTGCCAATATTACCTGTAATCAAAGTCACCCAGCACTGCCTACACAACAGATGGCTTTTGGATCCCTCTAAAGCATAGCCACCCAACCAAGCTTTTGCTATTTCTGTTCTTAAACTCACTGTGGTGGTGATACAACTTCTGATTAAAAAAAAAAAAAAATCACTCTTAACGTCTCTGAAATCCAGATAAAATGGAATAGACTTCCAAACAACTCCTAGTTTTACAAGTAGAGCAGCAGGACAAAGGCACTAGCGTATGCCTAATCCATCAAACATTAGTAGCTGGTTCAGTAACATGGGGAGGAGGAATGGCTTCCATAGATATTGAAAAACTTTCCAGAGTAGAAACAATGTGATATTTGTGTTTTTCATTGCAAATTTTGTTTTTAGTATAGATGCTGGAAATTCCAGAGATCAGCTTATGTATTTGGGGCAGTGCTCTTTAATGGATATTTCTTTATGTTAGAAAAGCAACACATGTCTTAAGATGAAAAATTAAACAAGATCTTTTAGACTCCAGAAAGGTCTCAGCTTCATACTTCATCCCTTCTGGTCCTAAAACCACACACACCAAACTCAAATTCCTTCTCTTTCAAAAACGTCTTGAAACAACCTTTTCCATCACTCTCCTTTCTGTGGGAAGAAGGAAAAGTAGTCTCTCAATCCATCTTTCTTTGGAAAACAGGTAAAAAAAACCCTATGAAACAAAATAAAGCTTAAAAAATATGCACTAGAGGTCTCAGCAGTGACCCAACTGGCAAATCAGCCCCAGTAGCACCAGTGGTTGTCAGCAGCCCTACTAGCTATTTTCCTTTCTTTTTTACTTTTTTTTTTTTTTTTTTTTGCATTTAGGATACTTCAAGATTTTTCTGACTTTGGGTTTTATTTGCTGACTGTTGTCTCATGAGTCTGGACTCCTGCAGCTTTCACTTTGAGCCATATCTTATGCTGCCAAGGATCCAGGCTGAAAATGGAAGGCTGGATTATAGGTTAATAGGCCCTGTCACAAGCTGCAAAAATCTCTCTCTCTGCAAACATGGAAAAACTACACCAAAATCTTCTACATATACATATGAATGTCTAATTTCCCTTTTTAGGTATACTGTGTATACTTTTTAGGTATCTACATATTGATTAAAAATAGCTGTGCAGTTTCTAATGTAACTATTTAGAACAGGTATTTTTATAAAATATATCATATTCTATGACTTCTTGCCACAGAGAAGAAATTCCAGCCCTTAAAGGAAAATACAAAACTTCAATAAAATTTACATTTAAATACACTAATTCTGAAGTTCCTTAAAGTCACTTGGGCAATAGATGCAGAATTTGTTTCACCAAGATCAAATATTCTTCTCTGAATCACCTTATTAGGAAATCTGCACATCTACTTGACACTTACTTCTTTTTTTAAAATTAAGCAACATTTATGACAGCTTTTTGCAAATCACACTTGTAGTTGTATTTCACTTAAGAAATGTAAATATTTTAGATCAGAGATGAATAATTGCATTATCCTTCATTCCTAATTTACATGTAAAAGTACTTGTTAGCTATTAATGAGGTATTTATTACACTAGGTAGTACATATAGTACTAAGCACACCAAATAACACACATTATTTTTGTTGGAATCCAGTTTGCCCTTTGCTTAAGTGGATGGCAAAACTTCATGTACCTCAGTAAATACAGAAACAGGACCAAAGCTCATTTCAGTTACATACAATGGAAAAACCCCAAACTATCTGAAATAAGCAATAGAATGAAGACTGCACTGTATACTGTATATAGTTCAAGAGTGGTGTGATAATCTGTAATGGGTAAAGAGACACTGTGATTTCACCTCATACAGTAACCTTTAAAATCCCTGTGTTTCTACAG
Source organism: Strix aluco (assembly GCF_031877795.1). Classification (NCBI taxonomy): domain Eukaryota; kingdom Metazoa; phylum Chordata; class Aves; order Strigiformes; family Strigidae; genus Strix; species Strix aluco. The sequence continues at coordinate 151,647,009 of NC_133931.1, read as the reverse complement.
AAGAGAGATCCATTATCCCCCGATAGGCAGTGCTGTCTCCAGCAAATGCATCTGTCTCTGAAGACCTTGGTGATGGTTTACAATTCCCAGGAAGCCAACTGTCTTGCACCTTGTTCTTACTGAACATGCATTGCTATTCTGGACTGGCACTGCTGAATTAAGTTTGTCCCATGTGTTTTCCAGAGTCTTTAATGAATGTGAGCTGTCTGGAAGCAAAGCCTTTGGGAGCACAAAGCAAACAAAGGAACAAACTTTTAATCAAAGAATTTAAGTATGCTCAGAGCTTGGTTGTGTGAAAGACAGGGGGAGGCGAGGGTTCTCAGCATCCCACAGGAATAAGTAAATACGGTGGAAGGTGAAAAGCTTGCAGCCAGAAAGTCAGAATCACCCATTCTCAAAAATCAGGTTTTATAATGCATACTCTGTAGAAAATGATTCACTAATAATGGCTAATTTGCAAGAAGAAAGTATGTATGCTCTGAAATTAAAACCCTAATTAAAACCATATTAAATTTTGAGATGTATAGAACTGTAGTCTGAACTGTAGGTATAAAAAGCTACTTAAGGGCTCTCTGATATCATTCCCTTAAAATGATATCAGAAATCACTTTCCCCTCTTCATGTAAAGATTTTAAAAGAAATTACATTTTGCAAATTCAGACAGAAAAATTATCGATGTAAGGGCAACTCTGGAATTTCCAAAAATGTCTGTCAATTTTTCTGTGAATTAATCATTACAAATTGCAGGCAAGCACGTTTTGAATCCCTGTTGCTTAACCATTGTTTTGCAGTTATTTTCTTAGGCTTAAAATATACATGTGAGAACACGCTTCATACATACAAAACCCATTTTACAATAGTTTTTACCAAGGAGAAAAGGATGACATAATTTCTTTCTTCTCTGACTATGTAATTCAGATGGGGAGGATTGCATACAATGGTGAAAACCTCATAACCCACCTAGAATATGATGTAATATCTCCAGGTGATCTTCAGATTTGTAAAACAGTACTCAAAGGTGAGATTTCTGTATCTTTACAGAAGACTTACTTTCACAATAACACTCTGCTGGATAAGATCTATTCAGATATGAAAACGTTCCCAGATACGGCTCCTACAGAGAGTCATAGATCCACAGCATCATTTATCGAAAGTTGTAAGTACCCTTGAAATCAAATGCACGTGTTCAACTCTGCAAGACCATGCCTGCTCCAAAGCCAGTTAGCTCTGCAGTACAACCTGAGTACCCAAATGTTCTGGTGAACAACTCCTGTGAAACCCTATGGCACAACTCTAGGTCATGGTCTCCACACCGTCTCCTGAACCTATCAATATAGTTGCAAACCAAGATAGGTACAGTGCAGATACCTCTGTGCTGTAATGATGGTGATGACAGCTTAGGTACATTAATATAAATGAGTTTAAATTAATCAGTTAACTAACTTTAAGATTGGTAGGAAATTTCAAAATGTGTAACTGTAATAACATGGAGCTCAGTTTGTGCCACAAAAAGCACCCAGTAAATAAAATAAACACCTAAACTGTCATTGTGTGTTGAGTCTGGCAACGATAGACAAACTAGCTAATTTATAACTATTTCATTGTGTTCACAAGACCATCACTGCTGCAATACAAACACACAACTGCTGCACGACAAATGTCCACTTGTCCTGGCAAGCAGAATGGTATGGACGCTGAAAGTGCAATGTGCATTTAGCAAAAGCTTTATGCTGGTGAGAACCCCTAGTGTCTGAACATCTTCAGATGGAATCACAATCATCCCCTTCCAGAAGGACAAACTAGACAAGATTTTAACTCTAATATATGTATTTAAGCTATCCCAAGATTCATGCTGGGGAGGAAGGGTGGAAAGTAGCTTTATATTTGGCTGCCTAATTTAAGACATAAACTGAGGGGGAAAATAGACTTTGTACAGGTTTTTCCTATAAACAAGTTTAGAGCTTTTAATCAACTCACTCTCTTCCAGTCCTAATGAAAATGCAGAGATTATGAATGCCCAATTTGATCATATGATAATACAGTGAATAGTCTTTGCATTCCATTTTTATCAACTCATTGTTTTGGACCATTACTGAGATTTCTTAAAGTCTAGAAGTGGGAACAGGAAATCAGAGTTTATTTGTAGTCTATGAAAAAAACATTTTAAAAGTGTACAGCATAAAGATTTATTGAACTAATAACAAAATACAGATATCTTGCTGAGAATTACAGTGTTACACAACCATTTCAGCACCTTGGATTATTTTAATAAACATATCAAAGGGAGAAAATAAAATAGCTAATATTTTTAATGCTGGATAATAGTTCTTGTTCACTTCTGTATTTTAGTTAATTATTCTGTAGCTCAGAAACTTGCAGATACCCCTTTTTTTCAATATATCACATGTGGTTAAAATATTAGGGATCTCTTTCATCTATACTCCCAAGATGGATCTATCTGCCAGACTTACTAGTTTATATTTATAACACTTACTTGAAATCCAGCATCATCTACTGATGGAAAATAATGAAATTTTTAATGTGAGTAGAAAGTCACTTTTCTTGGGATACTATGAACATATTCCCTTGAAATTAATTTCACTCTCTGTAACAGTTCTAGATCTAATATTGTAAGATGCTGAGCACCTTCCTTTCTTGAGGGCTGTACCCAAAATGCTTTTTCCAAAACAGTGTATATAAACTGTTTTCCACACAAGATCTTTTCTGCTAGCAAGTTACCCCCGCTGTAAGAAAGCTGTTGGCGTGGGAGCTGTTGGACCAGATGCCCTCCCAGAGTCCTTCTAACGTAAAATATTTTAAGATTCTACTATTTTTAAGGCCAGCCAAGCTCTGACAGGAGACAGCATACCACTAGATGTGGTGCCACTAGATCCAGTGGTACACAAAAAAACCCAGGATATCAGCAATTAATGCCTGGAAGATGTTTCCAAACCCTCAGAAAGGTGACAGAGAGGTGATCAGGCTCAGCTTTAGAAATGGGCTCTGCTGCAGAGTTGACAAAGATACAGAATTCTTAAGTCTCAGCAGCTGAAAATATATGTGTTTGGGGTTCATTTGGATATATTTGGATTTCCAAATTATATAATTAAATGGAAGAAAATCCATATGTCAAATCACAAATAATCTATCTGAAACCTTTGGTCTACATTTATTTTCTATTGGGATTTTGGGCCCAATTTATCTTAGTTGACATTACTTTTTGGTGTCTACTTTGCAACTGAGACTTAAAGCACCAATTATCATATCACAGTGTCCTGAGATCTGCATTGCCGGTGATTACAAGAGACCTAAAGGGTAGGGAAAAAGTTCTCCATAGACTCTTGTATTCTGCAGATTAGTGATGATGGATCTGCCTCTCTGGCTCCTGCTTGAAAATATAAATTCAGAAAAACAAACCACCTGGCTTTAAGCCCATTATGATCAATAGGACAAAGCCTATTAATTGAAGTCTGAGAAGTCTCAGAGATGTCAGTGGGAAATTGCATCTGACTCTCATTAACTCTACAGAAGAGCAGTAACTAATCATGGGATGGACATGGTGTAAAAGCCAGGAGCCCTGAGTGCAACTCCTTTCCAGACCCTTGGTTGCTTCTGCAGTAACTTTCCCCTACTGTTTTAGGTCAGAGATTTCTACCATCTTGAACCCTTAATTCTGTTCTTGCCCCTTCCAGTGGGGCATAGAAACATTTTTGGAAAGTCACTATGAATTTTCTAACTGGAACTGAATTCACAGGTCAGAGTGCAGACTAGATCTCCTGGAAGACATGACCACATTCACCTGTTTTGAGTTTAGGGGATGAGGACACCTAGCATATTTGCAGCATCTGCTCTTCCACAAGGAAATCCTAACTTAGCTTTAAGCCTTTCTGTCCACCTACCATGTAAGGGATTATAATGTAGCTCATTGTGGGAGCATGTCTTTGCTGAAAGACCATATATTTAAATGTGATATGTGCTATGGAGACAAATAACTCACCAGCAGTCACGCTACTTTTCAATTAGTTATTTGCAGTACTTCCTTCTTTCTAGCGACAGAGTGGGAAATTCTAATAAAGTTTATTAGTTAGTCTGTGAATTCTTACCTCTTAAGAAGAAAATGGGCCAGATGCAAATTGTCTTTATTTTGGCGTGAGTTTAATTTTGTGTCCTCATTCTTAAATAAGAAATTAGTTATAACTAAGTACGCTGTTCTGCAATTAAGCTGCCACAGGGAAGATGCAGATTTCTAGGAAACATCTTTACAAAGAGTCATCTCTCTTAATGAAGCCTGCATTTTATAAACAGATTGTTCCCATTTCAGAAGGACTTAGAAAACCAGAGACTTTTAAAGTGTAATATGGATGTTCCCAATTAATGTAATTGTGCAATAACACACTATTCTAAGAATTGAACATTCTATCCTCTTAAGCACTGAACTGATGTGCCAGTGGGGACACTAGTTAGAAGGGTGCTTGGTGACTTTATGTGGAACAAAAATGCCCTATTTAGAACCATTCTACGTCTGCCTTGAAGAAGGAGCTACACAGTTTTAATTCTTAATTGTGAAGAGTGTAATTTATATTGTTTCGAGCTTTCTGTCATCTCTCTGGCTCATCTCAGTCTCTGAGAGCTTTCAGAATGAAAGGTTTTTGCAACAAAAGGCTTTTTTTTTAAGCTCTGGCTTTTATTTCCATTTATTTGTGATGATGTTTTCTACAGTCTTGTACCAACTGCTGAGGAATATTCTGAACTCTTGAGCACTGAGCAGCTGGGTTCTGACCTAGGCTTAAAGCACATGATAGTAAAGAGCACCATGAAACTTGGAACACATTCTGCAATTCAGCTTGATTTTTAATTTTGCATTTACAAAGTCCTAGAAGTGTCCTGTGTTTAATGACCTCCTCCTTCTGATTTCTCTAAGCATGTTCTCTACCTAGGACCAGATATTAACAGTTTCAAAATCTGATTAAAAAGCCTTTCAGTCCTCCCTTACTCTTTCTCTTTTTGTTTGTTATCTTTGCATCTTCTCTCTTCCCCTTCTCTTCCTGTTTTGTCTCTTCTTCATTGTCATGGTAAGTAGTAACTCCATTCAGTTCAGTGAACTTAAATTGGTCTAGATCCAGGTCAAAATCATACTTTCACAAATCCGTTTCATACAACTTTAAATTAATGATTATCCTGCTGTGAGTCCAGGTTTGTCAGCCTCCTGCAGTGGACATACCTTCAGTTCATGGGCTCTCCCAGAGCATGGAATAGTCTATCCAGGGAAGAGATAAAAGCAATTTATAATTCAAATGGCTGCAACACTGGTATTTATATGATAAGGAATTATTGTATCTGGAAAGGGACAAACTGACTGATCCAATAAGGTGTTTCCACCCCTGATTAATATCAGAAAATCTTCCAAGTAAATTATTCTCCTTTTCTGAGTTATTATTCATATTATTTCTCAGAACAAAATCTAAGTAATTCTACTACTGTTCTGGGGCTTTTGCAAATGGAAACAATAAAAAAGCATGGTGAAGTGCGAATAAACAATGCTATAAAATATAGTGCTAGAAAATACTGAAAAAGTATGATTTGAATGGCAAGCACTGATGCACAGTAAAAGATCTCTTTATTGTCTTTCAGGCTGCCTTGCACAGTTATGTCCTATGAAGAAACAGATTGCCAATTTGGCTAATTACCGATCAGTTCCAGGAACTTACTGGTTACAGTTGACAGGGGCCTCTGACTGCTAATGGCAGGTTCCTGACTGGATTAATTTTGCAGTTCCTACTGACTGACATTTTTATTGGTCTCAGGCTATAGATATGTTATACTGGTCTCAGCAGTGGTAATTAGCACAGCTCCTCCTTTAGGTGAATGCAACTATATAATTTCTAGTATTTGATCTAATGCAGATACCTACGTACAGCACTGCTTTGTGTTGGGTAGCTGCAGCCTTCTGGTCGCTGAGCTAACCCTGGACAAATGCTGAATCTTTTTATCAAACATTACATTTTTCAGATGACACTGACATTTACTGCTTATAGGACACTTTAATAAGGATAAAAGCATCCAGAGCAGGTGGATACTAACAGAAAAGAAGCTCCTGTCTGTAGAGGCTTTGAACAATATCAGAGAAGAGAAATGAAATTGTAATGTATGGTTTAATAATGGTACATCTTATAATCCCCTACACACACACACACACACACATTAACCTTTTTCAAAATGATTTTGCAGAGATTTTCTGACCACATGCTAAAAATAAAAACAAATAAATAAATATAGATTAGCAGCTCCAAGAGGTAAAGCCAAAGGCAATAGATAAAAAAGTGCTTGATCTCTCTTATTGAGTCCTTGAAAATCTTAAGCCTTTAAACAGTAACTGTTTATTAATGACAAAATTAAAATAAAATAAGATAAAATAAAACCAAAACATCTATGTGAAATGTAGACCCAGGCCATTTTCTTCTATGCTGTGTGTATGAATCACGCTCTGTTTAAGAATTGGCGGTGGTGGCTCTCCCAGAAAACAACTGCTGAACTAAAGGAAATGTTGAGATTTTAGAGAAATAGACTAAAATAGAACAAATAAAATTAAGAGAGAAATGTAGCACCCATTTGGACAAGGGAGCTATACTAATACACCTAAGGATGATGTATTAACCCTGTGTTAAGGGTATCATCATCTTCAGTACCTTGAGCAATTTCAGGGAATTTGTAGGCTTCTGCTAGCTGCATATAGACAACTGTCTACCATTGGAAAATCACTTATATTTGGAAGGTTTCACAAGCACACTGGGACGTGGACTAATGTACATTACAATGGGCAAAACAGCAATCAGTCCTACCCTGCATTGGTTCTGGGCACAAAGGATTTCCAGTTCTTTTTTTCTGTGAGTTTGAAAGCCACAGTATACACTAATAACCAAGGGAGAAACTTCCCAGTACCACTCTTTTTTTTTTCTGATAAAATGAAAAAGAAAAGCACAGCTATCTTCCTGGATTTTGGCATGCTAGTCACAGAAAGAAAAATTCATCACTTTCCCCTGAAAAAGAGGTGGGCTTCTCGCCCAGTGGGTCACAGGTCTGTATTTGACCTTTTTACAGGGCAATCAAATGCAAAATAAACCACACTTTTATCTCCTTTTCCCCTTGGATTTTTTTACATTGTTCAGTTGCTGTATCTTCCAGCAAAATTACTGTTAAACAGATGATGGTTTTAAATGCCTCTCCATAAAATGTCAGCAAAGCCCATCATCACATCTCCATAGGTTTTAAATGATTTGGAGTTCACAGTCAAAACTGCATTTTCCAGTTCAGTGAATCCTTTCGCTGACTATTGCTCCAACATCCTTGTTGTTTCCCATTACTGAACAGAAGTCACCATATGACTCATAATAATTTGGATTTAATTGCAAAGATACGACTTTGGTCCAAGTGGATAGTATGGGAAGGAGGGGCAGGGGAATTATAGTCTTTTTCTAAAGCCGTGATAAGATTTCTTTGAAACATTTTCAAATCTCCAGCACGACATGTTCACCCCAATTCTGAAGGTCCTTATTAAATTTCTTCTAATCTAAAATATTCTTGGGGTTTCTCTCTTGTGATGTTATTGCCTAATAAATGGTGTGGAAACTTGGAATTTTTCATAAAATCTCCAACAACATGAAAATATTTTCCATAGTGAGTAGATTTCAATCTCTAACTCCCTCTGTGGAAATGTTTTAATCATGAAAGACAGAATGGAGTTCTCGTGGGGCTCTTATTTAAAATAGTAAAGGAAAATATTTCCATCTATTATGCAATTATGAAATATGGTTTGGTGCTTTGTTTACAACGGGCAAGCAGACAGTTATTTTACTGAAAGAATTAACTGGCGTCTTGCATGGATTTTTGAGAGGGAGTGTATTTGTGCTCTGTGAAATCCTTGTATTTCTGCCAGTCTAAAAACTGTTATTGTTCTCAGTCTATATCTTGGTATTATTTGTAAGGGGACATCCAGCATTTGGAGTAAGAAAGAACTCTTCTGTATAATATTCCTCACATATATTTGAAGCAATGGAATAGCTTATATGAACAGCAACATTCTGTCAAATGCAGTATTCTCCCATAGCTTCATGCTATTGCTGTCTCGAGAATGATGATAGAGAGGATAGCTTGTCAATCTGAACTCATTTTCCACCTCCACATTTTGAAGCACTGAAAATGGAAGGAATATATAAAGGCAACCAAGTTTGCAGATACTGTTAAACATCTAAATAACATAAATCTTGGCTCTACCTACAAACAGGACTGCAACAACAAAATTTCACTCCAGCTGCACATCCTGCATTTATTAGCAATTAACACCATTTTGATTTAATTTCTAGCTTCTTCTATTCCTTTTTACATATGCAACATGTACCACACAAGCATTTGAGTTTAATCTTCTAGTGCGAGTGATAAATATGAATGTGATGGGAGGTTCATGACTCCATAGGAAAAAACCTCTGGGGTTTGATTTTCTGTATACTTAAGTAATGAAAATATTAATAAAATTGATTATATAATTTTGTTCCTAATCTAATATTGGATGCACAAGTAGGGATAGAGGAACAATAGCCTTACTGACACATGTAGCTCCCTGTGACTGCAGTTGCCCAGAAAAGTACACTAATTCCAAGTGACTTACTGGATGACAACTTCATTAAACTATACATAGGCTTGCATGGGAATCTTTACTTAAAACCAGTATTCAATAAAGCCTTGAGTTTGGGTGAATTTTATGTTTAATATTAGAATAATTTTCCCTGAATATAGCAACACAATTATATTTCAAAGGACTGTTTAAAAAGTTTTCAAGATTCTCCTGAATCAATCAGCAAACAGATTGAAACATGGGGTAAGCAACAACAACAAAAAGAGAACAGATTCAATTTACAATGGAAACCAAACACTTGCTTGGAAAAAAAAACCCAAACAAACACCTTGAAAAACTGTTTAATCCAGAGAATAGAATATTTTTTTGTACCATTAATTAAAAGCTTAGTGAGAGCAGAAGCATTGCCAAATAAATGCAAGTAAGTAAAAATTTAAAAAGTCAAGTTTTCGAACCACAGCTAGAAAACCATCAAAAGCCAACAGCAATAAGGGATCTGACATGGTACTAAATATATTCAGATATAAGGGTACACATATACTACAAATTAATTAAGACTGAGACAGCATCCACCACGTCAGGAATGACTCAAAACTATCATATTCTAGGAATATTTTGTATCTATTTATAGGGCCTATTAACAGGGCTTTTCTAAAATTTATAAACATTTTCTCATCAACTTTCTCCTTAAAAGTACACTTTGTTATTCAAACACATTAATATATTTTAGTGTTGACTGTGACTATACTCTTATGAGAGAGACTTATACAATGCCATTTAGAAAAACAAGTTTTCCACGGTGTCTTATCCTTTTGAATTGTCAACTAAAGTTCATCCAAAAATAAAGGGTTATATTAGGCATAATTTAAAAACCTATTTTTCTATTTAAACATAGAAAAAGAGGTCATGCTTTAATAAGAGAAATGTCGTTTTAATAATAATAATGTATGTGGAGGCCTACTGGTTTTATTTCTATTAGCTTGCACAAGACTTTCCCATTGGGGTAGCATATTGATCTCCTAACTCCTGCTAAAGTGTTGCATGTTACTCTATTGACAGAAAAGGCAGCAGGATAAAATACTCAGGAACCTTTGAGCTAACGATTCTGAAGAGCTCCACAAGGACCTATTATAACAAAGCAATTGGATGATATGACGACCACATTAAATTGAATGTAGAAAATTGCAAGGTAGTGCATATTGGAAAGAACAATTTAAACTACTCATATGCACTGATAACTTCTGAATTAGTTATAAGATCCCGATGAAAAAAAATGAAGGAGTCATCAAAGAGAACTGAATAAAGACATTTCTTCAATATGCAGCCAGTACCTAAAAATCATAATTAAGATATTAGGTTGCATTAAGAAGGAAATACAGAATATTATTAAAACTATAATGTTAATATCTAAATTACTCATTTACTCATATTACTCATTTACTCATCCTCACTTTCAATATTACATGCAGATATGTGATCTCATCCCAAAAAATGATACAGTAGAAATAGAATAAAGAAAAAATATGACTATGCCTTAGGGACAGGTAGAGAACAATAAAAACCTCAAGAAAAAAAAGTTAGGGGTAGAGAAAAATAACACTCCAAAATGGTTCCCAACCTTTGTAGAAATATTCAAAAGAAAAAGGCAAAGAGGATTTCACTGTGTGTAAAGAGCCAGTGTGGGATGGGAAAAAAGATACAAAGAGGCTATGCCAGAAAAACAGAAAATAAGACAAGTAGGAACATCAGCAGATCTTCTAGTCCATCCCTCAGGCCCTCGACATGAAATAATACTGAGTTCATCCCTCAGTCCCTAAAATGAAGGTCTGTATTTCATGCTTGCCCATGATGTGTATTTCACAGCAGTCCCAGGGGTGCTAACATGGTTGTAGTGATGGTTTAGGCCGGAGATGTACAATCCTCCCACCAAAACCAACATGGAGAGAGGTTTCCTTTGCTTCTAGTTCTGCAGAGTCTACCACGTTTGGATCTTTGGGTAAGGTCATGGTTTAGACATTCACATACAAGTCGATCAAAAGCAATATATTAAGTTATCAAATGTTCAAAAAAGGCCCAATCAGTATGCCCTGCAATGTCAAAACAAGTAACACGCACTTACCAGTAGTTTAAATACTTTATTTGTATACACACCCTATTAACTAGTGCCACAAGAGACTGGTAAAACTTTAAAAAACAACCATTGTGAATCAGGTTGTAGTAAGTAATCAGCAACAGCAACTTCTGTACTACCTTGGGTCAACACATCCTGTCCCACAAGTCACTTCTCATGAAACTGGCATTTTTTTCCTAGGCAAAGCAACACATTACAGGAAACAAAACACGACATATTTCAGTATGCACGGTAACAAATAGCATGCTTCTGAGTTAGGAAGAAACTTCTACCCAAGTGTGGAACTTCCTTAGTCACTTTTTAAGGTAGTCTTAAGATACCACAGGGCCAGGTACATAACAATAGCTTCAGAAGATTTGGTTAACCAAAAAATAGGTCATTTTCTGTCAAGAAATATTTTCATAATCATCTAAAGAAGAAAGCTATAAAAATAAATTTTACTTAATCCCTTCCAAGGAAAAAACTGAATTATAGCAGATCACAAACTGTACAGTCTTTAAATAAAACTAACATTCAAAAAGGAAAGATGACATGGCTAGTTATTCTTGTTTTGGCATCTTCACTAGGGTTCTGGTTTCCTTTTACCCATCATTTCTGGAGATACATTTTGGAAGTAACAGTGTTCCATGTTGTTTTGGGCTGAATGGGAGAACATGAGTGTCTTGATTGTATTCCTTTCCAGAATTTGTTTGTGTTGACTGCTGACCAAGCTGTCTGAATCTTAACAATAGAAAGACAGGAATTACTTAGTCACTGTCTCTTTTCTTCTGTGTCTGTTTCAATTCTAGACTACATATACTGAAGATGAAGACATGCTCATTTTCTTCTCTGGATACAGGCTCACAGTTTGTACAATATTTGTCTCATGTAGACATATGGGTAGTTGATCTGTTTTAGACGGAAAAATAAGCAGCAAATGTCAGACTCATGTCAATTCTAACAATACTGGATTTTAAAAAGCCCAAATGTAACACCTACAATAAGAAGAGGTTGCTGGAAAAATTATGTCCAGACTCTCATCTGTTGCAGTTATGCTTTCGTATCAATGGATTTCTAACAATGTACAGCTTGGGGCTCTGGTCACTTCTATACTACTACTACTTTATAATTCTTCTTTTTCCAAGATTCTTGATTATCTTATTTCCTTTGTTTGCAGGTTTCATGTTCACAGAAGGTTTTACTTCACTGTCTGATATGATCAAAAGAGACTGTCAACAAAGAAAATATGAAATGTGATGGAACTCTTAAACTGTCCTTATACTATTGTTAGGGCAGTAACAGCACTGAGGAGAAGCTGCCTCCGAAAGACCCAGATGCCACATAGGCAACAGCTGTTGATTTATTTCTCCTTTACAAACTGGTTTGCATCTGGGCATTTTTTCCCAAGTTATTTTGATAATCTCAAGTATTTCTGAAATGGTAACTTGAAGAGGTGAAAAAAGTGAAGTAGTTTGGAGCGAACTGAAAACACTACATCACTGAAGTACAGTTTGAAGTCTTACAATGAAAAAGGTTGCCACTCTAATGAAGCCCCAGATCCTAAAGGAATCTGTAAAAAAGGGAACAAATATTGAAGTGTTGAGGTAGGCAAGTGGAACCCAAGGTTTGCACAAATGAAGCAACCAATATCTAATACAAGTGACTGAGTCATTTCATATTCAGTACTTCTTGTCCTAAATAATTTTGGTTTATGTCTTCATTACTTGGTTTATATGCCCCATGTATTTTGACAAATCAGCCTCCTAGTCTTCAATACTATAGCCTTCTGGATTTCCCAAAAGGCATCTTAATTCTTATTTCCTTTGCTGGCAACCTGGCTAGCCTTCCTCTAGGCTAGTATAATGCTGGCAAAGAATGCGCTCCTCAGCTTTTATTATGTCGAAACTTACAGAGTTAGATTTAATCTGTGTGAGGCCAAAGAGAACTTTCAGTAGCTATGTTACTTGGTTGACTGGGGAAAAAATGTCAGGATAAGCTCAGAAAGAAGACAGTCAAGTTGTCTGTGTCGATGACAGGAAAGTTGACTTGGAAGGTTAACCTGGAATATATTTTCAAAAACTCTTTCCCTTTGTTTCTGTGGGAAACTGATACTATTGCAACCATGTTTCTGCTATCAATCATAGATTCTTTCAGCCATCTTCTAGTATCATTATTTTTCAAGGTATTCTGAGTGTTGACTAGCATAGGAGGAAAAATAAAGAAGACTTCACTCAACTTTAACTCATTTTACTAAAATAAAGTTTTCCTCAAGCTCCTCAAGCAAATTACCATCTTAACCATTGAAATATGTTTATAGATAGGTTCAATTGCAATTACAGGAATGAGGTGGCAAAGAGGTGGAAGAAATGCAAATAAAATTGATCACTTACCAAAGGTAAGGTCACATTTCCAAATAGCATACCAAAACCTTAACAGTGTAATGATATTTACAGGCAATTTCGATGACACTGTATTAATTTCAGTGGAATTGTACCTGTTTACAAGAATGGCAAATCTGATCCATCCATTTATACTGTCAGTTTTTTTCACTTTATAAGAGAAAACTATAACTAGTTCTCACAGCTGAAAAATGATGCTAGAAAATTAAGACTGGGTTGTTTTCCCCAACCTTCGCTGATGCTGATTAGGTGCAGAGCAGCATAGAGAGTGTGGAAAGTTCCCTGATGTTACAACTTTTAACTACAAAATAGCTGGCCTCCTAAGTGGACTTAATGCATGAATTACTAATTGCAGATTTATTATCTGTACTCTGCAGTGGGAACTGTTAGATCATCCAAATGCTCATTTTGACTCCACAGTCTAAGCAGCTAATCCTGGAAGCAAGCCAACAAGTAGCTATGCACATTTCCAATACACCCTTGAATGTCACTTTTTAATGTCTTCTTATGGCTTACTATTCTTGATGACCAGATCAGCTGAGCTACTAACAGAAGACTGTCTTGGAATACCTGGTCACCAGCTGGTCAGGGTCTGACTCAGATTACTGTTGCCCACTTCTTGGATGAAAGAGTCAGTCAGTATTGGCAGATTTCAGATTAGTCCTGTGGAGAGGAAAAACTGATAATGGAAGCACAAATGCCTTCAATGTAACCTCATTTATATACAACAGGAGTATAATGTCCTGTTTTCCTGAACCCCAGTAAGGAACTTCCTGCCTTACTACAGTCAGCACTCAACCCAAGACTGCCTCTCCCTTCATTTCTCAAAGGTCATTTTGACTTTGGCTTCTTTGCTTTTGACTCAGCTGAATTTCCTTTTCCTTCTCCCCTTTCCCCAGTCAGTCCTAGTTCCTGCATGTGCTTTATCATTTCCCAAGAAAAGGCTTTAGCCTAAATGGTTTCTGCTCATTCTTATCCAGGCCTGTGTTCAACTTCTATTTTTGCTGTGGCTGAACAAAAGGGAATTAACTGCTCCTTCATTTAGACTGAATGGAAGGAGAACTGCTTTACACAACAGCTTCAACCCAAACTGTAACAAGAATTATTTCTTTACACACACTTAGATTTTCTTTAAAGTTGTTGGGGTTTTTTTAAATCCTCTGTTACATATATTTTGCATATATTAGATTTTGGAACAGATTGATGACTGATGAAATTAATCAATCCCCATTGTTAGAGTTTAAGAACTGCTTGTATAAGCATATGGTCTTATTTATAATAATTGTATCAAGGCCTTGCTTCTAGCATTAACATGCTGCATAACAATAAAGTAAAGCTATACAGGACACATGGCTTCTACTAATGATATTTTTATGTAATAAGAAGCAGAGTTATGAAAAGTCGATATACAGAGCAATATGCAAGTACGAAGTCACAGTATGTGATCCATTCTGCACAACATGGATTTCACTGAAGACCAACCCTACATGGCAGAAGAGCCATGAGGAATGAAAAGGATCAACACCAATATGACTCTAAAAAGTGAGTTAGAGAACTGAATAAGAAAATAATCTTCCTGACTAGATAGTGTGTTTCCCTCTTTCTCCCAAAACAACTCTGTACAAATGCTGCTTCAAAAGTAATTCTAATAGGACTTTTCAATGAAGGCAGGATGAAAAAACTATTTTCTTGGTTGCTAATTTAGTTCAAGTAAGGTACACGTCATTGTTAGATGTTGTTCAAACCAAAACCTCTTTGAACCTCTTCAAAGCTTGTCTATTTAATCTTCTAAATACATCCACTACCAAACACATAGCATGACTGTACTTCCAACAAATGTAAGACATTTATAATGCATTCATTGTTATATGCCAATTAACACCACCACATAACAGCATGTAGCCTTGCCATGCACTGTGATGTTGCTCAACAGAATAGCTTTTGCCAAAATTATTACAGTCTTCAAAGCATCATCTTCTTAACCAATAGTACATGGGAGGCAAAGCTGCTGTTATTTCAGATATATAGATTGTACTATTCTCTTTACAAACACATTTACATAAAAAGACAAACCTGTGTTCTGAATATAGTCATATATTTATTATTTTTAAAACAGTGACACTAATAAAAATTATAGAAAATGTAGGCCTAATCTTCTGTGCTGCTTAGAGAAATTTAAAAAATCTGGTAACAGTGTGTCATACATATAGCTAAATTTCTAAACTTTCATGAAGACATGTATCTATAGCTACATCTTTGCTTTTTGAAAGAATATATAACCAGCTCCAACCAGCTGGCCAACTTACACTGAATCTGAAAAGCTTGAAAATATCCAACTACTCTTTCACATTAGAAGTATAGCTAGTGTTTTCAGCATTCAAGCACATAGATACAGTTTTGTTACTGAGTATCAACTCTGTGATGGCTAATACAAATCAATAACTTCAAGTACATCTCTACTACTCTACTTGATCATGTCTCATAATGACAATATATCTCAATTACAATGGCTATTTTACTTTTCAGTGTTTTAGCAGAAATCTCTGTGTTTAAAGGAAAGCAGGAACAGTAGAAAATAAGTAACTTGTTACAGAAATTCTAAGCATATAACAATCATAAATTTACTTTTAGGCGTTACATTTTTGGAAAACAGTTACTGGGAGGATATAATAGAAACCACAATAAGCAAAACACCTCCAGATTAGTCCAGCATCAGAAAATGAAATGACAGTCACACACAGCTGGGTTTGCAGACAGAAACTGAAAATACCCTCAAGGCAATTGCACAAGAAGAAAAACAAAACAAAACAAAACAAACCCCACCTGTCTCAAAGAAACCTGGTTTCCCCAAAGGAGTTTGCAATGCAGAAGCAAGGAGTGCTGGAAAAGACAAGTGCTCAAACAAGCTTCACTGTCATACCTTTCAAGAAATCCCAACTAGATCTTCACATGGCAGTCTTTACTCTAACAAGTCAAAAGTGACCTTACATAAATAAGGGTGAAATAAAAAGACACACAATTGTTTCATTGACGATGTTCTGCAGTAAAGTTCACTGAATAAAATACTTGCGAACCGCTGAAAAAGAATGACAGACAAATTCATCTGGAGATAAAATGATACTTTCAGGCTTATGAAAATACAGAGGATAAGATGATGCATAAGATATTCTGAGAGTCTGACTTTTCTGGAACAAACAGTGGGAAAACGCAAAATTATCTTGGTTTTCCAGCCAAGGAACTACTTGGCAAAACAGCATCAAAATGTGAAAAGAAATGAACACCATTGTGGAAACACATTTGTGCCTGGTTTCCTACAGAATTCTGGAAAGTTAGTGAGCAACCAGCATTCTACAGTCACTGTTCATTCCACCAGCTGTAATTATTTTATTATCTGGGTATGTGTTGCACCTACTTATTAAATGTTCAGAAAGGAACATCTCTGGCCCCTGGAAGACTTTTACATTTCTGTGTAATGTGTGTTGTGACTGTCACAAACAAGCACTGATTATCAACTGGATCTTCAAGCACCCTGGAATAAAAACCTCTGAGTAGAAACTCTTCCTTCCTCCCAATCTCTCTTTAATATCCATATCATATATGGCCAAATTTTCAGCTCAAAAGATAGCGAGAAGGGAAAGCTTGTAGCTTTGGGAGCTGGAATCTAACATGTGACTATCAGTAAGAGCAGGCTTTCCTGTTGCCTAACATTTAACCCAGTCAGTTATATCAGTACAGAGACCTGAAAAACTATATAAACAGAATGGTGTCTTTTGTAGAGACATTACTAGAACAGGACAATGGCACACATGCACAAAG
The DNA here is from genome assembly GCF_031877795.1 of Strix aluco. Taxonomy (NCBI): domain Eukaryota; kingdom Metazoa; phylum Chordata; class Aves; order Strigiformes; family Strigidae; genus Strix; species Strix aluco. The sequence continues at coordinate 151,630,055 of NC_133931.1, read as the reverse complement.
GAAAAAACAGGCAAAAGGAAGGCTAGCCCAAAATAACCATGATGCATTGAACTGAAATAGATTCTATTTATATTTTAAGCAGTCATAGACAGTCATGTTCATATGCTATGAAACTGGATGAGAGAAAATGGACTTTAGAGGATTTAAATGTAGCACTTATAAGAAAGAAGTGAAATCTGTGTCCAAGACATAAAGCTGTCATGGCCAAAGTCTGCAAACTTTTGGGTACCTGCAAAATCTTGTTTCTATTAACGGTCATAGTAAGTTTGAAGGGTGAAAGCTGAACACTAGGTATTTGTGTCTATAAAGATTCAAAATATTTATTAATGTTTTAATGTTTAAAGTGAGAACAAAGAGTTCTCAGCTTAAACGTACACTTTAAACAGAGGTTTCCAGCTACATGTATCTCTGCAGATAAAGGACCATCAGATTCACAACTGGGTAGGTAATTTAGTGTAATTTACGGAAAAAGCTTAAATCCAATATTCCACTGAGCCTCAATAGATTTAAAAAAAAATTTCTGCGAGGCAGACTGAATAAATTATACCCAGCATTTCTGGATAACTTTTTTTGTTATTTAAATTGTTCCTATCAAACCAGTTCCCTCAAAACACACACAGGCCCTGACCTTACCTCCATGAGTATTTCTTGAATATGTCAATTATAATGGCATTATTTCAACAGGATCATGATAAATCTAAAGAGCTAGTTACTTCCTAGACAGCAAATGGACTAATTTTCTCCTAGCCCTTATATTTCTCCTTCTTTTCTATAGCTTTTGAGGAAGTTGTGAGAAAATGGAGATACATTTATAAGAAGTGCTTTGTCAAAGCTTATATTATAATTCTTAATCTATCATATAGAGTGCCCAGAGCACTCAGTGGATGACTGCAGATGGATTTTAAAAACCTAGAAGAACAACAAAGAAATCAGATATATTCTACACTCATTCCAAATACAGAATATGCCTTTTCTATTCTTACTGAGCTGACATGCTGTTGAACTGGGTTAAATATTTTTCAAAAGAATTTCTACCTTGAGCATATGTGTCTCATGCATCTGACCCTTCAAGGTCTTTCTAATTAAAGACACACTATATCATCATCTGCTAGATGCACTTGGAGTTAATATAATTTACCATGGCATTTCTAATACATTACAAGACATTTTACTTGGATTCCAATAATAAATAGAACTGCTACGAATATAATGAAATCATTACAGCAATTAACAAAAGCACAGTTGTTTAAAATCCTCACACTGCAGCAGAAAAACCTGAGTCAGATAGTGGCTAAGATAAAACAGGGAGAGCACTTCCATCAAAGCAGAGACAAGCACAAATGTAATCTAGCAAACAAGTGGTACCAGGGTTAAGGAACATGGCACTGTCCCAGTCTGCTACAGAGCTTAAGCTCACACAAACCTAGTCTTCCACAAACTCATTTAAAATGGTCTCCTCAGGAAAAAACTTCCAGGCATTCAACAATCGATATATCTGATATGCTGCCCTATCCTCTGCCTGTTCCAAATTCCTAAACTATTCCAATCTTGTAAAAACAGCAAGATCAGGAAGAGGAAGAAATGTGCATGTTGACGTAACTAAGCAATCACTGGTTGCAGATTTACTAATAAGCAAGGGAATGGCATACTGCTGTATATGTAGTGTACTCCTGCAAAGGGATAAACATGATCGAAGGGAAATGTCCTGACTTACCAAAACACCGAGGCTCTTTTCCCTGAGCATTTCGCACTCTTCATTTAGAGTAATGAGGAAGCCACTCCTCTGGATATTGTGTTCAGACCACCATTACCTAAAGTAACTGCATAAATTCCTTTAAGCATCACCTCTATCCCTGACCGCTTTGAGACAGTTTATTTCAGATTAGTAAAGTGGTTGTCTAACTGACTTTGTCATTCATGTCATCCACTCCCACTAAAGCTAATGCAGTCTGTTGTAGATTTGACCACTGCTAAGCATGATGCATTCTCCGTGTCTGTTCCACTTGTAGCAGAGACTGAATGTCAGTGAACACTCTTCTTAAAGCTTTTGGTGATGCAGGTGCACAAACCAATAAATCAAATAAAGGTGTTTTAATATCAAGCTCTGTTTGAAAAGGAGGGGAGGTGATGACGAAAAAATCTCAAAATCTCTGATAAATATAAAATCATCAGTAAATTAATTTTTTTTCAAGCTCATAGACTATTTCCATAATTTTTTTCCAGCTGTATACTTCTGATGCTTCCAATACACTTTAAAAATGTTCACACAACTGAGAAAAGCATAGTCTGGGCCTTGTGGATGCCATGATTCCTGCAGAGCTTAAGACCAGCTTCCTGCAGAGTAAACAGGTCTTGCATCTAAATAACTGATTAAAGCCACTAGGTCTTTAATAAGTTAGGTGCCCTTTTTACTGCAAGCAATAACAAAGCAGCTGAAAATGGGAGGCAGTGAACATACTGAACCTTAGCTGCATTACACTCGGGGTGTATCTAAAATGCAGTCACTGTGCTGCACATACGGGAACTAGCTCAGACACGAAAAGTAGCACAAAGTGACTGCATGTGCAGTGTTTGGTGAGGAACTGGGTACATATTTGGGCCTTTAGACAAAAAAACCCTGTGCTGCCAATACCAAAGTTAGCTAGTATAAAGGTAGCTCATACCTGCCTCCATATGCTGTAGCTGGCTGAGTGCCACAGGCACTGCATCAGGCAGCATTGGCTGGGGATGGAAACAGAACAGGTAGGAGGAAATGGAAGATGGAGAGAGACCAGAGGAAGAGGCAGAAAGAAACTAAAAGGGAAGCAGGTAAGAGAGACCAAGAAAAACAAAGGCAGAACAACTGAAAAATTTTTGTCAGATTTCATATGCAAATTATTTACGTGCAATGACTGAATAACCACAGTGTGATGTAGAAATACTTTACAAAGTCTCTGCTACTCTGAAGTTAGAGCCCTCAAAGTACAGAACCTACACAGAAGGGAATCCCCAGTGGTGAAAAGCTGGCTCTACACCAACTTCATGTAACAGTGAGTGGCCGAGGAAGAAACATCAGTGTAGACGCTTCTGGCAACTGAATCATTGGCATGGACGTTTGGCACATAGGTGCAACAAAGAGCAAATAAAATATCCCTCACCACTGTAATTTTATTCTCTTTAGAGGCTGAAAAGATTCAGAGAGTAGAACGTCCTTTCTGATGCACTGCCAGCAAAATAAAGCAGAAGCAGATAAAGAGAGAGCAGATCTAAAGAATGTTTTGGAAGTTGTAGTTTCAATTTCTGCACATGAAAACCACCTGCATATGTACAGTAAACTGTGGCCATATGAATAGGGATACTATTTTTAGCAGCAAGGATCCAACTGGACATCCTCACATGCAGAATCCTCTAAGGGAATTATCTCTGAAAAAATAATGGTTATAAAGCAGTCAGTTTCTAAGGGGATTAATATCAACCCATAGTATTATTGATACATACAGAAACTACATAGAACTATCCCACCACAAGATGATACAAAAGTACCTAATTCCTGACCATAACCATAGTTTAAATGAACTTTCTAGGTGGTTGAACAGGTATAACAAGCACCATTACTCTTCAGGCCACATTACACAACCTGCAATTTGGACAGTAAGCCATGCTCCAATGCCTTATTGCATGTGGCAACCTTTAAAATATTCAGATGGAGAAAAACAGACATACGATCTTATGTTGACTGCTGAGTAAAAGTATCCCTTGATAGATGGTACTAGCCTTCTTGTCTATAATCCCAATATGATATTCCTTTAAGTCTTTGTGTGAAAAAAATGCCAAATCTCTTCCTAATTAAAGCGCATATTAAAACCTGAAAAACTCAAATAAATTTCAAATTGTTGTACAATGTCAAATAACTTGAGCTGTTGAAATACTTCCTTATTTTTTTTCTGGAGGGAACAATTTTCAATGTTGGAAGCAAGCCAAAAAGCCCAGCTTGGCCAGATAAAAAACATCTTGAAAAACATCACTTTCTAAATTTGTAAATTAAGCAGTGAAAATAAAGCTGGAAGAGAAGGAAAAAAATATTTCTGTCCCTGTACAAGAATCTTTTAAGAAGCAAGAATTAAATAGCAGAAATAGCTAATAGAAAACAAAACCCACCCAACTTCTAGAGCACCACTGTAGCTGGCTGCAAATATTTCGTTATTCATCAAACACAAGTTTGTTCAACAAGCAAGAATTTGTGCCTGCATCTGTGTATGCGAAGAGATGTATATAGAAATATAAATAGGAAACTTGAGTTCCTGGCTGCAAAACCATTGCTTGTATGAGACCGAGAAAGCCTAAGGCTTATATAAAGCCATATGAGCGGAGCATAGCTTTGTACAATGTGGATTTCACCTCCAGCTATCTATACCTTGTCTACTTACCAAACACAGACCTAGGGAACACATGGAGAAGCAGCAGCTGAGGGACTAGGTGTCATAAGGCAGAGTATTTTGTCATTATTTTGCACTTTTTCCCATCCTGCTCCCCTAGTAGAGATTTATTGAGGCAGTGCTTTGACTGGAAGCATTAATGTTTACCCTGACCCTATATGAAAGGTCCCACTAAGTTCTGCAAGTGGAGATGCACATCACATAGTTTTCATGTGACTATCTAGTGTATTGAGTAAACAAAGATGTGGACATGACTATGAGTTACACTGTCAGTCACCTATGTTAAGTGGAGAAGACTAATAAGATAATGTTATTTACTTGCAAATCTGTGAGTGAGTTTAAAGAAGCATTTCTGCTTTTATTCCTAAATTGCATCGGAAGTTTATAGCTGCTGGTTTATTTTCTAAAACGGCAACATTTTCCCTTTACTTACTGTCATATAATATTTATAAGGTACCTACACCTCCACCCCTGGGGTGCTTCATGAGCAATTAAAACGCAATCATCATAATAAAGAAATAAATAACCTTAATTAAAACATTGCACAGGAACCTTCCTCAAATGCAGAGCCAGTGGGGAGCTGTCTGTCTTCATGAGATTTTACATATTTGTCAGTTAGACTGAGATCCAAATGCAACATCAGGTTTCATGGACATCATCTGGATTTATTATATTCCCTGAGGGCCATGGATTCATACCCCACTAAACAGATGATACTCAAATGTAGATTATTTATTTGTTAGATAAGATTTTTTAATTGCTTCATTTAATTAAATTTTAAAAAGAGTTCCGAGTGCCTGGACCACACACAATCTCCCCTACTCCCTTGCTACCCTTCTTACCTTCTTTCTTTCAAAAACAAACAACATCTCCAACAACGTCTCTTCCCACTCCTACATTTTGTTTTTCCACTCAGGGCTGTTATGTTACAGCCTTTGGTACTTCCTTCTATTATTCTCTCTTCAATGCTGTGTTTACCAGACCCTCATCATTCCAGGCAAGGAAGAAATCTGCAAAATATTCTCCCCCTACCTGTTACGCATCAGCAGGCCTAGATTGTTCTTAGTTAAGTTGTTTTAATCCTCAGTTTTTCAGTGTAATGTTCCCCAGAGGGAGCAGAAGACCACAGCAAAAGAAAACTTCTGGTCTGAAGTACGGTCACTTTCAAAGCACTATACAAACCTTTTCTGGATACTAAAACTTCAGAGCTGAAGGAGATTAAGAAAAAAGAATTGATTTACTGAAAGTCATTGGACACAGAATCACAGTTCTTCTTGAGTCAAAACTCCTCTTTGACAATATCATTTACTCTCCAACTCCAAAGCAATATTTTCTTGCTTTGCTTGGCATTTTGTTCAAAATCTTCATATAAAATTATCCACCCCTTTTAAATATTTTGATACATATTAAGGGAATTCTGTCCAGTCTGTGACTTCTTCTTTTAATACACAAGCTTATCTGCCCCAGAGCACGTGTCTAACTCAATCTTCTAGCATAACCCTAGAAAATGTAAATGCTCTGCCAATTTTGAAGAGCATGGTGGCAACAACCATGACTCTAGAATGTCTCTGCTAGAGATACTGACTGTGGCACCACCCTTTCACACTTTTTGTTGAAGAGTCCAGTCCCTTAAAGATGGTCACATGCTCTATTACAGCTGTAGCAATAATGATGGCTATTTTCAAAGTAATCAGTGCAACTCTTCCACCCAGGACTTTTTCTCATACAGCTGCATGATCAATACAAATAGGCAGCAAAGTTCTCATGGAGCCACAGGACTAAGGGTGCTACCGAAAGGAAGATATCCCTCATCTAACACAGAGGCACAAAGATTAGTACAGATGGCTCTTGCCTCGAGTGAGCACATGGTTTTCACAGATACATGGAAAGATGTGTACCTCACCTTCTTCCCAACCCTGCTGCCTCTTTTTTATTTGGATGAAGAGAATCCAGCTAAGAGCTAAAATCATACTACTGTGTTCAGCTAATTCCATGTTTACAATTTACTGTAAGGTTGCTGAGCTATATATATTATATATGATGCCTTTCATATGCTTTGAATATGCTATTTTCTAATTGTATCTGTACCTACTGGTATTCACTGAGGACCGTGTGGACTCATGGCTCCCAAGTTTAGCAGTGAATGCATGACTGATGCATTTTAATTTCAGGAGATCTCTCAAGTTCTAGATAAGTTTCAGAAGAGTGAAATGCAACAGGATAACATAATTTCCTTCTTTTCCAGGAGGAATTCAGGATGTCTTCTTGCCCAAGGCATTTACTATTTATTTTCAGTTAATTACTGGGGGGGGTGTGTGTGGGAGGGGGTGTATATACCAGGCTTCCTTCTGTTATAACATATTGTCCTTTTCTGAGCTGTCCTTTTATATTTTAATTCCTCCTCTTTTGAACTAAATGGAAATGAATTATAAATAGCTAAGAAGTGGCAACATACATAAGTACAATATGAATACAGGCAGATCTTTTATTGTATCACTTTGAAACAAAACAGCTTTGTATGCCATGATCTTCTTAATTTGGTGTACAAACAACTGTTCTTTTCACAGGTCTCCCTACAAGATGCTTGTGATTTACCATTGTGCTCAGGTAAATACAGCTAAGAATTACATGCTGTTTTCTGACTGATAACTGCATTTGGCAACTCCTGACATTGCTCTTAGGACAGTTTTACAAATTAAAATAATGTGCTGAATGAATAGAAGGCATTTGTGCCTCAAGAGGATGTCACATACCTCTCCAATTTATTTCTGATGTTCGTGAGTGCATATGGCACACACTGTCTCAGTGCAGGCTGACTGCATTCCCTCTGAAACAGCAATCCAAAACCCCACCAAATCTCATGTCATCATCATTATTCTCTGTGAGCCCTCATGTCACCTCAACCTGAAGCAGCTGCAAAGGCTGCAAGCAGTAACTGTTCCTCCTTTCTTTGTCTTTGTTGCAGATACAAATATCCTCTTCCCTAAAACAAACAAACAGAAGTTTTATTCTTGCCTTTTCTCCTTTCTTTCTGAGAATCATCAAAATCAAAACCCTAACACCGGTGAATGGACTGCAATTGTTTTATACCATTTCATACTACACAGCTGATTGTTGTTATAACAGAAATAATCAATGTATGGTTGCAAGAGGAAAAAATAGAATTTGTATATTGTATATAATCTACATAGTTTAGACTGTAATTTTTATGCTCTAGAAATACAGTAAAAAAAAAAAGAAAAACCTTAAAATCCACAGTTTTTTCTTTAAAATGCAGAATTCTTCCAGTAATAATTCTAAGTGAGTACAAGAGGGCCACACATTTATGAGAGATATACTATTTGTCTAATGCCAACTGAATAAACATTCCTGGGGGAAAAATTTGTTCTAGATTACTAAAAATTGAACCCAGATCACATTAGAATTGAGATTAGACTGAAGATGTTTGATCCTACCAGATTTTAAAACAGCCAGACCTTTAAAGGAGTTTAGATCAGCCTATTCATGTAATTATCTTTGTGAGAGAATGAAAGAGAGCTGAAGCTAATTTTGAAATTAAAACATGACTAAAATTCAGTATCTGATGTGCATGCATGTACATGAAAATGGATTTGATTTTAATGAGAAGGCAGTTCTTTTAACATCCTGAGATTCAGGAGAAAACGTTAAATCTTTAAATTATATCTTCTTGACATAGATAATATCTAGGTACATATAAAATAGTATATATGTGTATATATGCATATTTATATGCACTATAAATATGGTGTTGATATATATGGCATCTAAAGTATGTGAAAATGGTCAGAATTTTTATAATTACAGCATTTGCATGAATAGAGATGGGTTAAATGAGAGTATCCATCCTTGCTTGTATTTCTGTGAAAGCTCGTGGAGTTAAAGGAAGGACATGTCACTCTTTTGAATTGTAAATTCTATTTTAAAATGCACCTGAAGGTGGGTGTTTTGTTCATCTATAGCCTTGTTTAGATGAGGAAGTTAACAGGTAAATTTGAAATTCAATAGCTAACACACACTAATTTCCTGTGTTCACACTATTTCCTGTATTAACACTAAGTAACAGAATAAGTAGAATAAGTATGCAGGATAATATTTCACACAAAGTAAAGAGATGTCCATACTAGGAGACAGAGTGGAATTACAATTTAAAATTACAGCTACTGGTACAAGCAAGTGGGATAAAAAGAAAATGATCTTCAATATATTTTAATGTCATTCAAGGAAGTTTCAACACAGAATAGTTTCAAGATTGCCATCTCATAGGGATTTATCTCACAGTAGACTGAAGAAGCAAGTTTAACTGTAAGAGAGAAAGGCTAAAGGCTCTAATCGTATAAGTGAGATCTAGATCATTTTAGTGACTGAGGTCTCAAATATGTAAATATTTTGTGTCGATTTATATTACAAAAATTGTAATGAAGTCTTTATTGCTAATGTAATCATAAAGTAATTATGCGGTGACTAGATTTATCTTATAATTTTAGGTCTCAGAGTTCTTTTTAACAGTCATTACTTAATTAAAAAATTGCAAAAACATTTCTAAATCCAAATCTAATATTTTTCTCAGTTAAAGGCAAGTGGAAGTAATAATTTCTACAATTCCCGTTATTTGTATTGTGGAAGCTCCCAGGTGTACCAATTGTTTTGAAAATACCAAAATTCATTCCAGTAGGATAAATGCTCCATTATACCATTTAATTTTACTCATGACAGTTTCTTCTCACATTAAATATTCCTTCAAGTAAAGAAGCATCTTACACTTAATATTAAATCCATGTAAGTAATAAATAATTGCTTCTTAGATCCATACACAGCTAAGGCTTTTAACTCACATCAAAAATTAGACTAGCCAAAATATTGTTGAAAATATCGTTATTACCTGTTGCTGTCCTGCCCAACATCTACATACACAAGAGAACTCCAAAGGATGAGTGGAATGTCCTTTCATATTTTACAACTCTCATTTTTTCCAGAGAGAAGATAAAAAGCATTTTACACTTCATCCCATGGCTTGTCGTAAGTAATTTATTTCCATAAATTGGGAGAATTGCAAAGATTAATCTAAAGATTGTCAGACAAATTATGTGTTTAATTTATGCTGTAATTGAATTACTGCAGCTATAAAGTTTACAATAAATGAAATAAGAATTCTGAATTTAAGTTTTAGTCCTTGTCAATGTCTTAAATTTTGTAATGTAATACTTGAGCCATAGATAAAGGCCCTATCCAGACAACTATATTACTAAGGTCACTTGTGATACATGCATGGTCATTTTTCTTATCTCACCTACCAAGGACAGATGTTCAGAATTTGTTTTACTGAATTTGTCTCCATTGACTTGAAAGTTGCACTGACTTTCAAAACATATTCTTGCTTAAAAGATTATATTGTTTATTCAGACTACAACCAAACAATGTTGGTTTTAATTCTCAATAATGAAGTCTGTTTTCAAGCACTCATCACAGAAAAGTATCAAAGAAATTTTCTTTATCTGTTTCCCTTGTGAGAGATTTGAGTTTCATATCTCAAAGTGTTAAAATGATAAAGTCACAAGAGTCTGGAAAATTACTTTTGTGTCTTCTTCCTTCCAAGAAGAAAAATGGTGATGAACATAGTTGCAGAAACAGAGCAATAATGGGTTTGTACTCACAACATCATAAGGGGTGTATTGCAGTCTGCCTAGAAATATATTATAAACCAAAGTGACATAGAGGATTAATTTTACCATACAAGAAAGAAGTCTGATAACTGAGAAGTGGTATTGCCCACTCCCCAAGAAAAAATGAACCAAGCTGGGGATTTTTCTCCATTGTAATTAATAGACTGTTTTAATTTAACTGCTGTCATTATCTTCAGAAGACAGTGTAAGGACTAAATTCTGCCTTTATATTGCTGATGCAGATTGGTAACTAGTGAAGTAGCTAAAATGCTGATGGCAGTACCCTTGGTTAAGTTACAATCTGATGATGATTTGCCACACTCCCTGAAAAACAAAGCCTTACATCCACCGCATTTGTAAAGCTTCAGACTGCCAAAACACAATTACTGTGTAAGTGAAAACTGCCATTCCATGAAACAATTAAAATAAGTCCTATAGTTCTATCAAAAAACACAGGATTCTGTCTGTAAACAGTCAATCCCATTTTTTAAATGGTCCTCAGAAGGACAAGAATTAAACTGAGGACTAAATGTAACACCTTACAAAGAAAATTTTCCGTAAACCCTTGAGCACATAGTAGTTATGGATCACTGTCAGATGTGGGGCCAATTTCAGTGGCAGTGTAACTTCCTAAGTCAACACAGTTACAGCCTCCTACTTATATTCAATTATAATAATCTACAAGAGGAGTGAAGCATTTTATATCAAATGACTCATTTTGTAGTAAAACTGAAATCATCACATAAATTATTTCCTGACAGTTTACAGAAAGAGGGAAAACTCTCCCCTGTCTTCCACCAATATAACTCTGTAACTAGGAGCAGAGCAATTCATTCACTTGCTCACAGGAAACATAAAGGAGTGACAATATATTAACATGTGTGTGACAGATGGATAGCTACATGGGGAACTGAATCCTTCCAAACTACTGTTTTATAGAAACAATCTTTCAAAACAGTGTACTGTCTTAGGTCACAAAGACAAAATATTGACCCAAACTGGAAAGCAGAGGGGGGAAGAAGGAGAAGGGAAGATAGGCTGAAACAGAAAACCCTTCGAAAATCGAAGCAGTGGTGCAAACCTGGTATTTCCTGTAGTTATTACCTAAGAATATATTGGAATGACAGAAAACAAGTAAATGCTTGCTAAAAGTCAATAAACTTTGCTTTTTATGACACAGGCACATCACAGCGAATTTCTAGTCCATTTACTTTCTCTCTAAAACCTTTGAACTACATCTCCATATCTATAAATATATGGAGAATACATATATATAAAATGAATATCTAAAAGATTTGCTGCACACAAATAAGATAGTGGCATACCAAGTACAGAACAAATATGTTTGGGTTTTTTTGAATGTGTTAAAAAATTACCGGCAGTTACAGTATAAATGAGCAATCAGGATGTCAGATCAAAACAGACATGATGTATGTAAGATAGGACAAAAAGAACATTTGGCATGTGTTGTGGACATTGAAAGACATGGACAGTTTATAGGAAATATTATAGGATTATACTAGGATTTGATTCTAGTAATCCACTCAATTCTTCAGAAAGTACTCATCTGCTGATGCCAAATTCTGTGCATAACTAAGCTTGTGGAAAAAAACAGCAGCAGAGAGCCTGAAAGACTGACTGTAAGGGGGCGATGCTCTTTGGAAGACATGCCTTCTGAGCAGCTAGACAGCAGACCGCAACAGCCTTTTCACACCTAAAACAGAAGAGTCATACATCTGTGATTAATGGGTATTGGTACCAGAAAGAAGGATCAGTGACTACTCCAGAACAGTTAACAAAATATTTCTAGAAAGTCAAATAAGAAGCTGGAAATAAAAAGACCACCTCTGCAATCAAAGGAGAATAATTTTTTTCTCTTGTTTTATCTATTACAAGAAGCAAGTGCTTTCCTCTTGTGAAGCCTAACTATGTACATATATATATTGCATATATAAGTTATCCTGTACAGGAATACAGGATATTCAAACTCAGTAGAAGACCATTAGAAGAAAGTACTCAGAATGAGGAAGTCAAGGGGAGTGACAAGGGTAGATTTAGTCTATAGAAAGGTTCCTGGATGAAGATGGAATATCCTCAATAACATTAACTACAAGGATGTTATTTATCTGTAATACTGTTATTATTTTTGAATTTAAGAGAAAATGAAGGTTACTCCAAATACTTGTCTGGACAGCACTTCCTTTGCAGAAGTAGAGTCAGAAAGCGGACACCTTGTACTGTAATGGCCTAAAAACACTCACTAAATACTTTGACCAGAGTTCCTTAGTCAAGATAAGAGCAAGGCCTGAAGTAGACTAATCCTAATTGCCAAATTGTTCTGCTCCTACTGGACTTCAATGGGAGAAGAGACAGCTCAGCACCCTGTGCACTGCACTCAGAGGGATTTGTTTCCAGCCAAACCCCACCTAACGTCAAGAACTAGGAGTCATGATTTCATCAGCAATGAACACAGACAACACTTAGACTAGACAAAATGGTTAAATTTCTTTAAGTTGTTTGGGCTTCTCATGCCCTGTAACTACTGGGGGTGCTCTATCAAATTGAAAATATCCAGCAGCTATTAAAAATAGCCATATAACAAATTCAATTTAATTGTCTCGTGGATAGCATGAAATTGAATACACTGAGGTCATTAACCTTCAATACTCAAATTCTGGTTTTCTATAGTTATGTTTTCTGATCACAGGAACCTGTGTATCAGAGCCAACAATACACACATTACACTACTAAACAATAGTTGAGGCCTCAGGGTCGGTTGACCTTCACATTGAACATTCATAGATAAAATTTTTTTTTGTTTTAGACTACTTCCCCTCCTGATAGACATCATTCTAAACTTAAGAATTATGCTATTTTCCTTCCTTTGGCATGTTTTGCCCTTAACTATGTAATAAAAATGCTGGTGCAATTTGTGTTGCATGGTACATATTAGCTATTTTATTGCCTATGTTATGTTTGGAAATAAATATGTATAAATTCAATTTATCCATCCTATACGTTGCAATCTCACAGGATTATAGCCCTTCATTTAAAAGTTTATAGAGTAATAAATGCTTGAAAGTGCTGTATTCATGATCACCCTTTCAGAACATGAGATATCAATTATCACCATGACTTCCACTGTGTTTACACTTCTTTTGTAATCTTTCCTTATATTACAGTCTCAGCACTTGTGGTATTTAGTGACTTCTTCATATAAACTGTAGTGTTTACAAGTCTTTTAGAAGAAAATTCACTCCATGGAAACTGTTTTCTACAGAATATTGCGAGAAATGTGTTACTTTCCTTCATAATTTGATATTTTAAAAATCGTAATACAGTTTTTTAGTAACTAATCTTAGCATATGATCAAGGCTGTAAAATAAATGGCAAAGCAGAGATACAATGGTATAACTCAGTTAGTTGCCCTGCATTTAATTTAGTTTGTTTCAGGAAGATAGAAGAGAGAAAAGATAGATGGTGATGTTAGCTTGTACATGAAGGATTTGCTCTGAAGCCTGGAATGTGGATGAACCCACTGAAAGTCTCTTCTGGAAAGCCTACTTATGAGATCAAATCAGCAAAATCAGATAAATCAAGATTTCTGTAAGCCTTGTGTAAAATCATTCAAAAAAACCTGAGTGGTGGCAATGAGGGATGTTAGTTTCCCAGATATCTCTTGGGGAAGGAACATGTTTTGTCTAGTCAGCTCTTGGAATGCATTGGTCAAAAAGAACTAGGCACAAATACTCCTCAGTATTTGTTTCTAATAATAGGAAGCAGCTGCTGGAGGAGACTGAACTAGAAAGCATCTTGTCCTTCAATAACTTCATAGGAGTATAGAGGGAAAAAAAAATGTCCACATGAAGGCATTCGAACACTGAAAGAAGATGCTCAAAGAGGCTGCAAAATCTCCATTCTTGGAAAAACTGGGCAAGGCCATAAGTAACCTGATCTAAGTTGGTGTTGTTCTGAACAGGAGTTTGAACAGAGGGAACCTGCAAAAATCCCATCCAAGCTATACTGTTTCTTTGATTCTATGATCCTTTATGAAATGGCAATGTTCTCAGCCCTCAAAAGGGAAAGGAGAAAGAAATGTGAATATATACTGAAACTGAACCTCAGTGAACTTAATAACCAAACCAATATATATCTAGCTCAAAATCCTACCTCAATCCGTGGCTGAACTCTTAACTGAAATGACTATATTATTTTTGCATGGGAAGAATGGAAGGTAGCTAATATGGCACCAATCTTTAAAAAAAGGGTTGAAGGGGATGCTCAACCTGCAGCAAAATCAATTCAGGTTAGGCATTAGGACAACATTTTAGTGGTAAAGGTAGTGAATCAATAAAAAAGACCAAGAAGATAAATTGCAGAAGCTCCAACACTGGAGTCTGTTTAAGAATACATTGGACAACCATATACTCACCCAGTAACATTCACTAACATGAGTTAAACCAAATGACTCAACTACCTCATTCTGTCTCACAGACATCCACTCACCAATATGACTAAGACTAAGACACTCCTACATTTTCCTTTAACCTCTCCCTTCTGTTTCTTTTACTGACCACCAAATCCCTCTCATCCGTATTCATACACAGCAGCTGATCACTACTTTTGAGTTAGACTTACCTCTAAAATCCTCACACCCACACTACATCTAAATCTCAATCAAGTTACTAAGCTCCACTCCACCTCTAAGATTCGTCTATCTAACCACAGGATCTGGATCTCATTATCTGTTATTCATAAAACTTTAACCTCCGTTCTATTAGTCCTGATCCAGTGCAAGCTGGATCTGCTGGTACATATCCAGAAAGCTGCTGAAAAAGTAATTTTCCAAGTTCATATTACAACAGTTGTCTCTTTATATTCCTTCCACTGGCTCCCCTCTTTTATTGCAAGAAATCAGAAAAGACTGGTATGCATTTTCAGAATGTGCACGTGTATCTCTATCAAACAATTCTTACTGAGATGGTAATCTGCCAATGCTGAACTCATTTTAGGCTTACTATACAAACAGGCAAGCAAGCAAACAGTAAAACAATTTGTTCTCCCTTCCCTGCTGTCCCTCATACTTTGGTCATCTCTTAACATCAACATCTACATAGCTGCTTCGTTATTCTCCTCACATCTTTCTTTGCTTAGGCACCCTTCACAGAATTGCAATGCTAGTCAAATTGCTGGTGTGCTAACACAACAGGCTATCAGACTGACCGAAACCAGCCCACTGATTCCTTGTCCTCCCTTTTTGGTCTTCATTTACATCCATTTTATAATACGCTGACTTGCATTTAAGATGTAATTTGTAAGATAAAAGTACAATTTTTCTTTTCTGTGTGCACAGTACCTAACAAAATAGGTCCTGTAGCACAACAATATTCTCACTACTACGGTCTGTCTTCTCAAAGGTATTTATATGTCTGAGGATCTGGATCTGAAAATCTCTCATTCCGTTTCCTAGTGTTTAATGATACACAACAAACATAAGGCCAGCTATTTCCTAAATGTTCCTTTGTAAATGGGGAAGATGCTTACTCTCCATCTCCCCTCAGCAAATAATTACACTCTTCTGTACAAGCTATGGTTTTAGACAAAGGTAATTCAATGTTTCTCTAAGCTTAGGTATTGTAGCTTACTGCTGAATACACATTACTTATGCTATTTGAAGCCTCTTTTTGTAAGGACATAAAAGGCAAGTGTAGATAAACAAGACATCTATGTGTCTGAGCCGCCAGAGCACAGTAAAGACAAAATAAACCATTTCTTCAGTCATGTGGCAAAGTGCTCATCATGTCTTCCTTCAAATAGGAGGGGTAAAACTCTGCTCTTAGATTCAAGCTGGTAGATTTCATCTGCCTGCAGGTGCAATAATTGCCTACTTATCATGATGAAGAAAGAATATTGTAAGAATGATCACTTCCCTCTATCTCTCTGCAAGCAGAAAAAGCAACATGTGAATGGTGAACCTGAAATCAAGCACAGCATTGTTTTCATTTCATCATTGCTTGAACCAAGATTAAAAACTGTTTCACACTGACCTTATTTTGTTAACAGGGCCATTTTTGTGGTATCAACCTTTTCTTTAACCTACACTATTGTTGTGAAGTACATTAAGACTAACTTTATTCAGTTAAATTCTTGTGATCTTTTAAAACAAATAATAGAATAGATGATAAACTGGGACAGAAAAGCACTCAGGTGTACACCAATGACTTAAAAAGGATTCTTCACGGATACAGGTATCTGAGCTATCATATCCCAGTCGACGGTCAAGGCCTCACTGTTGTAATTCCATAGAGATGCTGAACAAACTGCATTAATAACACTTGCCTTACTGGAAAGGGACTGAAAAGGGCTTTGTTTCTCTTTCCTATGCTTTTAAGTGTGTGAATGTTAAATTGTAGCTCTCTCCCTAAGTCAAATTATTTCTAAGAAAACTGAAGGCACTGGAATCAAATGGCTGCCAGTCCATCTAACTGATACCATTATTTGCACAGATTCAAAATTTCAAAATAATGTAACGTTAGTATTTCTTTTTTTTCCATTAAAAAGGTACTTTATGAAAATACTTGATCCCCATGTATTAAGGGCACATATATAACATGGTGGCCTTTTTTATATTTAGCAAATATTATTTAAAGTATTAAATTTGACTGTTTATTTCAACTAAAATACTGTGCAGTGAAATATCACAGCTATCGTATCTAAACACAGGGCTTCAATATATGCAGAATAATAATTAAAAATTGTGCAAAAAGTTATTTAACATGATGGAAAGCATAAGAATTTTTTTTTCAGCAAACATTATCTGGCATTCACATCTTTCTCACTATACAACGCCACAACTTTAACAGGGAAGTACTCACACTGAAGTTGTCTCGTTGTAAAAGAGGTGCGAACATTCTCTAGAAGTCTTTCAACATCTTCTGATAAACACTACGAACCTGATACTCTGTGTGATCCTCAAATTTCACTTTTCTTCTCCATTTGAAGATATCAGCAGCAAAGATCGTTGCACCTTAGAAAGTACAGAAGGCTAAAGAACAATTCATAGGGAACAGTTTCATAGTTTGTTTTTGTCTTTAAACAAATTTGCTTTTAATTTTGCATTATCCATGGTTGTATGCCATTTAGGAGGTCACAGCTGCCTAAAACATTTGATTGAGTTCTTCTTTACTGGCATTAAAAATCAAAGTAAAAATAGAGCTTTTTCCTCCAAAGGTTGCATGCATACACTTCATTTTACAAACTTCAGAGTCTCTACTTCAACTATTCCCGTCCCCTGGGAAGTTATGTACCTGTATAAACCCGAAGTATAACAGTGCCCTTGTACTTTCTGTTAAATGCTTGCTATTGAATGTCTTGATTGAGTGACTTTGCTCTGGAAAGCTAGAAGCTTGCTGTATGTGGTTGAACTCATTTTCTTTCCATGCAGTTAAAAAATACAGAAATCAAGTACCTTGACAATCAGCCCCAGAGACTGCTTTTGTTCCATACAGATGAGAGAGGAAACAGTTTTCAAAAAGGATAAAATCAGCAGAGGAAAAACGAAAGTGTCAAAACTCTAATATAGTTAACCAGAAATATAAATAAGGATCTATGAAAGTACTTGACAATGTTCCTTTAAGTAATACTAGAAAGTTTTGAAAATCACACTGTCCTTGACTGTGGTCAAACACAATTAATCTTAAATTTGAAAAGAAGAAAAAGAAGAAGCCCGAATGTATGATATAATCTTTTTTTTTTATTGCTGGCACTTGGTTCTGTAGGGCTATCATTAATTTCTAAAGTCAACGCGAATCAGGAAACTTCACTTTTATCTACTTCATCAACAAAGTAAAGTTCTCGATATTCAAGCAATTTCTGGACTTTGAATCATTTTTCTTAACCGATGTAGTAAGTCAGTTATTTAGTGTCAATTGGCCTATGCAGTTAAGTTAAACTGTTTTCTCAGGAGTGGACATTGTTACAAACTACTGCAGAGTGGGGTTGCTGACATGGTCTTCCCTGGGTTGAAATGATGGTCTGTCTCCTCACCTGGCTCCAAGTCTTTGGCACCCTAGAAATCAGTAGGACAGGTATACACATGAGAAACTCACTCCTTAGACACCAGCAACCTGAAGCCTTTGGAAGTAGAAAGAGTTTTAAAGAAACTGTTCGTGGGCGGGTTCATCTGCCCCTTAAAGAAGCAGCAGTACGACAGCTTCTCTTTCCTTCTTGCCAGAGCCTTCAAGGAACAACTTTTTTAGGCTCTGTTCATCTTTGGGTACTCATTCTAGGGCTGATATAACTTGCATCTGTTTAACTTACTGCAGTTCATTATTTCTCATGTGATCAGTGATTATTCATAGGTCCTATCCTAGGTGGATTTGATTCAAAACTCAGAAATGTCTGGAGAAATTCGTAACCAACTGCTACCCAAATTATCAAATAGCCTTTCGATACTTCCTAGAAATCATAGAAACTCCTGATTCCAATTTACTGGAAACTGGGAAAAACCAGGAGGTGATATCGATCCAAAACCAGAAGTTCCAATAATATATCTCTATTCCATTAATGTATCTCTATTAATATAGGATGGGAAACAGAGTAATTGAACTATTTTGTTGTCATTGTGAAGTTACTAACACTACAAAACAAGCCAGCAGATTGTTTTTCTGATTCACTGGACAGCTACATTCATTGCTATTTCTTGACATAAAGCAAAACGAAAAAGCATTTGAAAGATTTTCCCTCAGTAGAATTAAGGTATGCAATGACATGTTACCTTTACAAGACTCTGTGGTCAGAGTACATAAAAGTAAATGAGCTACTCAATAAGATGGGAGCGTGCATCTATCATTTTATAACTTTTTCACTCAGAAGTCAGATAAGTGTTTTGTAAAACCAAGATCACTCACTCTTCTTGTCTTCTCTGCACTACTGTTCCTCTTCTTGGCACCATCTATGAAACACTTTGGCCAACCCCCCAACTTGAACTGAATCATAGCTGGATTTAAGTCAGTGGAACAATGACATTTTATATCAGCTGAAAATACCTTTATAGAAATCAGTCTGGCACTATGATGTAGCAGTGTCAGCCACCAGAAGAAGTAAAATAAACCATATGCAATATACAGCTATTATGTCATCTAATGACAAAATCTATTTATAGTTACTTGGCATAGTAACTAAGCTGATAACTTTCATTTTGCATTGTAGAAGTAGCTGCATTATTCAAAATGCATTTCATAGCCTGTTGGCCCTCAGATATTTCTTCATTTTCCTGTCTTTTGATCAGTACCAGGCAAAAGAAAGACGGAACCAATCCAGCTACACTGAACAGAAACAGTGCACCTGAGAAGTTGAAGGCTTGGCAACCTAAGCGCAGAGCTTGGTTCTGATTAAAATGTGCAATGTATCAAATTCTTCTTCAATCAACTCTGCCCCTTGCACTTGCTTCTGTGGTCTGTCAGATACATTCTTCTGGCTTCCTGAAACTGCACGCTCATCTATCTCCTCCTTTACCTCATTTATTTTATACTTTTCTCCTTTCATGCCATTCTGTCCTCTGCCTTAATTTAGTGGTTTCTAACTTCCATGCCCACGCTTGCTCCCCAATTCCATCCCCCTTTTTCAAGATCCAGTGTCCATGCAGAGAACAATGAAATATTTCAAGATCTGAAAAGAATTTACAATCATGTAACCTGACATTGTGATTTAAAAAAAATTCTCCTAGGTATTACAGAGCAGTCCTTGAATCTAGCCCAAAATTTGTGGTTGAAAGAAATTAAGTGATTGAAAGAAATCTAATGCTGATTGAAAAATTTCAAGTGATGCAGAATTTGCCATCCTAGGAAATGCAGTTCTGATATATTTATGTTTCTGCTTGCAGGAATAGGGTCCAAGTTTATCATTAGTCACTCCAAAAGAGATTTATAAGCATATGCTCAAGGTGATGAAAAAGGAAGATATACTCACAAGTCAGGGCTTTTGAAAACACAGAAAACCTGATATGTGAAACTTGCAAAAGCTCCTTTTGGAACGCTTAAAATAACTGGTGCAAAGCCTCCTTTGTGGAACCTCCCTTTTTTCCTGAGCTTATTCAGGGAGATATTAAAACTCCAGAAGAGGTTTCTGGGTTCAAACTAAACCTTGTACTGTCAAGTTAAAGAAGCTGCATTAACACACGATTACACTTGCTTTAGAAAATTTATGATGTGTACTGTGTAATTGAAATAATCTTACTTTTTCTTTCTGAAGATTTTTATAGGAGAGAATTTTTTACTTCTGTTTCCAAATAAAAGCAGTTTTCTTTGTTTACATCTTTTATTATATTCAGTAATATTTCTAGTGGTTCTTGATATTTTTGCAAAATGTTCCAGAGTTCTTCACAAGTAGCTTTTATTTTTTTAATCTGCTTTTTTATGAAACACATTTGTTTGCAAAGTGAGTACATATCTTAGTCAAACATTTAGGAGTCACTTCTTTAAGATTCAACTCCTTTGGGATATAATCTGTACAACTGTATGAATAGCGGGTTTAGAAATATGATGCAGTACAACGTTTTTCCACAAACATCAGCGTTTTTGAGTCAAAATATGACTAAGCAAAATGGACATTCAGCTATGCTTTTTATCTTAATTCAAGTATTTTAACAGTTTTTCTTGAAAGAAGTGGAAACATAGAAGTATGTGGTTTCCTAAAGAATTTTGAAATGTGATGAAAATGGTGCCATGTGTGATACTATACTTGAATTTCCACCTCTCCCCCAGAATATGTAGAAGAGATATTTACATCCAGACTGTGCTTTTCCTCTGCCAAAGTGGAAACATCATTAACAATAGAAAGTCCTTTCCTGTCACAGCCACACTCCAAGGTGAGATGTTATTTCTGGTACTGTTTGGGTTTCTCTCCTCATAGATTTCAGGCTAATTTGGATCTGCAGGAATTACTCCTGCATGAAGAAGACAGGAAGGCCTAAAGAGTGAAGGCTGTGGATTGCCAGCACTTCTAACCACACCAGCTTGGCAGAAAAGTCATGGATGAGTGATTCTTACCTATATGTGTAACCAGATGCTTCAGTAATGTTTATTCTAGATACAAATGAAGAAAAACAAGAGCTGTTGAAACTACATCCGAAGTGGATGTATTTTATCTCAGGACGAAAAGCCTGGAAGAGCAGTTCAAATCCAAACATTACATAATCTCATCATTCTTTATAACTTTGCTATCCATTATATTCTGCCACTTGGTAAAGACATGTGTCAGCAAACATCTCTTAATTGCATTTAAAATTTCGCCATCTTCCTAAAATCTTAGAAATCTATTCCATGTTTCAACTTCAAATCTATTTAATATGTATTATTTTAAAATGCTTAGCTAAGGCATTATAGCAAAGTAAAGCAAGAGTGACTGAAGAGAAAGAATAAAAGTAAACCAAGTATCACACAAAAAAAATATTTATTTTCAAAAAAATTATTTATTTCATCAAAATCAAACATAGTATTTACAACAGACATTAGTGAAGATTTAAAAGGTAAGGTTCTGCAGTCTGAGTAGCATAAATTACCTCGTAGACTTCTAAGATACAAAAACGAATAAGAGAATAGTCTGCTTAGTAGTGTTGTTACTAGTCTATGAAAGAATCATGTATTAAGCAAAATAATTCTTCAGGGCACTTAACATTTTCCCCCTTTGGTTTCTCCTTTACACTTTTAGTTAATTTTCTACTCTCTTCTGCCAATCACAAGCCATCTTGAGTGATTTAAGGGAAGAGTGTAGTAATAATATTTCTCATTTTCTACCTTTCCTAACAAACATAAGGATTCTTTAAAAGAAAGAAATATGGGTACACATTAGATAGAGGTATTTAGGCCCCATTTTCACACTGGCTCAAATTGAGTTTAAGACCAATTCAACATTGTTCTAAGGAATCTGATGAAAAAGTAAATTAGACTTCTAAGTCACCTAGAAGCTTTTTTAATATTTTACCTGGTCTTTAATTAAAATATCACAACCCAAGTAGAAAGCCAGGCTTTGCTTCATTACACTATGGCTTGGAGTGCATCTCTGAATGAATCAGCTCCAAGCTTTAATAGGAAAACGTGTTTTTGAGAGGCGCAAGCACACAGCTGCTTAACCATATGGAGGTGTAGCTGCATGAAGCTCTGTTAATATCTACTTCTCACCTCCTCACTTACATCCAAACGTGTTGCCCCGGCACAGGCTCCTACTTCCACCTTCACTCCCCTGCAGCCTCCTACTCTCACCATCTTTTTGTCCTCCTGTAATACCTCAGCTGTTCGAGAGCTCTAGCAGGTCACCCAGCCACGTGACCTTGAACACTGACAAGCATCCTGCCAAATATACCAAGTCTTGCACAGCTTATTTTAAAGGAATGTTAGATGTCTCTGGTAACCAAATATACATGCATCACTTACTGGAAAAATCAGTCAAAGAATTTCCCATCCTTTCCACACAGCTGGAATCCCACAAAGTGATAATACTGGTTTTCAGGGGATATATACTGCTTTTTCAGTCACTTGCTATGTGTAGGTTTATACATTAGTATGATTTGAACCTCTTTGTTCTTAAGTTTTCTGTAGCAAAATTTAAAAGGAAGATAGATGGGGCCCAATGTACAGAATGCTATGCTTTGAAAAACTAGATCATAAATTATGCATATGAGAGCTAATGAAGAGCAAACCTATAAAAGGAGTTAAACAGTTATGTTAATATCAGAAGCATGAGCAGATCTAAACCAATTATCTTTACCTGATAAACTTACTGATAGGTTTCAAGTTGACAAAGAAATAATATATGTACCACACACAAGGACTGATAACTTTCTCTGTGGAATTTGTCATGGATATAAGTAAATTCCCCTTTTATTAGCACGGAATTGAAGAGCGGAACTTTTTAGCACAGACCTGATTGCTTACTATACCAGTTTTTCACCATTTTGTTTTAAATAACTAACAAAAGAAGACTCCAATTCTTCTCCCATGATGACAATAGAAACATGCTATAAGAGAGCAAGATACTCAAACATTTAGCATATGAAAATTTCCCTAAGGTGTGACTAACTAAAGAGGTAGCTCCTTGAACCTCATCAAAATTCACATGACTGCACTGAAATACAAAATCAGAACCCGCTACCAAGCACATAGTCTCTACCCAACCATCATTGAAGAAAACGCATGCCCAATTCTGTTGCTCATTCCCTGTGGGCTCCAGGCACTGCATCCCATCTGTGCTCTCATCATTCGTCTGTGAGCTGTGTTCTTAGGCTGTATTCTGCTTTTGCACCCTTCTGAAAGTGCCTGGAGCCTAAAGAGACACTTCATATGGAACATACAATTGCCTTGCTCAGAAAAACAAGCCATGCTGTTTAAACACTATTCTATGTTGCAGGCTGACCAAAGACATTCTGGCCTTCGAAAAGATTAATCCAAACACTGCAGCATCTTCTCCAGGGCAGCAAGTTACTCTGTGTTAATACCATGCCCTAAACTGCAACAGGAGAAGAACAGAGACACAGCCTCATTTCCTTAGCACATGCTTCAGAGAACAACATGGCTAAGGACCCTGGAATGCAACTCCCAAAAGGCATTGCCACATTGCCAGTCTGTTGATTGGAGGAATTTTGGAGAGATTTGTTTCTGAAACCAAGCACCTGAGTTTGCTGTTTATTAGATATGAATACCCCAGTGCTCCTGATGAACTGAGGAAGCACTGTCATGATACCCCAAAGCAAAAGGTACTTCACTTGTGCCCAGTTCATTTGCAAGCTATTCAGGTATCGTTGGGGGAAAAAAAAGCTCAGTGCTACCTGAGTTCCTAACACAAGCTGGCCCTTAACCCAGAAACAACTGTTTCTTCCATCATCTGTGTACACAAGTGCAGCAGGAAGAATAGGAGTTGCCCTTACCCTCAATTTCTCTTCCATGCAGATTCATTTTCAAAGAAAACTGAATGTTTCAAGTAGCCTTGGGCTTTTCTTTAGCAGGAGCATGAGAATGAAGTGACAGGCTTTAGGGAGGATGGGGAAATAAAGTAATATTTTGAATGTTTCCTTTACTGTTAGGTATATGTAGTGTTTATTCTAACGTATCGCCTAATCTAAAGTCATGTCAATGGAAAGGCTTCACCAGAGACTGCAACAAATTGTTTACTCAATAAAGGTCATTCAATTGGTGCTGTTCATCATTTAGTTCTATTGTGAACATAAGCCCAGGCCTGACATTTAACGATTTAAAGCTAGGTAGGGTTACTGTTTCCAAGACTAGTCTCATTGCCAGACAGAATTCTAGTAAAATTGTTTTGAAGATGCAGTGTGAAATGTTTCTTCTGATTTAAAGGCAGTATGTTTTTTGACAGGTCTGAGATATGCATTTCGTGGCTTTATTTACCTTGTTTAAGAATAAAGTGACAATTTGCTGTTTATAAATATGTTGAAAAACTGTTTTATAGCATATTTTCTCTTTGAAGTCAATATAAAAGGTCTTTAAAAAACAAGTAGAAAAGCACAGAAAATACTTTGCCCGCTTTGTTTTTGTTAGAAAGTGCTCTGGGGAGTTAGGTCTCTCTTCTCATTGCAGCTTGCCTTCTTTGTGCAGAGCAGAAGCTTTATAAAAGAAGTTTAGCCCTTGTGACTGCAAAGACAGCTTTCTAATATACTTGAGGTATTAAAGATTGTACTATGGACACACTGCAGCTTGTAGAGCATGCTCTGTAAATCTGGTATATCTCATATGGATCAGGTCCACTGCGCTTGAGCAGGTAGAATGATAGAATCGTAGAATCATTTAGGTTTGAAAAGGCCTTTAAGATCATTGAGTCCAACCATTAACCTAACCCTGCCATGTCCACCACTAAACCATGTCCCTCAGCGCCACGTCTACACGTCTTTTAAATACCTCCAGGGATAGTGCCTCAACCACTTCCCTGGGCAGCCTGTTCCAATGTTTGACAACCCTTTTGGTGAAGGAATTTTTCCTAATATTCAATCTAAAACTCCCCTGGTGCAACTTGAGGCCATTTCCTCTCGTCCTATCACTTGTTACTTGGGAGAAGAGACCAACACCCACCTCACTACAACCTCCTTTCAGGTAGTTGTAGAGAGGGATAAGGTCTCCCCTCAGGCTCCTCTTCTCCAGACTAAACAACCCCAGTTCCCTCAGCTGCTCCTCATAAGACTGGTGCTCTAGACTCTTCACCAGCTTTGTTGCTGTTCGGATGCGCTCCAGCACCTCAAAGTCTTTCCTGTAGTGAGGGGCCCAAAACTGATAAACTGTACAACAGATGTATGTTGAGTTGACACTTCCTACAACATCACAGTGCACAGGCACAGTGGAGCTGATGAGCATGTGCACAGTGGGCTATCTTCGGTATGTCTCGCTATACAACAACCAGTTGGACCAACCTGATAGGAACTTGTACCACGTGACACAGTGGAGATACTCCCCAGTTACAGACTTCCAGAAGCTCACAAGATCACGACCACATTTCCTATCCAATAATGAACATGCTCTGTTTCCAGATACATATACTTATTCACAACTCATAAACTGAAGTCACTCCAAATGTGGAGACACAAGGTGCCAATTAACATAGCACGCAAAACTCCACAAGTGCACATTTCTGCTGTAGGCACTACAGACAAGTCTTTTTTCCTTCCTCCCATTCTCGCTGGTCACAGTTCACTGCTACAAAACTCCTGAAGTAAGATGAGTTGTGGCATGAACCTGGAAGGTAATCACAGACCTTTACACCTTCAATCTAAAGTACTCCCAGCAGAGTTACTGTAATGGCATGCCTCACATGTTTCAGAGAAAAATTAACTAGACCTTTTGCCATATTACAGCCCATGGTTCTAATTTCAGCAATGCCACAACATAGCTTCAGAGTGTTTAAATAAGCTGTAACTTAATTTAATATATATCTGACCACAAAGCCTTTCTTCATTTGAGTCACATTTTTTAAATGGCATATGTTTAAAGGAGTATATGCAGCTCCACTGTTCTCCAGCCATTCTTATTATGCAATGGTTATCTAATCTCTCTGTGTGCCAGCCAGTTATAGCCTCAGGACGTGCAGAATCTGCTGCAGTTATAAAAGAGAAACATCATTTGGTTTCGATACACATCTCATATATAGAATTTAAACACATGAAGTGCTAAAAAAACCCGCTAGCCTAATAGCCCAAGAAATTTTTTAGGAAACTGCACAAAGTGACTCCACAAATATACCACATAACTGTTTAGAGATAAAATTCTACATCACGTGGTGGTCAGATTCATCTCATACATGCGGCGCACAAGTAACTACATGCTCTTTCTAATAACATGAACTCCATGGAAAATACCTAAGATTTTTCATTAATTTCAGTAATTTCCACACTATCCAGAATAATTTCTTGAAATGATATCCTGTTCATCAAGACAAATAATAAAATACAGCAGCACCCCTCAACAGTGAGCACTTCTGGCTATAAAATTGAAACTGGAGGGATCAATCAAAAAATAAAGGAACTTAGTATTTAATTTTCAGCTAGGTGAAAAGGACCTTTCTCTGGAAGGCAGATGTTCAGAGCATCTAAACTTTTACTGGGACTCATTCAGAGTTGAAATCAGAGTTTCAAATGTACATGCTAAGAACTTCTGGGAAGCTTTCTAGTATTTATCTTCTTAAAGCTGGGATTCAACGTCCCACATGCCATGCCTCTGGTGGCACTTCTACCACTGGCCTAGCAACATGGGGATTTCTGAACAACCTTCTTCTCACAGGAAAATATCTATGTGACTGTCCTTAAAACTCCTAAAAGCAAAATTGCTTGTGCATGAAAATAAAAGAGTGACACCAACCACAAGAAAAAAGGGCAGGAAGGGATTAGCCTCTTGCATATCAAAGTAAATACTGACATGATTACAGATTAGGCATGATTAAGGACATTGCTAAATTGATACCTTAGTGAAGTGCAGCCATTTGCATTGTTGAATTAAAGGTTGTTCTAGAAAGAGACTTAGGTATGGCATCTTCTAGTATTATCACGCCAAACTCTTAAGCCTCTTGCCTTGATGGTGCAATCTATGACTTTAAATGTCTGACTTTTCAAGACACTACAAGGGGAGAGTCACTCTTGACCACAGACAGAATACTGAAGGACAGAGATTATTGCTACCTCAAGGAATGATGAAGAATGGCTATGTTTTATACCTGATCACTCTTGAGATATCCAGTGCCTCCCTGAATCAGACATCTAACATGAAGGAAGAGTTCATTTCAACCTCATCTGGGTATAGCTGAGTACATCTGGAGACAGAAGACTCTTTTTAGCTTGCTTGAAGAGAGGAGGAGTCCTAATCACTGAATTAGTGAATCATGATCATTATACTTCTTTCTCTCTGTCCCCATAAACCATGCAGTCTCTGCTGCATGATGTACCAGTTCTCCCCAGACAGTTGCAGAAGGTCCAAGCCCAGTCCTCCCTACAGCATCTTGGACAGGGCACCTTTCTGGGAAACAAGAAATGCAGGATCTAATTGCTGTAGGCTAAAGAAGCCAGTGAACCCACTCTGGTATCAACCTTTCAGATTGGGTGGCAGCACCATTTCCACATGTGTTTTTGAAGAAAATTTTGTTCAGATTTAGGATGCCTAATTTGCAAGTCCAGATCAGCAAAGCTATAGGGACACTTGGCTCTGCCAAGAAGGCAGATGTTCTG
Organism: Strix aluco; assembly: GCF_031877795.1. Taxonomy (NCBI): domain Eukaryota; kingdom Metazoa; phylum Chordata; class Aves; order Strigiformes; family Strigidae; genus Strix; species Strix aluco. The sequence continues at coordinate 151,602,243 of NC_133931.1, read as the reverse complement.
GGTATGAATACAACATGAAAATACTCAGGAAATTTCACTTGGGTCCTATTGAATCTCACATTCCCACTAGCACAAGAAGGTTTTGTAAAGAGCACTCTTAAGTGATCTTAAAAATTATTAGGTACAATCTTCAGCATATTTCTTCTATATTAATCTCTTGTTATGAATCATTGTAGTTTTGTGGCTCTAGACTGAAGCAATAAAGAGCATGGCAACAGCAATTGCTTGTCATTAATATCTCTCAGTTTTGCTGTTTATTTGGACGTTTCCCTCCCTTTCACCCGACTTTTCTGGTGAACAAGATTAGTTGCTCCTCAGCATTGTGCACACACTGTACTAATCCAATTGGCCTGGAATGAAATGACCATGAGACTGCAAAATCTGAGATGTCCTTCTCAGTTCAGTGATGATTCAGTGATGATAAAATGGATGTTCAAGAGCTCTCTTCTTGCTAGGATTATAACTCATTGTGGAATTTTCAGTTAAAACTCAATTGAGACTTCTGAAAAACTAAGGTTGCTTCAAAGCCTCTTTTGAACTTTTAATGGAGAAATGTCACTGAGTGACTTGCCATAAAGATTAAAGAAGTTTATCTTGTCTGGCATACTGAAGCCATGAAGGTGAAAAGTCTGGTTCTGATTATGAATTGCATTGTTCTGAATCCATTTTCTATAGCTTACATTGAAACATTTAATGAGTCCTTGCATTAAAGTTACAAACATAAATATGTATGTATGTCTCAGGAGAGACGCTGGAGCTGAGCAAGGCAGCCTGACCTGCTCCCCATGTAGAAACCAGTGCAACCAAGAAAAGGCGATGGCTGATAGTAGACGACTCTCTTCTGAGGTACAGAGGCACCCATCTGCTGACCTGAAGCACTCTCTAGGGATGTGTGCTGCTTACCAGGGGCTCATATCAGGGATGTCACCAAGAGACTCCTGAGCCTCGTACAGTCCACTGACTATTATCTGCTGCTGTTGTTTCACATGGGCACCAATGATACAGCCAGGAGCAGTCTGAGGAATGTCAAGAAGGATTACAGAGCTCTGGGAGTGCTATTAAGGGACTTTGGAGCGCAGGTAGTTTTTTCATCAGTCCTCCTGGTCAAAGGGAAGGGGTTTGAAAGGGCCAGTTGAATCTGGCAAATCAACAAATGATTACTGGTGCCACAGCCAGGGGTTCGGCTACTTAGATCACGGGACTTGCTTTGAGAAATCTGGTCTACTGGGGGCTGATGGGGTCCATCTGTCAGAGAAGGGGAAGAGCATCTTTGGTCATAGACTTGCCAAGCTGGTGAAGAGGGCTTTAAACTAAAGTTGCCAGGGGAGGGGAACCTCAATCCATCCCACTCTTACCAGCTTGACGCCAGTGCCAGCAATAGATGCCCAGAGCCTGGAGAGGGATCATGGGTCAGCAGGTGAGCACCTGAAGAGCAGCACAAAGGAATTCCAGACAGTAAGTCAGCTTCATCGGGGACCCAACTTAAATGCCTCTGTGTAAATGCAGGTAACATGGGGAATAAACAAGAGGAGCTAGAGATGTGTGCATGCCTGCAGGGCTGCAATCTTATTGGCATCACTGAGATGTGGTGAGATGGCTCCTATGACTGGAGTATTGCAGTGGAAGGATACAGGCTCTTTAGGAAGAAAAGGCAGGGGAGATGGGGAGGGGGGGTCATCCTCTATGTCATTGACCAGCTGGGGTGCATGGAGCTCTGCCAGGGGATGGATGAGGAGATGACTGAGAGTTTATGGGTCAGGATTAAAGGAAGGGCAGGGACAGGAGATGTTATAGTGGGGGTCTGCTACAGGCCAAGTGACCAGGAAGACTGAGCGGGTGAGGCCCTCTAGAGACATATAGGAGAAGCCTAATGTTCACAAGCCCTGGTCCTCATGGGGGACTTCACCCTGATATCTGTTGGAGGGACAACACAGCAGGGCACAAGCAATCCAGGAGGTTCCTGGAATGTGTTGATGATAACTTCCTTCTCCAAGTGATAGTGGAGCCAATGAGGAGAGGTGCCATGCTGGACCTTGTTCTCACCAACAAGGACAAGCTGGTGGCGAGTGTAAAGCTCAAGGGCAGCCTTGACTGCAGTGACCGTGGAATGGTGGAGTTCAAGATCGTTAGGGCAGTGAGGAGGGTGCACACCAAGCTCGCTACCCTGGACTTCAGAAGAAAAGATTTCAGCCTCTTCAGGGATCTGCTTGGTAGAATAGCATGGGATAAAGTCCTGGAGGGAAGAGGGGCCCAAGAAAGCTGGTTAATATTCAAGGATCACCTCCTCCAAGCTCAGGAGTGATGCACCCCAACAAAGAGGAAGTCAGGCAAAAATGCCAGAAGGCCTGCATGGATGAACAAGGAGCTCCTGGACAAGCTCCAACACAAAAAGAAAGCTTACAGAGGGTGGAAGCAGGGACAGGTAGCCTGGGAGGAATACAGAGAAATTGTCTGAGCAGCCAGGGATCAGGTTAAGAAAGTCAAAGCCCTGAGAGAATTGAATATGGCCAGGAACATCAAGAACAACAATAAAAGCTTCTATATGTATGTTGGTGATAAAAGGAAGACTAGGGACAATATGGCCCCTCTCCAGAAGGAAACGGGACACCTGGTTACCCAGGATGTGGAGAAGGCTGAGGTACTCAACAACTTTTTTGCCTCAGTCTTCACCAGCAAGTGCTCCAGCCACACTGGCCAAGATGCAGAAGGCAAAGGCAGGGACTGGGAGAATGAATAACCACTCACTGTAGGAGAAGATCAGGTTCAGGACCATCTAAGGAACCTAAAGGTGCACAAGTCCATGGGACCTGATGAGATGCCTCCACAGATCCTGAGGGAACTGGTGGATGAAATGGCTAAGCCACTGTCCATCATATTTGAGAAGTCCTGGCAGGCCAGTAAAGTTCCTGCTGACTGGAAAGGGGGAAATGTAAACCCTATTTTTAAAAAGGAAAAAAAAGAAGACACAGGGAACTACAGGCCAGTCAGTCTCACCTCTGTGCCTGGCAAGATCATGGAGCAGATCCTCCTGGAAACTGTGCTAGGGCACATGGGAAATAAGGAGGTGATTGGTGACAGCCAACATGGCTTCACTAAAGGCAAATCAGCCCTGACAAATTTAGTGGCCTGCTACGATGGGGTGACAGTGTTGGTGGATGAGGGAAGAGCAACTGACATCATCTACCTGGACTTGTGCAAAGCTTTTGACACTGTCCCACACGACAACCTTGTCTCTAAATTGGAGAGACACAGATTTGACTGATGGACCCCTCGGTAGGTAAGGAATTGGCTGGATGGTCGCACTCAGAGTTTTGGTCAATGGCTCGATGTCCAAGTGGAGAGTGATGAGCGGTGTTCCTCAGGGACTGATATTGGGACTGGCGCTGTTTAACATCTTTGATGGCGACATGGACAGTGGGATTTGTTGGCGACACGACAGTACATCAGCAAGTTTGCCAATGACACCAAGCTGTGAGGTGTGGTCGACGCACTGGAGGGAAGGGATACCATCCAGAGGGACCCTGACAGACTTGAGAATTGGGCCCATGCAACCCTCATAAAGTTCAACAAGGCCAAGTGCAAGGTTCTGCATGTGGGTCGGGGCAATCCCAAGCACAAATACAGGCTGGGCAAAGAGTGGATTGAGAGCAGCCCTGCAGAGAAGGACTTGGGGGTATTGGTGGATGAAAACCTGAATATGAGCCAGCCATGTGCGCTCACAGCCCAAAAAGCCAACCGTGTTCTGGGCTGCATCAAGAGAAGCATGACCAGCAGGTTGAGGGAGGGGATTCTCTCCCTCTACTCTGCTCTCATGAGACCCCATCTGCAGTGCTGTGCCAAGCTCTGGGGCCCCCAACGTAAGAAGGACATAGACCTGCTTAAATGGGTTCAAAGGAGGCCATGAAGATGATCCGGGGCTGGAGTACCTCCCCTGTGAGGACAGGCTGAGAGAGTTGGGGTTGTTCAGCCTGGAGAAGAGGAGGCTCTGGGAAGACCTTAGAGCAGCCTTCCAGTACTTAAAGGGGGCCTACAGGAAAGATGGGGAGGGGCTCTTTATCAGGGGGTGTAGGGATAGGATGAGGGGTGATGGTTCTAAACTGAGGGAGACTAGATTTAGATTAGATATAAGGAAGAAATTCTTTACTGTGAGGGTGGTGAGACACTGGAACAGGTTTCCCAGAGAAGCTGTGGCTGCCCCCTCCCTGGCAGTGTTCAAGGCCAGGTTGGACGGGGCTTTGAGCAACCTGGTCTAGTGGCAGGTGTCCCTGCCCATGGCAGGGGGGTTGGAACTAGATGATCTTTAAGGTCCCTTCCAACCCAAACCATTCTGTGATTCTATGATTCTATATGGTTAAAGTAATAGATAGGTGTGGAGGCAGAAGATTGCTTTCCAGTGGTCTAGGACTATTATTTCTTTTCTAAATAATGGACTGTAACAACCTTCCTACATAGGGTATCTAATTCCTTCATCAAAAGTCAGAACACCTACCAGTTATTTAAGATTGCAAAGCAAAACCCTATTCTTACTGAAATCAATACAAAACTATCCATGAATTTAATGGAAAGAGTATATGGCTCTCAAAACTAGTTAATATTGTGCTTTTCAAATAACTATGACTGATAGGCAAGCCACTACATTAAAACTTCAGCTTTTATTTTTCTAAGTGTCTCTGTATTCTGTCTTGAAATATCTTTCAAAACTGTCTCAGTTCTTTAAGAAGCTTGATTATAGCTAGAAGCATGTAACTTCTGAATTAATACTTTCTTAACTCTTGCGTAAGCAATTTCTCTCCTTTTTTCCTACCTCCTCACACAACCCCATTTTCCTGAGGTCTTGCTGTCCTCTAGTGGGGAAGGGTTATGACATGTAAAGTTAGGGGATCATTTAAAAGTAATGTCCTCTCCTTCATTATGATTTTCATCATCTATCTCTGGGTAATTTTCAGGTCTCTCAGCAAATGGATTCTTGAAAGAAGCTGATGATTTCAAATTGACAGACTAATAAAGTTACTGAGTGAAACACAATAAGTTCAATAGCTATTTGAACTTAGAACTATGCCCCAAGGTTGAATTTGTTAGGCAGTTTACAATTAACCATCTCTATATTGTATCATTTTTAGCTTGAAAAGAAAAAGCAGATGCATCAGAGACTCTCATAAACATACCTATAGAAATAAATTATCTTAAGAATTTAGATGGGATTTTCAGCACATTTCTTCAGACTTCAGTTGTACAGTCCTACTTCTAAAACTTACGTTTTTGACAAAGTCTTGTTTATGAATGTAACCTTCTACGCTGTTGAGCTAATGATGAACTGTAACCAGTTTCTTAGTTACTCTGTGTCCTAATCTCACTTACACCACCTCAAATTACTCGAACCCCAGTTATGCAATTTCACGTCAGGTCACAGAAAGGCTGAGCAAGGTGTAAACCAGTCATAATGATGGATATAGCCCCAGTCATGTTGGGTCACATGAAAAAGGGAAGAAGACCTCTAGCTCCCCACCATCTAGCAGACATTCCCTCAGCTGCACACAGCTCCAGAACCCTACACACCAGTCATAGTGGCAGGTGAATCATGGAACTGCTGTCACTTGGGATGAAGGTCTCAGAGAAGGACAGAGGCAGACGCCTTTTATGCAGATGAACGAAATGCAAGTGTTGAAACAGGGCAGAGACAACATAATGGTTCTCATGCTCAGAGCTAAGATCTGGCAGTTTCAGGCTTTTACGGAACAACTAGAGTACCAGATCCAAAACATCATCTCAATTAAAAAATTCCCCCTGACTTCATTGTGTTTTACATCAGGCCTCATGTTATATAAAAGAAAGAAGCTGAGGAAATAGATCAGTCATTTGGCTTATTCAGGCTTGCACTTCCTGCACAGGGTAGAGTACTTGGGAAAGCCAAGTTAATAACAGCCCAAAGGCAACCAACCTTTTAGAGCAAGGTCTTCATCATCACTAAAAAGAGGGAGGTAGAATCATATATAATGCAGGACAAAACTAATCTTTTAAAAATTATCATACTACATCTTTTCACTGCATGTCCTCAATAGAACTCTCTTAATCATGTTCCATCACACACAGATATTTTTGAATAATGAATGAGATCATAAAAAATTATCAACTTGATTCAGTGCAGGCATAAACAATTTCATAGTGATTTATGAAGGGCTTCTAACACACTTTGCTTATGCCTGTGGTATATAGCCTTAAAAGTCATTCCAGCACTGGAGTTAACAAAAAGGATGTTGTGTAGAAGTCTGGTCAGCTGCATTTCTTCTAAAGCATCTTCTGCTTTCAGGTCATTATCAACATTCATTCTAATCATAGCAACTCTTATCTTTAATGGGTAGTCAATCTCTAGCAACCTATCATCTTCAAATCTTCCTCAGCTTCCCCTTGTCTTGCTGTATCCTGACCTTGTACATTAGATTTTACAGGAAGACAGAGGTAATAATGTATCAGGTATATTATTTTATAAAATGAAAATCTGCTAACTTGGAGCTGAAGCTAATAATGCATGTAAAAAACCAACCTTCTTTCAGAGAGCCACTTCCTGCAGCTGTACTTTACAGGACAGATACTTAGATCCATAGATTTTGTTTGTTAACAGTCACCAACGATTCTTACAATGAAATAAAGTCAAGAGCAAGAAATTTCAACAATAAATCATGTAGTAATATAGTGGATATATCAAAGACAACAGCAATACCCCTACAGATGCTACATAAATGTTTTCAAACTGCAGCCCAGCACATTTTAAGTAACGGCAAAAAATGCATTTAGAACATTTGCACAAAATTGTCTATGCCATAAAGTACAAAAGTCCATGGGCTTCTAAGTACCAGACACAACAAAAAAACCCCACAACATAGTCTCAGTAGTAGGAGAACATTGGCAGAGCAGTTGCTCCATTGTGGATTAGGAGTCCAGACTGCATAATGAAGGAGTAGGTAGGAGAGTCAATTTGTCAGAGGACGGGTACTGTATTCCTCATTATGTGGATTCAGGGATGGACAGCAGTCTGGTTCTGTTACAGCTGAAGTCATGAAGGAGCTTTACAAAGTACAGGTCCTCATCTGACAAATAGATCTGTACTGTGTCTGGCTGAGATAGAGCTCATTTTCTTCATAGCAGCCCATATGGTGCAGTGTTTTAGATTTGTGACTAAACCAGTGTTGATAACACACCAATATTTTAGCTATTGCAGAGCAGCGCTTGCATAGCGTCAAGGCCCTCTCTGCTTCTCACTCTGCCTGCCAGCAAGTAGGCTGGGGGTGGGAAAAAGGCTGGGGGGGGACACAGCCAGGACAGCTGACCCGACCTGGGCAAAGGCATATTCTGTGCCATTTAACGTGATGCTCAGCAATAAAACTCGTGGGTAGTCTTTCCAAACTAGCTGTTCCCCAGAGACTGGCTGAGCATCAGACCGCCTCTGCATCACTTACTGCGCTTTTTTCTTTTCTCTCTTTCCTTCACTAATTAAACTGTCTTTATCCTGACCCACAAGTTTTTCTCGCTTTTGCTTTTCCAATTCTCTTCCCCATCCTGCAGGGCTGGGGTAGTGAATGAGTGTCTGGTGGTTGCTTAGTTGCTGGCCAGGGTTAACCCACCACATCTGACACATGAATTGTCTTAATGACCTTTCTAAATTAGGTAAATAATAGCAATGATGTTAAACATGAAGCTGCTCAAGTATCTCAAACGTCTTCAGTGACTGGTAAAGAACTTTATGGCACAATTCACCCAGTATCAATGTCCTCAAAGGACTAAGGATTAGGCTGCTCCAATTGAAGGTTAAAAAGTAACATAATATGACAAAGCAATTTTTAAAGAATTTGATATGATATTTTCTCTAGTGATAATTTTCTGGGTCAATTCATTTTGAAAGTTAAGACAGCTCATCCTCAGACATTCTGAGACACTGTTTCCAACATCTGTGCAATGAACAGTTAGATTTCTTTCTGAATTGTCCTAATTGGTGATTTAAAGCAATCTTTGCTAGTTTACAAATTAGATGTTGAAGCAAGCTATTCTAATCTCTAAACATTAAGAAAAGCAATCCATGAAGCAACAGGGAAGCAGTGTGATTTTTCTGTTTAGAAAGGGTTGTGTTAATATGGGCACTACTATCCATAAAAATTCTGTAATGCACCCAGAGGCAGCATTAGAGAAACAGCATTTACAGTTCTTCCAATCTATTTGTTAATGTCAAGTGGATTATGAGAAGGAATCCAGGAGCTCTTACAATACTACACTTTTTATTCTAGGCTTAAAGCTTGGAGATTTTGACTTTCATGAACTCAGAATATCAGAACATTTCAGCTCAAGCACCAGCATGAACGCATGTTTTAATTATTCACAGAGCTCAAACAGCAGTGAAGTGGAGAAACAGCCTGATACTGACATGAAAATGAAGAAACCAAGAGCCTTGCTTTGTTACAGAATTAGAGGCTCATTTGCTGAATCACCTAATGCTGTGCAGGCTATATTATTGTGAATGTTAGGGAAAACATAGAGGTACCCTTCCTCTTCCCGCAATTGTCACATATTCTGTCTTTTTTTCATTGAAACGGGGTTTAACTGGAATAGATCACCAACATAACTATAAATGATATTCAGACAATAAATTATTTTTTCCTCATGAAAACAAAGTTAGAGCAGACAACACATATTCTGCCTAACCCAGAGTTTTTACTCAGGGAAATAAAACAACACCTTTTCTGTGTTGCACAAGACTAATTTTCCCCTCCAATAGATTTAGAAATTCAGGGTTGTATCATTGGAAAGACATTTCTAATATTTTTTTTTTCCTCCTGTTAAGAGGAAATGGCTCCCCAGTCATGGCTAACAAACCTGGCACATACGTGGGGCAAAATTTGCTTTAAAGTAGCGACATTTTTGTTATTCATGCCAACAATAGGGCAGGTTCTGAGATTTGGGAACAAATGGATGTTCTCCCCATCCGTGGAGATCTGCTCCTCTGAAATCCCCAGGATAGCTGAAGGAACCAGACAGGGTTTATTGAAGAGGCAGAGAGGGAAATGGCATTGGGATAATTTAAGGGGCAGATAATCCCTGCCTTATTACTGAAAGGGAAGGTCTTCAAACAGGCAGCACAAGGTGCAGGCACTGAACTCAGGCACGACATGGTGCCATTACCCAGCACTTACTTCTTGGTGGACCAGCTACCACCTCGTCTCAGTTCTTCTTTTGATGCCTGCTAGCTGATGCCTGCAAGCAGTTGGTGCTAATTGCTGTAAGGGGTCTCAGTCAAGAATTCACCCAAGGACATAATTTTTTCAACTGTGATTGGAACATCCTGGGGAGGGCAGAGAAACCAGCAGACACCTGTGGGAGCCAAAGATAAGAAAGCTGAGAAACTTCACTGACAGAACGATGAGCCAAGACGAGACCTTATATGAAAAAAGACTCATAGGTCATGGAAAGGACAGTAAGAGACACCTCTTCAACGACCACTAGGGACCACCACAGACCACCAAAAACCCCCATGGAAGCCCCTCAGAGACCCTTCCCCAAATTTAATACTCTTGTGCAATGTATTAACATATGCATTAGATTCACTGGAAATAGGTGCGTACTTCTTGGAAGTTACATGAATTCTCATTTCTTTTATTGTATATAATGAGTGCGCCTTTGTCTTTCGGCATGCACGTTAGGTGGAGCGATCCCCTGTGCATCCAGCACTGCAATAAAGAATACCTGCCTTCTAAAAACTTCAAACTAAGTCTTAGAGGGTTCTTTTGAGACCAAATTTACGGTAACACTTTGGAGCGTGCCAACTGGTCTCAAAGGTCACAATTTTAGGGTGGTGAGAGAGAATTCTCCCACAGGGTCTCTACCACACAAAAACTTGTGGCACAACCTGCGCAGCCCTGTTTTGGCCGAGCAGAACCAGGCGTTGTAAACGTGTCGACCAGCCCGGGGTGCGGCACAGCCCGGGGCTTCGGGGCAGGTGATGAATCCTGTCGGGCCCTGCTCTCTGAGAAGAAAATGGACACTTTTTTTGCTGACGCTGCCCGGCCAGGGAGCAGGGCACGGCGGGGCTGAGGCGGGTCCGGCGCACACTGAGATAGTGCCAGTGGGAATGGGAGGGTTTGCCGTGCCCTCACGTTAGCTCCCGCTTTTAAAGCAAAAACTTGTAATACCCCCTCACTGGTCCCCAGAGGAGCAGGTTCCGGCCCTTCGGCCGCCGCCAGGGCCCTCCCGCTCACCATCCCCGCCGCTCCCCCTTTCCCCGGCCCTCAGGGGCGGCTCGTACTCCCCCTCCCGGGCCGCTCCCGCAGCGCTCCCCGGCACTGAGCCGCCGTGGGACGGGGCGGGAAGGAGGAGAGGGAGGGTAGGCGGCCCGCGGGGCGGCTTCCTCCCGCCCTCCCTTCCTCGTCCGGCCGCCGCGAGGAGCGGAGCATGGCCCGGAGGCTCGGGGGAGCGGTGAGGGGCGGGCCGGGGAGCGGTGAGGGGCGCTGACCGGGGCGGGGAGCAGCCGCCTCCGGGAGCGCTGCGCCTCGGGCATGTCCCCGCCGTCAGGGCCCACCGGAGGCACCGGCCCTTCCCCTCGGTGTTAGAGCCCCCCCCCCCGCCTCCCCCGGCAGCGGGTGCGGCTGCGGCGTCCCCCGGCCATGGGGACGGCGTCGTCCCTGGTGAACCCGGCGGGCGGGGTCGGGGAGGTGATCGAGGACACGTACGGCGGCGGCGGCGGCGAGGCCTGCGAGATCCCGGTGGAGGTGAAGCCCAAGGCCCGGCTGCTGCGCGGGTCCCTGCGGCGCGTCGGGGCCTCACGGCCCGGCGGCCTCATCGGGGCCAGCTTCAAGTCGACGGCCTCGGTGCAGGAGCTGGAGTGCGTGGCCGAGTACGAGCGCCTGAAGAAGGAGTACGAGATCTTCCGTGTCAGCAAGAACAACGAGGTGGCCTCCATGGTGAAGAAGGAGGCCAAGCTGGACAGGGAGAACAAGCGGCTGCGTGCCGAGCTGCAGGTAGCTCCCGCCACCCTCTCGGAGGAGGGGACTGAGCAGCGAAGTGGGGCCCTTGCGAGTGAGGCTGCGAAGGACTCATCCCGCTTCCCGGGAAAGCTGTGGCAGGGAGGCGATGGGTGCGATGGTTTTTCCTCCCCCAGGGAAGGCGAGGTGCCGGGGTAAGGGTGCGTGCCCCGATGCCCTCCTGGTGAGCCGTCGGGGTGCGGTCAAGGTGTGCCCCTGGGGATGGGGACCGCACGGTGCGCGGCTGGCTTCCCTCCAGTAAGTAAGGTGCTGGGTTAACGTTGTAGTCAGGCCTGAAAAGTAATCGAAAACCTTTTAGCAATGGTTGCTTTCATTCAGAAAAATGGTGTATATTAAATCTTTTCAGGCACTTCAGAAAACTTACCAGAAAATACTTAGAGAGAAAGAAAGTGCATTAGAAGCTAAATACCAAGCCATGGAGAGAGCTGCTACTTTTGAACATGATCGAGACAAAGTCAAAAGGCAGTTCAAGGTATGGCTTGACTTTTCTTTTCCTGAGAAACTGACCAAAAAGAAGGTAGATGTCACTTGGTCACGTTCCCCCAGATAAAGTCTTTTCCAAGCTGTAGCTGCCTATTGCCTTTAAGCTAATCCTACCAAAACTTCTCTGTAAAACTATGAGGAAAAAATACAAAATAACTTTTAAAATATTAAGAATAGGTAATTACATATCTTAAACTAAATACCGCTGTTATCTGAACACAGGAATATATTCAATTTTGAGAGCAACAAGAAAACATGGGCTGCAAACTGACACATGCTGAAGGAATGTATAAACACAGAGTTCCGTTATTTCTGTATAAATTTTATATCTAGCACTGTAATGTTTAACACTTCTATCTTACATTTCAGAAAAGTCTGTATTGGTGCATCTCTTTTGGCTGCTAAAATATGATAGCCAGTTAAAGAAAAAAGCCTTTGCACTTTATGAAGGGATGACTTTAAATGCCAAGCTGATGTTTCTGCTTTTCCCTTGCTGCAGATGATGATACGTCTGGCACCCAACACAGGGCAGTAGGTCCTGGTTTTGCACTGCTTTCAAGATTCTTGATATCTTTAATTGTAAGAGGTGTTAATGTTTGGCAGATGTATAAAAAGAGGATTTGTTCTGACCTTATTTAAGAAAATGAGATGAAGAAGATTTGATCTCTTGAATTTAAATCTAGGTTTATGTTTTCTTCCCCACATGATGGTAATATTTTACAAACAGGAGAACTGGAGGTGTTTGATCACTTTCTATCTCAGGAAATTTAAATTTCTGCAATAATAAAAAGTAAATACAAGATTATAATGTAAAAAAAAAATACATGGAAGAATAAAAGGGAACCTTTGAGAAAAACATGTGATTTTAAAAGACAATAAGCTTTAAAAGGTGAAGAAAGTTACTTGTCATTTTTAATGAACTTCCCATACTAATGCAGACTTCTAACTTTCAGAACAGTATGCTACGATTTAAAATGGTAACATTTTAAAAATAGATAATTTTAAACTATGTTTTCCTGCTCATTTATAGGCTTGTGATGGCTTCTTATTCACATTTTCATGCCTTTGCCTGCTAAATGAATGCTAGAAACTTACTTTTCCAATTGAAAGCAAATAACATGAATTCAGGAACTGTTATTGAATTTTAACAGATTTGTGCTTTGTATTTTTTCTTTTCCTTTCCTCCTGATAGATTTTTAGAGAAACTAAAGAAAATGAGATTCAGGACTTATTGAGGGCCAAACGAGAGCTAGAAGCCAAACTTCAGAGACTCCAGGCCCAAGGAATCCAAGTGTTTGATCCTGAAGAGTCTGATTCTGACGATAATTGTACAGATGTTACGGGTGAGAATTTCATCCCCAGCATTTTGTGTTGGAATGTGACTGAAGTCTCTGAATAGTAAAGCACAAGACAAATATTTATGTTTTTTTGAAGAAAGTTTTAGTTACCCAGGTGAAAAACAACATAAAGTAGGTTAAAGGGTAGAAGCAGCTGACTTTACAAACCTGGTTTAGGTTGTGGGAACCCCACGTTTCTGGTCTTATGAATGAATAGATGAAGAAAATAAAACACTGTCTAGACATAGTGACTGAACAATTTTTTTTAATTGTTTCATGAACAGTTTCTAGTTTTCCAGTCTTTTCTGAGTTTTCTGAGAGCATGTTCCAAAGGATCCAAAAAGTACTCCCGAAACTAGAAGGAATCTTACTATCTATGGATGATGAAGTATGCCAGTCTCAGCTGCTGTACTTTCAGAATAGCAGAGTTAGATATTTAACAAACGTGAACTGACCAAAAGAGTAATTTTATTGAAGAAGTTTTTGAAAGGGAAACCTTAGCAAACTTAATGACACAAAAGGCAAAACCTTGTACAGGCTATAAGAGGTATTTGATAACACGGAAAGGATTCAGATAGGTATGTGATCAGTCAGTCCACTGACTTTGTATCTGATTCAAAATAGGTAGTTGTAGCAGACAGTTTGCACCTTAACATTGTCAAGGATGGCCACCATTACTTCTTGTCCTGTGAAGAGTTACTGAGGAAAATCTTTGTACAAGTGCTGTTGCTTAAACTTTGTTTTGCTTACTGAGATACATCAACTGTCACATCTTGGCAGGAGTATAGATATGCAGTCTTTAAAAGTATAAATGTTTCAAAATGCAGTGATCGGCTTTTTGCATAGTAATTATGCATTTGATGAACTTTAGTGGTACGGAGAGCCTTGGCTTATATATATTTTTTTTTTCCTGTCTTCTTTTGTGTTAAATTAATTTTTGAGTTCATACTTCCCATCTTACCTTTTTCTACATCTTTTTCAATTTCCTGATTTTCTCCATGGAAGATTTATTTAGTGTCTTGAATGTTGTATATTGATTGGCAGAAGTATAATCAAAGCATATTATGAAGAGATACTGTGAAAGCTCTTTCACACAGCACAGAGAATATATTCCAGTCCTGACCTACAGCCCCTTCATGCTTTTTCAGTGCTGGAACATTCCTGAACAAAAGTTGTCAATTTTGTGATGTGCACAAATGACTGCAGCAATGCTGTGAACTGTTTTCCTGATTTGTAATGCAAGTCAGCATTTGAACCCAACAGATGTGAGCAATCTATATAATAACAAATATTAGCAAATAACCTCATCCTTTAGCAGCATGGCTTCTCACTATGGACAAGCACACATTTAGAACTACAGCACACAAAGGTGTGAGCAAATCACTTAAAGGAGAAAGAATTATGGTCAGTGGCATGTGGCAGTATGTTTCAACTGGAGTATTTAAGACTGATAATACTCCTTGTTTAGTGACAGTGAAGAGGTTTTTTTTGTTTTCCGATTTTTAGCTACTGGGGCACAGTCTGAATACTGGAATGGAGGAGCTTTGGGAAGTGAGCCATCCATGGGTAGTATGATGCAACTTCAACAGTCTTTCAGAGGGCCTGAATTTGCTCATAGTTCCATAGATGTTGAGGGGCCATTTGCAAATATAAACAGGGGTAAGTAATGGTGGTTTGTTTTGCTGGGATTATAGGTGTCTGTCATCATTCTATCCATTTTTAAGTAATTCTGTTCTTTCTTAGCTCCTTTTCTGTCCATTCTTGAGTAATTTGACTAACAGTTGTTTGGAATTCTTTGTAAAAATGGAAGGAGCTGTAGCTGTGCATGCTAAGTTATACTTAATATATATTTGGTGACTGCGGTGTGTACAGCAGTGATTTTTAGCGAACAGTGAATGGTGCTTTGTTGTGAGTAAACGCAATACCATTTTGTTGTTTATGTTGGCTAAGGAAGATAGTGACCTTTCTTTCAATATCTGCTGGCATACTTTTTTCCATTTGTATTCAAATTCTCTACTTCCTGTGTATGAATGTTACATTTGTATTAGACTAAACTATATCCCTGTGTTTTTCATTGGATATGCATGGGGCTTGACTGCCTAAGGGGCCATTTATGGAAATATGATCGCAAGACCATGCATTGTTAGGTGAATCAGATATTTTCTTGTTAATAATTGTTGCTTTTGAACTTTGTTTCCCAAATGGCCTCTTGTAAATGGTCTTCAGGTGCTCTGGTTTCCCTCACTGTTGTCCTGGCCCTAGAACCCCTTCTGCATATAGCTGACTTTGCTGGCAGTTTCTCCATTTATTTTTCTTAAATCCTTCAGGCTCTGATTCAGAGGTCTGTGCCTGCAAAGTGGGAGGGAAGGGTCTGGTCTGTGATGGCTCCAGCTTCATACTTGAAGCCTTTCATCATCCCATGTGCTTCTGAAAGGGGAACCTATTTCCTATCTTGGAAGAACAACCAGCCACAAAATAAAGAACCTAAGAAAGTTATAAAATTCATGGCTTCTATAGGGAATTGACATACAGTACTACAGAAAGCAATGGACTTTATCTCAAGAAGAGGAAGTTCCCTTAATATTCCAGTGTCATTTATTTGCATGGCCGAATTGAAATACATGTAGATCTGGAGGAAAAAAAAAATGTTCGATTGTGAGTGATTTTATTCCTGCATATTTTTACTTAATTTACAACTATCAATCAGCTTGATTTTTTTTTTTTGATACATCATCAATCCTATTTAAAGGAAATATCATTATAATGATAATATGAATATATTTAACACTGTTGTTTTGCCACATTATCAAATTATATGACATTATCAGATGACAGGGCTTCTCTAAATTCAAATTTATAAAATTAAAATAGTTGACTAAAAATGTGACTACTATTTTAAAGAAAATGTAGTATTCATAATGTTAAGAGGTGATGACTTATCTGCTATGCAGTGTAATCAGATGTGAAGACCTCTAGACTTCATTTTGTTTTTTTTTAATTGGCAGATGATTGGGATGCAGCTGTTGCCAGTTTATTACAGGTTACTCCTCTGTTTTCCCACTCTCTGTGGAGTAACACAGTGAGATGTTTTATTATTAGTACTGATGAGACTCAACCAGAAGTGGATATCTTCGTTAGAGTGAGTACCTCACAAACTTATGCTAATGTATATGCTGTTTTGTTTCCACTGTGTTACTTATTCAGAAATTTGTCTAATATTTCTGGAAAGCTTTAGTAGGTGTAGCCTGATTTCAGTGAAGTCAGTGAAAGTATTGTCAAGGACTTCAGAGGAAGAGACTGCCTAGAGAAAGGAAACTGAGATTTATCTAGCAGGTCCTTAGTGCTATGCAGATTTAGTAATAAAGCATCGTTATTCAAATTTGCTTTCAGAACTACTCACCAAAACTTCAAGGCATCTGTGAAACAATGGGATACTTCTTTCAAGTTGTTCATTTTTCAGCAGAAAATGAAAGGCCTCTTAAGGATGTAAGAAAGTGGGAAATTGAAAAAAGTTCCTTAGTCATTTTGCTGCTGCATTTGACTTTGCCAAGGTAAGTATTTTCCAGACTGGTAAAGCAAATGGAAACTGGTAATTTATGCAGAGTGCATAGCTTATTAAAATGTATGTGATGCTTTGCTCAGTACATTCCCCAAGCTAGTATCTTCTAAGTGATACTCCTTCAAACTTTAGGTTTGCTAGTGCAGACACTTAAAAGAATAGATCAGCTTTGTATCATTTCCTTTTTCTTGTAGCTACAGATTCTCTTAAAATACAGCATGAAAGATGACTTCATAATACAGAAATGTTTTGCTTTTCAAGGGCAGCTCTCTGTTGTGCTTATTACTGGAGTCTTAAGAATTCAAGATGGCTGGTGTGAATGTCCTCAGTGTTTTTCATTTGCTTATCTAGCCTTACACCTGTCTGTAGTATTTTGATTTTATTCTGTCGCATATTATTTTCTGTCTTTGGCTATTTTTGGACTGATTTTGTGGCTCTCCTCTGTGGTACCTTATCCTAGATTTCTACAGCTTAAGTTACTGAAGTGATGGTATTTTATGACAAATGGTGATGCAATGTGTTCTGTTTGTTCACTGAGTAATTTCCTAACCTTCTAGCAGAAGAAACATGACTTAACTAAATGAAAAACACCAAACTAGGGATACTTAAAGAATTGTTTTAGGACAGTTTCTGTTATGCATTTGGGAATTTTGGGCGGAGTTTGGTTTTGATGTTTGGGAGAGGGAGAGGTGTCCTTTTGCTGAAGATAACTGAAAAAGGGGTTAGAAAAGATAATATTAAGGATCACAGAGTGGTCATTCCAAAATATCTATATGAATGCAACAATCTGAAAATACTGGTATGCATTAGGTATCATATTAGGGGTAGATTTTGAACTCTAGGGATTTCAGATACTGTTGTATTACTAGAGCTCTTGTATTAACTAGACCTCCTGTTTCTGTAAATAAAACATCTGTCTGCACAGAATTAAAGGCTGGTTTAAGACGCTAGTAGCTAAGATTTACAACAGTGGAGTGCTTCAGGGAACAGCCAGGTACCACAAAAGATGTTGATTTGTTTTCATAGAAGAATCAGACTGGAGCTGCCATACATCTATGGTCTTAGAAAGATAATGTCAGTTGCTGAGGGTATATTGACACTCAGAGAGGATATTGTTGCCAAATAACCCAATTTTATGTATGTGGGTCACAAATGTTTAAAAACAAAATACTCAAGGAAAAAAATACAAAGGAGTGTTCCTGCCAACAGTACTCACTTAGAGAGTTTCCCTTAGAAAAACTGTGATGAAAACTGTAGTGCTCATATAAAGAACATAATATTTGAGGGATCCTGTTATTGTCAGCATCCTCAAGTTGTATAGTTCCTTCTGTGGAACAGCAATAGATTGCTGGGAATGATATCCATGGATATCATTCACATATATCAATACAAAGTGCTTTTGTGTTTCGAGGTGTGTAATTCTCCTTTTCAACTACTATAAATTAAAAGACTATCCTATGTCTGACAAATACTAAAGGACTTTTTAGGAAAAGGTCAAGGAATAGAACAGAGCCTTCAAATTGGTGATGGCAGAGCATATATATGATGCTTATTAATCATGTGTGAATCCGTGTTCTTTCCATGCAAGGCAATTACTTTTCACTCTGCGTATTGGTGTGACAGGAAGATCAACTTTCAATTTACAAAGAAATAATCATAAAAATTAATAGATCATTTTAATGTTTTTGGTACAAGTAGCATAAATTTCTCTCTTAGCTTTTCCTTTCTTCAGATGGTATCTTAAATTCTCTGCTTGCCCTTTGTTGTAAATAGATATGACTTTTGAATTAGATTTTGCAGTGAAACCCATCTTCAGAGCTTGTGTTGATTGAACTGTTTACTACAGCAGTGTAATATAGCACAAGAATGCTGATTTCCAATCTAGTTGTTTGTTGGAGGACTGTGAAGAAGCCTTCTTGAGAAATCCAGAGGAAAAACCCCGGCTAATTTACCACAGGAAGGAGGATGACAGAGTCAGTTCAGTCTCAGTGCAACAGTTAATTGAGCAAATTTCTTACGTGAACAAAGCAAAGGTATGGCATTTTAAAGACTGTTGAATTTTAAAAGGCTTATTTTCCTGCTATAAACAACATTGAGTGCTAGTCGTTCCAGATTTTAGGAGAAATTTTGTTACACTCATTGCTCTGGATGCTCATTATGTGAGCAAATTGACAAAGCTGAAAATTATGAATGTTATGAAATTTTCATTAACAGGGGAGGAAAAAAAGCCACTGCATTTTCACTGAAAAAAATCTCTATGCTATAAGGGTAGAATTTCTCACCTGTGTTGGGCCATTTAAATGGCATAGTTATTTATCTAAGGTCCCTCTGTAGCTGTTGAAGAGAAGTGTACCTCCAGAGAGATTCTTCCCATCTGAAAACAGATCGGTTGCCATTTATTTCTGTCTACAGAGGGAACTGTTGAGAGCAGCTGAAACTAGATGCCCAACTTTTAAAAGCTTAGGCAAAGAGCATCCTACCTAAGGAGTGCAACAGAATGGAATTTAAATGTGTTCCAGAATGTTTTTGTTGGAAACCCTAAATACTGTTCCCAGTTGGGTTCAGAGTTGCATCATCTTTGCCATTTACTTTTTCAGATGATTGATCATATTGGAAGTGTGGAGGAAGGAGCATATGAAATCTATAATTGTGTGGAAAAGATAATTAAACAGGTAGAGTACATGATGCATTTCAGCTTTTTCTGTTCCTACTCTGGTTTATGATCTTAAATGATGTCAGTGTGATTACTGTATGCTACTTAGATGTAATTCAAAGGATCTTTTTGGGTCTTATCATTAATATCTGGCAAGCAAAGAAATCTGTAAGTGGAAAATAAAACTCAAAACTGAGCAGTGCTTTTATGGACAGAAGCAGAAATAACAGGGGAAAGGGATCTATTTGTGGCCTAAATTCTCTTAAATTCTCTTTAACCATATCATAGGGTGAGGAAAGATTGCATAGTCCATTCTCTCCTTATCCTTCCTTGTGGTGAGTTGCTTCCACTACGAGAAGGCTAAAATCAGTGTCTTGAGACCTGTTCGTTCAGACTTAACTTGGTTTAATATAATTGCTCATTTGTTTATGTTCTCTGCTAGCCTAAAAGGAAATGAGCATACTGATGTTAGTAGAGCTGCACTCGTACACCCTGAAACTGAGACAAACACCAAATGTGCCTGCACTGTTAAGAATGATGTTGCAGTTTTCTCCATGTATTTTTCTTTTCGCTTAGGATATATTGGGGTGTGAAATGATAGAACTAGAAGGCAAGGATTTGGGTAGTAAGGAAGAGTCCACTGTTCCTGAAGAAGAAGTTTTTGGTGATGTGTTATGGGATGCACATGACGAACAAGAACAGATGGAAGCTTTTCAGCAGGCCTCTAATTCAACATGTGAGCTGGGATTTGAGAAAGTAAGTACACTGGAAATGTATATGGGTGAAGAGAAAATCATCACTCATTTCCATCTCTTGTTAGGCAAGATGTACTTCTACAGAAGAAGCTGTGTCTGAGAGCATTCTTGAGGCTGTTACTCCTTAGGCTAGAAGAAGCCATATGTCTTATATAGATGGCGTATTTATTTTCTGGGATAGATGCCAGTTTGTGTGTTGTTGAATGACATTGATGAAGAAGCAGTTGTTCCTTCACTGCAGAAAAACACTATAATGGTGTGCCAGAAGTAGGGTGTCCTCCTCCTAGACTTTGGTCATCAATAGAAAAGTTTGTGAATGTCTTTTTTGGGGGTTTTTTTTTAGGAAATACGAGCTCTCTCTTGACACCTGGAGTTGGATCTTTTGGAGATGATGAATGAAAAGATATCATGTCATCATCACATACGTATGTGAGAAGAACATAGGAAAGTTAAAAGTGGAGAGCTGCTGAATAGCTCAGTGCTTACTCATTACTTGAAATAAAATTTTTAAAATGCTTCAAATTGGGGGTATCAGGAACAGTTATATCTAGGGAAGGTATAATGAATGTAGGAAGAAAAAACATTAAAGTGTTCATGGAAAGTGATGCGACAGCTTATTTGGGCAACATTCCTTGATGTTATAATGTAACATAAGCATGCAGTTTCTGTGCTACTGTGTTTAAATTGTTAGTACCTCTATTTTACTGGTACAAATTATTCTTTTACTTCACTAACCAGATATTGATAATGGCTTGGAGAATTGTGCCATATTTACTACATTCTAGAACAGTAAAATAATAGAACATTAATAGAAAACATATCTATGTGTATCTTAATGCACCTCCACTTCTTTTTTGCAGACAAAATATTTCTGCTAAAGGGATAAAGGGTGGGTTTTGGTTTTGTTTTTGTCATCCTGAATTCTGCTACAACATTATTGGGCATTCATATGGTGAAAGAAAGCATTTCTTTTGCGTGTTTAGTGCCTCAAAATATCATTCGTGGCAGATGCTAATTTTGAAGGCTTTGTCCTGGTAACCGTATCCAATACAGTGGAGTAGCTGGGGGAAAGGGGGACGGGAAAGCCTGAGCAAACGTAGTACCCAATTGCTTTAACTGTAGTTACACTAATTCAGTTCATTAACACTGAAAGTTCCATTTTAAATAGAGGGGAGTTTTTTTAAAATATTTATTTTATGCTTTCTTTAAGAGATAATAAATTTTGTGCTTTAAGTGTTTCATTACAAAATTTCTTTCCATTTGTATTACATTGCATTTCAGTAGTTATTCCCTTACCTTAATAAATCTGTACATGCGTTTTGTATCTAGATGGTTTACAATACCAAGCACTATATTTCTCCCTTAAACATTGGAATATTTTTAATTATTGTTTCTTTTATATAGTATTTTGAACGTCTAAATGACCTAGTAGCAGCGCCAGCACCAATTCCACCTCTGCTTGTATCAGGAGGACCAGGCTCTGGGAAATCTCTCCTTCTGTCGAAATGGTAGTTTAAACTATTCTTGGGGTTTTCTTGTATAAATGAAATTTGAGAAAAAAGTTTCCATTACATTTCAGACATTGTATCAGTTTAATTAGAGGTAAAATGGGAGCATTTACAAACCACTGAAGTAACTGAAGCATCCTGGAAAGATTTGCAATAATTGAGTAGCTAATTCCATCTGGACTGCCTTTAACATCTCCCTGACTCCAACTGCAACACCCTACAGATCTGTCTTTGCACAGTATTAATATGCGGTTTCAGTATCTCGATAGTCTTGCCCTTCTCTGATACACAAGAGGGGTCCTTTGGAGTCTTTTAACTGAAATAAGGAAAGATCAGACCTAATAATTTGTCATAGAAATGCATTTTATGGTCACTTGTAGGCTAGGACAAAATCTGCTGACATAAAAATAAATTGATAGTGTCATTACTTCTTAAAAGCTTAGTGACATGTGACTGTTCGGTGCCAGGAAGGACACTTGTTAATGGCTATCAGTACTGGGGAGAGCAAAAATGGAATCTGATGTAAAAAGTTCAATTATAGCTCAGGAAATGTCTATCCTATTTTGTAAAATAAACATGGAGCACCTCTAACTCAGACACTATGTTCTTTGGCAAAAGGGATGGTTTTTATTTGAACTACATTTGCAAAATTATAGTCCGTTAAGTGCTTTTTTTTTTTTTTTTTTTTAAAAACTTCTCTCATTAGGATTCAGTTGCAACAGAAGCATTCACCAAACACTCTAATACTTTACCACTTTGTTGGGAGGCCCATGTCTACTAGTTCAGAATCTGCATTGATAATTAAGCGCCTTACTTTAAAGGTATGCTGTATTACTACATACCCTGGATTGCATGATTCTTTGGAAAGTGTCACTGTGTCTGCGTATGTCAAAAGATAAAATTTTCTACAGGTTTTTCTACATCAGTTAAGAGTAATACAAATGTAAGGCATTATAGAATCTGATCCTGTACATTGAATGCAGATCAATTAAACAGCATCTCTGGGATATTCATAATAGATTGGCATTAGCAGTTATGCTTCCAGTGACCTATATGGCCTATTGATGGCTTATAAAACCATATAAGCTTCTTCCAAAATTTCCTGCGGTCTGGCCGGGGAGAGAGGCAGGTGGTACCTCTTCTGCCTGTGTGTTTACAAACCCGAGACTGATTCACCAGTTGGTACCCTATTGTTTCTAGACTAGTCTGTCTCCTATGTTAACTTATTTTTTAATTGTGTGTTAGATATGTGGGGAATAAGTGAAGAGTATTTTTGTGCCAGGGTCTGAGCTTTCTTTTTCCTTAACAGGGTTACACTAAGGACCTCACAGGACTAAAACCTTTAGAAAAATGAAATCAATTGTGCTCTGTTTGCAATTTTCTCATGCATGTTAGAAGTCTGCCTATTTAAACTGTAATTTTTAAGCCCTTTAAATCTCCAGATTCCTTGTGCATTGTGTAAACTCAGATTATCTCTCTAGAATTTATACGATGAGTGCAGTAAATATTCTTTGTTCTATCTATGCCAGCGTTCTGCATATACTAGAAGAAAAGAATTCTGTGTGAACTTGACTAGAAGAATTGCCCCAAAATTGTGTGTTGTTTGTTTTTGTTTTTTTTTTTTTCTCTTGTGTTGATAGAACTTCTTTCAACTATCCTAGTTGATTTTTAAGGCAGAATTTGTTATATATGTTTATAATTCTGCAGCTTATGCAACACTCTTGGTTAGTGTCACCTCTGACTTTGGATCCAGCTAAACTTCTGGAAGAGTTTCCCCGCTGGCTGGAAAAACTTTCTGCACGTCATCAAGGCAGCATTATTATAATTATTGATTCTATTGACCAAATACAGGTATGTTTTCAAAATATTTGCCATTTGTCAGTCTAAAGGAGATCTTGACTATTGTAATAGGTTCAGCTATATGTATGTAACAGAAATATTAATGTTTGCTTTGTTCTAAAGAGCCCATATAGAAAATAGTTTTGCAAAAAGCATGGATGAGTTAAAATAGTATTTTGATTTTTATAGATAAATTTTGTGTTGGGTTTTTTTTTTCATCTAAATTTATCTTAAGACCTTAATTTTTGAGCAGTCCAGTTACATTATTTATCCAGAAATTCAAGGCTGTGAGCTGACATATTTGGCATGTAAATAGCCTAGTCTTTAAGGTGAACATTTCAACAATAGTATTCTATCATCTGCTTTATTTAATGTACACTCATGCTGATACATATCAATGGATCATTTAGTACTGTTTCAAGAACAGGTCATGAACAATTTTTAAGGACACTGGAAAGTTTAAGACTTCTTTGACTGAGCTGTGCAGTTAATGAAATGTATCAACTTCTGGCATTGTTTTGAACAACCTTTGTATTAAGTAACCAAAATTTGCTTTTAAGCAAGCTGAGAAGCATATGAAGTGGCTGATAGATCCGCTGCCAGTCAATGTGAGAGTGATTGTATCAGTGAATGTAGAAACATGTCCACAGGCTTGGAGGTATGTTACATTTCTGAGATGTTTCAAAGTAGCCTGGGTTAGAATTATTGTTTTAAATTACAGTTACTTGTTGAAGAGCAAACAGCCAGATTTGTCAAGACCTGGAGGTTTAATAGAATAAAGTTTTGCAACCACTGAGGACAAGAAAAGCTTCTCGATTGTAAGTGCAGCGAGGAC
Organism: Strix aluco; assembly: GCF_031877795.1. Taxonomy (NCBI): domain Eukaryota; kingdom Metazoa; phylum Chordata; class Aves; order Strigiformes; family Strigidae; genus Strix; species Strix aluco. The sequence continues at coordinate 151,578,250 of NC_133931.1, read as the reverse complement.
AGGTTTTAGCTGTTGGGAAACCAGATTTTTGTTTTACTGTGATGGATCTATCCTCACAGCTATATGAAAGAGGATATTAAATGCAGTCAGATGAACATCCAAGAAGCACAATACCATGATGTAGATCCAGGATAGGGCTAAAAGTGGAAATTTGTCTTGCGAGGACTAGAATTTCTTAGTAGCAGAGAATAGCTTCAATTGCTGCTTTGATATAAATCTTTAAAAAGCTCTGGAACTTTGATGTCTTTTTTTCCTTTTGTGTGCTATTTAATAAGGTCTCGATATGACTTTGTTCTCTCATACCAAAGGTTGTGGCCCACTCTTCATCTTGATCCACTGAATTCCAAAGATGTTCAATCTCTTATTAATGCAGAATGTAACTCTGCAAATGTTAAATTGACTAAAGAGCAGGTATGTCTGTTGCAGTTCTTCTAAAGTACTTACTCTAGTATAACTTTTAATGAAAACATGGAAGATGATGTAAGCCCAGCTGCCAAAAAAAGTATTATATTTAGCTCATTAAATACTACTGCTCAAGATAGCATGCAATATTGAGTATTTTTACCCCACAGCTCATAGCATCGACACACAGATGGAACAGTGTAAATTATTAACACAAAAATGGTGCAGTTGCACATATTGCTGTAAACATGTTCTTTTATTTTAGACTAATAGAAAGTTTAATATTGCATAATACTGTAACAGTGATTGGCAGAGTGGGGAAAAAGGTATTTTACCTCTTTGCCTTGGAGACTGATTCCGTGAGGTAACCCTCATCTTGAGAGATGTAATAGTTAAATCCTAACTCTTAAGATTAAATTCAAAAGGAAACTTTCACTCGTATGCACCAATAGCTAGAAAAACATACAGTATTTTGTGCACTAGTTATCATGTCATAGTCTTTGGATGTTACAGATAGAAGCATATGTAGATCTTCTTATTTTCTTGTCAAACAATGAACATTTTATTGGTATGGTTAATTTCCTCTTAGCTTACAGATTTTGTTTAAAATATTGTAGGAGAAGAAACTTGAGAGACATTGTCGTTCCGCCACAACTTGCAATGCTTTGTATGTCACTCTCCTGGGCAAAACCATTGCTTGGTACGTTGAGAAGATCTTGAAATTATTATGCTGATCAGTAGATTAGAAGACTTCAAGTAGGTTTGTTAGCATTTTGAAATACATTAATTTACCATAGAACGAATCTTGCTAAGAAAAAACAGTGGAACAGTATGCAGTTTTCCCCCTTCGCTGACTATGAATGCAATGGGAAGAGAGTATATAATTGCAATTTTGATACTAAGTGAATCCAGATAGTTGTATCTGTCTGTTTTCAGCTTCTCTGTTTCTATTGTATTTTTCTGTTGTTCTGCTTTCTGGCTATGTCAGTTGTTTCAATGCTTTTTAAAGGTATTTGGAGAATGTTGGTATTGTTTTGTTAAACAGTTTAATTTAGGTCTGTTGTATTTACTGATGTACCAGATAGTTTGCCTCATAGATTTTTAAGGCTAAAAGGAAGTTCAACAACTGCTTAGTTTAACATCCTGCATATGGTACTTTGCCCTATAATTCCTGCTGTGGAGAAAATTAATCTTCCCTCTTGTGCAAGAGAATACTTAATAAGTGCATTGGCTTATTATTAACCTAGACTTCATCTTGTTGAGAAAGACGCATTTTTATTTCAGAGACTCCCAGAAGATGATACACTGATTGATAATTTACTGTGGGTGACTGATTTTCATTATTTTTTGTTTCCGTTTCATGTCCTAGAATGCTTAATTGCTCCTGAAAGCATGCTTTGTAAATGCATTAAATGAAACAGCAGCATGTGGTTTTATCTTTATCCAGCTTGCTGTTCTTATTCTGTATTCCTGGTGGAGGAAGAGTACTTTTTTTTTTTTTTAAATAAAAATGTTGCAGTTGTTTAGAAAAATCAGAAGATATGACAGAAGCTGGCTTCAGAAATTTACCTCTTCTGTGTTTAATCTCACCAGGTGCTCTACATCTTTTAAACCCAGTAGGAATTCAGAGCACTTTTGAGATAGAGCTCTTCAGTAGTTTCAATTCATCTTACTCAGCCAAATTGAATATGTTAAACTATGCCCTTTTTGTCCTTCTGCTCAGTGTTGGAAATACAGGAAATATTGACAAAACCCTTCAACAGTGTTTCCAATGTCAAGACACAGTGTCACTGTACAGGCTTGTTCTGAGATCAATTCAAGAATCATTGCAGAGTGATAAAGAGAAAGGTCTTTTAAGAGAGGTAAGCAGAGAGTGCATCCCTGTTTCTACAAGTAATGTACATTCTTTCATCTAAAGAGTTTTTCTTAAGTTAAAAGTAAATATATATTTATGTTGGTTCATGTGTATGATTCAGCCATTATTAGTAGTATAGAAGGGACAATTTTATTAATGTAATTATATCTATTGCAGGACTATAGAACATATGACTGCTTTGTGTTAAATTTCAACTAGGTCATTGTCTCACAAAATGAAACAGGACTTTTCCACTATGATGGGATACAGAATTAGCACTTCCTTGCTGATCACTACCCTGATCCGATGATTAACTACATTGAGCACAGTAAATGTAATCAAAACATGGTATCTTGTGAATACAGGGCACCACTTATTAGATTCTGATTACTCTTTCTACCTTTGCAGAATTTCCCTGTTGTGTGGAACATTTTTTTGATTAGGACATGATACTCAATAATTGCTAGTTCTTTGGTGCTGGCAGCATAAGACCTTCAGCATATTTTACTTAGATGGAAGCTTCTTATGAGAATGGAGTTATTTTCCCCTGGTGTTTTAGCAGAAAAGCAAAGAGCCGTTTGTTTCTCCCAGAGTGTCCCATTTGGTGCTTTAGCTTTTAGAATATTAATCCCTTAGCCCTAAGGGCTGTACTTTGAGGGAAGGGAAGAAGAGGGAAGGGGCTTGTGTAGGTAGGTTTTTTTTTTTTTCTCCCTTGGAGTATAAAGTTATACACAGTGATACACAATATTTTTCTTGGAATTTCAGTGTAACTGAGCTCTGCAGCAAATACCGCTAACTGTGTAAAATAATTTTTCTGCTTTATGTAGATGCTGTGTGTCATTGGTGTTAGCCACAATGGTGTAAGTGAGTCAGAGCTGATGGAGCTTTATCCTGAACTGTCTTCTGCAGTGTTAGCCTCGCTCGTTCACAGCCTGCACAAAATGTGTTTGCTGACATATGGCTGTGGTTTGCTGAAGTTCCAGCACCTCCAGGTATATTTTGTAATTCTAAACACATGCATGTGAAACCCCACCCCCTAAGCTGCTGCTGTTTTGTAGATAAATGTTGTTGTTATCTAGGTAGGCTGCGATATGTTTCTGTTTGCTTATCCATTTTCCTTAACATCTGGTCTGATGTTAGAATCGTCTTGAAAACTATTAGAGCTGTGATACCAGTATTGGTCAGTATTGTTCAGCAGATGAAAACTTGGCATTTCAAACCTTCAGAAATTTCTGATCTATTAGTTGTTAACTCTGTGTCCTAGAAAACACTGGTTCCACAAAAAACAAGCAGAATTGAAGGAGAAGGGAATATTATCTGAGTAACCAGAGCTTTGGTCTAATATAAGACAGTCTTTTTGTAGTGCCTTTGTAGAACTGAAAATCTTTCCGTGACAACACAAGATGTGTTTCATAAAGAAATCTTGCATAGTGCCCTGTGTATCATCAACGCTTAATAAACAAATTAAATGCATTCTCTTTCTCTCAAATATACTCTCTTTCAGGCTTGGGAGATGGTGAGACTGGAGTATATGGAAGAAGGTGAAAGTATTATTTCTGCCTATAGACAAAGACTAGTGGAGTATTTCACCATGCAGCTAAGGTAGGTCAGAATTCCTCAAGATATGCTAAACTGCAGGCTTTATGCCTCATGGATATTTTTGTTTTCTTCATATAGCTTCTTTGACTCAGTTTAGTAACTTAGTACGGCAAAATAACTCTGCAAAACTCTAGTTATCATTTTAGCAGTTTATTATTGGTATTTTGCTTTTTAATCTTGGAAAAAATTGAGGACTATGGAGGGGAGTGGGCCTATAATAAAGGTAGGGCATGAATTTATACCGCATCAGTTATTTTGTGGTAACTGACCCCATGTGGATTTGTAACTCTCAGTAAATGCCAGGAAATCTGAGGTTGCCTGGAACTTGAAGAAGCAGCAGAAGGCCACTTGCGTTCAGCAAGCAATGAGCACATACACAAGAGGAGGTTCAGTAAAACAGCTGAACAGCTCCAAGTTCATATCCAGCTTGAAAACTGATAGAACTTGAAAGTCCTGAGTTAGTGTGTCCCAGCTGTGGGCTACTGCTTACTGCTCCTCAGAGCATCCACAGCTGGGTAGCAGAAAGCCAAGAGGGCTACAGTGTGCCAGGCAGAGGAGGCGCAAAGGGACAGTGGGCTGCTGCAGGGCTGCAATCCTGCTAACAGGCACAGGTTAGCCCATATGGGAGGGAGGAGCAGCTTCCTGTGGCGTACCTGGGGGTTCCAGAGCCCTCTGAGGTGGAATTGAAATGAAGATGTGAAAAAATGGAGTGGATAGGTCTTACAGTAGTCTGTCTGTTTAGACATTCAGGTATGGCAATTGCATGCTTGCCTAGTTTTCACATCAAATTGACAAGTTCTTTTAGCCCTCTCAGAGTTCTAATTTTGGTTTGCTTCTCTTTCAATAGTCGAGACCGAGTGACTTGGAGAAGTGCAGATGAACTTCCTTGGCTCTTCCAACAGCAGGGTGATAAGCAAAAGCTACACAAGTGTCTTTTGAATCTCTTTGTATCGCAGAACCTTTACAAAAGGTACAAAGATAGCCACTGCTTTGATGGTTATAAACACTTCAAAGTAATTTTTTTGTCAATATAAATCAGAAAATAACAGATACAGATTAAAGGAACTTAAATAGTAGAGGCTGAAGTGCTAGATGCTGTTGCTATAGAATTAATCTATTTTTTCTCTTCTGGGGGTTGGCAAAGGGATAAATACTGCTGTTGAACAGCATTAATCTCCATGGATTGTCTCTGTAGACACTGTAGCATAAAGACATTCATGCATATGGCCCTTTTCTTCTAAGCTAGCATCAGTCTGAATAGAGGGGTATCAGAGGTAAGATGAGCTTCTTATTTCCTTGTTAAAACAGGGGACATTTTGCAGAATTGCTGAGTTACTGGCAGCTGGTTGGGAAAGATAAGAGCTCTATGGCAGCTGAGTATTTTGACTCTCTGAAAGAATATGAAAAAAGCTGTGAGGGAGAGGAAAGTATGGTCTGCCTGGCTGATCTTTATGAGACCCTGGGACGGTTTCTTAAGGACCTAGGTCTTCTCAGTCAGGTAAGTACATTTAGAGATTGTTGTAACAGCAAGGAGGCAAATTAAGCAGAGTTCAGTGTGTGCTTTCTCTTGCAGTTATTAAATTACTGTAGCACACGGGATGCTGCCTGCTGCCATCATGTTCTGAACTTCGTTGTTACAGGCTGTAGCTCCTCTGCAGCGGTCTCTGGAGATTCGAGAGACTGCGCTGGATCCAGATCACCCAAGGGTGGCGCAGTCACTCCACCAGCTAGCAGGAGTTTATGTTCAGTGGAAGAAGTTTGGAAATGCTGAACAGTTGTATAAACAGGCACTGGAAATCTCGGAAAACGCTTATGGAGCTGAACATCCTCGGGTAGCCCGTGAACTTGATGCACTTGCAACCTTATACCAAAAGCAAAACAAGTAAGCTAACTACACTATTTTTCTTTTATGTGAAGGCGGTACAAAAATAACAGCAAAGATTTTCTTCCTGAAGCCAGAATGTTTCTTTGGTTCTTTTTTAGAGTTTTTAAAGTTCCAATGCAACCATGAGCATCCCCTCTGTGTTCTAGTAGCAGGCCACCCAGTAGGGGCCAACCTTTGTGCTTAGTTTAACAACAAACTTCTAGAGGTAAAGGAGGAGCATTGTCTGGTCCTAAGCATTTTAGATATTTTTATCTTTGACAAAAAATGTGATTTTTTTTTTTTTTTTCAAGACTCTTAAATTCTCCTCAAATCTGTACACTCAAGCAATTTAGAAGCTTTCCAGAATACTCATTGATGCTACATTTGGCATTCTTCTAACACTGTAAATAACTTTTCAGATATGAACAAGCTGAGCAACTGAGGAAAAAGTCCTTCAAAATACGCCAAAAAGCAGCAAGGCGGAAAGGCAGTCTGGTAAGGAAATGTTTGATATTTCATAAAAGTACAGGGCATGTTGTGGTTCTGCGAAATAGATGATAAAGTGTTTCTGCAGAGCTGACAAAGCTTCAGTGCTTTGATAATTGAGGGCATAGGTAGTGAAGTAGCCTAGCAGCAGCTTTGGTAACTGCCCTTTCAGCTCTGCGGGAAGTTGAGATGTATCAGTACAACTGGTATGCAGTTGAGAGAGGTGGAAATCTATACGTTTTGGGGGTGCAGAATTACTGCTGATACAACTGGCTGTCAAAAGTGGCAGCGGGAAAAGGTGTTCTCCAGAATAACTGAGGTATTTATCCTACAAATAGTAGTGAACACAGTGCTTACTGCAGTGGATAATCCCAGTAATAATATTAGGTGCCATACTGAGTTTTTTCCTGTTTTTTCTTCTGTGTTTTTCAGATACAGAGTTCCTCTTGTCATTCTTGAGCTAAGGGTTTGTTTGTCATGTAGTGCCTGTACTATAAGAGTTCAGCTAGTAGCTCCAGAGCTTTTGGTTCATCTCTAATGAAAGTAGTGAAGAGCCATAAAAATGTTGCTATTTCCACAGTGCTTAAATACGAATGAATTTGGATCATGAAGATTTTGTCCATTTCTGTAATGAGTTCTGCTGAACAAATATCTTTATCAAGACTGCAAAGAACAAGAATAGGTGGAGAGTGTAACAATGGCTGCACTTTGTACTTGTAATTAAGTTTTGCGTATAAGCATTAGCTTGTCAGCCCATTTTACAAAGATCTGTGTAAAGTCTTGAGTACTACCTTATATGTATTTGTATCTGGCATTTAGGATAGGAGATTACTTTGATTTTTAAGTTTTGAGCTGATAAACCTAAGAATTTGATCTGAATTGGTTATTTGAGCAGTGGAGTTTAAGCAAATTAGCATGTATGGTACAGGGAAAACAGCTGTATGAAAGCACAGTAACTTAAATTTCCTGGAAGCATTTTTGGTGAAATTCCCTGTTAGGCATTCTGCTTATGTACAATCTATGTGCCTTTGAGCTTGAAAATGGAACTTAAGTAGGATTATTGTGCTCCTTTGGCACCAAACCGAGTCTTTTGATTTTCTGTCTTCAGTTGTACACTTTAAAAGTAATGGTGACTGGCTTACATTACCTTGTGCTTTGCTGTAGTGTGGCTTTGCTCTCCTGCGTCAAAGAGCCCTGCAACTGGAAGAGCTCACGTTAGGCAAGGATACACCAGATAATGCTCGAACCCTCAATGAGCTTGGAGTCCTCTACTACCTGCAGAATAATCTTGAGTAAGTTGTATTGTGACACATCCACGGGGTGTTCTCATAGATCTAAATGGAAGCAAAGCATTGAGAACTAGCATTAAATGCAGACATGTGGTCCAAATATTCATTATGGTGCTGTCCCCGATTCATTCCACTGATTTTTGTTTACTGTGAAATTCACTCATATTTTCTAGAACGGATGCTGTTAGCATGGGAGTATTTACCAAATCAGTGCATTTCCTGCGTTCAGAATTGATGTTCCTTAGTTTACTAGCCTTCATTGCAAATACCAATTCTCTCTCGAAGTTTATGCCCCCTCAGCTTCACTATTTTGTGACCCTCCTTTGTAGTGTTCACCCTTGAAGAGCAGGATTGTTCTTCTGTGAAAAACCCTCAAAATGCCAGTATTACAAGAAATCATGCGTTAAATATTCACTATGCTTGTAATTCTCAGGATTTTACCCTGCTGGCCTTTTTAAGGGTGAAAGAGGACACAGCAGTATAGAGGTGTTCTAAAAGCAGATAGAGATAAGCAGGGTGTTGAAGAAGGGGAATAAAGGTGCAGAACAGTTCTGATTGCATGGTTAGCCAGTCTTCACACCAACTTCTTCAGTCCACATAGTCTAAAACAGTGTGTTGTGAGGGAATTGCAAAGTCACCTTAAATCCCACTCTGCTGAACTGAATCTTTTCAGAGAAGAAAGAAGGTGCACAGCAAAAAAGCACAGAGTAAGTTTTGGAAGTATTTTTACGTTCTTCTTGTATCTGATGCTTATGTCACCAGTAGCTGTTGGATAAGTACAAAAGTATATCAGAATTTAGGATCTGCACACAGAATCTCTGTTGAATACAGGACCTTTACAGTGAAGGAGTTGATTTTTAACCGTTGTTGGAAATGTGGGGTTTTTCATCAGTTTACCCTCATGGAGTCATGTGGAAGTGACTTGATTATAGAGGAGTGATATCTATCTAATCTCACACGAGATCATTTTATATTGCACATTATTCATATGTAGTTCCTGTCAAACACCACCTATTTCTAGAGTAACCATATCTCCACTACTTCAAAGGTGAGCAAAAGTATAAACTTTGTTTTAGTGAAGGTTTAAGTATTTTTTTAAAATGGATATTGTGTCTCTCTTCTGAATCAGCAAGACCAAGATTGAATTTTTTGATCATTTGCTGCAGTTGGAATGGAATCAATGGCAGAAGGGTATGTCACTTTATTAGCTGTTATATCACACATCATCCTCTAGCCCTTGCATAGAGTGACCACCTTTTAACATTGTCTAAGAGCTCCAGAACTGAACCTACAGTTCCATGTAGAAATGGTCTTTTTTGTCTCTAATGCGAAGTGGATTTTTCCAGTTTACTAAGCTGACCTCTTGGGAATAGTGTCACACAGAACTTGTGTGTATGTCAGGGTGACAAACTGCCTGGTCACAGTGGATGCTGCCAGTATTAAGTGGGTATCACCCATTGTTTGTGATAGAGGAGCTGCTGTAGATCTGGAATAATGGAATAGTAGCACGCTAGTGACATAAAATATGCCCTTTTGATGGGGAAATGCTTGAATGGTGGTATTACACAGTCTTTTCTACTTTGTCACTTCTAGACAGATTCTACTGAGATTCTAGCTCATAACCTACATAAAACCTGTTCCAGTGTCTCCCCCTTTGGTGTGAAAGCTGTCTGTTGAACCCTATAATATATTTTATATTCTTTAAAGCTACTTGAAAAATATGTGGTGCGTTCTGAACCATTAGCTCATATTCCACTGTTGCTTATCTATAGATGTACTTGACTACTTGGAGGAGTTGCCCAGAAGTCAGTAGAATGTTTTGAATAAGGAAGGATTACTTGCATAACGGAAGGTGTAGGTTGAATTAAAGAAGAGAGCAGCTATGGGGTAGTGTAATGTTTGCTGAAATCTGCTAGACTGGCTTTTCAGTGCTTAGCGGGGGTGGATCCAGGATTGCACAGGAATATATTAGCTAGCTCTCTGTGTACATTCTCATGGTTAGCCTGCACAGCAGGACTGTGTCTGGGATGTGTAGTTTCTCACTGCATAAATGAATTGCTGATCTGGCATTTGCTTATTCCAAGGAAAGTCCATTACCAGATGTCAGTAATCTGTGTGGTTTTCAAGGCTGAGTTTGTTCTGTTTCAGACAGCCACTTCAGCCTGTACAGATGTTACCAGCTTTAAATTACCGCTGAATGAATGTGTTCTGTAGGACAGCAGAGCTTTTCCTGAAGCGCTCCTTGGAAATGAGAGAGAGAGTCCTGGGACCCGACCACCCAGACTGTGCGCAGTCTTTGAACAATCTGGCAGCCTTGTACAATGAAAAGAAGCACTATGACAAGGCAGAGGAACTCTATGAAAAAGCTTTAGACATCAGGAGGAGAGCACTGGCTCCAGATCATCCCTCCTTGGCTTATACTGTGAAACACCTGGCAGTGCTGTACAAAAAGATGGTAAGCACAAGCCTGTTACCTTTACTCATCACCTAAATTAACTGTAATGTCTTGCATTGTTACAGTCTTCCATCCAAAAGGAGTGGGCATGGGAATTTTGTCAGCTAGTGGTGGTCTACACACATGCATACAAGATGTAGTCAAGCAGCCTCAGTCTGTTCCAGAAAGCTCAGTAGCTTTTTCAAAACACGCTTTGCTTAAGGAAAAGCTATTTGTGAATAATGTCTTCAGTACCTTGCACGCTCTCAGTATTCACCACAAAGAATTTCTGATTTGGTTAAAAGCTCTTGTTTTGACTGCAGTGAGGGAACCTCTTCCCAGCTGTATTTGAGTTCTCCACTGTCTGCTGTGTGACATCCACATACAAGAGTTTGGTCAGATGTGTCTTAATGGAAAAATCATGTTTTAGGGTGTAGGAATAGTTCTTTTGACACAACGACCTTGAACTTTACAGTCCAACTGAGAGTAGCTTGAAGGCTCATGAGGGAGATAGTCCTTTATAAATAAACTGTGTGGCTGAGCCACCTCCATCTCCAGTTGGTTCAGTGAAGGATGAGAGTTACTCCCCTGCTAAATGCACTATGGGGAATAACATTAACGGTAGTAAAACTCCTGTGTTTCATAATTTCAAAATGTTTTATGAAAATTTGTGTTTGCAGATGGTCATTCTAACCATTCAGTATCATCAGTGTAACAGTGATATAAGGTTTCCAGCTGTTGAACCAAGATCAAATTCAGAGGATGACATTTTTTTTTCATGTTTTCCACATTTTACCATTCTTCAAAGACAAAAGAGTCCTTGAAGATAATGCCTTAGATCAAGTGCTTCTGTGTTTTTGCTCAATAATTGTTACCTCCTATTATGTGCATGAAATTGTTTTGGGTCACATATTCTCTGCTCGCTTCAGCTTCTAATTTTCATGCTGCTAGAAACTGCAAAGGCACTCAATATTTGCATCAAAAAGCTCTTTGCTAGTTTGAAGGAGCGCAAATTAAAATTCATGGTGAACTAGTGACACAGGGAAGAGCGGAGGAAGAGAAGGGATGGGAATCAGATGTAGAAAATGACTATTTATAGGTAAGTATTTATTCCAGCTGAATTTCTGATCATCAAACTGTGGCACGGTGATGCTTTGAGAAAATAAGAAATTTGATATGAATTTTGCAATCAGAGTGAACCATTATACAGTGAAAGCTTGCAGTATTTAATTTCTAATTGCTATTAAATATGAGAATTCACGTTCTAATAATAGAAGTCTAAACATATTTCTGAAGTATATCCAGTTAAGGTATATGAGCAGTTTCAAATTTGGAGGAAAACAGATTTGCTGGAAAAATAATCTATAGTAAAACTAGTTAGAGTATGAGTGGGGTATTTTAGAGAAACCAAAGTCAAGAAGCCAAAGCCTCAGTATGGTGAATGGGAAGCAACAGGTACTTGAAATGGCATCGGACACTGCAGCTTTTCCAAAGAAGATGGTGTGAACACCACTTCAGTAAGCAAAAAACTGCTCAAAGGTTAAGGGCAGCTACATTCCCATTCTCATATCACCAGTAAAATTTAGACCCTTTAGGCCCAAAAACAAGCTCTGCTCCCATTTATGGCAGGATGAGGAAATAAAAAAGGAGAAAATTATTTGGATAAAAGGTACAACTGAGAATTCTTTTTAACAGTCTTCTCAATGAGACACTTACAGGGAAAATTTAAATTAAAAAAAGAAAGAAATAGACATAGCTGAGAAACACATTAACTGGGACTTGAATATGCTCAGTATTTTGGAAAATTAGGTCTTAATAAATATTAATGATAAACAATCTGGTTAATTCAGTTATATTCTGCACAAAGTTAAACCCTTATTCTGGAAACAGTTACATCTTCTCCAATGCTTTTTTGTTTAGAATAGATTTTACTGTTACCATTTTCACACAAGACAACTGCATCATTTTTTCCCTGTTATTTCTAGGGAAAACTTGACAAGGCTGTTCCTCTATACGAACTAGCGGTTGAAATTCGACAGAAGTCATTTGGCCCCAAACACCCTAGTGTAGCAACAGCTTTGGTAAATCTGGCTGTCCTTTATTGTCAGATGGTAAGTTTTTCACATCTTATATGTTTATTATTACTGTCTTAGGGTTTTATAGGATTCGTACCTAAATGATACCAAAGAAACTTGATCACATTTAAAAGGCAAATTCTCTATAAGACTTGAAAATTCTTAGATTCCATTTTAAAAATTGGAAGGATATATTTGGCAAGGAAAAGGTATGCAGGGAACAGGTAGTTGCTGTGACTGGTATTTCACAAGAACGCTTGGGCTAGCACTCTTTAGATTATTCAGAATGCCCACATGCTTTATAAGACTAGAGCTAGAGTGCAGCATTGTTACCACAGTGATGGAACACAGCTCCACCACTGACTCAGAGGGAAGCACAAGCCTTTGAAATTTATGTCTGTGAACAAAGAATGCCCACCTTGACCAACTGCACCCCTGTGTAACTAAAAATCTAAGAAGGTTTTTGACTTTCTAGTCTACAAGTAATGTGAGATTCAAAGGAGATGCAATCAACTCACCAAATTCCTTACTTAGCATCAATAGGAGTGAGCTGTAGGTTGTTTTCTTGTTTTCTGTTAGGTTAATGGTTGGACTAGATGATCTTCAAGGTCTTTTCCAACCTGGATGATTCTGTATTTCTGCAATCTGCATATCTGATTTTAAACGGGGATTAAAGGTGCCTCAAGTAAAATTAAAGAGCATTTGGTAACTCAGTACTTTCAGGACTGAGATTTTCAAAACTGCCTAGGAACTCCAGACCCTAATTATTATAATACTAGTGGGAATTGCATTTGCAAATGCCAGCCAATTGCTTTGACAATCTCAATTATCATCCTCATCTGTCAACAGTATTGAGAACTCAAAATACCTTTCTGGTTAAATATGCATGACTTCGCATCTAGGATGTGTTGATACTATGTTGGAAAAAAGAATAGCAAATGTAATATACATCTGTAACAAACAACTTTCTACTACCTGAAGAAAAAGCAGATTGAAGCTTTACCACTTTATGAACGTGCATTAAAGATTTATGAAGACAGCTTTGGTCACATGCATCCTCGTGTGGGGGAAACTCTGAAAAACTTGGCTGTGCTAAGGTAAGATTTTACCCCTATAAAAGTGATTTACTATAAAAATTCCTGGATGAAACAAAACATCCTGGACTTGTGTACTTACTAGGAAAGCAGAGAGCCTGAAGTACACTTTGTTGATAGCATGGTGTGCATTTCAATTTAAATTAATTGAGAGGCTTGTTTTGTTTGCTTGTTTCAACTTTGTTTTACTCTTCTCCAAAGCTATGAAGGGGGAGACTTTGAGAAGGCAGCTGAACTTTACAAGAGAGCTATGGAAATAAAAGAAGCAGAGACTTTGTTGATAGGTGGGAAAACAACTTCTCGACACTCATCGAGTGGAGATACATTCAGCTTAAAAAGTGCATTATCACCAAACATTTTTCTGGAACATGGACAAAGGTGACATAAACCTGCTCAAAGAAAAGGCAGTCTCTACAGCTATTTTAAAGCAGACATAAAATTAAGACAAATCTATTTTTCCTAGGATAATGTACTATTTTTGGGACTGACACCTGTCTTCATGAATGACAGGGAAACAAATGTTTAAGCTTGAAATCCTTCCATGTTAAATTTGCAGACTGTATGGTACAGAGTGAGCTTCCTTCATTGTATATAGATACGCACATTAGTTACCAGCTCAAGTTATAGCTAATACCAAAAACCCTGGATTTGGTACCTCTTAGCCTAAGGGCCAGGATTATAACAAGTTGAACCAGTTGTATATACTCCATGAGGTAGGTCCTATTTTTGTGTTGTAATAGCACAGCTTAGAGGATTTGTGTATTTTTGTTTTGTCAACCCTTTCCGCCTTTTCAGAAGCTTTTAAAGTTGTTTCTAAAGAGATAGTAATTTTGAAAATGCCAGAATAGTGTTCCACCTGATTAGCTGCAGGGTGATTTCCACTTTAAGCAAAGTTCGAGGGACCTGTGCAAAAATAATTGGTTTCCTTGGGAACTTAATATATCTAAATATATCATCATCTACAGTTAAAGCTGTTGTCAGATTCAACTGTGTTCAGTAAAAATGCTTGTGGTGAGGAATCCGAATGAAGATGATTATGATCTGATTCCCTGTTGTTAACCCTTTAGTGATACTTTCACTATGTAATCTCACTGAATCTCTTAAAATACAAGAATGTTTTTATTATCTGAAAAAACGTAGTCATGCAAAACAGTTTGCCATCAGATAGAGATGCTCATCAAATCTACCTGCCTGTTGTATTTCTTAATGCTCTAGTCATCTGGAAGAATCAGTCTGAAGTCTGTTCTCATGCAGTGCGTAAATCCATTAATCAATTTAAATACATACTAAAAAAAGGTTTTATAAAAAATTGAATGTAAGTGAAAAATTAATTGGAACCTCAGTATAACGTTTCAGAGGCAACTGATGTAAAGATTTATTTGATCCAGTTTGAAGAATGCAAATGGCCATTACTTCCAAGGGGTACTTACCTTCCACCCTATTTTTTTCCCTTTTAGAGTGGAGTTAAATATAACCCATTTCAGCCCTTCTTCTGGTTAGAAGCAATTTAAGGCTGTAACTTGGTAAAAAAAACAGTATATAAAATTGATAGAACAAATATATGACCCAAATTTGATTTTTAAGATTAAGATTTAGTTGAAAAAAAATCAATCAAAAATAGCTCTTGACGGTATTACAATACAGCACCGAGAGTTGACACTTTGTGATAGCTCTCTGGATGTTTTCCTCTTCAGAAAATGTTTTTTTTTTCCACTGTATTCTAGCCACCTTGACAAGTTTTGAAAATAGGAAAGTTCTTTGCAGGATTGTTACCGAATAAGGAGAGGGGCAAAGGAAAAAAAAAAAACAAAACACCCAACCAGAACCCCCCAACCAACCAACAACAAAAAAACCAACACCCCAAAACCTCAACCTTCTCAGCTTGTATGTGTTTCTGTTGCCTACTCAGACTTCGTAATCCCCTCCACTAAAGCCAGTGTTACGAATGATCAGATGTCTGGTCTAGGTTGTCACCTCTGGTCTGATTTTAACAGGTATAATGATGTATCTTGCTCTCCTGAATAGTTTTCCTTCATGCTGCTAGCTTAAATAAAAAGCTACTTTCTAGATCTTCAGTGTTGTTCAGACCTTCTCCCTTTAGTGATTTCCAATTCTGAACTGTTACTATTCTGCCCTTGAGTGACTTCCAACTTATTCATAGGTTGCAGGGTTGCTTTTGGAAGAAAAATCAGTCCCTAAAAAGTAGCAGATCCCAACCATCCATGGTCCATTAGCGAAGGCGGTGAGGAAACAAAATCCTTACCCTATCAACCCAAAGAAAACTTTCTGTAGAAAGTAAAACAGGATCAGGAGGAATAGTGGAAGGTCTTCCAAGCCGTGTGTGGGACATAAGCTCATGCAGCTATAGTCCTAGCGCTCTTAAGACAGTTGTTCCCGGATTTGTGACATTTAAAAAAAAAAATAATTTGTATATCTGGTATATACCAAATAATACTTCTATGTAGGAGAACTCCACCTCAAAACAGTGTCACCAGTTTCAATGGAGTTTAATCATACAGTCAGAATATCAACATCTCAGTAACATTCATGATACACTGTAAAAACTGTAAGCTTTTATAAGATTGCCAAAGAAACAAAGCTGGACTAAACCACTGCAATACGCTTTAATGTTAGTTCATAACAAAAGTAATAAATTTTCCATTATGTTTTATAGTTGAAGTAGATTATACTTGTAAATGTCTTAATTAAAAAAAAATCCTTAAAGCTGCTTTTTTGATGCTGTTTCTTTTTAAATAATTTTAACCATTGGCACATACAATCATCTTAATATATTTTCCAATTCTGTCAAATTCTTCTTCTATATACAAGTTGAAAGTCTGAAAGTAACACAAGAACCATTTTGCATCCTCTGTAAGTGGGCATACAAAATTGTATTAATTTGCTCATAAAACTGTACATGAAGTAAAACGGTAAACAGTTGCCTCTTGAAAAGCTGTCAATCGGGTGACAGCAGTCATGTCAGCCAAACAGCTGAGAGTCAAGATTAACTGAGCTGTTGTAGAAATGAGTCGGCTGTTTGCATCAGGATCTCTGGAGCCAGGTGTCTGCCTCACTTTTATTGTTCTCAACAGAAAGGTAGAGACACAAAGAAATGTAAGGAACACTTAAATTGACACTTGAATCAAGTTAACGTAGACTTAGTGACACAGGTTCAAGTATGTACCTCTGTAATGATCTCATTATTCTATTTCCCATCCCTCTTTACAGTTCATTTCTAAAATCTGGATTCTCCAAAACTGAACTCAATCCAAAAAACCCACTTCCATTTTACAGTGTAATGCACCACACCCAAAACCCACCTAAACCCTCCCTCACTAGCTTTAGCAATTATTTTTATGTATATAATATAATCTGGTGTCAGCTGCAGAGGAAACAGATTCTGAAATTTGTAACCGTATTCATTCAGCTGCCCTAAAAAATAGGAGCACCTCCACAATATTTCTTTTTACGTGTTAGGTGGATACTCCTACTACCACTACTAGCTGGCTCTAGATTGGCTGCATCATACTGGGTTTTGAACAGCCCAAGTTGGTGATATTTGTATTATACTGCGAAGGCTGAAATTTACCTTCTTCTAAGCCAAATATAATGATCAGGTTCTGGATCAGACACCCACAGGAGTTAAAATATTTGGAATGGATACTTCCAGTTCTGCAGTGTACTGGCACTACAGGATATGGACACGTACAGGTCAGTTTAACACGTGATAATTTAAAAGATAATACAACTGTACTAACATTATTTACAAGACAGATACAATAGCTCAGGTACCCTGCTGAAGAGATTTGCAACACAAAGTTTAGAGCATCTAATTCTAAAAGCTTTCCTCTGCAAACTCAGATTAAATATATTCCTCAATATAGCGCATGTGATGGGGATGGATCAGAATTACAGCAAAAATTTTAATAGCCAGCAAAAATACAATATTGAGATTTTTGAAGAGATAGACAAAATTGCCTGTTCTTTCCAATGTTAATGGTAATTCTTACAGATTTTGTCATGAAAAGCATCTGCCAGCTGAAATAGTGGCATGCCAATACCCAGTCTGCTACTATAATTATCTACTAACAAAAGACTTTGCCTTGTCACAGCATAGTCAAAACATTATTACATACAAAACATACAGGCAGCTATTTAAGAACAAGCAGTAGTAAAACATTGATAAAACTAGGGAAATCTAAAAAAATATTCCATCCCAGAGCTATTTAAGGCAGATAAAAAAGCTGTAATGTTCTGTTTGCTCAGAAATAAGAAACCACAGCACGACCCACACCAAGAATTTACAGACACCAGTGAACAAAGATGAACACAAGTGCTTGGAAAATCAGGAGCAGCAGTATGAGTGAGGCACGATCACCTGCCCTTGACCTACTCAGTCCACTGCAGCAGATTTCATCTTTCGCTTGTCCTATACTATGTACTGTTCCATCACATGATGTTGCATAGAATGTGCTATGCCTACTTTTGGTAGTTTACCATCTCCTCCTATTTTCTACTGAGCATCTGGCCCCTAGCAATGCTGAGAAATTAAAATTTACAGTAGCACAACTCACTATCTTAAAGACTAGACAACAGAATAGAAACAAAGTAAGTCTGTTTGCTTCCTGCTCCTGTAACAGTTCAATTTCATCAGAAATGTAAAGATAAGTTTCAGTTGGGGTAAAAAAGGAGGAAAAAAAAAAAAAAAGTCTGGTCTTCTCAAAATCCAGTGTCAATCCAAACTCCCAAAAGTTGTACTTAATATTTGGTTTGCTACATGTTTCTCATTTTGGCCATGAGTTCTTCTAGGCTTTCTTCAGGCTCAGCTACCATTTCCTCAGTTAGCAAATTCTCTTCCTATTAGGAACAGGAAGAAAAAGTTGGCAACAAAATAGTGAACAAAAAACGCTGCACAAATAAGCTTTATTCCCGTCACCACACCATTTTCCTAGAACCAAGCACTCAATCGCAAGATTAGGCTTAAATTATTACAAATTTAAATTGTAAACTGTATTCTGACTGGGAGTGAGAATGTTCTGGCTGCAATACATACAGATTCTGCATTCCCCAGGTACACTAATTGCTCTTTGACTACATAGAGCTTTTACTAAATAAATATGGTTAAAATATTAGTCACCAAAATACCAACTGAGAAATTCACATTTGCTTTCCCTCCCGTCCCCCAAATACATTCATTCCTATCACTCAAAACTACATTCATGCTCACATCCATACTGAAATATATTTCATAGAAACCCAAAACCAGACCATGTAAGACAGGAGTTCGATGTACCGAGGTACAGTTTTACTGGAATTGTTCAGAATGGAATTTTATTTTAGGTTTAAAGGGTAACCAAGCTGGCTCATGCTATAGATTCAATCTATACGATGTATTTAAGAAAATAAGTGTATTCATAAAGAATAAATATATTACCTTGTTTGGGATAGTATATGCTACTGTAATTCCCTTGGGAAGCTCAGGTACTGGGCCAGATGCAGCCTTCAGCTCATCTTCTGAAATTTCTGATACTAACTCGATGCCTTTGCGTTAAAAGGAATTGAGAGCTCCATTAGAAGTTAGATGAAAAAGTTCATTAATCACTACGTTATCATAGCACAAGGAAAACCACAGCTACTTTTCTAAAATAGAAAAAATTGAAGACCAGAAAGACCTTTGATTTCAATTACTTCATTCCCATTATCAATGCAAAACGTTTTCCCTTTACAATATATGAAATGGTTCCATACATGGAACTTGTGGACAAGAACGACACCTCTCCTATAGGACTCCCTTGTCCTCAGCAGTTTAATCTTACTGTGAGGACACTTAACAATGGTAAGCTAAGACTATTTTCTCTATCATGTAATCAACAGAATGTATACATCCATTCTTGAAATGGCTATATAAAATGCACGTACCATTTCTTAAGGCAATTCTTTATTTAAAGCCCTTGGAGGAATAAAAAGATCAATGGGGATGCCTTAGTGTAGTGGTTATGGAAGTGACAAATGCTCTTTAGCTACATATTTAAAACAAACACACAGCGAATAAATCTTCTCACATCTTTCATTCATATCTTCAGACCATCATCTGAGAAAGTATTTTATACAAACATTGTTAATTTTTGCGCCTAAAACCTGCTCATTATACTAAAACTACATCATCAAGTTGTGTTAGCAGCATTGCTGTCAAAACCTGTGAAAAGCCAGCAGTAATTATGCAGTGTAAGGCACAAAAAATAGGAACCGTGAGAAGTCCCATGTACCCTACAGTGTGTTCACCTAAGACAAAGAATTTAACTGAAGCTTGGTATGGGGAACATCATTTCATCTCCACTTGATTACTTACCCCAGTCATTGTCTTCATGTACTATTTCTTCTTCCTGTTCAACTACTTCTTGTTTTGGTCGTGCAGCTTCTTTTTTCTGAAGGAAAAACAGAAAAAAATAAAACCCACAATATATGTAATAATCCAATTTTCAACAACAAAGATGATCAGATCTAATATTCACACTTCTTTTAAGATATGCAGTCACCATTTAGAAATTTGTTAGGCATAAAAACGCAGAATACCTGCAAGTTATAAAAACCCAAACCCATTAACACTCAAAAATAGGTGACTGCCAGAAAGGTTGAGCAATTACTGCAGAAGCAAATACTATCTAACTGAATGCAAGCCAGTCTGCCTAAAACCTAAAGCATTTTTACCTTATAATTTTCTTGCTGTTTTCTGCAATTTTGGTCACTACATTGTGGATTTGGCTTCATAGACATAGTTGGAAAGAAATCCTGCATGGCATTGTAACCAAGATAATAACTCACAGTACCAAAATTTAACAGGTATCTAGAAACACAAACAGAGAAAGCAGACCCTTATATACAGACGCAAACCTAAAAATTCAGTTGCTCAAGGAATAATTTTTCCTCAAAGAACTTTTTGAATACACTTTCACACTAGTGAAGTTGTAAAAAATTACTGTAATTGTTTTAAGATAAGCTGTAGTCACCTGACCACAGCGTAACTGCATCATCATAGAACCCAGTCCTCTTGTGGTATGTGTGGAGAACAAGGCAGCTACAGTCTCAGAAAAACAAAAGTTTAAGTGTAAGCAGTTTTCTCCTGTGCCTTAATCCATTGCTTGAAACACTCAAGTGCTCTGTATTATGAAGGGAGAGTTTTCAACAGCTAATCAGAATCAGTTTAATCATCTTTACTACAGGGTCATACTGGCAATGAAAATAAAGATTTAAATTACGCTGCAACATTTGCATTCTTCATTAAACACCTGTTGCTATGTAATTTTATGTAATACCTCTCTGCACAGCTGAAAATGGTGCTTAGTTGTTTGCAGGCACACTTGCAAACAGTATTTTTATTCTTTGTAACTAGAAATTTTTGGGGAACTGACAAAACCAAGCTAAGGCTAAAAATAGGCTAAATAAGATCCTATTCTCAAAAATGCTTGTAAAAGGCTGTGCATCGTTTTGAAACCAAATACAAAGTTGTTAAAGAATTTTCCTTGCTGATACAGGCAGTTCTTTTAGCAGCTGGAGTCATGTGACTACTTTTTGAAAGTATTAAAATACCTCCTATTGCTATATGCCTATTTTTCATTTACCTCAGGTTAGAATACAAACACTGCAAGAGAAATGATTTTTTTCTTTGTCCATGTACAAAATTTCAAAGAGTTAGCACCATATTATTTTTGTGTATAATTCAGTGATGTCAAATGAGAGCATGTTTAAATGCAGAACTACAGGGAATAAAAAATAAAAAGCGTGTGCGTGCAGTAAGATAAATTCTTAGGAAAACTCTGAAGACTTTTCCTTACCCCTGTAAAGTTCTATTAAGAACAGCAGCTCCAAAGTAAACACAGCAGTGATTCAAGCAGTGTGTATTTCAGCCCTGTCCAGTGATGCCACTACCTTTAGGAAATTGGCCACAAGCATATAAAAAGAACCAGACCCATCATCATGAAATGTTCCTTCAGGCTTCTTTCTCTTACGGTGCTGTACACTGAATAGCAGCAATTCAGTCACTTACTTCAGAACATTTTGTACAAGAATTCCTGCCACGACACCCATAGTTGTAGGAAGACTAGCTGCACAAACTCCTTCTCGTTTTAATGTTTTCTCATCAATATTTGCAGCAACTACAAGTGGAGGAGCACACTAAGGGGAAAATAAAGAAATTCAGTTTAAAAAAAGTATTTTAAAAAAGCACAGATCACACAAAATTTTAAGCTACTCTATCAGCTGTGCCAGGATCACATTCACTAGCCAGCTGATCTTCACACTCCCAGCCCCACTGTAAAAGACAAATGAAGAATTCAGCAGAGCACCGCATACCGCGAAACAAGCAGTTTCACCAGGTATGATCAGCTGTATATGTCCTGATACTGCATTTTCACTCACTCCAGATTCCATCCAGGTTTGTCCAAGTTCATTGCAGGCCTTATAAACACAGAAAAACACATCAGCACCGCAGAAGGATAATGGAAGAAAAAAACCCCGTAGATTGAGAGTGATTAAATACATTGACCTTCCTGCTTTAAGATAAAAAGGCTATGATCAGAAAAAGGAACATGAAAAGGTAGAATAGAAATTGTTTCTCAAAGGACAAAGTAAAGCTGTCCTCATGAAGCCAGCCCTTTGTGCTTTCCTGAGGCCCTGAGACTTCTGAACAAATACAGGCAATAGTGATCCGGTTACTAGCACACTACAGAATCTAATTGCACAAACTACTTTTAGCGGCATGGATGTAGTGTCTCTGTGTACCCTCAGTGCACGCAATCTGCAGATCAAGTTAGCTGAAGGATAACAGAACACGTGTTTGGCACGTACCCTACATTGGCTACTACTATAAAGAAAAACAGTTTGATTAGGTTTGATTAGCCTTAAGACATTTTTAGTATACAAAAAGTCATATGAAGTATACAATTAGCTATACACAGTTAAAAAGTTTTTAAGATTTAACATGTCAGGCTTTGATAATACCTTTATATAAACAGGATAATTTGGAAAGACAGAGAGGAATTACGATACTTACTCTTTTACTAATCATTAGCTGTTAGTCTACAGTTATACATATAAAATGTGTTTCATAAGAATTGGGTAAAAGCTCAGATTCTGTTTCCTTAAACCAAGGAGGAAATTTCTTAGAAGATCCTTGATAAGTTCCTGTCTTTTCTCTAGTCCCCACAATTTCCCACATTATTTACAGGAGAATATAGACTTCCACAAGCTCATGCCTTTGGTGGCCTTACCGTGTTAATTGCCATGCGAGCTTCAAAGTTGTCCACGCAACTTAGAACAAGATCGACAGGCTTCCCTTCCTCTAGTGCACCGTTACTGAAATAAGTGTCAGAAGTTTGCATGAAAATGCTGGCAGAACAAAATACCAACATGGCAATCAACATGCTGCTTTGGAGTACAAGAAGCACACGGGAAGTGTATTTCTAACAAAACTTGTGCAAATGCAGAACAGGATACAACTAGCATCTTAGATCTACAGTAGAGACAACAGCATGCTGAAGCTGGGATTTAAATATATGGGCATTTTACATTAAAAGAAGTTTTATATAGTATACACTCACAGTACAAAGTATTGGAGAATTGTATCTTTGTACGACATAACTGCAAATGGGAAGAGTTATTTCAGAACTTCTCTGTGAGATTCACTAATAACTATTTTCTTTCTTCATGCTATAAAGCATTCTGGAAACTACTCCAGAGCAGTAAAAATATGATCTGATCTGTTTTCTGTAATGGGAAAAGCCTATAAGACCTGCAACTTTGGTTGGAAATCTAAAGATGCACTAATACTACCATGTAACAGTAGAAATAAATGCCAACTCTAGAGAAAAGGTCTAGGCAGAAATGTCTTCATATATACATGGTTTTCAATTGGAAGTCATTAAACTGAAAAAAAAAAAAAAAACAACAATAAAAATGTGAGGCTGTATAGAGCCACACATCAGCAGAAGTTCGCAATATGCTTTGGCTGAAAGATTTTTACCTTATTCTATCCATGAAGTGTTCAAAGTTGTCCAGTGTTGTGATGTTGTAGTTATGTACTTCAAATTGAACATCAGGATTAATATTCCTTATGGAGGAAATGAGTCAATATCAATATATACAGTGATAACTTACATTCTACTCCCTAACTTCACAAGCGTTGCTACAGCCTTAAGGTTCCAGTCTGAAGTCTAGAATATACACATATTTGTCAAAAATTCACAGATGAAATGAGGAAATAACCACAACATAATGAAGTGGCATAGTTTATACCAAACTTCTGAGAAAAATTAGCTATACTTTAAAAGTAGACTTACATTAAGGTTTTGGCCAGTACAAAAATGTCCTTAAAGTATCAACCACTCCCACAACTATTTTATATACAAATTTCCAAATTAGATCATGCTACTTTGCAAGTGATTAAGAGTTCTTCTGGAGCATCGTTTTTCCGGAGCAGCACCCTGGGTAAATACATTTTGATACCCACTTCTCTAAATTATACCTCAAAGTATGCTCTGCTGCTTGCACTTTGCTTAATCCAGCTTGATGAGGTTGGAAGAAGAGCCTGTTCATGTTTGCCAATTCCACCTTGTCATAATCAAACAGAAGCAGCTGCAATAAAGATTGTATTAACATAGGTGAATCTCCAAAGACTCTGCAACCAGAGCACTATGGCAAGGCATTTTAAACAACAAAACTCATTCTAGAAACAAAACCAAAAACCCCCAACCAAACACCCCCCATTCAGTTCACGTACAGAAGTTACTAATATTGTAAGTACATGAAAGACTGAATTCTAACTGCCATTCACCAGGAACGGATTCGTTGTCACAAACCCCACTCTTAATAAAAAACAATCTGTTCATTTGATCTAAACTAAGAATATTCAACAGATTATCTACATGAACGCTATGAACTCTGTTATCACATTGCTACTTGCTATTATGGCATTAACTAGAAACGTGTCATTTCTTTCACTTGTCTCGGCATGTCGTTCTTCAAAAGCAATTCACTTAAAATACCCCCATAATACGTGGACATGTTGATTATTATAAATTCTGAATCAACTATCTAATGCCCTTTTGTATGCTCAAGATGTTCTGTTCTACTAGCTCTGGAAGTTCTTCTTACCTATACACACATCAAATTATTCTTAACTGCTGATAAATTTTTAGCTCTAAGTCTGCCACATGATGAACTAACGTTTGTGATAAAAATCTGTTTGGCATCTACCACATTTCAATTTTGGGAATATCAACTTTTTCTCATAAGACTTAATCTTCTATGCAAGTTACCTCATATTTTTTCTTTAATTTGTTTTCCTTTTGCCATAATCCAGTATGAAGGTTTGACAGATGGGCTCATATAAGAGCATGGAGAAGACAAGCATCCAAACAAGAATTATCCACGATACAGGATTAAGCCCTAAGTAAATCAATTTTACTAGCATAAGAAAAATACAGCCTCTTCATTTGTGATGTTTACACAACTGCTGTTCTTGAGTGCTTTCTTCATAGTACTTTTTTATTTGGGCAAAATCAACCGAGTGAAATCAAATCTCTATGAAGAAGACTGGTGCATCTACTATAAAGAAGTAGAAGAAGAAAACTCTCATTACCTTACCAATGCCACACCTTGTCAACATTTCAGCAGTCACGCTGCCAACGCCACCTACACCTACCACTGCAACTGTAAAAGTACGGATTTTCTGTAGAAAGAAATAAAATACAGATCAGTATATCAAAAGTGGTCCTCAGGGAAAATATGCAAGGCTGTTTTAACACAGATAGAATCCTACCTCATAGTCTTTGACAATTCCCATTCTTTTTAATGCCATCAAGCGACTACAAAGAAAAAAAGAAATATTATACAGAAAATGCTCTCTACATTTCTAATAGCAATTTCGCTTTTCAGATATATAAAATCACTTTTGCTTCAAAAATAACCCCAGCAAGCACCAAACTCAAGCCTGCTGTTTTCACTGCAGTCGTGATTGCCAGCTAGATACAGTCTAAATGAGATAGTAGATGCTTTCCTATTAGCAACAGCAACAGAGTACTAACCCTGTGGAAACTCATGTACTTATTCAGTTGGTATGAGTAACATCAATGAAATCAGGAGGACCTATAGCTATTTTTGTAAATGAATCCCTGATTTACAGAATGAAAGCCTACACTTTTTTCTGCAATGAACCATATGGCAGCAGGCCACTGAAAACTCTTCCACTGTTTTCTGATCAATTTGATTAGATTAACATAACATTAAAAAAAAACAAATTAGAGAATATCAGGTTGTGAAGATAACTGGAAGAATTTTAAAGTAACATTTTATCCTGCTATTGCATTTTTTCATTGAAAATATCAATGAAAGTACAAGTATCAACTTGTATTAAGGCAATTCATTCTGAAAAAAAAACCAAACCCAAGCATCAGATTTCCAGAAGCACTGAGCATTAGAAGGGATCCCAGATGCTCAAGACTTCTCTAAACCAAACTCTAAAATGGGAAAGTTAGAGGACTAAGACCTCATGTAATACCAACACCTGTCCCCTTTATCAGCCAGTTGGCTGAAAAACTCAGTTTCCTCTCTCTCTCCCTGTACTGTAAAGCAAGGTAACACAAAGTAACCCGATGTACACACCCCTGCCACCCCAGTCGGGTGGGAAACCTGAGAGCACCCCTCCCCTCCTCCCCACCAAGCACCTGCCTTCAGCACTGCCTTGACAGCCTCCTCAGCACACCCAGCCCCATCCCGTAGTCCCCCACCTCCCCGAGCCCACCTCCACACCCCTTTTCCCCCTTACCCAGACCCGCAGTTCCAACCCACGGCCTGTGACCCCACAGCCCAGCCTCTGCACCCTGACTCAGCCTTCGGGCCTCCTCCCCCGGCTCAGCCCTGGCCCTCGCCCGGTCGGTGCAATCCCCCCGGTCGCACCTGTAGGGGTTGGAGTCCGTCACCTCCGGGCTCATGCTCTCGATGCGGGGCCGCACCGCCCGCCGCTCGCCCCTCTCCCGGGCCAGCTCCTCCTCCAGCTCCCGCACACGCCGCTCCAGCTGCTCCAGCCGGCTCAGCCCCGCCATGGCGGCGCCGGCCCCTCCACAGCGACACGTCTCCCCGCCCGGAGCAGCTTCCGGGAGCGGCGGGGAGCGCCGCCCCCCGCTCGCGCCGCCGCCTCAGGGAGCGTTCCCGCCCGGCGCGGGCCTCCTGCCGCCCCGCAGCGGGCAGCGAGCGGGCTCTGGCGATGACGCGGCGAGGGCGGGTGGCAGCCGCGGCGGTAACTACCTCCCGGGAGCCGCCTTCTCGCCGGAGAAGCCGCCCGGCGCCGGGGGCCGCTTTCCTTGACGGACCAAGCCGCCTTCGGTTGCCGTGGCGACGCGGGGCGGGGCTCCTCCGTCAGTAGCGTAGCGGCGCGGTGGGCGGGTGCGGGGCGTACGCCGCCGGCGCAGCGCGGGGATGGCGGCGGAGCCGGGCACCAGCGAGGTGCGGCGGCAGCACAGCTTCGACCAGGGGAGCTTAGAGCGGTACCTGTCCAGCCACCTGCCCAGCTTCCCTCGGCAGCCCGCGGGGGCTCTGGCTGTCAGGCAGTACAGGTAAAGGGCGGGCCGCTCTCCTGCCCCGAGACCGCTTGCGAGGGGCGAGCGGCGGCCTCCAGGGCCGTTGACACGGGCTCTCGCCCTGGGCCTGCGCCCGTGGGGCGTCCTGAGGCGCGGAGCCGCAGTCTGGGCTCGAATTGTGCCTCTGCGAGGTGAGGAGGGGCCGCGGCTTTGCTCGCTGCGCGGCAGCAAAAGTGGCCGGAGTTAGGGCCCTTTGCCCTGGTGATGGCAGCCACGGGCCGTCGGGGGAACGGCTCGTCCCTTGAACGGCTGGAGAAGTCAAAGTTCGCCGTGGCGGCCAAGGTGACCTATGGCACAGGCAGACCCTGTGGCCGCGGTTGGCCGTCTGCAGGAGGGTCATGTGTTGGGTGGACGCCCCGCTGTCCTCAGAAAAACGCGTCTGGCCCTCCACGGTGCACTCCGTTGGAGCATGCTCACAGTTGTTTTATTGCCTACTGCTAGATCTCGATTCACCTGCTCTTTTAATGGCACAACAGATAATAATGTTCAGAAGCACATACATGGCATAATAAATCAATTTTAAAAGCTGTAGGCTATTGCCAGGTAAGCAAACCAATCAAAACAGTGTAACGCTGGGCTGAGATTCCCATTAATGCCCTGAGAGCAATGCATTGTGTCAGCGAGGTGCTACACCCGAGCTCCAGAGCTGCTGTTGCATTCAGCAATTAGATTAACTAGCGTGGCTGTGTGACTTCCAGTCAGGACCTAACTATTAGAAGTTATTCAAAAAATACATACTAATTCCTTTGTAAACATGGCATTAACAGCTTTATCAGCATCTATCAATAAGGAACAGTAAACAATTTTTCACTGTCTTCTGATGCAAGTATAAAATATCCATTGAATCCTCAGCTGTTACTGTAATCCTCGTATGTACTTCAGTTGAGGAGATTGTAGGAGGGGCCTCAGGAGAGTTGCTAATAGTAAAATCTGCTAAAATATTACCAGTATTTATGCTTTTACTACTTTGTTTGTCTTGTGGTTGCACTTCAAGGCTTCAACCAATCGAAATATCTGTTGTGCCAGGCAGAGTATTTGTGCATGCCATATGCTTGTTAACCTATTTTACAGACTATACCCTAACTGCCCCAGGGAGAATGGAAGTGTCGTGGTGCGCATGAGGGCAAAAGTTCACTTGATTTTGATTTTCCAATGCTAGTCTAATCTTTTATTGAAGTCAGAAGGCATCTTAAAAATGATCCAGAATGAAGAGGGGAAGGCATGTAGATTAGCACAGAGCCTTGAGGAAAATAATGAGCTTGGTTGAGATATGGAAGGGTTTGGCTAGTTTGTCCTTCACTTTTACACATGTATGTTATTGAAATGTCTAATTTCTATGATTCTTTCCTGCAGCAACATTCATCCTTTAAAACTTTACAGTCTCTTAAGCATAGCATATGTATGTGATGATGAGGCTAGCATACAGTGGGGCTTGGTAGTAGAATTCATCAGTTATTTAGAGCTTTCTATATGCTTACATTGTTCAAACTACAGCTTGACAAAGGCCAAATACAATTATGGGCTAGTGTAAATTCTGCTCTGTTTAATTTCCTCCACATCGGAAAACTTTAAAGTTAGTATCTACTGCATACCTTGAAAACATTAATAATGTCTCTTTAGGGAGGAGAGGTAAATGCTATCTCCATTCCACAGGAGAACAAATTGAGTATCTGTGACCTCTGCAGTGACAGAAGTCATCTTTCTTATAGGTAGGAATAGAACCTCTGACTTCTAGTTTTGTAGGCTATCACTTGCGTCCTTGTAAGACTATATTTAAAAAAAAAGACAACAACTCTTGAAAAGACCACTTTCCTCTGTCTTGTCATTTTGATCAGGCCAAGTCAGTTTGCATCATTTCTGTTAGTAGTTTGCAAATTTGTAACTACTTGAATTCATAAGTAATTATAATCTTTCTCTTTGTAGCTTAGGCCAGTCAAATCCAACCTTTTATCTTCAGAAGGGTGGGCAGGCTTATGTGCTCAGGAAGAAGCCCCATGGCCCTCTTTTACCTAGAGCTCACAAGGTAAGTAACACTCTTCAGCGAGCTCCAAACACTTTGTATTGCAGGTGGATAAGTCCTATACATGATAGTGAGGCACATTGTTGAATGTGTCTAGAGATGCAATGAATTGGTGGATCATTTCCAGTTTTCTGTGCTATACACATAACTGAACGTTTAAGAGGATACGTTGTCATTCACTGTAGTCATTTGTGTCTGAGAGCTTTTCTTTGAACTTAAGTTCTGTGTCTTCTTCAGATCGATAGAGAATATCGTGTGCAGAAAGCCTTGTTTTCAGCTGGATTTCCAGTGCCTGAGCCCCTGCTGTATTGCAGTGACGTTTCTATCATTGGAACAGAATTTTATGTAATGCAGCATGTGCAGGTTGGTTCTCCAATGTGAGAGATTCTTTTCTTCTCCCTACTACAAGCTGCTTTTAAATTGTTTAAAACTTTTCTGTTAGAGCCTTATTCAGCATTTACTAAGCTTTGTGATATAAATAATCTTCTGATATTTTTAAGAAATGTTAGCTATCAGAGATTCTCACTGATTTCAGCTTCCTCAGAACTTATTTCCTACTTTGTCGAAATTTTCAGCTCGGTATTTAACCTCTCGTTCTCATTTGAGCTCTCAGAAGGATGTCTTGAAATGAGTCAGTATTACTTCTGTGAAAAGCATAGACAAGGCAGAGGGAGAATGATTGTGCTATAAAGTTATACTGGATCCCTGGACATCCTGGGACCTGTTTAGTACTGAAGATAGTAATGTACATGCAATCACCTTTTCTTGAAAACCAAGCAGGATTCCAGCTCAAGCACTACTTTCAGAAAGAGCATGGCATAGCTCGCTCTGTGGCCCATCGCTCTGGGACTGCCATAGCAGAGTTGTTGCTGTTCCAGTTAGATTTCGGTGACTCTGAGTGTAAGTCTGCTGTATCATGTCTTTTTTTTCCTCTGGGAGGAGGATTTGAATTCAGGCCTCTTCCTTTTCATTGCATCCTACCCTATCATCAGGTTCACTGAATCCTGATGAAATGTAAGACTTTATGGGCCAATTCCTGAAGATTAAATTAACCTTCCTACAAAAACTATGAATCCAGGTGAAAATAAAATGTAAAAGCTATGAAGAATTTGAAGCAAATTTCTTACATTAAAGATGGAGAATTTTTCTGATTTCAACTAGAACAAAGTGGTTCCATAATGAGAAACCCTGCTACGGTTATATTGACATTTCTAAGGATGTAAATTTACAGTATCTATTCTAAGATGGACAGCAGTGTACTCTTTTTAACAAATACATTGTGTATTTAGAAAACAATCTTACATAGATTGTGTTGAATATTACACAATACAAAATCTGATTTCTAGATTTGTTATGTGGAATCTTTCAGCAAAAAAGTTCTGTTGGTGCTTTAGCTATGTAAACATATTGAAGTCAGCATGTGAACCAGTGGAACTGAGGAACTTAGAGAAGAGTCTGTTTTTTCTTTTCCAATCTGTTACTGGCAGGGTCAAAATTAAAGGAGAAAATGGAAAACCAAACCCATCTTCTAAACATACTAAACTGCTTTTAAGGGGAATGCAGGTGAATTTCTTTGGATTGTTTGCCTCCTTGTAGGTACAACCCACCCATTTGCCTCCTCTCCCCACCTGCCCCTGCCCCCCCAGGGTCTTCACTGATATTTTTTTCTGGAAGTTAGCTGTTAGAGACAATACAGTAACATGTTTTTTTCCTGGTGCTTTCAAGCTTGAGGATATCTCGATTGAGTGCTCTAATTCAGACTTTCATCTACTGCATATATCTGTTATTTTAATTGCCTTCCAATAAATATCCTCTATACTAATGATCTGAGATTACTGTGAATCCCTTCATCTGTCCTGGGCAAGGAATAAAATAAATGAGGAAGGAGTTTTTGATTGTATGGGAAGTGTTGGTTCACTGCATTTGGTTTTGCTCCTGAAATGTATAGCTTTACTTCTCTTCATCTGATGTGTACATCCCACCAAATATCTGATTTATGATGTTTCTAGGGTCGCATCTTCCGAGACCTCTCACTGCCTGAAGTGGGCCCAGCAGAGCGTTCTGCCTTGTATATTGCAATGATAGAAACTTTGGCCCTGTTACACTCCTTTGATTTACAGTCTTTGGGTCTCCAAGGATATGGCAGAGGACCAGGATACTGCAGAAGACAGGTACAGCACTTCAAAAGAATTCTCTTGTTTTGTTAGACCTTTGAAGACTTATTTGATTTGCAAGCTAAATTGTTAATTATTAATGACTTGTAAAAGTAACCATTATATTTTAGCTATTAAACACCCTCCCTTAGTTCAATTATTTGTGCACAGTATAAAGTTACTACTATGTTCAGATCAATTCTGTAATGCTACACTCAGGGAATGGTATTCATTCACTTTTGGAATTATATTAGATCTAGGTTATGTAAATAGGATTGAAAGAGAAAATAGAGGTAGTCTTCGTTGCATCTTTTGCTCTCTCAGTTCACATTTGCAAATGCAAAGGTACTGGGTTTTACTGACTTTACAGGTAACATGGTAATAGTTAAAGCCCAGAAGCATGTGCTTCAGAATTTTGTGCTCTTGAAAAACTTGTGAATCAGTTGGAGAATCTGTTGAAGTGTTTGTATTTCTTTAGGTATCAACTTGGAAAAGACAATATGATGCAGCTGCTCATACAGATATTCCTGCCATGAACAAGCTGTCTGAGTGGTTAGCAAACAACTTGCCACCTCATGATAATGAAGAAAGCCTGATTCATGGGGACTTTAGAATAGATAACATCATCTTCCACCCAACAGAGGTATTTGAAATGTATTTGTACATGTTTAGTAGTTCTTGGTCCTCCATTTGTTTGTACTCCTACCATGTAATAAGACATGTGGGTGTTTTAGTGCATGATACATCTTTGAAGGAACAGTAGGGAACTTAACTCTTCTCTATGCTCTGTGTATGCTGTTTAGGTACCTAATACAGTACTGGTTTTCATTGCAGGAGCTACTTACTCAATTTATTCATTAGCTCTAGTCCCTGCTTCAAAGCCCAAGAACAAAACATTTTATATGCATAAATCCTATTGAATTCAGTGCAACTTAAGGACATACAGAAGGCTCACTTCATTAAACTACATAAGCGTCTATCTGATCCAAAGCCTGTTGAAATCTGTGGTATGGCTTCAGTTAACAGCAGTGACTTTTGGAACAGGATCTGACTGCATGCTATGTGATACTAGTGGAAGCAAAGAAAAACCTGCCAAAGCTGCTTAGGTATGGAGCACACATAGATCACAGAGACCTCAAAAATTCTTCATCTTTAGAGAAAAGGAAGATTATTTTTTTTCTAGTTTGCGGAAATAAATGTAAGTTACCTGTCTATCAACATAATTGCATTTCATTATTTTTTTCCATGCTATTTGCTGGATTGTGACCAGAAGGTATGCCTGGGATTTGTGACCAAGACTCCGCAATGCGTGCTTCACAACAAAGCAGCAGATCCCAGGGATTCCCACTGTTGCACATAGATCAGTTGATAGACAGTTTGTAGGCTTAAACGTGCTGATTGACTCCCTGAGTGGAGAATCTGGCAGTCTCAGGCACTCTCCCAGCTGTTCCTGAAGTAGTTGAAAGAATTTAAATAATCACAGAATCGTCTAAGTTGGAAAAGACCTTGAAGATCATCCAGTCCAACCATTAACCTCAGCGCTATGTCGACCCTACTCTTAAACACCTCCAGGGATGGGGACTCCACCACCTCCCTGGGCAGCCCATTCCAACGCCTAACAACCCGTTCTGTAAAGAAATGCTTCCTAATATCTAGTCTAAACCTTCCCTGGCGCAACTTGAGGCCATTACCTCTTGTCCTATCACTTATTACTTGGTTAAAGAGACTCATCCCCAGTTCTCTGCAACCTCCTTTCAGGTAGTTGTAGAGGGCGATGAGGTCTCCCCTCAGCCTCCTCTTCTCCAGACTGAACAACCCAGTTCCCTCAGCCGCTCCTCGTACGACATGTGCTCCAGACCCTGCACCAGCTTCCTTGCCCTTTGTGGTGGTTTAGCCCCTGCCGGGGTCTGAGACCACGTGGCCGCTGCCCCTCCCCCACAAAGGGAGTGAAATACAAAGCCCGGAGGCTGAGATAAGGAAAGGTTTAATACAACAGTGCAACAGCAACACAACAAACAGCAACAATAACAATAACAGTAATAACAATGAACAGAGCAAAATATCTACCAATACAGCAGTGAGAATAGAGCAAATCCCACAGTACACACGGGTAACCCCTTGTCCCACTTCAGCGACAGGATGTGACTTCCACAGGGTGAATAACCCAGCTAGAGCTTCCCCCGCCACTGCTGGGGAAACTTAACCCTATCCTGGCTAAACCAGGACACCCTTCTTTGGACACGCTCAAGTAATTCAATGTCCTTTTTGTAGTGCAGGGCCCAAAACTGAACACAGGAATCGAGGTGCGGCCTCACCAGTGCCGAGTACAGGGGTGAATCTGTGGAAACTGTTCCTGTATATGCAGGAATGACCATGTAGGAAGAGTTTTTGCACATAGTTCAGGTAGCCATGGATCATGAGTAGGCTGGAGGGGCTGGTCTGGATGACAGACCAGTTGGATTATATGAATTCATCAGAACGACAGTTTGGGGAGTCTCAGCCCATACAGCTGAAGACACCATTGCAAGGATGCTTGCAGCAGAGGCTTGTGTCACTAGCTGGGCAGTGATTGACTGCCCTGTTTAAGGAATTCAACTCCCCACATAAGTTGTAATCTATGCATAATATTGTGATAAATTAGTTTTTTTAATGCCTGATCTGTCCATGAGTATCTCTGCAAAAGGACTGGGTAACAGTGTCTATTGAACAGGACTGGAAACAAAAAAAAAACCCCACACGTGGCAATACTACTGTTCTTTAGGATGTTATATTTCAGTCATATTTTGACTAGAAGAGTTTAGAAGTTTCTGACAGGAAGAACACTACTCAAAAATGTAGAATTTAAAACAGATTTTAGTTGGAAAAATGCCTGGTTTTCTGTCACTATGTAAATGTTAATTTTCTGCAGATCCTTACATAGAGCTAAAAGGAACTGGTTGTGCTGTAGACAGGTACAGTGCATGTTTTTAATTATAAACACATAGTAACTAAATAAAGCTGTTGGGTATTGAAGTGGGTTGTACATTTGTGAATGGGGAGAATTTATCTTCTAGCATTCACTTGAGGTTTTTATTTTTATTTAAGGCTCGTGTTTTGGCAGTGCTGGACTGGGAACTTTCAACTGCTGGCCATCCTTTAGCAGATTTAGCATATGCCACTCTATTCCACTTTTGGCCTGCATCTATTAAGGACTTAGGTCAAGGAACTTTCTTGGGTTTCAAAGGCACCATAGGTATGAAACTGTAATCTTTTTGTTGAACAAATTGTAGGGTTGATTTCTATTTGATATGTTACCTTTATAAACAATTATAAAAAGCACATCATTTTGCATTTAAAAAGAACTTTTCCATAGTTATCTTCATTGGAGGAAACATGCTGATAAGGAGGTTTAAGGTAGTCCTTTTTTAACAAGCTTAGCCAAGTATGGTCCTTCTGTAAAAGTTTATTTTGAACCTTTCTTAGAGATAATGGAAGAAAACTGAAATTTAAATGTAAATTTATAATTTATTTAAAAAAAAAAAAAAAGGCACCTCCCTCTCCCCTGCAGTGGTGAAATTAATTTCCTAAATGGGGTGGAGGCGAGGGGTGATAGGAAGTATTATGCTTATCTGGTATTCTGACAACTCCTATTTCCTTTTGCCTCTCCATATCACATTTAGGTCATGAGAAATGACAAATCATGTTTTTTACTATGTAAATGGAATATCTCATAAAGCTGAAAAGCTGTTCAAATGTTTGAAAAATAAGGTGGAAAAAATAGTAGATGTTGAGTATTATAAAATATTCTGTTGTTTTTTTGTAGAAACTCCTTCATTTCAAGAGCTGATTTCCATTTACTGCCGCTGCCGGGGTATTAGCACTGCTTTATCCAACTTTAATTTTTTTCTTGCTTTGTCATATTTTAAAATGGCAGCAATATCCCAGGTAATACACTCACACTTGCAGAAATGTGACATATTTTTATTATGAGTATTTATAGTTGTTAATATATGTTCAAAATATGAATAATATTTAAAAAATAACTGGAACCATTGTATTTCAGTTTGATCCTTTAGAAGCAGTATCTTGGATGCTTATGACCCTCTAAGATGGAATTCTTGCTACATAAAGTACATTGTGTTAGATATACCTAACTTCTTAGGAAAGTAGGCTAAAAATGAAGTGAACATGGATATGTGGGTTTGTCTTATTGATGTTCCAGTATGCAGGCAATTTTGTCATTACCTTTTTGCACTCTCTGGCTAATTTAAATCCTGTATTACAGAGAAACAAAGATCTTTCTAAGTTTTGTCAGCTCTTGTGAAAGTAGATAGCAGGATAGATAAGTAAGATCCTGTTGGTGCCACACACGGATGAAAAAGGGTGTCTTGTAAACTTATCTTATTATGAGCATAGGAGCCAATCTTGATATGTAATTATAGGAGAAAATAAGTTTCCTTGATTCATTGTTAACAGAAGTAACTCTTTAATTAGATATTCAGCCATTATAGAGCATAAGTAGATTTTAACTGAGTTCAGCATGCCAAATGTGGGCTAAGACACCTGATATTAATTTGAAGAAAGACTCTGTATGTGGGTAGTTAATTTAGTTGTGGATAATAATCATGTGTGGATACTGTTGTCAGTTGGCTTAAGGGACAGGCTGGGCTTGCTTGCAGTATCATGTGCAGACATTTATTTTTTCTTTTTCTTTTCTCTAGTACTTTCTGTGATTTGCCTTCAGTTTGTTTTAGCTGGGGTATGTTTTTTTTCTCTTGTGTACCAAGCATCTCCATTGTATCAGAAATGGACCAGAAACAATATTAACGTGTCCCAGTAAAATCTGTCTGGGTGCTAATTCTTTCCTTTTAAGAACACGTGCATTTAAGCATTGTTTTCATAGTTGAAGAAATTAGCAATCTATTAAAGAGACAATTTTTTAATGCAGAATTATACTATATATGTGTTTCTTTTGCTTTTAGGGTGTATATGCTAGATATCTCATTGGAAATGCTTCTGCAGAGAATAGTCATGAATTTGCTAAGATTGTGAAACCTTTGGCAGAGAGAGGGTTAGAGCTGTCAAAAAGGTAAGAGTGGTCTAAACTACTGGTCAAAGGCAAGGCAAAGTTTTTACAACATCTTCACTTATTTAAATGCCTAAATTTAAAAGCTTATATTCTTATGAGGGAAAATCTGGTCTTGTTATTGCGTTGAATGTTCTCTAGGTCATCTTTCAGCAGCACACATCACAGCATTTCTGGAGAGTTGTTCCATCAAAGTAGGAAAGGCCGAGAAATTTTGCTGAAGGTCAAGCAGTTCATGAAGCAGCACATATATCCAGCTGAGAAGGTAAGAGCTTTTAGCTTTTTTAGTTTAGTAAA
The DNA here is from genome assembly GCF_031877795.1 of Strix aluco. Taxonomy (NCBI): domain Eukaryota; kingdom Metazoa; phylum Chordata; class Aves; order Strigiformes; family Strigidae; genus Strix; species Strix aluco. The sequence continues at coordinate 151,541,986 of NC_133931.1, read as the reverse complement.
CCTATTTGTAAATGACTATTTATAGTAAACCTATTTATGTCTAGAGTTTATGAAAATGTAAAGCTATGTATAGAAGTCTTGTCCTCCAATTTTAAATTCTTTTTTCAAAACAGCCTTATTTTCATGCAGTGATGTTTGTGGCATTGCAAAATATTAACAGAAATCATCATAGTCTGCATTAATTTTTTTTCAGAATTAAAATGTGTATGCATTGTTAATGAATGCTAAGAGTTACTTTTTAAACTACTCTTTTTTAAAAGAGTTACTTTTTAAATATATTTGCCAAAATACTTTTAATACTAACAAAAATCTAGAACTCTTACATACTAAATGGAAAGACAGTTAAAAAAATGGAAACTGCTGTTTTTAACCATATAAAGTTAAATGTTTCTGTTCCTTGCTTTATTTTTTAAGGTGTGACTTTTATGACAAAAAATGGGATGCCGCAATGTATCAGTGTAGCCTCATTCCTGAATATATCTAATACTGCTGAAGGTTTGAAATCAGATAATGAAATATCTACCAAAGTCCTTAAATAGTGGAAGGGAAAATGAGATGAAACATTCTAATTCTTGCCCCAAGGACGTTAGAAATTTTTCACTTAGAAAGTTGGTTCAACTTTTAGTCTCATGGAAATGCAGATGACTTTTGTTGCAGAATTGGGTTTTTTGGCTTTTTGATTTATTTTTTTTCTTTTTTTGCAGTCAAGCAGAAATGCAGAGAACATACTAATTTAAAATATTTATGAATGCATCTGCCTTTCACAAGGAGAGGTTGAGAGCAGAAACTCTTGATATGCAAAGTTTCTTAAAAGTCTGTCTGTAACTAGTTTTGGGTTGTCCAAGGAAACCTTGCAATAATTAAAGTACTTGCTTTAAAAACAAAAGAACCACAAAGAGCCATGCAAGTTTTGCAGATGATTAGTGTTATACTTGTAAGTTATTTCTGATAACAGAGATTGTGAATCAGGACTTGTAAATTCTACTTCGGAATTTGTCTTACTCTGTGATTTTCAGAAGAGGGCAGTACTTTTATTTGCTCTAAAACTAGTTTCTGGCCCAGCTTTGAAGTGCCATGCCTCACTCACCTCAACCACCCCAAATCATTTCTCTGTATGAAATAAGGTACTGACTGGGGTCATCTCCATGATGCATTTAAAGTCTTGCAAAATCAGTAGATTGCAGATTGATTTTCAATTATATATTTAATTTTATAATGCAACTGACTATATCATAAAAACCTGTTCTGAATAATTTTTTTACTGGTTTCTTGGGATGTAGGGCTGGAAAAGACACCATATTATTACTTGTGTATGTGACGTGTTCGTAATTTAAACAGTATCTTTTTAATTGTTACTCTAAGGAAATAATAAAATACTATGCTGGACATGGAAATACTGAGGAAAAGTGGAAGAAACCACCACTGCTTGAGAGACTGAAGGTATGGGATAATAAATATTCTTGAGCAGTCTAGCAGTAAAAGAAACAGGCAGTGACATAGAGCGTAAGAATGTTTCGCATATTCTGCTGGAGAAGTTACTGCATGGAAAGAAACTGTGAGGAACAGTGAAAGGAAAGGAAGAAGAAAGTGTGCAAAAGGAGGGACGAGATATGAATGGGAGAGGAGAAAAACAAAAGTGAGTTCTGTGAGGGGCATGTCTGAACTTTAAGTCAAAGACTGTACCTCTTGAAAATAGCTACTGAAAAAAGGCATCAGACGTATTGGACAGTATGTTAGGAAGGAAGGAAGGAAATGGGCAGCAAACCAGAATTTAATTTTTTTTTAAAGATTTATTGCTAATGTTTTCCTCTGTTGATTCTTTCAACAGGAAATGGCCAAGGCAGAAGGTCTGTGGAACCTTTTTCTCCCAGATGTCAGTGGTCTCAGCCAGCTTGACTATGCGCTAATAGCTGAGGAGACAGGGAAATGCTTCTTTGCTCCTGAAGTTTTCAACTGTCATGCACCAGGTTAGCGGCCCTGTCCCTTAACTACAATACTGAGAGCATTAAAAACTTGGGCATCTTTATGCCTCATGAGTTGTGTGTCTCAAGAAGTAAACATGGCCACTGATATCTTGCAGACACTGGAAACATGGAGGTCCTGCACATATATGGGACTGAAGAGCAAAAGAAAGAGTGGCTGGAGCCTCTTCTAGAAGGGAAGATTAGTTCTTGCTTCTGCATGACAGGTATATTTTTCTCCAGAAGAAGGTTAGAAGCAATTGGCACAAATTTCACATGGCTTATGCAAAAAGTATAAAACTACAAGTTGTTATGTGTTAATGAATTAATACAGAAATTTCTGCTGTATCTGTGAATATGTTTGAATATGAAATCATCTATGAGGTGTTCATACGAAGTGAAGCACCCTTGCTGCCCTTTCCTGATAGTTACCATTTTTCATGCTTACAGTAATTTGCTTACCATATATTTTTGGTTTATTTGTAGTACTAGTAAAATACATTTTATCATACCAACCAGGCTTACAATAGAACTTACCATTTTTTGTAACGTGCTTTGGGGTTCTCTAGAAAGATAGAATTAGGTACAAGTATGGTTATTGTGTTTAAAGCCGTGTAGTTTTGCAGTATGTCATAGGTAGAGGTGTTATGACATAACCTGAAGATAACTTGCAAAACACACAGCATGCTTGCTTTATGTCTGTAGCTCAGCATTATATTCATTTTTGCTCTTGAAAGCTTGTGGCATTCAGCATCTTTGGGAGGCCTGGCTCTTGGTAGAGGTAGGTAGCTTTTGAACATGGGATGTCAAATTCTTGATCTTCCTGTGTCAGCAGGAGTTGAGAGAACTCAGCCTTGCAGAGCTGGACCCTTATTTTGCAAATTCTGTTTCACTGTGTTCCCCAAGAGGAAAGAGATGCTTTTGCTTTAAAGAAGATGACCTATAAAAGAAGTTAAGGGTGAAAGGAGAGAGGAAGAATCTTTCCTGTTCCAAACAATCATTGATGACATTTTGCTGGCAACCATTTTAAGTAGTTTAAGCCTCTTTATTTTCTCTTGAGAAGAGCCACGGGGAAAAAAAGACTGAGGAGAGATATGACTGTTATCTGTAAGTACATTAGAAGGGGAAGGATTTAAAAACCTCAGGGAAGGAAGAAGGCTGTTAACTATAAAGGGTAGTCTGAGCCCAAAACCAAGTTTAAACTGACTGGGAATAACAGGTTGTTGGAAAATAGAACAAAGCCTTTGACCACCAGCAGAGTGAGGTTCTGTAAACAGCTTTTCCACAAGAAGCAAAACAGTGTCATTGTTGATAGAGTTTATCTAGATGCCTATGTTTGTGATGTATGTAGTACTGCCTGTATGTTTAATCCAGTGGTTTGGTTTTGTTTTTTTCTTTAACGCAGAACCTGATGTGGCTTCAAGTGATGCCACCAATATGCAATGCAGCATTGAGCGAGATGGAAACAGTTATGTGATCAATGGCAAGAAGTGGTGGAGCAGTGGTAAGTATGGAAACCCTAAGTAAGAATGGCTAAGTCTAAAATTCTTTCCAAGAACTGATGAAACAAAAAGATAGATGCTCCATTTCTGAGATGAGAAATTGTTTCTTCCTGAGTAAAGGCAATAGAATGTAAACAATGGAAAGAGCTAAACTGAGTTTCTGTTCTATGAAACAAAGTCCAAGACTCAAATCCAATTTGGGGTTTTGGGCCCTTTTTGGAAGCTCTGAATTTTTTTCACAGAATGAATGTTACTGTTGTTCTTTATATGTTACCTCTTTCCATCAGGTAACTTATACGTTTATGGCTGTAGCCTTTAAACTTTGTTTTTATGAAGCTGTCTTTGGCAGTTTGTGTGTGAAGTTTGACTATACTGTGTAGTTGCAGTAAAATTTGGCTGCTTTTTAAACTAGCCTGTGATGCTGCTGGCCTGACTGTTACAGGTGATTTTCTTAGACTATTGTTCCCAGAAAAATCAATGGATTGTACTGTAAGTGGTAAATGCCCCTGATACTGTAGTAGTTACTTTTTAAACTAAACATATGTGACAGCAACTTGAAAATCATCATTCTGTGGGAGTTTGGAAGCCAGCTAAATAAACTGAGTTGCTAACTGGAGTGAAACCTGAATGTTTCATTTATGCACCTTTGAGCACGGCAGTTACTTACTAATACATGCCTGTGCAATACCTAGACTCACCAGAAGATAGGACTCTCTCTCTTTTCTAGTACTGCAAAACCGGTGGCGAAAGGAGGCATGGGGTCTTGTCTCTCGACCTGAGAGTGTCACTTAACTGCTGGCTGCTACCTTTGCTCTGGGTCAGTGTCTCCCAGCTGTGCATTGCAGTTCCTAAGAAAGTAACGGGAAAGTTTGTAGAAGGTCACACACACAAAATATTATTTGTAAAATTAGTTATGTGAATTATAAAAAGGAGAGTAAACATAAACATAAGAGAGTAAGCATAATTTGGTTTGTCTTATTTCTAATAAAAATAATTAGGACAGTCAGATTTGCATAAGGACAGACACATAAAAGGCACTGCAATTTCAAGAAGTTTGAGAAACACATACATGCAGCTTTGTCTTAGTCAGAGTCTCCTTTTCTGCCTGGTCGTTTTTTTGCGTTTTGAGGGTTTTGTGTTTGGTTTTGGTTTTTTGGTTTTTTTTCCTTTTTACTCTGAGTGGGAAATTAGGACCTTGGATGTTTGGGAGTTCCAGAAGCCCGACAGCCTCATCAGAATGTCAGTCTGGGTGCAACGACTCTGTATTTGTGAAGACAAGTCATAAATCACACATGTAAGGAGTTAGTGGTTTTGTGGAAGAACTGGAGTTTCTTACCATGCTCTGCATGGGAGCTTTGCACATCTACAGTAAATCCAGTACAGCTTAAAGATGGCAGATTTATGGTGTATGTGTAGACTATCTGTCAAGCACTTCTGACTTACCTGTTCACGCCCTAGTATTTCTCAAAATAGTGGGCAGAAATTCTGTAAGCTTTTGTCATCCAAACAGAGAGAAGAGGCTTGTGTCTTGTTTATGCTACTGTTGTTTCTTGTCTCTCCTTTTAGAGCTTTTTCTTCCAGTCCATAGTTATGTAACTAGGAACAGTGTCTAAAAATTAGAGATTCTTGGCTTTTGAAAGCCATAGATCAGGCTTTTTGTCAGAGCCCACGGGATGCCTGAAGTCAGGGACAGTATGCTGTAATACTCCTTTTTTCTTTTTGAAAGCTAGTATGTCAATATATTTGAAATGTTTCCAGAGAGTCATGGAAAACTGCTGTTTTCCTGGAATCCTCACCAGCACTGTGGTAGGGGACAGTTTTGGTATTTCTCCATGGAAAAACTGTAAATCCCACTGAGCATGAGCTCCATGTGGAGTCAGAACCTCTCTCATTCATCGAGCAAGGCCTCTAGCCTTTGCTGGCCTATCATGTGAGATGTCAGTACCTACTAAACCAAAGCAACGTAAAGAGATGAATAAGTGAAAGCCAGTGCACTTTTTGTATTCTTTGATTTTATTGTATCTCCATATATTTTAGCAGATACACTTATTGCAGTGTTTGATTCATTGTACAAATTGTGACTGGAAATTCCAGGTGCTGTATCTGAAGATTAACTTAACTTTTTCTTACATTTCTGCTAAGGCTTTGGCGTTTACAGAGATACAGAATGTGCCTCCCATAGGGCACTGGGCTTGTTAAGTTCAGGATGAGCAGAAAAGGAGAGGTGAAAGGTCATTTTTGGTAGTTAACAGAGAAGGAATTACTGGTTTTTGTGTTTTATGTGGAAACACGTAGAGAATGGCTTTTTTCTCCACTCTTTCTCTCTCTCTCAGTTCTCAGCCATGAACGTATACCTCATTTCAAGCTGCAGAGGTATGTATGGAATGATAGCTGAGGAAAAAGAATCGAACTGACTTACTAGACAAATGTTCTAACTTTTACAAAATAGTTGAAGAAACACAAAATTAGTAACTTCTGGCACAGAAGTTCCTGTACTGCTGCTTTATTGCTGATGGTTTCTTTTTCTGTTTGAATTAGATTTTTAGACATGTACAGATTGTTCATTACGCAGATACTTAACTGCCTAGTACTGTGACACTTTCAAATTTAAATCTTGTGGGTTTTTTAGGTGTTTGGGTTTTGGGTTTTTTCTTTGGTGTTTTTTTTAAGTAAGTATCTTTAGTTGTTTCTAGGAATTTCAGTGTTTAGTTCTTGCTGCGCTGTAGTGTCTTGGCTAGTCTGCAGGTTGAGAAATTCATCTGAAAGTTGCCTTGCAGAGAAACGGCTGCTGAAACGATACCCCTAGAATGAATTAGTAATTCCCTTGATTATATAAGATAATGAAATAATGGAGAGTCTATATAGTGAAACTAATTGTTTCTTCAGTGTGGTCTTCATAATTCAGAGAAATTTCTTCAGGTCTTCCATTCTGTTGTTGTCTTTTCCAGTATCCATAATTTTTTGCGATTTTCATAATATGCATTTTAAAAGAGGCACCCAGAAAGGCATAGAGAAGCGGGTTCAGGCAAGTGTGAAACAAAGCTATGCTCTTGGTGACCTGGAGTGCAACGTCGATTGTTTTGCTTGCGTCACAGTCAGTAATCAACATGTAGATGATATCTATGGCTCGCCAGAGCTTAACAATGTTGTAAGGTAGCTGGGTAATAATAAAAGTAGCCACTACTGCCAGCAGAACCAGGAAGGGTCTAGATTTTTTAGCATTTGCAGATCTGAAGATTGTTTTAGCAGTAGCTGAATAGCAGATCAGCATTACTAGGAAAGGAAGCAGAAATTCCAGGATAATTTCCAGGATTTGAATGGTTGCTTTTAAGAGCGTTTCCATGTTCATTGGAAATACAGGAAGGCATTCATTCCTGTCATTGTGTGTCTTGACTTGATTAAATACCAGTTCGGGGATACTGAGGAAAATGGCAGACAGCCAGACACAGACGCAGGTAACACTGCAGTGTTTACCCATTCTTGTACGACCCCGGGATTCAGAAGTGGCCCCGTATCTATCCACACTGATACAGGCCAGGAACAGCATGCTAGAGCTGAAATTCATGGTGTACAGAGAAGAAGTGAGCTTGCACATTGAGTTTCCAAGTTCCCAGCCTTGCACTGCATTTGCAGCCCAGAAAGGGAGTGTAAAGAGCAAGAGCAAATCAGCGATGGCTAGATGCATGATGTACACATCCGTCTTAGTCTTCGGTTTCTTGCAATAGGCATAAATTGCGACCACTAATGAATTGCCAGCAACTCCAACAGTGAAAGCCAATGCATAGAACACAGGGAGGAATAATTTAGTGAAATTTCTCACATCGCTTTTTTCACAGAGAAGCTCATATGTGTTGTAATCTATATCAGAGTTGGGATCATCCTCCTCGTCCTCAATCCAGTAAGTGGTTGAGTTATTCATATCCCAGCCCATGGCAAAGCTACAAGGCACAAAAAAAAGGGTGAAAAGGGAACTCCAAAGAAATAGTACTGGTTTTAATTTTTAAAATTTCTCTTGAAACCTAAAACCCTTGCTTAGGGTTGCTTCTACATCTCAAGTTTAGAGAAGTTGGATATTGAGAATACATTTGTAACTAATCAAAGTAGAACTAGACAGTGATGGAGGCAGAACAGACCATCTCAAATTCTCACACGAAATGGGGTAACTGACTACATCTGTGTGTGCAATGCAAAGTAAAATGCATTCAGCTGAAATGCTTTCATTAACCTTAGCGTTTGAGATTGCAAGATGCTTGGAGTGCATTTCACAGGTTTCCACATTTTAGCTGTGGAGCCATCATTGCTTAAACTGTTCTGACTCAGTTGTGTTTGATAATATTCCATTAAAAAATCCACTGGTCTGTCCCTTTATAGGATTGAAATTATGCCTTCCTCTCTACAGCCTCTGCAAAGCAAAGGAGTACAGTTGAAGGCTGCAAATGCTATTACCATAGAGTGGATAAGGAATACTAACAGGTTGAAGCTGAGAGGCAAGCAGTAGTATGCTGTGCCTACTGTCATAAAGTTTGGCATATTTGGGATATAATACAGGGAGAATGGGCTTGTTTGTTTCTCAGGCACACATATACATGCCCATTACACAGAGCATAGCAGTGGAGTCAGTTGCTGAACAGCTGTGGAACAGGCGTAGTCCTGCCCACTGGAATTTTACAGAATCAAATTGCTGTGGGTATGCTGCATCTTACAGCTGGAGACTTCTTAGGATGTTATAACAGAAAGGAATCTTATCACATACAAAACTGACCACAAGTACCCAAACAACTTAGAAGCTCTGCTGTTTTCTCAAGTACTATCTGATGACAGATTCACTCCGTAAACACTACGGCTGTATTCTCACTGCCAGCTTAGGGTGGAAGTTTGAGTGTTCGTGTCTTAAGTCAGTCATGTCCTACAGTATTTTCTTCTTTTTCTTAACTCTGTTCATAGACTAATTTGCTGAAATTCTTTCTATTGTAAACTACTGTCCTGCAGTGCCCCATTTTCTTGAAATAAATGGGATTAAGATTTCTTAACAGCAGTAGCAAAAAGTAGCTGAGAATGAAAAACACGTCCCCCTTTCTCATCACCTGCAGTGTTTCAGAATTTCAGGCCAATGTTACTGAAATCAGGTTCTTATCTGATACTCTGCCCCAGAGCTACAATCTGGCTTTTTCAAGCTTGGAAAAATTCCAAATACCATTTCTGGTTTTTAGACAAGGGTTTAAACAAAGGGTTGCCAAACCCTTATTATAAACAGCATGCCTTAATTTTTTTAATTTTTAATTTTTTCAATTCTGTCTACCAGGAAAAATAAGTTACTAACTGAACTTGTATCCAGGGATGCAAACCAATTAAATAGAGAGAAATTAATAATTTCTATTTCTGCTTGGGTTTGGTTTTTTTTTCAGTGAATCTGCTAATTTTTTTTAAAAGTCTATTAGTTAGAAATTATCTATTTGATTTGGCTTCATCCTCAATGACTCTGGATTATTGTATTAACACTTCAAAACACTTCCCATTAAACCTTAAACAATGATTACTCTTATTTTAGGTCTTGTAATGTAATTTACTGTTGCCTAAATGAGGTGTGCAGAATGGAAAGATACAGTAATTCTATTAGTTACTCTGGCAAAGGATGTCTACTCTATGCCTAACAAGCTGCATTAGCAGGATTTTTCAGCGGGGTAATCTTTTGCAGCTTTATGGTACTTCGAGGAGAGATTCAGACAGCAACAGCAAACGTATTTTTTTATTAGTGGAAGAGTTTAATCCACTTAGCCAAGATTAGAAGAAAATTAAAAGTTAAACTGAAAAGATTTGGTTGTGGTCTAAAACACTTCTTACAGAACCCATCTGGGAATGCTTAATCAAGTTGGATCACTGGCAAATTTGCTTGAAAGCAAAACAATAAACATTTCAGTGCAAACTTCAAGAAGTCTGTGTATCACAAAGTGGTTTGGCTGTCACAAGGAACATGCTCCGCTGCCTGATACACTTTTGGCTGACCCGAGTTCTTGACGCAAACAAAATTATCTAAAATGGAACAGTTGGTATTTCTCCCTTAAAAACACAGTTATGTTTTGGCTAACACACCTATTCGTATTTGCCATTCCTGTTAATGTTGTTTCCCAGGCACACGTATAGGTGCCCATTACATAAAGCAGAGCAGTCCCCTGGGACTCAGGTGCTGAACAGTGGTGGAACAGGCTTAGTTTAGTCTCCATCCCACACAGTGAGCCACCCTATGCCCACGTGGAATTTCTTACAGAATCAAATTGCTGTGGGTATGCTGCATCTCACAGCTGGAGACTTCTCAGGACGTTATGACAGAAAGGGATCTTATCACATACAAAACCGACCACGAGTACCCAAACAGCTCAGAACCTCAGCTGTTTTTTCCAGTACTGTTTTCTAGGAGGTATATTAATAGATATAACAGACAGCTTTACATAATTTCTTGCAGAATTATTCCAGCCTTCCATTTAGATACAAATTCACTATTTCTGTGTGTTTAAACTTGACGTGGGATTGTATGGATACATGTTGAATGAAGTTAATATCCCCAGTTTAAACAGACAGATTTTTACTTAATGAATTAAGCAGTATTCTGTTCTTCTACTGAACAAGTCCAATTTTAAGACTGAAAATGAGCATGTGCCTTAGAGAAATGATGTCTCTCTGTAAAGCCAACTTATCTAAGAATAAATCCTAGCTCTTCTCTATGTAAATAAGATATCACACTTAACATACAGAGCAGTAAATATTAAAACAAAACTAACCTTCTTTTGTCAGCAGACTAGTAGCAGGTACTGCAATTGAGATGTGCTTCAGTGAAATGATCTGAGTTGGTCTGACACATTGTATTTTGTCTTCAAGCACCACACCCTCATCTGGAAGTCAGTTGCGCTTTCATTTTGACTTGCCAGTTTTAAATAAATAAATAAATAAATAAATAAATCCTGCTTTCCTGGAAACTGTGCTTATATCAAACATGCACATTTCCTACATTCCTCCCTGTTACAACCAGAATGTGATTTTTCTTTGGAAGGTCAAGACTCTCTTACTATTTCACTGTGGTGTTGGTTGTTTTATTTCTTAAAGTCGAAATGGTTTTTTTACATCATCAGAAGGCTGTTATCAAATCACACATTTAAAAAGTGAAAAAGAGAGAAGGAGGGAGAGGTCTGTCTAGGGCAGAGTTACCTGTAGGGAGTCACTTCTTTCCTCAGGGCACTATTGTGCTGTTGGTGGCTGCCTATATAAGGTTTTAAGGTATCTTTATATCCCCTTTTAAGTAACTTTTTAGGGGATGCAGTAGAAAGATGACTTTGCTTTTTGTGAGGTGAAGGAGGTTGCTCTTTCAGTATGTGATCCTGAACAAAAGCAGGAAGGTGATAGCGAACAAAATGTGAAAGCAAGTGGTAAATTGTCAACCAGAGTGTAAGCAGATAGACCTGTATCCTGTGGGAGAGTTCCCAGGGACCTGAATGTTACCAGTCAGATTCATAATCAAGTTAGTGTTTGATAATATTTCTACAGAAACTGCAAGCTAGTCAGATACTGTAGAAGAAAAATAGATGCTATTCTATCCATGAGGTTTCTTCCACTTGTAGTGTGCTGTCTGCATTATAGAGTCAAAACTTTCACAGGAAAGGGAAGATGGAGAAGTTCTGCAGTTCACATGCAGACATTAGTATTTCTGCACTGAGGCATGGACTTACCTGTGCTAAGAATTCCTAAAATGACTGGATCTTGGTTAAATTTCCACAATCTCTACAGCTTCAAATTAGTCTCTTGTGAAGAGTACCTCGTGCACAGTGTCAGGAGCCTTCCATCATCTTCCAGAGCTTTTATTTTGTTTGAATTATCCTGTAGCAGTCTAATGAGTTTCAGTAAATGCAATATTGATGCCAAACAACAGAGAGAGACTTTGAGCAGACCAGAGGTCAGGTTTTGATTTTGGCACACTGACTAAATTGAGGCACCTGCCACAGCTAGATTAGCTAGCCATCTGTCTGTGCTTCAACTATTCTGGAATAGGTGAAACGAAAGGTTCTTCAAGATGGGCAGCTAAGAATGTAACAGGCAGATGTTTTCCACATGCTTCTAGCTTCATTTGCATTCAGAATGAGAAAGAAAAATGGGTTGGAGGAGGAATTGGAGTGTAGAGAATGAGTGCTGCAATATTTGTACATATTTCTGCAATATTTTCATCTTGAGTACTTCACTGGTGTTCTTCACAATGGCAGATAAGACATTTGGGTTGCTTCCAGCACGTCTACTTCTCGCAAGTCATGTTGTTGCTTAGAGGCCTGAGCTATATCTCTTTAAAATAAGTGAATCTCTCAGTTCTGAATGGGCTTTGTCTTGATATGGTCCCCAACAAGATGAAACAGTCAGGCTAGAACTGAGAAAGCTCCCAGGGAAATATCTCTGTGCGTTGCCTACAGAAGAGATGGTTGTGTTACCAGTGCCTGAGAGGTCCTGTGGGCAGGCTGTAGGAAGGCTGTTCATGTAAATCCTGTGCTGTTTATTACACTGCCTCAGCTCCTCATAATGTTGCAGCGTGTAGAGAGGACAGAACCTTTCAGTCAGGGTACAGAAATAATACTGGCATGTAATACATTTCAGTATGGCCCTATAGGCTCAAAAATAACAAAAATTATTTAATAAGAGTGAATGCAAAATGACAATGGATCTTCTTTAACTAGGAAGCGCTTGTGGCTGAATAAACGTGGGATGAAGGTGAGGAAAAAAACATTCCTAAAAAACCGTGCCTAAACTGGCACCATCTGAGACTGTGAGCTCTAGCTGGGAACAACTAGCAGCCACATTCAGTGGCAGGACTGTGTAGCCCTTGCTGATTAGCTGCAGAACCCCAGCATTGTCTCTGTCTTCACTGGTTGTAGCCAATTTGCTCGCAGCTCCATTATAATCTTTACCAGATACCCAGCAGTGTTTCTGGAAAAGATGAGATAAAACTATGGAATACATTGTGCTAGTGGATAGAAATTACTGCAGGCTATTGGGGGGGTCCCCTTCTCTCTGTTAGAAGATCCCCATATAACAACAATAAATACTACACTGACACCCACCCTGTTCAGTCCAGTTTCTTCTTGTAGGAGAGTCCAGAACATGTGTTTATCAGTGCCTCTATAGGAAGCTGCCAAGTCTGTTAATGTTGCCACAGACCCCCGATCTTTAGCAGAGAAAGGTAACCCACCAGGTTCAGCCCTGCGGCAGCCAACACAGCGAGAGTCATAGGTATTCTGAGCATTCAAGTAGTAGATTATCCTGCTTTAGTCAGCCAAAAATTTGAAGACTGGATCCTGAAAATTAGGTGATTAGATCGCAAGAATTAAGTGCTATCCAGCTTCTTTAAGTACTGTCTGTGTCTGCGCCACATTCCTCTACCAGAAGGAACCTGTATAAATTGGTTGTGTGAAGTTCAGTAATCTTAAGGATGTTACACCCCCTGATAGCAAAGATTAGGCTTCTAACAGGACTGTGATCAACCCTCTAAGCACATTTTAAAATATCGTAGTCTTTGCCTATGTGAGTGCCATGAAGATTTAAAAAATATAATACATTAGTTAAATTTAGGATGTTTCCCAATGTAGCAGCATTGTGGTTTAAAGGTTTTGGATGGATTATGCAGACATATATCTTAAAATGCTTATTTAAAAGCTTATCAATATGGAAATATGCTTAAAACTGACCTTCTAAAATCTCTGCTATTTCTATTTGTTCAATTGTGAGTTGCTTGCAAAATTACTTCTAACTCCTGCCAAAATGACGGGCTTCTCTGACTCTTCCCCCCCATCCTCCAGCAGCTTCTTTGAATACTGTAAGTAATGTAAAAATGCCATGTACAAATGAGAGATTTTTTCCATCCAGGCAGTCAGCATTTCTTCCAAAGCACTGGAGTATTTCAGAGTCTTGCATTAGACCAGAACTTCTTTCTGGCATTTATGGGTCAAAGTTGCATAAAATTTGGTTTAGGTTTTCAGAACTTCAAACCCTAAGGAGTGGAAAGGCCAGGAATCTGCCTTTCTTTGCTGTGTTCAAATGGGAAAAAGCAGATATGAAATGGAGGTATTCATTTGCCTTCCAGAAACTTGTACTAATGATTTAGAGCATCTAACCAGATGTCTAGCTCTCAGTGAACTCCTCACTAAGTTCAGCATGAAAGCTTCTTCTGATTTTTTTTTCATACAATATGGTGAAATTTGCCTTTTTTTGAAGCAGGGATGTAACTTGAGGATTGTTTACAAAACAGTTTTTGAAGAGATTCCAGAAAGTCAAAATATCTTTTGTTGTAAACCTCACTTCAAGATAAATGTGGTTTAGAAAAGACCACTTGTGCAATTCTTTACTTTCTGTGGAAAAGGAGAAGAGTCAAATACCCCTTAAGAGTGTAGCATTTCTCTTTGCAGGGTAGTATATTGCAAAGCATATGTTGTGTTATTTTGGGGTTGGTTACCCACTTGTTGCAGTTGCCCAAATGAGCCAACTGTTTGAGATTACCTTTTTTTTACCAAGCTGATTTATTCCACCCCCGCCCCCCACCACCAGCTTTTCACTTTGATATTTTAGCTCGTTAGCATTGTACAGCTCATGGGCCACAAATATAACCCCACTTTGAAAACAGTGGATGAAAAGCATATGGCAAAAGAGGAATATAAACAGCCAGCAGCCTGGCCCTCAAAATAGGCAGTGTTCATCAGAACAAAATCAGTCTCTCTTCTGCTTCCTGGCCATCACAGTGGCTGTTCTAAGGAGGAAGTAACTCAGCTCAAAGCCAGGTGGTTGCATTGTCTAGACCAGAGGCTCCCAAACCTTGTGATAACAGCTGCCAGAGAAGTTAAAAAGTCATCTTTGTTTCTGACCTTAAAACTAACCTAGTTGGTGCAGAACAAATCTTGAATTAAATCCCTGAAAAGCTTGTCATCTGCATTGAGAAAGCAATCAAAAATTTACTGATTGTACGTACATCAGGTATAATCCTGCCCCCTTCTCCGTAGCTTTATTGTCTGTGTGAGACTTTGAAAGGAACGAGAGCATGCTTTAGTACTAAGAAACCTTTAAAGAAAAAGATAGTGAGGCTCTTAGAAATAAGATGTCCTGTTAATTAATGGTAGAATCTTCTTTAGGACTTGTACATTAAAATGCTAGCTTTATGCTACAAAGACGTGTCTCAAATAATGTTACCAATGGCTTGAAGTGCTAGCAGATTATTTTCAGGTAATGATTTCCACTCAGATCTTTCTTTGAAGTGCAAACTGAAATCGTTTGCATAAAGGAGGAATGAACCTTCATTCCAGAGAAGTTATGCTGAAGTAGTAGCAAAGTCATCATGGTAACCCTGTGATAGCCTTATCTGCAGAATTTGTTTATAATGTGGTCGGCATTTCATTCCCACATAGATCCTCCAGTCTTTACAGTTTTAAGGAGTTTTACTTTTGAAATGGCCGCTCCTCGCCCTGAGGTGTGCTTCTGTATCAGACTTATTTGCTTAGCTGTAATGGAGACAGAAGTAATTAGATTCCATTTCAAGTACCTTCTTGTTCTCTTTTCATAGGAATAGATGATGGAGCTGGATCCTGGAGGGTTTGGATGTTTGGCTTTTCATTGTTCCCCTCACAAGAAGTCAACTCCCTTTTACATGTTAAGCAATAAGATTTATTTTGTTTCAGTCTGATTACTCAGAGTATAAACACAGAAGTAGATTGCATGCTTTTGCTCCTGTATCACGAAAGGAATGGAGGAAGATTTATTTGTATGAAACTTCATTTGATTCTACATTGAGATTTTTATATTGAAAGCTGTTTTTGTGTTTGTGACTTTTTAAGGTGCTGGGAACCCAAATTGCAAAGTTGCAATTGTAATGGGCAAAACCAAAAACTCCTCAGCATCCAGGTAAGGATTCCTAGGAGATTCAACGAGTTACATAAAACTTGTTTCCTGAAGGAGTCACTGCTTGCAAAAATTTTGTTAAGTGAAATGCCATTAATTGCCTTGATCAGTTGGATGTGCTTGTGCATTACAGAGGAGTTTTAAATTTGTGCATGTGTCTGTTTAAGAGAAAAATGTTGCTGACCAAGCTCCTGTTTTGGTGTCAGCTGCTGTTGACTGAAGCCTCCCAACCTTTTCGCTGTTACCAGCTTTCATCGGCGCACTTCCTCCCCTCCATTGCAGTAGCTCTGGTGTTTGCAGAGCTGTGTGATGAATTGGATCAGGAAAGTTTTGGGGAATCACTAGCTTTACCTTGGTCAGAATAGTTTTAGTCTGCATCAGTTGTTCAACCAACAACTATCTCTGGCTTATGCTTTATTTCATAAGGAGAGTATATAAAACAATTAGCAAGAATAAGAATTGCTTTCTTAAATGGTAATAAAACTTTTCAGAGCTTCCCTGAACAGAATGAGTACAGGTGGCACATCAGAGACCTGCAGTTATCTACTAAGTTTTTCACACAGTAACCTGTAGGTATAGAAAGTTAAGTTTGAAACATGGAATGCTTGTTATGTGAAGTTGTGTAAGCAGAGAGCATTGCACATCTTTAATGAGACCTACTCATTCCATTCCTATGTGTGGCAATATAATACCTCCCTCTGCTTGCTTAAAATAAAGATGTGGTTCAACTCTTACTACCAAACTAAAATTGCCTTTTACAAAACTTACACAAGTGATGAATAAAATGCTTCATGACTGGTTCCATTAAAATCACACAGTTTGTAATGCAAAAGAATTGGAACATTTGTATCTCTAAGTTGGATTTTAGCCCAAATTCCACTGATTATCTTAAGTTTTTAGATTTGGCTAGGTTCCATTGAGAAGTAAACCGTAACTTGCTCACAGCATACAGGATGGTTTGTCCAGTGGCTGTACAGACAGTGGCACCTGTTGAATTCTTGGAAGCTGAACAGAAGTTTGTGGAGGAGATTATGTGATACTGCGCTTGCTAGAGCTGGAGGCTGAATTCAGGGATGTGGGATGTCTCTTCCAGTTCTGTGTGACTAATAACTGACCTTAAATATTCTGAAGGAATTTAAACATGGGGATTTTTTTTCCTAAACTATAGGCCAGCCAAGATGGTGATGATGATAAACATGTTCTGAGAATAAAAAAGAAAGGCGGGGGGCGGAGGGGGAGGAAATTGACTGGGTGATACAGAAATACTTGCACAGAAGTGACAGAAGTAGTAGTGCTTTGGTAGTGGTGTATTAGATGCCAGTAGTACATTTCTACTCGTTGACTGATGATTCAAGGAGTGTTGAAGCACGCATGTCACTGCACGCAGGCAGGACAGCTGCACTCGGTATAGGTAAATCTCAACATTGGGTTTATGTGAGTCCTAAACTGAGGATCGAAAATAAAAGAAGTGGAGGGAGGGGACAGAAGGGGAGGCTCAAAGTTAATGGTAACTTGTGCATTTTGTCTTGATCAGGTACAAGCAGCACAGTATGATCATTGTTCCCATGGACACTCCAGGGCTAAAGCTGATAAGACCCCTCTCAGTGTTTGGCTACCTGGGTAGGTGATAATATTTATCAGCTATTATGCATATTAATTTGTTAGCAGTCTCAGAAGCTGCATTGTATATATATACATATGTACACATATACAATAAATATCGTATATCAAATAAATCAGTAAAATGCATATATAGAAAAGGGTTTAGCAATTGAAGGCCTGTATTTTTATCCTCGTTTGTTTTACCCTGCTGTTGTGTTTTCTCTATGCCTGTAGATGAGATCCATGGAGGACATTTTGAGATACACTTTAATGATGTGCGAGTACCTGTCTCCAATATAATACTGGGTGAGTTTCAATATTAATTCTTTTTTTAATACATACAGCAATGAGCCAAGTTTTATGAAACAGTGGTTTATTTTATGAATCACCATAAGTTAGTGTAAACTGCTGTGGTCAGTGGAGCCAGGGTCTCAAACACACGTAAGAGGGAGCCCACTCTTCCTTTAGCAGTCTACCTGCTGCTTGGACGTAACTTGTTTAGAGCAGGAAGGTGAATGAAGGAAGCAGGGCAGCTGCAGCTGTCATCTACCTTCCCGAAGTAGAGCAAAGCACAAACTGTCAGTGGTGTTCTTTCCCCAAAACCAGTTCTCACAGACATTACATACTTTTAGAAAGAGGGTTCTGCTGTAGTCCACAGCCACCCAAGCCTGGGTGCCTGCAAACTTAGCAGAACTGAAAAAAAAAAAAAGAAAGAATGAGCAGGCCAGCACCGTCTGGAGGGAGAACTTTTACAGAATTACAGAATCATCTGGGTTGGAAAAGACTTTGAAGATCGTCTAGTCCAACCGTTAACCTAGCACTGACAGTTCCCAACTAGACCATATCCCTCAGCACTATGTCGACCCTACTCTTAAACACCTTTGCTCTGCTTCTTTCTCTTACTAGAAATCCCAATTTCTTCTATCTCTCTCCTCTCTGCTATTTTTATTTCACTGAAAGAGCTTTCTTTCTTGAGTAGCCCTAGGACCTGGAAACCTCTGAGTCTTTGCCCAGATTCTCATACCAGATCTCACAGATATATTTTTCAGTGTAAAAATAACAAGATTGAAATTAAAACAGGTAAATCAAACTCTGTCAGAAACCATCTTAGAGTGTGCTTTGTGCTGTATTATTAACAATGTGTCAGTATAGATGTAGTTGGAGTAAACAAGCAACCGTTCTGCAAAATAAACTTTTAAGAAGCTTGCTTCTAGCTCTGGTGCTATGTGGCCACTTCTGCTCAGAGCCATGGATCATTTCAAGCAGGAATCAAGGAGTCTGCATGTGCCTGTTTTTCTTTCCATCCAGGTGAGGGAAGGGGGTTTGAGATAGCTCAAGGTCGGCTTGGGCCAGGCCGTATTCATCACTGCATGAGGTCCCTTGGTGCGGCTGAAACCGCTTTACAGATAATGTGCCAGCGTGCAGCACAGAGAGAGACTTTTGGGAAGAAACTGTATCACCACGTAAGCATGTTCCCTCTTTGTCTCAACTGACGTGCTCCAGACATCACCCTTTGTTGTGCCTCTGATAATGCTCTGCAATGGATGTGCCCTCACCTTGAATTCCTCTTCATAATGCCTCAGGTGTCAAAAGAAAAAATCACATTGCGAGGCTCCCATTTTTCACTATAATCTACAGGATTTTTTTTCCCTTGCAATGAATTGGATATGCTTTGCTGGATTTGAATGCAGATTTTGTCACCATGTTTTTTGCTCTGCTTTTGCTGATCAGTTTGGACAGGTATTTTTTCAGGCATACAGCTTATGTTTCCATAGTTACAATCTGAATTCACCATTTTTGTGTATCGAATCATGATTACCAGAGACACTGAAGGGTCTAAATTTGACTAAAAATTTTACTTCTTGGATCAATTATTTGTACTTACTTGTGAAAGTAAAGACCAAACCAGTCTTAGGATTTTTGGTCTTATCTTGCTCTGGAATTGAAATACCATTTTGTGAGAGAGAGCTTGCTAGAGTAATAAAAAGATGACAGCCTGCTTTTTATAGGAACCGTCAGCATTTAGTAGTTGGCCACATTTCAAGTGTTCGTCAGTCTTATCCAACAGATAGGATGACTTTATTGGAAAAAACAAGTAAAGGCAACGGAAAGAGGAAACTGAATTAGTGTCTGGCACAGGTCATAGAAAGTTGTTTGTACAGATCCAGAGGGAATAATCTTACATATCCATTTTCCAGTCATGTCATTGCCAAACTTCCATTCACGACCATAACCTAGAATTAATAGGAGCTGGATGAGGTGCGCTCTGTTTCTCAGAAGCTCGTTAAAGTAAAACTCATGTGTGTTGAAGGCCGAGGCTGGACCTGGCGTCTGGTCCAGCTACGCAGCCAGCGCGGGTTCCTCGCAGCGCTAGGACAGCTGAGGAAGAGGCGAGGCTCTTGGCTGACCCTCACCACTGCCCTCAGGGCAGGCAGTTAGTTACAATCAGAGCGTGTCTGATTCCACCCGGGTTCACGCCACCTTTGCTGGCTGAGCTGAGCCCCAGGCTTTGCGCTGCAGCGAGTGCTGCACACGTGCTGATGGCTCCTGCGGCCGCCAAGGCGACACCATCCACAGGCGGGAGCGTGTGCCCGCTGCGGCGCAGGCTCCAAACAGCCTTTGCACTGACAAGCATCATGTGAACGTTTTTTTCTACTGGGGTATGTTGGCTGCAGAGGGGAATTACCTAAGAGGAGCAGGGAAGGGCTGCCAGGACCGTAACTTCGTTTGGAGCAAGGGAGCTATTAATTCATCATCAATATGAACAGACAGATGCAGCAGACACCACCCTCCAGCTGTCTGGGTGTGTAACAACCCACCACCAGTGGTTTAAGCAAAACAGAACCGATTCCTCTCTCCTTTCACCCCCCGGTTTTTGTATACTGGGGCAAGTTACACAGAGAGAGGGTTGTGAGGCCTGGTAGCAGGTAAAGGAAAGCAGGGAGTAAAAAGCAGTCTGAGAAGGGCGAGCAGGCACTGGGTCTGACCAGGAAATGAAAGCGTGCCAGAATCTGGAGTTTTTCCCCCTTTCTTCTTCCCTGCTAGGCAAAGAATTGCTCTATCTTTAATATTTCTGTCAGTCAAGAGTTTTCTTTTTTCTTCCTATGAGATTACACACATCAAACTAGCTCTAATTTGCACAAGAGTGTCTCTGACTGAACACGCGCATGCGTTAACTGACACATGTGTGTGTTCAGTCACTTAGAGACACTCTTGGTTTTGGTTGCTGCAGGAGGTTGTTGCCCACTGGATTGCTGAAAGCCGCCTCAGCATAGAACAGGCTCGACTGCTTACGCTACAAGCAGCCAGCAAGATTGACATGCTGGGCAACAGAAAAGCAAGAAAAGAGGTAAAATTTTTTTTGGCAGCTTTAGGCTAGGACTTGGGGGATGCAATACCTGTGCATTTAAGCAGCTGAAATATAAGCTAAAACATACTGCTAAACATTATTCTTCTAATCAGAGAACATAACTTCATGTTGAAAATAGATGGCCTAAAGATGTGCTTTTGATTGTCATGAAATTGGAAAGGGTGATCTCAAAGTTTTAAAATGAGATAAAGTATTTAAAAATTAAAGAAGTTCAAGTATTGCTCACTTGTCCCAACATGCTGAGATAGTTTGGGGTGACTGGAAACAGTTTTACTTTACCCAGGGAACAGCAGAGCTCTTGTCCAATCCAAAGAGGAAGGAATGTACAGCGAGATACCAGGCATGGATAAAACTGTTAAATACTTGCTTATGAAACTGTTACTGATAACGTGAGCTCTCTTCTAACTCCAGGTAGCCATGACCAAAGTGGTTGTCCCTCGAGCTGTGCTTAAAGTGATTGATTGTGCAATCCAAGTGTGTGGTGGAGCTGGAGTTTCTCAGGATTTTCCTTTGGCTGTTATGTGAGTAAAGGGAGACTTATCGGGAGATGCTAAGCATTCCTTCTAAGATAATTTTGTAACACCAGTACGTACTGTTTCACCTCAGGTAGCCTGAAATAATGGTCCATATGCCTTTAAGCTATAAAACTTAAAACAACTGCTTTTATAATTCAGTTCTAGTGCAATTGCATTGCTTTACCCTTACAAAAAGAGGAAAAAAAATAAAGCTGGCACTAGATCTAAAGGAGTTCTTATCAGCAGCATAGAGGA
This sequence comes from Strix aluco, assembly GCF_031877795.1. NCBI lineage: Eukaryota > Metazoa > Chordata > Aves > Strigiformes > Strigidae > Strix > Strix aluco. The sequence goes on along the minus strand of NC_133931.1, from coordinate 151,520,868 downwards.
TCTGTTTCTAAAGCTCAGTCTTATCCCTCCTGGCCTTGGGGAGAAGCCAGCCTTCTGCATTTCCAGCCCACGCATCTCAGTCCTGCCACGGAGGCTTTGCTGCAGTATCTCCTATGATAGCTCTTTTCAGACAACTGTTCAAAGGGTGGCTAGAGCAAAAATAGTGCTGAGGCAGCCTGCTGGCAGACCCTCATCCAGTTCTTTCCGACCCAGGTTTGCTTATATCCGGACCTTGCGCCTGGCAGATGGGCCCGATGAAGTTCATCTCTCAACAATCGCAAGATGGGAACTGCTTGATCAGTCAAAGAAGCTAACTGCAAAAATCTAAGGTCGGCCTAAAGCCACCTCAAATGGATGGAAGATTGAAGAAAGATTTTATTCTGTGCACTAGTGTTGTTTAAGGTAAAATTGGATGAATACAAAAATCTGATTCTAACTTGAAGCAATACATACTCTCTCATTCTTTACTTTGTAATTAACAACACTTAATCAGGGGCTTGCTTTTAAAACTTTGCAGAATGCCCTGTAAATACCAGAATTTGTCTGGATTGTTTATAACATTAAATAAAATCTATTTTTTAACAGGCCTGAAGTGCTTTATTTGCTCTGAGCCAAAGTCCTCTATTCTTTTATTGCAGGCAAAGCAGTTCTGACTCAGTTTCACCCAATTTAGTTTATTGCAAGCTAGGATAAACCTCTAATTTTTTATTAAATGACAATTAAACACTTAGGTTAATGCCCGTTTTCCCTTTCCAAAGCTCAGCTGCAGTCCAACCCTCCCTCCTCCCCAGCTGCCCTCACTCCTTCCCCACCTCCCCTCAGGTGAGGCTGGGGGGCAGCACAGGAGGAGCTTTGTCTGCTACTCCTTGCTTTTTACTCCTCTGCTTTGTTTCTCCAGATGCATCTCCTCACGTTTTTCCTTAGAGGTGTCTCCTTTTGTGCATCCTCACAAACCCCCTCCTGGCCCAGCTGCTCCCACCCTTTCTTAAGTGTGCCTGAGCACAGGAGGCACCTGCCCCTTTGAGGAGCTGGTTTGTCCAAACCAGTTGCACCTGGCACAGGGCTGTTCACAGCCACCTCTGCTACCAAAACAGGCACTGCCAAGACACCTTTGTCAAGTTCTCAAAGGTCAGAGTTCCTCAGGTCTGCTTCTGTAACCATCTTCAGCAGTAGTTGCTTACAAGAGAACTTGTTCATACAGTAACAGAACCAGGCAGACCACAGCATACTGCACCATCAGTACCTCTACTTACTACAAAGTTAGGACAATCGCTTTTCAGCTCAGACAGGGTTGATCACAATTAACTTCAGGGTACAAGAGTTTACTTTTTGCATGAACAAACCAACCACCCTAGCACAGCGTTGGCGCCTGGAGAGAACATGCCCTGTTTGGCTCAGTCTTCAGACTGAGCGTGCAGCCAGGCCTGCCCCCAAGCCTACCGCCGAGCCTTCACCCGCAGGGTGTTCCAGCTACAGCTGCTGAAGTCAGTCAGGGGGGCACAATTTCAGAGTACCTAGAACTGGAAGCTTTCCACAAAGTAGTGTACCTCCTATCAGTTCATTAGACTAAACCCATGATTACAATCTTTTGAGAAAGCAATAATTATTGTTTATATTTCCATCCACCTTCGTTTCCTCTTGCTTCCTGCCAAGAAGGTTTCCTAGGAAGTTGAGAATGTCAGCAAATCAGTGGCTGGAGTGCATTTCAGGTACAGAACAACCTGCACTGCGGCACTACCCGTGGTTTGGGAGTTCTGCTCCAGGCTGTCAAAACCCACACGATGTGTCTGTCAAACAGGAATGCCCAGGAACCCTATTTAGCTACTCTCATTTCCTCCCCTTTTAAAGAACAGCTACATAAGACCACCACCTTTCTCTCATTAACAAGGCTCTTAATTCCCTTTATTTTAAAATTTTATGTACATATGAATGATCTGTATAATGTACACTCAATATAGAAAGTTTTTATATACTGGATAATGTATAGAACATTTCACAATTACACTAATTTCTTACATAACATGTCAACTTTAAGGTTTTTTTGCTGAAGCTTTGTCAATTTGGTCAAGCCAGTTATACATACGAATGTCTAATGCTGTCTGATCTCAGGAAGAAGATAATGTTAATGATTAAGGACATCAGTGAACTGGTGCAGGGACAAACGCCTTGCGAGTCACTTTCAATGGGTGTGATCACAGACTGGGAAAAGAAGGGGTGCCCTTTTAGTGGGGGTCGGTGAGGTCAAAGTGATTTTAGCCCAATTCCTCTAGACTGTAGCTCAACTCCAGTCATGCTAATTCATAAAATATAAAAACTAGGAAAGTTTGATTCACAGTCTTGTAAACAAATATAAAGGAACAAAATGTGCTTACGTACAACAAGAAAAAATTCTTGTGTACCCATTTCAGCTGATCCACAGAGTGCTTTCTTGTGTTACAGTGTGATAGTTAGAATCACTGACTTTTCCTAAAAAAACAAACCAACAGTCATAGAAAAAGGAATAACACTGTCATTAAACGCTTGGAAAGGCAGTAAGTTCAATGTGTTGGAGGAAAGTGCCATTCCTCATCACTGGCCAGTCTGCCTTTGTCTCTTTCACGAGGATTTCCAGTCCTTAGCTGCCATCTCCCACGTCATTGTCTACCGGGGGTGGTACGTTGGGCATTACAGATGATGTCGTCCCTGCAGTAAGGTAACCAGCAACTCCAGGGCCTTTTGGGAGGAAAACAGAATACTGCTGATTAGTTTTGATTCTGAGGAGCAACTGAACAGCTTTATTCCCTCTGGTAACACTCAAATAATACATCAAAGTCAACCAGACACCTTAATAATATCTAAGAGCTTTCACTTAGATTCTTTAGAATCTAGGAACAGTAGGAATTAAGGCATCCTAGTCCACTAAGTGGAGTGGCTTGTGGAGGCCATTCTCAGACTTGCTCAGCATTTTTTATGTCAAATAAGTTACAGAAGAGCCCCAAGCACCAGCATTATCCATCTCACCTTCTGCTGCAGAAGTGGCAGCGAAGAAAGAGGGCGTGGCCTTCCTTTGCTAAGGGAAGGACCTGCTGCGGGAGCGAAGCACGTTCAGTTCAGGCCACACATTCCCCACTACTGGGCTCCACACTGACGCTTTCAGTGCTGCAAAGGTTTTCCTAGCTGCATATTTAAAGGAAGTTCAGTGGGCTGCCCCATGAACAAGCAGAGCTGCCTGATACTTGTCAAGGCAGCTCTGCCTTCAGTTGGAGAAAGTAGCAGCATTTTTGGGATACACAAGCTCTGTATTGGAGATACAGAACTCCTTACTATTAATAAATCTCTAGGCCGATTACTATAGGGGCAGTCAGTTTTGCACTGCAGACCAAGCCCCTCTCCCTCAGCTTGGAGTTTAAAACTTAGTCATACAGAAACTTTCAACAAATACAATAATAACTCATGTTGCAGCATGAGGCGTTTCAACAGCAGCTCTTATCAGTTTAGTGATTGTAGGAAACTGCCAACACGCAACATGTTCCTGCATCAATATAGCGATCAACCTGGTGTTGGACCTGCAGCCTACACGGCTCATCGTCAGCATGGTAAGTTCTGCTGGGTCCTCTACTCTCTCTCCTTAAGTCACCCTCACCAAGTTCTCCCACATTTACTATCCCTTCATGTCCCACCCTCCCTTCTCACACCACAGCCTGGAGCCGGACCATCAGAGCACGGTTTGTTTCCTTGCAAACAGTCCCACACTACCACTGCAAGCAAGAGAGCAAAGCAAGCAGTGCCTGTGGTCAAAAAAAGATAAAGAAAGCTCTCTGGCTTCAGCAGGGGACTTCTTTGCCAGCCCAGAGGCACCTGCCAAGAGCCAGACCCACTTCTACACATCCTAGCAAAAATTCCATTAGTTCTCCTGTCCCTCAAACCCTTCCATTAGGGAGGGTTCCTAACCTACTTCAGCAGTTTAGTTCATCTGTAGTACCAGCAAGTACCAGCCACTGCAGTTGTTAATTTTCTGCTCCTGTGTGCTTGAAGAAGGGGAGTTTATCAGTGTTTTGCAGTTTGGGACCACACATTTGTTACAGTTCTAGACATGCATCTATTACTTGGAGTGCAGCAAGTGCAGCGTGCGTTTTGCAAGATGGTATCTACCTGCTTTAGAGAGCTACACAGAAGTTAGCAAGCTGCCTGGCAGAGCAGATCTAAAGCCCACTTCTCAGGTGAAGGGGACTGCTACCAGTTAGAAGGGAAGGAGAAGAGACACCTGAGGGAAGAGAAATAAGCAAGGGAAGTTTCAAGGGAAGTGCAAATAGCAAAGCAATTTGAAGCAAGACATAAGGCAGAATACAAGATAAGGCAGGTTAAAAAGAAAGCTTGTTGTTTGGTTTCCCTCTATACTTTGCATTGGTACAGCATCTTCATTCTACATTTGCAAGCACTTAAACATTAGGCATTTTAAAATGCAGCACAGGCCTTCAGGCAATTGGATAGCTACACTGCCCCCAGCCGCAAGCCTGACAACGCCTGGTACCGTTTCAGTTCTTAGCCAGTAATCAGCCAGCATTTACTTCGTATTTCTAATTTATAGTATTTATGAGATACCAAGGAAATTCAGTACCAACTGAGTCAAGCGTTCAAGTATTCTTTGTCAAAGTGGCATTAAATGGTGCAATAAACAGAAAACTCCTGTTCAGCGCTAAAGCACAGAGCCCTGTGGGGAAAACAGCATCAACTGTTGCAATACACCTGCTCTCAAAATATGAAGCATCTGCTTCTCGAATGTCTAATGCCTGGCACAAAAGGCTCTTGCTTCATTTTCTCAAAATACATGCCAGCATCTTGCAAGAAAAACTTCCCTGTCTGTACGGCCACCTGATTTATCCCTCATTAGTTCAGTTACACTCAAAAGCTTTTCCAAGATTCCTACACTGGGTTAGATGAGGAAGTTCTGTGCAGCACATGGGAGTGTTCATACTGATATCACAAAGGACTTTGAAACCTTGCCTGGGAGGCTAAACTTTTAAGACCAAATGACTGTTCAGCTGATGGCTATAGAGGAGTCAGTTGCATCATGTGTTGCTTTAAAGTTCACTACAATATCATCACAAAGTATTTTCAGATCTAGCAAGGGATCTGTGCTAGCAAAGTCTTGGGCTGTGGTACAGCAGAATATAAGTAATTAAAGATGTATCTAAAGAGCTGCGTGCGGGTGAAGGAAGAACCAGAATCTGATTTGCTGTGACGTAACTGTTCTAGGATCATGTCCATGCCGTGCCATCACCAGCAAGGAAGCTCACATCAGTTGCTATCCCTCATGTGGGCACAGCACGCACAGCTAGAACGCTCCTCTGCGCTGCTAGTGGGACTGAGGCGGCTCCCTGCGGTGCCATTTCAGTCTTGGTGGCACCAGCGGGGGGACTCACCCAGGGTCACTGCAGCTGTGTTCAAGTGCATGCCACAAGCTCCACGCAGAGGCATGAGGCACTCCCACCAGAGACAGGCCCTGCCCGTGCACCAAACCTGACCAGAGCACGGCCTCGCACTCTGAGCTACTCACATTCCAACTGCTCCAATACTACAACTGCACGCCTGGCACTAAAGCAGCGTGACTCGCATGGCACAATTCATACAGACAGTCTAAGTGATTTTGGAGGAAGTTTGCTCCTCTCCCCAACCTTGGAAAACAACTTGTTCTAGAACTAGACTGATCCTGAGAAAGCATGGAAAGTTACTGTGACTCATTAATTCTGATTACACCTCTGCTTCATCACTACAGAGTACTTGCAAGACTTGCCAGTGTCCAGATTCTGTTGCTCTGATTATTTTAGAAGTATGGACAGCAAGGCCTATCCAGAGAAATGTATTCTCAGCCATGAAAAAGTTTGGCTTTTGATAAGTGTTTTAAAAACTTAACAGTTTTAGAGCACTGAATGTTCAGGCCACATGATGGCACTAGATCCTGAGGATAAACAGTATCTCCAGAGTCAAGTCTGACAATTAACAGTCCAGTATGATTCAGAACATAAATAGGAAAGGGTTGCTAACCTGTGAGGTATCCTGCTGTTTGTGTCTCAGAAATGAACAAGTCATGTTTCTGATCCTTGAAGGCACTCCACACAGAAGAACGAGACAGAATTTCATTTACCTACAGTATTTGAAGAGATTAACACAGTGAGCAAGCGACACTCGTAATGTTCTAGGGGAACAAACTCATTTTCTAGAACCAAACCATTCTGAAGGGATTACCAAACAGCATGGCAGTAGTTTGGGTCACAATACAGAATCACATTTCCAAGGAGACTGTAGCAATTTGCTTTTCCATTTGAACTGTGCAGCTGAACACATAATGCAGAAGGCTCATAAAATCATTTAGTAGCTTGACTTTCTCCCTTATTCCCCAGTTAGATGACCAGGAAAAGCAACCCTGCATGCAGCCACTTGCCAAGCATCTAGAGCTTAGACAGAACAGGACTTCCCCTGTACTATAGCAAAATAGGGCCAACTTGGAGGAAAGACCTACCCCCAGTTTCCCTCCCCTTGAGAAAACTTTCAACACAAGGGTAAGAGAAAGGCACCGAGAACTAGCACAGTTACTGAGACAAATTTTACCAACTTGAATATAAATCCGTAACACAGCTGCAGTTGTCTACAACAGTATTTATCCAGGAAACAAAAAAGCAATCTACAGTTCTAACACAAGTTCTGAAGAGTTGTCAGTAGAAGCCTACCAGTTTATAGAACATTTCTGCACTTAGGATTTCTCTTTTTCACTAGTGCTCTTCTCAGGCATTGGAACAATGACCTCTCCACAAGAAAGATGGAGGCGTTCCAACCCATAATGATTTTGTAGTTACCTGACGTTAACATTTCAGGTGGAATGATGCACAAGACAGTCATAAGATTAAACAAGGGATGTTGAGTTTGATGTTCCAAGTGTACAAAGCCCAGTTAGGGGCTTGTCAGTACCTACCTGTTCTCCGTACTGCAGGCTGCGAGACATGGATTTCAGAGTTTTAACAATCTGAGCTTTTGTTGCAGATGGGCTTTCCAGGTTCTCAAGACCAATACCTTCAAGCAGCTTTAGAAGGTAAGGGACCAAATCTGCTTTCAAAGCCTGCAAACATACCCAAATGAGTTGTCCTGACAGAGACTAGGAAGCTTCATACTCCATAATGTTTTGCATTACTAGCATCAGTATGAACCAAAAGTGCCAACAGCTACTATCAAGTATCTTCAGGTTAGTCCATTTTTCCCAAGTCACATAAATACATGCAAAAGAAAGCAAAGATACTGTCCACCAGTTCTGCTCTGTCCAGGTGTAAACACGGTTGAATTAGCTGGCATTCCTACGTTATCCTTTCTCAACAGACACAAGCCAACACTATCCTACACATTAAACTTCAATGCTCAGGTAACATCTTTGAACAGGTCTGCATTTTGGATAAGGGACTGACTTCTGACTTCTCCAATAGGAAAAACACATTGGTTAGATGGCTTCTGGGAAGCCTCCTGGATGCAAGTTGAACAGTACCTCCGTTCTTATGAACGGTTTAGATACCCAAATATAAAAATACCATATTTTCACAGTACTTACTTGGGCTACTAAGTCATTTTGTTCCTTCTGAAACATTCGATTAAGTGCTTCACAGGCTACACCAACTATATCTGATCTCTTTTTCATTCCATTCATGAGAGGGCTAATGGTCTCTAGTGATGCCATTGCTCGAACACAAAGCTGTAGAGACAAAAACATCCAGAGTACTTTATGCTAAGCTTGATGGTTAGGGCAGATATGGTCAGCAAAGACCATAAATTTCTCAGCATCTTTAATCTATCAATTCTCCATTAATTAGCTTTAAGTCCCTGCTCCTCTGGTACACAGTATTTGTAGTTAAAATAATGCCTTCTAGGAACACTAAACGCCACAGATAACTCGTTATGCTTTTTTCTCCCCTTGAACACTTAAAATGATTCAGTACCTCATTGTCAGACAGTATGTGCATGACTCGAATGGCACTTTTAGGAATGGCGTTGTTCTTGTGATTCATAGCTTGGATTATCTTGTGAAGATGACCAAGGGGAGGAACTTGATCAGCTAGCTGAGGCTGGGCACTGAACAGGCACACAGTTGCTGTGGTAATGGTTTCTAAAGTTTCCCCCTGCAGAAAACCAAAAACCAAAAGAAAGTACAACTCAGTGAAGCCTTATGTATCACCATAATAGTAACATTTCACACTCGCTTTGCATTATAGGTCTTTTCCCTAATGCTCTCATCATATCACTTTCCATTGCAATTGTTAAGACAAGAACATGACCTGCTCCAGTAGTGGCAGACATTCACCAGTTTCATGAACACAGATCACAACAATTTCTCAGCACTATTTCCAGTATCTAGAGAAGCCAGCGTGTGGCTGCAGCCTCCGCAGGGACAGCAGCACATGTGCTAACTTGCTCAGTGGGAGCATGATAGCACAGATGTTTAGGCTGACCACCTGAATCCTTAAAGGGTTGTGCAGTCTGGGCAGCAGCACTCTCCACACTTGCTGTATTCTGCATGCCTACACAAACTGCTATCGCATCTTTGTAATAAAGATGCCTTTTATGAAATGGGCAAGATAGTTCCCTCCCTGCAAGTCTAACCCAGAACCTGTCCGAACACTGTTTAAAATTCAGTTTTTAGTAATATCATTAGGTTACTGACTTGAACATTGTTCTCATTCAAACTGTAACACATCAGTTCTGCATTACACTAATTGTTAGGTGCCAGCCCTGTATAGGTCACAATTTACACCAGAGTGGGAAGTTTGTGTTGTAGAAGGGCAGCAGAAGTGTCAAGAGCTGAAAATTTTTAGGCAGTACAGAAAGAGTGCCATTTTCTTAGGTTGGTCAGTCATGGAATAAAGACACTTCATTTGTTAAGCCTCATCTCTACCACAAAATAAGCCTCTAAGACTTACTGAAGCTAGTTCTGTGGCTTCAGGGACTTTAAAAGCACCCCATGTTCAGAAGTTGTCTAAACATATCTACATGTCTTCACAGAGAGTCAGAAAGCAGACAAAAATAAATCATTTATGTTGGAAAGAAAGCATGAGAATTCAAGTTAATCAGATACTAAAAGACAAGTAGCTTAAGACTGCTAAACAAATTCAAAGAGTAGAATCAGAAAAATCATCTTACATGGGGGTTATTTTTCTCCAGCAGTTCAGTAAACTTTTCCAACAGTGCAATGAGAAATTCTCTTGGTTTCCGTAAAACCCAGGCCGGCTGGGCAATAAAAATCCTTAGGAAGACTCCCCCCACTGAAAGTTCACCTTCCGCCTCACCATACACCACAGCAAAGTCTTCAGGCAGCTGTTGAATTGTAAAGTAGGAGGAGTTACTGGCAAGGGTATTTGTGAGAGCTGCAATTGTTTCTCTAACATCATGACTCTTAAGTGGTAAGGGTTACCAAATGAACTGTATTCTCCAAAACTAAGCTGTGCAAGACCAACAAACACTTCATCTTGAAGAAACATGAGGTAAGAAGTCAGAGTAGGAAGAACAGTGTAGGTAGTACCACTATGGTGGACTTTTCTTTCAAAGAACACAAGTAACTGAGTCTACAACTATACTAGTGGTTTACCACTAGTTCAAGAGAAGTACCAGCAACAAGGCTGATAAAACAGCCCTTTCCTTTCTTCTTTGCACACCTCGGGGGAAGGTTTCTCACCACCAACCTAGGGAAGTTTCCACCTGAATCAAATAGCCATCCTGCAGGTGTTTAGAAGTTGTTTTAGTGTTGAATTAGACCACTGTTGGGAGGAAGTCATGCCTGGCCTTTCACAGATATTGGGGAATACTGCAGACTGAAACATCATGGATTGACCTGATGTGATGGAATGGCTCAGGACAATAGTTTTTGAGACTCAGTGGCTTACTAATGTTCCTGAACATTTATCAAGAGCAAGTTTACTACAGCTATGTAGTAAGTGACAAAACTTTTTCCAGCAAACTGGTATTCTCCTTTGCTGCTGACTTTTGGTAAGTTTTAGAAAGACCTGAACTATTAGGAAATTGAGTATTACGGGCCAAAGTACTGCCAATAAAGTGTCTAATTTCAAGGTACAAGTAGTAACGAAAGCATCAATTCAACATGAAAACAGTTATGTTAGCACAGCAGTGAGTTCCTGCTGGTACTTGAAGAGGAAATCCTGTCAGTTACATACACACATATATTATCAGCTGGCTACAGTCTCCCTGGGCACACTCAAAGCAGACACAGTATACTTTTACCTTCCAGTTAGTGTCAGGGTTGTCCCTCTGAAGTTTAAAGTGCCTTTAAAAAGAAAGTAAGTTTTAATGAGCAGTAAAAGCAGCAGTAGTCTTTCCTGCTTGACACCTCAGTCCCCCTCCATCATTGTGAAGTAATTTGAGTTTCTAAACCCCATTTTCTCTGCACTGTAACCCCCTCCCAAATCTTACAGCAGTGAGCAAACGCCTGGATTGCGCAAAAACCACACCTGTGTCACCGAGTTACAGATACAACATACAGACACTGAACAAGTTTCTTTTCACTGAAGTCTGGCTTGCAAGGATTCTACTTTTTACAGGCAGAGTTCTGTCTGACAGTTCTTCTATAGCACCTCTGATTTACTGCCACTAAAAGAGTGTCTCAGTTAAGGAAATACTTAGTCAGTAGGTCTCCACATACTCAAGCATCATTTCTCGAACTGTTGTTGATACTTTCTCCCTGGAGTTGTCATTCCAAATTAACTCAGGATTTTCATGAGTTCCCTCAAAGATATGAACAGCAGCTTCAGGGTTGTCTCTCATGGCATCCATGAAGACTCCGGGTAAAAATTTCATTAGTGTAATTCTAACCTAGAAAGGGTGAACAAAATTGACATTTGGTATACCATAAGACAAACGGACAGAAAAATGGAGAACTCTAGAAAGTCCAATTATTTGTAGTGCTATAAAGCCAACTGCTAGACCACAAAATCAGAAAATAAAATAGTGCTATCTTTTAAATAGCGATAGCCAATGACAGGTCTGAAATCTAGGTATTTAAAGTCATTATAATAAATAGTTTGGTTTCCATTTGTAATTGCAATAACTAAAACTGCTTCTAAAAGTCTGCTCACAGATTAAGAGTTAACTATTTTGAAAAAGCCAGATTGCTCTTCACATGAACGCTTCAGTCACAGAAGACGGGGTTTTTTTGTTCCATCTTTAGAGGGGCAGGTAACAATCAAGATAAGAGTTCCAACAAGAGCTGTTAAGATTCTTACCTTTGGACCCACCAGCTTATCTGCAGTCATTTTGGCAAAGAGCTCTGCTGTTTGGGCTCGGACCTGTGGATGAGTTGAGTTGCAAAACATATCTAGTAAGTAGATTAATGCACCTGTACAAAGAGATGGGAAAATATTCAAATTTTTTTCTGGCCATTAAGTCGTATAGATTCACCAATTTCATGTTGATTGTTCTAAAGGGAAGAGTAAGATTTGTCCACTGTATTTACTTTAAGTACTGTGTTGCAGAAACATTTGCTTTCAATGTAGTACTGTACCTTTTGCCATGGCCTCTTTAATTATTTTTGTGCTAGATGTCAGAGCATACAAAGTTTCCAGGACAAGCTGCCGACCTGTCAAAATAAAAAGTATTAAGAACTTTGTGCCACATACACTATTAACTAATCAAAGAGGAACTAAACTGATCTTAACAGAAAGCTGTATCAAAACTGCAATGAAGCTTATGAAAATTGCAAGCTTAGGGATTTCTGGCTAAATTCAGTTAGTTAAGGAATGTCAAATCAACCATACATTCTAGTATGGCAAAACTTCTTAATTAGATATTTACTACCTCAATTCCCTAAAAGAATTAGTCAATGAAATACTACACAATTCAAACAATTTGAATACCTGCAATTCATATGTTTCAGCTCACACATTTAAGGCAACAAACAGCTTACACAGAACCTTTTTTTTAACCATCCCCACCAAAATGCTCTTTTAACCTAAAACTCAGTAGTAAGATCAGCCAGCTGCATTCTAATTAATTTCTGAGTTGGAAACCCTTTGCCTTGCAAGACTATGAATTATATGGTACATACTTGAAGGTAAGGAATGCAGGAGTGCCAGTAAGTTCGCAAGAACCATTGCCTCAGCAATGTTGTTAACACATTCTTGGTTACTTGTTACTATGTTCACTACCTGTAAAAGATCAGAAACAACACTTGATTATATTCCAGCTGTGAAGACATTGTCCAGAAAATGCAGTGTATGATGAAGTCAGTCACCTCCCTGGCCAATATAGCTAAGATTTACAATGTTTATTCCTGCCACCAAATTGTCTTGTCACCTCAGGAAAGAAGGGAGCAAAGACACAGGCAAGAAGCTATCACTTGTTCCTCTAAGGAGGAACTGATACCTTGCAACCCCAATCCGGATACTTTTTAGGGGCTATTCTAACAGTTACACAATGAAGTTGGTTTATGTTCGTTATGTAGAGCATCCAGATGGGGGGAGGGGGGATAGGTTTGGTTTTTTTGGTTTGGATTTTTACCTCCAGAGCCAACTGCTGCACCTGGCCAGCTCCATGAACACGCAGAAGGGAGAATATCAACTTAAAGTGACCTATGCATTCACACTCAGAACCTGTGAGAGACCAGATAAGTTATCTTCTTTTAGCCAAAACATTCACTGAAGGCCATCCCAAGCCCACATTTCACTGTACAGAGGGGTGTTAACTACTGTGGCAGACTATATACAGACGTGTAGTATTTATAACAGCTCCTACAGAATTAGCAAATTATCAAGTCCTGTCTATTAATCCAGTTTCCACAAAGTCTCAGGTCAACAATATTTCAAAAGTGGAAGATATTTCCTTGTCTAAGGCAAGTAACTGAGCTACTTCTTGAACTACCTAGTTATCTGCACCCTTACAAGACAACTAAGCAAGTTCAGTTATTTTATTTGTCATTTATCGTCAGTACTTCTTGTCTTCAAATACACTTGCTCTTTCTGATTCTCCCAGCTCAGGGTTGCTATCTGCAGCAGTAACAGCTGCCTTCAGTGTTATAATTGCTAAATACAGAGAATCCAGGATGAGAACAACCTAACCAGCTATTATTAGAAGCCATGATAGTAACATAAGTTGCTTTTAGAACTAACGTACAATACAGTAGGAAAACATCCTAATCATGTGTCTCAGGCTTTTCCAGTCTGTACACTGATATCTGGTCATCAGTCTTTGTTGGTATTAGCTGCCCACTCTCAAGAGCATCTTCTCCTCCTGCTTTAATAAGGACCTGACACATTTTTAGGTGTTTACTAGTAGGCAGTATTCAGCTCAAGGAGGTTCTTTTTGATGCGAGGAAGTTTAAAAATCAACTAAAGATTATTTGAAGGATTACAGAAAGTTTTAAGAGGCTTGTCTTCCTGGTAACAGCAGGCTAGAATTAGAGTTAAAATCCAATGTTTCAGAGAAAAAAAATAGATAAGGCTTGGATTTCACATAGAACTTTACTACATCTACTGATAATGTTCTCCAGGAAAGAAAAGCAAGTTTATATGGCTCAACAATGCTAAAGTCTGTTAGCCAGCAAAACAAGTTTCCTTCTTGCTGGTAAAGACTACAGAGGTCTGCAATTTTTAGGCTTTCTTGTGAACAATCTTATCATGGAAGTTCAGTTTTAAGCCTACCTGGGTTGTGCTTTATCACGTTTCTCAGAGCCTCCAGGGCCATTTCAACTCTCCGTAACCGATCTCCATGTTGATTGGACTCTACTTTCCCAGTCTGTGTTATTGCCATTAGCGTATGAAGGTACTGTGCTTGTGAGCCTATGTAATCCAAGAGGCTTGCAGCAAATGCTTTAGGAAGCTTTAAATTAGAGATGAGAGCATTTTTAGCTGTGTGATGCAACAGTATTCACACTAGAAGAAAGTGTATCCAAATAACTTCTCCTACATTCCACACATCCCTTTCTTTCAGACAGGCAACACTTTTCTACTACGATTGCTATAACATCTGGAGCACATTAACCCTGTTTATATCTAAACATACCCTTACAAAGCTGTTACTACTTCAACAGTACTCTTAAGGCGTCTGTATAGATGAACAGCAATGCCACTAGGTAGAATTACTACCTCCCAGAACCAACCTGAGTGTCTGCAGTGCAAGCTTGTAGAGAAAAGGCATTGAGACATACAAAGCAGCACGTCCTACAACACTCACTGTTCTTTTTAATTGGTTCTGCTCCAACAGAGAGATATCCCATAACATGCTGATCATGTTGAAGGAAATTTCCATCAGATTTTGTGTTTTCTCTGTTCTGTTTGCACTGAGACACAGAAAGGAAGAAGTAACATTCCAAAAACTAGCTTTAACAGGAAGGTTTTAGCTACATCTCACCTCTAGTTGGAAGGTAGGGACCTCATTGTAGACTCTAACAAAAATCTCTCCTACAATAAGTTCCTTTGCATGATCACTGAAGACAAAGTCAGATCCATAGCTCTTGTCACAGTCACCCTTTAAGCAGAGATAAGCAGCACAAACTCAGACAGAAAATAATCTTGTAGAAAGTGTAAAGCTATAACCCAATAAGGAAATAGACAGTACGTGAACAGAAAACAAAGCTTTTGCTAAAGTCAGAAGCTCAAAACAGATTGAAACATTACAAGAAATAAACAAGCAAACTTATCTGTTTTGTTTTTAAGACAACTGAATGAAGAAACTGACTTAGGAGTAGACACAGCAATGGATATTCATTAACTATATCATTGCATTACAAGTGGATGTGTCAAAACAAAACAGTTTAGAAAAAATAGTAATGGGATTTAAAGTAAAGAGTATCTTACTCTCTTAATCATGCTTTCTTGTTGAGATTCCAAAAACTCAAGTAATTCAGCTCTTGTCCCATTGTTCCAGATCAAGTATGGGTTCTCTGTGTTACTGTTCAGCATCTTCAGAGTCTAAGAAATAAGGAATTCACATGATATAGCATGTTTACAACAGTTTTGGATCATTACACACCCTAACCAGCATGTTTCATGATATTAGTTAATCCAATCTCAGTAACAACTAGACTAATTTCATAAGTTTAAAGTGTCAAGTTTCCCCACATACTGGAAAAACAGTATATGTAAGATATTTGGTACAGTAAAACCTATAGTTTTTCTTTATTCTGCTTCGAGCCACACTTCAGACTATTTTTGACAGTGAGCAGCAACTATCTGAAGTATCTCTGCAGACAACTTCCTCGGCACCACTTTTAAAGAGTTTAGCCTTTGCTCTCCATCATCATTATATCCTTAAGCCTTCAACAGTTAACTTCTTTGGTCCCACATTTGCTTCACAAATAATATTCTATAGGATACTGTTCCTATCCATAGTGTCTCAGGCTAACACAGTTTTCCTTGCAGTTACTCCAACTGCAAAGAGAAATCACACTGCTGTTCTCTGTATCAGGTTGGTCCAAGAGAATTCGTTGCTTTAGAAATGACTAGGTACTCCCCTCCATAAATCGCTAGAGAAAGTTTTGGTCAACAGATACTTACCTCAGTAGGACTGACCACAGAGAGTTTCCTTGCAATATAGGGTGTCAGCATTCCAGCCAAGCTTTTCCTGATCGTTGGGTTTTCAGGTGTAGCTTGTTCTTCAGAGAGATACCCTCCAAGGCGACTCAAGGCCAAGAGACTGAGCTTAGCAAGGCTATTTGCTACTTCCTGAAAAATAGTTATAAAAAACTTAGAGCTTACTGGAGAAATATCAGAATAGCCAGAAAGAGTTGTCCAACACTTCTGCACCAGAACTGGCATCCTCTATTTATCTGCATCACTAATTATGCACTGATGTGTAATAAAACACTAGGTGCTGCAGAACAGCACAATATGATCACTGTGTCATGGGCTTAATGTCGTGGGCAGTTAGACATGCGCCCTGATAAGTAGAAAAAACTGGGGCACTAAGATGAGCTGAAAGCTACAGAAGCTATTTAGTGTAACAGCTTCTGACCAGACGACAGTTCCTGCTGGTAGTCAAATATCAGCATAAGTAGCTTTTTATGACAGTGATACAAGAGTTAATAACTACAATAGACTCTTCAAAGCTTGTCTCATCCAGTAGCTGAGGAAGAAATGCCATACTTAGAGGGTGACCATTTCAGGAAATTGAGGTCTGAAGCCACTTATAGCTGTGGGGCAAAGGGACAATACAGTCCTAAAGCAGACATTTCAGATAAGTTCATGGTATCACTAGACCACCCCTTTAGCTGAACCTCAAGAGAAAAAAAAGTTATTGAACAAATTTACTGTTTTACTGTTCACTGTAGTTAAAAGTCTCTTTCATTAAGTCTATTAGAAACTACAGGTTTTGACAGCTGAACTCAAAACATGAGCTACTCTTTAAAAAACAAAAAACCTGAACAACATTATTTACACTACTACACAAAAACACCCTTCCAAAGCTGCTCTGTTAACATTATTGTTCATGTAATTCAATGATTCTAGTAAGTATTTGAATATACTTATTTTGTTAATAAGAGATGGCAAGCAACAACCATTGCTGTCTGAAAGTATGCACCATGTTAACATTACCTGGTGATTCGAATCTTCACTTTTCTGAATACCGCTCTCTTCTAGTGTATAGTCATAGTTGAAGAGGTAACCCAGTAAGTACCAGAGAACTCCAGCTTGGAACAAGTGCGTTTGTAGCCAGTAATCTAATGCAAAGGAGCTAACACACTCTACTCCCAAAGCAGCTACTCGTGGTATGTTCTGAGGGAGGAAAAAAGTTTGCCTGAGTACTTGTGACCAAAGAAAGCCAACTGGCTTCCTTACCAAACAGAGACTTGAAGCCAAAACTTGTTGATTCTAGAGTACTACCTAAGCAGCACAGAGATGAAAACTGAAGTAGGCAGAACAACATCTGCTGTTGAAGTTGATGTCTGGTAGCCAAAAAACATGGCTAATTAGTCAGCATCCTTTGAAGTAAGAGTACTTGAATAGTTGTTTCATGACTAGAAAGGACCATTGATGAACTGGTGGAAAAACAATTCAAGAAGGTGGCAGAGATTCCCAGTGAGCTTTTTATGGCAATACATGTGTTCTGCAAGGACTAAACACACATGCACCTGCAGTCAATTACTATAGTCTAGTTTTACAGTCTTCTGTTTTCTATAGTGTTCTGTTTTGTTTTCACATACCCTGTATGAAAAGTTCAAGACAAGATTTCCTTTCTTAATTCAGACAAAATTCAGCATTTATATAACATGAGGTAAAGTTCTAAAGAGCTAAAGAGCTAAATGGCAACAAAATTTCTTGAATACTGTTCCCAGAGTTTATGCTGATTTAGGAGTCTATCTGCTTAAATTTGATCTAGCTCTAGTACTTTTATCTGCTGATTTAGTGCAGTAAACCAATCAGCTAGACATGTGAGCTAAAGCCAAAAGCAGCTATATCTTTATAGTGGTTACATTTTAAGTGCATTGAATGGATTCAGATACAAGTGTTCAGAACAAGACAGTAGAGCTCTGTATCCAATAATGATGAGCTGAGATCTTACAGAAGGGTTTGATCAGTCTCTGCGATAGCCCTATCTCCCTTAAAAGCACAACATTCTCCTAAACATTTAACAGTTAAATACCCATTTGGGCAAAGGAAAGGAGCTCTTACCTTGCCATAATACAGTAGCCTACAGAGGTCCTTAATGATGTTGGGCATTTCTGTAATCTTCTCTCTGCACTCCTCAAACTGAGCTGCTACACTGTAACACTTACTAATATATCCACATACCTACAAAAAGCAATATTTTATTGGTTCCAAGTGGAGGGGAAATGCATGTTTACCATCTTATTTTTTAATATATATAATACTAGATCAATTTTTATATTGCATATACACACATTCATATTATATATACACTGTAACATATATTGTCTTCTGAGAAGCTGATACAATCAAAGTTGCTGCAACTTACCTGTACAGACATATCATCTGGTTTACTAGAGTAAGTCAAGACTGCTACACAACGATTAAATGCTTCTTGCAATACCTGTGAGGATTGAATGATGCACGATTTCAGTCACAACAAAAACCAATAAAGGCTGGCAGAAATACAACATTAGCTGGTAAACCCATTTTTAATGGCTGAAAGGAAACATTTGACAAAATCTGCTGCTTGCTCAAATGGATTGTAGGGGCAAATTTCCTTGCAAGTGCTGGAACTGGCCTTTAGTCATTTGGAGGTGATAGCATTCTCACATGTGAGTTAATACCTCAGTCGGTTTGCAGACGACACCAAGCCATCCAGGAGTGTTGATCTGCTTGAGGGTAGGGAGGCTCTACAGAGGGATCTGGACAGGCTGGAGTGACGTGACAAGGCCAACTGTAGGAGTTTCAAGGCAGCCAAATGCCGAATCCTGCACTTGGGTCACAACCCCATGCAATGCTACAGGCTTGGGGCAGAGTGGCTGGAGAGCTGCCAGTCAGAGAGGGACCTGGGGGTGTTGACTGACAGCCGGCTGAACAGGAGCCAGCAGTGTGCCCAGGTGGCCAAGAAGGCCAGTGGCATCCTGGCTCATATCAGAAATAGTGTGGCCAGCAAGACTAGGGAAGCGACTGTCCCTCCGCACTCATCACTGGTGAGGCCACACCTTAAATATTGTGTTCAGTTTTGGGCCCCTCACTACAAGACAGACATTGAGGTGCTGGAGTGTGTCCAAAGAAGAGAAATGAAGCTGGTGAAGGGTCTAAAGCACAAGTCCTATGAGGAGCAGCTGAGGGAACTGGGGTTGTTTCACCTGGAGAAAAGGAGGCTGAGGGGAGACCTTATGGTTCTCTACAACTCCCTGAAAGGAGGTTGTAGTGAGGTGGGTGTCGGTCCCTTCTACTGAGTAACAAGCAACAAGACAAGAGGAAATGACCTCAAGTTGCACCAGGGGAGGTTTAGATTGGGTATAAGGAAAAGTTTCTTCACCAAAAGGGTTGTCAAGCATTGGGACAGGCTGTCCAGAGAAGTGGTTGAGTCACTATCCCTGGAAGTGTTTAAAACACCTGTAGATGTGGTGTTTAGGGACATGGTTTAGTGGGACTTGGCAGTGTTAGAGGTTAAATGGTTGGGCTCAATCTTAAAGGTCTTTTCCAACCTAAATGATTCTATGATTCCAATATGTGCAATTAAAAGCCCTTCTGCACAAGCGACTTGTTCACATTTATCTATTCTTTCACATACAGAATGCAGCTCTCAGTTTTGTAAAGAAGTAGAGAAACATCATGTGTAGTTTGCTTATCCACAGTTCAACAGACAAGCCTAGGTCCAGAAAGAGGTATACTCTGCAAGAGGCTTCTCCTACTGCATCCAGAAGAGACAGTAAAAATGGACAAGTGTCTTAAAACCAGAAGTGATTCTCAATTACACCTGATGGCCTATGCATTGAGGATCTAGGATTCTTAGCTGTGGAAAAGAGTTAGATTAAAAAAATTTATTTCAATAAGTTTCTTTCCATTTACCTCAATTCCATTTTCTCTTCTCAGTTCTTCTGCATTTAATGCTGAACAATTGACAGTATGGAAAGCAAGTTCTGTAGCAGCAGGCAACAGAGGAGATTCTTTGGAAAACAAAAGGTCATCTGATGTTTCAATGGTAATAGTCTTTATCAGCATAGGATAGCCTGCATATTTGTAAGGTTTCAACTCTGAAAGAGGAGAAGTTAGAAGTTTACATATGTGCAGAGCCTAAGCAATTTAAACCACCGCATAATTATCAGTGGAAGATATATCAGATATATAAGGACTAGAAGTCAAAGAAAGACAACATCTGAGAGAACTGAAGCAAGACTGAGCAGTCCACACAATCTGACTCCTTGTCACTTAAGAATGTTCACGCCAGAAGCTGACAGCTTCATGGAAAGAAACTCTTTCAAGATTAATAAGACTTCTCTCCAGCTCAGCAAGCCCCCAGGCTCAGAGCCTTCCAAGTGATCCTTGTCTGTCTCCAGAGAAACATGAGTATAGTTTTGTCTGTCTCAGGCCAGGATTGTCTAACAATAAGCCTACAATGACCTCTTCCAGTTGGCTATCATATGTTTTAAATAATTATATTTTTCATTTCTTTAGGGTTCAGCAATGATAAAGAACAATTTCATCTTGCAGCATGGAGCCAACTGTGAGCCAATCTATGTAAGTCCATGCTAATGTTGTCATTGTCTCCACACAACTGACAGAGCTATGGTGGCATATGAGGTTCTTAGTTTACCATTATAATGTAACACTTAAGTAGCAAAACACTTTTGGCTCTGCAGGACTTGGACACGCCAGCAGCTGCCAGCCCAGGACTGTAGCTAGAACCAAGGGTTAAGGTACACTGTCTCTTTCCCAGTTGTGAAAGTGGTAGTGTTGCAACACACTCAGAGGATTGTTAACACTGGTCAGAATTTCTGCAAGATTACACACATGTGGATATTAGAAGTGAGACAATCTCATTTATACCCAGAATCTGCCACTTGGGTGACTTGAGTACTAGTGAGGACTTTTCTGCAGACAGAATTGTAAGTCTAAGCTACATAGGGAGGAAGATTCAAACTATTTAGTATTGGAGCAGAGAACTTCAAAAAGCTATTAATGCTTTTTTTGAATGAAGTTTTACTGCAGATTAACATATTACTTAGAAGAAAAAGTCCTATTCTGAAGTCCTTTACCATAGCTGCAGCAAGCCAGAAACCAAATCAACAGAACACAGACTCAAAAACAGAGGAGATTAAAAAACTGACTGCAATGGCCACTGAAGAAATGAAGATAAAACATTATTCTGAGACACCATGCTTACCTTCCTTATGCCTGTTGAAGAGGATGCTTTGAGTTTTCAAGATCAAAATTATGTTTTCTGGATCTGGCCCATCTATCACCTTGGCAGACTTTGTGCACAGAAACTCATATGCTTTATTAACTTTTTCAAACATATCCTGCAAATAAAAGAGGAATAGTCTTAAAAGTTGCTAAGAACCCCCTAATTACTCCAAGTCTGCAGCATCAGTTTAGATGTAGGTAAAATAATGCATTCCAGGTTATTAGCCACAATGCTAGTTTTGTTGCCTTATTAACTTCAGAAAATACTGAGCAATACTGGTTCACAGACCGATTTTTTTGTCTCCTAAACTCCGCCATAGGCAAGAGACTAAAACCAAGTCAGTTCCACTATGACAAAAGTAGTAAGTACAGTTTAATTGATTGTAAGAATAGGCAGAGGATGCAGTCTGTCTTTGAAAGGAAGCAATGAGCTTATTTAGGTCATGTGTAACTCTTTAAACCAGATGCTTTGAAATGTGGGTCTGACCCAGATTGTATCAGTTTACTGTAGAAATCCTAACATTCCTTGATTGACGTAAGTTACTCATCATTGTAGTATTAATCTGTACTCTAGTATTCATCTAGAGCATAGCTTTTAAAAGGGAGAAAGAAAATTAAAGTGGGCATTTCAGAATTCTTAATACATATAGCAGCTGAATTTGTCCCCACTTTAACACCATAACTTTGTGTTGTACATACCCTGCCTTCTGGATTCTTGTCTGGGTGATATTTTTGTGCCAGCCTGAAATAAGCTTTCCTGATCTTGCTTTCATCATGCCTATGAGAAAACAAGTCCCATTACACTGAGTAACATCAAAAAAAACCCAGAAAAACAAGCCTGGATTCTGACAACAGTACTAATAGTAACTGCAATTAAGTGAAAACTACAAAGCTCTCATTTCAATTTAAAAACTCAGCTTCATCAGCTGACACTGAATGCGGGTAATCATGTGGCCACAGAATAGCCAGAAATTTTAGAAATACCTCTCTCTATATAGAATATACTAACCACAAAGGTACTCAGAGTCCCTGAATCTTCTAAATGAAGAATCTAAATGAACTATAAGTGGTAAGTTAGTAGTTTGTAATTTGTAGTAACTGCACTGTTCTTGGAGGATAAATACAAAGTCAGTTCTCTCTAGTCAGGTCTCTTCTAGAGGCCTGAAGTCAAAGACCAGTGGCAAGATAGGAGATAAATTCTAAGGATATTATCACCAAGAAAAAGGACAATATTTGTCAGTGGGAAGAAGGATGATTAGACAAACCAAGTTCCATTTTGAACATATTCAAGTTCTGCCATATTCTTTGCTCACTATGGCTGAGTCTAATGCTTGTCCTGTAACACAAGCTACTGAACGCTTTGAAGTGGAGCTCAAAGCATTTTTCCCCAGTTTCAGTTTATCTGAACAATTTACAATTATTCTCTCAAAATGCTGGAATTGGATTTTCAAGTTTTGTTTCTTTTTAGATAAAGCAGTCTTCCACTGTGAAGGAAGTAGGTGCTAGACATAACTGAACTGGTACCACTAACTGGCTACAAGATAAGAAACTTCAGTTTTTTCAGTATACAGAGTTTATGTAAATGTAGTTATACAACTTTAAATACTGAAAACAACTTACTGGCCTTGTCCTTTGGGAAGGTTAAGGACTTCATAAGCATCATCTATTGACATGGTAGGTGGCTTCTTTTCTACCTCCTTCTTCCAAGCTTCTAGTGTATCTTTCAACAATTTAACCTAAATAATTATAATTTATTAGTGTTTCATTTACACCAACACCAGTACATGTCATTTTTTAATAAAATGCTGCTTTATTAAGGAATCCTTATCACCCATCACCCTAAGTTCAAAGACCTAATCCTTTTGCCATGAATGCCTATGGTTCCCCCTCCAGTCAGGAAACAATTAACACTTTGCTTCACTGCAGTGCTGCATTTTATTCAAGATAAGAGCACCTTAAGTTTAAGATGTCTATGCAACAGTCACACTAGAAGAGGGAGAATCACTTAAATGATATGCAGTTCACATCTCAATACTACAAAAAAACCACAAAGCTGCATGAATAAGTAGAGCTGCTTAGACAGACCTAGACCACAGATTTGTACCAAAAAGATCTCAGCAGTTTAGTTAACGTACTGATACCAAGTTAGCTCAGTTTCTTGTCCAGTGTTCAAATAAGAACCCAAAAGTGAGGATTTTTTCCTCCACCAATCACTTAATGTTCATTGAAACACTCTGAAGTTTCTTGGATGCTTTATTTTGCTTTTTTAATAGTCACCACAAGGAGGATATACTTAACGTATGATTGCTATAAGGCATGAAGACTACTCTGCTTCAAGATAAAAGTGTTTAACATATTTGCTTATGAACTGAAAGTCAGGATCAGTTACTTGCAACAAGCCTAGTATTTTATTTCCTTAATTTTTTGTTACAAATCCCATTTTTAGGACTCTGAAAGATCAAGAACTAAATGAATCCTCAAATACTTTGTACTTACTGGATCTTTAATTGGCCAGTCTGGAAATCTGAGTGTATCACAAAGATGCTTGAGGTAATAAATATTACAGAACAGCTCATTTTCCAGTTGTGGGTAGTTGATAACTGGGATAGGACAGTATTGGTAGAGTGCTCTTGTATTGCTTTGAAGACGAGGGGTGAAATCAGCAAGATGAGCAGCAATCTTCTCTATCATAAGACGCCTAAAAGTTACAAAGTTTGGTTTAACACTTGCCAAGCAGTCACTCGATCCTCAGTGACTGCACAAGTGTACTCAATGATTTCTTCTGAAAAGATTCTCCTTCTTAGTTTCCCACGTTTCAGAACAGATTCAGAATAGGATTCAGTCCTATTCTGTTATAAAGCTCTTTCGATGTCATGAAAATTAGTTTATTAAAAACAATGTAAAGTGACATTTTGCCCTCCCTCAATTTTTTGGGAGATCCTAAAAATGTATTGTAAAATTAGAGGTATATCTCCTAGATAGGTACTGGTAATGAGTACAGTAAGTATAAAGCAGTCTACATCAATAGTGAAGTCTCCACTCATTAAGGGAACTTGAGTATGATAGAGGCAGATGTAAAGCATGTTGTCAGGGAAATATTCCCCTTCCTGCTGCCAATTCCGCTCCCCCCCACCCTTGTTATTTTTGATAGAAGCAGAGGGCAATGCAGGACACTGCCCTTGCAGAAGGCAAACAGAGGAAAGTAATGAAACCATGGAATCCAGGTATTTTCAGCTTTCTCTAGAAATGTCAAAGACAAGACCTCTTCAGCATGAGATGTAGTTCGGATTTATTTGTCCCCCTGACAGAAAACAGTTACCTCATTTCATTGCTCCAAATTGCTTCTGGAGTGTCAAATTCTCCAAGGAATATCTCAGAAAATTTTTCTGGTTCATAGTTTTCTAAATAACACACCATTGCTTCAGGAAGAATATGTCCAAGTATACTTCTTTGAACTATATCTTGACCTTTTGTCTACAGAAGAGATAACATTGTCATCTCAAAGGTAATCTAAATTCAGTTTGTTAACCAACCTGAGATCTAAAACACCCTCCCCCTTTTACCTTATAGTTCTTAAATCCTAACTCTTGAGAACTCTGAAAAGAACAAGCACCAAGTATTGTTAAAACAACTATAGGTGGTCTGCAAAACTATTTGGAAACAGAGGTAGTTACTTTCACAATCTACTCACTTCTTCAGACTTGAAAGCTTGTTTTGTATGCGTATATTTCAAAAACCTAGAAGAGAAACAGCAGTTATTTTCTGTTTAATTGATATCTAAGGCACCCTTGAAAGATAAGCAGACCAACATAGTCCAGCTGGCAAGTCTCATACTCTTACTCCTTTATCTCAAAGTAAATGTAACAATTAAATGAATCTCTGTACAAAGTCCATCAAGTCCTTGGGAACACCACCAAGTTAGAAACTCCCGTGTCATATGTTCATTTCAGTCTGAAAGTCTTGTTCCTGAAAGCTTGTTTTCTCCACACAAAATAAAAATGAAGGTCATAGACACACAACCCTTCCCTACAAACCTCTCCCTGCACCATCAAATCACTGCAGGGATGAAATGAGATCATCTTACTCGAACTGCTGATAGTCCTGTTACACTAGAGTCATCATGTAAGCATGCAATCATTTCCCAATCCATTCTGCTATAGAAGAGACATAACTGGAGTTGTACAGTAGCTTTCTATGAACTATTGAATTTAGAGGAAGAGTACTAGTACTAGTAGCCACCTGCATCTGCAGTGCATCTGTATCAGTACAGACTTATCTAACTGCTCTAGATTTCAATACTAAAACAAGCTATTATATTTTTCCACCACCTTTGATAGCTGCTTACTATCAAAAACTACATTAGCATATCAACAGCCTATATTACTAGTCTTTAGTGTCTGCAATGATTTGTTCTTCTAAAATAAGCCATGCCTAGTTGTACTGTTAGAACTGTATGATCAGGCCTGCTCTTGTTCCCTCCCTGGCAGGGTCATAAGCAATTCACTTTTTTTAGTGACTGACTAGGCCACGTGGAGCCATATCTTCTACAGGGTGCTTGCTTGCAATCTCATGTTGGTTCTAGCAAGCCACACTCCCTGGAGCATTTAGAGCAGCAGTCCTGAGCATGACTGGTCAAGAGGTATTTTTAGCTAGTCTTTTTCCTCACCTTGCAATAGGAAGTACATTGGAACCCGTGTACATCATGATAAAGAAGAATACTCCACTCAGATAAAAACGAGGTAACTGAGGGTTATCTTGCATGACATGAAACAGCAATATAGCAACTTTTTCCACAAGGATAGGATCAAAAGTCAGTAATAGCTGAAATCAAACACAAGCATTTAAATTAGCTGCTTGAGTAGTGCAAGTCACCCAGTCAAAACTGAAGTTAACTAATTCAGTATTGACACAAGCCAGTAAACTTAAAAGAATTTCAATTAAAGAATACTCCAGCCCCAAAATAACAAGTTTGAATCACAGAATGTTTAAAGTTGGAAAGGACCTCTGAAGGTCATCTTGTCAAAACCCCCTGCTCAAAAGCAGAGTCACCTAGAGCTGGTTGCCAAGGACCATGTCCAGGTGGCTTTTCAGTATCTCCA
The DNA here is from genome assembly GCF_031877795.1 of Strix aluco. Classification (NCBI taxonomy): domain Eukaryota; kingdom Metazoa; phylum Chordata; class Aves; order Strigiformes; family Strigidae; genus Strix; species Strix aluco. The sequence continues at coordinate 151,494,968 of NC_133931.1, read as the reverse complement.
AGGATGGAAATATTTATTAATGATATATTGGCTGAAACATGAAATTTGTAACACCACCCAGTAAAATAAACAACTACTTATCCAGAGAGCTGCAGGATGCTACAGATGCTATTTGATGTGTTTGGCCCACAAAGTATTCACACAAGGAAGATGGCAGAGCAAGTCAGACTTTTACTCATTTAGATACATTTTTGAGGAGTTGCTTACCTGAGTGATATGAGGAAGGCAAGTACTGTCTGACAACAGCCTTTTCACTCTAGGCAGAGGTCTTATAATAGCATTGTCTTGATCCCTAAACAAAAAAATTGAAGTGGCACAGCAGTAAGCACACATGTGCCTTTTCTCTTTCAAGAATTAACAACTTTAAGCCATAAGTATCAGGCTATTGAGATCATATTCAGTGTCATTATAAGTGTGGTTTGACGCATTAAAGCAGCTTTGTTTTCAAGTTAAACAAGAGTCTGCCTGCAAGAGTTAAGACTATGCTGCTGTGCATTAGAAATGCACATAGCTTGTGCATTCATTCTTGCAGTCCCTTTCACAATATTAGTATTGTCGCATTTACAAACTCCCCATTTGCCTGCAGAATTAATTACTACTATGTAAAAGGCTCTTTAATACAGTTCACTAATGTACTACTTGGTTTCTAAGAGCAGCTTTAAGACAGAATTTATGAGTCTGCCAGAGGAAGCCAACCACTTCTGCTGAAAATTAGTGTTTACCTGCTGGGAAAATATCCACACATTGTGATGAGCATGTTGAGTACAAGTGTGGCAAGGTCAGTCTCATTCAACACAGGCTGGCCGCTGGCAAGCAAGCACCACTTCAGCTGAGGGATGACCTGTAATGGTCGCCAGCCATCCATACCTTGAGCCCAGCAACGTGTTTTTGAAGTCAGCTTTCCACCGTTCCATAGTTCCTGCATCTATTGCAAGATTAGAGATTAATTTAATTGATTCTGCATTCAGAGCTACCTTTGCTCCTAACCATTCACACTCAAGACAAGCTTTTAACTGCTGTATGGCAGACTACTATAGTTGCATGAAATTCCAATGTATTTATAACTGTCAGGAAACATGAAGTAGAAATTGACAGATTAATGGAGGGATGGGCAGCCTTACCAAAAAGGCTGGGTTCTTGGCACAACATCAAATCTCTTATCAGGCTTTAATCCTTAAACAGTTACTTTGAGAATATAGTTTAGCATTGTTTACAGTTTTCCCCTCTCACTATTTGAAACACACCCAGCCACCAGGAGGGAAATAATTTGTCAAGTTTGAGAGTTTGAAGCTGACTGGTACCTCCTGAAAGCTGTAAGGACCACTCCTTTCTTTGTCAGCATTGCCAAAGTACCATTCTTTCTCGCTCTCCCTCTTCATATCAGGTGCCGCCTCAATCACATTGCTCTAGAAGTTGATGTTTATAAGAATAGCTTTAGCTTCAATGCAAGTATCACATTTCTACAGGAAATGTGAAAAGGACATCGCTTTTTTTTTTTTTTTTTTAAGAATTGCAACACATGAGTACTAAGAAACAAAGGCCACATACCTGCAGAGGGACTGTAGCTCTGCTTGTGTGAAGATGTGCCAGAGTAAGCAGATCTACAAGAATTCTAATGCCATTTGAATCCATAAGGTCCTTCACATTTTTCTGTTAATGGATGAACTGAGTTAACACAAGCATTTTCTAGATAAGAGTTGTTACAAGTACTGAACTGTTTTATTCAAGAAGTGACCATGAGAAAACTCAAATTGTTCTCTGAAGTGACTAGAATGGTAAAATCACCACAATATCTAGATGTTTCCTTCAGCTTTCTCACCAGTAAATAACTATTATATCCCAGAACACTGTATCATTGTTTTAGGACTTCAAGACTTGAATTTTTTTCTCAAGTTAATCCTGAAAGACTAGTTCAGACCATTTTATAAAGCTGAAAGACCAATAAACTACTGTTAAGTGTACATGTCCACCTTACCTTATTAAGGATCAGTTTGTTGAGAAACAGTATCAATCTGTCCCGTTCAAGCCTGTCAGTGCACTATTGCAGCAGAAGAGAACAAATTAGTATTTGATAGCACATATTAGAAGTTACCTTCAAAAGTCAATACACCTGCAAAGATCCATTTGCTTTTGTCATGCCCAGGATAAGACTGCAGAGTTAAGTGTCCTGTTTCATGCACACCTAATAAATGTAGCTTTCTGCCACTGAGGAGGAAAGGTCTTGTTGCCCTCCATCCCCTTCATTGCTCTGGGTCTGATACCCAAACCCACTTTTCTGCTAAGTCTATTGTTCCAAAGGGACAGTGTTTGGATTCCCCAGTGAGCCAGTTAACACACATACAAGGGGAAAAAAGAGCATGCTTTCAACCAGGGGAGAAAAATGGGTCTTTGATGTTACATCTCTGATGAGATCATGAAGACTCAAGGCAAAACAACAAGAGACTGCACTGGTTCAGTTCCACTTACAACAGCCATATCTAAAACCTATACTGATGTTAGCAAAAAACCCTGTCTTCAGACTGCACAAAAATGTATTTTTTGCAAGCTGTATCAGTTGGCAGACATAAGTTAACAGACATTTAATAGGCAAAGCAGTTACCACTAAAAATCTAATCCATCCCATATGCCCATCTAAGGCTGCCATTTCATTAGGTCTGGGACTGTTCCTACTACTCTTGAAATCAGTGTTTAAAATAATGTGACATGGAACAAGGTTCTCCTCTTAAAACGCTTTATGCTGCATTTTTTAAAATGCAAGCACAAGGTTAGTGTCACACAAAGTTCCTTCACACTATTTCTGTACAGGCTGAAAACCTGTTAAGGCGGACATACAGAGACTAGTTTGAAATACTTTTATGATCAGCAGTTTTTTTTGTGAAACTTCAGCTGAATCAAGGGGAGATACCAGGAACACTTGGTGACAGCATGGAAAAGAGTATTCATGCTGCAGCTTCATGTTCTGTAAAACCAAAACTCAGGTTTCACAGCAACTTGAAGGATCCAAACATATGTTGGACTAGCTGTATGTTAACTACTATATCAAGTAATTTTAAATAATTCTTACCCTTTCTAACATCCCAACAATGTACTTAGTATCAGAAAATGGTCCTATTTCTTCATGACATCTTCCATAAACAATAGCCAATGCTTGCAGACATAAGCATTTCATATTCACTTTTGGGGTAAGCAAGAAGCGATGGTAGAGTTCATTGAAGAATTCATATCTAAGAGAGAGATGAGATTTTAGCAAAGAAAACAGAGACCCTAGGAATGAGATAGGATTTCAATAATGTCTCACGATTTTTTGATTGCTCCACTTGCTTCAGTTTCATCTTCTTCCAGTAGCAATCTTAGATAGTAATCCCCTATCTTTATTTCCTCAGAAAGGCACTCATATTTTACCTGCAACACAGAACAAGTTACTTAAAAGTAAATATTGTTTCTCCTTCATTAAGGTTTTGCTTGCACAACAATACTGTACTTGCTTGTATCCATAAACTAAACAAGGTTAGCAACCCCTCCTACAGTCTGAGAAAGACTGAAATCTTCACGTTTGCTGTTAAAGAAACACACATCTACAAAATATATGCCATAACCTATTGTTGCTCCACAGAACAAATGACGTTTCTCATCTTATTGAAATCCCAGCTTCCAGGCTTTAAGTAACTTGTTTCTAATATCAGCTGGTTTTATTAACTAAACTTGGACAATACATGATGTATTCAGTGACTCAAACTTTAATAAGTAGTTATTCCATTGCAAGACATTTCATTCAATGTTACAAGAAGTATAAAACACAAGCATGACTTAATTACTAGTTGTACTTGCTATTATGCTGGGTAATAAAAGGCTAGAGGCATTAGTATACATACAAGACAGCTGAAGTGAAATTTCACAATGAGAGCCATCATTAACTTCAGAGCAACTACATTAAATTTAACCATATCCCTCAACACTCAGTGGTTTTAAGCATTTGGCAAGCACCTTGTTTAGAGGTACCTCTAACATACCACAAAAACCACTCTGCAGTGGTTTTTCTTATCTACAGTTTGCAGACCTCTATCATGAGGCCACATAAAGTAATCTATAGATTTGACCACAGCACACGATACAAAGGCATCCCGCTAACTAGGATACTTCTGGAGCAAACTCAAACCACCATTCCCCTCGGCAAAGCAAAAGGTTCCAAAGCTGACAGAGAAGCCTTTGTCACCACTACATAGTTAGTTCAAATACTTACAGCATAGCCTGAAAAAGTATTTATTTCAAATATTTCAAAGCAAATCTCTGAGACAGCAGCTGTTCAAAGATCATGTTACAGAAGCCCCCTCAAGCCAGTCCCAAAGCATCCTGGGCTGTAACTACAACAATGCTAATGATACATTCCAGTAGCATAAGCCACGTAGGAACAGAAAGTACAGGTGGGAAGCCTGTATTACTAAATTTCAAATTTGTACTTTTGGTTCTGCCCCAGTTAGCACTTTAAAGTACAGAGATAGAGTTGGGATAGCAGACACTGTGGCACCCAGAAGTCCTGTATTTGACCCATATCTAAAGAAAATTTTGAAAGCTAAATGCCCATGCAAAAAATACCAAACCCAAACTTAGCTATTTACTGTATCAAGGTAAGGAGTAATCTGTGGCTGTGTGATAGGGATAAAGTACATACATAAAATAGTTCTTTCTCCTAAAGCATTAGCCTGATGTCTTGCAATTCTTTCTGATTTGCCAGAGTAGTCAACTTAGAATTCCTCAAAAGCAGCAGCTTACTTCTGTTTCATTAGTAGTCCTCTGCTCAAATTTCAAGTAGAAATCTGTACTGTGACAAGGATGGCATTGGGAATAACTAAGAATATCTTACGGTTGAATTCAAGCATGGCCTTGGTTTGCTTTAGCATTACACATTAATTAAAACGGTGTAGAACTGTAACAGTACTAGAGATAAGAGTAGAGTACAGGAATTGTTTATTGGCACATTACTTGAAAACATCTTGCAAGTTGTTTTGAGAAAACCAGTTAGGACCATACCAATTGCTTTGCAGAAGCTTGAAAGGCTATTTTGACTGTAGGTACTGCTGTTCCTAGAATGTGAAAACAGTACCCTCAATCTATAATTTTGAGAGCAGCATGGTTTTAGCCACATAACCTATTCATGGTTTGGCAACCCAGCATTTAACAGCCTTAGGATCACTAAGACATGATGAAAATAAAAACAAGGAACTTGCTATCAGGAAGAAATGACTTGTGAAACTACCCAAAAGAAGTCTGATGGAGCACATTCAAGAACAATGACTTATCTTGACAACAATGTAACACCACCTCTTTTCCTCTTAATGTAAGAATACTTCAAGGGTTCTGATCATCTTTAGTGTCACTTGTCAGCCTGAAGAAGTTTCAGGTTTGCAGAGTGGCACTGGACAATAATGCCTGTTCAGAGCCTCAAGCTTTAGCAGTTTATTCCGTAATCCCAAAAGAATTCTAGCTTGCAGTCAGGGATTGTCAACACAAGACCCTCTCATGTAGTTAGAGACAGAAAAGTGACATTTTAAGTAGACATTTTACATATGCAGTTTCATCTACAGTGGGCCATTTACCTCAAACTCCTGATGGTTCCATGAGATAACATTAGCACTACCAAGTTCTCTGTCAATATTAAAAGCTCTCATCTCAGACTCAAGAGTATCTCTCAGTTCTTCCCGTGTTTTGAAGTTCCAAATCAAGTTTGATCTAGCATGATCCTGAAGAAATCTAAGGAAAAAGGTTACATAGTTTAAAGCCCTCAAAACATTATCTGAAAGGCAGACAAGACTCAGCTGGCAAACTAGAGAAGATTAGCATTAGAGGACCTTAATTAGAAGGCACTGAGTATTGGTCTTTAGTTTGTTACAGTAGTTATGGTTGTTCACTTGTGTAGTGTTTTCATAGTCAGGGAGGTCAGCCTAGACTAAAACATGCCTGTTGTCATCCCTTTTGGCTCAATTCGTTATCTGCATATAGTTGATGACCAGGAGACATGCAAGCTATTCATCATATCTGCCAGTATATGGGTTACAAGTGAACAATAATCCAGGGCAGCAGACATGCACATATTGAGTGTATGTTTTAAACAAAAAAGTAGTTCATGCAGGAAAACAGAAGTTGATGTCTCAAGTGTCACAAGACAGTCAGTGGACATTCTTCAGTGGCAGTTACAAAACAGCCTTTGGATCCAGAGACTGGCCGAGAGCAGCACTTTAATACTCAAAGTTTAGGAGCATGCAAGTCTTCCTTTCACACAACACTTGTGCAGAACAGACTATATAGTTGACCTTTAGAAACATTAAGCACGGAATCAAACCATTAAGTTTAGAGTTTTGCAAAGCTTGCTTTCACAGAGTTTGTTCAATGGTCAGGCTTTATTAGTCCATTGAACATAATCCCCCTAGCCAAAGTAAAGTGATAATATCTTTTTCAGATTGTAAGAACTCACAGGTAAGCAAGCTATATTTAGGACCTCTGGCACTATTTGAAATCCAGTATCCATGAGTTTTCTCTTTGCCTGCCTTAAGCTCATTTTTATTCCAATTCAAGTTAAAACATGTTGAGTAACTTACAGGTTGATGCACCAACATACTGCAATGATTTTCAGTACTACTTTGCTTAGCCTTTAACATCATGTAGATCTGTACCTGCAGTTCATTATTCACTCTTCATTTTGATTCAAGGGGAAAAAAAGGATGTAGTTTGATAACATTTGAGAAGTTTTCCAAATTCCCCCTTTCCTAAACACAAGCTAAATCCATAAGTACACCTGAGGATTTAATTTTTCATAAGTTCCTGCTACAAAGCTCTTGCACTATTTCAAGGCAGGAAGAAACTGGAATCAAGCCACAGCAACTCAGAAGATATTAACAAAAATATCCAGCCAGGTAATAACTTGTGAGACCACCATACTAATCTCAGTATTTTACCTGTAATAGAAGAGATCCCAGTTTGCTTCTATTTTTATTCTTTGGCGTCGTTTCCTTAATATCACTGGCTTTTGAATAATGTTCTGCAAAAGAGCCAAGTTTAAGTTAGTAAAAACAGATACTATGCATTTTGCCCTTTTAAAATAAAAAACTGCTGTTTTTTTACTCCTTCAAAAGCCACACTAAGTTAAGCCTCATTAATAAGGTTTTCTTTTCTAGAAAGTAGTAGCAGACTTTCACAAGTGTTATTTACACCAAGTTAAATTACATCAGAGAAACTTTCAGCTGTTTAACAAGCCATTTAGAAGCAAGTTATCCCTGAGAAAAGCTTAGTTCCCATCACCATAAGCACACATCAGCTCCAAAGCTGATGGAGAGGGAAACCCATAACAAGAATGTTTTGCTCTTGAAAGGGAGTAACTAGAGCAAGTCACAAACCTGACTTGGCCACTGAAAGGTTCCCTGGTTTGATCAAGCATGAAATCAATGCTATACTCTACATGAGGTACCACATGCAAGCAGAAGTCTGAGCAACATAATTCACACAAGTGGCAGAGATATACAGACTCACCATATTGTTTCTGTCCTGATTGTGATGGAAAGTTGGAAGAAAAAGAAAAGGTACATTTAACAAGCCACTGAAGTAATTGAAAGTGGTAATACCAAACTTGCTACCATCTTTTCCAAGTTATACTTGCATACACTTACTGTGAAATTAAACAGCTCAGAACTCCAGACAGAAAAATTGTTTAAACTCAGTATCTACACAAGATGTTTGAAGGGCAATTTGCCCTTCCACCACTGTTTTCCACATTTCTCCATTAATACTGTTTTGAACCTAGTTCACCATTATTCCAGAAATACGACCTGTCAAAATTCTGCACCACAGTCTACATCAAATTTGAGCTAGGTTTTACCAAGTTAAGGTCTTCCCAAAAATCAAAGCTTATTGTTACATCAGATCAAGTACAAAGGCATTTTTAATACTCTGCATTGCATCTCTCTTTTCACCCTTCCTTTCATATGTAATAGTTTTATTTCCAGAATGCATAAAAACAAGCTTAGTCAGGAGACTACAAAAAGTTAAGGGAAACACCTCATAATTCGGAGAGCATCATACAGAACGTGACAAAATTAAAGGAGAAAGGAGACTAATACTAAGAACTCAAGCAGTGCTTAAGCTATCGTCTTATAATATCAGACCAAAACAGTTGCTTATCTTTTCAATTTTAACTGTGGTTTTATGTATAGTTTTATGTTGCAACTTAAGTGCTGAGATACCTATACTGAAGGTAATACTAAGCTTCTTCAAGCAGATTCCATAACTAAAATACCACTAGCATAGTACATCATTTTGGATGCAAACAATAGTCATAGTTTACTGCAAATGTAGGTTAAAAACTGGTTTTCAAGAAATTTCCTATTACCTTGTATAATTAATTATCTTGGAAGAAATGCACATAAGCTGTAGTCCACTTTGATAAGGTTGGCTAAAGCAGGAACAAACTAAAACTTAATACTTATATTGAAGGAATCCATTTGCCTGCTTTACATTCTCCCTGGAATCCATTTCTAACCCAAGACAGAGTAGTAAGAGGCAGAGAATTTGTTAGAAGCAGAACTAGGAAGCTTATCACATTCCTGCACTTCTACTACTGTCAAACTCCCCTCTGATTTCATGGAGTTGTACGTGTTCCTCTCTACACTTCGTTGAGTTGCTGTAACAAAGAGTTTCAAACACTTACCTCTTTCTGAGCTATTCCCATTCTATCTCTCCAGTGCATTAAGACTAGATCCACCTTCTCTTTGGCAAATTTTTCAACTTCCTTCGCAGCTTTTCCAGCCAGTCTCTGCCACTCTGGCACTTTATTAAACTTGCCATACTGATCCTGCAGAATAAATCTTATTAGTTATTTGCAGTTGTAGGCCTATACACATGTTTGATGTAGGTCAATGCAACAGTCAAGTGTCTGTATTAGAAAAGTCACTAAGACTGTACATCTATATGATGGAAGAGGTAAGACAGCTACATTTACTTACAGTTGCAATTTTTAAGTTATCTCTAACATGCATCCTATCCGCATCTTTTTCAGGAACAGGATCAGCGCTATCAAGGTATGCCAGCAAACCTGGTGGCTAAAAACATTTAAAACCAGTATAAACACACACGGCTAATGGAACAGAAACTATCCCATTAGATAACAAGATCATTTCTTTAAATTAGATTTCAAAACAGAATTTATATTCTACACTGAAGCAGGTATGTAAAGCTACAGCAGTTTTCATTTTTATTAGTGAAATGCCATCATCCTCAACAGAACCATTCAATAGAGGCACATATTTAGCTGCCGTACAGCAGAGCTCTTGCCCATATCCCATTTCTTAAAGGAACACTTAATAAAGCTAAGGACTGCAGGAAGAAAAGAGTTGATCCCACAGCTATATTGAGGGGAATGAACACTGTAACACTGGAATCCATCCATATCCTCTGATAAGGACTGAATGTTGCGTGTGACATGAGATGAGATAGTCTAATTTGACTAAGTCTCCCAGAAGACAGTGACCAAGATTAGGACAGTTTGCTCTGCCAAAAATGAAGGAACTGCTATTTTGAATTTAAAATTAGGTATTTTTCAAGATTTAATAGTTCCTTACAACACTGTTCTTTGAACTAGTTTCACCGAATTAACTTAAGCAAGAACCTTTCAGGAGGCTGTAAGGGTGAAAGAACATAGAACTATCAGCCAATACATAAATTTAACTATGTTAAAAGCAAAGTTGGACAGGCATGAAAGCATAGACAGAACTGTTGGCTTAATTTCTTACTGGCACTAAGCATTAGAGACTATATTTACTAAGCCTCCCACATTTTTGTCCTTTAAATAAGGAAAAGCACACCTTATATTTAAGTTTTGTGTCATACACCATTTTTAAAAGTGGCAGGAAAAGTAACAGAAAACTTTAAGAACCCAAGATGTTTTGTACCAGTCGTCAATATCCTTTAAATAGCAGATGCCAGACTGCTGATCTCCCAGTCTAGACTTCCCCCTTGGAGGGGAAAGGGCGTATGTTTACTCTATAGACTATCACAAGTTTTCTAATACTGCAGGCTCTCAGATTTGATTCTTTCCCTACTCCATATCCCATTTTTACTCACCAAAATACGTTTCAACAAGTTCATAGCAGTTTTGTTCTCAGCTGTCCAGAGGCCAACCAAATGTCTACTTAACTGCCTGAAAAAGCCATTGAAATTAACAAACTGCAAGTTAGTATTTTTAAACAGATTTTTTTAAGCCACTAAACTGACACCCTTACCATGCTGGTGAAATGAAGATGAGCAAGAGCTTCGTGCTCTTGAATGAGTAAGAGCACAAAGCATTATATTGTTCCAGTTCAAGTATATGCTTAGCATGCTTTAAAGTGTTGCCTTTAAGAAGTTCCAGTGAAGTTAGTGGAACAGTAGCAGCACATGCTTTTTGATCTAGACCTCAAAAGAACACTTGAGCAATAGAGCAGAAACTAATCATCTAATAACCAAGTGTAAGTTTATTCAGTCAGTCTTAAGTTACAGTTAAAGTTAAGAGTCTAGAAGCCATTAAGAACTGTTAACTGCTCTACTTGAAGCTCTTAATACCAGTTACTGGCTAGGAAAGCCTTTCTGGGAGCCTGCCATCTATGCCAACTGACACTTTCTGCCAAATTTGTCACTAGGGTTCTACAGCACTGAAGCATTGCTTACAAACATGTCATTAGTAGCTCCAAACAGAACTGGTAAGACAGAAGGTTTCATACCAGCTCTCTCCTGGATGACATACAGTGGCAACAAGTTCCACTTGTCACTACATTGCTTAGCAGCTCTTTAAGCATTCAGGAACATGCAGCTAAAACTTCCATAATCTTGTATTTGGGTGGAAATAATTGATTATCACTCATTCTTCCCAGCACACCCTCAGGCCTAGTCTCAGAACTCACAAGTTCTACTGATCGCTGAATTCAGTGAATGATTTCTGTATGAGGAGACCTCTCTCTCAGATGGGGCAGGTTACCCTAACTGCATGCAAGATACGAGATGTGCACACCGGAATTCATACAGTTATATAATATAAGTTGAACCTTTTTACAAGTTCCAGACATTCCACTTGCCTTTACTTTCCCTGAATGTTTTCAGGGAAAAAAAAAAAAAAAAAAATAAAAACATGGGCCTTTAATGAGTGACCAACCCAAGTCCCATTTTGGAAAAAAAACAAAAAATCAAAGGTTTAAGTGGCTGCAGTCTCAGCTGAAACTTGCTCTACTTAAACACAGCAGCTGCTAAAGAAAGTATTCTCCTAAAGAACTGCAAGTTTTCTTCCCTGACATCCCAATGTTTCTAGTGTTAGCTAGGCCATTACTTAGACTTTAACATAATATACCAAGTGAGACTGACATACCTATTTGTAAGCATCCTCTGATCTGTGCTTATTGTAAACATAGCAGTGTGCAAGTGACGAGGTAAGGCACCTTCACTGAGGGCAAGATCTTGCATTTTGGTAGCAATCTCTTTGTCTCCTTCCTTTGGAAACAGGGCAAGATGATTACTAAAGAAGAAATCTTAGTTAAGCTGCTTTTATCTTAGTCTACAGTTCCAAGGCCTTCTTGACCATCAATTATATTGTCATTTAATATCCAAAAACCAGAAGCTATAGTATGATGGGCTTTAAGTGCAAGTTCTCAATAGCAACTGATCAAAGTTGTAGTAAAGCCACAGCCCAGATAATTGGTAGTTGTATCTATGAGAAAAGTGACACATGGAGTAAGATGCACGTCTCCCATCATAGACCAGGAGGTTGGTAGTACACTTACAAGTACCCTTTCCACACTGCAATGGCAAATTAGGGTTAACCAAAGAATGACAGCTGCAGGTAATTGTTTGTTGCTTGACTTTGGTCAACAGTAACCATTTAAGAATAACTGGTGCTGTTTGGTTTAGGCAGCCACATGGCTAAGACTGTCACTCTGTCGAGATACATTAGTTGCAATGAATAATTAAGAAAAAGTTTTCACTGTATTTTTACTTGCCACTATAGTGGCACTGTAGTTCCCACTGTAGTTCAAATGACAGGAGTTGTAATAACATTAGCTAAAAGTTGCTATGCTGTTTATCAGGTATATCAATGGAAACTTGCAGTTTACAATACCTCTATTTCAAGTGTTCATTCACTTCCATTTCAAGAAAGTACTAGATGCATTTCAGATGCATAAGCCATTGTGATACAATGAGGCACCAACTTAAGCCCTGAATTTCAACACAGGAAGTGTCGAGAGTCAGTTAGCAAGGTCACCCCACAAAAAATCATGAGCAGCCCTTGAGAAGTATGGGCATGGCCCATACATCATGTGGTATGGAAACTAACAAAGCCAAATCATCTTTTGTTGAAACAGAAAGAGCAAGAACAGAGGCTGACATCACTAGTCTGCTCTGGAACACTACTGCCTGCTAATCCCAGTCCCATTCCATCTGGCAATGCATCCCAGGAAATATGGCCTCTCCTCCTTGAGAGACCCTCTTCAACATGCAGAAGTCTGGTGGCTCTGAGGTATGTGACTGAGCTACATACAACATTAACAGCCAAATCCTGACTGCAGTATGAAAACATGCAAGGCACTACCTATTGTCCCAACTCACATGCTTTCTGAACCCCCAAGTGTAAGATAAAGCAAGTTGCTGTATTAAACCACTCACAGTTAAGCAGGTGTTCTGTTCCTCACCTCCCCCCACCCCCCCCAGGAGAAGCTAATATTATTAGCTAATATATACAACATAACTTCTATTGGTAAGCAATTGCACTTCCAAACAGACAATACATATGCTATCCCAGGTAACATGGATAAAAATCTCACCTCTATTATTGCCTTCATTACCAAACCTGCTCCTTTCACAATTGCCATGGAAGGGTGCTAAAGCGGAACATTGACAGAATAATTATCAAAGTGCAAAATTTGAAGATTAGACCATCTGTGATTCAATCTCCTTAACTCATCTACATGGCTGTTCTACCTCTAGTTCTGGGCAAAAGTTAGTATTTCAGTTTTGTGAAAGCTAGCCCCAGGAACAGTTCCTACCCTATGCCTTTAAATAAGAATCTCTCATGCAACTGTCCGATGGTGGTGTTGGCACTGAACAGCAGTATATACCAAAGAAGCTGGAATAATGCTGGGGAAACAGTCTGACACAAGCACACACTAACCAATACGCAGAAGACTGTACTGTTTTTACAGAAAGAAATCATCGACATTGTAGCTAAAAATCCAAGACTTCTTACAGGTCTGCTACTGAAGAGGATGTTACTCTTTTGTAACTCTTAACTCTCATTCACTGAGAGAGAAACAAAAGAAGTGGTAGATTTTCTGAAGAGAGGAAGATCCATGCATCTGCTGAATCTAGCTTAATATTTAACTGGTGTTTTAAAGTGTTTCTAGAAACAAGTCTTAGGCCATCTATTCTACAATGATTTGGCATATCATTCACTATAGAATAACCACCTCAACCTTATATCTGAAGGTAAAGCAATTGGTCACTAAACTCACCAAGGTAGAAAAGGTTTAGGCACATTAACTAGCTGAACTGTAGACAAATTTGTCTTTCAGAAGAACAACAAAAAGTTCATGTTCACTGACTACTTAAGGCCTCTAATAATAAAAAAAAAAATTATGAAGTTTTACCTGAAAGAGCTTAAATAGTGTTCTTCCATTAGATGCCACCATTTCCAACAACATGTCAAACTGCTGCCCCTCAGTAGTCTCACTATATGGAGCACATAGGGCAAATGTCAGGAAGTCCAGAAGCGAACTAATTACTAGGGCACCTGTCCCATGATCCTGAAATTAGGAAGACAGGTATGTAATACAGATACAGTGTTGTTCCCCTGCCCAAGAGTATTCATGCAAGTTTTATTCAGTATTCATGATGCTGAAGGTGTTCTTCTGTGCCATACCATGAAATAGTCTGCAAACAAAAATTACAGGTTTAAAATATGCCCATTACTCTGACCATGGCAATAATTTGGTAAAGTATTGGCTCCTAGAACGTATCAGACACTCATGACCTCATGTACTGATATGCTGCAAGTTACTTTTTCTAGTTTTAATCCCCTAAACACCAGTTTACACTATTCTTTTAGTTAAAAGGAACACCCACTTGCCATATTAAACATGGAAACATTTGTTCCACGACACAACTCAAGTTCTGCAGTACAGATACATTGTAACCTGTCAAGATCCAAACCTATTTAGAACAAGCTTCAGTGCCAGCCCTAGCTGTTCTTTCTGCACTTCTACTACACGTACAAATACATTCAAAGATATATCCAAGTACAACAGTATTTTCACAGCAGTTAGGAAAGGCACTTAAAGCTATCCATTCCCAAAATTTGACTTACCACATGGGAATTGAATTTGTCTAGTAGGTTTTCTAGAAACTTCTTGGAAGAAAGAAGGGAAGCTTTGTTCAGCTGCTCCTGCCTCAAGTCATAGTCATCATGCATGGGCTATAAAAAAAAAGTATTCACTATGCAGTCACATTTCAACCCTCAGTTCTTAACAACCGTAGTCTGAAAGCCACACTCTGAACCCATAAAAAGCATATCCTACTTCAAGTTCAACTTCAGCACGAAATCACTGTACAACAAGTTATTTCATGTTTTGAGCATGCTGTAAGTTGGAGGGCAGTCCCTATTTCTACATCTTTCCACAGCCTGAAGTTTACACATTCCAGTGAAAGACTCTGCAATTTAATACTTACACACATAAGAGCACAAAGCATGTCAATAGAGGCGTGGGTTACTCCATCATTGTTCCTTTTGAGGGCTTTCACAACCTTCACTCCTAATCGTTCTCGAAATCTTTTGAAAGGAAACCAAAACCACCAAATTAGAGAGGAAACAGAAATCTTAGTTTTAAGATAAGTCCAACTGAGGATCAAAAGTGGCCTGCTCTCACTGCATTTACATTGTAAACCTTGACTTCTACATCAATTTGAAATTCCTTGGTAGGAAAACATTAACATTGACTTCACTGTTAACAATATGTGAAGAGCACATTCACCAAAAGAAAGACATATTTCTGTAATTACAGGATAGTGATAGTACAGGACACTATTCAGAGAGACAGAACTTTATAGAAGTCTCAGACCAAGTGTGTATGTTACTCTTCACATCATTGTTGCCCCATAGTCCAGAGTCAGAAACATTCCAAAGAATTTTTCATTTTTAGAAGAACATCAGGCTGTTTTTCTGCTTCCTTATGTTATCCAATTAAGACAAATTCCAAGCAGCCTGTAGTTACTGTAGGAGTACAACTCAACTTTCTAAAATCAAGTTTTATCTTGTGTTGAACCGAAGATAACAATGGCATCAATATACTTTAAGAATGAAGAATTGCCTACTTCAAGGCCAGATGAAGGTGCATTTTAGAAGTTTTTCTACTAGGAAAAACATTAAACGACATTTGACTCAAGGCAGAGACTATTTAGCAATGGAAGGATCAGCTTTACATACTAATGATCATCTGGGATTCTCAGTTTACACCAAAGCCTGATGACAGCCTCATACTACTGAAAGCAATCATGTACAGAGTCCTCTAGTCTTTTCCAGAAGTGAGGCTTAACTCCAATTCTCAGTTTTAAAGATAAGACATCATCAAAAGCTCAAGTACTGTTTTCACCTACTACTTTGAAGCTTGAAGACACTTCTCACTTACTTTGGAAGCTGAGTAAAGGCAAGGAAGCCTGCTTTTGAAGCCACTAGTCGTCTTACTGCTTGGAATTGGCTTTCAAGCTCTGCATTAGATGCTGCAATATCTCCTTCTTGTGAGAGCAATGCTGTTATGGCATTATTAATGAGTTTCTCCTTGTTTTCTGAGAACAGACCCTGGTTAAGAAATAACAGTTATCAACATCTTTATGCATTAACAACATCTTAAGAGGATGGGCAGAGGATTTATTCTTACATCTTGTGTAACTGCGTGTAGTACCCCACTGTAGGAAATGTTAGCATTGAATCTGAAGACAGCGTCTGCAAAGTTACCATCTGGAAGACGACATAACAAAAGTTAAGCGCACAGTACCTAACTAAATATCTGGATGCTTTAAAGAGCACTATAAAATAATGTAATAAGCATTAGCTTACTTGGAGGAGCAGCCAAAAACCTCAGATGAAGGCTCTCTACTTCTTCATCTACAGGCATACTGAGTAATCCCCACCGCTGGCCTTTGTGTGTGGAGGTCATTTTCACACAGACATCTCTATTACCAGAAGCTCTCACTCCATCCAACAAGCTAGCCAGGAGAGAATCTCTGCATTTGGAGAAAGACATACGAGTACAATTTAGATCAGAAAAGCAATGCCAAAGAACCAAGTTATAAGAGATAGGTGGAAAAAAAAATATCAAGCACAGAATGAACTGCAGCAATACTTGGAATCTCAGTAACTAACATTGGTGCTAACAGCTACACCTCTGGAAGAAGTCACTAACTTTCAAGTGTTCCTTTATTCACTGTGTAAGACAGAACAGAGCTGTCTTACACTCAGTGTAGCCAGCTACAGCCTTTCACTAAAGGGATCACCTGTAGATTATCTGTTAATGAGTTACAGGTGTTGCAAGCCAATTCATTCCTGTGCTTTCCACAAAACCTTGCTTAGCAGGATTAGACTGCATTACTACTGCAAGTGCACTCAGGGACTAGTCTGTTGGTTGTTTTAAATAGAATCAACTAAGACCATCTCAAGCAGACAGCTCAAAGGGTTTACAGCCTTCATATTTCCATATCACTTCAATTCTGCTTTCTGTCCTTGCCTCAGATATACCACTTAACCAAGTACAACATACACAGAAAAACATTGCTTAGGAAAAACAGGCTGTATCTAACTGTCCAACACCCTTACATGTGCATCAGAAAACTTCTGCACAGATTTGCTTAAAGTCAGGATAAAGGTAAAGGGGAGAGATTTAGATCCTGTAACAAATCTTGATTTGTAAGTGGCAGACCACTAGAATAGCAAGGCTTTGAGTTAACACTTCCAAGAGTCAAAGTTTATGGAAGCTGAGAAACTAGCAGCACTACAGTGGCAAGTTACATTCGCATTTATAACCCACAGGTGCTCCAGTTACCTTTCTGTTGAAGAGTATTTCCGAATTTGTCCTTTGATAAATTCAATAGTAAAAAGCTGGGGGTTTTCACAGTCACATACTATTGCAAATACCTAAAATTAAGAGATAAGGATCACATTCATGAAGCAGTGTTAATTTTTATCTACTCTACAAATTAAGGCCATCTTATGTATACTATGAAATTCCTACTATTATCATCTTTTAGAGCTTCTATTTGAGGAAGTGGTACTGGGAAAGGTTGCCTCTCACCTCGCCTAAAGGTTTCAGAGTTGCAATGTTATAGGTAGCTGGATCCCGCTCAACTAAGCAAGCTTCTGTAAGAGCTAGTACTCTTTTCACAGGTTCCTTAAAAAAAAAAAAAGGCACATTAGGAAAGAGGATTCTTAGCACTTCAGCGGAACGAAGTAAGTTCAGTCTGATACCCTTACCGAGTGTCTAGGCGTTATTTTTTGAACAACAAACTCTGCTAAAGATGTTACAGATTCATCATTGCTGTATTTTCCAAAGCGAAGATTCAAGTATTGCTCAAATTCTAGGGATTCTTTCCTTATTCGCAGAGAGATACCTATGAAGTTGCCAGCATGCTCTATTGCACTTTTGATAATTTCCTCCCTCTGCTCAGATGCAAACAGGTGCTGCAAGTTTTAACAAGGAAAAAAAAAGGTGAAAAATATGGCACAGTTCAAGAAATCAGTTCCACAAATAATCCTCCACTATATAGCTAACAGTAGAGAATCTTTCCAGCAGCTAGGCTTGCCTTTGTTAAGTGCATGGTATAAAGAGAAGAAGTATTTATTACACAAGAGATCTGCTATTAAGTTTACATTTGCCTTTAAAAAAAAAAATCTATAGCAGCTATTCCTAAAGGATACCCTGCTACACATTAGCATGCTGTTAAAGTAGACATCTGCATGACCTGCCTGTCCACCCTTGGCAACAGATCCTGACAGCCTGGCTGGAGTGAGGAGCCAGAGAACCACAGTGGCAGCCCTAGCTGCTACCTGTAAGGGCTGCTATCCAGCCTTGCTAGGCAAGGTTAGGGCAGCTCTAGAGGATCAATTATATATTGCTAGTTTTCTGCCACAGAAAAGCATGCTGCATTACAAAAGATGTGGAAACCCTGAGCAAGAGAAGAGTCCTATTTTGTTAGTAGTGACTGAGGTAGTCATATTTATATTAAAAACCAATTCCTAAAGATCCATTTCTGCTGCTTGCAATATAGTATACAGAAACCTTTTTAAGATTTTGAAACCAACATTATACTGCAGTATTCCCCAAGCAAAGCTGCTGAATATAAGATCACAGGCCTAAAAGGAAGTGTTACCACTGATAAATCTATTTCTGAATAGAAACCCTCCATTAGTTAGGTAGACTAGTAACACTGCCTGTCACCTCTATAACTGAGTAATGTCAGGAAACTCCATGTCCACATTGCAGTCATATTCACTATCCAAATAAATAACTGGATATTTTATGGTCTGTAGTTTTTAAACA
This sequence comes from Strix aluco, assembly GCF_031877795.1. NCBI lineage: Eukaryota > Metazoa > Chordata > Aves > Strigiformes > Strigidae > Strix > Strix aluco. Next base: position 151,476,378 of record NC_133931.1, on the reverse strand, counting down.
TGCAATAAGCAAAAAAACTCCAAACATTGCCCTCAAATGTTTTAACTAATTTCCTGTGGAAAAGAGGTTTTAAAACCTGTCCACAAGCCTTGAGGCTCCACAGCTGGGACCCAAAATTTGAGCATACAAGTATGTGCACCTATGTTGAAGTTTATTTATTAAGTTGAATTATTGAATTTAGTTAAATTAAGTTTAATAATTTAATTATGGAGCTATAAACATCCTAAGCATCATAACAAAGATGTTTTGTTTTACTACTCACCAATCTACTAAATCCTCCATAGAGGATACAGAAGCCTCCCTGATAGCCAGCAATATCAACAAAGCCTTCAATGTTTCTGTAGTCATAGGAACACAGGACTTTATTTGTTGCAGGATCAATTTGGTCAATACCTCCAGGAGTCACTTCCAGAATCACAGGTTTCCTTGTATCACTCCAGTGGTGTTTATAGCAGTTATACCTCTGCAGAGAGAGTTACTTTTAGACATTTACACACACCCCTTTACTACACAGCAATAGTTCTTTTCCAATCTAGTAAGCAGTGTGGGTGTAAAGTTCAAAAAACTATATAGTTTCCCTTAACACTCTGATCTACGTTAAGAACCCTATGAATCAAAGAAAAGTAGCTGTCAACTGACACGGAAGTCACAGCTTAAACGACACATTTTGAAGAGAGAACAGCAATCACAGAGCAGCCCCTCCAAAAGGGAGTAAGTTTCTCTTGCTGCAGAACATAGTCTATTCATAGACTATGTGCACTGTGGTTAGACAAGGAAATAGCTACTGCATCAGATGCTGTTATTCAACTAGTTAAGACTAAATTAAGGTAAACTTATCACAACAGTGCAAATTTTTCATCTCCTGCAGACATGTTCCATTACAAATACAGATTTACTGAAACCAGCAAGAGTTAGAGGTCTCTTCTAAACTACAGTAAGACAAAGGGGACCCTCATATTCCAGCAGTGTTACTATGCTCATCATTGAAGATTTATTCTATGCAATGCCTTAAGTTACTTTAAGTGCTATCTTCTGTGACCAGAAGAAATAAAACCAAATATGAAGTCCAGCACTGTATACTGCCTTGGTTACTACATTACTAAGATTCATTAAATGGCAATATTGTATTTAATCTGACCTACAGAAATCCTCCTAGGAAACAGTATTTCCACATCAAGTGTTAAGGAGGTTATGCAGAAAACAATTTAGAGTTAGAAAGTAAAGTGCTGGAAGTAGTAAACATTGAATAATGAATCAAAGCTTATGTTTTTCTTTCTTCTCTCCAAATAAGAGCTCCACATGGCAACGCCTTTTATTTCAGCAGTAACATTCAGAGTCTTTCAATGTACCACCATAAGGCTCAGGCTAAGTGAATAGAACTCAAATATTCTACTGTTGAAAAGGTTCCCATTGCTTTTGAACAAAGTCTTAATTTTCTCTTCTCAAAGCAAGACTTCAGATCTAAAATTTACAAGAGCTATTTTAGGTAGTGCATATAGCACAAGCATAACATACATGAAGAAAGTAAAAGTTTAAGTCTTTAGATAATTTCATTAAACCACACATGATCCAGACAAGCCAGACACTTACCCGTCCTGTGATTTTTCCTTCTGAGAAGTCTGTCCTGAATCTCTGTTTTTAAAAAACAGTTAACCAGGAATGAATGTAAATATGATAGCCAATCTATCCAGAAAGTCTACATTTAAGCTGATGCTGTTTTAAAGGTACTCTAAGCCTCCTTGAAGGCTCACCATTCCACTGCAGTTTAATATATTCAGTACTTGCAGCTTTACTCATTATTTAAGAATCATGCACTAGTTGCTGCAGCTGACACTAGACCAAGTTCATTAACAGCTCAAAAGACAATTTGCTTTCCTACTTTTTATGTAAGGAAAGAAAGCACAGTAACCTATCACAAATGGTAATTATAACCAAGTACTTACTGTTTGTTCAAAGAAAGAAAAATCTTACCAGTGCCTCTGTGAGGAGTTCTGTTCTGTGCTCTGTGGAAAACTTAAGAGTTTCGGACTTTTTTCCACTCCCTTTGCGAAAAGTGAGACTAAATTCGGTTCCTTGTCCTTTTCCAACAGGAGAAATACTACAGATATCTCCATAAGGCCACTAGACAATTGAAAGTAATAAGGTTATACTGTTAGGAATTTTAAAGCTACATCTCCTCCACTCAAAAACCCTTAGTACGTATAATAACTGAGTTGCTGTAATGAGGTACTAGCTAGCTTGCTATGTGAGTTTTAGCTTCAGCTTCCTATCTGATACTCTGTAAAGTAAGTGCCCTGACTCCCTTCAGGGCCATAGCCTTACAGTGATCAAACTTAACCCAGTTCATTCAGAACAGCACACCCAAAAGCAAACTACCTACTGGCCAATAAAGACAAATTGCCTAAAAGTATAAAAACCACTGGATATTTGTAGAGTTAAGTGAAGGCAACATCAGTTTTCTGTTATGTGTGCTTCTGCAGCAGCTGCCATACCTTCTGGTTTTGCTGAGATCTTGTCAGACTAGATAGTTTCTGAAGACTGCCACTATTCACTCCAGATGGTGAACATAAGTCAGAAATCAAGTTCAAAAATGATAGTTACCTGATTTGTAACTTCTAGCGTGTTGGGATTGTATGTGGTGATGGCATGGGTTCCAACTGAAAAGACTCGCTTATACCTAGAATACAGAAGAGTGTTGGTCTCTCTAGAAGGCACAGAAAAACCCTGTTGAACTGCAAAAATTATGTTAAGAAGCTATATACAAGCCACTGTTAGGAAACGGATATGGAGTTTTCTTTGTTGTTTGCAGTTTACCCTTGTAATAGGTTAAGCTCCTCTGCTCTATATATCCATAAAGGGGACATACAAGTTAAATACTACTAAATATATTTCCTTATGCATATCTTTTGCTAAGTTATTGGCTAAGTCAGGACCAAAGACTCCTGGAACTTGCACTGGAAGGTACTACCAGACCAGAATAAATTCTAAAAAGACGACACAGGTAGGAAGAAATAGATTTCTGCAATACTCTAAAGCATCTGTCTGAAGCTCAGACAACAGTTATAACTGAAATGATCCAATTTACACACCTGGTCACAATACTGCAACAAGTAAAAGTGTTACTATGGCCAAGCCTAATTTTCTTCATCTCAAGGAAAACAGACTACTAAACTCAGAAAGATCACTGAAGCTATAGTTCAATATGCAGCTAGTCATTGTACATCAATATCACAGATATGTTAACCCCCATAGTGCTTAAAGAACAGCTGTAGCAAGGATTATTTGCATTTCAGGCATATTGTAAACAAGCAGCAGTGACCTACAACTAAGAAACTGAGATGCATCAAGTGCAAAATGGAAGCTTTACCATGGTTTTATTTCCTAGACAATCTTCAACAATCCTTTATACAGAGACTATTTACATATTTCTAAATCAGAAAGTTTTGCAACATAACTAACCAGAGTTTGAAACAGTAGATTATTGCTAATCCCTTACTACTTGTACAAAACTTCATCTAGGGTACTTCTATCTGGAAGTAGTCCTGCCCAGAAAGTTAAGCCAGACCTGAACCAGAGCCAGTTCTAATCTAACCAAAAAACCAGGATCTGAACACGGATACCTTTCTTGAGCTTGAACCAAATAAAAATACTTTGGTTAGCTGTCCACATTAAAACTGATTCAGTATAGCAATTTAAGTTTCAATTCTGGGTAAACTGTGGGTTTGCTAAGGAGAGCAGGATAGAATCAACCAAATGGCTAACTAATCTGGACCTGTGCCATAACAGACACTGCATCAAGAAGGAGGTAATTTCTTCCCTCTTTCTCTGCATTCTTGTGTTGCAGTCCCTTCTCTCACTTGCCAGGTCTGCAGCACAAGCCACCATTTCTGTATAAAGGTCAAACTCTGCATGGACTTCAGATACATTCAGAGCTGTTCCCTCTTGTTATTTGACCTACCCTCCCTTCTCTCATAATAGCAAGGTCAGGAGTATCTCTCTGACACAGTCAGTCTCAAACTTCACACCTTACCCTTTTCCATTATTATTCAAACAAACTGGTGCAAGTTCAAGCCATTACTGGCTCAGAGAAGTTTATCTAGAAATTAAAGCAAGTGCTTATTTTCTTCAAAGCTTAGAGAAATCTGTAATATTGAAGTAGCCTGCCACTTTAAAGATGTTTAAGCTATTTGAAAAACCTATTTGTTTTTCCATATAGTTGAATTTTCCTTATTTAAGATGCAGGTCAAGGGAAGTTGTAGTAATGAAGCAGAACATTTGAAGTTACTCTAGCTGCTAATAATTCCACTATATTCAGTCTGTTAAAGAATGCTCCAGTTCTTAGATCATAAGAAAATCCTTTGAACAAACCAACTGTTCCCTCTCCTCTTGTTGCACAATTTAGGTAGGTATTCTGTCTTTTCTATGATTTAGAAATAAGGCTTGTTTATGCTGTTCCACAGAATTCACAATTTATTACAAGTAATAAGTGAGTAAACAAAACCCTAAACAAGTTATAAAGTGCTTTAACATACTAAAGAGCTTCACAGCGCTCTGTGGCAGAATAAGGATCTGCAATGATCACACATAATTGAAGACCAGCTTCCAAACATTACAGCCCCTTCCCTTTCTCCCCTCATACTCAAGCCAGCATTCCAAGATCTAGGAACCATATTTAGTATCCAGCATTCTTAATATGTGATGTGACAAGGAACACAAGACAAAACAGCCACTGTTTCCTTCATCTCCTCTCCCTAGGCAAATTCAGAAGACCCAAGTCTTGTTGCACAGGGGAGACTCAGAAGTCAGTTCTTACACATGGCCTAAACATACTCTTGTCCAGAACTTCAGCTTTAAGTATGTAGACAGGTATTTATAGCTCAAGGCCTTGACGATTTTACCATTAATTATCTCTCAAACTACTCTGCAGTACAGTCTAATGCCAGGCTGTTTTAAGAAGAATTTGAAGCATATGTCCTCTTCCCAGTAAAAAGGCTATTGCCTATTCACTAGTTTCTTCAAAGCACTGTAGAAGTCAGATGTTATACCTTTTTTAATCAGGATGAACCTGATAGACAAATTTTATACCACCATACTCAAGCAAAAGACAGTGTTCATTAATTTTACAGAACTACAGATCAACACTGGAGCGTCATCACCTGTATTACTAGAAAATACTTTAACTGCCATGCACACAGCCCATATTCAGCAAAGTGATAAATCATATGAATGGTCAGTGACTCAGGCTCATTTAGCACTACACATTAAGTTACTTATTTTTTAATGTTATCCATAGATTATACTGAGAATGTATAACTAGGAACTGAGTGGACTTAAGTATTCAAATACAAGCTTACTAAAAGCCATATAAACTTCTGCTGCAACACAAGAGGCAACTATTCACTACATACTTCTTTCCCCTTCACTACGTGAAAAGTGCCATTGAGTTTTTAAACTAAGCCTCTGTTTTAGGCTTTAGACTTAATCTGAAGTCCTGTAAGACTTCATAGTTTATAAGAACAGTACCATCAAATTTCAAGATCATACTGTAACTTGAACACTGTGCATCATGTGGCAACAGCCTCTTTCATGGAAGGCACTGGGCAAGAGAAACAATCCTAGTTCTATGTATTTAATTCTCGCCAAGTGTCTCAAATCACATGCACAGTAAATTTGCACATGTCACAGGAACTTCAGAGGAAGAGACCAGATATTTTCTGTTGGGCAACAGAAAGATTAAGAGGGACAAACCGTTCTAACATTCTACCCCAACATAGTATTTTTATCATAGTATTATTATCACTAAAGGAAACGATTTATTCACCCATGACTACACAAATCCAAATGCATGGATCTTAACTCAGGTAAGACTCAATTTACACAAGTATTGGCTAGAATTCTAATGAGTTTAAATATTAAACTATTTTAAGTCAAGAATCTGTCTTGGTAGAGGAAAGATTTTTGCTCTCAGACAGCTGCTCAATCTAGTGTGGACTATGAACTAACATGGGCTTTAAATTTGCTAACAAAAAATGCAGGGAGCTCTTTGATTAGACACTGAAGCAATCTCATGGTTCTTCAACGTACTACTGAGAAAGATCTGTGATCGCCACTCCTTGCAATCCCATGCTGCTTTCCTTCCCAGCATTCCCAGTCTTTGAGAGAAAGAATTCATGAAGTATCTATCAGCAGACAGCCAAAAAAACAAGCCAGTTTCAGCTTACTGGTCAACTAACAGATTCAGACATCACCTCTTCATATAATCATGAGAATAAAGCAGTATTCGTGCTCCTGAGGTGCGGGAAACATACCCTCTTTGTTCTGTTGATACTTAGGTAGCAAGTAAAAGTCACAGTTCCACAGCACTACTATGCATGGGAGAAGGAACAATGGATAAAGATACCAAAGAAGGTCCTAAGAAGCTTTAAAAAGTACGCATAACAGCTGACTTCCAACAGAGTATAACAGATACCAGTTATGATAATTTAACAGTTTGATTAGAAGTTCTCTAGCTTTTGCAGACAGAAGCATCACTGAAAACTAATTTTTACATCAAAAACCCCCATTAGGGATGAAGTTTATTTCTAGTAACAAAAGTCTTCAAATAATCTTAGTTATTAGTTTAACAGATAATCTATTACACAACATGTTAACTATGTGTGGAATAGTGAGCCTCATCTATTAAAGTACATAAGACACTACTCCTCCAAGAATCTGTTCTAAGAAGCATTTCCACTATAAAATTAGTGCTTTATATAGTAAGTTCAAGAGACTCAGAAGCTGAGTAAGTCAGGTGGTCTAATTTCAGAGCTACACTGAAATGTAGGAACACATGCAGAGGAAACTCAATGTTTAAAATCCAAACTGATTCTAGTGAAGATACGTTCAGTTCAGAGACTGAGCAGCAGGAGCCTTTAGTCCAATTTTCACCCATCAATATGGGAACTATGCAGTTAAATCCAATAATGGAGAAGAGGAATGTCACACAAAACATTAAAAAACCCAACAAACTTTAAATCTACTTACTTTCCCCTCCATGAATGTTTTGTTGTGTAGAAACAAGCAAGATCCCTGTTTTCTCTAATTATATTCATTCTGTGCCAAGACCTGAAAACAAAAGGGACATCCTGTTAGTACTCATGTTTTTCATTTAAAACAGAAGTCCACTAATCATCAATATGCTTCAAGACAAAACCATTTTGTTTTTAAACACTCAAGTCACTGCTCTGTCAATTCCACACAAAAAAATATTAGGAATACTTATGTTTATCAATGCATGGACTAAGTCGCACATGGAGTTGAAAATGAATTATTAGTTTCCTCACTGATTTTGTTACACTAGTTACTCATTAACAGTACCAGGTTACAATAATTTATGCCCCATTATTTGCCATACTATTGTAATCACACTACTTTGGCTGCACCTTTACACATTCAGATTCAAATGTATTTTACGTCATCTCCAGGATGCTTACTCCTGAAAATTGTGTAATATCAAAATGCTTTGAGTACCCTGCATCCAGAACTCCAGCTATGCCAGATTCCTATTGTGATTTTTAAATAAACAACAAGGAGAAATCTGGATCACCAGAGTTTATTTCCCAATCTGAAATGGAATTTGAAGTTGAGAAACTTACTTATTAGCTAAGCACTGTGATTAAAGAGCTGACTAAGTACCCTTTCTGTGCTGCAAAAGCTTAAGCAATCCCACCACTAACATCCTGACATGCTTATTTCACACATGAATACCTATTCCCTAAACACATGCAGGAATTCAACTAAACTTGCCCACAACTGCTTGACCAGATCACTGCTTTAGGAGCTGCCGAGTTCTAAGGAATGCTTCTGAACACTAAACACTATCTTCCATGATTGAAGCAGATGCATGCTGAGTACTTGGGAAATTAACTTCCCTTTTACTTCACTTTGCTGTTATTGCACATACAAGGCACTTAAGTGGACATACCCCAATTAAATTGCAAGAGTGAAGTTGTCACTCCCAGTTTACTGCTACAGCATTAGTTTTATTTTCAAATATGTCAAAACAGGCTTCCCTGCTCTTGATTACAGACTGGTACTACTCTCAGGTTCACACCATTAATGTGGTGGCATCCCCAAAACATCACACACTTAAGAAGCTAGTCTGCAAGAATTCATATTCACAGCTTGCCTGAAGTAACACTAAAGTAATCCAATCCCAGTCAGTACCCCACTAAAGGTTAGACTACAACCCCAGTTATCTTTTTAAATTCAGTTAACTCTACTTGATTTGGCAAAGGAAGATTTCTCATCGAGATGGATGACTTGTAACTTTAGCTCATTGCTAATTTCTACCCTCTACAACTTCAGGCTGTTTTCTTTCCGAGCAAAGACCATAGCAGTTACATAGTCATGAACATGAAGAATGGATAGCCTGACTGAAATGAACTTGAGAATTCCTTCCCTCAGGTGAAGAACCAGCACAATCATCACTACCTACTGAAGTGACCTTGTGGTACTGCCTCTGGAAGAAAAGAGCAGTATTTACATATTTCAATGACTCAATCTGAGTCAAATGTTCAGAGTTAATACCCCATTCACTTGAGGCAAGTTAAATTCTCTAAATCCAGTTTTTGGAAACAAAATTTCATGAGGAGTAAGATACTCATCAGGATTATTCCTGAAGTTCTCCAATTTGCCTGATTTAAGAACTATGTTGTATTATTGCCATGGATAAGCATCAGAACAGGACACTGTCCAAACTACACAGATCTTACTGTATAGTAGCACACTTTAAATCTGATAATTTTGTGGTTTAAAGTTATGTTTCAGAACAAAGTGCCAGATAATCTTCACACCTCCCTTTTTAAGCCATTTTCTTGACATTGACTAATGTATTAGTAAAAACAAAATAAAAGGCTTATAACAAGACTAGCTACGCTAAGTATGGGATTATAAAATCTATTTATCTGCAATTCCAGTATCACCAATACCAGACTCCTCTGACCACCTCTGGTCTGCCAGACATGACCACCTGCTCTGGAATATTGAAAGCAAGATGTTTTCACACTTGCAAACATCTAGTCTTAATAATACTGAACTGAGAAACACTCATTTATGAACTACCAACATCTAACTAGATTCAGGATACTGATACATGAAGTATTGTACATACAGTGGAAGTAACAAATTCACCAGACTGCTTTTTTGTTTAGATTAAAACTATTAAAATCATTAAGCTTTGATGCTTTACTCACTGTGCTTCTGGAGAGTGACTGTAACTATCTCTCCCACCGAGAAGACAAGCACAGAGGCAATATATGCCAAAATCTAGTAACAATTAATTCTTGTACACATTTTCCTGCAGTTTAACAGAGAACAAAGCTAACAATAGCCTAGTGTTCTGAGCTGCTATGTTGAAGTCCAGCAATCATTTTTCAGTTGTCTTTGGTTCCACAGTAAGACCAAGATGAAAAAAAATAGTTCATGCCAAAGACAAAGACATTTTAGAAGAAACTAAGAAATTACCTTCCTCTACTCATTCTGGCAGAACCAGTGAGGCAGCACTCTGGCTATACTATGCGATACACCGCAATTTTAGTACCTGAGATAGTGTGACCATTGACTTTGCAGAGCACATCAGGTTTTATAATTAATCAAGTTTAGCCATATTGCCAGTGTAAGCCATAATATGATATGACTGAGCAAACCACTAATCTCCCAAAATAAGAGTACATTCTTGTCATATTTACTACTTCTTGTATTCAGGAGACCTTTAAAAAGTTGACTGACTTGACACAAAAATTGAGTTAAATTCTTTATTTCACTCATGGAAAGCATCCAGGACGATAAGGCCCCCATATTCATGATGATCTTAGTGTCCTGGGGTACCTGATAACCTTTGAAGTTGTGATTTTCTGTTATTTCAAACATTTTGCAGCACAGCCATTGGATATCCCATACCCATGGCTCTCAATGGTTTAATACTAGAGAAACACCTAGTTCAGTTGTTCTATTTCCACTGGAGCAGAGGCAACAAGTACTTTGAAAGTAGCAGTTTACAAGCATGTTTCACCTGGTTGAAAGAGCATGCTAAATGCAAGATACAGTCAAATAATCTGAGGCTCTTGCAGGCAAAATATTGTCTATGACTTGCAACTTCTTTTGGGAGCCTAACTAAAGCACTTCCACAATACCTGGATATTTAAATTAGCTTTTTCACAAGACAGAAGTTCAGCAATACTTTCCTATTTGGCTCTTGTAGCACTGTAAATAGCAGTAAAACAGGTTTTGGGGGAAAGAGCTGAAGCCACATTTTTGTGTTCTGCATGTACCAGAAATAGCAACCCCTAAAATTAAAGGGCCTAAAGTGCTGCCAGGACTCCCCCTGCCTCAGAGTTTAAGCTACATGAATAGGTATATTACACAAGCTGTATTCAACTTGCATACACTTTCCACTTTTCCAGGATTTCACATTCTTCAGACAAAAATACCATCTGGCATAACAGAATCTATTTCAGGAAACAGAAACAAGTCAGTCTCAAACTAAAACTTGTGGAGCTGGAAACAAATCTGTGACCTTGCAGGCATCAAAGCATTAGGCATAGCTGTAATTATACATAAGTGACCCTCAGTTTAAGTCAAGCCAGAAGTTTGGACTTAAGTTCAAAGTCTAGTGCAGAATTTAGATTGACTTTTTTCCTGATCATATTATTCCTCTACTACAAAGCTTCCATATCTTTAAGTGAAGGTTTAATGCTAAGGTAGCATTTCAGAGTCCCACACAGGATCATTATTCTATTCCACTGGGGGGATGAGGAATGCTGATAAACTGAGATACCTTTTTAAAAGTTATTCCAGCAAGGCTAAAATACAAGGGGAAGTTCCTGAAAAGTCTATACTACACAGGGACTGATACTCACATCAAGCTCAAGCGTGACTTTCCTGAGAGACAAGACACACCAAGAATATAAAAACAGGGACCAACTGGAAAGAAATGAGAGCAAAGCACTGAAAAAAAAACAGGTGCTGTTAACCTGTGGTTCTACATAGCTACCTTTCAGCTTAAAGGTCTGGAGCCTGATTTCCAGTCATCTACTCACCCGTAGCTTTAAAGGCATTATTTAAATGAGTTATCCTGCACTGAAATGTTTTAGCTGTCTAGGTTTCATCTGCCTCTTTCACTACTGTGTGCACTAACTGGCAGAGTTTTGCCTTCAGATTCTTTTTAACAAACATTAAACTTTATACCCTTCCCTAAACAGAACTCTGCTCTTAAAGTACTACAGCCTATTTAACTGTGGAAACCAAGACTTCTTAACTTGTTGTGCAGCCCTTTTTTGTAAGAGGAGGAAAGAGATGAGACCCACCAGATAGTTAAAAGACAATTACTGTAACCTGCCTCAGTGACCGCAGCAGTCCAGGATGCAAACAGGCTGAGAATTTCAACCTTAGTCCTACTAGAAATGACAGTGACGACATCAGTGTCCATCCTCCAGCTGACTGCTCCCATCCTCTCACCGAGGACCAGTGCTGAGGATAACCAGAATCTTCCACACTTGTTTTTTCTTTTCCATCTATGTTAGCATTCTGCTGTATCAATGAACCAAGCTGATTCACCAGCTAGACAGGTGAGTATCAGAACAAAAGGGTCTACTCACTAATGGGGGGGGGGGGGGGGGGGGGAAGACAAAAAAGTGCTCCTTGCAGTCATAGTTTAGCCATCTTGTCATATTTCTTCAGAATATTGTTCTATTAAGTTTCATTAGTGAGGTAGGATCATTTTTAAGGGTTTTTTTGGCATGTGAATAATTTTTTGGAAGCAAATTGAGAGGTTAAACAGTTGAAGGTTAACACTTCAAGATACAGTTGGTTGAATGACAGATAAAGAATTCTTTTATTAAGTCAGTAAGCTTCACTTACTGAGCTTCAAACACACATTAAAAGAAAAGTCACCTGCTCAGTCTGAAACACAGATCTGGTCCTTAGATCAATCCCCAGCACACCACTTAAAATCCAGAACTACACAGTGATTCAGTCCCTCAGGACAAATACATGTTTGGAAACTATGAAGAATACCACATGACACCCAGAGGAGTGAGCAATACATATGAAATAAACTTCTTTTTAGAAATTTATTCCAGCAAGGCTAAAATACAAGGTAAAGTTCCTGGAAAGTCTATACTACACAGGGACAGATACTCAGCTCTGGAGTGTCCAAACACTCAGAAATTTGTTGCAAGTCAAAAAAACTGTCAGTAATAATGGAAAGGAGTCAGTAATTTCTGGTTAAGTGTCCTGACACTTGGCTGCCTATAGCAGGCAGTAACTAGACCAAGATGCCTATCTATAAACTGAAGCAGGCTAGAGCCAAGCATAGTTTTTACATCTATAATACTAGTCCTGTTATTTTGAACTAAGCCATGCCAGACTGAACAGCATCCCTTCAACAGCCCTTCTTGTCTACGTATCTCACTGCATGTAAGTAGCCTATGCAGACAATCTTCTACTTATCAAGAAGAAAAGGCTTCAACTTCAAAGAACTTCAGTTCTAAAACAAGGAACATTTTCTGAAATACAGTATTATTTAATCAGTTTTAAGTAATAGGAAACAAAGCAGCTATGTACTCAACTTCATCTTCTCACTATCACTGCCATAAATCTTATTTGTTAAAGAGCACAAGAGAACAAGGGAAAATACCTTTCAGATTACATTAGCTTCAAAAGCAGCCACAGAGCAGAAAATAAGTGCATTAATAGAAAGACTCCAAATAAACCTGTATGCCTATGCTTCCCCCCAGGCAGCAGGCTCAAACGTTCCCTCGGTTTGAGAGCACTAAGCTGAAGACAGAAACACACACACCACCCCAAACTGAAGGGGTAAACCAACATTTTTATGGCTCACAGCTTGGCCCTCAGTAGAGACACAGCTGTCAAGGTGCAAGCTCCACACCACCTGACAGGAAAACCTGTCCCAAAGACTGCTGACAGCTCACTGCAGACAGAAAACCATTTAGTAGGCCTACTTGTTCTGACTTTCAGAAAACAAAAAGTGAAAAGTATTCATGGGAGAAATTCGAAAACTCTTGGAAAAATAAGTACATTAAAGGTTGATTTTCTGAAAGGTACATTTAGTTCTGTTCATGCTCTTCAGCATGCTGTTGCCACTCAAAAAAGAAATAAAGTCTCATCTCTGTGAAGGCAAGTCACCTCATCTCTCCCTCTCTTCATATATTATTTCCCAAAGCATATCATGATGGGTATGTTTTGATCTGAGGCCAGGAGGAGAAAAATAACGTATCTTTTCTTAATGGACACGCTAATACTCATCTAGGAAAGAGGACAAATTCTGCCCTGCGGCTACAAAAGCAGCATCAGGTGCAGAGCACGTTCAGTGAAGCACCAGGCAGGCTGAGGCTAAAGAAAAGCCCAGCCTCTCCTCTGCTGGGAGACACAGGAAGAGAAGGGCTTGAGAATTGCTTGTAATAAAGCAGGTACCGCACTGGGGGATGAGGGCGGCGCGGGCCGGCTGCTCACCGCCCCAGGCCGCGGGCGCCCCCCGATGCCCCCCCTCACCCCTCCACGGCAGGGGCAGGGACGGGGGGGCTCTGCCGGCGGAAGCATCTGCCCCCAGGCGGCGGAGAGCGCTGCCTCCAGCCCTGCCCCCGCTTCCCCACCGCCCTAGCGGCCGGGCGCGCCCCCCACCCACACGGCCTCGGCGCTTAACGGCCCCGCCCGGGGCTGTGGAAGGAGGCGGGAGCCGCCGCCTCCTCACCTCCCCCGCCGCTGGGATTTACCTGGCCGGGGAGCCCGCGCTGCCCGGACCTGCCCCCACCAGCACTGCGCTTCCAGCCGCTGCCGGCGACAAGGGTGAAGGGCCACTGAGCGGAGCCCTCGCCCCTCACCCGGCAGCCGCTACACCTCTCCCAACTCCCTCAGACTCTGGTGCTGGAGGCCGCCATCTTAGCTCCAGCAGCAAGACCGCCCTCTCGGCGCAGCCGCCGTCCAGCCCGGGGCCGTCACGGGACGCGGTCAGCTGATACACCACACACACACCCCCCACCCCGCCCCGCCCCGCCTCCCGCGGAGCCGCCCCGCCCCGCCCCGCCCCGCCCCGCGCCCCCTCCCCTCTCCTGCCCTGACGGGAACCGGAGGGGGGGAGGGCTCAGCGCGCATGCGCGAAGCCGTGGGGTGCAAAGTTCCCCCCTCCCTTCTCCATCCCCTCAGGCCCTGGGAGGGAGGCGGGAGGGTGGGGCCGGTTGGGGCGGGAAGGGGGGAGCCGCCCAGGGTCGTGAGTGGCCCCACTCGTCTTTTTGCTCTCAGTTGTATTTTAACAGCGTTCAGTCCGTTGCTCTAGACCAGATCAACTAGTCTGAGGCTGGCTGGTAGTCTCCCAGCTCCTGGAGTCGTGTGATTGTGTAGCTCTGGGGGTACGGATGGCTGCAGTGCTGCCCGTTTTCTGTGCCTTCAGCACCTCAGGACTGGCTGCATTTTTGAGGCCTGGTACTGGTTTCATGCTCATCACAGATGTAGCAAATGAGAGAGGTGCATTTATTACGTACAAAATATTACTAACCTGTAGTCTCCTGTTTGAGAATGTACGTCATCAAGACATGAAAGGCACACTGAACAATCAAAAAGCAAAGTACACTTTTATGCATATTATTTGTGTGACTGTAAAATTAATGTTAAATCCTATATTAATGTTGCTGAACCACTGATGTATGTGGTTGGCTAACCACCCTCGAAAGTTGTTAATGGGACTCTTAAGCTCTCCATCAACTTCCAATATTCTGTACCAGACATAAGATTTCCCAAAGATGTTGAAAACTACAGTATCATTATAACAGCTTGCCATGATCTCCTTAAAAAGCCTAAAGACTGATGTAAATATTTTGAAATATGACTCACATTAGAACACTTGAGCTTACCATGCCTTTCCTTTAAAATAGTGTTCTTAAGTCTGCAAATGAAGGGAGAATTGCAGAACAAATGATAACTGGAACTAATTATCTTGGAGAAAAAATAATATTAAAATCACAGGTGGTCTACTGCTATTTTTTAATATCCTTTTCCTTGTCATATAAACTATTCTTCATCTCTTATATTTTACATAAGATATTTAAATAGTAATAAGTTGTTCTCTCAATAACTCCAGTCCTCTGAATCTGGGGCACTGTGGTTAAATAGGGCTAATGGGAAAATAACATTACTCTGAGGAAGCTGATAACTTACTTCTGGTGACAGAACTTTGAGGGGAAAAAAAGATTTAATGTTTTATTAACATACTAGGAATTGCAGAAATCTAATTTCAGAGGGAGGTGATATGATTCAGAAGAGGTTTTTTGGTTGGGTGCATGGAAGTTTTTGGAGGGGCCTGGAGGGATTTTCTTCTGTTCTTGTTGATTAGTTGGCTTGGAGGATTTTTTTTGTTTGGGGGGGTTATATTCTGCCTTAGTACTTTTTTTTGTGTTGTTAATGTAGGTAGGTAAAACACAGCAAGTAAAGCAATAGCTTGTTAGCTGTTTATTACTTGAGACCAAAGAACAACATTTGCATAACGAAATTGGTGTAACAAACTAGGTACCAATATTTTCATACCCAGATTTTATTCAGACAACATAGATTATATTTCATCATATTTAGTCAGCTCAAGCTAGTATTTCAGTAATAAACTATGTGTTTACCTGTCTATTTTCCTTTACACACTGCCTCTATTTTTGGACATGCTTTTGTGTAAGTAGTGATGTTAACTTTTCTTATAGTGCAGAAGAATGATAAAAGGAAAGGAGGATACAGATTAAGAGTGACAAAATATGAAACAATGTGGAATAATAATTTTGAAATTATTCAGAGAAAAAGCTAACAAGAAAGGTATGTTAGTAGTTCAGGCGGGATGTTATAGAAATGATATTGTGCAACGTGGTAAAACATCTTTCAGAAATTAAAATAGATCAGGATTTCATAACTATTTAATTGTAAAGCATGTATGAAATTATAATTGTGTGCAGACAACAGCATTCTAGTTTTCTTGGTCATTTTTTTCTTGTGAGATGATACTACTGGATATTTTTAGAGATACGGCTTATATTTTCTCTTTACCTAAAAGATTGTGGAAAAAAATACCAAAAATGGTATTTTTAACACCATCTTCTACTTTTAAAGTTTACAATTTTATTATTAAAAGCTATTAAAAAGAAAGGGAACAAAATCCTCGCTCCATTGACATCAATGGCGATTTTATTATTAGCTGTGACACGAGCCATCATAGAATCACAAAATCATAGAATGGTTTGGGTTGGAAGGGACCTTAAAGGCCATCTAGTTCCAACCCCCTGCCATGGGCAGGGACACCTTCCACTAGACCAGGTTGCTCAAAGCCCCGTCCAACCTGGCCTTGAGCACTTCCAGGGAGAGGGCATCCACAACCTCTCTGGGCAACCAGTGTCTTCACCACCCTCACAGTAAAGAATTTCTTCCTTATATAATCACCTTATATCTTACCTAAATCTACCCTCTTTCAATTTAAAACCATTACCCCTCATCCTATCCCTACATGCTCTGATAAAGAGCCCCTCCCCATCTTTCCTGTAGGACCCCTTTAAGTACTGGAAGGCCGCTATAAGGTCTCCCTGGAGCCTTCTCTTCTCCAGGCTGAACAACCCCAACTCTCTCAGCCTGTCCTCACAAGGGAGGTGCTCCAGCCCCTGATCATCTTTGTGGCCTCCTCTGGACCCGCTCAAGCAGGTCCATGTCCTTCTTATACTGGGGGCCATAGAACTGGATGGAGCACTCCAGATGCGGTCTCACGAGAGCAGAGTAGATGGGGAGAATCCCCTCCCTTGACCTGCTGGCCACACTTCTCTTGGTGCAGCCCACGATACAGTTGGCTTTCCGGGCTGCAAGTGCACATTGCTGGCTCATAATGTTTCACCCTTAATGTAACGTTTCACCCTTAGTTTTCCCAGTCACTTACAGAGTCAGGAGCCATATTAGAGCCATTCTCATTATTAAAATAAAAATAGCAAGGCATGGTTTTGTTGCCTTCCTGAAAGATTAAATGTTAAGTTGCTTCAGTCCACTTTGGAAAAGTGAACCCATCTTCATTACTTCCAGATCTTTCACCTGAAGAAGTACTGCAAATGTCAATCTGACCTTGTCAGTTTAAATACTGTCATTTGCAAAAGAGTTCAGGCCACCTCCAGTCTAGAGAGTGAGATCTCTCCTTACCATCCAATTATTGAAATCTGGAAGGAATTAAGAGTTCCAGTCCACTACTAAATAATTAACACTCCACTGGCTATTTCTGTGATCAGCACCTAATCTGAAAGACTGTGGTTTAGGATGGCTGAATCCTTCAAGCACACTACAGTACAGATACAGTAGAGAGCCAATGCTAGGATTATCTGCATCAGCAGTAAATATGATGATTGTAAATACAACCAATAATAGCAAAGCTCCTATTATTTTTAAAACAGATATATTGTGGATTATAGCAATAACAAAGAGTTAAGTTTCTACCCAGCCTGCATGCAGCAAGCAAAGGACAAATAAACTCCCTTTCCCAGTACTGTCTCTAATGATGGGACAGAATTTCATGTCAGCTTTCTGGAGAAAGGAGAGATTCCTCCATCCTTCCTTGTCTTACAAGAAAATAAGTTCCTAGTAGAATTGGCAATATTTACTTTACCTTCTTACTCACAACATATTTGCAATGCAGGAGTCTGCAAGACCATCCACTCTGAGACTGACTACAGTTTTTCTGTCATAAAGTGATGGGGATCTATCCAGTCTTCATAAAGACTGTATCTAAGTGGTACACCACAGCTTATAAATTTAGGATAATTAAGAGGGAATATGTTTAGTAATTGTATTCTTTAGGTCACCAGATAACAATAATGATAATACTTTGATGCCTAATTATAGAACTTGACTGATAGAGGATAACAGAAAGATTTTCAAAGGGACAAGAGGGAGGTAAGTGAAAAAGTCCCACCTGAAACCAACAAAGTAAGATGCCTTTGAAAACCTCTCTCTTGAATCTTGCCACTTTTACTCCTAATTTGTTGCAGATGCCAAAATACAGCTTACACAGAGGGCCTTCTGGGAATCAGACACATTACTGCATCTGTCTTTGTTCTACTCTTTGTTATCCAAAAGGTGCATTAAGACTATGCTGACAATTTGCCAGCAGTTCAAAGCTCACATCAAATTTTTATGTATCTTGACATATTTTGTCTAAAAATATATGCAGATAATATTGATAATTTATCTTCTCTGTGAGATTAATTAAAAGGTAACTTCTGAATCCTCCCTATTAATACTTCTATATTTCCTGATAGACTCGTTAAACGATAACTTGTTTGTTATCTCAGCTAATAGCTTCATCATAACTGAGCTAATTAACTTCATGATATTGTTACTGAATTTTGTTGAATTATTAATAAGGACCATCTTCAATACAGTGATTCATGCTAAACTGTATTCATATTCACACCATTCCTTTTGGCTGCAATAAGCCCTTTTCTTCTGTTTGGATAATCCTTTCATTTTGGCATCAACATACGTGCAGTAAATACTGCCATATTAACTTTTGATCTCTTTATCCACCTGTAGCCCTGTATAACCTGGTCTTTTTCATGTGTCTTTTGAAGATAAACTACAGATTATCTTTTAACTCTTTTACCTTCCAATAGTTCCAGGCCCAAAGAGTGGTGGCGAATGGAGTTAAATCCAGTTGGCGGCCGGTCACGAGTGGTGTCCCCCAGGACTTGGTTTTGGGGCCACTCCTGTTTAACATCTTTATTGATGATCTAGACGAGGGGATCGAGTGCACCGTCAGTAAGTTTGCAGATGACACCAAGTTGGGTGGGAGTGTTGATCTGCTCGAGGGTAGGGAGGCTCTGCAGAGAGACCTGGACAGGCTGGAGCGATGGGCTAAAGCCAACTGTAGGAGTTTCAATAAGGCCAAATGCCAGGTGCTGCACTTGGGCCACAACAACCCCCAGCAGCGCTACAGGCTTGGGGAGGAGTGGCTGGAGAGCTGCCAGTCAGAGAGGGACCTGGGGGTGTTGATTGACAGCTGGCTGAACAGGAGCCAGCAGTGTGCCCAGGTGGCCAAGAAGGCCAACGGCATCCTGGCTTGTATCAGAAATAGTGTGGCCAGCAGGGACAGGGAAGGGATCTTACCCCTGTACTCGGCACTGGTGAGGCTGCACCTTGATTCCTGTGTTCAGTTTTGGGCCCCTCACTACAAAAAGGACATTGAATGACTCGAGCGTGTCCAGAGAAGGGCAACGAAGCTGGTGAAGGGTCTGGAGCACATGTCTTACGAGGAGCGGCTGAGGGAACTGGGTTGTTCAGTCTGGAGAAGAGGAGGCTGAGGGGAGACCTCATCGCCCTCTACAACTACCTGAAAGGAGGTTGCAGAGAGCTGGGGATGAGTCTCTTTAACCAAGTAATAAGTGATAGGACAAGAGGTAATGGCCTCAAGTTGCACCAGGGAAGGTTTAGACTAGATATTAGGAAGCGTTTCTTTACAGAACGGGTTGTTAGGTGTTGGAATGGGCTGCCCAGGGAGGTGGTGGAGTTCCCATCCCTGGAGGGGTTCAAGAGGCGGGTCGACGTAGCGCTTGGGGATATGGTATAGTTGGGATCTGTCAGTGCTAGGTTAATGGTTGGACTAGATGATCTTCAAGGTCCTTTCCAACCTAGATGATTCTGTGAAATTCTGTGAAATAGGTTTCAATATTAGTTGCAATCCAGTCTTAGTAGTTTATATGGGTACAGTGAATGTAATAGATTTACTTAATATCTCAGATGTCATTTATTCTACAATGAGTCTTTTCATGGATCTTAATAGCACTGGACAATGATGTAACGATTATTAACACAATTACATTGTTTAAAAATGTGTGGTTATATTTTTTCAAAGGAAAAAGTAAAGGAGAAATGCATTATTGCATGTAAAAGAAAATATCAACTGTTTCATAGAGAAAGTCTGTAACTACCTTCCCTTTTGACTGCATTTAGCCAGGTTGCGTACATCTGAAAAAACTCCAATCAAGGTGGAAACCTTGATAAAATATGACAATGAAAATTTCCAAATACTTGCTTTATCCTGAGGACACTTCATCTTAGTATTGCAAGCCTGCTTAAGGTAAACTTCTCTTTGAAATATCTGGCTCTTGGCGACCATTTTGTGATAGAAGGTACTGGGGATGTCGCAGTCTTTTTGCCTTCCCACTGTTGACACACAGCCCATGCAGTGGAATGGTCTAAAACACACACATTGAAAAAGGAGTAGACTGTGAGAAAGGCAAGGGGCTTAGGGGAAGAAGAAAGTGGAGCATAGGAAAGGAAGGCTGGAACTGGAGAGTAGGTGCTAGTTGAGGCCAATGTGGTAGGAGTGGGTTTCGCATATGGGAATCATAGGATGGATAAACATCTTGGAACAGCTGAGAGGGGAGTGACCAGTTAGCTTCAACAGGCTAGACCTGAGAACTGGGAAGATAGGAAGAGCTGTGAGGCTGTGATTTTGAAAAATTTGAAAAAAATTTTTGAAAAATTAGACTGTGAACAGAAGAAGCACTTATGGGAGAAGCACTAGGGAGAAGAGGACTTTTTCTTGGGAAGGCTGGTACAGACAAATCACAGAAGAGGGAAAGTAAAAGGAGAAGAGTAAGGAGAGAAACATCTAAATCTGGCATAAAGAAACACTGTTAATGGTAGAAGTAGCTGAGAGGAAAGACTGGGAATGGCTCAGGAAGGAGACAGGAACTGAGCTGAGGAATACTGTGAGGAACAGGAGCTGAGTCAACATAAGATGCTAGGAAGATTCAAAACGTAGAAGCAAGGAGAGGGAGAAATGGCTTAGCAGAGCAACAGGCTGAAAAAGACAGGGCAAAAGAAGCAGTACCCACAATAGTCTGCTAAAATAGAACCCACAATTTCTCCAGGATGACTCCAGCTGAGAAACCTAATGCCCAAATGTATTTAACATCTGCTCTAGTGGATGTCAGCTTTATTCTCTTGCTAGTTACTGTTAGGTCTCTTGTCAGAGATCTGTGTTGCAGATCTGGATGTGGTATATGATATAATCCCACATCATAATTATGTGGATCTTTTAAATAAACCTAGAGAATTATACATCTACACACATAAACAGCTCTGTGATACTGATACTGTAAAACCAAAAGACTTAAAGAGTTAAAAATTTCCGGAAGATTAGGATTGCTTTTGCAAATACTTGCATGCTTACGTACCATTTTTTTTCCATGGGAACTTTGCCTTATTCACTCCACAAGATGAAAGGACTCATTGAATCAACATGTATGCAATACTCTGTTCTATCTGCATTGCTCAGTTTGCTGGCCCAAGATTTATTTAGTGTATGCTATATGAACTCTATTATGCAAGTTCCAGATTTATTAATTTCCATATTGACATTCCTGTGACATTCTTCAGTACACTATCTGAGTGCTCCAGGAACATAAATTATTTTATTTTCACAACATCCTTCTGTTTCTAATATTTGACTCGTTGAAAGTACATTAATGTTTCTTTTTCCGTATATTCTTGTGTATAATTTCTAAGTATCCTAGCACAAGCTTTAAAAATCATGTATTTCTTAGAAAAACACACTCCTCCTGTAAAAA
This sequence comes from Strix aluco, assembly GCF_031877795.1. Lineage (NCBI taxonomy): Eukaryota > Metazoa > Chordata > Aves > Strigiformes > Strigidae > Strix > Strix aluco. The sequence continues at coordinate 151,454,746 of NC_133931.1, read as the reverse complement.
ATCAAAATAGCTATTTGATTCTCTCTTTATCTCTTTTTATGGACAGTAGAACCAAACCAGATGATCGCATACATTACAGGCTTATTCAGTGTATTGATCTATGTTACACCATGTCATGTCATGTTTTATGTGCCTTACATATTTGAGAATATGCTCCTACCTTATGAAATTCAAACACTTAAGACTTTGAATTGTCAATTTCTTTGCCAATTTATTTCTAAAAGGTTGATTCTTGTGGAAAGGGCTAAGTTAAATTTAAATACTAGCTCAGGAATAGGAATGCTACTAATTTGAGAAACTGGAGGTTGACAGAGTGGCCAAGATTTATGTTCAGCAATTAAGGTAACAAAAAAGAAAAACTGCTTCCAAAAAAGTGATTTTGAACATTTTTCAAAATTTTTCAAGAAGCAAAGTGAATTAGTGAGACAGTAGGAAAATTAAGTCAGAGGGATTTTTTGGTAGAACTATTCAGGTAAACGCAGTGAGATTCCTTGAACATATCTATAGCTGCAGTGTCTTCCAGGTATTTAAATTTGGTCATCCAAACCAAAAGGAACTCTGAAAACCAAGCAACAGGTTTTCTGCTCAGGCACTGTAGTTTTCATCAGTGAGAGTTATGAGGGAGTCGTTTATGCTTATTCCCCACTTCAGCCTGTACAGCATATAGAGAAAAAGTAAGTACTAATCCTCTGATTCCCTAGCCTGGGGTCAAATCCCAGAATTAGAAATAAGAGTGAGATGGAAATAATTGTGAACAAAGCAACAAACAGGAATTAACCTTGCCCACAGTGCCTCAGAGAATCAGAAAATTTTTGCTATTCTCAAAGACTAAGAATGTTCTTGAGAATATCCAGCCTTTCCTCCATGAAAAAATTCTTCATGAAGCACAGAGAAGAACAGAGGAGATTATGATGACATAACTTGCAGGCCAAGCCATTGAAATTACAGCCTCATGAGAAAGAATGTGAATCAGGATTCTTTCATTTTTTCTTTTTTTTAAAAAACCCTCCCATAGTCCAGTATTATTCCCTTTACTATTTAGAATGACTGATAGCTGAGAAATGCAAACTAACCCTGTATGAATGATACAGCTGCACGGTGGTTTTGCAAAAATAAGAGAATATTTTGTGGCCTAATACCGTTCCCCAACTCTAATCCATCTATGAACATATCACTACCAATAACAGCAGCAGCAATGAAGACTTCTGGCTAAAAAATCCGAGTTGCATAATATGTGGAAGCTGTGTTGTTTTTATAACAATTTAATCTCAAGCGTTATTAGTGTAGTTGATAGAGACCCCATCCCCGACAATAGCTTAATCCCCTACATGCAGGAACCACAAGCAGAACATATTTTCATGGTGGATTTTAACAAAGTATATTTTAGTTTAATTAAATTTCAATTAACGGAGTGCAGTTATCTGTTTACTGGCAGACAGGCAGTTCACATTAGTTCAGATCTGCTTTGCTGAGCTGTGTTCAACTTCTCAAAGCATTTGTCTGTTTCATTATGAGATTTCACCAGACACCCCCAGCTCCAGTACCGTGGCACAGAAAATGGGATGCACAACACCTGCTGCTCCCCACATTTTGGCTGCTGCTGAAAATCTACCCCTGGTATCCCCAGAAACTGTTTACAAGTATTTCAAAGATTAGTATAGCTTTGTGTATATATGGTTTGTAGTATATACATCTTATCTAGGCTGCTTTCTCCCCCCATCACTTTTTTACCATGGAAAATTAAAAATTAACTGTAGTGGCTTTGCTTTCACCTCACATCAGTCAGAATGTCTGAAAATCATCAGTGATGGTATTTTAGACTATATTATCATGTGTAGCTTTACATCTTGGTGTAACTTCCCACCATGAAGGATGGCAAACAAGGCCACCCTGTCCCTGCACGGCAGAGCTAGCATGTCACAGGCTGATGGCACAAGGTATATCTGATTTAATTACCATTTAAACCCAAAACTCCCGATGGAGCCAGAAAAGGCCTTGATCCTGGGAGACGTTTCAAGCGAGCTGTGCCTCCTCCTTGATACAGACAGATCTCAGACCTGAAAGGTCACGCACAATTACCCTAGAGTCCTTGACTCTGAATCTCCAGGTAACCCCCAACCTTATGTGGGCTCTCCTTTTCCCCCTGACAACTTTCAGGACTTGATTTCAGTGAAGCACAATATGTGTCCTTCAGAAGTACTGGCTAAAATGACAGCCAAGACTGGACATGGAAAAAACTACAATATTCACTCTTACAAATTAAGCAGCAGAATGCAAACTGCTAGGAAAATAATACTAAGAATGCCTCACTATGCATATTTCCAGACTATATTTTTATTCAATCCATGGTTTGGGACCTCTCTAATTAGGACAAAACCTCCCTCTTCATGACAGTGAAGCATGTAGAGACTGACACGGAGAATCAGTTTGCATTGCAATTCCACTTATATTACAATCGCTATATCATGCTGGCGTAATTGATTTGACCTAATGCTGTATCACTCTTCTAAATCAAAGTCCAACATAATGTCAAGCATCTTCAAATATGTAAATCTGGTACTACAACATTAAACCCTCCTGCCATCTCAGACCTGTTGGATAGCTTGTAGGTCAGGACAGGTAGACACCAAGTCTCCTTGGTACTACAGGGCCAACAAGCTCCAGTTGGCCCACAAGTCACTGACCTCCTTGTCCCTGTAGCACCAAGGAGACCTGAAGCAAGCAGGATCCAGACAAACAGAGGTGAGTGGCTGCTGTCTTTTGTGTAGGGCACTGAGGAGGCTCTTTGCTGAACCATGGACCAGGTCATTCAGCTTGGCAGGAAGAGACAGCAGATTAAGAAATAGGACCTCTGGAACATTGTCTCTGGCATGTGAATCCTTGCTGGTGCTCATGCAAATGATGACACGGTGGAGCAAAACAACAGGGCTGAAGCTGTGGAGGTGGGCTCACTGGTATTCCCTATAGGCATATGTTCTCATCCTCATGCAGAGGCAAGAGGTCTGGTCATTCGCATGGTGAATGTATTAAGCCCACTGTGCAACACCAGTGATCACTAGTGCTGGTCCCAACCAGGGTGGGGACTATCGCCAGGCAACACGCATCGTCCTTGGAAGAAGGCTCAGAGGAGATGGGCACAGGTGATGTGCTTATGAAGCTCATGTTATGAGCTATTTACAGTGATAATCAGATTACATCCATGTTAACAACAGAAGGAGAGTGTAGCATTATACTACAATAATGCTAAACTCCTGCACTGCAAACCGTGGACATAGAGAAGCTAATAGTTTGCCTTCCTCCTGTTACTGAATGACATCTACACTGTAAGAATGCCAGATACAGTGAGTCATAAGAAGACCATCAGTCAGCATAATTTTCAGGCTCTTTCCTTCTTCCTGTAATAAGCAGAAGCAGAACTTTTGAAATTTCTGCTTTCTTTTGGCTTGGTAGATATTTTTTTTCTTAAGTCTTTACAGTTTCACCTTCAGTTTCCTCATGCTGTTGCTGGTTTCAGTTTTCTCATTATGACCGAATCATTGAGTCCCTTACCAATTGCTCGGTCTTGCAGAGATACCAGCATTTCAGTTTTCAGAAGTGTTTCTTCTGATGATGAAAAAGTATTTTGCTTTTAATATCCTTAAAATTGTCTGTAATCAGATGACTGGGCCATTTGGCCAAATTAATGGAAACAGAAGTATATGAATCTGAGAAAGCACAACAAGCAAGGCAGAAATGCACACAGTAAGTTAACACTATTTCTAGCATCCATTTCAGGCAGTATATTATTCGTATTATCTTCCCACTCCTTTTGCTTTGCTTTGACACAGATCGTGACCATCAAATGGTATATAAGTCATATGCTGTTGTTTTTAAGCATAAGCATATGGATACTTATGTAATCTTATTTAGTGCTAGTTTGTAATGATACTATTAATGCTTGGGTTTTTGACCAAATTTCCCTGAACTTCTGCTGTCCCATTTTTAGTGTATGGGAGAGAGGCATGTAAGAAAAGCAACTTGAATGTATCTCTATTTACACCTCTTTATTTCTTGAAAATATTGAATTATTATTGTAGTATACTAATAAAACAGGTTTGGATTATATGAATTAATTAGTTATTTGATAAATTACGTCACAGTGAACTGAAATTAGCTGGTATGCTTGTTTATTTAGTTGGTCAGCAAGTAAATGCTATCTACATGAGAGGAGGGTAGACTAAGATCTTTAAAAGTGCTTTAATTGTCCTACAATTGAGGTGACGTTATAGCAGCCATGAAAAGACACATGTTCTCTATCATACAAGCACAGAATTCTTTTGTTTCTGTTCTTGGTTCAAATTCCATTTTGACAATTCATTGTTCATTATTTCTCTTCTGCAACTGGAGTGTCAAGAATAAGATTCATTAATGTATAAACCAATTTCAAAATTGCTCAAGCATTTACTGATACTTTCTCCCCACAAGCTGCAAAATAAGTGGTTTGTTACCAATAAAGGCACTGAGCATGTTCAAACTGAATCTTTTATGAAGAGGTAATTATTTGCATAACACCAGATATGCTGATTTAATTCTTCTGATGTGAATCTTATGATCTGAAGCAACCTCACCCTTCCAAGAAAACTTTTGTATGCACAAGTAAGATTGAGGTCAAGAAAGATATAGAACATACTCTATACAACAACAGCCTAACACTGCATTGTTAGTTTTTTGCATTTGAATAAACTAAGCATTTTGGTAGTCATTAAGAGAAACTGAAATATTTTATTTATTTATTTTCTGCACTTTTCTTATGCAAAAGTGACTAGCACTGATGTCTTTGAATATAACTTGTTTTTCTCTCTGACCAGTGCTTAGAGATCTGGTGCACTCAGGTTCTGAGGAACACTAATAGACCTTTTGACAGAAGCACAGAGTGATGACTTGTTCAGTTGTGGCCCTAAACTGATTTCAGTTCAACCACTAAACAGTGGTGCAGCATGGACTTTGCTGATTAAAAGCAAAACTAAAAAACTGAAGCTGGGTTTGACAATGTTCCAACTTGTAACAAGCACATCACACGGGATCCTGTTTCCTTTTACATTCAGGTCCTGATAGCTATTGGCTTTAGGCATCCCAGTGCAGAATATTACAGTTTTGTTGTGTTTTGTTTGGGGTTTTTTTCCCTAGAAGAAATTTATTTTCTTCTCTCAACTTCCTAGAAAGACTTAATACCTCTGTCCAAAATTTGAGATGTTTTCATCTTACTAGTTCTTTGTTTTAACTGCTCATGCCATTACCATCTAGGAGGACCTACCTCTGCAAGCCTTTGCTTATGCAAGCACTCTCAGTGTAAGCAATCGGAGTCAATGGAACTATGCATGTGTGATGAGTAATCACACAGGTGAGGATTTCCAGCAGGTCGCTGCAAGTATATTACATATCTTCACATTCCTTTGGCTATTTTTGTCTTATATATACTCTTATGTGTCTCTTATTTGTATGTTGTCTTGAATGTACTTCAAGCAGCATTGCTCTGTACTATAAAAAGCAACAGAAAGTTAGTCATCAGTTTTTGATCATTAATTCAGCTACCTCAAGAAATGCCTTTTTTACTGTGATTACTACTACTAAATTTGTTGCAAAAGTTAAATTGCTTTCAGTATGTCATAATTTTCAGTAGTTACGCTAGTATAATACCTTGAAGGAAAACTTGGAGGTGGGAATTTCCTTGCTATGAGACATTTCTCAAACTACCACAGACTTATCTGTTAATAGCTTAGTTTTTAAAGAATTTTTATGTTCTAGATTTTCCCCAAATTAGAGAACTACAAAGTTTCAATATTGCTAGGCATCAAGAATCTGTTTATAGAACAAACATGTCTTTCATGGACTTCTGATAGAAAACTTGCATCTGTGTGTGACAACAGCATTTGACTGCAGATGACAAAATGTTGAAAAATCCCCAGTTGAAATTCCCAGTGTCAGACTGGGTGGCCAGATGTGATGGGATGGATTTATCATTGTAATCAACAAGAAATGAGAAAATATAGGTGGAAAGTCTGTGGTTGGCATGGCGATTGAATACAAGGCTCACCCTGCAATCAATAACTAGACTCTGTTCGAAGACACTTCTCCTCATGTTCTTCTATTTATGGATTCTGTTGTATTAGCTGACTACAAGAATTAAGCAGTTTGATTTAAGATACTTTCCTTTCCCTACTATCATCAATAATTTTGTGCAAGGTGAATTTGAAAATTTCAGTTGTTGATTAAAAAGGCTCCTAACGATAGCTTTCAGACACGTGAAGCCACTGAACACATTAAACAATTAGCCAAATCTGGTGTTACTTGATTTCAAGCAAATGCTTTCAGGCAACTAGTTAACATACTTGTCTTACAGTATTACATGTTTTTATTTAAAAAAAAAAAAAAAAAGGAGGAAAGACTATGCTACACATCTAACTTGTTAGAGAAAGTCACACACCACTTCAGCAGAGCAGAAGATACCAAAAAAACAGCACATAGCACCAGAGAGATACTGATCTATCCAGCACAATATAATTATTCCTTCATTCCTTTTATATAACACAGATTAAAATGGACACAGACTAACAGAAGGTCAGAAGAGTAATCATCCTCTGAAGCTTAGCCATTGAATATGCCTAAATAAAAGTTTTTGTGTGTGAAAAAAATTACTGATTAAGAAAGTATATAGTGAAGTCCTATTTTCTGAGGCATTTGACACTAAGCTATGTGTTAGCTTCCTGCATACAAGATCTAGAAGAAAATTGTTAACAATATCTTTTCTACTCCTTAAAAAAAAAAAAAAAAATGTTAGTTCTGGAAGGGCAGAACTGGCCTTTTAACATCCAGCATGAGTTTAGCTCCAGATTCTGAAGCATCGAAGTGAGCTAAATCCCATTTAAAATAAGTGTTCTTACAATTTAGGTGGAAAACTGCAAGCACAGAGAGCTTTTATAGGCAGTAGGTGGCAGACTGCTCCCAGTAATCAGTAGGAAATTGTGAATCAAGCTTTTCTTCATGCCCACGGGACTGAAGTTAAAGGTGATGTAAAGAGAGCTGTAAAGGTGGAGAGAGTCCTAGGGTTCAAACAGACTACCGACTTTTAGAAAGCATGCCAGGGATACTCTGGTAAGGACTTGCCAGGGGAGGGGATGTTCTGTCTATGACCCTGCATTATCAGTTCCTAAAGTAACTGTGGCAGCTTACCCTGCCCTGCAGCAGCTGAGTGACCTTGATCTTGCTTTGGACGACTTGCCACTGTTGACGGCAAGTTAGTGCTCTCATGACTTTGCCACCCCTACAGAACAATATGCCTGTAGTTTACTCATTACTTGGAAATCCCTCTTACCCCGGATACCTCAAGGACTTTTTAAACCAAAACAGAGTTTCACACATGGATTATTACGACTGAAGATGTCTACAGATAAACCAAGGCCTCCATTGCTCTCTACATAAATGTGACATAAATGATATGTCTAAAGTATTCTCCAAACAGCAGGCCATCCCATTAAAACAGCTTCTGTACAGTACCGAAAAAGCTGGGATCCAGTCTTTTGACAAAGCTTTTCTTCTTGCTTGCCCTTCCCTAAATGTTGCTAACCTGGAACAAATCTCCTTTTCTCTATTTAGCAGAATTTTTTCAAGCTTAAATTCACCTTGAGGAGTTTCCACAATGCTCTGCGGCTAATAATTAATGCACTTAGCGAAATACCTTGTTGCTTAGCTTTTGCCTCATATGTTTCATTGCAAGGGAAGCTTGTGGTGCTTCCACAGTCTCTCCCATGGCATTTGTTTTTCATGCCATTATTTTGCTGACTGCCAAAGGCTCTATCTAGTATATACTGAAACATTTCATTACCCACCTAGGACTAGGGTATGGTGACGAAGTACGGGACTGCCCAAAGACTGCTGAAAACCACACAGCCCAACAGCTGATAAACACTTGAGGGAGCTGCCCATCCACTACATGGAGAGATTGGATCTGATTTATGGAATGATATGCTTAGCATTTACCAGATTATCTAGAACTAGTTTTGTCACCAGACAAGATTTAAAAGCAAAAGAATCTATAAACATAAACTTTCTGTAATGGGAAAAGCATTATAAAACTACAAAAATAATCAAACATTATGGAAATTATATTTTTATTAAGGGTACTATTTTTAAAATTATACCTCCTCAGCTGCTTCTATATTTAAGTTGACTTCTGAGACTGATCTTTTAGGCTCTGTAAATGGTTACAGAAACATCGCAGGAGTATGCAGAAACTTAGTTCTTTCCTTTTTGCTTTCCCTCTCAGGCTGTTTAACATTTCTAATGCATGCTTTGGTTAGACTAAGATTATGTCTTTAGTCTTCAAGATGCTTTCTTCTGCTTGTATCTTCCTTAAAACATGATGGAATAACTTTACAAATTATACATCATGAAACATAGATTCTCTGAGTTCCTTTCCATTTGCAGTGTTAGCTTGCTATCAGTTTTGCATCAATAGCTTAGCGTATAAATAAAAGATTGTTTTGAGAATGGGCTGTCCAGCTGTGCACAGTTTCACTCCTTCCTCTCTCATACATACTTATTCAGACTTAGGGGAAATCTTGAGTGGTCCTGTCACAGTAACATTTACTGGGGCCCAATGCACATGTAAGCACATGATGGAAAACAAAAACACCTCCAAGAAGAAGAGAAAGAATGGCTTCAGGACCATCCCAATAATTTCCTAATGGAAAAGCTCATTTTCAGAAGTGTTAGATTTTATTATTAGAAACTTCCCAAAATCGTACTGTTCTATGACCATTCCTATAGTATTTCCAGTTGTCTTAGGATTTGCTTTGAACAGATAAGTCTATAACATCTTTCTGTCTCAGCAATGCAGTTCTTTTAGAGTTTATCATTGTTATTTCAGGATATTTGGTCTCTTTCTTGAACAGTCAAGACCTATCATCATCAAGACCCTCATATAAGTCTTTGTGTTTTCTCTGATAACAAACATACTTAGGACCACATTCTGAAACTACATCCTAAAACGGAAAGGTAAGTCATTATAAAATGACACACTCGAGAATAGTCAGAGAGCATTTGCACTCTCCAAAGTGAAATAAATTCACTGAAATAAAGAAGAAAGTTTGTTTAGAGTCCTTAGTCTGCTTTTGATAATGCAAGCTATGGTTATGAAAATCTCCTAGCATTTTGTTCAGAGATACTTGTCTGAAGCATCAGGTAAATAATTATTAAGTAATTGTACTCTTGCCTGCAATTCTGCAGAAAATAGGATTCTTCTTATGGCTCAAGTGAGACAGCCATTAATGACAACAGCACTTCATGGTGGAGAATGATCTACTTTACAGAGAATTGGTGTTCAAATCACAGTGAAACATCAAACAGACAACCAGAACAACAAAGACCACTGCAACTCAGCTACTGCCTTTTTTACAATATTGATATTACTGAATGTGTGGTCAGAAATGGAGAAATCAGTAGAGACTATGCTTTGTACATACACTAAAGTATGGTAAGTGTGGTAGTTAGAATGAAGAATAAAGAATTGAGGGGATTAAAGACCCATTTGATTCACATTTATGACCAAGAAGTTTTGGTGGTTAAAATGTGTAAGAGTAAGCACCAGCAGCTTGTATTGCTCACTACAGTTTAATATTTTTGTTGTCCTTCACCTCCATCTTACCAGTAGTTCAGAGGTGAGGGCACATAGCCATACAAGAGAAGACAATTCAATACCTGTGCTGGAGATAGGCTACCCACCACATAGTACAGCTTTGCCAACTCCATCTTTCTAAACAGTGAAGTGAAAAGTAAAAATTAGGCCTTCATTTGTCAGAAGGAGATTTTCATGTGCTTATTTGAACGGTCTTAACTTACAGACTAAGGCGTTTTTTGATCCACATCTTCCTTTACCAAGAAAAGAGGAATCTTTATTTCTTGTGCATAAATGGATTGGTAAAGCTCTCTTCTACCAGGATATTACAGAGGGTACACAAGAGTCTCATGAAAGGCTGCTTATATCAGTAGCAAATGCTCTCATCTTTTTGAAATTGTAACATGGTGTGTTTGAATTGTTTATTTAACTCTTCTGCCATGGAGGAGGTGGTCTGTACTGTAAAAGTACTTCTGTATTAATTTCACAAGTGAAGAAACTGTCGTACAACAAACAGTAATTTACTAATCACATCCATTTTAATCTTAAATGCATGTGGTTCAAAACTTCTGAACAAGAAGTAGGCTTCAGATCTGCTTCAGCTCTTGGTGCTTCCTGAAGAGCAGCCAGGAGAAGCTCTGAGAATGCCTTGGAGTGCAAAGAATGAAGGAGCTCCACTTCCAAGGAGTACTGTAAATGTCCTCAGTCAGCTCAATAGTTGTGGGTATTACAGAATTTTGCTTGTCTTCCTGTAATTCTTGATCCAAATGCTGTCAAGACTAGTATTTTAGAGAATGGAGGGCATGTACTTACCTATTGGGGCCTTAAGTTTCAGATTTTTGAGTTCATATATCCTTTTAATTCTCATCTTCCTAAAGAAAAGGCTTTATGATCATCCTGCATCTTACAACCTTTCTTTCCATAGTTTATAGAGTAGATGAGCTAACGCAATTGCTATGTCCTTTGAAGTCAAGGTCTCCCTATAGGAAGAGGGCAAGAGCTTTAGCTGCCTTAAGCAGAACATAGAGAAATTACCTTTTCTTGACATGGACATGACTCTGGTTAAATATAGAGAAACAGAGATGGATCCAGGACAATTTTCTTTTGCCACTATCTATTTTGAATTGATAAATGGTATCTTTCTTCTCTCTACAGGTTTTTTAAAAGAACACTGGGATCTCAGTCTGCAGGGTAGATGAATTTGACAATGTACTATCAGTCTCAGGAGAGGAAGTAGTACTTTAAGAGATATTACAGAAATTAGCATGACTGGACTTTGGTCACGTCTTTTTAACTGTCTTTCTAACTGTATCTGATCTCCTAGATGTGGTCTTTCAGGCCTTACCAGTGCTAAAATCCCTTTGGAAATGAAGTTGCCTAGTCATAGAACAGACTAATGTAATAGTTCAAATGATTGGCTATTATTTCAGTAGCAACTCATGTTTATTTATTTTAGTGTTAATACTCAGCAACTTCTAATGAAGAAGCATTGTTGTCTAAATCAATAGAGGTAGCCCTTTGTAGGTAGATGTCCACCTTTCATCCCCATCTTTCTTTATAAGAAATGCTTTAAAGAATACAGTAGTTTCAGCTATTTCATTCCAAGAATACAGTAGTTTCAGCTATTTCATGCCAAGAATACAGTCCTATGCAATATTGCTGACATCACCTCAGTGTGGATTTATAAGGGCCAGGGTTACATGCCTAAGAATAAGCAAGCCTCTACCCTCATCATCACTCTCAAATTCCATCACAGTAAATCTTTATTCTTCTTTATAGAGTAGAATTTTTAGCATTTTTTGTATGTGGAGAAAAATTTAGAAACATAACCTTTGTCTTTTGGGGTTTAATCCAAACTCAAGATTTTTTGGACTGAACAGATTTTTATTTTTTTTTCCATACAGTGTATTTGTTATTCTGTTTTCTGTATCTTACCACAGCTAAGACAATGTATTTAAGAAATTAAGAAATAATATCATTTGGATCAAATGTCCTTACATTACAAGTGCAAATGAACATGAGTGCTCCAGACTGAGCTGGTGTTACTCTGGAAGTCAGATAGCTACGCTGTGCTGACCCAATGTGTGCAATATTCAGGACTGTGAATGAACAGGTTCCAGAATTAAATCAGTCCAGTAAGAGGAGGTTGTTGCTGACTGAGCTGGAAAGTGCTGTGTATGCACTGCTGTCTACCACATGTACCAGAAAACCCTGCTGCAGAGCTGCTAGTCACTATGTACCGGGTCTGGCTGAGCGAGAATTGGTTTTCCCCTGTAGCAGCCCTCATGGTGCTGTGTCTTATGTTGGGAGCTGGCAGGGTGTTGATAGCACACTGGTGTTGTGGCTACTGCTGAGTAGTGCTTACACAGCACCAAGGCTCTTTCTGACATTTCCCCCCCCACAGTGGGACGGGGTGGGCAAGATCTTGGGAGGGGACACAACCAGGACAGCTGACCCGAACTGACTAAAGGGTTATTCCATACCATATGATGTCTGCTCAGTATAAAGCTGGGAGAAAGGAGGAAGGGGGTGGGGTCACCCTTGGTCCTCCGAGGCAACCACTACGCGTATTGGAGCCCTGCTTCCTGAGAAGGCCCGACATCGCCTGTTAATGGGAAGTAGAGAATAAATATGTTTTCTTTTTTTTGCTTCCGCATGCGGACCTTTGCTTCGCTTTGCTTATATTAAAACTGCTGTTGTTTTACCCACAAGGGTTGTTTTGTTTTCCTATCTTATTTTCTTTCCCTTCTTTGCCCTATTGAGAAAAAAAGGGGAAAGGGGGGGAAGTGATAGAGCGACTTGGTGGGTACCTGGCATTTAGCCAAGGTCAAACCACCACACACTACCATAACTATCACAGAGGCAGATGATGTCACTGCTAGAGGGCAAATGAAGAGCTTGATGTCATCAATGTTAGTGTCATTTATGTCAAAACATCAGTGCTTTAAAAATCTGTTCTTATGGAAGGAGCAAACCCGAACATTCACTTTTGTTTGGAAACACTAGGCATACTGAAAGCTCCATTATTTTTCACTCAAATACAATTGCAAATGTTCAATTTTTTCTTTAATGTCCTTTTTTGCAGTGCTACAAGTTACTCAGAGACAAGATATTTTCTAATCACAAACAGTCTGCAGATTATAGTAAGCAAATTGTAAATATAGCTGAAAAATTTAAAAAGCCACAAGTTTGACACTTAAAACCATTTACTCCACTGGAGGAATTATACTTGATTTAATCACAGCAAGACAAAGCGTCTTTACTATAAGTGAGATTCAGGGTCTACATTACTAATGTGTTACATCTTTATTGTACCTTCATCAGTTCTGAAGTTACATCATCTAAACCTATCCATTACATTCTGTGTAACTTGTATTCACTGGAACCTTTCTAAAAGCACGCGGACATTTTCAAGTATGACTATCTGTTAACAAAAAGTTGTCCCTACAATAAAATTACTCCATGACAGCCCCTGCCGCAGCTAGAATTGCCTCATCTCCTGAAATTCTCTGTAACAGCTTAGGCTTGAGTACCATAAACCACAAAAGATGTCTCAGACACTTCACATTTTCCTTTCTGTCTGGCTGTACTTCTTTTTGTAAGAAGCAATCTTGGAAAAAACATGCCCCATTCTACTTCTTGTAGAGTGCAACCGACTGACTTTCTAATCTCTCAAAAGCAGTTCTTACTGCACATTATCAGTCAACAATACATCTTCACTTGCCAAGCATCTGACTGCCTCTAATAAAAGACATACCCAACCTATCCTTAAGTGAGTACCAGCAGCACTGTGTCCATGGTAATACAGAGCTCAGCATCAGGTAATCACTGAGTGTGTATATATATCTATATCTATATCTATTCAGGAGCCAGGATCAGCTTTGCACTTTGTCTTGAGCTTGTCCCCACTGTGAGCACACTGCTAATAGTAACCAAGCCAGCTCAGGCTTGTTTCCTAGAGCTGCTGTAACACTTTTGACTGCAACATAGACATTCCTGTAAGTTTTTGCACCGAGGATCAGAACTACTAGTTACAATCTGAAGCTTGTACATCCAAAACATCTGGTTTAAGGATAGCCTTTTTGACAGCTTTGTCCCAAATTTTTATACAATAAAATATCCTTACCATGTAAAAATAAAATCCATCCCTTGAATATCCTATTTCCTAAAACAGATAAAATGGAAATGTCAGGGATTTTTTACTGAGTGGAAAATACTGCTTCAAAAGGTGGACACCTCAATAGCTGAAGTTACTACAAGAAAATGCAACGATGTTTGGAAAGTGCAAGTGCACAACCCTTTGCTATGCTGTTTGATTTATGCAATTTAATATCAATACATCTAACTACACCACATTTTAAATGTGTCCATAGCTGTAATATTGAGAACTGATCTCTAGATCAGTGGTAGCTGACTCAAGCTCCTGGGCTCCAAGTTGCAACCCACAGATGTGAGTCAAAGTCAGTTCAGAAGCAGTGTATTAAACACTGATGTGATGCTACACCTGAGCTAAGCAGCTCCATCTCTCAGCTTTCTCTAGACTTCTGCACTTCAACAGGACTCATTAGCTTGAGCACATGATTGTTCAACATATCTGTTGGGCTGAACATGCTGTTGGCACCTGTCTGTCTAGTTGTCTCGATTTTTAAGAAGGCTTCTCCATGTTAATGTAATTCACAGTATCCTCTGCAGGACTATGGGATAAAAAAAAAAATCTTGATTCAGCCCTTGAAACATACGATGATAAGGAGTATTTTATACAGTAATGTTAGTGCCTGTGACACTAGTTTATGATACTAGAGAGCAATTATGGAAACATTCCTTGCCCTTAGGAGCTTACAATCTAAACAAAATATATTGCACAGAAGAGATCAACATACAAAAATCAAGATCATTTTCTTACTGTCAGTGCTTGTTTTACTAACATAACGAATTTTTAACAGGGCAAGGAGTTAAGGGAGTTATTGTAAATTAAAAAGAAAGGTGATCACAGAGTGATATCACAGAGTGATAGCCTGAGGAATCATTGTAAGAGTGGCTCAAAGAAATAAGATTATAGAAGAGACGAAAAGCAGGAAAGGGAACAGATGCATTATAGAAAAGATGCAGAGGAAAAGATCGTTCATGACTGGGAGTTCAGAAAAATATGAAAGCAGCGTAGCAACAGAAAATAGATTTTAAGGTATTTACTCATCTATATTACTGAAGTTGGGGGCACTGACCAAGATCGTGTTGCACTAAGCTTCTGGCTTGAAGCCTGGATATGTGATAGAGCTTCCCTGAGTTTTACTAATTTCAGTGAGAGCTATAGTAGTGTAACTCCTTTGAAAAGCAGGCTGCAGACTTTTATTAGCTGAAGGCCAAGGTCAAAACTCATGCATAGATTTGCATGAGTAAATGCAGAAACATATGCCCAAGTGCGGGTATGAATCTTTTTCACATAGTAATTGCAGCTTCTGTTCACTGAAAACATTTTTCTGTGCATCAACAAAATAGCCATTTATAAGAAGTAAGGAAAATATTACAGAATGCGATTTTCAAGAAAGACTCATTGAGCAGCAGAGGGCTAAATGGTAATAGGCAATAGAAAAAAAAGCATAAGCAATAGCATCCTTTCCATCCCATCACCCCACTGGTTGATTTAAGAGTGGTTAATAGTAGTAAAAAACTTAAATATATAAATTGGAGTAATTCCATCTTCCTGCAAAAGTAAATTCTTGACAATAACCTATTTCAACAGTATTTCCCACTGCAGATGTTTAGTCTTTTAGGAGCTAGGCCACAGATACCTCAGCTCTTCAAATTTAATGAATATGCTTTGGAGATTAATTTGGCCAGAGCAAACTGATGGATATAAGCAACTTAAAGGATTGCTTGATGTCTAGCTTCTCTCCCTTCAATTTCTTTACCTCCCCTTTAAATGTCTTGGTAATTGTTTCTGCGCCTGCAGCGTCCATAATGATAAAGGAGGTAGAGTAGTACAAGGTCAAAAATGAATAACAAGCCCACAGCAATGTCAAATCCGATAAAAATATCTGTGAAGGAAAAACAATAAAGGAAAATGGAGTTAATGAAAGACACACATGTATATCATTTTACATACAGAGATAACAGTCTAATTACAAATATGTACAGTGGAAATATAGTTACATTTTGTTCACAGTTCTGACAAGATGACATGGCCAGCGTTTACCGACATATGCAATGTAAGTACAACAACATATACTTCAATCCTGGAAATGCATAGATAGCTTTCTGTGCATGGGTAAATCTTACTCCTAGGTTTTCACAGGGCAAGAGGGACCATGTGTGGTTAATTAAAATGAGGAATTACATCAGGGATCAGCAGAACATCGAATATATGCAGGAAGGGGGAAATACCAGGACTATTGGAAAGTAGCATGTATTGTCTTCCCCTTCATTTCCCTCTTGGAAATAATATTTAGGCAGGAAGAGGTTATCAGCTGTCAGTTGTTGGTAGTCTGAGGCAAATAGCTGCTATATCTGCATGGATCATCTGCACTCTGTCTGTACAGTGGAGGTTAAGGTATCCTCAATACATAGCACGTGTGCCAGAAGTACAGATGCATCAATCTTACTGTGCATGTGGAAGCTGGTTTTGCTTTGCGTCTACAGAAGGTCTGATGTGTGCAGCATACACAGGACTCCTTGCATAGCACCTACACCCATACTTCTGTTGGACATTTTCAACAAGTGGAGCTGTAGTTTTGGCCATGGTCTTTAGGTAGATCTTTATGTGAGTATGCTAATAATAGCACTGCCTTCACCTTGGTGGGCATGTCTACTCTTCACGTTTTCAGAGAAATTTAATTTCTGTCAGCTTTCCCTGTCCGTAGTAAAGCTGGTCCACACTTGTTAAAAGGAGATCTATCGATTATGTGAAAGATACGAAGTTTGGAGCCATTGATAAAATTTCTCCATGTCTGATGTAGAAAATACAGAGCTGTTACACTACCTTTCGTTTTGTCTTTCCTCCCACATTCTTTTGACCAGTTTTCTGTAATTGTAGGAGAAACTAATTCAGCAAACTTCTCAAGGGGACAAGCAGAGGTGCATCCTGGCAGAGTGAGTAGGTAAGGATCCTTTGAAGAGTCGTTCCGATAATGCATTTCAATGCTATATCGCCTGATTAACAATATTGAAAAGATTTTTTTTAAAAGGTTCTTAAATAGAAGTTTTCCTATTTAGAGACAGTGTTGGAAATCAGCTTTAACATCCTACTCTAGAACCTGTTCTTCAAGAATGGAGGCTTTGTGAAAGATATCTGCAAAGCCTCCTTTGCCAAAGTTGGTTACATTACTGCACAGATCACCAGTCAGCTCAGAAGGTCCTTCTGAAGACTCCTTGAATGGCAACAGCACCAGGCTCTTCTAAGCCAGCTGGTTTACCTTGGGATTTATGAGATGTCTTGGAAATGTTGCTATCATTTGAAAAATCAGGAAAATTTATTTTACTATTTACTTCCAGTTGGTAAGGCCTGTTTTCTTTCTATCTTTCAAAGCACACAGATACACGCATGCAGCAAATGTAATTTTTTCCTGGTTTTAATATAAATTTGTGCCTGGGGACTGCTCAGTGAAGTATCAGTTTAAAATGAGTTTGTATCTCCTCACAATATTTGAGTGGAAAATAATTTTGGTGAAGGGGGAACCAAAGTCCAAACTCTCTTTGTTCTTTCATAGATAAGAAGATACTTGCCCACTGCTTTCTTGGTAGAGTTCAAAAAACTGGCAAGCAGCATATGGTGGCAGTTTTCCATTGAAAATATTGAGAGCAATCTGGAGGGCCCCAATTGTGGTGTCATGCTATTGGAAAAAAGAAAAAATCCATCCTTGAAAGTCAGTTAAGTCAACTACCATTTATCCAGAGTAATGAGACAAGAGCAGAGAGGGAGTAGAAATCAAGATAAATGAAAACCTGTGTAAATTTGACCATAAAAACTTATTCAGCATATTCACCATTGGGAAAAACATGTTAACATGTTTTACATACAGGCAACAGGGGGCATTTCCAAAGAGTTACTGCAGTATGTGTCTTACATCATCTGGCAGTATTTTAGAGACATAGTTACTGGGAGAAAGCAAGATGTGGTCTGAGAAATAAATCTAGTTTTTCGGTGCATTTTGCTATTCCTTCCTTTAGGATTTTTTTTGGTTCCAAGGTCAGATTAAGGCAGTATAGTTTTATGTCCTGTGGCATTTCAAGTGAAGATACAAAGTACTTCTTTCATGTAGTATACCAGACAAACAGTTGTGTAAAAGACTATTCTCCTCACCTCCACATATACTCCAGAACTTTTTAAATTGTTATTCCTTGTGTCTGGACTTACACAATAAAATCTCAGTTTGGCTTCTATTTTGATGGAATCAGTTACCCACCCACCTGCAGTCTCTTCCTCTCCCCATTATCCCTCTGCTTGCAGGGTATCCCAGGAGGAGGAGCTGAAGGAAGGAAGTCCAAATACCTTGATGGCTAAATTTTGCAAGCATCTTCATATATATATTTGCTAGGCTTATTTATATTATAGTATAACAGTTACATTTTAATTGTTATTCAGGATCTGGAACTTTTTAGAGTGATCAGTTTTCAAAATAAGAGTATACTTGGCCCCAAGGCATTAAAGCAGCACTGGAAATTCTGGATGCACTTTCTCCTTTTCAAAAAGAACATAGTAGGGCTAGAAAACACATAGAAAAAGCAGGAAGAAAGATTTAAGGTATTGAGCAGTTTCTATATGAGGAAAGATTAAATAGGGTAGGACTCTGTCTTGGAAAAGGAAAGATGGAAGAGGTGTGACAGAAAATAGTAAATTCATGAGTGACCCAGAAAAAGTGGATAAAGAATGACTATTCCCTGTTTCTCACAATAGAAATGCTAGGAAGGAGCTAAATCAGTACTAAGTTTCAAAAAAAATAAGGAAGTACTTTGTTTTTTTTAACACACAAGTCATTGCCACAGGATGTTGCAGAGGCCAAAAGTACAAATGCATTAAAAAAGTTATTAGATAAAATGATGTAAGAAAGTCTGTCAAGAGCTATTAAGCACACAGACGCAGATTCTATCTCAGGAAGTCCCTAAGTCACATATTTCTGGAAGGTTGTGTCAGGGGAAGCATCACTCTGTGCTGGCATTATTCTCACATTCTTCCCTGCCGTTGGCCACTGTTAGAGACAGGATAATGAATGAGCTAAGTGGATCTTGGTCTGACCCAAATGGCCCTCTTCATCCTCTAAAATAAATAAATAAAAATAATCCACAGCTGTATCATCCCTTCTTAAGCAGAGGAAGGATTTGGAGGCGTAGCTGAAGTTCTGCTATGTGCCAGCATCTTCTGGGTTAGGAGCACTTAAGGAAAGATGCAACTTATAGAAACTGCACCATTAAGTTGCAGAAAAAAGATGATAAAATACATAGTTTTCTTTACTGAGTACAGTTTGACTGAAACTGAGGTGAGATCCATGCTCCTGCTGTGTTTTTGTACTGACTGGTGTTCAGCTTGTTAGCTGAATTGAACTGTATTGTATTATTCTTTCCTTTAACTTACAGGGAGACTGATTATTCTCTTTAAAGTTTTTTTACTGGTAAAATCATAGGAAGATTTATGAAAGATGAAAATACTCACGGCAGAGTAGACCTCCATTTTTCTTTGTTTTGAAGAATTTGCAGCTTGCTTAATACTATTTAAAATAATATTCACAAGGACACCTTAAAAAGATGGGAAGAAGGAAGGGGAAAATGAAGAAAAAATATTTGCATAGAAACAAAAAAGGCAAAAGATTTTGAGTATCAAATAGAAGACAACTAATCAGGCCCCATACTAATTTTTTAGCTTACTGCAAGTCCATAACTAGAGAGAAGATATTACAGAAGTGAAACATATCATTCATGTTCCAGGTCAAGTGAAGTGGCAGAAATCATCTAGAACTATCCTGAGAACTGGGGCTAATGACACTTTCGGTTTGGTTATGCTGAGACCTCGTCTCCCAACATTTTTTGCCTGTTTGCAGTGTTGCAATAATGACAGCTGTGTTAGCCTCCTCCTCTCTAGATGCTGAAGAAATATTTTTGACTGGTTACTTCCAACAAGTCACACAGTATCAATTCTTAATTTTTCCAAAGCTCTTTTATACTCCTTCTCCAGACAGAGATATTCTAAAGCCAATGTGATAAAGGCAGCAGAAATTCCCCATAGAGCAATTTATACCATTCTAGGGAAAGAGGGCATGACTGGTCTGCCTGTGAACACTAGGAAAAAAGTCTTGACCACACGATATGGCCAGCTACCAGGTAGTGGGCTTTAATGCAGGGCTGAGCCTTTAATTACTATATGGCTTGATCCAGTGAGGTACATGCCTAGACAATGAGGCTGCTGGTAATTCTGTACCTAGGTCTAGACTGCAGGGTAGGTGCATTATAAAGCCTAGCCCCAAATGGTCCAGCCTGCAGATACTCAATCTCACTTGAATGTTTTGTGTTTCCTTGTTTGGGTTTGGGTTTCCTGCTCATGGACATGATAAATGCCTGGGTTCTGTCCTAAAGTACTGTTATATATGCATAGCCTGTGCACCTCAGTTTTGGATCTAAGCAGTAGCCTGAGTTCTTGCAGTACAGGAATATCCTGAATCTCTCCTCTTCTAATCTGATTGGAATGATTTGGAGCGTCTTTATATCAGTCTTTCAGAGGTCTACCAATGTGTTGCCAAGGTTTTGGAACAATATATAACCAGTATATCAAAGGGAAAAACAAAGATCAGGAAACAATTAGAATAAATGTTGGAGAAACAGAACTAACTAACCTAATGCCAGACAGGTAATGATCATGCCCATGAAGACTTGCTTTTTTCCCCTTGGATTTCTATAATCTTTCTTAAAATCCTAATCTCTTAAAAAACTATAACTAAAGACATTCATGTTTACAGCTTGTTTCAGTATCTCATCCATGCAAATGACAATGTTCAGCACATATTTTCATGCTTAATATGTCATCCCATGTCCATAGTTACAAATCAAGGTTCTGTATCAGTATTTTTGCATAAGTAAGGTGACAGGATGTTACATGTTATCATAAGCATTGTCTCCTCTTTTCTGAGAGCTATGTATTTTTTTATTACCTCCTTGTAGTCGTGATTTCTCTTCTGTTTTATAAAGCCCAAATAGCGATAATAAGGACAATTCTGCCAGTTTTTCCATTTTGTCAATTACATCTTTGGTGGCCCATACAGGAAGAGTATAATTGTGAATATCCTAGTGATAAAGGAAAAGAAAATAATGTATTTTTCTTCTACTGTTTTCCATCATCCTGTTGCCCAGCCTCACACTACTACATCTGGACTCCCTGAGGCTGTCCTGCAATTCTTTGCCCCGTGTGGTTTAACTCATCAACATGCCCTGAAATACCCTTTGTGGGAATGGGGATCAACCTGAAGTGGGTGAATGGGAAGAGGGGAAACACCTGTGTGAAGGGCATCTCTTGTAGGTATAATGTGTCTTGCTATAGTGATATATGTTTTCAGTTTGGTAGTGTGAAAGATTGCAGAGATATGTCTTATCCTTTTCCCTTCAGGGTCTTCAGGGTATAAACTAGCTCCAACTTTTCACATCTTTTCCATACAGTTGTCCAGACACCAGTTTCATCACTGCAGACAAGTGTCACTCTCCAGTCCTGTAAGAGTGACAGTGTCTTATAGCATCTAAGTGCCTCAGTGTGTGGAGGGTATGTTCAACAACCTTCATGTACTGCTGATAATGATGAAGGCCAAATGGAATCATCCCATGCTTAGGGCCAGTCTGATTTTATTCACTGGGACCAATCATCATCTCCTAATTGTCTAACTGATAGATCATAATCTTGCCTCTCATTTTCACCATCTAAATATTTTGATGTTTACCTGTTGATAGGTTAAAGCAAATAATTTCATTTTCCCGTTAAAAATCATAAATATATCCTAGGCAGCATACTCAAATAATTCTATAGCAGCCTATTGGGAAGGAAACCTGGGGAATAAAGGGAATGGATTTTGGTACCAGTGCTTCAGGATAAAAGATCAAATGGAAACAACCATTTCCCAAGCTGTAAACCATGTTTTTGGGTTATCTTTTACCAGTGCACTAAATTAGAATTTAGATCCAAATTAAAAAAAAAAAAAAAAAAAAAAAGCAAATCCAGGACAGAAGGTAATTCATTCCTATGCCTTCCATATTACTATGGTTTAATTAAAACCTCACTTAGGAGTTATTTTCTTCTCCAACCTCTATTGCCTTATTATTACCTCACAGTGCAGAGTATCATATGTATTCCAGAGCTGGAAGTTGTCCAATATTTTAAGATTATTTAGTTCAAGTCCTGTGTTAACTGCCATTGTTTGTAAAAAATCCTGGGGGGAAAAAAGTGAAGAGTATACCACAACTACTCAATACATATGGAACATATATGCATACAGATTCATTATCACCCAACCTGGAAACAGAGTAGTGTTTAATTTTAATTGTAGCAGAAGATTTGATTGCAGATTTCATTTTGTAACCATTTCAAGATACTGATCGCTATTTCAGACACTGCTTTTTCTCAGCCCTGCTATGGATAAGTCTGGTGCTCTCTGCTGCACTCTTCTCTCCCTCTTCTGACTGCTCCAGCAGGCTACCTCAGTCACCTCAAGCCTTCAGATATAAGGAAGAGGAAGGTGCTAAGGGAAAAGGAATATGAGAAAAAAAGCGAGGAAAAAACAGAAACTTTAAGAGAAGTGAGGCAAATATTCAGGATGAGGCAAAAAGAAATTGAAAAGAAAACTAGGTTTTCCTTCTGCCATTGAAGAGGAGCTGAATATCTAAGTAATAGTTCCACAACAAATCCCATAGGGATTCTTGCTATGTGCTACCACAGGCGAATGAAGTGACTCGTTAATTGCCGTATTACTTGTTTCGTACTAGTAGCTAAGAGAGAGGATAGCTATGAAGTCATAGTTCACCTCCCTGGGAGATGAGTGAGGCTGACCAGAGTAGCTGAACTAGCAGAAAATTAGAAATAAAGCAAAAAAAGAAAATGTTGGATTTAGTCCAAGCACTAAGCCTGAAGTGACTTTGAGAGAAAATGTACAGGTGCAGTCAGGGTATGAGGAACACAGGACTCCTGCTTTTTTTTGTGCAGTAGTGCTGTTGCAAAGTGCATGGTAGCAAACAAGAGAGCAGCAATAACTACTACCTGGAGCAATTATTATCCACAAGAACATGGTTGCTTGAGGCAAGTATACCATCCATGCACCTACATCCTGCTGCAGCACTGGAATGGAAAATCTGAATCCCTGATGGTGAAGATTTGTGTCATGACCAAAACAGAAGCATGTCTTCTGATGGATCCAAAATGCATTTCAGAGAAATTTACATAAATCAGACTGTATGCATGGTTGGGCTTGCTTTAGTTCTCTGTTATAGTGTCAGCTTCGGAAAATCACAGCAGAAAAGCATAAACCTTCCCAAGTTTTGGATTTATCAGTTTTTTTAGAATTGATTTTGTGCAACCCTATAAAGCTGGAAATTGCTACATCCAGAAATTTATTCCCCCTCAGATTGTGGAACTTTAATTATATGCAGCTCTAAATAGTCTCATATTGACCTAAATTTCTGATTTTAAGAGACTCCTCAGGATGATTTTTTTTGCATTTATTTATTTTTGCATTTTAGCAAAAGAAAACAGTGCAATTCCATAACTTCTCCGTCTTAGTTACTTTCCTTCTCAGATTTTGTTTGCTTTTTATTTTGTCTTACCATGTATGGTTGTATTCTATTTTGAAATTCACTAGATGTTTGTGTTTCATTCTGAAGTTCATCAAAATGAGGACAGTCACGCAGAGGAAAATTCAACCTCTGAAACAAGAAAAGTAGAACTTAGAATAGTTCTAGAATTAATTAACACACCTCTAGTTTTTCGAATGCTGATCTAATATTTGTTAGATACATGGTCATGCTACAGCTACTTCATAATGGTTTGTTTGGGTACCTTGTTCATTAATGTAGTGAACATAAGCAATGGACTGTGGTAACTTGACTTTTCAGTGGCTGCTTGTGTCTATGATAGCTTGATTTCCCTCAGTTTAACTGATTTTGGCAAAAAGCAATTATGCATGTCTGTCAGGGAATTGCTTTGAGAAACAGATCAGGATCCATGATCAGAAATTTAAAAAGCTATGATTTCCCTCTTAATTTCTGAATCCCCCCAGATGCAGCTTGACTCCACCTGATACTGGAATCTGAATTGCTTCTGTACCTACACATCCTGCTCTCATCTCTTTGGAGGTAAGCAGTGTATTATAGTAAGTATTTTAAATACTAATTAATGGACAGGACTCGAAACAAGAGTGACAAATAAATTGTGCTCCTGAAATATCAAAAAGCTATGAGCCTAATAGCTCTGTTCTTGTTTAGGGATATGGTTCACTTTTAATAACTCCAAGTGTATTTTGAAGTCACCAGATAGTACATATTCGATCTGAACCATGTGTGAATACATATGTGTCCACCAAACTCTGTGCTCTGGCAAACGTACTTTATGCCAACTGCAGATGGACAGATGATACCTGGTCCAGCACAGAGTGTCAGTAAAAAGTTATGATAAGCAAAATAAGCTTGTGCTGGTCCAGCACTTCATGTCACACCACAAGAGCTTTTCTGACCCAGCAACCAATATTATCCTATAACCATACAAATCATGTCAAGGAACTGACTTAATATACAGTGGAGATATTAACTTTATTATCTATGGATTATGTATGTGCAAGAAGGTCTACTCTGTCTTGGGGTGAACATTAGCAGACTGTACTTCCAGTGCATCTCTTTTGTCTTTGATTTATCAACATGAAGCTTGCAGCAGCTACCAACTGACACTAGCACACTTTCATTTGGACAGTTTTCCAAGGGTGCATTTTTTCTGTAACAGCAGCACACTGGAGAGTGAAGACTCAAAGCTGCAATATGAAAGTAGGGAATGTTGTTTAATTACACAATAACAAATGTTTCTCTTGCTGTATGGCTTAATCATCCCCCTCTAGGTGTTCTTAATTAAGCCACTCCCTTTGGCCTCATTAAGCAGTTGCCTGTTGGGTCTTGATAGATTTCAGTGGCTGAAAAATAAACTGTGATTAGGGTTTTCTACAGGACTGTACTTGACCTCAATTTCCCACGTTGTGTTGCTTAGTGCTTGAAAATACCCTCAAACATCTGCTTGGCTTAAGGGAACAATTTTTTTCCAGACAGTTTTCATATTTAACAGGAATTTTGAGTTTTCGCAGAGGTGTGTTTCAGTGAAACATCAATACCCACTCCTGAAGCAGCTGCAGAAGTGATGAGGTAATAGGGATTCCCACAAATGAGCTTGCCTTCTCTAAACAGGTCATTGCACTACACTGTGATTCCCCTAAGGGCTTTGAGGTTTTATTTGGCCAAAGCTCTAACCACTTTGATGCTTTTTCCATCTTCTGGTGAAAGAGTTTCCCCTGGTGTCCCACATTTAAATAACAGTGACAGCCTTCTTTTCTGTTGAGGGAGAGTTAAGTTTCAAGATGAATCACATTGTGTCTAACCCAGTTTGTGGAAACCGTTTGTCTCTGTACCGGCTTTCAAGTATGGCCTCCAAGAATGGAGGAATGCCAATGGGAAGTAGGTGTGGCCACCCACTAATGACAAAGCCCATCCTCTGATGTTGGTGAGTGGACAGGCAGTTATTTAATAGGGTTTTTTATACATTTCCTTAAAGTCAACTCCTGTTCTCAAAGGCAGAAGAAAATTAGCCTTTCTGTCATTACACTCAGTAACTTTTTGCCCTTGTTCAACACACTGTTCCTTACACAGATCTTGTCATAGGATCCAGTGAAATTAAAATCTAAATCTGACTCAGGCAGAGAGAGCTACATATGGTAAAACTCCTACAAGACCTATTATTCAGGTAGGTCTGCTCTTATTATGAACCACAAGGCAAGTGCTAGGGTTTCATTAAATGTTTGTATAGCGCTGAGCATGAAAGGGCCCTTGTCTGTAATTAGGGTGCCTAAGTGCTACCAGAACAGGAAAGTAATAATTGAGAGGTCATTACAGTGGCTACAGTGGTGAAAATTCTATTCCTTGAATAAGCTATGGAACAAACTTGCCAAGGAGGGGAGGTCTGTCTAGCTGATTGATGCTTAGAAAAGCACTTGTTATCTATAAAGGTTTAGGGCAACTTCCCTATAATACTGCCCAAAAGTGTCCTTGCCAGGAGAAATGTTAGAGCTGTACCTTGAAGAAAATGGTAATGTGGGTGACAATTCAGGTATTCTGCAACTATAGAAAGATTTTTCATGCAGCAATTACAGTTGACCTATGACATATTTGTCAGCCAGTAGCTGCAGTTGATGTTTTCTATTAGATTAAACTCAAAAAGAATAGAAAATATTTTTAGTTTTTTCCCCCCTTTTTTCTCTTTTTTGCTTCTGGGAAAGTTGAAGGCATTATAGGAAGTGTCCAGCCAGTACTCACCCGCTCTGTTGATTTTTGAAAAATATGAACTGGAATGGGTTGCCAGAGAAGCTCAGGGTTCCAGATTTGACTGCTAGTTGGTGGAAAGAGGCCAGAAAGGTATGACTGGGCACTCATAATGGTGCGATCGTAATCCGTACTTTGAATGTAAAACTGAAGATAGAATGGCAAAGAGTTAAAAATAAAATGGAAACAATAAAAATAATAAGGAATTTTTACCCAACTCATCAATCCTGGCTTCTTGTTTTCAGTTTTATGATTTTGCATAAATTCAAAACAGTGAAACCATAACTCAGCTTTCTAGGGCCCTACTACATTTGCATAAATGGAATTACCAAAGCATCATTCAGTTTGGAATCTAACCCTCAGACTGAACTAAGAAGAATGAGAAAGCATGATTTAAAAGAAAGAAGATCTCTGTCTTCTGAGATTCAGAGGAATGTTGACACGTGTAGCTGTGGCATGTAGGGACATGGTTAGTGGTGGACTTGGCAGTGTTAGGTTTACAGTTGGACTTGATCTTAAAGGTCTTTTCCCACCTAAATGATTCTACGATCCATCTGCTATACCTCAGGAATGAAGGCACTTAGAACCATAAACAACTCTTGGAAGCATGGCAAAGCTACAGACTTCTATGTCTTCCCATCAATGCATCCCTCATGTATAGACCAAAATGGTAGTGGTATCTTCCCCACAATGGATCTGTACCATGTGACAAGCACATCCAAACAACCGTTAGATCACTCTTTTACAGGATGAAGTATGTGAGCATGGCCCATCACATGGCTGGATATGCATTCACCTTTCAACAGGGCAGAACAATATAGGGTCACTATGTATAAATTCCCAATTCATTTGGTGGTGTGGAGCTGTTCAGTCCTGGAAAACCAGGCAGTGGAAGACCCAAACTGAATGTAGGAGCTGAAAGTTAGACTCTAGTCTGCGTTTTTACCTTGACATAAAAGCCTGACTTTCAGAAATGTTCTTCTATTACCTTAATTTTTCCATTAATGAAATGAATATGATGATGTGCTTTTATCTAGCTCAAGTCCGTAGTTCTGTTATGCCAGAGGAATGTCCTCCAGACAGTTCTGTTATATACCTCTTGCCGGTTGTATGTGCTGTTCAAAAAGTTGGAATATCTTTTCCTCATGTACTGTCCAAGTTCAAATAGCTGCTTCATTCCAGTCTGCAAGGCAAGCATACAGATTAATATTAGATTAAGGTGTTTGGAGAATCTTAATGTAGAAGTTTCTTTTCTTTTTTTGTCTTCAGTATTCAGTTTTTAAGTGATCATTAACCATTTGTATAATGTAGTGCATAGGTTGTAGGTGATCTAGAATTTTTAACAGAAATACTCGTTTATATCTATGAAAAAAATGATACATTCTGAAATGTTAAGGCTCCAATATCTGCTACAGGAAAGGCAATGCACCTGATTCTATATAAATACTGTTTCCACAGTGCTGTAGCTCCGTAGATGCTCTTGGAGTTATTAATGAATAACATCGTTCTTTAGAATGCATGTCAATTAGTGTGGTGGTGTGCTTCCCTCCCCCCTACCCCCCACCCCCAACCTTCCTGCTCAAGTGAAAACCACCAGTGGTGATCCTAATGGATGTGTCTCATCGTGATGGCTGCATCGGGCTCAAAGTGGATTTGGGAAAGACAGATAACAACACAATAGCCAAAGGCTAATTTGAACAATGCACCCACCTAATCACAGTGCTGGTCAATGTCTGTCACATCTGGAAGAAACACCTGTAGTTGGTATGTAAATATAAGCCAATTATCTTATTCCATAAATAGTGGACAGCCCAGGGCCTGTTGAGCTCTCCTGCATGGCCACGGACTGCACACCAGGATCTCCCTTTGAGTAGGGACGTCTCTCAAGGCTACTCCTTGAGGCTGAGAGAATCCTTATCACATCAGATACTCGGTAAGTGAATTGGGAATAAGTGTGCTGAAACTTTGAAATCTTAGCTAAGTGATACAAAGGGTTAATTGTGCACATATAATCCTCTAGACATTACCTATTGACCAAGTCTGGGACTAGGGGGGATCCAGCCTCACCTAGACTCCTCTCTGAGAAGGAGTTTAGAAAGCAAGGGGGTTCTCACTGAACCTCGTGATTCAATGGGAGGGTCTCCCTGACAGTTTTGTCTGACCTTGTCCTCTATGCAGTAAATGATCAGGTGTACCTTGCCATCGAATCTTGTTGAACCAGTGTTGCATTTACTATGAAACCTTGTTAAATCACTGTTTTATATCAATAAACACATTACTACTTCTCTCTTATGAGTGAAGTGTATCACTCCGTCCGCGACAGTTAGTGACAGCTGAGAAAGGATGATTGATAACCTAGTATTTATTATTGTCATTGCTCTCTTTGATCAACCTGATAAATTTGTGGCTTGCATTTCATGCCTTAAGTAACGTCCTTCCACCTTTACCTTGGTGCACCTGCAGTTGTCTTAGACTGTACAGTCCTTTCTGTTATTCATTTCTAAAGCTGTGGGCTGAACTTTTTAACCTTCAGCTGTCAAACAAGTACATTCTTACTACTGTTGCTGAAAAGATAATAAAATGGCAAAAAGCTCCCCAAAAAATACTGTGCCAAAGCAGGAACTTTTTTTCTTCTTACAACATAAGCTATGTACCTGGGGAGAGTAATGTGTTGCCTGAGTGTCTGAATTTTACACATCTTTGAAGCCACACTTCACACACTAAATGCTGAACTGTCTCTGATTCATGCTTGTACATGAAGTATTATTAGAAAATACATTGGCCTCTCTTTGCTCCAGAATTTCAAAAACAGTTAAAGAGCTAAGGCTTGATGTCAAAATGCCAGAGCAAGAAGTAGGTTCAGGGCATCCTAGTGAAACTCTGGGCTGAAAGCAACCTTATTAGGAGACAGAGTGTCCTCAGAGAAAGCCTTGTCCTGCAAGACTTCCTTTGTTTTGTAAGTAGGAAGTTGCCAGTCAGGTGTTGAGATGTGGACTCATCACTTGACCTGGTGGGCAGGTGTCATTCTTTTACCCTGTCACAGGGCCCAGTGCTTAATGGTCATTAGAATTTCATCAATGTTTAGAGTATAGACAGTGTTTAAACTTGCCACTTGTTTGAATGCAGACACACTATCAGGAAGTTGTTGCTTTTAGGAAGGTAGTTATAAAGCTACAATGGACAAGATTTCAATTTAACTGTAGCTGGATGAATAATGTTGCAAAAATATTTATGAATTACAGGATATTGCTAATACCAACTACCAGTACTTGGGATTTGCTAATGTTTCTGAGACACACATAAAAAAATCTGCCTACTTCCTATTTTAGTAGCATATATAAGAGCTTCTAAGAAAGTCAACATACCTTGGTAAGTTGTCCAAACCCCTGGGGCCATTCACTTTCTTTGTGTAGATCAGTTGGAAAGTTTACAATTGGTGTTCGGTCACCATGTCGGAAAATCTAACAATATTACCAATAGAAAAAAAGACTTAATTACTGTTAACATTCCTTTCTTACCTAGCTAGAAGTCAAGCATACAGTATACTTCCAGTGCCACTTTTCAAATTAAAACATGGGAGAGTATGCAGAAACCTAGTCAAGTAGGATGGGAGTGCATTCTTTACACACAAGTATAGGTATAATTATTTAGGAATTTAATGGGCACGAGCCTGATGATTCTTCCTCCTAGAACATAAAATGAATCAGCCAAGATGTTAATGCTGAGATGACATCCATACCTAGGCACCTGGACAAGAAATCTGACTAAATTTGGACGCTCAGAGCCTCTGAATATTAAACTGATTACTGATGTGGTTTTATTACTTTGACATAGACATTTGAAACTTTCGGTAACCGCTCTTTTCATAGTAGTATCTTTAAAAGTAACTCCATGTACACACGGATCTTATGTTTGATTTCTCAATCATCCTAAAATATAAAGATGAAATAGTATAAACATTTACACTGTCTGTTTACTTAATATTTATTAATACTTTAGCATACATGTATGAAAATACTTTTGAAAGTCTGTAGGACTTTTTTTCTGTTAAATTCAGTGAGAGCAAAGAGGCTGTTCACTTTATTACCCTGGACACTCCAGCATGGTGAATATTAGTACGATACATACAATCATATGATTTTTACATCAGAAACCTTAAATGAGCCTTTTCATATTTTTACTCCAGCATATGAAGAAAGTGCCAACCCTAGATTAAATAGTTCTGAAAAACTCTGAATTACCCTCCCTAAGTATGTCATGTGTGGTCTTAGAAAAAAAAGTTACACATGAAAGGAAATGCTGGAATACAAATTCACAGGGCTCCAGATAATCTTCTAGGATGCTGATCCAAACTGTTGCAAAAGTTACCTTTTTGTACCAATGTTCACATATCCAACCTCATTCCTGACTGCAGAATAGAATGACAATGTGGAAGCATGGTATATTTGTTCATAAAATGACGTTTATTCCATAATACTTTGCTAGTATATAGCTTGATTATAATTAATACTCTCCATTGCCTCATTAAGCCACATCATTCTTGCCCAAACTTTAGAGAGGTTTGTACACGCTATTTAGTTTGCCACTCCCACTGGGAGGTGTTTTGTGTTTATATTTTTCAAAATAAACACAAGCAGTGTGGCTTAATGTTTTAATTACAACACACACCCTTTTCATCAGCCTTCTGTACTAATGTGCACTAACCTGTGCTAGAGCAGGTACTTCAGAGATAGAAAATACTATCCTTTAAAGGCAAATATAATTGTATTTCTCCCTCTGTTCATTTTCTACAATAGACAGCAAGGTTTGCTAGAGTAGATGTTACCATTAGAACCATGTAGAAAACTGCTTATTATTTTTTTGCTTTGCTGGTTGAATTTCACTGAAGATATGGCCAACCTGAAACAAATATTTTTCAGCAAATCAAGGAGGTTTTTTCACCATGATCAACATGTTGATCAACATGAAATTGCACAGTTTCAAGAAAAAAACACCTTTTTTTCTGAGTTCAAGTACAGAAAAATAGTCCAGAAAATCTTTCTTAATTATTTTATTTTTGCTTCTCTATGCAATTTTTAATTCTGTACATGTCTTTTCTTACTAATCTGGAATCTTATTTGGTTCTTTATAATAATTTCTCAGTCCACCTCTAGTGAACGGGAGAACAGGGAAAGAGTTACATTGTCTGGTGATTGATTCAGTTGCATGCAAGAAAAATGAGTGAGGAGGACTTTTGTGTCACTGCTTATTTCCTTGGTGTTTTGACATGCTGACTTACATAGGTGTCAGGTAGGATTCATTAGCTTTTCTGGACAAGCTGATGCCTCTGTAAAGAATGAAGGTTAAATTCCCAATTACAATGTAGCTGCATACTTTCTTGTTATATTATCCAGCTTCACAGAAAAGCATTTTTATGAGTAACTGACAGTTGCTCAAAGTGACTTACATGATTAAATGACTATTTTTTTAGGCAACATGTAGTAATGGATCAACACTTGAGTAATAAATATGCACTTTTTATTAGTGAAAAATTACTGAAAATGTGTTAAATTTTAAATACTGGTTTATGATGCTTTATACTTAATGTGCAACATAACCCTCAGTGTGTATTTCACTGTCACAACAGTCAACCCCTAAAAACTTTCAATAAGCCAGAACAGAGTCGTATTTTACCTGAACGGAGGTGAGACAGCAAGGAGATCAAGATCAAAAGATACTCAATATGAAAAGATATGTGAGAGCAGATGTGAAGAAAAATACTTTCTCTCTTTGTAACCTTAATAAATGGAAGCGGTGGAGGGTGTTCTCTTCTAAAAAGCAGCACAGCTTCTTTAAGTCCACACAAAATAGAAAAAAGTTCAGTTCCTCATTTGTATTTCTGCATCTTCATTGCACAGTGACATATAAATATGATAGTAACACTAAGTTGGAAGTAGCAGGAAAGAAACAAATACTTCTAAGAGCAGAACCCTGTTTTTAGGAATTGAAGGACTAAGCTTGTCAGCCAACTGATTTTTTTTTGTGCTCAAACCTCCTTCTTGCTTGCTACTTCTGAAAATGACTTTGCTTCAGTTGCAGTTGGAAATGAAATAAGGCCCTTACCAACAACCACTTAACCTAAAAGGCTAACTCGTTCAGTCATAGCTACATTTTAGGAGACTTTTTTTTTTAATTTAAAACTTTCAGAAGAGCTTGTGTATTTGAAAATTTATCTTTTTCATTAGAACACCTGATACTGTTAGGGAAAGAAAATGTATCCCTACAAATCTTGCCTTGCTCATCAATATGTATTTCTCAACACACATCATTTGGATTTTGTTAAAAAGGAATTGATCCTTCAAATTAATTTAAAAATATGTGTGCTGCAGCATTTATTCCTCCTGGCCTACAGATTGCCTTCTTGACCTTTCAGAAGATATAGAACATGGCAGGATGAGCGAAAAGGAACAGAAGGCATCATAAAAGGTGAAAAACCACTAGAAATCAAGAATGAAAGGAGGGCAAGGAGGATGTACACAAAAAGAGCAAAGCTCACCTGTTTGGTATATTCATTTCAGCACTTCTATCTGAAGTGCTTCACCTCAGTCAGTTCTCAAAAGCAGTAGATGGATAGTTACGAAGTACCCCCTCCTTCAACTCTAATACAACTTTGAAACAGATTTGATGTCTGGGTTCTCCCATTCACTCTTTGTAACTTTGTGAGGGTGATCACTTCAGATCAAAATGGCCACATGACTCAGACTTTGGTCAACATGTGCTTCCATTGTTGTCAGGTGAAAAATCATATTGCAGAAAAACTGGTGCGGAGGAGAGGCTGAACTCAGAGTATGGCATGTGTAGTATATATAACATCTTCATTCAGAAATGCCATGAATTATAGTGAACTATCTGCCTCTGAGTTACAGTGAGACTCTTACAGACATTTTTATTGACAGACTCAACTTCAAACAAAAAGATTTATTATTCTGAAGCCAGCAATAGGAATGAAGAAACAAGAGAGAAATGAAACCAGTCATGCTGCTGCCGAATTCATAGATGCAGAAATACTGAGCATGTTTAGTCAAGGTTTTAAATGGCTTGGCTTGATTAGACAAGTAGATAACATGTTCAGTCAACACTTCCTATCCTGAGTTACAAGAAGAAAGACATGATGAAATCACAGTACCTCTGAAACCACACCACTTTGTATATATGACAGGTAAAATGAGTGCTTGTGTGGAGGCAGAAGTTACAGGTCAGAACTTCCTTATACAGAGGCAATAAATCAATATTTCAGTTTTACTTGGGTACCTGATGGTCTTAGATATTTCCTATTCTCTTATGTCTAATTTAAATCCAGTGCACAAGAATTATGGTGAAGGCTTATGTTTATACTTAAGAAAGAAAATTAAAATAACATTTTGACAAATTTTCTTGAATTAGAACTTTTCAGCCAAAAGGACTTGTGGCCAGTAATCAAAACACACAGAATCAGCACAAAGATGGAAATCGTGAGGACAGATCAAGACACTGCCCCAGAGCATAGCACAATTCTGTAAGTGAGCAAAAGGGAACATTTGTCATTTTTTCCCCCCTGTAGATGCATTTTATATTGTGTAATTCTGCTAAGAAAATTTTAAAAAGTCATTATGACATTTTCACAATGCAGTAATACTTTCAGGTGTAATAGCAACTTACAGAGTACAGCTGGAAAATGGCTATTGAATTATCTCAGAAAGATACCTTTTAGACTTACATTGACTGTAGCCATACCCTCATTATATCCCATTATATCAGTGTAATGTTCTGGGGCCAATTTTGATCCTATTTATTTATGCTGACTGTTCTGTTCCCATGAAAATTCAATCAGGCAGATTGGTCAGTCTGAGGAAAAGTATCAGGGATAAAAGGAAGTCTGTTTAAATTAAATTTATCTATTATTTTAACATTAACTGTGATAAGATACCCTATAAATAAAGTGCTCTCTTTTTTTGTTTTTTTTGTTTTTTGTTTTTTGTTTTGTTTTTTTTTTTAGTAGGTGTGGAAGGTGGCTGCATCGTTGTGGTAAGTAGCTAATTTTGGATAGGAAGCCTCTGTCTCCATAATGGTGAGCATTTCCTGTAACTCTTCCTGCAAAACCATTGCTTGTTAGAACAAAATAACAGCTGCAATTCAATAAAAGTCTCCTTCCCTTCAAAAAAAGTCTCCTTCCCTTCAAAGAGGTAATTCTCCAAGGTTTGGTGACTGCCTGATTTCATCTGTGTGTCCAGTTCTCCCTGTTATCATTGAAACAACATTTAAGTATATTGCAATACACAGAACGTTACTGGAATTAGCATTGAGTCCCTGCTGTGTGTAGTGTCTGATAGAGCAATAAGCCTCAGCAGGCGTAGGAACTGGTTTTTCCAGTGCATGCTGGCCTCTCTCCAAGTGGCACATCTACAGGGCAGCCAATAGACAACTAAGTATGAAATATTTTTATCTAGAGCTAGATGATATGTTTTGGGCACAGTACTTCCGTCTGTTACCTATATGTGCACATAATGTCTCAAACAGAGAAGGGTGGAAGAAGAAGATCTTAAAATTCCTATATATAAATGTGAATTCCAATCCCTACATCTTTGCATTTAAAATACCCCTTTAGACTAACTATTCTTTATCGTATACCTCTTATTAAAAAAAAGAAATTAGAATGAAAAGGACTACAATACAACCTTCATGATCCAAACTCTTTCATTGAATTAAACTTTTACCTGAGGTAAATTGAAGTAGTGCCTAGTTACTTTAAAATAAGAGATGGCCCATCAAAAAAGGATTACAGTCTGTTTTCAACCTGACTGCAGTTAATGCAACATATATCTCAAATCTCTATATAAAAATGCCCTTTTCTGTTTCTCAGTATACTGCTGTACCAATTTAGTTATTCTGAAATGAAAAATACTTTTGTTTTCATGGTAACTTCTGCAACATAAGCTTCAGCTTCCAAGCACAAAGAAGGTAGGCCATAATCGCCAGCTCTCAGACTGTGCATCAGTGTCAACTAAATTAAGAAAGAACAGGTAGACTTCGACCTCAGATCTCTTAACTCCTGTGCGCTATGCGTCTACCACAAAGCTAAGTTGTTCAGTTATCTTGAAATAATAACTAGGGGTCGGGAAATGAAAATTCTTGTAACTAGAGGCATTTTTATCTTCTTTAAGTAAAGTCTTTAAACTCAGTAAGCAAAAGGTCAGCAGTAGCTGTTTCTAAGTCTAAAAAGAGGCAAAGCAGCTGCACACCTTGTTTGATTTGACAGCCATATCAAATTCCCTGTTTTCCCCGCAGCAAAATAGAAGACAAATCTACTTACTACAACTACAAACTTCAGTTCTCTTTCAGCAGTAGTCTGTTGAAGCAGAATGAGGATAATATGAAAAGAAAAGCACAGGATCCTAGATGGGTTGGGAAGCTGTATCACTGCCATCCTGGCAGAAGATGAAAAAAGACTTCGTAGCTCCAGCAGCTGCTCAGGCTGAACAGCCCAGACGTCAGGCTGTACTTTCAAAAGGGGTGGAACTGCTGCTGGTGAATTTCAAATCCAAGAGGAATGTTGTGTGACTACGCAACAAATTGCATCGCTCTTTGTTTTCAAATTACTGTTTACATTCTATTTAATCAAATCATAATTCAGTTCCCTTTTCTCTGTGATATTTTTTGGAGTGTAAGAATGAGGTTAAAATACGAAGGAGTTGCTAAGCATTCCTAATGTTTCAATGTACCTGTTCTGTTTCCACTTCTCAGGGCTTGAAATTTTTCCACACTATGGCATAGCCACGAGGATGAACTTGGAACCAGGAGCCAGGCAATCTTGTTTCTCTTTTCTCTTTGCTGCTCAGTTAGCTCTCTTTTTAGCTTCCCTCCCCTCCTTTTTTCTTTCCTCTTCTACATTGTCACTGTGAAATCAGAAAGATTATTTCAAACAATTCTTCATGTAGGTTAAAATTACCAGTCCTTCAGATAAAATAGTTGAATAAATCAAATACGTTCTTTAAGCTCCTTGCTGAGCAGTTATTTGCTCTTCAATTTGTGTGTGTTGCTTTTCTTCTATCCTTGGAGTCTATCTATACTTCCCCTTTTGTAACTGCTTATGTCAAGTTGGTTTTTGGCCTCAATTCTTGAAGAAGTTTCTTGTGAACAAGCCTTGGAGCTCACATTTTTATTATTACTGGTTAAGAACACTCTTTCTGACAGTAGGTCACTGGCTTTGAGAAGATTGCTCAGCTTGCCTCTGCTGACTTCATGTCTATAAAATAATGATATTTCTAGGCTTGATGTCATAAGGATTTTCTGAGTAAATGAATTAGTTTGCAGACACCTATAAATAGAATTCTATAAATGTTAAAACTTCAGATCTTCTGTGTATTGTCCAAGTCATCCCATTCCTGTCATACCCAAACCTGTCTCAGGGTCTTCTTTGAGCTCTCTGCAACAGTATTCTCTACAGCAGGTATTTTACAACTTACCAGAAACCTTTAGGGTCTTTAGGGCCCTAAACCCCACTAAGCCTGAAGTGATCTATTCTCTGAGTTGTGTGAATGACCTTAGGTATCCATTTCATCGGATGGATAGGAGTTAAAGGGAGGAGGACCATGGCTCCCAGACTTCCCCATCCCTCTTGTTGGTCCATGCCCAGTTTTCAGCACTCACTTGGACTTCTTTCTTCCTCTACTGCTATGTCCCCACCCTCCCTTTTAGTCTCTCCTGGTGTGATTGTTCCTACGCAGAAGATGTAAGAGAGTAATCCATATGTCATAAATATATAATACTTTGTCTTTCTGAAAACAAATGTAAGCTGATCATCTTCCTCTATTATTTAAGAGTGAAGGTCATAAAATATACTTTGTTTAGAATATTTTAATATGCCTCAAAAAATCAAGAATGCATGTCCTACTTTTTTAATCTGTGTAGTTTTTTAGATAGGTGGTTCCTAAGCTTTTTCAATCAAGGAATCCTTGTTGGCTCTCAGAATTTTTTCTCACCCTTCCTAAGGCCTTACCATGAAATTCATAAATGATTAGTTTTTATAAGATTTCCTGGTTTCTTGTGTTTCTTTGAGGAGTGACTATGACTAATGAAGTCTCATTATTATGGAACCCTTATAGTAACTTCACTTCAGACATGAACTCAATTTTTTATGATGCTGGATGGCATCATTCTAGAATATTTGAAAATCTTCATTTTCAATTTGGCATTTAGCAACTGCATTTCATAGAAAATCTTTGCTAATGTGTCTTAAGAAATTATATTTCAACCTGAGACCAAGCATATGACAAATAGTTCTGCTTTCTGTGGCTTCGCTCTTCCCTTTGGCATCTATACTTTGCTAGTGAGATTATTTTATGCCCAAAAAAATGGGCACCACAACATCTTAAATAAATCTCTACACATTCCAAAATGGAAGGATACCCTCATTCATGTGCCATAGAGGTTAAGACAGGGTCCTGTAGGAATCCTGTAGGCAATCTATAAGTATGTTGATAGCACGTATTTAATTTGGAAATATCCTTGCTCGTCTTGGATTGTCTCCATTTCCACTGTGCCTTTGGCAGCTATATATATACTTGTTATATTCTGCAACAATTAAATCCTTACCCTTTTCGGGAAAAGTTGCTTCAAAATAAAAAAAATCATTCCTAAATCAACCTAGTTACAGTTGTCCAAGCATTATAACGCAAGTGGACCTAAACAATTTGAATCATCTTTATGTTCATTTGGCTCACTGGCATATATTTTAATTATGAAATTATGACATTAAGTAGAATTAGTTTAAACACAATTGTCCATTTTAAGTGCATGTATCTATCTTGTAGGCTTGCTGAAGCATAGCTGGATTAGCTTTGAAGTGGACTGGTTGCAAAAGAACCCATGCTTTAATGAATGCAAGGGTTACCTTAGGTGACTGCTGCTGGTGGAGCACAACCTACACACCGGAAGGGTGAAGTCATTGCAGTCAAGGCAGCTAATATGGAAGTGCTGCTGGCAGTCATGGACCAGGCTGTTCACATGAGGAAACAGCTCAGGTTCTGTCTCTGACTGAATTTTCAGATCAGCACTTAATCTAGTTTGGATTTATCTGCAATCATTTTTTTTTCCAAGCTTTTTTAAACTGAAGAAGGGATAGAAAAGTTTTGGGTTCAGTAAACAAAATGATACATTTTTCAAGCACCATTTCGAAGCACTTATGACAAAAGCAAAAGACTGTCTTGCAGTCCCATGTTGGGGTGCTTTCACTCAACTGTGAGAGTGGGAAGGGACTAAGGAGTTCATTTGGGACACAGGAAGAATTAACTTACTTAGACTGGTGACAGGCCATGAACCTATATCTTGCACTATGGGAGAAATGAAACTGTTTATGGTTTCATACCTGCCAAAGACTATGGGACAGATTTTTCAAAGTGAGTCAGCTAGTGCAGTTGTTTAGTGCAACTTTAGAGTGTTTTATTATTTGTTCACTGACATCCCCAATTTATATTCATACAAGATCTGGGCTTGATGTTTCAGACTTAATGAACACTGATGCTTATTTTTCTTTGGAGTAATCAAGGTATAAAGGAAATCTTCCTTTCTGTGTTTCTACAGTAATAGTCCTAAGAACAAAAAACATTGCAAAGAATGTGTGTGATTGGGTTTCTGTTGAATAGGGATGAGGGGAATAAAATTATATAGAAATATCTTAATTTGGAAATTAAATTTGAAATTTAATTTTGCTCAACATAAAGCAGACTCTTCAAGGTACGTTCATTGGGGAAGAAGACCCGCTCTGATGATGTGATGGAAAAGGGGGACCTTCTATTGATGTTCTGTGTGCAGTGGCCTCAGCTAGGATGTACTTCCATAGCTGAACTGAAGTGCTGACACCAGGGTCCAGCTCCGTGATCCCCCATACCAGACAAATACGTGGGACAGAAGAAGGGTCTTCATGCAGTTCTGAAAATTTTTTGAGAGATGGGTTTGTGTGAGGAAGAAGGGGAGGAACTGGGAGCTGGAGGCTAAAGAGAATCATGAAGAATGTCTCAGCTCTGTATTGCATTATCTATGTGAACCTTATCCACTCTAGGAAACCAGCAGAAAAGTTACCCTTGCCTTTGATGGGAGAAAAATGGGACCACTTTTACACCTCTTGAACTTCCACTTCTAAATATCTGGCAAACAATCATTAAAAGCAACTCAAGCAACACAAGTTGGCACAAGTTCAGAAAAACAAGAAATAGGAACAGGTTCACAATAGAAGAGAGGATGCCTAGAAATTTGGTTTTGGCAGACAAGGCTACAATCTTGTTAGAAGTCTAATACTGATAAAGAGGGAGTCTTAAATGTTCCTCTCTAATTGCTTTCTTTTAGCCATTTTTTTTAATTACTTCTTGTTAAGGGAAGTGTGATGATCAGCTGTGTGGTTTTGAGATGAATCATTTAAATAGCTTGCACTAACTCTCCTATGAGGGCTGCCAGACCTGCGAAGGCTTTCTGCTGGTGTCCATTATGGGCATTAAGATAATATGGAAAAATCAAGCTTGTTCTTTGCATTAAGAAGCAGCTAGAACTAGTCATCTCGTGCTGTTGGAAGACTTTTTACCCTTGTTTGGATGGTGTGGTAAAAGGGGTTGCATTTTTTCACTAGAGGGAATAATTTACTTTTATCTATGTGTTTGAACTTCTTTGTTGTGAAATCTGACTACAACTCTTCTTGATGAACTGTGCTTCCTATGCTGGCTTAGGAAGCACAGGAATTGTTGCTTGGGCCCTGCTGAGAAGAGGAAGGGCTTTCGCAGTGAGAATTCTGAAACTTAGATTCTTTCTAGAAGGGCAAGGGGTCTTTTTATTCTGTTGATTCTTTTGTAGCTTATGGAGTAGCAGTCATCTGCTTATGCTCTGCTTCCAAAAAGGAATATACATTTCATAGGTTTAGCATCCATTTTAAAAGCCTGGTCCAAGGAAAGGAATCTAGAATGTCAAAATTTTCTGCATCTCATCTACTACTCTGGTTCTCTTTGAAATGATCTGTGGGCAACAAGGCTGTTGGCAAAGGCCCTATCCACTGTGAGAAAATAAAAAAAAGAAAACCTAGTTCTTCAAGCAAAGAAGTGTGTACTATTTTCAGAAGTTAGTTGCATCTGATTGTTCTGATCCAGCTTTTGTAATAAGAACAAGAACTATTTTTGCAATAGCCATATTAGAAAATGCAATTAGTGAAGGATTGCCCAGCATGTTCTGCATGTTTTAACTAGCATGTAGCTCTGGATTTTTTTATTTTGTGTTGCCAGTAGGATCTTTCTGTTGTTAATGTCAAGAACAGCATGGACTTACAGACTTCCCTGAAGCACAGATTTTATATGATCAGATCAGAATATACAATCAAGGTTAGATAACAAAAGGAGTGCGTTTGAAAAGCTATTTGAAACCACAAATTATTTTTCTTTCAAAATTAACACTTGGCCTTGCTGTCTTTTTGGAAGGAGATAGAATGGCTCAATATCAGAGAGCCTTGTTGGGTCAGCAAATTGCCTGCCAGTTCTCCATGGTAGCCAGCCTGGCTGTTTGTAGGCTTCTTGTAGGTCCATGGTCCATTCTTTCCATAAGTCTCACCTTCCTTCTCTATAGAGGTGGATTATTTGTGCATTTATAAGAGAAAAGAAAAAGAAACACATCTCTTAGGTAAGTAAACAGCCATTATCCTCATTTTTGTAGCTTCTGGGATCTGTTTGTGTAAAATGCTTCATTACTTCTCAAATAGAATAAAGTGTAAGGACACTGGAATGACTCCTCCTTTTTGGCACTCCTTTTGAAGCCCTGCTTCCCTCACCAATTCTGGAAGTTGTTGTCTCATTCTTCAAATAGGGCAACACACCTTCAGATGTATTTTCTAATTTTGCTGTAAATTAAGGCTATAGCCCTTCGAAACACTGTAACAATGACATTCTTGAATTAGTTCTGCCAAAGTCCCTTTGGAATGAATATATCTTGAAAAATTACTCTGGTTTTGTATTACACTTGGGTTTTACCACTTGATAAAATAAAGTGAATGTTTATGAAGGATAAGTCACTGCTTTCTATAAATTTGGTTTGTTGTACTGAGGAATGTTTTCTTTTGATAGAGATCAGGAGACTGTTGGTCATGCTGACGGAAGTTAATGAGAAATGTTAGACTGTAGTGAGATTACAGTGTGGGAGGAGTTGTTTCATAAAGCTAATCACACTGAAGATCATGGAGGGAACACCTAAAGGTAAGACAAAAAGAGAAAATTGTTCTTAGCATGTGGCCTCATTCTTCAAAAACATGGCAAATCTGTTAATAGTA
The DNA here is from genome assembly GCF_031877795.1 of Strix aluco. Classification (NCBI taxonomy): domain Eukaryota; kingdom Metazoa; phylum Chordata; class Aves; order Strigiformes; family Strigidae; genus Strix; species Strix aluco. The sequence continues at coordinate 151,413,251 of NC_133931.1, read as the reverse complement.
CCTCAACAAGTGGGTAGCTCAGACTAAGTGCAGAAGAGTTACCAGATTTGCTCCCATTCTGCTGGAGTTAGGAAAAGTCTGTTGAAATGGTAAGCCAATCCATGCTGAAACCTTCCTGAGCCTCCAAAAGAGCACAGAGACATGTTTTATCTCCTTCCCAAATATGTGGAGCTATCTTCACTTCCTGTGTTCCACACTGTGGTCATTGTCATGTGGAGGAACTTGGCTCTGATTTATACCACCCTCAAATACTGCTACTCTCTTGTGTGACCTGTAATAGCAATATTTGCCTAACCCCTGTACTTCCCTGTACTGGGGACATAAGTCATGTGCATTAAACTTCAATTAAGCATTTTCTGGAAACAGCTCTGTGTTTGGGAAATGGTGTCTCCACGTATAATAGCTTAGTAAGGTAAATTTTTGAGCTCAGCCACATTCCTGTATTTCATTCAAAAAAATCACATTTATGGGCTTCTATTCATCAAATGCTCTGATGCATGTATAATCAAATCATTAACATATGCATTAGCAAAGGACAATATTAGAGATGATTTTTTTGACAAAGCTGAAACCAGTTGAAATCAGTGATGTTGCAGCTGTGTATGTTAGGTGTAAACTCTTTGCATCATTTTTGCATTTGGCAGATTGCAACTCTTTGCGTTTTGGCAGATGTAATCCTGACTTTTGGGTACATGTGCCCAGAGCACTTAACTTACCTTTTCTATGTCCTACATCCTACATTCTCTTGTCCAATAGTGTACTAGTACCGGGGACACCAACTGAGGAAATCTCTCCAGTTGACAAAGCTGAAACCAGTTGAAATCAGTGATGTTGCAGCTGTGTATGTTAGGTGTAAACTCTTTGCATCACTCTTCAAGGTTGGTTTACCTTCCTGGTGTTAAAGATCAGCTGTTCCAGTCTATATGCATTCAACAAGTAATTGGTAATGCGCAGTGGTTTAGCACAGTGCAGTCCCTCTCTCGACATGCTGCACTGTGCAGGCTGTAGGGCAGCGTGCCTTGGCATTTTCCCAAGTGCCACTCATGGACAGCAGAAAATGTAAAACTTCTGCCTGCAGGAAGAGTTATGAGCCCCCAAATTGGGATTTGGCCACAACAGTTACTGAGATAGAACCATCCTGAACCAGAATAAAATAGGGGAAAGTGTCAAGTTTTGATATAACAATATGGTAAATATTTTGACTGGAGTGTCAGTTTTAGTTGTAATCTCTTTTGTGGTCCATATGTGTTTTCAGCACTCAGGATTACTAATGGAGGCAGTTGTGAGCAGTGATGTGGGATTTGGTGTAAAATGCCTCAACACCACCTAACATCAATTTAAGCAAATTTTGAGAATTGAAACAATGTGCAGTCTTTGCGTTGAACTTAAAGGCTAAATATTTGTGTCTTTATTAATGCCAAATTTTGATTATATGACAGATAAATTTTTTGTTTATTTACTTGGTCAATTACACAGTTTGTCTTGTGAAGGAGGGGAACTAATTTCCACAAAACTTAGACTGCTAAGCACCACAGTATATACATGAAGTATTTATCACTATCTTCTATGACTGTATTAGTTGCTTGGCCAAAAAAAATAATCAGAACCACCCACCCCCTCTTCCTAAAAAATTACCTTTTGCAATTAATTGAGCGATAAATATAGTGAGGAAATGTATTCAGTGAATCATTAGTTGCTAATTATTAATTAATTTTGGTTAAACTATCTCCAATCTGTTCATGGATTCAAGACATTTAACAGGAAATTATTTGCAACCAGGTGAGTTGGTTTGCTTGCATTCTTCTAAACTCTGACATTTCAAATTCTTCTTGAGATCAGTGATTCAGAAAGCCATATGGGATTTTTTAACATTAGCTACAACATTTGATCATCAGAAAAGTGGAAACACTTTTGAATACTGGGGCCTGTTTGCTTTTTATCTCCCTTAAGGAATATAGAGCTAGATACAAGAGAGACAATGTACTTCTCTGCCTTCCTGTTCCCTCCTTCTGCAAATGTAAGTATCATCAGTGGTCAAAATGGAAAGTTAGACATCCTAATATGGAGATACAGACAACCTACTAGGGAATGTGTTAGTGTGCCAATGTGTGTCTGTATATGCTTGACATTCTGGTAAGTGCCAGTCTGGTATACTGGTCAATATTCATCTGTTTTGAGCTCTGAATGTCTCCTGAAATCAAAGGAATGTGTAATGTTGTTAATCAGCTTGGACAAGTACTCTACAGTTAGAGAAGATAAGATGAATTGTTATAATTCAGTGCATTTGTATCTGCTTCCTCAGTAACTGATGGTCTTTTTGACTGTATTAAATTAAAAAAAAAAAAAAAAGAAAAATAGTACCCTAAATTCTAATCAGCCTTGATTCCATTTCACCAGAAGTTGGGCTGGAATAGATAAATGTATCAATGCAGTAGAAATCATGGCCATGGGTACAATTCTGTCTTACTGGATCTGCGTATTTTTCATTTCAAACCAGACACCTATGAAAATGATTGTTATTTCAAATGAGCTCTTGGCAGATGTAATCCTGACTTTTGGGTACATGTGCCCAGAGCACTTAACTTACCTTTTCTATGTCCTACATCCTACATTCTCTTGTCCAATAGTGTACTAGTACCGGGGAGACCAACTGAGTAAATCTCTCCAGCGGACAGCGAAATTTGCAGCCAGGGAGAATGAGGGGGTGAGGATCTCTCAAAGAATTATTCCGATAGTACATTTCTATGGTGTATTGCCTGTTTCAAAATACAGAAGGTTTAAAATAAAGTTAGGTACGCAGAACCACACTGCCTTTCCATGTTGTAGTGATTGTACTCTGGGACAAACTTTTAGCCAGCTTATTTGTGTGGCTATTGATGTATCATCAGTACTCCGAAGAGATCTTTTTAAACAATAGATGGTCACACCAATTTTCATGTAGTTTGTCTTCTCGGTAGAGAGTCAAGGAGATAAAAAGAATAGAGCAAAACCTCTCATAACTGTAATGAATCAATATATAGAGGGTTTTCAGGCTGCAGTGCTGTGATTCTGCTACTGACAGCTGCTAAATTGAGTCCAATTATAATAATTAAAATCAATCTGTAATCTTTTCCCATGTAGTGAACCTTGTGTATCCAGTTTAATTAGTCTGGTGTATCAGTAAACTGCTTTTTTAGAAAAAGTATATGTTAACAGTACAACTTGCAGATACTTGCCCATTTTTTTCCTGGTAAAGTTCAAAAAAATGACAGGCACTGTAAGGAGGCAATTTCCCATTGAAGACATTGAGTGCCATCTGTAAGGCAACAATGGTGGCTGCATGCTGTAAATAGAAGAAACCTTTAATTAAAGGCTTATTGAAAATGATTGCATGTACCTATTATTTAACAGTATGTCCAGCACATTATCTGTCTACTTAATATTGCTTGTGTGGCCTCATTAATACTTGCACTCTGCCCTCTCCAACACTGAGCAAATACTGTCCTTTGATGGTTGCATAAACAGAAATGCTCTATGTATAATGTATACATATATGTAAATATGTAAGAGGTCTTAGTCACAGTTGTTATCAAAGTCAATAGGAGCTGTTAAAACTTTTAAAAAGAACTTGTGGTCTTGCATGTTAAGTAAACAGTATTTAAGATGAAATCAGTAAGATCTTTGGCTGATTTAAACTTGCTAGGTCATAATCTAACTACAGTTTAGAAATAGGAGCTTTTTACCAAGAACAATCCAAAAATTTCATTCTCCAATGACAGTGTTTTCACATTCTAAACAAAAATATGAAGTCACAATTGAGTAACTGCCTTCATAAGACCTTCTAAAATAACTATCTTTAACCTCATTTTCCTTTTATTTTTTTTTTCCCTTTGCATCTGAAAAAAATGCAGGAAGCAGGAGGTTTGTTTTAAATTATCTGTGTGATAGAGGTTCAGTAAAACATGAGGCATGGTTTTGTCAGTTCTCTGCTCAATCAAAAGAATATTACAATGAAACAAGCCATGACATCAGGTGGAAAATGGAATGCTGCAGGTTTCAAAGTAGTATCTGTTCATTAAAGAATGAAAATAATCCATTGATATTTAAGGTTAACTGAATAGAAAATGCTTGTAGCTTTATTTCATGAATGAAGTAAAGTTTCATGGCTTTCACTGCATTTAATAACTTCAGAAAGGGAGTGTAAAAGAAACAGAAAGGACTCACCGCAGAATACATAACCATTTTTTGCTGGTGTGAAGGCTTTCTAGCATCTGAGATATGTTTTAGAATAGTTTTTAAAAGAATACCTGAAAGAGAATGGGGAAGCAATGACAATGAAAGGAATGCTTGTGTTAACATCTGTATCACTTGTTGCTGTTTTAACATAATCTGTCTTTAAATGCACCAGATTTATTCAACTGACTTTATAGGAAATTTGTGCCAAGTGCCCTGGCTAATTATGGTACTATCTTTTATATGAACAGTGAGCCTATCTTACTTCTGTGTAAAATGTTTTTGGGATCCGTGATAGTCGCAAGAGCTTCAAACAGTGCATTTGTGCCAGCAGAACAGTGCAAGAAGAGCACGGTCATGAGTACTACCCTCTTTTGTGTGTGACTCCATTGACTTCCTGATTTCCAGAGAAAAATAAAGAGCGTATTGTTTGGACTCCAGGCTCTCTTAAATTATGTGGTTGTATTTCATTAATGTTAACTGCTGAAAAGTTGTAGGACAAACTATATGAATTAAATCAATGGCTGTTCTAGTATGCTAGCATAAGGTTGGAATCTCGACAAATTAAAATCCTAAAACGAGAACTGTACATGTTAGCAGAATTAGACACATGTGTTGTCTTCAGCTACTGGCACATTTTTTAATAGCAATTGTTAATAAAGCAAGAGCAGAGGTTTGAACTTTCTCCTGAGTTTTGTAAGTTGGAGCTCCAAAACAGCAAACAAATTAACCCATGCTTATATGTGATTTGTCCTTGTTGCTCACAGACCCTGACTATACAGTGTCCATATATAATAAAAACAAGGCCCAAAAGCTGACAGTGGATGAATGGAGAAGAATGAATGATTAAAAAGGTATAAGCTAATTTTAAATTTCAGCTCCTATTTGCTGAGCAGAATAAAGTTTAGAAGCAGTTTAACAATCTCATTTTAGTACTCTTGGTAATGGAATATGAAGACAGGCAACAAAGTTACCATCCTATAGATTATTACAAATAATATTTTGTTAGGTAAGTTAAACATGGTGGCTTACATTAAATTCAGACTTGATTCAGTTCAGCGAGAATCTGTATATTACTTTGGATTTCTTATACAGTGTAATCAAAATTATACCTCCTTTATAACGTTGGATTAGGATATTCGTGATTCATATCCTCACCATTTCTTTTCTCATTAATCAAAATCTCTCAGTGCTGATCACTAATATCCACATCATGGCATCTTTCATAGTTCTACTATGGAATCAGTAACAATGTTTTTTATATATATTATATATTCTTTCCCATTCTACTCTTGGTTTTAAATGGGGTAAGGATTTGGCTTACCTCCCTGCAAACGTGATTTTTGTATTTGTTTGTGGAACCCAAATTCCGCCTGCAATAACAATTCTGAGAGCTTTATCAGCTTGGTCCTGACACCGTGAGTAGCCCAAACAGGTAGAGTGTAATTGTTAATATCCTACAGTGAAGAAAGAAAACATGGTGATTTTCTTACTGATTCGTACTGCTGTTGTTTGTTCTGGCACAAAATGCTTGTCAGAACAAATTTGAATGTTTCACTCAAGTAGCATTTTCTCTTTATAATAAAATAATGACTATTTTGCATTTAGACAGCTGTAGAATTCCTATTTATAGCATCACACTGCATAAAACAAATTTGAAGGGCAGTGTTCAACAAGAAAAGGAAATATAATACTAAAAATTATGCAAAAAGCAACTGGCATTATTTATGCCAATTGCTAATGCAGTTGTCAGGTGAACAGATTCACTTTATGACTCTTTCAGCCATCTACTAGGATATATCTTGAGATCTTTACTGAAACAAATCTATATAGATGTCAGAATTTTAAAGGCTGGTGGCTCTGAGATGTAAGTGAGATCCAGAGATCAAGTAGGAATATGTACAGCTGTAGTTCAGATGTACCAGAGTGTGAGGTGTATGTATAGGGGTTAGATATAAAGATGGAATCCATACCATATCAGGTCTATTGGATACTGATGCAGTCCTCAAGCTAAAGTGGAATGGATTAGTCTTTCCTTAGGGACACAACCCAAGATACATTAATGGTCACAACTGTGAGAAAGGAAGATACACTCAACATTCCTGGTTTGCACTACCCTGAATTCCTGTTTAAACAAGGTTGGTATCTTTACTTCAGTTCGGTGTAACCTCTGTGAATGTGAGCCATTGCACTGAGCTCACCAGAGGGAGTGTTCTTGTAACAATACGTTCTAAGGAAAATGTCAGCTATTAAAGGACTTGTTTAAACCAATAAAACAATAGAACATGTAAGGTTAAACCAGCTCAGGTCACAGTGTATCACTTTCCCCTTTAACAAATGTGATTTGTATCTTGAGGAAAGAATTGACTAGTTGAGTGCTATTTAAGAGAAGTGCTGTAAGCAAGCAAGCACCTCAGTCTCCAAGTTACATGAAAGTCAGATGACACTTAGACAATAATAACAGATACAGAGAGATGCATGCTACTGTAGTGTCCTGAATTGTGTTTAAAAAAATTATGTGAGAAAGCTGTCTTTTTATGCTTGAAAGCATGAGTGGCTTTTATGGCAGATGTCTTAATTGATACCCTCAGAGTCTTCACTGAGTGGTATGAAAAACCAAAGCTCATCAAATCTAACACTAGAAGGAAAAAACAAGAGATTTTTTCTTCCAGCATTTAGCTAGATCCCTGATGGGTGCTGTCAATTTTGCACATTTCTCTGGTGACACAGGTTTCTCAGTATGATGTAACAACTGAAGTAAAAAGCTGTGGTCCTGAGCTGTCCTGCATTTGTAAAATATAGAAGGATGACCGCACTGAAATTACAGTGAGGTGTCCCAACATGTTAGCATTTCATTTATCTTAAGGCCCTGGCTAGCATTTCATTCAAGGCTGCTTTGACCAAAATTGAACCTTTGCAGAAACTGCAAGACAGAAGGTAAACTCATTAACATCACATACAAGTATTACATGTTACTTGTGAATACACCTTAAAACTGCCTCAATTTTTTAAGGGATATCCCAGTACTAATGACCAATTTATCATTAATATTTGAGTTCAAAAATAATTTTTCGTTGAAGCATTTGTAGCAAATACTGCCTGCAACAATAAATTCTTAATATAAGACTGCAATTTTCACTTCAGCTGAGATAAATGTAGACTTTGAAGTGACATGAAGTGAGGCTTGTTGGTAAATTAAGGGCACTCGGGATTTTTCCAAATCCCAGCCAGAGGTACCAGACTGTGGGACCCAGATTCCCATGACAGTTGGGCACCACAGCATCCCTTTTGGTATAAAATCCATGCTTCTTTGTGATATGCCTGGTTCATTTGCTTAGAACAGGCTCCCAAACTTGCCCAAATAGCCTTTTGTGTCATTCCAATGGCTGGTTAATTCCTGAAAATACTCTTGACCAGTACTATCCATATACAAATAATGATTTCTCTTGCTTATACAATTTGCATAAAATCTTTGTGGAAGGATGCTTACGTTTCTTTGCCAATAACATATTTTACTCATGTCCATCTCTGTGATGGGGTTTGGAGGAGTAACAATACAATTTTATCCAAAGGTATGCCTTTGCCTAATTCTCCATATGCAGTCACTGACAGGATCTTGGATTTGGTAGGCCATTGGTTTGTGTTTCTTATAGTGGTGGACAACCCACAGCAGCCTCACACAGTCATAGTGTCTTTACAGGATTTTCACTTTCAAGTTTTATGTTAGGTGAGGGTTTCTGGGGAAGAAGCTGAAAACAGTCTGAGGTTCAAAAAGGTTTGGAAGCACAGACCTACGTTCTTTTGATGTCTTACAAACAATAGAAATAAGAGCTAAAAACAGTTTTGAAGAAGTGTAAGTATTTCTATTGGACTCTGGAAATTTTCTTTATATTATTTACCTCATACTGTAAAGTGTCAGAGAGCTTCTGAATTCTTTCAGTGTTCAATTTCTTCAATGGGTATCCTGTATGAGTGGCTAAAAACTTCAGAAATGGCTGGAATACAAAAGAGCAAAATTGTATGTTGTACACAGGGCCTTTTTACATCATTCCTGCACACTGCCATAGTAGCACATAGTAATTTTTAGAACGAAGATAGTCTTTGCACTTAAGCAATGAGCCATTGACTAGCGGTAAGAGAATCTGGCCTATTCCTCTAGACAAGGTTGGTGATTGGAGTTCAGATTTGAAATATGGTGGTGGTTTACACTTGATGGGAATGTTCAGAAGGAGGTAGAGGGAACATATACATAAGGAAGTCTGGCAGAAATCCAAAAAGTGCTTAAAGGAAGTGTGATAAACAGAATTATTCTGATGTGGGTACTGAGCAGAAAGGATATATGATGTAAATTTGGTAAAACTGGAAATTATGATTCACTTGCATGTAGAACTCAGATGCAGAGCCAGAAGCAGATGGCTGAGGTCAGCTGCTAAAGATTATAGAAGAACAGGTGAGTTTGATAGTGTCATTTTGAATAAACCTGTGAAGAAGAAGGTTGCAATACAATAGACAAGTGATTGCGTACTCATGGCAAAGATTTTGATGGTGGAGAAAGAAAGGAAAGGATACCTTACAGAGGCAAGAATGAAACGTAAGTGAGCACCTGAGTGAAGACTTTGAGTGTGAGACATGAACAGGTACCTGAGGGAAGCACTGAGGCTATTGTGGAAAATCTGGGAAATTGAGTTGTGAAGTATTTTGTGGTGGAAGAGGAATCTGAACTAGCAGAGAGTTATATCAACAGATGCATCAGAGAAGTTGCTTTACATGGGAGTAAACAGAAAGAGGTATTGGAGTGATTTCAGAGGTATTGGCACTGATTTGATCTGAGTTTTTGTTTTGTTTGCTCTCCTAGAAGGTAGGTGCGGTGGTTTTTTGCAAGGTAGTCAATAACTTATCTTTTCTGTGACTTGCAGTTTTCAACTGATGGGAATAGCCCAGTCCAGCTGGCTCTATAATGTTGCAATTGCTTTTTGGGTATGTTGTCTACACCCACTGTGAAGATTAGAGATGTAGAAGAAGCATATTGACTGCCTCTTTTTAAACCTACCTGTTAGATAATGTTGACAGAAGTAGTACATTTTAATTAGATTTCCAGAACTGAAAATACTTTACCCTGTACTGCTTGAGCTGCTTTTGGAAATCCCTTGTTGCAAAGGTTTCTTTCAGAAGCTCATTGTATTTTGGGCAGTGTGAGAAAGGTAAGTATAGCAACTGAAAAGAAAATTGCAAAACATTAATTAGGCAAGGTGTTTCTTGTTCTGCAATTCAACATATCCTTGCAGGATTGTTGTTCTGATTGGCTGCACTAGTTAGGACAAGCTGAAAAATAATTTGAGAATGTAGTTTTCAAGGATATTCATCTTCAGGACTGTAAGTCATACTGATGACTACTTACAAAATAATCTTTAAACGTTCAGAGGCGTAATAGGTTCCATAGTTCAAAGTTAAAGGATTCATTTACACAAGCTGAAATTTACCCCTTGACAGAAGACTAACACAAGCCCTCCCAAACTGCTTTGTGCTTGGCTTCCCCGGGGGATGATTTCACTCATTGTGCTCAGTCTTTCTTTAAACACACCGTCACCTTTTTGCAGCAAATTACCAAGCAGCAGCTGGACTGCAACAGGAGTCTTTGTGCATACTCAGCTGTATTAAGTGGGCTTACCACAGCTCCATTTAGTTCAGCTAAGTCATAGAAACTTATGAAGTTTCTCTAACTCAGTTTTGTCTTTCATTAATTCAAGACATATGAAGGTTAAAGGTTACATGGGAGTGGGATAACTTCAGAATTTGTTATTAATTTATCTAAGCTAAATTGAGTTTATTCTTGTTTGAAGTTTTTTCTGTTAAATTTTAAACAAAAGTTTAAATAAAATTTGACACTGAGATATTCTTAGTGGTTTTCTCTGATGTGCTTTCTGTACTCTTTCCAGTAATAAAACTCTAGCTATATAGTCCCACAGGTAAAAGAACTTTAAAAAGAACTTGAGGGTACTGAAGGGGTAATTAGCTTGGAAAGCTTCACAGCAGTTCCTCTGTCTTTTTAGAAACACAATCTGTCTATTTCAGAAGGTAGGAAAGTATTTCTGAATTATAACCATAGGTTCATGAACAGGCATGACTTTACCAATTAATGATGGATGCTTGTTTTGGGTAGTAGGATACATGTGGTCTCAAGCTTACCCTGTATATGTAGTAAACATGAATAGAGTTAAAACACAAATAGTTGAAAAAGTATGAAAAATGCATATGTTTCATGATTTGTTTGAATAAACTTACTTGCTTCCCTAAATGTGAATGATGTGCACTACTTGCTTGCTGAGTTTGACAGTGGTGTTGATACTAGCCAGGTATTCTTGACTGTTTACTGTGGTACCACCATCTGTGACAGTGTCAGAAGCAGCTCTTGACTCTACACCAGGCTGCGTGCATGAACTGGAAGACATGTGTCTCCATATCCTCCATCTTCATGCTCTTATCACCCCAAGGTGGCAACCATTGCTCCATGACTCTATTTAACCTTATTCCTCTATTCCTAGACTGTGTTAACTAGACTTGTAAGCCCACACAATTTATCTTGCATCACATGTGCAAACCTCCTCCCCCAAACTGGGACTCATACTGTACACTCCTGATCCTTCCTAGCGTTTTACCATAGCTTTTTGACAAATGGGAAACTCCAGCTCCACTCAGCTGCCCAGCTTTCCCCTCTAGGGCAAGTATATTCAGGCTACAGAGCTGCTATCCACACAATTCCTTACAGCTCCAAGGTGAGGACCTGGGGAACAGAGATGAATAAATACTTTGCGCTATGGACTCATGCTCTTAAAGTTCTGAGTCCTCCTTCCTTTTCCCTTTTACTTTTTCCACCAACCCTCAAAGTTCATGCACTGACCTTCAAAGTGTATGAAAACAGTCCTGTGAATCAATTCTCACTCTAATGAAAATCCCAGAATAATTGTTTTGTCTTTTCCATTGGCTGTGGACTAAAAAGCTGTTGAAGCACTACTGAGAATAGGTATGCTGCCTCTTCTCACACAAAGAAAGTAATTTTTATTATAAGTTTAGGATCAATCTACTTCTATAGTGTTTTACTCACATTATAGTTTAATTCTTTTTCTCTGTACTTGGTAGGACTTTTGTTTTTCTTGTTTGTTAACTCCAGGTTTCTGTTATGTAAGTCCATTCCTGTGGAAACTCCTGACAATATTTTTATTCAGCTTATTAGGCCTTTCTGCACAATGTTTGTAACTTAATATATTGAAATATATATGGTAAAGGCAATGAAAATTGCCTTTACCATGCCCTTTATCCTGACCCCTTCATCTCATATCCTAGGTATTTTACACATGATTCAGGGAAAGCAAATGCCCTTAGTTTCTACTCACATTATCATGTGACAGTGGCACTGTGTGAACTGGAATTGGCTGCCAAAGAATTCTGGGGTTCCAAATCTGGCCCTGTGTTGGCGGGTACAGCCCAGCAAGACTTGCTTGAGCACTCATAAGTGTGTGGTCACAGTCAGTGCTTTGAACGTAAATCTGAAGCAAGAAAAAAAAATAAAAATTGTAAGGTCATTTTTCCTGATAGTTTTTTTTTTCTCTTGGTAGGAAAGAAGGGGATTGGTACTGTGCTGGAGGAGATGACATTAGAGTGGGATGAAGAAGGACCATAAGAAAGAAGGAGGAGGGAGAAAGAGTGAAGATGGAATAGGGCCTTGGAATAAAATTTTGGTGCCATATAGTAGCAGTTCCTTTAGGAGTCCTAGTGAAAAGCATAAGACTGACTCCATTTGACCATCTAGGCATTGGGACATCATGTATGCACTGAACAGCTGGACCCTAAATGAAACCTAAGCTGTATCATCTGCACCCCATATGGAAGTGTGGAATTGGAGATACCTGACAAAGATACCCTGCCATAAAACAGTGAGGAATCTGAACCTGATATACAGCCTAAAAACCTTTCACATCATTTTCAGTTAACCATCAGCCTGAATAAAAGTTGACCCACAGTTTCAGGGATACTTTGAAATAACATTGACTTCAGTGGGTATTAAGTTATCTCCAATCATGCCAGGTTCAGACTCTCATGCATTCAGGTAGTCCCATTAACATCCATGAAAAACATCCTCCCTCCCAGATCCAGTACTTGCCTCACACTGCTTGTATACAACACTCAGGAAATAAGAGTATCTCCTCCGCATATACTGGCCAAGCTCATACTGTTGCTGTATGCCAAGCTGTAGAAGTAACAGAACATTGTAAGAGGCTCAAGAAGTGTGCTATGTATTCATTCCTACAAATAAAAAATGAGATAATATTTCATATTGTTTTGATAAAGGTCTTTTTCCTTTCTAAAGTGAAGGAGGAAAGAAAACAGGAGAAAAACCAGTAAAGGTGCTGTGTTTGCAGTATTGGTTAATATTAGATATGTCTTCCTGACAGATGCAGTTTTGCATTTTGTTCTACAGAAAGGTATGCATATGTTTATCCAAGCTAGTAAGACCGGCTGAGGGGCAGCGTGACTTAAAGCGGATATAAAGGTGTCCCAACACTGTCTGTCTAGTTTCTGCTCTGTTGCTGGCTCACAGCTGAGTAACTGGGAGTGTAGACAGAGCAACCACCTGTCCATGAAGACGTATCCAGGATATGAATCCCATAGAGTATCACCAGTTATTCTGCATGGAGGCTACAAATTTTAGCTTGAGCAAGATCTTATTTTTCAGGAAGACAGAAAATCTTGAATACAAGACTTCAGGTATTTTGCTGTAATGATTGATTGTTATCAACAGTCTGAAACATTTGATTCTTGATTCTTGCCTGACTATGTCCCCAGCTTTCAGCCACTGGATCTTGTTATGCTGTTGAATGACACGTTCTTTACCACCACATATCTTATTCCCAGTAAGATTATAAGCAATAAGATGGAATCAAGTCACTTACTTAATCTCTGTGTTAAACTAATAGATTACAATTCTCTACTCCTACAGCAAAATGGGTGTTCCAGTCTCAGCATTTTAGTAGCTCTTTGCTGAATATTTTCTGACTTACCAACATAATTTTGTAAACACATAACATGAGAATCACATGCAATGTCCCTGTAATGGTCTCAACATTGTTATCTTTTTACTCGTACCTGGTGTTTCCTGGCCTAAATTGAAATATATTCAACTTTTCTCACATAATCATTACTCTGCACTGGGATCTTAAATACAGTGATTACTCATTGCTTCCTAAAGTCCTTTTCTAAGTCATAGGATCATAGGATAATTTAGGTTGAAAAGGACCTCAAGGAAGTCTCTAGTCCAACCTCTTGTTCAGAGCAGAGTCAGCTCTGAGGTCAGACCAAGTTATTCAGGACTTTACCCAGAGTTCCAGTCATGGCCCACAGTGTGCGTATGTGATCACCTCTTTCTGTTGCTGGAATTGTGCATCCAGTTTCCTAGGGTATATGCTTGACCTAGGCTTCTGCCCTGATTTGCCTAATATATGCGTTGTTAAATCCTGACACCTGGGTCTTGAAGCCTTCCATGCCCTGGAGCAAGCTGGCATGTAGTGCTGAACTTGCACAGTGTGTATGTGGAGTGACTGAGTCACAGCTGAGTTCAGGCATAGGAAGCTGGTCTATTACTCCTGTTTCTTCAAGGGAAGTGACTTGAGAGGAAACAGGCCTGACCTTGCATTGGAGCAGTTTGGCCTCCTAAGGATGGTGAGGAAGAGGAACCCCTCAGGCAGTTTGTTCTATTCTGATTTTGGTGGAGACCTGGCAAGTGACTAACTCCCCTAGGAGAGAGAAGCATGTGCATTGTGCTGGACCCACTGAACATAAGGTGCATGAGTGAACTTATTCTACAGCAGCCTAAGAGAGACACACACCCCACAGTCTGCCTACACATGCACCATAGCCTTTTATCCTGGACATCCCAACTTTTGGCACATCTAAACTACTTCAGTGAGGCTGCCTGGTTCCCAGAATCCTGGGAAAGTAGCTAGCGGATTTTTCCATCCTAACCACATATCTTGGGGAGGGGAAAAAGGAATGAATCACAGACACAGTGGGTACTATGGTGGGAGCAGAGCAGAAGTAGGGTTAAAACCACTTAGTGCCCACATATTCCCTTACAGCCTGATAGTACAGTTCACCCTTGGCTCCATTCACAAGAGGAGGCAGCTAATACAAATTACAGTTAATGCAGAGACATGGTTTCTGCAGTTGGATTCTGCAAGTTGCCTTAGCTGCTGCTAGTTACTACCATCAGCTGATACTAGAGTGCAAGCTCAGCTCTGCTGTATTCTACCAATGTCTGCACTGAAATTGCTGAGCTTTAAATCAACTTTCCCAGGCACAGCATGAGAGAAGTTTCTGCTGGTAGTGATCTTAGTAGTTCATGAGTTAGGAAGTACTCCTACTCAGCAGAGATTGAGGGTGGTCTGTGAGCACTTCACCACCTTATGCTACTGATTGTTAAAGCTTCATGTTTGGTCTCGGGTGAACTGTGGCAGTCACCAGTGTCTGGCTCCTCCCAGAAGACCCTAGTCTGCACTCAAACAGCTCAACATACACTGCTATTGGACCAGAATGGGCTGATTCAGTGTCATTTAAAAACAGTGACTGCTGGTAGCTGTAGCTTCCTGGTAAGTTCTTTGGCTGTCCTTTTAGAGATCTGTATATGGTGACTTAATATGGGCTTTCTTCAAGTGAAAACAAAGTTCCCAAAACCAGATATCAACAGACCATATTCCAGTATCTCAGTATATTGGCCCAGGCAAGCAAACGCACCTTGGTAAGTTGTCCATATCCATGCTGCCTTGCAACGTCTTTGTGCTGGTCAGTTGGAAAAAACTCCTGTGGGGTATGATCACCATGGCGAAATACCTGATAAAATAGATGGAATTCCCTTCATATTATTGGGATTTTTGTGATAGATATAATTAGTGCAGTCGTAAGGAATATTCAATGACAATAAGTACGGTATCTGACAGATGCTAAATATATTCATGGTGGTTTTCTTGGGTCTAGATAGCTACAGTACCTCTTTGATTTATTTAGACAAATGTAACTCTTCTTTTTTTCCTGGCATTTGAAAAATAATTAGTTTAAACAAATTTTTGCAAGTTATAAAAACTATAAAATATCTTAATATATTTTAAAGAGGTTTTATATATTTTAGGTGGTATAGACCACAACATTAAATAAACAGCAAACAGAAGCATGTCAGCAATTTTCCAGAACTATTAGAATGTTAATATTTTGGTAGGACTAACTAGGAATTCAGAAGGGAAAAACCCAAACTACTGCTCTAGATACAGTTTCTGTGGCTGACTGCTGTGAAGCACACTTTCTTGGCAGAAATTAGCCTTAAAGAGCCATGTGTTGACTTCTTCCATCACAAGAGGTTATAAAAGTGTCATCTAATCTCTAAATACAGACTAAACTGCTACTCTGAAATAACTGAACCTGTTCTGGAATTTCAATTCAGATAAAAGATATATATATAAAGATACATCAAGATTTTTCATTCCTGCAATGAATTCTCTCCTTGTCCAGCACAATTTCTGTAAATATGTGTCATAGAATTCTAAAATTTTACCACCAGATTTTTTTTATTTCTTAATCCAAGTAGGCAGAAATAAAATCAAAAACTGGAGCACAAAAAGTATATAAGTGATTTACAGGCATGTGTGATGTTCAGAACAAGATTCAGGCTTCCTGCAAACAAACGGCATGTCATAATCACTGCAAATAGCATTAGTTTCACAGCACTGGTTCTGTGTTGCTTATTTAATGCCATTGTACACTTGTTTGGGTTTCACACAATGAAATTTGTTTTGCATGTTAATCTCTTGAAACCACTGGAAAAGTGGAAACTCTTCCATGGTAAAGAGGGTTTTTGCACAGTTGATATATAGCTATGAAATCCTCTTTTATGATTTAAAAAAGAATCCTGTGTGATTCCTCTCTTAGTGCTATAAAAAAAATTCTTTGCCAGTCCAGAAAGTTAAGTTCATCTAGGACTGTGCAAAAGAGACAGAATTATAAAATCTTATTTAAATTGGAGGATTTTTTTGTACAATGCAATAGTGAATTTTGAATATGCAGAAAATGCTTAAATCTTCAAAAAGTGCCCCCTCCCCCCTACTTTGGAGTACAAGAAGAGCAGTAAGTGAGAGGTTTTGAAGAAATTCCATTTGCCTATGAACTATCTACTTACTATGGACACAAACTTCAGTTTTCTCTTAGCTGTCGTTTGGTGAAGAAAGATGCAGAAAAGGCAGAACATGAAACACAGACTCCAAATTCCACACAGCAGCTGCCTTGCTCTCATCCTGAGGGTAGCTTTCAGCTCTTTTGCATGCCAAGGGCCATGTCTGGATGTGGTGATAGAGTAGATATGTGGCTGAGAGGGGAGGAGTCAGTTGTACTCAGTGAAGTCTGAAAGTAGGCTGTAAGCTTGCCTCCTCGTCCCTTTTTCCCCTCATTGGGTTAGTGCTTTTCAGGGGGTTCATGAAATGAAAAGCGTATTTTGCACTTTTACTCAATTTCTGTGTCCCATGTATAAAATGAAGTGGAATCTCTGAGCCCCCTAATTCCTGCTGCTGGCACTCGCAAGGCAAGTGAATGTGAAGAACTACAAGTTGCCCTCTATTCTTTAAGCTAGAATTTAGTATGGGTCAGTCAGCCTTCCCAAAACTGAAAATGCTGCAGATCTGCCGTCTCTTGCTGTATGCAAAAAAGCTAGTAAACCATCCTCACTCCTAGTGCTCACACAGCCTTCTCTGAACACTTCATACTAGAACGTTCGGAGTGGTGCTGACAATTGTTCTTTTTCAAAGGATATCTGGATTTTTCCCTGGATTTGGCTGTGGTCTGTAGGAGGAATAAACAGCAGAAGCTTTTGTTGTACAGGAGCAGAGATAAGCCTAAACTCACTGAAAAAAAAGGATACATGAATGAACTTTTCATCTCTACAGTAGATTGACTATGTCTCTAGAGGCAAAGCATGTGCCACTGTTTTCTAGAACTATTGCCCAGAATTTCATACAGTTAGGTAAATTTTTTATTTTCAAATTTCTCTTGCTGAAACCACTGTCATTGTTACAGCATGAATAAATCAATAGTTGTCTCTGTAATTTCCCCAGCATATTTTAAATAAAGCAAAAATCTAGCTCAGAGGCAGTGTTGCAAGAGACAAGATTGATTTTACAAGCTTATTGGTCTATGTTCAGTCATATTCATGTGTTAATGAAAGCCCTGTTAATATGTAAAAATTAAGGGTGATTTCATAATGATCAAAAGTTCTCTATATGTAAGAATTTAAGAGAAATTACTGAAAAAGCATCATGTTACTACTCAAAAAGATTATATAATCTCAAGCTAGTTTAAGGCACAAATAACAAAACTTTCCTTTGTAATTATTAGATATAAGCTTGTCTAGAGGGAACAGTTGTCTTTCCTGAAGTAACAATGCCATATCCTTCACACTCTCAGAGCTAAAGAGATTCCTCTGTGAAACATTCAGAGGTCAGACTTTCTTGGTGCAAGATGGTTCATCTGTCATTTCTTCTTTTACCTGACAAGTCTAACACACTCGTGCAGAAAGAGAAAATTATGGAGAGCTGCCCACATTTATTGAGAAAGAAAATTCTTTTTTTTTCTTTTTTTTTAAATGAGGGACTTGGGGAGATGTGGGCCAACTGATTAAAGTTATTCACAGTCTGTACATTCTCCTGACTCTACTGGCTGTCATACTTCAAAAATCTATTTGAAGAGACTGTGTTTTGCTGTTTCTAGAGGACATGACATCAGATGCCACTCCTAAAACACACTGGTTTGCAAGGCGAGGTTTTTAATTAGACCAGCTGGTATCACTGGAAAAAAATAGGCAAGTTCTCAGAATCACAAGGCTCCATTCAGGTTCTTCAGAGACTGTGGATACATCTGGCAGGGACAGCAGATATACAACAGGAACAGAAAGGTTTACCTTTATACTTTTCAAGTACCCATTGCTTCACACTTTATGTGAGATTTCTTTTCAAGGAAGGTGAAACTACTCTTACTTTGGAAAGGACAAAATACTAGTGTAAAAGCTGATACTTGCTTCCTTTGATCTGATCTTGGTGCTGCTAATTCTGTGGGAAGGGACACATAAAGGGCTGAAGTTATTCTGAAGTGCACCACATTGGTTAACTCTATTCCTGCTGAAGGTCATAGAAGGAGAACAAAGCAGTGTGCTGTGCTGTGCCACGTACTGGCATTCCTGAGACTGAAACTCTGGAGAGCAGGAGATGGAGCTTTCTTGGCAGCTAACTCATACTTGCAGAAATCCCTTGTTGCAGGCATGAGAGGTGTGAAAATTATAACTGTTTTCAAAGTCAAGGTAACTGATTCTTTAATATGCCTGCAGCCTGTGTTAAAACAACAGTTGAAGGTGGAAAAGGAGGAGATAATGATAAAGACAATAAATGAACCTCCTTCACTGCCTTGGAAGTACAAAGGAAAATATGAGGTGTAGAGTACATACCTTTATCTTACCATCAAACTTTATGAAATATTTATGGGATTCTGATAAACATAATATTATTAAGCAAGTAAAAGTATGGCTTTGTGTTGTGTCCTGTATTGTGAGATCTGAAAAGTAAGTGTGTTAAGAAATGCTGCTGGATCTTTGGCATTGTTTAGAAATGTAAGTTTTCATTAACAGTCCTTCAGTCCTCTAAAGTAGGTTCATGGTTCAAGTACTATTACTGTATTTGAAAGCTTAGTAATCCAAAGGACAAAATTTGGCCCTCTATCCCTGAATTGCAACACGAAGAATCTTCACACTGTGATGCTTAACCCCTCTCCCAGCTTTTAAGTGTAGGGTTAAATCTTCTTGGTATTTAAACACACTGTAGGATTGGACTTGAGACTTGAGATGCTACTTCTTCATTGGCAGTGGAGGATGATCAGAATCAGTTGAAGATACACTGATAAGCATGTTAGGAGAAGACTCCAGCGTAGAATTACTGGGGGGAGAAGAAGACAGGTATAGGAGGACTTCAACCTTCCATCCTGTCTCCCCTCCTTCTGCCTCCCTGAAACGTCACCTAGTGGGATACTTATTCCATCCTCTGGTGTTAAAGTCATGATTCTGCAGCTTTTGCAGTTTTGATGTCCATGTCCACGTCCACTTCCATGCCTTTTCCACATCTTCTTTTCTCAGCCCCAGTCAGATCAAGGCTGTGTCTGTCCTTAAAGAGAGTTCAACGTTTCCTCTGGTTTACAGTGTACTTGTTTGTCTCTTGCTTGCATGCTGTGATTCAACAATAAAGTGAGGATATATATAATTCATTCAGCTGCAGTAAACTAGCAGCCAGAACAAAAATATTCCAATTCCAAGTCACTTGCTTAGTATCTAAACAGATAAGTATCAGCTGCCTCTATTTGGCTAATGCTTAACATAGACTTCTTTGGTCCTTTATGTTAGGAAAACAAAGGCATGTCATGTCACCATGCCTGTGTCACAGAGACACATTACCCCCACCTCAAAAAGAATTCTGCCCCAATCAGATATACACTTTCTGTTAATGACTTCAGTGCTGGCACACAATCTTCTTTCAGCCCATTTTAGAACTGAGTTAGAGGCGTGTTCAGCTGTCGTGAGGAGCTGGGTCAAGGCTTGTCAGGAGTATGAGCAAAATGGAGCATCTGTGTCCTGCAAATAGAATAATCTGCAATGGTAACAGGGGCCCTAAAGAGCTGAGCAGGATTTTCTTGCTGCTGCTGTCAGAAGACATCTCTTCTGCCCCATATTCTCTGAGCCTTCCTTAAATGGCAACAAAAAGCAGGAGACAGTAGTTGGTGTTATGATTTGTAAAGAGTGGGGCTGTGGTTGTTCTTAGGCCATTCAGTCTTCTAGGCAATTGTCTTCTGTTGGGGTTCAAAGCTGCACCCTTGATGTCAATCTGAGATAAAGTACTTCTTTACACAGTGGCCAGCTGCTTCTCCATTACACTGATGTAAATATAGAGTAACTGCACAGAAGCTGATGAACTTATTCCAAATCTATTTCCCTTGAAATTTACACAGATGTTCTTCCACTAATGTTCTTCTTAGCACCTTCTGATCTTCTGCATTTTGTGGCTGTGTTTGGGATATGAGCATCTGCTCCTCCAGATCCTCATTTGGTATGAGCTTTTATAGAGTTGCACTGACTTACAGGGACTTCAAAACACAGGAAAAGGAGGATGTTAAAATCCATTTCCTTCACCTGTTCTGATGACAAAACATTATTAAAAAACTGGGAACCAGTGTCGATGCAAAAAAGAGATCAAATTCCAGATCCAAACTTAATCTGGAGTTTTGCTGAACTGTAAAGCTCCTTTCTCTCAAATGTGAGCAGTTTCTCTCCAGTTCCACATGATTCACCTTTGTCATCATAAAATACACAAGACTATGTAAGCAAGACTGATATGGAAGAGTTGTAGATTAAGATGCAACTTGGTAGTTGTATTTTAACAGATGATTACTTATAATATCAGAACAAAGGGATTTAGCTGTCATTATTTCACAGAGTAGAGGTGCTTATTTTGGTCTTAGGCCATCAGTAAGTCACAAACCTGAACTTTGTGCAGTGTAAACGTCCTTTATTCTTTTTTTCCCAAATTCCACGAATGAATTCAAGTAATGTTGCTTGAGTGTGATGGATGGCTGGATCATATAACCAGACTGACACTGCAGGAAAGAGGTAAGGTTTGTAGAAAGTTGCTATGAGACAAAGATATTTAGACCACTAACACTACCTAGTCATTTAGACTTACTAATGAGTTTTATGGGACTGACAGGATCATGTTGTTTTGTCAATAGGAGGTGAGATATTTCTCGTATTGGAGGAAAGGAACATTTTCTTCCAGCCAGCCATCATCACGGCTGTCTAGCTTGGGCATAAAACAGAAGTGTTACATCCAGGTGCTGACATAAGTCCAAACAACAACCTCCCTGTGTGCAATCAAGCATCAAGCTATTGTCCTTGTGCACCTTAGGATACCTGAGGGATTTGGGTTGCTGCTTTCTTTAAATTTTAATAATTATATTTAACTTTGAGGTAGGCTACAATAACTATGATTAAAGCAATTGTTCTGCTCAGCTGGAATGATTTCTGAACATGTCCTAGCACAATGCTGCAAGATTTGAAATGCAAATATGTGGGAGGGAAAAAATGTTCTTTCAATAATTTTTTATTTCTATTGGAATAAAACAAAAAGTCCTTTATAAAAACCCAAGCTGAGGTCAAATATAATCCATCAATTTCTCATAAATATTGGATCTTGCTGGTAATGAGTGTCATCTACCCACGTGGATAATTTAGTTTTCAGTACTTAAATCCTGAATTAGGAGTGAAGAATTAGTAAATTAACTGTTTGCTTCAGAACTATTATCCTCCCCTTCCCCTTTCTGTTCTGTTCCCATGCTGTTATCATCCTTAAGTCTCTTCGGATTCTTGGATTTTTTGGTTATTTTTGCTCTTGTTCATTTCAATCAGTGAAGCATCTTGTACTAGGACATAGGCATACTTTCATGGCACATTTCAAATGTTTTCTTGAGAGGCTGGTGATTGATTTAAATATGGCCACAAACATTTTCTGAATGAAACTGTTGGAACTGTTACAATGGAAGACTGTGTTTTTATGTCACTGCACTGTGTCTATTAATACTAACTAGGCTGCATGGTGGTATTACTTGAAAGTTTTCCTTGGCATTTCCAATGTGACTTTTATCAGTGAAATTTTCATTAACTGTCAATATGGTTGTTAGAAGCAAACTATACATTTTTGCTTCAGGTCATATTTCCAGTTTCTCTAATCTTAAAATGGACTAAAGTAAATATTGCATATCAGGGTGAAAGAAATTGAGATTTTTGCAGACTTCCACTTAATTTAGAAGTGACATTGAGCTTGTTCTCTCAGGTATTTTGATCCGCCTCTACAAAGTACCTCAATAAGATGTCCCATTTTTCTTACCTACTATAATCCTTTGTTGTCCATATTTGTCTTCACAGACACATCAAAAAAAAGCGCAAAAGGTGTAAAAGTGCCTCTTTCAGAAATATGGGATGAACTATCCAGAGGGCAGTAGCTAAAATGATGAACAGACAAAATGGTACTGGCAGTTACCCTGTTGTTTTGTTTTGGTATCTGTTACTTACTGAGGTGGTGGGAGGGAGAATAAGTTGTGTGTGGGAGTGGTAATAGCTTCAGGGACCCATTTTCATAGAAAAAGAACTGCCAGTAGAAGGAAGATATGCTTAAAGTCATGCAGGGAATTGGCCAAGGCCTTTCTGAGCTGCTGCTACTGCTGAGAGAGATTAATGTTACCTTCAAATACTGATCATTTTGGAAACAACCAAGAAACCCATTAATTAGCAGCTTTGTTGATAATTATAATGTGGGTTTAGTTTTACAAAGTGTGGGTTTATAGGTTTGATTTGTAACATGTTGGGCTTTCCAAGGATTTTGGGAAAGCGCTACACTAAGTACAGGTAAGCCAGCCAAAGTACATTGGATAACTGTAGTGCAATCCAGGCCATTCTACATGCATAACTGACTTGGACTTCAGTAGAAGCTACATGCATAGGCATGGGCACAAAACGGATAACCAAGATTAATGCTTCAGGTAACGGAGAAAAATGCTATCCAAAAGAATCGTGAGTTCAATGTATACATGATTAGGTTCATATTCTGATTGACATCAGCAGATGCAAGGCAGTAGCCCACAACATAATCTTTCTTTTGATTTACATTTCACCAAGCCTGATAGAATTGTTCAACATTCATCACGTGATTCTTCATGTTCTCCACACACACTGAATAATGAATAATTCATAACATACTTTCAGTTAAACTGTGAATCTCTTCTGTTTGGTCAGCTCTAGATCAGAATATTGTCTAAACTTAATTTAAAACAAATAATGAGAAAAATGCAATAGCATGAAAGGAAAGATTATTTTAGTGCAAACCAAATAAAAACTGTATGCCTAAACCTACACAAGAACTAATAGTATAATTGTTGGAAAAATATTTGCCTATATCTATTCTATCTCAGAGAAATATGTTGCAAAGGCATATTGCCATCTAGTGTTAAATTCTCTTCTATTCATTGTGCTTCAGGCTAGTGTAGTTGTAGTAGATTCCTGACAGACACTTTTGTGAGAATCATTGGAAATCCAGTAATATATTGAGAAATGCAGAAGAGCATCACTACATCCAGATGCCAAGAACACATGACCACATTTCCAAATTTAAATAAAGATTAAGTTCAATGGTTTTCTCTCCTATATTCAGGGTTGCTGGAAATATAAATTTACTCTCCAGAAGGAAAGAGTTTATTAAAGTCATTGTCCAGTTCTTCTTTCAGTATTGTGAGAAGTCATGAAAAAACAATATAGTGTTTTTTACATAATTGTAGTATTAACCCTTAAATAATTTTCTCTTTGTATGCTTTCATTTGTGTGGTCATAAGAATTCATCATCTTTCACAAAAAGTCATCATCTTTGTAGAGAGAGAGGGACATCTGTTTTAATTTTACAAAATGGAAGCATTTCAGTGACCACAAAGATCAAACTGGGGTAATGTAGCTTCTTTCTCTTTTCACATTGTTGGGTTTTTTTCTCCTTTTCTATGCACCTCAGTTCTGAGTTTTACTTAATGTGAAACAGAGAAATTATGTATAGGGGTATTCAAAGATGACACAGCTTTCACATCTCTCTTTCCATGTTTTCTCTTAGCTTTGGACTCACCTGATTCATAGCAATGACTTCTAGATAGTGAACTGGACGTTAGAATTTTATCAGCTGGCTGGAAACACTTCCTCTTAGGACTTTTGCCTCTATGACATCCTGCTTTATAGTTGTATAAAACTTTACCATGCTTTAGCAATTGAAGCTGTAATTTCCTATCTGTATGCCTTAGGTGTAGGAGTCTGGGCCGCGCTGGGAGAAAGTTAGTGCAGACATGTGGAATGGCTGGAAAATAACGGACATATTATGAGCGATCCAAACCGAGGGGCCTCACTGTAACAACAAGCTGCAGCTGTGTTCAAGGACAAAAACAAGGCCGAGACGGCCTGAGAAACTACATTCCTTCCCAAGAGATAAAGATGTTGGAATGTCGAAAACAGGGGGTCTACCTGGGGGGAGAGCATCGCGTGGACGCCACACCGGGACCAATCATAGGGGGCAAAAGGGCGCGTGAACAAGTAGCTTTAGCCTATTAGCAATAAGATAGCGGCGCGTGAAGTTTGAGATAGAGTATAAATTGCTGTGTAACCTTTAATAAAGTGGCATCAACTTGATCACATTGGTCATCTAAGTTGTGTCCGAGACTTCCGCGTCGGCACAGACAGAAGAATGCAAGGACGAAGACAAGGCCAGCAAAATAAGGCTGGCAAAACCACACAAGATAGCAGATAAGTGAGAAACACCTGTGGTCAGCAAAAGCACACAAGTCTGAGCAAAACAGGGTATGAGATAAGGGAGTTTTGGCAAGTTTTGGGCTTTACGTGCTAATTGCAATTAACCAATGCAAATGCTCGTAGAGGCGTGTGAAGAGCGCGTGTAGATGACCTGTAGCCTATTAGAAGATAGATGAGTGCGTGTACGGAACTTAGTAGAATATAAATGTAACCAGGATTGGAATAAAAAAAGATGGACGACCTGATCATCACATTGGTGTTGCGTCATTTCTGTTCCCGCATGGAGAAATAAGGACCCCGGCTAATGGTGACCCCAATACTTAGGTTTAAAAAAAAAGTAGTTTTACCTAGAAACAGTATAACAAAAGCTCCAGTACATCCAGCAATGTCACCTTCTGTCAAGACATTTCTTCAGATGGTGGGGGGAAACAGTTTTCAACCATTCAGACTAACATATTTGCATGAAACATCTGTTGAAAGTTGTTGGGTGGGGAAGGAAAAGGAAAAGGGAGAAGTTTATTTTATATTTCATCATCTGTTAACCTTGGAAAGGTAAAAAGTAAATACAGTTTTATCCATTCCCTAACTATGTATGTACAACTTAACTGCTAATACATCTTGTTTCTTTTTATCCGGAGAATGAGCAACTGAAAAAGTCTAAGAAGCTTTCTTAACACTGTGAATAAAACTTCTGCTGCTTACACATTCTTATCCTTGCCTTCCCAGAAAAGGGGAAAACCCTTTGGATTTCACGTGTACAGTCTTCAGGCTGAGAAGCAGTTCAGGCTTTGGCTGAGAAGCAGTCCAGGCTTTGGCTTCTTTTCAATAGTACTGCCTGGAAAGCAACATTTAGAGGCTTGTGTTCCATTAGAGTGGAGATGGCCAGACTTTCAGACTGAGATTTTCCTGTGGCAAAGAGTTGCAAGATGCATACCTCAGAGACTTGAGAGCTCTGGGAGTGTTTCAGAGGGAAGGGACAACAGCTCCTCCCTTAGGATCACACACTTTGTTGTGAGAAGGAGTAGACTGAACCTGCAGCTGGAAGGCATTCTTTCTCAGCACTCTTTGTGCCAGAAGCTCGTGCTGGTTTGTTTTTTCACATACTCAGGGATTTGGAAAAACTTTCACACTCTGCTGATTAAATGATGAAGTTTTGGCCTGGAACCCCTTTTTTCCTAATAAATATATTGATTTCTGAAAAGAAAAAGGAAGTTCTCTGATCCTGAGGACCAAAAAAATTTCCTTCACGTGAACACAGTCCTGATGCATGAAGAAATGTCAGTCTCATCAACAGTGTGAAAGTGCCTTAGAAACTGTGACATATCCAACTGTGAAGCTGTGGGGGAAACTGTAACATCTCCTACTCAAGAGAGAAAGGTAGCTAAAGAAATGGCTACTATAATAGCCAAGGCTTTAAGCAAAGGAAAGGTCCTTCCAAACACTTGGTCTTCATAACACTCTGTCTCAGAGTCCATATTGGATAGACTGGCTCAATAAAATGGAAATCATAACAGCTGTTTAACAAGGTACCAGGTTCCCATAACTCCATTTTCATAGGAAGAACTCCAGTTAAATGGTAAAAAATCAGAGCCCTTAAAGTATGGATATCTATAAACTATCCATTTATCTGTTCAAACTGATATAAAGTAGAGTTGGAGGGCCAAACTGAGCATCTGAGATTTGTATGCTAAAAAATTGCTGCATAAAGGTAGTTTGTGCAGTGCTTGAGATGTTCCTCTTTATATTAGTGAAGGAATCATTAACAAAGCTAGATGAGAGTGAAACTCATAAATCAATTGTTCCCTCTTACAGTTTATCTGATCTCTGCTGCTAATTTTTTCTCTAATTTTAAAGTAATATTAGATGCATCTGGCAAAAGTAGTCTGAGAGCATTTTCTATTTACAGCTGGTAGTGAAGATGTTTCTTTTCTGAGGCATATCTGTACTGGTTTTGGCTGGTGTGTTGTCTGTGACAACAAACTTGCCTGGAAAAACTGAGGACTTTTTTTTTTTAAAACTAACACAGGATGGAATGGAGGAAGAAAAATATTTGCTGTGGACAAATGGTGCATTTGTTGTATTGTGCCTCTGTCTTAGTGATGGTTTCTAGTCACATCTGTGGCTCAGCTGTAATGTCTATATACACATGCTTGTGCATGCCCACACACACACACATGCATTCAAACTACTGTTTTCCAGAAGTCCCAGTGACCTGCCTTGCAAGAAATTATAAATTGTTTTGCTGTGATGTATAGAAACATCTGATGCTTGCTTGTTTTCAGACTCCTGACACCTCTGATCTGTAAAAGATCTTTCTTCCCACTGGGTTTGTCACTCAGGGAACATGAGACTGACTTTAATGTTCTTTTGCTGGGTAAACAGAGTCAACTCAGATCCGTGTTCTTCTTGAACTTCACTGAAAGTGAGGCTGTGGAATGAATTGTCTCTCTTTCCAATGATTACCTTCTGCAATACAAAAATTAATATTTACCTTGTGTCTTTTGTAAGAATCACAAGTTGATTAGCCAATCCATAATTCCGTGAGTTAATTTTCATTTTCTGAAACACATGGGTTTTCTGCTGTAGTGCCTTAGAGGTACATGGAGGCCTACAGTATCTTCACTGGGCACATACAAATATGAAAATAAGTATATTTCCTACCCTAAAGAGCAAGCAAAAGAAACCTGTTAACAAAAAGATCTAGTCTGGTTCATCTGACTCTCCCCTTTCAGTCTTTTATGCTCTACAGCGTTAAACTATATGTAGTTGTCACCTCTGTGCAATATTACAAGAAGAATATTGTACAGTTGACAAACTATTCATGTTTTTAGAATTATTTCTCAGTGTGAACATTTAAATAATAAGCGAGCAAGCATAGGTTTCCTGTCAGTGTTTCAATTATATGAAATATTCTATACTAGATTATAAAAGATTACAGATGGGCCTCAGTGATTTAAGTACTTTGGATAAATTATACAGCGTACTAATATTTGATCCAAGCAGTCATCTTCTCTTCATAATTATTAAAAAGGCATACATTGGGGTTTCAGTTTTGTCCCTAATTTGTGTTGCATATAAATTATGAGGGTTACCCTAAGAGGCATTATTCCTTTGAGCCTGCCAGCATTAAAAAGAAGTATGTATGGTTTAAACTTGAGAAGGACAGCAGAAGTGCATACTTGTGATATTATACATAACAGTGATGATTTGATCGAATAGTTTCATTCTTACATGGAGCCGCAGCATAACAATTGTCTTGCAGTGAAGGAAATGAAAATGACTGGTATGAGACAAATGACGAGGGAGGAGACAGTGAAGAAGTACATTTGTGCAGTAGTTGGATGGAAGACGATTACTAGGATGACCTATTTTTATCTTCTGCTGCATACCAGATTGAAAAGTCCATGTGTCAATAATATTTTAAAAACTGGTTTATGTTGGTCCTATAATTGAACAAGTGTTTCTTCACTAATTTATTTCTTTTCTTTTCAAGGATAGTGTCCTTCCTGACCATAGCAGAGTATCTGTGGCAGGTCCTAGCACCATAGAAATTGTTGTTGTCGGCTGTTCTGCAGTAAGAGCAGCCTTCCACATGGCCAGCTACTCAACCCTCTTTCTTTTCACACACAAAAAAACAAGAATGAGAAGGAACAAATATCTCTGAAGTGCTGCCCCTTTCTGAAGTCCTCACAATTGAAACCTTTGTGATTTCTTACAGTATATGACCCTTTTCCCCATGTTGAATGGGACCCATCCAACAATCTGATCTTGTTCACAGCACCTCTGTAGTAATTTTCAGTTTCTTGTAGCCTATTTTGTGTTAATACAATGCACACCTCAAAGCACCAGCTTGACCTGTGATTGCTTTTCAGACAAGATGGATGTTCTATCAAAAAGAAAGGTGCGGTTTCCAGAAGGTAAACAGAAACATTAGTGATTGTCTGCTGGACACTTACATGGGCCTTTTATCCACACTAAGACCTATGCACTTTTCATGTCAGCTCTAATTTGTGACTTGAAGTAACAAACCTATGTTTGTGTAACTAAACTAACACAATACAAAGTAAAGCATCCAAGGCATTGTTCCTTGAACCATCCCTCTTTTGAAATCCACCTAATACAAAATGACCTACCTCTGTAGCTATTGTGTTGCTAGTTTCCATTACATACTCTGAAAGAGGTAGCTGCCTGTACAGTAACTCTGCAAGCCAGTGTGGCCTGAGGAGAATGTGAGGATCAGGAGGTTATTTTAGTACAACTCAATGGCATTGCCTGGCCAGTCTCTGATTTTCTGGTGGAAAAAAAAATAATTTAAGAGCAGGTCCTCACTTCTTCCATCCTCTTGGCATGTTCTGTTTTGCAATCTGCTGCAATGACATTTCTGGTTCTTGCCTTCTGTTTCACAGCTGATGGACTCAACACACCAGTTTTTTGCTCACCAATTTTCAACCCCTGCACTGAACCACAACAGATAGTGTGCCTTGGTTCTTTCTCAGCCTTGGAATGTAAACTCTCATATCATGTCATCTGTGTAGATATATCTGGTCAGCAGTATTGGTTGATAATTTGAGGGATCATGTTTGGCTGCCATGTGGAACTGTCTGCTTCACTGAGCTCTTTTATCTGTATTCATCATTGTTTCAAAGTCTTTTTTCTCTTTGTTTATTGATCCTATTAGCATATTTTTACAGCTGAAAACGATCAAACAATTACTATGTGGAGTTCAGGGTATGACTACTATGCTTTAGAAATGGTCTTCTATTGGGGTCACCATTAGCCGGGGTCCTTATTTCTCCGTGCGGGAACAGAAACGACACAACACCAATGTGATGATCAGGTTGTCCATCTTTTTTTATTCCTCTCCTGGTTACATTTATAGTCTACTAAGTTCCGTACACGCACTCATCTATCTTCTAATAGGCTACAGGTCATCTACACGCGCTGTTCATGCGCCTCTACAAGCATTTGCATTGGTTAATTGCAATTAGCACATAAAGCCCCAAACTTGCCAAAACTCCCTTATCTCATACCCTGTTTTGCTCAGACTTGTGTGCTTTTGCTGACCACAGGTGTTTCTCACTTATCTGCTATCTTGTGTGTTTTTGCCAGCCTTATTTTGCTGGCCTTGTCTTCGTCCTTGCATTCTTCTGTCTGCACTAACTTTCTCCCAGCACGGCCCAGACTCCTACATCTCCCCCTTTTTTTTTTATTTTATTTGCTTAACCAAACTTTGCAGCATCCTCTGCAAACATTGGAACAAGCAAGGAAGAATCAACATCAAAAGCAGCAATACC
Organism: Strix aluco; assembly: GCF_031877795.1. Classification (NCBI taxonomy): domain Eukaryota; kingdom Metazoa; phylum Chordata; class Aves; order Strigiformes; family Strigidae; genus Strix; species Strix aluco. Next base: position 151,383,290 of record NC_133931.1, on the reverse strand, counting down.
ATCAATACCATCAATGCTCCTTTGACCAATGTTTGTAACCAACCTCTCAGTCCGAGATCAATGAGCCAATCTGAAAAGGGGCCATGTCCCTCTGTAATATGTTTCATGTTATGTTACATTTTCGCTAATCATTGGTGTATGCTCTGTGAATGGTCAGACAAATTAAAGCAACACATTCCTTCAAAATCTTCACATCTATGCCCATGTGCCAATAATAAAAATCTACAGCAGCATGATTTTGCAAAGTAGCATGCCTAACACTATCAACATCAGTAAGCAGCGCACTCAGCATTTGCGAAGTTAGATTAAATTGCTTTTCACTCCAACATGCTAATCTATGTATATATTTTTGCATTTATGACAGCCATTCCTTGCGGAAAGAAGAAAGAAGTAGCTATAACAGTGGCTAATGAAGGTAGCCGCACGTTGTCGTTGCAGGTGTCGTCAAAGGTTCGAACAGATCCGCGTGATCTTATCCTTGTGCACCTGCCAACTTCAAGGAACGTTTATTCCAACACCACAGCTCCTATCCACTACCTTATTATTTTGCCTAATACATTGCAAAGCTAAGCGTTTACAAAACTCAAAACTAATTTCTGCTAAAACTCTTTGCCCAAGATCTTCAATTAGGCTTAAGGCCCTAGAAAACTGCTGTTGTTCTCTAAAACTCTAATCCGTCCTTCTGTACTAACAGCTAATCGCTGATATACTGACCTACCTATAAAATCAGACAACCAATCTGCTTCGGTAAAAGATAATCCAGTCAGCACACAAGTGACATTTATACACACTTTCCCGATCATACGCACGTGTGACTCTCCAAGTTCCCCTGTCACACCATGCACAATGTATAAAAACCCAAGGTCGACAGTTTAGACCATGTTCCGTACTAGCTGTGTCATGTTCTTCAAGCTGTTTTATGGTGAGCGGCTGTGTTCGAATAGCCGCATAAAATGACTACAGATTCGGTAAAAGACACAGAACTTCACTGTTCGCTGGATGTGGTGCCGTTAACAATGGCGTCAGGACCAAGTTCAATCGATGTTGGTGTCTCTGGAGTGCCTCGGGATGCAGGGTTTGTGTCGTCATTCTTTGCGATCCATGGTTTCACCCACTTTGCGGGGACCCATTTGGGTGGATCACTACCTGTGGAAACACAAACATAACCCCTTCCCCAAGTTAGCAACTGCATAGGTCCCTCCCATTGCCCAGATTGAGGGGAATACAATTGCACTTAAATTTTTTGAAAAGAATAATCATGCTTGTTTGTTTGCATATGTATTCGCGCAGGCGGTTCATCTTGCCCTCCACGTATATTAAGCCAATTTAAAACAAATAATGTTTTTGCCAATATCTCATGAGGGGAACCCCCTGTCTCCCCCTGTTTTTTCAAAATAACAAGGTGATGTTTCAATATACGATGGGCGCGCTCAACGATTGCTTGCCCAGTAGAGTTGTGTGGTACTCCATGGAGAAGCTGAATTCCCCAATGTTGTAAAAAGGCAGTGGTGGAGGCTGCCCGATATGCAGGACCATTATCAGTTTTAATTTTCTTTGGACACCCCATAACCGCAATTGCTTGCGTCCAATGTTGACGAGCTGCTGCTGCCGAGGCAGAAGCATAAGCAGAGGCCCATATAAATGAGGAACAGGTGTGCACTGACACATGTAAGTAGCGAAGACGCCCAAAAGGTGGAAATACAGTGATATCAGTTTGCCAAACTTCCCGTGGCTGTAAGCCACGAGGATTCGCACCACCGTCCTGTAGCAGTGTGAGAGTGGCACAGTCTGGACAAGCAGCCACTATCACCCGTGCTTGGGTCTTAGGAATGTTAATTTGCTTACGTAATGCAGTTGCAGACTGGTGAAAAAAGGCATGAGATTTATAGGCTTCTTGAACAATGTTATGCGTGTCTGCTAAAGCGGCAACCAACTGATCAGCTCGAGCGTTGCCTTCTACAAGACCTCCAGGGAGCCTAGTATGGCTCTTTATATGCATGATAAAAACCCGATGCGTGCGATGATTAACAGTATTTCGTAAGTCGACAAAAGCCTGAAAAAGGGTGGGATTGTTTACATGTCCTAACAAGGCCCTTTCGATTCGTTGTACTACACCTGCCACATATAAAGAATCAGTCACAATGTTTAAATCTTGAATGTTCCAGCGGTTAAGCACAGCAATCACCGCTTTAAGCTCCAAAATCTGTACAGATGTATCGCAAACAAAACGTTCTGATTGCCATATTCCATTCTCCTTCCAAACAAATCCTGCTGTTTTGGTCTTGCTGCTGGCATCTGTAAATACTGTTAAAGCCTGTAAAGGTTGTCGACTAATGACAGGAACAGCAGTCATTGTTAAAGCAGTTTTAAATAGTGGATGCTTTGGATAATGGTTGTCAATTTGATAGGATTTGTTCATCACAGTCAGTGAGAAGGACATAGATGATTCACACATAGCCTGAATTAGGTCCAGTGCATACGGCACAACTACTCGATCCGGTTCCTTTCCAGCAATAGATATTGCTCTCTGAACACCTTTTCGGATAATACTTGCTATCGCATCCACACGTGATGTTATTGTTCTATGTCCTCTGGCTGATAAAAATAACCATTCAATAATTCTGAGGGGATTAGACTGTTGTTCACACCATTGTCCTAAAAAAGCTGATACTTCTGACTCTGTATTATATACAAACAATTGTAATGCTTGAACAGGGTCAATACGAGCTGCAGAATTAACACTCAATTTCAGGGAAATATTATCCAGGGCGTGTTTAGCTGACGCTGTTAGAGACCTAGGTTCTTGAGGATTACAATTTCCTTGCAACAACTTAAATAAAGGCTGTAAATCTGTGTTAGTAATGCCACAAATACTGCGGATCCACTGAATATCTCCCACCAATTTCTGTAGATCATTTAATGTTTCCACTTTCTGTATTATTGATAGCTTCTGTGGCCTAACAGTAGATGCAGTTAAAGTCATCCCTAGGTATTTCCATGGCTCAGTCCGTTGTACCTTTTCAGGGGCCACAACAAGTCCCATTATATTTAGAGCTTCTATCAGTTCTTGAATCAATTCTTCAGAAATGGGTGTTTTTTGGCAAAGCAACAAATCATCCATATAGTGATACAAAATACAGTCGATATGATGTCCTCGAAAGGGTCGTAGAGCTAAATCCACATACCATTGACATATTGTGGGAGAATTTTTCATGCCCTGTGGTAACACTACCCAATGATATCTCTCAGAAGGTTTTGCTCTATTTGTAGAAGGGACAGAGAAGGCAAATTTTTCATAATCCTCCGGATGCAAAGGTATTGTAAAAAACCAATCTTTCAAATCAATAACCACAATGTCCCAGCCCTGAGGGAGCATGGATGGATTGGGTAATCCTGGCTGAAGTGCTCCCATGTCCTGCAGAACTGCGTTAACTGCTCGCAGATCTTGTAACAGTCTCCATTTTCCAGACTTCTTTTTGATGGTAAACACAGGTGTATTCCACGGACTGGTAGAAGGGACAAGGTGTCCAGCATTCAATTGTTCTTGCACGAGATCCCTTAAATGAGCGAGCTTCTCAGTTGGTAGCAGTCATTGCTCCACCCATACAGGAGTATTAGTTAACCAGTTCAGTTTTAAAACAGGACGGGGGTCGCTCGCTACAATGGCCGCCTCTAAAAAGGTGTTTGTAATACACATCCCCACTGAGACAAGACACCTCGCCCTAATAACCAGAGTGTCGTATGTAATACATATGGTTTCACTTGTGCTCTGAGACCTTCTTTGTCATCTATAATGGTAACAAAATGTGCACTTTGCTGTGTAGGGGATGCTCCTCCAATTCCCACAACCATGTTGGATGCCATAATCAAAGGCCAAGAAGGTAGCCATGCAGCATATGGTATAATGGTGACATCAGCTCCAGTGTCAAGCATGACTTGTTCAGAGCGGATATTAACTCCATCATTCCCAAGTATTGTTCTCATAGGCTTATTGTTGGTGATCAATTGTGAAAAGGCAACAGTCACTGGTCCAGTAGACCCAAATCCTTGATCGCCTCTTTCGCGATCTTGACTCTTAATAACATGTGCTCGAAACGGAATTAATTGAGCAATACGGTCACCTTTATGCAATGTGGCTGGAGGGTTTAGAATTCTCACCATTATCCCAATTTGTCCAGTATAATCAGGATCAATTAATCCAGGAATAATCATAATTCCTTGCTTCGATGCCGAGGATCGTCCTATCAGTAATGCACTAAGTCCATGTCCTAACGGTCCTGTAACTGCGGAAGGAACTACATCCACTGAATCATCTACTATTGTGATGTCGACTCCCACGGCCAAATCGAGGCCTGCACTTCCTCGGGTGGCTGCTGAGAGCTCGTCAAGGCAGCTGCCACTTGGGGGAATTTGAGTGTCTTGGCGCCCCCCGGAAAGGCGCTCTGCGAGGAGTTTCCCGGCAAGGGGCTCCCGTCTTTCTTGAATTTTGATCGACACTCGCTGGCCTTATGCCCAAATTTATCACATCGGTTACAGGTACCGGCAAATGGCGCTGTTATGGTAGCTTTCTTTGCCTGAGGACATTGTCGCTTAAAATGATCAGGTTTACCACATAAAAAACATCCTTCCTTTTTCCTAGCATTTTTAAGTCTAGGATCTCCTTTTCCCTGACTTGTAACAGGTCTTAAAGCTGCAGCAAGGGCTCTTGCGTGGATAGTAGCCTTTTCTTGCTCTTCCAATAATGGTGGCAATCGTGAACATGCCTCAACCATCTGTGTCAGGCTAGCACCTCGTGGGAGACTGGCAATCACTTGTTGGCATCTTTGATTTGCATTTTGATATGCCAAATCTTTCCCCACTGCTGTTTTAGCATCAGGTGTAAGATTAGGTGCAGTATCCAGTGCCTCTTTCAATCGATCAATAAATTGCATATATGGTTCATCTGGCTTTTGCTTCACTTGATGATAAGGCAGTCTCGGTTTTCCAATTTGAGGCAGCTCTTGAAGTGCCTCTAAGGCCAGTGCCTGAGAGTGTTGTGTTATACGAGGGTGCAAGGCTGCCTGTGCTGCTCCATTACAATACTGTCCTGTCCCCATAAGTTGATCAAGTGTAACAAATCTTAAAGGATCATGTCCATCCAACTGATGGAGGTTGTTTACCATTGAAATCTCACATTTTTCATGCCATCTATCTTTAAACATCATAAAAGCAGTAGGGGGAAGAATAATCTCCAAAAGTGCTCTGATATCAGTTGGCACTAAATCTTGATTGCGAAAAAAGGATTGTATCACGGTCATAACTTGTTTGTTATCATACCCAAAGTCCATGACTGTTCTTTGTAACTGAGTCACAGTCTTCCAGTCAAATGGATGCCACACCCACTGGTTCCCTTGCACGACAACTGGCATTGCCATAACACTAGGTGGCAGCATCTGCCCTTCTATAACTGCATATTCAATCACCCCCTTCCATCTCTGCCCGACAGTATAACTAGGGTCCTGGGGGGGGGGGGGGGGGGGGCGGATCAGGCGCGGGAGGACTGGATGCCGAAGAAGCGGCATTGTTGTTTTCATGTCCTTTTCTTTCGTCTTTGCCCTGCAGCCATCCAGCAACCCGTTTTAATGGAGTCGTTGAACTAACTTCCCCTTCTCCATTCTCTACCTGTTTATATTTTGTGTATCCTCGCCGTTCCTTTGATGTAAGCCCATTTCCAAATTTACCTCTCAGATAACTATCCGCCTCTTCTGGAGTCATCTCTCCGTCCTCTAACAGCTGCATTACCCAAGCTCTGGCTCTTTTTTCCTTCTCTCTCAATTTCTCCTCAGTAATCTGAGTCTCTTGTGGGGGTCTCAGAATTATTTTGCCCACCGGCCGCACCCCTAGCTTCTGGCCCACAGACGCTCTCTTCGACTGCTTTCAAACCATCCCTTATGGCTTGATGAGCCTTTTTATACGCCTCACGAATAGCCTGTTTGGCTGACCCACGATCTAGCCGCTGCATTTCATCCAAAAGGTCAGACATTGCTTTCTCTTGTTCTTTTAACAGACTAGCAAACTGTTCAGAATGAGGTTTAGGATAGACTGCTCGAGACGACTCATCATCCACATCCATAGGGAGCGGCACTTTAACTGGGTCTATGGAATTCGACAAAGTATCAGGAGGAGGTGAACCAGGCAAAGGTGGAGCAGAGGGCATTGTTGGCGGCACCCGGGGTTCGATCTCAATCCTAGGACCTGCCCAAAATTCCCTTTCTGACACGGGACACACAACTTTAGAGGACGCAGGCACACCATCAAATAACAAGTTCTTTTCCTCCTTCTCTTTCTCCTCCTTATCACTCTCCTTCCACTCAGCGGCAGCAATCGCATGAGCAGCGGCAGCAGCAACACAAGCCCGACCTTTCATTGCTTCCAATATCACTCGCACACTTTGATAAGTAGGTGCTAATTTTCTCGCTTCCTTTTTCCCTGCTTGAATCGATTCCCACAAATCAGTCCCAATAGATTTCCAAACTTCTTCATCATACAACTGATCAGTATTAGTGATTAATGTCCTACGTCTACACCAGAGAAGCAGCGTGGCTGCATCAAACTTCGAACTGCAGCCTTTTCTGTCGCCGATGCAGCGAGCCCCATGCTGTTGGTATCTAAGCCCCTACTTTCCCGGCTTAGCGCGGATCCGCTCCTGCCTCTCTCGGGCAGCCCGGCTTACCTCCCTCCGATAACGCCGGCCGACAGCCCCCGCCTTCCTCCGGCTTCTGTTCAGGCGATTCTATCAGAATCAGCAATGATTCTATCATGTCGTAAATCACGTCGATAGTAAATCACTCACATTGATAGCAGGTCACATCGGCATGCCAGCACATCAGCACTTTGGCACGTTGGCACATCGGGGTCACCATTTATTGGGGTCACCATTAGCCGGGGTCCTTATTTCTCCGTGCGGGAACAGAAACGACGCAACACCAATGTGATGATCAGGTCGTCCATCTTTTTTTTTTTTTTCCTTTTCTGGTTACATTTATATTCTACTAAGTTCCGTACACGCACTCATCTATCTTCTAATAGGCTACAGGTCATCTACACGCGCTGTTCACGCGCCTCTACAAGCATTTGCATTGGTTAATTGCAATTAGCACATAAAGCCCCAAACTTGCGAAAACTCCCTTATCTCATACCCTGTTTTGCTCAGACTGGTGTGCTTTTGCTGACCACAGGTGTTTCTCACTTATCTGCTATCTTGTGTGTTTTTGCCAGCCTTATTTTGCTGGCCTTGTCTTCGTCCTTGCATTCTTCTGTCTGCACTAACTTTCTCCCAGCGCGGCCCAGACTCCTACAGTCTTCTTCCTTACTGAATTGTAATATACTATTTGTCCTTGGTTTTGAAGCATTAGCCAACTAGTAATTTGTCAGTCTCTGTGCTGAATCTCTAATTGGGTGATAGTCCCATGGACATGTATCTGGTTTTTATGGCCACTGATATGATTTTCAAGCTTCCCAAGAGCTACTAACTCAAACTTTCTCTCAAGAGGGGAAAAAAATTAATCCTAGTTGTGAATAAATACAGTTTTCATTAAATAAATAACAGGTTAGTCCTCCCCTTCATCCACCTGTGAATAGAAACTTGGGAAGGGTTATAACTGCAGCACTTCTGTAACATTCCTATATGAGGTTTTGAAAAGTTTTTCAACTGGTAATCACATGAGAATTGTCACACATTCCCATCACACATGCATCAGTTCCAACTTACTCACAAGGAAATCAAGGCAAGAGAAAAGGTGACTTGTTCATGGATTCCTGGGAGATGAATGAAGAAGTTGGGATTTCAAAGCCAGATATGTTGGCTCTCAGTCCTCTCTCCAATTGCAAAAGCTGTGTTGTGGAAGCTACTTTTTCTACTGTGTCGCTCCCTTTTAAAGCTACCCATACATTCACTTGCTGGGAATATGACTGGTGTTCAATCCTTTGATGACTGATCCTGCACCAGAGAGAGGCCAAAAAGTGTAATGATATTTTAATAATGAGATATTTCTACTGGGTTATGGGTATAGTGTAATACCCTGTTTGGGTTACTCATGATTACCTCTTACCCATCCTATATTTTTTAGATTGGTTACATTGACTGTCACACCATCTGATTGGGTGAGTTTGTCCCGGATAAACCCTGTTACAATGTTAGTTTCATCCCACTGAGCAGCTCCTCTGAAATTGTTAGAAGATACTGCTAAATTAGTAAAGTGAAAACTGAGTCAGGAGTTCCCATTCATTTACTATAATCTTCACAAATGCAGAATAACAGACTGGAGCTGGCCTTGCCTTGCTTTCTGGGTCCAGATTTACAGTTTTATTTATCCTTTGGCAGAACAAGGTGTCCTACTGTCAATGAATATTCTGTGGGGAAATGAAAATGGGGTTTCTATCTCATATTGCCTACTTTACATATAAGTTTTGCCAAACATTCCTTATCTGTAACTGGATAAACTATGACATACCTAGTTTGTATTAAGCATTCTAAATCTCTTATTTATATTTATTTCATAATTACATCTTAACAGAAATCAACCATGGTCATGCCTGGCTCAGGTGAGCAAATGTATCTATCATCATAGCCACAATTCATGCTTTTACCTCATGGAGAACAGTTCCAAATTTAATGAGCCTCTCAGAGATCTGATTTTCACCACTCTGTCTTGCTGAAAAACCTAACCTGACCAACAGTTGGTTATAAAGCAGCAGAGGATGTTTCTGGATTATCTGATCTTGTGGGATTTCTGTTAATTGTTTTTTCTTTTACATGTAAATCTCCACACTGCTGAAGACATAGCCCTTTTGATGGTTGAGTACACCTAGACTGACTGTGCACAGTGATATTTCTACCACACAGAAGATCCACTAATCATGCTTTTGCAGAAGTTGTATGTGGAGCTCTCTTCATCTCTCACTTTTTTCAAAGACTTTATTCTTTTCAGACTCTTTTAAAATATTCCTTCTTACTTCTACATCCTATCTTTCATTTGTATTATTCTATTCTGTTCAGTAGGAGATAATTCATAAATATTCAGAGAGCGAAGTACAGCTGGATTAATATCTAGTACTGATATACATTATTGAGAAATGGTATGTGTCAAAAATCAGGAAGCAAATTCCACAATCAGAGCTATATTAAAACTTTTTTCAAGACTAGTAGCAAGTTTTGCTGGTCTAGTCTTTAGTCATCACTGCATGACTGTACATGTTGTTTGCTGTTATAATTGTTTCTTTGCCTTATTGCAATGAGTTCCATGTTGGAATGGATGACATTATGGAAATAATTATTGCTGTTTGTGGATGAATTATGGAGTATAAATCAAGGTATAATGAAAAAAAGGACATAGAGAAAAGACTGGGATTATGTAAGAGAGAAAGACACTAAGGAGAGACAATAACAAAAGTATTAATGGTGATGGGAGTTCGTTTATTTCTACTGAGCACAGAAAACCTGTGGAAAACACTGCTGCCAAAAAGTACCCCCAAAAAGTCAAAAAAGGATACAGAATTAATATTAATTATTGGAAAATCCTTATTTACATGAAATAGAATAAAATTATATATACATGAAAGCTCTTAAGTACTGATTATGACATAATTGAAAGGAAATACAAAGAAACTTTAACAGTGTCCAGGCTGTTTCCAAATTATTTTTTCTTTCATATTTTCCCCAGAGGACCTACTTGTCTTCAGGTTTTCTTGACTAAGCAGACAGCTGGGGGTTTTGTGTAGTAGTTTTGGAATAACTGATCCTAAGTCTTGTCCAGTGCCAACATGTACTGGTGTCTCCATCTTGTAGTGCTCTACTAGTATAAGTTTAAGAAAGATGCTCATTTCTGTAAGCAGCTTCATTTTGAAGTGTTTGAAAGGTTCTATTTTTTTCTTTTCATACTTATGGATTTTGTTATTTCCACTGAAATAGTTAGTAATGGCAGGACCTAAAGAAGAAGAAAATGCCTGATGGAGGAAAAGGGAGAAAAAACCTACTGGCATTAACAACTGAGAATTTGTGTTCTCCTAGTTAAGTAAGAGTTTTGTTGGCTCTACCAGCATTGATTCAGAAATACACTGGTTTACCACACTGTATCATCCTAAAACACACAAGCCAGGAAAATGGATCGTCTTGATGCTGAGAAGGCCTATTTCATGTGACTGCAGCATCCTAACTGGCAATACTCACAGAAATGAGGCAGCTCTTTTTTACCATCAATTAACTCTTCTTACTTTTACATAGAGGTGCAGTTTTTCCCATCATCTGTCACAAATACATCTAAGAATATGTCTCTCATAGTTTATATTATAAAATATTCTATTGTCAGCAAGGTTTGAAATGCTTTGTCTAACTTTTGTCACGAAAAATAATTCTTTCTTCTCCCCTCCTGCTTGACTGCTAAGGTATGGCAGGCAATGGAAACCAAGAAACGTTCTGTAGAATTCTGGACTGAGAAATTTTAGTTTCTTTAAGTCATCTGGCCCAGACCTCTGACAGGTACTGGTAGAAGCCTTGAGGAAGTCCTTCTGCAGGGCAGGATGCTGGAACACCAGATTTTGAGATAGATTTTTATCCAAGATCAGAAATCCTGCAATTCTCACCAAGGCTCCCAAAATCACAGTAGCAGAGATGAGATGCTGCCCCAGTTGAAAATGAAACTTCTGGGACTTTCAGACACCGTACTCTGGCAAGACTGCAAGCATTTCTAAGGCTAGGTCTTTCTATCTTATGGTTTCTGACTATGAAGCCCACTGTGTAGTCATGAATCCAGGGAATCCCACTTTTGATTTGCTTAAAGTCCACTGAATCCAACATACCCTGGCAAAATACAGCAGTATCACACAAACAACATTTTTTTAAAGTGAAATTCTATTTCACACACACAAAAAGTAATAACAATGAATACTGCAACCAACTAGTTCTACTGTGGAGAGGACTGCTGGTAACAAATGATGAGGGTCCCAATAGCTCTGACAGTACTAAGTGTGGTAGAGTGAGGAGAAAGATAAGGAGAGTGTGGGGTCATCAGTCCTGCTTTTTTTTGCAAAGAACTAGAATGCAACATATATTTCCAATAGTCGAACAATATCTTCCCTTTTTGGATAACATACAGCATTTTCCAATACAGATCTTTTCTGGTTGAATTCTAGCATCTTCTGTCATCCCAGAGTCTCTGTACATAGGATGTGTATGTATAATTTCGCAGCCATTTTTAATGCCAAAATCTGGCCAGACAAGTTCAGTGAAGGAACATGTGTTTCTACTGTGTCTGAATTTGGCTCATAATATATTACAGTTACGTGGCTTCAAGAAATAGCTAGTGGAGGACTCCAATTCTTTGTTCTGCTTTGCCACTGTTCTACTTTCTGACATTAAATTACTCAGGCAAGATGTTTCATTTGAATATCTATGGTATAAATTACCAGTGTTGTTCTTCCCTAGCATTTGCTTGACAAATTAATTACCAATACAGTTTTGTGCAGCCTGTGCATTTGCAAGGCTGTGTAAGGTGGCAGCTGGGGGGTTCAGCTTGTGTAAGTTAATTATAGGTGCAATTGACCTTGTGTGAAAGTGGTTGTGGCACGTATAAGATTAAAAGCCATTGTGTTAAGCTGTCACTATGAAGCACCTGCTTTTTGTATTTCTGATTCAGTCAGTGAAATGAGCAGGATTGTATCTAATAAGAGAGTGTGATATCTTACTCTGGGAAGCAGGAGAGCAAGAGAAGGGAGGTAATATGGGAAGAGACTGTATTGCAGATGCCTCCATTACCTAATGCAGATGTGTAGAGGGGGCTATGATTCAACTTTATTCCCACAGGGCATTGGGTTAAATGGCATTCTGGAGATGTTAGGACTGACCTAACTCAGCTACTGGGGGGGATGCCAGTGCTACATGGACTAATTAGATTATGCTAACTTTCCATTTGTAGGTGACATGCATCAGTTGGTGGTACCCATGAAGCCTACTTAGCTCTCCTGATATATCTGTTATGTGGGATGGAATCTTTCGGTCAATAAAAATCAGAAAAGGAGAGGGCACAGTGTAGCTCAACATTGCCTTCAGTTCAGAGATGCATCTGCTTAGCAACACTCATGATTCTCAGATTGTCCAGATACTTCATTACTTTGCTGAATTAAGACTATCGTTTGTCTACTTGTTTCTCAGAAAAAGTTTGGAAATTGTTACATATGTAGTTTGCTTGCTGTTTTGTTTTTTTAGCTTGGGATGGGGGAAAGTTTTCAAGGATGCTTTTCTTCCCTGCAGGTTTCATCATCTCCTACTTATTCCTCAACTGAAAGAATAATCTATGAAATCAGTTGGTTGCTGCAGGAATGATTATGCACCTTGGGATGATTATGATTTCAGGTAGGGAATAAATGAAAGGATCAGACACTTCTGAAAGAATAAGTAGCTTGAAGATTTCAGATGTCCTTGGCAAAAGTACATATATAGTGCCTTTAAAAAAAAGTAAATTTCTGAGTGTAGCATTGCCTTCTAAGTGTTACCCAGGGCAGAATTATAAATACAGACATCAAAATTATAGCATGCATAAGCTTTTACAGTGAGACCTGAAGTGCTGAACACTGCTGAGGCAAAGTGCCAGTGACATGCTGTGGAGGTGATGCTTTATGGAAAAGTTTGGAAAATTCTCTAGACTGGATGTGATTTCTAGCTACATCAGCATAAATTGGAGTAAGTTTCCTGGAGACAGTGGCAAGGGTAGCTCACTGATGGTGAGATGTGAAGTGAGAAGCTCATCTTTCATGTATAAAGAACTCTGCACAGCTTTTCTTATTCTTCCTTGTCGGTCTGAGGAAATTATCTTCTTACTTCAGGCAGTTTTATTCTCTCTACATGTTTCTTCTGGCTTCATTTTTCTGGTCAAATAAGAACGACCTCAATTTGACAAGTCTGAAAGTGTTTCTACATCTGTTGTGGGGGGCTCATGTTGGTGGAGCTGCAGACAATCACCAAAGTTGGAAGTAACTTCTGGAGGTTTCTAGTCCAAACCCCCACTCAAAACAGGTTCAATCCCACAATGTCTCTGGGCCAGTGTTTGACCATTCTGACAATAAATTTTTTTTCTGATGAAAGTTTCCTAAGTTCCAGCCTGTGGTTATTTTTTCTCCTCCACTCACTGTGTCACTGAAGAGTCTGATCATCTTGTCTACATCCTCTCATCAGGTAGTTGTAGACAGCAACAAGGTCTCCCTGAGTCTTGTCTTCTTAAGGCTGGACAAAGCAGGATCCTGTCAGATGTCATATGTCCATCCCACCTACCCCAGGCCAGACCAGGACTCCCCCCTGTTATAGATTGTAATTAACTGATGCTAAAAATGCTGTTTGAACACTAGCAGTCTTTCTTTGTTTCAAAGACTGAGCCTAAAGGTGAGAAACTTCATATTGTATTAATAATCTCTGTTGACTATTGTATTAGAATCCTACCTTGCTGGAGTAAATAGAAATTTTCCATTGACTTCAGACTACTTCCATTCAGTACTAAAGAAAGCAGCTAGAATTTTGCTGCTGAATTTGATCAGTCTAGGATTAAACATTCATACTGCAGAAAGCTGATCTGAATATGTTTATTTCAGAGATTTCTGAGGGGCTACCAAAGGGTGGCTTGAACTGCTCTGGGGCTGTACAGAGAACGGAGTAACATTTGACAACAACAAATGAAGTCATGATGGTGGGGGGGGTAGGGGGGAAGAGATGAGAAATATACTGGTTCTCAGAAATTCCCCATAAAACTAAAGAAGATTCATGGAATTATTCCAGGCACCTCAGACATACGTGAGCATACAGTGCCTAGCTTTTCCTACTAGCGATTTTTCATTTAATACGTCCTTCATACCAGTGTTTTAGAATGAATTTTTTATTCCACAGGGTTAAACATCAACATTTCACAACAATTTAACTCTGTAACACATGTAGCATCCTTCCGCTCTGCAATTGTTAGATGCAAATGAAATACAGGGAAAAGGATGGCTTTTACTTTTACTGTACAATACAGGATCAAGTGAAGTTTACACTGAGTCTTTAGACATCTGTATGCATTTAGTCAGTGTAATGCTCCTGATGTGTACAAGTACAAGAAAGTGTTCTCCACCAGGGACAGATCATGACACGTACTTGTGACTGGCTTTCTTGGTCACCTGGTAGCAGCTACTAGATTGACAATGTCTGTTAGCTCACTCATAGCTAATATTCTTAAAAATTAAAGCCCTTAGAAAAAAAACCTTACAGAGCTACATTGCTGTTTCAACTGCCTTTGTGTCACCCTGGATGATATCTGGGGATGTTTGCAATGTATGGTGAGTGACAGTCCTTCCAGCATCCAATGTGTCCTTTGAAAATGGAAACAGAGAATGTGTCCACCTGGAAATAAAGGGATCCAACATCAACGCTTTAAGCCAAAGCCATTATATGTATTTGGTTCTCCGAGATCTCTACCATCACAGAAGATGAATGTATGTAGGCCCTAATATGTAGGTTTTGATGACAGCACACAAACTTTGCTTTTAATTATAAACTTCTGTGGCGGGTTGACTCTGGCAGGATGCCAGGTGCCCACCAAAGGTGCTCTATCACTCCCCCTCCTCAGATGGACAGGGGAGAGAAAATACAATGAAAAGCTCATGGGTTGAGATAAGGACAGGGAGAGATCATTCACCAATTACCATCATGCACAAAACACTCAGCTTGGGGAAATTAGTTTAATTTATTGCCAATCAAATCAGACTAGGGTAACGAGAAATAAAACCAAATCTTAAAACAGCTTCCCCCCAACCCTTCCTTCTTCCTGGGTTCAGCTTCACTCCTGATTTTCTCTACCTCTTCCTCCCGCAGCTGAAGAGGGAGACAGGGAATGGGGGTTGCAGTCAGGTCATCCATCACATGTTGTATCTGCCTCTCCTTCCTCCTCAACCTCTTTCCGTGCTCCAGCATGGGGTCCCTCCCATGGGAGACAGTCCTCCGCAAACTTCTGCAACATAAGTCCTTCTCACAGGCTGCAGCTCTTCACAAACTGTTCTGGCATGGGTCCCTTCCATGGAGTGCAGTCCTTCAGGAACAGACTACTCCAGCATGGGCCTCTCACAGGGGTCACAGGTCCTGCCAGCAAACCTGCTCCAGTGAGGGCTCTCCATGGGGTCACAGCTTCCTCCTGGCACATCCACCTGCTCAGCCATGGGGTCCTTCACAGGCTGCAGGTGGAGATCTGCTCCACTGTTACCCTCCATGGGTGCAGGGCACAGCTGCCTTACCATGGTCTGCACCACCAGCTGCAGGGGAATCTCTGCTCCAGCGCCTGGAGCACCTCGTCCCCCTCCTTCTCCACTGACCTTGGTGTCTTCAGAGTTGGTTCTCTTACATATTTTCACTCCTCTCTTCTGACTGCTGTTCCACGGGGGTGGGTTTTTTTTCCTGTTTTACATATCACAGAATCATCTAGGTTGGAAAGGACCTTGAAGATCATCTAGTCCAACTGTTAACCTAGCACTGACAATTCCCAACTACACCATATCCCTAAGTGCTATGTCAACCTGCCTCCTAAACACCTCCAGGGATGGGGACTCCACCACTGCCCTGGACAGCCCATTCCAATGCCTAACAACCCCTTCTGGAAAGAAATACTTCCTAACATCTAGTCTAAACCTTCCCTGGTGCAACTTGAGGCCATTACCTCTTGTCCTATCGCTTATATCACAGAAGTGCTACCAACGTTGCTGATGGGCTCAATGTTGGCCAGGGGTGGGTCCATCTTGGAGCTGGCTGGCATTGGCTCTGTGGGACATGGAGGAAGCTTCTAGCAGGTTCTTGCAGAAGCCACTCTTGTAGCCCCCCTGCTACCAAAACCTTGCCACACAAAACCAATACAGCTTCATGTCAGTAGAACTGATGGTTTTAACCCACACGCAGCTCTGCAAAATCAAAGGCTTGTGCAGGTCCTCATTTTTGAAGCTCTGCTCTGGCTCATGTCTCCAAACACTGCACTGACTACGTATTAAGTGAAATCCCCACTTCACTGAAGCAAATAGCAAAAGCTTTTATTGATCACAATAGGGTCTTGATATTACTGTCTGTGTGTAACATGTAAGCAACCAGATGGTCTATAAAGGTATTCCTAAAGTAAGATGAAGCTCATCTGCTGCTATGTGAATGACTGGTACAGGGGAAAGTCCTTAAACAAAGAAACATCGTTCAGTTCTTGTCAAGACCCTCAAGGCACTAACAGACTTAATTGGCTCTGAGCAACCTCACCTGGGGCCTCAACCCACACCCATTTAAGCTCAGCCTGGGGCATTTGGTCCTTTCTTGAGCTATGTTGAAGGTTTATCTGCCTCTTGATCTGCCTTCTGGCTGGACCTTTACTATGTGCTGCAGGTATCTTGTCTCTTGGATGAACACCTTGGTTGAGTGTTGTAGCTTTATCTCTGGCACTGTCTTTTGCTCCTGGTTGGACCCTGGACTTCATTCATCCCTTTCTGTGCCTGGGGCTATTGAAGGTCCCTTTCACCAGTCTTCAGGTCTGTCTATTGTGTTCAGACCCTGTGGGACTGTGCCCAGGTGGTGAGGGTACGTTCTGGACTGGAGTCACCATCAACTCCTGGCTTCATTTCCCTGGCCCTTGCTGCTCCCTGACGCTACTGAGGAAACTGAAAGTCAGCACCTTAATTAAAACTACGCTGACTACACCTTAAATTGTTTCCTATGCCTTGCTCTTAATGCCATGGAACTGGTTTCCTAGGTCACCTATTACTATTCTGTTTGGAGAGGACATTATTTGGCAGAAGTGGATCCATAGCTGTTCCCATGTGAATATCTTGTGCTGGTCCTTCTCCCAGATGTGTTCACTTCTGCAAATAATCAAATGCCAGAAAATATCTAGTATGAATGTTCATAGGAAAAGAAGGAAAAAATAAATTAAAATACTTTGAGTGAAAATTACATTGTTGTTTACATGCATTGTAAAAATGAGACAAAAGGATTATTTTGAAATGTACATTTTATTACTCTACTGAGGCATTAACATGAATTTTGGTGAAACAACATTCTCAGCTCACAATTGTTTAATGCTGATCTGCATAATGATGTTAAGGGAGGTATTTATCAAATTGTAGGTGCTGAGCAAATATTAATTCTGTGAAGTTTGGCATGGATGATGCTCATTTGTTCTAATGTGTTGCTGATTATTCATTCTTGTCACAGAAGTGAATGGTTTTGGCGATTTGGGGCTGTTTCCAGTTAGCTGGGCTGTTAAATCAGTATTTTATCTAGCCAATATGTGGAAAACCAAAAACTTTGGGAATTCCAGATTTTGTTTAGCAACAATACTAAAAACACCAGCTGTGCACTGCTGATTTGTAGCAACCATTTTGAGTGAACTTCTGTCTAAACACATGCAGAAATCGTGGAAGAGCAGGTGATGAAGAATTGCCAAGGCTGGGTGTATTTGAATAGGTGGTAGGTGGCAGTGGGTCAATCACTTAACCACCAGAGTTTGGGTTCTACTTCAAAATTAGTTTGGAAATGAATGGGGAGTTACATTTCTTAGGTATATGTAAATCTAGATTTTCATATAAACCGAACATGGGGTTTGTTCAAGGGAAGATATACTGTCTGATTTCAGTATGAAAGACCACATCAGAGATAAATAAGCCCTTCAAAATCAAGACACATTTTGTGCCTTATTCTCAAAATTCTATTTTATAAAAAAAGAAATTAAAGGTTCAAGTAAATTACTTTCAGTGTTTGGAAGAAAGTTTTCCTTCCTTTTGTACTTCTTTGAAGGGTTGTCATTTCTGTGTCCAGATCTGGACCTGCAAATTGTAAATATATGTCCATGTATACACAATAATACATACAATTAAGTAATGTGGTAACATGTGGACCTACTGTGAAGTGGTAGTATGGATCCCAGAGTTAGACTTACAGTCCTTACTCTCTGTGTTCTGGTGGTGGCCATGGATTATCATGAGATGACTTACAAATATTGGGCCTCTGTTATCTGTCATATCATCTCTGGGGATATTTAATTCCAGAAACACATGGAAATAACTACTGAATACCCTAACCTGAGACATTTGCTGTTCATTATATTGGTGGTGGTTCATTTCTATCTTCTCTTTCTCAGGTTTATTTGACATACTGTGTGAACTGAAGTTGCTTTATATGATTGGCCTTTTTCCAGCTGCGTGTTCTTAAGAAGATGCAGCAGTGTACTTCTATTTAGCATAAACTCAAGTCCTTTCCCGTTTTGGGAAGAGAGATACTCAGGAAGTTAGTGAGGTGGGAAGAGGGGTATTTGACATCTTTTTCTGTGTCTTGTAGTGGTTTTGCTAAACAACGGGATTAGTTGAAAACCCTCAAAAGTAGTAAAATTACCGTCACTTAAGGGGTTTTCTTTTTAAATTTCCAAGTATACAACATAAACTTTTATTTTTATGTATCATAACCACTTGAATAATATTTTTGGCAGTGATCATGAGAAAAAAAAATCAAACTCCTTAGAGACAGGGATAGAGAATGCAGTTTTGAGGAAAATATTTTTTTTTTAGTTTTTTTATTTTTTAAATTTGCCTAGAGAAAAGATTCCTTTGAGTAATGGAGTGATGCCTTTCTCTGAGTAGCCAGGTGAAAGGCTTGCCTCGGAAAATTCTTGCCATTGCTTCCAGGACATAGATGTACTCTGGCCCTATGCCTGTGACAGATGACTTTCCACTTTGGACCATCTCTGCTGTTTTCATGCCCTCATGTGCCCATGAGGAGTTGAGCAGCCCTGATTACAACGGTACTTTATAAACAAGTTAGTAGTTTTACACAGCCCTGTTCACAAAGTGATTTCAACTCTCTAAATATTCTGTCATTAACTCTGTTGTGAGGTTGTTTTTTTTCATTCTTTTTCCAGTGAAAGTTATTTAGTGCTGAATATTTGGCAAGGTAGTGCTTTGTCAGTAATTTCTGCCATAGCAGACAATAAATTCCTCCTTATATTATCCATTGCTCCTCTCTACGCATGTCCAGCGTATTGGTCAGGGAATGGACATTTTAGTGTTCTTTCTTGGCTATTTCAATCACGGTTTCTTTAGAAAAGTGAACTTCACTCTTGCGAGAGAAGCGTATGAGAGCATATGGTAGTTTTCTGATATGATCTATGCTTCTCCAAGAGCTATGCATAAAGTACCTGACCAAAATCTCTTTTGGGATATCTTAGTGATATCACATCATCAGTCTCTTCATTAATTCTGTGAATTAATTAATAGACTTCAAATAATTCATTCTTAGGAGTTATGCTGCTATCAGGTAGGCTCCGCATACAGTACTTAACTGCCCAGCATTAAAGAGTGGATATAGAAGAGGTTTTTTCAGTGGAAAAATGAAACCTCCACCTACAAACCAAAATTCCCAAACATCTCAGTGGTGAACTACAGAGATTTGCAGTGGTTTAGATGAACTGTTAATTCCTTTTAATAAATCAAGGAGGACAGCAATATTGGGATTCAGATAGGAATAGGAGAAATCAATGAACTCCTAGTGTCTTTATAGTAAAAATGACTTATTTAAACAGTGTAATAATTGATCTTTAGATGTTTTAGTGCAGTATTTGTACAGATGTCTGTGACAGTCCCTGTGCCATCTAACTATGCCTCTGACCCTGAAGTGTCACAGGGCTTCATGTCAAAATCACAAAGGAAGGAATTTTACAGTGTTTCACCATATTTTTTTTTAAGGAGATTTTTTCTGAAAGCAACATGGAGTACAGCCTTTGGATATTTTTAACCTTGTGGCCAGTTGCCAGTAATGATAAGTTATCAGCAAAAAAAAAAAAAAAAAAAAAAGAAGGCTGGGAGGTTTTAGCATTTAGTAAGAGTAAGAGAACAGATAATAGAATTGGTGTGTCAGGACACAGATAGGGAATTGTAGCCAGGACCAAATCTTCCTATTCTCAACTGCTTTTTATGTGAGACATCTTAATTACCCCCTTGCTTTCTGTGTGATGAATTAACTGTACAGACCACAGTCTCCTGCAGAAGTCTGTCTGGTGACTAGAATGACTCTCTGCCCTCACTAGCTGCCATTGAGTTGATGACAATTCTCTCTGAAGCAATTTTGTGACACTAAGACTTTAGGTTTAATACTTGATATTGTCAGTTTTGGATGGCCAGGAGTAGGCAGTGGGAGTTGGTGGTTGCAACAGTAGGCCTGGCACTAAACTGATAATAAAGAGCTCCTCAGCAATCATCCATGGGACTTTTCTGTGTGAATCCTGAATTTGGGCAACAGCCTCCAGAGAGGCTGGTCCTGAGGGAAGCACCTTGGGAGAAACCATTCAGCAGATTTCTTCCTAAGGAAGCCAATTGATATAAGCAGCCTGAAATAAATCTTTAATCTTCTCAGGAGTTTCTCCTGTCTCTAAAAGTCTGACCTAAGTGGAAACCAACACTGCTGTTAGCACACTGCACGAGAGGCCACCTGTTTTGGATGGTTGTTATCTTGGAGCCTGGGCAGTGATGACCTCCTAGGGATGCGGGGGCAGTAGTCTACTGCATTTAACACTAAGCTTGTCCTCAGAATGTTTTACGCCTTGACATGTTTAAATAAGTCTGGCTGTATCTGCAGCATTGGTTTTTTGTTTTCGTTTGTTGTTTTGGTTTTTTTTTTACCTATGCAGCATTGTTTTTTGTTTCCTGCATCCTGTCATAACTAGCTTTCCTAATGTATATGTTATCTGCAATTATATTTTATATCGGAGAGTTTATGACTTAGCATTTAAAAAATGGAGTTAGAGAGCTTGCTTATTTCTGAACTGGCTGTACCTGGTTTTGTTTCTCTTACTAAATTCTATTTAGCAATTTTGAAATTGCAGGTTTTGGCAGTGGTGAATGTAATGAATGTAAATAATTTCATACTTTCCCTTCAGAATTTCATGTTTTAGTTGAGCATATAGATATTAACATACAAATGTGGGAGAACCACTATGGTTTCATTGGTGCATGTTTCTAGCTTAACATTTAACAAGGAGGTACACAAAGTTATGAAAGTGTATTATTTCACTGTAGAGAAGAGCTACTGAAGACTTATTTTGAAGTCAACTATTTAGGGAAAAGCTTTCCTCCCCACTACACTTCTTTAAGAATGCCACCATTTCCATTTTAACCTTAAAGTTAGGTTTTGTTAAGTTACCTAAGCTGTCAAACTAGTTTTGTGTGAGAATGAAAAAACACATTAAAGAAATTGTCATCTCATTCTCCTAGCATAGAAAAAAAATATATAACCACAAAAATTCAAGCAATGAATGGTTCAAAAAGACAGCCAGAACAGAAAAAAAATCTGTTATATATTCTCATATTCTTGGGCTTCTATTACTGTACTCTTTGGCTAGTTCCCATGAACGTTAACGTCAGAAGCAGGAGTTGTTTCATGGATGGATAATACAGGCTATATTCCAGCCTTACGGCAATCTCTTTTCAAAGTGGTACTTGAGAGTATGAGACTGTTAAGGCTATTCCTGTAAGGAAGATATGTAATGTTTATGATGGGGGAGAAAAAGGCTGTACGTTTTTCTATAAGTATCAATATCAAATAATTCATTTTATTTTTGAGCTAGTATGGCCAAGAATTAATGTTCTAGAGAAATCTCTGCTGTATCTGTTATATCCCTGGAATGCTATTCAGCTGTCATAGATAACTACAGAATGTCACATAGCCTTTATATTTTACCCCCTGGCTTTGGTTTTTTTAGTATCTTTTATATTCTTGAATGCTTTTACAAGTCATGGTTCAGAGCTTTGATTCAAATAAATATTTAGGAACCTAGATGCCTTGTCTTAAACTCCAAACTCCACTGGCTGGAAATATATCTTGATAAACTTTTTGGGTTTAGTTCAGGAAGGACTAAAAGGAGAGCCTTTTAATATTTCAGTACTTTCACCCTGTGAAAAACAGGCATACCTAAGTATGTAATATAATATTAGTTCAGTGTTAAGTTTGGAGGAAAACTTTCGGTTTCACTGGTAAATACTGATTTATGCAATCTATATTCTTCATGGGAAATTTTTTAAGACATTATAAATGTTATGTTTTCTAGATAAAAATCGTTGAGATTGTCACTGCTTTGTTTCACTGCTTAAGATGTGAAAAGACGTGAAAACTTCGTCGTCGTCGAAAACTTCATCGTCGACGAAAAGAATTTTGTTCAAAAGGCTGGCTTTTTTATCCCAATCTAAAATCTGTACCTTAACATATATGAAGTTCATGCCTGTTCCTTGCTAAAACATCAGGGAGAAGCTATTTAGATGCGAGGGCCCCAGGTGTGACCTCTTGCCTCCCACCCTGGGTGTCTGACTGCAGGGGCTCAGGGTATGGCTGTGTCACCTTGAGTAAGGCTCCTGTGAAAAGGTGCGTAAGAACTGGTCAGAGGGTCCCTTGTTTGCTCTGGAGCTGCAAGGTAAATCAGGCACAGGCTAAGGGGAAGGCTTCAGCTACATCCCAGCCATGCCCATGCCTGACCATGTACCTGTGACTTTACTTTCCAGCTTGACCTCAACATGCCTTATTGTTATGGATTTGTCTGACAATCACTGGCTTGGTGGCTTAACCAGGTTAGCATCACCAGCCTTGAGCTCCTGCTCTTGTTCAGGTGCCATGGGACTACACACCTCTGTTCAGTGAGGCCACTCTCCCATGTCTACTTTGGTGTCACCTTGGGCTCCCGACTCTCCTTTGCTTGGGGAGCAGCTCTCTCCTGTCCCTCCCTGGCAACAGACACCAAGTGATTCTTCTGGTCAGGCAAACAACTTGACTGTGTGTCTGGAATAACCAACCCAAAATGATGGGGAACATTGCAGTAAGCTATCTTTGAATGATATGTGTTTTACAGTTGACCAATGTTATGTAGCTTGAATTTGTCTGCTAGCTTATTGTGAGGCCAAAACGGGGGGAAAAAAGCCTGAAAGCCAATTTTATTTCTGGTGTAAAATGTAATTGACTTCAGCAGAACTGTATTGATTACAAGACAGCAGAGTTTAGACTAGTGTCTTGCCTCAACAGAAAAGTTAAATTCTGATAGTTTATTTCAGTGAAAATAAAATGCTTTCAAACTTGTATTTGTTCCTTTAAAAAAAGCTTTAGGAATATGAAATGTCCAATATAATTTATTTTTCTTCTTCAGAATATGAAAAATCCTGATAACATACACAGTTAACAGCATAACTGTAAATTCCAAACATAAAACCCAATAATAAGTATACAGACTTCTTTGTTCTTTCAATATTTCAGCTTATTTCTCCAGGTAAGAACCAGCTGGGAGAAGACTTGATTACAGTGGAAGATGTACTGGGATCACATGCAAGCACTTGGACAAGAGTTCTCATGGCCTTTTACTAAAAACAGATTTGTGACTTTTATGTTCTGCCCAAGCACTAGCCAAAATTCAGGAACATCTGTGTTTGTTTTTTCTTGCCAATCTTCAGTATAACTGCAGTAGTTAAGGAGGAAAATCTTCTTGAATTGTGAGTCTAACTTACTCTATATCTCTAGAGAATATTACCTTCCGTTCCCCATAAATCAATTTATAGTCACTTGTCTTGCAGATGGTCTACCAGCAACCAAACATTCAGCACAGCTGTTCATATATCAGGCATTCAGGTTCCAGGATATAATGTCCAGTTTTGTTTGCTGGACACTCAAATAATGGAACCACTGGTTTGATTTATGGTTGCATAATTTTATGGAAAGAGAGAGATCAGTGCCATTGCACTCAGACAAAATAGCTCTGTCATTTCAGGTTCAGGGCTATAGCCAGGTACACAGTCGTGTTTCATTTGTCTGTCTTTTTTTAAGGATTAGCATTGTGTATTTACCTTCTAAAATGATTAACATAAAACTGAGGAGAGATTCCCTTGTCAGCAAAGATAATATGAACTTCAACAAGCTGAAAAGAAACGGTGCTTGCCACATGAAGGGGGAAAAGGCAAAAAGAAGTTCTTAACTGGTATTGATCATTATGGCACAGGCAGATGTTAAACGTACACAGCAGACAATTACAGCACAATTGGAATTATAGGCCTCTCACCTTAATTAAAGGGAAACCTGGTGTGGGTAATGTGGCAAGGAGGAGAACTGTTCTCTCCTTTCCTTTCATCTTGTGAAGTGCTGCTTCCTCTGCTTCCACAGACTGTTTAGTCAGGTCTTTCATTTGCTTTAGCTGAGATGTCTGTTCTTTCTATCTTTCCTGCCAGAAAATCCATGCTTAAGAAGGACAGAAAAGGTAGGCACTAAAAACTGGGAAGAAATCTCAGTTGGGGTGGGGAAAGGAACAAATAGTGTCTATATCTCAATTGTTATCAACTGTTGCAGGTCTTCTGACTTCAGTGTGCTTCCTCAGGCACCCTGCACAACTCTATCTCTCCCCATCCTTCAGAGCCAAAGTGACTTTCCAGCATCACTGAATGACTCACTGAAAGAATTAGAAAGGACCTGGACGTTGACATCTGTGCTAGCTCCTCATATCATTCAGCTCCTTCCCAAATGAGCTCTGAAGATGGAGATCCACCCACTTAATGAAGGTACTTAGCAGTTCAGAAGAGCTGTTTCTCACCACTAGCCATAGCCGTATTTATCCTCATATTCTGTTATGTGTAGAAATGTCTGTCATTATTCTTAATGCTGAAATATAACTTAGTAGGTCATCTTGTCACTTCTCATCCCCCTGTCCATATCACCAGGCAACACCTGCGTTGCTGACCTTGTGGGTGAAGGGAAGATGAATTTTTTTAAAACAGAGACAATGTTGAATCTAGTGTTGAAAATGGAATGAAGATGAAAGGGTCTTTAGAGTGCTTCCTCTGCTAAGTTAAATTGTTCATTTGACTCCATACTTATGAACTGATTCATGTTTGACAGCAAAAGAGTAGTTTCAAATAGTGATTGAAATTATCTACCTCTTCATATGACACTTTGCTAATTTGGGTTACTGGAACTCTCCCCTATCTGTAAGGGCAATGGCTGATATCTATATAGGACTTAACATATACCAGAGTGTAAATATATATATGCAAGTGCTCCTTCCATGTGTAACATTTTATTTTTTTTTAATTTTTAAACAAAAATTCACCTGCTTAACCTTTGCATGATCATACTTGCATAAGAAACTAATGTCAATGTGTAACTGTAGAATAGATGGGAGTACTTCTGAAAGATATACCAGGATGATCTCTGAAGTGAATGTTTAAGTTAAATTTGGGTTCAAAGACCAGAGAGTATGACTGAGGCTGCAATCTTCTCAGCTTTCTGTGTATCTTCAGTTCCACATGATGAAATTTTGCAAGGCCAGCTGATACCATTCTTCTTAGATATTTTCTTCCACCTCTTCTTGCAATGTCCTCACAGAGAAACTCTCTTTCAGTTTTAGGGATATACACTATTTAGCCCTAGTGGCAGGGACTAGTTTGCTTTCTGTCTATAGAGACTTGGCAGTGGTTTTGATTTTTTTGACTGCTTTGTGTCTAACCTATTTGATAGAATGTATTCCACTGGTGTGCAACAGGAGTGAATAACTGGAAATCAAAGTCAGTGAACAATTGCCATACTCCCTATGGTAAGCACAAACTAAAATCACCTTTTATTTACATCTTACCATGTTCAAGCTTGTTCCTATGGGACACTGCTGGAAACTAATACATAGCTTTGGTTTAACCTGATTAGCTGAGTGTGTTTATTAAAATGAACATTGTTCCATCTTCCCATGTTTTTCATAAAGACATCTTCATTAATTTTGTTTTCTCTTTAAGAAAATCCACTCTTTTTTCTGGAATCTTAATTTCCTTTGACACTAGATTAACATGAAAGATGTACCTTAATGTCGCATGTGGCTAGAGTATAGATCAATGGATCCTGCTTCTCCTTTTACTAATAAATTAAGGTGGTTTAGCAGATATTTGCTCCAATATAGGAAATTGGAAATATAGGCACAAATTTCATCAAGGTAAATTGGAAACAGACATTCTAACAGGCTGCAAATCTTCTTCTGACATTAAGACTTTACATTAGGTTGGTACTGAGCTGCACTGTGTACTTACTCAAAATCCTGTAGGTAGATAAGAGGTTTTGTAATGTGTACTTTTACTTTAATAAATATTTAGGACCCTTGGTTGGGCCCCTGAGGATTTAGAGATTTATTTTTTTTTTTACTATTTTGGGGACAACTGTGCATTGCTGACACATGACCAAGTTTGAAATAATGAGGACCAGAGAACTCTGCTTATAGCCTCAGAGCAATAAATGTTACTGTCCATCTAAGAACCTGCATTATGACATGCAGTGATACAGTGGATGCTCCATCCACATAGAGCTTTCTTTAGAAGTTTATGAGGTTGTTCACTGGAATACTGTGTCCTTAGGGAAAGAAACACAAATAGATATATTGGCATAGTTAGCAGGTTTTGATTTTGCAAAAATTCTGTCCCAGTCTTATGTGAACAAAGCCGGAAAAACAGACTCTGGCAACATCTATATCCACAAGACATTCTATCCAAGGGTTTGTAAAGGTCATGAAGGATTTTGTGCCCACAGAACAAGTTGTTCTTGATGAAATATTACTCTGTGTCTGAACTTGACTGACTGGTGAAAAATTAAAAAAGAGAGAGCTTGTCTGCCATGATTATATGAAGGAAAAATCCTCTCAAACTTTGATTTGTATGATGATGACTCTTATGCAAGTATTCTACTTATTAACAAGATCCTGCAAGATGTTCTCCCAAAGCTTGAAAGTGACCATGTAGTTCAAATTGATCCTCTTGATTCAAAACAACAGGAGGATGGTTCCAATACTTAATTTCTAACAAGAAGCTTGTATTGCATTCAGGTGGTGATAAACCCCCTTCACAAGCTGTCAGACAGCTACAGCTGAACTGTTTGAGCAGTTTTAAGGTAGGAGTGCAAGTCTAGATCCTGATATGAAAATACCAACCTAAACATTCTGAGGATTTCCTGAAAAAAAACCCTGATGTCTGAAGGGATTGTAATACTTTATGCTTGAAATATTGCACTGCAATTAATCAACAGCATGGATGTGTCTTCTCTGCTTTTGTGATGATAAGCATTGACAGGTGAGCCTTCTCTAGATAGAAATAGTTCATTTCTGTACAATCAGTCTGTCACATTTTGAAGAGCACCAACTTAATTTTTAAAACAAACATCTGGAAATAGAAATGTAGATTAGAAGAAATAGAAATAAGAGGTCAGAGGCAACTGCCTTTCCCTGGCAGTCTGTCCTGAAAACTCAACATTTTTCTAATACTGATTCACTCCAAGAAAAGCTCCAGATTAGTTTTCTGATAAGGTTGTGGGAGGTAGAGGCCACACTAAAGTGATTCATTGATCAATCCGGAATTGCCCACAAACTTAGGGTGAAAGTTCATGTTTCTGTAGCTCAGTGTGGAATATGTTGTTTGTAAGATGACTGGGGCACTCTGCCAGGGAAAGGGTAAGGGATAAGATCAGTGTTAGAGGGCTAGATAAGATAATTCCTTTCTGAATCTGGTGAATGCCTAGAAGTAAAGCTGTGTGTCCCATGAGTCAGTGTTACTTATGAAGCTTGAGTAACATCATAGTTCCTCTGCTAGAGGAAAGTAGAGTTGCAGGTAGGTGATAATTACTGAAAATAAGGGTAAGGGATGTAATTTGTTTGTAAACCCTCAAATCCTGTGAAGACAGGATGAAGTTTAGTATTTGCATGGGACTGTGTTAAATGTTTAATTTGGTAATGGGCAGGCAAAGATTAGGGTAGCACAAGACAGGGTTGAAGACTGTTGATTACTGTTGGACTATGGGATTCAGAGTTAAGACAGGACTGGTATTTCCAGGGGACAGTGTTGTATCTTCATTACGGTGGTAGCTGCTCAGATGAATTCTGTCATGGAAAGAATCTGGGTTAGAAAGAAGGTGATGGCAAAACAACTAGCTTACATGGACCCTGTGTGAGTGGTATGGATGGAAATGCCACCTCTCATCCTAACTTTGTGCAATGCTCTAGGATGTGGCAATGGGCTTGTAGGCTGCTTCTTCCTCTGAGATTTTGCATGAGACTGATAATGGTATGTGCATTGGGAAAAGGGAGCCTCATCTTTGATATGACTCCAGTGAAGCAACTGAGCATATTAGGTATAAATTTGGATATTTCAGTGTCTTGGAAACAATACGCTTTCAGCATATAAAGATAGTAATTTCACTTGCTCTGTTTATGATTTACTAATACTCAGTTATATGTTTGGATCTAGTAATCTTGCACAGAAATTGTTCAATGCATATGGAAGCATATCCAGATGGAATTCGATAGCTATTTTATTATACAACTATCCAGACATCTAAGAATGGCAGCTAGAAATGTATTTCCAAAGCTGAAACTCCATCATATATATTGCATAAAACAAATGCTTCTGTCACAGAAATTTTACTTTAGTACAACTAAAAAGAAATATTTTATGTGTGTATAGGTACTTATGGAGGGATACAGAAGGAAAGTCGCAGGTGGTTGTGGGAATTTTGATGCTAGATTACTGAGACAAATTAAGTTTTCACTCTCTTTAAAATGCTAAGGGATTTGGGAATGTCAAACAAAAGTACTTTGGCCCTTAAAATGATGTGATACAGCTTATGCCCTGCCAGAAAAAGAACCAGTGAAGCTCTTCTGAGTACATGCTGACTGCTGGTGGGGACTTTGGGAAAAATGTGGTTCATCACTACTCAGCACTTGTCTTCTTGACTTTAGTGAGTAATTAAGTTCAAGTGGCCCTTTTAGTGATCTGAGCTATGCACAAGAGATTCAAAGCCTGAAATCCAATAGTATGTGCTCTCCCGTTTCCTGACTAATCCTATAAGATGCAGTGGGTTGAATGGATGATCTAATAAGAGAACATAACTGTAGTCAGCTCACTCTTCTACAGAAATTAATAATGAAACCCCACTGAAATAAAGAGAGAGAAACTTGTTTATGAAGAAATAATAAAATAAAAGAGCTACAGTGGAAAGTTGCCTATTGGAGAATCAGATCTTGTAAGCAATTGTGTTAAGTGTAAAGTATATCCACTGTGCTGCATGCACCTGTGATTGCTGAGTTTCTTTTGTCTGCTCCCTCTAGTAGCCTTGTTGACAGAAAGTGATCTGGGAAGGTGGTTTTATGCAACACATCATACAAAAATTTTGGATATGGAATCATTTAGAAATGGAAATACATCTGAGAGACTTCCTCACTGGCCAAGGAAGTTTGTAAACGAAATTACTTATCATATACACACACGTAAAATCTCTACATTTATAGAGGGAAAGAAAAGGCAGACATAGAATTGCAGAAGTTGATTATTGGGTCAATTATTAAATTGTTTCTCTGTAGCTCTGTTACACAGTGAAGTGTTTTCACCCTTCTGTGGGGAAAAGCTACACATGGAAGATACTTTGCAAGCTATGGAACTGACTGAATACATCTATGCCACTCTGGAAACACTTGCAGCAAAAAATCATACTTTTTCCTAAAACTTTCAACAACCCTTCCCCTTTCTCTGCAGTGAAAACATTCCTTCTCTTCCACCCCAGGACTTTCTCCTTGTTCCAGGACTTACAATCCTCCATGCCTTCTCCAGTTCATCTTCTCTGATACTCCTCTCAGCCCCTCTGAACCCCTAATGCTGTTCTGAGCTGGTGCAGAAACCAAAAAGGGGAGTTAAATACAAACTGCAGGTCATTCTTCACTGCAGCTTCTTCACCTTCTGTTTTGGCAGCAGCATGATGGTGCTTTCTAGCAGCTGGCAGTTTACCATACTGCAGCTCTGCAAGATAAATCAGGGGCCAAGGCTTATCAGCTGTTTTTAAGAAGTTAGGGATTAATTTCCCTGGAAGGAAGTTCAGCTAGTGTTGTAGGACTGTCTGTACTAAACCATCTTAATGCATTATGAACTTGGCAACTTACTGCAAGCAAATTTAACTTGTAAAATTTTGTGTTGGTGGAGGAGACTGGATATTTTTCAAGGAAGTTTGCATCTGCAGTCACACATTTCTCTGTGGTGCATTGCAACTTGTGTCCCTTCCACAAACCTGCAGCTGTCTGCTCCTGTGTCCTCTGTGCACCTGGAGCAAGTGCTCTTGCTCTTCCCAAGGAAAATCAAGTGGTAAGTAGTAGCTTCCTTTTCTGAGTTGTGAGGACACCCGGGCAAAATAGCAGAGCCTTCTCTCATATAAAACTCAGTTTGGGCCACATCTTAAGTGAGGAACAGTGACAGGATGAAAAGTTCTCACCTAACTCTCACTTAAAATCAATTTGACAAGCTTGTCTCAGTTACAGTCATCCGTAACAGAGAAACAGACTCTACTGTGTGTGGAGGCGTCACTGAAATATTTCTGATTTCTTATTTTGGGTTTCAAGGCCCTTTGGGAAAGGTCTCTCACTGTTTTTAAACAGTGTCCAGCAGACAGGAACTTCGATTTGATTATAACAATAAGGTCCCTGACTGTACATAGGTAGACTAATGACACTGGGCAGGCACGTGGTTCATTTGCTGGACCAGTAGACAGTCCTGCAGCTCCCACCTTTGAGGCAAGTCCTCTGCCCCAGGACTCTGTTCTCCCACCAGCTGGATGAAAATCTGTAACTCTGAACACCAAGAAATTTAGAGGAAAGAGAGGAGCCCCTTGTGGCTGTCAGCCATACTTAGTTACCTTGTCATCCGTAGGACATATTCTTATCCAAAATGGCATCAGATGAGGTACAGTTTAACATGACCATATTTTGTGTGATGAGTCAGTTATAGGACTCCAGCATCTTATGGTTTCATAGCTACAGTGGATCAGTAATAAGTTTATGATGTTTTGCCTCCTGATATTATGCATATTCAGATTTTTGAATATCCTGATGACGATGTTGCTGTTCATTGCCTGAAAATCCGCTCTTCAGAAGCAGATCACTATGCCAGGAAACAGCAGTGTTGGTGTTTCAGGAGGTATGTAACTACAGATGCTTCTTATGGGAGGTTTCTTCTGAGCTTGTTTGTTGCTTGCCACAAACCTGAAGCAATTTCTCATCTGGCTTCTGGTTTTGCTATTGTTTTTGGATACAGTGGGCTAAACTCATTTGTACTCTAGCTCCAGGGGAGTCAGTGGAGGTTCAGCAGGAGCACTAATTTGTTGCGGGAGGATATTGGACCTGCACAACTCTATGAGAGTTATAACAAGCAAAGCCATTTATTTTTCCAATAGTACATACTTACGCTCTCGACAAAGCTCTTACTTCATAATTAGCAAATCAGCAATTAGACAGTTATCAACCTTTTCTCCTATCAGCAGAAGACCACTCTAACACACGCTGTGCAGACCAATCAACTTCTTGTTCACGCGGCGGTAACTTCTCACAGTTCAGTACTTTTCCACAGTTTAGTGTTGCAGCTGTCCGTTGTTTTCCTCTGCCACCTTAGCACCGCTCAGCAGTTTCTTATCTTTCTCCCAAGGCCTGTTTTTCATCAAAGCCTGGCTGTTTCTCAGAGGCTGTGCAAGGCTGACAGGCCGATGCCTCCCACAGTAATTAGACTTTGGCAGTCAGAATTAGGGTACTTTGCTCTGGGTCCTGTTGCTCCTGAGGCTCATTCTTTATCTGCCAGAAGAGTCTTTAAGCCAGATTTTTCCAATCCTTAAGGACTGGATTTGGAGGGAAGCAGGCTGGTTTGTGTAAATGCTCGATCCTGTAGGAGCCAATCAGGTCACAAGCACCTACTCGCTTTCCACAGGTCATCATACACCTTGTCATTATCACAGTTTATGCTGGATTTGAACCAACAGTATTACACTGAAGGGCTTTTATATCATGGCCAGATTCTGCCCTTTCCTTTTACTGAAGGAACTGAGAGATCTTTGGCCTGTGCCAGCTATTGTTCCCACAGATATTAGCATCCATCTTGTAATGATGTCCTCCTGGAATTTTGTTTCATTTTACTAGAAGTCTTTTCAATTTTATGGTGGTTTTTTTTTTTTTTTTAATTGCAGAACAATTAAATTTGTGTGTGCAAAGGGTAAAGCTGAGCTTAGCTGTGTATTGCATCTGATCTTAAACAGCAAAGGCAGGGCAGCTATTGAACACATTTAGCACAACATTAGTTGCTGATACTAAGACCACTGGGTAGAGAGAGCACATTCCTATTTTACTTCTGTGTATCCTTGCAAGGGATGGGCATACTAGTTCTTAATAAATGTGTTTTCCTTCTTAGTTTATATTAAGATCTATAACATGAATCACAACACAGTCCTGGTGCCTGTATTATACTCCTACTGCATACACCTACAGCTATCTCACAACAAACCAGCTCACAAATTACAGCTTCTCTGCTACTTCTCAGTGACACTGATACTGGTATTAGAATGCTAACTTGCTAGCAGACTGTTTTCTATAATCCAATAACAGCAACAACACTAATAAGTGAACTGCTTGAGGTCTGATTGACAGCATTCAAATCTGCCACTGATTTCAGGGAGGGCGGGAATAGGTTTAAGGTCTATAAGACATTAATTTCCTTGATAAAATCAAACATGAAAGATTTTCTTTCTTTCAATTAAACAGTGGGTCTTATGACAGGGACTATTAAATTACGCTGTTTTCTTGTGTATGTATTGTCACTTCTCTTGATGTTTCCCCAAAGACATCCCATTTAGGGGGAAAACATGTTCAGTCCAGCATCACTGTCTTCCTGTGTGGTAAGGGAAAACAGACATATTGTATCATCAAAAATAACATTTCCCAACAGCCTCTAAAAATATACATCACACACTGCTAGCTATTTTAAATAGCTGGCTAAAGGAAGAAAACCTCTCCAACATATTTCAGTTATGAAGTATTGACACATTAATATTTTACATGAAAGAAATAGCTCCTCATTAGCAGAAACTTATAATGAAGTTGCTAAGCATTTTTAGCTATTTTGAACAATAGAATAGAAAGATACATTAGACTGCTGAAGATACAGGTTTGGGAAATGCCCACAGAGAAATTAAGTGAATCAATACACTAGGTACTCACTCCATCCCCTAGAGAATACAGCCCAGTTATTATATACGCTCAAAACTTCCATTAATGACCCACAATCAGACCATAACACTGAGCAAAAATCAGTGCTGAAGGGAAAGGACAGCCATAGATATCACCGGATACAATTCTGTACCCCAGCATCATCCTGAAGTGCTCTCCTCTACTCCGAGGGAGTTATTTAGCATTTGTACTGAAATAAATTGTGAGAACTGTGACAGGTCTTGAGAGTAGATTTTGCTCTCCTCAAATTTGCCTGGGTTTTGGAGCTAGTACAAAGTGCAGCCTCCATAGATATTCCAGCTGGCAGGATGGAGATAGCGAATTGAGTGTTGCTGTTCCTTACTCTATTCAGTCTTCAGAGTAGCTGACCAAACTGTGAAGTATGAAAATGTGCTTCACCTTTCTATCACCCACACTAATATTCTTTCCCTCTCAACCATTATCTGACAGTACAGGAATGTCTGCAGTTCACTGTGCTGTTATTGGGGTAACACCTCAATTATTACCTTTTGCTCAACAAGAAGACACAAAGTGCAATTTAGCCCTTGAATGGGATCAATTTAAACACTTTTGTGCAAGTCAAAATGCTTCCTCTTGAAAACTCTTCCTCTTAAATTTACTGCATTCATTTTCTACACATCCTTACTTTGCAAGCAGTTGTAATTTTCTCTGAGGGTTTGGTGACAAGAGGTTACCTGCAGTCCGCTATACCTTACAGGGCAAGATCACATCCCTGTGAGCTCTGAATGTAGTTTGACCACCAGTTCCAGGGATTCTTGGAATATCCCTCAGCGAGGATCTGACATCAGGGGTCTTTTGAGGGTGTCCGTCTGATCTTCATTGCTCAGAAGACTGAAACACATTATTAGAATGTGTCATGGAGTAAGAAATTCAGAGATTTCATTCCTTTGAGCTTTTAATCTCCCTTAATGCAATCCTAAAATAATATTTGATTTGAGATTATAATTTTATCTGCCTATTCCCTAGTTTTTCCTCTGTTAAAAAAAAAATCTCTTGCTGACACGATGTTTACCGGCAGACAGATAACATATGCAGAGTGATCTCTGGTCATCTTATAATTGCATAGTATGGAATGATAGCGTTTTTTCAGGGCTCATAACAATAAGCATCTCTTTTGTAGACACCATAGTTTTCAAAACCCAGATAGATCCTGGGTTGTGAATTGGGGAAATCTGATGTTTTTGACTAGCTGTGAGACCTCGAATAAAAGGCAACCCCTCTACATTGCCTCAGTTTACTTTCCCAGCCACTTCTTTTCTCCATGTCTCTGAAACTTTTGGAACACAGATTGTCCCTTAGAGTAAAAATAAACAAGCAAATCTTCATACATAATAGCTTTGTGGTTGCAAGTAATGACAAGAGGTTGTTGCTTGTTTTCTCACTTTTGGAATTGCAAAGTCTATGAGACTGAAATAAATAGAACTTACTCTGTGTACATTACAAAGTACAGGAAAGCCATACAAGTTACCTAGCTCCATCCTGGAATGGTAGTAAGCACACAGGATGCACCTGTGTTGTCATGCCAGTGATTATTGTCAGAGTTTCTTGATCTGGCTGATGTTAGATGAATTAAAACTAATGTCCTAAATAACTTGACTAAACCTTGTTGATTTGCTTTACTAATGAAACAAATAATCATTTTTTCTTAGAGAATGGCTAAGAAAAGGAACTCACTGTTTCAAAGAATGAAGTTCTATAGTAACTGAAACTTTGCATTGTTGTATTATGAAGGAAAACATTGTCAGTTTGAGAGAAAAGATTTTCTCTGTGCTTCTTTATCCCCCTCTCTGTCTCTTGAAAGAGAACCTTTCCCCGGAAGCCTCAGAATCTGCACTTGCTTCCTGTTGTTATTATTCAGAGAGCATGCAGCGGAGTTTTACTGTCAGCACGGAAAGGTTTAATAGCGAACTGCAAAACAGCATAACCTGACTATGTTCTTCTACTGTTTCATGTCTCTAGATGCATTCCTGGGACAGCCTCAAAAAGCATTACTTTTGTGTCAGAGAGGTGATGTGAAAGGTGTTCCACTCACTGACAGTATCCTAAGTTTACTTTCTGTTTGCAGAACTGTGTGTGATGAATTTACAGGAGGCTTAAGACTTATCCAGCGGAATTGGCATAAATTATTCCTTTATAGTAGTACTGAAATGCTTCTCTATGAGAACCCTCTGCCACAGAATAAAAGTTACAGTATTTTAGAATAGCTATTTTCCTTTAGGAGAGACATAATGGTTTGGAAGAATGTTATATTTACTCTGGAGTGTACTGTACACAGAGGTAATTATCCTGAGGTAGCTATGTCTCTGCCACTCAGTTTCACCAGTTAGGCATGCCCTGGTAGAATAACAATGTGCAATGAGACGCAATCCACTTAATCAGGACAGACCTATGGGGATGACACTATCAGTGTGTAAGTTCAGCCAGGAAGATCTAGCAGGTCATTCTCTGATGTCATGTGAGGAGATGGAAGACTTGTTATCTTCTTCACCAGAAATTTGTCTATGAGCTATACACTGAGTCTTCTTATAGCATCTTTATGGGTTAAAATAAAGTCGTGAGGGTTTCTTATTTAGATTTCTGTAGCACTGAGAATGGGAAGTGTTTTCTACACTCAGATGTGAGTTTTACGAATAGGTAAATACCTTTGGTTGGTGGTCAAACAGAAATATAAAAGTAAGGATATTTCAAGTCACCTTGGGATCTATATTCCAGTCCCATCTGCAGAGTGCTTGTGTAAAATGTCTGTATGATGGAGTGGTAGACGCCTGTCCCTTTTGACAACTACGGACCACGGGGCAGAGTCTTGGCTTTGTTCTTTATGCTCAGTTGTGTTTTTTCTTACATTAGTACTTGGCTGCATCTTTGTTTTCTTGAGGAGTTTTATTCCAGATTCCTTGTTAGAACCTAATTATCCTTTTTGCTTGCAGAAGAGGTGGTTATTTATATGGGGGAGGAAAACCACAATAAATGCAGTGTGCAGAAAAACACAACAAATGGCAGACTGTGGAGACACAAGTGTGGACACATTTTGAGCTCCTGAAAGATAATTGTGCCTTGGGTGATTTTTCAATGGCAAGTTACTTCAGTTTCCTTCCTTTTGTTATCCTTGTTTGAGGAGTTGTGGGGCTCAAAGTGTTAATGGATGCGAAGTGCTTTAGAAATGGAAAGAGCTGTCTAAGTGCTGCTGCTGTTATTGTTATAGTGGCAACTCAAGACTGAAGGCAGTCAACTCTTCTCTTGCTATGCTGTAGCTGGTAAATGAAATAAAATGCAGACTTGTCACCTTTCTGAGTGCTGGAGTTAGGGGTTAGTCATCCTCTGCCCTCAGTTTTCCACAGCAATTTTTTGTTGTCATGTTTCAGAAGTGAAGGACTTTACAAGGCTGAATACTTCAATAGGCTACCAAAATTAGATGTGTGCAGGTGGAACTGTATTTGCGTTATGAACTATTTGTGGATAATGAATTAGTCTTTCCCTTAATAATCAACTTGTGCAGAAGCCAGGAGGAGGAAAAACAAAAAAAAAAGTGTGGATACCTTCCAATTATTTTGCTGTTCTCCAAAAAAATGCTTTTGGCAAGATATCAACAGGAATTAATAAACATTAATAAAACTTGAAAGAAACAGTGAAAAGTGTTTGATTCAGAGGTGTAAGTACTTGCTTGCCGCCATCCTAATTGATGTGGGCTCTCCAAGCACGGCGGTGCTGTACAGAGAGGAGAGCCCACTTTGATGGAAAGCTGTGGGGGTGGCCCCAGGAGGGAAGATGGAAGGCTCACCTTTCACAATATGCTGTGTAATACTGACAGAAAACAACTTCTGTTAGCAGACCAGCAGGCGTGGGGCTGGAAAGAAGCTCAAAAAGCACATCTGGGAATGTGACTGATGGGTGGCCTTGTGGAGATGAAAGATCCTGCAACTCCACTCTCTTGGGAAGAGTCACAGAAAAGAAAGCAGAAGATGGATGGCCTTGGGAGGAGAGCTCCAGCCAAGGTAGGAACATGCTGCCCTCTGGTTTCATGCAGTCATGAGCAGAGCCTAGGATCTCCTGTGTGAACAGCCTGTGTTGGTTGTTGGTCGAACTGGAGTCCTAAGGGTCCTTGGCAGGGTTGGAGATGGTCAGCCAGGGTGGGGGCTATATCAGAGAGGTGGCTGGTGTGGTGGCTGTGCTCTTCCCCTCTCATAGACAGAGGGCTCGTTCCAGCTGATGAGCAAAGCCATGGATGAATCAAGAGATAGTGGTCTGGGCTGTGGTACAGATGTAGCTAACAATGTTTGAATATTTGCAATTGTACAGACACTGTATTGTGGCTCATCTGATTCTGTGTGACTTGGAGGTCTCTGTAAGAGCCCTGTCGTGTGGTAGGTCCTGTTGCCCTTACAGTTAGGAATTGTGGACTTTATGGGGCTGGGAGAGAGGC
Organism: Strix aluco; assembly: GCF_031877795.1. Taxonomy (NCBI): domain Eukaryota; kingdom Metazoa; phylum Chordata; class Aves; order Strigiformes; family Strigidae; genus Strix; species Strix aluco. Next base: position 151,345,763 of record NC_133931.1, on the reverse strand, counting down.
CCACTGGATGCAGTCAAGAATAAAAACTGGACCAAATGGGAACAGGAGAAGAGATGATGGCTGCAATACCTTCATGCTGCTGTTATACCCATTCAACTGGTCCCTTTTACTTCTTCCTGATGATCTGTATTTGTTTCTGGGGCAAATACTTCATTTACTAGCTCCTCTCGAGGAGGAGAATCTCTTGTTCTTCACACTCAGAAATGGGATTTTTTGTTTAGCCCATCAGTATCAGTGTTACCAACTCTTCAATGAGTCTAGCATGTACAGATTTTACAGTAGTTACTGTCAGGGTTCTGCAAGGGCCAGCTACTCCCTCAGGGCAAGGACCCAAGGGAACTTCCCAGGGCAGCAGAGCAGGACCTCACCAGGAGAGCCTGTCCCACCATCCCAGTGAGGAGCGAGGCAGCCCCAGCCCTGGGCATCAGGCACCTCCCTGGGGACAGGGATGGGATGGGATGTGGCCTCAGCTACGTGGGGCCCATGGCCGGGCAGGGCAGGGCTGTGGGACTCTGGGGACTGGCCCTGTTACATCATTGCTGGGACAGGGTCTGACGATCCTGGGGGTGCTGGGCAGTGGGTAGGGTGAGGACAGCTCCAGCAAGGCTGGGCAGAGACAGTCAGGGCTGGTGGTGGCCTCAGGGCTTGGCTGTTACTGTGGATGGCCTACAAGGACCCGGAAGGACTTCAGTAGCTGATTTGCATGTGACTAGAGTACAGCAGGTAAGAAATAACAATCTCCTTCTTAGCTAATGATGACCCTTGAGGGGAGCCTGTGGATGGCACATGATGTAGGCTTCCCTCCAGTAAGCAAGTGCAAATCTTTTGACAGGAGCTGCTGAACCCACTGATTCATCACTGATGAATTTGCCATGGGAAATAAACACTGTGGTTAGGTAGGACTCAGTAAATAGGATCAATAACATTCAGGCTACTGCATGCTGTAAGCTACATTTGAGTGGGAATCCTTCCTGGGGAACACCTTCTTATGGAGTTAAGCCAATTTGCTGCTCAAGCACAGGAAGGTAATTATTTTCCTAATTGACTTCAGCAGTACAGCAGATGTGTAATGAAAGACTGTTAATAAAAAGATAAAATATGTCATTAGTGATAATGTTGATCGTCCTGAATATTGTTTGGAAAAGAATATAAACCCAAACCTAAGGTTAGGGAAAGAAGAGCCAGTAGATGGGGAAGCAAGGAAAGAGAGAGAAAAAATTGGAAGCCCAGGTGAAGTGCCAGAGTAAGATTCATGAAAAGAAGCAGGACACGTACAGAGAAGATAAAAAAGGAGCCTAGAAAGGATAAACCAATGAGTTTCTGATTTTTCCATAGGCTTCCTGCATGGAGCATCAGAACTGCTCTGAGGCATGGATGTGCAGATGTGCCCTTTCCCTTTGGTCATGAATTAGAACCTCAGCTAACATTTTTGATTTTAGTGAGGTGTTATATAAAAATGCTTTTAGCAGATCCTTGAATGTCTTCTTCACAGGTAACAGTTTCAGGTGCATCAGGGTAGACACTTGGAAATATTTTGTAACTTGCAAAAAAAAAAAAAAAAAAAAAAGAAAAAGAAGTTGTTGAAAAGGGGCACACCAGAAGATAACCCTTCCTCATTAAAACTTAGGTATAAATCACAGTGCCCTTGAAGTTCTTATTACCTTCAGCCTCCATCTTCAGCAACTATGCAGAAAAATATCAGCTCAGCGGTGTTATAGCCACAATACAAAGGAAAACCTTCCTGTAGGAAATCTAAGGATTCCTCAATCCTTTTATTTATGACGTGAAATGACTGAAACATTGAAACATCACAGACCCCATTTTTGGAAGCCCTGTAACAGGCTGAAAAAACACATGCAGGCAGAGCAGTCTAAAGAAAGGAGGATGACTGATTTTCTTTCTTTTTTTTTTTTTTTTATACTTGTGTATGAACTAAAGTCAGGTAGGATAAAAGTCAGCACTTTGGGGAAAACCTTAAGCAGCAGCATGTAAGAACTTTCATGCTGAATCAGACCAGTGCTTCATCTTGTTCTGACATCTTATCTTTGCGAATGGTGACATTGCCTCAGTGGGCAGGTGATTAATGTAACCTGTGTGTAGGCAAAATTTCTTCCTAATCTTGTCAGATAGGGATTGGGATTTGCTGTGCTGCATGAAAACCTGCACTCCTAAACAACTAGATTTTTAAATAGTCATGGGTTCTGAAAAGTGTGGTTACAAATATAGGGGATGGGGTTTTTCTAAGCCCTTGTTGTGACTGATCCCCACTAAATTCTGCAGAACACCCTTGTAATCTGACAGGGCAAGAATCTCCCTGCAAGGGTCACTTTATTCTGGTTTCACTCAGCATATTTTATTTTCTGTTTGAATTTCCATCACTCACACCTGTTTAAAACACTTCTGTTGCTAGCAGAGCAGAAACAACAAGAGAGAATATGGTCAGCATCCTGCTTCACATTACTAGTTAAAATAATTGCAAAGAACACATTTCATGCATCCTTTTGTGTAATATGCTTTTAGTGTATATTTTCATCACCCCTGAAGGCCTCTTCTACCCTTGCCACTGTGGTAAGTCTTTCTCTTAGCACTAGCCACAACAGCTGGAAGAGTGGCTTAGGCATCTCTGTTTACATCTGTCAGCTTCCTCACCCTGTCCATGCTATAGCTGTTGCTAACCAAAAGGTAAAAATATTTTGTGTACACGTGAATTTTGGGGGTAATTTTGTGTGTCTTCTGAAAATCTAGGGCTTATCCCAATCTAGATTGCTCACATTGTCTGAAAGGTTCACTGGGATAGCTATACACTGCCAACTGTAAAGTTTATCCTTTTCCTCAATAAGGAGCAGCTGCTTAACAGTAAGTACTTCCCTATGCTCAAAGCCTGTAGGTGAGTTGTGACCATTTGGTTGTTCTGGGGAGTTTAGCATACCAGGTGTTGAACTGCGAAGGGGTCATTGGAAGCTATGGATCTTCTGTTGACTCTGACACTGGTTTGTTAACAAATACTTTCAAGAAATTACTTACTTCATCTGTGCCACTCTTTGCCCTCTCATGTCCACCTTCTCTATTCATCTGCTTTGGGACAGGGACTGACTGCTTATTTTATTCCTGTAAAGCCCCAACACAAGGGGCTTCAGTTGCAGCTGGGATCCCTGGCTGCTACTTGTAATACTAGTATTCAGCAGTTAGTCTCCCCAGTTTATGCTTTGCAGAAGTGGAGCTGGTGTCCAGGCCAGGTTCTGCAACAATAAAAACTGAACTTCAAGTTTAGCAGAACTAAATCTGATGTTTTAAGAGAGGAGAGAAAAATCCATTTTTCATCAGTCTTTAATTTCTCTTATAATTTCTGTTAATGCATTTATGTATGAGCTCCTGAAGATGTCCATTCAGCTACTCCTTCACTGGAAATCTGCATTCTCTTTTCCTGTTCTGGGTCACCAGTAGTCTCTTTAAAGAGTGAGGGGTGAAGAGCAGAAGCAGCCATGTGTAATAATAACATTGCTGGTGAACATACTGGTAACATGCTGGTGAACATTCTGCGTAATGCAGAAAAGAAAACCAGGCTCTGGCTGCTTCTGGGTCAACTCCTGAAAGAAGCAGGAGGACAGATGTCATTGTGACTAGTCTGTGAATGCTCACAGCCAGACATTGGCGAATTTAGTTGTGATTCTTTAATTGCATTGCAAGGATTGTTGATAAAATGGTGTTCTTCTCCACACTTATCTCCAGCTTCTTTGCAGGGAATCTCAAAGGCTTTCTAGCTTTGCCCATGAAAGAGGAAAAAATACACCAGGATGTTCTTCCCTCTCCAGTAGTGAAGCCAAACCTTCTGCCCTTCAGAGTACCACCTTCACAGCCTCCCTTTGCTTGCCATGCACATCACAACTGACTTTCCATGGCAAAGGGTAAGAAGATGGAAGCAATGGTTTCTGTAATCATTATTGCTGAAAAGAAGGGATTACTTAATAGCATGACTACAAGAGAGTTGCACTAGGGGTAATTTTGACCTAGGAGACCTGTTTCTGACATTTAAAATAAAAAATAATAAGAGAATGTAGGAACAAGTCAGACCAAGTTAACATTTTTCTGCAGTGAAATACTAAAGAATCTTATCAATAAAACTGGAATTAATCAGCTATGTTAAGATGTCCCCTTTTTCTATTAAACACTATGCAGAGCAATTAGGAGTCCTTAGCTCTGCATCAGAAGATACTGAACTTATGCTTTTCCTCTGTTTCTTGCTTAGAGGATATGTGTAAGAGGAGTTTTCTGTTGTGATGGTGAAAAACTGATTTTACCTTCATAGAGTACTACCTTATTATAGAGAACAGGCTTAACAGTGTCTTTAAATGGTGAAGATAACAAGATATTTAAGAGCTCTGAATGTATTTTTATTAGTAAATTCCCATTTGGTACAGTATCTCCTTATTCATATTCTCATAAAAACAATAAAAATCACCATGTGTAGGATACAGGGAATATGGCATATCAAATATCTCCTATGATATCAGGGCTGTAAGTGTTCCCGGGAACCATGGTACCTTGTAAAGAAACACCTCTGACCCTGCTGGTAGAGACTTTTTATTACTGAAACACTGAGATAGTCTCCTGTTGCGTGTGAAACTTCAGCACAAAAGGAGCTGGGTGTTTTTAAGCAAACCATTATTCCTGACAAAGGATGCTTTTTCTCTCTCTCAGCCAATTGTTGAGCGAAAGCGACAGACACTGTTAAACAAGCTTTAGAGTTTTCCTTCTAAGGTAAATAGCATGAGGTTGGCATAATCAATTGCTATTTGACTGAGCGATAGAAATGCACATGCTATGCAGTAGCTAAAAATCTGCCAAGCAGCAGCCAGAATGGCAAATGACCAAGCACACTTTGGTAACAGCATGGCCGAAGTGTTGCATGGAGCATAATCTTTACCTTTTCTTAACTCATGGATGAACAAAACTGAATTTTTGTTTCTAGATGAAATGTCATGTTTCATTCAGTAAAAAAGGCTACAATGGACCAATTATTCTCGGTTTGGTTTGGGCTGTGACCTTTTCTCATTCTCTACTTTGCTCTGGGGGCAGCAGGGGGGGCACAGAAAAAATATTATGGCCTGCCAAAACACAGAAGAGGCTGATAAGAGAAAAAGTATTGTCATATTAGCATATTCTTGCCAAATTATCACCAAAGTATATTAGATGAGGCCTCCTGTAATTCCTCCCAGTTCCACCATTGCTATAAGGAAAACTTTATTCAGTAATGCAATGCCACTAAAACAATATATCTCTGTCTAGATGCTGCGATCCATCTTCACTTTTCCACAATCTTCATATAGCTAGCTTACATTTTTAACTGTCTTTTAAATTCACCCACATTAAATTCAGATATAACAAGAAAGGTTGCAAACAGCTTTCTTCCATGCACTGTGATCTTGCATCCTCCATCCCTTGTCACCATATGGGAAGGCAGTATGATTACGACACCCTGATGAATGCCTGTTTGCAATGCTGCCAGATGCCATGACAGCATCCTACATGTTGGGTAGGTCTTGCATCACCAGTCCATTGGCCAGTGAAAGGCCAAGCATATTGACTCTTTTACTGGTCTTGAAGATCCATGTAGGGGTAAATGGAGCCAAAACAGTGATACTGTAGTGGCAGAGAGTCACACCTCTGCTAACTACTCATCTGACAACATGAAGACTCATGAAATAAGTGGAGTGTGGTAGCTGTAGGACTTGCAGTAGGGCACTGACAATGTTTGAAATGCATCTCTGTGATATCTAATTAACATGAAATGAAAGTAGCTGTAGCTGAATGTGTTTTGAATATGGTTACAGAACCTATAGAGAAGCTACAGGCTCCCTTCTGTAATTAACTCCTTTGGTTTAGGCAGTACTAAGTCTAAACATGGCTACAAGTTCTGCAAGTAGTGCAAACGGCTTGGTTGGCTGCTTACTCTGATCTCTGCTGAGCTATATGGTTCTTCATAAATAAACCAGCCTTCAGGCCAGAAACATACAGACAGGTACTGTAATCAGTAGAACTGAAGACCTAAACTCCACAGGTGGAAGCACGGTTGCCATAAGCTCCACATTTCAGTCCATTTACAGTTGCAGCTGAATTGCATTGCTACAAGATAGGAGATGTTCTCTGGTATCACTGGTGACCACTGTCGCTGTAACCACAAGAAATTCCCTTTGACTTTTCTGGGAAGCATGAAGGAGGATTCAATTTTCCTTGGTTAAGTTTTGGGCAGTGACAGATGTTTTTATTCAGAGGTAGGATTATTTTTATTGTCTTCTCTGACGGTTGACTTGATGTCACTAAGAAGAGCTACCTTTCTGAGACTGCACAGTAGGGACGCATAGGCTGGAGAATGGTAACAGTATCACTCATGGCAAAATGGCTTGGGGATCCCTTAGCAAGCTGGGCAGGCAAAGATGAAATGAATTTGTGTACCTCAGCATCTTCAACCCTTATAACTTTCTTTGATTATCTTTCTTTTTTTAATCATTTTCTTCCAGACAGGAATCTTTCTGAGAGAAACAAGGATATCTTTGTCTTTTTCCCATTCTTTCACTTCGTGTCACTTCCCAGAGATGTCAGATAGCTCAGCAGGTGGCACTGAAGATAATACAATCTTGCCAAGTCAGTGGCATCAATTTCTGCATCAGTTATTGCTTGTGATTGTCTTGCTTGGGATAACTCTTGTCTCCTGGGAGCTGCTGGACGCCACTCAGACTCCTTACAGTCATGGCATGGCATGACTTGACTGGCGCAGCAGTGGCAGGCAGCAAGAGATGATATCACTTTCCAGGACCAAAGGAGCTTTGCTAGAAAGTACAGTGCCTGCCTTCAGGCTAATGTGTACCTTCTCCTCTGTCACATTACTCAGTACCGTGTCCTACTGACAGCAATGGTGTCAGCTTTATGGCTATTTGGTGCCACAAAGCTGTGCTAAGGGACCCCAGAGTGATTAAGGATTAAAGCCAAGAGAGTCCAGTGTAAGGGTTCAGATACTGCCACATATCACAAGATTGCCTAGTTGACTTGTAAAACCATTGGGATCTGAAGCTATAGCTGTAGCCCCAGTCACTGGGGTTGTTTTTTGTTTTTTTTTTTTAAATAATTCCCATGTCATTTTCATTGTCTATAATGTGTTTAGTAGCTCCGAGTCCTCTAAAGGCAACAATGTGCTGGCAGAGGCTCTTGGGAAATGCTGGTTAAAATTCTACTGCCAACATGATGAGAGTTTTAGGATAATTTCCTGGACTGGAAGATCAGTTCCTCTCTGAATACTATCAAAGCTGCCAATGTGTATCTATTGTGCCTATCTATGACACACATAAGGACCACATACAAAACTAAGAATAGCATCACTGCTGACAAGAAAAAAACACTCAGTCTCTGTGCCGCCACCTACTCATGATGACTATTGTACACACAGATTCGTATCTCTAAATCTCAGGAGAACAAATCTGCTTTTTTGGGGTAATAACTTTAAGAATAAATTCATGGGAGGAAATGGAAAACTGGAATTGATCCTATATCAGCATAGATTAGAGATGAGTTTTAGGGCAACATATGTGATTTCTGGAAACACCCTGAAAGAACACAGTTTTCAGAAGGCAGATGACTTGAACTTCAGCCTTCTTTCACATACCTAAGCTTTAAAACAAAGGGGTCCCACCTCACTAGTCACTGTGGAAATCAGGTATTTGGTCTCTAATGCAATTAATCCAGGCCTTTTGTAAGCAACAGCATCAGTGAAGTTCCTAAGCAAAATCTGGTACAAGTCTGGTAGAAAAGACAGGTGTAAATATTAGGTGAGCAGACCAATGCTTGCAAAGTCAAAAACCACCAACTTACATTGGTTAAAATGCTTTTAAAGCAGGGGAAGGAAAAAAAAAGAAAAAAAGAAACAGTTTTCCTGATGTATTTTTGAAGGTCATGTTTTCCTCCATTTATGGCTGGGGTGGTGGCTGGGCGTAAGTTGATTAAGCTTTATTGTGGTTACTGAACAGCACAAGGCACTCAAATTCTGGAAAAAATATTCTAAAATTAGCACAAGAATGAGATTTGTATTCTCATCTCTCATAGCCTTAAGAAATGTTGGCTATGTAATACTCTGAGGGTAAGGCAGTCATTTGCTCCCAGTGCTTACACCCATATCGCTTTGGACATTAGCACTTGAGTGTTTGAGAGTGTGTATTGGCTTGAGGGTATGCACTGACTTGTCTCTGTGTGATAAGGTCTTTCCCAATCTATACAGCTACCAGAAACAAGCATGACAGTTGTAAAGTGACAGTTTAAAAACACAGAACAGCTCTGCTCTGGTTACGAGTGGACACCTTAAATCTGTAGGCTCTGATATCCTGGCTTGCACTTAACACTTCTCTGTCCCGTTGGATGACTGTGGTGATTCACTTGTGTTCATCAACTTGTAACTGTCTCACTGAGGCCTACTTGAAAAGATATGAAACTACTCCTGGTGGTGATAAAGTTCTGATTTTGCTGAAATTGTAAAAGGTGAGAGATTTAGTCACGCGTTTGCATCCTCTTCTTGTGATAACTGCAACGTGTACAGGGCATAGGTGCAAGATGTGATAGAGTTTTCTTTGTCAGAATTAAAAGGGAGTGATGTTAAGTCTTACTGCTTTAAATCATTCATTTAATTTAAAGATCTACTGGTTTATGTGAGCTTCTTGGCAAAAGCAGCGCTCCCTCTCTATGATACTGGCTGTTGGCAAGCGGGAATATCAACCCTCTCCTCTCTCTTTCCTAAGCAAGCCTTGGTCCACGGAAGATATTCTGATGCCACCCGCAGGAGGACGCGGGTACTTTCAGCAGTTCTGTCCTAATTTCCAGCAGCCCTACTAAGGGTGCTTTGGCAATACCAGCAGGTAATCCTAGCAAGCAGAGGAAACGTCAAGGTATGTACCTGTGTGGGCATATAACTACGGGGTGACATTCAAGGGCCTTATTGTATCCCTGCCTCAGAACGGGAAGTATGATTTGAGTGCTGGAGCATAAGATAGAGAACAGAAATCTCACGCCTTACAGTGTTCATCCGGACTCAGCGAAGCGCAGATGGAGGTTGGATCCTGCTCCTTTCTCTCACAGTCCCCTACTGTAGGTGACCCAAGAGGTAGGCTCAAGCCTACAGCTAGACCACAAATACATTTTGCGGAAATCTCGCCAAAGCCACAGACGTGTGAGGTCTCCCTTGCTCCTGCAGGGCATCCTGGGTTTCTTGCTGTTTCCTAGAGAGCCACGTTGAACACCCAACACCCTGGTGTGCAGAGTGGCTGTGTCCTGCCAGCAGGAAGCAGATTCAGCATGCGGCCGCAGCTCCCAGCCATGACACAGCCCGCAGAGTCTAGGAACCAAGCAGCCTTGCCCAGCAGTTATTCGGGGATGGCACAACCTGCCTTTGTACTAATACACAGATTTTCCCTGGAGGCTTCACCAATATTTTTCAAGGCAATATGGTTCTACTGTTACTAAGCTAAAAGATTTGTGAGATCCAAGTAAAATTAAGGGAAACCTTGGCTTTCTGGAGAACTTGATTACTCCTGTGGTTAGGCTATAATGCACTAGGTACATAAGGAAAAAAAATCACAGCTTTGATTTTACAAAAATAATAACAGAGAAGAGGTACATGGAAAAGACGAGGGAAATCATACTGTTTATGACAGTAAATTATATTTAGATAAGCTTTGTGTAAATCTCACTGTGCTATAGAAGAAGATTAAATTTATTTTTGTGGATGCATAAATAGAATGACTGATCTTTGATTTTAATGCTGTGAACAAATTACTGATCAGCAATATTTTTGCATAATATGTGCAGTAAAATGCTGCTTTCTATTTGCATTTTAACTGCACTGTGAAAAAAATCAGGTTTACAGTGTATATTTCTAACATGCAGCAGTATGATGTTAAAGACGGTCTGGGTTTTCTGGCAGAGGATTTCAGCTACACTGCAAGTAGTTGCTGCTGTTATTATTTTTAATTCGGAAGACTTGTGATGAGTGTCCCTGGTTTGGGCTAGCAAATGTGTTTGATTGCCTGCTCGCTGCTTCACACCTCAGAGTACTGAGGAGCAGTAGTCCAGCATTTGCCAGCTCAGCAAACACCTGACATCAAATTCACGGCGTAAGACTGATTTGCATCACTGGAGGTATCTTTTTTTCAAAATGTTTTGTGTATATATCATTATGCCTGTTTGGAGGAGGATGGGATGCAACTGTAGCATCTCTCTCTGTGCATATGCTCCGGGAGCTCTATCATTGTGGAATCGGCGTGCCTCGGAGGGGTTTATGAATTTATCTTCATCAGATTCTTGTGAGGGAGGGAGGGGAAATGATGCAGATTATACAGCTGGGGAGCTATGGCACAAAGATGCTGTATTCTCAAACATTTAGGCACGTGCTTAACTGACAAGTGCAAATCCAGTTCGTTCTGCAATCTGAGGATTCCTGGGAAGCCAGCCAGACTTTTCACAAGAGCACACTTCGGCATTGCCACAGCCCATCAAGAACTGAGTGGCTGCCACGGGTGGGCAGAGTCACAAGAGTAGATCCTGATATCCCAAGACTTTGTGCTGTATTTTAACAGTAAGAACTCTTTTCTGCGTAGCTGGGGCCACCCTATCCCTTCTCCCTGTTGGGTCACGGAGAGAGGGCTGGTGCCAGGAGGAGCGGTGGCCCCTCAGCAACCAAGCAACCTGCTGGCTCTTGCGGGCCGGCGCTGCTGCTTCCCCAGCCGCTGGGCCCCGGTCCCTTGGCCCTGCGTGCCGGCACGGGGATGTTACAGCCCGAACTTCACTAAATGCGTCTAAACCCCGGCCAGTCGGCTCCCTGGAAATACTGCTTGGACTCGGTAGCCCCCGCGCTCGCGGCTTCCCAGCAGCGCGAGCAAACGGGACCCCCCTCCCCGGGTGACTGGCTTAGCTGAAACGGCCCCCGAGAAGAGCTCGGTGCTCACGGCTGCGAGGGCAGCGACTGAGGCGCGGAGCATCTCCCCCAGCCCCAGGGCGTGGCCACTCCGGGCGGCCCGTGGAGGCGGGCGAGGCGGGGAGCGGGGCCGGGCGCGAACACACCTCGTGCCGCCGGGCCGGGCTCCGGCCCCGCCGCCGCCCCCAGGGGGCGCTGCCGCGGGCTCCGCCGCTCCGGCACCGCCGGGGCCGGGGCGGCTCCGAGCGGGGGGAGCGCCCCCCCCCCCCCCAACCCCCCCCCACTCCCGCCCGCCTCCTCCCTTCGTCCCCTCCCCTTGGCGGCGGCGGTGGAGCCGCCGGGCTCCCTCGCTGCTCTTCACATGGGGCTCGCCCTGCCGGAGGGACAGCGCTCCTGCCCTCCCGCCAGCCGCTGAGAGGGACGCGGCGCGGGCGAAGGGGGCTAGTCGCCGCCGCCAGGCAGGTAGGCAGGGAGGGAGGCAGGGAGGGGCGGGCGGACGCCGCACCTGAGGGGAAGTTGAGGAGCGGGCGGCGGCGGGACGGGCGCGCGGGGCTGCGCCGTTGGTGTCGGTTAGGGCGTGAGGCTTCCCTCGGGCGCTGCGGCCGTTGGTGAGGGGCGCGGAGCGGAGCGGGGCGCACGTGGAGCGGGCACCTCGCAGCCCGCCCGCCCTCGGCGCCGCCGCTCCGCCCGGGTCTCCCCGCCGCGGGGTCGGCGCGGCCGTGGGCACCGCGGTGGGGAGGGAGCCGGTCCCCTCCGCTGCGCCCTGGACCCATCGCGGGTGGCTTCTCTTCCCGCCAGCGGCCGCGGGGAGCGGCGCAACTTGAGGGAGGCCCCCGGGCGGGGACGCCGGTCTTCCCCGCTCACCCAGAGATGATGCAGTTTACCGAAACGGCCGGCGATCTTCCCCCCCCCCCCCGGGACATCTTTCCTTTTAGCTGCCGTACAAAGGTCGCAGCCGGAGAACGGGTCCGTTGTTTGTGATATTATGTCAGTTTAGGCTTTGGTATTTGGTTTTGGTTTTGTTTAGTTTAGTTTTGTTTTTTGTTGGTTTTTTTTTTTCTTCTCCTGTATACTACCAAAGGCAGAGTCTATAAGATTAATTTCTGTAGTTGATAGATTAAAGGCAGGACAAATTCCTTATGCCATCAAGGCGAGAGTTACGGGCTTGCCAGGTTCATATAATCTGATGTTCTCGTAGCTCAAAATAGGCCTTTTCATTAAAAGGGAGAAAACCGGATCCAGTTCTTGCAGCTTTGGATTGATTAGAGCTCCCTCATGGAAATCAGCGGGGAGTTTTGCCTGATTAAGACCTGTAAAATCGTCTTGAGGTTTTGTTACACAACTGGCTGTAGATGTGCAGTACGGGCTTAGTTAGATAACTTTGCATCTGGGTCTTGTTTTCACCGGTCCAGCTGAAGTACTTTCAAGTCAATTTAATTTTCGTGCTCCACTTTAAGGAGTCAGCTCTCTCCACCTGACATGTCCAAGGAAGCAGGAGGACTGTTTTACCTGCCTTAAAGTAGAGTAAACCTGGTTACTCAGAGCACTGTTTTACCTGCCTGAAAGAAGAGTAAACTCTGGGTAAACAGAGAAATGGGTGACACCCGTTGGAGGGAGTGATTGAAATTTAGAAATGCTCCGTGTATTTTGATGGCAGTGTCAGTTAAAGTCATCTGTTTTCATCCTGAACGTGTTTTGTTCCTTACTGCTTGTGGTGGGGTTGCTCCTCAGGAGCCCTAGTCAAGAACTAGGGACCCAGCTGTAATAGAAAATGTACATGCATGCATGTAATCATAGTCTCTTCACTAAAGAGCATGCTTTCTGGTGTGATTATGCAGAAATGTTATGGAAAACAGAGCACCGGTCCCAGAAAAGCTTGCAGGTTGCAATTTCCACACGTGGGAGCTGACTGTTCAGTTATTGCTGTTCTGTATTTTTTCTGTGTTCCTAAAATACCTGACAGTAAGCAGATTATGGATTCTAGTCAGTTGTTTGCAGAACTTTTCTCGTTGTTGCAACTGCAAAGGTTGCTGTCAAGTTGCTTTTTTTAAGGTGTGAAAGTAAGTAAAATAAAATGGAAATCTTTCACTTCAAAGAGCAGCGATATAGGACCAGACTTGGAGAGTAGAACAATCTTTGTGCTGTAACTACTTTCACATGAGAAAACTCCTTTGGGATGCCATTTTTCAAGTTTGTTCTTGGGTCCTTGGAATTTCAGGTGGCAAAAGTCTAACTGATCTAGCTCTTTGAGAAAAAGGCACTGTGTTGTGGTCCGTTGAGTTCGAATGCACATTACCGGAAAGTTTCAAATAGCCTTAAAATAATCCTTCGTGGGGCAGGTGTATTTGCTGTGTTTGGGGCAATTGGATTTTGTTATAAAAGAACAGGCAGCATTTCCAAAGTAGAGCATACTCTGTTAGTTTTGGTACTTCAGTACTGGTGTTCCCAAACTGAGACCCTGATCCAGTATGAATGCATGCATATAAATACAGTGTCTGTAGACAGATGTGTTGGTATCGTTAACTTCATGGCCACACTGGAGGCTTGGAAACCTAATATCCTTAGGGATAAGTCTATGGAAAAACTCAGGCATGTACTGAACAGCTCTCCTGGGCTAGGACTATAGAAAACATTGTGTGTCACTGAAGTTAAAAGTGTTCAGGAAAGCTGTTAATAACATTCAAAAAGAGATTCTTAATATGTTCATGGAGAGCATTATCAGTTTGTGCAGCTCAGTAGCCAGCGTGTAGCTGGGCTATCATGCCTAACTGTCCATCTCCTAATCTTTGAGGAGAGATTTTTCTAAACTTGGGTGCCTAAACACATCCTAGTTTAAAATACTAAAGTGAGGTGAATTATGGTGAACTAATTCTACTTATAAGATTGGACGTTTGTACCTTGGACAGAGAAACTATCTTCTTAGCAGCATGCCAAAGCTTGGAGCTCTCCATACTCAGGAAAGCTAATGGAGTACGCCTTGTGGTGTTATGTGTTCAGTGCTGTTTGACAGGAGACACTTAAATGGCAGCTATCACTGATATATCACAATTGCTGATTTGTCTTCATAGGACTGGGATAGGAGAGTACCATGGATGCAGAGAGACTAAGTGCCTTGCCGAGTCACTCGGGAAGTCTGAAAGAGCAAGAAGCTGAAGCCAGATGGAAAAAGGTCTAGACTGGCAATCCTACCTGGATTGTCTGCCTTGTTTGCTATAGATTGTTTGAATTATGCTATAAAATAAAGATATTTCTAGGTATTGCATCCAATGGTTGGCTGACAGTGTTCCAAGTTTAAAAAGTGTTTTTATATTATGTGGCTTTCTATGTCTTTGCATGCACATGATATTTGGTAGACGTTGGTATTTTATTATGCTGTCATAGCTTCCCTTTTCCTAGGTTTGATGTTTTAATGTTTTAAAATCATCTGGTAGACTCCATGCGGAAACAACACTCTGTTAATGGATTGTTAGAGTGGGGAATTTGAATGTGAGATAGCCAGTGGTCAGCATTACGGTTCCCAATGCAACCATTATTCAGCAACACTTCAGATACATACCCAAACTAAAATTTAATATCATTTGCTGTAATGTACTTCATTGAAGAGGTGATTTTATGCAAGCAGGAAGATCGAACTTGAGGATGAAACACACATGCCTACAAAGAGCTATGCTGAAGTTGCTGTGAAAATGGTAACTTTAGGGTTTAAGCATTTGTGACTCAAAGTTTAAGTCCATTTTTGCTCTTAAAAACTGCAACATGCAATTTCAAAGAGTGGCTAAATAGTTTTAGTTTTTTACAACATGCTTGACAGCAAAACCTGAGTCACAAGACGTGCTGCTCTGAGGAGCTCTGCTTTTGTTTGCACTTGGAACTGAAGTGTCTTTTGCTGGTTCAGTTGCCTGCGCCGCTGTCGTTAGCTGTTGGCAGCGAGACATTTATTCTGTGTAAAGTCAGGTTTGAGTAGCTGAAGACCCTCATGTTGTCTCCCACTAATCAGCCAACTGTCGTTTCTGTGTTTACTGCAAATTATCGAAAAGAAGTTGTGTTAATTTGCTTCTGCTTGCCCTTTTATGCTGCAAATGCTACACAGCTGTGAAGTTGCTTTTTAGCTCTGGTTTAGGAAATATGCTTCTTTAAGGGGGTGTGCATGTCCTTAAACAGCCCTGATTCTCAAAGAAAGGTAAGTTTGAAAGTGGCATCTGTGCCCTAGAAAAAGCTGCACAGAGATAAGGGGAGCTCCGTGCATGCTTAAAAACTAACACATCCCCAAGTGTTTTGGTGAATAAGCTTGAGTGCTTTGCTGAATCATAGCTGTGAGCGTGCAGAAATACTATACCTACAGAGTCTGCTACGGCTGAGCACAGTGCTTGTATCTCGGTGCAGGTGTTTGGAGACTGTCCGAACTGCAAAAAGGAATGAGGAGAGGTATCATACATGCTGTCACGACAAGAATGGAAATGTAACGTTACCAGTAGCTTAATTCAGGCTTTGCTGGGATATTTTACCAGGACTTCGCCCTTTCTGTCCGATACTCAAATATCGGGTGAAAACCAGCGCAGTAAAGGGCCCGATTCCCATTGATTTCCTTAAGAAAATGACTACACGAAGCGTGCGTCCAAGTAAACTGCCATGGGAGTTGCACCCAGGGCCTGCAGACACCACGGCATTTGCCTGATGCCAACATTTCCGTGGCAACCCGTGGGACTGACTGGCTAAGCGGAACGAACGCTGAAGATGGCAGCCCGCGGGGAACCGCAGTCCCGGTACCGACCCCCCTGCCGGCCTTTCCATTCGATTGACCTACCGGAGAGCTCCGGGGGCGGGAGCGGGGCCCGGAGCCGCCCGGGGAGGTTCCAGCCGGGCGCGCTGGCGGCGTCGTGTCCCCCGCCCCCCCGCCCACCCCCTTTCCCGCCGGGCGGGGCCGCCAGGGGGCGCCCGAGGACCGGCGGAGCGCGGCGGCGGGGATGCCGGGCGGGGGCGCGCCGGCTCCCCACGCTCCGCCCCGGGGGATCCCGGCGGGTTGGCGGAGCCGGGACATTAATCTTGATTTACCCGATCCGTTCCACGGGTAAACTATAGCACCCGCCCGCGCGCTCTCCTGGTCACCGGGAGGGGCTGCGTTCGGTTGGTGTCGGGGTTTAACCCCAGCCGGCAGCCGCTCGCTCCTCCCCCCTCCTCGTGGAAACGGGAGGAGAGAATCGGCAAAAAAGTAAAACTGTGGGTTAAGAACAGTTAATAATTTAAAAAAATAATAACAAAAAATAATAATTATCATGAAAAGAAATATAAAAAAGAGAGAAATAAAACCAAAAGAAGACAAGTGATGCACAGTGCAATTGCTCAGCACCCACTGACCGATGCCCGAGCAGCGATCCACCCCTCCCAGCCAACTCCCCCCAGTTTATATGACGTTCTATGGAACAGAATATCCCTTTGGCTAGTTTGGGTCCACTGTCCTGGCTATGCTCCCTCTCAGCTTCTTGTGCACCTGCTTGCTGGCAGAGCATGGGAAACTGAAAATCTTTAACTTAGGATAAGTGCTACTTAGCAACAACTAAAACATCAGTGTATTACCAAATTATTCCTACACAGCACTGTACCAGCTACTAGGAAGAAAATTAACTCTATCCCAACCAGGACAGTTGGTTTTAGCTCACTGACAATAGCGGGGTAAACTCAACTGACATAAGGCCACTCAAAGCACAGTGTAGGTGGTGCACCTGGGGGTGTGACACAGTCAGTGATACACTTTGAAGTTGTGTTCAGATGAATTTTGCTGCACATCCCAGTGTAAAGCAGCCTGATGTTACAGGGCCCTGGGAGGAGGGTGTCCAAGCACCCTGTCTGCTGCCTGTGGAGAGTGGACCCTCTGCATCGGTGGGCACACTGCTGGAAGGGGGATGTGGGGCAAGGAAAATGCTGCTTTGGCAGAAGTCCTTCAACAGCAAAGTCCTTTCACTGTGGGCCTGGTTACGTACAGGAGCTTGTCTGGCCGGGGGGAATTTCCTAACTTAGCTCATTGACTCACCACCACCGACATCTTCTTACCACTAACCTCTGCTACTTTTCCAGACCAGGCCCTCCAAAGCTGGAAATGAAATGGCTGCTAGCTTCTTTGGTAGACTGACTGAAGGGAGTGCAAGAAGCACCTCAGGATGGAGTGCTAAGAGGATCACTAGCCAGACCAGCCTTTTGTGGCTAGAGCAGTGATTCCTGGCTATAGCTACTCATGTGATTTTGATTCCTCATTTATTTTCAACATGTATGATTGACACAGGGGGAGTACCTACAGCATTTAATTTGCTAATGAGGTCATTCATGGATCAGCAAAGTCTCTAAGTGGCTGTTACGGAGGGTTGGGGTAGTGTGGAATAAAATTCCCTATAGTCTAACAGCAGACAAATGGAAAGCAGATGTGCTCTAAGGAAGTAAAGTTTTCTTAGTGGAAATGATTGTGAGCTGTGGAACTGCTCTGGCATGACACCTCTGCAGTTGATCCATGCTTTCCTAATCTACTGCCTACTGCAGTTTTCTCCAGTGAATTATTTGCTGTGAATTGGTCATTAAATGTTATGAGGATTGTCAGTCCACAGGCAGCAAGACAGACATTCACTGTATATCTGGAGAGGGCATAACACCCTTCTCACAGGTGGCAAAAGCCAGTCATTTGGCTTTGGGGTGCAGCTTGGACATGGGTGGTATTTGGAATTAATTTCTCACTCTTTTTTGATTGTTTACTTATGGGAGTTTCTCTTCTTGCATTATGTTGTCTAGAGCTTTCAGGTAAGATTGTTGTCTTTAGTAATGCTTGTTAGTGTGGCTCAGCGTAACGTGAAGGACTAGGCTTGTTAATGTTAGTTGCTACGTAGAAGGATTCTGTCAATAAGCAACAGAATGTTCTGCTACATGCAGAATTGGCTTGTTGAATTAAAAAAATACCTTGTAAAATATCTGCAGTAAGAGAATATCTGTATAGTTATGTGAGGGCTGTAAGTGACTGGCACTTTGTCAATGCCAGTAAATCCTTGGAAATGTGGACAAATGAATAACCCACAGCTAAGTATTGTAGACAGCTGTTTCTTATCTGGTTTTATGCTAATTGCTGCTGCTGTTACCATTGCATTTGCGAGTTGATGGAGTTGCACATCATTTGTGTACTCTTGGTGCAAATGTTGCCTTGGTACATCATGTGTTGGTAACAGATAAAAGCAGATGCTTTTACTTGGATGTTAATTTATGGTGAAAGATTTATGGGATCATTAATGCTCGCTGAGAAAGATTGAAAATGACCTGGAGATCTTGCCAGACATTTGGCCAGAAAGACTCATCTTTGCATAGTGATCAAAGAAATGAGGAAGAAAAAACAAATGCTATGAAATTATTTTTATGGAATTAGCGTATGGATGAAAGAGAGGAGAAGAGTAAGGGAAGGGGAAATAGAAAATTGGACTAGCCTGTCTGTCAGGGTGGTTTAAGTAGGGCCCAGTTCCCTGTGAGGGATTGCAAGCAGCTTGTAAACTGCTTGGGTATGTTCTTTTTGAACTTGAAGAAAGGTTTTCAGTCTTAAGCTTGTGTTAACAGTTTGGGATGAGACTCAGCTTCACTTGTGTGGAAGAAATGGAAAAAGGTTTGCTGTGATACAGTTTGGTTTTTGGTTATTTTGCAGATATACAAAATAAAATGTCAGCCTTTATGTTGAGACTGACAGTACACACTGGAGTTGGCCACAAGACAAGAAAAGAAAGAGCAAGCAGAAACATTTAAGGCTCATGTCATTTTCTCTGAATTTAGGAAAAGTCCTTTTGTCACTTCATCTAGATTAGCTGCTGCTTGACTAACTTTAATTTTCATTTTGCTTCTCTTTGTGACATAGGCAACCGTGCTAACTTTGATAGAGATTCCAAATAAATATTTCTGTCAGTTTTGATTTGATATCTTAACAGCTCAAGTGCAACTTATAGGAAAAAGGACAGTATCAGTCCTTCCTTCTCATATCCATCAAAATCTTATCTTCCAGAAGAAAGAATTATGCCATAGCACTACAGAGTAGTCAGAATGGGTGAAGCTGGTAAACTGTATTTGAAAGTCACTTTTTCTTCACAAACTCAGGTACTTCGTATCTCTCTTTATTGAAGGGCTAGGAGAGGAAGCAAAGTAAATGTTTGTTATCTGCATGTTCTAACTGCAGTTTGAAATGTCAGATGCAGCTTATAATTAGAAATGAGACTAAAACCTCATCTCTCTGACCATGGACTTGTAACGAATGGCTGATTTAGAACAAAGTATACACAAAAAGGAATGAAAAATGTTTAAACAAATATTTTTATGAGATTATCCCTTAGTACTGAATTAAATATTTTCTCACTTCTATAATTATTATAAGTGCCAAGAATGATATGAAAGTGACTGATTATACAAGAAAATATTTTTTTGGGTGGAATTTTATTAGTCTTGTTTATAGGTGGACTACGTTCAGCTATGGACCCAAGGAAGAGATACCGCAAGAGAGAGATGAATAAGCTGATGTAATGCTTCCCCATCAACTCAAAACAGTTTCAAAGATAAGAATAACTGCAACATGGAATAAAATTGATTGCAAAGATAATTTTGTGGAGTGGTCATCTCTAGGTGATTAATTCTTAAATGTCTTCCATGGACTGGTAAGGGAGATGATATTCCTTCTTTTGCACACAAAGATTAAAAAGTCCACTTCATAGGGACTTATGAACAAAGACTTTCATATTTCATCAGTGCATTCATAACAGTAGAATTTGAAGAATTATTCAGTGTCCTTGGTCAGCAGCATAGTTCCTGTTAGACAAAGATCCTGTTAACCACCCCCACGTGGGAAAACTAAGGCAGTTAGATGGAATGCGCTCTCTCGGTCCCTTTGTTCACTCTTTACTGTGGATGAAGAAACTACGAAAGCAAGATATATGTAAGTTTAAACCAGTTATTTATTGACTGAGATGTGTGGTAGATAACTAGGATTAGTGAGCAACCAGGCGAAGCATTGACATACCACTTCCCAGGTAAGACACCTGGTTCACAGAATCACAGAATGGCTGAGGTTGGCAGGGACCTCTGGAGGTCATTTTGTCCAGCCCCCTACGCAAGCAAGGCTACCTAGAGCCAGTTTCCCAGGTCTGTGTCCAGACAGCTTTTGAATTTCTCCAAGGAGGGAGACTCCACAACTTCCCAGGGCAACCTGTGCCAGTGCTCAGTCACACTACAGTGAAAAAGTGTTTCCTGATGTTCAGAGGGAACCTCCTGTGTTTCAGCTGGTGGCCATCGCTTCTGGTCCTGTCACTGGGCACCACTGGAAAGAGCCTGGCTCTGTCTTCTTTGCACCCTCCCTTCAGGTATTTATATATATTGATATGATACCCCCTGAGCCTTCTCTTCTCCCGGCTGAACAGTCCCATCTCTCTCAGTCTTTCCTCATATGTGAGGTGCTCCAGTCCCTTCATCGTCCTTGTGCCCCTTGGCTGGATTGTTTCCAGTGTGTCCATGTTGTTCTTGTACTGAGGAGCCCAGAACTGGACACAGTATTCCAGGTGTGGCCTCACCCATCTTGGCACTGTTGCTGGCTTGGCAGTCATCAGTATTGGGGAAGGTTGGCTTCCATTGCTTCTGATTCTTATGGACTGATTCTTATGTGTTGCCAAGTTGCTATATTCTGACTCTGTTTTTTTTTCCATTATAGGTTTTTATAGCTTTTCATGGTTTTTTTTTTGTTTGTTTGTTTTTTCTTGAGTCCTTGAACTGTTAACAACCTGCGTTTCAAAGATCTTATGTCTAGCTGCAAATTTACCGTTCTTATCTATCATGACTCTAGTCTAAGTATTGTCACACAGATTTCTTGCAAGCTGGCAGTTTCCTTAGAAGTTTCGTCTAAGGTTACACAGTTCTGCTGCGTCAACTAGGCCTTGGATCACAGACAGCTGAACCCCTAGGAGGAGGTTTCACACAAAGCTGAGGTGTGAAATCAGTATGAGCTATGCTGTGCTGATTCCCTTCAGAGGACACACAGTGAATAGTAGCTGCAAGGTTATTTGAACTACTTTCAAAATAACTGGATGCCTGCAGGAGAAGCCTTGTAACTTAAGCTTTCTCTGTGCTGGACTTTTACCCATCAGTGTGTTACTGTCTTTATTTCTGACACTAATGTGATTTATAATTGGCTCTTTGCCTGGTCTTAGTCAGTGACAAGTGGTGCTGATATGAATTGACTATGGTAAGGAACACCTAATTTGTGCCAGGGGAGGTTTAGATTTAATATTAGGAAAAAAATCTTCACCAAAAGGGTTGTCAAGCATTGGAAACAGGCTGCCCATGGTAGTGGTTGAGTCACCATCCCTGGAGGTATTTAAAAGACATGTAGATGTGGCACTTAGGGACATGGTTTAGTGGTGGACTTGGCAGTCTTAGGTTTACGGTTGGACTTGATGATCTTAAAAGTCTTTTCCAACCTAATTGATTCTATGATTCTAAAAAAAGATAGCACAAAAGCCATCAAAAGAAATAGAGGAAGGTGCAGCTCAAGATGTTGCCAAGAGTTGTAAAAGAGCGATTGACTGAGGGTGAGAGTAAGTACACTGGCCTCCTATGTTGTATGCAATTTGATAGTTAGGAAAGGGTGCTACAGTGGGTAAAACTGGAGAGAAGGAAAAGTAAGAACAGGTTTTATGAAGAGAGGAAAAGATAGTTTTAGTATTTCCCAAGGGGTATAAGGATCAAAAATTACAAGTGGGTTTTAATGAAAAAACAGCTGGTAAAGTTCTGACCTTTGTGAAATGCAAAGCAAAACGTACGTTGCCTTTGCTGGTGCTAGAATTATTCTCATTTTGAATGTCAGAAAAGAAAGAGAATATCAGTAAAGAAATGAAATTTTTTGTTGTAAGTTTACAGACTTGCAATATTTGTTATCTTTAATGGAAAATCAGGTCAAACACTGGGAAAAAAATTCTCACTGGAACAGTAGTGTAACTGAAAAAAATTTCTGAAGTGAGATTTCAATCATCTGGAAGTTTTAAGAATAACGATTGTCTACCATGAGGTTTTGCAATACAGTTAATTCAGTTTTGGGGGCAATTGATATTTCAGCCACACCTTTTGTGATTTTATAGAATTTTCCAGAAAGTAGACTGTCAAACATGTTTGATCCTTTCTACACAGGAGGCAAAGCTTTAAAGCTTTCCTAAATTGTTGATCTCTATGCAGCACATCAAGGAAACCAACATGTTTCTGACATAAAATCACAGGAGCTAACAAATTGTGAAAATAGTGTGGTTTGTTTGGGGTTGGTTTTTTTCTTTCTTCTTTTTTTTTTTTTTTTTCCCTTGAGCTAAGATTTCTGATAGTGTGCAGCAGGTAATGGTACTTATTTGTAAACTGGCTATTTATTAATGCTCTCTGATTTTTTTTGCTGTTGCAATTTGGATATTTATTTTGACAACCAAAAGTGGCCCCTATGACTTGCTTATGTGCAAGCATTGTTCTGACATCTTTGAAAAGTGACGCCCCTCTTTCGCTGCTAGAGATATGTCAAGTGTGATGTGAGTGACTTCCCACTACTTATGAATAGGGACAAAGGCTGTGGTATCCTTATCTAAGAGATGCCACTTAAAGCTTCGGACATAGTGGCGTAAGTATTCACCAGGTGTTTAGTCTAAACCTGGTCTGTACTGAGTAAGTATAAGATGAAGCATGACTTTTATAAGTGGTGATGATGAAGCCAAATGTGTTCTGTAGGCATTTAGGATCATAACTGGCAAAAGCAGATTTTTACATGACTTGAATTTTATTACCTTCTTAGATATAATGGATTTTACTGTGGGCAAATAGTTACCATAAAATCACTCTCTTTAGTGAGTACCCAGAGTTAATTTACTTATTTGTGCTTATGTCTTGGTGGCAATTTATTGTGAAAGTAGTTATGTTTAACAACCCATTGAGCAAGTGAATAATTCTTTAATGCTGTTGTACCCATTTCCCAGTGACCATCCATGACTTGTCAGGTACTAATCTTTTCAAAGGGTGCAGTTTTCTATCTGCACCAGGGGCTAAATTGGAGTTGAACAAAATAGCAAAGAGAGAACGATGAGGGTTTGATCAATTGAAATGGTCCATTTCTCCTGCAGTTCGAGAGAATCAGGGAAGATGGATACAGCAAGTGACTTGCAATGTAGCTGATCTCCTTAACTTCACTGACAAAATATGTGCTGCGCTCAAGCATTGTTCACAAATTATCACTGTGTAGGTTGCCAGCAGAATGCACGAGCTCTGCAAAAGTGGTAGTGCCCAGTGGTTTCTGAAAGATACAGAAAAACCAAGGGGAAAGTAGCCCTAATATTTTTCATGCAGCTGTTGCCAAGAAACTTCAGTCAAGCATAATCTCTTATCGATTGTGGTTCCCTTGGCTTAGTAATGATATAAGTTAGACCACAAATTCAGTTTCTCTAAACTGATTCTGATGTGACCTATCCCTGGCTCTGATAGCAAAGAACCTGTGTAGTGTGGATTTTGTGTTGTTTGTTTGTTTTAAACTGAGTATGGATACCATAAGCAGATGAAAACCACCCAGTGGAATTGCAGTTGAAAAATAAGGTAGAAGTTCAAGTCACTCATGCGTTGAAGTGGGGGAAAAATTAGTATGCAGCTAAAAGCTTATGAGTAAGTGAAGGATTAGTGTTAAATGTTCTTAATAGCCACGTGTTGGGAGGAGACACAGGAGCTGACCTCTGTGGAAAAGGTAATGCGTTAGCTGTCAGTATAAAATGTCTTGTGAGCCTTGTAAAGAGCAAAGTAGCTATGTGGAGTTTGTTTGGTTTGTAATCCACCGTGGAAAGTGTGTTGGCAGGATGCCTGCTGCAGTGACCTGTGAGCAACAGAAGCTTTGGAGCATAGGGGCTGAAAGGTGTTGGTAAAGGCTGGAGATGGATGGAGCTGCTGAGTTCCTTGCAGGAAGCCCTACCTGAATTGTCTGTTAATACCTACTCGCCTGTGCATTTGGGCTTATATAGATGGTGAGTGTCTGAAAGGGCCCCTTGTGGCAGCTCCTACAGTGAAATCCCTTGCGTTATCAAGGTGTGATTCATGAAAGCTCTTGTCATCCCTTTCCTGCTGAATGATCTTTGGGGTTTCTCTTTAAGTGTCTTGGGTAAATGTCTTGAAGGTATATGGGGATGCTGGTGTGAGGCTTTTGGGACTATGAAGGCTGGCCACTCCTGTTTTAAAGTTTGCTAGATCATATTTGATTCTTGCAAGCATCCAGATATGTTTCCAAAGATGTACTCAGGCCTCAAACAGAAAAGATTAAATAAGCTCTGATCGTGTATGTGATTTAGCAACATAGGTTTCTCCAGCTGTCACTTGGCCCTGTCTCTGTGAGCACCTGGAAAGAACACTAGTCATCACCCAGGTATTAAGGGTACACAGAGAAAGGTTGTGGGATCAAAGGGCATGGATATGCTGAACTTTTCCTTTTCTAATTAGTAGAAAGGAGATGATCAGAACATTTCCCTCTTGCAAGAAAGAAGCAAGGATGCTTAAAAATCAAATTCAGTGATCTCAAGGAAACAAGACTCAGAGAAAGTTCTTGTTCTGCTGCTGACAGCATTTTCATTGTTTTGGTAATCTGTTCCCAGGAGTCCTTTCACTTTCAGCATTAATCCCACTCCATGTTTTCATGACATCTCATAAACAAGAAACATGAGGCAAAGATACTAAGAGGTTTTTATTAATTTTATTCTTACTTGTAAGGTGTGAGGTTTAAGTACTTAATGCATGTGGAATGCTTTGAAAATAGAAAGTGAAACAGTATTTTCTGGTATATTTTTTCTCTGGGAGTTTATCATGTAATGCAGGGTTTGGGAGTATGAGTCCAAACGCATAGCTGCTTTGTGACTTAGCTTCTCTTCCTAACTATTCTAGGATAAAATGTCTATTGGTGTAATTTGTAAGCCATAAACTCTATTGTCTCCTAGTTATTTCTCCGAAGAACAGGTACCTAACCCAGTGCAGAATTACAGAATTTGCAGGGCCCAGTTTGGAGAGGTTATTGTTTTTTCCTTCTTAAAAAATGGAAATTATGGAATTTTTGCTCACAGAGCATCAAACAACACTGACTTGGGTAGAAAATAAGTAAAGAAACCAAACCAACAAACAGGTGTGACAGTTTAACATTTTACATTGTATTGTCATCTTGATTTCTTATTAGAATTGGAAATAAAAATGAAAGCTATGAACAGTGTCCTAAAATTAAGTGTCAACATCTGAAAAATGAGCATTTTTTGTGTTCTATTTAAACAAATGATTTATAAAGATTTTCAACTCTGTATTGGTTTTTTGTGTTTTATTCAGAGATAGAAGTATCCTTTTTTTTTTAGCATGCATTTAATGTCTAGTGGTCAGCTCTACTTAACTCTTACTGCTAGTGTATTTTAAAGTAGAATTTGAGTGTTTTCTGATTCTCCTTAATCATATTATTAAGATTGAAACAATTTAAAAAAATACTTCTAATTACTTCAGAGTTATATAATAACTCTTATTTTTCTAATTCTAGAATTATACTTCTAATCCGTTCACCTGGATGGAAGCAGATTTGCCTTCTGGCTTTCACATGTCAGGAAATAATTGTCCTTGCTTGCAGGGTTGGGTGAATAAAGTATTTTATTTATTTGTTCGGCCACTGAAGCAAGTCACTGCAAATGCTTGTTTGGTTTGTTCTGATAGAAATCTTCATCTAACTTGTTTTTCATTTTGAAAGAAAAATGAAAGAATTTCTTGAAGACTTGGGAAGATCAAATGAAAGATTCCTTCACTGAAAACAAAATTTTGTTTTCATCTGAAGTAGTTTTTGTAGCAGCAGAACACATAGATGTCTCTGAAAAAAATCAACTGTGAGAATTGCCGGTCCTTTGGTGCACAGGCCAATGGTTAGAGCACTTTCTGTGGTTAGATTTAAACTTTCCTTTTTCTATAAAATGCTTGTACTGGAGCTGGGCCAGACGATGAGAGTGCTGTCTGGCTTCCCCGCTCAGCCAGCTGTGGTAGGGAGAGGAGGTGCAGAGCCTCCAGCCGTAGCCTGGTTTCATGTATTGGAGTATATTACATGTGGGGACACACTGTCTGTGGGAGACACCAAGGCAGCATCTGTAAGATAGATTAATAGCACTCATGTTTGGAAAGAAAGAGGAAAGCCTTTGAATCCTCTTGGTTAGAGAAAGGACTTGAATCTCTCATCCTGGGCCAATATTCTTTGAACAAAAGAGGGGGCTGGTAGTAACTCTTTGCTGTAGATTATCATTCAATTTTTAGTTGAAAGCACTTAGGAAAGTGAGTGGAAATAATGGATAACTTGGTGTGACAGAAACTCTGGGGTTTTGGGTTTTTTTTCCTAGTAAACATTTTTGGTAGCTCTCCCCCATCCAATTCAGCTTGATTGGAAATTCCAAACAGTATTGCTATAGCACAGGGTATTACTAGCTGTCAGGGAAAGTGGTGACTCTTGGCTTTTTCTGCTCTTGTTCCTGTAGGGAGAGACTGAGGTATTCTGAGGAAAGCAGGGTTCAGGTGTGAGGGACAGCTGGGCAGCAATGCAGGGTGACAGATCTGCCTTCACTCCCTGTCATGGTCTCTTTTATGTGAGGTGTATATTTTGGAGCAGGTTTTAATCCCCTGGGAAGGAAAAGACAATATGAAAGGCTGAAGCAGGAAGAAAAGGAAGGGAAGATTAAAAAGAAAAACTGCCTCTGAATTCACAGTCTAACCAGCCTATGAATTCTCACAAATGTTGAATAGTGTTTCTCCTCTGTGCCATGGTGAATGAGTCACAAACATTGCTGCTGTGCTTTTTCAAATCCTGTGTAAAGAGGGGAAGTAATGCTACTCCAGCTCTACTGACTGGGAACTGAGGAACAGCAGGGTTATGTGATTTATCTGCAATCATATTAGGGATTTGAGGCAGTGAGGCACCAGGAGAGGAATGTTTGTACTTCCAGTCCAGCACACGGTTATATGCATTTCCCCTAAAAAAGCGTTTGTGTATACTGGAGAAAAAGAACAGAAAGCCAAATTAAATGACAGGCAGAAATAGTCGTTTGTGATATTTCAGTAGTGCAGGTATGCTTTTGGCCCATGTAGAAGCACTTGTGGAAGAATTACTATTTATGAAGAGATTTAGAGCTATTTCTCATCCATGAGCTATTTACTTCTTCAACTGAGCTAACATCTATTAAACATTCATTCTAAGTAAAATACCCTCAAGAGTCAATTTAGGTAAACTGCAGTACCTCTTTCTAGAGTAAAAATTGCTTTGCATAATGCACATAGAAAAATCCATTAAATTAATTTTTCTGTTTCAGTCTTTATTATATGTTGAGATTAAAAAAAATATTTTTTATGAAGAAGTAGGGAAGAAGGGAAGAAAGCACCTTTGTCAGCTGCATAAAGGGACAGTCAGAGCTTTTGTGTGTAACGGATTTTTTTAATCATGTCTTCAATTTTCTTCTCTTTTAAGTTGAATATGTTATCATGACTGCAAACTTTCACACTCCCATTGTCATAAACAATAGTCTAATAACCTTTAGAGCTTTGGCATTTTCCAGCCTGGCAGCCAAATGAATGTGTGGAAGAATGTTGAAGACAGAGACTTAAATCATGTTGCAATACACGGTTAGCCTGTTCTTTACTTCAAATACTGTATGGTATTTTTAAATGCAACAGTGGATGATGTTTGAGAATTAGCATCCCCTTTGATTACTGTTTGAGAGGACAAGAAGCTGCTTTGGGTTGGAGGTAAGAAACAAGATGCTGCTGGACTGTGCAGCTTGATGAGCTCAAATCTTGGGGGGGTAGGAGGGAGGATGATGCAGGTGAGACCTGCCTAGAGGTGGGAAAACTGGAGGGATTCAGCTCATGGTCTGGGTTGGGTGATGGTTTTAGAGGGTCTGTGGTCTCCTAGCCTTGCCCTGATACATTGCCACTCACTGTCAGAAGTTCAGCTTTATTCTAGTTTGGGTGTTATCAGGTGTTCAACACCCTAAAGGTTAAGACCTAGCTGTTAAGGGGTAGGTCATTAAGTGGCACAAAGAACCGGTGCACATCAAACTTGGGGGCTATCATTAAGGGATGGGACCACAGCCGCTGAAGTCAGGGATCATTTTGTCCTTAGCCTCTAGTGTATTTTTTGTGAGATTATAGAAAGGTTTTAACAGGTTGGGTATTCCTGTAAAATGTCCTTACATTTTTTTACCAGAATGTTTTAAAGACACAAACCCAAAAATACCATTTTGGATTTTGTGCAAGCATCCTTTGTTAATTTAACTTTAAATTATTCAGTATTGCAAGAGGGTAGGGGAATACCAGTAGCGCATCAGTAGATAGTAACATTGCTTTTGTTGCTACAGTTGTCCAGTAAAGCTAATATTTACCTGTACATGTGAATCCCCTCCCCATGCCCCCACCCAAGTACTATCAGCTATTTCCAAGCTTAGGAAGGGGAGTCAAGTAACCAACACCAGGCTCTGAGCTCTGGGTCAAGGAGGGCTTGCAAGTTACTGAGAGTCAGGTGAGCCGTACTAACTCTCCATGTTTATCTCTGAACTCTCAACTATTGTGCATCTCCTTTAGACTACTTTAGCTGAATGTTGGAAATAAAAATCTCTAGCTGCAAACCGTTACTCATTTTGCTGATCTATTTGAAGTTGATGTCACCTGCTGGTACTTGTAAGTGCCATGTTGTCAGAGATTGTTTCTCTACAGCTCTGCAAGCAGAATAGATGTGTAAGAATATTCTAGTCTGCTTCAGTCTAAATCTGTGAGACTAGTTTAACCTGCTTTGCTTGTGGGAGTGGGTTTGAGTTAGCCCACTGACTTTGCTGAAAGGAGGTTAGAGAGTACTTTCTACCATCAGAGCCATAGGCAAGGGACAATAACAGGTAGCAGAGCTACCTGCAGAAGACATCTTTGTAGAGCCTGTGACTTGTCACCAGTGCATATACCTTGCATCAATACAGGTTAAAGAGGTTGAAGTGTGTAAAAGTGCTCACGGAGGTCCAAACTATACTAGCAGGTTTGGTTTATGCCTGTTATGACCATGGTAGAAGAGTTCTTACATTTTGGTGTCCCAGCAAACTCTTTTGAGTGTAGACAAAGGCACAGTGTTGGTTCTTCCACCTCATCTAGCTTTGATTATTTTAAAAATCTCTGCTTAATAAGAACCCACCCTTATCAGATAATGCAGCATTAGCTTGCTGTAATTCTGAGTCCAGCTGAACAAGTTTAAAGCTATTTTCAAGCAATCAGATTTATGTAAGAAAGATTTATCTCTGTAAACATCCAACAAGCCCAGCCAAGCCATGTTGGGACCCTGGCTTGAGAAGATGCTAATTGCTGGTGTTGGTTTTTTTTTTTTAATTTTTCTCTGCTCTGTGTATTATACTTGCTGGTGGCATTCTGGCAGTCAAACTGCAGTTCACAGTTCAAAATGCAGATTTTATTTTATAGAATCATAGTATCACAGAATGGTTTGGGTTGGAAGGGACCTTAAAGATCATCTAGCTCCAACCCCCCTGCCATGGGCAGGGACACCTGCCACTAGACCAGGTTGCTCAAAGCCCCGTCCAACCTGGCCTTGAACACTGCCAGGGAGGGGGCAGCCACAGCTTCTCTGGGAAACCTGTTCCAGTGTCTCACCACCCTCACAGTAAAGAATTTCTTCCTTATATCTAATCTAAATCTACCCTCTTTAGTTTAAAACTGTTACCCCTCATCCTTTCCCTACATGCCTTGATAAAGAGCCCCTCCTCATCTTTTCTGTAGCCCCCTTTAAGTACTGGAAGGCTTCTATAAGGTCTCCCTGGAGCCTTCCCTTCTCCAGTCTGAACAACCCCAACTCTCTCAGCCTGTCCTCACAGGAGAGGTGCTCCAGTCCCTGATCATCTTCGTGGATTTTATTTTCTACTTGTTGTTTTCTCACATGACAATTTTGCCATCTATCTTTCTTTATAAAATACTCAAATTGAACTCTAGCAGCCACCTTTTCCCAGCTAAAAGTAAATTTCTGTTGTTGTTCTCCTTCTTCCCCCTTATAAAGTACTGCAAGCACACTTTAAAGTAGCAGCAGTCTGGAAGGTTTTTTCAATAAATTCTTTCTTTCACATTTTCATACTTCTATACATGACATGTTATAAAAAAGTTGATTTACAGCAAGAAGTAGCAGATCTCTTGGCAAAATAATTTCAAGTTCATATTATATTAAAAAAAGGTAAATACTGGACTAATATAAACCAATTATGAACAACTGAGCATACTCAATAAGCCAGAGTCTTGCAGTAAGGTATTTGCTTTAATAATGAGAGTATTTAACCTTTGGAAGCACTGACTATGGATGTAGTGAATTCATTGTCATTGTAAGTCTTATTCATAATTTCTGTCTTTTTAAAAAGTTTTCCTGTCACTTAGTGATAAATCATAAGCTTGCTTTAAAACTTAAGTGAAACATTCACTTTCTGATGCAGAATATAAACTTCTTGTTCACAGAGATCTTTTCTGCACTTAAGAATCTGGTTGCAGGACTTCAAGTTGCTGTCTTGGTCAGGGGTTGGACAGTCTATTTATGTTGTATTCTGCAATTGTTATAATGCACTCACCTAGTTGAATCATATCTGGGGTTTGGTGTAATTAATATGCCTACTGATTTTCCACAGTATCAAACAGACTCTTGCAGCTCTTGGGGACAAGTGAAGTTGAGGAAGGAAACTCAGTACATTGCACTGCTTAGGTGTTAGACGAGGGGAGATCTGATGATTTAGCAATGATGATATAAGAAACCAGAAAATGACTTCTATAATGATTAATTTTCTCATCTCTGGCAACCATAGAAATAGTTCCGAGAGCCTGCATTTGTAGTTTCTACTCTGTTACTGTGCCTACAGTAAATTGGATAATAAAATGTGAAAACAGGTCACCCCTAAAGACTACTAGTTTGTAAAGTGACAAGAGATTTGTGGATATACATAAATATATGAATGTATGTGTATTTCCTCCCTATTGTCTCGGCTCTTTATTTCATAAGCGTTTCTGCAACTCTGTTCTCCACTCCTTGTGCTTTGCTGATTACAGTAAAGTCAAGTGAGCCTACCTCAGAGTCAGCATTTTGGTCATGGGACTGTGCCCCACAGGGCTATGGGGAAGATAAAAGTGCCAAAGAAATCTCGATGTATGTTGCCATCAAAGGTTTCCAAAGCATCACGAAAACAAATGTGTTTAAGTTAGGTCTCTTTGAGGGTGTGTTGGGGTCGGGGGGAAGGGCACTAACTACTTGTTCACTGTGTTATACGTTGCAGTAGTGTCCCATTTTAGACTTTCTCTGACCTGAATCTGTCATCTGTAAGAAAAGGCTATTTTGAAGTGCATGGAGTCCAAAGAATGTTTTTCCCAGCCTCTCCTGTATA
This sequence comes from Strix aluco, assembly GCF_031877795.1. NCBI lineage: Eukaryota > Metazoa > Chordata > Aves > Strigiformes > Strigidae > Strix > Strix aluco. Next base: position 151,314,353 of record NC_133931.1, on the reverse strand, counting down.
TCATTTAATTCTCCATATGTTAATGGATGTAAGTAAAATACAAACAGCATGCAGACTGTAGTAGCCGAAAAAATGTCATGACTGGTGGGTGTTTTAAGAAGAAAAAGCAGTTTTAAGAAGGGCTGTTTTTTCTTTGTGAGATTATATTTTACCAGTCTCGGTGAGTATTGTAGCCCTGTCAGATGCTGCTCGTGAATCGGAAAAGGAGGTGGGAGAGCTGTTAAAAGGTCTAATTCTAAAAGACAGAATAGATGCAAGATGAAGTTTGAATGATGAGGTAGAGCTCTGCTTCAGGTCACTGGTGCTTCTATGAAGGCTTATCAGTGTTGTGCACTGGAGTGAATTTGCCGGTGATGGGAGCTCCTTGTGCGTTTGCATATCAGGCTGCAGAAGGGAGGTTGTAGGTTAGCTGTCAGCAGGCAGCGCAGGGCACGTGCGCCTGCCCCTGCAGCTTTGCACCGAGGGATGTCTGCGCTGTGGCTGGTGGCATACGGTGAGGTTGCTGCTAGGTGTGGCGTGTGAAGAACCTGCGATTCAGTAATACCTGAATGAAGCAAAGTAACTTGCTCTTGGATGCCAGGAAAGTGTTGGATTTGTTATTTATTTAAAAATACCAAACCAACCAAATTAAAAAAACCTCCCCCGAACCTGAAAAATGCTCGTGTTTCCTCTGAATTGTTTCTATCTCCCTTCCTCCCTGGGTCTTGCTTTGGCCTATGTCCCAGAAAGTCTGCCATTTCCCTTGTTTGGCAGAAGAAATGGGTGCAAAAGACCAGTGGGTGCCCTTGATGACCCTGTTAGATTGGCACATGAATGGAATGCTCATTTATGTCAAACACCACCTTCTCAGCTCTGGGCAGTATTTGAATGGCATGCTCTGAATGCCTCTAGTGCTGGTATCACATTGCTTCTTGTTCAGAGCACATCTAGATAATGATCATAGAATATGATGTGACTGGTACAGTAACTGTTGTCACATAATGATCACAGAATATTATGTGACCGGTACAGTAACTGTTGTCACTAATGCACTGTTCCTAACACTATTGAATTGCATTGCATCTAGATTAACAATGGGGAGAATTGCGTCTAATTCACACAGTAATAGAGTTCCCAATGTGGTCATGCCTGAATTGATCTTTTTTTGGCACTGGCAGTGTATTGCTTACTTTCCAGCCCTATTATCGGAGCATCTTGAACAAAAGTTGGAAATGTGAAGTGGGGGATTTGAAAATGGGGATCTGGAAATACTGGTGTGAATACTTAAAAGTGGTACAGTGGAGGGAAATTCCTAGAAATTGTTTTTACCCTATTTTTTTCCACAATAGGTGCCAGTGTACCTCTGAAGTGCTGGTATGGTGGGTATCCCAGCAGGTACTTTTGTATCCTTTTATCTTTTTTTGTGTCCTTTTAAAGGAGATGGTGTGTATGGTTATCATCCTTTCTATTCAGTCTATGTGCATGCTTTCTCAGTTCAAGTTCAGCCACGTCTAACTCACTCATGCAAGCCCTTTTGATTAGTTAATTTATTGCCCTTAATGAATGTCTTTCTGAAATTAAAAGGCTGGCGCATGAAAACTTCAGCACAGGACCTTTGCTGGGCCTATTTGTTGAGCAGCCCAGTCCTTTTAATCAAGTTACTGAATTGCTCTGTTCCATCAGGCATGGTCTGGTCTCTTGAGTCTCAAGGAACTTGGTTGCAAAAAGAGGAAAATGTTAAACCTATTCTAATTCAGTAATCTATGTTCAGAAAAGGGTAAAATTGCTATTTAAGTAAGTGGATAATGAGAAGCCAATTTTTAAAGGAATTACTAAGTCTGCAAATATGCTTTGGCAATTTTTCATGGCAAATTCAAGTATTAAGGTAATGCAGTTTTCAAGGTTTTGATTTATATGGCTGATTTTACAGTTCTGCTTTACTCTGTAGAACAGGGTGAAGTGCTGTGCAGAAGTCATCCTGGGAAGTTTATTTGTTGTGATTATTTGAGACTGCACTCTCAGCCCAATTGACTCTGCAATACAGAGGCTGTGCACACTTTTGGAGGGAAAGGGGCCATGTTGTCTGCTTGGTGCTGTGAAGAATGGAAGAAAATACTTGCTGAAACTCCTAGATGAGATATAGAATGAATGTCTAGGATTAAAAAAAGATATCCATAAATATAAACCACACAACAAAAAGACACTGCAAAATACTATAAAGTCCCTGAGTCACTGCTTGTTATCCCTTTCATAGGTACGTGCTGAAAACTGACTGGAGAATTGCTCACTTGGCTAGAGTTATTGCTGCGTTACAATATTGGGTTGAAACTACTACATTTCTGAGAGCTCAAGTGGTAAATTCATATGTGGCCTCCAAAATGGAAGGTCCAAAATTAAGAACCATCTTTTCAGCATGTCATTTGGAGGACGTGTCTTATTCCTCACCACTGGTTTTAATCATCAGGGTGATTAAAAAAACAAAACAACAACAAAAATTAAACAAACTACAAATAGGATAGGGTGATTTGCTGAAGCTCTGTTGGGAGGTTGCACTGGGAATTTGAATTTGACTTTCCCAAGTCCTGTTCCACTGACCCATCATTCAGAGCAACCTCTCCTGGTCTAAGCTAATGCTAAGAGAGAAGCTATGGCATTAGATACTTGTCTGATTCCTGTATCTGTATTGGTGGAAATCAGTAAGAAGCTAGGCACCAAAATGGTGTGGAGCTGTCCCTAACTCTGTATTTAGTGTTGCCTTCATTTTTTAAAAAAAAAAATTAGCAGTCATCTGAAGCTAATTGCCTCAAAGTTCTATCTAGATCAGCGCATTGTTGTTACCTTATGCTGTGACCATAGAGGAGGTAAGAGCTAGGTATAGGAGCAAAGCAGCTTAACTGTAATTGTGATATCGTTATAGAAGTTATTTCTTGTTCAACTTGGAGGAAGCATGTGAACAATTTCAAGCAACATGCAGCTTGATTCTATGGACTTCTTAGGATTGCTTTGTTTTAAAGACTACCATCCTTTTTGGGGACTGTACTGGTGCTAACTCACTGGAAGGTTTAAAATAGTCTAGAACTTCCAGAAGTCCCAGATCAGAATGAGCAAATGAAATTAATTATGCCATCAGATTGTGTTGAGTAACTGAATACAAAAATCCATTTAGCAATCTCTCATCAAAGAACACATAAAACATGGAAGAGCTCTACTTTAACCTGCTATGGAGACTTCAGTTTTAGCTCTGTGATCTTGATAGATAGATCTGTTAAAGTAACTTTTTTAGAAGAATTTCATGAATAAAGACATCTATATTAGTATTTCTATCTATGCCTGCGTAACCCCTAGTTCTTGCATTCCCCCATATTTAAGTATGAGCAGCACATTATCACATCCCTCTCTAGAGTGCCTTAGAGCTGACAGGGAACTGATCTTCCTGCTGCCCATTGTGTGACAAGGGCTTTTTCACAGTTTTTTCAATTTTCACTGTGACCCTGAGGTCTGGCAGGGTAGAGTTGGCAGAACAGAAAGGATGTAGGCTCCTCAATTCCATCCTCATTTCCTGAAGGTGTTTTTATTTGGAGAATATTTGGGTTTTGCTTATTTTCCAGCAGTCTTTCTTGAATGCAAATTCCTGGATAAACATTCTGGTAATCCTATTTTAGTTATTTAACCCAGGACAATAATTAGGCCTTGTGTGTTTTAAAAATTCATACTGTGCAGGCACATGTGGCTGAATAATTGATCTGGAAAGTAAACAAGGAAACCTCAGCAAATGGTATCACACCCTGTGAAGACAGAAATATATCTGCTATACAGACTTAGTGTAGGATCATCATCATCATCTTGTACGTGACAACCAGTGCGAAGCTGGTAAGAACATGGAAGTACACGGCTTTGCCCCAAAGCTATGTATAAGCCTTTTCTTTCCAATGCTTTTTACAGAATGTTTTTAAGCATGACTGTAAAGTGAAAGTACTTTTTTCAGTACTGTTGCCTCGATGTGACTCAGTAGTAAAGGGCTGTTTCAGTTATTGTTATTAGTAGGTCTAATACATTAAGTATTTTCCAGGTCAGTATTAATTTAAATATATGGTGGTTATGGGTGACAGCCTATGCTTTATAAAGGCATGTGTAATTCACTTATTACCACGGGTCAGTTACTGGCTCCTCCTTGGTGGATGCCAGACACTTACAGTCATAGCAAATTCAAATACCAGAAAAAGAATCAATAAACTTTCCATACTCTGAATTTTTAATAAAAGCCATTGGGAGTACTGCACAATGCTATGGAGCAGATTCTGTATAGCAGCTAGATAAGAAATATTATTAATGTGAAAGGAACTATTGATCTTTCTGAAGCTTATCCATTTCTTGAATGCTGTTCCTCTGAAGACAAAGAATTATTTTTTTGAAGCACGTCTTTGTGGATCATGGCACATGATTGGTTCTGGGTTTTTTTAAAATACCATTCGTATTGTCAGATGCATAAGAGAATTTAAATTTGTTGTGGAAAGAATTAAAGCCATTAGGGATATAAGTTTGGGTAGAGCCACATAATCAAGAGATGGTGGGAAATGATGAATAACACTGCTGAATGTTTCTTGAACAGAGCAATTGGGATAAAATAGGGCAGGATCAGAAGTACCAACTTCCCATACAAGTTTTTAAAGGCAAATCTGGGAAACAAACATGTCATCAATCACAGACTGCTTCACCTGCAAAATGGTTCTGAAATTTTAAAATTAGGCTTTTAGACTTGTAAAATATTCCCTCCTTTGGGTTTGACCAGATGACCTCCAGAGATCCCTTGAAATTTTAAGTTACTCTGACTCTCCACCTTTTTTTCTCTGGCGAAAACTATTTGGTAAATTTAATTTCAAGTACTTTTGTTTTCCATGAAGCTCTATTTTGTGAAGAATATAATGCTTATTTAGAGCAGGTGGTTACTTCCCCCTCCCCAGTAGTGATTGTGAATGGGAAGGTACAAATTAAAGGAGGACTGTGCTGCTAAAAAGAGTGTCGATACTGTGGGTGTATAATCAGAAGTTAAAATGAGATGACGCATCAGCTAGGAAAAGAGTTCTGTTGTTTGGCACAGATTTGCTTGAAATCAATGGCAACTATATCAGCATTTTTTTGGCCCTATGTTTTTTCAGTCTTTTATATAACCCATAAATTCACTTAAGTCTAGCAGAAACCTCTCATTTGAGAGTTATTTCTATACAGTATATAGTGCAGTCTCCTTAATTTTTTCATTCATTTTTGTATTGAAAATGTAACCCCACTGTTGACATGTTATTAAGGTTTCTGCACTCAAAGGTCAGTTCCCCCTGGAGTCTCCTTTGGTCGGGAAGATGGCATATATTAAAATTTTATAACAATTCCCATTAGTTCCAATCCTATAATCTTGGGATCAATCTTTCTGCCCTTCTTCACAGCCTATCAAGTGCAATAAATGCCTTAGGTGAGCAATAAAGTGATTGGAATTAGATTCTTCTGAGCAAGACTTGTTTGCATAAAGGTTTAAACCTGGCCACAGTTGTGCTGATGAGGCTCCTTTCACTTCAGGTGAAAGGAGCTGCTAACACTTTCACATATAAAACAGCTGATCTTATGAAATAAGATACAATAAGTATGGATGCATGTGGATGCAGGGCTACACTTTTAGTGATAATTTCTTTCACTTCACAGTCTGCTCTTTGTACACAATTAAAAAAGAAATAATCTTCTCTTAAGTGTGAATTGATAACTACACCAAGGTTTCAAAAGGAAAAGGGTATTTCCATTCCCAAGAACGAGTATTCTCTTCCCAATAATGGTATCTGTCCTTTCTGCTTCTCTCTCCATGGCTTTGCTTGGGATTTGCTCTTCATTTCGGTCAATGCAGCCCCTGGGAGAACTAATTAGAATTGGAGAGTCCCTCACAGCTGTTAGGAAGGGGATCCAAGTCATCCAAGAATATGCTTAATTTGATTTGCATATGAGAAGACTGGCCTGTGGTAGTCTAAGTAAGCTCTGTGGGTTAGCAGTTTTGGTGGGAGTGGAATTGAGAGCAGAGGCCAGAATTCCGCTTGTCCTTCAGTCACTGTAAAAGGAAGGTATTGAACAAACACCCGTGGCTGGAAAGCTGGATTTCAGATGTTTCCATCAAAAAACTTTAGATAAGGTCAAGGCAATTATTTCTTTTCCACAGACTTACTCCACTGTGACTAACACAATGGTCTGGTGCCTCTGGAGACTATTATGCCCCTGGACATTATTATGTGGATAATAAGATTAGCTTAAAAGCTTGGAGACAGTCACCAAATTCATATTTTCAGTAGGATAAATTTTTCTCAAACAGCATGACTTTTCATAATTGATTGCATTTTTTAAAATGTCAGGCAGTGTCCTGCTAAGTTGATTGATGAATGCAATGGGTGAAATGTAATATTAAGGTAAAAAAAATAACACAGCATTTAACAAACAAATCATGGTTTTCTTTTAAATCTCCTCTTGTCATGGTCTCTTTGAAGGATGCTGCAACATATCTTTGAGAACTAATATTACAGCTCACTGAGTATTTGTGAATGAGTAAGATGTCTGTCCTCTTGGCCAGCTCTTTAACGGGGAGGATGTTGCCAGGGCCAAACCTCCATGATGAAACTATTTGGATGAGCTGTTCCTTTTTACTTTTGTAAAGAAGCCAAACTGTCAAATACCTTAACACTAAAATGATTTATTGAGCTATGCTGCGGTTGTGAAGGGTTTAGATAGCTCCTATCACCACCGTTAGATCTGAAATGTGCCCCACTGGGACTGATTGATCACTCAGTGCTTCTCAGTGGGTAAGTGTGTGAACTGGACCGAGAGCTGATTGAGCTGCCAGGTGCCATTACAGAAACTTGTGACAATTCCAGCATTAGGTGATCCTGTGCTCTTATATAATGTGATTGCTTGACTGAGTTGGTGATTATTTTTTTATGGTGTTTTTTTTTTTTTTCCTTTGAGTTAGGGGAGGGGAAAAAGAGTTAGTATCTTTCGCACCTTTCTCACTTTATGTAGATGTTGAGTTGTCCAGCAAAATAAACAAGCATGGCAAGGGACTTCTGTTCTCCACTTCTGTGTCTGTATATAACTTCAGACCTGCAAACTTCACTTCTCATGGATAAATGAATATTTAAGAGAACCCAAAGAAAGACATATGGATTAAATTAAGCACTTAATTTCTTCAGAATGTGGAGAGCCTTTCACATGTCCTGTGCAAACTGATGAGTCACATGAATTTATTTCAGGCAGTAATGTCAGCAGTTCGTCTTGGTGGATGCTGAAAGTGAGTTTAAATGTTATTTAAAGAATGGAGCTGATGAGCTCCAAGGGGTTGGTTATCTTCTGATATGTTGAGTGGGGGAGATAAATACCTTTCTTAATGTAGGTATACTTAATTTAATAAAATTTAATTTGTTTTCTTCAGAATGTATGCTTTTCTTGTTGCAGATTTCATAACACATTGTTTTTGGTACAGAATCACAGAATCATCTAGGTTGGAAAAGACCTTGAAGATCATCTAGTCCAACCATTAACCTAACACTGACAGTTCTCAATTTCACCATATCCCTAAGCACTATGTCAACCCTACTCTTAAAACCTCCAGGGATGGGGACTCCACCATCTCCCTGGGCAGCCCATTCCAATGCCTAACAACCCCTTCTGGAAAGAAATGCTTCCTAATATCTAGTCTAAACCTCTCTGTCCTGGGTGTGTGGCCTATAGTAGACTCCTACTACAACATCTGCCCTGTTGGCCTTCCCCCTGATTCTAACGCAAAGACACTCCACCACCACAAGTCTTCACTATACTTGTGCTTGAAGCAATCATAACAGTCCTTAACATACGGCGCCACTCCACTGCCTCTCCTTCCTTGTCTGTCCCTCCTAAAGAGCTTGTAGCCATCAATTGGTGCACTCCAGTCATGGGAGACATCCCACCGTGTTTCTGTGATAGCCACTACATCATAATTTTCCTGTTTCATCATGGCTTCAAGCACCTCCTGTTTGTTACCCATGCTGCGTGCATTGGTATACATGCACTTCAGATGGGCTGATGTCCCCAGGACCTTTTCGCATTTAGAGGTCCTAAGTCCAGCCTGACCTTTCGCAGGTGTTACCACAGTTACTGATCCATCAGTACCACTTGCATCTTTGTTGTGCTGCATGTCTCCATCCCTTGCCTCCACTGGGATAGCAGGGTGAGGGTCATCGCTGGCACAACAGCCCACAAACTGGTAATCTACCATGGGACTTATGTCTGGGAGTTCCAGTTTTGTCCCCTTCCTCCTTCAAATCTAGTTTAAAGCTCTCTCAATGAGTCCAGCTAACTCCTGCCCCAAGATCCTTCTTCCCCTCTGAGACAGGTGCATCCCATCTGATGCCAAAAGGTCTGGCATCCTGTATACTAACCCATGATTGAAAAATCCGAAGCCCTGCCAGTAACACCAGTCTTGGAGCCATAAGTTCATCTGTTGAGTTCTCCTGTAATCTTCTTCATCCATCCCTGCAACTGAAGGGATGGCGGAGAGCACAATTTGTGCCCCCGACCCCTTAACCAGTTTCCCCAAGGCTGTGAAATCTCTCTTCATTGACTTAGGTCTTCTCCTGGTAATATTGTCGCTACCTACCTGAAAAACCAGTAGTAGTCCTTCGGTCTCACTAGAGTGGGGAGTTTTGCCATGAGGTCCTTCACCCAGGCCCCAGGGAGACAGCAGACTTCCCTATGAAGTGGGTCTGGTCCTTCGACACCCCTCAGAATGGAGTCACCCCCTATAATGACCCTTCTGGGGTTCTTTTTAGAATTGGTTTTAATACCTGGTCTAGAGCGACCCAGCCTTGGTGGACCTTGATCTTCCTCCTTGTTTGACTCATTTTCTTCATTCAAACGTTCCAGGGCCCCGTATCTATTGTAAAGGGACACCATGGAAGAACCTCATGATATTCACATGTGCCCTCTTCTTGAGCTTGTCCTGGTCCCTCTGGGTGGCATGCTGTTCCTCAGGTGTGTCAACTGAACCACTCAGCTTGGTGTCATCTGAAAACTTGCTGAGGGTGCACCTGATCTCACTGTCTATGTCGTTGATGAAGATATTAAACAGTACTTGGCCCAGTACAGACCCCTGAGGGACACCACTTGTCACTGATCTCCATCTGGACATTGAGCTGCAGACCACTACCCTCTGGATGCAACCATCCAACCAATTCCTCATCCACCGAACAGCCCATCCATCCATCCAAACCATATCTCTCCAATTTAGAGAGAAGGATGTTGTGGGGGACCATGTCAAAGGCCTTGCAGAAGATCAGATAGATGACATCCGTAGCTCTTCCCTTGTCCAACTGATGTAATCACTCCATCATAGAAGGCCACTAGGTTGGTCAGGCAAGACCTGCCCTTGGTGAAGCCATGCTGTCTGTCTCAAATCACCTCCCTGTCCTCCATGTGCCTTAGCATAGCTTCTAGGAGGATCTGTTCCATGATCTTCCCAGGCACAGAGGTGAGGCTGACAGGTTGGTAGCTCCCAGGGTCCTCCTTTCTACCCTTTTTAAAAATGGATGCCATGTTTCCCTTTTTCCAGTCACCAGGGACTTTACCTGACTGCCATGACTTTTCAAATATGGAGAGTGGCTTAGTAACTATGTCAGTCAATTCCCTCAGGACTCTGGGATGCATCTCATCAGGTCCAATATATTTATGTATGTTCAGGTTCCTCAGGTGGTTACGAACCTGTTATTCTCTTACAGTGGGAGGGACTTTGCTCCCCCAGTCCCTGTCTTGAGGTTCATCCACTTGAGGTGTCTGAGAAGAAAGGTTACCAGTGAAGACTGAGGCAAAAAAGCTGTTGAGTACCTCAGCCTTCTTCTCATCCATTGTTACCAGTTACTTCAAGTTGGTCTTTCCTCTCTTGGCAAAAGGGAGCAAGAGCTGTTTGAGAAGAGAAGCAAACAAATTAGCTTTTTGTGGAAGGGAAGGAGAGCTATAGACCAGACAAGGAAATTGGGTGGGCTAGGTAACAATTTGGTTGGATTTGGATCCAACCAAAGAACTTGGATGAGGAGAGATAAGAACAGGGGAGAGACTGGTGCTGTGAAACAGAGTGGTAAGGAGGAGGGCTGAGCTGAGATACATGAAATACAGGCTTAAAGGGTTGGGTAGGAAGACAATACCAACACAAAAGAAATGTTGTGGTAGGGAGAGCAGAGTGGGTTGAGAAGCTCTCAAGGAACCGGTAGCTACTTGAACAAGGAAATTTGATAGTGTATTGGTGATCTTAGCCCAAATGAAGAGCAGAAATTGAGACTAAGCTAAGGGTAGAAAAGAGACAGGGTAGGCAGAGGTGGCAGAAAACAGGAAGGATGAATAAAAGAGCAGTGTATAGCTATATAGCCGTGCTACAGTCTGGAATGGGACCCGAGATTTCTTTTTTCTTTTTTTTTTCAGTTGTTGCACATCTATAATTTATAGCAGAGCTCCCAATGAAAAAAACCTTTGTTAACCAAGTGCTTGCCTCCCATCATCTCTGCTACAAAGATCAGAGTATTGTATGCCTATGCCAGCAACCGTCATCAGGGAATAATTGCTCTCCCGTGTGACATGAACTGAAAGTGGATGAGCAAAGCTTCTTTGTACAGAGTCCACTGCCACAGGTTGTGTTCTGTCACAGCCTTTACTTTGCTATGGCCTACAGTAGATAGAAAAGTCTACTGCTGCTATGAGGTTCCACTTCAGCTTGAACAGTGGATATTTCTGCAATAAAACCCCCTCTGTCTTGTTGATGTCTGTAAGTGTTTGGTACCACCAAGTGTTTGTTGGAATGGATTGTCTGCTTATGATTTGCTTTCTAAATAACTCTGGCATATTTCATGTAGCTCTACCCTCTGAAAAGCAAAGCCAAGCACTTGAGGATCAGGAAATGCCAGAATAAAATATGCCAAGTGGACTTAATTGAGCCTCTTAGTTTGTGTGTGTTATGACACTGTCTTTTATGAAGTGATCATATGCCTTTTTTTCTGTGACAATCCTGCAACAGGAGGGCCTTTGCCATCTTAGGTGGCAATTTTACCAGTCTTATTAAGAGCATATATGTTTGTAGATGACTTAGGCCATAGCTTTCCTGCACCAAAGATCAAATGCTGCAAATGCAAGTGACTATGAGGACTTCACAGCCCTTTGAATTAAATGACATCTTTACATTGACTTCAGTAGACTTTAGAATCGGATTCAAATTGAGAAAAAATTTGGACTGGAATTTTTTCCTTCTTCAATGACTTAATTGATGGGAAGACATGTAGAAGAACTGCTTCAGTGGAGCTCCATTAGTTTTAGAAGCATGTTTGTTTTTTTCCAGACACTAAATAATACCAAAAAAAAAAGGTGTTTTTTTCTGTTTTTAAAATATTTGTCTGGATGCCTCACTGTTCAAGGGTGATTCTTCATGCAATTCATTAGAATTCTCCTTAGGTGGAAAAACATCCCAAACAGTAAAGATTTATGTTCCAATCTAGTAAGGCAATTTACAGTGTTGTAAAGGATCTAAAATTAGGTGAAAAATCAATTCCTTTTATAATCAAGGGAATTGCAAAGAACAAAGCATTTGGTAGTGCAAGCTGTGTGTAATTGTGATGGAAGATTCACAATACTTCAGCCTTAGGATATCACTTCAGAGCATTTTAAGTATCTTGGAAATCTGCTTAGCTGTATTGCTTATCTTTTTAATCAAAGAATATTAATATAAAAAACCCCTATAAAATTATTTTGATCTGGTTAAAAACAGTTACTGAAAGCAAGGCTTTCCTCTGACATGTGGTTACTATTTCCATATGTATGTTGCAAATTTACTGTAAGGGTCTGATCTACTTTCTTGGTGTGCAGCAGCTCTGCTAGGGATAGTACTCTCACATAAGTCTCTGGAATGCCTTGGTAAATGAGAGAAAGCTCCGGTTGGGAGAGCCACTGGAATCCTGCAGAAGCACCAGGGAAATGCCACTCCATAGCCATAAAATTATTTTAACTGAGCAAATAGTTTTGAATGGGTACTTTATGTAATGGATATTTGTCTCATTCCCTGTGTTTGCAGAATGTCCATGAAGAAGGTGGTAATGTGCTCAGTGTATTTGCTGTTCAATAAAAGTTAAGTAGCACACAACATTCTTCAGTAAATATTGATTTCCATTTCTATTGCATACTTGTAACCGGACAGTGGGTGATACTTCTTCTTTCTGATTTGACCTTATATGACCAAATATCATGGAAAGAGGATTTTTTCTTTCAAAGGCATGGAAAATACCTCCTTTAATAAAGTTTTGTCCCTTGCTGCTCTGAAGGGGAAATGCAGAGAGATTTCTTCCCTTTTTTGAGTGAAGATAGGTGGGCTGGTATAATTATGATCATCTGTAGTAATCATCACCCTTTTTGGAGCAGCTGCAGACTTTGTGCAGGGAAGTTTACTGGACACTTGACTCAGCAGTCCACATCTACTTTCTTCTTTCTCTTGCCAGCTGAAAGAATCCTATCACAACTCAAAAAGCATCTGTTTGTGTTTGAGACAAAGAACGTTAGTGCCACACTGTGTGCGTCTTCTGCATTCCACCTCTCATCTATTAAATCTCATTCTAGAGCAGCAGACTCAGCTGTCCATAGTTGGCAATAGGAGTGACATTGCAGTGCTGCCAAAAAAGGTTGGGAAGCTGGCCAAGGTGGAGACAGGACAGAAGGGCTGTGATAAGCATGGCAAAGAAAAATAAATACAAAGAGAAAGTCAGAGGTAGACAGTTTTGAAAAGGATTTAATGAGAACTGCTCCTTACTGTGGGTTTTTTGAGGGGCAGTTCTGGCTTCTGTCTTCTCAAGAGTCTCAATCCTGCAACATGTTGAGTGTCTGAAGTGCCACTAAGGGGATATTTAGGGGCAGGAACACCTTGTTATGTTCATAACCACTTTTTAATGGTCTATTTCCTTTTCTTTCCTCTCTCATGGCTTTTGTGGTCTTCCTCGACTATTGCCACAGTGCTACAGTGACAATAGTTGTCCCACTAAACACTGTAGAATGAGTTAAGGGCATTAAAAGGTATGTTTTGGGCAAATTACTGCCTATATCCAATCTAAGATTCTGCCTCTGGAGGTGACAGGATTTTGGCTGTGGTCAGTCTGGCTGTGGGATGGGTGTGGAACTCCCAACCACTCAAACCTCACTGTCACTCCAAAAGGGCAGCAGTTGGTCTGATTTAATTATTGACAAGATACGCTATAGGTTGTATCATATGCCTCTTTTCTAACTAAAGAGCATGTGGGTGCAGCTATTGTGTTGGCAGTAGAGGACAAAATGAGTATCCCAGATCTTACCTTTGGGATAGTACGTTGGCGACTGGAAAAAGAGTAGCACCTCCCCAGTTTCACAGGAGCTCTGTTCAGTTACAGCAACTGTGCATTTAGGCCCCATAATATCTGCTTGGAAGACATAAATTGTGTGTGGTTTTGGTTTGGGGTTTTTTTTGAGGCAAAAAGGGGGAGAAGGGCTTCAGTCTTACCTTCTGTGGTTTGGAAAGACTGCCATTCTTTTTTGAATAGACAGAGACATTGGCTGTCATGGTGACTACTTGGAGGTCACCTTTGAGTCCTACAGGCAACAGGTTGATAAATGAGCTTAATTGCTCAGTGTGGAGACTGTGTTTTGACTTGGAATTAGTGAAGTAGGAGCCAATGCAGTAATTTGTACCTAAGAATTTGTTGATCTAAGGTGGAGGAGTATAGGAAATCCTAAGGGTTGTTTGGGTAAGCACAAACTGTGTGAAGGGCAATGTGCTACAGCAGCAGGAAGTGCCCTGTGTCATTTGCCTTCCAACTGAAGATATTTTTGCTTATTTTAAAATGTAATTTGTAGAACGGATGTCTGTCTTGACTCCCCATGATCAGCAGGGAGACAGCTAGCCAGAGGAGCTGCTTTCTCCCTCTGGGTCACCAGTAAACCCCATAGTAATAGGTGTATTTGTGGTCTGCTTATAAGCAGATGTGGGTGTATAAGCATTTGTGATCTTGCTTATTTGAGTGGTGGTAGGAATGAACTGGACAAGCACAAGTAAGTGCTAATAGTGTTAAAGTCCAACAAGCTAACAACTAATATGTAGCTCCTATTTTCCCCATCCTTTCTACCATGAATTACATTACCCAAATGTTTCACTTCTGATAGTCATAGTGCTATATCAAGCCAAACATAATTATCTAAGGGGTTCACCCGCCTCTGTGTGGTTTGACCTTGAATGACAGCTGTGTATGATGCAACATTCTTATGGAGGTGAGCAGTAAAGTAAAGCAGAACACTTACAACTGGAAAGTGTATTGTGGGCAGAGACTAGAACAATGTAAGTGTAACAGAGAAGAATACATCAATGGTTTCCCCAGCCTAGTCTGCCAGCAACACCAGATGAAGATAGAAGCAGGTCCACTGCATCCTCATTAACAGATGGGGAAGGTGAGGAACAGTGTGGTCTTTTAGGTATTTGCTGTTTGGGGATGTCAGGTTCTTGGACATGCAGAGATGTGTGGATGAGAAGCTGAGGTGCAGTTCGGCATTCTGCCTTGGGGTAGTTTAAATCAGCTTACGCTTTGGGTAGCCTCTTTCAGTGTCTTAGAACAAAAAGTATTGTGCTATTGAAATACAAAGAAGTGCCCACTTTCTTTTGATGGCAGGTCCCGATTTTGCTGATGCAGTGCTAAGTATTTGCCAGTTTAGTACCAGGCAAAATAAGGTCAGACAACTGGCTAAGCCAGGCTAGATTGAAATGGTTTCTCCTTTCCTGTAAACATTTGTGTTTGTTCTCCTGTAAGCTAACTGGCTGCCGGTTGTTAGTTGAATAATGCAGGTTTACACATTGTTTGATATTTGTACATGCTATTGTGTTTTTGAATTGCAATGAAAAAGACATTGGAATGACAGAATAGAGCTGAGTTCCTCCTGCTTGGGGTGTCTGGTGTGTCAGTTCAGTTTTCAGCCTGTGCATGCTTGAGGGGTAATATCAAAGGTTCCTTGCCTTTAGGTCACTATAAATGATAAGCATTTCCTGAAATATACCACTCTAAATGTCATGGTTTAAATAAAATTATTTTTTCTTGCCAAAAATTTGAAATGCCTGAGTCGTGGGTGAGAAATGAAGTGATATTTGGGCAAAATATTTTGAATTTTCATGCAGTCAGATTAAAAAGATGATTTTGTGGCCTTTTAATCTTTGTTAGACTAAATATAATCAGAAATATGTTTGTTTTTTTTTTTTTTTAACTCAAAGTGTTTTTGAGGAAGCATTTTCCACTTTTTTTAGCAGGAAACTTCTATGTGACCTTCTATCTAGTTCTAAGAATAGTATTACTTCTCTGTTTGTAGATGGGGAGAATAAAATTAGGTTTTGATGCCTTGAAGCTTTTATCTTACTGTTAGGGGAGTTTGAGGCTATTGTTTTGAAAAGAAGACAAAACAGAGAAGAATTTTCGAAGATAAGAAACTGGAGATGAGAATACTGGAGATAAGGCTATAGAAAATACAACTTCTGCTCTGAGCTGACTTTTTGGTTATTGCTTTAACTACTAAGGAAAGGCAAGGCCAGCATCTATCAAACATGCACGTTCCAGCAAAGTTAAAAATTACAGCCTGTGTGGCAAATAAGAAAACCATGATATTGTTAACAAACTAAGAGTCTTTATTAGAGTCTGTAGCAATGAGTTTGTTTCCAAGCTTCTTTTTGCTTTCACAGACAATTTTATATAATAAGCAGGTTTGAGGTGTTTTCATTTTGGACATCAGCTTGAAGCTAAGACTAATTTTTCTAACAAATTGCTAAGTTTCATGCAATAAGAAATACTAATTGTAAAGGGCAGCAGATAAATAAGCTGAGGGAACAAGAAAGATTAATACCCTTAAAATTGCACAGCAATTTTAATTAAAGTTTTAATTTTAAAATACTGCAGAGAGAAATTATAACCCATTTTGAACAATCAGAAGGTAAAAGCAACTTTAAATATTTAATTTTCTCAGTGCAATCTTTGAACAAAATTCTGAGGGGGAAAAGAAATCTCTAGATACCATATGTCTGAGTTCAAATGTGTTCACTGACTGAAAGGAGTTATTCAGGAATTAAAAAATATCAGAGTGAAAGATAAGGTTTTAAACAGTCCTCCCTATTTATCACTGTATTCTACTAAGCCACCTTTCTGCTCAGAAACCAGACTAAAATTGCATTGATTTGTTTTACCTTTCTTGAGTGTCCCTTGAAGGAATGCATGGGAAGTACTACACCCCCATAAAAGATGTTTGTCTCTGTATTAATAGTTACTCTGTAGGCAATGTGTTAATGAGATGTTCAAGAGCTTGCAGTTTTGTTCACAGGGTTTGACCAGCCAAAGTTATCAAGCATTGCAATTGGCTTCCTGTAAAGTCATTTATGGATGCAGCTCCCAATTGGCATATGCTGTTTGTCTAATGTAACTATGGTCTTCTAAAGCCTGCCTTCTGCCCATAACATGCGGGAAATAGCAGTGATCTTTTTCTTTCTTTGTCTTAAATTGCTTTAACTGAGTTAACCTGACTTTCTGATACACACCAGCTAAGTAAGTCAGTGAGGTCACAGAGTCCTGGAAGAATCTGAGAACAAGCCGTGTTCAGTGTTAAGAGGAGGAGGCTAAGGGGACATGACCTTAGTGCTGTCATCAGAGAAGATGGAGCCAGGTTCTTCTTGGAGGGACAGTGATAAGATGAGTGGCAAGAGGCACAAGTTGCAACAAGGAAACTTACAATATATTGTTCACAGAGATGGTGGTCAAACACTGGAATAGAGGCCCAGAGAGAATGTGGGATCTCCATCCTTGGAGATAGTCAGATCTCACCTGGACAGGACTTGCTTTGAGCTAGGAATTGGAATAGAGACCCCCAGAGGTCCCTTTCAACATAAATTACTCTTGTTAGACAATTTACCTGTATTAATTGTATTGAAGACCCAGTGCAATTTGACTTTAACTATACAGTGTCTTGTCAGATGTTGAAGTGTCAGTGACTGAGAATTAAAGAGTTCCTTTGCAGTATCATTGTCTAAGATGATGTAGGTATATTCAAACTGCTCTGAGATTTTTCTTAGGCAACCTGTCTCACTTGGAAGCATAATCTTGGCAGAAGCCTAAAGTGGAAAGAGATGGGGTCGTAGGTTACTTACCATAGATGGAAGGAACATAGCTGCTCAGAGGCTGAAAAAGAGGAGGAATGGAAAAAACAAGCTGAAACTTCATATCTGAAGCAGTAGTTAAATAAGAAATGCTGCAGTAATCACTTGACTGAAAGAGTTTTCTTAAAATGTTTCAAAATGCTCATGTTCCTGAAAAGGGGAAAATTAAGAGCCAGCACAGAAGGCAATTCAGATAGGAAACGTACTTTCATGCCAGGCTTTCTAGCTTCTGGTAAAAATCTCATGAGAATAATTGAAGTTTTCCTCCAGTAAGTATTAAATATTTGTCTGTGCTATTTCTACCTGCAGTTAAGTTAATGTTTAAGATGTCTCTCTTTATGTGCTTCATTTAATAACATATTACACAAGTGAATCATTTGAAGAATTCTTCAGTGAAATATAGAAATAATTTTCATGTAACATCAGCAAATTAACATCTTACTTTGATGTATTATCCTAACTTAATATCCCAGCTCAGCCTTTGTTGATGTATTTACTCCAAAGTTGAAGCAATTTAGAACACTAGATAGTATGATTGTGTATTCCATCTCATTACAGTCTTAATGCAACAGCAGCAGTCAAGCACCTGATTATTGTATAACCTAATTTTTGTAGAGGGCAGAAATTATAGGTAAAATTTGCATTTTCGCTCCAGAGTATAAAGAATGTCATATATCATTCACCAGGTCAGATCTGAATTGCTATAATGTTTGTAACTGGCAGACAGTGCTTATGACTGAAACAGCAAGATTCTCTTAAAAAAGGCATATCTTTTCAGAATGTTGTAGAGCTTTTTAGTACATCTTTTCCATAGGTATCCAGGGTTGGATTTGATGCCACAGATCCATATGAAGGAGCATTTAAAGATCTGTAATGGAGATGTTGATATTGTGAGGACATACATTTACTATAAGCCATATTCTCTAATGTTCATTTATTTGGGTGTTTTTGTTTGTTTGTTCTTTTCTTCTCCAACCACCTTTAACTATAGCAATTGCTGGTACTAAAGAATAAAATAAAAACCAAGTCTTTTGCTGGTTAAGAGGAACAAAAATTAAGATCTCGGGTCCCATACTCATAAAAGCCTTTCAAATCTCTTCCGTCTGGAGTTTCCTTGTACTTATGTAGACTGAAGGATGGTCATGCATTAGACAAGCAGTTATATGAATTTATGACAACATCATTTTAAAAAAGTTATGACAAAATATCTCTGTCAGACTATTGGACGTGTTTGCACTGGAATCAATTCAGATCAGAGATAAGACAAGGATAAACACAGAGTACATAGTAAATGCCTTGTATAGTTGGAGTATCGTCTGTTTGTACAGTTGCATTTTGGTTACTGTCAACATGCATATTCCTAATTCTAAAATCCTGTGGGTATAGAGCCTGGTGGCTATCCTTTTAAAGTTATAATCCAAATATAAATACTTGAATGGGGAAGACATTGCTTGTGCTCTGAGCAACGATCAGGTTGTATGTTCACAATTTTGTGTTTCTTTAGTTCTCGGCAGCTCTTGTGGGTACTTGAAACCCTGTTTAGTTACCACTACTCCCTTTTGACATCATGGGATATCTACTGAGGCTTCTCTGTGGACTTCTACTCTTCTATGCTCATAGGAAATATCAATCTCTCCATAAGCATAAGGAGTTTGACCAGGCTTGTTTTCATGTTTCTGTCTCTTGGTGTGAGACCAAGAACATTGCAGTACAAGTTCATGTCAGTCAAGTGCAGGGAGTGCAGCTAGTGTAGAGGGAATGACAGGCACAACTTGATGTTGCAGCTTGGCTTCACACCTATATTTTCACCAAAACTCTTAAACATCACTTTTGAGTGAAGTGGTGATGGCTCTTTTATTTAGGCTTATAAAGCTTGCAACTATTTTGGTATTTCAAACCAACCAGCAACTTGGACGCCTACCTAAGCTCAAGTGAAATGCTTCTTTTCTTTCTTCCTTGCTTCATTTGTGCTGCTGCAATTTATTCTTAGGGTGAAGACTGTCATCTTCTGAGGCCTTTCACCACCACGTAAAGTGGACTATTACATCATAGTGACCCTGCTTTGCTATTTCTTATCTATGTAATCTCCATGATGCTTTGCAGCTGTTTCTTAATAAACAGTGTAAGAGAGTTGATAAATTTCTGTTTGGAGAGCAATCATATTCAGCAGAGAGCAGGTGGGGGAGGGAGTTATCAGTTTCAAAGGTCTGGAGAGAAAGTCCAGGAATACCTTTAAACTTTCAATTCATACAGCACTATGCCTTAGATAATCTGACCAGAGCTATTGCAGTTGTGAAGTGGAAACATCTGGCTGAGACTTCAATACCAGCTGCTTGTGTCTCTTCTCCATTGAGTGCCATCAGTGCTAGCTTATTGGCGTTATTTTCTCTCTGTCATTTTAACTAGCAACTGCAGTGGGTGGTTCATTTACTTTATTGCACTTCATATAAATTTGTCCTTTAAAGACAGATGAATGTAGGTGAAGCCTCACACAATATGTGCCCAAATCTTAGGGGTATTGCTTGCCTAATATGAACTTCGTGAAATGCTCTCCTACCAGGCAGTCATGTCAAGATCTGCAGTTGTTATGCTGTTCTTTGTGTGTGGAAGTTGTCAATAGGACTTCCATGAATACTGATGATATGGGTCCTTCTTTTTTTTTTTTGTGTACATTATTTAGGAACTGAGAACTCCTTCCCTCCACCTCCAAACTCTGTAATAACTAGCAGAGCTGAATTGTTTTACCCTTTTCTTGTAAGTATATGCTAACAAAGACTGATGCTGACTTGCAGATTTCACAAGGAAGACATAACTCCTGTGTATACTCATAGGTTACTTTTAGAAGAGCTTAAGAGACAATCTTGTGTCAGAGAAAGTTTTATAAAAGACATTTCCAGTATCTTAACTTCTCATCTGTATTAGTAGTTGACAACAAAGATGTTTCACATGTCCTAGAAATTCCTGAAGGAGAGAAACATTTGAAAACTCTTGGTAGCTTGGATTCCTAGAGATTGTTTTCAAAAGTGATGTTAAGCTAAAGCCTTGGCACTGTGTTAGGAGGAAGTGGCTCCACTATAACATTGCTGACAAAGCTCTGTTGCTTCCAGGGCCCAGGTTAGGATCTATGTGGGGCTGTACTGTGTCTTGACACATTAGGACCCAGCTTTGGTAGCTCAGTAAAGCACTGCTCCTGTGGAGCATGGACACACCAGCGGAGGAATGGCAAGGCACTGGCACCAGCCATACATTTGGCACTGATGGACCTTTTTCTGACAGCATGCTGCAATTCTTTTATGAATCAATTTGATACCAAAAATAGCTACTGGTTTCTTCAGAGACTGAGTCTGTCATGGTATGGGGGTACTGTGATTGCAAAACACTCCCAATATGGAGTAGGATATAGCTCCATAGAGGAAAGACTCAGCTAGTAGAAATTAATCTAGGAAAGGAATTAACACTTCTAATATAAATATAATTTGGCTGGCAGAGCTGCTTCTGTAGGATTTTCTGGTGCCTTCAGTTAGAGCTGCAGTGTGGTCATATTCCTTGCTGAATTAGCTGAGACAGTGCCAATGTGTCTCTGTCCTAAGTCACATGGGTGACTTCAAACATTTGACCCAGGATCTTGAAAAGAAAATGGAAAGTAAGTAAATGACAAGAAGGCAAGAAAGGCTTATGTTCAAACTTAAAATAGTGGTACAAGCCCAATCTGTTGTCATTGAACCTCTGTTGCAAAGGAAGGGAACTCAGGACAGGCTCTAGTCAGCAGGCAAAGCCAGCCACTACCCAGCAGCCCCCTGAGGGTGGGCAGGCTGCTCACCTAGAGAGACCTGGGAGGCCATAGGAGTTCTGTCTGTTGCTGAGAAAGGGATCAAGCATGTTGGGGGAGTGAAA
Source organism: Strix aluco (assembly GCF_031877795.1). NCBI lineage: Eukaryota > Metazoa > Chordata > Aves > Strigiformes > Strigidae > Strix > Strix aluco. The sequence continues at coordinate 151,293,250 of NC_133931.1, read as the reverse complement.
GAGCAACTGTCTGTGGCAGTATCAGTTGCTCCCTTCCTTCTGCTCCTGTCTTACCTGACAGAGCAACTTGACTTCAAAGCTCTGTCCCAGTTTTGGTCTCAGCGTAGCCTCAAGAACATTTCTCTGTAGCAGATAAATTCGGTTTTTCTCACACTGCTAAGAAGCCCTGAGCCAGGCTGTACTAAGTATACATTCTGGTTGCATTGCAAATGCAGGAACTAAATAATGAATGGGAAGTTCTTCCTCACTGTTGTTCTTGATGTGCCTATCTTTGGATTAGCAGCAGAAAGCAGCTTCTCTTGTAGGATCATTTTTATGCTGCAGGAAAAGCCGTTATGGCCATCTGTTGAGGAAAATGAGCAGTTTGCAATATGTTACATCTGTAAATGGATAAACTCTTCCAAGCATTACATGTGTTTATATACATACTTTGGTGTAATTGAGTAAAACTGAGGAATACAACTTGCTGCTTCATTTCCAAGTAACAAGCAATAGGACAAGAGGAAATGTGCCAGGGGAGGTTTAGATTGGCTATTAGGAACAATTTCTTCACTGAAAGGGTCCTAAAGCATTGGAACAGGCTGCCCAGGGAAGTGTTTGAGTCACCATCCCTGGGGGTATTTAAAAGACATGTAGATGCAGCACTTAGGGACGTGGTTTGGTGGTGGACTTGGCAGTGTTAGTTTATGGTTGGACTTGATCTTAAAGTTCTTTTCCAACCTAAACAATTCTATGGCTCTATGATTTCCCTGTAGCTGGTAGCCAGTGTGCTTTTGCAAGGTGGATAGTGGGTAATTGTAATTTCAAATGTATTTTATGTATGTGTAGACAATAATGTGAGGATTAGCATAATATACTCTTAATCTTTCTTGTTGTTCAGAATTAGATAATTGTTTCAACAATTATTTTGGCTCAAATGTGTTCTGAAGGCTTTTAGCTGGGTTTATTTGATAGCAGAATTGTGACTGCTACACCTTGGAGTGCTGAGATTATTTGATTTTGCTCCAGGCTTATCTTTCTTTGAACTATAGTGAATATCAATTAAACTTCAATTATTTAAGATTGTTAGATAATTAACTATATTGTAAGGCTTTAGAGTTCTTGTTAAGACAAACACTGTTTTATTTTCCCTTTAATTGGGAGAACTGATTTTAAAAAAGCAACAAACGCATATCCTCAGAGTGAATAACTTTTTTTTTCCTGTGTTTCATTTGATACATCACTTAGTGCAAGCAGCAAACTAAAATGGCAAAGCTAAGAAAATTGTAACGGCTTTTAGTGATAAGCAGTGAAATAAGTATCATGTGCTAGTAGCTTTCAAGTTGATTAGAGAGAGATACTCAATTACATTTCTGTGATTTACTATGCTTACATGTCACTTATATTCACAAACCACACATGGTTTGCATATAATAGGTAATTTATTTTGTGTGAAACTTCTCAGTATGGTGTTTGAAGTGGATTCAATAGTCCTGAACTTTTCCATGTATCGGTGCCTAGTTCCTGTGCTTATAGCTACCTATGTTTCAGGTATCATCTCAACAGTAATACAGCAGACTCCTAAGACCCAATAGCCAAACTGGTAAGCAAATCATTTACTTACTTGACAGCCTGAATTTTATTGGGGCTTCATATTATTCAGTCCTACTCATAAATCCTGACATGGAGTCATGTTGTAGGACAGTCTGAACTTTGCTGGCATTTCTTTTCTTTGCTTTTTAAAGACATTTTTAACTTATAATTGTGAGAGAGGTCTGTAAAACATCAGTTCTAATGGCTCTGCAAATGGAAGTGAAATTAAGAATAAACTCAATTCTTTAATGTTTTCTGAGGTAAAATATGTAATTTTCATGATTTGGAAGAGGAACACTGGGACTGTTTAATGTTTCTGCTTGGCAATATTGAGTTGTAAATGAAGGATTTGGACAGGCACATTTAAGGAAACAAGACTGTGGATTAGAGGACAACTGTGGGGCTAGCTGTTACAGCATGTCAGCATATAGATGAGACAGCCTGTTTTCTCTCTGGCTTCTACACTGTCCCCAATAAAGTATATTCTATTGTCCTCTTAAGACACCACACTGTTTTACAGTGTGTCATTTTATAAACAGTATAAAGTACACACCCTCCGTACAAAAGCCTGTAAGCTAGCCTTGCTGCGGGAGAGGCAGACTCCTTGTGACTGGTATAAATCCAGTGAACATAAATAAAGCAGACTTTGGTTAATTCTGTGAAAAATGTCTGTCGCTTGTCTGCTAAAAAGCATTGGTACTGCTTTTCAGTAGCAGATCACCCCCTTGTCTGCATTTATCCTTAGGGAAGTTATTCTGATTTGTTACCCATTCAGTCTCCTGTCTTTTGTATTAATGATTTTTAGATTTCTCTTCTGCATATTACAGCATTGTAAATGGGAAGACAGTGGGAACTTTGCGAAGTAAGAGGTGACTGATGGCATTAGCTACATACTAAAGGAGCAAGGGAGAATCTTAGGTTTGCACTTCTAATAGAGGGTAATAGAATGTGTGTATTTCAGCTGCTGACTCTTACAGGTGCTTTGCATTGCATCAAGTGAGTCTGACTGCTCAGACCATCCAGAACTGGGCACATTTGAGCATCTCCCAGTGCTCCAGTTATCGTGGGGTTTTCCCTCCCTTAACAGAAATGGGGTGATTTGTATAGGTGCAGCACACTTTTGTACAGTGTTTTGTCATACATTAGATGTCTCAATTTCTTTCCAGTGACTTTTCCTTCTCCCCTTATAATTGAACCAGCTGGTTCTATGGTAATGAGTCCTTTTGAACTGTCAGTGTGTGTATATTTCCATTTACACTGCTGGCACTTTGTTCTGAACCTTCTCCCCTTCTGTCCAAATAAATTACTTGAACTATCAGATCTGTCTCATTGTTCACAATAGCACTGCTGTGGATTCTCCAGATCCTCCTTCCTTACTGAGTTTATTGGCCATTTTGCAAAGGACTCTTTCAAACTTTGGTAGGTGTAACTTTAAATAATCCTCATTAATTGTTGTATGAATCAGAGAATCAAAGGGAAGGAGGAAAAATCATATTTTTAATTGCACAAACTATCCTGTGGAGGGGGTCTAGCTAACCTATCGATTTCTCATTATATAGTAATTTATATTCAAATTAATTTTGACAGCTGGCATTTTGTGTGTATTAGCTGTGATCATTTAAACTTCTGTAGCAATTTACAACATAGTTAATGTTGTCCTATTGGACTGGAGGGTGGCAAATGTGACACCGATCTACAAGAAAGGCAGAAAGAACGATCCAGGAAACTATAGACCTGTCAGTCTGACCTCGGTGCCAGAGAAGGTCATGGAGCAGGTCATCTCGAGTGCCATTAAAAGTCATATAATGGACAACGAGGGGATCAGGCCTAGTCAGCATGCGTTTATGAAAGGCAGGCCCTGCCTGACAAACCTGATCTCCTTCTGTGACAAGATGACCCGACTATTGGATGAGGGAATAGCTGTTGATATTATCTACCTGGATTTTCGAAAAGCGTTCGACACAGTTCCCCATAGGATTCTTATAGAAAAACTGGCTGCATATGGCCTGGATGAGTGAACGGTCTGCTGGGTCAAGCACTGGCTGGCTGGACGGTCCCAGAGAGTGGTGGTCAATGGAGCTAAATCCAGCTGGTGGCTTGTCACAAGTGGTGTTCCTCAGGGCTCGGTGTTGGGAGCATTTCTGTTCAACATCTTTATTGATGATCTTGATAAGGACATAGAGTGTATCATCAGTAAATTCGCAGATGACACCAAGTTAAGCGGGAGTGTCGATCTGCATGAAGATAGGGAGGCACTACAGAGGGACTTGGGTAGGTTGGATCAGTGGGCCAACGTTAATGGGATGAGTTTCAACAAGGCCAAGTACCAGGTCCTGCTCTTGGGCCACAACAACCCCATGCATCGCTACATGCTTGGGGAGGTGTGGCTGGAGAGCTGTCTGGAAGAGAAGGATCTGGGGGTTCTAATTGACAAGCAACTGAACATGAGCCAGCAGTGTGCCCAGGTGGCCAAGAAAGCCAACGGCATCCTGGCTTGTTTAAGAAATATTGTGACTAGCAGAAGCAGGGAGGTGATAGTCCCCCTGTACTCTGCACTGGTGAGGCCACACCTGGAGTATTGTGTCCAGTTTTGGGCACCTCAATACGAGAGAGGTATCGAGGTGCTGGAGCGAGTGCAAAGGAGAGCAACGAAGCTGGTAAAGGGCCTGGAGAACAAATCCTATGAGGAGAGATTGAGGGAGCTGGGACTGTTCAGTTTGAGGAAGAGAAGGCTGAGGGGAGACCTCACCACTCTATACAGCTACCTGAAAGAACATTGTAGAGAGGTTGGTGCTGGTCTCTTCTCACAGGTGATTAGTGACAGAACAAGGGGGAACGGCTTTAAACTCCAACAGGGGAGGTTTAGACTGGACATTAGGAAAAAATTTTTCACAGAAAGAGTGGTCAGAGAGTGGAATAGGCTGCCCGGGGAAGGGGTGGAGTCACCATCCCTGGATGTGTTTAAGGGTCGTTTGGATGAGATGTTGGGGGATATGGTGTAGGGGAGAACTTTGTAGAGTCAGGCTTTTCCAACCTGAATGATTCTATGATTCTATGACCAGAATAATTTTTTAATATTGATAGGAGGAGAGTTGTGTGCAGTGATTAGAGATATGGCTGGTAATGGGAGTCTAGAATCATGGTCAAATATAAGTAATTAAATGACCATGCTTTAAGATAGTAGTGATTCTTCATGAGAAGTAAGTTTTCAGAGGTGCACAGAGAAAGGCCAAGAGGCAATGGTTACAGCTGCAACAAGGATTAGACATAAGGAAAGAAAATAGTTCATAGTGAGGTTAGTCAAACAATGTAACAGGGGTTACAGAAAACCCTATTCTATGAAAATGCTACAGTGAAAAAAATGTTGCTTTACAGTGGAAATGGAGGACAATTAACATGGGCTTCTGCAGCTGATCACTGGTTCCCAATCATTGATATAAATCTGTAGAAAAGATAGGTCTGCTTTCTCTGCTATCACCCTAGGCTCTGTCTTCAGTCCTGGGCCAGCCAGGTGTCTTAGCAAGTTCCTGATTAAGCATATGTAATATTAATTTAATCAACTTGCTGAATCAGGACGCCCTGATGAATTCCCATCTTTCCTCATTTGCGCAAAGCTTATTTGCCAAACACACAGCCGAGTGAGAAGGAATGGGTTTGCTTTTCACAACCAAGGAAGCCTTCATGCCAACAACTGATAGAGTAATTCAATGAGACTGGGAATTTCCAATCACATAAAGTTTTTTAAAGAAAAATGATTGCTCATCTTGATTAGTGTCATTCCCTGAAGGGGTCCATGGCCTACATTCTGCTGGAGCTGAACAGGTAACTAAACAGAGAAACATTTAAAACTTTTCTACCTGAACATCCAACATAATTTCATCCTTTTCTATAAATCTTACTGTATTTTGTGTAACTTGGTCTCTCATCATAATGGGAGATAGGGTAGAAGCACACAAAAGAAATGCATATTTGAAGCCAATTAATAAATTCAGTGGCATTTGGGTCAGGCCCTAAGAGGTGGTTCTGAAGTGCTTGACCCCTCTGTGCCTGATGATTATTTTTCATTACTGTGTTGTCAAATGATTACATACACTGGGAGAAGACAGGATTGCTTGGGGCACTATATTACTCAGCCACACACTTTATTGAAATCAGTGGGTTATTTTCTCACTGACTTTCATGGATCTCAGATCAGACCCAATAAAAATTTTAGTATACTTTCAAAATGGCATTTTATTTAATCAGATTCTGCTTGTCACTTAAAGCTAGTGATTTCACCTAAAAATGAACATGATTGCTTAGACTTTGATTTTGCTGGGGTTGTAACATAAATCAAGAATTTAGAAACTTAGAAGAAAACTAGAGGAAACAACTTCCCTAGTGCTACAAGAATTGAATTTCTTAATAATGTAGAAAACTGGTTTTCCATCTCTTTCAAACTGTAGAGCACTAACTGTTTTCCAGCAGAAGCTGGTAGTCTGAGTTTTATTAATTTTAAACTGCTAACTGTAACAGTTTTCATATTTACTTTTATTAGACTGTAAACCCTGGAAGATTCAGAAACTGTAGGTTCAAAGCTTTCCTCTAGTGAGTTCAGCTGCTCCTGTGTTTTGAATGCTAAATGTCTCGTCTGTATATAATTTATAAGTATAAATAAGTAGGAGCAGCTAGTGCTACAACATCCAGTGCTTTTAGGTCTTGCCCTCTTTTGGTGGCACTTATTCACAGCTCTGATTTCATATAACTCGCATTAGTATTTCCCTGCGTGCACATACTGTAAACACTGTAATTTACCTTTCCAGGAGCAGAGTCTTGCTGTTTACTTTTGCAGAAGCAGACAGATGCTATTGGTTCATTTTCTTTTCACGACCTAGGTGCCAGTAGAACAAGTGATTCAGACACAGCTCTCAACATATGGTGACAGCAAACTTGCAACCCCCAGTCATTTGTGTGTTCTTTGGTCTGGAGTACCAGTTTCTAAATCACAAGCCCTGTTTCCAAATGCAGAGCACACCGATTACTGCTTTTAATCTCAGCATCTTTCTCATTCCCTACTCGTTTATTACCTGAGCTGAAGGTGAGGCTGAGTACATGTGCTCCCCTGGTTCTTTGCAAGGTGCTGTAGAGAAGCAATCTCTTCGTACTTCACCAGACAACTTGCAGAAAAGCTTTTTGGAGATTTTGTGTGTAGGAGAGCAAAATGACAGAGTGGGCAGAGGAGAAAACTTGAAATCTGAATTTGGATAACATCTTAGGTTTATTTCATGGTGACTCTAAGGAGCCTGGTTATCGTTTTGTGGTGAGGTTCTCTAAAGCCCTTTGCGGATCACCACTTTGTAACAAGGTGGATCTGATTGTTTGTGAGCTGAATTCAAGGCTTTTAGATCATGGAGAGAGGCATGTACTGTTTGTATTTCACATCACAGAGATCCTTATTTTAATAGGCACTAGATGACTAAACATTTTTAAGCCATTCAGTCCCTCTGAGAGGAGAAAAATGTAGCTGGCAAATATGTAATACTGGTTTTCAGTGTAATCCAGTTATTTAGCCAGACACAAACTTCTGGACTTGTTTGCTGTTGCTTTTAATGAAATATCTACACATAGGAGTCTTTGTAGCACTAGTTACCAGAAATGCTGGGCTCATGTCTGTCTTTTGAGTTTCAGCATGGTTTTGGAACCAGGGGGCCCAAATCGTAGATTAGTACCCACCTGTGCTAAGCACAGGAAAAACAACAGATCACAGAGCAATCTGTACCCTAAAAGGTTTACAATTTGTTGTCTCCTGCTTAGTCACAGAGTAGTAAAAGTTGGAAGAGACCTCTGCAGATCATCTATTCTAAACCGCTGCTCAAAGTAGGTTGCTCAGGGCTGTGTCCAAGCAAGTTTTGGGTATCTCCAAGGAGGGAGACTCCACAAGTTCTCCAAGCAGCCTGTTCCAGTGTTCAACCAATCTTACAGTAAAAGGTTTCCTTTTCTTTAATTAGAATTTTCTGTATTTCGGTTTGTGCAGATTACCTCTTGTCCTGTCACTGGGCACTGCTGAGAAGAATTTGGCATCATGTTCTTTATTCCCCCCCCCCATCAGGAATTTATACACATCAATGACATCCCTCTGAGCCATGAATCTCTTAAAAAAATGTCAACAGAGCACATTAATTTCTACTAAATGAGCTCTAAGAATGCCAGATGTGGAATGTTTTTGGGAGAGTTAGAACTGTCTTCCTAGGTCCTCATTTATTCTTTGTATTCCATAGGGTACCTGGCGCTATCAAGATCTTTCACAGTTGGTTTTTTTTTTTTTTTTTTGTTAACGCAGTATGTGTTTTGATTTCAGCACAGTGTACTTTAAGTTTTTCTTCCTTGCTGTTTCACCATGGAGAGGTGAAACCATAAGGCTTGGTCTTGCTTCCTCATTTGGTGCAGTCTAGCACTGGCTAGTAAGTTTGTGTGGGAAGCATATAATGATACACTGTTTTCCTCTTTTCCAGAGGAAGTGAAAGAGAATGTATGCAGCAGTGAACTGGAAACTTCAGTAGTGTGTGACTTACCACTTTGTTAACTTGCTTTCATATTTATGCTATCACTTTCCTCTCACAAATACAGCTCTTAGTGAATATTAAAGCCATGTGGACATTGAAGGAATTTCAAAATTCTAATGAAGTGAAAAAGGAAAAGTTTGTAGCAAAGAAAAATGAACAATTTATTCCTCTATCAATATTGTGCATAGTTAATTGACAAAAAACTTCTTACGTAATCTGTCTATGTTTACGTAAAATAATACCTTTTTCACCTACTTTCAGTAGGCTCAAAATCTATTTTCCAAGCCCCTAGCTTCCTGGTAATGTGACATCAGTACAACATCCCAAGCTGGTGATTATGTGAAAAGAAGAATATAATGGGACAAAAGAATAAGACTGTGGCTTGATCTTTTCCATTGATAAATTTAGAACTTGTAAAAGCCAAAGTAATAGATGTAGTGATAAAAAGAAATATAATTTTATACTTACCCGCTGTTCTAAGAAACAATGTATAATTATTGTGGGAGGAAGAAAAATACATCTCTCCCCCTCACTCTGCTACTTTTTCTCCTTTTCTTTAGTGTTGAAATCATCCGATTTAATTAAATCACCAACCTATTTCTGCACAAAGGATGACATTTCATTAATGATGTAAGATGTGCATGAGACAGAATTAACCTAATTTTCAAATGGATTTCAATTTGGAAAGGGCAACATGTAAAAATGTATTGTAAATGTGTGGGATGAGCTTGTTGAGCAGCTTTCTGAAGGAGATGGGATTATAAAACGATGAATAATTAGACAACAGTCCCTCCCCAACCTTAGTTTCTAACAGTCTTTTGTAATCCCAGCTGATGGAAATTTAGGTATCTGACGACATATATCAGGGATATATTAGAAGTAGAATGAAAGAACAGACTTGTGATGATTGCTAGCAATATATATATAAATACATATAATTTTCTCTGTAATTTTTAGCTAAATAGTAGCCTTCAATGGCTTTGTCAAAGTTACCACCACCTTAATCTGTTCTCTTTTTGGAAAAAAAAGCAACAAAAAGTAAAACCCTGTCTCCCAAACATAATTTTGTATTGTCACTTTTGGTAGCACTTTCTAGACACTTATTGTCGTGCTTTGTTGAGGTATCAGATGTCAAGTCCCTCTTGCATGCAGACCATTGCTTCTCAAATTATGATTTTATCAGAGTATTTCTGATTAGACTAGAGCCCAGTTCCCTCTGCTTGCTGTTGCTTTCAAGCTAGGACTGTGATCTTGCCGTCGCTGATGTGAATTGACCCAGCACAAAATGTTGTTCCCTACCCTGTAAAAGACTTCGAGATTTGAGAGATGCTGGTCTATTTTCAGTGTCAAGAGTCTTAGCTAAAAATGTATAAGAAGTTAAACTAGTGTAAAGCAATACACTCTGTGGAAGTTGAGTATGCTCTTTGGGCTTTATAATGTAGCCTAAGTTTTTCCATATTTTGTTTAGTTTTGCATTTTTTCCCATTCTTCTTTCCTAGGAGTAAATCCAAGGAACATTGACAGCATTTATGGGTAACTGGGAAGGGCTGAAAGAGGCTGTTTTGATCTTAGGATGTCAGGCAGTATGGTTGTGGCACGGCTCACATTTCAAGAAGCCTGTTTTACCATAAGGAAATACTCTGTAGAGCCTGAGCTAGAGAGGGTGGTTAGAGTCCATCCACACTCACTTCACTTATTTACAAACATATCGAACCCAACAGGCTGGGGTTTTCACAGCAGATCAGTGGTCATATAGTAAATTGTTCTATAGATTTGAATAGATTTGCAGAACTGTAAGTTGTTAACAAGCTTTTTTCTCACCTTCAAGGAGAGCAGATCATCTGCCTCATCATTCAGACTTACATTCCTGAAGTTTATCTGTATGTATTAGAGATCCACGCTGTAATGCCAAGTCTTATTACTCTGAATTTAGAAATACCTTTCTAATTTTGCCTTCATAATTCATAGGAAAAGTGGAGTTTCTGAAGGTGTGGTTTTGTCATTTTTGGTTTTATTTTTAACTTTACAGAGTTGGGGAAAGAAAACTTTACTTTCATTTCTGTATTGTCAAAACTTAACTTTTATCAAAACAGTTCTCAAAAATCATTAACCTCTGAGAACAGGGTGCTGGGAAAGAGACAGCGAAGAGGTTTGAAACAGACCACAAAAAAAATCTGTTGATTATCTGGCAAAATAAATATGCTCTCTAAAAGTGTGGAATTAATATTTTGCAGCTCTTACATATGGCATAAGGGGGGTGAACTAATCCTTGTATTAGGAGACAGATTTTTAGGGGTCAGGATGTGAAGCTTAGAACGAGTGACCAAATTAAAGGCTGCCCATATTATTTATTGACATAAAAATGATAATATAGTGGGTTTTGGTAAGATCTGTGTTAAAAATGTTTTTTTGTTGCTACTGATGAGAGCAAAGGCTTGAGCTACAAGATTGGTGGTAGTGTTTATAATGAAGTAAGGGCCAGAGGTTCCCACTATTCCAGCTGTCTCTGTTCATTTAACTGTTATTCCTGACCCAAATGAGCAGACACTGTATAACAACAAGATCTGCAAGCATAAATATCCTGCCCTTCTGCTTCGAACATCAATCTTGACTACTTACCTAGGAATGGGGGGAGGTAATCTTCTGCAGTAGGTGTGGAAATAGAGAGTGAAATGTGTTTTGGAATTTAAGGTTGATATGAAAGGGGCCTTCTACAGCATTTACACAAAAAGTTTGTGTAAGATGAAGTGCGTGCTTTTTAGATGGAGTATGGAGAAATAAAAACAGATTGAAGGAGTGCTGAAAAAATTTATTTTAGCCTTGTTACTGGAATAAGGTATTATCAGGAGAAATTCAGAATTACCATCCTGTCTATCCTTTGGCCTGGGGAAATGCGTCTCTATAACAGGAGTAGAGCTGGAAGTTCAGTCCCAGAGTTCAGGGGCTTGGTGGAAAATTTCATTCTGCACTTGACTTATTTCTAAACATTACAAGATGATGTATTTCCTTCTTTTATAGGTATTCCTTTGATTTTATTTTTTCCCCTCTTGCTCTGGATCTTGTTCACAGTTATGGGATCCCATTAGCTAGCAGAACATTGTGTTGGCTTCTGCATGGAAGGAAGGACTGTACTGTGTTTGCACTGTTCTTAATGGACCTTTTCTCTCTTTCAGAAAAAGGAATGAAGAAAATGAGCAACATCTATGAATCAGCAGCCAATACTCTGGGAATTTTTAACAGCCCATGCCTGACTAAAGTGGAGCTGCGAGTCACATGCAAAGGCATATCAGACAGGGATGCCCTCTCAAAACCAGATCCTTGTGTCATCCTTAAAATGCAGTCACATGGCCAGTGGTTTGAGGTGAGTGTTTAATAAAATAAAAATTATTCTTCTGATGCTTTAGGACAGTAGACAAACTGAGGCAAAATTCAAATAGCAAGAGCAATAAAGAGAAGAAGCAATTTGAAGCCTGTAGCATAATCTTGTAAGAGTGAAGGAAAATTTTCCGTTAACTCTAACACACTTTGAATCAGACTCTTGATGACACTTTGAACTACTCTTTGGAGTCTACATTAAAAATGAAGATGATTAAAGAATGAAGCAGCATAAAACTTTTCCCTTTAGGCCCTCTTGTTTCACAAAAGGTATATAATAGCAGAGATAATGATAATGACCATCATGCGTTCCAATCTAAAGAAGAAAAATGTTATGGAAGAGAGAAGTATTTATTACTAGTTGGCAAGGAAGTTGGTGACAGAGTAGCTTGTTTTGCAAATTTTGAGCATTACACTTGGATTCAGTGTTGAAGTCAATAGCCTAAACTAATGTATTTGTCTTATCAATTTGCCTTGTATTGCAGATTGCATGTCTGATTAAAATCCCACTTTGTGTTATTTTACCTAATCTTAGAAACCATTTGATTGATAAATGGAAACAGGGTGTCTTAGAGACAGGCAAATTGTAAATAAAGTACATTAGAATGGAATGTAACATTTTAAATGAAATCTTGTTGATTATTTTACTTGAGTGTTTGTGGTTAATCAAGCTAAAAGGTGTGAGTTTTAATGGAAAGTATGTATGAGAAAATTAGGAATGTATTAAATCCAGTTCATTCTGAGTGAGTATTCATCCGTCTCTTTTCAACAGTTTCAGCATTCAGAATAAGATTGTGTTATCTGTCAAAAAGATAAAAATAATAATAGCTGTGAGCATATGAAGAAAGCAAAATCCTAAATTCATGAGTTTTTTTAATTTAGCATTTTCAGCCTAGTTTGTCAGACTTTGGGGATTCTGTTCCAGTTATTACGATTGTGTGGTTTTGACCTGTGGACCTCTGAAAATTTTCCAGTGTAGGGTCAACACCAGCATAGCAAAGTTAAGGTTTTTTGGTGATATTCTTCCTCTTTTCTTAGTTCATTGCCATAGATAGGTCCCTGGTAGAAAACCAGTCTGTAAGTAGAAAGAGAACTCTCACAATTGTCCTAATGTTACAAAATCAGTGTCTTCATGTAATTGAAATTTAAGGTGATATGATAGTTAGTCCAAAAAAAGGTAATTCTAGCTAGCCATGTAGAAAGGAGCATGTAGCTGTACTGTATGTAATCGCTTAAATAGTAGAAATTAACCAAGCAACAGATCAGAGGTCAAAATAAGTGAAACACCCCTGTTTGGAAAGGCCCAAAAGATTTTGTTCTGTCCATTTCAGTTCTCTGAATAACTGAGTGTATTTCACACAGTTTGTCTGTGGCCAGTTATGAGCAGGGTAAGTAGCTTTAAATTATATATTCTTATGTTGTAATGGAGATTCCCTTTATTTGATGTGGTTTTTAATTTGGAAAGTGATTGTCTGAATAGAATAATTCTTGTAGAACAGATCTGTTCACTGATACGATTCTCATCTTACGTCAGTTGCTCTTAGTGTCTAATGAAAGTTCAGGGTATTCATTTTAATACGAACAAAAAGGTTTTATTAGTTCATGTTCCTATCAGTGCTGCAGAGCTAATACAGCTCTGACATGATGAGCCTTTTCCTATTCTGGCCAGTACTTTCTCAACAGAATTTTTAATTAAGTTCCAGTTGCTAAGCTAAATTGAGCAGAGTCACTCAGGTATAGCTGAAGACATAATTTGGCTGGAAGAATCTTCTGCTGATGACTATTGGTGATCCAGCAAGACCTGAGACAGCAGACAGACTAATAATTTTTTTAAAAAATCTAGTTACCACTGAAATGAGTGTATTCAACACAGAAATCACTAAATGGCAACCCAAAGAAGAGTGGAACTGAAGAGTTTTGCCTCTATGGATTTAGTGACTTCATGAACTTGTCTTGACTTTCCAGATACCTTAACCCATTGGAGGTTGTATGTATCCAGAAAGACTGTAGCAAAATCTAGTATTGCTGAAACATGCATTCTGGTTGCGTGGAGGATTTATGAACATGGAGCATCTGGGTTGAAGGTGCCTGAAACACAGGTTGTAGTCTGTATATGGTTGTGCTCTTGCAAATAGGTGCTTTTGAAATGTATAGAAGGTACTGAGGACTGACTGTACAGCCCCTACTGGGCCACATGCAACTGAAGCTGGTGGGCTTAGGCTGATGGGATTGCATTGTACATGCAATGAGAGATGCTAGGATGTGAGGGATTCACTCTACAGATGCAGACAACCCCTGAAGATGAGGAATCTGTGCATATTTGTCTCTGGGAAATTTTTGATAAAACCTGTCACCCTGTTGCTGAGGAGATTTTTCAGTTCTGCAGTATTCTGTGTGCATATGTGTTTGTTTGTGTAAATTATGCCACCCGCACATATAAATACAGAATGAAAATATCCATGCTGTTGTAGAGTGGGTAGGTGCTGTTTCCAGAGATTGGAAATGGCATATATGTATTTTTTTTTTTAAATGTGTTGGGTTTTCTGGGTATTTTTGTTTGGTTGGGTTTGTTGGGTTTTTTTACAGTCACAGAATGGGTAATGTTGGAAGGGACCTCTAGGGGTCATCTGGTCCAACCCCCACTGCTCAAGCAGGGACACCTAGAGCCAGTTGCCCAGGACTGTGTCAGACAGTTTTTCAATATATATAAGGAGAGGGACTTCACAACCTCCCTAGGCAACCTGTGCCAGTGCTTGGTCATTCTCACAGTAAAAAAGTGTTTCCTGATGTTCCTATGTTTCAACTGGAGCCCACTGCCTCTGGTCCTGTCACTAGCCACCACTGAAAAGAAGCCTGGCTCTGTCTTTGCACCTTCACCTTCCCTTCAGGTATTTATATACATTGATCAGATGCCCCCTGAGCACTCCAGGTGTGGCCTCACCCATCCTGAGTATAGGGGAAGGATCACCTCTCTTGATCTGCTGGCAATATTTTGTCTAATGCAGCCCAGGATACCATGTGCCTTTGACACAAGGGCACATTGCTGGCTCATGTTCAAGTCTGTGTCCACCAGGATCCCCAGGTTCTTTTCAGCAAAGCTGCTTTCCAGCTGGTCATGACCCTCAGCATGTACTGGTGCATGGGGTTTTTCCTCTGCAAGGGTAAGGCTCTGCACTTCCCTCTGTTGAACTTCATAAGGTTCCTGTTAGCTCATTCCTCCAGCTTGTCAAGGTCCCTCTGGATGGCAGCATGACCCTCTGGGCATATCAGACGCTTCTCCCAGTTTGGTGTCATCTACAAACTTGCTGAGGGTACAGTCTGCCCCACCATCCAGATCATTAATGAAGATGTTAAACAGGACTGGATCCAGTATTGATCCCTGCGGTACACTTCTAGTCACTGGCTTCCAACTAGACTTTGCGTCACTGATGACCAACCTCTGGGCCTAGCCATTCAGCCAGTTTTCAGTCCACCTCACTGTCTGCTCATACATGCCATACATCAACTCCTCCTCTATGAGGATCTTATGGGAGACAGTGTCTGTGGTGGTTTAATCCTTGCCGGGGTCTGAGACCACGCAGCCGCTGCCCCTCCCCCACAAAGGGAGTGAAATACAAAGCCCCAAGACTGAGATAAGGACAGGTTTAATACAACAGTGCAACAGCAACACAACAAACAATAACAATAGGAATAACAGTGATAACAATGAACAGAGCAAAGTATATACCGATACAGCAAAGAGAGAACCGGCTACGCCAACCCACGCGATCACCGATTCTTCCCACGCTCTCGCCAGGATGTGACGTCAGCATGATATATGAATAACCCGGCTAGAGCTTCCCCCCCACTGCTGGGGAAACTTAACCCTATCCTGGCTAAGCCAGGACAGTGTCAAAGGCCTTACTGAAGTCCAGGTAGGTGATACCCACTGCTCTCCCCTCATCTACCAGGCCAATAACGTCATCATAGAATTTTGTCAAGTTGGTCAAGCATAACTTCCCCCTTGGATAAGCCATGTTGACTACTCCGGATAATTTTCTCATCCTTAATGTGTCTGGAAATGGTTTCCAGGGTTAACTGCTCCATCCCCTTCCCAGGAATCGAGGCGAGATTGACCATCCTGTAGTTCCCTGGATCATTTGATTACATTACTCCTCAGATGTGAAACCATTAGGAACACATGCAGGGCATGGACAAGTACTCAGAAGCCTGGATGTTGTGCCCAGTTCTGGCACAGATATGCTTGCTGTTTTTCTCTTCCTGTCTGGGTAGATATTTCCCTGTAAACAAACTCGCATGTGCATACATACCTCCCCCCTCATATTTCTCTGTGTTTGTATGTTGATGCTGTCTGAAAAGCACTATCTCTACCAATCCAGAATTAAAATGATATATTGTGTCTCCCAGGAAAATCGGCAGTTTACTCTTTCTCTCACATGAAGTTTGTATTTTTAGCCTGAGATGACAGGGTGTGATATAGCAGAATGTAAGATTATGCTATCCATATATACTAGAAGACAATTTGCTGATCTAGGGCTGAATTTTAGTTCTTCTGGCCTTAGTTTTAGGCAGGTACACTTTCAGGGTGACCAAATGTTCTACTACTTAAACTGTTTAAGATAATAATTTGATGGCTGCTTTTCCATATTGATTTGAATGTGTTCAAGGAATTTATTACTGGACTAACCTTCAGATGGTGAATGGTTGAGTAGGGTAGTAGAATGAGGCAAGGTACATGATGATAAATTCCTTTGCTCCAATGATTATTTTACCAACCTGCAGTGTGAATGTCCTTGTGTAATAAATGTTAATTGTGTATTGCACTGCAGTCTTCAGCTGAGATGTGCTAGCACTGGAATTCCCATTAACTTCTTATTCCTAAGAAAGTAGCTTGGGCCTGTTCACAGGTTGTTATCTGCATATGGCAAGTACACATGTTATTTTGAACGTCGAGTAAGTTGCTGAGCTGTGTCTTGTTATATGAGATTTACATGAGATCAGGAGGTGTAATCCAGCCTGATGTAACCATATAGAATGTGATGTCTGTAACTACAAAAAGAGAAGAATAGTTTAGGAAGACAGTAGCCATGTTTGGAAATCAGGGAGGGCTTCCTGTAGCTGTACTCTTACAGCTTTCTGCAGCAGGATATAGAGTATCTGCTACCTTGTGGATCTGAACAGCCAGCTGGAGCTTTTGCTTTTTCCCCTAAGTCTTTATTAAACTTGAAGTAACTGCAGAGCAAATAAAGCAGTACCCAAAGACAACATGCAGTTGCTAAAATTCATGTTGATGGAATTGGGTGAAATGTTTTGGATGGATAGGTTTGTTAACTGAAATATTTTTTTTTCATTAAAATCTTATCTGAAGTCACAAGTTTGGTGAAACTCAATGAGCTGTGATAAAAATGTATAGGGCAAACCAGCAACTTTTCATTTTGGTGTTTTTAAAATACAAGGCATTCACTTGTCATTTAGCATTACATTTGATGTCAAGGATCACCTTGGCATGATTAAAAAACCAAAACTGAGTTTTCTTTTTTTTCCTTTTGCTTTGAGCACTAACCCTGCACACCCACACAAACCTTCATGCAAACAGACAGTAGAGACCAGTTAGCTTGGAAATGCGTGGAACTAGTTAATGTGTAGAATAGCGGTGGAGCCTGCTAAACAGTCTACCTAGGAATCAACCTGTAGGAAGGACCCAGTCTTACTCTTCATCTGTATTTGCTTTTCCCCTTAGTCCTGCTCTCTCTTTTCATTTCTGAATTCATTCCAGTGTCCTTCTTTCTCTGCTTCCTCACCTGCCTCAGCTTCCCATTTCCATTCCCAGCACCTGCTGCCTCATTTTGCTCCTCTACATATTGGAGAGTGGGGGAGATTCCCTGCCCCTTCCTATCATGGGGGAAGGATCTGAAGAGAAGACCTTGAGGCAGACTTCAGTTACTTGTTTCCATAGATACCCAAAGTTTTTGTCATGTTATCCATCTGTGGATGTTACAGCCCACTGCAGAAGCCAACAAGCCATGAAATAGTGGAGTCTGTGGGTTGACATGTTCCATGACTCTACCAAACTGTTCCAAAATAACTACAAAAGCACCGTGAAGAGGAAAAAAAACCCCAACATATATAAATAAACCCAAATAAATAATTCTTTTTCAGTTCATGTAGATTAAAAGAGTAATAGATGAATGGTTGGATGGAACTGAAAGTTTAATGATCAGAAACAAGAACCACCACCCCCAGTAGCTACACAGATTTGGGCTCAAGGCCTGTCTCAACCTGTCTCACATCTGCTACTTGGTGATGGTGAAGAAGTGTGAGATCAGGGAAATATAAAAGTGTCTTTCCAGCTTTCTCTGCCACCCCTCATCGATCTGCAGCTCAGGGAGTTCTTAAACAAAAGTTTGTAATTAAAAAACATTGGTAGAATAACATCTATAACTTTGTTAAAATAATTTTAAAAGCTTTTGTATTTTAGAAATAAATTTTCATGGTATCCTGGGACATAAGATATCTGCAAGCTTAAGTGGTGGTGGAATAAAGTAATATTACTTATATTTTTTGCACTTGCCACTTGCTGATTCATTTTAAATCCCTTGTTCCTGTATTGAAGGAGACACTGTGAAAATCCCTGATCATTTTTTCAATGCCATTTGGGATTTTAGTCTTCTGATTTGTCTGTGACTGCATAAGAAGGCAACCATTATGTCCTATATTTTGAAGATTAATCTAGCCCATCAAGGAACGTGGATTAGTTTGGATGGTTGTTTGAACCACATTTATTTCATAACGTTTTAGATATGCAGTGCCAAAACCTATTGCTATATTCCCATAGAGATTTTCAGGCAGTGATTTGGGATTTATTCTCTGCTTTAAAGACCTGTGAGTCTTTACAGTGGGCTGGTTTATTGGATGTTTGGTGGCTTTTTGAATATTTTTTTTTTAATAATAATCAATGCTAGAGCAGATTCTAGATATTTTTTTTTCTGGTTTCACTCTAAGATTTCAACATGGTGAACAAACATCCTGTATAAAATTAATTGTAAGTAATGAGGTAACAGTAAGCTAAACATACCCTCTTATGAAGATTTTTCTCTGACAAAGAAAGGGAGTTTCAAATTTCTGATGAGATGTTTTGTATTAGATCATGCACAATTTGATGGCAGGGAGGTGCTTCCACTGAATAGCTATTATGAAATTAGCTCTTCTCATTGTGAAGAAACCTCTGATTGATTTGCAGATTTGGGGTTTTTTCTCTTCTGGATGTAGAATGGGGCTGATAATTGGAAATGCTACCTGCATTTTCTCTGGCCAAAGTTTAGGCCAAAGTCTTTATTGAAATGCTAGATTCATTTTAAATACTTTTGAATTCATGCAAATCTTGGTTGATGAAAGCCAATGGGGAAGAATTGAATCTTTAATTGAAATGACCAAGACCTTCATCAGAAAAGAAAGGCAATGAGATTCTTTTTAATTAAGCCACTATGTGGCCAAGATTCTACCATTCCTGACTTGGAGCTGGCAATCTAGTTGATTGGCCCCTACTGCCTAGATCTCTCAGGTCTTTAGAGCACTTAGTCTTGTGCCGATCTGTAGGGCACATCTTGCAGGTGATGATCTGTAGGTGAAAGTGTTGGTTACTGACCTCTGGACCTAAGAAGAAATGGGAGCAGTCCTGCTGCATTCATTTCCCGAGGAGTATTCCTAGAAGATGATGCTTAAGAGTTTTTCAGGTGCCATTAGAGCCTTCTTGTTCTAACTCTACAAACAGAAAGATGTGATTTTATTTGCACCACAGCAATGTGCCTGTGTATATGCCTTTATAGCCTTTTGTATCCTCATAATTAAATACTGTACTTTTCTTTCTCCTTTTTCATTAAGTGCATGTGGATGCTAATGAATGTTTCTTTGCCCAAGGCTACTTGGTAACCTCTGTTGCTGCCAAGATTTGCTTTTAGCTTCTGCTTTCTGCTGCTGGTAAATTTCCCTGAAGTTTTTCTGTATGGTGTGAATGACAAAGACAGCTGATCTTTTTCAAACACCCTGGAAGTCTGTGGGGTCAGGCTGCAGGCTAATTGAATATTTTATCTTGGTCTGTTCCTGGCCTGAATTAATCTAATTGGATATTTTACTTTCCAAGCCTTAGTATTTTGGAGGCATCCTCTGTTCCAGGAGTTTGCTTGTTGAAGAGCTCCTGTCATTAGCTCTTTCAGGAAAAGTAAAAGTTCTCCACATGGAGGGAATCTATTGTGAAATTTTCCTCCAGATCCTGCGTAACATCTTTCATAATAGTCTGTTCAACTCCTAATGCGCTGAATACATTTTTGCAAGCATATGTGCATAAAGTCAAAACCTGGAATTGTATTTTATGTTACCCTTCTTTTTAAAAAGAAAGACAACTCACTTCCTCTGCCAGTCTTTTCCAACTACTTATGCAAAGTCAGAAGTCTTAAGACTGAAGGCTGTAAATCTTCTGTGTTGGCAAATATTTGATTAGAAGCTGGTACTGGGAATGTTTTCCTCCTGTGTCTCATTCAGAAACATGAACATCATTAGGTTTTGATGAGATTTTTCTTTTCACACCCCAGGTAGTAATGAGTGACTATTTATTTTAAATCCATTTTACAATAACACTTTTTTGCTTTTATCTTATCCATCACTGCTGCTTTCTCTTGAGCCTCCTTCTTGTCTCAGCATTTAAACATAGCCACAGTGCTTTTTTTCCTGTCTTTTTAAATCAACTAGTCGTTAAACTTGGAACTCATTTAAATCAGAAAGACTGTCTCAACTGAAGTCAAATACTGTCACATTGGGTCAATATATATGAACTATCGTAATGTTTCGCTAGCTGAAACAGCAATTCCTGCCTCTGTAGTGCAATTTGTGAAATGTAATGCATGCACAAAGGAGAGAAGGAGAAAACTTGCATTGTAGAAATCTGTTTTCTTACTGAGAGTAGTCATTTTTGGGTTGGCTGTTTCCCCTCTACCAGAGCTGTGAGATCCCCTGCCACAGCAGCAGCAGGAGGCTAGCTTCTGTCTGTATCTGTCCAACTAAATCTCTTCAGGTCCCCTGTGTTCATGTCATGGCAGAGTGAAGAGTTTTTTCTCATAGTTTACATAAATGAATAAAAACAAGTGTACTCCTGGAAAGTCAGGAGGGAGCACTTATATAGAGAGGTGGTAAAAGCTACATGGTCTCTCCCTGATCCTGTGGCCTGGAGCATCCTCTACTGGGAAGATCTGCCATTGGGACCAATTTCCAGGAGCCTTCTGACTGGTAAGTCTCCCTCTTGGATTTCAGTGTTCAGTGGGTCAGGGATTGTGGAAATGATTGAAGAACTCTGTTAATTTCTTGTGAACAATTTCTGTATAAGCATACTCCAGCCGTCATCAGTGTTTTTGCAAGCAGCACTATGCACATATCTTCCCATTTGTACCTGTGAAGGGCTGAATGCTCAGTTGTCACATTTCTCTGTGCTTTTGCAAATATTTGTGTATTGTTGATGGTAGAAATGTCTTGAATGGTTTTAAGCTGCCTGAAAATTTTGCCTTTATCTTAACTGTTGAGTAGTTTGATTGCAAACATGAAATATCAAGAGACAACTGGGAGTTCTCGTTTATTCTGGTATTTGTCACATGTGGTCAAAATGCTATGGCTGACAAAACATGACTTCTATTAACAAAAGCGTTTTTTTCCTCAAAGAGAGCACTTGAATTACTTCTTCCCCACCACCCCACCCCGCCCCCGGTTGGGAATATTTCTTTGTTATTATTGCACTTTGATCAGTATTTCTAATGATCCTAAGACGTGCTTGCAAATACTGCCTTCAGCCATATTGTCTATTTGATGGTTCTCAATTCATGCTTCACTAACTTTTCACAACTTTCTCTCAGGATAACTTTCCATGAAAGCTGTGACTCTTAAACAGTGTTCTCAGTCATATCAATAAAACAAGAGTTTTCTAATATTTACTTTTTAAACCAGGTCAAGCCTTGTAGTTTTGTTGTATGAGTAGCGTAAAAAAAAAAAAAGAAAAAACATATCTAATGAACATATTGGGAAAAGGAAAGTTTTACAGTGCTCCCACTACTTTATTACACTGGATAATTGGCTTGGTAATCTGTCACAGTTTATATGTTTATAGAAAACATATGAAGTTTTCTGTCACACCTGTAAGACTGAATACTGGTGTATGGTATTTTTAGTAGTACTGGTCATGTTTTCCAGAGGGTTAGGAGTAGATCTGAGCGCTTGCAAATACCCGCCTTTCTATGGCCAGCTGAGAGTGATTATTTTCTTCTACCACAGAAAGAAATCATCCTTTCTCTAAACTCTGTAGCAGTAATCCCTGACTGCACAAAAAAGGACACTTGCGCTTTTCTGTACACAAGCATGTAAGGACAGCCTTTAAGCTGAATGATGGTCTCATCAGGTAGAGGTGCTTAAAGGGGAGAGTTATCTTTGTTTTCATGTGTCCCTGTGGAGCAGAGACAAGGTCACGTGGACTGAGACTGTGTACAGGTGGTGGGAAACCTTCAGCTGTGGCTCCCTTGCAGGTCAAGATAAAAGAATTGACAGCCATGAAGGATGAGCTTAAGAGCGAGCTTGCTTTCTCTCTGTCTCTTCCTTTCATTCAGGAATTAAAACAGAGATTGTAAAATAAAAGTTGGGATGTGTTTTCTCATGCAATACTGTACTAGGTTTTTGCAGATATAGATCCTCAGAATAGCTTTTTCAGAGACATTCAGCAAGTAAAGGAAACCAAAGAGCTAATAATACAAAAATTAGAAATAATTAGAGAAATGCTACTGCTACTTAAAAAAAAACAAAAACAAAAACGTTTTGATTCCTGATGAAGAGGTAGCACAGAATACCAGTAGCTCATGTGGCTGAACAGCCTTAGGGAGAACTTTGCAGAAATCCAGGCCCAATCTGTGAAGGGGGCATGTACATTATCACTACATATAGCATTAAGCATATCTTGAATGTGTTTAGTATTCTTTGGCATCAGCCAAAAGGAAAAATGCTATAGTTCTGCATTGAAGGAGTTGCCATACTGCCACCAGCAACCCAATGTTCAAAAAAATACATTTTTGATTCTTTTGCCCTCTTTCCCTGCAGTTTAATTATCTATCCATCAGATACGTAATATTTTAAACTTAGATGAAGAGTCTAAGGCTGCTTTTATATGGGCAGGCAGATGCACATTTCAGATTAGCTCAGTGATATACCTGCCTCTCATGAACTATTTATTACAGATAGACAAACTTCACACATCTCCAGGACAGATTTTAAGCCTGACTTTAGTAGTCTGACAGATTGCGACAAATCTACAGTAAATAGGATTCTTTGGAGCTGGTTTGTAAGTAGACAATCCATTTGATTGATTCGGTACACTAATTCTTAACCTATCAGAATGGGACTGAGTGATTGTCAGCAATTTAACCTCTTCTGCTTTTACTGGGAGGGGTTTTAGGGCTTAATATTAATTGTTTCCTGAATAGAAAGAGCAGTTTTGAAACTCTGAGAATAACTGATTTACTGAATTACTGTGAATGTTCTTTGAAAAGTCTTCTATTCGAGTACTGATGGATCAGGGATACCAAATTCATTGAACTGGTTTTGTTTAAAACCAGTGCACAACAAGATAACATACTGTTGATATGAATTGGTGGAGTTTAAGTTTATGCAAGGGAAAGTAAAAGCCAATTCACTGGAACTGTTGTTTTTCATCTTCCCTCCTGTTTGGTAGTAGCTTAAAATATATTGCATTATTTATGTTGTAATCAGGCCAGAATATAGACTTTCTGAAATCCAGCTGAGAATTGAAGTGTCCAAACTACATTTCCATACATATGTGCTGATCTTATGTTAACAGATATTTTCAGGTTTGCCTGAATTTTTTTCATTTTTAAAAAATGGAACAGATTGACTTATTTTCCCTTTCTCCCCTTGAAAACTTTACAGTTTTGCATATAAAACCCATGAAATCCAAGCAGAGCCACATTGCATCAGTTATCTGCATAGCTCTGCATTGAGATTTCTTATATAGTTTGTGGTATTCATCTTATAAGTGTTGCTGGTGGGTGCTCAGAGCATACACAAAGCAGAAGACAAAGCCAGGGTGTATTTCTAGATAAATTACTGACTCCCATCCTGTTTTCCATTTAAAAAAAGAGGTGACTGCTTCATGAAAAGTAGGTTTCTGTCTCTTTTGAATCTTACTTGTCAAAAAAAGGGGCATTTTTCCCATCAGCTCACAGCCTGCAGACTACCTCCCTGCCTGAAATGGTATTCTTGTGGTTTTGCTGCAGCTTTGCTTTAGGTGTTTCACACTTTCTCTTTGGAAGCTAAGACTGTGTCTCAGTAAAACATCAGAATCGTGATTTCCTCTTTTGTTTCTTTTGCTACCCTTTTCGTTCTTTTGCATAAACTAGTAAAAGACTGCTTCAGAGGAGTAAAGCAACAGGGCTGAAAAAATCTCTTCCTGGCAGAGGACTTGGAGTGGCTGCTACCACCACCACACCACTGCTGCTGACTGCAAAGCAAAATGCCTTTACCAATCCTGGCTCTGCAAAGGTGCTTACTTGCTAAAAAAATTTCAGGGCACTATGGACAGTCTATACAAAGCCTGTACTATTTGAGTGTAGGTTGCTTAGGTGATCTGGCTCAACAAATTTACCAGTCTCTTATTCAAAATGTCACACTTAAAGATGGCAAGTTAAAAATATATGATAAGCCAATCTTGAAGTCTCCTCTAGAAGAGCATGCAATTCGTTGGAATTGGAATCATTGATGTAGCTCCCTATCAATAATTTCTGTGTTCAAAGACCTACAGTGTATTGTTCAATCAGTTTCTTTAGAATTTAAGTTGAAATTGATCATAAAATATTAACTGCAACTATCTGAGGTAAATCTCATCATTTTGTGAGATGCTCAGTTTTTATTCCACACCACCAACACAGGATGTTGTGTTTTTGAAGCAGAAAACTATCCACTGTGGTAATCTGAATTTACCATGATATAATTAATCAGAGGGAAATATATGAGGTTTGAGGCTTTTGTTTTTCAAATGTTTGGAAAAACTAATTGCCTTACTATTGTATCAGCCAGCTCATGTATGCAGTTGGTGTAGAACTAAGAGCTCCACATCACTTCTATATGTTTCTTCAGGGAAACATTATGATGACCCCTGTACCTTGTTGCATTTAAGTAGTTTGAGGGCTGATTAGTCTGCTGTAGCCTTGTTACTTTTGTAAACTTAAAATCTCATGCTGTGTCACTGCCATGTGGGCTGGACTAGTTTCAATAGCCTTACTTCCCTGGCTGCCCTTTGGATTTCACATGGCTGCAGGAACTGTTTTTACTGACAGTGACATTTGCTTGGGCATGCGTGTGACTTTCCTATTCTGCACAGGAATATACAATATAGATTCCTATGCCTTTGTTTCTCTATTTGAAGTTATTGTCTTTATGTTGTCAGTTATCATCTGATGTTTCAGTAGTCTGTTTACAGCCCAATGTGTACTTAATTTTGTTCAAGGCCCTGTGCTTGACTACTAGCTTCCTTAGTTCTTTAATATAAATCCCAAAGTGGTTCCTTGACCATATTTGCATTAATCTTATTATTTTCTTAATAAAGAATTTATTAATGTATTTTGTAAGGAGTATCCCTTCTTTATTCCTTAGGATGGTGGGACTTACTTGATATTCTCTCATGTTTAGCCTAACAGCTCCATCATGAAGTTGCGTCCAAAATGTTACAGACAAATTTTACTTTTTTGTATATATAACTTATATTTCTCACTGGGAATTTATCAAGATGCTTGAATAATGTTGGAAACTGTTGATCATTACTCATCCTGTGGTAGAGAGTGAGACTTATCCTTAGCAAAAGTTAAAATTCCACATGCAACTACGATTCCACATGAAAGTGTTATTTTGTAATTCAACTTATATGTGACGCCGTTTTTTAACTTCTAGAGATTTTTGCCCAGATTTGTTTGGTTGTGGATTTGCTGCTCAACGTTAAGTTGCAGTATTGAGACCAAAAATTAAGTGCTTGCAGGGCTTGCATGCTTGTCTTTTAAATTTATTCTAAAGACTCTGCTTTTCAGGATTGATCTAATGTTGTCATTATTTAAAGTGGCCATGTCCTGACCTTCAGGTGCCCCTGCTTTCTGTGGGAAAGAAGGTGGTTGCAAGTTGCAGTTTTAAAGGAAAATAGCACACTTAGTGTAGTTCTTTCAACTAGACAATATTTTTGTCTCTGAGCTTTTCTTTTATGATGGAAACCTTTCCAATTCACATTGTTTGGAGTTAAAGAATGAAAGGAATCATTATTGCAGTTTAAGGAACCATTCAAAAGCCTGAATGTTTTCTTTATAACGTAGAAGAGCTGTACATATTCTCTGCTAAACTGGGCATAAGCAGTTTGTGTTTATGTTATTTTTGGAAGGGTAACATTAAGAACCCTAAGGAATACATGCATTTTCAATAAAATTTGAAACCAAGGAAGTCCATATTTTTGAATACATTTCAGTTGTATCAGTTGGGAATATTTTTAAATGGGATTCTGGCACAGTGATAGAGTTCACAGAGTTTACATTGTCATAGTATGCCTCTTTCTGTCTGTATATCCTCTTTCAGAGCAGCCATGTGCTCTTATCCATTTAGCTGGAGCACAGCTGATGTCAGCTAATTATTTTTTTCCTCCTCTTCATTGTATCACTCTGCTTTTTCTGCTGATTTCAGCTGGAGTTGGAGGTCAGTCTATTTAAAGAGCACATACTTTTATCTTGATGTCTCTTGTGAATTGTTGTATAATTTGGCTACTCCTGGGGATCTTTGTGACGAGAATACATAATTTACTGACCATCTGCCCGCCTTTTCCTTTTCCTTTCATTACAGATGTGGGGAGGAAAGGCTGAAAAGGAGGCAGTCTTATAACATGTGTGCAGAACTGGTTGGTAAACTGCTGACCAATTTAGATACTGTGTTTGTCATTCAGAAGTCAGCTTTGTACTAGCAGTTGCTGTTACGACATGAAATACAAAGGAAGGCTGGTGTGTCTCACATAGTACTGAAGAGAAGTGTTTATGATGGATTAGTTTGTTCTGACAGCAGTTGTTTGAGCTTTTTCATAACATGATTGTTGATTTCCTTACATCACTATTTGCTGTCAGCCAATATTCAAAATCACAGGCTATACCTTACTTTGTGACCAGCATTCTTTTATGGCAGCTCTGGGAAATCTCATTCTGTCCAAACAGGGAGCTACTGAAAGTCCTAAATGATCTGGCTAGAAGGGCTAGTTTTCTTTGGGATTTTATGTATGTGTGAATGGGAGAAAAAAGAAAGCAAGATAAGATGGAAGAGACACTCATGTAGAATCAAAATTGTATCTAAAAACCAATAAGCCTGGAAATGTTAATACAGCCTGGAGTTTCTCTCCCAAGAGAAACCTAGAAAATAGGCTTTTGGATCTGAGATTTGTCTAAAGGACGTCTGTGGCTGTAAGGAAGGAAAACTTTGGTCATTTGATGTCTTTATGAATGTTTTAAAATAGTTGAATCAGAGCTACCTGACTCTAGAGGACTCTAGAAAGCTACTCTCTTCTAGAGAACAAATCCTGTGAGGAGCAGCTGAGGGAGCTGGGGTTGTTTCTGGAGAAAAGGAGGCTGAGGGGTGACCTTATCGCTCTCTAGAACTGTTGGAAAGGAGGTTTAGTGAGGTGGGTGTTGGTCTCTTCTCCCAGGTAACAAGCGATAGGACAAGAGGAAAAGCATCAAGTTGCACCAGGGGAGGTTTAGATTGGATATTAAGAAAAATATCTTCAGCAGAAGGGTTATCAAGTATTAGAACAGGCTGCCCAGGGAAGTGGTTGAGTCACCATCCCTGGAGGTATTTAAAAGATGTGTAGACGTGGTGCTTAGGGACATGGTTTAGTGGTGGACTTGGCAGTGTTAAGTTAATGGTCAGACTTGATGAACTTAAAGATATTTTCCAACCTAAAGGATTCTGTGATTCTAACCTGTTTTCATTCTCAGTAGAATTATGTTACAGGACCTAAATCTTGGCACATAGTTCAGGTGGGATCGTAGTTCACTGAGGTTTATACCAGGAGAGATACTCCTTGTGTTGAATACTCTTGCTTTTTTGCAGAAGTTGCAATATCTCTGTATGAAAGTGATCGATCATGGTGTGTCTGCAGAGTGATGTTTTCTGAGTCAGATTCCAGCAGGTATAGGTGTGATGGATGTATTTTTCACCATCATTGCTAAAGGTGATCTCTTAAACTCCTGCAGGGACCTTATATCCAATCTCACAAATTGCAGTTTTATTCTAAAAATATATGTATGCAAACTCAGACCTAAAGTAGTCTTTTTGCTCTGGTGATTTTTTTTTTTCCCAACTGCTTGCCGTGCTGTTGTCTGTGTTTATGAACTACTTAGATATAAGCTCTTAGGGGCAGGAAATATCTCTTCTGTTTTATTTGCAAAGGATAGTAAGAACCTTATCTAGGTCTCTAGGTGCTATCACAATATAAATAATCATAATGATAGGCCTTTGAGTAGTAGTTAGTCTGATATAGCTGAAGTGAAGTAGTAGCCTACCCTGGAGTGAAAGCTTTTGTTTGAAGTGCAAAGAAAAGAGAGCAAAACATACGTGGATTTTTTTTTTGTTATCTTTTGCTTAGAGAAAATCTTAAACATGGCTTGTCACTTAACGTGGCCAAGGCTATCTTGTTGCAGCTTTTTTTTTTTTTTTTAAACCAATTATTCTGCAATATGGAGTGTTTTGATTTAGACATGCTTTTGAAAGATCAGTATTCATGGCACATGCAGTGAAGAGCAATTTAAAATTAAAAGGCTGCTTTAGACTTTTAAGAGCACCTGGATCTTATTTTAGAAGCAATTGGAACTCAGGACCAGCACCTTGTAGGGTAATTTAAATTCTTTTTTTTTATTGTATTTGAGTACTTGGTGGGGAATTGATTTGAACAGCGCGGTGCTGAGCTCTTCAGATTTTGAAGTACTTCCAATTCCCAATCACATTTAGCTGCAGATCATGATCTTCTCTTAGTCTTACAAGGCCAGCCATCTTAAGAATATCACCCAGACAAAGAAATGAATCTAAGGTCTTTTGATTTATCAAACATTTTATTTCATGTATTTCTCTTTTGCTTATGCATAGAAGAAGTTCCTTAGGTCAACAGGAAGACACTTAAAAGTTTCAAAAGAAACTACAGACATGTAAAAATAGACAGTTGTATCATATCAGTTTAGTATTTGAAGAAAGTATTTTCATCAGTAGAATGTTCATAAGTACTGCAGTAAATTACGTGTATTGATTTGCCCAGGGTAAAAGGGGAGGGGGAGGGGGGAGAAGCAATCCTTTCATTATATTCAATACTCCATTTGGGAGTATGGTCTGCCCTGTGCCCCACGTGGACAGCAGACCTGTAGGGATGAGGTGCAGGGAAGGAGGGAATCATCATGTACCTGAGGCTTATCATTATTCACAGGCAAAAAGAGAAACTGTGGCTGCACATGTAGTCTCCGTTCTGGAAATTACTACCCTGAGCACTTGGCTTTGAACCATAAATCTTCACTTTGATGAAGACTTTCTGGATGTTTTTGGAATACCCTATGCAAATACAGGGATATAATGATGCTTTACTCATATAAAGTGACACAAGACAGTCATTTCCTTTCTCAGATTTATTTTCAAAAGTACAAAAATGTGGGGACATCCATTCTCAGCAAGAGATAGTAGCTGCCATAAATACAGGGATTTTTGTTCCTGTTCTCCATAGAGCTGTCAGCCCCTTGCAGGCATACACAGATGGGATTGCAAGCAGCTGGGGCTGTAGCTGTGAGTCAGTAAGTCACTGGAAATTCGCTGGGATGTGGACCACCAGCAAGAACCTGTCTAATACAGTAGCTGCAGTAGAATGTGAAGCTGCCAACAGGCAGCTCATGGTAACAGTTTGCAACTACTCACAGTAGTGCTTGGAGGTGATGTGGGAAAAGTGTACACCAATATAGAAATGTTTTATAAACTGGAACTGTGAAACGGTGAGAATGACATTAAACAGCATCAGCATCTCCCTGTGTACTGGGTAGATTTCTTATAAGAGGCTGGAGGAAGCTGATATTTATTTGGGCTTAGTGTATTTTTGCCTTTGGAATGAGATAAATAAAACATCATAAGATACGTTAGAGATTTCACTGGAGTGTGGAGGAGGAGAATGTAAAGTCTGAATATTTTGTTTTCTGTCTGAATCACTAATGTGCTACCAGTCAGTTTAATTAGAATAATTACTCATGTAATATATAATTGGTCTGAATCTTCCTGCAGATTATATAGAGAGCTTCTGAAGAGGACTCTGGTTATTTGGTACTGATCCTGCAAACATTTATGCACACTCTTAGCTCAGAATACATGAATCAGTGTGTATGTAGTGACTTTCCATTGACTGCGGGAAGGAAGCTTCCCTTTAGCTAGGGGGCTTTCTCAAGTTTAGCTTCATCAATGGGCTACACTTTTCTGTGACCATGCAATTTGTGGCAGGTTCACTATTTTAGGGATGCCTTCAGTAAGGGACCACTTTCACCCTTAACCAATTACTGGTGTTTGCAGAACAGTAACTTTGAGTGACCAAGTGGTGGCATGTCCTCCGTGACTTGGTTTGTGTCTCTGTCTCTAAAGGGGCGCTTCTGTACCCTCTCTGTGAGGTTATTTTGGCACCACTGTGGTGGGTCCTGCTGTGGGGAAATGACCCAAATAAGTAGTAACTGGGGTGAAGAGCATGCTCTTGATTTCTTGTGGACTATGCCAGATCATTTCCCGGATCTGGTTCAGCTCGTGGCTGTGCACACACCTAATCTGCGAAGCTCAGTATAAGTGAAGTGAGGATGGGAAGTTGCTGGTGCTGTGTGGAAGAACAGACCTGGGATGGGTTGAGCTTGTCTCGGTTTAGATTGTTTTGCTTTTCCCTGTGTAAAAACTTGAAAAAATAGAGCAATTATTCTAGATATTGATGAGCGCTCTCATTTGATCCCTTTTTCCCTCCCTAGAAGAAGCTGGTTTTTTATTATGGGTTTTAATGTTGGTTGTTTCATTGTGTTCTATCATTTAAGGTCTATGTTCATTATAAGTTGTATGAATGAATGATGTGTCCTTGATTTTTGCAAGTTAGGAGCACTGATGTCCATGCTATTGCTGTGAATAGTCCCATCCAAGTCAGTAGATTGATTCTTCATAGGACAGTGAAGTATTGTAGCTTGCATTTGCATGTTTTAGACTGATATGAGGTTATTGTGAGCTGAAGGAAAGGGACTATATAAGAAGTGTTACTGCTAGTATATTTCCTAGCTACTGTTTACCTGGATTTTGAATTTCTGCTGACAAGAGTCTGAAATTGCATTCATTTTGGCATCCCATTCAATGTGATATCAGAATGCTTATGTGAACAGGAGATATTTTGGTCTAGAAACACGTGAAATGTCAATTCATCTTGTCTCAACTGCATATTCTCTAATGGTACCAGTTTTAAGTTCTCCCAGTTTTCTGAGAAAGTAACATTAAGATACTTGTTCTCCTTACTTTATTTGTTTCTTATGTCAAAATTATTTCTCAGCCTGAGATTATGTAACAGTTTCATTATAGGTAGTAAATGTAGTGCCAAAGAAGTCATGTAAAGGTATTTAGGCAGCCCTGCTTATATGTATAGGATTTTCTGCTTGTAGCATATGCTTATGTGCTTTGGTCTAGTTTGATACTCTAATTGGCTATATCAGTAGATTCTGTACATCAGCTGTGTAAGAAAACTTACAGCTTTCATTATCTTTGGCCACAAAGAACACTTGAGAGCTTATGGAATTTCTTACTATTTTTATGGTAAAAATACGAGATTCAACAAAAGCTGTGGAAGGATTTCTCTTACTGTGGTGTACAGAATTGCAGGTACTGTGAAACACAATGAAATAAATAAAAAAGGAACTTACCAGTTCACAGAACTAATTGTTGTGTTCCCTTGAGTATTCCGTATGCACTAGAAACCCTGGTGAAGTCACATCAGATACTCTTTCCTATCCAGAAAAGCAGAAATCCCCCAATATTTAATAAAGTTGCATCTCTCCTTCACCAATATCAGGAACGCAGCCACAGGTAACCTTCTCATTAGTTCAGCTTAGAACCTGTTATTTCCCAAGGGCTGATCTTGCCTGTTTGGTATGTCTTGTCTCTGCAGCACAACACTCGGTGCACAGAAGCCATCCTTAACTTTCAGTCCCAATCCTGGTTCCAGTGTCAGTGACGTGAGCAGCACCAGAAGACTGGAGCAGTGATTTAGATCTAAAGTGACAGAGCTCGAGGACTTTCTGGATGGACAGAATTGTGAAGCACAGTCTCTCCTTACTCTATCACAGAAAAAACCAAATGAGATTTCATTTTCCGTGCTTCTGTTTTCACAAAAGTCTGTTTCAGCTGGGCTGACCCAGGAGTCTTCCTCTGTAGCTCTGAAATTATTTTTGAAATTAGGACTCTTTCCAGTTTAAGTTGCTTTTGCTGACTTTGTTGACCCCTCACGCTAGTATTAGTAAATGACACAGGCCAATAAGAGTGGATCTGTAAAGCAAAATAGTTTTGTGCTGAGAACCTGGCATCCGTGCTCCTCTATGCATTTTAGACTTTTTTTTTTTTTTTTTTTTTTAATTTAGTTGTAGCTCGTTTTTATCATCTGGTCCCAGACAGGATGTCTGTTGGTGGCTGGAGTGTGTTAGGTGTATTCCTGGAGTGTAACTTCCAGTTTAATTTCATGCAAAAAGAGTGTAGATCCACATGTACCATAATGCCAACCAATGCACAGTGAGAGTATATAACCAGGCGACTGGCTTAGAAATTGCAGTCCTGACTGAATTAAAGAGCTAATGTAAGTGCACCATCAGTTTAACTGGATCACCTCAACCACAAATGCCTGTTTCCTTCTGTGCATGCTAGTAAGATATATTTAATGACCCTTGCTAGCCCCTTGTCAGCCACATTGCATATTCATTCACTTAAAAGCATTAAAAATGCAAGTCTTTCTACTACGACACTGTAACTATTAACTATGAATTCATAACTTACAGAGAGAAAATGTTCCTGAGTTGTTGTGTTGTCTTCTGGTTTGATAGGTAGTATTGGCTCTTGTGTCTTGACATATTTGAAAGTCCCATGGCATCAGCTGCTTTGCATACTTTTCATTCTGGATCATGGATTTAGCAAGCAAATGTCAGTGAATCTAAGATGAATCACAACTAGTGTCAGACACAGTTTGAAACTCCTTAAGTGGAATGACAAAAGACACAATAAGGTGTATATGAAATCAATAGTATGACTCAGATTTTCTGAAGCCTAGCTGTTCTCTTAAGGATGATCAACAGTTGTTAGCACAACATTTCTCTCTTGGTGTCCAGAAAGTTTAAGTAATTCAGATTAGTGCTTTTTGCCTTTTATGAGGAGCAGAGTACCACAAGCCTGACTATGGTAAGTACCATTACCATGCTCTCCCAATAAGATGCTGGTTTTTTGTATGCTGAAGTTACGGCTACAATGCAAGACTCTGTATTTGCGGTTTAGTGCCTTATCAACGTAGCTTTCTCTGTTAGCACAGTATATCCGGGGGTAAGCATGGTGAAGATGACACAGTAGTCCTTTCTAATACTGAAGGTCACATATGTGGAGGATCTTGCTGTCACCGTTCTTGAATAACCACATGCCTTCCACTGAGGTCTGGTAGAGTTCAGGCTGAGGGGCTGTTGCCTCAACTGAAAACAGCTCTGAAAAGCCATGTCTGGAGAAAGAGAGCTTCATTGCGATGCTAGAAAATTGAAAGAGGATAAAATGTCATTAGTGTAAGTTACTTATTTTGATGACTGGCCTTGAATTTATCTGAACTTCTGTGTAGTCTTTTGATTTCTGATCAGTCAATAAACCTGGCAGAACTTATATTTTAAAAGAGTGTAAATATAATGTGGGTTATGTTTCAGATAACCATTCAGTTGCATTCCTTTGCAAACCATGTCTTTCCTATCCCAGCCCTTCTCTAAATCTCATCTTTGTTGTCCTTGCATGAAATAAACAAACCCAACCAAACTAAACCTCGTATTATGAACCTTATGCAGCAGTGTCAGTGTGTTTCCATAAAACACCATGTCTGTGATGTTTTATGTGGTTAAAAAGGCCACCACCAGCAATAACAACAAAACCCCTTATAAAATTCTAGTTCATCTGACAAGTTCTCTAGGTTTGTTGCAAGAAAAATTACTGCACACTTCACAGCCCAGACTGTGCAGTAGTCCAGAATAACCTCTTGAGTTCCCTCATTCTGGTGAATGTTATAAGTTCCGTTGCTCAAAGCCTAGCATATTTGACTGTGTTAACTGTTGTCAACTTTGTTTCTAGACAGCTGCTCAGAAGCTCAGGACAAAGCTGCAAAAAGCATGTAGATGGGTAGAAAGGAGAGGGCAAAAAGGGGAGGGGGAGCTCTTAAGTTTATATCAACTCAAAATAAAAGAAAAACAAAATAGAGGAGTAGAAAACAGAATATTTGTTTTTTCATGCATTTCACAAAGTGTTAGCAAAATCTGTGAGCAGGGGGAGGTTTGTGAGGAAGCTGATATCTTAAAAGATTTGAGAGGAAAATTATTCTCTTTGTATATTTAATTTGAACTGAGTGCCTTTCAAGCAGCCATATGTTATAACATTTTGGCTGAAAGAGAAGTTTGTGTTTGGGTATTTTTCTATGAAATTTTGAAAAATGGGATGGGAAAATTTACATTTCCCTTTTACAATGAAGCAAGCCATCTCCTGTATAAGCTTTGGCCAGCTATGTCCCAAACTCTCTAATTCCTTCAGGCATCTTAGAGAGGAAGGTAAGCATCGTTCCTTTGTACTAGTGGTTGAGGAACTGAGAATTAAACAGAATTGAGAATTAAAGCCAGTCTGTGACAGAGCCTGGATTCTAGAGTTCAGTGCCTTGACCAGGAGGCTTTTCTTTCTGGTTTTCTGTCTAGCTTATCTACCTTGTTCACAAAACATTTGTTTACCAGTTCATTCATGCTTGTATCACATCTTTGAGGCTGACAAGTACTGTTGTGCTCTTTGTATAAATGTAGAATCCAAGAATAGGGGATCTAAGTGAGTGCCCAAGAAATCTATGGACTAGAAGGGACTAAGGAGTGCCCAAGAAATCTATGGACTAAACCTTTTTTATATCCCAACCGATAACCTTAACTTTCTGGGCCTTACTCATTTTCTTGAAAGAAAAGCAGAGACAAAAAAGGAAGAGAAAAAGAAGAATGTAGAAGGGGGTTATCATCTTTCCCTTGAATACTGGTTTCCCATTTGATTTCAGAAACAAAACCAGTCATTTTCAATTTTAATTTCAGAAGTGGTACTTTTTTCCAGCAGATGCCAGTTTTTCAGAGGAATTCACCAATTCCACAGAGAAGTTAGAGTAAGCAGAGAAGGAAGTAAAAATAAAGGAGGGGAAAAGAGAGAACGCTATGAATGGATTCTCCCTCAGTCTGCAAGACTTTTCCTGCTTCCACCTACCAATGTTGTGACTTCCTTTTCAGTTCATGGCTCTGAAACTGGCTTAGCAGGATCTCGGCTCTTTTTAAGATGGTTGTTGTGTATTCAGGCAGAGCACCAACTCCATGCTGTGAGGCATGGGGGAACACATAGTGGCATTTCCAGCAATAAGCCTGTCAAAATAAACAGTCTCACTTTTAAAATATGTATCTGGAATGTGTTGCCTGCTAATGCATATTCATGTCTTAAATGCAACTATCTCCCTTTCCTGCACATATTGTAGATGTTTGCCCTCTCTATTTGGGTTGTGTATCATATGGCATGTAAATAAGAGATGACAAGTTGTGTAATAAGTGGGGGGGGGGGGGGGGGGGGGGGGGAGGCGGGGAGAAGAAGAGAAGTTAAAGGGATTTGATTTCATAAGAAACATACATAATTTACACACACAGCACTATTCCACTCTGGTTTTGCATACTTCAATTGCAAATCCTGTGGCTTCATACCAACCAATATCTTACAAATAATAGTCTTTTACTAGCCTTAAAGATAAGATTTCTCAGATGAAGTTTGCTTGCTAGAATAAGCATCCTGCAGTGGTTTAGGTTTACAGTGAAGTTTGTAAATGGCCTTGTTTCTTTGGAAGGTGAAGGCAGATATGTCAGTCTGGTTAGATAAATCAAATATACATATGAGCAAGAAGACATGTTTTAGGTGCTGTTTTTATCACACCGACAAGTTGGAAATACAAACGATTTTAGGATGGATTTATGCCTCTCTGACCTGTAAATGATCTAAGATGAGGGCACAAATTAATATTAAGATGCTGAGGTACCCAAATATCCATAGTTGTTTGCCCTTGCAATGTGGTGGTGGCATAAAACTAGAGGATACTTTAAGAATATTTTTTACAATCACAGGTGTTTGTTCCAGTCATTCCAGGAACTGTGAAATGCATTCATTTTGACACTCTAGTTAGAGTCATGGCTGGGAATAGTCAGCTAAATGTAGCCTGCTTAGGCCCGAAGGAATAGATGACGCTCACCCTAAAACATTAGACCTAAACAAACATATGGCTACAAAGAAAACATGTGCCACAAGAAGACCAAAAGTTGAGTTGTGTTCAAGACTTTAGGTATGGATTCTGTACATGCGCATATCCTTCTCTGTACAAGAACCAAAATGACTGTAAGGAAGTGGAAAAGATACTGAGAGATGTCATTCAGGAAAGATTCACAATCGGTGAAAGACTTCATGGGCTATCAAATCTGGTCCCAGATTACCACAGGGACTTGGCTTTTATAATCAATGGGAAGAGAAAGAGACAAAAATGGCAGAGAGATTCTGAGGGGTGGCACAGAAAAGAAACAGCACAGATGAGGCGTCTGCATGGAAAAGCTTAAGATTCATTTGCTTTTGTGGAAACATTCAGTGCTTGTGTGAGTGGCTAACTGTGTACTGCTGTGCTGGCTCCATAGACCTGAGCTCCTTTGTCATATGTCTGAAATATCTTGTCTGTGATCTAGCACTGTTGTCTGCCTCCATTTGTGGGCTATGTAAGCTGGCTCCCAATTTGCCGATTGGTCTCCAATATGCAGAGAAACCACTTAATGAGACCACCAAACCCAGCCCAGCATTTCAGGAGCTGCTTCTGACCTGGGTTGAAAATGGGTTCTACACTGAGACAAACCCATGAAGTTTGAATGTGATTTTTGGATCCAAATTCTGCTGGAGTTTGTGGGCTCATGATCTTCTTTTTTTGTTTTGTTTTTAAATATGAATTCTTCTAAAATTACTGTAAAATTTCCATCTCTTCCCTGTTTTATTGTCTTTTTTTTTTGTTTTGTTGTTTTTTCTCTTAAACCTAATCTTAGATGTAAGTATTTCAGTCAAGTGCTGAATCCAAAAATGTCATTGGGCCACTGAAATTAATAGCAATGCCTCAAGTTTTTTGTGATATGGGTAAAGATATAGCTGACTGAAAGAGCTTTTTACTTGAAGGTAGTTGTTCAAGGAATGTCCTTCAATGGACCATTCTTCTGGCACAAAGGGAAGCCTTGATGGAGGAGTTCTTGTGACATTGCAGTCCTGACTGGTGCACGCCTTCGTTTTACCTCAGGTGTATGGCAGGTGTCTAGTGCAATACTATAAGGCATGTTCCCTGTAGTTGTGTCCCCTCTTATACAGCGTGGAGAAGAGGGTGAAAGAGAGTTCAATATGTGTTTCTGAACACCTACTTTTATGGGTCCTTGACCCATGCGTACTGTCTCTGGGTCCTAGGCTGAATTCCAGGTAGGAGAAAAAAATCCCGTTGTTTTTTTGGAGGCAGTGCAGCCAGGTTTAGTCTGAGTGAATATTAGAGGGAAGGTTTATTTTTTGGGAGTTTTCTTCTTGTATAAGTTTTTCAAAATCCAGCTGTCTTGTATGAGGGTCATAAAAAATGATAATATCCTATCTTACAGGGGTGGGAAATCTTTGGAAGTAGTGTTGTTTCTTCCTTCCCACTCCCCAAACTAAAGATACTCACAAGCAGAAGGAGCACCAGGCATAAGCAACAAGTAAGATTTGCCTCCTTCTCATACATATGCTTTAATGATGAAGGACACTTATTGTAAAAAATAATAGTCCGTTATGATGCCTGTAAAGCTGTCAGCAATGACACAAGCAGTTTCATGATTTAACTCATCGGGGAAACCAAGATGTCCATTGCTACACACATTTTCATTTCCATGCTGCTTATGTAAAGATGTGTGATCTTTACAGCAGTGTGTTGTAGATCTAATCCCCAGTTGGGAATCACTAAATACACTGAAATGGAAATAATTAGTGATGATTTTTCCCCCTCACTCCATAGTACCTTCTCAAAAGAGACTGAGCAAAACAAGCAGCAAGGAAATACTGCTCTACAAATATGTAACTAAGAACTTGTCTCCTGAAGGCTGTTAAATAAATATGAAAAAGAGAAAATTTACTTTTCTGAATTATGGAATAGGTTTCTGAGCAATGAACTACTACTTGTCTCTCGAATGCCTTTCATCAGTTTTTCTGCAAAAATACGGCATACGTGAATACTTATTGGAATTTTATCTTCAAAAAAAGCAGAATTAAAATTGGTGTGGGGGGTGGGTGTTACAAATGCAAGGTAATTATGTCGTTATCAAGTTTGACGACTTTCTGTGTTTTCTCCATTTTAATGCTTTGTACTATTGAAGTCTCCTAATCATCCCTTTGAATAGATAAAAATGCATTCTGGATAGGTACAAAAGCACTAGTTCTTTGGCTACCTCCCTCCCTCAGTGGTGGAGGAAAAGTAATCAGACATTAAGTTCTGATTCCTGGTGCCTACTGAGCAGAGAGGGATTGGATGTTTTGCAAGAAGGCCAGTTAAAGGGAAGGATCTGATTTTGGTAGGGTTTGTTCTGGAAAAAATAGCAGTGCAGAGTGGCATTTGTCTTAGGAGGAGGGTGCTCTCCTATTGCTCTGCTGTTGTCATTTTGGAAAGCTTTATACTTGCCTGTCAGTGTGAGAGAGTTGGGAGTTGCTGAAGTGCCAGCTAGCTTGCCCCTTGCAGGACAGGCAGGCATGCAGCGGTGGTCAAGCTTCCCTGTTGCTAGGGGAGTCGTGTGACTCTGAACAGTGGTGCAGGATGGTTGTAGGTCCTGAGGCCAGGGAGGATCTTTAAGGCCAGCTAACTGGGGAACAGAGGCTATGAAATGTTACCTATGTCAGGTAACAACCTCTCTTCCTGCTGCAGGGGCATTCCTATAGAGAGATAGTCACCGGGTGATGTCAAGAGTGTAGGTTTTGGCATATCAGCCCTGTCTGGAGGTAAGCTGGGCATCAGGTGACAGTATTTTTGTGGTCACCTAGTGTCTTCCGCTCTGCTGAAGCCTCTGTACAGCTGGGAGCTAGTAAGCATCCAGATAGTGTAAGGAAGGGCTAAAGTAGCCTGGTGACTGGAGTGGAAAGGAAAAGAAAATTAGGGGCTATGGTCAGTTAAGCAGTTGAGTGGAGAAGCTGATTGTTGAAATCTTGGGTTCTCTGTCCTTTTATTATACTATATGTATGCTGCCATGGTTTCATACCTATCGGAATTCAGGTGATTCTGTAGCCTGATACAATGTCAGGATTGGGGTTTTTTTGCAAATAAATACCCATTTAAACTAATATGAGAGAAAATACATAAGCTCAAGAAGTGGGCCTATGTAAACTTCATGAGGTTCAACAAGGCCAAGTGCAGATGCTGCACCTCAGTTGGGGCAACGCCCGGTATCAATACAGGTTACGGGATGAAGGCATTGAGAGCAGCCCTACCAAGAAGAACTTGGGGATACTGGTGAATGAAAAGCTGGACATGAGCCAACAATGTGAGCTCAAAGTCCAGAAAGTCAGTTGTATCCTGGGCTGCATCAAAAGAAACGTGGCCAGCAGGTTGAGGCAGGTGATTCTGCCCCTCTACTCTGCTCTGATGAGACCCCACCCGGAGTACTGTGTTCAGCTCTGGAGTCCTCAGCACAGAAAAGACATGGACCTGTTGGAGCAAGTCCAGAGGAAGGCCACAAAAATGATTCCTATGAGGACAGGGTGAGAGAATTGGGGTTGTTCAGGCTGGAGAAGAAAAGGCTCTTGGGGAGACCTTATTATGGCCTTTCAATACTTAAAGGGGGCTTATAGGAAAGATGGGGACAAACGTTTTAGTAGGGCCTGTAGTGATTGGACAAGGGTAATGGTTTTAAACTAAGTGAGAGTAGATTCAGACTAGATATAAGGCAGAAATTCTTTACTGTGAGGGTGGTGAAACACTGGAACAGGTTGCCCAGAGAGGTGGCAGATGCCCCATCCCTGGAAACATTCAACATCAGGCTGGCCAGAGCTCTGAGCTGCCTGATCTTGTTGAAGATGTCCCTGCTTATTGCAGGGGAGTTGGACTAGATGGCCTTTAAAGGTCTCTTCCAACCCAGACTATTCTATGATTCTATGAAAATATGTGATTTTGGGTGGGAAGCTAGTAGGGCAATAGGCTAAGTTTTCTATTCCCTCCTAAAAGCACTTCCTTTCACATCACTCTTGTCTTTGTTGGCCTTCCATCTTCCCCAGACATACAACTTTTTCTTCATCACATGTATTATTTAAAATTGTTGGGTTGTAACAGCCACTGCCCACAGACTGAAGGAGGAGAGACAGGAAGGGAGAGAGGGGAGTGGGGAAGGAGGTGAGCATTTTGTTACCAGTATATCTGCTTTGGGATACAGGTGTGGCAGAAAAAATGATAGTCCTGGCACAAAGGGCAATTTGTCCTGAAGCTCCCTTCTCATATCCAAATTCATCTTGCCTCAAATAGGGGAATGTGAGCTGATCATCCTTTGCATTAGCATCTCACGCTCGTGAACTGGACTACCCATTAATCCAAGTGTTTTTGTATTGAGTATATTAATTCATACAGCAGCCTGAAGGATGAAAACATAGATGTGTGCCATGTAAAAATAATGTATGCTATTCTTTGGATACATACCCGAAATACTAAACACACAAAAATTTCCATCAGATAGATTAATATCTTATATCCTTGATATCCACTAATATTAATACCCATAGAGCAGTTTCTGATCCTCCTTGCTTACCTTGCTTCAGTTATCTGCAGAGAGAGACCTTTCCCTCCCCCGTGCATGCTTGTACATCTGGAAGAACTTTGTGTGAGGAAGGGATCTGGTTGCAAGGCTCAGGAGATATTCTTGAAACTCCTCTGTTTGCAACCCCACATGCCTTGTACCAAAGCCCCTGGTGCTTGCTCATTTTTTCATGTGTTATGGCTGGAAACGAGACTTCTGATGAGCAGGGATCCAGGCAGCTGAGCTGTGGCCTTCTTTGGGGAGCGCAGCATGCTGCAGGGCCTCCTGGACTGGCCATGTCTTGAGCTGCCTCTGGGACTGGAGGCAGCAGAGCTGCCCTGAGCTGCCTGTGCTTGTCCCAGCACAGCACCGTGCAGTTGCCAACTTCAGTGCAAATCCAGAGTATTACAGCTGTATCTTTTGTGCTGAAAGAGCTTGAGAAATCACAGTTTGTCAAAGATCTATAATCTGTGCAGTGTAAAGTCGGTTGCTCGTGCTTTACAAGGGGGTAGTGCTTCCCAGGCCTCCCAGTCCAAGCCTTAATTTAAAGCAGGCTACAGCAATGTGGGTGGCAAACTTTCAGGCTGCTGGTCCAGCGCCTTTTTGCCATTAGTCACACAGTGCACCACTCTGGCTGTTTAGAAATCCTAACTCTGCTGTTTGGCACAGTGTTTTACCAAGAGGATGCATAAATCACTTAAGCTCTCAATCCCCTAGCAAATGAGCGTAATGGATGATTTACACTTACATTGCTATCTTGGTATTTGTCAAACTGACTCCTGTTTGGCTTTCAAATCCTTACTTTGGGTTTTATACTTGGTTACTATTAAATATCCTTTTATCACCCCAGCAACACTGTCAGGCTAATATCTCACTTGTCTTCCTCCTACTGACATGGAAATGTCAGTTCACTGATCTATTTATCATTCCTTCTTGAATAGTCTCCTAGGTTGTATTCTTTGCAAAACAGCCATTTCATTGTACAGTGCTATATCTACTAAATGAATATGAAATGAAATTCTCCTAGATTATGCTTCCTGCTATGGGAGATTCCTGCTGTGGGCAGAGCTTTAATGATTCAGATTCTTATTCATTTGTGTTTCCAGATTAATGCATCCACTTCAGTCTCAGAAGCACAATGGTTGAACCTCAGTGCCTGTACTTCTCTTCCAAGTTGCTCTGTAAGAAACATGCATAGTTCAGAGTTTTATGAAAACAGGCCAGAGGCCAGAAGAAATGGGCTACTAAATATTCTTTAAATTGATTTCTTCAACCTCATCACTGTCATATCGAACAGTATGGAACAGCAAAGGCCAACTTAATAACAAGGGGCACCTAATTATGAAAAAAGATATGTTGTGCCCCACAGGAAAAGATCTCATAAAATGTGCTGCTTTTCTTAATGCCAGACTTCCTGGCATAATAGCTCTACTTTTTTTTTTTTTTTTTTTCGGAAAAAATGAGGGGGTTGCTTTGTACAGAGAAGGCAGGAGATAGTATATCTGTAAGGTCACAAAAAAGAGTGTAAATTTAGAACTGTTGAATATGTACCTATTTTAAAACAACGACAAAAACAGCAACTCATTATTTTTGAAGCCAGCATTGCTATTTCAGATGCTGAGGACTGACTTGCAATTTTTTACAGACTTCAGCTTAGTGAGGTAAAGGATGAGCAAATTTCAGCTCCTCACTTGTCTGGTGTTCCGGTCAAGCAAGATTTGGTAATAGCTGGCATCTTTACCCAGAAATTATTTTTTGCTTTCCCTTTTTTGTTCCGAGCTCTCTGAGTGTCGTGCTTTCCTGTGGTCTGCTCTTCCCTTTGCCTTTGCTGTGCTCAGTGGCAGCTATTCAATTTCTAATTTGATAAGATGAATAGCACTTAGGTTGGATATTGGTGCTTCTATGCCAAGAATACTTCACTTTCAGTCCACCCCAGTGCTTTGGTGTGCTACTATACTGTAATAAGCTTACCCAGAACTTCTAACAATATGTTCCTATATTAATGAAAGCACCACTAGGACTATAAACACCCTTTGATGCTTCCATGCTAAAAACTTGGTTTTGGTTGCTTATGATTTTGCCAAACTGCTTCTATTTGGGTTGACATGCTACAAGATAGGTATAAGCCTCATGGTGAAAATATTTGTCTCAGGGCAAAATATGCTGTTATGAAACCAGTATTCAGAATCAAACGTGAGCCACACACCCATGATGTAAGCTGCACCAGACCGAACATAGTGACTTTACCTACATCTCTGCTCTCATCAAACCTTTAGTTAGGGGGAGTTAATGATGTAATAAGTTGTCCTGCCTGTATTCAAAGATGCATTCAGTTTTTTGGGTAGAGGCAGTGCCTCCCACCTGCAGTTTGGTGAAGGGGATGCCTGTTGCTGTCTCTAGGAAAATCTGCCCATATTTAGCAAACTAATAAGCATGTTTTAAACCATAAGCTTATGTTTAATCAAGGTTTCTTGGATTTTAGTGGATAAACCTGTCACTGATTGTAGAGAACTTAAATATCACTCTGATGCAAAGCTGAGAAAATCCCACGAAATTGTTAATGTTGCTTTGAGAGCTCAGTTTGAATAATCTACAGTGAATAACATAAGGGGTCACACATTGAACAATGAGAAAAAAGGAAGTCTACGGATAGCTGCTCGTAAAGTGAGCATCATCTGTTCTGTGTGTTGAATTAGGCAAAGGTTAGGTAAAAAAAAGGTGATGTGAACAAGTAATTAAGAATTGTATCATAATGTATATGGATAAAAGGGCCAAAAGTATGGTTGTATAGGCAACCCCGAGAAGCAGAGACGTGTGTTTCATGTAGCAACTTTAATAATGCTTTTCTAATGCAAGGGGGATGTGTGTCTATTTAAGCTGTGTGACAGTATTACATAAACATAGTTAATATGCAGTAACATTATTGCACATCATAAAAGGCTGAGCATTTTATCTGGTATGCTCCCATCTTAATTTTTTCCTACTATGTGAGGGGAAATATTAATTCTGCATCATATCAAATGGAAATACTGACAGAAAAAGAAAACTGAATACTTATGTCCCTACTGCTCTGGACCCTCAGAATGCTAATTCAAGTCTCTAATTTTCATCAAACTTGTAAAAAGTCACTTCTCTTTGAGGCTTCTCTCCCTCTTTCAAACTTGGTTAAAACTGACCAAAGTCCTCCAAAGCTGATTAAGAGACGCTTGAAAAAAGGGACAGGTCTGTGACAGAAAGTGGGTTTGAATGGCCACGGCTTCTGGCTTCTGGCTGTTTGGGTTTGTTTTTTTCCAACTGGGCTTAACTGTGTTCCTACCCCGACTTCTCCAGACCTGGAAGCAAGGAGATGCAGATCCAGCTCATCCTAAAGGAGAGATGCCCGATAGCTGCTTGGCTGAAGTGATGGCTCTCTGGCCTTTCCGGCTCTGCTAGTCTCCATTGGCCATAATGGGAGGGTTAGACAACTAGCTGACACATAGACATTAAATTGAAATATCTTCGATCTCAGGATAAGTCCCACCCCTGCAGACACAGGGTTCCTGCCTTCTCTGGCTTGAGGAACTAAGAACTGAAAAATTACTTTCCAAACAGGTTTAAATTTGTGTAATTTTTCTTACCCCATCTG
This sequence comes from Strix aluco, assembly GCF_031877795.1. NCBI lineage: Eukaryota > Metazoa > Chordata > Aves > Strigiformes > Strigidae > Strix > Strix aluco. The sequence continues at coordinate 151,248,944 of NC_133931.1, read as the reverse complement.
TGTGATATTCTCAGTACTTTCTTCAGCAAGAGGTATCTTCTTTTAAGCAAATGTCACTTATTTCTTGGTAGCAAGGTATTTCAGAACAAAAAAAAGGAAAAATCTGAAGGATGTGTGATATGATAATGGATGGCTTTTTATTATGTACCTCACACCATCAGAAAACATCCTTTAGTTTCAGGCAGAAAACAGAAACTTAATATAATTTTTATTTTTCTTCTGAGGGTTATTCCCCACCCCCCAACCCAAACTGTTTATTTTTTTATTTTTTCGTGACTTCAGAAATGGCTTTATTGCTTTAGGTGTTCCTACCCAATTGCCAGGTGGTCATTAAATAGCAGTAGAATATCAAATTAACCTTAAAATAGCCCTCAAACTGATTTAGGGAATCAAGAACTGTTCAAGAGACATACATTAAAATGCAGGCCCCTTGTGATTTTTGGAGAGAAATAATACTTCAAGAAAAAGTGTTCTTGGTGAGATTTTTGGTAAGATTTTTAAAACCTACCCTGCCTTTTCTGAGGTTTTTATCTCTATCCTTCATGTGTACGATTTTTGCAAACTCTTTTGTTTTACTTGAAGTTATTTCTTCAACGTGGTAAGAGAAAGAATGGTATGAACAGAATAAATCTTTTGACTAGAAAAAGTAGAAGCTTACCCTTTCAGCTGTATGATCTGAATCCCTTTGTGGTATGTGCAATGGCCTCTTCTTGATTTAAAGGCTCAGCTGCTCAGACCATGTAGCACAAGCTTCCTAAACATCTGAACTGCCCAGGTGAGTGAAAAATCACTGTACGCACCAGTTGTTCGCTAGTTATATACTTATTCTTCATGCTTTGGAAAAGAAGTATGGTTGCTGTTACTTACCCAGTCACAGGTACCTAAGAATCAGAAGTAGTGGTGTTAAAATCGTCATGACATAACCCACTGGTTTCATCTCACTTCACCTGATGGTGTTCTCATACTGCCATACTTGTCTCTCCCCAGCACTGTCAGCAGAGTGCTAGACTCTGCACTGAAGCATTTTCCATTTGCTTCTCCTGTTTTTTGGTGGGTTTTTTTAAACATTTTGATGACAGTGGTATTATTTATCTTCCCCCAAGGTACCTCAATGAGTAACTAAAACTGAAATTCTGGGTAGTAAATTTTAATGGTATCTCTCAGTGGATGCAATGCATTTCATTTACATGAAAATATTTTCAATGGATTAACCATCAAGAAATTAGCCACTTTGGAGGTGTTCCCTACTCTGTAAATTCTGAGAAGGTTAGATACAAAAGCATAAAAAATGCTGAACACAGCACAGATATGTGGATGAGCATTTCATTCACTCCTTTTCAGTACAGCAGCAAACAGAGCCAGGCCATTTTCTGTCAGCTGAGGAGCAGCCTTGGAGTCTCAGTAAGTTGCAGACCAGTATGCTTTGATGTTTCACTAGTATATGAAGTGTATCCATAATGTAATTACTTTCAACCACAGGTGCCCCAAATGGCTTCATCTCAGAAAAAGGGGAGAATGCTGATCACTCTTTTAAACCTCTGCTGGTAAGATTTATTTGTGAAGTCTCACTGTTGAGCAGAATGCAAATACCTGACTAATTACTGCAACTTGTTATTCTTAGATCTGCTTGAAAGGGAAATCAGCAGAAGTTTCGCCTTGCTCCATTATTTCTTATCCCATCCAGTAGCCTGCTGGGGGAACTCAGACTCTTGTCCAATTACTGTCAAATATCTTTTCTTCTTTGAGAAAATGGATGTTGTGACATGAAAAGGAAAATTGTCTCTTAAACTTTACTGAGAAATTTAGAAAGAACAGAAGTGCAATGAGAACTTGACCTAAGAGCTGCCTTTTTGGGCTGGGACTAGATTGTTAATACCTTCAGATCACTGCAGGCAGAAGCTTCTGCCACTGTTAGGCAGCACTTGCTCAGGAAGCAGAATCAGCAATCCAGCAGGTGGTGTGAGCTCCCTGGTAACTGAGCATTTTATTCATTCAGATACTCACCTGTTGCCTGTGTCTAATGAAATTTCCCTCTCTGACTGTGCCTGATTCTTAAATGAAACCTTATCTGGCAATCTGACACACAAAATGTGCTTTGAGTATAAAAGCGGGCATCACTAAGGCACCCAGCACTGCCTGGTTTAGCCTTAGTTGTGTGTTAAAGAAAGCAGTACCATTGTGCCTGTTCCTTCCACATTTTGGTAAGGACAGAGGGATGTCTAATACTGAGTAGTTTCAAAAGGTCATCCAGATTTGGTTCTTTTCTGGATACCTCTCCCTGTTACTCCCCCTTGCAAAGAAACCTTTGTCTGTCCTTCACAGAACTGGAGAGGGCCTTGGACCTTGTCCATTTTCTGTGCTCTAAAAGCAGATGTATCTCACCTCTTCCTCAAGACCTCCAGTGATGGAGACTCCAGAGCTTCCCCAGGCATCTTATTCTATCACTGTTACTCTTTAAGTTCATTTTATTGTACTTTGCATTGCATCTAACCTTAGGGTTTTTTTTTTTTCAGTTTCAGCACTTAAATCCTTTGAGCATGAAGAACAGACTTTTTCCTCCTCTTTTGAAGCAGCCATTTGTAAATTTTTGTCAGTCTTTTCAGGACAGTAAGCCCAGTTTACTCAGTCTTTCTTCATAAGTCATGTTTTCCAGAGCTATGATCATTCATATTCTGCCTGTGGGCATGCTTCAGGTGGTCATTCTTGTTTTGAAATGCAATGCACCAAACTGAGCAGGTACTCCAGCTGGGTAAAGTTGAGTGAAAAGATTTACCTCGTGCATCTCACAAGCTCTACTGCTCCTCGTACACTGTCATAAAATGACTGTCATCTTCCCAACAGCATGATAGAACAGTTGTTGTGTGTCCATTGCTGATCTGCAGATTGCCTTCCATGTAGCCAGGTATTCCCTGACTTGCAGTCATATACCTAATTATTCCTGCTGAGGTATAGAACATTATACTGCCCACAAGTAGCACATGTTCAGCCTATTCTCCAGTTTGCCAAGATAGTTTGAAGTCCTACTTTCCAATATGCTTGAAGTCCCTCCCAGCTGAATGCTATTTAACAGACTTTTTTTCCCCATCTTTCGGTTCATTAGGAAAAATATTTAATAATGCCACACCTAGGACATGTCCCTGTGGAATATCACTGAATGCATGCACCTCTCTAATCGTGATGAGCCACGTATGTTTTCTTTCTGAGTAGCCTTTTCCAACCATTTCTAAAGCCCCCTAATATTTCCACCTTGTTTCAGAAAATTTCACATGAAATCAAACTTACTTAAGTAAAGCAATATGACAGCCACTATTTTTTTCTCTATCCCCAAAGGCCATTGTCCTGTCATAGAAGGAAATTAGATTGGTTTGATGGTGCTCCTTCCTGACAAATCCATTCTGTCTGTTATTCATCTTGCTTTTTCTAGGTATTTACAAGTAGTTTGATTAATTATTCTGTTACTGTTCTGGGAATTGAAGCTAAGATGTTGGGTTTATACATCTGTGGCTCCTCCTTTTTATTGTATGCCATTTTGCAGTCTTCTGATAACTCACTGTATCCCAGAGCACCTCCAAGATAAATGCTAACAGCTCCTCCAGCAGCTCTTCAAGAAAATCCAGACCAAACTGAAAATGTCTGATTTACCAAGGTATTCTCTAATCTTTTTCTTTCCTGATTAGAGATTGATGTCTCACAATCTATTGCTGGTATTAATTATGAGAGCTAATTGATGTTTAATGAAATCATGATGCAAAAAAAGGCATTCAGCTTTCCAGGTGGGATCCCTAGGCAAGGTCCCAGTTTCACTGACTAGTAGACTGACACTTATGTTGGTTTTCTTCTTCTATTAAAATACTTATAGGACAATTTCTCATTATTCTTGATGTTTTCGTTAATTGAATCTGAGTATGGCCTTGTCTTTCCTGACTTTGAAAGTATCAGCTCGTAATGTACTTTTTGCCTGTCCTTAGCAGACTGACCTGGTGCTTTTAAACTGTCTTGAATTTAAGGTACGGGATGTGCTCAGGCCATAGTCAAATCCATCTCTAGCTACATATGCTGTTTTACCTCCACCCACAGGATGATTTGTATTTCTGCCATTACTATTTTTTCTCTAAGGGAATGTCACTTTTTTCTACCCTTTTCCTTTAGACCAGCATTCCTAGGGATCTGTAGTCACATCTCTGTATGTGCTGGAATTTTCCTTCCTGAATGCTATTGATTATTACTTTGCTGTTCCCACTTTCCTAAGCCAAAGATTGTGAACTCTGTTGGTAGTCCATGCTGGCTTTGTTTGGGTAGGAAGAAAATGCAAAGGTAGAGGTACAAACATCCACTTTTAAACCAGGCTATTCAGAGTTTCGAGATATGCTGATTTGCCGTGGCTTTCCTCAGCCTACCTTCATCCTTAGTGAGTTCAAGGGTAAAAATCACTGGTTTGAGCACTAAGGTCAGAACCTAAAACCCCTGCATGGTGGCCTGGTCAGTCAGATCAGTCAGTGAGAGCAATGTGTCTGAAACTGTGAAAACCACTGGGATTACATCCCTAGGAGTGCTGTGCATACCACAGAGTCACTACTGTGAATGTTGGCTACTGTGATTGTTGGCTCTTCTCTGCCTTCAAACCTCCTGAGTATCACAGAAGCAGTATCACTGCCATCAAGTCTTTTTAAGCATAAAAGCAAAAATCATTAGTTGTCTCTTCAATCTTTTACCAGTTGGAGAAGTTAACTTGAATTGTCTGTATCCAAAAATAGTACAAGCTTGCTTTGAAATTGTGGGAAACGTGTAACTGTAATACTTTAAAAATAGGCTTTGAAATTTCATTTTCTCTTTTGGCAATGTTGGTTGCCATGGAGTTCAAGTAATAGGTTGTGATGTTTAACACTGAATTAATTACTACTTCTCACTCACAGAGAACATCTAATTATACATATTCATGAAGAACGGTGTTTGGCATTCCTGTGGGAGAAAATATCTTTTTTAATATTGCATATACATACTTTTGGAACCAAATGGGGTCTGTTAAATGCATAATCTTATAGCAGTTTTTCCCAGGGTTTTTAATTGTTTCTTAGTTTAACAAAATCTGTAGTTTTAAAATTTATCTTAAAATAAACTCCTTATGTTATGAATATTTACATTCAGTGAGTCCAGGCATTGGCTATTAAAGTGCTAAAAGTTTAAATGGACATATAGATGGATGAATACATAGGACAACATACACTTTTTTTTTTTTTTTTCAGGCAAAAGAGGACCACAGTGATTACTTAGCTCTTCAGCCCTGATGTTCAGCAGTCCTTGTTCTGTTGTGGTCAGAGCAGCTAAATTAATGGATACTGATTATAGATGTGGGCCTGGGATGTCTGCAGCAAGGGTTTTGTGCACTTCTAGCTTTGCACATCTCTTGCACTTGGCTCTCTCTAGCTTCACAGTAGCTTCACAAACCAGAACAGCCCTCAGCATAAAGAGTCACAAACCTAGATCTTAATTTCAGTGAGACTTTTGTCTTCTAACTGTGTGTGTGGCTTTGAGTCTCTGTTCAGGAAGGCATCTGTGCTCAGAAACATCTGTTTCTGCTGAGCACATTCTTCAGTGCTGTCCAGAGTGGTAGTCCAGGGAACCAAATGGGAACCAAAAATGGTGGCAGTGAGCATAGAGCATTCTTCCCTGCAGACAAACTGTAAGAGATGCTTTGGCTTACACAGACAGTTTCCTGGCTCGTCAAGAGTCACTGTTGCATCTCTGAGAACCTCTGTGTAGACAGTCTTGACAGGGCTCTGGGAAAGTATGATACAGTTAATTGACTACAAGCAGTTTTTATTACAAAAACACACACCTAAGCTTAATTAATGTTTGCGATACCATTTCTGGGGATGATCAAATTTTGCACATAACTGTTTTGTGCTTCTAGAAACTGATTTTGTGTACTTATGCCAAATTGTGTATTTTGAAGGAGGCATTCAGTGCTGAACCTGTTTTCTCTTAGTATATATACTTGCATTTATCTTCAATAAAAAGTCATATAAATGACAAATACAGGTGGAGGGAAGGATGAGAATCCTTCCTATCTTTACTTCAGCTGATTTAGGCTTTTCAAGTTCTCCACAGAAAAGTATCTGATGCTTAGAGATAGATTTGTTGCTTTTAGATAGTAAATCGTATTCTAGAATGGATACTACTATCTTTGGCTTTGGTGGGCTAAACTGAGAATCATCCTAGATAAAACAAATGAATTATGTGCTTCTGTCTGATAAACATCTGTAGAAAGCTTTTGTGAAAACTGAACAACTAACATTAGGTATCACTGTTGTTGTTAACTACAAAAAGGGTGAGGTGTTAGATCCTAGTGTTCTCTTATCCATTTCCAGTATATTGTATTTTCTGAAAGTGATTAGCTGAGCTGTGCTTTTTTGTATGCAAAAACTCATACAAGTGGAGGTTGCATGAGTAATAGTCTTTTTCTTTCTATACAGACTCAGTCTTTCACGTTCTGTCCATTGGTGTATATCTAGCTGAAATTAATGGGATCTCTGCTGTCTTTCCTTACACATCCAGTGGCAATAGCATGCTTATAGCAGTGATTTTCTTAAGACCAAGTACCTTTACTTTTCCACTTACAAAACAGTAAGTCAGATCGCTACATTACCAAGTGTTAAGGCAATAGACTATATATGAACTTCAGGTCAGCAGATAACAGAAAATGATGGAGTCAAAGGTTGCCAGCAAGATTTCTAAAATCAGATCTCTTGCCTATGTGCAACAGGTGGAAGGAAGAAGTAATGTGGTATTAGTGGTTTTACTTTCTTTGGGCAGTTAGCGTAATTCCAAGTTGATTTTACTCTTGCAAAGAAGGATTGGGTACCACTGAAGCATTTTAATATACCAAGACCTGTTTCCTTTTCCCTTTTTCTGGCAGATAAAAATGTTGACAATAAGGTGGGTAAAAATGTCAAGAAGAAGTAGTGATACAAGAAAAATTTTGAAGGATACTTACAAGTTTGCATGAAAACATCTCTAAGGCTTTTTTTCAAGAGGAAAAAAGTGAGTAAGTGTGTAATAAATCAGGCAATTAGTACCTCTAAAGTAACTACAGTAATTCAGGTGTTTGAACCATCACTTGGCAACAGTTAGCAACTACCTGTTGTATTTTTTTCCCCATAGCTTCCCATTAAAAGAAAAAAAAGAAAAAATGACATCCTAGTTCGAATGGGGTTTGCTAATCTTCTTCTGTTGGCTGTATAATCCACTCTCTGCTTTTATATTGGAATTTCTGATCCTTTGTGTCATCACTGCACATGATGGTACATGGAATTTCAGCTAACCCAGTCTGCATTTGGTTACTTTTTTGTAAACTTGGCATTTAAAATAATTTCCCTTCAGAACTGTTGCACCTTTATCAGTTTTCAGTGGTAATAATGGGCACCATGCTGTACTTTCTCCAGTCTTTTTCACATAGACTAATTTGCTGTCTATTTTTTGAGTGGCAAAGATGAGGCAAATTCAGAAATAAGAATAAGAGAAAATAATGATGGTTGCAACAGAGCACTTCATTATGAAGATTCTTCTAGGAGCAGAACGTGTAACGTGGGAAACATCACGGTTTTCTTTTTGTGAATTAGCTCGGAGTATGTTTCATCATCTTGTTGTGAGGACTGTAGGTCTGGGGAGATGAAACTTCAGTACTCCTGTGTATGATGTTGAAATTAAGCATGATGAAGGGCACTGGTGCAGTTTTACTGGTTGCTCATGGGCTCCTGAGAAATACAAAGTTCTGTTTTTCTCAGGCAAAAAGCTATATCCACCCTCCAGAAATTGAGGGAAAACCCTACAAGCCCCTGCTAGTCTGATCGTCCTATTCAAACCACAACTTTTATACTGCTTTGTAACCACTAAGCAGGACCATCATCTCCAAAGATGGTTTGGATCGGCACAGGATGTGGTTAAAATAATTAATATAGAACTGGGCTTTGACCCTGCGAGTCCCAGGAGTTCTCATTGCTTGCCATTGCCATCCCTCTTGTCTTGCACTGAGTGTATTGTATTGTCCTTCACTATGGCAATTCTAAGCTTGGTATCTGATGTTCTGAAAAAAAAAAAAAAATCTGTGAGAGAGTTGTACATTTTTGGTCTGGTCTTGTTTCTGTGAAAAAATGTATGCCAAGTTTTCTTTCATGAGACACACTAGGAATTGTATCACAGCAGGCATTTTCCTTCTTTCAGAGTCCAAAACTCTGCTCTCTCTATATTGGCACTCTAGGAAAAAAGCTGTGTTTCAGCTCCTCTTCCCTACTGGGGTCATGATATGAAAGTTCTTCCAGGGATGTTCCAGGCTTTCTACCCTTTCTTGGTTTCAGTGTTGTTTTCTGGCAGCAAGTCTTCACATACACAATTCCACCAAAGCAAAACTCATTTTTCACCTTTTCTTTCAGCCATTCTGAGAAGCTCCATCCACCCTCACATTGCTGCTCCTGCACACAGGCTCTGGTTTTGTGTGGTGGCTCCTATTGTTCAAATTTGTATGGTTCTAAAAAGGAGCTTAACATCTCCTCAGACTTAACAGCTGTTGTGCCACAACTTTAATAATGTTCTTCTCAGCTGCTGGTTCACCATGGTCCAAGTCACTGATATGAATTTTAATGAAAATGGAATGGTTCGAACATGACGGTGATTTGGAAATGTCACTGTTTCCCCAGGAAGAGAGCTGCTGACAGTTCAATTGATTATAGACTGCCTACCTAACGAGGCTGGTCTTGGCCAGCTCTAAGTTTTGTGAGTGAGGGAGCTGACATTGAAGGTGTGGCATGGCAGTAGCTGTGTACATGGAGCTGCTGCAGGAGTTGGGTGATAGGGCAGGACGTCCCTATGGGAGGACATAACATCCTTTTCCTCTCATAGGAAGTTCCAAGAACTGTCTCCCTTTGGGTAGATTTCAAGGAGTTGCTGGCTTTGATGATAATTGGCAACAAAATCTGCACTTTAGCTCCTCAGTTTGATCTGTGTTATTCTTGTTTCTCTACTGACAGGGGATTTAGATGCATCTGCATATTGATATGATTCTTGCACATCATTTTTTTACACTTTAAGATACCTGAAGCCTGGACCAACTTTACTGATCTCCTTTCAATCATCAGTATGAACATATACTGTAAAACTACCCTGATCTTATTAATATTTTAAGGTGATGTCAGATTTCAAATTAAATCTCACTTGGCTGTATTAAAAAGAATGGAATCTAGCCAACCTGAAAGCTGTCATTAGTTTCCAAAATGCTTTTAGGAAGACAAATATATGTTAGAAAATAAAAAGTAATTAGAAGAGGAGCTCTGAAGAAGAGAGTTGTATTTAATATTTAAACCCATAAGTAGTGTAGTAATAGCATTTTCTGCCAAGAACATACTTTTATTGCATATTAATGCAATTAAAATTACATCACAGTCTGCTAATTTCCTTCCAGTTCTTAAAAGCAAGAATAGTGACTTAGAAGTCACTTAAAAGCAAGAATAAATCTTGCTGGTTGATGTTTGTAAAGGGAAATCTTTATGTGAAAAGTATTGCAGTGGTGCAAAGTTACACAGCAATGATGGGTTGTGCTACCCTGTGCAATTTTTCTTTTTGCCTTTTCTCTCCTTTAGCCTAGTGTTAGTCAACTGGAAGTCTTACTACTGATTAAAAAAGACACTGTAGATAATAAACAACCTTTAAGTTCTTGATTAAGAAAGACACTGCAGATAATAATTTCTCTCTTAAGGGCATCACACGGCTTTGTATGGGGTGTTTTTTGTGCAGTGCAATACTCCAGGCATCAAATAAATTGTGGCACAAGAGTGCAGTATTTGGAATAATGCAGCCTTTGGAACTGCCTGGAATTAGGCTGGTGGGGCTCAGAATGGCAGTCTTGTTTCAGAGAAGCTTTTTGCTTCTCTCAAAGTGAATGTGTTATCATTCACATTAAGAAGTTACAATACAGATTAACATTTCCCTCAGACAGGATTTGCCATGAGCCTTGGACCCTGGAAATCCCAGGCTTCTTTGGAACTCTGAGTTTGGGTGGTAGGTCCCCGCCTGGAGGCCTTCAGCTCCAATTTTTAAGGTAATTTCAGGATAGAACATTTTTGATTTGCTTTTGATGTTTTTGATGATGTTCAGAGTGAAATGAATATGGCAATTTCCAGTGCCAAAACACCATGCTGGACCTTTCCTCACTCTACTTGAATTGTACTGTGAAATTCTGAGGCACCCCCACTTTATCCATCCACAGGACCTTCCAGCCTTTTCTGGATTGCTTTCTTAGTATTTTCACTGTTCCCAAATATTACTGTAATGAGACAATCTTTAAGATAAACTTTTTTTGTTTTTTAGGAACTCTCCAAATGTCTCCTGATGCTCTTTAGGCCACTTATCACAAGTGTGATAGTTAGCTACCCACCAGTTTGTTTATTAACTCTCACATTCCTAGTAGCAGTTTCAGAATAAGCATTTCTTTTTGTAAGAGTTGTGACAGATTGACTTAAATGGTATCTTGGAGAAAGTACAGTTCAGGGAGTGGCCCTCCGGTGGGCTTTGGCTTCTCCTCTCATTTTGCCACTAGCCAACTGCAAGAGCTGGGCTAATTTACTCTTTTTCTCCTGACTTCTGCTACATAGCAGCAGCTGCCAGTTCTGTCCAACTAACGCATAATGCAGAGACATAAAGATTTAAGATGAATTGGATTAAGAAGCAATGTAGCCACCCAAGCCAATAAGCCCCCCTGCATCAGCATGACACTGGTTTCAGATCTGAGCTGGTGTATCCATACACACCTCAGATTGGGGGTGGGGGGTTTGCATGTCTGTACTGCACTCATTTTCCAGTGTAAATGAGACCCATTTTTCAATACTACTTTCTCTGACAGCTCTTCTCCCTTAGCAGCAACAGCTTTAATCTGCGAGGGATGACAGGGACTTCAGCATGTGCTACCAGCTCAGACCTGTCCTTGAATCTCTTCTCCACATGCTGGATGTGGCTGCAGGTACAGCTCGCTCCATTGCAGCCAGATATGGGCTCTCTTCCACTCAGACATATAAATGGCCCTCACCCACCTGCCTTGGCTTGCAGAGCAATGTGACCTGAAAGGGAGGGGAAAAGGAACTGGTAGGATCCCATGCTGTGAAAGTGTGTGGAAATGAGTCCCCTGCACAGGGTACTACTCTTCGCCATAGCTTCTTTGGGCACTTGGAAACTCTTTAATGGTAATGAACCTTATGTGATCATTTCAGGCTTTGTCTGAACGCTCAGTGCTGTAGTTAGTGGGTTAGGGAAGGTCTCCTGACTAGGGCCTGTCACTGAGTCCTTTAAATCGAAGTAATCTTTGAGAGCTTAAGGTAAGAGGTTTGGCTCTAGAGGTATGTCATATTTGCTCGTGTAGGGGCTGTGAATCCTTTCCCGTCCTGTGGATTTGTTGTCTTAAAACAAAGTCAAAACCATTTAGGCTAGCCTGTTCTTGAAATCACCAGTGATCTATGGCTTGCTACCAATCAGGGAACATCCACTAAATGTGCTAATACAGTATTTAGATTATTAAGTTCTAAAACGTACTAGCTCAGAGAGCCTCTGTGACATGAGACAGAAGCTTCTCTGAAATGGCTTTATTAGACTTTAATGGAACAGCAGGTGCCGCACAGAATAATGCATACGGTCCATTTGCTTGGAAATGTTGTCCAGGCTTTTCTGTGTTTTATTTCTGTGGCAAGACTACAATTTCTGCAGTTCCACCCTCCCTGCCTTCTTTTCCCTTCAGGTCTGAGAATATGATATCACCATCTCTTTGAGTTTCGGGTCATCCAGCAGGTATTCAGTGCATCTGACAGCTCTAGGAAAAGATGGAATAAATATTTCATCTTTCATTTATTAAAAAATAATGTAGTTTGTAACAGGGTTCTGGCAGGTGCTCAACCATGCCTGAATCAAATCTGTGATTCCAAATAAGACTTTTTTTATCAGTTTGATTTGGCTTTTGGGAGGAGAGGGACTCAGAGAAAACCGTGAGCATCTGTTCTGCACATCTGGCCAAAGCTCACACTCCAGAAATATTTCAGAGGTTTTTGTTGGGATCAGAGATCTCTTTCAGGGTATGCATTTTTTGCTACATCCCTGCTCTAGCTTTCTGCAGTGTTTGATTTATGGCATCTCTGCAAGGACAATTTTACCAGGTTCTGAGGGTGGAGGTTTTTGAAGGAGAAAAGCTTGTAAAGAACTATAAACTTATGAAACTGATTTAATTTATAACTGCATGACAATACCTCATGTTTATATAATGCAGGTCGTTAACTATTTAACTCACTGTTAGTGATATTAATAAAAATAGGGTTTTCCATAGCTGCTGCTTGTGTGAGCTGCCTGTAAATAACATAGAAGCCAAATTGTATTTATTTAGAAGAGAAATCTGTTTCAGCTAATCACCTATATTTAGTAAAATGCTGTAATATGCACTAAGTTTTAAATGCTGGTTTTTAAGCCATACTGATTTCATTTGGATTTAACTATTATTTTATTTGGACTTAAGTATATTATTACTGGGACTTATCTATATTATTGAGCATGTGACTGACTGCTTTGCTGAGGAATCACTAAAATGCAACTAAGAAGCCTGATTTAACTGGGGCTTAAGCAGAGGCTGATTTATATTTATATGGGGTTTTAAAGTGGTTTCTTTCTTGATTTCAGGCTACAGTCTTAACAAAGTCTAAGGAACTGAAAGCTACAGTTATTTGCTCATTTTTACATAATCTTTGATTCAAGTGCTTGAAGGCTATTGGGAAGTGCATGCTGTGAAAGCCTAGCAGATAGGTTACACAGCATAAATTTTGCAACTGGGTTTCCTTTAAGAAAGCTGGAAAAGTAAAATGATAAGGGAATGAATGCACATGAAATCTTTGAGGCAGTATCTTTCCAGGATACCTCAGAGACAATTATTATTAAAGCCAACCAAACAAGATCAATTTAAATTCAAAATGTGACCTGGCTGAACCTTTATAGTTTGATCTCATTTGTACTCAGTGGTTCTTTGAGAGAGAAGACACTAAATTCTGCCTTCCTGTATAAAGCACTAATCCAGATTTTTGTTACGCAGTTTGAATGGGGCTGATTTTATCTCTTTATCCTCGTGGATTTCGTTTTTCCAGCATTGACCAGAATTTCTTCAGGACTTAGCAGATGCATCTGTCCCCTTCTTTTTGCTAAATCCAAGTGAAATGCTGTGCTTTATCTACTCCTATGGAGCCCGTGCTCTACAAGTAGGGCAGCAGAGCTTTGAGAGTACAGCCCCTTAATAGAGATGCAAAGCAGGCCCACCAAGGGTGTTTTTCTGCTTGAGTATACACACTTCCTCTTCCTAAGATATGTACAACACGACAAAAGCTCTTTCTTGAATATACCTAGAAGGGCCTTTTGGGGTTTAAAAGTAGTGTGATTTTTTCAACATGGAACTCACAACTATCCTAACCAAACCCCTGGTAACACAGGCTGAACAGAAGAATAATTCATCTTAAATAATGCTTTTCCCCTCAATTTCTTTTCATAAAGAATTTAGGTACGTATTTAAACCTCCTGGGTGTCAGTTGGGCTTGAGTATATACTGTGAGAACCAGGACAGACTTAAGGGTGTGCTTGAGACTCAACCTGCTTGAATAAAGTCCTTACCTGGTGCAATCCTGTACCATTTTATTAAACACTGTGGTATGGGCATAGTTTTCTAGTGGATTCGGTGTCTATTGTAGTAAATTAAACTGCGGGTTAATTTTTGTGGAAGGAAGATGATACTATAAGTCTAGTAGACTTTGCTCGTACAGAAACACTGAGGGCTGGCTTGCAGAAATTGAAGAATGCAAATATAGGACCAGCTAATTCAGGTGTTCTGAGTATCCTTGTCATTACACTAAAGTCTCTGAGTAGGGCATCTGAATTACACCTTCAGTGCTTAACGTACATGCAGCAAATACTCCACTAAGTGTAAACAGTGGAAGGAAATCATCCTCACAGAGTTGTGTGATGTTTTGTCCTCTTTTCTAATTGGAAGAGAGGTAAGGAGAAAAAATGGTTCTCACATTTTAAAGAAAGGACATGAAAGTAAATTAGAAGAAATACAACTTAGATTAATTTTTCACCTCATTGTATTATCTGCTGAGGACTCAGCTCAGAAGACCTGTCAGAAGGAGTTTCTGCTACTTTTCTGACAATCTGCCTGTTGGTCAAGAGTGTTGTCAGGAGGCATTTTTTATGTCAGAAAACCAAAGCTGTTTGCAAACTCCTGTAGTGCAGTATCTTCTTGTCTGTCAGATGAAAAATGTCAGTGAGTGTGCTTAAAATGTACACAGAATTACTGTCCATGTTAAAAGTAAAGCAGGCAATTTAGAAATGTTTTCTTTTTAAAACTAGATCATTTACAAAAGAAAGTGTAATCATTTTGCATTTCTCTTCATGACTGACACTATTCTGCAGGTTTTCAGCAAGTCTGTCAGTTCAGTGAGAAGTGTCTCTTTGTGCTTCTGCTGTAACGATCTTGTTTTGGTAAGAAGAGGGACTCTTTCTTTTTAAAATGGCACTGTGCAGGTACAGAGGAACTTAATGGAGAATGTGTGAAGAGAAGACTGTTTATGTATGCATCCCAGCCAACTAAGAAATCACTTGAACAGAAGAGGCTACAAAGCCTCATTTTGGTTTTTATTACATTTCTATTGAATTTTTAATCTTCTGTGTATTCTCCTGAAAGAGAACTAAGAAGTACTGTCATGTGAGACTTTGTTAGACCTTGGTAAGCATTTTTTCTTACCTTTTGCGTTGTCTTTTGTGTGAACCATTTCCCTTTGACAGTCACACTTACTTTCAGCCCAGCACCAGGTACACATGACTTCCTAGATTTCAAAGACACAGGTAACCAAAGTGTGAATTCTCCGTAAGCATGCACACACTGTTAACGTGTATACACGCATACATGCACAAGTCGGTGGAGAATTCACAGTTAGATTGCCAAGTTTTCAGTGCTAACCTGTACATGCCCTTTATACCCATGTATGCATCTGTACACACAGTTTAAAAAAAAAAAAAAAAGAAAAAGAGAAACAGCTAAGGTAGGTCATTTATTTTTGTGCAGTGGGAGTTTGCAACAGGAGGAGGTGAAAAGCACCTTCTGAATTTTATATCCCCATCTCCATGCCCCTCTTCCTTCAACCCCTTTCTTGAATTCACATACTATAAATACACTGTTCATGAATTGTATATTTCCTTGCCTTGGATTATACAGAGGGTTGTTGTAGGTTTTTTTTTCATTCTGTCTATTCATGTCTGTATTTGGCTGGCATCGTGCCTTTTCACAGCTAGCTTGCCTGCAGTGGATGCCATATGATGATGGATTTAGCCACCTGTGTAGCACTGCAAGTGATATTGCTATAACATATGTTTGCTCTTCACCCCCAGCGAAACCATTTCAAGGCAAAGCAATGTCAGCAGGGAATGAATACAGTCCAGATTCATGTAATCTGTGTCTTGCCTGAGTAGCTCTACCACCAAACAGCTCCTAAGGGGTACAAGTAACATTGCCCCTTGGCTGTCAAAGCCTGTGCAAACCCAGACAAGATCCTAAGTGAAATAACTTATTGGCAAAGAACAGTTTTGTTGTTAGAACTTTATTTAGTGGGACTTTGTGATCTATCTGTGTTACTCAGGATTGACACCTGATATGGCTAAATCAGCACAAGCTCAGGACAGAGAGCTGTCACTGAAGGGTCAAGGAAGAAAGTCTGAGAAAAGAACCAAAATTTCCAGAAAGGTGGATTTTTTTTTTTTTTTTCCCCAGAAGAGTTTGAGTAGCTCTTTAAGTATGTGTCTCAGGCTAGGTACACTAACATTGTTGTCCCCCTAACAAAATAAACAGCTATGTAGGAATCTAGACCAAGCTGGAAACAACCACCTGCAGCATCCAGTGGTTGCACTTTGTGACACCATTGTATGTGCTCCTCTACTGACAAGGAAAAGCTGAGTGCACGGGGAAGGCAGTAATAACAAGGGCAGAGATGCTGAGAGGTGAAAAAGATGACTAGCAGTAACTGAGTTTGATGATTGCTTGCAATCATACATTTATATGGGACTAGAGATACAAGGTCCAAGTGTGTCTGGAGGCAGTACATGTGCAAGAGTCAGGTATTTATATGGGGGGGCTTTGTGATGCTGCCATAGCTCACCCATGTTTGTCAGTTCCGTAGGTGGATAACACCATAATACAGACACTGGAACAGATTTTCAAAGCCAGGAGAAGATTTGGATTCTCAGCACCATTTGGTGTCCTGATTTCTTGAGTGACCTGGTCCCACCACACCATTACTGCAGGGGACTGAGAATAAACTGGTGTGCAGTTTTAGGAAAAGGCTCAAGCTGTTGGAAATATCTCCAATGAAACTGAGACCAAGTATGTTTGATGTTGCATAACCTCATGGACACATCATGTGCTTGATGTGTATTACAGTGCTCCTTAAAACAACTCAGGTAGAAATGAAAGGCCACACCTGGCTATAAATGTACTTGAACCTCGGCCAGAAACTGCTTGAATTGCCAAGCCCATGGTACCTCTTCTCACTGATGGAAACATGCATGTTATCCTGCCAGTAAAGTACTCACCCTGAGAGGAAGAAACCCGCGGGCCACTGCTCTTCCTGGTGACTCCACTGAAGCCTTTTGAGTAAGAGGCTCTGTTCATTTGTAAATGTGGTGACATTTTGAGCTTTTGTACAGCAAACGGAAGCTCCCTGGGAGGCTCATGGCTGAATGATTCCTTCCTAGAGAGCAGTAAATGAGGTTAAATCAATTTCCTCCTGCAACGGGAGGGGGACAGAAGGAGAGGGAATAACATTTCTCCCTTTAGCGCTCTGAGAAAAGTAGTTTTATTTACAAAACTTTTCATATTTCCCCTTTTAGTTTCTCTCAGTCATTCACATTTCCAAAACTGGGAAATCTTTTGTCTTGGGGACAAAATCCTCTTGAAATCTGGAGTAACAGATATGCCACTGGCTTATCAAGAACCTAAATGTCAAGAATATTTCTTTTGCATTAAACCCCTGTTATTGTTATGGAAAAATCAGTAATCAGTACCTAGAAGTTTGGTAACACACTGATATTTAGTATCTCTTATAACTGTCAGATATGTGAGATATTTCTGACAGCTAATGGAAACACTGTGGGAGTCAGGTGGTACCTTTGCTAGATAGGAAGAGTGAGGAATAATGCCTCTCTCCTCCTCTCCCTGTCACCCTGCCTTTGATTCCTTGCAGCTAAAGAGGTTTATATGTTATTTTGTTACCTTGCTGTCCTTCAGATTCAGATGTGATGGGGTGGGAGGAGAGGAGGAACTATAATCTCCCTTCAGACATGGGGCTGCACACATGGATGGTGATGGTGGACCAGGCAGCTTGTTATTTCTGTGTATTTCTCCTTAAGTAAGATGTGAATAGCACTGAGAGATGAATGATTGGATGGAAAACAATAGGTGAAAAGTTCTGAGCCTGCTGAGAAAGCTTGGCTTTGCTCCCCTCTGTTGTTTTGGTTACTTCTTAATTATTGTCTAAGCTGATGTATGCTTCTCTAAATGATTTTGAAAATTCCTGTAAATATTTCAAGGCAGGATGGTAGCACACTTGAATGGCAAAGAGCGGTATCTGGAGCTCTGTTGGCAATTCAAATACATTTCTGACTAACATGCAAATACATTGGGTGAATTGAGCCTGGGAAGAACTGATAACCTCCACTATGTAAGGGCACTGCAGTGAGGTTTATCCCTATAAGAAAGAATGTAGATTTAGATAGAAATATTAAAGAAGGAAAAAAAACCCTATATGAGCATGGTCACCATGGTTCAGACATATGAAAAACTTCCTCCTCTGATTGAAGTGCTCAAGTCCTTTGTAAATATGACTAAAGTACCTATTTCTAAAAGCATATATATATATAAAATATATATACACTTATATTTTAAAGAAGTTGTGTAAAAAAACTTTTCAGTTATCATTTGATAAATACAGACTAGAAAATATCAGTCACTTTCAGTAGCTCCCTAGCCCAATAACCACATAAACCTGAGTTATACTGAGGCTGTCCTCATTTTTCTTAAAACAGCCTTGTATTCTATATTCCATTTTCTTAAGGCTTCCTGAGAGATTCATTTTTTTTTATTTCTATCAGCTTAAGTGGTGGAGGATCTTTTTCCCTTAAAATAGTAAACATTTTTTTGCCCTTGTAGTATTGCATTAAACAGAACTTTCTCCTTGTTTACCAGAGACAGTCCAATGGAAGAAATTCTTATAGGAATAGTATTTAGAATCAGGAGGAAGTTAAAGTAAGGACAGATTCCCTCAGAGTTGCTCTTTAGTTCTAATGACTCTTGCTTATTATTTCACAGTGTACTCATGTATGCCTTAGGTTACTGGAGGCAAAATTCTCCATGCTGAATGGAATGGCTCTGTTGCAGAGGAATCAGAAGCTCATAGTAGCTACACCACACATCTCCTCAGGTGTAGCTTTTCCAAGAGCATTTCATAACCCTAGAGCAATTCTGGCTCTCATTTGAATTACTTCATCCAAAGCTAAACACCCCATTTAATTCTGGCACTGTGTCTTGATGCCCATGATGCTCATCGTGTTCACATCTAGATTTAGGACCATTTATTTCCCTAACTGATGATATGTATCAGAGTAAATCATTGTGGCTAAATGACTTCTGCAAATCTTTTTTTATCATCTTCCTTGAAGATTAATGAGGGCAAGGAGCAATTTTTATAATTTGTTGACATGAACTTTATGATTGTATGCTTGATATGTTTTTTTATTATTTTCTCCTTACCATTGTGAGACAAGACATTACTGTTAAAGCAGAAAAGGGAATCTTAACACATGATTGAATTGAAAGGTCCTTCTCTTTGCAAAGTCAACAGAGACAGCCATTTAAAACATAAAACAAACTGAATGGTCTTGTTTTTAGTGTAAGTGGGCTACACATCCACTGAACACTAAGAAGGTTTATGGTTTATTACCATTTCTTTAGGACAGTCATCATCTGCTCTTGAGCATGTTACTGAGCAGGGATGTGGCTTTGTTTTGGTATCTTACAATGCCACCCTTCCCCTCCTGTAATTCCTTCATATTATGTGGACACTTACTGAAGTACATGTGTATCCAGGCAATAAGATGCTCTAACCATAAAAAAAAATGGGAAGAAAATTTCAATATTTAGATGTAATGTTGGTAAACAGTGTGTATAATTAGCAAGTGTTATATTGGATAGCTAATATCACTTCTGTTAGCAGTTGTTCAGGAAAACAGATTTCAGAGCAGATTATACATGTGTGAAAATCTAGAGACATATCTAAATTTGCTTCCATGTGCATATGGATTTACAGCAGCTCTTCTGCCTCTCCTGACTTCTCTCTGCTGTTCTTTGTGAGAAGTAAAGCCTGTGGTGGAAATGTGTTCAGCGTAGGCCTGCAGCTTGGAAGGATGGGGTGGACAGTCTTCCTCCCTAATATCAGTGCACGTCCTCTGTCTCTGGGCTGCATAGAGCCCTGTGGACCAGTCAGGATTTAATGGGACATGCTTGGATTCTGCCTTCCTTTTTCCAAAGAGAGTTAGCTATGGTTGGCCACCGCAGCCTTATGCCACCGATGGATCCTACAAAAAAATGACCAGTGTCTGACCAGAGGTTTACCTAATTCAGCTGCTTGTCTCCTACAGTGGCCACTGATGGTTGCATGGAGAAAGGTACTGGAAACAGGGCAAATATTGGCTAATGTTTTCTTTTGTATAGCTTCTCAGCATTTGTCAGTCAGAGACCTGTAGGTGCCTTAAGGTAGAGGCTGGATTTCTTGATGAGAACTGGCTTACAGCTACCCAGCTTGGAGCACAGGTAAAGGAGCCCGAGTCTTTGTGGCTTCCATCACAGGCTGCCCAAGAATCTGGTTCTCTGTTTCACATGAAAATCTTCCATGAGTTGCGTGTGATTGAGTTTTGGGGAAGCAGGTGGGGATAGTAGTGTGTGCACACAGTTTGGAAGTGATATGAATTAAAAATGTGTTAAGTTGTAAATAGAGGTGTTGACGATACGGTTGACAATAACAGATGTACTTGACAGAAGGTGTGGGTAGCTGTTTAGTACTCAGGAGGAGAGCATTCAGCCCCCCTGCTCTTCAGGAGTTTTATGAAACACTGTCAAAACCAGTCCGTGTTTGAAAAGCACCTTTCTCCTTTCAACCATCAGGACTGTATATGCAGGAGAGCGCATGCTGGATTGGATGTATGTTTGCTGAGCTACTTCTGTTGTAATGTACATCTGCTGTGGACACGAGAGTGCTGGAGAATCCTGATGGTTTGTTTTGCTCTTTGTCACAGGATGCACCTAAAGTCAGGTTCAACACGTCTTTTGTTGTAACTGATCAATGCAGTGTCAGAGATATCATCTTGCTGCTTGTTGGCCACTTCTCCTAGCGCTATTGAGAGCCTCTCAACCATATGTGCACTCCTGCACATGCTGCTTAGATTTTCCATATGCCACCTGACAAGCTTTCCATGGCACTTTATACCACCTTGAAATAACTCCCACTTCTTTTAACGAAACGTGTCATGTGGGAATATTTTGCCCTTAAGAATATTTCACAAAGACTTCAGACCTTCTCATGAGATGAGCAGTGGCTTTCCATAGATTTGGATTTTCAGGTTACTAGAGTAGACAGTAAATAGTCTGCCACCATCAGAAGCCAACAATGCGTTCTAGTCTTTTTGCCCCCTTAGATCTTCTGGCAGCTTTTTTCCATGCTATATTTTTGGTATTGCTGTCCCCATAGGTATCTACAGAAGAAAAAAAGTCTCTCAGAAGAGACTACGTGGTATCTGCATGGGGACTGTATTCTTTTTCATTTTTGTTGTGACTCTAGGGAGTACCTCCCCACAGGTAACATCAAAGTGGTCCCTTCCCTCTGAATCTCAAGCCTCTGGATGATTCACCATAGCAATCACCTATGTGATGTTTTCTCCATAGAAATTGGAGTTTATGCACAGTTTCAACTTATATTTTGAAATCTGGAGTGGACAGACCCTGTGCAATTTTCCCTAATGTATCCAGGGCTTCATCCAAGCATCACCAGCACAAGTTTGGATTTCAGTTTTTAACCCGAGAACATCTTAGCAATTGAGTAGCATGAGAAAAACACCCACTCCAGAAACTTGCTGATTTTTTCTAGAGATGTTGGCTTTTTTTTCCTTTCGTTTTCATTCTGTGATTGGTTTTATGGCTGAGGAAAACTGTGCAAAGTACGCTTTCATTTGGAGCTTTTTACATAAGTTACCTTCTAAAAAATAACTTGACCCCAGCCTTCCAAATTCTTTTTCTGAGACTAGCTGTTTACATAGCTATGTCACGTTGTGAAAAGATCAGTGATATATTAAGAGTCTGGGTGTACAGTGTGGTGGGTTTATATTGCAGGGGGAAAAAATCCAAGATAATGCTCAGAGGAATTTGTAATTAGGTGGGGTTCTTTTGCCTTTCCCTTACAGTAATTCCATGCCACATTACAATTAAAAAATTGCAAGTAAAATACAAGTGTTCCCTGCAGAAGATAAAGGAATGAAATCACTGTCCCTTTACATTAATGTGGGTGTCATGATTAAGACAGATGCTGAAAGATACTCCGCTTGATGCCAATTCTATGTCTGGTGTTACAGTATTTCTAGAATACAGGTGAGAAATTTTTAAAGATTTTTTAAAGGTTGAGATGAAAAATCCTGTTGCCTCCATATGGAGTAGGAACAGATGTCAAGTACCGTAACTTTCTGTTGCTGAAGAAATCTGTGGTGGTTTATCTGTGCTTTTTCCTTGTATAACTGAGCAAGTTTATGGAAGTCCTTCAAAGAAATGCCCAAGAAGCAGGCCTGCTACCTCTTGGGGATGTTCAGGTCTTTTTCAGTTTCTCAGCCTGATAGACCATACTAGTTGGAGTGCTGAAGCCAGGGCTCACACACCCTGCCTCTGCAGTGGTTTTCGCCCCAAATGATGTGTGTCTGAAAATAAGCAACAACAAAGCTTTCTTGTTAGACTGAACAGTGCTTGAACATTTAAGAAAATATTTGTGATGTTTGTATAGCATTATTAACTGAAGGCCCAATTATAACAGTAGCAAGCAAAAATTAGCTTGATTTGAACTATTGAGATAATTGTTACGTGTTGTCATTTCAGTGAGGTTTTTAAAATTCCACCTAGCAATGACTAATTAAAACAAGACCCCTGTGCAATTTAAACAGCAATATTGTAACTGTTAGCAGAGATGACTTTTAAGAGTTACATTGCTACATAATTAAAGTACTATGAAGTGCTCCAATTCACAAAACACTTAGGTGCTTCATTACATTTTTGCAGTCTGGTCATCCATTAAAACTGAGGACACTTCTGTGCCTACATCAAAGGAGCCACGTAAATGCTTTATTGAATCAGAGTTAAACTAGCAGCACTACCTGCTATTCTGTGAAAACTTAATTTCTGATGAGCCTTGCAAAGTCTGGAAGATTTCGTGTATACACTGATAAACAATTTTCCTAGAATAAATAGAGCAGCACATGAATAAAAAAGGACATTTTTTGAAAAAAAGATATGACAGCAAATCTGTTCTTGTAGTACTTGTAGAAACACTGAAAAGTTTAGTAATGATTGAGGACCATCTTTCTGCATTGTGGATTTACATGAGTTCTGAATATTGATATATAAAAAATGAATTTACTGGCAGGGAAGCAGTATTAAACAGCTTTAGAACATGTTATCACTGGTGTGTGTGATCTGAATTTCCACATCAGCTGATGGGTGCAGCTGCACAGATGTCCTTCTTAAATCTTCCCACCCCTGTTATATCAGTTCCTGTGGTGAAATAATCTGCTGCTAAATTACAGGAACATCCCCACCATATCTTAGAAGAGCTAGTTCTTGCCTTGAAGAGTCTATGATTAGGAAGACAAAATACAGGCTAAACTGGGACAATGAGAAGAAATGAAGAAGCAGATTACTTGGGTTTATCATTCATATGTCTTGTTTTATGTTTTTCTATTCAAAGTGGTTTGGTTTTGTTTGGTAGTTTGTTGTTTGGGGTTTTTTTTTCATAAACAGTACAGATACCTATATTAATTCTGTAAAGTTGTATCTGTATTCTGTATCGGATTCACCAAAACAGTTTTTTTCATGAGGATCACAGCTCATTATCCCTAATGGGATCATGGCTGAAATGTTCCCTTCTGAGCAGTCCTCTATGTTTTGGTCCCTTAAAAATTTTGTGGCAGCTACCTGTACAGCTGTGCTTTCACATATGAGATCAACACTTAGGTTTCTCTGCAATATCTTTGCATAGTTAATGGAAAAAACCCAACTTTTTCTAATGCTGAGCTGGATTAGCACAAGATTGCCCCTCCCTGCACCAAAACTGATTCAGAAATTGACATAAGTGATTTACATTCCAAAAGGCTCATTAACCATCAAACTGCTGTGGATTAGATCACTAATGGCATCCTGATGGTTGCATGCAACTTCCAGCAGATTTGTTGGTAGCTAGCATTAAATCCATTTGAATTATAATGAGAAGGCCCTAATGCATAAACATTTATTAGCAGGACTCTGTAGCTATAATGACTGCCAGCTCTGTATTTTAATTTTCACTAATGGTTTCATGTTCATCCTAGATACGTTGCTCACAGGGATGCTGTGCTTTGGCAGTTTATGCCAGAGATTCAAACCCAGGACACCAAAATCTAAAAACATGAAATCCCGGAGTCATTCCTTAAGTGTGACCCAACCAATCATGTCATTACAACAGGGATTACAAAGGTCAACAAGGCGAACTTCACAGAACATTTCAGGGTATCACATCAACTCTCCCACCTTATGAGATCATTAAAAGAGAGATCAAGAAAAATCAATGGTACCTCTGTTTTAGTTCTTTGCTGTCATCCAATGTTCAAATGACTAGATAATTCTCCTTATATTTCAGAACGTTTCCAAAAAACATATAGAAGTCTTTAGTTAAGAAAACTACTATTTTGTCATTTGTGATCTTTAGGAGAGGTACCAAAACTTGAGATACTTGCAGAAAAATCAAGACAATTGGCAACACTGGAAAGGATGGAAAAGTTTATTGCAACTAAATTTTCAATGCATTTACTGATTCCCTGGCCTAGCTTCCTCCCATCACTCTCAGCCGCATCCCAGCACAAATTTGCGTAACTCCAAGGATAAATTCTATGCAATCCTCTTTGGTTTTCTTTTCTCTGTGCTCCCCAACACCTCGGAGGAGCTGAATTCTCTTGTGGGAAACCTCCAATCTGGGTTGTGGCTGTTCTGCTACTCACTGGTTTAGATGTCACCTTCAAAAGTACTGAGCGCTTACAGTCCTCTCTGGAATCAGTCAGAGTGCTGAGAGCGCAGCAGCTTTAAAAATCAGACTGCACATTTCTCAATGGATAGACTCTGAAACAAAGATGCCTGAAATGAAAGGCCACTGTTGAATACATTTAGTCCTAAGAGATTTGCTTTGTGCAAATTCAGGAAGTGATAGAGAAAATAAATTCTGCTAACTGGTGGAAATTTGAAGCTATCCTTTACTATCGATAAAATAAAAACCAAGGTAGAGTATCGAAGTAGACAAAGAAAAGAGGGGTAAAGACCGTAGGACTCAATCTCAATGAATAATTAATTGATTGTTTTTCAATATGTCTAGATAAAGAAAGGCATTCTCCTTGAGCTGCTTTCTTCTGATTAAATAGAAGTATTCTCCTATCAAAAAAGAACAGCTGGTATTTATTAGAAGGGGTAGCTCTTAATTTAAAACAAGTTGGCCTTCTGGAGATGCAGATTGTTTCAAGACCAGTTATGACTTTATTATCTCTCAATATTGATATGTTTTGTCACGACTGGTATCTTCTTCACCTGGTTCTCTCCAGTTGAAGCTGAAGAGAGAAATGTGTCTGTTATAATTATTCTTTCATACCACTATCTTTTTATCCTGCAGGAATGGCAATAAGATGGCAGGATGAACAGTGTTCCACTCCTGATTGTATCATGGGAGCTTCATCCTAATGCTGTCACTTTTCCCTAGCCTTTATTCTCCTCTAGCCATTCTAGCTATTTACCTCGCTTCTCCCCATTTCACGGTATGTCACTCTGCTAGACCTCTAATGCCACTGCTTCAACCTGGTAGCAAGTAGGTCCTGTTTTGTTTCTCAGTATGCAAGGAGAGTTTGGCTCAAAGTCCTGGACTGAAGCGCCATGTTGAGATGAGTCAGTGCAGTATGTTTAAGTGTGTTTCAGGACTGACAAATGGAGCTCCAAGCACAAAAAAGACTGATAGGGAATGGATTACGGGCTGGACTTCTTACATATGTAGAGCAACCTACCACTGTCCCGTCAGTGATCAAATGGCCTAAGGGCTCTATCGGTGATATCTACATGCAGGCAATACTCTTACAGTAATAGGATCAACACAAGTTGTGCCCTGACATGCTGCTCCTGGTTTCTACTGTGTGGTTCAGCCAAAATCTCTCTGTACTCAGTTGCTACAGGGAGAGTTTTGACTTTGTCAGTCATTGGAAGGTGCTAAAGGATTTGTTGTGCCATACCAGAGAGTGCCTGACACCAAGGCTGTTTAGGTAGGTGGCAGCCTGATGCAGGTTTTCACAAAAGTACACCTCAGTGAGGATACGTGCAGTGTGCCTGAACCCATCTCTTCCTTCTTTAAATTTAGCACTAATGAGCCCCGCCTATGGGCAGCACAGGGCTCTGAGCTGAAACGACTACTGAGAGCATCCTCTCTTCACCACCACGTGTTTTGGGATTGGACTGTTGGTACAGGAGAAGAATAAGTGCATTGCTGTAAGTCTCTTAAATTGGAACAGAATGCAAGAATATGTTTTCTCTCCTGCCTAAACCTGTACAACAGGAACAATTTTCTAGAGTATTCCAGATCTAAAGATAAACTTCCATCAAGCATTATTTACATTTCTCATTTTTGTATTAATTTGTAAATAGAAAATGCCATGATGCACAGCGAAGGTATTGAAAAGAAGTCTTGTCAAAGGGAATTTTAGAGAATATATGTGGAGAGCAGGTATTAAAATTAATTTTTTTTGCATGGAAACATTGAATAAACTTTCTGAATATATTGACTGAAAAACAACATGCCTGAAATATATTAACATATCACTATGCTGAAAGGCCAGTTTAGAAATCATCGTCTATTTTATGCAAAAAATACTGAATGCATTTCACCCTGCAGATAAATAATAACAGTGCTACTGGTTTCCATTGTTTTCCATTTCCATTGTTTAGCAAGACATGAAAATATATATTTGAGTCCTGTTGACTTCAAAATAACTAGTATTGGGCAAAGACCTCAGACACACAGAGAGAGAAGTGAAATCCACTCAAAGCTTTCTTTGGTTTAGAACAGGTTCACAGTCACTAAAAGGTAAAGACAGGAGAGCCTTACTGCCAAATGTAGTACTTCTGTGTGAGTCCAGCATGGCAGCTTCTTGGGACAGGAAAATATTTGATAACATTTAGTTGCATTCATTTTTCTTCTAATGTTTTAAAATGGATAAAATGCAGGACATTTTAGCCATGATATCTCTCAGTGATGTTTCATCTCAGAGGCAGCTCATAGCTTTTCTGCAGTGTCAGCAAAACTAAATTTTCAGACCCCATGCATAAAGACAAAGTGGCTTATGAATTACTTAGTTACTAAATGTACTTAGTTACTACAATTGCAGTGGTCCTCCAGGGCAGGTGGTATCAGAGCCAGGGGCAGGGAAGTGTGAGGGCTATGAACAGCCTTGGGCATGACTGTCTCCTTCTGAGAGATCAGGTTGTAACCCCAGCTGGGCTGTCCATGCTGCTTGGATGTGCTGAACATTTTCACAGAATCATAGAATGATTTGAGTTGGAAGGGACCTTAAAGACCATCTAGTTCCAACCCCCCTGCCATGGGCAGGGACACCTTCCACTAGACCAGGTTGCTCAAAGCCCCGTCCAACCTGGCCTTGAACACTGCCAGGGAGGGGGTAGCCACAGCTTCTCTGGGCGACCTGTTCCAGTGTCTCACCACCCTTCATGGTAAAGAATTTCTTCCTTGTATCTAACCTAATCTTCCCTCTTTCAGTTTAAAACTGTTACCCCTCAACCTACACTCGCTGATAGAGTCCCTTCCCAGCTCTCCTGTACGTCCCCTTTGAGTACTGAAAGGCCACTATAAGGTCTCCCCGGAGCCTTCTCTTCTCCAGGCTGAACAACCCCAACTCTCTCAGCCTGTCCTCATAAGGAAGGTGCTCCAGCTCCCTGATTATCTTTGTGGCTTCCTCTGGACCTCCTTGAGCAGGTCCATGTCCTTCTTATTTTGCCTTTACTCTCTAAGTCAGATCAGCCTGGGCAGTGCTTTCATTTTGAAGCTGTGTTTTCTCATGCCTATGTGTCTGCCTGTACCTAAAGCCAGCCTTAATATGAGCCTCAGAAGGGCAGCCCTGAACTAAACCTGGGCAAGTCTCCATCAAAATCTGCCTTGCTACAAGCTGCTTCTTCATAGCTTCTGTCATAGATAAATTTTAAAGTCTACCAAGAAGACCAAATCCTGCTGACACTGCCTATTGATTGTGGCCATTAGTGTCTGCAGTTGCATGGGGCTTACCATGGGTTCCATGGGGTTTACCTGAAGGTTGTTCAGATTTAGTTATTCTGTGATATTTTTAGCCTAGGTTTCTTGTATAGCTGTATTGTCTGCTCTCCTAATATGCAGTATCTTCCACAGGACATTGTGCTCTGTGTTGGCTGTTTCAATGTAAGTTAAAACCCCTGAATGCCAGGGCTGAAATATCTCATGGTGGAATATACAGATTCTGTGTTGTGAAATGGTTCATCTTTAAAATAGTCAGTGATCTCTCATGTATCCTTCATACTCCAGTGTAAAAATCCCAAACTCCCTTCCGCTTATGGTGTGCTGTAAGGAGATGAAGAAAGAAATTGGCAGGTATAATTCCACTGTGATTGAATGTACCTTGGCTTAGACTCTTCTCTTCATGCTATTAGACTTGTGTTTTCTTAAGCTTATGGCCTAAATAAGACGGGAAAGCCTTGAAGTGAATGTAGTTCAAGCCATGGAATTATTACCACCTTTTAAGACTGAGTTCATAAGTAAAGGTTTGATTAGCTCGTTGCTGGTCTGGGGCCTGATTTACCCCTGTATTGCACATCTGAAGTCTATGCTATAAAGTGGGAAGTAATAATAACTTTGACATGATCTGAAGGACAGTGAAATTAGTTGGGAAATTAAGAGGGAACATGCAGAGATGGGAAATTAGTTAATTATAACAACATAGAAGCAAAATGAAGTTTGGAAAAAAAATTTAAAATTGAGGGACATTGCTGAATAATTTAGAATCGTCTCTCTTGCACCAAGAATAATGAAAACACCTCTGAGATGGAATGATGTATTTAATTCATTGATATTATTAGGGTGCTTTTGCAAATGCAGGTGTAAGTGCTGAATGAGTTATTGAAGACATTCAAAGTTATTTTGCTAAGACATGATCTGTGTAACTCTGTGTACTGTCTTGCATCTGCGAAGGCACCCAATAAAGTAGCAAATCAGCTGCTGAAGAGTATATGTCACAGATGAGAAAAAACACCTTTCTGAGCTCAAAGCTCTCCTGTGCACAAGGGAACTTCCTAATTTTTCTGTCCCTATGGCCTTAAATAACAAGGTGCTAAAACTTTTGAGAAACCAAGTCCCTTGAAAATTCCAGCTCTAAAGTGTAATGTGAATCATTATGGAGCACATATAATTTACACCAATAAGCCCGTTTTTACAACACATAGAACATGATAGTAGGAAACAGTAGTAGATATATGGACTACTTTCCCTTAATGGAAGTACCCGCAAAACAAACACTTGTCTTTTATGATCAAATCTTGTGCTCACTAGTTGAAAAAGTCAACACTTAACATTCCTGCTGTTGCCAAGAGGCATGCCAGTGGAGGATTTGGTGTGCTCTGGACATTTGAACCTTCTTTGCAGCTATGCACGTACCAACCAATTTTATAAATCACAGTGAATGTAAGAGGAACTGATGTGTGTGTGCTATACATATATGATGTATGCGGACATGTCAGGCGTATTGTTTACAAGCAACTGAAAGTCATAACACTTTCCAGGAGAGCCTGCAGCCATTATAGGAAGCAGCTTTGGGCTGCTTATTGCTCAAAGTGGTTGTGTGGGAAAGTCAGATTTAGTAAAAAAAGGTCCCTGTATGTAGCATATCACTGGCTGCAGTCATTCTCAGGGAAGGGAAAATTGTGGTCATGGCAGATTAAGCTTACATATCTTTGGGTAGCATGCATGTATATCATGCTTGATTACAAGGCTTTTGTTTTCCAGAAATCATTCCGGAATAGATATTCCCAGATAAATACAGGAACCATAACTCACAGAGATTCTTCAAGAGCTGTGCAAATCAAACAGCTCCCAAGTCAGGAGTCTGATAGGATGCCGTCCGCAAAACTGTAATAGAGCTCAGCTCTCTACTTCTAATCAGTTAGTTGTGTACTGTTCAATGCCAGAATGTGTGCTTGTGGGTATAATTGGGCTGAAAAACAAATAATGTCATATTCTATTTTCCAGGGTTTTGTAGCAGTTCACAGAAAGGCTTCCACTGATGTTCCTGGGTAGCGGGTCAAGATTTTGGGCTGCTATGTTTCAGCAAATGGCAACCCCACTGACAATAAGATGTATGTGTAAAAGAAAAGAAAGACTGAGTTTTGCTTATAATGGACATGAGTCACAAGAAATCTGTTATTGTTCTAGGCAGTCATTCGAACACATGGTCCAAATTTCCCAGTTGTGTGGGAAGACTTGAGCTGGGTTTAAATAGGTGTTGTAAATTATTGCTTCTGGTATGGGAATTCAGGAAAGCCTGATAAAACAGTGTGTATCTTGCGTGATAGTGCATTGCTTTCCTGCTGCTGATGCCTCGATGATATAATTGATTCAGCAGTTGAATTACAACATTAAAAGTAAATTAATAAATCTTTAATTATGAGCACTTTGTTAGCGAATGAATTTCTTAAACTAACAACTTGACTAGGCCTGTATCAATTGACATAATTCATTAACCCATATGAGAATCCATATTAGTTATGCTTAACTTACCTGAGTGTAGGAGGCAGGAGATCTTTCTCAGTATAAATAAATTATCAAATCACTATTTATAGTCAGTTAATTAAAGAGCAAATTACTGCAGCAGTGTAGATTTCCTACTTAGTATAATGTAGTTCCACTGATATTCAGTGAGCAAAGGATCATCCCATCACATAATTTTTCTCTGGCCTCAATTACCTGTAAGTTCCTGAGAAATGGTATGATGCTAGATTTCCATCCTGATCAGTCCTGTGCCACCGTGCACTCTTCTAAAAGCCTCTTTGCAGGCTTAATTGCTGCTCAGCAGCAGAAAAGATCTGCACTTTTGTTTGAATGGGCTGGCACTACCACGCATGTGTCCAACTTCTATATCTCTTGCCCTCCAGGACATCAGGCAAAGAAGAAACATGTCTGTAATTGCTGTGGAAGCCCGGTGCCCAGAATGGGAGATTACCTACAGGTGGCAATACTTAAAATTAATTCTGAAAGTCAGGTTTGGAGTAATGAAAGGTGGAATTAGCAAATAAATACTTTGCATCCCAATTAGAGTAAGTTTGAATTAATCTCTTTGTAGCCCAATGCTGCAGCAGAATCTAATTGTGTGAGTACAGTATTCTGGTAATGAACTGAGGATTCCCAAGCAATGGCATTTCAAAAAAGTAACCTTCAGGCACTTGACACATTTTAAATCATATTCCAAAACCCAGTAATGTTGTAGCATTTTTTGTTGCTGTCATGCAGGCAAGGTCATGCATTGCATTGTGAATCAAAAGCATCTTCAAAACAGAATTTCCTTTTAAAGTAAAGAAAATTTAGCTGATCAGGAGATCATCTATATGGGGAAAAGCAGTCAAGTAATTGATACATACCTTGATTAAAAACTTTCTTCTTGCACAAACA
The DNA here is from genome assembly GCF_031877795.1 of Strix aluco. NCBI lineage: Eukaryota > Metazoa > Chordata > Aves > Strigiformes > Strigidae > Strix > Strix aluco. The sequence goes on along the minus strand of NC_133931.1, from coordinate 151,217,820 downwards.
TAACCCTACAAGCAGACTAAAATGGAGCAAGCAAATAACAATGAAACTCCATCAGTGAAGACCTGTATTCCCAAGGCTCACTTTCTAATCTGTGGGGGAAACTGTGTGGAGAAACTGTGTGGAGAATATATGGCTGAAGAACTTTCAAATGGTTGCATAATGCTCTGACTTTCAGACTGCTGCCAGCTACTGCACTGCTTACTAGCATTTTGTGGCTAGTTGAGAGTGGAGCTAAATGGTATAATATGTGAATATTTTTGTTGCTACTTCGAAGGACCTCTCTTGTCCTCTGCAAAAAGCCTGTGTCCTCAGGGACATGTAAATTAAGAAGATTGGATTGAAGCTCTCGACTTCAAATGAAGGTTGGAGAATAATAAATGGCAGTCATCATAGTCTTTGAACATCTGGACTGTATTTGGTATATAAAGTAAAGGAAGATTTAACATTCAGGCTCCAGGGCTCAGCTTTGAGATAGCGTTTAGAATTTTTCAGTGAAAAAATGAATTATCTTTTTTCTTATGCCGGTGTAATCACATCTGAGTGGGTTACAGCACCTTATTCCATGAGTTGATGCGGGCCATTATCCACTTGTGTTGATGTTTGCTGAGCACTTGTTAAATATGCAGGGAGCACAGCACATGGATATCTCCTGCCACCAAGTGATTTCTATGAGGTCCTTCTGCAGTACGTACGGCTGGGTCAGGATGCTTTGACTACCTGGGAAGAAACACTCTTTAGTACCAAAGTTTCTATAGCTGCCAATTTTATATGATTGTTAAGGCTCTGAAGGTCTTACCAGAATAAGATAAAAGGCTTTGATGTGAGTAATTCCATCTACTGTCTGAACCCTCTAACAGGAGTAGCATAATCATTGCTTGTCTCTAATGACTCTGCAGGAGGTAAGCTGGTGCAGAGGAGAGTGCAGCACTCATATGCTGCCTGCTGCAAAACACAGCTTAGTCCATGGCCATGGTCACACTGGAAGGGGTGGCCTCCAGAGTATCATCTCTTGCAGCTACTGGCTTTGTGCAAAGGGAGCCTCAGGGAGTTCGCTGAGCTTCCTCCCTAGGAGAGCATGTGTGGGACTGCTCGATCTTTTTTTAAAACTTTAACTCATGTTCATCCATTTCAGCCAGGTGTTAATCCAGAAAGGTAGCTCTTGAGCTGTTGTAATTTGCTGTATATGGCAGCTGGCAGTAAAATCAGAGGGACAGTAGGAATTCACATTGAACAGAAATCTGCTCAGAACACTTCTGGAAGAGGAACAAACAGATTTTGGAGATAAGAAGGGAGGGGTCCTCAGTCACCTTTGGAAAATCTCATCAGTGATGCTATGTTCGCAGCATGTCATCAACATAGAGGCTCGTATGTGAAGATGGAACCATACGCTCCCCTCAGCTGATGAAGAGCATCAGATGTCTGGTGTAGTATTAACACTAAGCAGTAGTTCCTGCTGGGGAGTGCTGGCTCTGTCTCACAGACTGATATTACACTCCAAAGTACTGTGTGTACCTCAAGCTAGGTAAAATAATAAACATTGTTATAAAAGTCAAGGCTTTAAAGCAACTAGTTATTTGGACATGTAAGCCTAAATTTTTGGGTGCCCAAGAGGGTATTGTGTTCTGCACAGTTCTCTGTGCTGAGGGATGAGCACTACCCAGGGCAGTGATAGTGGGGGCCAAAAGACAAGAGATCCCTGAGCACTCAGGGGAGCCCACCCTGGAGGCTCCAGGTGAGACAAAATCCGTGTGCTGCTTTGCAGGAAGTTCAGTTGCTCATCAAGAAGTTGCCCAGGTCTTTTAAGCATACCTGAAGTGACGTTCTCTCTTCAGACTTGTCCTTCTGATCTCTAGCAGGACTCAAAATGCTACACACAAAAATTCAAGTTACAAGTGTTCCCATGTTAACTGTAAGAAAACGTAGAATATCTTCTACAAAAGGCAGTTATTGCTATCTCACTACATTATCATGGTCATCTCACTGTTCAGTCCAGTTAATCATTGTTCATTGGAAAGACCTTAATTTATGCTGCGTTGATGATGTGCTCTAAAGAGACATTGTGCTCTTCAGGTTCACTGAAATCTCATGCAACTGGCTCTTCAAAACTGGCTTGAATATTCACAGTACAGTGGCTGGTGCAAGAAGTTGCAGTTTACCGCTAGGCCAAATTAGCCTTTTAGTCCTTTGTAAAAAAATGTAAAAAATATTTTAAGTGTGATTTAGTATTTTAAACATTTTATTATTTTAGTATTATACATTATTAACATAAATTAATTAACATTAATACTAACATGTTCATGTTTAATATTTTATATGGTGCTTTTCATATTTTACATGCTTTTTAGTTTTTCATTTAGGAGGGGTTATTTGAAAATGTTGTTGGTAGAAAACAGGGGGTCAGAATCTAACCTTCATCTGCAGATGGAGTCCCATCAGCAATGTTATCAGGAAAACAATTAGAGATCCAAGGGGGTTACATGAAAGTCTCCCAACAAAGTAACAATTTTAATCCGTTTGCTTTCATTGCAATCCTGTGCAGTGACTAAAAATTATCACTCCAGCCCAGAAGATGTGGGTTTTGTGACATTAGACTGAGAAAACTCGATGTCCTCTAACTCCCAGAACTATCTGAATGAAAGTATTTCTTTCCAGAGGAGAGTAAACTAAAAGCGGGTATCTAGTTCATGCGAGGATGGTGTGACTACGCATTAATGCATTAGTTGAGTACTTGGGGGGTTTTTTCTCATATTTGAGCTTTCCTAAATGACAGTGAGTGGGAGAGATATCTTTGTTCTTTCCAGCATCTTTATGCAACCTGGAAAACCTAGACTTACCGAGGAGGTCTATGATGACAATTACACATGGTCCTAAAGCTAAAGGGGAGTGTTGTAGCTTCCCCAGAGATGTCTTTTGTTCCAGAAAACAAGGATTCCCTTGGCACAAGGGTTCCCAACCAGTTTAGGTCCTGCTTTTTTCATATCTGGGTAGTGAGCATCACTCTTTCTCATCATAGCTGAAGCGATCTTCCTGTTCAGCTCCTGCATAACCGTTACCACAATTTGCCTGCCACTAGTAGTTAGCACTGTATTTTGCACCCACAGTTTTTTGCAGATTTTCAAACTGTGAGAGCTTGGGATTGCTCAGATGAGACTCTGAAATCTGTGCTGGCTGGGAGTCTGCCAAGGATCAGTATAGGTCCTTGGGTGCAAATATTGAGTACCTGTCTGTGCAGTGGCTATTGTAACTCTATCGTATTTTGTTTCTAAGTGGATGAGACAAACTATATGTAAATACAATATATGCAAATAGAAATCATATTTCTCTCTTCTTTTAAAAGCTATAAGCGTATAAAGCAGAATCCATCCAGGAACTTCTCACAGAATTTATACATAGTATATATTATAAATTATCTGTTTCCTGCTTCAGAGCAATGAAAAGTAACTGAGAAGGTAAAAGTAATTAAGCAGAGGACAGTCAGTGACCCTGATCAGAGAAGTGGACTTTCTTAATGAAAAACTTTTCACTGCGAAATAGTAATGCTTGTTTTACTGTAATTCCAATTGTTTAGACTGGAGCCCCTTGAGGCCTGGGCCTTTTCTATGTACCCGTTTTTCCAGTGCTTGAAAGCAGGTCTTCACAGTTCTGACTTGGAGGTTTACAAGCTATTCAATATTTATATCACATAAATAAAAGAAACTACTTGCAAATAATTTCAAGACCATTCACGTTAAATGCTTCTCTTTCAGCCAACCTGCGACCAGAAGATTTTTCCTGACACTGACAAGATTGTGCTTAGATTTGAGCTCTATGGCCTAAAAAGAGTTAAAGACCTATTGATTTCTTTTTGCTGTTTTCAAATATCAATTAAGCTGAAAACATGGGCTATAAATTATGGTGACCTTTGCAGTGACTTTTCATTTGTGGGATAGAGATGTGATGGTGTGAAAGCACTATTAATAATAATAAAAAATTATTAATAACTTCCTCAGGAACCGCCTAGCAAAGTGTAAATTGCTTTCTGCTTGGTATCAAATTTTCATGTAAGGTACTGTATCATGGAAATTTTCAGTCTTCTTAAAATTCAGGTGACCTAAAAATAATGCTACCCCTTCACCTCCGTACATTTTGTCATCTCAGCTGACAAATGTGATTCTTCTAGATTTAATCAGCATTTTATAATGACTTCTACTGAAAATACAGACTGTTGGTTTTCCCTTGTTGGCCTGTAAAATGTATAGGGAATGGTGGGTTTATTTGTTGGTCTAAGAACTTGTTAAAAATCTAACAGCCACAAAAAGCATGCTTTGGACTGAATAGCACTACCAACTCTCCACTTAATGAACTTTGCATGTTTATGGCTATTCAACATTTTTTTTACAAACACTTAAGGAAATACAGCACCAGTATAAATTTTCAGACTGTAGTTCTCTAGACCAAAGACTTTCCTTGGTTCATGAGACAGCTATATCATTACTGACTATAGCATTGCCATGCTATTTCATGAGCCTGATTAAAATCTCCCCTAGACAATTGTCCTTTCAGTGAGAAGACAGTGAATTCTCCACTGCCCTTTGACTCTTGTCTGCTCTTCACCTCGAAGATGTCAAGTAACAACCACTGAAAATGTGTTGGTTTTGTGCTAGTTACGTGTTTGCTAGAAATACAGTGGAGAGCAGGTAGGTACCAGTTGTCTGTGTGGGACACTGAGTTCTCCACACAGCTGATGTGTACTAAACACTGAAGCGTGGCCTTGAGGTGCAGAGCTTCAGGTCCTGTAGATAATTCTCCATTTCCCTGGTTTCCAATGGCATGCTGAGAAAGCTGCGTTTATGATCACTTGAAAGCCCTAGATACCATGTGACAGTAAGCTTCTACCTAATCCTTGTTCATCCTTCTATATGCAATAGCTTGTACTTCATCTAATTTTGATAGAAGAAGAACAAAAAAATCCCCCTCAGGCTGACTCTTTTTCCCCAACTTCACTTTGCAACTAATGCTAGAAGATGGAGAGGAGATCCTCAGCCCATACTTTAACCGTTGAATTACTTCTTCGTCAGTGAAATTTTAGCTAGAACGAAGAATTGTTTCCTCACTGAAATTACCATGTTTACCACAGTTCTGCAAAGCTTACTGCTTTTCAGTAGCTCACAGACAAAAGATGCAAACAGCATAAGGAGTCTGAATGTTACTACTTGTTCATCTGTCTTTTGGGTTCCCTTTAATTTGATGCTACCTGACTGCAAAGATGGTTTGCAGTTCTTCAGCAGTGATGGTCGGTCAACAGGAAAGCAGGCAAATATTTCTGTTAACTCTCCATGGTGAGTGGTACAGAGAGAAAACAACTTTCAAACCCAGCTTGCAGCTTCCTCTGGGTTTGGTGAGAGGATTCAGAAGGCCCAAAGCAAGAAGTTCTTTCCTTTTCTATATTTTAATTCCTATTGTTAAGATGGCGCTTTATGCTGTGGAGGTCTACTTTGGTGTTTGTGTGTCATTCATGGTTCCCCGAGGGGAAGCTCGCAGGGTGGCTGCATCCAGATGGGCCTGCCAAGTAATCCTGGCTGCTCAGCAGGGTGCCACCTTCTGTGGAGTGACAAGGGCCTAAAGAGATGAAGAGGGAAAGCAGCGTGAGTCAGTCCCAGGCAGTGAAGATGCAAGTCCTTTCCTCTGTATAAATCGTCCTTGAAGGGAAAGTGCAGGTAAAGCTGTACGGTGAAGCAGATGTTCGGATCGTGGTGTCAGCTGAGGCAATGCTTTTTTTAAGGTCAGTTTTAGCTGTTCACACAGGCCAAAGGTGCATGTAACTGTCAATTGTTTCTTCTGAAAATTCGTTCTGCTGTAATAAATTGGAGAAATTCCTCGTTCTAGCAAAGTCCAGAAATAACAGATGGCGCATATGCCAGGCATCAGCAAATCCTAAATCTGTGGGCATGACCCCTATCCATGACCTGTTGAGAAATCTACCTGCCTTCAGGAATAGGTTGCCCAAGAGTTTGATGTTTTATGTAACAAGACTGAAAGTGTAAGTTCCACTTGCTTATAACGTGCTGCTGTTGAATTTAGAAGCTCTCTTCCACAAAAGTAATGGAGATTTAATGTGGTTGCTGTTGTTCTTTATTGTGTTTTGGAGAGCAGTCAAGCTGAGAAGTTCTAACTTTCTGAATGTTCAGTTGATGAGGCTGGGCAGAGCCAGACTCTGTTTTCTTTAAGAATTTGAGCCTTCATCATCCATGAACATGGAAGTGCTGTTAGGGATTTTCAGTGACAATGCGGTTAAGGACATATAGCATGAAGTCAATATCTTGTCAGGCTGCTATGGACTTGTGTTTTGGGTTAGCATGGAACACGACACCAAATTTTGCTTGAAGTTAAACAGGTCCTGCAGGTATTGGAATAAGTTGTTGTGGTCAAAAAAAGTCAGCCTTTTTTTTAAAGTGTCTGCAGCACTGTGGATCATGACGTCCTTCATGAAACTGCACCTAGCAATAGTATTCTCACCAGTTTTCATTAAGGTTTTACACTCAACTAGCATTTCTAAAGAGAGTGTTAAGGCTTTACAGTTGAATATGAGAGCAGGAATACTTAAGAAAGAATAGCCTCTAATAAGTGGAGAAAGTCAAATGGAGATTATACCTTGTGTTTATATAGCATCTTTTAACCTGGAGCTGTCCATGAGAGTTAGTGAATGTATTGAACTGTTCGGTTCACCACTGCTTCTTCATGAGTCACTCCAGCTGGTTATCAATGCACAGTAATCAAAGTGAGGCAATGGATCTGGACTTCCCATGCTGAGGATCCTGCCAGACTTCCTAGCCAAAGAGTAGGGTAACTGAAATACACTGACAAAGCAGACTGGAGACAAGGTAGACTAATAGGGCTAATGCTATGGCATGCTGCTGACTCCTGAGAGGCATGAAGAATTTTATATTGCTTGTGGAGCTGTTGGCATTGCTTCTTTTGATATAGATTTTTCTCACGTAATCCCATGCTCTGACATGCTGATTTGATGTATCATCTCAATAATATGGGAAGACTGGGGAAATGTAGTGAAATGGCTATATTTCAATACTGTGTTTGTCAAGGGAAGGATGTCAGTCAATCACAGGCTGGAAAAAGCAAACAGTGTCTTATCGCTATGTGAGACTGAAATTCTTAATGTTCCTGTGTGCAGACCTGTGCCTTCATTTTCAGGCACTTCATTCCCTTAACAGTCACGTATTTAACCTGTGTTGAGCATAAGTGTAAATCTTGCTGCATTTCACAGTGGAGTACCATTTCCCCATATTCCAGCAGCAAAACAGAGATGAGGAGAAACTAACAAACTTCGGTTACTGCCTGAGATCTGCCATACCAATGAAGCAACTAAAATAATGTCATTAAATTAACAGTTTATACATTTACAAGGAATGAGTTTGGGAGATTGCTGTGGCTATGAAGAAAGATTTAAAGCTGATCATGTAAATGTTTTGATTATTGGGTCTGCTGATGCTCTATTTCATGAGGTGACCACTCTTCTATGAGTGGATCGAATCATGTTCCACTTAGAAGAGATCTCAGGGACACCTCACTGAACTGACTAGTCATCTGACACAGGGAATATTTCATGTTGTAGCAGTAATGGTGATGTCAAGTCACATTGATTGCAAGTGGAGATCAAAAAATTTTTGAGATAGGCTAAGCACCTAAATGAAGGTAGCTGGTATCTTTTCTCACTTATGTTACTCTTATTGTGCTTTATATTACTGTTATTAGAACCATCATTTTTAGCTAGTCTAAGCAAAGAGATTAAGAATTGAACTTGTAAGTAAGGATACTTTCCTTTTTGTGATGGTCTTGTCTTGGCATAGTCACAGAACATTGACACAGCTGTGAGAAGACAGCAATGGCAGCACTGGTTTGCATCTGTTCGATGACTGGTAGCATCTGTTTGATGATTAGCTAAAGGATTTCAGCTGTTAGAGCTGTCAATCTGACACCTTTGATGAGCACTAAAATAAATCTGTGCTACCAGGAACTGCTCATTTTTTTCCCCTGCTTTTGATTTGCTTGACTCTTTGTGTCCTTGCCGATAACTACTAGCAAGGCTAATGCATTATAAACTCTGAAAAGTGAAGCAAGCGGCTGTCATTTTTTGCACAACAGATGTTCCTGATCAAGAATCAGACAAAGGATCTCATCACTCTTCCTCTGAGCAATTTAATTTGTCTGTTCCATAGCACACCAGCCACCTCCTTTTTAGTGACTGATGTGCCCAAGTCCTACTTCATTTTAGGATCAGTTCTTTTAATCTTACAGAATTATTAGGTTTTTTTTCTGTGCCAGAGCAAAGAGAGTGGAAAAAAGGAAATTGCTTTATTGCTTATGGTGTCACCAATAATGCATCATAATGAAAAGTAGCAAAGGCCTACTTCAAATATAGGAAACCCATGTACTACATTTTAAGAGAACCAGAAAGTACCCTATGAGCACTTTTTTGAAGAAATAGCAATTTAGATTTGATGGTGTTTCTTTAGAGTTGTGAGGCTCAGAGGTAGGGATAAGCATGTATAATCCATCAGATTCTTGTAATGCAACTTAGCGAGGTGGAAAAATTGATATATTTTTAAGAAAGGTTTTTTGCTGTGGATCCGGTTCTCCACTCCTTAATCATGCAAGTTGTTTGAAATGAGTAATTACTGGAGTTTTTGCTTGCTTTTCCATTTAGTTTGATAAAACTGTATCGCTCTGCTGCTGTTTTGTAGTGATGGATGGGTACTGCTGGAGATGTAAATTCTGTGGTTAGTCTATAGTTAATTTCCCAGTTATTAGTCTAGCACAAGACAGTCATTTTGCCTGTGCACAGGCTCCCTACTGTGCAACCTGATTGATCTAGTATACCCAATGGGGGACAGTTATTGCTCACCCTGCAAAGGAGGATGCAGACTGTGTACCATATTCCTACCAATATCTGCCAAAGACTTGCTGGAAGAGAGGCAAGGGAAGTTGGCCTTGTGCATGTGGCCAGCCCTGCACAGAAATGGCAGCTGCTGCTGCCCATACAAATGGTGGTGTCCGTGGCCACAGTCACAGCTGCCAGTCCTGATAAATGAGGAAACTGTATCTGAGGAGCTCATTTTAGTTCATCACTGGTAGAAAGACAAACCACTTCTATGACCTCTTTTCCATTTGGCAGGTTGACAGGACAGAAGTGATTCGAACCTGTATAAATCCCGTCTTCTCCAAGCTGTTCACAGTGGACTTCTATTTTGAAGAGGTACAGCGGTTGCGGTTTGAAGTCCATGACATTAGCAGCAATCACAATGGGCTGAAGGAAGCAGATTTTCTTGGTGGCATGGAGTGCACTCTTGGACAAGTAGGTATCGCTGCCATTTTTTCCCCTTGTCATTCCTCTTTTGTACGTATATGAAATATATCACTTTGTTAAATGACTGATGGGTGAGATTTGTCATTCATGACAAAATTCTTAATCGCTTTGAACAGGATAATTAAGAACTTCTGCTGGTTTGATTTACTGCTGTAGTATGGCTGTAAGTCAGCCAATGCTATAGGAAACTGAGTATCAATGACTGGCCTTGTACAGGAAGAGCCCAGGCTCATTACACTACTGTTGGGAAATAGACTGATTTGGGAGAAAGTAATTGTTCTTAATGTTATAAGGGATTTAAAGCAAGTTGCAAGTCCAAGGAACACCTACAAATACACCTTTTCACATAGGGTAGTGCCTGGTGATGTGACAAATAGAGAGATAGGGTTGGATTCATTTCCTTGACTCTCAGTCATCCAAAGTTAGGTGTTCAGACTAAGTTACTCTCCTGATTTGCATCTTGAGTTCAGTGAGAGAAACAGACAGTTCCAGCAGTTGATTCATTTCACCTGATACACCCATCATAGATTAGGATAAATGACCTTCAGGAGATACCTGTCTTTCTCCATCAGTTATCAAGAGGGTCTAGACAGCTGGGTTTAGAGTAGATACCTAACCCTTTAGATGACTAAATTTGGGTGATGAGTTCTACCCACAGGATCATTATCTAGAGGTCATCAAAGCCAGGCTGGCAGTTAATTCCTGTGTTGCTGACTGGTAGCACACTACAGTGTCCCAGGCATCAGTTTATTTCTAACTGGCAGACTATTTGTTATGCAGCATCTCATAACACAGATCTCAGCTCTGTCCAGTAATGCCAAGTTTCACTGAGCTGAGTGTAAATTTGCTCTCCATTCTGTGGTAGGTTGTGTGACAACACCAGGCACTGCTTTCGTTTAGATTGTCCTTTGCAGTGCTTCCACATAAATTTATAATCTGAATGTAGTAGCCTGTCATGGAAGATGCTGTAGAGCTTTTGTTTCCTATATTCTCACCTTTTGTTGTTAATCCCTCAGCCCCACTGCACCTGAATCCCTTTGTTTTTATTCCCAAAGCCATTGGGCCAAACATGCTGAAAGAGGAAAAGTCCTCTCAGTGAGAGAATTAATATGAAATATACGTATTTACTAAATTGAAATCTCAACATAAAGATAATGGTATTTAGAATATTTACAGTGCACAATAAAGTCTGTTCTTTTTGATGACTTGTGGCTTTAATCAATGAAAATAAGCTATCCTATAACACCAAGGAGAATGAGAAACAAAGAAAAAAGTTATTATAATGTTCTTCTCACTTAATTGGCTTGAAAATGAAGGGAAAAAAAATGTCATTGCTGCTGCCTGTAGCATAAACGTCTTTATAATGATTTGATCTCTATAAATAGCACACAGCTGTGTTGGTTGCAGTGTAATTTTAATGGTAACCAAGAAAAAATAATAACAGTGTGAAATCTGTTCACAGTAATGTAGCCTTGAGGACTTTGATCTCATATTTAGACTTTTTTGGTGGTTCTTCACCCCCCTCTTTCTAGTTTTTAACTTTACATAATTCCTCAACTGATTTAAAACCCCAAAATGTTAGCACTTGAATTGTCATCCAAGCAAAGCCATATGAGGAGTCCAGCATTGAAAATCCTGCAGCACAGGCTGTATGTATGGAGCTTACACTCATGCTTAGCTGTTTGGTGTAATTACTGCATTTTCTTAATGATGATGATAGAGCCATGTCTTTTCTTGAGGTAATTTTGACATTAATGTCTTGCTCTACATCACTTTAATGCCTGAATAAAACATGATTTTGTGTGAGAGTCTGTGCCTGCCTATCAATTCACTTCCCCATTGCAAGTAGATCTTATCTGAGACATCCAGGAAGGTTGTAGATTTTTAGGCATAGTCTAAAAGACTGATTTTCTCCCCACCCCCCAGTAAATGTGCTAACTTCTATTGCTGTCTTCTAGGTAATAGTTGATAGTAGAAGAGATTCACTGCTACATGTACTTGTTTGTAGATCATCATTTAGATGTGTGGTAAACATACATTTTTTCCCAAATCAAGTAATACTCTTACCTAAAACAAAATTAATGAGAATAATAAATGCTGGGAAAGGCAATAGCATGGTTGTACAGTAAGCTGACACAGAGAAGTGAGTTTTCGCTTTCTTCTGATATATCTAAATCCTACATGTAGCTTACCGGATAGATACAAGCTTATTGGAAATTTGGGTCTTGAATGCGAATGATAGAGAAATGTGGTTTTTTGGAAGGTGTCATTATTAGTCTCCTCCTAAATGCTGTTATAAATCTGTGTCCCAAGACAGTGATAAGGGCAGTAACTTGTAGGCTGTTAGATCCTGAACATACACTGTCTAGTGACATCCCACTGGATTTTCAGCAAGATTTATTTCTGCTGCTCTTGCCAGGACAAGCCAATTTTGAGCTTCTGCTGGTAAATACTGTGGTTAGCAGCATCCTGGCATGCAGTCAGTTATACCTGGATAGGAAGAGTAGATGCATCAATGGGCATTTCATATGCCACGGTATTTAAACACAGTAGAACAAATGGTTGTGGATGGATATCTGCTGAGTGTAATTAAGAAAACATCAATGTGCTAAATAGAGACATTTCCTTAAAGTGTTTTGTTTTGTCCATCATGCTCAAAAGTTGCCCTTTCAAATAAAACAGTAGCAGATTATGTCTTGAAGGGTTTGAGGGGGGGGAGGTTTAGTGCAAGGTTTTTTTGGGGGAATCTTTTTGTGTGTTTTTAAGTACCAAAAATCTGTTCCTTCCACTCAGAAAGACTCTTTACATTCCGGTTTCCCAGCTTCTTCAGAGTGTCCTGGTGATGTGCAGATTTGCAGAACGTTATCAGATAGGTTCTGTTCAATTGGAATGATAGTCAGATCAATAAAACCATAAAATATTAGAGAAGGTACTAAAGTTGAAAGTGCAAACAAATTTTCCTCAATAAGTAGACATGATCTTAAAATATGGCCTGCAATTACACGTAGTTTATAAAACAGTTTCTTAAGGAACTTTACATCAAGAGAATGTACCATACTCCAACCATTTAAGCTGTCCATGCTGTATTACTTAACCTACCATTTAACAATGCCAGTTCATTTAAGGTGCATAATTAAAAACTATGCATTTTAAAAATACGTTATTATTTTTCATTTTACAATTCATTTCTAAGTAACTGCATAAAACTGGTATCTAATAATACCTTTTTTTATCAATTAAGTTGTGCAGTCATATGGTAGCTACTTAAGCAAGGAAACTATACTGTGTTTGCTTGTAACCTCACAAAGATTATTCTGAATCTGAAGAATATTTGTGAAATTATGGGACACTTTTTTTAAAAAAAAAGTTCTGTCCTCTAAAATGCAACAGAGCATGAAACATGCTTTATCCAGACATGGGTGTGAAAGAAGTTTTTTGGGTTTTACCTTTGGCTTTGGCTTGATTTAGGAATATAGCTAGAGAAGATGAATTCTAGCAAAGTTTACATGTCTAGTTTTTACTCTAATTTTAGGTATCTGTGCACAGAATTCCTATCTGGAAGACATTTCTTATCAGAATTTGAACATGCAATCAGCTTGTTCTGACAAAGTCTGTTAATTCTTGAGCTCAAGGTTGAGTCTGGATAACTTCATCCCACATGAAGTAACTTTGTGGAAGATGTGACTGAGCTTTGTGAGTCTGGAAGTGAAGACTAAACTGTGACAGAATAGGGGGTGTGTTTCAGCTGAGCCTAAGGAAAAGCTGGAATTGGAGGGAAAGCTTAGTGCAATACAAGTAACCTAAGTCAGAAGGGACCTCTGGAGTCTCTAGTTCAATCTACTTCTCAAAATAGATTAGAGCAGGTTGCTCAGGGGCTTGTCCAGTCCCATTTTGAATGTCTCCAAGGATGGAGATCTCTCAGCCTCTCTGGGCTATGTTCCAGTCCTTTGCCACCCTCACAACAGCAATGTCTTCCTGTCCCTAGGGTTTGCCTACCTCTTGCAAGACCAGAGAAAAGTGGAGGCATAATGAACCCTCACTCCTATGCGTGTGGAAACGTTTACAAATACTTGTAGTAGCCTTCAAGTGGCAAAAGAAATTCTGAATTGGCAAATCAAAAGTAAACAAAGCAGGGATGACTTAGCCATAGCTGGTCTTGCTTTGGGAGGAAGGGACTAATAGCAGCCTTCTTGAGCTGCTGCTGTAGATGACAGCTCTCAACCTTTGGAGTGGGAGTGTTGGGGTGGAGCAGTGGTTTGGCACTGCGCTTTCTACTATAACAGAAATGACTTGGGATGCTCCATCAGGCTGTTCATCTGCCCGCTAGTCTTCTAGCTCGTTGATTCACTCTAAATAGTTGCTGTTCTTTGCATACACACTGGCAAGTAGAGGCACCCATATATCTTTGTAGTGATAAGCAGTGATATTTTAACTACCATTTTGGGGCACTACTGTATAAAGGTGATCTCTTGCTTTCATATAGGTGCTTTAGGTGCTATGAATCAGTTCACCCTTGGTTGTGGTTTTACAGATGTCTGTAACTAAGGAGAGTAGATTCTTCCCCTTCTCTTTCCCCTTTGTTTTTCCTTTTCCCCCTCCCCATCCCTAGGAAGAGTGTTCAGGCACTCCACTCACCCAGACTAATCAGTTCCAACTGAATCCCTATCTGAAGGTTTTGTATGTCTGTTGCTTTTTGGTTGTGATTGTTTGTTTTGAGGGGCAGGAGACAGATTTTTTTATTTAGTGGGTTGAGTCTTTTGTCCACCAGAAACAATGGAAAAAATTGTACATGGACAAACGCTTTCAGAAATTTTGATAGCCAAATTTTCATGGTATTCATCTGGGATAGAGACACCCCAAACCCGAGTCCTTTTCTATTTATGTGTTGGTGCCTTCATGTGTTCTGAGCCTCTCTAAAGCTCTCTTATCAGAATTGTTCAGTTTTACATTCCATAAATTTTATAAAGCATTGAAGTTGCATCATTTAGTACAGTAAGTGTTCAAACTTTCTAAAGCCAGAGTTAACTTCTGAACCACACAGGAATTAAGTATCAGGAGGGTGGCTTAGGAACACTTTTCCTCTGAAGTTTCACCCGGAAGTCTCATCCTGATCTTTAAGAACTTACAAAAATTATTTCAATGGATAATCATTTTTTGACGAGAACTAAACAAACTTACATTGCCAAGACATTCTTGATTACTGCTCAGCTGTGCCTGCATTATTATTAAATTATAGGAACCAGTGAAGTTGTTATTTCTTAAATTCTGTGAACCATTCCCGCTCTGCAGTGTGGGAATAGCCTTTGTGACTTCTCTTTCATTACTTACCACAGCTGGTCTTTGTCATTTTCAAATTTATAATTCCATTCCTTGTTTGGTTTCTTTTAATTTACAAAAGTGTTAGAATATTGTTTCAATTCACAGCTCCCTTACTTGCTCAACTAGTAGCACAAGTAAAAAAAAAAAAAACAAACTAGAGAGATGTTAGATTTTTCCTGCCAAGAACCTTTTCAAGTATTATTTAGAGATTTAATATTTCCCATACATGCATTTGTGTACAAATTATATTGAAAATCTTCCTCCTCATAATGAGTATTATTGTTTCTTGTGTGCTTTCAATAATATATGCCATTAACAGATTATGCACTTTGAAATGCTGACTGATTATTAGTTCATTTTTGGCCATTGCAAATCCCCTTGCTCTTGAATTGGAGAAAGGCTGAAAGAGCTATGATTGCATCTGAATTAATTAAATTGAAGTAGTCTATATGAGAATATTTGCTTAATAGTCTGTTGACTGCTTCTGTGGTGCAAAAGACATAGGACCAGTTTTTTCAAGGTATCTGAATTCCTAAATCTCATTAAAATCTGTATGCCTCCTTAGGTATCTAAATACCTTTAAATACTTGGCCTTTGATCTCCTCCAAATGAAGTTGCTCAATTCATTAGTGGGATGAATAATGTACTTTATTAGATATGAATGTCATCTTCTACCAGGGCTTACTCAGAGCACAAGAAAATCATCAATGCAGCACTCTTCCTAACTTTTCCTAACCATTTAAACACCTCGGTTATCCCCAGGAAGCTCTTGGTTTGCCATTGCAGCATGATCTCTGAAGCTGTAAGATTTTCAGTTCTAGATGAATCTTGTCAGTCAAAGTTAATGGAATTACTTGTACAGTTTGTACTTCTTTGTTTTTACATACTTTATCTTTTTGTGTGAATTACTGTAGCAGTCTTTAGAAAAGTAATTTAAAATTTAGTTTGCTATTATAATGAGTTATTATTATGACTAATTCTAAAAGGGCTGCCACACTACATACTAATTAAATTCAAATACCTTTTATGTTATTGATAAGCTATTTCCTGTAATAATGTTATTGCCTCTTGTGATAGGGATACCTTTTTTTCTCAGTGTTCTGTTTTGACTGACTATTTTCAGGTACAGGTCTTTAATAAAGACAGGGAGAAGTGTAATTAAGTTGTAAATAGACTGAACTGATCAATAATATAGAGAACAAAAGAAATCTTGAAGAGTGGTGAGTATGGTACAGAAAGTATCATATGTACAGAGAGGATGATTATAACAATAAAACTGGCTCTACCAAGAAACAAGAATTCTGTGAGCATTTAGAATGAAACTTCCTTCATTATGGACATGCACATCTGAACTTGTCTTGAAGGGATTTCTTGGTATCCGTGAAGGGGTGAACTCATCCCCCAAACCTTTTTTTCATGAGAGTGGAGTAAGGTCACTGACATCTACCTACTGTCTGGTCTCTCTTCATGTTGAAATGTAGCATGTTTGATGCATCTCTGACTATCTGACACCATTTATGGAAATTATTTGCTGGGTTCAAAAGCGGCTGGGGGATAGATAGCAAGGCAGACACAAGCCCATCAGAGATGTACAAATCTTGCCAAAAAAAAATGCTAAGGATGAATGCGTGAATAAGGAGTGAGTTTTGCCGCTGTGAGACAGAGCTACCTCAGTTCTGCTGCACTTGCTGAAATCGGTCATTTACCCACACAGGTGAAATGTCAGTAAAGTCTGTCATTTTATTTGTGGGTGTTTAGAAGCTTACAGTATGCCTTGAATGGATTATAGAAGCTTACAGTATGACTCAAATGGACTATAGTAAGAGCACACTAATATTTTAATCAACAATCTTCGAGGTACATTTTACAAATGTTTGATCTCCAATCATTTGTCTAGCCACTCTGGCTGTATCTTTCTACTTAAGCAATACCATGAAAGTGTTACAGTCCTTCATTTGGGAGACTGTAGCTGTGAAAAAGGTGCTTTAAGGGTAGTACTTATTTTTATGCAAGAAGGAGAGACCTTAGGAGAGCATGTATCGTAACTAGTAAATACTTTTGATATGGACATGTCCTGAGTTTTACATACAACAGAATCCTTCTTTTGCTACAGGCTGAGGATAAAAATTATTTTGGAAACACGGTCAAATCATTTTAATGGTGTGTGTTAAAATCTCTGCTCCAACTTGGCAAGATAGCAATTGCTTGTCAAGAAAGGAACAGAACTCAGATAAAAGATGCTTTAGGTTAGGCCACCTGTCCATTTTAGCATCTTTTGTAGCAAACAATTCAAAAAACTGTAACTTCAGGAGGCTCTGAAAAACTCATTGAAGTCAACTGTTGCTTTAGAAAAGCAGGTTGCTGTACAGTGCTGAGCAGTCTGAACTTGGAGGCTGAAATTTTGCAAGTACTCTCTCACTTTTTGAATCCAAGCAATGCTGAGCATAACATGGTGACCAGTGGTTCACATGTCACGAGTTAACAAAAGCCAAGCATCATAGGACATAAATAGAAAAGAAGCTATGGCCATTATCCATGGACGTTTAAAGAAGCCTTTAACAAAAGAATATTGGTGTTATGTCCATAGTTAAATATTATACAAGTCAATTTAATTGAAGCAAATAATAAAAACCACACAGCTTTCTGATCCCAGAGGGAATGTGGAGTGTGACTGTCAGATCTCTGGCTCAGGGTGGCACCTGGCAGAACTGAGTCAATGCTGTTAAAGGAGCTTGGACCAGCCCCAGCTGTCAAGGTAAACAGGACTTCTTGGTATGATATATGGGATTTATCTGTTCCAGCCAATGCTAAGTAACTAGGTTGAAAAGCCATATTGAAATTTTCTTGTTAGTTTCATTTATAAGGATTGGGAATTCTGTATGATATTGAAAGTTATCCCTATATTGGGTTAAGGAAGGACCACATAGGGAAATATATTTTAAAAGG
Organism: Strix aluco; assembly: GCF_031877795.1. NCBI lineage: Eukaryota > Metazoa > Chordata > Aves > Strigiformes > Strigidae > Strix > Strix aluco. The sequence continues at coordinate 151,200,194 of NC_133931.1, read as the reverse complement.
TTCTTAAACGAGCCAGGTGAAATAGGTCATTATATTTCACAGCTCTTCTTACACAGTGCTGATTAGTCACGACTCAAGCATAGCAGAGAGCAAACCTTCATCAGAGTACTTGTCTCTGAGTGACTGCTGAGCAATGCACTGTACACAGCTGGTGTCAGGGCCTTGGTGCTTTTATCCAAAGTGTTGCATCTGTTCATACTTTTAAAATTTAAAAAAAAAGCAAAGCACCTTTTATATATTCTAAATTGGAAATAGGATCAAATGGTACCATGTAAATCCAGATTTAATTACAGCAATATGGAACATCTGTTCTGATCTGTCCTTAACCTATTTGGTCTTGTATGTAATAAGGCAAATTTAAGACCATATTCAAGGGAATTTCCCACTTCCATCTTACCATGGAGTTGATATCCCTTAGCACTGCAGACCAGAAATCTAGTGAAGATGATGTTCTATTGAGATGATTTCATATTTGATAAATAGGAATCCCTTCATGTGAAGAAGTGTTCAAGCCCAGGTTGGACGGGGCTTTGAGCAACCTGGTCTAGTGGCAGGTGTCCCTGCCCATGGCAGGGGGTTGGAACTAGATGATCTTTAAGGTCCCTTTCAACCCAAACCATTCAATGACTATGATTCTATGTGCATATCCCCTCTCTCTGAAACAGAGCAGTGGCTTTTAGAGTCGGCTCCTATTCCGACCTCTTGCAAATGTATTCAGTATGCTATGTTTTATTGGACATGTGGCTGTCTCATACCAGAACTGGGTAGTAGTTTATATGTGGCTGTAGCTGCAAATAAACTTAACTTGGCTTTGTAAGTCTTTTTAGCCTCACCTCTTAAATCTCAGGTTTCTACATCCATTTGCTCACTGGTAGGTCATGCTTCTAATAAAATGTTTATGAAAAAATATGTTCTGGAAATGTAATGAGGTTTACTAGGAATGAACTGGATTCTACCGCCTGCACCATTTTTCATCAGTTTTGGACAAAACTCTTTATTATCTGAGGTTGAAGTTTTAAATTACAAGTTTTTGAAGTCAGAGTCAAACGAAAGACTCCTGACAAATGGAAGACCTATAGTTAATTACCTTCTTGTAAGTCATTTTGCTAGTTCAGCTATCTCTGTAACTCTGAACTTAGACTAATGCTTTCTAGGCCCTTGAGTTATCTTTGTTTAGGACTTGCTGTCTGGCAATGAGGTCAGCAAATGCTCTTTATGATAATGTTCAGAAGAAGATTTACAGTGATACGTAAACAATAAATATGGTATATAATTGATGGCAGCTTCTTTAGAAGCGGTTCTTTTAACCAATGAAAGCCGGTTTGTACCGTGGATGAACAAAAATGGCAACTTACTGCTAAGGAAAATAGATTTCTTGACAGTTATTCCAGTGTTAGTCTGTGGATCCTTAATCACTAATTACAATTTGAGGCAATGATGTTGGCACATTGTTGCCAGATGGAAGATTCATTTTACTGGCTACTTAATTAACAACTGGTAAACAGTTGCACCCAAATACACATATTTACATATGCAGAGTGTTTACTGTGTCACAGTGATGCTAATGGCTTAGAGAGCGAGTCTTATTAATGTGATCTACTAATGGGAATGTCAGAATAAATTATCTTCTCTGGAACTGCGAGCTGTCTGTCTGCCACCTGCATGGATGCTCCTGAGCTTCAGGTTTCTGTCTGCCTGATGCCTCTTGAAAGCTGGGATGCCTTCTAAAGCTGCAAAGGGAGCTGCAGGAATTTTTGTAGTTCAAGGGGAGAAGTCTTGCTGTTTCTAAAGTAGGCTAGTGGAAGGACAGGTTCCCATCCAAGATCTATCTCATACCAGGGGTATATATAAGTAACATATCTGAAAATGTTTCTAGTATGCAATAACCACAGCTTTCAGTGGAAAAACTTAATGTATTTTGCAAAGTTGTGTGTGCAATCTCAGGGGAGATGGGGAGGTCATAGAGATAAATTGATCCTGCTTCCCAGCAGCCATAATTCATTGTCTGGTTGGTACAGAACCCATAGTTTAATTATATATTAAGAATAATCTGTCCTATTTCTGTACTACCTCCCATTTGAGAATCTCAAACAAGATTTTTTAAATTGCACCTCACAATTTACAGGAGTGCAACAATTTGTCCTAGAACCTTTTTAGCTGGCAAGAAAACAGAGGTATGGGTGACTTAAGCGATCACAGCAAACAATCTTTCCAAGATCCTAGGGAAGGAAAAGCACATCTAAATCCTGACAGTACTTGTCATCTCACCTGTACTCCTGTCTGTTGTTGCCACTGACCAATACTAGTGGTGAAATCCAAAAGTTAATTTAGAAATGTGAGTGAGATGATGGCAGCAGGCTGGTTTATGGAAGGCAGTCCAAAAAGAATGGATATTAAATTATTCATTTAAGTAATAGCCAGCTACAAAAATGCAGGGTAAAAACCAACTGGCAGTCTGAAATGGTCATAAAATGAACATTAGTTAACAGTATCATGGTGTTCTTAAAATAAGTCAAATGCAAATCTGGAGTGTACCAGCAGCATAGCTTGCAAGACATAAGTTCTTCTTGCATAAAAAGGATCAGGAGTATTATGTCCAATTTTGACCATTATTCTAACAGTAGGATATGGGCCAGTCCATGAGGGCTCAGCAGAGAGCAATGAAAATGGTTTGAGGGCTAGAAAATTTGGTCAAAAGGAAAGATAGAACAAACTTGGGTTCTGTAGTCTAAAGAAGACTGTGGAGAGTTGATATTAGTCTTCAGATATAAAGATTGCCTGAAAGAGGAGGGGGAAAAGATTGTTTCATTTATTCATGGTGCATTAGACAGAAATAATGGGCTTAAACTGCAGAGAATTGGGTTAGATGTTAGGAAAATATATTTATCGTAAGGATTATGAATACCATAATAAATTGCCAGAGGAGGGTGTTTATCTCTGGATAGCTTTAAGAACTGATTAGACACACATCTGTCGGGTGTAGCTGACCCAGGTGTAAATGGTCCTGCATTAGGACTGAAAAGCTGGACAAAGCGATTCTGGATGTCCTGTTCAGCCCTGTGGCAAGTGTGTGATCCAGCCCTGTGATGGCTCTCCTAGCTCACATTTCCAGCCCATTTAAAATTTGCTTCTGTCCTGCTGCCTCCTTCATGACAGTAGCTGAGCATAATCTGAGGTGCCACTTTTGCTTTTCTGTTCAATTCAGCAAATTGATGGGCAGGATAAACGTATTTCCCCATGGTGATGTTAGGCTAAAATTTACATCCTAATGACTCCTGTCTCAGAGCACCTTTTTTGCCTGGCCATGACTTTGCATTACTTGCACTCCTCTGGCTCTGGCCGTTACCTGCTTATGTAGTTTATTGCTGCAATGTGTATGATGAAGGGCCTGGAGCCGTTCTTTTCCCTTGATAATGCCTCTCTTTTACTACTAATACTAATGCGTATTTTGCCGAAGATACCTATTTGTGGATCATTTTACTTGAAGTGTTATGGGTTAGCCATCTGGATGAAGTTGTCCAAGTAATGTTTTATGTGGGAAAGGACTGTTTCTAGTATAAAAGCCACATTCCAGAGGTTAGGGATTTTTCTAAGGCAGAAGCAATCTTTCGCTTTGTATCTGCACAATATGATCCTGCTGCAGTATTGTCAGATTAAAAATAATACTAATTGTGATTCCTAAGCTGGTTTTGGAGTTACATCTACATCTGTCTGCATTTTGAAGTTTTCCAACTAAAAAATAAATTAATTAATACAGCATTAAGTTTACAGAGAAGAGGGACCTAATATACTGGGACATCACTGTAGCTTACTAATTATGCATTATTGTAAGTTTTATTCCTTTTCTTATATTTTTACCTATCTAGTTTTAAATCTTTCAGGATTGTTAGGGAAATTTAATGATTATTGATATGGGAAATAACATCTTTTGTCAGTGTCACTCTGATAACTTCTGTTTGAAGTACATTTATAAATTGGTCAATGGACACGTTCATTTGCAATGCTGAGTTCTAGGGAAGGTCTGGCAACTGGTAAGAAAAGGAGACAATTTTGGAACTAAAACTAAGGGACAGATTGCTTGCTTCTCTTCTGAGTTTAGAGTTGCTGATATTTTGAAATAAAATAAATGCCTTCTTTTTGAAATGGACTTCAATTTCCTATAAAAATAAATGGGTTTTGGAGGCATCTCTGATAGATTTGCTGTATGCAGCTCCCATCTTACTGTCTTTGAAGTCCATTTAAAGCTTATTTCTGTCCTGCAGTCGCCATCATGGCAATAGTTGAGGGCAATCTGAGATGTGGTTTCCGCTATTCTGTTTAACTCAGTGAATTGTGTTCTTCCCGTTGTGCTTGACCCCATCTGCTTGATTTGTCCTTCCATTGCATCCTGTCCACAGGCTTCCTGGGAAACCTTTCTTCTCAGATGGGGTCTTACTGTGTTAACTCTGATCATGGATTAAGACACTGCCTTGATACAAAAAAAAAAAAAAAGGCAACATAAAAATTGAAATCACAATAAGCCATGTATTTACTACAGATTCTAATTTTTTTTCCCTTTGTTTTTATTTTTGTGCAGATTGTTTCTCAGAGGAAACTCTCCAAGTCCTTACTCAAACATGGGAACACAGCAGGAAAGTCATCTATAACAGTAAGTCAGTCTTAAATACACTCTTATTTTCCTGTTATTTAGAAATTTCTATTGTGACTAATTTTCCCTAAAAGCATGTATTTAGACTGTTTATTTAACAGATTGCTTGTACTGTTTCTGGCAAATGCTTGTTGCAAGGAAGTGGCATCAAATATAGCATGATTTGTTCAGAAGTCACAATACTACTGCTTTTAAGGTACTTTGATGAGAGCAAGAAAGCTGTGTTGCTTGATTACTTTTAGTTGAAGGTCTAGAACCCTCAGAAATTCATTTTGACCCACTTTGATGCACAAAGGAGTCTGATGTTTCTTGGCCCTTGGGCTTTTTCCAGTTTCTAAAAAAAAAACCCAACCACCAACTCAGAAAACACACACACACACACACCCAGCAACACCAAATGCAGAAGTTTGATGAGATTAGGTATTTTACTGTGTTGTAATGCAATTATGGACTGTATAGTTATAACCCCATGTGTATCTTGAAATCTGCAAATCGGTGTATTACCTCTCTTTCATCTTTCTCTTTGCTGGCTTGTTTGGGAGATCAAGCTTGTCTGCACTCTAGCATGCTTGTGACATTTGCAGCTCTGCATTAAGACAAAGACTATAATAAAATATTCTGCTTTGGGGATCTCTGCTCTGTTGCCTCAAAGAGTTGAGAAGGATTTTTTTCCTTGATGTGCAGTTAGCCAGATGGGTTTCTTTTGGCCTGATTGTTTGGATTTTTTTTTCTATCTTCCGCAACAGCAGACTGTGAGAAATAATGCCTTCTGAGATCCCAGGGAATTTTCTTTCTTGCATAAGGTAAACTAATTTTTGGTCTGGAGATGGAAAGGGATTCCCCACTCATCTGGCTGAACAGAACCAGGAGAGAGTTTTGCTCCCTCAATATCTTGTTGTGGTTTGCCTGCTAGGATTATCTGGGCATACTTCATCTGGTCCATCCCCATGGTGTTTTGCACCCCCCTCCTGTTCTATGAGGGACACAAAGGAGTTTTGTCTTGTGAAAACACAAATGCTCTAGTTCAACTAAAAATTATGCTTGTTAGTAGAGTGTTCTGGCAAAAAAATTAATGCTCTGTGATATACAGAAGATGAAAGAAAATGAGTTAGTCCCTGTTGTCCTAACTGGATGATAACCATGAAAATAGGGACCTTAGTTACTTGCTTTGGCTTCTGGCCAGTAGTACTAAAGAGCGAGTTGACTTCGCTTCAATGGGAGAAAACCAAACTCAGACAAAAATTATTGTGTGAAAAGTTTGCTTTCTCAACAGAATAAGTCAAAATGGATTATTTATCATTATTTTTGGACCTGGGGACATACCCGGTGTCTGTCAAGTATGGAAATTACATGTAATATTTTCCTAACTTCTTCAGGTGAATTATGAGTTTTTCACAGGATTTTGAAAGCTCCTGTCTTGGCATGTTTTGCTGGAATTTTATTAGCCCTTTGACTGTGTAAATTCTCATCAATATAATTTTATTATATGGCTCTGGGATGAAAAGAGAGCATTGTTCAGCTTCTCCAGTTAGAAGTCTGTCAGCCTTTATAAGACAGGGTTCATTATTTTCAGTTAAAAATATTTGTTGAACTTGGTGTGCAAATCCCAGAGCACTGTCAGTCATATACAGGTTATGATCTTTTAAACCATCAGACTACATGGAAAAGAAATGTGTCAAACTCTATGAGCCAAATTTCTAGCAAGTTCACGTTTGCCTGGAACCTGTGAAACACCACATATATGCCTGTGTGATGGTACTTTAATGCACAGTTAAGCATCTGTGCCCCTACATGGTTGCATGTGAATATTTTGCATGAGGAAATATCACAGTTCACTGCTGTGAGGTGTCACAGCCAGAATAGTATTGACTCAGAGAATTTTACTTAATTTAATTCATTGTCAATTAATGTAAACTATTAATTACTGATTTGGGTATTGATAAACAAATATGACAAGCAAACTCTTAGGGAAAACAATTCTTCTCCCCCTTCCCTGAGCAAAACTTCAGTTCAGGTACCTCTCCTGCCCCCTTCATAGTCTCCACTCCCTTTGCCTTCACTACATGTTATGCTCAATCCCTTTGGTGAGGTGATGGGTGGCACAGGTCAGGATCAGAGCATGATGATTTATTTTTTGCTGTTCTTTGTTTCTTACTCATTTTCTCAGCTGTGCTATGGGCTTACACAGCAGCCACAGTCCCTTTGGGGGCATTCCTGCTCCAGCATACGCCTACCTACAGGTGCAGGCCCTCAGAGATACCTCCTCTGGCATGGAGCACCTCCTTCCAAGAGTGCATCTCCAGCTGTGTCCCAAACAACAACCCTTTCTCCATGTCTGCTCCTGGAACTTCTTTAGGGTGGCCTCGCAGGCCTCCTACTGCTCCTCCCTTTGTGCCTCATGCCTCTAGCAGTTGCCACCCTTTCTTAAACATGTTCACACAGAGGCACCATATGGACCTCTGATGGGTTGATATTTTGGGGTGCAGTTGGTAGCTGCTGCCTGCTGCCAAGCCAGCTGGAGCCAGCTGTGACCAGCGTGAGGCGGTTCACAGCCTCCCCACACAGGTCACCCGTGCAGCCCCTGCTCCCCGCCAGTTATGCTCAATGCAGAGTCTAAATCAAAGAAAGTAAAAAGGTCTTTAAAAAAATCCCAGTGATAGTGGAGTTTATTGAGGCTGTAGACATATGTGGGCAGTAAAATCATCCTGCACTGCAGTGCTCTGACTGCAGCTCTAACCTCAGCAGCCTTCAGCTGGTTTGAAGAATAGTTGGGGTGTCCCAGCGGCTCCCTGAGTACCTGGAGTCCATGCAGTGAAGATAGTCTGCGCCTGGCTGGGGAGCTGATGTGGCTGCCAAGTGTGGGCATGAAACACCCAGGAAATAGGGGGGTTTGGGTGATTTAATCTCTGGGGAGAATATTTACAATAGGGAGAGATTTTATAACTGTCAAATAGAATATAATGTGATTTGTTTCAAAGAACATTCTTCAGTGAAATGTCTAAGGTTTGGTTAATACCTTCTCTCCACTGAAGCATCTTAATGGCTCAGGAAGGCTGTTTTTTGTTGGTTTTGTTGAGGGTTTTTTTTTACAACATTGCACAGCACAGTGACTGGCATCATTATCAGTATAGTTTATGCCATCTGAAAGAATCACACTACGTTATTTTAGTGTTAGTTTCTCTGACTCAGTCTGCAGTAAGTGGTTTTGCCAATGTAGTTATTGCAGAAAAACTATACCAGAAGAACTCTTCTACTGTAAATATGCCCTTCATGACAACTAATGACAGGTGACTTACACTCCTTTTTCCATTTAGCTTGCCAAATGATGCTGAAGCAGCATAAAAATAATTAATCTTTCCCCTTGGACAATGTAACATGGTGGAATTCTCCATTGTCCTATCTGAGGAAAAGTACTTGGTCAGAGGAAAGAGATCCCTGATCGATTTTGATGTCTGTCCATTGACAGGTGATTGACAAGCCATAGTCATGTGATACAAAGTGATTCAAGTTTGTAGACTTAACAAGGTGACACCCATCAGCTGAGCAAGGTGTTCACTGAATGCTCTCAGCCCTTCCTGATTGCAAAGAGAAACATATTAACTTGTACCACATTTAAGTTTCCTAATGAGGTCTATGTTCTTCACACTGGAAAATGGCATCTTTTCCCCCTTTCAGCACACCATGCAAAACTCAAATGTAGCTTTCCATTTAGGTGATTGCTGAGGAATTGTCTGGCAATGATGACTACGTTGAACTTTCATTCAGTGCACGGAAATTGGATGACAAGGTAAGCTGCTTGATATTAACCTTACTGAAAGATATAAGAATGCCTGCAAATATAATTTGATGAGATTTTCCCCGACAGATATTTTTGCCTTATATTATTAAACACATCGGAGATTTCAGATGAATGTTCACAATGAGGCTTTCCTCAAGTTGCAAAGTAATTAAAAAAAAAACTCAAGGGAATCTAATTAAAACCAGGACAAGTTAATTATGCTATAACCAAGACAATTTAATTATTTAAAATGCCACAGATCAGAAGTGCTTAGAGAAGTGAACTTTCTATAAGTAGTTAAAGATGTTATAGTTGAAGTAAGCATCTTAAAATAAAGCTAGAAAACTTCATAACAGCTCAGTCATGATATACATTTTGTTCAACAAAATGTAACTTGAATGTGAGAAAAACACTCTTGCATATTTGTTAAAAACTTTTCCCCTTTTTAATAAGAAAACTTTCCAGTGACTCAAACACTACTCTTCATTATAAGGACTACCTCTTTCTGAAAATATCTGCTGTTGTTTAGCAATATATATATAATAAGTACCTCAAGCAACACATAGTCCAAGAAAACCAGATGACAGCTTGTAAGGCACACTCTCTGTTATTTCAGTGTAATAGCAGATACATAATTATTTGAGGTAATCTGGGGAATATTTTAGCAATTCATAGATGTCATAAGACTATGACCTTTTTAGATAATAGGGCTTTACATGTAATTGAAGATCAGATGATTACAATTGTACTGGATCACAATATCTGCCATTAGTATATATATAGTTCCTTCTTATACATGAAGCTGCTTCTAATTAGAAATGTATGGTAACGCTATACAAAAATTCATGATTCTGATGCTCCAGGCACGTCCTTGTAAACATTTGACATGTGAGTTGCTTAAAATCAAATCAGTGAGAGTACTTTTGGATACATACAGCCTGATTTTGAAAGTCTAATGTAACTGATGAATAATATTTTTGGTTGAAACTGCCAGAAAAACTCAGGCAAGCAGAAAGTACACAGGAAGATTAATAGTACTGGAATTTATTTAGAACATACAGGTAAATAACATTACTGTGCTCAGGATCATTAGCAATCATAAATGATCAGGACCTGAATTTGCTTCTCATCTGAAAGATAAATTACCTCTTCCTTCAGAGCTGCTGGAGTCTTAGTGTTTCTGAATCACATAATTTATTTAGGTGTCAAAATGTAGAACTTCTCTTTAGACAGCCATCTTTAGATGTGATTGCCAAAGTTGTACACAAGTTTCTTCCTGTTCCACATGCTGTCACATCTAGAAAAAAGTAAAGGACATATACAACATAATAAAACTCCACTTGGTCATTACTTTTCCACAAATGTAAAATGTAATCTGGTGCAAATATTATGATTGCTTTATGGCTCTTGTTGGTATAAATTAAAAAGATACTGCAGAGTGTGCTTCTGAGCCAGGTCAGTGTTGTCTGGACAACAGATTTGGAGAGTGATTGAAACACTTTATGGGGATAAGTTAAGGAGGATCATTTTGAAATATTGCAAGAATATTGTCATTCTTGCCATTTTATCATGTCTAGTCAAGGTGCGCTTCATCTAATAAAAAATTCCTGGATGATGCAGTGTGCAACTCAAGCAATGACTCATCGTGTGTTATCTGAATTAAAACTCCTGTCTTCAGCTGATGAAAATCACTGGAAACCTATTCAGTTGAAAGAAGTCTTTCAATTTCCTCTAGCTAGAGTCAGCTCTAAACCTGGCTGAACCTTGGCTTACCTCATTTATAAGAAAAGACTGTGGCTTTTGGTATAGCTTATAATGAACTTTGGGGTCAGTAGATGCAAAGCACTATTAGTAATTATTGTTGTTAAGGTTTGAAATTACTTAAATTGCATAGTTCAGCCATTGGTGGAAAAGCATGAGTGCTCTGATGTCACATAAACGTCAAAAAAAAACCATCAGAGAATTGAGAAGAGCCCATCTTGTAAAATCCTAAGCGTGGTTTTGCAGTCCTCTCCCTACTCAGAGAAGTGATACCTGAGTACGGATGTAACATCAGAGAAGCAGACCGAGGGCTGGAACTGGCCTTGGAGTCTCCTGAAAGATAGAAGAAGCCTGTAGAAGCAATCGTTCATGCTCTGCTATACACAGGGTCACCTTTGTAATCCCAGGGGTTCCTGCACTGGTAGCTGTGGGGGTGGCAGAAGACAAGTTGAATCCTAATGTCTTACAACTTGTGGATAAAGGAAGAGGTGGAGGGAGGTTCTGGATGTGCTTTAAAGATAAAAAGAAGAATAAATTCTTTCTATCCATTACCATCAGTAGTATCTTGAATGGACAAGAATATTCTTCCTCCATCCTTTAAAGGAAAACTCCTTGAAAGAGGTTCCAGATTGTGGTCCTTAAACGTATGGGTTTCCTTCACTAAAGAAAAGGATGTGAACAACACGTTTTTGGCAGATTAAACAAAATTTGTTGGTATAATTTAACAGGCAGTGTATGCTTGTTGGCTTGGGTTTTTTTTTTTTTTTTTTTTTAACTCCCTCCTCATAAAACTGAAAGAGTTTTAGAGAAGACACAAAACAAATAAAGCCTACTCAATTTTTCCTGGAGGGGTGGCTGAAACATTCAGTGGAAAAATATAGGAAAGTCACAGGTATGAAAGTTTCTTGTAGTTAACTGACTTTGCAGAGATAAAGGTTATATTTTTTTATTGCAATGCTTGTTTGGAAGGTATAACTGCATTTTCATGTTTTATTGAAGCCCAGTCAGCTCAGATGGCACATCTTTGTTTCAAGAGATCCACTGAGAACACTTCATAGTGGAACAATAACTTTTGGAAAGGTTCTATTGCATTAATAGCTGTGTCACAATTACCATAACAAGCACTACGTTTTTATGATAGCTATAATAAATTACGAGCACTGAGGCAGGCAAACTGCTTTTCCTTTTCTGAAAGGAAAGACAGTTATCATTGCTTGGGAAAGATTCTCCAGCAAATGTCTGCAAAATACAAGCTAATATTGCTTTTTTTATATATTTCCCTGGTACTAAACTACTACCCAAAAAAATTTTTAAATGCCCTGTCTTGCTGCTGAAGAATTTTCAAAATTATTAGTGTCTTTTGGCTACCTCAGCCCTTTTCTGAGGGACCTTTGACTTGAGCCCCAAACCTGAATTTTAAAAAGTGTTATACTCTGAAAATTAATGTACTAAAAGACATGTCAAACTAGGTGCTCAGAAATGGATGTAGTTAAATTTTTAAAGCTTAAGCCATGTACTTGTGTTACTACTGTGTAACTGCTCCACATACCGAAAGAACAATGTGCATTATACCACTGGTAAATGCATTACATTAATCATTTAAACACTATTAAAATATCAAAACATTAAACCTTTACTGCTGCTACTCTTCTTTCAGAGAATATTCTTGTGAGATAATGCAAAGCTGTTAGATTCAGCATAACAACCAAAAACTTTGAAAATGTTAATAGCTATGAAATAAAATGTTTATAATTTTTGAGTTGTTATGAAGCATCTTCAATATTGAAGGATTTTTTGTTTGCACCTTCATTCTGAAAGGAATTAGGCTTTGGTTTTGCATTCAAGGTGGGGGGTGATATAAGCTGTCATCCAGCGTTAAAATCTTTCCCTTTAGGTGGTATTGCTCTGGTAGTTAAAACCAGATTATTAAAAATTACTTCCCTTGTGCTGATTTGCTGTTTCAGCTTTCATGATACTCAGCTGGGAATGATACTATATTTTGAGTCTTACACAAAATCCTGGTTTCCTTTCTGAATTTTTCTGCACTCCAGTGTGCATTCTTTGGATGTATCATTTTGAGGTGTTTTCTTTCAGATAACTTTTCGTATCAAACTTGTGTTTGATAAAGAATCTGTTAACATTAAGCTTTTACTCAGCTTCAGTCAGTATACTTATGTGTGAGAAGAGGCAGCTCAATCTTTTTTAACCCTATGCACTCTGGATTTTGGTGTCACTATGATTAAACCAGCACCCTCACTCTCTGCTTGTTCTCTTTGCTATGCAGTAGTAACTGGGCAGAATTAGATCACCAAAGCCCCCTATATACTAGCAGTTTCAAGTGCTGAATGGAGTCCAGATACTAAATCTACATCAGGGCCTTGAGGCAGATTCTGGAGTTACAGACTTTGAGTTTTGTGCTGGTTCTACACACTTTTACATTGAACATCCTGTAACCATATAATTGGAACAAATAGGCAAACATATGGCTTTGCTGTTTAGAGCTCCATGTGATAAGATTTAACAAATACATATGCACCTGCTTTGCCTCAGTTTCTAAATATATTGTTACCTTTTCTCTAGTAGGAAAAGAAACAGAGCATTCACAGAACAGCACTCTGAACACAACATTGATAGGTGTCATTTTTAGGGCACGGAAAAGATTAGGTTGCTTGAGCCTTGCCCAAGGCTTCGTGGTCCCTAGGGAATCACTTCCTTCTCCAGACATTTAAATTCAGGTGTGTCTTTTCAAAGTCCTGATTTCTTTGCTTGTTTTGCAGTTGTGGAATTGTAAAAATGCCCTAAAGACAAATTTGACCAAAATGATGTGCCCAAACATTGGCTAGCATCTTTCCAAAGCTGTTCCCATCCCAACAGCTGTCCAGCTAGACAAAAATGAGTATGGTGGGCATTTGTTGAGGAGAAAACTGTAGAACTATGCATATTACAGTCATTTTTACACTGATGCTTATATAGAAACACCAGGAGAGCAAACAGAAATCCTCACTTCCCCAAATGGATATGGAGACCTGTGGTTTTGGATATGGCCTATAGAGAAGAATTATATTCATATGCATAAAGTTAATCATGTGGCTCTTCTGAAGACGAAAATTAAGAAGGGATTTGATACTACAGAAAATGGGCTGAGTCCACTTGAATGCTGCTCTTGCAGCATTGCACAGTTAGAAATTTGAATTAGCCAGCTTTCCCCCTCTAGCTGCGGAGGGCTAACACCCAGCTACTCTTCTGCCTCTCAGCCAGCATGTCCAGAAGAAATGAGATGTTGAAACAAAAGAGGCTGTGGTCAGACTGCAGCAACACTACAGAAAGCAACTTAATTTAGGTTTGTGTAAGAACACTCAGGGTTGTTAGCTGGATGCAAGACTAAGGGAAGGTGTTCTGCAGTGCAGTGAGTATGTGAACCTCAATGTCTGTCACAGATTTGCTTGTACTTAGAAATATCAGGTAATTTTCTGTATTTCCCTGCTCTGTTTGTCATCTTAACATGGCCCATGTTATCACATCCTAAAGAGGACTTCTCTAACCTTCTGTAATCCATTTTACCAGTACTTGTGTTGGTTGGTAGCAGCATAATGTCTTGGCCAATTAACTTCTGTTTTGAGATGGTGGGCAAATAGTGTGAAATTCAACACAACCATAGAATACACTTCAAAGGGTCTTGCATGATAAAACTGATGTCAAAAAAACAAACAGATATGGAGACAGAAAGAAACAGGCTAGGTGGGTGAAGGAGCTAAAGCTCAGGGATCTGGACTGGGTGTAAGAAGGAAAAAGGCTGTAAAATGATGTTTTACAGTTCTGTCTGCCGTGATTGAATAGTCAAACCGAGAGCAACAACAGTGCCATGGAAATCCTTGTGAAACAAGGACAAGAATGAAATATTGCTGAGAGACACTAAGGGGTCTCACTAAAACCACGCTGTCTCTCCTTTTTCATTAGCAGTCAGGGAAGCACCAGTGCACTGTGCCTGAAAAGCTCAAAGTAAAAGAAGTCTCAAGAGTAACCTGTCCTATATTTTATTTTAGGATTTTTTCAGCAAATCTGATCCTTTTCTGGAGATTTTCCGGATGAATGATGATGCAACCCAACAACTTGTTCACCGGACTGAGGTAAGGAATAGGGTTGGATTTACTTTCCAAGGACAAAGGTGGGCTGTCAAGAGGAATAGTTTGTGCTTCCCGTGTCACAAAGGATATTGCAAGCACCCACCTTGTGTAATTATTGACTAATGGGTATCAGTCAATACTGGCTTATGCACGTGAGAGTAAGGGAAGATAGTACTGAAGCCAAAGATGCAAACTTAATTAAACTGGCACATATTCTGTTCGAAGATCGGGAGTTGTAGATATTATATTTAGCCCAAACCATGCTACAGATGGTATCATATTTTTCCCTTAATTATATATTGCATCTTCTCCATCTCCTCCCAGGTTGCTGGTGCTAAGCAGATTTGTAATCTGGGTGCTTTACATCTGTTTCCTATGCCCCAATGTCATTAATTCTTCCATGGTAATGACTGGCACTGTCTTAAAAAGCAGCATATAGGTGTACAGAGTGGAGCCATGGAAGGTATTTGGGGTTATGAGACTGTCTGTTATGGATCCCATAAACTGTTCCTGGCAAGGTGGACTGTGTGTCTGTAAATTGATGCTGCCCATCCCCATTGCCTAATCCTACATCTCTTCCATGGCTTCCGGTTCAGGGATGAATTCCACAACTTTCCCTTGTGAATTACGCTCCCACTGAGGCATGGTATGTGCTCCTTTTGGGGCTTTCCAGAGGAGGAGTGTTGCAAACTGCGGGTTGCTCAAGTGCACATATCCCATGCATGTCGTTCTTCAAACCTCCAGCTGAGTTCTGTTTTCCTCTTTTTTCTGGTGAATGTGCTGTATTGAAAATTGTGGCTCTTGTTAGCATTCTGTTTGGAGACGTGCAAATGTTAAGGGTTCCCTTCCTTTCTTTTCACTCACAGGTTGTGATGAATAACTTAAATCCAGCCTGGAAGACCTTTAAAGTATCTGTAAATTCTCTGTGCAGTGGAGACCAGGACCGCAGGCTAAAGGTCAGAAGTATTCCTACTTTTTGAATAGTTTTAGTCATAGAAAACAAAACTTTGTCTCTTTCAATGAAGGTTGCTACTCTGCACTGCTTTCTTCTTTGAATGGAAAAGATGATCAATCACACAGCTGCTTTATGATTACCACAATCAAATGAAGGATGCAGAGAAGTGGTAATCCACTGTAATCAGTAGATTATACTCTATACTTCTTACAGTAACCTGAAAAAATGATGGGGCTGTTTTTGCCAATCAGTTGGATAATTTGAACCCAGCATCATTTAACTGATGGAAGTATACTCAAGGGAAGTGGCAGCCCTGCCACCATTTTAACTACTATTTCCTGACTTTTATGTTTGGAGACCCTCTGTAAAAGAAACACTGAATTATGAGATCTGTTCTTATATTTGAAGAATAAGGTGGCCACAAAAAGACCTGTGCCATAGTAATGACAGTGTTACTAGTCAGCAGGAAGATGGATGGTTGGGAACTTGGAGCTTTGTGTAGAAAAATTCATCTTCTTGTGGCTTCGGATTAAATCAAGACTGAATCCAATTGTTCATATCTTCTAATGAGGTTTAAGTTTAATACTAGATTAAAATATATTGAATGAAGAGCACTGTCCCCAGTGTCTATTCAGTCTCTTGGCCCTGATGAAAAGACATTGGACCCAAAAGTATGGTGGTTTCTTTTATTTTCTTACCATACCACATTGTCTAATAAAAATTTTTCCTTGTCCCTGCAAATCTTCCTTCTTTCATCATTATAGCTGCACAATCCTGCAGAAGCAGCATTGTCATTTTTCACTCATTACATACTGCAGGATGTGCTGTGCAGATAGAAAAAATTAAAATAGCTGGTGTCTACGTGTTACGGTGCATGCCAAAAACGGGTGGAAAAGGTAAAAAGGAGTCTTATGAATGCTTGGATTTATACTGGTCATGATGATTGTGATCTGTAACTTTGCAAAATCAGCACTGTTGCTATGGAACAACAGTGGTACCGACGCAGTGTTTGTATGTATATATTTGATGGTATTGGGGATGCACAAGAAAGGCACAGTTATGTATGGTTATCTTTATATATTGTTTGTGTCCCTTGTGGCAGTATTGGGCAAACAAGATGAGTCCAAAAGCAAAAGTAGTATGAAAAGAGTGAGGAAGTTTGAGAAAACAGTGGGCGATGTAGCAAGGAAAAGTAAAGGATGAAGTAGATGATGCACAGGATACTTAGGAGGCCAGACCAATGTGTTTGTGACAGGTGCATCTGAGATGTTGGAAGGAAGCTCGGCACTTCAAGTGGTACAGGGAAACAGTTGTGAAAGATCTTTCCATCTAACCTTTAGCTGGTAAATTGTCAACCCAGTTGTGTTTGGCATGTCCAATGAGATTGAAACAGAGTTGTAGCAAATGAAATAGAGAATGAGGTGTAGGGAAGGAACAGTCTCCATTTTAAACTGTAAGAAAAATTAACAGTATTGGCTAAAAGGGATTTCTAATGCAAATGAAGAAATGTAGAGGGGTTATGTATTGTAGCATGTGTAGGATGATAGTAGTGTGAAGTGTCGGGATAATGACTTTATCTTGGGAAGTTGCAATTTTATAAATTTCCTGGGTAGATTAAATATCTATAAGTTAGTTGCCTGAAACACAGAAGACAAACAAGTTACTCTGTGTTGTATAAGCAATACAGATATCCAGGAGAGGAAAATTTAAAAAAAAAAAAAAAAAAAAGCAGCTAACCTCCAGAGGTAGTAACATGACTGACTCAAAGGACTGTCAAGGACAAGGAGCACTGCCATGGCTGGGGCCTCCATTGAGACCTCTGATGCCTGGGCTGCTACTTCATAACAAAAGGGAAGCACTGGAGAAAGCACAGACAGTGCTTTTTTGGACAATGAGTTTACATCACAGCTCAGGCAGGGCTGGGAGCTGAGTTTTTGCTTTTGAAGGGAGAGAGTTATGAAAGGCTTGGAAAGGAAGGGTGAGCAATTATTTGATGTATTAGAGAAGGGTGAGCCACTGGTGGGACATACAAACAGAGGTGACATGGTTAAAGCAGATGGTAGTACTGTAGCTGCTGCAGCATTCTGCGAAGGTGAAAGGGAGCAGAACTGAAAGGGGCAATGCTAGAAAATGTGGTATACTCAAAATATGAGTGAGATGCTGAGAGACTGAAGAAGAGATATAATGTGACAGATTATCTGTGTTATGGAGCCTCTCTGAGGGTGCACCTTACACAACCAGATGCAGAAGGTTACACCCTGCCTCTTCCTTGGCACAGGGTCTCAGATCACCTAGTCCAGTTTATATCTAAGAGTCACTTAGAGCAATCAGTTGTGCCTGCCCTTATAGGACCTGCTTCTTCAGGTAGCTTAAACTGAAATGGGTAATATCGCATAGTAGTGCAACTATATAGGCTTGAGACAAGAGATGGATCAGATTTCTGCTGCTCAAATGAAAAGCGCAGTGCTGCCTTCACCACATTATGTTTATGCGACCTTTAAATCATTTAGATGAGAAAATCTAGGAAGAGATGCAAACAAAATGTGATGCCTAGAATGTCAGAGCAAGTGGCAAGTCCATAAGGGGAGAGGAATGTGGTTCTGCAGGGAGAAACATGCTTTAATCTCTTTGAAATTGAGGTCAAAAGGTATGAGAAATGCTGAGATTTCAGCTTGGACAAAGAAGACGGGTCTGGGAATAAATGGGATCTTTGAGCTATGAGCAGAGAGACAGTAGTCAAATTTTTGCAGCTGATAGTGCCAAAAGAGAGGTTGAAGAGGGAGAAGTAAGGAGGAACAAGAATAGTCCTTTAGGACTGCCTGTAGAGAAGAGGAGGGGAAAGTCAGTGGAGGAATGGGTGAAGAAGAGAACCAGGGCAAGGTGGGTCTTATGAACCTATTGACAATTTTCAAAGTCATCTTGATTCTGTGGGATATTTTTTTCCTTTTTTTGGACAACAAATGTTTTTATTTGTGTATGCAACTGTTTGCAGGCCCTGATTTAGATATGAGTATTTGCCTGAGGCTGCAGTTCAGACATTTGCAGAAAAGCTAAAAATAGTAAGATTTGCACCAGATCATTCATGAGTGCAGAAGTATTTTAAAATTAATTGTGGCTGCCAAATAAGAAAAAAACATTGAAGCTTCTCTAAAATTCATGCCCTTTATACATTTTGGTGGGTGTAAGATGAGGCTGCTATGGTTAGAGCAGCCCCCAAAATCACTTGCTTGACAGATAGCATATAGTACTTGTCAGATGACTACTCTGTTTGCTTTCTATATGGACTATAACTTAGAAATTTGATGGCAGCAAGGACAGAAGAGTGGAAATTATAAAAATTAGAGAGGTGAAGTGTCTGTGATGGGTTTAGCACTGTATGAATGTTTATACTTTGATTTACGTTGGCTAAGCATTCCAGTCTTCACCCTACCATATCTTTGAACATTTGACTTTAGTTGCTTTGTTTCCCTTCATAAAGTATATAGCAGTATGTTACTGCTAAGTGGTGAAAGAATTCCCTGTGCCATATTTAACATGGGGAGATTTAGTGTATTCCAGCTGCCTTGCTGAGCATCAGCTTCTCGCCAGGATTGCTTGATTATGGTGAACAGTATTTGCATAAAGCTGGGTAGTTTTGTACCAGTACCTGCTCTTTCTTTTTTACATACTCTGGAAGGCATAATCTAAGTTAAGGCTTTAAGAAACACCAGAAATGCTTGGAGGGAAATGTCAGCTTGTGGTAATTCTGCAAATGGAGAGAGACTTAACAACAGCAGACACATTGCAACCATCACTATCTTTGGCTTGCCTCTGTAGGCTATTTGGAGCTCTGAAGTCTTGGCCTTTCATCCCTGCCACTGAAATCACATGGGTACTGAGCTTAGTGGTCTGATTTGTGTTATGAGGAATGGGGATTAACATGGCAAAAATACACTAAAACAACTCAGTTTAACTTACAGAAGTTTTTTCTTTGTAAGTCTTCACCCAAAGCACCCTTTACACTGTCTGGGCATTTGAAACTTTCTTGTTTAAAATGTCTGTTTAGAAAGATAAGATAAGTAAGGTCACTAAAATCAAAGCAACCAATAATTAGGGTCTCCCTCAAAAGTCTTTTGCTAGTATCCTTTACAAAGTCTGTTAATTTGAATTCCTTATGGGCTTTAAAAAAAATAATCTAATTTTTCTTTATATAGCTGTGGTGCAGAGAGCAGTTATTTTTTTTATTCCTCTCAGGACGCTTTGTAAAACTTTATTGCAATTATTGCTGCTCTAGGTTTTATTATGAAAAAGATATATTAGATTTATGAACCTACTGAGCTTTTCTTCCCAGACATTGAAACCATCTGAGAAGTCTGGTCACACTTCAGTGCCGGTCATAACTTCTTTTAATGCTAACGGTATAGACAATTGGTGTATGTGTTGAAGTGAACAAAATACCTCTTTGATCCAAAAGTAGCTCATTGCTTTTCTCATATGTAAAGAGATTCAGCTCACAATGGTAATTACTGACAAATCTGAGTGAGGGATATAATCCTTCAGAGAGCAGTTTTTATCTTAGTCTGCTGTGCTGAAGGTCATTTAAATTGTGGAACTTCGGCATTCAAGTTTGGTTTCAGCATGTGAGGTATGTTGCCATCAAAGGTTTACCTGAAATACAGGCTTGCATTGTGAGTATTTTCTGGTAGGGATCATCTACTGCCCATCCATTCTAATAGTTGCAGGGTTCCTCTCTTTCTAGGAGAGTCCTGATAATGTACACTGAAAAATAATCTCTTTTTGTTTTGGTATTAAATATTGTAATACTTGGGAAATAAATACCTAACAAGGTGCTGTAGAGGCACAGTCCAAACAGTGCACACAGCATAGAGTAAGAATATCTTCTGCTGAGGTTGTACAGAGAACCTCACTGAAAGAAATTCTGTTCATAAGGAAAAGTAGGTAAAGAGTCAAAAAAAACCTGGAAGAAAAACATTGCTGCAGGTGAAGTAATAAGCTGCAAGGAGAGGGGGAAGCGTGTGTCATATCTGTATAAAAACTCCTTTCTGTCTTTCTCCTACACAGGGGAAATTTTCAAAAGAAGAATGTCCATTAGATATTTTTCTACCTTTCAAAAAGCTGTATGTTGCAACTGTATCATTGTTGTCAGTTCATTTATTTTTTCATCCTTGCCTAATCCAGAGTACAGATGATGATCCTGATGACATTTACACATGTACAGTTATGAGTGGGTCCCACAGCTGTGATTGCCAGGGCTATTACATACATCAGGTCATAAGGCCTCTGTGTGTATGAATGGCTCTTGCAGCATGAAGCCCTGAGACATTACTGTTGCTTACTGTTGGGCAACCATGAGAAGGTTGCCTCTTCATGTGTGCTTCTAATGAGGTTAAAACCTGGTTCTGCCATTCTTCACCATTCTCTTTTATGTCCAGCCAACTTCCTTGGCTCTGTCCATCCAATCTGTTGGAGTAGCTGTGTCTCAGCACATGAATTATGTTTGGGTTTCTGCTGAGGGGTCTATCTGCATATGCTTGAGGGCCTCGGTATATCTATGATGCTCTAGTGTTAGTGAGATGCTTTCAGGAGTTTAGAGGTCATGTGATTTTTTCAATCAATTTCCATACTAAGACCTTTATAAATAGTAATACATTGGCCTTTCCAATATGATTTTTCATAGGCCATGAATTTTCTACATTTTTGTGGTAGATTGTTGTTAACAAGGTCTTCTTGAGAGATCTGCACTTTGTTTAAATTAATAACCTATGCAGTACCTGTTCTGCCTTGTTGATACTGATATATAATGTGATCCTTGCTTACAGTAGTAATAGAAGGAGCTCCACAGCCTAGGAGAAAGATTTTGATGTTATGCTGGATGGAAATCACTTTATTTTAATGTTATTAATTAAAAAATTAAAAAATATTAATTTAATAATCTCTTCCCCAGGGTCTGTTGGGGGGGGGGGGGGTCGGAAGTTGAGTCTTCCTCAAATAGTTGTAACAATGTTTCCTTCTGATTTCTTCAAAGTGTTGAATTTTTCACGCAAAATGATGGATCATTAGGGGGAAAAAGTTTCTTAAAGGTCTGTAAGTGTATTGGCTGCTCCCTTCTGAGTTAAGGAAAAGCAAATAGCAGTGGTTATTTTGATATTCTCTGAGTTATTACTGCAGTGTTCTCTAGATCAGTAAGCTTTCGGTGACCTTTAATACTTGACTACAGTTCTGCTTATACAGGTATATTATAAACTGTAATCCTTCAATAAGCCTTCAGTATCTCTGAAAGCCAGTGGTGAAAGTAACTGAGCAAAACCTGTGAAGAAGGCCAAGTAAAGCTTAAGAGACAAGCAATAAGTAATACATTCAGACAAATCCATTAGTGCTTTTATTCTTTCACAGTTTAGCTGTCATACAGTGTTTGAAGCACTAATGTGGAAAGATACGGTTTATGGTCAACAGCAATAATTTGTACAGGTTTTAAAGAAGCATGTGACAAAAAGGGGCAATTCAAGCAGTGTCAAATGTTGATTAGAAAAGCATGAACTGAAGGATTTCACACTGTTCCATAGGAGAAGACTCATTTGTTGTTGCTGTTTTCTTTGGGCTTTTAATTCCATGCAGAGACTGGCAACAAGAATGAATTACAATGTAGGCTAGACTTACTGTTTATTTATTTGATTGGGTGATTTCAGTCATACCTGATTAAGTACGCAGTTCTACATTTCCCTCTTCAATTTACTCACAAAATTAATGCCAGTGGAGCCAATCATTCCCTCCTTGCTTACCCTGATGTTGCTCAAGAGGTATTTGCATATCGAGTCCTTGTGGAAAGTCTTCAACAACAAGAAAGGGGGACTCAACCTTTACATGTCTTTAATATGAATCAAAAGATGCCTTCAAACGGCTTGTTCAGTAAGTAATTTCTTCTTTTGGTGAGGGCATTTTCCTGGAATCTTTAGAGTAATTGCCTCACTCTTGGAGGGTGTAGATCTTTCTTTATAATCTGAATAGTATTTATTTATTAGTCATTTTAAGGGTGATATCTCGTGAATTTCCAGGTAAGTTCTTGTAAAACTGACTGTGCAGGTGATCATTTTAGATAATAAAAAGTTCCTTCTTGGTGGTCAAAGGAAATACACAAAAAAATAAGCTTAAATATTGGGACATTGTGTATATTTAATAAGCTAATGGAAATATTTTTATAAGTGTGTACTGCTTAACCAGAGTAGGAGTTTTTAAATGGTCTTCTGAGAGGATAATGCATTATTTTGAGGATTATTATAAAATTAAATTAAATGGCACACTGTAAAAGCCAATTTCTGAGACCTCCTTGCATAAATGGCATTGGACCTACTTTTCCAGTAAATGACTCATTAGAATACTACAATACTTAAATGTTTCTCTTGATTTCTCTCTCATATTCCCCTTGTTCTATGTGCCTGTGGTTGTAGGCACTACACTGATTATTAAAAGCTCAAGTGGCCTACTTCACAAGGTCTGCAGTGATTGTGGGGAATTTGCTGCAATTACTCACCCTGTTTTGTCAGTTTGGGTTAATCTATAATTTAGCAATCGGTTTATAATACAAGTGCCTTCTGAATTAATTAATCGCAACAGCGTGTTTGGAACCCTGATTTATCTGAGCGTGTCAAGGACTGATCTGATCAACCTTCATAGACTCTATGCAGGTGCAAGATCTAAGATCATCCTTGAAACAAAACTGATTAACTCCTGGTGAGTGTGATCTTAGCTCACAGATTCCTTTTTTCCCCCTTCCCTTTCCTTGGCTGTACTCTTGATAAAGAAGTTGAAGCTGCCAGGGAAGAAAATACCAGATTGCAGTGAAGATTTAGGAGAGAGAAATAGACTCCACAAATAACCTTGACCCCATTTTTGTTAGCGTCAAGGGAACTCATTCTGATGACTTTAGTAGGCACTAGTTTGTTCTCCGTTATTGTAACTGCTGGATATATAGCAAATTAATTGTCAGATTAATTAATCTAGATTTGGGTTAATTGATGTTTGTGAAGTGCTTTGAAGATGAAAGAGCTATCCAAATGACAAGTGTTGTCACAACAATTAGGGGTGCGAGTGGATTGCACAAGGGAGAGATCATCTGATAGACAGTGGTTAAAAAGAAAAGAGCTGATATTCACATCTCCAAGGGCTTAGGCTGATGATAAAAATGGTGGTAGAAGGCTGAAGAGCTGGTACATATGAATAATATGGGAAGGGTAGCAGAGACAGGAGTCTTCCTCCCATCCATTGGGTGACTCTGACAGACCGAATTTCAAGATTTCAGCCTGTAAAAAGAAATTTTTACTTCCAGTTCCTTACCAGAGCCCCCGGTTCCATAAGCCCTGGGGCAGAAATGAAGAAATTTCCCCCTGACATTGCAAGGAGCATCCACTGTGTGAAACAAGGACAAAGAGAGGACAACAAACAAGTAAAAATGTTGTATGTGAATTTGTTTGTCTGGATTAGGGGATCTGAGGAGTGTTTTCTCTGTTTCTCTTTTGCAAATAAGAGAGGATTGCCTCCAAATAACTTGTACATTGCATTTATTGTGAGCTTTCTTCCAGTTGTTTACTGGCTCCATGGTTCCATCCCAAGACAAATAAATACAGCCTTCTGCAGCTTTGCTATGCAAGTCATCAGTATGAGAAGTGTTTTGAAGGGCTCTCTCTTGCCTCTCTTGAGCTGTCTTTGAAAGTGAGTTTTAATCCCCTGAAATAAAACAGAGGCTCCTACAAGTGCTGCTGTCTATAATCCAAATCAGAGGTGTCTGATTCCTTTACAGGGCAATAGCTGATAAAGTACTAAATCCTGTCCCTGGGACCTAAAATGAGACAAAGCAAAGCCCTGGTAATGAGGATCTGTTCCACACTGGAGGGTGGGGCATAGGGGATGCTGATGAATTAAATGACCTCTGCATTCTTTCCGATTTTCAGATCACTGTGTTGATAATGCACTGAACACTCTGCAGAACCCAGTATTAGCTGCAGAGCTTACTGGAGAAGTTTAGAAACCAGTGCTACCATTTTGAATTAAAAGAATAAAATGAAGCTCTGCTTTCACTAAAGCAGATCAAGATTAAGGCTTAGCTGTAACCTTGTAAAGCAGCTGAATGCTGTAGTGAGAGAATTTTGAGGTGTTGCATATCTTAAAGAAAATCCATCAGTCTCACACCTTTGTGTCTACAGGACATTTTGCTGTGTGACTTACAGTATCTCGTGATATTAAAAATGAGAGAAAATGAAAGTGTAACCAGTTTTTCATATTCTTTTCTCATTTCTTTCAGTTGAGACTGGAAAGAATAGCAAAGGCAATTTCCAGACAATCTCATTTCAGACTCTAATAAAGTAGCAAAGACTCACATTGGCTGACATATAACCAACTTATAAAGACCTTTAGTTTCTTTTCAGATATCTTTTTTACTGTGTAAATTGAAAATTACACACTCATGGAAATTCTTCTCTTGTTGTTATATCATCTAATAAATGTATTCTTTGCTGTGAAGGATAAATTATTGCTACTTAAATAGAAAGCTTACCTTAAAATTCTATTCGTAAATCATATCTTTATAGTTTACATGCTAACATACCACCACGCAAAAATAGAAACATTGAAGATAATAAAATATGTGTATTTTAAATGGTAATATTGTCAGGGAATGCAGCAGAGTAAAATTTAAGGCAAAATAATATATTTGTTTTTAAAAAATTACAGTATCTTCAGAGAACTAATTATAAATTAATTTTTGTGATACTCTAGGCAGCATTAGAGCAGAAATAGCTATTAAGTGTGTCTAAACTTTAATATCTTAGAAGATGTCTCAGTACATAGGGGTCACTTGAAAAGTGTGAACTTTATCTCACACTGGAAATATGTATTTAGCCCTTCCATACACAGTGATCTCACCTACCACACATTCTGTTAAAATAATTTAGATCTGCATTTTCCATCTCCCAAAAACATGTTTTCTCCTAGCTAGATGACATACACATTTTGTAATGTGTACATACATGTGTATAATGTATATGCATCTTACATAATGAATGGAGTTGTGCTTTGTAATAAAAATGTTTTAACTACCTTACCAAATCTAAATTAAGCATGCTTGTCATGTATTTTGGATGTCCAAATTATTTTGAAAATGCTTGATAGCTATGCTCTACAGGACTCCCCAGAAAAAGTGATTAGCTGATCAACAGTCCTTCTTGTGGTAATACTAGAAGAAACCAAGACTTCAGTGTGTTTCTGGATAGTTGTTCTATTTGTCTGTTACAGCTGCTAAAACATGTGAGAGAAGTTTTGCCATAGGGTTGGACACCACTAGCTCTGAGCTTTGGGCAGGATTCAGTGTTAGGATAAAACTTGTTTGCAACACCTTCATCCCAGTCCCCCTCAGTCAATGAGAAATCAAGACTTGCTTGTCCACTAGGGACAGTGAAGTTATTTTAACAGTCTGCTCACCAAGAGCTGTGCCCAGTGTATTTTCAGGAAGCCTGGGAGGAAGGTATTCTCTTGTCCCCCTCTGCTCTGAGTTACCAGTATGGCAGCCCTGGCTGTTACGCTCTTTAGGGCTCCTCGCTGACTCCAGCCAGCTGCAGTGCAGCAATGCTTTCCCCCTTTTGTGTGGCTATTTCCACCGTACTATTCACAGAATCACAGAATCATCAAGGTTGGAAAAGACCTTGAAGATCATACAGTCCAACCATTAACCTAACATTGACAGTTCCCAACTACACCATATCCCTCAGTGCTATGTCAACCCGCCTCTTAAACACCTCCAGGGATGGGGACTCCACCACCTCCCTGGGCAGCCCATTCCAATGCCTAACAACCTGTTCTGTAAAGAAATGCTTCCTAATATCTAGTCTAAACCTTCCCTGGCACAACTTGAGGCCATTACCTCTTGTCCTATCGCTTATTACTTGGTTAAAGAGACTCATCCCCAGTTCTCTGCAACCTCCTTTCAGGTAGTTGTAGAGGGCGATGAGGTCTCCCCTCAGCCTCCTCTTCTCCAGACTAAACAACCCCAGTTCCCTCAGCCGCTCCTCGTACGACATGTGCTCCAGACCCTTCACCAGCTTTGTTGCCCTTCTCTGGACACGCTCGAGTCATTCAATGTCCTTTTTGTAGTGAGGGGCCCAAAACTGAACACAGGAATCGAGGTGCAGCCTCACCAGTGCCGAGTACAGGGGTAAGATCCCTTCCCTGTCCCTGCTGGCCACACTATTTCTGATACAAGCCAGGATGCCATTGGCCTTCTTGGCTACCTGGGCACACTGCTGGCTCCTGTTCAGCCAGCTGTCAATCAACATCCCCAGGTCCCTCTCTGACTGGCAGCTCTCCAGCCACTCCTCCCCAAGCCTGTAGCGCTGCTGGGGGTTGTTGTGGCCCAAGTGCAGAACCTGGCATTTGGCCTTATTGAAACTCATACATAGAAGTCTTGCTCAAAATAATTGTTCAAAGCTTAGTGTATCCAGTTCATTGCTGCCACTGAACACCTCAAAGGATGTGCAAGCTGTTTTGGGGGTAAGACTTCTCTGTGACCATGGAGCTGATTCATGTCCTGGACATGACAGCCATTGTGTCTGCTTTGCCCAAGATTAACAAAAGGATAGTGTTTCCTTTCACAAACATACTAATCCTACCCCTTCTGAAAAGTGCATGGATTGTCCATACATCCTTAAGTGACAGAGAAGGCAAGAAATGTTAGAAATCATTTCTCAATATTACTAGTACTATAGACTGTTGATTCTTCTAGTCTGCTTTCAGAAGAGATCACAAAAAAGGCCACAGCTGGCCTGCCCCCTACATTCTAAATCACCTTGGTCTGAAGTTGCAACATATGAACAGCAATAGCATCAGCAGTTGATCTCTTAGAAAACTCTGTAGAGATCAACCACCTAAGGTTTGTTCAGATCTACTAATCACTGGTTACATTGTTGACCATCATATTACTAGCCTAGAGTTCCTCTTGAGTCTCCTCATTTATTTTATTTCTGAGAAATTTCAGGATTCACTGAGAGCAGTTTCTTTTTTATACTAGGAAATCTTACAGGATGCCAGCAAGATCTGTTTAGTCTCACACACTTTTCCACTCTCTTGCCAATACTTAACAAGTGTTCAGCAGTAGAGAAGGAGTATCGGACAGACAAGGGACTTTGTGATACTGCTTAAACAATGACAACAACAGCAGGAAAAGTTCCGTCATTCATACCCATCTATTGAATTGATTACACAGCATCTTACAGAACAGCATCTCGGGGATCTGAAGAGCAGTATCATTTGCAGTTTTAATGTAAGCGAAGTATATATGGGACCTTGAATCATATCAGACCTCCTAAGTAACTGCAGGAGCCAAGATATTAGGCCATTGTATTGGGTCCCCAAAGAGGATAAATGCTGGGTCCATTCATACAGTTGTGCAGAATGCAGTTCAATGTGTATTAAGTAACAGTTTCTGTTGACAGCTTTTTCTGGAATAAAAGAAACAAAGGATGGGAAGAAATGGAAGAAGTTTTAAGAAAGGTTTCTGGTTATCTCTGCTGGGATCAGATATTGTTTAAGTCATAATGACCTGGAGAAAGAGAAAAATAGGTTAACAAAATTTGTAGGTGACCAAATAATCTGAAATTGTTTTGACTTCAAAATATCACAAATGTCTTAATGCTAATGATTGGCACTAAAATACAAAGAAGGTCAACAAAAATTATCATAGAAAGGCTTCCTTCTGTGAAGAGACTAAATTCAGAGTGGGAAGAAAGGTAGCTCTGAAGTCATGAATGACTTGGGGAAAATGACAAGTGAATGGTTTGATTATTTGTCCTCAGGATACATGAACTTGAAAATTACTGTGACCAGGAACAATGCTTAAAACAAAAGGAAGTTCTGTTTCTATACAATGATGGGATATGTTGTCAAAGGATATTGGGATGCCAAAAACTGTAAATATGCCAAAAATGGGACTAGACAAATTAAAGAATGATTATTGCATTGGCTGGCTATTAACAACATATATCAGATGCTCTCTTCAGTTTTAGGAAAGTGCAAACTTGTTGACTGCCAGTAACCGATAGAATATGGTGAAGTAAAGATTAATGTACCTTTCCTTGTCTTATACAGTCTTTCCCTAAGCATTCACTAGCATCTGATGGAAAGATGACAGTGGTACTTTTAATATTTTCTTATGGTGAATGCTTGTAGCTTTCAAGGTGAAATTTAAGGTTGATTTTCATCTGAGAAATCTCTAAATGGTTAGGGTTTCATTATTTGAGAAACTTACATATTCATAGCAAGGGTGTGCACATACTGCTATGGTGCAAGGTTGCTTCTTCTCCAGTACAACTTCGTGAAGAGCTGAAAGGTAAATGGATTATTTAGAGATGAAGTGTGTCTAGTTTGTCGTGTATAAACACATAGATAAGCAAAGATAGTTCTTTGCTATTCTGTGGCAGCTTCAGTAGAGCATAGGGAATTCTGTATATGCCTTCAAATACCCACCCTAACCCTGGTTACACAAGCACAGCTGTCCTGGTTTAACCAGGATAGGGTTAAGTTTCCCCAGCAGAGCGGGGGGAGCTCTAGCCGGGTTATTCAGATACCATGGGGACCTCACATCCTGGCAGGTCACATTTCCTGGCGCGGGAGCGCGGTGCACGCGGGGTTTTGTACATCTGCTCCTCTCACTGCTGTATTTGGTAGCTATTTTGCTCTGTTCATTGCTATCACTATTATTGTTATTGTTGTTGTTTGTTGTGTTGCTATTGCACTGTTGTATTAAACCTTTCCTTATTTCAGTCTTGAGGCTTTGTATTTCATTCCCTTTGTGGGGGAGGGGCAGTGGCCGCGTGGTCTCAGACCCCGGCAGGGGCTAAACCACCACAACAGCCCTCTGTTCTGTTTCTTTGTTGTATATATTAGCTTATACATTTTTCAGAAAAATTACTACCCTTCAACAGAATCCCTGCTTGATATCAGCTATTTGTGGTTTTTAATGAATACAATTCTAGTTGCAAGAAAAACATCTGAAAATCTGATGACTAGATGTCTGGAAAGGCAGGCTTATTTTTACAGGCTAATTAAAAAGTAGACTACTCACATTAGGCAGTCACGATTCTTCTCTTAGACAGACAACAGTGTTTCAGAATCCTGCTCTTCAAAATATTGAATACAATACTTTGTTAGAGTTGTGCCAAAAATGAGCCTTTGACTCATGACCAGGCTAAAATGTGGGAGTAAACAATTTGCCTTTTCTCAGATTTCAAGGGTATTTTCTTCGTAATACTACAAGCAACTATTCATGAATAAAACGAAACCTGGCGGGGTGGGGGTGGGGGGAATATTGCTGCAGACTGATGGTGAATATTGTTAATAAATGAGTAATGTTGATCCAAGCAGTGCTGGAAGTTATTACTTAAATGTTTCGTGATATTGTCACTAAGAAAGAGAGGTAGTAGAACACAACCAGATTATCTGACAGACGTTCCTGTGGGGAAGGTGTCTCCTTCCTCCCTAGGTGCTCACTCCCCAACCAGTCTGGGCTGTCGGGAAGAGTCAGGATCTGGTCATGGGGGCCTTTACCTTGTAGTTGTCTTGGGCATGGTAAGAAAACCTATATGCCTTCCCACTTCCTTTCAAGCATGGGATCCCTCTGTTACCGTTCAGTCTTTCCTCCATCCCCTGTCCCTCTCCTGGGAGTCCTGGATGACCCTGGCTCTGACACTTGGCAGGGCCTGGCTGAGATTGGGGAAGCAGAAGCACAGCCTGCCTCTAGCCATTCCCTGTGCCAGTCTGGGTACGAGGAGTTCATGCAGAATAAAGCCTACCAGCCCTGGGGAGGGCAGAGGTGAAGCGGAGTGGACAGGCCAGAGCTAGAGAGCAGAAGGTGTCACATCTGGTCAGAACTGAGGTCGTGATAGTATCAGCCCCCAGTGATACTATGGATATTTGGAACTGTGAGTCTGCTGCAATGTTAATTTACGTCCTGTCCCTGAAACCTTGTCTTGTGCTATATTGAAGCCGTGTTAAGAGCGTGAGATAATGGCATTCCTAATCAGAATGCTGTGTGTGCTTCTCCAGGCAGACTTATGAATATGTAAAACTTGCATGAAATAATTAAAAATCACTAACTCATACTTTTAATCATCTCATGCACATTTTAAAATTTAGAATTGTGATTTTAGTAGCCTAAATTTGTTTGTTCACAGCACTTGAACCCTTAATCTCCTTAAGAGCTTTAAATCCTCAACACAACTAGCTTTAAGGTGACCTGCAAAAGTAAAATACAGGATCCTTGTAACGTAATGTTCATTGAATGCTTTCCTAGGTTGACTTGCTCCCATTTTCCTGGCTGTTCAGAGTATTAAGCATGTACTTGTAAAGTTGTTGACATTTGAATTCTTTCCTTTGATCTTTAATGATACAGAAAAAGGGCCTGATCTGTCTTATATACAGCTTCTTGTGCTGATTTCTTTGGGTGTTAATTTCCTGCCTTCCTACAGAAAGCAGCACATCATTCTGATCACCACTATGTAACTGTCATTGCTGTCTGCACAGGGACAGACTTGCCACCAAGTTTAAGATCAAGATCAGTTATAGGATAGATAATCAGCGGAGCTTAAGAGGTAGAGCTGAAGTTTGGGGAAGAGGAATGAGCCAAAGAAAGACACTCCCTTGTTTGTCTTGCATAGGTGAGCATTCCTTTATAGGCAAATAGCTGAGGTTTTCCGTAAAACCAAGTGTTTTCTCTACAGGGTTTTACTTTTAAGCACTCAAAAGGCATGCAGAGGTTTCCCTGGGGTTAATTTTTTTTTTTTTTTTTTTAATATTTGTGTTTCAAGGAGTACATCATTAGCTGGTAGTGGAATCAGTTCTGCTTGTGATATTTTGGACATAGGATATGTGTTCCCCAACTGCAGCTGCAGATGCAGTGATCCTTCACAACCCCAAACACTATATATTCCAGTGAATTCTGCAAAACAGGCATATTTTTAGTACCGAAAGCTTCACTTATTTGTTTCCCAGGACTGAGAAAAATTTAAAGATGCACAGTTCTGTTAGTAGGTGCCAAGAAAGACCTCCTTCCTTCACCTTCCATATTTTATCTGTCCATCAATTTATACTGCTTACTGGATATCCATATCTACAATATCTCAGCATTGTATAAGTTTTACTTGTTGGAAAAGTCCAGAATTATTAATCTTTTTTCAAAAATATTGTCCTGTACCTTTTAGGAAAGTTTGCACAAAGTCCAGTGATGCCAGGTTCCTTTTGTGACTTTTAGATGTGTGCTTCCACTTGATGTTCTGGAGAGAGAGAAGTATCTGTGCAAATCTGCAATAGAGTCCTACAATAGCAATCCCACACGAGCAGTTAGTGAATAGCCTATTCGTGCCAACACAATGCTGTGCTGAAGGAGAGCCTTGGGATAGCAGTGGGTTCGCTCCCTTTTTCACCCATCTCTCTGGTCATACCATCTTTATGCTTAACATATGTCTCCCAAAACCAGCATAAATACAAAGGTCCAAACAAAGTTTGTCAGGATTTTCATCCCAACTTTTTTACCAAAACTTCCTGCTTGGTTCAGCTGAAACAATTTGAATCTATGACAGTTTTGTCAGACTATTCATCAAAAGAAGTCCCTCAGAACCAAAAGTGTTTATTTTTTGCTATTCAAGACAGCATTTAATAGATGATTTTTTTTCTCTTACTTTAAATTTTAAAACTGGGAATTGAAAGCCCGTGACTTTTTCTGCTTGTTTTCTTTTTTTTTTTTTTTTTTAATTGGTTTGAATCAAACAGGGCAAGTCTGTGTAATACATTTTGCAACCTCCAGTAAAGACAGCAATTCATGTAGTTCTATTCCTGTGCAAGGAGACTGGGTAGCGGTGAGCTGAGGCTGACGTTCCTGGGGGACAGGCAGTACAGAGTCAGCATCTTTGCTGTTCAGGTGCTTGATTAAAGCGCCCTCACAGTTTGTAGAAGAGTGTATTTTGGAGGAATACATTTGATATAGACAAGATCTGCACTTCCCAACTGTCATGTATGAAAAGGGACCACCGATTTGTCACTTTAATTTTCTACCTGATATATTTTGTAAATTAAGTATCTTGAGTATATTCTGGGAATCTTAAAATACCTCGTAAATTTGGAATAGTACTTAAGAAGTTATACTGCCATTGGCTTTATGACAAAATACTGTTTTCATCTACAGGAGACAGTGTTATTAAAATGAATGTTATAGCACTGCAAGGAGCAACTGCATGTTCCATTTACTGTCATTTCTTACAATGGAGAAACATAACCATATTTGAGCATGAATACTTTTATTCAATGAACATGAACAGACTGGTATTTTGAAATTAATTGTGCTTGGAGTTTATAAAAACAGCTTAATACATGATTTCTTTTATATTCTACTTTGATTTCTTAAAGGCTGAACAAGCTGCCTAAAGCTTCTCCTCCTCAAGAATCAATTTTTCATGTGGCGTTGCCATGCTGGTAATAATTCCTTATTGTCTTTTCCTGTTCCAGACCTCAGTGGTTTTATGTATAAAAAAGAGGTAGTAGTAGCTGGAAAAAAGGCCTATCAGCTTATTTTCTCTCCTTCTTCTCTGCTCCAATTTAAAAAAACGGTTTGAAATAAAATGGTCACTAGCTTTCTACTTTCTTTCTGGCTTATGACCCATCTCCAGTGCATTGCAATTAATGAAAAGTTGTTCTTATTGACCCATGCTATACTTAGGCATCTTAGAAAGGGGCATTTGTTTCAGGACTCAGGAGTGTTTCTGATTGAGTCTTGGGCTTTTTTAACAGAAAATGTGGAAAGCCCTGTTACTCTAAACACAACAGTCAAACAGCAGGCATTCTTTGCTCACACTTTCAAGTTCTTTTCTGCTGAGCCAAAATTATTTTCCTGCTTTGTTTTTGGCTTTTCAGTGCTTTTTAGCCCAGCTTCTCCTCTGCTATCCCTACTTACCTCACAGACAGACGTAGATGTCTACCAGAGACATTTCAGTGAGACTCCTTTTTTCAAGGGTTTTTTTTGAGAGGTGACATGAATCTCCTTTTCATTGGGAGTCTCTGTTTCTTCCTAGTGGTTTCCAAAAAGGGGCTTGAATGTTTCATACATTTCTTAGTTGTTGAGAATGGCTATTACATCTCAGTTAATGAGAGACAGGTGGATCCCAATCTGTCAAGAAGTATTTGATTTTAATACCTATATCTGACCTTCTTCCTACATTACCTTGAATTTTGTATCAAACCTACTTTAAAGCAAATACAGGTCTGAGCATCATTTTTTTTGTTTGGTTTCACTTGTTTTGTTGGTTGTTTTTTTTCTCTTCACCGTTAACCGAAGGAGGACAATCACATATCCTAAAAGAAGAATATATTGTAATATTCAAGAATGGTACCTTAACTTTTTTCTAGCTGTTTCTGTTTCAGTTCTGACATCATGGTTAGCCAACATAATACCAGTACTTCTAAAGTGTATTTTTTAATACAGATTTTATTAATGTTACATTTACTTCCAAAGCCCCCTCAGAAGCCCTTAAATATTGTATTATAGCCACCATATTAATAGCATAAATAAAGCATATCAGTGAAATGACTTAAACCATAGAAAGGCGTTCTGAGCTGGGATAAGATTGCAAGTGTTCTTCAGGCTTGGGTCTGTACTGAGTCATTGGATAGTAGACCTCCCTAAGTTTCAGGAGTCATCCCCCAGAAAAAAAATGAGAGTAATTACACAGCCTTCTGTTAATATTTTAGATTTGGATACCCATAGATGATTACAAAGTTATAGAATAATTTAACCTGGAAGGGACCTTAACATTTTGAATTAAAATGACCTTGTTAACAGTATTTCTCTTAGACGAATATGTAGAACTAGAGAATAATTATGAAAGTTGTTTTTATCTCCAAGCCCTGTCCCTAAACTGGAAGTAAACTGAAACCGTGTGACGTTAAGTCTGATTCAAATGCTTTTAAATGAAATACACTGGAGATTTTTGTCTAGGATTTTTAAAAAGTACCAATTATTTTTGTGCACCTAACCTGAGGCAGTCTAGGAAGATTTGACTTTTCAAAGGGGTACATTCTCAGCACTTTCTGAAAAATCTCTTGAAGGGTCTTAAGCTGGAGGAATCAAAATCACAAGTCTCTGATTAAAAATTTTGGTTTGTGAAGTTATTTCTGTATCTCATTCATATCTCATCTAGATATACATCTAGGACCCTTTTGTACTGTAAATTTTACTGTCTATAAAATTGACTTGGTAAATTTTACAAAACAGAGTCAGGAATCGTTGTTCCTGGTAGGGGCCAGTTAATTGTCATGTTTGATGAATTCGTATGGTATTTTTTTAGTACTTCTGAAAGACAGGATCTTCCAACACAGTGAAAACACATCACTAAAAGACACTTCTGTTAACTACATTTGATTTTGTAACTTCAGCTAGTATGCTGTGGTAATAAATAGCCATTTTTATGTAAGTGAATGAAAGATTAGAGTAATAACCACTGAAAGGAGCTATTCCTCTTCTTTCCTCCTTTCTTGTGCATTCATTAAGTACATTTCTTTATTCACAGTTTCTATGTGTGGAACTAATGTATCTTTCCTTAACACATTTACTTAATAGATTTAATATTTGGTATTTATTCAGAGTATTTCCTTCAAGGATTTTGAAATACTTTACAATTAATCATTTTATATAGTTGTGACACGAAGCCGATTAATAACAATACAACCACCCAGGAGAGAACTAGAGAAAGTAAAGCCTAGACCCTGCCATTACCTCAGATAATACTGCCAAGCACCGTAGTTCAAAATAATGAATCAGATCTCAGCAAGTTACACAACTGAAATAAAAGCATAACATTTTAAAATACTATTGCTTACCTTCTGTTCAGGTTTTCAAACTTTTTTATATGTACAAACACTCACTATTTTTATATAGGAGTTAAAATATAGTCACAGGACTCCAGGAGGTCAAGTTTAAAACTGTTATGATACCTGGGACAAATCACAACACACTTCTGATTTAATGCAGGTACGTCATCAGAGAGGCAGCATAGCCAAGAAATTCTGCACCTTAAGTCCATTTTTGATCTAGTGCCAGTGGATGGGAAGAACGATAATGTGTATGTAAATAATTTGATTGAGATCACATCAGTGTTAGAACCAGGGCGCATTGCCACTTGTTCTTGACACTCAGCAGTGCTGTAAGATGGCTGTTAAGCATCAATAGATGTTTTCCATAGACAATTGTGCACAAGGAGGTTGATTTAAGTGCAACTAAAAATTAATGGAAATTAACCTATTTTGACAAAAATTTTCCTTGAGAAATATTTTAAGCAGGATGGGAAATTCTGGTTAGAATGACAGAGAGAAAAAAATAGAGCAAGCAATTAGCACTGCAAGAGCCCATGGCTCAGAACAGCTGGCTGAGATGTGGAAAATCCGTTTGAATACAAGTCATTCGCATATTGGCTAATTGCAAGCTGATTTTACCAGTCTTTTCTGTTGAAGCAGATCCACATTGTATAATTGAACTGGGGGGAGTGAACAAGAGAAAGGCTGATTCTATGATCTGATATTTAAATGCTCTCCTTTGATGTGGGAAACTCAGGTTCAAAACCTTGCCTTAATAAATATTT
This sequence comes from Strix aluco, assembly GCF_031877795.1. Taxonomy (NCBI): domain Eukaryota; kingdom Metazoa; phylum Chordata; class Aves; order Strigiformes; family Strigidae; genus Strix; species Strix aluco. The sequence continues at coordinate 151,164,265 of NC_133931.1, read as the reverse complement.
AAAGATTTATGCAAAGTGAAGCAGCTCCAACAGAGAAGAGTGAGAAAGAAGAACCAAGCTGAAGCCTAGAATAGCTCCTTTCTCAGTGGATAAAGCCCATCACTGAAAAGCAGGGAAAATGGTGGAGCAGGAAGTCAAAGCAGAAAGTGCCCTACCCACAGGGCAGAAACACTATTTTCTGTTCCCTCCCTCAGCACCTAACAGAAATGTGAACAGTCTTGGGTTTGTCCTGATAGAGAAGGAAGGAGGCTTCCGAAATCCTTAAAGTCCTTCAGGAAGAGGAAAACATTTTCCCCCATGCTCTCATTAGAAAAAGCTTTCCTATTTACAAATGGTATCAAGGACAGGTGTATCAGGCAGAATCTTAGAGATATGTAGGATAGCCAGGCTGTTGAGTAAGGAAAGGAATTAGAATATAGCATGAGGAGCCATGCTAACAATGCTTAGTAAAAACAATTCCCTTTAAAATGAGCAACAGCTCCTTCTTGGAGACGTCTTCATTAGCATATCTGAAAAAGGTACTTAGCCAGCTTGATTTTTGTTACCTGCTTTTAATAGACAGGTGAAAAAAATGCACAGAAGTTAACTCCTGGATGCAAATTATTCTAGGAATTCCAGACACTGCATCTTGTCCTTAGGTACCTACAGGTCATTTTAGAATATAAAGCATTTTGTACATATATTTTCCAACTGGATGCAGCAGTAAGATGGTAAGAATTTAATTATGTGTAACAAGTTGACATCTTTCTGTGATCTTCATAGTTTATTTCAGCTCATACTTGCATAGCACAATACTGAAATTAAATTATGACTTCAAAATGAGCAATCCACTTCTAGTCCAAGATCCATTTTCAGTGATTTGAATCTCCATTAAGGACCATGCCAGCTCTTCATACACTACTGGAATTAAGCCTAACACTACTCTGTGGGCAGTCGGAAAGCAAAGTGTATGACAAATATTGAAGAAATTTCTATCCCGTATGATGTTAACTTGTCCAGAATACAGATTTCTCTGAGCCTTGAGTACTCTCAGGCCTATTCATGTAAAAGGTTATTTACCTATTTCTCTTTGTATTTCCTGAGAGAGTCTACCCTGGATTTCATCTTTCCACTTGTGAGTCCCAGCTGACTATGCAGCCTCACCTTAGTATCCTGACTGTTAACTGACTGACTGCTAAGTAACAATATATTTCCTACATCCAAAGGAGGTTTCTCTGGGACAGTTTATGTAGCTCTGGAGTAATTGATCAAACTGGTAGGTGGGGGCTAGCTTACAGGGAGATCAACAGCTATTACTGACTTTAAAAACTCCTTCCAATGATACTGCAGAAACCTGAAAGACAGTGAAGCTAATTGCTGACATGCTGGTGCACACCTAGGGGAAGTGAATGCTTTTGCATGCTGTATACCTCACATGCTAGTCTCCTTGCTAGCAAGAGGTACCTCTTTTGAGTGCTCCAGAGAAGTCTCCTGGGAATCAGTGGTTCTGTACATAGCAGCATCATCACAAATTGGAAATATTTCTGTGTATGCACGTGAAAGGTTGAGAAAAGCGTATGCTGACTCCAGAGCTTCTGCGGTTAGTATGCTACGTTGGGTGATTTAGATTTAAACACAGGTCTGATGTATTTTTCACATACATCATAGTAGAAAATAAGGTAAATGGTGTTAAGAGTTCCCTCTTTTTCCAAGTAGCTCTGTGAAGCCAGCATCTTGTTCCTGCCAACTCTACCACAAACTTCTTGTTACCTGTATGTAGGATAGGGTCAGCTTTTGGGAGGATGGTAGTTTTGTACAAGATGGGTTCTTGGTACACTGCTTTCTCTTTTTGTAAAACATGAATATATTTCTACAGTTTCATCAGGACTTTGTAAGCAATGTCATTACTTTAGTAACATTCCTAAAAATGTCACAGCTTGATTTTTTCATCATTATATCTGCTCTTCATTTCATAGTAGAATTAACTGTATGTAGCATCTGCTTTACTCCTGACCAGCTGTTTTAAAGATAGAGATCTCACACTATTATGCTTGCAGATTTTTTGTTTTCTCAGGTGTTCCTTCTGAGGGCCCCATCCAAAGGCCATTGAAGGTCAATAGGACGTTTTCAGCTAGAGTAAATGATACAGCTCCATTTACTTTAGCTAATGTTGACAGTTTGCATCAGATGATACCTCCTAATCTTTGTCTCAGAGAAAATTGTTTTTCCTATATATGACTAGCATTAGATTGCATACTTTATATTCATAGAGTACTTCACTAAGTAGGTTAGACTCCTCTGTGCTGCCTACTTGTCTCAGGAATAATGTTGTTTCATTTCATAATGACATAATGGTGCCACCTGCAGTCCAGAGCCTTATACAAGTGGTTTCAGATAATGTGGTTCACAATAATAAAAGCATTGAACACAGTAACGGGAAGGATAACAATAATCAGTCATTTGCAGCAGTCACTGCATTTTAAGAAGAGCTCTTTCATGTCTGTTACCATAATAAGAGCTTAAATTTCTCACTATTTTCCTTGAAAATGAAGTCAATGAAAGCAAAATCTTTGCACTGGTGACTTGTCAGGGGCATCCAATAAAGCTCAGTAACATTATTCTCTAGCTCTTTATGAAACCACGTGTGCTGGAACCTGCTAAAACACTTCATTGCAACTGTCAGTCCCTGTGCACACATCACAAATAAGGAAAGCTTGTGCCCTGTAAACTATGTTAGAACCTGAGAGATATTTCTCTTTTTATTAGCAGAGTAAAATCAGAATGACTAACTGGTTAATGTTGTTCTTTCGTGTCTTTTTCATCTGTCCAGTGGGGCTTTCTTGTCTATATTTTTAACAGGAAACCTGTCTTCTAGTGCCAAAGAAAGCCAAACTACTGAGTATTTTCCTATGAATTCTGTACTATTATTATATGTGGATTTTGACATGTTTTTCAGTGCTTTTTCTTCCGTCTCCTTTTCACAGTTGTTAAAGGTACAGTATATTTGTGCTTTACATAAATGTATGAAGATATGTCTCTAAAAAGTGGTGGCCTGTACAGAGCTAATGTGCAAACATCCACATGTTTTGGGAATCTGGGAGAAGGAACATGATGAAATAGAGGAGATATCAAAAAATCCTGTTAGTTCCAGTTGCAGTTTTTTAATAAGATGAATTTGGTGTTTATATCTTGGATTTTTTTTCAATTACTTTTCTTTGTGGGTAGTCTTCAGAGAATATCTGCTGCCCAGTTAGAATAATCACTTTATTCTGCCTGAATATTCTTCTGTGTGTTGTGTCTCTTTTTTACTGAAATATGATCGTTGTTTAATAACTAGCCTATTGATACAGGCACACGTTCTACTTAAGTATCCTTACTTCCTTTAATCATAATGAGATAAATCACCCACATTAGGAGGAAATAGGGGTTATAATTACATTGAATTAAATGTTTGATTCTCCTTATTCTTCCATTGGTAATTATTTTAATGATAGCTTCGTAATTCACCTAGCGGAGTAATGAAAGAATGTCCACACCTACATCATTTTCCTGAACGCAAAGGAAATTGCACATTAATCTGACAAAATGTTGACATTAGGGAATGAATTACCAGCTCAGTTTTAAGTAGGTCTCTTTTTATTCACCTCCAGTTATTTGTGGCATAATTTTGGTCATTTATGCTATCTAAGTACCCGATTGCATGTTCAGAGAAGGTACTTAGATATCTGAGCACTGTTACTTCCCACCTTTTATTTGGAGTACAAGCATAGAGCTCAGCTATTGAAAGTCTCGTTTTAGAGTACTAGCTACACTCTTTAATGAAGTTCTCATTTTTCCAAAATGCTGCATTTCTTTGCATTCTCAAAACACCCGAGCCCTCTGCTAAACCCAGCATTGCTGCTTTTTTCCAAAACAGTTTGCTAGTTTTATATGCTATAGAATACTCCAGCATGGCAATCATACTATTTTTCTCCCATTCTACTCTGCGGTATTCTTCAATCTAGGGAGTGTCCGTGGGTAGTTTAAACTTGAGAGCAGGCATACTGAAATGTACGGAGTTTATTTTTACAGAAAGTTCACAGGCAATCAGCCATTTTCTTTAATTTAATCTCTTCACTCCTATACACCCTGGGAACTGATTTGAAGTGCAGAGAAGGAAACCGAAAATGGGCAGATATGCACAAATGTTTTCATTTTATTCTTCTATGCTGTTATGCCACTGAAGTGTAAGTCTTTTAAGTCATTCTTCACAACTTAGTCATCTTTAATAACAAAAAGGGGCTAGACGTAGATTAGATTTTCTTCAGCTGATGAGAGAAGATGGTGGAACAATAAGCAGTGAAGGTCTTGGCTCTTGATTGCTTTCAGCACAGTAATTGCAAAGTCTTGCATGTGATCAAGGCTCCATCCACTGCTGTTAGGCAGCCATCTCTGGGGGTGAACTGTGGCAACTCCTCAAGAGCACGCAGAAACGCTCTGCGACAGTTCAGGGCAGGAAGCAGCAAATAACACTGTTCCAGTCTGAACTGCAGGGGTTGTTGAGATGGTAGAAATTTAATTGCTTGTGCTGGAATCAGGCCAGTAAACAGGGTCAGCTCTCTTGTCCTTTGAAGAAGTATTTTGGCACATCTCAGATGCAGAAGCAGCACCTGGAGTTGCAGCAGGAATTTTTTGCAGCAAGCTTCGATCCCATCCTGAATCTGGAGGGTCATCCCTGTACTGAAAAACCTACCCTGTAACCCTGTTACCTAAGGGTTCACTCAAATAGTGCCAGTGCCGTCCACAATCCAGCTCAGAGTGTCTGTCTTAACTAGTATTTTTTGCCAAAATCTTGGCTCTTTGGGGTAGGGTGAAGGTGTATCTCTGCCACCTCATTCATATACCACTGATGATAGCCATGTGTTGGTTTCTTTGTTTGGCATTGATCTTTATTTGCTTATTTTGATGGAGGAAAGGTGAATGGATACATGTTTATTTTCAAAACTGCTAATATCTGTTAGAAATGTGATAGTTCAATAGCAGCAAAGAAATCCCAAAGATAATCTTGATACTAAACAACAGTGCCTTTTATTGTCACTGAAAACATGACAAAAACCAGAATTTGAATGGGTATTTCCTTCCTGAAAAACCTTAATATTGGGCTTCTCAACACTGATTCCAGGCACATGGGGCTCTTAATTTTGCTGTGTTGTGAACATGTCAGAATTTTGTTGAGGTTGTTTAGTACCAAACTTTGAACCTTCATTTAGTCACAACAAATTGCTAACAAGTGAGAAACGGGATAAGCACAGAAACTCTTCAAAATAAATATATCATTTCGTAAAAATAATCATCTGTTCATAGATGGTTCAGAAGAGGGAGGGAGACAAAATTAATCAAATAAATTAGTTTGCACATGGTTTGCTTTGCATATTTGGCATAAAAAGTCACAAGTGATTTAAGGCAACTACTTTCTAGAGTGTTCTGTGTGCAGCAGGCTATTTGTCTCTTAGAAATATTGTTACACTCACAGAAAGCTGTCAGATTCCTTCTTTTAGCTCCAGTATATGTAGCTGAGTTTCCTTATAAGTCAGTGTTTATACATCATGTTTCCTTGCTCAAGAAGCAAGACTAATATATTATTTTAATTATTGATTTGTATTGTATATATATTATATGATATACATGATACTATATTTACTATATTTTATAAATTTATTCTATATTCTTTACATTAATATAGAAGTATGTCATCTTCTCCATAGGAGAAGAATCTGGCCTTACTAGATGCTGTAGCAAAGCATTCAATTACCTCATTAGGCTTAGGCTTTCATCTGGTTTCTAGATAGTTTCACCCATGTGGAAACCTCAGTGGTTCTATTTTCTGCTGCGTATTTTCTGCCACAGTTTTTCTCCCTTCCTTCCATGCCCCTATCTTTACAAAATGTTGTTTCAGAAGAGACTGCTGTGTATAACCCATTTAAATATGCCCATACCTTCAGGTTTGGCAGTCATCTAGGGTAACTGTGCTGCTGGGCACCTTGGGTTTCCAGTCTGTTCCTTCCTGATTTTCAAGAGATGTTGGAAACAAGCCTGACTGGCAAGTGCAAGAGCTCCCTGTTCGTGTGTCAGTTTTCCCAGTGAGCTCACCCTCAAGTTTCCACCCCACCATACAGCATGTTTGCTTATACAAAGTGTCACATCCGTTGTTACAGAAAGAGATAAACCCAGAAAATATAGAGCAGTTACTGAGAACTCATAATTATGAAGAACATTTATTAAACACTTGAATGAAGGGGAATACAAATAGGAAAGGAAGGCTGTACAGATTCAGACAGGCAGTTAATATAATCTGTTAAAGTCTTATTTTCTACCCAGTACAAGAACAAAAACTAGAAACTAGGTTACTGTACATGTATAAAAAACCAAAGATCTGAGCAGTTACATAAAAATATGGTATATGTCAACAGTGTTACTGTTTCATGGTTTTAGCCTGTTTGTAAGCTTCCAAGAAACAGGAAAATATCTGCTATTTAGCTGATACGTAACCTTTTTTGAAAGATCCAGACACCATGTCATGATCTTAATTTAACTCTTACTGGAAATCTTCAGCGATTCATTGCCATGGAAGCTTGTGGCAGTGCAGGGTTTAGATTCTTCTTGGAGATGCTTTCAGCATCCATACAGGAGATAAATTCAACACTAAATACAACATAGGAGATAAAATAAGACTCTGGTCAGAAAACTAACTTAAAAGCAGTGCTGGAAAAGGCTAGAGGTTTTGTTTTTAAGTACGTAATCTGTGAACTAATCGAGAGGAGATATATGGAGGTTTCGCCTTGAAGCAACAGTGTGTCTGTGTGAAGGCACTAACTGAAGCTCAGAACAACAGAAAAAAAAAAACAGAAATGAGACCATTTATACCCAGTGATGACTGCTATAACAAGTGCAAAATATTCAGTCGAAGTTTCACAAGGATGGATTAAAAAAATCCAGTATGTGAATATGAGATAAGGAACTGTGACCTTTATTCTCACAGACCTTTACCCTTAAATTAAGTTTAGGATTAACTTTTAACCTTGACCTCTTGTGTTACTTCAGCCATTTCAGGTATAGTGGCCTATGCACTGTGTCTCTACTTAATCTAGGAATCTAAATAGTTCATCTCTTAGTTTTCCATAGGAAACATGGTTTAGAATATTGTTTTAATAAACATTTAGAATTTCTTTACATTTCTTAATTGATTTCTTGTCCACTTTATACTAAAAACTTTCCATGTTTGAAACCTCTGGAGGTCTTAGTTTTATAAATTAGCCGTAATTGGGAAGATCCACCTCCACTGATGTTTATGCTGTGGTATCATCCACTGGTTCAGGGCCATTAAACCCAATGCTGTTTGCCAGGCCATTCTTTTGGAATGATATCCAAGAGACATGTAATTAACTCCCCCACTGATTGACAACAGAAAGAATTGTGTAATCAGTCACTTTGTGTAAACACTCATCATTATTATAAGTGCTGTTTGGGGACAGATTCATGCTGCTCTGGTGGGGAAGAGCATTTTTTACTTTTTCTGCCAAGTATCATCATCTTCCTTTCCTGCTTGAGATATAAGGCAATGGTTGATTTTTATCTGCTGACTTTCAGAGTGCAAGATAAAGCTAACTTGAGCTTTTTTTAGGAACTGAGAGTAGACAGTGGGAACTGGGTAGAGTCTTGTTCTGTCTGAGAGGTTTTGATATGCATCCATGAATTACGATAAATTTCACTGCTGTGCCTGCAGCTTCTCCAATAAGTACATCAGAGGGACCTGCTTATGAGCAATGCCTTTTTTTGCTATGCAGGGAATTGTTAGTTAGTCAGATGAGCAGAAATCTCAGATACATGTAATGAGAGGAGGCACTACTGGGTCAGTACACTAGTTTATCACCTCTCACAAAAGTTTTGGAAGACAGATTCTTTTGCATAGGGCCAGAACAGGCTGTGAACTAAAAGGAGAGATACTCATGGTGGAAACTACCTGAGATGTATTGATAATCTTATGACAGGAGCCTTAGGGTAGTGTTTGCAGAAGTTTTTGCTGTTATTATGTTTTGCTGTTGGTTTTGTGTTTATCACATCACATGTGAAAAAAGTTGCACATTATGTTATGGACTATTAGTCCAAAGACATAGGCTCAAAAACTGGAATATCATTGATTGAGATGGAAAGTCACCATTTTATATTAGTTTTTAAAATGCTCCAGCCTGCTCTCTCATTTGTTGGACAACTAAGTCTTCATGAACACAAGCAGAACACTGAAAAATTATCCCATTTCTGTGTTGCATATTAAGTTGCTAGGGGTGTTTTGGATGAGGAAATACAAAAAAAGAAATTTTGTAATTAACATGGAGTTCTTTGCCCTTAACAAAGAGATGGTGTAATTTCTAATAAATTTATAGGCATGCATTACAACTACAATGACCTCTATTTTAGGCCAGCGCACAATTAAAGCGTGCATTCACGTCCATGCTGATCCTGATTAGTAACTGCACAGTTTCTTGTACATATACTGAGGATTTTGTTGCATAAACCTAACTGTGACTGCAAAGTAGAAGCTTATTTATGTTGTCACCATCAAAACCTACAGAGTCATTTACAATCCAGTTATAAGTTGTCCCTCAATTGATGTAATTTACTATAACATATTTCTCTGTTTCAGAGGAATATCTCTGGGGTTCATTTCTCAGCACTGAACAGGGTGAAAGATCTATGTTTGAGTACCCTAGGCACCCTTGTAATACAAATAAGGGTAATCAACAAGCTACGGTTTTAAGTAATTCGTTTTCAAATTACCCTGATGGTTCTTACTTGCTGTGAACTGTCAAGAAGAGGCAACATCCAACTGTGAGGCTTCCCATCATTGCTGAGCCACTGCCGATGTGCTCAAACCTCCAGTGGTGGTGTAGAGAGACTGGCCTGGTGATGATGGTTCTGTAAAAAGTCCCTGTTTTCATGTGGCAAGAAGTGAAATAGGCTCAGGCTAGTGTCATATCACGGCCATCAATAAAACATGACTGACTCACTCTGATCTTGAATCAGAGGTCCTGCCATTTTTGTAGAAAAGTAAGAATTCTCCTTTCCTTCACTCTTCTCTCCCAAGCAGATAATTTTAAAACCAAACTTCCCAGGTGTTTAGATCCACAGGAAGATTATTTTTCTTTGTGTTTTGACTGTGTCTTGGGTGCTATACTTACTTCAGTGTCTCAAAGGGAATGCTGCATCACTTACCATTAACCAAGAGGAACCTATCAATATCTGTCTGAAGTCTCCTTCCACAGGCAAAGGAGCTGAATCCAATACAACTCTTTCAACTTTTAACATACCAATTGCCACCATCTGTATACAGGAGGCACAAAGTTATTGATGAAATCCTGGCACTTGTTGAAGTTAATTGGAAAAGTCTCATTGCCTGCAATGGAACCAGGATTTCACCTAATGCTTATGGAGCAAACTCAGCTGTGCTGGTGGGCTAATGAGTATCAGTCCATTCAAATTCAGCAGAAGAGAAGATGTAGTTTTCAAAAAGAATGAGGCTCTGTAGTCAAGAAGAAAACTTTAAAAGTTGCTTCTAGGTTGGCTTCACAGAGGCTGCTCATAGCCTAATAGTGTAGGGTATGAGCTCTTTTTCCCTCTTTAGTCCAGGGTTTTTTTGAGTAGTTTAGTTTGAAGAATGGAGTTAATCTTTCTGAGAGGAAAAAGTTCAAATATTTTATATACAGTGCTTTGAAGAAGGCTTTACTTCAGCCAGTGAGAGGCTTGCAAGAAACATTGGTTCATGTCAGCTAGTTCACTCTATTCTCACTGGAGCCCAACTTCAGAGGAAATCTGAAATGAGCCATAAAAGTTGATTTTAATTTTTTGGAGTAACACAACTAATGAGAAGAGAAAACTGTGATGACCAGCTTGGATTAAAAAAAAAAAAAAAGAGCGAAGATTTTCATATACAGCATGAAAGACCAAATTTCTCTACAGTTATTTGCCAACACGTAACCCAGGGTTGTGATGTGTATAGTGTAGAATTTAGCCTTGGAACATCATGACTACAAAAACAGGATAACTTGAAGTGTCTTAGCTTTTGTACTGAAGGTTTTGTATAGCTTTTCTCATACCCAAGTGGGGAGAATGGGTAGGTGGTGGATAAAGGCTTTCCTATAAAAAGATGTTCTTTGAAGTATTCCAAGTGGGGTACATATACTTCAGGGAGGTACAGTAGGAGGTTTACTTCATTATCAAGTAATAATAACCCTGATGAGAGACAGACTGTTCCAGAAAAATCACTTTGATGATCAAGTAAATTTTTTTCTGAGATTTTTTTTTTCACCTTCTCTGTTTGGCTTTTTGAGTCTGTTGTTGTTGTTGTTGTTGTTCTCACTGATCCTAGAGAATGAACCAAAGAAGAGTTTCTGTTTGTAGCCTGACACCTCATACCACCTGCAGCTCAGAGTGATTCTAGAAGTAGAGCAGGTCACTGTCATTTGCCTCAAGACTTCATTTCTTTGAGAGATAGTAAGTGTCATATAAACCCTACCTAAAAATTATTCTGGTGTTATTTTAGTCTAGAGTTGAATGGTAAAAACTTTATAACTGACTGGGCTGTAATTTATTACATTCAAGTCTGAAAATGAGCATTCTCTTTCTTGCCTAGCCACAAGATATCTTGTTTCACAGAAATGCAAGGAAAAGCTGTCCAAGACAGTTTCTGTTTAGAATTTAAACCACTCTTGTTCAGTACTGTTCCCCTAACACCTAGCTAGGGACTACAGGCAACTAATGGTCAAATTCTCTTTCTTGAAAGTATCCCTTCCATTCCTTATTGAGTGTCAGGGGATGTCTATTGAAGTAACAACACACAGAGAAATCTCCTTTTTAATGCAAGATATGAACTAGGATCTCACCTGCATCAGAACCAGATCAGAGTGGGGAGCCTCCTATTCAAGGAACTGCTCTGGCTGCTGGACTCTGCTGCCTTTATGGCTGGTTTGCTCTTCTGCTCTTCTGTGGACCAAGGTCTTCTCTCCCACCCAAGCTGGTATCTTTTGGTCACAAGTTAGTGAAGTATTTTAAGTTAAGTAAGATCTTACATTGTCAGGAGGGCTGTCCAACACTGTACCTCTCCACCTAGGTGGCAAGGTAGTACCAGCACGAGCCGTATTAACATTTAATAATTGGACTTTAAGCATACGCAGAGCTGGAGAAACTCAGGCTAGCAAGACTGAATTTTCTATTTTTTTCTGGCTTTGTGCATGCTATAATCTGCAGTGTCTGGCCAGCTGAGGGAAACTTAAATGGATTATTTTCAAGAAGTACATTTCCATGGTCTGGCTGTCAGCTGCCTCCAGATAGGATTTAGTCATGAGACTCACTGCCAGTCTTTTAAGAACTAACCTTCAGAGCATGTTTTGGGCTAGTTCATAAATTGCAAGGCTGAGTTACAAGTCTCTTCATTACCCCTGCCCAAAGGTGCTGTATATAATACTTCTCTCATCGTGACAACCTAATGGGGACAAATCACTTGAAACATTTCCCCAAAGGTATATAGAGAAAATAATCTCAGTACCTACAGACACCCACACACAAATGCATAATTACAGTACTCAGTCTTTTCTTTTACTTAGTTCTCCTTGTGGTTAAAGCTAGATAGGATGGTGAGCATGAGAAGAATTATTTTATGACAATTATACTAGAATTTGGCTCAGTGAAAACATAGTCTGACTCTCATATTGAGACTTGGAACACCACTTTTTTGTCTCAAGTTGTGTCATGGAAATGAAACTTTAAAAAAATAATGCTTTAAAAAAATTTTAAAAATCATGTGATCTGGATTTGAGGTAGGAATTCTTTTTTTGCTCTTGAATTATCAAATAGGAGAACTGTCTCACTGTGGGACACACTGGATAGAGAAATTGGCTTATTTCTTATCTAAGCATAATCACATCACAGAACATCAGTATCGGCTGGAGCTGGAGGATGGTCCAGATTATGGTTTTGTGAAATATAATCAAAATCAGAAGTTGTGCAAGTGAATTTTTTTGCTCACACAGAGGTAGCCAGATTAATCTAACTGTCGTCTACTGGGAAGCATTAGGAAATTCAGCCAGAGAAGCTTGTGCTGTTGTAGCTTCTGTGCCAATGCAATTTTTCTTGCATGCTGCTCAGAAGTTCCCTTTGTAATGAGGATATTGTCAAAATATATGCTTTGTGAAAAAGCTGAACAGAAATAAAATCGGGGAAAATTTCCATCTGCATCCACTTGAGATATCTTTTCCTTTTTAAAATGAACCTTTCTCCCTCCTTTCTCCAGTGAAAAGTTAAATTTCAGTCTGAAAAGAAATCTTTAATTTTGTGACATTTACAAGAAAAGCTGAAGGAATGAAGATGTGGATACTCAGAAGTGATCCTCTGCTGTCCTCTTAACTGAGTCTAGCGCCTTTCCTTGAGAGGGCTTGAAGCAACATTCTGTCTCCCTGCAGCCAGCAAGTATTTTGGGGAGGGAGAAAGGACCATGCCAGGGTGAAAGATGTTCTCCATCATTCCAGTCAGCACTATTCCAACACCATGCAGCATTAGACAGAACTTTTTATTCTCTGCAGTTGAGCTGGTAACCAATAGGTAGGAGACTGAATTCTTTCACTAGTTATCTGAACACTGATTTACCAGTGTTTAAAATTAAGCATATGGAAAGCCTCCTTAAATTAATGAGAATTTTAATAGACTGTAGGTATATTGTTAATCATCTGCTTAATCAACCTGTAAAAGTACAGACCCAAAGAACACATTAAGGTTTGCCTAAAGATAAGGATGATTTATGGAGGATTTGATTTGAAAAGCACATAGGGCCGCCTTAAAAAAAAAAAAAAAAAAAAAAAGACAGACAAACAAACAACACCCCAACTTTAAAGTATTTCATAGGGAAATAATCCTTTGGTTATCACCTTTGGTCTTTACCTCATTCTAGATTATTTGCAAAGGTCCTTCCCTGCTTATTTTCTCTGTCTGGGTGGGTTTTTATAAAAACTTCTGGACCCCAGTATTTATATGTTTCAGAAATACTTTTCACATACAGCTGAAATCCATAATCATTACTGTGTACAGTGTGTTTTTCAGAGAGTAATAATTAATTTCTATGGCCAGATGTGAAACTCTGAAAAAAAAAAAGAAGTCGTAATGGATGTACTTGCAGGAAACCCCTTTCTCCCTTAGCTCTAATTGTGCAAATGGCACTGAGATAATACTGTAATTGGTTGTCTTTTACATGAAGCCAATATGAAGATTAAAGTACCATCTGGCTTTCTGAAAGTTGAAGTTAGAAAACCTCTAGCTTGAAAGAAAAAGCAGTTGGATCTCTGTTGGGTGGACATTTAAAATGTAATTTAACTTTGCTCATCTCCACTTAAAATTCTAATCACAAATCAGCACTCAGAGGTTTTCCCTCTTCATAAGAGTTAGCATCCTAACAGAAATTTTTCAAAGTACCTTTTGCTGGAGGTCTCTGATAACCTTGGGTCTGTTCCAGTATTTATGCTCCAATAGAGTTTAAAGATAGAACCTGAAAAGTAAATCTGGTTAGAAAATTTCACAAACAGTGTTGGTTTTTGTCTTTGTGAAATAGACATTTTTTCAAAAACGTTTTTGGAAAAGCTGCCAGCATTACCAAAACTATACTTTCTGCACATTTATATCGATTTTGTTATGACATTTTGACATTTTTTTTTACTTTGTCTTACTTTTAGGATCTTAAATTATTTTCACAATCATTGCAGAAAAAAATCAGTTTAAGTCATCCTTCAACTGTGAAATCCATTTTTTCATTAAATATTTAGAAAGTAATTTCAATAAAAATTGACTAATTTATATTAACAAGAAATTTCACAGAAAAAGAAAATTAAGTTGTTTCAAGCTCCATGAAACAAAAATGGTTTCAGGTTTTTTTGTAAATTAATTTTTTTTCTTGGATTTTTTTTGTTACCAGCTCATCTAAAAATTGCAGTTGATAATAAGCATAGAGTGATTACTAGTGAAAATTTCATCATAAAGAATTCTCCAGGGCTGTTAGTAGTTTTGTCCCACACTACCACTATCAGAACCAGAAACCCACACTCATTTGATTACTATTGTATAAAATTTAGTCTATAAGCAAGCACACAGATGAACTCCCCTCCCTTTCCCTCTACCCTTCACTCACACACACACACACACACACACACGGTGTCAAATCTGCTAAAAAGGATTTCCAAATCTTGAAGCAAAATACACTCACTTTTGATCTGGAGATCCCTGCATAAAAAAAAAAAAAAAAAAAAAAAAAATTGCAGGTGATAGGATGGAAAAGTAACAGAATCAGGTCTTTGCCTGACCAGTGGACAGTTTCAACTGATTAACATCTGTAGCAATAAGAGATATGCTTGTACTCTTTCCCTATGGGCAGTCCTTTGTACCTCTACTGCACATCTTCTGTATGGATCAGAGAAATTCCCCTTGCACTGAACCAAATCTCTTCCTGGGGCTAAGTGGAACAGCATTGAAAGTTCAAAAGAAAGCTAGAGTCATTATAAAAAAAAAAAAGCGACCTAAATGATAACGTGGGTGGTGGTATACTCTGTGGAGGAGTCCAGGGTATGAAGTATGTGTTGCTTCTAGAAAGGCAAATAAGGTGTCTGGGCACTTAACAGCATAATAAATTCAGGTAACTGGCTTAGATGTAGAGATCAAATATTTTCTTACCTAAGCTTCAAGTCAATGGACCTCACATGGACAAACATTTGAGTGGAAGAAGCTATTAAATTCTGTCTGTTTCAATAAAATGCTTTTCTGGAAATATTTAACACTCAAGATCCAGTTGAGATCCAGTGATTTCAGTTTCCTCTGTGTGAATTCAAAGTGCCCCTTTGGACGAAGGAAACTTCAAATGGCTTGAGAACTCCCTGAGGAGCAAACCTCACTCTTCCTCTCATGTTGTCAGACCACCAGTCGTGGGTTAAAAGCACTGAGCCTCGTTGAGACAAAGTAGCTTGATAAAACCCACTGTTGTTAAGCCTGGTACCCCACTATTGCTGCCCTACCACCCCCAGTTATGTTTCATTCCTGCCTTTCTCAGCAGGAAGCTCCACTACTACTTCTATCAGTCCAGTCCTCACCCCACACCCATGCACAGACCTAGAAGACTCTGGCCCTCAGAAGGGAGTCAAAGCTATCCTCAAAGCCATCTGAGAGCCAAATGTCAGTGCATTCCTCATGTGACAGTGCACATGGCTTTGAGGCATTTCTGCTTTAAAAAAAAGTTAGAAAGAGGTATTTGTAGCAGGACATTTTCAATAAAGACCTCGTGATTCTGCCACATTTTCAATAAAGACCTCCTGATTCTGTCAATGTATGCGAGCTGTATCTAGGGAGACCATGAGGCTGAATTTGGGATTTTGTTCTTTAAAATTCTAAGTCCCTTTGTTGTCTTTGGGCCCGTTTTAAAATTAATATTTAGCAAAGCATGTAGTTATTTCTATGTGCTTCAGTCTTGGCTAGCTGAATTGTATTTAGCTATGTCTGTAAAACAAAATTCTCACAGCTCAAACTCATTTAGAAATTCATGTTTATGCATGAATTTGGGAATGACTACCAGTGAGGTTTGGTTTGAATAGTCACCATTGAACAACAGCGGAAAACAGCCAAGCTAGGGGCACCACACACTGACATGTATAAATTCAAAGCCATTTCAGAAAATGATCTCTGTAACTATTGTCTCACCTTCAGTGACTGTAAAAAAGAGAATGGTAGTGTTTGCCCATGGCACCTAGTGTTTTGAATAATAATTTATATTTGTAAATCACTTTTAATGAGGTAAGTTATGCTTAATTCAGGACACCATTTGACCATAAGCATGCAAATACACATAATCCTGTATTTTTACACCTAACAAAAAGATGGAGTCAAGGAATCCTTTGTTTCTGAAATACATGAACTTGCTTTCATCGGCCAAATCCATAACACACAGCTGTCAGTAGCAAGCTGTGTTGAGATTCCACTTGTCATTTCATTTTGATCTGGACAAGAATATGTTTTTAATATGTCTTGTGATTTCCTTCTAGATAAAACACTCCACCCAATGCATATCATAATTTCTCCTGTAGTATTTTTCAATAAAACCTGTTTTCTATCTGAAGAAAAATGTGCTCTTTTCTTCTTTTCCCCTTTGCCTCCTCAGTGCATAGTTTGGGACTGGGATTCCAACGGAAAGCATGACTTCATCGGAGAATTTAGCTCTACTTTCAAGGAAATGCGAGGAGCTATGGAAGGAAGACAGGTAAGTGGAAACCACCCAAGTAATCTCAATATGTAAGCTTTGTACAGCAGTGTTCCTTAGGCAATCCTGTAATAAAGCAAGTGACATTGCCTCATTGTCTTTCTGAAGTTAGTTGCCGTGTTGATCTCTCCCATAGGTTTTACTGTTACTTAGATATGATAATCTGAAAATGCAAAAATCAGCCTTTCCTGTATTTGCATGCCTGAAATACTTAGGGTCTTTTACTAGTTAACATTCTACAGGCATTTCTTTCTGCTAAGATTTATTTCCTCTGAGCCCAAGCACATGGTTTCTATGAGGTGCTGTGCTGTTATGGCAAAGTAGATGTACAGTCTGGGTACTCAAAGCATTTGCCTAGTGGCCTAAGGGCCTTTATTGGGTGAGGGTCATTCCCTGTCTTTCCCAGTTTCTCATGTGCTGCATTCGTTGCTGCCAGCTCTAACTTGAACCCACCATGATGAAACTAATCAGTTTCCTAAATATCTCATAAATTACAGTCCTAAGGGAGAATGAAATTTTTAGCTTATTAATAATTTCACTTCTTTATGTCAGCCCAATCTTTTCAAATTGAAGTTGATGGTAATTATTGACTATGATAAATGATTTGGCATATCTAATTACAGAAATTGTCATTTCCTATTATTACTTATTCCTGAAGGTGTTAGTTTTGATAAATTCTCTGCAGGGGAGTTAAAAATGTTGACTTTCTAATCTGCTGATAATTTGTATTCACTGCTTCATGGTGTCTCAAAACCAAACACAAATGCCTAATAAGCTTTATTTGGGCTTTATATAAAGTTCTGTTTATAATGTGTTAATAGAAAGCTAACAGATTCAAAGTTGTTTAATAAAGGGTAAACAGTCAGGCTATTCCATAGGTCAAGAAGTTTTTAAGATTCTTCTAGATATTTTTGTTTGATGGTCTTAGAACAACCTAGAGTTTAGCAAACGTTGCTCATGTATGTAAAATAACTTTTGATCTGTATCAGTCATATACTAACCCATTATAAATAACTTCTGAACAGAACCTGAGTGTAAATGGAACCCTTTTTTGTTCTCTCAAATTAAGTCAGAGGATCAAAACTTAAAGCAAACTGAATGTAAGTGGAAATAAAACCTACCTAAAAAGGTAAATAGATTCCAGAGTGAATAAAGTGAACAAGGACAGTGATGTAACAACACTCCAATTTTGTACACAGATGGCTGTGCCTGGGAAGGGACTGTTTGAGAGTGTTAAAGGGTGTGTATTTCCAATGTAAATGTCTTCAAAAGAGCATCACAGTCCTTCCCAAACAGACAGCTTGTTGGCCAAGACAAGAAACTTGCAGTTCAGAGTGCCAGGAATGGCTGTGAAGGATAAACTATATATTCTTTATTATGATGGAGAAACAGTGTGCTCTTTTCATCCTCAGCTAGTGAAAAGGATGGTTACTCTTTCAGAGGCCTAAGAAGTTAGTATAGGCATTTGTCAATTCTTGTTCTAGGTTGACACAGCAGTATCAGAGTGCCTGTTTTAATGTTGCACAATGCTTTAAGTGCCTGAACCTTTGTCTTGCTAAGGGCCTGCCATTTGCCATTTGGCAGGATGCCTTTCACTTGTAACATTGCAATCTGCTTTCCACGGCAAAAGTGCAGATTTTCTCCTCCACACCCCTAAGGCGTTGTGGCATTATTTCTTCCTTGTTACTCTCATTCTGTTGTTACTGTGCATTTATTCTGTGGCCTTACACCTGCAAAACTCGATGCTGTTGTTATAGCCAGTTCTCATGGGACACAATTGCCACCAATGTGAGAATCAGTCCTTCTCCCCTTTTCTAATCCTTGTTTTGTAGTCTACTTTAGAACAAAACAAGATTAATGGTTAAGATAGTAGGTAATAGTCATTTCAGTGGCTAATAAATATTGCCCAAAAAATATACATGCACATGCTAGATGGCTTTTGCACCTGATGAAAACAGGCTTCAATGAGCACTAATAGCATAATAGGCAAGAGCAAGCAGCAAGGAGTTTGAGCAGTTCCTGGTATGAACAATATAGTTATTATAGAAGAAGTATTGTGATCACATGTTGTACGGGAGAGGTTGGTTGTGTGGGACACCATGTCACTGTCACTTGGCTGGGGCCAGAGAACAATTTCCCTTTCCCTTTCTCTCTTTCTCTCTCCCTCTGTCCCTCCCTCCTTCACCCTATCTTCTTTTTCTCTATTCTCCAGAAATAACTATTGCTGCTAAAGGCAATATATGCCATTAGCTGTGGACTCCATAAATACATCTTAGTGCATAGTTTTATGTCAACATCCTTTGTGCAACATTAAGTAATGTGATTAGCATTTGTCAGTTTTTTATTTAGTTTTATTCTCCCCAGAGAAAAAGCATGTGCAATGAATGGAATGTTTACTTTGAATAAAGGGGGTTTAGTAAACCAAGGAAGGTGTTTTGACTTCAAGTGGATGTGTTGCTAGGTATTTCTAATAAGGAAGGCCACATCAGAGAAATGTAATTATATGTGGGTGAGGAGATGAGTAGGTCAGTTGTAGTCTTTTTTTCCTAGAAGAGACTTTTTCATAGCCTCAGACCAGAAAATGTTCTGTTTTCCATGTAGTAGTCCTTTCACTCAGGGAATAAAACTACCAGTTACATCCTTCAGCCCATGGCATTAAGCATTCTTCACAACAGTGAGTGTCAAAGATGAGAACCAAAATGTGGAATTTCACCTCAGATGCTGTGGAAGCCATGTAAAGAGCAGAACTCAGGTCTGACATCCCTGTTTGAGTTGCTGATGAGACACAGTAAAACTACTTATTCTGGTTATATTTTCTTTTGTGCAGTAGATTTTATGGCCAGCTACAGTACATTGCTATAGTTCTGTCAAAAGATAATTAAAAGATAAACACCCTAGTGATTGTCAACCAGGGTTTTTCACTCTCCCAGACAACTGGAGAGAATAAGAGGGAACATTCATCATTGACAGGGGATCCAGGAACTCTCCTTAAGCATCAGCTACCAATTTGTGCAGTTTAAAGGAGGCTACACCAATGGTATAGTTCTCCCTCTCTGCCCATTGGTAACATCTCTATTAGTTGGTATCAGCTCCACAAGTTATCATAAATGCATTAAGCAACAAGAGTGGGAGTAACATAGTTTGTGCTGGGGAGCAGGAAGAACTGTGTGTCATCTGTGAACTGCTAGTACTTCTCACCATTTCGTCAGCTCACTCTATCTCTTGGAGGAGTTGGCAAGGATCTTGAAGTTGCCTTTTAATTGTACATAGTTTGTCCTCCAGAAAGCACAGAATATTCTGACCCATTCTTCAACCTCCCCCTCCTGGCTACAAGATACTTCTATCAACTGCTACAGAACCAATTGAGATGGTCAGAAAGGATAGGTGTCACCTACTTACAGGAGGTAATGGTGCTTCTAAGATTGTTTCAATTCCATCCCCACTCTGGTCTGGGTACTGATTGTCCCAAGGTTTAAGTGTCAGCCTCTGATCCAAAGAGCTTACAGTTGTCTTTCCTCCACTGAGATATCTTGGGAAATTCTGTTTGAGACCAGGCATCATTTAGATAAATGTTGTAAATCTAGCACTGTCAGCTTGCTAGTGGTTGAACCAGTAGTGTGGGAAGGAAGGAGAGAAGATTCCTTATCTGAATGATTGATCACATGTTTTGATCAGGAATGGCATGAGTAGTTTATGAATTTTTTTTCTAAATGTGGCAGGTCTTGGGCGAGATTCACAAGTGTTGAATTATGACTTTCTCAGAGTGACAGTTGCTTCTCCATGACAGAAAGGACTGAATTCTGGGAAAGCTTGTTGGTCTTTGCTAGGTGGTACAGATGAAATTAATTTGTGCTGTTTAAGAAGACTTCCTGGTCATGAATAACCTCAGGATAATAGCTTGGTGTGTGTTTCTGTTCCATAATAATTACCTTGTTGTCACAGACTGTTATAGTCTGACACCTTGCCTGTTTTCATACTCACCACCAATAAAAAAATGGCACAGACATCCTGTTGTTCAAACACACATCCGAAGCAGGCATTTCTAAACCTTCTATTTTAAATTCTCCACCTTTCCAAAATTCATCATATACTCCTCACCATAATCTTGACACAAGAAAACACAGTAAGAACAAGTCCATCCCTATTTGTGACTTTTTTTTTTAGTGAAATATTAGTAAATACTTTGACCTTATTGTATGCTTAGGATTTGTTCCAAATATATGTATAATATATATTTTTAATATGTGTGTACAGTGGTGGTTTTACAAGGTGTTCTAATATTAATCTATCAAACATTTTAAAACAAGAGCAGAAAAGCTTGATAAAAATTTAAAGACTCTTAAAGCTTTTCATAGTTGAAAGGAGAAATCCTCTACTAATGAGAAAAAAGTCACTTCTTTTTTTTTTTTTTTTTTAAATGGAGGCAAAAAAGCCAGAGGGATTTGGGAGAAAAAAAGTCATAGAAACATAAACCACCTGGATCCCCATGCAGCACGGGAGTTATGTAAGGGAAAAATCTGTTCCTGTATTACATAAAAATGGACACGTGTGTATATGCACACACACAAAAGGAAAGGGAAGGAAGAAACCCTGCTGTACTTACAATCTCCACTGATATTCCCACAAGTTCAGGATGTTATTAGGGGGCTGAGGAGGGCTGCTGAGGTGCAAAAGATTAGATGGTGTCCTGAGGGGATCTGAGTTGGGTTCCTGTAGTGATTTGAGCCCAGATGGCAACAGAGCACCACGCAACCACTTGCTCACTCCTTCCCCATCAGGGATGGGGAGGAGAAACTACAACAAAAGGCTCAGGGATTGAGACAAGGACAGGGAGGGATGACTCACCAATT
Source organism: Strix aluco (assembly GCF_031877795.1). Taxonomy (NCBI): domain Eukaryota; kingdom Metazoa; phylum Chordata; class Aves; order Strigiformes; family Strigidae; genus Strix; species Strix aluco. The sequence continues at coordinate 151,143,121 of NC_133931.1, read as the reverse complement.
ATGGTTACAGGCAAAAGGCAGACTCGATTGGGGAAGAAAAAGAACATCAATTTAATTTAAACTCCATCACCACCACTTAATTTACCAATCAAACAGAGTAAGAGAGTGAGAAACACAACCACATCTTAAAAACACCTTCCCCCCACCCCTCCCTTTCTTCACAGGCTCAGCTTTGCTCCTGATTTCTCTACCTCCTCTCCTCAGTGGTGCAGGGGGCCAGGGAATAGGGGTTGCAGTCAGTTCATCACTGTTTCTGCTGCTTCTTCCTCCTTGGAGGGAGGACTCCTTGCACTCTTCCCCTGCTCCAGCGTGGGGTCCCTCTCACGGGACACAGTCCTCCATGAACTTCCTCCGACATGAGTCCTTCCCATGGGCTGCAGCTCTTCACAAACTGCTCCAAGATGGGTCCCTCCCACAGGCTGCCGTCCTCCCAGCAACAAACTACAACAGCGGGGGCTTCCCTCAGGTTTATGGCCTTCTTTAGGCACAGCCATCTCTGCTCTTGTGTGGGGTCCTGATGGGCTGCAGGTCAGCATCTGCTCCACCGATGACCTCCATGGGCTGCAGGGGCACAGGCTGCCCTCTCACCATGGGCTGCGGGGGGGTCTCTGCTCCAGCGCACCTCCCCACCCCCTCCTCTCTTCCACTCACCTCAGTGTCTGCATAGGTATCTCCCTCACAACCCTCCTTCTCCTAGGTTCCCCTTCTTAAATATGTTATCACAGAGGCACAACCACCATTGCTAATTGGCTCAGCCTTGGCCAGAGGTGGGTCTGACTTGGAGCTGGGAAGCTTTGAGAAGCTTCTCACAGGAGCCACCTCTGTAGCCCCCTCCCCTGTTACCAAAAACCAGTCACACACACAAACCCAACACAGTTCCCCCATTTGCCCAGGTATCTGACTATGACACTCGCTCAGGGCCTTTGCATCAAGTAGCTTTTCAGATAACTGTGCATGCAGGAGACGTTTAAGCCTTTGGTAATGGGCCAAGGAGTTTGTTGACAGCAATGGATAATTCCATGCCTAGCTTTATCAGGAGACAATCAAGTTCATCCAGAACTGTCTGCAACATCAGCAGTTGCTGCTGACCCCAGAGAGGGCAACAGAGGCTTCAGAGCAGGGTGAAGCCATATCAGGCACCTGCCACATCCATGTGATTAGGCAGCCAGTGGTGCAACCTCAGGAGTGTGGGTGAGGCTGGGGGGCCTTGACTGAGGAAACAAGAAATGCTTTGATTTTCACTTCATTCTCCGGGTGCAAGTTTCCAGAGGAAACCTCTGATAGTGAGGTTTCTTCTTCCATGGCGGATGTCTTTCTGGAACAGGAGGAAAAAAAACCCATCCTGTCCTCTTGCCTAAAGGGACAGCAGGAATAAACTAGCCTTTTAGGTAGGAGGAGATGCAGTTCGCTTAAAAGTGACTAGCTTTTCTTGAGGCATCAGAAAGAGATAATGCAGGATATAATGCTGCCTGATATCGATTGCATTTTTTTGCCCTGTCCATTAGACCATGATACCTCCTTTGTCATTTACAAACTATGCAATTTGTTGCAGCAGCTGTACATGAAGAAACAAGAGAGAAACAAAATAATTGCAGGGGAGGCAAGAGAACATGCTAATGACAAGCCATAGCTCTCTAGCCCTTTCCTCACAGGATTACCTCATGTCCTGATGTGCAGTCGGTGTCCCAGAGAAAGCAATTGCTTTGTATCATGATTTCTCTTGCCTTAGGGTACATGAAACTCTCCTGACACCTTAATTTCTTTCTCTGAATAGCTTGTGCTACTGGTAGCCACATACCATCCAAACTTTTAGTTCTACAATAGTTGCCTGCATTTAGTCACCTCCATTTCCCTTTGCTGGTGTGTGGCATGGGTGGTTGCATCATTTGCTCTTCTCTTCTGAAGGTTTGGTAAGAAAAGGGGTAAGGATGTTTGGGAAGGCAGCATCCTTCACTGCAGAGAGTTAATATCTCTCATTGAAGGATCTGTGTCTCCTTATTACGAGAGGATTATGACCTTCCAAGTGTCAGCAGTAGTTTGTTGACTTTCATTGAAGATGTTTTACATTCAGAAATTCTCCACACAGTGGTTTAAATTTCAGGGTGTAAAAGAAACACCAAAGCAGTATAGTCTGCTATGAACACCCATTCATTACCAACATTTGCAACAGTATTTATGTTCAATTAACAGAATATGGTTTAAACTATATCACATACATAGTGGCTGGAGCACCTCCCTATGAGGACAGGCTGAAAGAGTTGAGGTTGTTCAGCCTGGAGAAGAGAAGGCTCCAGGGAGACCTTATAGTGGCCTACCAGTACTTAATGGGGGCCTACAGGTAAGATGGGGAGGGAACCTATCAGGGCGTGTAGGGATAGGATGAGGGGTAATGGTTTTAAACTGAAAGAGGGTAGATTTAGATTAAAGGAAGAAATTCTTTACCGTGAAGGGTGGTGAGATGCTGGAACAGGTTGCCCAGAGAAGCTGTGGCTGCCCCCTCCCTGGCAGTGTTCAAGGCCAGATTGGACGGAGCTTTGAGGAACCTGGTCTAGTGGAAGGTGTCCCTGCCCATGGCAGGGGGTTGGAACTAGATGGTCTTTAAGGTCCCTTCCAACCCAAACCATTCTGTGATTCTATGAAAAACAGATTGCTTTCTGCTTCAGATTCACGCTGTTGTTTGACAAGGAAAGAGTTTGCAAAGCCCTGAGCTGCCAGGAATTTGGAAGAAATGTTAAGTGACTTTGAGAATGAATTCAGACTTCACAATGTTTACCATTAGTGTCAGGTTGCAGACTCTTGCATTATTTTCTGCTCAACTGAAACGTTAATTTAAGAGACAAAAATTAATCAATAAAAAACAGATACCAAGTCAATACTGGGAATGTAGGAACAGACTGAAAAGTGAGGTTGGCCTCACAGCACAAGCAAAATATTTGAAAATTGTTTCTCATTATTACTTATCTGCATAGAGCTGTATTCTGAACTCTGTTCCCTTTAGGAGAGATGGAGATATGACAAGGCCTGTATAGGGAATTTCCTTCAAGTTATGCTTGTCACATCTTCAGCTCAAACTGTGGGAATTGCCAAGGTAGATCTTGGTGGGTAAGCGAAGATTAAGAGTTTTTTGTAAAACAGTCTTTTTTTTTTAAGCCTATGAATTGGGAAATGTCTTCTTCCTCCTCTGCTATTCTCTTCCCTTCTTTATGCTATCTCATCAACAGATTTAATGGATGTAAAATTGTTTCCTTCCTTCCTTCCTTCCTTCCTTCCTTCCTTCCTTCCTTCCTTCCTTCCTTCCTTCCTTCCTTCCTTCCTTCCTTCCTTCCTTCCTTCCTTCCTTCCTTCCTTCCTTCCTTCCTTCCTCTTTCTCTTTCTCTTCCTCTTCCTCTTCCTCTTCCTCTTCCTCTTTCTCTTTCTCTTTCTCTTTCTCTTTCTCTTTCTCTTTCTCTTTCTCTTTCTCTTTCTCTCTCTTTCTTGCTTTTTTTTCTTTCTGTTTTCCTACTTTCTGGGAATTTGCTACTCAGTTCTTTCCTTTGCTTTATTATCCACATGAGCCAATGACATGTTAGTGACTTGCACATGGAATATTTTAATGACCTTTAGATAGTTGCTGACAATTGTTATCTGTACATCTCAAAATGCATTGCAAAGGTAGGTGAACATTCCTAGTTGCATTTTACAGTTAGTACAGAAAAGCTGAGAGGCTGGCCACAGGCACAGATTTTTCTCCCCTGAAGTAGTCTTTTATGCTGCTTTGGTCCTTATATACCAGAAACCGATTACATGAATATAATGTTTATCAGGCTTAAAGAATACTTTTCCTGAGGAGAGGAATTATGTGCATAGTGTAAGGGTTCATATAGGTCAGGCCTTGTTTAAACATGCACATTGAAAAGTGTTCATGTTTGAAGATGATAAAATTAAGAAAGGGCACCTTGGACATTTAGGGGAAAGCAATGAGGTCTCTCCAGTATAGTTCAGTGTCAAAGGAAGGAACACAAATCCTAACTCCTATTTTTTCTCTCTATTTGATATCTTACAGTTTCTTTATAATATACATACAGCACATTTTCTCTGTAGGAATGCTCCCAGTAACTTTGGAGACAACTGTATGCTAAACCATTTTGCCAGGCAGTAATGTATTAAGATGCGAGCGGGCAGTGCTTTTGCCTTGCTGTCAGATTTTGTTCCCAAATATGAGCTTATTGCACTCTAGCATTGTGTCACAGAGCACTCTCTTTACTTGGAGAGAAAGGCTTTTATTTCTTAAGCCTGACTGCTTCTCTTGAGTAGAGAAAAAATGTTTATGGAGGATTTCCCCTGAACAGTTGGGCCTGTGTCTGCCTGTCTTCTCAGTTGGAAAATTCATTTCACAAGACAAATAATTGAGCTGTAGGCTTAACTGGGAGAGCAAGCAGATGTGCTTCCTGCAGTTGGAACATTTTTTTGTCTTTTCCCATTCTTCACTCTGTCATCTGTTTCCAGTAATACAGTGATGAAAATACTCCTCCTCCCCTGTGCAGAAAAGGTCTCATATTGCTCCAAAGCCATATGCTTTGCCTTCCTTTTTTGACATTTGACAGAAGCTCTAAGTTTGAAATACTTCAGAGACAGCCAAATAATTGCTGTTAGGCAATGGTTTGAAGCTTGATGAAATCACTGGGCTGCTCATAAGTTAAAATAGTTTTATGTGCTCAAACACTTTGCTCAGACAGATCCTGTATGAACATCTTCACTACAGACATTTATGTAACACTTATGAAGGTCTTCACTATAGGCAAAATATTGTAACACTTGAGACAGGCATGTTTCA